>NC_140777.1:143356859-145856859 GCF_044657685.1 Stegodyphus dumicola
CGCCACACGGGTGATTTCTCGCCAAATGTGGCAACCCTGCTTCCCCTGTCATTTTATGGCAACCCTAAAACTGTTTTGCGGGGAAGCCATCTCACCGCGCCTTGACATTTCGTAACAATATTTTTTACTTGCAAACACATTTTATACATCTTTATTAATATTAAGTAAACAATGCGCATTTATAGTATTTGAAGATAATTATATGTTAAGTTCATGTTTCTCAAAACCCTAAATTTTTTGCTTGCCCACCAGATTTTTCTGAAACATTTGGTCAGAATTTCAAGGAAATTTTTTTGTTAATTTTCAAGAATTTCAAGAATTTGCATGAACTTTTGGCTGGGTGTGTAAATCGTATGTAAGTATGAAATGGTCAAGTATTATTTATGCTTCTCACTTAAAACTTTTGGAGAACTACCTTATAACATACATAGATTTTGATCATACATAGCATGTCATGAAAACAACAATGAAAAGCGAAAAAAGCTAGAATATTAGCTAGAATTTTAAAAGTGTTGTTGGTTATTTGAATATGGAAAAGCTCTCGATGGCTATCTGCCGAAGGGAAGGGATGCCTTAGTGAAGAATGTATTAAGAGAAACTTGCTCATATTCACGTAATATATGGGGCGAAATATGAAAACCAACCATGCGCTCAGCTTGTTCGTCTGGGTTTTGAATTACCAGAATTCAACGGTGTTAACCATTCAGCTACCGCAGAGGCACTTTGGAAGCGCTGAAAGAATTTCACAAGAAATATTGTCATCAATGGAAGAAGTTAAATTTTAAATTTTATTGGGATAAAATTACCATAAAGTTGAATGTGGGAAGAAATTTTCTTCCTATATTTGGCTGTTTGCCCCTTCTGTTTTGTTATCTTTGCAATTTATTTATTTATTATTGTTTAATTGTTTGTGCTTGAGGAAGAAAGACTTGTATTAGATCGACACAGAAATCTATAATGTGTTATACAAAATCAACACCAATATAATTTTTGTAACCTAACTTCACTATCAGTATAATATTCAATGCAATTTATAAATATTCAATATTTTATTATAATATATTCTCGGAATTACATGTTTTTTCCCCACGGCAGACTAACGTAAATCTTCTCAATACTTCCAAGGTATGTTAAATTCATTTTATTCAGATAAAATTAGGATAATTAAATCGCTCTTCGATTAAATGATACTATTTTCATTAGCTTAATGACATTTTAACCTTTTATAACTCATACCTTCCTTATTAAGAATGTTTTATTGCGAAAGATATCAACTGAATCTTAATTCAGTTTTTAGTGAATTCTTTAATTTTGCAGGAACACAAATATGAATTAAAAATTCAACTATAATAACTATTTTTATTCGTTTGTCATGTATCAAGAAATTTTGAACAAAAACGGAAAAATTTTAGCATTAATATCATACCATTCTCAAATGCTCTCTTACATATCATCAGTCACTTTGCTTCCACATTCTTAAAATTGTAATCATTTCTTTCTCCGTCTTAACTGATGACGTCATAATAAGGCGCAATTCGCTGCCAATCACAAATTGAGAAAAAAAAGAAACAATAGCGAAACCATCGCTTATCGAGTACTCTTCACGCAAGAGTGGCACAGTAATTGGAGTGAAATCTCACCTTCCCGCATAAAGAAGGTAATACATGGCTTCAAACAGATACACTTTTTTAGTGCTTTGTTGTGGGGGATCTTCATCGGAAGCGATGTTTTCAGCAAACAATAATTCCAAAGAGACAATGTTCAAGAAGCGTGATATTAGCGAACAATAAAATGTCGATTGGCTGCGGCGGGAAATAGGAAATACGATGCCTTTATTTTTAAAACCTCATCTTCGTTCTTTATGAATGGCAACGAAGAGTAACAATCACCGTGAAATGGGCTGATTGATTGTTGTGGCTGTAATCTGATTTATGATGCCTGTTTTTTCTCATCTTTATGCTTTGCTTACGCGGACCTGTGACACAAAACGAATTCGGATACTTCTAGTAGAGATATTTGTATCCATTTTTTTTTTTTTTTTTTTTTTTTTTTTTTTTTTTTTTTTCCCGTTGGTCTGGATGCACTGGATGATTGTACCCGTGCTCATGAATATGATGATCTTTATTTAAAAGGATTATTGATAACAATGAACTTTTTCTTTTTTATACGTAATTTGCAGTTCAGCGTGTTTAATTACTAAACAATAAAAATAGGGAAAATTTATAAAATAATTAATGAAATAATAGGAGATAAATAATCTGTCATATGATTGAATGGGAACAAGAGACTAAATAATTCTCTTTACAAAATTCAAATAGTTTTATATCGCGAATAATAAAAAGCATGGTGCGTTGTTGACAAATTAATAAAGCTAATGTATACGTTTGATAATGCAATTCGATTATTCGATTTCGTTGCTTAAGAGCCCACGTTTTGGTGATACAAAGCTATAGATTAATTTTGCAAATAGAATTATTTAATTTTTGTTCTCATAGAACTATACAATGCATTATTTTTATCCTTTTAATTCATTAATTATTTCAGAAATTTTAAATAGAAGCTTATCTTATAAAAACATGTTTTCATCTTTTTAGTCTTAACTAGAGGAAATACCCGATGCCACTTAAGCTAGATTGAGAGTAATGTATCTAACAAGAGACGGAACGACACCTCTGTAATCCTTTTCTAACAACGATGCAAAAAATACGATTCATAGTCATACATATAGAAACCACATAAAAAATTTCGATAGAAAAATAAACTAATTCTCTCTCATTATATCAGCAACAATGGCACGCAGTTTTTAATGATTTTTGTCTTTCAAATCAAATGGTCGTTAAAGCTCAAGTTCCATCCAATATTTCACCTACGTTCAATTTTATTCGATTAAATGCGGCAAAACATTCATCATAATTTATCAGAAATCAATAACCCGAACAAACACACACACAAACAGACATTCTTCTTTCTTTATTTATATATATATATATATAGAGAGAGAGAGAGATTTTGTAAAACTTACAAATTTTTGATTAACAAACTCTATGATTTGAAAGAGAGCAGTAGCAACACTTTTCGAGATAAAGCATTTTGATCTCCAACGTGCGAGACTGTTGCCACTCGGAAAAATGAGTGCAAAAATTAGCGCTTTCAGAGCCGAATTACTATTTCGGCTGATTGAAGTCATACGAAGATAGCTTCCCACGAATTTTTTGAATCGGGAATAATGTATTTTATGTTTGGCAATGGTATTTTTATTTCATGGTAAAACTTTGAAATTTTTTATTAACAAACTCTACGATTTGAAAGCCAGCTGTGGCAACAACTTTCGAAATAAAGCAGATTATCATCTCCAGCGTGCGAGACTTTTATCGTTTTTCCGAATTTTAATTAATATCTCTGATTTTAGCTAACTTTTTTTTTTTTTTTTTTGAAAAAAGTCCTTATCCAGGACCCAGGAAAAAAATTATAGAATATCTGTAGTAGTGATTGAGTTATTAGCGAACAAACACACAGACTTTCTTCTTTATATGTATAGATAATACCTTATCAATCAAAAAATTCAGTTAAAGAATAACAACAGTAAAAGTGTGATTATTCATTGTTGATAATGAATAATCACACTTTTACTACCAATAATTCTATTATTTCGAGTATTCGAAACAAATCTAACCAATTTTGACAAACAATTCAGAAATTACATTAAAAATATATTTTACATATACTTCATTTAAAATATTTTTTCCGCTCTCTCTGATGGTGCAAATAGTAAACTGCTGAGAGTTTTAGTTTGTTCGTTAAACAGAGCTATACACAAAAACTCATTTCATTCTTAAATTTAAAAAATCTAAATAAAATTTAGAAAAAAATATCTTCCCTAAATTGCAAATCGCATTTGTAATTGTCATCCGCAGTGAGTGGTGAACAAAATGTAATCCCGGTAGTTTATCAGTCCTCAGCAGAATAGCAACATGACCAGTATCAAAAAATCTCCAAAACTTCCAGAAAATCTCACTCAGCTTTAACATTAAATCCTATGCGCAGGCCTTCAGCGGCAGTCATAATCTTAACACAAGTTTTGCAGAACTCTTAAAAGTCATAAGGAAACTGGAAAAAAGTATTTGGCTTTAACAAATTATCCAAACTCACTGAATTACTTAACGGCAACCTAGAAAACCTATAAGGTATTTCTTCGCCTCCTTAGCATGCCTTCGTAGTGTAGTGGTCAGCACGTTCGGCGCTTATTCGAGAGGCCCGTGGTTCGAGTCCCGGCTAGGACATTGCTCAGTTTTCATCTCTCTGCTTCCAAAATACCTAATGTCTCGACAAATCTTAAAACAGCAGAAACTCCCATGGAGAAACAACTATACACGTCTATACACGTTAATCCCTACGTGCCAAGAAACTAATATTTTTACAAACAAAGAAAATTATTCCTGGTGTATTCTCCACCTGATATTATCATTTTAGTTTAATTCCCTGCACTTTGCATTTCTGTCCCATACCCTGGTGGCAAATATAGCTACTTCTAAAAACCAATCATTAAGCACAACACACATCTCATTGCATCTTCAACAATCATTTGACAACGAAACATCTCGAGAGGTCAGTACTTGGGAGACTGACCACCTAAGATTGGCTCTTGATTTTGTTTTCTCTTATACTTGAAATATAACTTTTGATTATCCTATAAATAAAGTGATCATATTTAGCATTTTTACTGATTGTTCTTAATGCTTTGGGACTTAATTCCTAGTTATTCTATTGATTGCTTTACTTTCATTTTCCTCCATTCCACTTACTCAGATTTACCTTGAGCATTATATGTAACCTGGAAGGAGCCTTCTCCCCCTCTCACCCTCTTACCTGAATAACAATATCTCACTCTACACCCAGCCAATCAGCCTTATCGCTAAGTTTTGACTTCTGCTTCAACATTGACTCCCGTTCAGACCAGATGTGGACATGAACCATGATGCTTGCTGCCTCTCTCTTCTCTTCAGAAGTGCAGTTCGCAGGTGGCACAAGATCTACAGCCACAACAATTTGCTATCGTACTTAGAAATGTTTGCTGGTCTGTTATGAACTCTACTCCTCTTAAACAATTTCTTTTGATTAAATTGCTATTCCATCTCTTATGCTATCGAGGACTCGTAAAATAACATGAGATTCGACAGGAATATGGCATTCAGCCCAGAAGCCCGTTGACTGGAACTTGTTAGTTCGTGGATTTTCATTGAAAATTTCAAATATTTAATACAGATACTTTTTGTTATTAGAATTTTAAGTCTTGTAAAAGTATATAACATCCACTATATAATTAAGGAAATCAACCATTAATACGAAATATTGATACAAAAATATATAAACTTCTAAATTGAGAAAAAATTAAAATGACGCTACAGATTTTGTTGTGACACTAACATAATCACATTGTAAATATGTTCCTCAGCAATGCCAAAGGAAGAAGTCCTTTTTCATACTACAGCGTACTTCTTTTAAATGTAGACTATCGCTCAGTTAATATTAATTTATAATCCTTGTTAAAAAATACGATTCATAGTCATACATATAGAAACCACATAAAAAATTTCGATAGAAAAATAAACTAATTCTCTCTCATTATATCAGCAACAATGGCACGCAGTTTTTAATGATTTTTGTCTTTCTAATCAAATGGTCGTTAAAGCTCAAGTTCCATCCAATATTTCACCTAATTAGTGACTTCCTAATTAGTGAAAATTTCAAAATTTTAAAAGATACGTTTATAGATGTTGAAGTTTCAAAATCGTAAATGTCAAACAATAAAAACAAATCGAGTGATTTTCGATTTTCTGATTTTTTGGTGAAAATTCGCCAAAATATCAGAAATGCTATAAAAAATTTGGTCCGCTCTCTCCGTTGGTAGAAACAGTAAATTTCTGAGATTGTTAGTATGTTCGTTCAACAAGTATGTATGCTAAAAATCGTTTCAACATTAAATTAAAAAATATATGAACTGAAATTTGAAAACATCAATTCAGCATATTGCATTATCTTCCGTAAACACGGTGTCCGACGAAATCTTCGCCGCAAAACATCGCAGACAAAGCACTTCTGTCCAAAATAGCTGAGCATATTGTCCGACGAAACTGCTTTCCCGTATTTTAGTGTTTTGCTCAAATTTTTGTGCTTTTCTTTGCGAGTTCGCCTTATTTAGTGTGCTTAAGTGATTTCATCTTGTGGATTACTATGGCTGATAATTCGCCGAGTGCTGATAATTCGCCGTGTGCTGATAATTCGAACTGTGAACGTGTTATTTCCCAACCGGATAGTGCATGTGTTATTCCTAGTGCAAATGGCGCAGCTAAGCCTACAACTATGGAAAAGAAAGCTTCCGAAGATAGTCGAGTCCTTAATTGTTTTTGTTCAGTTCAGTTTAACGTGTTTCGCTTCGTGAAAAGCGCAGTAATGGAGTATGATCTGAGCTATAGTCTCAAACAAAGGAGGAGAAAGTGAGTGCTGACGACACATGTTAAGATCAAATAGGAATTGAGTGTTGACGAACATGTTAGATCAAGTAGAAAGACACTAGTTAAGATCGTTAAGTCAAGGAGAATAGATAAGACCTTAAAGCACTTACTTAGCACTTAAGTAACAAATTGTCATGCTAGCAAAAAAGTGGAAGAAAAAATATTTAGAAATTTCCTTTTTAGTTTATATAATAATGCAAACTTAAATGTTCTATGAAGATTAATTTTATAGTTAAGATAGGGTATACAAGGAAGATTCATCCCAAAATAAATAGGAATCCCTGTGTAGGGTCAGTTTTAATAACAAATACAGATTTATACGAAATTTAAGAAAATGTACAGTCTAGATTGAGGGCAGAATTTTAAATTCAAAATTTACTCAAACAAATAACCGCGTAAAATCTCCTTACATAGCAATGAATGTTAAGGAGTTGCGCTAATTTTCAAACAAATTCTTTTTGAAATATACTGCAGGCTAACGAAAAGTCTGAAAGTTCTTTTGAAATCCAGTTTTAGCAGCGCTTAAAAACGCTGACATGCTAACAAGAAAAGATTAATTCTTTTGTTTCGAAAATTCATCAGTATATTTAAAATAATTTATATATATAATTAATATACTTATATATATATATTCGTCATTAATAGAAAATTCGACGTTAGTAGAAATATATAATTATATATAAACGATTATTATGAGTTGATAAATGAGAATTAAAAGTGAATGATGTTTGAAAAACCTCTGTGATTCGAAAAGTTAATTAAGAAATTTTAAAACACCTTCTCTCGGAAAAAAAAGTTTTTATCCTTCCGATGTATAAAGACCGTCATTTCGTTCTTGGAATATACAGACGACTTGCGTTAGTGCGATGCTCTAGGTAAAACCCGTCCCAGTGTAACGATCCTTCAAGCAAGTCGAAAGATTTTCCATGCTCATTCAAATTTTTCTTGCAGTATAGCGATTCATACGAACGGCAACGACTTTCCTAAATGCATGTTATGTAAGACACTTTTCTACGTAATTCGTATTTTCCTGAAAGTCATAACTGTTGAAACTAAATAACGTTTGCATAATCCGAGTTCAGAAAACAAAACATTTATTTTACATATTTTAAAGAAATAACGTTCTGAAACAACATGTTTCATTTACACAATCAATCGACGCTCTCACCAGAGCATTACGCCATCAAACTTGGCACACATCCAAAAGTTCAAATTGAAGAATTACAGAAGCGTTGTTGCCACACAAGAAAAGACATATAGTTACAACTTCACACAATAATAAAACAAAAACACACTTTTGAAAAATAGGCAATAATAATAAAAATAGTAATAATAAAATTCTTAACAATATTTTCTCGATTATGCAACATCCTCCCCCCTTTTTGAGTCAGTGGCAAACGACTCAAAAACATATGTTATCCTATTAAAAAGGTCTAGTACATTAGGCTTCTTAACAAGCCGTCCTGACGACGTAAATTTCTGTTTTATATGCTGTACGTCAGTCTGATCGTTTTTCTTATCGTCGTTAACGTTAGGCTCTTCAACTAAATAATTTTCACTTAGTTGTATCTCTAGTGGATAAATACGCTGAACGGGCCTTATGAAAATCCCATTCTGAGTTTTTAGTTTAACTGTTCGAACTTTGCCATCCCGACCAGGAATTTTCTCTATAATTTTACCCAAAGGCCAATACAAGCGTTTTTTGAAATCATCGCCTATTAAGACTATCTCCCCAATTTTAGGCAACCGGGTTACTTTATTTTGTGGTTGTTTCATTATTAATTGCCCCAAATATTCTTTTCGGAAGCGGTTCCTTAAATCTTTAAGAAGTTTTGTGCGGTATTTAATTCTTCTCAAAAAATGCTGAGAGTCAATTTTATCTATATCTGCTACATTCGAAGTACAATTTTCAATTAAAAACATTGACGGAGTTAAAGGGATAGCATCTTCAGAGTTCTCCGAAATATATGTTAAAGGTCGAGAATTAATTACCGACTCACAATCGCAAATTAAGGTTTCCAGTTCTTCATAAGATAAAACCGATTTTCCCAAAGAACGTCTTAAAAGTTCTTTAACCATGCGAACTAGCCGTTCCCACCAACCTCCCCACCAGGAGGCTGTTGGTGGATTGAATTTCCATACTATTCTCTTTATTTTTGCCTCATTCTCTATTATGTCCCAGTTAAGTTTAGACATTTCGTTATACGTTCCTCGGAAGTTAGTCCCATTGTCAGAATAAATGGTTCGTGGTCTGCCACGTCTGGCTATGAATCGTCTTAAAGCCAAAAGAAAAGATTCTGTTGATAACGAAGTCACCAGTTCTAGATGGATTGCTCTGTACACAGCGCATGTGAAGAGTGCCATCCAAACCTTCTTACCGTTTTTCAAAAACAATGGGCCAGCTAAATCTACTCCCAAAATTTCAAAAGCCCTATAATCTCCTACGCGATCTTCAGGAAGAGGAGTCACTTCGCAAGACATCGGTTTCGCTTTATATCGTTGACATATTACACACCCTTTTAACACATTACGCACAGTTTTACGTTGTTTTAGTATCCAGAATCTTTCTCTTAAAATAGATTGAAGCATTTGAGTTCCAGCATGACAATGTTTCTTATGAACTGACTCAATTAACAATGTAGTAAAGATACATTTACTCGGTAACAAAATTGGTGTTAAAAATTCAGAATTGTCTTTGCGTTCCAATATTCTAGTTTTAACTCTTATAATTTTTTCATTATCAATGAATACATCAAGTGGATTAAGAGCTCCAATGTCAGGGAAATTTGAGCTTTGAACCAACCGAATCAAAACTTTTTCGGAATTTATGATTTCAGCAACAGTTAGTTTAGATTCTTTACACAAATTTGACTTCTTCCTACAGTTAGAAATAAAACGTAACACCCAACCGGTTACACGAATCATTTTTTCATAATCAGAAACTCTTTTTGCATACCAAGGAGTGGTATCCTCTGAAAAGTTAACATTAATAAGTTTTACCTTCCTCTTTTCCAAGTCAGCTTCGCTCGGCTGACAAACAATATTGGTAGGCCAAAATTCAGGGCTTTCTCTTAGCCAGAGAGGTCCCTTAAACCACTCCGAGTTAATCATTTGTTTAGCAGAGCAACTTCGAGATAACACATCTGCTGGGTTCATATTACCAGGCACATGCCTCCATGATTCAGGTTTTGTCAACTTAGTAATTTCTTTAACACGATTGCTTACAAAGTTTGACCAATTACCAGGATTTCTGATCCACCATAATGCGACTGTGGAATCACACCACAAAGTTACATTTATATCAAAATCATTAAGAGCTTTACAAACAGAATATAATAATCGGGATCCAATGCAACAGGACATTAATTCCAATCTAGGAATCGTCAAATTCTTAATAGGAGCTACTCTAGATTTTGCTCTTAAGAGAGTAAGTTTTACACTGCATGTATCAACACTTCTCGCGAAAATACATCCTGCATAAGCATATTTGCAGGCATCGACAAATACATGCAATTCAACTGTTGCAAAGGTTCCAATGAATCGGGGTATTGCCACATTTTTCAACAAAAGTATATCAGATAACCACACAAAAAATTTACTTACAAAATCATGAGGCAATACCTCGTCCCAAGAAAATTTCAACTTCCATGTTTCTTGTAACAAAAGGTTTGGAAGCAAAGTTATTGGTGCAAGTATTCCAATTGGATCAAAAATTGATTGTACAATAGACAGAATCAGTCTCTTAGTTACCTTAGTATCACAAGTTATCATATTTACATTTATATTACACCTTAAAGTATCATTGTCTAAATTCCACAATATTCCTAAAAGAGGTGTGTCCCCAGAATGTTTTGTAATATATTTGGAAGCAACATTGCTCTCCCATCCCCTTAAATTAAATCTGCCTCTCGACATAAGACTTTTGGCCTTTTGAATTAAATCCTCTTGTTTCTCAATATTGAAAACACCCGTAATACAATTATCTACATAGAACGAATTTTTTAATTTGTCAGCCACATCTAAAAAGTCAGATGGACAATTATTCAAGAGATATTTAATAGACGCACCTAGTAGATAAGGGCTGCAGGAAACCCCAAAAACTACTCTGCAATGCCTATACACTATTTCTCCCTCATCACTTGGATAGAAAAATCGCAAGTAATCTCTATCCTTCGGAGAAATTCCTAACTGCAAGAATGCTTTCTCTATGTCTGCACTCAGACCAATAGGAAAAAATCTCATTCTGTCTAAAATATCAGGGACTAATTCTATTAAATTAGGTCCTTTCAATAAACACTGATTCAAAGATGGTTTTCCCTTTTCACAAGATGAAGCATCAAAAACGGGTCTTACCTTAGTGCTTTCACTATTCATCTTAATAACCGGTCTGTGTGGTAAAAAGTGGCATTTATTGTTTAATTCCTTTTCCGGAACCTTTTCTATAATATTTAAATTTTCCCACTCTCTAAACACTTCTTGATATTCCTTCAAAGAATTATTTTCTTTTGCCCTCTTTATCATTTTTTGATGACGTGTCAAAGCAATGCTTTTATTATCTGATAAATTGGTAGATTCGCGTTTCCAGGGTAATTCTAATTCATATCTACCATCGGGCCGAATAGATAATTTATTCTGAAAATCAATCTCATAGTCTCAATGAAGATTTTTCGTTTTACTATTTTCCGTCGGGTCGGAAATACCCAAAACTTCAAGCTCCCATAAAGATTTCAAAGAAGCATTATTTACATGCAAGGAAAGACTTATTAGGGCATTATCCCTGACAGTATCATTTTCTTTACCCATAACCGTCCAACCCAGTTTTGTTTTGACTGCAGTTAAACCAGAGGGTAATTCTAGGTATTCGTCAGTTAACAGTTTACCAATGACATCTGCACCTATCAATAAATCAATTTCACTTTCCTCGCAAAATGTGTCACTGACCTCAATTTTCCTGCTTTTCAATTCCTCTATAATCTGAGCATTCTTGATTGTTGGAACAAATCCACATATCTTTTTTTCAGAAAAAGCTTCAAAACAACACCTAAAAGTGTTATCTAAACTGCTTATGTCAATAGCAAAAACAGAATGGGTTACAGGCGCAGTTTCCCTCCCCCCGAACAAACCATGAATTACTTTCTCCTGTCGAATAGGATCAGCCTTCATTCGCTTCATAATTTTCTCCCCAACGTATGATCGTTGGGATCCCGAATCCAAAAGAATCCTAATTTTTCTCTCTCGATCTTTAACTTTAATTAGAACACATAAAGTTTGCAAATAAACTTTCTCGCTCTTACTATTATTAGAAAGGGAAACATCCAACTTAGTCATTTTGTTTTACAGAACTAACATTCTGAGGACACATAAATTTTATATGATCACAACTGCAAATGGGGCATTTAATATTGGCTTTACATTGGTTTTTTAAATGGCCAATTCTTAAACATGAAAAACAAACACCTTTCTTTTGTACAAGTTGCCTCTTTTCATTTAAGCTCATATTTTCAGCTTTAAAACACTTAGCACTCATATGAGGCTTACCACAAAATATACAAACATTTTGCTTACCTTTACTGGTTTCATTTGTACTTACCAGCGCGGCAGCTGTTGCTAAATCTGAATTACCTGAAATAACACTTTTATTAAGACGCTTAACAGAATGAGTAAATTCTGATTGTGCTAATCTAATCATTTCTTCCGATTCTACTTCATGCCTTAAAAAACACATTAGTTTTTCAAGCGTTCTTTCAGAACTCTTTTCCTGTCCCTGTTCAGAAGTTCGACTCCGCTCCCAGGCACGTAGAATATTCTCAGGTAGGCACGACTCCACTAAAGGTCCCAAGAAATCAGCAAACTTTTCCTTGGTGCGTCCTAAGCTTTCCAGCGCTCGTAATTTACTTTCTGTACTATCATAAAGTACTCCTAAGTCCGACGCCGTTCTGCCTGTTGTAGCATTCTTTGTAACAAGCCCAAGCAAATCTCTTACATAGATCTGCACCAGAAGGTCTTCTCTACCAAATCTTTCTTTCAGCTGCTCGATAGCTTTAGGATAATTCGCGGCGGTAACAGGAAAACTGTTCAAAAGTTGAGCTGCCTTTGAGCCAGGTACTGCACTTTGCACTAAGTACAAAAATTTATCTTCCGGCACAATATCCGCATCTTCATGAATTTTGGAGAATTGGCTCCAAAAGCCTAAAAATTCTCTTGCATCTCCAGAAAATTTTTTCAGTTCAAGCTTAGGAAGTTTGAACTTCCTGTTTTTATTTTCTTTAGGATCCGAAATCGAAACTGAAGCAATATCTGTAGTAACATTCATCGAATTCAATTGTCCAATTTTATTCTGAAGTTTCACCTTTAAAGCTATAAAGGAATCTCTGTATCCTTCAGCCGTATTAAATTCATTCTCGAAATCCGCTTCCTTGGTTTGTTCTAAAACACTGCTTTGAGTACTGTCCAAGCGTTCAAATTTGTCAATTAGTTGCCCCAACAACACTTGCAATCTCTCAGGATCCGTACAAGTAGGCAATTCTTCTTCCACAATCTTCGTAGTTAACGTAAACGAAGTACGTTCACTTTTACGTTTTGCCTTTAACAACTCCATTTTAACAAAACGCCTAAATCAAAACTACTCGAAATCACACAAACGTCCTGTCAAACGGACGCCAAACTTTTATGTTGAAACTAAATAACGTTTGCATAATCCGAGTTCAGAAAACAAAACATTTATTTTACATATTTTAAAGAAATAACGTTCTGAAACAACATGTTTCATTTACACAATCAATCGACGCTCTCACCAGAGCATTACGCCATCAAACTTGGCACACATCCAAAAGTTCAAATTGAAGAATTACAGAAGCGTTGTTGCCACACAAGAAAAGACATATAGTTACAACTTCACACAATAATAAAACAAAAACACACTTTTGAAAAATAGACAATAATAATAAAAATAGTAATAATAAAATTCTTAACAATATTTTCTCGATTATGCAACAATAACCAAGCAAATTAAAGGGAACTCTCTAGAGGAGACGATCTCTCTAAGATGACCACCACTGGAAGTGATCAGTATTTCTGCGATCGTAAATAGTCAACGGCTTTACGCATAACCTCTCCAAGACAATCGGCTCCGCAGAAGACCAAATTAATCTGGACTCGTCAGTGGTCATTTTAGAGAAGGTTTAGTGTGCGACTACGCCTAGCCGCTTTCAAACACTCTTTAAGGATAACATTAAAAAAATGATAAAAAGAATATTAATTTAACGATTTTTTCTACTTTCAGTTCATCAATTATTTTATGAGTTTTAAATAACAGTTTATTTAATAAAAAAAATTGTAAATTTTCTCTTCATATGTATATGTTTATAAGGTAAGAAAACAAGGTAAAAGCAATTCAATTTAATTTAAAGACTATTCTACTCTTAAAACTGACGAAAGGATTATCGTCCCGATTTTATCTTTCAATGCTAGAACATTAAATATTTACAAAAATATAAAACTAAAACAATTGATAAAATTAAATTTCACTATTTGCTTCCGGATTATTCGAAGCATTCATTTACAAATCATTGTTTAAATTCAAAGCCTAACAACCTAGCCTCGCTGTTTCAGGATTACTAACTTAATTTTCATTCATTCAAGAGAAACTCACTAGATGATAGCAATAGCTCTCAATAATTCAAGCCAGACAATAAGAAAGGAGTTTCATTATGATAGACTGATGTTGCCAAAATTTTCTTCTAAATTTAGACTCTGTCTCCTATTTAATACTCACGTATATAATCACTTCCCTTATATAGTCATTTCACTTATATAGTCTGGTTGAATAGATGAAACAATAGAAGTGCAAGACAGATTCACCATACGAAATAACATGTTAATTAAAAATGACCATTGCAAATATTTATAATACGTCAACTATATTTTAAAATGGACAATCAGGAAAAATTTACCTCATTTATTACTTACAATTCAATTCACAACTTGCAATTCAATTAATCAAATTTAGCTTAATCCATACTGATTAGTATGAGAAAATATTAGCATAAAATAGCTCAACGTAATTGTAAAAAGTAATTGTAACCCAAGCTTAACTATATTCTTTTAATTTAAATGTTTTATTCTCTGAAGAAAGTGTTTCAATGTTAAAACAATAATACTGTATAAAATTTAAAATTTAAGTTAAAATTAACTAAAACAGCAATCTTATTTAGCGCAGATTTTAAATAAAGCTTTATTGATATCGTGAGCGATCAAGCACAAATCCCTCTTTTTCGTAAGTAAAAACAGTATGACCTTTTTTTTCCTTCTCTTGAAGAAAAAAGACCTGTGTTAGACTTCTTTTATTGTCCTGAAAAAGAATAACCTGTGTCTAATTATCCTCGAAATTGGTAGAATTTTTTTTTAAATCTATGCCAAAATTAGACACATGGTTTTGCCTAGTTTTAAGTTTTACATCGGAGTGTTTCCCTTATTATTTTAGGTGAAATTTAGTATCTGACACTGTAAACGAGTTTCTAACTGCTCTTATTTATTACTTAAAAGTAAGAAATAAATTTCAAACTTTCCATTTCTTTTCTCTTGGAGTAATGACTGCACGGTTCTGCTAAAAAGTATTTTTCCCTAATGTTTGCTATGTTGTTTGTTGTTTGACTTACTGGTGCTAAATACTGAATTTCGTACCAGTAAGTCAAAAAGTATTTATAACGAGCTTTTCGTTTTTAGAAAAGGTGTGTAAGTTTTTCTTGTTTTGCCTATTACTCAATAAGACAAATTAGTAAATTCTGTCAGCGAACAAACTGCCACTATGAGGAAAAAAACTTTCTGCAGCCGAGAAAAAAAAAATGAATAATGCATTTTTCTTCTCTGTCAATAAATTTCTAGAAATGGTTTCTTGTAACTTGTCAGATCCTTCAAGCTACACAACACAGATATAAAAGTGAATTATATGTCGGATAATAAATAAAAAATCTAATAAGCAAAATTTATTACAGCTCGGTCGTAGAGATGAAAGAGATATACGGACTTTTTCCATTCCTCTATTTAAAAAAAAAATTGCACGATGTCCTATACATTACTTTTTGCAAAGTCAGTACAGAATCGGTTGTGGTTTTAGAGATAATTAAAAGTTGTTTGAAGCACTCGCTATTTAAATCCACCCTCAACGAATAGCGTGAGAATTATTTATAGTAATTATTGAAACTTTTAATTAAGAAATTATTTAAATAAATTACCCAATTTTGTATTTGCAAATACTGCATTTTAGGGTATTAAATTAACAAGTTTCTACTAGTTCTATTACTCTTTTCTTCCCATTACTAGTCGAGAAGTATATAAAATTACTGTCCGAAATTCAGAGGTTTGGTTTTCGTTCGGAATATTGAATTATGGCAAAGCACTCGAGAACTATTTTCCTAAGGGAATGGATACCTTCGTGGGGGACTTTCTAAGAGAAACTCAGTATTTAAGAGGACTGCTTGAATGCTATAATATAACACAGCAACGACACGAGCAAATAAATGTGGTGAAGCACCTTATTGTAACCACCTTCTTAAAACGACCCGTATTTCTAAACTATAAATACAGGGTATTTCAGAAAGATGTATACACAGTTTGAACTGTCATGGAAAATTTATTTTCCAACCTACAAGGTTAAATTTCTCGAAGTGGTAATCTTATGCTCCAATTTGAAAAATAAGTGAAGTATATGGTCTAACTGAATGTTCTAAATGGAGCTTATAGTAAATGTTCAAAGGTAATCCTGAGCATGGATACATTTCCGTGTACGAGTCAGGATTGAATCCGTACTTTGCAACAAAATGTCCAATGGGATTTCTGGGCACATCGCTTGAATCTCATTCCAAAGAGTGTCAAGTTTACATGGTTTACGACACCTTACGTGGTTTACGACGGATGGTGTTAGGGTCAATTTTGTGAAGAGGTTCAGGATATAGTTACGCGTGAATTGGGATTTATGGGTAGCATTGTTTCACCCGATGAAGGGCAATTTAAACTTAATGGAATTGCCAATAGGCATAAAAGTGTGTACTGGATTGAAGATAATCCTAACATTACTGTTAAAAAGGCTGTGAATTTTCCTGGTGCAAAAGTGTAGTGTGGTTTGTCTCCTAGGGTAATCATCGGACCTTTCCGTTTTGATGGTTTATGTAATTGGAGCAAAGTATCTAACAATGCTTACTGATTCCATTTTCCAATTTGATATTATGTAATTCATGACAATGCCATGTTTTATTAGTAACAAGATGGAGCCTCTTCGCACTATCACAGGGATGTCCGAGAATACCTGGATCAAAATGTACCAGGCCACAGTGAATAGGACACAGAGTTTCTTGCGCCCTCTCCAGACCTTACACAGCTCGATTATTTTATGCGGAACAGTGAAAAATGAAGTGTACCGTCATAAACCACGTAACCTTGACATACTTTGGGATGAGATTCAAGCAATGTGCCCAGAAATCCCATTGGTGCGAAGTACGGAATCAGTCGTGACTCGTACTTAGAAATGTATCGATGCTGAAGACCATTTTGAACATTTACTAAACACCATTTGAAACATTCAGTTTGACCAGAAAGTATGCTTATTTTTCATAATTGGACCTATTTTTTCCAGAAATTTAACCTTGTTGGTTGAAAACTAAATTTTCTATGACAGTTCAAACTTATATACATTTTTCTGACGCACCCTGTAGATATATATATATATATCGGAATTAGACAGGACCTTTCAAGGCGACCACCTCCTCAAAAAAACCCAAAATTATAATGAACTATTGGTGTTGGTTTGGTTTCACTATAAATTACACCAATGATTCCTTCGTGTAAAACTTTCCGATGGATTCTGGATCTTATTCAAATTATTCTTACCTGATATTCCTTTTTTTTCATTCGAGTTCAAGACGACCAGCATTCAGTAATCTTTAACCTCTTGGTCACTGGTAAGGTTGTGGTGGTCGGCTTAGTGAGAATTTTTAAGCAGACTCACTGCAGTTCATATAGATTGTGATAGACCTCAACACGTTTCATAAGCCCACCATATATTTTTTTTTTTTTTTTTTGCTGTAACGCCATTTTAACAAATAGCATTAATCACTAAATATATTGTAATACATAGCACTTCTGTTTAACAATAACCTTAAATGGTCATAGCTCACTAATATTTTTTAAGCTGTCGAAAATACAATGAACTGTCTCGCTGCAATTTCCTCCGTAGGCGGCTGCCTTTTAAAATGTTAAGTATTTCTGAGAACAAAACATCAGAATTAACATCGGAATTGAGTATGATTTCTCTAAGATAATTATTTCCTCATAAAACTAAAATTATCTGAAAGCGTTGGTGGTCTGCTTAGAGGTATTCACTGCAATTCTTATGTATTCTCCGAAAAAAGGACAAGTTATCCGAAACGGTGCTACCTAATTAGTTCTTGTTGATGAGATTCAGATAGACTTATTAACAAATAAATTTATTCTGAAATAACTTTAAACTGATATTTTTAATTGAAAATATCATTTAATTTTTATCTTAATATAAAAAATATCGTTTAAATTTTATCTTAA
This sequence comes from Stegodyphus dumicola, assembly GCF_044657685.1. NCBI lineage: Eukaryota > Metazoa > Arthropoda > Arachnida > Araneae > Eresidae > Stegodyphus > Stegodyphus dumicola. The sequence continues at coordinate 143,374,946 of NC_140777.1, forward strand.
ATATATCCGTGTGTTTGCTGAGTAAGTAATTAAATAAATCTAAATAAAATTATTTTATTTTTTATATATTATTTATTTAAAAAATAATTTAACAACTATGTACTACTAAATGAAGTCTTAATTTGTTGTCTAAAATTAATGATGTACTAATAAAAAGTAATAGTATGACTTGAGTTGTGACTCGGTATTTTGTACTAGATTCAGACTCATATTTTCTCGATATCTTCTGTCTTTTTAATTCATAACATAAGCCTTCTGAGATACTGCATAGCCAAAACAAAAGCTTATTTCTAAAAATAGACCAAACAAATAAGGTGACATTAGTCTTCGCAGTGAATTTTTGTTTTGCAATGCGTAATATAATTATAGGCATTTATTTTCTGTTAGCCTTTAGCTATATGTAGCTTATTTTCCCCCGAATGAGGCGATCATGTAGGTTATTTTAACACACATTTATCAATATTTCAGCAATGAAATATCGATAAATGTGTGTTACATTATTGAGAACTGCAGAACAGCGTAATTTATGTTTTGTTTTCCAGAAATAAAAATATTTAAGTATTTAAATTTTAATTAATCTTTCTTAAAATAAAATTAGAGTAAAAATATTTTTTTGTCTTGAATCGCAGTAAATATGTATTTGCCCTACAGGAAAAAAAACAGCAATAGTTATCCGAATTTTATAGATATCTGGCTGAGCTATGATTCCAATTAGTTTGGATATTCGGGAGGGCTGTGTTGAATTCAGTATAAATAAAGAAAACATGATCCTCTACTTAGCTTATAATCATGCTTGGTTCTTTTTCGCATATTATCAGTTCTTTTTTTGTTGTTGTGACTAATCTCACTTGTCTAACCTCATCAGAAGAAGCCGAAGAAATTTATCGTAGCAGGGAGTCCAAGATTACGTCCGTTGTTGGTAAGAGCCTTCGGTACCATACAGATAACAACACGATTTTGTCTAGTTCCATCCCAATTTTGAGAGAAAATACCCCGGGGGATGGGTCCAAGGGTCTTCTATCCGTCTACCTCTCTCACCAAATCACACGAGAGGACTTTCGGCTTGCCATATACTTAAGGTGCCCACATGCCTCAAAGACACTATACATTAACCCGGGCCCTTTCCTACAGTAATCAGACTCACTAACTATTTTGCCGTTGGGTGGAGATCTTTTTTTTTTCTTCTTTTTAATTGAATCAAAGAACATGCGTGTCCAGTTAATTTTAAAATTCTAGAGGACAAAAGAAAGCGACCTAGATAATGAAGTCTTAATATCTAATGCAGTTCTGATAAAACTATAAAACAACATCGCAAGGACCATTCTGGTTAAAGGTGATTAATACTGATGATGGAAGGGAGAAAATCATTCGCTCGATATCTTGATTTTCAAAAACTTCCGGTGATAATTGCTCTTTGTTGAGATACTGTTGAATAAATAAAAGCAACTGTTATATCAACCGCACGGCCTTACGTAGTCACAAAATTTTCCCTTTTGATAATTCAGGGTATTCAACTTTTTGAACAATGAAACGACCAAGTATTTGTGCTCATCCAAAGAGATCCCTACCCAAATAATAATATATACTGGCATCCAAAATTAAAATTAGGCTCTTTTTGCAAATTTCAAAATAGTTGCCACTAACACTTTAAAAATTGTCTTAATATATAATTTGGGTAACGGTAGATGTAATGTGAGCACTTTAGTGGTTTTTTTAAATTGTTAAAAGGATACCTTATTTAGAAACTATCAATAGTATGGGTCCGCCAATTTGTGAAATTCGTATGCAGAATTGTGTTTCTTGCAACACTAATTGGTTTCAGTTAAAATAAGTTCTCGCAATCGCTTAACCAGTGGTCTCAAACTCAATATGCATGTGGGCCGAATGTACGATCTCAAAGTAGTTAATGCGCGGGAATTGTTTTTTCTTCTCTTTTCTGTCTTCCTTTTTTTAACGAAAAGAAATTTTTTAACAAAACAAAACTATTCTAAATTAAATTTTAAATTCTATTTAATTTCATTTTTTTTTCAAGATACACATAAGCAATAATAATAACAACGAAAAGAAAGAATTCAAACTTGCCGGCTGTTAAGTATTAAATTTTCAGTCTGAGGTTTATTCCAGTATGTTGAATGAAATCCTAACTAACAAAAAAACAAATTATGAAAACTTTTTAAGTTTGACGAACATCGAGGTTAAAAAAAGAATGACTTATTTTCTTTCTTTAATTTGTTAAATTTTAATTCAACCCAATACAGAAAAAATACACATATTTGTATGTAAATGGTTACAAACTTCTTTATTTGGTACTACCATTTGACACTTGATGCCATTTCGAGTCTAATAAAATTCGTAGCTTTGAAGAAAAATTACTAGAAACTATTTTCGTCAGGGGACTGCAGATATTCATAAAGCTTTTTTCTTAAACTTATTAATCACGTTCATTTCTAATGACAATGAAAATATTGTGAAATGGAACTCCATTAAACTCTTAGCATTTTGCAAACTGTTCTCGTAACAAAGCTTTTTTTAACTTGCATATTCTTAAGTATTCCCGAATTAAGTTTATTCTTCATGTGCAGCTCTTTATTCATAATGTATAAATGACCTGTTAAGTCAGTAAAAATTATTATATCTGTTATTCATATATCATTACCTAGCTCGTTAATGGTTTTATCTTACGTGTAGCAAAACATTTGGCTTAATGTTTTGAATTAAAAACCACTTTGATAGAACTCCTGAACGAACAACTTCACCTCGCTAAAATAAATCATTTTTCCATACTAACTTTCAATTTCTTCAAGCAATATAACAAATTCTCAATGATTCAGAGCTTGTTCACGCATCAATTTTACTGTTTTCATAATGCTATTCATTTGCATAAAGTACTTCGTGATGAATGATGCAATGTATTGTGCAAAATTTATTCTTTCACTATGTTTCTTAATTTTACCGTTACTCTATTTTTTACCAATCATAGCAAATGCATTATCGTTTGCAAAGCCAACCATTTTCACCCGACTTAATTTATATCTCTCTGTTGCAAAATATGGATTCAGTTTTAGCAACCGATTATTTTATGTTAGTTAGATTTTCTATCTTTCTCGCTTTCCCTTTTCCTGCCAGAATGCTAATTTCTAGTTCGCGTGTATTCAAATGAGGCACAAAGAGACAGTATTTAAAGGAAGGTTTTACTTGGCAGAATTAGAGCGTTCCACCTGCTGAAGGTCACGTTTGCTACTTCATTCTCTTGACAACAGTTTACTCAAACTCTTGACAAAGTTTACCTGCGACGTTAAGTTATTTTCGCCATTAGACTTATCACATCGACATTAGCCTTTTGAGCCAACTTGCGTGTATTTTGCCCATGTAGGATTTTCGGCTAACTTATGATTAACTTAAGTTTAATTTCAATTCTCTTACTCTTTGATTTACTTTATACAGGCTGGCTGGTTCTCTATGCCCAAGACGTGCCTTTTGTAAACTTTGTCTGAATACATGGGTCCTTTATACTTCAATCACTATCTCTGTTGTAATTTCCAAGACTTACCGATAAGTCACTTAAATCCCTTTACAATTCTCCTAGGTTATGTTACCAAACAAAACGAGACTCTATACTGTTACCATTTTTATATCAGAACACGTATCCTATGCAGCAGCAGCTTTTCCTTTCATGGAAATTATTTCGGGTAATTTTTCAATTACTTCAAATGCACTTAAAAAAACGACAAATTGTGCTATATATATTATATCAGTACTTTCGTCATTTGTTACTGAGAATGTTAAAGTCTATACAGTTTTTTTACGGACATCATTTTCGTTAATATGTTTCGCTACACTGTTGGTTAACAAACTATGATGTTTGAACAATTATTGTTTGTCGGGACAAAGAAGTTTAGAAGACTCAATAAAACAATATCTAATTTTGTTATCAGTAAATGGTTTCGATCGTTTTGCAATGATGTACATAAAGCATAACTTACTTCAACTACTACTTCACTAGATTTGTTTCACTAGGTTTGCTGTTTTTGTAAGCCAGATTTCAAGAAAATTTTTCTGTTCTTGATATTTTTTGTAATATTTCAAAGTCTTCTTTTTGATTCCCGAAGGCGATGCAATCTGTATTTTTTCTTTTTGAATTGATATAACCTTATTACAAGTGAAAGGTAAAATTTTATTGGGGAGAACATTACAAAATTACATAAATTACTAATTTATTTTCAAAATGACTTTTTTTATTCCTTTACCTATAGCCTTAGTTAAAGACATGGTTTTCAGTTTAATCTCTTAATTGAAATCACTATTTAATTTTATTTGTAGCTTTAACTCAACAAGATGAATTTTCATATGATAGCAAAGTTCAAAAGTTATCCATGATTCTAAACGATAAATTTTGATAAACGGGTTTTTAAGCTGTACGTTAATTTGTCTCCATTTGCATAGCAATATCAACAGCGCAGCTGTAAATCTTGCTAACCAGCCAGTGTCTCACTCAAGGCAAGTTTACATTAAAAATACTAAACTGAAGAGAAACAAAACGGAAACGATAGAATACTTAAACTGAAATATCGGAATGCATTTGTCGAGCGTAGAACTAAATTTAGTGAATATATTGATGGGAGTCATTCTTCCACTTACCTCAATCACGGGATTTAAGCATACAATGTTTATCACCTAGCGTGCAAGCAATTCAGTAACTAAGTCCCAACATATTATTCGTTCTCGTTTTCCTTCAAAAGCAGCCCTTCACATAAACATAGTAGATACCTCCGTGTCCTCTAAAACTTGAAGCACAGTATTTACAAGTACATAATTAAATTATACTGGCCAACCACGTAAAATTCTCTCGGGGGCCAATTGCAGCCCTCGAGTAGCCAGTTTGAGACCTCTGGCTATCCGTTAGCTTGAGAATTACGAGTATCTCGAACGGTAGTATGCAAATTGTGGTATCAATTTCAGGTACCGTCATCAGAAGGCTAGGCCGAGTTCATCAAATATTCACGACTCTCGTAGAGAAGCCATAAATGCCATCAAATGTACAACGACGTACAGAGGTGATTGTTAGAGGACTTTCTTTAAGGTTTACTGCTGCATCTGAAACAGCGTCCAGGCAAACTTATACGACTTCGAATAGACCAGTGTCGAAGAAATCTGTCTTTTGTGGTGCTAGGTATGCCATTCTCGGACAAATTAAAACTGGATGACTCTAGATAATTTACACAGAATGATTCTCTGTGAATCATCTGGAGAGACCTTGGGGGCTCGTTATCTCACTCCAGCGTAAAGAAGATCGATTACTTTGATGAAAATGGAATCTTTGTGTGGAGAAACATCATGCTGGATCACATCATCGTATATCATTTCATTCCTTCGATGTGCGCATTGTAACTGTATAGCATTATAGGAAGCTTTTGAGCTGTCTGTGAAGCTTTCCTGGAAAGCTTTTTAAGATAATTTGATTTTATGGAAGATAACGTAAGTCCACGCACAGCTCAACTAACGAAGGATTTTCTGGAGGAATAGAATATTCATCATGTAATGTAGCCAGAAAAATCGGAGAGTCCTAAATCCTACCGTATGTTTGAGATGCTCAGGAAAAAGCAATTGCATCACCTTCCTAGGATTCTTCAGACATTAAAATCTTTACAGACCGTTCTAGAATTGTAAGTTGTCGTGTTTTAGTGGTTTTAGTTTCATTTGCCATATCGCAAAATATTTACCCTTTATTCATTTTTCTTTGTTACTGTTGGCTATTTTTCTTTGTTATTATTGGAAATTCTGAGTACTAAATTCCATTACAATAAATCACCAATTCTTGATGTTCTCAGAAATACTAATCATTTTAGAGTGGTCATCTTAAGAAAATGGTCGCCATGAAATAGTTCAATGTATTTATAAGTAATACCAAACACTTCTTAAAAAATCTTTGCATTGTAGTTTGTTTGGTAATCCATGTTATCCTTGGCTTTGTTCTTATCTAATTAACATTATGAGAACTTTATAGCAAAATATGGAAGCATTACAGAGTTTTCAACAAGTTTGTACTCCAAACACTTGTCTTCCCGTTTTTTACCTGAATGATCCAAATTAATATAGGTCCGAAATAAAAACTGCTTTATGAAACGATTTTATCACATGTTCTGATATACTAAAACAACCCTAGCCTTTTAGCAATACGCTATTATTAAAGATGGAGAGTATTTTTATGGAAAGAGACATTATTGACATTATTTTGCAATATTTCGCTGACTTACTCTTTATGTTTCGAACGTTCTCCGACAAGATGTATCCTAATCGAACTATTCTCGAGTTACGAAACAGAATTCGAAATCTTTAATGAAATTATGTACTTAGGTATACATTCACAGGACTTGTAAGAAGTATTCACAAATGCTAAACATATTCGATGAGACCCTAAAACAACAATAAACATCTTGAAAATGACCAAAATTTCTAAGATAATATGAAATAGTATAGGTATTATGTTTTTAAGATGCCAAACTTCATAGGAAACCAAAATCAAGTCATTAGGTGTTTTTTGAGGAGGGAGATGTGAAAAATGTTTAATGCCCTCGTCGGGACACGAACCCTGGATCTCTCGAAAACGCGTAGTGTATGCTTTCAATTACTCCAGGAAGGCATGCGGAAAGGAAGGAGAAAATACCTTATATACTTCCTCTTTTAAAGGGCGACATGGGATTAGATATCCAATTGCTGGTGACGAATTAGCATCGCCCACTTTTTAGTTCGGGTGCCACTTTAGATTCATCAAGTTTGTTTGAAGCATTGTTTGACAAATGCACAGTGCCGTCGCCGGAATTTGAATCCTGAACCTCTCGAAAAGGCCTCGAGTATGCTTCCAATTGCACTACGAAGGCATATGATTAATATGCTTAAAAGAAGAATAAAATATCTTATAATCATCTAGAAGTGTGTAGATCGTCTTAAAGAATGTTCACTGTATTTGGAATTTTTTCTCAGCGTCATCAAGTGATTTCTAGATTATTCTTACACTAAAAATCGAACTTGAAGCCAGTGGCGGTTTCTGCAAGTGGGATAACCACTTCATCTGAACTTTTGGAAGCTCTTTTTTAAGAAACAGGGTAATTTTGCTACATTTTGCCATTTCATATCAGAAAGAGATTTAAAGGCTCCTTGGAACATGGAACCATTCTCGATTGCCGCTTACTGAACCGACAAAACCCACTTCCAAGTGGAGCCTTGCGTTATACTCGCTTCAGTATAAACGTAACATGCCAAATCTTTAATCCTGGATTTTTAATTGCTTTTCACTTAGTAATCCAACAGCCTTTACGAACTCCGGAGCACTATTTAAATTTATCTAAAACTTGTTTCATAATTGGAGAATAATTTTTGTGCGTTGAAACTTCTTTAAACCACACACGCTCAATTCAAACATCAACGATGCTTGACTTAATGGTTTTTCATTGTTTGTTTATTTGTTTTTCAGCATCGGACATCATCAAAAGGAGAGCAAAACCTTTTTCCCACGACACGTTCTCGAGCAAAACGCATCAAACGATAGAGTGACCTCTGTGCGACCTCTGAGCACGGCAAGTGTGATCGTGACCACTGCAAGGTGTGATAAAAGACTAATCTCAGGCGCTCAAGGAACATTTTCTTGGCAAAAGAAAAAACATCGGTCTCTTCTGCCCGGTGTATAAAAATGTTCGTATATTTCACATTAAACATGTTTTAAAAAGAAAATGACATTTTCGTAGCATTGATGGATCGCAGTTGGTAGGGATTACAGTGAAGATCGAATTCAGTATCCTAGTTTCTTTTTGCAAATGCTTCGGCAACATTTATGTGAGAATACTTTTAACGGAAGTTTGACTTGTTTATGGAGAACCATATCCATAAACAAGGTATTATGTGAATATTGAGTATCTTGAAAAGAAATAAAAATGGATTTCAAATAGGATTTAATATTAATTCGTTTACTTATTCAGTTATAGGAAAACACGCGAAGGCTATCAGCTTAAGATGAGGCATACCATCGTGGAGGATTTTCCGAGTGAAACTGGCTCACATTTTCGTTGCACAAAGAGAACTAGCGAAAATATCCATTGGTCGAACTACCAGTATTCAGTAATCAGATACAGAAACTAATACCAACAGGGTCGTATCAACAATAGATACAACAACTACTATAGATTCCAGAGCTCCTGTAATACTCTGCGATCTTTTCCTTGTTTCAACTCCATCAATAATGATAGATTTGCCAAAATACGGGTCATCAGGTGATGACGTCATGTATGCGTTCACATTTCCCTCCTTCAACTGCGGTGCTTTACCGTAATCTAATAAACCATAAACCAAACCTTCAACTGCGGTCAAAGAGGGACATATAAATAAAGAGGAAAATATAAATTTTACGTGTAAATACATACAGACAAGAAATAGTCACGTCACATACATACCATTGAATTACATACATACGTATATATACAAGGATGCAATTATTAATATTACTGAGGAAATTACCTTGCTTTAACTCCAATTTACTTTAGAAGCTTTAAGTTTATATATATATATATGCATGCATACATAACAAATGAATACATTTCAATCCAATAGCCAATCATGCGCTGTAAGCTGCAAAGACTAGTGGTTATACTGATAAATTAAATAAATAATTATTTAAAAAATAAAATCTATTTTATAAAAAACCCATATTTATATTTTTTGCATTTATACACTTGATGATTTACAATGCTATATATTTTTAACATACATATATTTCGCAGTGGCTTGTTGCTTTTTTGCCATTTTCTTTGCCATACGTTTGCCACTCATTTGGGAAACTGCTGCCTTATCGTAAAGAACAAATGAGGGCTGTCTTCGTAGCTTCATTCTAGTTTATACTGAAAGCAGCTGTGGTCTCACCATTATTATAGTATTTACTATTCCAAAAATAATTAGAGCATCTAATTAAGTTGGCAGAATACGAAAGGTTTTTATCCGTTGGTGGTACATTGTTATCAGAAGAAATTTAAATCTTACTTACTAATCACATATTTTAGGAAAATATTACGAAGGGCCAACCATTTAGTGGAAATACAAAATCTTATAGAAACTACCAAAGTACAATAGTTTTACTTCAAGAGCTGGTAATAGATTTTATAAATTCTGCCAATTTATATAAAAAATAGTAAGTTTTGTGTTACAGAAGGAATTATTACATATAATATAAGAACTATTTATAATGATTCCCATTTCCTACATAATTAACTGATAACATATATTTTAATGCTCATGCATATTTTAATGCTCGTCCACTTTTGTGGCTGAGTGACTGGAGGCGAAGAATATTGGTGCTTTTACCTCGAATTTGAGGCCTTAGAATGAGAACAAATTACTCCGGCTTTTGCGGGATCATCCTAATATATAAATGAAAACGAAAATATAAGCCAATTACTTAATGCATGTTTGTCAAGCAAGACTTAATGCATGTTTGTCAAGAAAGATCATGCTTTAGCTGTCTATGAAATTAAGAAATTATCACTAATTTATTAACTTACATTTCTAAATATTTCTGCTTTTAACATGCATTAAGTCATAATTAAAGATGCCTATTCTAATCTACATTCCATTCAGTAAAGAAACTGAAATCCTTAATAGGACTTTGTTGCTAATGTTAAAAATCCTTTGGATGACTATGTTTAGAAAACTATTTTACCATATGGCAGGCGATTGTGTTGAGAAAAAATTATATAAGCATATTGATTCTTACGAGTAAGTGCATTTGCAATGTATAATTTTTGTGACTGTATTGATAGTTTAAATTTTGCCTGAGTTTTGTATGTTGTTGCTGTTGTCTTCTCCATATTACATGGAACAATGGATGACAGACCGTACTCCGAAGAGAGATTGAACTTATTATTATTCTACATTGGACTAGTATTTAATGTTATAACTTTAATTTCTTTTACCTGATACACGAGACCTAAAATCAACTTCGTTTGAAAGCCGATTTCCTCTTTAAAATTTTCGAATTAAAGGCAACTAAAATAACTATATTTCATGTTCTCTAGCACTTCCATTTTTACTCTTCTTAATTTATGACTTGGAAAGCAAAACGACAATATCTCTCTGGGTACAGCCTATAATATTCATACATTATGATATCACTAAGTATCAATTAGATTATTTTTAATTACAGTGACGGTATCTCATAATTTGACTACTCCTGTCTAAGATATCCGCTCAAATTTCCAGAGTATTTTGATAATTGAGAAGCAGGTTGTTTTACAGATGTGACGCTGCCTTCAGGTTTGTCCTGATCGCCATTGTGGTTAGCGATGCTACCTGTGACCGAGTTTGAAACCTCGGTTTTCATTCCAAGAGTTAGGATCCAGTTTTATTCTCTGACATTGCATAGATTTCTGTAAGTGTGTAAAGTATGTGCGGAATGGGAACTTTTAAAATGCTGGAGAGCCGAAAGTGATCTCGAATGGTTTAGTGGTAAGGAAAAAGGCTAGAAGACCCTATAAGGTATTTCTCCCGCCTTCTTAGCATGCTTTCGTGGTGTAATGGTCAGCACACTCGGCACGTATTCAAGAGTCCCTGCGATGCATTGCTCATTTTTCATGTCTTCTGCTTCAAAAAAATCTAATATCTCTACAGTGGCTCCCGAATTGAAAAAGGTCGTAGATGATGATTCTCCACCACTGAGATTTGGCGATTGGGTTTCCTAATCCCCAGTTGCCCTTTAAAAGGGGCGTATATAAGGTATTTCTTCAGCCTTCATATCATGCGCTCGTGGTGTAGTGGTCAACACACTCGGCGCGTATTCGAGAGGTCCGTGGTTCGAATCCCGGCGAAAGCATTGATCTTTTTCCATATCTCCTGCTTCAAAAATTCTTAATGTCTCTACAACCCTCAGGTCCGTCGCCCCAGACTGCTCTCCATCAAACTTAGGGTGGAAATGCACAATTAGTATAACAAAATTAGACCTGTACAACCAATGATACAGTTCTGGTGTCGCGCCCACTTTTATCTGTACGTGGTCACTTTTAAAGGTGGTCGTTTTAGGGAGGTAACTGAAATGAGAAGATTCACTGCACCTTCAGTTTAACAAATTTTACTTCGTATGTTCGTTTCTATTTGAATGAGAAATCAATGTTATAAACAAACACTGATACTATTAGAAAAGGTCGAATATTCATTTACAAATCATTTTAAAATTATGATGAATAATTTATGAATATATTTTATTTTATGTGCACAAGGTGTAAAGCTATTTCAAAAGTAAAAAATATACAAATAAAATTGATAAGGTGTTTTAATAAATTCTTGCAGTGACATGAAATTACAATGAACCTTCTCGTCACTAATATCTCCCTAAGATACCCACCTTTGCATAGGATAAGTTTTCCTGAGAATATAAATAAGATATCGGTTCTGGAAATCAACTTTTATAGACACCACTTCCACACAAGATCAAAATAATTTACAACCAGGATTTTGTTTAGTCATCTTAGAAATTAATCATTATAATATGTACTTATAAGATTTCTTGTTTTCCTAAACAATATGCCTTTCCTTGTTATACTTTAGTTTCAAATTCTTCAATAATTGCTTGAAATTTATTACCATTGGCTTATTATAGCGCATCGTCTCCTCGCAACTGCCTTCTAAGGATGACCACTTCTGAAAGTGATTAATATTTTGTGTAAAAATAAACAAATAAATAAAACTTGGTGTTGAACATTATCTCTCTAACATGACCACCTTCAAGGAAGACCAAAGAAAGTAATCTCAGTATTTAATAATTAAAGTACCTGTTTATAGATTTATAACCTGATCCTTACAAATTGCATTAAAATATCATTTAATTGAATTTTGCTTTATTGAAATTGCGCTTAACTGAAACTGCGAAGTAAAAGTCAACGAATAAATCCCAGAACAGTTTTATTTAATCTATTTCCAATTTTTTCAAAGTACGCCTTTCAAAATGTAAAGTGGATTTGAAAATGATGTAAACAAGTTTTCATTATGTGCCGCCCAGTCGGTATAGTGGTCAGGGAAGCTGACTGCGATGCCGAAGGGCCTGGGTTCGAATCCCGGCGAAGGCATGGTTGTCCCTTCATAGAAAAGGCGATGGTGGCCCACCTATTAGGTGCCTCCATACTAAAGAGACCACCACATCCGGCCTTGTATAAATTAATGGAATAGGTTGCATTTGTAATTGTTCACAATCTGCCATTGGAGCAAAAAAAAAAGTTTTCATTATGTAAGCAAGTAGCTTCCATAAGCCTTTCAAGAGATGACTTTAAAGTGTCTTAAGTTCAAAGGATTATATATTACCACAACTAAAATTTGAGCTGTCGCAACAAATGTCTTCGAAAGTGAATAAATTGTCAAATAGGGAAGCACTAATATGCCGTTAAGGTTATAAAAGATTTTTTTTTCATTTTGCGAGAAGCAGAGCTCTTTTATCATGCAAAGTGGTAAAAGAAAAATCATTACACTTCTCTTATTTGTGATTTGCACTAAAACGACAGATATCTGTTATTTTATTCATAATAGTTAGAGAAAGAAAATAAAGTTTAAGGTGGAAGTTTTCAAATTTATTTTGTTCTCGTTCTATTAAAAAATAAAAGTTTATTTAAAATTATATGCATAAACGGGAGTCATTATTTTTTTTATTAAAAAAAATCTGATGTTCACACCATATGACTTCCTTGCACGGCCTATTAAAATTATACACATTTTTTCCTGGATTTTATTTAAATTTATTTCCTCGAATTTCATTACGGATATATTTCTCATTCATTAAATTCAGTTCTCACGTTTGGTCGCACTCGACAAAAAGACGCTGAAGTTGGTGCACAAACGGACTTGATTCACTGCTCTTCTAAGTTTCAAATGCAAACAAATGGCCACTTCGTTAGGTTTAGAAGTGTCACTTAAACTTTTAAACTGTTGATAATTGTACAATTATTGCATGCAGGTTAACTAAAGGCATAAAAACCTTAACTGGGACGTAAGAACAGCATAATTCAATCACTTTTAAAGCAAACAATACACAATTAACCAACATATAAGAAGAAAAAAATTGAGCTCACTGAGCTGGGTATACATATATATATATACGTTTGGTGCGGCCGATTGCAACCAAAAGCGAGGTGCACAACTGTATGTTACAGCAGTTCCCTACACAAAATTTCAAATTTCTGAAGCTACTCGTTTTTGAGTTATGCGAGATACATACATACGTAAGAACGCACGTACAGACATTCGCAAAAACTGTCTTCTGAATCCATTTCAAATCAATTTTACAATCCGTTTTGGCAGAAACAGTCCTTTATTATGTCCGCAGAAACATCGTTAAACTGGATTCGAATGCGGTCAAAATGGATATTTTCGTTGAAATATGTTATCCGAAATTTTTCGCGATTACAATACTTCTTTTACTTCGTACAAGGAAGTAAAAGAAAGTTATCTTTCATTTCTTTCCCCCCGTTATGTTTCCTAAATAGTGCTCTTTTGTATCTACAAACGCAAATAAAACAGATGTATATAAAACCATATATAATTTATTAAAATTAATATGTGTAGTTCACAGGTCAATACAGTGTTGAAGAGTTTAGTGCGGTAACAATGTCCAGTAAAGAATTTACTAAAGAAAATGTGGAACATTTAATGTGCTACATAATTTGAGGATTGAAAAGTGACTTATTAATAATAATTTTATCAACAACTTCTATAAGGTACAGTGAACGTTCTCTAAGTCAAGCATCCGCGGTTTTTCATGATTTCGGTCTCTGTGGAGGTTGTCGTCTTATAAAGGCCATGTTCAATATCGATGATTATTTATATTATCAGAAATACTGGTTTTGAGGAAAATATTCACTGTAATATACTCAATTACTTCGACACTAGTATCTTATCATCTTCTATTTTAACTTCGGCCAGCGAAGAATTCAAGTTAGTTGACGACGCTGATAAAAACTCAACAGTATTTAAATTTAACCTGTCTTTAATTTGCTTTACATATACACAGACGTTAACAATAAATCTGATGTACATTGCTTGTGTTTGTTTCAACTGTTGTGTCGTTAATTTAAATGTTAATTAAGCATATGTGCCGCACAAACAGACTCAATCGAAAACTGTATAAATTTTCTCTACTTTGTTTTATTCCTTAAGAAAACAAGCCGAAACTATAAAATAGTAACACTGCACAGTACATACTTAGGAATAATGCAGTTACAGAGACAGCATAGAACTAGAAAACTAGATTAACTAGAAATCTGATTCTCATGCAATTCTAAAAGCTATTGAGAAAATGATAAAAAAATTCTTCTAAAACACATGAAAAAACTGTTCTCTATTAAGTTGACCAAATAGATAAAACTCAAATCCACTGAAAATAAACAAAAATTTAAAAAATAATAGAACTCTTTCGAAAATCAAGAATCACTTTTCAGAATCAACTCCATCTTTAACTTTCCCCGAACGACTTTTGCCACGAGAAGAGAATAACTCGAGATGTTTTATGTTTTTGTTACCAATATATTGATCAATTTTTTGAAAATTTTATGAGTAAATAATATTGTTGCTGGAATACTGAAACTTTTTGTAAGTAAATGATTTTGAAGCTGAAATAGGAATTTAAAGTTTTTATAAATAAGTAATATTGATGGTGGAGTATAACAATTTTTTATCGATATAAACACAATTATTTTACATAACATTCTGAAATGAGTTCTCATGTACTTTGAAACTAGAAAAAGGCGTAATAGAATTGAGTTTTCAAGAACAAATTACTACTAAAAATGAACAATACTAATTTTTTTCTCATATCAAATGTTCATTTCTTATGGAAAAATACAAAGGACTTCGAAATGGTGTGAGGAGTCTAATTGTCTGATTATTTTAATAGCAAGCCGATATTATTATGGTACATTTATGTTTTTAATACTTGCATGTTTATTAGCAACAATTTGAATTGATTACCTATTTGTATAACTTTGATTCTACAATGAACACTGAAGTAAAGAAGATAACAGTAGCATATTAAATAATAAATAATTAACAAATAATACTTCAGTTTTCATATAAAATTTTAATATTACTAATTATTATTGAAAAGTATTAGTGGTCTCTTTTATTGTTACTGGACAAGAGAAATAGTTTAAATGCTGCCATTTGCAGGCAATAAAATATGCACAGAAAAAGATTTAAATTAAAATTTTAAAAAATATATATCAAATTTTTGAAATTGTTACTAAGAACTAGATTGAAATTAATATCATGAACTATAGAAGTCAAATTTCTCTGAGTGTTAAAAAATAAATCCTTTTTCTACAGATCATTTTAACTGAATCAAATTAAAATCATGTGTAAGTGACCAACTATGATCATCTATTAAAGATTGGTTTATTTTTCTTTTCTAACATAGAATTCGACTCTTTGATACGAACATTTAACGTATTAATTTGGGTGACAAATGTAAACCTTTCTGGCAAGAGAATGCTCTAAAAGGCCTTGTGGATTGAAACCAGGGGCGGGATCTTTGAGCATCGAAGAATGAATTTTCACAATTGTGAGAAAATGACCTGATAAATGAACATGGGGAGAACCCGAGCAATTTTTAACTGATATAAGAACAAAATGAGAGGTTGCAGAGGTTATTGTAGTAATTTTAAATGCAAAATGTGTTTTATAACGGCAGGAGGTAAATTTTTAAAAATTTTTTTCAATAACCTTGTAAGGTATTGCTGCTTCCGCCTTCTTAGCATGCCTTCGTGGTGTAGTGGACAGCGCGCTCGACGCGTTTTCGAGAGGTCCGTGGTTCGAGTCCTGGCGAGGGCATTGCTCATTTTTCATGTCTCCTGCTTCCAGTTAACTTAATGTCTCTAGAACCTTATCAGAAGATTCCCTGTTAGTAGCAATTGATTCCAAATAAATGAGTGAGTTAAAGAAAACTTTGTGAAGAATAAATCTGATGAGGATGATATACGTAAGAATGAAAAAAGGCCATATTTTGGTCAGCAAGTTGACAGGATTTAGCATAGGTTGGCAAGCAAATAAAAAATGTTTTCAACAAGCAATACTACTGAGAATAAATTTAGAGCAAATATTCAGAATTCAAGGAAAAATTAATCTGGTTCTATTTCAGAAGTAAACTAGATAGTTGAATCAATCGAATTCATAACAGATTGATTCTTTTTAACTTTTTTTATTGCTGTCAAAATGGCGAAAGTGTCATCAGCATAGCGAAACCACAACAGAACAAATGGTTTTTCAAATAATTTTTTTTTTCAAATTAGTACTCGAAATGTGGGCACGTCACTTATACTTAACTTATCCTTTCTTTAATACAGTAATTATTTTAGAAAATTAATTGAGGCTGGTTTAGAGAAATTTTAACCACAGAAATTAGTTCCTCAATTTCAGTATATGCGGTATGCAGTCCCAGAATCTAGTTTCTAGGCATTATAATGCTAAGTCAACCGAAATATTAGTCAAATATCCTTAATACTATTGAGAGAATTACAAGCACCTTAAATAATTATTTTGGAGGTAATGGGAACTACAGCTGGAATAAACTACTTTTTAACTGACTTGGATATATAGATGACTTAACAACGGCTTTAACTCTTTAGCAGATGTTAAAGGATTTTCAGAGAACGAGCAGTATAGACCTTCACTTGTCAACTCCATGATCCATCAATGCATGTCTTTTTGCCCATAACATCAAGCTGATTTATTTAATATTGCATTTTTAGAATTAATAATGTTTAAAGTAGAGAGAATTTAGCATGAGACCTTCTTTTTCTTTTGGTCAAGATTCTAAACGATGTTGTGAGTAATAAAGTGCCGTAGTGCAGTTTTCTATGCTTCTGAAATTTTACTAAATTCAAAACCTTCTCAGCAGGAACAATGATTTGCGGAGCATAAAGCTTACATATTTGTGAAAATTAAAGCTAAGTTTCAGTCTTTTAGTTTGAACTACAGACATTTTAACGTAAAAAATATTATCAATGGGATAACTAATAACTATGATAGATTAACAGATTGACTGGTACTAAAAGATTAGAGTAGCAATTTGTGAAATTTAGAAGCAAGGATATTTTTTATAATCGTGACAAACAGTTTCGATTTTAAACCAAGAATTATGATCAGTAGATAGAAACTTATACGCCAGGTGGCGCTTCTTTTGTTTCCTCTTTGAGCCTCCAATTGATTTTCCTATAAATTTGATTAACTTTCTTCACATATGCCCAAAACGTTTGACTCAGAAGAGTCAACCATTTTATGGTTGCAATTTTATCTAATTTTAAATTTTATATTGGCATGTTCTTTTTTTTTTCTTCTTGAAAGCACTTTTTATGCTAAATAGCGTTTTAAATCATTTCACCTGAAAATGAATATCAGCATACCAAAACTTTTCTTGTTTAGAATGTAAGAAGATAGTCTAAAATCGTATGCTGATGCAAAGATTTATATCTGACGTACACAGAAACAAACGGAAGTAAAGAAGGATATTTCTGTCAGCAGGAATGCACCTGAGTAGGAACACATAGCGAGGAGTAAAGACGAAGACATTAGCAAAATAAATAAGGGGAGAAACACGAAGTGTGCTAAACATGACTCAAATCATACCATTCCTTTCTTAAAAATATTCTTCTAGTGAGAGTTTATTTTTGAAAAAGTGAGAAAACTAATAATATAGCAAACAGGATTGTTGAAGCAGTCGGTAGTTAAAAACGCTAGCATTCATATTTAGGCACCAACTGACAACGCAATATGCTCATAATAAAGATATTTTGTGCGTAAACAAGCTTAATCTTTCATCATATATTCACAGGCAGCTGTTGCTAAAAGCTTTACAATTTGTCATTGAAATAACTACAGTTAGATTCAACACAGTCAGCATTATGCCTTTTACCTTATGCGTAATAATACAGTGAACTCACTCTTGACAACCTCTTCCCACAGATAACCACCTCTGAAAGTAAACGGAATTTCTGAGAATATAACCAAACATCGGGATTAAGTAGCACATATCTAATGGCGAACGCCTCCACACAAGACAAAAACCATCTGGAAAACATTTTGGTCGTCCGTAGAGATAGTTGTCTTAGAGAGGATTATTTGTAAATTCAACACAGTCAGCATTATGCCTTTTACCTAATGCGTAATAATACAGTGAACTCACTCTTGACAACCTCTTCCCACAGATAACCACCTCTGAAAGTAAACGGAATTTCTGAGAATATAACCAAACATCGGGATTAAGTAGCACATATCTAATGGCGAACGCCTCCACACAAGACAAAAACCATCTGGAAAACATTTTGGTCGTCCGTAGAGATAGTTGTCTTAGAGAGGATTATTTGTAAATATTTTAAAAGCTGATAGTTTCTCAATTAATATCGTTTTACAGAAATGAGCTAAAATGGAAATTACATGTAAGAGGATGAGAATAAACTTGTAGCCAATTTTAATTTTATTTTAATTTTTTGAAGATATTAAGACTATTTTAAGATTTTAATTTTATGAATAGTAGCCGTCCATATTATTTGTGAGAAGTTATTAATGACATATTACATGGAGTTACCTATGCAGATATTTTTAGAACTAAAATTTTATCATCCACTGGTGGCAGACTGGTCCATAAGCAAAGGAATAAGGATAGGAGCTATACACAGGCAGGTTAATTTTCACTTGATGTCAAATGTTAAAATATTCGGAATTAATGATAATGAACTCTCTATAGCGTGATCACTCATAATCGCAAATGATTTTTGGTCTGCTTTAGAAATAATAAAATTGATGCTGGAATCAAATTATCAGGACTAGTGCTTCTTTTGACTTGCTTTGGAAACATGAATAGTCCTCAATAGGAACAGGGAGCTTACTCAAGCTATGTTCAGGAATGTGTGAAGTAGACAATACAAGCAGGAAGGGTATACGAAACCCTTTACTTTTCTATACTTTACAGGAATTTCCGAAACTTCGGAATACAGAGACCGACCACTTGTGGTCTGAACGTAAGAATATAAAAACTACTACCTAAAACTAACTTATTTTATTAGTTATATATAATTACCCATAGATTAGTATACAAGACCATAGAATTAGTATACAAGTGCCTAGCACTAAGATTGGCCTTTATTTAAAGAAAAGTACGTATGTAGTATGCCGAGCTGCTAAAACTACGATACGTCTGCAATTATCAAGAGGGCTAAACCTCTGGCCTTGAAGGCAACCAGCAACAGAGTTAAAACTCGTAAAACTACAGTGGCAAGCAACTTGCTTCCAATAACTCCTTCCTCTCTCTTGCTTGGCAAAAAGCCACAACTTAAGTACTTGGCGTTAGCAAGACAATTTGCATAAATAAGTTAAAGCGTTCAATTCTGGCCGGAAGTAGAAAATAAGAAGTGATAGTACAGTTTTAAAATAAAATAAACGTTAGTAAAACTTAGGATCCTTACAAAATGACTATATATGCTGTCAGAAATATTGGTAAAACACGATTTTGACTTTATCCAAAACAAATTATGAACTATATTACTCTTAAAATGTGATATTTTTCTTGAATTTTTAAAATATTTTATGAATTAACCATAAACAAATATTTCTCGCTAAATGCAAGATCTGTGCGCTTATTTACACTTTAACTAATTTTCATTCTAACTGGAGTTGACTGAAGTGAAAGTATAAACTAATTATATAACTGAGTTAATTACAACAAAACTTGTTAGGACTCCGTTAAACTTATTACCATCGAAATGTTTCAAAGTATTTTTTGAAAAATACATATTATTTTAAACAGGTAAAGAATTTTGCTAATAAACCATAAGGTATCATAATTTGGTGGATAAATGAAAGATCTTATGTCAGATATGTGGCAATAGGAGCAGCTTTGTATTCTTCGCCGTGAGAAAATGTCACTGCCATGCACAAGTTTCTTTATTAAATATATTCGTAAATTTTTAGCGGTGGACAAATTAATCTAATGTTAGCCCAAAAGACAACAAAATACTGAAGGAGAAAATACCATCTTTTCTAGATAAATATAGAAACTAAATAATATCCTTATTTTCTCCTCTGTTTGGAAATTTTGCGGAAAGAAATGTCAGCCAGCACCACATTACTTTGCGATCTCATTTGCAATAAAAAACTCACCCATCCGAAAAAACTGTTCAGAATCAGTTGAAGCTATCAAGAACACAATGGATTCGTGAGATCTTGTTCCGGTATAGTTCGTACCATTATTTAGACTGAACAGTTTTCTTAGTTCCTATCTTGCCGTGTTTCTCGGCTGTAACATTAAGTAAGGAACTCTCAGTCACTTTACCTTTTTTTTTATGCTTCTCTTTCTCCCATGTTTGGCTAAGAAATCATCTGGAAAATGTAGCTCTATCTTTTTTATTCTTCTTTGCAACTTTGAGTCTTTTCCATCATTTTTTCCTCTCCTTGATTTTATCTGCTTTGGAAAATCCAAACGACAGGCAAGCTAACTGAAATCTCCTCTACCGAGTATATAAAGAAAGGAACTGATAAAAATATCAAGAACGCACTTGGCACTTATTATTAAGAGTGGTCTTAATAGCTTTTGTTCTGACCTTTTAGAACATTTTTGCATATACTTTTTTTTTCTGCTATGAGCTGTCTGTCGGATAATGCTATGACTTCAGAGGTCATGTTTCGGTAGAGCGTCATCTTCTTGAGAGGTTTTACCCCAAAGTCCCCCCCCCTTTTCTTTCTTTTACGAGAGTGCTAAAATCATGTATTACAAAGTAAGGTTTAAATAAAAGCATCGACGAAAGCGCCATTTTTTTATGTCTTTCATATTTTCAATTTGAATGCGACGGCATAGGACAGAATTTATAAATTCTCAGGTTGCAGAAAATTAATCTTCTTAAATTTATTGTTTACATTTTGTTTTATTATGTACCTCTTTTTTAAGTAAATGGTCTGATATCAGCCACTTATTAAAGCGATGAAATTATTTGTTAAAAAATAAAGGATAGAAGAAGATCTTTGACAAAAACGCCATTCGTTTGGCTTTCATATTTCAGTTTTGAATGTGACAGCATAGTAATAAGCTTTTCAGGTAATAGAACATTAGGCCTACTGAATTTTGGAAAATTGTGGAATATTATAAAATGCGAGTGCTCGAGTTTAATTATAATCTTTATTTTGTATCAGGTAATATTAAGTATATCAAACTGGAAGAAACACAATGCCAATGTAAAATTTAAAATTAGTTAAAAAAACAAAGTTTATTTTGGCATATATTCTAATTATCCAAAAAGAATTTGATTTCAGCACTGCTATTTACAGTAAACTTTTTCTCTTTGTTTCCCTTTCCATACTAAATCATGTCACTCTGTTCTGAGAAAAAAATCTCTTATTTTTACTTTTATGTATTTCCCTTTTAAAGTTTATTCTTCAGAATTTTGGTTTCTTTATTTTTTTATTTTAACTCAGTTGTTGGCGAAGTTAAACAACAAAAATCAGTGTAATGTGTGTAAATTTTGCAGGACTAGTTTCGATGATCTAAATACAGAACCATCTTCTTCAACTGCCTAAGTGCAAATGAACGAGATTGAATATGGTGATAACAATTACTGGGAAGAGGTTAAGTTAATGGCGCCATCTATTGATGAAAGAATAAAACTGAAACATAATTTCTTTAAAGGCTGAGAGTAAAAATGGTTTGATATTAAGGCCGTTAACTAGAACAGAAAGAATTTTTTAATGTGAAACGCCTTTTGGAAGTTGTTTTTTGAATAATGTTGGCTGCAGAAAAATGGAAAGTGTGATTTTCTGACCAACAGGGTTGGGTGATAGGGAATTTCTGTGTTTCCTTTCTGCTGGGAACACATAGGTGGCCTCTGTGCAGAGAACACGGAGGAACACAGAATTTATGTTGATCAGAAAATCACACTTTCCGTTTTTCTGCAGCCAAAAGTATTCAGAAAACATCTTCCATTCATGAATTACATTTTCTAGAGGCGTTTCACATTCAAAAAAATCTTTCTGTTCTAGTTAAAGACCCTAATCCCAATCCATCTTTACCATCAGACTTTAAAGAAATTATGTTTTAGTTTTCTTTAGATGGCGTCAGTGGCTCAACTTTTTCCCAGTCTTCGTTTTCTTATCATACTATTCTATGTTATTCATTTGCACTTAGGACTGTTTTGGTTATGAAGAACAAAAGGCACATCATTGAAATCTAATTTAAATTCCAAGAAGCTGGCGCAGAAATCGTCGTTCATAAATTGATCTGCGTAGGTAAAAGATTAGCTGTGTCAAAGTGATATCATAAATTCGAATAGCACCCACAGATGCTCATTCTACCAATACTGAGAGAAAAATCGCATTAAGGTAATGGAAGATCAATTGAGCCATTTTATGGAACGTTATATCAGGTAGGATCCTTGTATTGAGCGTCTTATCGATGCGAGTTGATTGTATAGTGGCGCAGAATTAATATCTCCAATATTTAATCAGCAGCGAGGTAAGTACTAATAATGAATTTAATAATTACATGTAGTGAACCTTCTAGTGGCAGTTATCTTCTTGAGACGATTGCCTCAGAAAATGAAGAGCATTTATGAGATGATAAGCATAATACTGGACATCATCTCTAAACATTACGGAACTACTTCCGCAAATTGTAAAACTTATTTGAAGCCGTGTAGGACCGTCTTAAATAGCATTCGTAGTATTTTAATATCCATACAATTAAAATAATAAGAGTAAATCGTAAACACCACTATGATATTTTTGAAGTTAAGAGTAAAATGAAGGGGAAAACATGGCAGAATTATGGTTATCCCATACAAATAGGCTTTTATTATTATTGTAAGTTTTCAATTAGTTAACTGCTAGAATTTGTTGCTAAGGTTGGAAGTTTACCATTGATTTTTAATCTACTTCCTGATAAGCTATCGAGCTCAAATTTTGTATACGCACTATTTGGAGGTGACAATGCGATGAAGCGATTTTTTTTCAAAGTTTTATTTAGATTTGTTTAAATTTAATGCTGAGACCATTTTTTTAACCATAGCTTCGTTTGAGAAACAAAGTAAAACTCTCAAAGAAGTTTGCAATTTGCACCACTGGATACAGAAACAAATATTTTAAAGGAAGTTTATATGAGATTTTAGCATAATTTCTGATTTTTTTGGAAAGTATCTGAATTTTTCGATTTTTCGATAAAACAGACTTGTTGAAAATAAACGTCTGGTTATATTCTTATTGAAAAAATTTTTTCAGTTGAATTATTTGTTTAACAAAGCGCCATTGAAACTAAAAAGTAACGAAATAAAAGTAAAATATTTTTTATAAAATAAACTTTATTTAAAATTCATAAAAGAATTAATGAACTAAAAGTGTAATTTATCATATATTTTAATGGAAACAAGAAATTAAATAATTCTCTTCACAAAATTTATCTATAATAATATATTACAAATAAAAAGCGTGTGCCCCGAAATAACGAAACTTAATGATCGAATTCCATTGTGGGGGGGGGGGAGAAGTTTTACAGGGCATTTTCTCTCCGCATGCCTTCGTGGTGTAAGTGGAAGTATACGTGAGGCGTATACGAGAGGTACACAGTTCGAGTCCCGGCGAGAACAATGTACCTTTTTCACGTCTCCTGCTTCAAAAAAACGTAATAACTATATAGTTTGAGCTAATGACTTTATACATTTATCAATGATGCGCGCCTTTTCCCGCTTTTATCATTCATGATACAAAATTATAAAGGAGCTATTCAATCACAATTTTATATCACAAATGATACAAGCAGACATTGATAAATGTATAAAGTTAATAGCTCAAACTTTTCGCAATGATGTTCGACTGTTAATTTTCGTCATTTATCATATAGTGTAATGGAAGCAATATATTAAATATCTTCCTTCCCTTATACTATATGATAAATTAATTTTTCTACATTTAATATTTTATCAGTTTAATTTAATTTTTATTATTTAATTAATTATTTTATCAGTTTTAAGAAAAGGTTAATTTAGGGAAAAAAAGAAAAAAAAATGTTTTCGATTTTGTTATTGTCCTGTTTTGCATTGAAAAGTACTCAGTTATGCTCATCTCCTTCTTCAATAAAAATTTGACCTTATGAATAATATCGAGTTTTACTTTAATTTTTTAGCTTTATTAAAAGTAATAGCCTTACCCCCCAAAAAATCCCATTTGTCGTAAACAAAATGCTTCGACGAAAACGAGAACACATCCATACGGACCCAACCAAACGTAAAATCAAAGACACATGGTCCATCCTTAAAACCTTTCGTATTAAGGACATACCGACCTCTAATAAGCGCGTATGCACACACTAGGCGGCAACGGAGCCGACGCTGATGACAGTTAATGGCGACTGAATTAATGAAGACTCTATCCACTGATGTGGCAAACAGCCTCCAGTGCCACGGCTAAACGAGTCTCCTTTTACAAGTATCAATCAGGCTGTCATGTATTTCAGAAGCTGCACTTGTCTCGCAGACGCTGTTTGGATAGCGAAAAAGACGTTGCTGGTTTTAGTTTTATTTATTTCTTCCCTACCTCTCGTTCCGAGAAGATGATGTTAAGTTTTGTTTCTTTCCTTTTTGGCGTTATCACAACTTCCTGGTCTAAGGACTACAATGGAATCCGCTCGAAACTTAATAACACAAGGGAAACATTGTTATGGCAGATACTTCAAGCATGCCAAAAATGGTACAAATTTCGAATTTGTTTCCATCAAAGTTGTATGTATTCATTATCGTGTCTATTTATCTGTTGTGAATTTCAATATACATATCATTGTGCA
The DNA here is from genome assembly GCF_044657685.1 of Stegodyphus dumicola. NCBI lineage: Eukaryota > Metazoa > Arthropoda > Arachnida > Araneae > Eresidae > Stegodyphus > Stegodyphus dumicola. The sequence continues at coordinate 143,399,775 of NC_140777.1, forward strand.
ACAGAAGGGGAAATACTCCGTTATATTGTTGTTTTGGTTGACGGACGCTTCGCGGCTTTTACTTTGAATAAAATTTGTTAATTAAATAGTCCGTTGGAAAAAAAAGTGAAACGTTGTGGTATGATATTTACTCGTCACTTGCGCCATCGTGAATGCCATTGGGATGATATTATTTTGGTATGTTTTCAAGGTTATAAAGAAGTATGTCATGCTTGTAGTGACAAGATTTGAACTATTTTAAGGATTTTGCCTGGGCTTTTTTTATTTTTATGGTATCTAGATAAAAGAAAAAAGGTCTGAAATTCAAGCGGGTTACGAAAACTTCACTTGTCTTTTTGCTTCATCAAAATATGAAAAGTAATAAAAAGTACTTTTTAACACCATTAGGTTCGAAAAGGTTTAAATCTATGAAGTTGTAGTCCTTTTGATTAAAACCGCGTGGTTATTCGGATGAGCACATGTATTTTAAATTTGCCTTAAATGTTAGAAATTTGTAAACGGAAATTTTTAGACACTAATTATAGAATGATATTTACATATTTTTCAAATAATAAAAAATACTTTTACACATAACTACCAAATAGCATAACTAACATAATTACCATTCATTTATTACATTTACGGCTTAGTTGAACAGCTCAGCTAATTAAAACTCGATATTATCACCAAGTGATTTGGATCGCTGAAAAGATTAAAATCTATATGATGGACACCAAAGTGTAACCTTTCTGATGCTAAAAGAAAAGAAAATCTGAAAGGATTTGAGATTTGACTTTTGAATCACCTTATGATTTTTTATGCTCTCGCTGAGATCGCAGTTTACCAATTTGCTGTTGGGCTCACTTCAGCTAATACAACTTTTTTTTGTCTTTTTAACTTTGTTATTAAACACCGCTTTTTTCCTCGCAGAATTCTCGATAGAATATTAAATATTGCGAAACTTTTTTTTTACTTTTTCAGCCTTTTCTCAGTTCATCCTATCAATGTACAGTTTTGTTAACAAGATGACCCACACAACTTTTTTTGGTCTTTTTTATTATTAAACATCACTTGCTTCACGTTACGTAAAATTCGCAGCAAATCACAAAATTTCTAAAAGCAGCAAATGTTTAGGATTCCCGGAGCAGTGCTAAGTATTAACATTAATTTCTTTTTCAGTCTTTTCTCAATTCATTGTATGGGTGTTAAGTTTTCAAGTAAAATAACTTAAATAAAGAACACAACTCCGTTTATTATTCACTTTAAGTCTTTTTAAAGTTAATTATTAAACATCACTTTCTTCGCATTTACATCACTGCAAAAATATTTATATTTAAAAACTGCAAAACCTAAGAATTGGCGATAGAGTGTTTAGTGTTGGCATGCAATTTTTTTTATACTCACTACATTATTTCTTTAAGAATAATGTATGGCAGTAACATACGGTGGCAACATCCATGTGGCATCTGCATTTAGTATTGTGCAATTAAGAAGTGTGGTGGCGATTCGCTTTTGAATCACGAAAGTTTTTAAAATTTTTGTTTTGTTATATAATGATGAACATTTATTTATTTATCATTGTTCATTTACTTATAAGGATGAACTAATTGTTAATAATTATACAGTGAGATTCACTTATACGTGTGCAAACTTTAGGGAAGGATAGCTTATTCAAAGACGGCTGGGAATTACATAGCAATGTAGGCGAGGGAAACGCAATCCTCGTGTGCTTGTGTGCAGAGAACAAAATACGAGAAATGAAAGAGAGAATGATGCACATAATAAATATTTAAATCAGGTACACGTAAAAGTGGGCAGGACACGAGAATTCCACATTGATCGTACAGGTATGATCCCACAGCACTAATTGTGCAAATACGCCCCAATTTTGAGGAAGAACACCCCGAAGGCGATGCAAGTGTCCCACCCTGCTTCCTGTACCACAAAACTATCAAGAAGACTTTAGTCTCGTCGTGTATTTAAGTTCTCCTTTGCCGAACAGACTCTATACGCTTGCAAACATCCATCTCATCGGTATTATACTCAGCATCACTAACCATTCTACTAGCTGGGAGGCGATATTTTAATCAACAAATCGTTATAGCTGCGATGTTCAGAGGTCACAATAAATGCTGGAAGTAGCAGCTGCCAGCTACGATAAAAGTGTGACCCAAATGCAGCACAGAATCACGAACTTTTTGTAATACACCGGTAGTCCCACGAATAATCTCGCTAGCTATGCTAATGTGCGCAGCAACATTTTCCTCACTGACCATGGGTCCTTTGCACACCAGGCTTTTCAAGTAACTCCAGAGAAGGAAATCTAAGTAGGATATATCCGGGAAACGTGCAATCCGGGGCCAATGAATTGGACCACCATGATTAACCTACCTTTGACCGAATGTTGAATTCGAGTAATGATGAAAAGAAAGAATAAAATGGACTAGGCGCCATCATGCTGATACCACATATCAGCTGCTGGATGCTTTGCTGATCTAACAACACGAGCAAGAATTCCTAGAAGAAAAGCCTTACTTTACAGATGAACAGGCATGAGACATGAGCCTATCAGGTGTTCACCAGTACCCGCACAAACTTTGACAGGTTGCGCTGCGTGTGTTCAGGTACTCCTGAGGTTGTACACTGCCCATACGTATATATCCTAAAACCTAAAGAATGGATCGTCAGCGAACAAGATATCAGCCGAAAACTGGAGTTCTGTCGCCCAGTTCTGCCTGTCCCATTCAGCAGATGCAAAGTGCAGTGTGTAATCAGTGGGAAGCAGTTCCTGTAGGCGTTCTCGTGGTATTGATACAAGTAGTTCGAGTGCAGGATTCTCCTAGCTATATTTTGAAAAACAGCGAGGTTTGTAAGGATTACTCTTGTTCTGACATGTGAATTGATTTCTGCATAACAGAACACCCTCTCATCTACTTTAGGTGTCCGTGTCGTTCGTTACCTATTCCTTTGATTTTTCGAGAAAAATCCCGTATCGCGCATTCGCGCATTCTTTGATACAGCCCTGCAAATAACTGGTGACTCGGAATCCGTCTGTTCGGGTACCGTTTACTGTACAAGGGTACAGTGGCTCGCCCATTTCAAACATCCGCTTCTTATGCTGGATCCATATCTGCTAACTCGTAATCACTGAAAGCTTGTATTCTACTTTCTCTACAGTTGATTGTCGAATGCCGAATTTCACACCCGGAAGTTTTATCTATTTTACAATAACCCCTTGTAGAGCGTTACGAATGCGTTTCTACCCTTACTTTGCTATGTGTATTTCCAAATCGCCTTTGAGAAACCTAATCCTCTTTGAAGTTTGTATACGCTTAAGCGAACCATAATGTATATATAATGAATTTTCTCCTCGCGGTCACCTCTAAAAGTGACTAGCATTTCTGAGAATGCAATTAAACTCCGATATTGAATGCATTGAAGATCACGCATATCTGAAGTCTGAGTGGTTATTTTAGATAGGATTCGCTTACCTGAAAGCTGACTGGAAAGAAGGCTGGAGGATTTCACTAAGTAGTAAGCACTCAACTGTTTTATTTTTTACTGTTTTTGTTTTAACTGTTTTTGTTGTTGTTATTTGATAAAAGGATATTGGTTTTGCAGTGAAGAGTTAGTGAGAGCGCTAGGGATTACTGCTCTTTGTAATAAGTTGATGTAGTTACATGAGAATTTCTTTTTGCATATGTTTAGTAACGAGTAGTTGTATTTACTCTTAATTTATTATTCTGCTGGTCTTCTTTTAACATTGAAATTTTTTGGTGTAATGTTACAAGCAGGATTTCTGGATAAAAGGATATTGGTTTTATTTCTTTTTATATAAGATACTGTTCTGTTAATTGCCTAAGTAATGAATTTCGACGTCAAATTGGAAATTTTAGTTCGGTGAAACTTAAAGATTTAGGAGTGAAAAATACGTCTGATACTTTACAAACTAGAAAGTTAAAAAACAATACAGAATACACTCTCAAAACTGACCAGTGTTTTTCAGAACATAAATGAACATCGGCGTTGAAACTTATAAGTTATTTTCTCCTTTCTGCATGCCTTCGTGGTGTAGCCGTTAACACACTCGGCGCGTATTCCAGACGTCCGGCTTCGGGTTCCGGTCAGGGCATTGCCATTTCAAATAATTATAATGCTCTTATTTATCTCGCCTGTCTCAAAAAAAAAAAAAAAAAAAAAAAAAAAAAAACTAATGACTCGTTAAACTGACCTTTCTAAAATGACGACCTACAAAGAAAACCTAAATTATCTGATAGGAGAGTGGCTTGGAAAGAGATCACTGCATAGAAATTATGCAGATAGTACCGTATTATATTAAATTTTAAGAGTCAAATTAACATTCTTCCCTTTCGACATATCTTACTTATGTAAGACAACTCTTAATAGACCGCATTCTTCTACATTTTTTATTTGTAAAATTACAAAATAAACTACGAGTTTCAATTCGCAATTTCTAAGACTTTACTATTCAATAACAAACATAGTTTAAACTCCTTCATTTGTTTTCGTATAGAATATATGCAGCACGTTTTGTAGTTACGCTTCATGAAAAACAGCAAAATTTATATGAAGCCGTCTAAATATCCTTAGCACATATTCAAGATTAATTATGAACAACATGCTCTAAATGCATTTACTTTTAACTACCAGAGACATGTTCGAGTTAACAAAAGAACTAAACTTTGTGCTAAGAAATTTCCCTTAGAATCCGTATATTTTTAATCAATAGATTTAATGAAAATTTCAGTAACACCTATTTTAAAGGAAGCTAAAGTAAACAGTTTTTCTTTTGTCCACTAAGGCATTATTGATGAATGAAAATTTTGTTATAAAAGAAAAATTTCACTCAAAGTTATTTACTTTTATGACCACTTTCTTTCCAGCCGCCCTTTAAATGGAGGAGAATATAAGGAATTATTGCATTCTTCCCATGAGTGTTTTCGTTGTATAGGTGGTATTAAATCCAGCTGGCCTGGAGTACAAATCTCAGCGGGGTCATAGCTAACGTTTCCCATTCGATTTCTGCTTCGGAAAAAAAAAAAAAAAAAAAACTTATAGTGCCCGACAGTGAATCCTGTCTAAAATATAGTGAAAGTTAATTCGTCAGTATCTATATATATCCCACTCGATCTCATTCCCGTCTCCCAACTCGCTTTTTCAGGGGAAGGAAATATAAGGAATTTTCGCCTTTCCCCTGCTTACTTTAACTCTTCGTATCCCAGTGAGGGTATGTCTAATTCCCAATAATTTCTACTTCAAATAACATAATAGCTCTATATGTAGGGTAGCAAATTAAAATTTTATGGTATTAGAAATTTAATTTCAATTATTATACTTAATAAATTAAGAAATAAGTTTTAAGGGGTTTTGTATTATTTTATTTAGAGAAAGTTATTAAATCTTGATATGATTCAGATATTTTTAATTATTACAGAAATAATATAATTAATGGAAAGAATTTTAGAATTATTTTGTGAATAAGATTATTGTTTAAAAACTCGAGTTTTCGGAATTTTCTAATTCTTTTGAGAATGAGGGAAATATGAAAAATAAATTAAACATTTTGAATATTACTACAAAAAATTATTTTATGTATTGAAAATACTAAATAAGTCGAGTAGTATTAGAATAAATATAAAAATACTGACAATTTAAGAAACAGAATAATTTGCTTCACTTCTGACCCAACGTTTCATTTGATCGGTAACCATCATGTCCTTTGGTTTCTCGAAATTATTTATCTCCAGACCGCTCAGTCATTCATCTTAATAATTCCTCACAGCAAAACTTAAATCCCTCCAGGTTTCATCTAATCGTCATTGGTGCTGAATAAACTCAAGCTAGAATTTCTCAGGGCTCAGCCTAAATTCTTTTTTAAGTGGTAAGCATGTATTCACTGGCGGATTCATTAGGTATTAGTTTCACGGTTTCTGTGGGCAGTAGGGCAAATAAATAAGCTATCCATTTGGTCTCCTCAATTACCAAATTCTTGGCTTGCCTCTTAAAGGTTGTCAGATACAAACTACTACCCCTACTAATGGAGTCAAATTTTTGAATGATCTTTTGTAGTTTGATCTTTTGTAACTGCTTATTACTCGATCCTGAATTTTCTGATACCTTAGACGATGTCCTGCGCATTGCTTCAACCCTTAGGCGTTCTAATTCTGATTGTCTCACTTCCATAGTCAGGCTATCCTCTCTCTCTTGTTCTCTAAGTCTCTCCTCTTGCTCTTTCTCTCCCTTGCTCTCTTCGCCTTTCTTCTCGCTTTCTCTCTTGCTATTCGCGTCTCTCTTCGTCCAGTCTAGGGTTTATTATTCCTTTGAAAAACTCTTAACGAATTCTTCTTCATACGCTGCACTGTTTTGAATCAAATATTTAAGCTTAAAATTTATAGTAGCCTCTTTTTCCTAGTCTACTGGTAGGTTGCATAAGTCAGTATTTTTTCCTTCATCCAAGAATGACATTTTAACTACACCTTTCTGCACTTAGAACTATCAATATCACACACTTGTCAGAAAGGCAATGGTACCGAGGTTATGATTAATAGTAACAAACATTAATGCACAACATAATATTAATGCCCAATAACATTAACATTAATACACAATAACATGGTGTGATTCTTAACATTACAAGAATTCAATATGCTCAGTTCTACAATTTTCGATACGAACAAAATTGTCCTTAATAGTATTAAAACTCGACATAGAGCATTTTAACATTGACAAAAATCAATAAGCTGGTTTCCAGTGAGTTTTCGTGTGAATATATGCTGATAAAAGCAGGCAATAGTAATTAATTCGCAATTGTTGCACAATAATTTTACCATCAAGTTAACAGTTAGTATTAAACAAATTTAACTGTACTTAATTCAGTAAATTTCAATTTCACAATTGTAGTAGTGTTAATTTGTTTTCTAATTGCACTAAAAAACAATATAAAAAATATTGTCAACAATTTCTGATACTGCTAAATAACGTTACGTTATTATTATAAATTAATTATAATAATAATGTAACGTTGAAATCAGTATACGTAAATACCACAACATTAACGAAGTCACAACAGTCAACTTATACCCAAAGGTGAGAAAACATAAACACTGAATAATTCCAGAAAGATTAATAAAAAAACACTCTCATTGTTTTCTCTATGCTGATTCTCTATTTCAACAATTCTATAATTTTTTAGTTTTATTGCAACAATTGTTTGAGAGTAATCATTATAAAATAATACACACATACGTGCATACATACATACGTAAGAATTAAAATACAGAATAAGGAAGCTAGTACATCAACTTGTATCAAAATCAACTACTTAGGGTAAGTCACTGCCTTAATGTGAAAATCAAAGTACTTACACCATCTGATGATTTTTGTTAGATGAAGATTCTGTGACATTTTGCAAGATACTATACTATTGCTTCCAAACAGTCTTCGGTATCAACATTCCCACAAAATCATAATTTATCTGATCAAATTTCCTACAGAATCGTGCTGATTTTTCCTTTAGAACATAGAAACTTTAACGTTACCGAAGCGACGTGGAAAACTAGTTGTTAAGAACCTTGGCGGTTCTCTGAAATATAACACTTAGATGATAACTCTACGAAGAAATCAGGAATCGGTATGATTTTAACCACATCAAAATCCGGATGAATTTTCTTGCAGAAAACTTGTCATACGGAATAATGGCGGTTCTTCATAATAGATCACTTAAGACGACAGCCAAACGGAGAAAACTGGAATCATTATGTATGATTATTAAACTTTATATAATTTTCAAGACTATTATAATTACTTATTATAATTTTCAAGACTTTACTTATTATAACTTATTATACTTATTATAACTTATTATAATTTTCAAGACTTCAAAATCAGAAAGATTTTCCTTTCATCAGATTATTACGAAGAGCAGCACAAATTAAAATGATTCTTTAAACTGCACAGAATCGCAAGGATTCCGCATAGGAGCTAAATCATTCTTGAAAAACCTCTCAGAATGTGGATGATTCTTTAAAATTTCATTGAACCGGAATGATTCATTTAAAACTGCACAGGATCAAGATGATTTTTGAAAACTGCTCAGGATCAAGATGATTTTTGAAAACTGCTCAGGATCAAGATGATTTTTGAAAACTGCTCAGAATCTGGATGATGCTTCAAATTTTCACTGAATCGGAATGATTCGTTAAAAACTGTACAGGACTTTAAAATGTAAAACCATCACACGGCAAATCTGTATGTAAGGAAATTAAATTTTTCAATTGAATGATCTGTAGGGTTTAAATTTACTTCTTATAGAAATGAATTCTTGAAAGACTCTTCACAGTTATATTCCCAATAGTGAAATTTTGTGTGAAAGAGTAATAGAAATATATTAAAATATAATGAATTACCACATTTAGTCATACTCTATTGATGTACCTGGCAGAATGTCCAACTAGTAAATGAAATATCCGTGGTTCGATTCCCGGCGGCGGAATAGATACATTTTTATGGTTATCAACCCCAAAAAATCCTAATGGTTTTATAGTGGCTCTAGAGCTGAAATGTGGTCCATAATTACTCATGACCATCTGCATTTGGTCGACTGAGTCTCCCTATGCCCTCTTTAATTTGGAGAGAATGTAAAGAATAATTTCATTCCCTCTGTGTTTTCTCTTGTGATGTAAGTGGTGGCACATCCAGTTAACGGTTGGAAAATCCGTGGTTCAAATGCGGGCGAGAGTGTAAACAACTTCTGACGAAACAATTTTAGCTGCTCTTTTTGCTTAGAAAAGGATGAAGCACACAATGGTCCATTCTTAAATGACGGGATGCATTGTATTGCGCAGGATATGAGAAAAGTTCTGAAGTCCATGCATTAGAAATCATTGCGAATTCTAATTTATATATATATTAATAAATTCAGTGTTATTTTTTTCAGTACAGTTTTGTTATTTTATTTTTATTCAGTATTACTGGATTATTTTTGTAAAGTACTGATATTTTTTAAGTCTAAATGTAATACATTATTACCCGTAAATACTAAAGAGAAGCTCAAGAAAAAGAGTGACCTTTGAAAATGAATTATTTGCTAAGAAATCTTTTTTTTTTTTTTTTTTTTTTTTACTTTCCCACACCGAGTTTCGACGAAAACAAGCTTGCACGTTGTCCCAGAAAAAAATATTTTCTAAAGGAATATTGATAACTTTTTGCCCATTTCCATTCTGAGCGACAGCAGGTTTTGATTTCTTAACCTTTGCAGCATCCCCCTTTCTTTCGTCGAGCAAAAGATTTATCTTTGATTCGAATGTTTCTAAGGATGTCATCCAGATGCTCTATGAGCATCATCAGGAATTAGATAATAGCTTCTTGGTCTATCGTTTGCAGAAGATAAGTTCCTATATCAGACAAGAGATTTATATTTCTTCTCCTTCTTATCTTTTTTGTAGTTGTTGCTGTATTCTAACATCATCTAAAATGGAAAAAAAATGAATGGTACGGATACAGTCAAAGGGGAGATTAATACTTTCATTTAGATATCTAACAACAAATCAAATCCTAATATTTTTTTAACTTTTCAATTACCACATATATAGTTTTGTTTGATAAATTATTTTGTTTCGAATTGCTTTACTTTTTATATTACAGTGGAACCCCTCAGTAACGAACCCGGCTTATAATGAATCCACGCAAATAACGAAAGAACCTTTCGATGCAGTTCAATTTCCTAAACACTTAATGTTATACTCTTATAGCGAACTTCCAAAGATATGAAAATCGAATATAACGAATTGTATGGATATAAAATTTCTCTGTGTTTTTCATATATTTTTGAGAATTTCTGCAAGTTTAAACGAAAATTTTACTAACTCTTAAAATTATCTGCATTCCTTTCTTAAAAGAAAACGCTTTTACGTTACTTTTCTTTTATTTTCACTCCCACTTTAATTTGCGTTCTAAACAAAGGGTTTGTAGGACAAAGAAAAAAGAAGAAGAAAATCTTATGAATTTCTAGGTATGCAGTTGTTTCGATATTTCGGAAGTAAAATTGTGATCCTTATCGATTTGTTTCACTTAGTGTAAATCATATCATTCGAATAAGAGTTTTGCATTCTCTAAGTCTTTTGCAAGACATAGGATATTCTTCGTAATGCTTACTGAAGCTTTGCTTCGCAATCATGAATAAAATTTTCATGTAATCTGGATCATGATAGCAGAACATTACAGATTACTTTTGTACACAGAAGGTAAGTGAAAATTTAAGGTAAATTCGTCGATGACTTTCGCAACTCATTTGTAGTGCTTTTATATTATAATAGATATTTTTTATAGTTATAATTCGGTAATTTAAGGGAAGAATCAGAGTTGTCATAATGTTACGAGTTTTGCATATATGTAAATAATTTTAGTGGAGTTGGGTTTAAAACTGTAGTATCTTTTGAGTAATGTAACATGAAAAGTCTGAAGCTGTGCCGAAAAATTAAGTATACAGGGGCATTTCTATTTAACATTGAGGTAAATGGCTATTTCATTAAATTGGCAAGATACTGGCAAGCTAGCGATGTTTTGGCAAGTAATTTTTGTCGCCAAACTTGGCGATGAAATACCAAAAGTCGCCAAGCTTGGTGACCATTTGGCTACATTTTGGTTTGATGCCTGTATAAGTAAGTGCAATTAAACTCTATATGAAACTGTAACCGTATCCGGCCATTAGATGTAACTTTAATATATCTGTCTTCCCGTAATTTCGAGAAATGGCAGGTACTAGAGATTTCTCGATGGCTGGAGAGCACCGGAGAAAGCATCACTTCTCAAGTTTAGTTCAGAGCTGACTTGGGAGCATTGAGGTATCCGTGAGAGCTTTGCATTCAATTGTGTTTAACGTTCTTAGTAGCTTTAGGTATAACTGCTGATTGCAGTCTGTGATACTGAGAATAACTGTAAGATTGAGCAATACATTAGATAGAATAAAATATTTTTTCTCCAGCGGGAGAGAGTCTGTCTATCGTAAATTCTAAAAACATTCCGTTTTTAAATATTTTTAGCCCAAATGCTCTCAGAACATGTATGTATGTGTAAATGAAAACAAAAGTCCCCTTTTAGTGTAATATAAGACCTTAAAGCTTTCAGATTTATTTTTTTAAATTTATAGTTCAGTTTTTGCACGTTTTTGTGAGATAAACAATTTTTCTTATAAGATGCGTTATAGCGAACCAAACTCACGGTTCGGGGGTTAACTTCGAGTCTAGTTCGAGTTAGTCATGCTTTCCTTTCAATAAAAAATATATCTATATATGTATATATCAAAATTCTAACTTAAATTTGTAATAGCACATTAATTCTCTTTCTCAATATGTGTATTTCTCCTCTCCAACCTTTTCATAACAGTGGATGATGCAGCTGATTCGTAACTGATAGTCAAAGTTTGTAAACTAAAATCTAAATCGTTTTTAAATAGGCCTCTATCTTGAAATTACGGCATTTTTTCACTTTCGACTTTGCATCTGTTAAATTGCATCTGCAGCTGCTCTCTTCAAAAATATAACAAATTTCTGTAACAGGCCTGTTTATTGAGGCCATTTTATTTATGTCGGCTTATTGAAGTATTTCGTCAAATAAAATAAAAAAGCAAAAATTAAATCTGCCATGTCTGCGACTTTCTAATTCTGTATTTGTAACGAATCATTATGACTTCAGTTTATGCTTCATATCCTGAAGCATAACTTGAATGTTGTCGAAGTTGAATGAAGCATAACTTGTGAATGTGCCATAAACGACATTCCAAATTATTACACACACACAAATTTTATGCTATTTTGTTTTTCATTATTACCATACTAAGTGTGATACTTAAATTTGCTTCGAATTTAACAGGAATTTTAGTATATATATCCTGCCATTTTTTCAACCTTGAAAAAAATCACAAAAATCTCTACTAACATTTAATAATATTTTTATGTATTATTTAAAATTATACTAATATTGTTGTGTTGCTCTGCTTTTGTTTTTGTTCTTGTTAGTAAGTTTGCCATTAAGAAAGTTTTAATTGTTTTTGTTATCTCTAGCTAAATTTGCAAAACTTTAGTAATATTTGTTAATTTTTAATTAGTAATAAATAATGATAATAATAAATTTTCCAATTTCTAATCTGTAATCTATATATATAAAGAAGGAAGTTCGTGTGTTGGTTTGTTCGATTATAATTCAGTCACTACAATAGCTATCGTCGCCAAACTTTCTACAATTCTTTTCTGGGTCCTGGGAAAGGTCAACGTCTACTTTTTTCCAAAAAAAGTAGCTAAAATCAGAGACATAAACTAAAAATTCTGAAAACGTTAATTTCCCCCCTCATTTTTTCGAGTGGCAACAGTCTTGCACGCTGGAGATAAAATTCTGCTTTATTTCGAAAAGTGTTGCTACTGCTCACTTTCAAATCGTAGAATTTGTTAATTAAAAATTTGTAAGTTTTACAAAACTTATGTATACAAGGAAGAATGTCCATTTGTGTGATTGTTTGTTCGCGTTATTAATTTCTGAGGAACTACTCTGATATGCGCCCTCAAGTCGCCAAATTTCTCGCCAAACATTTTTGGCAAGAAACTCCACGCTGCCATATTGCTATCTGAATTTTTTGTCTACATTTCGAACTTTAAGCCTAAAATGTCTCTAAAAACACGGTTTTCACAAATACAGAAACCACGTTTTGAACACACAATTTAAGCTAAAAATCCGAAACAAAAACAAAAAATTTAGATAGCAAAACCGTAAAGTTTCTAACAAAAATTATTTGACAAGAGTCCATGTACACAGCGATTTGTTTTAACTTAAAAAAAAATATCTACGAATTGCACAATTTAGGCAACAAACGAATCTACGAACTACGCACACCTCACTTTAATAAATTAACATAACAACAATAAACTTCAAAGAATACCATGTATACAGCGTTCTGGTTTCAACTTTAAAAAACATCTACGAATTGCACAATTTAGACGGTACGCACTAATCAACAAAATAACTAAAATAAATTTCAAACAATTAAAAAAAAACAACAATAACGACAGAAATTCATACTAAAAAAAAACAATGAACATAACATTCTACAAAATAAGAACAAGAATAAAATAAAATGCATTTACCATGAATCAATGCTTTTTCGAACAGCAGAAATACCAATTTCATACCGCCTTTAACATGCCGCCACGTAATCACTATGTATTTATATGACAGCCAGACACACTATCCCGAAAATTAATACAATGGTTCACAAATAAATAAAATAACAAAAAAAAAAAAAAAACCGAAATGTTTCAGATTTTAAATTACGTCCAAAGGGGCGTTTTTTAACATTTTGTGTGTTACCTTTCTTTATTAAATATCATGTTCCTCGCACTTAAACCATAAGATCCAGTGCAACAGCAATATCGCAAAATAGTTTTAAAACGAGCATATCTTTAGAATTTCCGATACAGAGACTCACGCGTTGGAGATAAAAATGTTTTTTCTGCACAACGTTGCCATTGCTCGCTTTGAAATCCTTGAGTTTGTTAATCAAAAATTCGTCAAAGTTTTAAAAAATAGGAAATCGATCATAAAACAAATTTCAAATTTCAAATTTAGTCTTCCACATGCTCATATTCGTTGGAGGATTACGTTATTCAAAATTCGATGACTCTATGTACCGTTGTTTATCACAATACGAGAAATATACATACATTTATGCAGATTTTTCATTATTTAATTTCTTCAAATATAATGCAGGATTCTAACATTTTGTGGCAACAGTTTGAAAAGTGAACCGACATTTATGAGACCGACGCAAAATGCCAAAACGAAGCTAATAGTCCTTCGGGATTCAAATCCCTTTGGACTAATAATCACAAATCCCTACTTCTATCATGCAAAACCACTAAAAATAATCTCCCAGAACCTTTTTCCACACCTCCAAATATCCACTGCCCCTCAACAGGATGGCCACGACGATATTTCCTTTTGCCGAACTTCAATTCAACAACTTCTACCATTTTAGCTTCTCAGACACAGAGCATGACGCGAACCAACGAACTCTGAAAGCTTTCAGATTTTATTTTTTTTTATTTGTTTTAATTTCTTTGTTTGAATAGTTTTTAATTCTTAGTTCTGCAACTTTAAGCTAAATCACATGCCACTGTGATTTCCGCGGGTTTAAATTCAGTTTTTAAATCCAGTTAAACATTTTAAAATATCATTTCTAACCTCTTCTGCTTAACTCTCTTCCTCTTCTACTTTGCACATATCATAACAGAGAAATATATGCTAAACACAGATGTTGTTTGAATTGTTGCAGAGTTTTTTGAGCAATTTAATGGAAAAAAACTATTAATTACAGTAAAATATTATTTTAAAGTTCCTATTCTAGTCTAGTATCGCTTTCTCAAACTTTATTTTGATCTCTGTGATAAAATTGCATTTTGAATATTACGATGAGAATTTTCTCCCCCTCCTATTGTTTTAATATCTATAGTTTATAAATTCCTTTTGACTAATAAGTAGAAAATGCTCTTTAACAATCTGACGGCAAAGAATTTCATTGTTGTCAGTAAGTGGACTGAAATATGCAACCTATCCAGACATTTCACAGTATACTTAATGCTGATCTCTTTTTTTTTTACCTTTTCGCAAATTTAATCAGAGATGCGATCCACGGCTTTATCCTGATGAGAATTCAATTTGTTTTACATTGTATAGATATAAAACGTGGGTTTTTAAATATGAGTAACATTTTTTTTTTAAATTTGTAATACGCAGAGTTCATTTTGTTTCTTTCGACTCTTCTTAATCCTTGTTTTTCATTATATGAAATTCCAACTGTCCTAATGAGCCTTGTGCTGAAATTTTGTAATATTGAAACTAATTTTTAATTCATTCTTTTTTTTAAGATAGTAAATAAATTGTTCTCTGTTACAGCTATTAAAATGTAGCTATCTCCAATGGATAGTCGCAAAAAATTTTCATGTTTCACGTGTCAAACGATTTTCAAAGAATACTTCATTTTATTTATATATCTCAGGGAAAGATGTTGAAGGATGTAAATTTTTTTTTTATAAACTGAAATGTTCTGATTTTTATTCAAAGAATGAATGATAAATTATAAATGAATTATGAAAAATGTTTTGCTTAAAATTAAAATAAATATTTCAAAAATTAATAACACTGCCTTTTGAACTATGGATTTAACTATGGAACATTTAAGAACTATGGATTTAAGTTCTGAAATGCTCCTTGAAACATGTACCCTTTTTGGACAAATAAATTGTTTTCTGCGGAAAATAGTGAATGCCGATTTCTTCATTTGCTATGAATGATACTATTTGTTAATTCCTCAACCATCTTGCTTCCGAGATTCCTACATCGTGTTTTTACTAAACATAAGGATACATTTCTTCAGAAACCGAAAATTGGTAGCCTTCTCCAAAATATATTTATGTGAGCCATTTTGAGAGTATAAGCAGTTTAAAGGCTGTTTATAATTTTTTTTATGTTCCAGTAATTCCACTTAATTGCTTACGCAAAATCTTTAAACAATATGAAAACAACCCTTGTATTACTCACTAACAATCACTATTCATAAAACATATTAATTACCAACGAATACGGGCAGAGTACAAGGAGTAGTTTTCCATGCAAGGAAAAGTTTATGAGAGTATATGAATTGGAAAACTTTTAAACGAAAATACAGTACATGATTCGAGAATTAAAAGACGTTCCTCCTACATCTTTTTGTGGTATCAAGGTCAACACAACCATATGGAGAGGAAAACTCATTCTTTATTCCTGCCAAGGGCACAGTGGGGCTTTCAAGATCTCTTCGCTCCCAAAATTCCTACCATGTTGATAATGGATCGACAATGTCCAATGAATTCAAATGTGGTTGACTCATAAGCTTCACTAATTTCATCTAGGATCCTGGCCACAGTCACCTCTATATGGGAGCGGATGTAAGGAATTGAAAGATAGTCCTCCCACGTTCTCTGGCTGTATAATGCTCATTACATCCAGGTAGCAATTGAAATGAGGTTTTGTTTCCGGCGACAAAAGTGTACGTAATTTTTCAAAGTTTCCTCTCTTCAAACAAATGTTGTGGTTCTAAACATTTTGCTTCAAGACCCTCGCATAAACGAATAAATGAATCCCTGAATCTATGGGATAATATTAGTAAACAAATACTAAAAATTATCTAATGAAACATGTATTTAATTAGTTTTTTCTGTTTTCGATGAAATTGCCATTTATGGAGAACCACACCAGTGCGCGTTATTAAAAGAATTCATACATTATGTCGAACTTCTGAGAACATAATGGACAGATATTAATGAAATTTGGTATGAATTTACATTTATGACTGAAAACGAAATGTACTATTCCAGACATTTTATGTATTTTATGTATGCATGATTATCAGAAAAGCTCAAAGCTCAAGGATCTTCAAAATTCGTTTTGTGCTATCGAACTGCAAATGAGCCTAATATGGGGTACAGTCCCTCTTTCACGCCAGACACATCACACAGTGTAATGGCATACAGAACAGGAGGCACATGAGTAGTCCCTCCGGCAGTCAATCCTCGTCTTGCATCAAGGCAGTTTGTTCAGCTTCGGTATGGTTCTCGGAGGAGGATAGAGATTAAGGTCAAGAGATCTGGTTGGCCAATACATGCAGCGAATATCCTCAGTTTCCAAGCAATCGTTCACCAGCTGAGAACTGTGTGGACGAGCGTTGTCGTCCATTAACAGGAACGAAGGACCAATTGCACCATTGAAACTTCGCTTCCTAAAGACCCTAAGGTCTCCTCTCTATACTTCATAGTTGTCAGGGAGCCTTTGTCAAACACGTGAAGGAATGTGCAGGCCACCAACATATTGTCTGTCCTAACCATTACTTTCCTCCACTGTCATGATCCTTTTTCCTTGGTGAGGGAGGAATCGTATCGTATTCCAGGCTCTCAGCATATGCAGGTATGCCGAGAATCAATGTCCAGGCTAAGTTGCAACTTTTCTGCAAAACGCTGGATGCCACACTGATGTCTGGTCCAAGGCGCATGTTGCCTGCACCATGTTCAACCCACTCTCTCGTATGCTACAGTGAGCGGGTCTCAAACAGCGGTCTGGCACGCAGCGCTCTACCTCGTGAAACTTTTGGACACATGTAAGCCAGGTTCCAGTGCCAGTATATAGCTCATGTATGAGCTGTGAAACTGTAGCAGCCCTATGCCGCTGCGTTGAAAGTACCAAATAACAATTCTCTTTTGTCTTTGAGAATCTTGGTCGACGTTGCACAGGTCTTCTCGATATGGATCCAGTGCCTTGAAACTGTTTTTACGAGTTACAGATGAACATTGAGCGTTGAGCTCTGTAGCCTCATGCGCTTGTGATTGGCCTTTCTCCTCTCTGCTGACATTCTCCACCTCATTCCGTCATCCATATGTTCATAGATACTCATTTGGTCTGATACCTTATCATATTTACCCAACTCAAATGTCGTAAATATGCGAGAAACACGGCGAATGTCGTAAAGGAGTATGAGCACACAAATCATCTAAAACCTCTCTTGCCCCTATATCACTCTACAACCACATGCACACTTCAGACATGCACGTGTAAGCTTACATATTCGGCATCGAATAATTGCATAATTCTTCAATGGCATAATTAATACTTTTATTTCAATACTTTCAGAATAATTAGACCTAATTTGCGAAATCTCTTATTTTACTCACCAGTGTAGTTACTTCTTAATTAAACTTTGATTCCGTGACCAAATGTTGTCTTCTCGGGCGTATTCGGGAGGTCTGGAGTTTGAATTCCGGTGAGGACACTGCGGATTTCTTCATTTTCTTAAATGCCAAAAACAAAAAACCTGATAACACTACAACTTACTTACAATTCAGTCTTTACTACTTTCAGAAATTTAACTCAACATAAAATGCAAATTAAAATGTTATGTAAATTAATTCCCGAAATTCATAAAACAGATTCCTAGGAAGCTTTGGCTAAAACTTTCCCACAGTGTGCGAGAAAATTCGACTAAGGATAACCCCGGTCTAAAATAATTATCATAAGCCGCAGGTAATGTATGTAGCTAATTTGCATCCTGTTATTACTGCATGTATGGAGAAAGCAGAAGCAGCAATACAAATAAAACAATAAGGTAATATGCTAATTAACATAAACCTTACACAATTACAAAGGTATAACTTTGGTTAAGAGTTGTAGATTTTGTTACGATTTTTGGATAGCAAAACGGGAAAAATCAGTTTAATCCACGCCAACTGTTGAATGAAAGATCATCAGTAGTTAAATAAAGTGCTAACCAATACACCGCAAGAGCGCTAACAGTACGAATGTCGTAATTACTAATAACGACGTTTCAAAACCCGTCGTTCTCTACATAATTGGCTTAGTCAGACGTAAGCGAAAAAAATATGAATAATGGAGAAATATGACAAAATATTATAATAAATACAAGAAACAAAGTATTTAGAAAATTTTAAGCTGGCGTTGGACAAAGGAATTACGAAACTCTCTGCAAACTGTAATATTCAAACCAGTTTTGAGTGTGAAGTTTTAACTTTTTTTCCCTTTTAAAATTGTTAAATGTACAGCTGGGCTTATACAAAAATGGATAAATAATTAAAAAGAAGACCTTTGCTCAGAACAGAAGCCACTTGCTGACAATTGTTCTGATTTTGCATCTGCACAAGTAATGTTTTGGGAGACTGTCCATGTCACTCAAGTTTTTAATTTCACAATTATTAATGGATCCAAAGAATTCGCTAATTATCCGATATTTTTTCAAAAATTTATAAACACAATCTAGGATTGCAGAACAGCTTCATAAATGTTTCATAACATCTGAGGAAACTCATTTTGCGCTCAAGAAAATTTAAAGGCATTAGAATTATTTTTTGCAAGCAGGAGACTTGAAAATAAGCAACGCCCTCGCCGGGAATCGAACCACGGACCTCTGGAACTAGTGCTGACCACTACACACGAAGTCATGCTAAGAAGGCGTAAGAAATGCCTTATAAATTTAGAATGTAAGGAAGAAAGGTAAGTAAAGGAAAGGAAAGGAAAAAGGTAAGGGAAAAAATATCCAGACGCTTTTACAAATTCATTTTAAGAAAATGACTTTCATTACACAAAATAAATAGAAGCGAACGTAATAACCCACTTAGAAGGTTTTTCGAAAGTTATTCAAACATTTTTCCAAACGAAGTGAGAAGGACAACTGAATTTTAGATCTTTTCAATGAAGATTTCTATAACGCAGTATCAAAATTTATTATTCTCTGAAAAGGAAAGACTTATGTTTTTCTGACTTTATTCATTGCAGTTTAAAGTAACACCATCGTAAGATTTATAGCGGGAATACTGGAGAGGTAAGGATGACATTGAGTCGTAGGTTGTAAATGGGAAGATTAGGTGTACTTTAAAATCAAAATTCGCATTAAGGGTTGCGAACCGGTGACTCATAACATAAAATAAGTCTAATTAATAAGTAACATGTGATTTTGGTGCTAAATGACTTGGTAATTCACATAAAATGCGTCACAGCAATAAATAACCAATCCTCAAAAATAGATTAGTTATTTTCATATACGATGGCACCACCAAGCAGCTCCAGCGCATCTAAACTGACCATTAGGAGCAATTTTCACCGCTTCCAGTGTCCTAACAGGAAGGGAAAGCATAGCACCGCACCCATTTCCACTCTTAAAACTTTCTTGCACAATAGACCGGTAGGCATTATAAGCAACAACCTTTCATTTAGGAGACGCCCTGCTTAGTTATCAAAATAAAGCAGGGATATCATCTCCCCCATGAAAGGCCTCCATCAAACTAGACAGTAATGGTCACGAAATGACATACCAGTAGAGATGGGTAACTTTCTCATTACTTAACGGTATTTCAGTTTGGTAGCTGGGTACTTTTCGTTTTCAAGATTCATTGCTATTGCAAAAGTTCAACAGCGGTTGAGTCCATTTGAAACAGAGTTTGGAATGATGAGTTCATTTGCGATATCAGATCGTGGCCTCTATTGTAACCCCACTCGCGTTACCATTAATCCTTGGCAGATAATTATAAATGGAAAGGTCTTTTAATTTGGCTTGCTCAGTTTATGGTAGATCGTTGGTATCAAATTGACAATGTATTTTTAGGATATTTTTGCCGTTTAAAGTCTTAAAACACTAAAGAACATAACTAAAACGATGTGTTGATTTAAAATGCTCCAACAAAATAAGAAATTCAGGGTTAAACATTTTCGACGCATATTAAACATTTCAGAAAGCTAAGAAATTTTATTATTAGACTAATAACATACGAATAATTACATTATATAGATTTGTTCTTATTTTTAGATTACTTCCTACACCTGATAGGAGAAAGAAAGCTTTTCATGAGACATAATTAAAATAAATTATTTGAAATAAACGTTGCTTCATAAAATTTCACATGCTTGAGGCAATTTTATTCATTTTTAATGTGTTGATTAAAGCTAAAGTTTTACATAAATTTTCTGTTTTGCGCAAGATTACAGAATGCCGCTGTAAAACTGTACATTATACTTCTCCATTTATTTTTCATTCTTGTAAGCACTAAAGTCTATTAATACAGTACTAAGATATAACATTAAAATTAGTCTAATAATTTTATAATGCAGTCTCAAATAATAATCATCTAATTTTATAACATAAGATATCATTACGAATATCATATGTTGCAGTAATATAATTTTTTATTGTACTTTGAAAGAATAGTAGCATAATTTACATACAGTTAATAAAATAATAATGTTTTTTGCACTATAACTTATTACAATAATAAAACTTTATAGTGTACTCTGTAATAATAATAGTAGTTTTAGTCTTGGATTTTTAACATTTATTCTGATTTTTAGAGTTCTTTTTTAAATGCTAAACAGATGAAGCTTTTGCTGCAAATGTGCAAGATGTGCTACAAATAAGGATAATAATTAGAAAGAAAGGTTGCTTAGCAAAGGATAAAAAAATTCATTCTTGAAGGAATTTGATTTATTTTCTTTTAATTATGTCTTGTTAAATTTTTCAGTTTTTTTACAAGATGAAAAAATCTGCTATAGTACTATGCGGTATATCTTTTTCTCAATGCTTTCTTTTATGCGTCAGAGCGCTTTTCTAGTGTTTTTTCTATGCTTTATAGTTCTTTTCCAATGCTTTTTTTAACTTATTTTAAATGCAGCCGGCTTCGTTCTATCGCTTTACACATCAGCTTCAGATTTTTGGAATCACAAAATCAAGAAAACACAAGGTTGAGGTACTTTGATAACAAGCATATATGTGATATGTGTGTGTTGTTGTGACTTGTCTGACAGTAACATCAGAACAAGCCCACGAAATTTATCGTGGCAAGGAGAGCAAGATTTCGCTTGTCGTTGGCAACAGCCTTGAGCAGCGTATAGATGACAGTACGACTTCCTTCTCCAATTTTGATATGGAGCACTCCGGAAGGACGTATCTAGAAATCTCCCACTTCTCTTTCGCTACCACAATCTCGCCGCATATTTAGAGTTCTCCTATGCCACAGCGACGCTATACATTTGCAAATGTGCGTGCCTGATTCGGTATTCGAACCCAGGCCCTTCGGTACCTCAGTAGGCTCTCCTAACCACTATACCGTCTAAGCGGCACAAGCACGTACAATCTCTATAACTTCAAATAGATTTTGAACATTATTTTATTAGCTTTAATTTTCTTAGAGTTATCTGAATTTGTCAGAGCGCTTTAAGAATACATATTTATATTGTTTTTTTATTATTATTATTATTTTTGTTTTCAATAGAGGCAATCTTGGATTGCCTCTATTGAAGATAAAAAAATAATTTAAAGTAGTAAAGTCACAAATACAAATAATTAATAATAATAATAAAGTCACAGATTGCGATAATGATGACAAATAACTAAATTGTTGTAAAGCATTAACAAACTACAAAAAGGATATGTATCATATATCATGTGTAAAAAAATATAGTAAATTTTAAAAAAAATATGTAGTATTTTTTGCAAAAAACAAAATCATTGAAGGAAAAGCTACTGTCAGTAGAGTACGTAATTAAAGAACCAAAGCATAAAATCATCAACCTAAGTGGACAGATTTTTGAACACTGCACGGTAAGTGAACAACGGAAAATTCTTGAGGTAGAGAGCTTTCTAAATTCATGCAATTTTTTTCCTTTTCGTAAGTTTCTCATCATCTTTTAGAGGGCACAGATTATATTGGCATTTATTATGGCTACATTTATCGGACGGAAAACCGGCAGGCCAAAAGATCGCGAATCAATTTCTGCAAAAATATAATATAAAGCTAACTTCATATCATCTGCAACGATGAAAACGCCTGTTAGTTATTATATTTTTAACTGTAGCAAAATTAACAATTCCTTACTCGTGCGGGAGTGGATTTACCGCCCCAAGAAAGTGATAGGATAACAAAAATTTAGCAGATGATTTCTCTTAATGATTGAAAACTGTAAACTTTTCTTACGGAAAAGCATCCAACAAGATTCCCACTTCTTACTCAAAATGTTACCGAGGGTGATATCGGCTTTTGCTTACACATTCAGTTCACATAAGGTTACTGCGTTTATCACTCGCGAAAGAAGTAATTAACTGGAAAGAAATTAAGCAAGTCTTATATCGATTATATTATCGATTGAGCTGCTTATTCTTCAGTTTCTGATCACATAAATTAACATTTTTAGAAGATTAGTTTTTTCAGTTGGTGCAAAGTTAAGTGACAAAAAAAATGTAGAATTTGCTTGCAGATTTAAATAATCTGTGTAATATTTTTTACCAGCATATAATTTTTTACTCTTTCGGGTTTTTTTATTTCAAATTTTATTTATCATCCTTTTGTGCTTTTTTTTTATGTTTCTGATTACATAAAGTATGATGTTTCAGAAGACTATTTGAGCTTTGAATTGGGGCAGAGATATCGAGCGAGAAAAGATTTGAAATCATGATGACGATGACGATGATGATAAGCGATAATAATAAGAATAATAGCAAACAAACCACAATAGTAATAATAATAATTATAAATAATTGTATAAAACAATTCAGATAAACATTAGAATTTGCTTGCGGATTTAAATAATCTTTAAAGCACTTTTTATCAGCACCTAATTTCTATTCTCAGTTTCCTTTATTTCAAATTTTATATATCATTATTAATTAAGCTTCAAATAAATGCAATAAACTCTTTTGCCGCAACTGTTTGAGACGACTATCTCTAAAAATTACCAGTATTTCTAGAACATAAATAAATATTATTATTGAATATTACGTCTGTAAGACAACGTACCGAAAAGGGTCATTTTAAAGAAAATTCACAATACGCCAATAATATTATACGTGCATTTAATTTTTTTAATAATTTTATTCGCAATAACTATAATAATTATTTATATAATTGGTAACTAATGTTTCCAATCTACAAGATTAATTACGTGTTGAATGGAATAATAAAAACACACAAGCAAAATACTTGTGTGTTTCTTTCTGAATTCCTACTGATAACGGATTTGATGATAAAGTTTTTAATAATAACACAAATAAAAGTACCGAAATCTAATCCGTCGGGTCAGAAAATCGTAACTGTGAAGCATAAGTAATATTTTTTTTTAACTTAAAGCTATGCAAATTATTTACAAATGTATGTCTGGTGTCGAGAGTATCTGCGTTTAGTACTCGCATAAACGTTGAAGTGAACGCAGTTCCACTTCTTAGACTAAAACAAGGCTTGGCGAGACATAAATTAGGTCAATGATTTAAAGTAATTAATTACACACGCTGCCGTTTCCGTTTCTGCAATCGCTTTATTCTTTAGCGTTTCCAAACGGCGCAGCGGCGGGGTTTTACCCCAGTCTTCGAATTCCACGTTTTCTTCAGCACGGTTCTGTGTGTTTTCTTCCAGAGCGAGAGTAGATTGTTGCTTTAGCTCTCTGTTAGATTTAAAGGATTTAAGGTCAAAGTAATTTCTCATTAAATTGGCTGTTACCATACATTAGATAATCATTTTCTTCCTGCAAATTTTAAAACTGAAACAGCAGTGCTGAATATTCTGTGTTGATAATTATATTATAAGTTATGTAAAACCTTGTCCTGTAAAAATGAATATGGCCGTAAACGGTTCCAAGCCTTTACCAGATTTAAATGCAGATTGACATGTTTTTTGTAATGTGAGAAAAAACTTTTGATTCTGGACTTATATTTAATAAAATTTCTAAACGTTCTAAATTTGTAACTGTTGGGGTAGAAACATACAGTTCTTCTATATCTGAGGCTACCTGATGTTTGCTATTATCCTGAATATTCATGGGTTCCTAATTATGCTCAGAATTGTGTCCTGGGTGCGAAATAAGATTAAAAAAGTTTTATAAAATAAGATAAACTCACAGAATATACAATGAACTGAAAGGATAAAAATAATTGCGTCTTATAATTTACTATGAACAAGAGATTAAAAAGTTCTCTTACAAAGTTCATCTACAGTTTTGTATTACGAATAATGAAAGAGCGAGGCGTCCTTGGTAAATTTTTAAAGATAATGGCTTAAACTTCCGACAATGGAATTCTGTTATTAAGTTTCGTTATTTGCGGGCTCACGCTATTATTGTTCATATTACAACACTGAAGATAAATTTTGTAAAAAGAATTATTCAATTTCTTGTTTCCATCAAAATATAGGATAAATTGCTTTCTCCTTGGAGTTCATTAAGATTTTATTTTTATAAAAACAACAACAAAAAAAAAAAAAGCAAAATCTGAAATGTTTCAGATTTTAAATTACGTCCAAAGGGGCGTTTTTTAACATTTTGTGTGTTACCTTTCTTTATTAAATATCATGTTCCTCGCACTTAAACCATAAGATCCAGTGCAACAGCAATATCGCAAAATAGTTTTAAAACGAGCATATCTTTAGAATTTCCGATACAGAGACTCACGCGCTGGAGATAAAAACGTTTTTTCTGCACAACGTTGCCATTGCTCGCTTTGAAATCCTTGAGTTTGTTAATCAAAAATTCGTCAAAGTTTTAAAAAATAGGAAATCGATCATAAAACAAATTTCAAATTTCAAATTTGGTCTTCCACAAGCTCATATTCGTTGGAGGATTACATTATTCAAAATTCGATGACTCTATGTACCGTTATTTTATGACAATGTAACGTTGCGTGCCTCCAACTTGCACGCAACCAAGAGGTGACTTGAAAACTGGATAAAATACAGAGTCTTGTGAAGGGTTTAAGTCCCTTTTTATTCAACGTAAAAATTACAATTGCGTGCTCTTGACGCTCACAGACTGCGCCAACTCGGCGGTCAAATAAAAATAATAACCTGAAAAGAAACTAAAGACAAGACTAACTACGAGGCTCTCTAAAATAACTAACTCACCGCGTTTTACAATACCGCTGCTAATTCAGCAGACTTGAAGCTCACTTGAACGATTAACACTACTTCCCGCCAAGCACATAGGCCGAAACACGGGTTTCTTCAATTTCTCGCTAACTACCTCCGCGCTCGTGAAGTAAGAATATCACACACCGAACTCGTTTCCTTCCTATTTAAATCATAATACTTCCGCTGATAATTTGAATCCTTGCGCGTTCTACTAAAATTTACATATTCTGGCATTGGCAGTTCCAGGGAAAAATAAGGCTTAACAGGAAAGATAGTTTAAACTTAAAATAAATGTTAGTTAAAATAAATATAAACCCTACAACAATGTGAGAAATATACATACATTTACGCAGATTTTCATTATTTAATTTCTTCAAATATAATGCAGGACTCTAACATTTTATGGCAACAGTTTGAAAAGTGAACCGACATTTATCCGTCCGACGCAAAATGCCAAAACGAAACTAATAGTCCTTCGGAACTAATAGTCCAAAGGGATTTCAAAAATCCCTTTGGACTAAAAACGTACAATTTTTTATTTTAATCTTTTAACTCTCAGTTACAGGTTATCAATCAAGTTATTCAATTGAAAAATGGTTTTTCAACAGTGGATAATCAATCTTTTACTTCCAATAATTAAATTATGCTAAACGTTAGACCCAAAATGTATGGCTTTCCCAAAATAATCAAAATTGATTTATAAATTCCATTTAAAAGCTTTAAGTGCATAAACGGCAGAGGGGTAAAAGTCGCTGAACACTGGTAGCTCGACTTGAATTCGATTCCAGGCGAACAGGCTGGCTGCTTGGGCGTTTTCGCGTTTGTGTAAACAGCATACATGTGTAACTTGAATACGAGCCAGTGCCCTTTAGAAAGTCCTATACGAAAGCTATCGCTCCTCTAGGCAGATAGCCCTTGTATGCTGTGGCATAAAATTATTCTCCGAATAAAAGTTTAATCAGCTGAGCAAATTTTTTCACCATTCGACGGTCCTATTTGCATTGGTTTCAAATAATTATACTTCATGTCCACCAAAATCTTTCTGCGGTCTTTATTTTCTGAATTTATTGGTTGCAGACATATACTTCTCCTACAAAAATATTTTTCGTGTTTGGGCAGTAATGTTAAATAAATCAACGCTGCAAAAATTACTAGATTAAAATTTTGCATGTTTATTCGGCCCTTATATTTACATTTAGGAAAATTGTGTACTCCCTATTGAAAAATAAATCACAGAAAGTTTGACTCCGAATGACAAAAATGGTATTTAATAAAAAAGATATTTAATTTCAAATTTACGATATTTGAAATCATTTTGAATTTGAAATGAGAGGTAGATTAATAAATAAATTAGAATTATACGAAATTGTTTTGCTAATTGTTTTTAACTGTATTTGTTATTTTAGGTTTTCCTGTATTTTACAATTTTTAATGAAGATGTTTTGAATTTTTATGTACTTTTGCCTTGCCGCGAAATGAGAATTGAATTGATTCTCTAATAAAATTCGAGGAAATAGGTTTAAATGAAGTGCAGTAGAAAATGTATATAATTTAATAGGCTGTACAAGTGTCATGTGATATCCACATCAGATTTTTTTTATAAACAGTACATGATCTCCTTAAAAAAAGCAGGCGGAAATATAAAAAGATGGCTATCATATTTTACATCAAATTAATTTTTAAACATCTTAAAATAAGAATATATGAATCTTTAAAATTTGTTTACACTGATTTTGAAACTCACATTTAAAATGTTTTTAATTGGAAAGTCTAAGACTAATAGTTGAGAAAACAAATATTGAAAAAATTAAAATCTGAAAGTTTTCAGATTTTACATTACGCCCAAAGGGACTTTTTTAATACTTTGTGTGTTACCTTTATTTATTAAACATCTTGTTCTTCGTACTTAAACCATAAAACTCAGAGTACTTTTCCGTTTCGCCGGCGCAAATCTTGCCAAGCAGACTTTATTGGCGACAACATGCAATACACATAAAAAATGTTAGTTCTAAGAATTTTTTATTTTGAAGACATAAACATTTTAATATCGTTTAAAATTTTGCAAAAAGCCAATAAATAAAGACCATAAATTTGTAAAAAGACATCAATTTAAGAATTTAGTATGCTTTCATGGTTCAACATCTTGATTCGCTGGTTCATATCACGTGACCCTAAGTGATCTCATCTCGCGTAAACTACGCTACAAAAATCTAATTCTCTTAATAATTATCTTCATTAATTTCAAATTAAATCTTAATTTCGAATGCAAGAATTATTTGAATTCGTACGAATAACTTACTCAGAAATTATGTAAAACCATAGTGCTCTACTTCGCTAATGCATTCTCATTAGAATTGATCATTTTAACCCTTCACTTTGCCTTTTCTATATTTTTGCCTTCAGGTGAGCGATGTGATTGCATCCTAATCGACTTAATTACCGCGAATGGCCTTAGGGCATAAAATTGAACTATCTGATATAAATTCTATGTAATTGTATGTCAGTATTGAAACAATCAATCTGATAAGAAATGACCGCGATTTGTTTTGAAAATGATGCGTAAATGTTACCAGCGAGGATATTGCGTTTGGCATCAGTTGTACCACCTGCGCCGGCAAAACGGAAAAGTACCAAACTCAGTTCAACAGCAATATCGCAAAATAATTTTAAAATAAGAATATCTTTAGAATTTCCCTTACACGGTTTCGCGCGCTGGAGATAAAAGTGTTTTTTCTGCACGACGTTGCCATGGCTCGCTTTGAAATATTTCAGTCTGTTAATCAAATATTCGTTAAAGTTTTACAAAATATGAAATCGATAATAAAACAAATTCCAAATTTTAAATTTGGGCTTCCAGATGATCATATTCGTAGGAGGATTACGTTATTCATAATTTGATGGCTCTAGGTACAGTTATTTTACCACAATGCGAGAAACACACATACATTTATGCAGATTCTTCATTATTTAATTTCTTTAAATATTATACAGGTGTCTACTATTTGGTGGCAACAATTTGAAAAGTGAATCAACGTTTATAGTGAATCAATGCAAAATTCCAAAACTAAATCAATAGTTCTTCTGGGCAAATTTCTCCTTTATATTCATAATAAAGATTTTTGTAGATATAGTGTGTGTGTAAGTGCAGAAGGTAAGAAATCTTAAGCACCTTTCTGACTCCAATAAGATTAATATTTATTTACATTTTCTGGAACTAGAATTACACAGAATATCAGTCATTGTTGTATCCCTACTTGAAGGCTTAGTGTTGATACTCTATCGAAAAGAAAATTCCATACGAAGAGTTTCACAGATGGCGTTTCATTAACGCAAATGATGTCACCACACACCCCCTTCCCAGTGATACCGTTATACCTCGTAATCTTTCACGCATATAGGAAATCTCACCCTTCTTCCAGCTTTTGTGTTTCTAGGATGAATATCTTTGGAAGAATCATTGTCTCCAGGAAGTGGAGGTGAGATTTCGGAGTTATCAGCTTCATGAACAGGAATCTTTTTGCAGGCTCTTTCTTATCAAATCTATGGCTGAAAAAATTGTTTTTCCATGCAGAATAGGAGTACAGTCCGTTAGAAATGGTAATGGGTAACGGTCTGGCACAGTATTTGCATTAAGGCTACGGTAATCGCCACATGTTCTCCACTCACCGGATTTTTTTAAAGTGAGGTGTAATGGACTTGACCAGCTGCTTTTAGATGGTCTGCAGAAACCTTCTTGCAGCATATAATCGAATTCCTTTTTCGCGGCAATAAAGTCTTCTGACTTTAAAGGATACAGAGTTACCTTTGGTTTCGATGTAATGTTGCACATCATGTTCTTTAATTTTATTGTTTTTTATGTTGGGTTTAAGTAAGTTAGGAAATTTGTTTAGGATGGCTCTATATGGGTTTTGAAAAGTATTAGCAAAGGTACTTTGTTACACAAAGTACCTTTAGTTGTTAATGAGATGGAGCCATCGATTAATTATCTGTTTTTACTATCGACTAACAAATTAAAATGTGAACGAAAGTCTATTCCCACAATAGGTTTATTAACATCCGCGATGATAAAAGGCCAGTTGAAAGATATGCGTAGCCATAAATGTAGTTCTAATAATTTTTGACCTGATTCAATTTCGAATCGCAGTTCGAAAATTATGTTTTGATTGTTGTACCCTTAGCTGTGAATAGCTTAAACTTAGCCACAGTTCTTTTTTCCGATGGTGATGATGGAATAACCGATATTTCTGCTTCAGTGTCAATTAAAAAAATGGGGTCCTGATGCATTGTCACGAATATATAGACGACTCAGCTGTACCCCTTGACATTCTGTAGTCATCATGTAAGAATCTTAAGTTTTACTAACGTTTATTTTATTTTAAATCTTTACTATCACTTCTTATTTTCTACTTCCGGCCAGAATTAAAAGCTTTAACTTATTTATGCAAATTTGTCTTGCGAACGCCAAGTACTTAAGTTGTGGCTTTTTGTCAAGCAAGAGAGAGGAAGGAGTGATTAGGAGCAGGCCGCTTGCCATAGCAGTTTTACTCGGTTCCTGGTTGCCTTCAAGGCCAGAGGTTTAATCCTCTTGATAATTTTAAACGTATCGTAGTGTTAACAGTTCTCTGTACTACATACGGCCTTTCTGTTAATATACGGCCAATCTTCAAGTAGACACTTGTTTATTAATCCAAAGTTAGTTTAGTTAGAATTTAGTTAATATTTTTATATTCTTACGTTCAGACCACAAGTGGTTGGTCTCTGTATTCCGAAGTCCGGAAATCATTGTAAAGAGAGAAAAATAAAGGGTTTCGTATACCCTTCCTGTGTATCTTGTCTACTTCCCACATTTATTGAACATAGCTTTAGTAAGCTCCCTGTTCCGAGTCAGGTCATTTAATGTGCCCAAAGCAAGTAAGGAGGAACACTGAACCTGATAGTGGCGCCCGACGAAGAAGAATAACCGTGGCCGAGCTTCAAGAAGAACCTGTGCTGCCTGCAGAAGCGGCTCAGAATCCAGAAATGCCAGCTGCCGCCCTGGAGGGATTTGGTTACATCGTCCAGACCATGCGCGCATCGATGAAACCAGAAGCAACATTTAATGGAAACTCACCGGTAACCAGTTTTTTGGAAAAATTGAAGGACCACTTCATGATGTATCCCGTGCACGAGTTCCAGAAAGTCACCTTAGCTACCAGCGCTTTGAGGGGCCAAGCGCTTAATTGGTTCAAATGTATAGGCAGAAGTCTCTCGGGTCAAGCGGGAAGTCCCACCTATACTTACGAAAATTTCAAGACTGCCTTAGTAAAAGCCTTCCCTGTCGTAAGGGATCGTGCAAAATTAGAAACGGAACTTTTCAGCATATATCAGCAACGAATCGAAAATCTTTCCACCTTTATTTTAAGAAAAATTCACGTCTTCAAACTCTTGTATGGAAACCGTCCGGATCCTGAGATAATTCAAGTGATTTTGCCGAGGTTACTGCCCCAAGTACAAGACTTTATTGAATTAAGGAATCCGACTACACTGGAAAAGTTATTTGAGCTAGCAATCCAGTTTGAATGTAGAAGAACGGCGGACATTGAAAGAAGACGCCACTATGAGCAACGAAACCAATTTGGTGCGCCAAGACCACAGCAAAGCCAAGAACACGGCTACGGAAGCAAAGCGAATCAGTGGGCAAGGAAACCCGAGTATCCAAAAACAACCGGCGAACGTAGACAGTTCAATAGTAATCCAGGAAAAAAGTCTGAAGGCCAGTGGAAAAAGAAGGAAAGCATGGAAAGGAAAAAAACAAGATTTAAACTAAAACGAATTTCTGCTGACGGGAGGGTGCGGAAATCCGAAGGCCAAGAAAACCCCTCTTCCTTCAAGTTAAATACAGTGATGGTGAAAAATTTGACTCTTCCAAAGATTGAAGTGTTGGTGAATAACATTCCAGCCACCGCACTCATGGATACAGGCGCGCAGTGTTCCTGTGTGGCAGAAAATTTTTTTAGGAAGTATTTTCGTAAATACCGCATATATAATTCGGATAATACGACAGTGTTAGCTGCGCAGGGAGAAAGATGCAAGTGCATAGGTAAATTACCGCTATACGTTCGTATCAAGGACGAACAAGTAAAGATTATGTTTTTTATAGTAAAGAATTTGGAAGCACATATCATCTTAGGGATAGATTTTCTTTCAGAGGCAGAAGCAGCACTGGATTTTAACGGAGCGTCCCTTAAGCTGACGATGAAACCAGTTCTAGAAGAAAAATCAGAACCACCAATATTAAACCTTGACCACCTGCCTAAGGAAGAGCAACAAAAAATCCGACAAGTGGTAAGTGAATTTGCTTCGTTATTTAGTGATATTCCAGGATTTACTCAAGTTAGACTAGAAGAGAAACACGCTAATGTGACAATCAAAATCGTAAAAAACAACCTTATATTTAGCGTAGGTATAATGAAACACTCAATCGATTTCGAGGGCAGCTAAAGGTCCCTCCTCATCAGGAGAAAGAAATACATAGAAAGAAGAAAATAGGAATCACAAAAACACGTGGTGCTTATCAGCACTGCACGTGGTTATAACTAGATTTTTAGTCAGAGTTGCACTGGCCGCCTACTTTTACTGAGCCAGGCTGTCTGATCAAGCATAAAGAAATATTAGCGAAGTTAAAATAGAGAGCAAGGGGCAAATGCACATTACGCTCAAAATCTGAACTTCAAATAATGGAAAGCAACCACTGAACGGATTTTTATACCCTCCGGTAGTACCAAGTGCGAGGAGGTAATGCCATCTATCGGCAAAAATAATTGAATTAAGACAGTAGAATTTTAAAGGCATTAGGAAGGACTGGATTGGACTTCAAATCATTAACTAAACTTTCTAAATCTTTGTGAATGTGAAAAGCCTCAAGAAAATCCAATTCGCCTATGGAAGAAGCCTTTTGGATGATTTTTGCAGACCCAAAATCAAAATTATGGTTAAAAGTCCAGCTATGATACGCTATTGAAGACTTGTTAATTTCCCCTTTTTTGACATAAGATTCATGTTCCTTGATACGAAACTTCAACGCTCTTTTTGTTTGGCCAATATATCTTAAACCACACTGACATGATATACTATAAATTCCCCAAGAATTCAAGACAGAAACGCAATCTTTTAGAATCGAAGGGTGAATTTTATTAATAGGGGAGAAACCGACTTGAAAATTGAATTTCTGGAGAATCCGTGCAATTTTATAGCTAACAGAAGGATAAAATGGAAGCACTACAAGGTCATTGATATTATTTCTAACAGTGGAATGTCTTCTTTGATGGGAATCTGAAAATTTTTTGACGGCTTTATCAATAATCACGGGAGAAAATCCACGGTCAATCGCAACTGCTCTCATATAATTAAGTTCATTGGTAAGCAAAGATTCAGAGGAACAAACTTTTAGCGCGCGGAAAACATAATAGTAAAAAGAAGCCATTTTTTGCTTATCAGGGTGGCATGACTTGGCATGGGGTGGTAAACAAACTCTCTTTCCGGTACTTGCTGACATTTATATGCACTATTTTGAGATGAAATTATTTGATAAATTATCTTTTCGTCTTTGGATTCGGTATGTTGATGACACTTTCGCACTTTTTGACGGTTATAAAGAGGATTTATCCGAGATTCTATCTATTATGAATTCAATTGATCCAGCCATCCAATTCACTCTTGAAATTGAATCCAACAATTCCCTCCCCTTCCTCGATATTCTTATAATCCGCAATGAAACCGATTTTAGCACCACTGTGTACCGTAAACCCTTTGCAGTTTGTTTACCACCCCATGCCAAGTCATGCCACCCTGTTAAGCAAAAAATGGCTTCTTTTTACTATTATGTTTTCCGCGCGCTAAAAGTTTGTTCCTCTGAATCTTTGCTTACCAATGAACTTAATTATATGAGAGCAGTTGCGATTGACCGTGGATTTTCTCCCGTGATTATTGATAAAGCCGTCAAAAAATTTTCAGATTCCCATCAAAGAAGACATTCCACTGTTAGAAATAATATCAATGACCTTGTAGTGCTTCCATTTTATCCTTCTGTTAGCTATAAAATTGCACGGATTCTCCAGAAGTTCAATTTTCAAGTCGGTTTCTCCCCTATTAATAAAATTCACCCTTCGATTCTAAAAGATTGCGTTTCTGTCTTGAATTCTTGGGGAATTTATAGTATATCATGTCAGTGTGGTTTAAGATATATTGGCCAAACAAAAAGAGCGTTGAAGTTTCGTATCAAGGAACATGAATCTTATGTCAAAAAAGGGGAAATTAACAAGTCTTCAATAGCGTATCATAGCTGGACTTTTAACCATAATTTTGATTTTGGGTCTGCAAAAATCATCCAAAAGGCTTCTTCCATAGGCGAATTGGATTTTCTTGAGGCTTTTCACATTCACAAAGATTTAGAAAGTTTAGTTAATGATTTGAAGTCCAATCCAGTCCTTCCTAATGCCTTTAAAATTCTACTGTCTTAATTCAATTATTTTTGCCGATAGATGGCATTACCTCCTCGCACTTGGTACTACCGGAGGGTATAAAAATCCGTTCAGTGGTTGCTTTCCATTATTTGAAGTTCAGATTTTGAGCGTAATGTGCATTTGCCCCTCGCTCCCTATTTTAACTTCGCTAATATTTCTTTATGCTTGATCAGACAGCCTGGCTCAGTAAAAGTAGGCGGCCAGTGCAACTCTGACTAAAAATCTAGTTATAACCACGTGCAGTGCTGATAAGCACCACGTGTTTCTGTGATTCCTATTTTCTTCTTTCTATGTATTTCTTTCTCCTGATGAGGAGGGACCTTTAGCTGCCCTCGAAATCGATTGAGTGTTTCATTATACCTACTCTAAATATAAGGTTGTTTTTTACGATTTTGATTTACTGAAGTTACTAACCATAGTATCGACACCGGAGATTCACTCCCAGTTCGCCACAAACCATACCGATATGATAATAATAAAGAAAAAATTATAGAGTGGCACATTAGAGATATGTTACGTAAAAAGATCATAACGCCCATCTCAAGTAGTTATGCTAGCCCGGTTGTTTTATGTAAGAAAAACAATGACTATCCAGTAACACATCCAAAAAGGTGGCGTTTTGCGATTGACTATCGTAAATTAAACTCCATGACTAAATATCCGGTATATCCGTTACCTATTATTGAAGAAATTATACGGAACATAACTTCTACCAAATACATGACGACTTTAGACTTAACAACTGGTTATTTTCAAATAGGGGTTAGACCGGAAGATGTGCCTAAGACTGCTTTTATAACCAAGTCTGGCACTTATGCATTCCTGCGTATGCCGTTTGGCCTTTCAGGGGCACCGGCAACATTTCAGCGATGTATGGACATTGTGCTAAGGCCTGTTCTTGGAAAGTCCACATTTATCTATTTAGACGATATCATTATTACTAGTGATAATCTGGACCAACATGTACAGGATTTAAGACAGGTGTTTTCATTATTAAATGAGGCCGGTCTAAAAGTTAATGTCGAAAAGTGCAAATTTGCAGACCCTGAATTAAAGTACTTAGGTTACAAAATATCTCAGAAAGGAATCGAGATAGACGAATCAAAAATAATCCCTGTTCAAAAGTATCCGCCGCCAAATACGGCGAAGAAGCTCTCTTCTTTTCTAGGACTTTGTTCAATATTATAGGTCCTTTATAAAAGAGTTTGCACCTATTGCTGAACCATTGTTAAAATTAAAAAGGAAAAAGGCAAGATTCTCGTGTACGGCCGAAGCCAACAGTGCTTTCGAAAAATTAAAGCAAGCATTAACGCAAGCCCCTGTTTTGAAATTTCCTGAAAAAGATGACAATTTAGAAATTTCAGCGGATGCTTCGGATTATGCGGTAGGAGCGGTACTTTCGCAAAATCAACAGCCCGTGGCATTTTTAGTCGAACTTTATATCAAACACAAAGAAATTATTCCGCGACCGAGAGAGAGGCACTTGCAGTTCTGTTAGCAGTGCAAAAGTTCCGAGTCTATTTTGGAAGTTCGCCAATAACAGTGTATTCTGATCATGCGGCGGTAACTAGATTGTACTCAGGGAAAAACTTATCCCCAAGGTTAATAAGATGGGCACTCAAGTTACAAGAGTATAATCTGGTAATCAAGCACACCCCCGGAAAGGAAAATATCGTAGCAGATGCCCTATCCAGAATAAAAATAGATGAAGAAGGTAATACTGTAAAGGTGGCAATGCTCACAGCATGTACAATAAATTCCCGAGAAACTGTAATAACCGAACTGGATAAGGATCCTGAATTTAGAAACATTTATGAGTATTTAAAGGATCCTGAAAATTTTAGCCACCAAGATATTGTGGCGATAAGAAATAGGGCGGCCCATTACGAACTAATAGATGGTCTATTATTTTATACAAAAACTACAAATTCCAACAACGAATTTCGACCTGTTATCCCAGCTAGTCTTAGATTAAATATCCTGCAGGAGCTCCATGACAGCCCTTTAGCTTCTCATGCTGGTATTCGAAAAACTATCCAACGCGTACTCGAGGCAGTCTATTTTCCTGAACTGCAAAAGTTAACAAGGGCGTATGTCCAGTCTTGTCCAACATGTCAAGCAGTTAATTATATTAATTTCCGCCCGGCCGGGTTTCTAAATAGCATTAAATCCGAATTTCCAAATGAAATAATTGGCATCGATTTATTGGGCCCTTTCCCAAAAAGCCAGTTAAATAAAAGTCGGTATCTCCTTGTTATGGTTGATCATTTTAGTAAGTGGACCGAAATTGTTCCCTTAAAACGAGCCTCCGCGAAATTAGTTACTGATTCTATTTTAAATAAATATATTTTAAAATACGGGGCGCCCCTAAAAGTTATATCGGATAATGGTCCTCAATTTGTAAGTAATATATTTGAAGATATGGGCCAAAAACTGGGCATACGTCATTTAAAAATGGTCCCGTTTCGGCCGCAATCAAATATAGCGGAACGAGTCAATAGAAATATAGTGAAAATTATCCGTAGTTATGTTAAAAATTTTCATAAAAGCTGGGATAACTATGTCAATGAATTAGCTTTCGCCCTTAGGACCGCAAAACATGATACAACGGGCAAAACTCCTCCTGAGTTATTTTTAGGCAGAAAGATTATAACGCCGTTAGATAAATTATTTTATGTTCAACAAAGAGCCCCAGAATTTAAAATGGGTGATATAGAAAAATTAATTAAAGAAGCAAAAAAGAACACTGAAGTAGCACAGAGAAAACAGAAACTTTATTACGATTTGAAACGACGGGCAGTAACTTATAAAGTAGGAGATGAAGTATTAAAAATTAAGCATTCACTTTCTTCAGCACCAGAAGATAAAACCGCCAAATTGTTTCCACGATTTGAAGGACCATATGTCATAGAAAAAATAACTCAGGCTGTAGTGGGTTAAAAGTCAGGAATGGTGAAACATGCTCCACAAACATTGAGCAGATAAAACCATTCTATGACCGTAATAAAATGCAAATATTTTCAGATCTTTTGCAGGATCCGGCACGGCAGGCACGGCAGGATCTGCAGGCACAAGCTCCAGAGGTGGAACAACGTCAGTCACAAGGGCAAGCCATTAGGAGGCAGGAGCAATTGAAAAGAAAGTTTCCCCGTTGGAAAATTGAAGGTAACAAGAAAAAGAAGCTGTTCCACCGACCAGAAAAGAGAGCGCACGTCCAACCCCAGAATGAAGAAGGGAGAAGTACGACGAATGCAAAGAGAGCCAGGAGAAATAACGGCAACTATAACCCCGCTCCCAAACGGAAGATCTACTCATCGGACAGGACTCTACGCAGTAAATGTCGCCGAATTGCGGAAGGAACACCAGCGGCGGAGGAAAAGATACAAGGAAAATTTGAACGGCCAGCAACGAGATCCAAGCAGGAACGAGAGAGAAGTGTCCCGGTTCCGCCAAGACCAGCGGCCATCAAACGGCCAAGACCACAGGCAGAGGCGAAAAAGAAGGTATTCAAGGGTGACCGAACTGGAGGGAAAAGAAAGCTCCTGGAGGAAGGCACTGAAGGGCGAGCCCGCACAAGAAGGAGGATAAATCAAACACGAATCTTTGCTACCTTCCAGGACTGGGCAGGAAAAAGAATGTCCGAATATCACAAAGATAAGTTTACAAAGACGTTTTACCTCATGTGAGGTCTACCTTTATCGCCAAAAAGGCGAGAAATGAGTTGTTACCGATTTTGGTATTATGTTTTTCAATTACTCGAGAGTAAAACTAAAATTAATATATAATAGGAATGTGTAAATACTTGAATATTGTAAAAGTTATTGTATAAAATTTTATTTCAAAGATTCTGTCAAGAAAGAAGTTTTAGTCTGAAAGACTTTTGAAATGTAGTCTTTCAATGTAGAAGAATTGGCACTTGCTTGGAGAAGAATAGAAGTTAACAATGTACTACTAATGTATGTTTGAAAATGCGTAAAATTAACGGCATGTTAATATGTTCTTATATACAATGTGAACTGTTATTTTAAGCGTTAAGAAATACTGTGATATGTTAAAAGTGAAAGTAATGCCAAAAAAATTTTTAACTTATTCGTGTGACTGTAAAAAGAGCCAAATTATTGTGAATATGTGTTAAAGGTTGAATGAATGTAGTTAGGCTCTCTGACGCTACACTTCAGAGTTAGCCACTTTCAGAATAGTACCTCAGGGTTTAGAGACGAATATAAGGTGTGTTATGAGGTCTTGTTATGTTGAATTTTAACACGTTAGTGTTTTGATTGCAGGCGGTAGTGTTGAACACTTGTACATAAACACGTTCGTGTTTGATGTTTTCTTTTACAACACATGTCAGAGAGCACGGGGAGATAATTAAATAACGTCATGAATGAAATAAGAATGTTAAGAGAAATATAAATATTCATGTTACTTGCCATTTAATTGTGTAACATTTCATTAAACTAGTTTTCCTTCCAGATCTCTGGAAGGAACCAGATTTCAACTAGAAACTCCTGTTTAGATGCAAGTACAGATGAAAAGTAATTGTCCATGGAATTGATAATGTAAAAACGATTTTTTTTTTAAAATTTCTAGTTTCTAGTGAGAAATGTTTGTAAAAGATTGGCCTCGCGTTAGATTCTAGAGCTAAAAGTTTTCAACAAGGTCGTTTTAGACCTCAGTTTCAAACTAATTAACTCTGGCGGGAAGTATGTAAGGATCTTAAGTTTTACTAACGTTTATTTTATTTTAAATCTTTACTATCACTTCTTATTTTCTACTTCCGGCCAGAATTAAAAGCTTTAACTTATTTATGCAAATTTGTCTTGCGAACGCCAAGTACTTAAGTTGTGGCTTTTTGCCAAGCAAGAGAGAGGAAGGAGTGATTAGGAGTAGGCCGCTTGCCATAGCAGTTTTACTCGGTTGCTGGTTGCCTTCAAGGCCAGAGGTTTAATCCTCTTGATAATTTTAAACGTATCGTAGTGTTAACAGTTCTCTGTACTACATACGGCCTTTCTGTTAATATACGGCCAATCTTCAAGTAGACACTTGTTTATTAATCCAAAGTTAGTTTAGTTAGAATTTAGTTAATATTTTTATATTCTTACGTTCAGACCACAAGTGGTTGGTCTCTGTATTCCGAAGTCCGGAAATCATTGTAAAGAGAGAAAAATAAAGGGTTTCGTATACCCTTCCTGTGTATCTTGTCTACTTCCCACATTTATTGAACATAGCTTTAGTAAGCTCCCTGTTCCGAGTCAGGTCATTTAATGTTCCCAAATCAAGTAAGGAGGAACACTGAACCTGATAATCAAAGGCCGGGTATTCAATTTTCCTGTTTTGAGACTTGGTATTTGCATTGTGAGGTGCACTTGTACGCTCTCTCACCAAAGCGTTGATGAAAGTAACTATTATTTGGTTCACTGTTACTTTTGGAACGATTTCTAGAGTTCCACCTGTATCGTTGTCTTTGTGGATTGGAATTTCTACGCCTATTCATTTCTGCTATCTGCAGTGTTAAGTCTGATATATGTTTCTGTATATCTTCGGCTATAATGTTATCAAATGGGAAAGAAACAATGCGAGCTAGCTGAGGTGGATTGGGATTTAATTCCTATATTTTGTCAGCCATTGTAGACAGTTTGGACAAATCATCGCTGCTTACAGATAAAATGATCCGCATTTTAAGCCGTAATCGTTGCATCCATAATGTTTTCAAATATTCATCTGGCACTTCCTCAGCCGCCAAGTTACGCATTTCGCAAAGAAGTTGGGATGGTTTCTTATTACCCAGTTCCAATTCGGTCAGAAGTTTCTGGGTTTTCTGTGTTTCAGACTCGGTAAAAATTTCAATAAGCCTCTTTTTAACGACGGGATATTTGCCACCGTCTGGTGGTTTGTTGAGAATACTAGAGATTTGCGACAATGTCCCTGTTTAGATAGAACTGACTACATAATCTTATTTTGTTTGATCAGTCGTAATTCCAGCATTGCGGAATTGGGCTTCAATCTGAAGAAACCATATTTTGGGGTCAGGTTTCCAAAAAGGAGGAATTTTGATGCTGACCCTGGCGACAGTCGCAGATGTTGCATTAGTTTCGGTTTGTTTATTTTCATCACCTGCAGCCATAGTACAATCAGGCTTAACGGAAGTACAGCTACCTTTATCCAATTTTTATTTTTTATAGCTTAAGCCTTTTCGACTAAAGTTTGCTTAGTAAAAATTAGTTCAATTACTCTTAACACATTTGATGCATTCTGAAAATTATAATTGCGCACGTAACCTCTGAAAACATATTGCAATGTAGAACAAAATTTAAATTTTTAAAGTTGACTTACCATTTCAGAAGTATTTTAGTCCCACTAAGATCGTAATTTATGTTTCACAGATGCGTAAAAACAATCGAACCATCAATTCTTGATGTAATCCATGCGCACCACAAGCACTTCGAAATCGAAACTATCACTCAATCCGCAGTCGAACTCAGGAAAAAAAAAAAAAAAAAAAAAAAAAAAAAAAAAACTACGGAACTTTACAATGGGTAAGTAGCTGCTTACAACTCTGTCCATAACATATATTCAATGACAGGTGAACTATTTATAACGTGAGTATAATGTCAGTAACATCTCGTTATAATACAGAAACATCGTATGTCCTTTTTCTATCTTATACATCATAAGTAGAATTGGATCGCATCAGGGTAAAACAGTGTGGAAGTGCAGAAAGTAAGAAATTTTAAACACCGTTCTGACTCCAATAAGACTAATATTTATTTACATTTTCTT
Organism: Stegodyphus dumicola; assembly: GCF_044657685.1. Lineage (NCBI taxonomy): Eukaryota > Metazoa > Arthropoda > Arachnida > Araneae > Eresidae > Stegodyphus > Stegodyphus dumicola. The sequence goes on from NC_140777.1 coordinate 143,440,522, forward strand.
TACACAGACAGAAATCAGTCATTGTTCTTTTCTTACTTGAAGGCTTAGTGTTGATACTCTGGCGAAAAGAAAATTGCATTCGAAGAGTTTCACAGATGACGCTTCATTAACGCAAATGATGTCGCCACAGTGTGTAAAACATAGTAAGTGGACAATTAACGTATAGCAGATTTAAAATAGTGCTTGTTATTTTGTTCCTACACGATGTAGGTGATTCTGGAATTAATTTTAAATAGTATTAATTATAAGTTGTTATCTTTCGAGTTAGAGGCAACAACAGCAACATGAGAGAGAAGCTTGCAAAATTTAAGCTGCCAATCAACTTGCGGATTGTAAGGTTTTAATACAGAAACAGCTGAAATTTTCTGATACTTATTAATAAACTAAACTCTGTACTAAAAATAACCATCTGTAGTACCTCTGAAAGTGCCCAGTATTTCGGGGAACATTAATAAAAAAAGTATTGAATATTTCTTGCAAAAGAAAAACATTTCCACAGAAAATAGAAAATTTAAATAATTTAGAACCGTGGGTGAACATCCTAAAGGCTTCATTACATTTACGTTTTATACCAACATTTCGGAGAACATAAATAAACAAATTTATTGGATATGCTGTATGTAAGGCAAACATTTCCACAGAAACCTAAAATAGTTTATAATCGTGGGTGGATATCTTAGAGAAGTTTCAGCATATTTACTTTCTCTTTCAATACGCAGTATATTATTTCAAAGTAAGTAAAACTGTTAATACTTTTAATTCTAATTTTAACTGTTTTTGGCATATGTAAAACAATTCCAGTTTTTAAAAATTTGTAAGTACCTTATAAACATTTACAACGAAGCCTTTCAACGTTTTGGGCATTAACATTAAGCTACGTTATGCTATCAGCATTTGTTGTCTATCCTACTCGGAAAGCATTATCATTGTGAGATTTGTGACAGCTTAAGTTTATCGTATACGTAGTTTTTGTATTATTGCCATAGTTTTAAGCAAAAGATCTTTAAGTTATTTTTCAAATGTAAACAATTTGTAATTGCTTAACAGGTTTAACGATTTAAAAACAGTGGATATACATCTTAATAATTTAAATCTTTATTTTATATTAATATTACAAACGACCTAAGTGGAGTCTTTACAAAATTTTTGGAGCGCTACTTTTCATTATGTTAAATGACCATGTATTTTACTACCGATTCGTTTTCACAAATATTTTCACTACTCGAAATATTGTGTTGTTCTCACTGGTAACTGTTGAATCGTAGGTAATCTGTGATCAACAGCATTGACAGTGACTGATATTCTTTGGAATAATTTTATTTCTAAAATGTATGAATTTTATCTAACTTTAAATGTATCTAATTTATAACATGTCTTAAAGTTATTTTCGTGAATATTTGCAGTGTTATTTTAACTATAATTTACACAGCATTATTGTAATTTGTGAAAGGTATTTCTAGCGTCGTATGATACGTACCTCGTAACAAAATTATTTGTTTTTTAATTATGGTTTTTAGTATGTGTCTTTATTTACGGAACAACCTGGAATCTGGAAACGAAAATACACTAAACCCACTCTAAGCCAACCACCAGCAGTTCCCTTGTGGAGAAATAAGACTAAAATAAGGGAAAAGCTGCAATAGACTAAAATAAGAGAAGGAAAAGATTAAAAGCCTATTAGACTAAGGCATCTGAAACATTTCAGATTTTATATTATGCCCAAAGGGACATTTTCTACCGTTTTGTGTGTTACCTTTATTAAATATCATGTTCTTCGCACTCAAACTATAAAATTCAACAGCAATATCGCAAAAGATTTAAAAGAGCGTATCTTTAGAATTTCCGATCCACAGTCTCGAGCGCTGGAGATATTTTTTCCCGTACAGTGTTGCCATCACTTGCTTTGAAATCGTTGAGTTTCTTAATTAAAAAAATCATAAATGCTTTACAAAATATGAAATAGATAACAAAACAAATTCTAATTTCCAAATTTGGGCTTCCAGATACCCATATTCGGGTGGAAACGTACGTTATTCAAAATTAGATGGCTCTAGGTACCGTTGTTTTATCACAATGGGAGAAACATATGTACATTTATGCAGATTCTTCATTAATTAATTTCTTTAAATATAATACAGGGCTCTAGTATTTGGTGGCAACAATTTAAAAGGGATTCGCCGTTTATAGTGAATCAACGCAAAATGCCAAAATGAAATTAATATCCCTTCTGGGAAAACACATATTTTAGACAATGTATATTGTATTCACAAAACTGAATTACATAAAATTCTTGTGTTTTAAATGTCCTATTTGACATCCCTTATTCTGAACTATCTTTCGACACCGCAATTTCCAGGATAATAATGCCTTTTGAAGTGGCAGAAGAAGTATTCTATCCCATTTCTCCCGAAGAGCTTTCCAGAGTCCTGTTAGGGTTTGGGGACAACGTTTGGATAATGCAGTTTTTAAAAGTCCGAAAGCACAAAAATCCATAGGTGACAGACACATCGGGAGATTTAGTAGGGATATCAGTGAAGGGTATGGCCTTGATATCGGTTTTTTGTTCCATTTCTTTTAGGAAATTTACAGTGGATTTTGATGTGTGACTGCTAGCTTTGTCCTGGATTTTGATGTGTGACTGCTAGCTTTGTCCTGGATTTTGATGTGTGACTGCTACAGTGGATTTTGTGGGTAAAGCGATGGTACTTCATTCAGAAATATTGGCGATAAAATATGTTCCTGATAGTATTTGGAGTTAATCTTGACATTTTTTTTTTTGCACTCTATTTTTAATTTGCCATTATAAGAAAAACCAGCAACAATCATGAATCCCTTATAAAAACTTTCTTTCGATTCTTTGAACCATGTACTTAAATTTTTTTCTCGCCTTTTATGATAATAAATGGCTTTTTTTTTTGTTACAATCATTTAAATACACCCATGCTTCATCTATTGTGACAATTGTTTTCCATTTTTCTTTGGATAAGTGTTTCTCATATAGAATTCTGCAACGTGTCCTGCGCTGAGCGATATGCTTTGGAAGAAGACGATGCACATTGCGTTTTGTCGCTTTCTTAAGATTTAAATCAACGTTTATCATTTTGTTTACAGTGGACACCGAGAATTTTAATGATTTTGCAACTGTCCTTTGACTAGGGAGATTTTCTTTTAACATTAAACAACGTATCTTTGCAATAGTCGAAGATGTCCGCTTTTTCCTTGGATACTTGTTTGGAATTTTTGTCCCACTTGAGGCTCCAATTTAACTTTTTTTTCTTTCTTGTTGATGATATTACCTATCGACGCTTTAGATATCACAAAACCATGACTCTCACATCGTTTTTGGATAACGGAGTATGCATATTTCTCTTCGGAAAGAGCGTAAATGTAGCCTTCGAACCACTGCTTTGTTAAATTCGCCATTTTGAATAAAAACAAAACTTTCAAGCCACAGACGATAATTGTGACTTTTAAAAACATAGTACAATTGCAATTACTTCTTTTGCAGCAAACAATGTTTTATTACCGCTTATCAAAATCGTCTACAAAATGTGCGAACAGCCTCTGTAAGGAGGCTCTCTTATGACCTTTCCCTTAACTTAGTCTTATGGAGGTGGCCATTAAGCATCATATTTGATGCCGATGTTTGTTCACGATCTGAAATATTAGTTTTATAAAAGATCGTTTGAGAGAATGGTTGCAAGGAAAGAGGAAAAGAGTTCATAATAGTTCTTCAAAACGGAGGCGTAAATTATAAAAATGGTTTCAGTCCCATGCTGTAAGTTACGCTGCTCTGCTTAAACAAAAGTATGAGATTTCGACTAGACATATTATTGATATGTAGAATAATTTCACATTAATAACTGAAATTATTTTAATGCACCTACATGTTAATAAATTAGATTGCATTTTTGCAACACATTTCATATTTTTAAGCGCCAGCTGTGAGATGAGTGTTATAATACACGAGAAAACATTGTTCGATTTAGAGATTTAAAGAACGGAAGTGTTTCCTTTATTCCGCCAATGAAAATATATTTAGTTTCCCATCTGCTGCTTTTCAAGGTTGCGTATACTAAAAATGACAAAAAGGTATTGTTTGAATTATTATTACTAAATGCCTTTAACAAGGAAAAGTCATTCGGAAATATGCCAGCGTTTGATTGTTGTCGGCAGTTTGATTTGAATGGCAACACTGCGGCATTAGAACAACGCACATACACAAGCGCAATAAAAAGCGCTATAAAGGAAAAAGAGTTTTCAACACTTCATGAATATAGCATATTATTTTCACACATAAAATTCTAGAAACGATAAAAAGAATAAGAAAACCTGGTGATCTTAAATTTTATTGATTGTTCAATTCAGTAATCATTAATTACATATTAATTAATTTGATTTAGAATGTTAATCAAAAATCCGACATGTTAAAGCCATTTTTAGGAGACTAATTTATTTTATCAGATGATAGAACTACGTTAAATACCAGCAGCCCAACAAGCGTTTTCATAGAATAAAAAAATCATAGTATATTTTATTTTTCAAATACTAAAAATTCCGATTTTATGCGCTGGATTTATTTGAACTTCCTCATATTATATCAATCCAATATTGATTAAGTAACTGAAATTTTTTAGCTTTACCGGAGCTTTTATGAACAAACGTTTATGACATTAGATTGATTGCACAATCTCAGTTAATCAGCTAATTTATATAAATAATAAGAAGCTTATTAACAAACTTATCAGGTAGCTTATTAGCTAATGCAATAGAACTTAAGGGGAAAAGTTTTTCATTAGCAGAGGGAGAATTTCTTAAGCTGGAAGTTTTATTACGGAAGAAAACTTACTAAAGGCAAGGGGATGTTCGTAAACATCTTAAAAGCTACCAAGAGCATAAAATGGGAAAGCTGACAAATTTATGCAATAATACATTTTCTAGTAAATCTATGTTCATGATTTTGGTAGAACTTTCAGCAATTTATTTTTGTAACATAATGCAAACAACATTTGTAACATAATGCATACATCCTAGTGGTATTCTGATATGTAAGGTTTAGTAACAGAAGATGTATGCAGACAGTAATACACGTTAATATGCGTGCAATAAGTGTATTGCATTATTAACAGGACGTAATCAGGCGTATTCTTTTTAGTGCTATATCAGCATAATCTACCTCTATCTATATATATATAAAAGAAGAACGTCTGTGTGTTTGTCCTCTAATAACACAGTCACTATAGCTATCGTCACAAACTTTCTACAATTCTTTTCTGGGTCCTGGAAAGGGTCGACGTCCAATTTTTTCTAAAAAACAGTAGTTAAAATCAGAGACATTAATTAAAAACTCTGAAAACGCTCATTTTCGCACTTTCCTAGTGGCAACAGTGTCGCGCGTTGGAGACAAAAATGCTTTTATTTAGAAACGTGCTGATACTGCTCGCTTTCAAAGCGTAGAGTTGGTTAACCAAAAATTTGTAAGTTTTACAAAATCTATACATATAAAGAAGAATGTCTGTTGCGTTTGTTTGTTTGCTCGCGTTACTGATTTCTGATCAATTATGATAAAACGGCGGCACTTGGAGACATCAAATTTTTAACACATGCTCCTTCGCATGATCAAGTGCACCTCAAAACACGAATTTTTAATATCAAACTTGTTTATTTTATGTTCTGTGCGAACTTTTTGAAATTTTAATTAAAAAACTCAAAGATCGGAAACCAATGTGTGCTCACAAGGCAAGATATTTATGTTTCAAATTAAATCAGAAGGCTCTGCGATTTAAAAAAAAATATATCTTGCCACTCTGCTAAACGTAAGAGATTTGCCTTTCAAATTTAACCAACAATCTCATTTAAAAAGCCAGCATTTAAAATAAATGCGTTGCCATTGCCCGAAGTAAAATATTTTTATTTTTCCAGCATTATTGTGCTGTCATTCTGTAAAATGTAAATATTTAATTTTTCATCCCATTTCTCTGTTATTGTTTAACAAACTAAGCGATTTCGAAGCAATAAACGCAGTTCTTCATTTCTGTTATTATTGATTATTCTCAGCATTACTCTACCTAGACTTTTAAATATTTAATTTCTATTCTAGGTCTGCTAGTCGCACAAGTTGCTAGTATTGATTAATATCCACATGAAATTTTGGCCTTCAGTGACTTTCACAAAAATTTAAATTATGTAAGCTGACATTCTGGCAAATTTGCTGAGAAATTAATATTTTAAAAACATAACAAGAAATGATAGTATTTCCCAAAAGATTTCTTTTTGCAGTCTTAAACAGTGTAATTTTGAATGCATGAAATATTTTTAAGTCTCCAAGTCTCATATAAGTCCAAAGAAGTTTAATATATATAATATACGAAAATATCCATTTTGACCGCTATCCAATGCAATTTAAAGATGTTTTTGCGTAACATCTGTACGTAAGGACAGAATAAAGGATTCCCCCCCCCGAAAAAAAAATTATAAAACTGACTTAAAATGAATTCTGAAGAAATTTTTTTCGTGACGTCTGTATCTCGCATAACTCTAAAAAATGTATCTCGCATAACTGACGATCGTATCTGGCATAACTCAAAAACGAGTAGCCTCAGAACGTTACTTTGAAAGTTTGTACATAGGACTGCTATAACATGTAGATGTTCACCTCCCATTTTGGTTGCAATCGGCCGCACCGAAAGTATATATATATATATATCCACTCTGTCACTCGGCTGATTGAGCTCAGTTTCTTTATTCTTATATATTTGTAAATTGCGCATTTTTTGCTTTAAAAATGATTGAATTATGTTGTTCTGGTTACGATTTTTATGCCTTTAGTTAACCTGCATGTAGTAATTGTGGAATTATGAACAATTTAAAAGTATTTTAAGTGCGGCTAAGCCTAATTTCTGATTACCAAGGCAGCCATGTTTGTTTATATTTAAAGCAGCAGAATAGTGGATGTGTTGCAAATCTAGAGAAACTAAGCTTCGCAACAACAAAGTAACGTCTTTTTTTATTATTGCGAATTAAATTATGCTTAATTCATTCTGGAATTATCATATAAGTTATTAGCTTGTTTTTGCGTAGAAACTGTAATTTTAATTCTAAAAAAAAATTTTTTTTAATTGTTTTAACTGTATTTGGTGTTTCATGTTTTTCTATATCTTTCCAATTTTGTTGAAAATATTTTGAATTTTGTGATTTTTTTCCTTGCCGCAAAGGGAGAACTGAATTAATTAGTACAGCATGCGCATTAGGTAAGCGGCGCTGAATCATCTGCGAAAAATTGTTTCTTTTTTTATTTGTTTAATTTCGTTTATACATCGTCTTAGATTTACTATAATATTTGAATAGAACTTATGGTAATTCTTCAGATGATATAATTTTTGTGCACTGTGAGTCATAAAAGGAATGTTAATGTTGTTAAGTGAAAGTAGTCGAAGTCTCGCTATAAATAAATACAGTGAACTTTAAAGAGTGCATTTAATTCTATACAAGGAAGTCATGTGGTGTGCATATCGGATTTTTTAATTTAAAAGTAGCAGAACAAGAATATTTGCGTCGTGGTGGTGTTGGTGATGTATTTAATTACGGCAAAGCACACTAGGGCTATCTGCCTAAGGGAAAGGGAAGGGATGCCTTCGTGGAGGACTTTCTAAGGGAAACTGGGAATCTTTCTAAGGGAATTTTAGTATACACGTTACACATGGCGAAAACCACGAAAACACCCATGCAGCCACCCCGTTCGCGGGATTCGAACCTCAGACTGAACTACCAGTGTTCAGCGATTTTACCGCTCGGCCGCTGGTGGGGCAGAATATTTGCGTCACTGAATATATTTTTATAACTGAAAGCTTATGTATACAATTAGTTAAGTATGTGAAAATAAAGTCCGGGTAAAGGCTTGTATTGACACGATGTATATTTCTTTTTACCGTATATTATTCATACTTTGAAAACAGTTACTGCTTTTTAAAATGCTGATCCACTGAAATGAACTTAATTTATTTTTATATTTATTAACCATTTAGTTATCTAAAATAATTTGAATTTCGTAAAATAAATTAATTTTATTTCCCAGATTGCGAATTATTGTTTTAAACTGTTTATAAAGTTTAGAGCTTCCCTTTAAAGAAATAGTCGGAATTTCTTTCATTTCCTTCCTTCTTTCATAAGTGGAATAGAAGAAACGGCGGGCATTTGATTTTAAACTGTCCACTTTAACATTAATTTATGGTACGTTACCAGCTGCGCAGATAGAAAATAAAAATTTAATATAGTTCAGTAATATGACGTTACATTAAAAGATTCTAGTAGAATAACCTATCAAAAGCAATAAACTATATCATACTGAGATATGGATACTATTTATGAACGATTCATAGGCTTTTAATTACATTTCCTCCAGCAAATTGTTTTCTGTTGTAAAGAGAGTTGCAGATAATGCATTTCTTGGTTTGTATAGGACGTGAAATATTTTGGCTTGATACCTAATTTAGAAATTTTGTTAATCTTTTCTGATCTTTTTTTGCTGATATCAGATTACATTGTAGCATGAATTTCTAACTCTTCCGGGAAAATCGATCGTAGGACTTCTAATGTGTCTTTCGAAAATCCCGAATTTTTCAAATAATTTCACGTTTTCGAAAAATCTTCAGCTATTATCAACATAGCCACAATTACTGAATAAAATATATAATTAAGAGTGACGATATTTACTATGTTCTCAGAAATGCTTTTAGATGTGATCATGTAGAAGAGATGGCAGGTGTGAAAAAGTTAACTGCATGCCTTCTTCTCTTTTATCATCCCTGATTATGTGATAACACAAGTTTAAGTCCTGAACTACTTCCAGCATTACATCACAGGAAAAGTACATATTTTTGTCTGGTTTCTCAAAAATTTTCGTAAGATCCAAATGATACCATAATAATTACCGATGTCATCTCATTTAAAAGCACAGAAAATTTCTCGTTTTATGAGCACTTGTATTTGTAGTTATGTATCACTATACTCCATTATTCATGAAACTTTTCTGTGATACATGCATGATCACTTTGTAGAGTCATTTGGTTATTTTTAAAGCAGAAGTGATGAAAAATGAACGCCTTCGCCAAAAATCGTACCATGGACCTCTGGAATACACGCCCAGCGTGCTGACTGCTACCCTACGAAGGCATACTAAGAAGGCGGGAGAAATACCTTACAGCTTTATAAGGCATATTCTCTCTCCTTTCTGCATGCCTTCGTAGTTTAACGGTAGCACACTCGGCGCGTATTCCAGAGGTCCAGGTTCGAGTCCCAGAGAGGGCATGCCACATTTTTCATGTACTCCTACTCAGGACTCAACAACTTTCATTTGCGTAGACTGGCAGTCAATACACTAAAGAAAACTAAAGTTAATTGCGTGAGAGTAATACTAATTAGTGATGGGTCGAAAACCTTGCAGAGTGATTAGGTTTATTTCGGAGTAAGAAACATAAAAAATAAACAACGCCTTCCCCGAGATTCGGATCTTCCGATTTCCACTCGAACATTGCTTTCAACTATATCACTAAGGCACGTTGTAAGGAGAGAGAATGTTCCTTTTCCTAAAGGGTGACAGGACAGGAAAGGACGCAGTTGCTGTCACGATTTATCGTTCACCATGTCATTTTCAGATTCATATTGTTACGAAATGTACAGGCGCGGTGAGATAGCTTCCCCGCAAAGCAGGTGTAAGGTTTCCATAAAATTGAAAGGGAAGGCAGGGTTGCGACATTTGGCTTGAAATTGCCCGTTTCGCGACATTTGATAACAAATTTGGCGATATGCCATGGACGGATGAAGAACCTTCTGGAACGAATTCTTACCGGCTTAGCCCAGAACGTTCTCGAACACTATCCAAAAACTATATAAACCCTGCTGGTACACGGAGAGTCAGATTGCGATTTACGAGTAGTTAATGTCTCGTCAGTTAGTCCATGCGGAGTCAATCGAGTTGACAGCCGGGAAGCGAGTGCCGAGTGTGTCATCTAGTGCATCGAAGAGTCTCTTAGCGTATCGCGGTTAGTGCATCGTCGACAGAGTGTTTTGAGTTCCAAAAACGACTGAACCTTAGAGTCGGGAGCTGTGCTCTGTGTGTCGTCGAGTGCATCGCGAGTTCCAGCGCGGAGAATCTCGACAGTACGTGGAGTTCCGAGATAGAACGACAGAGCAGAGTCGAGAGCTGTACTCTGGTGCTTTGCAGCGAAGCTGTCTTGACTGTTATAACCTGACAGTTTGAAGGCTGTGTCGCTGATCGTGTCAGCGTGTTTATAGTAGTTCTTCGACGACTGCAAAACGTGATTTTGGAGCTGTCCTGATTAATATTGGCTAAATGAAGTGTGTTTCGATACTTCATCAAGTGTCGTCGTTATTCATTCCAAATCTACGAACCCCGTATGAACGTGAAGTAAGAAAATAACGTAACAACTGGTGCCGTATTTATTTCCGAATACAGAACGTGAAAAATGAGCAGTGCAAACTTAAGACCTCCGAATTGGTAGCCAGACGTGTTCCCAGTTAAACCACGAATGCGCGCGGCAAGGAGGGTTAAAATCTCTAAACTCACAGAGCGAACAAATTTAGAGATTAATGAATAATAAATTAAATAAAAAAAGATATTCCGAAAATGGAAGGATAAAGACTAATGAAATTATGAATAATGAATGAGGAAATTAAATCCAGTGAACCTAAAGGATTATATTATTTTTACTAATAGCTATTTTAATTTGTTACCTTTTTCTGTCTTTTCTTATTTCCCTCGCGTTTCTAGCCAATCTGTTAGTGTGAACGTGAGTATATTTAAATTAAATTAGCGAAAATTTAGTTAGAACATGGTTTAGCTATTGAAAGGCGCACGTTGTTTATTCTACCAGCTGTTTGAACTATGAATCTCGGCTTCACTTTCTTGTTGCCGAAATTATTATCTTGCCGGTGTAGGTTTCTAACTCAACCTGCTAGGTTAAATCGAATTCTGTAGTTTTGCTCTTCTATTTACCTTTGAATTTAGTTGTTACATCATCTTTAAAATTTCTCACCACAAGTAGTTGGTGACTGTGTAAGCATGTCTGTGCCATCGGTAAACTACTGTTTTCATTAAAAGGGTCTTTAACCCTTTCCCCTGCTGATCTTTAGGTAACCCCTTCCCCTGCTGATCATTTTCGAGTCTTTGTAAAAAATCGCAACTCATACTTTTAAGTAGATCTACTTATATTGTTTATTAGCAAAGAAAACTAAATCCTACAAAACCAATTTGCTGCGACTTCGTCTTTAGGATAACCATCTCTGAAAGTGATTATTGTTTCTGAGAACATAAAAAACATCATAACTGAAATTGACCTTTCCAAGTCGACCACATCCAGACAAGACCGATTTCATTTAAATCGTGGGTGGGTGGCTTGGGGAGGATTTACTATATACACATCATATTTTAAATTTTCCATTATTATTAGCATAACATGATAACTTCGAATTTTTAATAGAACTTGATTTTCAGAGTAAAATCGAGCTCGATAACTTCGGAATATTGTTTAATTTTTTGATACTATTAACAGAAATCTGCCATTGAAATCACGATTCTGTTGTCTAAGAGCAAATGGATGCTAATAATAAAAACTGATGAATGCTGACTCACTCTCATTATCCTTAAAAATGCATTCCCAAGACTCTCTGCCACAGAATGCGGGTGTGAGAACCGAACGACAGACAATTTTCGGGGCTTCCCGCCCATCCTGTGGGCGTATCTCGCAAGCGAGTTGAATCAGAAGCTTTTAGAATCATGAAAACCGATATTAATATTCATCTGTTACATTTGAGTTTTCAAGTACAGTGCACTTTATTTTGAACAGAGGTGACTCACTCTATGAAACTCCTCTACCCAAAGAATAAAAGACATCTTCTGAAATGCAAAATGGTCGAAAATTCCAGTGGGTGCAAAATACCTAACTATAAATATTTTTAAACAAGTTTGTTCACATTCAGTTTTACTATGTAAAACTTAATGGGGTTTCGCGCAAGTGTATATGAAACTACTAACTGCTATTGCATTTTAAATTTTTCATAATATTACCTCATTTCTAGTAATAAATTAAAAAACTTTTAATATATTTTTATAAGAAGTCTTGAAAGTGGAAATTATTTTACCTATATATCGAATATAATCTTATTTCTGTTGATAAATTAAGACCTGAAAAGTCCTTTAAGACTAAGCAATAATTTTGTTACAAAGTCATACTGGGTACCCGAAACATATCTGCCACAAATGACAAAAATAGAGAAAATCAACGCAAGCAGATTTTGCAATATGGTGTATGTATCAGTACAAAATGCTACATTTGAAATGCTTTTGACTATCGGCAATTTTCTAATTGAAAAACAAATAATCGTAAAATTCAAATTGCAAGATATATTATAGATCATTTAAAAACCTGGAAACACAGTTTGAAAAATACTTTATATCGAATTAGCCTTAAAAATTTTGTATTCAAAAACCATTTTTGGTTGACGTTAATGAGATTAATCCCGTACCCTTTAAGACCAAAATGAATTTGTTGAGCTGTCAAATGACTCAAACCTTGAGCTTCCACAAAAATTCTTGACGGAATTATGTATTGGACCTATAACTGAATTTCCCTACAATCTCTAAAACGGCATTAAATGTTCTTCTGCCATTCAGTACCCTAGAATTATGTGAATAACGTTTCTAGTTCTGCTTGTTAAATCTGAATATTGTTCAAACAAAATTGTTTTTATTCCTTGGAGATGGTATATGGAAAGTTTTCTTATTATAAATTATGATACATGTATATACCCACTCTGTTACTCTACTCGGAGAGCTCATTTTTCTTATTCTTACATATTAGTAAATCGTTCTTTTCTTTTTCTTTTTTTTTTTTTCTTTAAAAGTTATTGAGTTAAATTTTTCTTACTTTTCATTTAAGATTTTTGTGCTTTTAATTAATCTGCATGCAGTAGTTGCAGAATTATCAATAATTTAAAAATTGTTTAAGTAGGACTAAGCCTAACAGATCAGCCATTTGTTTACATTTGAAACAGTAGAATAGCGAGTTAAGCAGCTTCTGCACCTTCAGTGTCTTTTTGAAAATTTTTATATAGGACTGCTATAACATGCAGTTGTGCACCTCTCTTTTTGGTTATAATCGGCTGCACCAAAAATATATACCCATTCTGCTACTCGGCTTGGGAAGCTCAATATTTTTTATTCTTATATTTTGGCAAATTCTGCATTTTTTGCTTTATAAATGATTTAATTATGTTGTTCTTATTTTCCGGTTAAATTTTTTATGCCTTTAGTTAATCTGCATGCAATAGTTACAGAATTATCAAGAATTTAAAATTTGTTTAAGAGCGGCTAAGCCTAACCGAGCAGCTATATTTGTTTACATTTGAAACGTAGCAGAATAGTGAATTATGTAGTTTCTGCCCCTTCAATGTTTGCTTGCCGAGTGGCACTAAAAGTAAACTTAAGTTTTCTGCACCAAAAAATATGCCTTCTTGCCCGCTAGCCGAATTGCTTGTTTTTGCGTAGAAATTCTAATTTTAATTGTAAAAACTGTTTTTTTTAATTGGTTTAACTGTATTGGTATTTTATATTTTTCTATACTTTTCAATTTTTAATGCAGCTATTTTGAGATTTTATGTATTTTTGCCTTGTCGCGAAGTGAGAACTGAATAAATTGAATAAGAAATATATCTCTAATGAAATTCGAGGAAATAAGTTTAAATGAAAGGCGGGAAAAAATGCATATAATTTAATATTCTGTAGAAGAACGGTATGTGGTGTACACATCAAATTTTTTTTATTCTATATGTTGGTTAATTGCACATTTTTTGCTTTAAAATTTATTGAATTATGTTGTCCTAATGTTCCGGTTAAAGTTTTTATGCCATTAGTTAATTTGCATGTAATGGTTGTATAATTATCAACAGTGTAAAAGTGGCACTGCTAGCCTAACGAAGCCGCCATTAGTTTACATTTAGAACTTAGTAGCATAGTATATTAAGTCTACTTCTGCATCAACTTCGGCGTCTTTTTGCCGAGTGGTGCCAGACGTTTTGTGCACAGAAAAATCTGTCTTTCTGCCTAATTTTTATTAATTTAAACTCTAATTTTAATTGTCAGAATTTTTTACCGGTTTTTAACTTTATTTGGTGTTTCAGGTTTTTTTGTATTTTGCAATTTTTAATGATGATGTTTTGAGTTTTATGCTTTTTTGCCTTGTCGCGAAGTGAAAATAAATTAATTGAATAAGAAATTTATCTCTAATGAGTGAGTGAGTGAGTGAGTGAGTGATTATGGCGCAAAAACCAGAGATGGTTATGACGCGCCAAACACAAGATGGGATGATTACAATTGATGACATTAAAATTCAATCAATAAAAACAAGTAGATAAATGTACCAAATCCAGAGGATGAAGTCATATAAACACAAGTTAAAAAGCACATATTAAAATTCAAGACACAGTCTTCAAAACAAATTACATTTGGTAATAAAAGCCAATCTCTTTTAAATAATAAAATAAATTACAATTCACCTCTCTTCCGATTAAACGGTCGAGAGGTAAGTCACAGCTATTAAAATATTTCTGGCGAAGACTATTAAAACATGGACACTCAATTAAAATATGACGAACAGATAAACAAACATTACAATTAAAACAAACAGGCTCATTTTCAGCTTTGAGAAGATAGTTATGTGTGACTCGAGTGTGACCAATTCTGAGGCGAGTCAAAAGAACGTCCTCCTTACGATTTCCAACAATATCCCAATGCTCAATTCTAGGCTTGACGTTTCTCAACTTGTTGTGATGCTGAACATCCCAAAATTGCTGCCATTTTTTTCGGACCTTTCCCTTGATGACATTGCAGATATCTCTAAAAGGGATAAGGCGACTGGACAGTTCAACAGCAGATTTGGCTGCGATATCTGCAAGCTCATTTCCTTTTATTCCAACATGTCCAGGAACCCAGCAGTACAGGACTTCATAACCTCGAATCGTTAAATTTATATGAATTTTGAGAACATCCACTACCACAGGATTCTGAGTGTTGGGAAAAGCTTCCAAGGATTTAAGAGCACTATACGAGTCTGTGTAAACTATGAACTTTTTGTGGCAGAGCTTTGAGATATACAAAAGACCATAATATATAGCAGTCAGTTCAGATGTTAGGACTGAGAAAGCATGGTGCAGGCATCTGCCCTCTATGTAATTTTCAAATACAAAAGCCATCCCAACATGATCATTTGTCTTTGATCCATCTGTGTATATCGGATAATAACTGCTATATTTGTGCCTGTGCTCAGCAAAGAGTTGTCTATAAACGATCTCGTTAGTGCTTGCCTTCACGTGATGTTTGAAAACATCAAGAAGCTGAATCCGTGAATTTTCCCAAAGTGGGATTTCAAAGTTCTGTACTGCTTGGGGGCGCATATCAGAGAGGGAAAGTTCCTCAATGATAGGGCGAAGTCTTAAAGGAAAGGTAGGAACGCAGGATGGACGTGTTTCAAATAAAGTGTTACACTCATTATCAAGTAAGCACAGCTTATTGGGATGTTCAGGTTGGGATAAGATATTAAAATATTGTAAAAGGGACAATTGCTCACGCCTCAGATAAAGTGATGGTTCGTTACAGTCAACATATAGGCTCTGCACAGGAGAAGTCCTGAATGCTCCTGAACAAATCCGCAGACCTTGATGGTGAACAGGATCCAGTTTTAACAAAACAGATGACCGAGCGGATCCATACACAACTGAGCCATAGTCCAGTTTAGAGCGGACGAGCGCTCTGTAAATGCGAAGCATGGAGCAACGCTCTGCACCCCAGGAGGTGTTCGCCAACACTTTTAAAATATTTAGTGTTTTTAGACACTTCTTTCTCAGGTTTAAAACATGAGAAAGGAAAGTCAATTTTCGGTCGAACGTCACTCCTAAAAATTTTACTTCAGGCGCAACGGAATAATTGTACCATTCAAATATAACTCAGGTTCAGGATGGAGACCTCGCTTCCTACAAAAGTGCACGCACACAGTTTTCTGTTTCGAAAATGTAAATTCCTGTTTGTCTGACCATTCTTGGATCTTATTCAGAGCCATCTGCAGTTGCCTCTCTACATATCTCATGTCTGCTCCTCGACAGCTAATCTGCAGATCATCAACATATAGAGATCCCAAGATGGTGGGAGGAAGTTCTTTTAGTACAGAATTTATTTTTAAACTAAACAGGGTTACACTGAGCACACAGCCTTGAGGCACACCCTCTTCCTGTTTAAAAACATCCGAAAAAACAGAGCCAATTCTTACTTGAAAAGTTCTAGTGTTCAAGAAATTTTGAATGAAAATTGGAAGGTTGCCGCGCAAGCCACTCTCGTGAAGATCCCGGAGTATACCGTATCTCCATGCCTTATCATAAGCTTTTTCAATGTCGAAGAATATCGAGACAAGGTGGCTTCTTCTTACAAATGCTTTTCGAATAGATGTCTCTAAGAGGAGCATGTTATCTACAGTTGTTCTTCCCTTTCGAAAACCACTCTGATAAGGCGATATAATATCATTCTTTTCCAAGAAGTAGACTAGGCGGCTGTTTACCATCTTTTCAAACAGTTTGCAGAGGCAACTCGTAAGGGCAATTGGCCGATAGTTGGAGGGATTCCTTGGATCTTTCCCTGGCTTAGGAATAGGAATGACAATAGCTCTCCTCCATGCACTGGGAAAGGCATGCTCCTTCCACACCCTATTGTAAAGAGTGAGAAGGGCATTCAGTGACTTACAGGACAGATGCTTTAGCATTTCATAATTCACTCCATCAAGACCCGGAGAAGACCTATGTGTCTGCAATAAAGCACTCCTTAATTCAAGCATAGTAAAGTCTCTATTGTAAGGCTCAGATTTGGAAGAGTTGAATGCGATGGGATTTATTTCAGAGTGCTGCTTCATAGAAAGAAATGCAGGTGTATAGTTTCTGCTGGAAGAAACGGAAGCAAATGTCTCACCGATAGTATTCGCAATTTCTTCTATGGAGCTAATCACTCGGCCATCTTTTTCCAAAAAGGAAAGTGAGTGGTCTTTATATATGCCGCATGCTTTTCGAACTCTTTCCCAAACCCGCTTGCTAGGCGTGGAGGATGTTATTGACGACACATATGAAATCCAGGAATCCCTCTGGCTCTGCCTTCTTACTTTTCGTGCATTTGCTTTGGCTCTTTTAAAGGCTATGAGGTTTCGCAGAGTAGGATATCTACGAAAAATACCCCATGCTTTTTTCTGTTTTTTCAGTGCTTCATGACAGTCGCGATTCCACCATGGTTTTGAATATTTTAGTAGTTTTCCTGATGTTCTAGGAATGGAGAGCATAGCTGCCTGAATAATAGTATTAGTAACAGCTTCAACAGCGTCATCGATATGCGCATCTTCTACCATTTCATCTGTGAGCTCTGCAATGGAAGAGAAGAGTTCCCAGTCTGCCCTGTCCAGTATGAATCGAGGGGATCTCGACATGGGGTTTGCTCCTCTTCGTGCAAGAGACACAAGAATGGGATAATGATCACTGTTGTAAAGATCTTTACCCACATTAAAAGTGCAAAAAGGCAACAGAGATGGTGAACAGATGGCAAGGTCGAGAGCATGGAATGTTTTTGAAGGCTCATGGAAGTAAGTATCTTGCCCATTATTGAGGAGACAAAGGCTATGATCTTCGATCATCTGCTCAATTTGTCTTCCTCGGCAATTAGTATCCTTACTACCCCAGAGCGGACTATGGCCGTTAAAATCTCCTATTATGATGAAAGGCTCAGGCAGCTGCTCTAAAAGACCATTTAAATCTTGCTGATCAATATGCTCATTTGGAGGCAAATACAGAGAAACGACTGTAGCAACAAAATCAAAATTTGTTTGAGTAGCGACAACTTGGAGGGATGTCGTCAAAGAAAGCACATTTGAGGGATAATCCAGTGAGGTGAGGAGACCTACACCTCCACTGGCACGCTCACCTGCAATGTTGTCTTTCCTGACGAAAGAAAACCTCCGAAGTTTTGCTTGTTGTTCCGGTTTTAGATTTGTTTCCTGTATTGCGAAGCATAAAGGTTGATGAACATTGATTATAGCTTTGATGTCGAGCAGATTTCGGTGGAAACCACGACAGTTCCATGATACGAGGGTGGCCATTATGAATAGTTTTTGTTCTTTCTGTGCTCTTGTTTGGTTTTTCGTGGAAGTAGATGCTTCCAGACCCTCTTCTACTTCCATACCGTCTGAATCCGCAGATTCAGAAACCATTCCATCAAGAGAGCTATTGCTGGAACTTCTATTTTTATTTGTTTCTTTTCGTGTGGTAGTTTTGGGTTTGCTTTGAATTACTATTTCTTTATTTTGTACTGTATGGGTTGGGTTTTCTTTCTTCTTGTTGTTTGTAGTCTGTTGAGTTTTGTTTGGTGGCGTCTGCATACTAACTGATGTTTGGGTAGCAACTGAGCGAGATTTTTTAAGAGCATTGGCGTAAGATGTATTTGGTCGTAGCTGTGTGCTTTGGACTAATCTTCTGGCTTCGGCATATGAGATGTTCCTCGTAACCTTTGCAGTCTGCACTTCTTTTTCCAATTTCCATTTTGGACAGAGGCGTGAAAATGCTGGGTGCTCACCCTTGCAATTTATACAAAGAGGCGCAGCGGTACAATTTTCAGAATCGTGGCCAATCTGTGAGCATCGGGCGCATGTGAGCTGCCACGACAAGACGTCTTAGAATGGCCGAAACGCTGGCATTGGAAGCATCGCATAGGGTTGGGAATATAAGGTCTTACGGGACAATTTAAATATCCGGCCTTAATATTCTTAGGCAGATCAGGCGTGTTGAAGGTAAGGATCACGTGTTTCGTATCGATCAACTTACCTTCCTTACGCATCTTGATCCGCCTAGCACCGCAGACATTTTGGTCGGATAGCTCGGAAGCGATCTCTTCTTCAGGAACATACAGAAGGTCGAATTCCGATATAACGCCACGACAATAATTCAGTGTCTTATGTGCTGTTACATTGACATTCGCTTGCCCAATTTTAGTTATTTGAAGTAAAGAAGCAGACTGGGTGGCTGAGATTGTATCAATAAGGAAGTCTCCGGAGCGGAGACGCTTTATATTTCTCGGCTCACCAATACAAGACTGGATGTATTTGTTAATCACGAAAGGAGACATCTTATGCATTTCGCCAGAAGGACTAGAGATGACTAGGAAACGGGGACTATTGTTATGATTTTTTTTATTTGCATCTGTCCGTAATTTTTTTGCAGAATTTTCAGAACTAGATTGAGTGACTGGTTTAGTAGTAGACTTTTCAGAACTAGGTTGAATGATTGGTTTATTAGTAGGTGGTTCAGAGCTAGGTTGAGTGACTGGTTTAGTAGTGGACGTTTCAGAACTAGGTTGAGAGACTGGAGTGACTTCGAAGTTTTTGATCAGAAAAATTTGAGAATTAGCC
Organism: Stegodyphus dumicola; assembly: GCF_044657685.1. Lineage (NCBI taxonomy): Eukaryota > Metazoa > Arthropoda > Arachnida > Araneae > Eresidae > Stegodyphus > Stegodyphus dumicola. The sequence continues at coordinate 143,460,024 of NC_140777.1, forward strand.
ATATTGAAATAAGAAAAGATTCGGGTCCGACGGCCCCGCCCACCACGGAGCCCAACAAGGGAACACAGATTCCTGTGTTAGGGCTAGCCGGACCTATACGCAAACTGAAGCCCCACAGTCGGCTTTCCCGAAAGCAGGTACTCCCGAGAGCTTGACCCCAAGCCACTGACACAAGGACTAGTGACCAGCCGATTGACACCCGTGAGGACGACTAAGGTGCCTCCCGTTTAGCTGAAGCAGAGGCCAAAGCAGTGTGTTGGGGACAGTACCTCGCCCCTCAACTACCAGGACCCTCCTTTCCAGCGACACGGGTCTCCACGCACGGCAAACACGTGGGCAGTTTTCTCGCCACTCGAGAACTAGAGACAAGGTCTGTTCCAGCCTCTCGTGACAAGCCCCAAACTCCGTAGAGAGAAACCACAAGGGAGAAGGGAAGGGAAAAAGATCCAGCCAAGAGGAGAGGAGACGGAAAAGAGGATAGATCACTGGGGCTCCAGGATCGTGACACCCGTCTCACCAAGAAGATGATCCCCTGAAGGGCTAGGGTACCTCGGGATTGCCACACCCGTACTCACAAAAGTGAGCCCCTGAGGGCATTATCTCTAATGAAATTCCAGAGAATAAGTTTGAATGAAATACAAAAAAATGCCTTTAATTTAATAAGCTGGACAAGGATGTCTTGTGGTGTCTACATCAGTTTTGTTTAGAAGGCAATAAATGATATTTACAGAAACTACAGCATTTCAGTTCACTAATATCCCTCGATTACTTTTAAACCCGTTTTTAATTTCAAAAATTCCTATCGATTTTGATGTGGAACTACTTATGCAATTCGCTTAAAAGGAGATTGTAAAAAGAAGTTTTAGTTTATTTTCCGCCTTGCTTGTCCTAACATTCCTTCCTGAAATTTTAACACTTGTAGCTTTCTCAAGTAATCGAATTCTGACGATACGCAGCAAACACCGTCTCAATGCTCCTTTCCCGAAATAGAAAGGAATTACATTTCTCAGACATCAAGTATCTTTTTATTTTCGGCCCTTTTTTCCACTTCGGAAGTACAGTAAGCGTAGTAAACATATAAAATATTTTACAGATTATATAACAATGAGTAACTTCATGCCTTTGGCGCTTTTTACAAACTTAGCCATTCATTTCAAATATTTCTAAGTTCTAATTCCTTTTAAATATCCTAAGCTCTAAATATTTCAAATATTTCTAAGTATTTTAAGCAGAAATGTGTGAGTAAAATAATATTTTTACTCACACATTTCTACTTAGAATACATTAAATGTCTTATAATTTTTCTATATGTATTAAAAAAATTAAACTATGTAAATTGAAATTTCAAATTTGTTTAGCAATAGCCCATTAAATTTCACATTTGCTGTTTCTCGTTCCTGTCCTAAAAAACGGAACTGCTTATCTCTTTAAACTGCCTCATTTAAAAATTAATCGATTTCACATGATATAATGCTCATGACGCAGATAATTATATAAGGCATAATTACATAGATACATAAGGCAATATTACATAGATAATTACACAGTAGAATACCGAATTAAGCAGTTTCTGCATCTTCAGTGTCTTTTTGCCGAGGGGGACCAAAAGTAACCAAAAGTAAAGTATTGTGCATTGAAAAATATGCCTTCTTGCCCGCTAGCCGAATTGCTTGTTTTTGCGTAGAAACTCTAATTTTAATTGTAAAATTCTTTTTTTAATTCTTTTAACTGTATTGGTGTTTTATATTTTTCTATACTTTTGAGTTCTTAATACAGCTATTTGGAGGTTTTATGTATTTTTGTCTCGTCACGAATTGAGAACCGAATAAATTGAATGAGAAATATATCTCTAATGAAATTCGAGGAAATAAGTTTCAATGAAAGGCTGGAAAAATTTCGTATAATTTAATATTTCGTAGAAGGAAGGTATGTGGTGTATACATCAGATTTTGTTTTATTATTTATATGTTGGTTAATTGTGCATTTTTTGCTTTAAAAGTTATTCAATTAAAAGTTAATTGTTTTAAAAGTTATTGAATTATGCTGTTAAAAATTACAATTTCATTGTTGAACATTACAAAGCCGGTTTGGTTTGGTTTGGTTTGGTTTATTACATTACGGCAAAGCACATTAGAGCTATATGCCTAAGGGGGAGGGATGCCTTCGTGGAGGACTTTCTAAAGGAAACTGGCTCGTATACACGTTACCACATGGGGAAAACCACGAAATCGCCCATGCAGCCAGCCCGTTCGCGGGATTCGAAACTCGGACCGAACTACCAGTGTTCAGCGACTTTACTGCTCGGCCGCTGATGGGCTCAATACAAAGCCGAAATAGTAGGAAAAACTGCTATGATATTATTTCTTCGTAAACAGTTTTATAAATTAGCAATTTGGTAAAGAGCGGAATAAAATCTAAATTTCTCTGAACAAGCATTTCATCATAGACATGCTCACTGGAGAACTAGATTGATGTCTGTGCTCTTCTTAACGCAATATCTTAAAAAATGTACAAGTTCTTCGAGAACATTCGCACTTACTGGGCTACTTTATCTGTGTTAGCTTAAAAAGGTTTGTCAACGAGAATAAAAAATCTGATATAGACACCACATAACTTTCTTCCACGGCCTATTAAATTATACAGACTTCTTGCTGTTCTTCATTTAAACTTATTTCCTCAGTTTTCATTAGAGATGTACTTCTCATTCAAACAGTTTCATTCTTCCTTCATGGCAAGGCAAAAATACATAAAAACTCAAGACGTCTTTATTAAAAATTGTAAAATTCAGAAAAAAACCTAAAACACTAAGTGCAATTGAAAACAGTTAATTTTTTATTTTGCAACTAAAATTAGAGTTTTTACACAGAAAGGAGCAATTCGGCCAATGGGAAAAAAAGACTTTCGGTGCTCAATTATTTAAACTTAACTTCTGGTTCCACTGGGCGAAAAGACACAAAAGTTGGTGAACAGCTGACTTAATTCACTATACATAATGCAAAATATAATGATAGTTTCTTTCAAAAAAAGAATTTGGGATTAGAGAAACCACTTTCTGAAGTGATATGGCGTGACACATGGCCGTTATAACGACTTGATGTAAATTAATTTAATTGAATAAATCGTTTTGGAGAAGCTTTTGAAAAAACAAGTGCAGAATTATTTTTTTTTAATTTCCTTCCAAGGTAAATATTCTATTTGCATATCTTAAATTGCTTAAAATCTAAAATAATGGCCCTGCAATATGTGAAAATTTTTATAACTTGCTAACCGTTATATTTAAAAGTCTACATTTCCTTTTTCTTTCCGTCTTTTGTCACAGTGTTTCGCTTAACCCGCATGTCCAAAGCAAGTTTTAGTTACATTATAGTAGTGGTACCCAACCTTTGGCCTCTCGTGAGCACATTTTGTCCTATCGCGAGCACATTTCCAAAACATCAACATTTTTATTAAACATATTTCCATATATTTTTATTAAACATATTACCTTATGTGATACATCTGAAATATTAATTTCGGCAAATGGGTTTGAGATGAATAATAATATTGGCTTAAATTTATGCAAATCAGAGAAGTGGAGTTCAAAATTATTTTTCAGTGCATTTAGGTTTTCAGAGTATTTCTCTGTTTCAGTTGCCTCGTGGTTATTAATACGACTTCATAAATTCTGAAACTGGGTGAAATTTTTTTTTTCATCTGATTTATCCACAAATTTAACTTTATCTGAAAAGTAGCTACAGTGCCACTCAATTGAAAAATTGTTTTTTCTTTTCCCTGGAGATCTTCGTTCAGTTTTTTCAGTTTAGCTGTTATATCCGTGAGAAAATGCAGATCGGCTAACCAATTATTATCGTCCAATTCCTTATAACTTTCGTTTCCGGATTCCAAAAACTGCTTTATTAACGAAAGAAGTTCTAAAAATCGTTAAAGTACTTTTCCCCTGCTGAGCCATCTAACATCCGAATGAAGCAATAAGATTCCATGTTCGCTATCATCAGTCAGCAATCAATTATTTTATAACGTCTTGCGAGATATTTTTATGACTATAAATGCTTACCATATTTTAACAATTAAGAAATATAAATAAATGGTTATTTTTAAAATATTTTTTGTTCATAGTATCTAATCGGGCTGGCGAGCACAAGGTTGGGCACCGCTGCATTATAGGATCTTGTCTTATTTGGGAGACAATTAGACCAGACATTTAAAAGGCAGCTAGTAACTTTGTAAGGTATTTTTCCATCCGTAGTGTAGTGGTCAGCATGCTGGGCGCGTATTCCAGAGGTCCGTGGTTCTTTTCCAGAGGTCCGTTAAACTTGCCTTGATGCTTGTGCAATCTAAGCTAGGTTACAATCCAGTTTGACATTAAGATTTTAAACTCAGAGTTACAACTGTTCAGAAATTATGAATTTCAGAAATCATATAAGGTATTTCTCCCACTTTCCTAGCCTGCCTTCGTGGTGTAGTAATTCTGCACGCTGGACCGGTGTTTCAGAGGTCCGTGGTTCGATTCCCGGCGAAGGCGGTTACATATTTTTCATCTTTCCTGCTTCCAAATAACCTAATGACTCTACAATCAAAGTTTTCAAATTTTGTACGGCAAGCCCTCGAAATAAATTTATATGAATAAAATTAAACCGTTAACTCACTGCCAAACCTTCCATAGATAATTCCGGCGGAACATCGCCCAGTATTCTTCAAAGTATGATCTCTAATATTTTCCTAAAAGGAGAAGCAAATAATAAGTAACGAAATTTGAAACTGAGAACAGTAAACTGAATACCGAATAAGAAATGTAAAAGAACTCCCTTATTCACAGTCATTTTCTAAGAAAGAGTGAATGAACCAGTTCAGGCCATGCGTGACACACTGCTGAAGATTCCCACATCTTAACTGAAAGTCTTCAACTCAATCATTATCAATCAACATTTTTCCAATTGTCTTTTTCCATGTCCAGGTGACTAAAGGATAAACTTCCTCATCCGAATCTGAAGAATTCATTCGAGACAAAAAAAAATTCCTTTAACTGGAGCTCACTTACGCCATTAAAGTAATGTTCTTACTAATTCATAAACAGAATGATATACAAATTTTAAAAAATTAAATTAAAAGCTACAAAAGTGTTAATGCTCTATGAAATAAATTAATTAATGTACATGTGATTTTCAAAATGTTTGCCCTCAGCAGTTTCAGAGACACAGTAAGAGTTATGAATTCAGCAAATACCATAATTTAGTGTTTGGAAGTTTAGTTATAATCTTAAGATCAATTTTTAAATTATGTTATTTAGGAGACATAAAAATTGCAGGTCCTAACTCCTGCACACACACATGCAAAAAAATATATACATGGTTCTACAAATGAATTTGGTACATCGTTCTAAAGCCTACCTTCAGTACAGGCCGATATGAATCTTGAGTATAGATAATGATTCACAACGAATGGAAATTCCTACTGGGGACACTTGATGTATCTGTGTGTGGGTGGGTGTATATATATATATATATATATATATATATATATATATATGCACACACCATGCAAAATTTATGAAAGATAAAACTTCTGAAGTCTTCAGCCTCTTTGAATCCCAGTCAGCCTGGGACAATAGGTATCAAATCAGGTGCAATATGAGCACGGATTTCCTTTAAAGTAATTTCCGATCTTCCTAAAGCATGTCTCGATTCGGTATCTAGCTAGAACTTTCGTCTGTTATCTCTCGTGTCAATCGGCAATGGCTATAGCTGCAGTTTCCGGCTGTGGTGTCTGTCTGTGGTGGTCAACGATCAACGGAGTGGACGGTGGTCAACGATCTGGAACATGATTCCAACGAAGCAGAAAAACTGTCTCATCCATCTTTGCCTGTATGTCTGTCAAAGAGTATAGACTCAAGACTTCTTAAAACAATTGAATGCTTTCTGGCTGTCATGAAAAATGTTATACTGGAGTTCGTGTTTATAGCAATAATTATCAGTCTGCGAATATTTGCATATTTGATGACTTGCTAATAGAAATTATAAATAATTTACCTGCAATAATTTTGATTACCGTGTCCAAAAACGTCCTTTCCCAACTTTTATTTTCGCAAAAAAATGTTCTAAATGACACAAAGATTCGTGTTTTAGCATTTTAAATTTAAAGACCTTAGTTTTATTAAAACTACAAAATCTAACTTTTTTCCCGTCCCTATAATTAAGAATAATATATAATTTCCCTATAATTTTCCTTAAATTTAGAAGCATTTTGTACGCATTATGAAAACTAAAAAAGTAAAAAATAAATAAAAACTGAGTCCCACATAGCGAAAGCTGACTGAGTTATTTAATTTGAAAATTTGCGATTTTTGATCTCGTATTTAATTTGCATTGAGAGGGCGGTTAATAAATAAACTAGAATGATTCGACATTGATTTATTTCCTCTTAAATGCCATTCAGTTGTGTTGTTTTCTGATTTATCAGCATCTTAAATTTATAATTTTGTTACATTTGGTACGCCGAAATAATTTTGACACAAATAATTTATAAGTTGTTAAAGTCTAAAAAATGCGTTATTATTATTCTTATTAAGTTTTGTTGTATTTCAGTTTTCGTTATCACATTTTTAGTTCTCATTTTATTTATGTGAATAAAAAAATAATATCTTTAGAATACGAAATGTAAAATTAATAAATTATTCAAACCTTCATAGAGTCATTAAGAATTTTTTAATCAGGAAACGTGAAAAATTATGCAGTGATCTCTCCGAGACTTCAGCCCTGGACCTCTCGAATACGCGTCGAGTGTGCTTCCAGTTATACCAGGCATACATGCGGAAAGGGGAAGAAAATACCTGATGTACTTCTCTTTTTAAAGTGTAACTGGCGAAAAATGCTCAGTGCCCTGGCAGACGATATCGCATATCCGCAGACGATGCGCGCGATTAAAATTTTTTTTCATTTATTCTGTAAGTCTTGACTAATAGTTGGTTGTTCGTTCAAAAAAATGGCGAAATTTCTTTAAAACTTCATTAGAGACGTATAAAAGAATAAATATGTCCATATTGGAGGATTATGATCAGTCTGAATAATGAACTTATGAGGTCTATCTAAATAGAATTTTAACTTTTATACTGCAAAGACAATGGCAGCACACTCTCTTTCGATTGTACTGTACTACTGTTCAGTAGGTGAAAACATTTTGCTAAAAATATTATTGGATGTTCTTCGCCTTTAGTGTGCGATAATACACTGATAATGATATTTATCTGTGATAGTACAACTCCAATACCAATATTCGAAGCGTCGCACTGAACGATAAATGGCTGAGAAAAGTTCGGACTGGATTTTCAAAAGCGTTTTGGGAATCATCAGTTCAATTTATGGTTGATTTGCAACATTTTCTTTTTAACAAATCTGTCAGCGGTGTTGAAATCCCAGAAAATATAAAATGTAATATTACAATATGCTGTGTTTTGATATATTTTGCTTACTGATGATGGTTTGGCCAGAGTTTCTTAAACTGTGGGCCGCGACTCCAATCGGGATGGGAGGACACGCAGGAAGGGTTGCCGAAAATTTTAGCATTTCTTTAACTTATAATAATTTACAATTACCAAATATTTTTATACAATGCATCTGAAAATGGATAGAGATAAGGCAATACAGACAAATAAAAAACGAAAACGTTTCGATGCATTTTTTTTATATTAGAAACGTTCATTTTCCTTACTTTCCACGATTCGCCCTAACAGTCCAGTGTTTATGGAAGCCTACTGCGAGTTTCTTGCTTATTTAAAATTTTCACATTGTTCTGCCTTAAAAATAAAAATTAAAGTTAATGACCTAAAACTGCAAAAGTATATTACGGTACAAGTCAAGAAAGTAACAGTTTCACTCATACGTGTGTCAGGTTTGCTCAATCCTTATGGGGGTCCTACAAAATTTTCGTAAATATTATGGGGTCCCCACAACAAAAAGTTTTAAAAACCCTGATTTAAACAAATGCTGTTTTGTAATGTTGTAAATCTGGTTTTAGTTTTACCGACAATTAGCTTTACGTTGACTTTTTTCCTTTATGTCTTATTTAATCACATACGAGTTTAGTCCAGAGGTTAAGGTCTATACAAATTTTATGGCAAGGGGCGCCATATGCAGATAAGCTATTCGATTTAGTTTTATCATTGCGGCTTGGCTTTTTTTTAATATTTGTATTGTATTTCATCTTTTGGATTTTAAATTTTATAAATATTTCTACTGTATTATTTTAACTTGTGTTTTATTCTCATGAAGTTATTAAATGTTAATTTTAATCACTCTTCAGTTGCGGCGTGTTGTCAAATATAGAAAAATTATTGGGCAACACTTCTGATGTGATAACTGTGCAGGAAAAATATATTATTGGCGTGCGTACAGGTTCGTTTTGAATTGAATGCACAAGTCCGATAAAAATGTGTATAATACTGCAATATCTCACAGTAGTTATCTTTTAAACTACTTAAAAGTTCAACAGAAATTAATTCAAAACAAAGAAAAAAAAGCTTATCCGCAAATTCGCTACAGTAAACAATCGCAGTTTTTTAAACATAACTCATAAAACAACTACTAACTATCGAACTGAAAGGTTTTCATGCCGCTTATATAAGCTTTTTAAATGAACAAGAATGTTCTAGCAATTTCTCGAAATCAAAAAGACATATTTATTTATTAAATATTAAAAGCACGTGCTCTTGTATTTTTAATTTTCCGGCTTAGCTTTCTCTTAATAAATCGTCCCGCGCTGCACTGAACGGAAAATAAAACAATTTAATTTATAATTCTACTACTAACATTAGCTATTTAAATAACAAATCCGTAACAATATTATTGAAAAAGGTTGATAAAATTTTGAATTCGTAGTTGGTTAGTTGGATTGTGTAGATCTCTGCGAATATAAATTAAAATTTGTGCTTGTAAAATTTTATTTATTTATTTATTTATTTATTTATTATTTGAGGTTTCAAAAGATTTATTAGATAAAAATGACTGCTGCGATTGCGGAGTTTCAGTTTTAAACGACGGTAGTCGTCATGAATGAGAACGCGGCAGATTCAAATTCGGTTCCTATACCAACCATTGAATCACTTATAAAGGAAATAAATGAATTGAAATTCAAGAAAATACTTTGTGATGCGGGTACTTTTAGTAGGGACCCCAAAGAAGATTTTTCAACGACGTAAACCTAAGAAAAAATGGATTGCAGTCTGAAATAGAAAATCTTCAGACTGTGATGGAGGAACTTAAAAAGAAATCAAACCCGCCGACACAAACAACAAAAGAAAATCGTTTGGATGAGCCGGTTGATAAAAATGTTCCCTTAACTACTAAAGCGTCTAAGAAGAATAAAAAGCGTACTATCACTGACAGCTAGGGTTTTATCTCCTCTCGTAGCTCAGTAAAACGTTCTTTGCCGGACAAAGATCAAAATGAACCTACTCAATCAAACAAATTCTGTAACTCCACATTCCCCCAATAGTTCTCGATGATTTCACCGGGAACTGGGATGCTCTTAAAAAAGAATTTGAGAGAAATGGCATTACTCAGTACACTGGAAACACGAACGGAGAAACCTTAACTATTCCAGTCTTTAACTCTGATCTCTGTAGATTTATAACCAGTCTACTCCAAAAGCGTGGAATTCAACACCACAGTTTTAAAGCAAACAATGAGAAACCACTCAAAACGGTCATTAAAAAACTCCCAAAAAATTCAAATCCTGAAATAATTAAATAGGACTTGAACAAAAATACCTGTTCTGAAAGTGCTTCAACTTACAATAGCAATGGATGGAAATACAATGAAATTACCGCTGTTTCAAGTTGAATGCAAGCGCAACATCCAAGGCAAAAAAGTCTACGACATCAAAAAACTCAGAGAATTAGATATCTTTATCATCTTGTACAAATCCAAAAAGGGCCCCGTGCAATACCACAAATGCCAATGTTATGGGCATACAAGGGAGCTATGTCATTACTCAGCGAGGTGCATGAAATGTGCAAAACCTCACGAAACCTACACCTGCACCCACAAGAAAGAAGATAATAAACCAGCATGCTTTTTTGTACCCTCTGTGGCAAAAGTCATGTCTCGATTTACAAAGGGTGTGTTCAGCACCCAAATAATATTCAAACAGCCATCGCCGTGGCTAAAGCCAAGAAAGAAGGAGGAACTCATAATAAATTCCAACTAAAAAGCGTCTGATTTCCCCCCCTTTCAAATGCAAATGAACAATCCGAATCTAAAAACCCAGCGTGGCCTAAGAAAAATCAGGATATAGAAAATTAAAATGAAATGTCCATTTTTACATGGATAAAAACCCACCTGAAGAAAGCAAGAATTCCTACAGAAATTTAAGAATGCTAAGTCAATGATGAGTAAACTAGAAGTCGGCATCGCTGCCCTCGATTATTTTTCAAGTACTGATTTGGAATTCTAGTTTTAAAAATTATAATTCCCTAACTGCAACTTCATTAGTTTTCGACTCATCTCATCTTCATCTTGTAAATAGTCAACCTGCAACTTGTAGAGTGTACATAGTTTTTATTTAAACAAGATTTTACTCTCCGTTGAACTTTGTGTATTCTCGTGTAACTGTGCTTCGGATACTAACCGCTCATTGCATTGGTTCTCCCAAGCCACGCCTACAAGCTCAAGTATTTCATTTTTAACATTAATAATAGTTCAATCTGTATTTTTCCTCATTGCTTCGGACTAATGAAAAATGCAAAAATTTATTTCATTATAAGATAAATTTTAGCTTAATTTACGAACTTTAACTGATTTCTGCTAACATCGACCTCGACCAATCAGGTTCCCTCTCAAAACCACGTGACTTCTTCTCGGACTGCCTCCACACCAAATGTATCTATCGACGAGTTATGTTTTTAAAGTTTGAACCTTACTAAATTCATGAACTTTCATTATTATTTTTCGCCTTGTGCGATGATGTATAAGTGTACATCTTTCATTATTTAAATTAAGAAAATGTTTAAATGGTTGTAATTTTCAGTACATTAGTAAAAACTCTTAGTAGTTGAGACTAGAAATAAAGATACGATCAAAGATCAAATATTATTGAAAATATTAATTGCATATTTGAAAAAGAATTGGAGAGCGGTAATGATCAATGGTGGTATATTTGCAGAAAATTTAATTAAATGGAAGATGTTATTAAATGCTATAATTTCTTGTATTGGGAGATTTAAGCATTTTAACTGGGTAACCAGAAGTATTGAGAATAGGAGAATTTTAACTTTTGATTTCATTTTACTCAATAATTTGATTCTCTATAATGACTCCAATTCGTTGCCTACTTTTGTATCTCCAGCTGGGGAGGGTTGAACGTATTTAATTTAGGGTCCTCTGAAATGTCCTCAATGTCTGCGGAATTAATTATTGCACAAGAGGAGTCATTGAGCGATAATAAATATATTTCTCATAATTTGTATGAGATATGTGTGGAATACGATGAAGAAATTATTATTTTTTTAGATAGAGTTAGATGAAAATTAGAGTCGAAAGATAAGTGAAATGTCTGAGTAGTAAAATGAAGACATTAAGGAAGGAATTGATAAATATTACAGAGGAAGATGAGCTTAATGATTTGTCGTTTAAATCGAAAAATATAGTAGTTGATAGAGCCGATAGGGTCTTGAGACTTGAGCGGAAAGATAAGAATATTATTCCGTTATGGATACCGAAACTGCAGAGATTAAAACGACGGATTCGCGAATTTAGAAAAGATTTGAAAATATTGATGATAAAGTTCGTATAGAAAGGAAGATCCTATATGAACAAGAACTACCTGCATATAAGAAAATGATAAAGGTAGTAAAACGGCAGAGTAAAATAGAATTAGTGCACAATATTATGGAAATTTTCTTCGTGCGCATAGTGGTAAAACACGTGTCTCGGAAATGATTATGAGAGAAAAGGGTAAAGCTGATGTGAATACTTTTGAAGTTATAAAGGATTATTTTAATAGGAACTTTGACTGTATTTCTGTTGAAGATGGTTGTCTGGGTGTCGATTTGTTGCAGGATGATGGATGTTCTTCAGATGATCTGCCGTTTAGTTTGGCGTAAATAAGCAACGTGGTTAAGAAATTGAATACTAGTAATAACCCAGGACTGGATAGGATCACGGCCACTATGGTAAAATTTTTATTTGGGAAATATTCTGATTTCTTTGTTTATTATGTAATAAATGTCTTCATTTATACTATTTTCCTAAAGTGTGAAAAGTTCCTAGGGCTTTGTTCATTCCAGAGTTTAGAGTAGAGACCATACCTATATGTTTGTTAAAATTTTGTGCAAAAGTTTTAGATAAGTTACTTACAATAGAGTGTACTACTTTTTATTAAAGAATAAACTTTTTATGTCTACAAAACAATACGGAATTACACCAGGCCGCTACAAAGAAAATACTCTTTATGATCTTGTCAGTATTATTAGCTCACAGAAGTCTGAATTCCATGTGGCCGTTGTCTCCTTCGACGTCCCGGAAGCCTTTGACTCTATTAGATGGACATTTTTGCTGCTACCCTTAGAGATTTTGGGATACCCAAAAATGTTTATGGAATCTTTTTTACTTGTTTTAACAAAAGGAAAGTTATTTACAGATTTAATAAGATTATTTATATTGAAAGAAGGCTTTACAAAGGATGTCCACAGGGCTCCTGCAGTGCGACGTTGCTCTGGAGCAGCGTAATATATGGATTGTGAAAGAAAGAGTGTCCAGATTGTGTAAGAATGTTATGTTACGCTGATGACATTTTATATGTCACTCGTTAAAACTCTTTGGAGAAATTAGAGAAACTGTTTTCATTTGCTGTAGAAGATTTAAGAATGTGGATTGATTATTTTACCCAAAGGGTGGAAAAAAATTTAGACACCACAACTAAGATATGAAGGTGTTTAGAATTAAATGTATTGAAAACCTTAAATATCTTGGTGGCTTTTTTCGATTGTAATCTGTATTTTGAAGCACATTTTAATAATATTTCTAGAACTAATTCCATTCTGATGTACGTGTAAAAGATTCTGATGTACGTGTATTCTGATGTAAAAGAAATTTCTCAGCTGAGTCATTAGCACTGAAAAATAACATTATTAGATTAATTTACAAAATAATTATTACTCCCATTATACTGTGGGGTGTTGGGGCCGTCTTATTTTTTATATTTTACACACACACATATATATATGCATACTCATTATCTGGTTTGAAAGCACTAGCAGATGCTGAAAATACTAATGTTTTGGTCTCATATGAAAGATCTTGTAAAAGTTGAGAAAATACATGAAGTGAAAATTGAGCTGGATGAAAGCCCATTTTGATGTTATAGGTAATGAAAGGGCTGATATGCTGGTAAAAAAGGTGGCCATGGGTAATGCCAGGGATGTATTCGATGTTCAGGCATCAAAAGGAATTGTTTTCGGTAAAATCAAGGATAACTAATAGGATTGCTGGAAAGAGAAATGGAACATTTTGGGAAAAAGGAAAGATTATTTGTTGAACATTGAAGTTTCTAAAAATCTGAGAATAATATGTGATACTGATTACAATCAAATAATTATAAGACACGATCGCTTCCCAGCGTGTCTGAATTTGCGAAATAATAGCTTTTGTAATTTTGTAGCACTGAAGACAATGCAAGTCATTTCGTCGAAGATTGCGTATTATTGCGACATGTTAGGAAGAAACATGATAACCTAAAGGAATTCTATTGCCACACTTAAGAGTGTATATTTGCAAAGGATTGGATGAACTTTATAAATGGTAATAGAACACTATTGTCAATTTTGATTTGGTGTTTTTGGCTGTATTTTTGCTTTAAACTGGGTTGGGTGCGCAGCGTTAAACATAAGGCAGATTATTGCCGGCCAAAAGGGTTGCAGTTCATATATTACATTACATTAAAGTATATCACTTGCTGAAACATATTTTCAGAAAGAAAATGTACATTGTTAAACATCTGAAACATCTAGCGTTTTATAAAAGCTGAATCTTTTTCATTCCGTTCTTTATATGGTTAATCTAAGAATTCAGAAATGGAAAAGGGGAAAACATATGCTTTCTGAAACTGAAATACAAAATGGATATCTAAAATAATCTTGGTTTCTTTTTAAGTATCAAAAATCTGATTACCTATTTTGGGGGCAATAATAAACACGATAATAACACTGTCCTATCAAGGCTAGTCATATGGGAGGACATTGAGTTGTCCTTGTTTTTCCAGTGATCCGAAAATTGAGGTAGTAGCACTGCTATCACTTACTGGTTTCCCTAGAGGCGATCCGTAGGAAAATGACACTTTCTGAGGTTAGGAAACCTTCTCTCAATAATGCCTCCGCCCATCCCATTTACACTCTATTCATCATTACTTACGATGACCGTGATCGAACGATGAGTTTCGAGACACTCCCCATAGCCGGCCTTCGTAAAGTACTTTTTTTTTTAATTGAGACCTCTGTCTTTCACATTTCTGGAACAAGAGGCTAAGAATTTGCTGTTTTATATTTAAAAGATGTAGCTATAAGATGGATAAATTAACTTCAGAGAGAAACCTGAAATAAAAGAATTCCGTGTGCAGGCTCTGGCCAAGAGGAAAGTTTAAAATTTTAAACTAGTTAATTATTTTAATAGGGTAAAGTTTCAGGAGCTTCGGATGTGCATGAAAGATTCAACTTATTGGAAAAAGTATGTCGAGCATTTCAGAGTTTATGTACAAATTTTCGAAAATTAAATTTCTATAACGATCTAAATACATGAACATTTTGCTTATATTTTGAGGCCCAAATAATCTGTGCAGCACAAATAATCTGCTTAAATTTATAACGTTCTGCTAAACCAGACTGATCCAACTTAAGCCTAATCCTTAATATTGTAGAGACAATAGGTATTTTTGGAAGCAGGCAAGATGAAAAATTAACAACACCTTCGCCGGGAATCGAACAGCGGATCTCTCAATTACGCGCTGAGCGTGCAGACCATTACACCACGAAGGCTCGCTAAGAAGGCGGGAGAAGTACCTCATAACATATGGTCTTTAAGCATTATGATGACTCAGTATTTAATTTTCTTTGGGGTCACAGAAAGATAGACAATCTTTGGATCATCTCCAGTATGTGTGGAAAATGTCAATTGGGGGTTTGTCTAGTTTCTGATTAACTAGCTTACACACTGCTTTTAGACAATTTGAAAAGCCGCTAAATACATCTCAGGCTTAAAATCTTTTGTTAACGGTGTAGAGACATTAGGATATTTTTGGAAGCAGAAAAGATGAAAAATAGCAAACGCCTTCGCCGGGAATCGAACCACGGACCTCTGGAATACCGGCCCAGCGTGGAGAACCACTACACCACGAAGGCAAGCTAGGAATACCTTATGACGGGTTTGTTACCGTCAGAGAAGCAAAAAATTAAAATTTCTCATGCTTAGGCTGTAAGATCTGCCTCTGTTATTCCACATAATCTAAATTAGACCCACAATGAATCTGACTAATTCTCGAACAGATTTTAATAAATTACCAGCACAGAAGACTGGTTAAAAATAACCCTTTATTTAATTCAAATGATTAACAGAAAGGTAAGATCTTCGTGCTTTACAATGACACTCTCAACGTGCGGCGAAACTGAAACGTAGAATATAATTCAAGTCAAAATCTATAAAATAGTTAACGTGCTGGATTAGCACGTTAAGTTAAGTTACGCCTAATAAAAAGTTAAGTTATGCGTTAAGTTACGCCTAATAGGTTGACTCACAAAAATCTAACAGGGGTAACGATAATCCGAAATGTCCAAGAGGCTTACTAGCGTAACAGCGAGATAGCATCGAAACGTGCACTGGCTAGCGAAAAACACGCTCTGAATAAACTCAGATTCACCCGTTTAAATAATCACTTCACTTAACTTTAAATTTACATCCTGGCGCGAAACTTGTGTGGGGAAAGAATTTAAAGAGGATTCTTAATGACAATATGCCTCCTGTGCAGTCCTGTACATAAAAACATTTAGTTAAGTTGATCTTGATTCCTCACACTTCTCCAATAGATGATAAAATTTCTCGAATTTTGCTTACGATTGACTGCAATTCGCAGATTGAATTAGGTATAGAGAATTATAATCCTGTCTTCATAGTTGCCCATGATATCTCCAGGTGAAAATTCTAATGTATAAATTAAAAGAAGCGGATCCCAGGATAGATAATTGAGAACTTCCGCCCTTATGCTTTCCAGATTTTCTATAGGATTTCGCCTTCATGCTTTTCCAGATTTTCTGGATGTACGATTTCAGAAGAAAGGTGAGCCTTCATCGTTTAGTATCATGTGCAGGTACAGGTACAAGTAGGCAGGACACAAGAATTTCACTATTATAACTACCGCAACATTTGTGCAACTTTGCTCCAGTTTTGATGGAGAGCACACCGGGTAATAGTTCGATGATCTTCCATCCCTCTTCCTCTACCACCAAACCACTTGAGAGAATTATCCACTATGTTGATTTGCCCCATGCTACACAGGCACTATAGGCTTACATCCAGCCTTCTGAACAGTTCCATGCCTTCTCCGAGATTCGAACCTGATCCCACTGGTATTACAGCAGTGTCACTGATCATTATACCGATCAGGACAGCTTTTTACCGTGTACAGAAGGTCGGCTAATTAAACTTCTTCAAGTGCTTTCTCTATGTTGGGAAAGCATGGCTAGCAGTCTCATTTCAGTTAATAGTCCAAGCTTCATTTCTACGATGTGCTTGTTGTATAGCTTTGTGGCCATAATGAAAACCTAACTAACTATTACTGATGATCTTATGACGTTTAAGATATTAACTAAAGTTGTTGCTTGTAATAAATCCGGTGATTTCCCTAAACATGGAAGCAGGGATGTTGAACGAAAATTTCGAAACTAAACCAAAATAGTTTAAACACAATGAGTTGTGTTTTAAACAAACACAATGAATTTATCTATTGTCTTATAAAACTTAACCTTTAGTTTGAGTAAAAATTCAACTCAGAAAGGCTTATTGTTATTTTGTTACGTCTATCGTATCAGACTTAGACCTTGTAATCTGTTGTTTGATGTGATGGATGCCAAAAAATGAATTTCACCACTGAATCAATTAATTATAATAATCTTGATATATGACTTCCTGTTTGCAACAAAATATTACAGTAAATGGATCAGTAAAGTTTCCTATTTCGAAAGGGCGCTATTTTTTCCTGATGCAATTTTCTTGGCGTAGTGAAAACACTAGTACTTACTTTCAATTATTAAAATATTACTGTCGTTGTAACTGATCCTAACTGGTTAGCCATTATGCTGGACCAGATTCATGAGTCCAAGAATCGTCAGTAAATCCAAAAGGAAGCTAGGTCTTTACAATAAGGCGTCTTTTACAGATCCCAAACAGGTGAGAAGATATTCAGGAGTGAAATGATGAATATTACATTTCCTACAGATGAGGTAGATTTTATTTCTCCAATATCAGATTTAAGACATTTCACGTGTCCACTTAGGAGCCTCGTAAAAGTAGTCTGCTGAGCACGATTACTCCCAAAAACAATAGCCTCTCTCAGTTGCCTGCCAAAGTACCAGTCAAGAGTCGGAGTAGATTTAACTCTCGAGCAGATCTTCAAGAAAGTCAGGGTGCCAGTGGTCAGATTTCTTGAAATACCTTCCTTAGCAAAGCCAAAATAGAGAGTAAGGTCTTATCACCAATACGGTGCCAAATTTGCAGATGCTGGACAGAACTGCGACTGTCGGTCAAAATCCAGATATTACTGTAGGCAGTGCAAATATATGCAGCCTCAAGGCGGTTTTCAATTGCTATAAGCTCAGAAGGAACCACAGAACAGGAGACAGGAGACCATCAACAGAGCAACTGCACCATCATTACGACTTTTGTGCTCTATTGATGGAAACTATCTACCATCCGCTATCAACGGTATTTATTTGAAATAAAATTTTACAAAGTAACAATGGTTGTGCAAATATACATATGACATACAGAGACATATTATACAGGTCTTGTGGTGTTTACATAGATGGCAATGTTTGTAATAAAGCTCATAACATAAATATTTAGAGAATTGCTACTTAAGTTGAAAATTTATGTTTACTGATTTTTATATATTAATTTTGGAGAATAACAAAATTATATAATATAAAATGTCATTATACATTTAAAGAATTTAGACATATATAATTTAGAAATATAGTTGAACCAAATTAAAAAGGAATGAGAAAACGCTAAATATAGAATAAACATTAAATAAATTTAGAAAAATGTAAAATGTAAACTAGATATAAATATTAAAGATATACTAAATATAAATAATTAATGAAATAATAAAAATATTAACAATCTTATATTAAATAATCTTCTAACTAATAATCTAACAAATAACACAGAACAGTAATCAAGATTTCTAGTCTAAATATTAAAGCTATTAATAAGTGTTCTAATGAAGACTACCGCAATTCGAATGTTCATTTTTACTGCCGTCAGTGAAAATCTGAAATAAGTACTATCTTGTAAAAGTCATTTGTAAATTCATTTCAGTCACAATAGCTTATTTAACTAACCCAAGAGTTATAAATCTAATCTGATCATGTATACTTACAAACTTAGCGCTCTAGCAATGCTATATGAAAACCTAAGTATGCTTTTATGAATATATAAATTTCAGCTTAGACTGTTTATAGTTGGGTCAACTAGACAGGCCATGTTGAAAATGAATGACTAGCTTTTTATCCTACTACACTTTCAACATGATGAACGTTTTCTGTAAGCTGTTCGTAAGCGGGTTTTGTTTACAAATTTTCAAACAACGCTTCGGATTAACCGGGTAATAGTTCGATGATGAAAGTAATAGTTCGATGATGTAGAAAAGAACGATCAAATTGGCATAGAGTGCTAATTTCTATGCAGAAAATTAAGAGTGTGAAGGTCACCTTGTAGAGACATTAGGATTTTTTGGAAGCAGGCAAGATGAAAAATAGCAAACGCCTTCGCCGGAAATCGAACCACGGACCTCTGGAATACCGGCCCAGCGTGCAGAACCACTACACCACGAAGGCACGCTAGGAAAGTGGGAGAAATACCTTATAACCTTTACTGTACTGTGTTACGTAGCCCATCCAGATTTCAATGAAGTACAAACAGTTGCATTCCTTGTATAATGAACGCTTAGACTGAACTCCAACTTTCTAAACTTTTAAATGGTTCTAGAATAGAACTGATATTCGAACAAAAGAGAATTGAAGATTCAAATTTTCAAATCTAGCTTCTTTTTCGTGATTTGTGGAATTCAACGATTCTAATGTCTCATTTCTAGATAACGGGAAATTTTTATTAGTTTAATATTTATATGTACTTTTCAGGGCTTATTTTACTAATATTTAGTTCTTTTTATAATTTTTTATTCCTTAAAGATCAGATCTTTACGCATCACGATACATAACACGTTAAAAGAGCTTTCCTGCATGCATAATTTACAAGCAGAGAAGCTACCTGCTATCATTATTAATGTTTCAAGTCGTATGCCTAGAAATGCAGTTTTCACATCATGGAATATCAAAATATGTTTTTAAGAGTTATAACAGTTGCGTGCCTTTGTGAATGTTCGGCTTTAACTGCAAAAGCAATAAATAATATTCTGATAAATAAAGTCACAGATTAGTAACGCTTGGTCTAAAAAATACTTAAACTGCATTTTGCAGAACGATGAAAAATTATAAGCACATACCTTCTGGGTAAATATATGCATAAATACGGAAAATCAGAAAGAAAAAAAATTCGGCGTATAATACTCGTAGCAGTGATAACAGATGATTACTTAATATTTAGGAACTGTTTTTTCCATCAACAATATGTAACTTATTTACGTATAAACCAAAATATATAAATATTATCTCGTAAAATTAAGCTGTATCCTTCGCGAGATTGAACACAATGACAGTGTGAATATGTAGCTATAAATATTGTTCTTTAATGTCATTTACAATTTAGGTTCTTCATTTTTAATGATATTTATTCTTCTGCTGATCTGTTCTTTTTGTTCTGAATACTCATTTAATTTTCGTAACCAAATGAATTTATTCCCACATTAAACTAATTGAAAATAAAAAAAAATTGTTAACAGTATTTTTACATTATGATCAATGTCGGTTCTTGATTTTAATTCGTTCTTGAAGCAAAATTTAGCACCATTCGACTCCGCTTCAAATCCATTGGGCATGCGTTTTTTAAAACATTTATTCAGTATGATTTGTTGCCTTTCTGTGTTTCAAAATGTTTCTGAGGTAAGTCACTGCATTATCACGTAACATGCTTTCCTGTAACTTGCTACCGCTTTATTAGAATGACATCGTTACATTAAACATTGTATCTTACACCATTTTACATAAATTTCCGAGATTAAAGAATTTAGCTCATTTTTTCTTTCTGTTCATTTGAAGACTCTCCGTTCTCAACTGACCACTCAACCGATTTTTGTTCTGAGGGTGGTTTTGGTATTTTTATTATACTCATTTTCATGATTTTCTCTTAAATCCTCCGTGACTTCATTGTTAACTTCCTAGCCTATGGATTTGCATAAAGCAACAATATAACACATAAAAAAAAACATTTCTAACATCAAGCACCTCCAAATGTCTACGTGCGACAAAATCTGGCATAGTTTCCCCAAAACCGGATTCAAGTTACATACTGCCAGCCTTTATAAGTGAGAGTCAAATAACGGACAATATTAAAATTATGTTTCTATACGTGTTTGAATGTTGATTATGTTTCAGAAGTTATCTCAAAACACGTTCGAAAACTAACTGCTGCCAATTTGAGTTTCGTTAACTCGAAATACCGTTCGTTATCCCAGACGTGTTTACTCAGATAATGTTTGTGAATAGATTTATTCGTGATGAAATGTGTTTGTGATCAGAGTTGCCGTTTTGAGTACAATATGGGTTATTCTATTTTTATGCCTTTCTTTAATTACTCTCGTTTCAGCCGTTGTTCTGAGTAAACTGTGGACCTCATCCCTGTTACAGTCATGTTAATCGTTAAGTTGACAATAATTCTTATATTTCCACCACGTACGACGGATTGCGGGAGGCTAGATATCGTTATTTGGTATCGAATAGTTCGTAATTTTAAAATAAACATTATTTAGTAATACAACACATCAGTAACAATGAAATAAAGAAATAACACAAGTTTTAATACTGATTCCAGAAATTTTTTAATGTATTTCAAAAGTTTTCTTAAATTTTTGAAAGAATTTGCTATATTATTGTTATAAACCGAGGTTAAAAAATTCAGGTATGACTGATTGCTTTAAAGTAATTTTTTTAAGAAAAGTATTCCCTAAAAGTACTTACATATCATTAAATGATATTCTCATTTAAATAATGATTAGAGTAAGAAGCTATTGAACTTTCTTTACAAGTTTTTTTTTCTAATATACTGCCGTATAAAGCAATATGGCATGATATAAGAAGAAAACTGATGTTCAATATTCCACAAGAAAAAGAGCAGAATCCAGAATTTTCGGATTACTATTATTACCATTGTCCTCTTTTAAATAAATCCCAAAAAGATAATTCCGACTGGAACTCTCAACTGCATCACAGAACAATAAAAATCTTCTGCAAAGATAATTTAATGCTTCTGTAAACATGTTAAATCTTAAAAATTTCTTTTTTAAATAAAATTTCGCTAGCCAAAGTAACTCCAAAATGAGCGTTAAACGATGTCAACATTGTTAGCTCAACCAAAGATGTTGCGTATTTCCATTAGCAACACAGTTTCGGTTTTTGAAACGGCCATAGCTACCCCGCTGAGTTGCGTCATAACCGTTACTATGGCAATGGGTAGATGATTTCGAGAAGATGGTTACGTAAATAACATACTTGTTACTATAACTAGGATTTTAGTTTGGTTATCGTGTTCCCAGTGTCGAGTTGGTTATTTCTTTAAGAACTAGGCGAAACTTCTTTAGTGCCCTCGTAGGCTAGGAAATAAATTATAGACTTTAATACGTTTTGTCTTGCAATATGGAAAGAGAATATATCATATTATATTTCATTACAGGCATTTACGACCACAACAAACATTAAAGACGGTTGTTACCATTGCATACATTTACGACACAAACTGAAAGGTAATATAAGTAATATCAAGAGAAATGCATAATCTGTTATAGCATTATATTCCAAATTTTTTAGGTTTGAAGACTGAGATTTAATGAAATTCAGAACATAGGATCTTAAAATAGTGATAAATAGCAATATCACAATATCATAATAGCACATAAATAAACATAAATAGCACAATAAAAAATTTCAGATAAATACAAGAAACTGCAATATGTAGTTAATATTGCTACAATAATTAGAAAAACGTTTCATTGCTCCAGAACTTCGATTTGTTATATCTCAAGGGGGTGGAAGCCAAATTTGTGAAGGTATAAAAACGATTAAAGTGAGAAAAACGTTGCACACCATAAATAAGTAAAATCTGTTTTAACCGGCAGCGATAGGACCTCACCAATTACCAACCACAGTTTTCTTTCGGATAATTAAATATATTGTTTTTGTGACGTCATCTGTAGAAATTGCCTCATATTCTTCGATCTATTAAATAAATAATAGAGAAAATCGTGCAGATTATTTAAAATTGAAACAAATGCAGACGATTTTATACTTCAGACAATATTTGAAAATTACCATATATGTCATCACATGAAAGTTTCAAATTTCTTAGTATAAAAACGATTAAAGTGAGAAAAACGTTGCACACCATAAATAAGTAAAATCTGTTTTAACCGGCAGCGATAGGACCTCACCAATTACCAACCACAGTTTTCTTTCGGATAATTAAATATATTGTTTTTGTGACGTCATCTGTAGAAATTGCCTCATATTCTTCGATCTATTAAATAAATAATAGAGAAAATCGTGCAGATTATTTAAAATTGAAACAAATGCAGACGATTTTATACTTCAGACAATATTTGAAAATTACCATATATGTCATCACATGAAAGTTTCAAATTTCTTAGTATAATGACATAGTCTGTTTTCAAGATTGTCGCTGGAGTGTTAAAAATTCTTTGTGTCTATAATGGAACTTAACATCCTGTACGACATAATATAGACGACATAGTTCGGCAAATCTTATGAAAGTACGCAGTCCTTGTGCGCTTTCTTTGAAGTAACTCTCTTATTCTGTACATCGTCTCCAGCTTCATCCTACCCTCCTTCCATAATCTTTCTTCTTTCCCAGTGCATGTCTGATTATTTTGTCATCATCTTGAGATATTGTGACGGGTACAGAATTGTCTCTGTCTCCCCAATCCTTCATTTTCTGCTCCTTAACACCAATCTTCCGGAAATATGTAACTAAATCCAAGATGACAGACTCGAGCTCCGAATAGGTTTTAAAACTAATAGAATATTCGTCACGACATAATTTACATCCAGTATGGCGTAAAGTAATGTTCCTAAAATCTTAATAAGAGCCAATTTAAATATGCGGTCTTTCAAAGTTTCTGAAAGTCAAAGACACCAACTTCAAAGTTCATACATCGATGCATAAAAGGGATGGATAATTCGCAGTTACATTCTGGATGATTCGTTGATTAAATAAGACTTGCTGCGTTATGTGGCAGAAATACAATGCAAATATTTTCCACATTTAAGTCTTCAGGTTGTTAGACAATTATATATATATATTTTTTTTTACTTCCCCGTATGAAACCGCACTACTCTATTATCGAGAAAAATTTTCAGGTACCATATTTAAACGAAAATATTCATTTTATCCGCTTTTGAAACCATTTGAACAAAGTTTTTGTTTGACATCTGTACATACGGAAAGAATAAACGATTCTTTTTCCCCAAAAGGTATTGTAAAATTTATTTAAAATGGATCCCAAGACGGATTTGTTTTGTGACGTCTGTATGTACATACATACGTACATATATATGTATCTCGCACAACTCAAAACAAGTAGCCTCAGAACGTTGAAATTTTGTATATGGAACTGCTATAACATGCAGTTGTGGACCTTTTGGGTTGAAATCGATGACATCAAACATATATAAATATATACATATACATATGTATATGTATATACCCACTGTGTTACATGGCTATGTGAGATCAGTATTTTTTATTTTTATTCATTGGTAAAGCGTGCATTTTTTGCTTTAAAACGTGATTCGATTATGTTTTTTTTTATGTTCTTTAGCCTTTAGTTTACCTGTATACAACAGTTTAAGAATTATCATCAATTTAAAGGTGTAAGTCGCGCTAAAGGGCGGCTATTTCTTTACATTTGAAACTCTTCGTAGTATAGTGAATCAGGTCAGTTTCTGCACCAGCTTTAGTATTTTTAAACTGTATTGGGTGTTTTATGTTTCTCTGTATTTTACAGGTTTTGGTTTTAATGAAGACTTTTTGAGTTTTTATGTATTTTTGCTCGGCCACGAAGTGAGAACTCAATTACTTGAATGCAAAATATATCTCTAATGACATTTGGGGGAATAAGTTTAAATGATACGCAGCCAAAATGTATATAATTACTAAAAAGGGCATACAAAAAAATCATGTGATGTCTCCATCAGATATTTTTATCTCATACGCGTCAAATTCGGATTTAAATTTAGACTTTCAAATTTGCCGTTACTTTGGTACTGCCAGTTAATTGAAATTCGGTTCGGAAAGATTGCATAAAAGGTTTGAGACTGAAGGAACTGTGGATGTTCTGAAGAATGGACAATATGCTGGGACAAAAAATCGGTATTCGACGAAAGATTGGTTGAAGCACTGTTAAAAAATTTCACATGATCCCCTAATAAGTCCGTTAGGCAAGCTTCGCGTGAGTCAGGCATTAGTAAATCAAGTGTTCATAGCTTTTAAAGCAAACAAAATGGAAACCCTACATTCCTAGGTCATACAATAAGCAAGGATGATCCTGATAGACGCTTCCGGTTTTGTGAATGGATTTGCGATAATGATTAACTGGGTTTGATTGTTTGGTCCGAAGCGACTTTTAAATTAAATGGAACTATCAATCGTCATAACTGTAAGTACAGGGCCTAATGTTATGGAAGAAGCAGCCGTTCATTTACCAGAGTTAACAGAGTAGTGCGGTTTGTCTATCAGAGGACTAACTAGGGCATTCTGTTCTGATGGAACAGTGGCAGGTGCTGGTGATGGTGACAGAAGGCGGAGACACTTGATGTCTAACATTGGTAAATAGGTGTATATTTCATTCTCTTTACTATCCAGGCCTCTTACGGGAAGCAATCGTGCCAGCTATTTATCAACTGTACCCAGGTGAAGATTGTTTTTACAAACAAGACAGCGCACCGTCATATTACCATCGAGACGTGCGGCAACTCCTGGATGAAACATTTTATGAGAGGTGGATAGGCCGACGAAGAAGTGTCAAGTATCTACTCAGATCTCCCGATCTAAGGACATTAGACTTCTTCCTGTAGGAAACTCTGAAGAGCACTATCTACGCCACAAAGCTACGTACGCTGAATACCATAAAAAGTGCGACAGTAACTGTCTGTGAATCCATTTCTGTGGAAACCATATCACATGTTTGTCGATCTGTTCCACAGTGTTGCAGACGATATATTCTCCCGATGGACGACATTCTGAACATTCAACACTGGATCATCATCATTCATGTTTTAACACTTTTATAACCTAAAAAAAATTATAATTTTGTTATTTTTATTCTAGTTACACATGGTTTACGAGTTCAAACAATGTAAACTATGTGTAGCTATATAAGAATAATTTCATTACTTTAAATGCAGGAAACATCAACGCTTCCCTTTCTTTAGAAGAAAAAAATCATTTATACTTATGCTCAGTTTTTATTTATAAGCTAAATTTTCCCTCCTTAAACTTTGTGTCTTTTCTTACGTAAGAAAAATAAACAGTAGGAAAGAAATGATAGCATTACAAATCCATTTAAAAATATTTGAATATGAGATTTACTCTAACTTAACGGCTGTGTTAAATTTGCTAATGCAATCCTTTTTCCTCAGGGGGGGGGGGATTAAGGAAATTTTAATCGTAATCTAATGAGTAACAGTAATCATCACGATGAAATTCTCATCTGAGCATTTCTAAGCTCCTGAATATATAGGTATAGTTCGAATTTCATAAATGAATTCATAAGTATTTAAAAACATTGCAGAGGAAAAGATAGTCTGAGACCTAAGGTAATGTGAATATCTTACTGAATTGAATTTTTGGAGGTCATCTGAAAATATAAAAAAAATATTATAGTTATAACAAACATTTCATTTGGGGTAGAGCGTTGATTTCATGAATTCTGTTCAGAATTCCAAATTCAGTTATAAATGCATGGTATATATTTCAAAGATTTGACTTACTGGTTAATATCCTCATCAATTATGGATCATCATACTTTATGGAATTTTTATTAAATTTTTATGAAAATTTTGGCAGTTTATTGTGAAACTAAAGCAACAAACTACTTTTGAAGACTTTTACATAAATATTTCCTGACACTTCTAAATCATCTCACGAAATCCCCCTGTACGTCAACATGACAATACTGTAAAACTTAATTATAAATTTATTTTTAACCCTTTTATTACTTAACTCTGTATTTTTTAATCGTTTTTCTGCTTGTTTGTTTGAAATAAAAATAGAATTCTGTTTCACTACAGTAACTATGGCAAATGATTGAGTTTATTTTCTTCCTCTTTACCCCATTACCCGCTTCAGTTCCGAGAAAACTCCGGCAGCTCTCCGTAAAATCGTCTGCATGCATGTGACGTCACGGGAAACGACGTCACAGGAGCCTCGGTGACGTCATCGGGAAATATCGCATACGCAAATGGAGATGTAGTTGTAACATGGAAAACTATTGGCGTCTAAATTTGGCGGATCTTTCGCCAGATATGTTCTTCAGTAGTAAACCAGACTATTTTTTCTATACTCTTGGTTGTTATAAATAGTTGATAATGATATTGTTTATACTTTACTTGAGATTAAGAATTTATTTACTAAGTTTCATGACTATGAGTTACAAAGTTCTATCATATTGTTTTCATCAAAAAATAATTCAGTTAATATTCTACATATAGCAGAATACATTTTTGTTTTTCAACTGAAGATATTTTTGGACATTGATTAGAAATGAGATTCATAAAAATAATGGCTACAATTAAAGCTTATTTTATAATCTAGGTTTATCTTGAGTTATAACAGAAAATGCTATATGGTCGCTTTATAATGATGTCTTCCTCTTCAGCAAGTTGTTTTCGCCTTTTTGAAATTTTATCTTATCTGATGACATCGGCTGTAGCTTTAAAATCCCTTACCTTAAATCATTAAATAATGATTTTGGGCACATATTTCTCTCTCTCTTTTTTGATCAAGTCATTTTCTTTTTTTCCATCAATTCAATGAATACCATTAAATTTGTATAGAAATCTATTTACCTGAACGAAATCACTGGTGTAAAACGATTTCTAGAAATATTTAAAATGCCAGAGGAACATTACTGGAAATTATTGATTTGGCTATGACATTTACCAAATGCTGCCTTCAAAGAGAAACATCAAGTCTTTCAACATTATTCTCAATAAAACAGGAATAATGATATCGTCTGCGTGGGCTTCTCCGGCAATGAATCGTTTACATTTAACATTTCAAACATTCAAACAAAGAAATTAGACATTTATGTAATGCTAGGAATATACCGTTAGAATTTATGGAGTTAGGAACAGAAACGAAATTAAACGATATAACTTTCAGTCAGTGGCAACCTCGAGAATTCCATAGAAATTTGGAAAACAATTATTGCATATAGGTAAATGACTTAATTCCGTTAAGCAGAGAAAACCAATTCTGTGAAACTGTCATGGTCTCCTTCAATTTTATTTAATGCCACTGTAAGAATTTAACTGAATTAAGAACAAATGGTAAATGCGAGAATTTCAGAAAGAAAATATAATGATTCATTTTTCAACCATGGCAACCTCAAGTATTTGAAAGAGCAGAAAAATCATTGCTCTTAAGTGAGTAATTTTATTTACTTTTGGTCAAATAAAAAATATAAAAACTTGTCGTTTAATATGTACTATCTGTATGTAATTAAAATTATTCATGTAATTGTGAAAATAAAAAAATATAATTTTTGCAAGCTTAAATTCTTGACTTACCTATAAAAAGGAAACTTTAATGGATATCAAAATGTGATGACCAAAGAATTAACTCACATAATATTTTGTAAATTGCAAATTAGCTTAATCACTTACATTTATATAATCTGGCTAGAAAATATTTATCATAATCCGAGTCACATTTTTCATAATTCTTTTCCTCAATTATTTCCGAATATTCCATAGAAGCTCAATGCACTTCAGTCACTTAATGGTAAAGTAGTATCTGTTGGGTAAAACGTAAGTGTGTATAAATACATGTTATTAGTTGTTTCACATATAGGTGTAGAGCGGAATGTCCTGTTTAAAGTTGAGAAATAGAAGTGAGTTAGTGGAATTTGATCAATTTAGTAGATCATATCTTGGGATACTTGTTGATCTCTTGGCGACTGAAAGACCTCGCTTGTTACAACCCGCAGAGGTATGGGTGTGGTGCTGGTAACATCGGTCGCCAAATGCGCTAAATTTGTCTCTGGAACTCCCAGAGGACTATTTTTAGAGGAAACGATTGGAGCCACTTTCCAAAAATAGATCGCTCTCCCTATGTCTCTCTTCTTGCCAGCCGATCATGAACACTAATGTTTGTTCGAAGTAGAAAGTGAAGCAGGGGGGAAAGGATATTTTTCTTTGTTGTTGCCGAGTCTTATAATGACGCTGTTTGCTCGTCACGGCTGTTACGTCCGTAATTAGCTATTGCGTTATGATTCGGCAAATCGCCTGCTTTGTAGAATACATGTTCTGCCATTTTTATGCGTCTGTATTAGGAGAGGAACGAAGCATCGAATAAGCTGTCTGATGAAATTAATTTTTACACATAGCAGAGATGAAAACATTAATATAGAGAATTAAAAATGCATAAGAAGAAGAAAATATCTGAAAGCTTTCAGATTTTATAATACATCCAAAAGAACTTTCAAAATGTGACGGCTGTAGGTACCGTCATTTTTTACTAGTACGAGACACATCCGTACATTCATGCAGATTCTTCACTATTTAATTTCTTTAAATATAATACAGGGCGATAATATTTAGTGGCAACAATTTAAAAAGTGATTCGCCGTTTATAGAGAAACGCCACAAAATGCCATTCTGAGACAAATAGTATTTGTGGGCTACCGCGCCTCGGGCTAATTATAAACACCATAAAACGTTTCTGGATAGAGTTTTCGTTGAAGAAGGCGATTAAAATTTTTGAAAAATAATTTCTTAATTATTTTTACACATAAGTACGATACACAGAGAAGCATACAAGTACACATACATACACAAGCAGCTTTTCACGCGTAATTGAGATGTTTAAATTAAATTCAATTGTAATTTATAAAGAAATAAAATTTGCTTAAAATATACGTAGCTAGAAAAGTGCAATATTCCCTTCTGGTTTCAGTAAAAGTAACATTTAGTATTCTTACAAAGTCTAAAATGTCTTTACCTTTAAAATAAAATTTTAAAAAGTAAAGAAACTTGTAAATGAAATCAGTCTATTATATTATATCTGAAGATTTTACGATAATCATGAAATTTTCTTTTGAGCCGATAAGATAATGTATTGCTAGAAATTTGAGAACAACACACAGCATTGGAAAGGCCTTATATTAATTATATTAATAGTTAGCAATATCAATAAAATCTATTGTCTTCGAAAAATATCCAATTATTAGTGTAATGCGTTTCGAAACTAGTATAATTTTATATATTTTTAAATCATACTAGTCTTCTGATGACCAATAATTCTGTTTTCCATCCATCCTATTTTTCTGATCTCTCGCTAGTTAATTTCTGGCTTTTCTCTGATAAAAAAAGCTTATAATTAAAATTCGAAAAGTTATAACTATTGCAGTTATGTAATAACTTGAATTTACATGTAATAACATGAGTTACATAAACCAAACTTTTGTTGAAAGTGTATACTTTGCATATTTTTCAAAATAAAAAATATTAGAACAAAAAGCGAAATGTTTCAGCGTTTATTAATATTTTTAATTCAAAATGATGATTCTAGTTTCATTTTAAAAGTCTGTTATTATTCCAAACACAACTGTAACTTTATTCTAAAGTTGATTGGCTTGTAAGAACGGCTCTAATTTCATTTTAAATATTGAGTTTAAAAAAATAAAATATACTGTGGAAATTTTTCGCACTGTCGTTTATAATATTCTTCCTGTTTATAAATAAAGTTATAAATAGATACCAGAAAGCCTTCGCTTCTGACGAGCTAATGGCAGAAGTTTAAGAAAAGAATTTGGCAAGATAAGTGATACTTAAAAAAAAAAATATTTGTAAATGTGTGTTTTTGTATCCTTCAAGTCATCGAATATTTAGAATTCATAATAAAAATTCTCAATTTTCTTTAAAAAGTTATTTCTAAGTATCTAGTTAGAGGTTATTAATTAAAATTATTAAACATTATACTTGATGATTTCTTTTATTCGATATAATTTTTAAACTCCGTCATCTACTGCATCATAATTCCACTTCCTTTTTTACTGAATAATCTATTCGAAAAGAATTTGAAATTGCTAGATAAAATAATTCGCAATGTACCATTATTTTTAGATACTGTAAAGATAAACATATATTTTATAATTTCTTCTTATTCTCGCTAAATATTTAAGAATAATGGCATGAAATATATTTTTCTTTAGTTGATAAGTCCCTTGCCGGACTGATAAGTCTATTTTTGTTCATTTATATTACTATTCGCTTGCCCGTCTAGCCGCCTAAAACAGCTATTATAAATATGTATGTACACAATTAGTTTAATGAGTCCAAGTAATGTAGTTTCACAGGCCAGCAAGCAATCAGTCGTAATATAGATGCAGAGTTGTGTTTGTTGCTTTTAAATCACTTATTTTCTGTCTGGATAACGATATCTGAACCTTACTAATAATCAAACAAAGCACGAAAATTAGTGCTGTAAATCTTGCAGAGGATTTTGAGAAATGGTTTGCAACAAAAGTCAGGGGCAATAGAGGGACGTGCATGAGATTGGGCAAGAAGGAAATTCTTCGTTAACACGAACAAGAAGATTATTCCTGGCGTTCGCAAAAAATCATACTAAGTAAAGATTTATTATAGTGAAACAAAGTTATATTTAGCAGACATGCGAAAATTTATCACTTTTAGGTCCATTGGACGGAGTTCTGTATAACGAAAACCGAATAAAGAATTGACTCGAAGATGAAGGCATATTTGTTCGGGGATATTTCCCTGCTTCTGGGATAGGAAATTTAGTTTTTGTAAAAAATAATATGGATCAGTATAAATATATAAATATGCTTAATGAACATTTGAATTCTACAGGACAATATGAAATGCAAAATTGTTCTGTCAGGATCAGGACTGGTGCAACCATTGCAATCACATCGGGCTGCAGAATTTAGGAAAGGCAAAATTTTAGAATGGCTAGAAACTAAGTTTAGAAGTCGCAGAATTTGTACTGGGTGTCGAAAATCCTACCTCCCGGTCCTAATCAGGATAGGGGCCCACCAGCGGCCGAGCGGTAAAGTCGCTGAACACTGGTAGTTCGGTCCGAGGTTCGAATCCCGCGAACGGGCTGGCTGCATGGGCGTTTTCGTGGTTTTCCCCATGTGTAACGTGTATACGAGCCAGTTTCCCTTAGAAAGTCCTCCACGAAGGCATATCTTTCCTTAGGCAGATAGCCCTCGTGTGCTTTGCCATAACTCACCACACCAACACCAACACACCAACCTAATCAGGATAGCAATCTTTAAAGGTGTAACTAAATATTCACCTGTGGTTATATTACAACTGTCCTCAAGGTATCAAAACTCCTTTATGTTCTTCGAACTTAAACCCTATCGAATTGTATGAAGTAAGTTGAAGAAAAGAATATGGGAACATTTCTTCGAAAGCTCTACCAAAAGCTATTCTTTCGAAGGAATGGAACAAAGCGGAACATTTTTATCCAACGAAATTTGTTAAATCCATAACATAGTGCAGGAGAGTATTACTTTAACTACAGTATATTCGACGAAACGTTGTTTCCACGTTGTTTTTATGGTTTTATTAAATATAAATTGTTTGTTCAAAGTGTCCGAGTACTAAATGTGAGTTCATTTTCATCCCCCCCTTTTTTTTCTTTCTGTTCTATTCTTTTTTTTAATTATTTTTCTTTCTTTATTTATTTATTTTTCAAAATGAGCTGGTTTTAGAAAAAATTCTTAGTAGCATACGTGAAAGAAAAATATTAATTTTGCAAATATTTAGTAACTGAAATTTGGAAATAAAACTGAAAAACTCAGGAGTCCGGAAACTTATGTAAACCACTGTATATTGCTGCGCATGTGTTAAAAGGAATTTTAATTAAATAATCATTTTTCTCAATTTTTAAAATAATACATCACATTTATGTTATGGTACTAACTTAAGACATTTTTATTCCATACTCGTAAAAAGTATCATAGAATAAAAAATTTTGATTAAGCCTGTTGTCTTTAGAGTGAAATTAATTTTTGTATGTTATGGAAGAATATTTTCAAAAAATTTAATTTTTTCTCCTTCGGGGCTGTCATTGGTACAAGCAAAATAAGTGCACGCTACGAAAAGATTTCTCTGAAAATCTTGATATAGATAGAACAGCTGTTCTTGTAAAAGTAAAGATTGGTTCTACGCCAACTGTTGCGTCTTTTTAATTAATGGCGTATTTTATTTTTTTCTTTCGCAAACGATTATATTCGTTTGTTGCAGATGAGTGCCAACGAAAGTCTGTTGGGGGGGGATTTTTAGGCCGTTAATCAATCTTACTTCAACTTTTATTTGAAAGAAAAAAGAAGTCTCATCAGAAATGGAATGTTCCGCAATAGAATCTCTTGAACAAATTAAATTTTAAAAACAAATTTGTGTCACATTCCAACGTATTTATACTTTCATTTACTTTCACTCCAAACAGAGCGCCACAACAAAGCACTTCTGGTGACATCTGGTGTTGTATTCAAGAAACAGAAACTATGTCGAAAAGAAAGGTCACTAATATTTAAAGTACAAGCCATGTAACTAATTCGATGGTTGCTATGGTTACTGCCTCGTGTATCGATCATTGTGGGGTGGGATAAACTTTCCATTGATGAAATGGAAAAGCTCACCTCAACGCACTGTTTCTGGGCAAATACGCTAAAGTGGTTTCCTCCGGCAAGTCAATAAATGCTATCGTTGCTGGCAGTTTTCGAAAAGGTTAACTTTTGTTTTCTAAATTTAAAATTAATACACTTTGATAAAAAAAAGTCCATATTCATTTGAAAATAATATACTGCAGGATTTAGAAATAAATGATAAGGTGAAAAGATGACTGATATATAAATATAATTAGTCCGGATTGCTAAATAAAAATTTTAAAATAAATAAATAAAAAATACAATCAAAACTAATAAAATCTGAAAGCTTTCAGACGCCCAAAGCGGCGTTTTTTAACGTTTTGCTTGTTACCTTTATTTCTTAAATATCATGCTCTTCGCACTTAAACCATAAAATTCAATTCAACAGCAATTTCGCAAGATAATTTTTAAATGAGCATAGAATTTTTAATACACAGGCTCTCGCACGGGAGATAAAAATGTTTTTTTTTTTTTCTTTTTTCTTTTTTCTTTTTCTTTTTTTTTTTTTTTTTTTTTTTTTTTTTTTCTTTATACCCCCATACAGTGTCGCAATTCCCTGCTTTGAAATCTTTGAATTTGTTAATCAAAAATTCTTTAATGTTTGACAAAATATGAAATAGATAATAAAACAAATTCCGTTTATTTATCTGTTTTATCACAATGCGAGAAACATGCATATATTTATGCAGATTCTTCATTGTTTAATTTCTTCAAATATAATGCAGGTCTCTAATATTTGGTGGCAAGAATTTGAAAACTGATACGCCGTTTATAGTGATTTGAAGCAAAATCGCAAAACGAAAACAATAGTCCTTTAGGAAAAAAAGCCTTTTGGACTAAAAATAATTTGATAAATCTTCGTTTAATCTTTATTTAATATAATTAATTTAAATTATTAGCCCAAAAGAGGTTATTATTCTCGAAATGGGATTTTGCGTCTGTTCGCTATAAACGGCGTTCACTTTTCAGATCCTAGCCATCAAATATTATTGCTTTGTATTATTTTTAAAGAAATTGGATAATGCATGTATGTGTGTGTATTCCTCGCACTGTGAAAAAATGATGGTACCTAGAGCCGTCAAATTTGAATAACATAACTCTACCGGAACATGTGCACATGAAAGTCCGAAATTTGAATTTCGAATTTGTTTTATTATTTTGTAAAACTTTAATGAATTCTTGATACAAACTCAACAAATTGAAAGCAAACAGTGGCATCACTGTTCGAAATAAAACATTTTTATCTCCAGCGCGCGAAACTCTGGCCATTCGAAAAATATAAGATATGTATGTTTTAAATTGAACTAACAAACTCGGCTGTTTGAAAATAATGCATTTCTGCAGCCAAAAATAAAATACTTTGTCTTCCCTGCACCAGCGTGTCATCATTCGGTAAAGCATAAGATATTTTCAGATTTAATTTCGAAGGTTATTAGTAAGATTAGTAAGTAATAAACTAAGAGATTTAAAAGCAATAAATACAGTTCTTAAGAATATTTTTTAGCTTTTAATGTGATTAATTTAAATAAACATATATTAAAATCAAGAGATGTCTAATTACAAATATCCGATATTTTTTTTAAG
This sequence comes from Stegodyphus dumicola, assembly GCF_044657685.1. Lineage (NCBI taxonomy): Eukaryota > Metazoa > Arthropoda > Arachnida > Araneae > Eresidae > Stegodyphus > Stegodyphus dumicola. Next base: position 143,494,956 of record NC_140777.1, read on the forward strand.
TTACACTAGTCGGACTCTTTAAAATCGTTATAAACTTTTTTATTTTTGTCGCACGAGCAACTAATTTTGAATGAAATAATACAGCGAATTTAAAAGTATGTGTAGCAAACTCTAACACTTTCGAAAATTCTGAAGGTATGTTGTTTTTAAATATTTTGTGATTTTGCTGTTGAATTGAATTTTATTAGGCGTAAGGGGAAGAATTCGATATTTAATAAATAGTGTTAACACATAATGTATTAAAAAAAAAATTACCCCTCTTACTAAGAAAAAATTATACTGATATGATGAACTGAGAAAAAGACTGAAAAAAATACAAAAATATATTCAAACACTACATCGAAAATTCTAAACCTATGTTGCCATGCAGCTTTTAAAAATTTTGTGATTTTGTTGTTGAACTGAATGTGTTGTAATTGCAAAGAAAATGAGCTTTTAGTAATAAAGCTAAAAAGACAAAAAAAAAAAAAAAAAAAGAGTTCCAGGGCAGTCTAGTAGACTATAGAATCATAATAGAAGACATTAGAAGCATTTTTAATTACTTGTACGAAATAAAGGATGTATTGTAATCGCGAAAAATTGCGGATATCATATTTTAAAGGAAATAACCATTTTGACGGTTCCCGAATCCATCTGAACGATTTTTTGCACGAGGTCTGTACGTACAGACAGAATAAAGGACTCTTTTTTCCAAAACGGATTGTAAAATGGATTCAAAAAATTTTTTTTTTTTTTTTTTTTTTTTTTTTTTGTAACGTTTCCACGTACATAGTTCTAAGTCCGTATTTTACGTACCTCAATGTATTTTACATAATGAAAAAATACATTGTATATATTGTACATTGTATTGCATATATTTATTTTAAATATCTCAAATCGATTGTCCGTGAAACATGTAATCCTGTATATGGGATTGTTATAATATCTAGTTGTGTACCTAACTTTTATATTGCAATCGGCAGCACCAAATGCGTATAAGACCCGCCAATTTCTTACTGATTTTTAATTAGCACTATAGATAATTACTTTTTAGTCTTGATTCTTACATGAGAAAAAGACGAAACACTTTCGCGTCTATTAATTACTATTAACTGATAGGAAGTTAGTTTGTTCCCTTTTGAAAGTCAACTAGTTTCCAGTCAATGATGATAATTACTTAGTTTGTTGGTTACATTTTCGCTTTTAACTATTTAATTTCAATAATTCCATTTTAAATTGTAATAATTCCATTTTAAATTTTAATAATTCCATTTTAAATGAATGAATTTATTCAGTTCATAGTACTCTAACTATTGTTTTTAAAGAAGAATATGGATTAAATAATTTACTAGGAAATAAATTATATACATATATACGTATATACCCACCCCCTTACTCGGCCTTTATTTTCGCAATCTTTGTTTGGTCTTCTTACAGAAGTGCTTTAAATGGCGAAAATATTCATGCTTTCGCAATGTTAAATTCTAAAAAAATTTAATTTTCGACACATCATACGGTCTCCCAGTTGCATTATTTAAATTTGAGGAAGTTTTATACCCCGCTACGAGTAATTAAAATTATAAGAAACTTGACTCCTCTACCATAAAAATTGAGCAGAATATTTATCTTTAAAATTTACAGTTTTGGGTGTCATTTTCAAATCAAAAACTGTTACTTTTTTGATTTGATTTGAACTTGAGAGACGGTTAATTAAGTTAACCGTCTATCGTAATTCGAGGAAAAAGGTTTGAATGAAGTACATCCAAAAGTGTGTTTTAAGAAAACGTTTATACTTGTTATGAAAAATAAAACACAAAGCATTTGATTCCAGTACGATAAAAACTGACTGAGTTATTTCATTTTAAAATTTGCAATTTTTGAAGGCATATTCCATTTGCTATGAGGAATCGGTTAATGAGTAAGTTATTCGTAGTTGATTTCTTTCCCCTTTAAATGTGCTTCAATAATATTGTTTTGCGATTTGCTAGAGTCTCTAATTTATAATTTTGTTATACTTTGTATGCCGCGGGAATTTTCACGGAAATAGTTTATAAACTTTTAATGTTTAAAAAATATCGTATTAATACTCTCATGAACTTTTAGAATCAAATTTTAACAATTATAAAAAAAACGTTATTAAGCTACAAATACTTTTCATTTTTACTTAATTGTATGAAGTAAAGGAAGTATTGTAATCGCCAAAAATTTCGGGTATCATATTTCAACGAAAATATCCATTTCAATCGCCCTCGAAACCCTTTGAAAAATGTTTTGCTACGGACAGAATAAAAGACTGTTTTGGCCAAAAAGGATTGTAAAATGGATTTGAAATGGATTCAGAATTTTTTTCTTGACGTCTGTATGTACGTACGTACGTATGTATGTATCTCACATAACTCAAGAACGAGAAGCCGTAGAACGTGGAAATTGTGTATATGGGACTGCTATAACATGCAGTTGCGCACCTCCTGTTTTCATTGAAATCGACTGCATCAATCCTATATAAATATACAAATACAAATATATATATATATATAAATATACAAATACAAATATATATATATTCCCACTCTGTAACCTAGCTCGGTGAGCTTTTTATTCTTATATGTTGCTAAATTTTGTACTTTTTTTGTGCTTTAAATGTGATTGTATTATGTGCTTTTTATGTTCCGGTTAAGGTTTTTAGGGCTCTAGTTAATCTGCTTGCAATAGTTGTAGAATTATACACAATTTAAAATTTTAAGTGGCAAGTTAAGCCTAACGAATCGCTATTCGTTTACATTTGAAAGTAGTGAATTAAGTCAGTTTCTTCACCTTCACTGCCTTTTTAAGGAGTCTAACCAAAAGTAAACTTTCAGTTTTGTGCTCCTAAAAATCTGCCATCTTGCTAGCTGGCCGAATTGCTTGTTTTTGCTTACGACCTCTAATTTTAATTGTAAAAATTGTTTTTATAATTGTTTTAACTATATTTGGTGTTCTATGTTTTTCTGCATCTTACAATTTTTAATGACGATGTTTTTAGATTTTATGTATTTTTGCTTTGCCGTGAAGGGAGAACTGAATCAGTTAAATGAGAAGTATATCTGGAATGAGATTCGTGGAAATAAATTTATATGAAATGCAGCAAAAAATGTGTATCATTTAACTCTTTGAAAACCGAATCTTTTGCTAAGCTGTATGTTAAAATACTGAGCCGCCCGAAATAGTTTTCGAGAGTCACAGCAGTCTCCTCCCTTCCCCATGCATTAGTGCACAAAGAAGAGTGAAGATTTCAAATGACATCATTTCTACTTCTAATAAATAGAGATAAGAAACCATAAATAAATACTTTTAGGGCAAGCTGTCTGTAATAAACTGATGCAATGCATTTGGGAAAACTGCACCTGCTATTGCAAATCTTAGGGGAGGGAAGAAAACAACATCGGAATTTCGGCCGTTTGGGGCGGTTGTGGTCGTTTGAATGAAAGGCCGTCTGAGGCGTTATGGTCTTCAAAGAGTTAATAGGCCATACAAGGAAATCATGTGATGTACACATCAGATTTTTAATTATGTAAGTAATATTAGGAGTTGGCTGACCACCAGTCTTTTGTAGAACATGAATTTTATAAGATTATGTGAATAAGCTCTCCATTTTGAAAACAAAAATTATACTTGTCTACACTTTTCACAATAATATCTTTAGAAATACTCCGCGCTTGATATCTTAACAATTTAAACGTTCTAAACCGAACTCTTATTTTTTGGACATTCACATGTAGCCTGCGTTTTTCTCTTCAATTTGTGTATATAGCTCCTATATGTGATCCCGAATTTTAATACCAAGTATAGGGTGTTTCATACTAAATGGGACAAAAAGGAAGCATACTTGTGAACGCAGTAATTGCATTATTTTGATAAACCAAGCTTACTGTGAAACTGCCATAGATCCAAGTTTAGTTATCCAAGCTTCTATAGTTGTTGTATGTGTGCCCCTCCGGTGACACGGCAAATATCTATGCGGTATTCTAGTTCCTGCCACACTCGTGACAAAATATCTTTTGTTAATGATTTGAGCACTTCAGTTACTCGTTGCTTCAATTACTGTACATCCTGGGAAAATGGAGACAGGAACGCTTTTCTTAACTAAACTCCCTAGGAAAAAATCGCAAGGGGTTAGATCTGAAGATTTCGATGCCCACGAAGCAATAACATATCTTTTTCCCTAGCACGGACAATGCAGCGATCGGGTAGACTCTTGTTCAGATACTGGCGAACGTTTTCATGCCAATATGGTGGAGCGCGTTCTTGCTCATATGTCAATCGATGCCCCAGGATTTTACATTATGGAGGTTAACTTTCCCGTAAATGTGAAAACTGGCTTCATCCGTAAACACAAGTCTGTTCACGAAACTATCTACCTCCACCTTGTCATGCAAATTTTCACAGAAAGCTTTACGCAACGGTTTATCGGAAGGTTTTTAACGCCTGCACCATCTGAAAAGTGTATGGCCGGAATCGTTGACGTTTCCGTAATACATGCTACACTGTTAAATGAGGTATATTAAGTTCAGAACTCACGCGAGGCGTTTATTTTGTGGGACTTCGTGAAAACGTTTCACGAATTTTTTCAATCTCTTCGATGTTGGCTGCTTTTCGTCCTGGGGAGGTTTCCTTACACAAGCAGCCTGCGTCCTGAAACTGATTTACGAAACCGTTCGATGCTGTGGTTCTTGCTAAAATGTCTTTGATAAACGATGATGGTGATAAACCATGATATCTACGATGTTTCGGTTTATTCTAAAACACAGCTCACTTTCTCCTGGATGAATAGCGCCATTTTAATTAACAATGCCTCTAGCTTAGATTTTGTAACCGGAAGATTTTTCGCTATTGTGAGATAAAACTTGTATAACTGTAGTTTATTTTTTGGCTTAATAAATCAATCACAGAATTCTTATTATGTTATTCCTTTCGTACCATTCAAGATGAAACATCCTGTATAGCATTCAATGTTTGTAGTACGGGAGTCAAATATTTGCACTTCATTTTTCTAAATAGTTCCTTTATTTTCCAGTAGAGCCATTAGGTTTATCAGTGCAAAATACATAAAAGCGCCGGGATTCGAACACCGGACCTCCTAACAAGATGTGTTATCCAGTTGCACCACGAGGCAAGCTGAAATGAAGAAGCAATACCTTACATATTCCTCCTTTTAAAGGGCGGCTGGGGATAAGAGGACCCAATCGCCAAATTCTGAAATTGCGAATTAAAGTCCACCACTTTTTAGTTCGGGTGCAGTTGTAGAGTCATTCAGTTTAACGATGCAGGACAAATGAAAAATGTGGAATGTTATCGCCCTGATTCGAAGACAAGACCTCTCGATTTCTAGTCATATGTGCTATCCAATTGCACCCCAATGGCACGTAAAAGCAGGGGGAAAATACCATATAAAGTAAAGACACCAAAAGAACATACAAAACGCTAGATTTCGCAATTTTTATAAAATTGCTTTTTGAACTTAAAAATGTCGAAATATGAATTTTTGCTTCACTTAACATTTTTGCAACTTTAAGTACATATAGTATCAAAGGTTGCGAAAATAAAAGTTGGATAAGAACTTTTGCGGATACAATGTATAGAAGAACATTGTTCACCTTGCTGTAAGAAGCAAATATATTTTTGCATAACGAGCATTTGGGACTGTTTTAAGGAAAACAAAGGTGTATAATTTTGCTTAATAACTTTCAAATGTTATCGATTTTAATAATCTTTCATTTTACTATGCACAAAACGGAATATAAAACGGAAGTCTACAAAGATACATGACATGAGAGTAACAAATTATTCTCAGAATTGAATGCGAATTTCAAATTAACTTTCACTGCTCCCCATTTCCTTCCTCCCCTCGCATTGCGCGTTTCGAACGAGCGCCTTACTTAATGAGTGCAACTTAAAGAATCCGCTGTGGGTCATTGCCGATTGGTCAAATCTATGTATGCCTACTTCTGAAACCCTTTCAATTACCCTCTTTAAGGCCTGAATATCAATCGGAGGAGTTTCCGGTTAGTGAGATTTTGAGTGATAGGAGCTCTTTTGGAATGACATTTGTGAGCTTTTATTTTTACGCGGCACACGTCTTGTACCCAGAGACAATACAACGACAAGTAATGGTGATTCCAGAAAGGAAAATCAACGGATAGGTGGACCATTATTATCTATTTTTAGCTGTTATGATATTTAAAGCAAAGACACTGCGCTAATTCTTGAAAAAGATTCATTAGATGAACAGAGAGTTTCTCGTATTTCTAAGTTCTAGATTCCGTATAAGAACAGCATCAATGACTATAATCTAATATATAGACGAGCCTATAAATACTTGCAATAAGTGTGCGAAAATTTATTTCATAAAACCTTCAATTAATTCTACTTAACCGTTTTGCCTGCGCATGTGTACCATAGATTTTAATTCTGAAAGCGTTAATTAAATAATAATCAAAGTATTAGATATCCGTATTTATTGAATTATTAGTTGAATTTATAATAATAAATTAATTAAATTAATAATTAGTTGAATTTATAATAATAAATTAATTAAATTAATAATTAGTTGAATTTATAATAATAAAATAATTTATTATTATAAATTCAACTTTATATTTACTTATAAATTTATAGTGGACCCTCTCTAAAACGACCACCTGGTTCCAAATGATCTAGGTCATCTATGATCTTAGAGAGGCGATGTTCTATGCCGAATCTTCTAGGCCCACCAGCGGCCGAGCGGTAAAGTTGCTGAACACTGGTAGTTCGGTCCGAGGTTCGAATCCCGCTAATGGGGTGGCTGCATGGGCGTTTTCGTGGTTTTCCCCATGTGTAACGTGTATACGAGCCAGTTTCCCTTAGAAAGTCCTCCACGAAGGCATCCCTCCTCTTAGGCAGATACCTCTAGTGTGCTTTGCCATAATTAAATACACCACCACACCACCGAATCTTCTAAGAAGGAGTGATTACTTTCAGGTGTGGTTTTCTTAGGGTTTGGTTTGATTTGCTTGTTTATTTATGACAAATCACGCTAGAACTAGCTGCCTAAGGGGCGAGATACCTACTTGAAGGATTTTATGAAGTCCCCGTAACACGTGTATCAAACCACGAAAATTCCCATGAAAAGCCATCAAATTAGCCAGGATTAGAACACGAATCGAACTATCAGTGTACAGCGATGTTTACCGTTCGATTACTGTCACATGGTTTCTTAAGGAGATGGTCACAGAAGAAAGGATTTACTATATTTAGATTAGAAAAATGAGTTAAAATGTGTCATTTATTTCTATTTCTTTATTTCTCTTCTTCGTCACCTTAGTCTTCGGTTCGGTTTCGAATCCTTGAGAAGATATACATGTCTGTGAGAATATAATATCTTTTCGACATTATAGGGCACTGAAAAACACTGTCGGCTCGAAAGTGTTTTCGAGAAGTTGATGGTAGGAGAGCTTTAATTCATACCCTTGCTGTGTTCTGGATCAAAATTAAGACGAAGCTCAACAAACTCTTGCTGTCACCTATAAGATACCCAAGCCTAAACCAGCGGTAGTTGCAACCCTCTGCCTCTTTAGCACAATGATTTGTGAACTTGCTCTGGCTCGGATTCACATTAAGAGGATAAGCAACAACTGCCCAATGTTGTCACTTCAATGAGATTCTGTGAAACTGTAAACAAAGAATTAATCCTTAAATATTAAATGGATTCACATATAATTAAAGAATATAAAGAATAATGTGGTTATTACTTTTAAATGGATTCACGTATAGTTATAAATTACAAAGAATAATGTGATAATTCACATTAAATTTTAAATTACGAGAACTAAGCCTTTTGGAATAAATATTAATTTTAGTTTTTTGAAATTAATGACACTTATTTCATTGTTTCACATAAATTATAAGTGGGTTTGCTAAGTTCTTCTTAAAGTTTTTATACTAGCTTTTCGGGTAAAACATCCATACTTACAATGCTTTCGTCTTTAAAAAAAGTTAATTAGATTTAAGTTAAATTAAGGACTAACTAAACTTATTAGCTTTAGGGTAAGAGCTCAATAATTTAGCAAGAAAATTTTCAGAAAGATGTTAATGTCTGAAATTCCATTTTGCAATAGTGTTTGTAAAGTGTAAATTCTTTTAAACTATCTTTCACGTACAGTCAACTACAACTTCTACCACACTTAATGTAAGCGTTCCCTGTTCAATTAATCAGAAATTAGTCTACTTTATGTTATTCTGTTGTTAGATAAATTCATTTTTTACTAGCAGATGTATAAAAAAATAAATGATGCAGAAATATAGCTTTTGGTAATAAAACTGGAACCTGTAATACACCTGGAGAGAAATAAATCTTGAATCACTAAATTTATTAAAATCATGAGTGGGAGAAGTTGGATGAAGTAAGTCCAACCATAACCCCTGAGATTGATATAGAATAAATAATCCAAGAATAAATAATTTTCTAGAGATTTCTATGTTACTGAATGTTACTTTCTATGTTGAAACTCCCACCAATCCGACTTCATACATGATTTTAAACACGAGATAATTTAGGTCACCTTTGAAAGATATCTGTGAACATAAATTCTCCCAGATAAGAAAAATATGGTGAATGTGGAATCGTCACAGAAAAATACATATATGTTTTTGCTTTCGGTAGTGTCCAGGTTTTGGATTTTCGTCATAATAAATCCTAGCCTTTAGTATGGGCTCCGTTATCAGTGGCATTGTTATGATTCTCCGATCCTGAATATTAACCCTGTGAAACTCCCAACAAGCAGTTTTTATAGAAATCGGTCAAGTAGAAGAATTTTAATTTCTGCCATAAATTAAGTCATCATTTGTTTATGTTTTCTGGTTAAAATTCGTTTTAACTATTTCAACATTTTTTTCGGTTAACTTTCTCTTATCTAGGAGATCATTCCAACTGGAAGAAAGTCTTCGCTTTTCTGTGTAAAAAAATATCAACCTGAATATCGCTCCTCTCAGCTCATCCAAAAAGCCTACTGTCTCGTTACAAGTGAGGCTAGACCAAATGAGCATAACTTATCCTCTTTTGAAATTCGATATATCGTCTTATAATTCTCCATGTTTGAAGTACAGCTGAAAGTTGAGACTTCATACTGTACTACTGATGGTAAAACTTAAGAATTAGAGTTACCCATTCGGTAGTCTGTGTTCTTTCTTGAAATTTGGAGTGCTATATTCGCTAAATGTTTCAATCTCATTGTCCAACCCTTGAATATCGATGCATTAAACCTAATGCAGATTTTTAAATAATTTTATTCTAGGATTATTTTTTGACATCAACAAATATTATCATTGTTATCTAACCAAATAAAAATTTTTCTGTATTTAATACATTAATTCATTCCTTCAATATAATGCAAGCAAGCAATGGTTTCAAAACTATAAGTTCTTAAAAAAAATCATAAATATCACGTTTTCAAAAAGGATTGAAGTTTTATCATATTAAAACTTATAACAAAATTTTTAAGTTTCTTCAACATTCTTCCTTGTTGTAATATTTCCTCAAAAGTTTCAATAATACATTGCTTAATTTCTTTTTTCGCTAACAAGTAATCAATCCTATTAATGTAATGGGAAAAGATTTTCTATTTCGAAGCAGTTATAAATTCCTTTCAATACTTTTCGTGCCAAAATTTATTTCAGTAATGTTTAAACAATAATGTTCATATAAAGTTTCATTTAAAATTTAATAGACACTTTTTAGAAAGCGAAAAATGCTACTTTTCTAAAGCAGTATACACGTTTAATATTTTAAAAACCAAAGCTCGGAACTCTCTTATTGACATTTTTTTGATTTGAAGGAAAATTTTAGATAAAAACACCATCAGTGAAAAGAAATAAGTAAAAGTGGGTGGCACTAGTTTTATAAACATACTTAGGAGAGAGAGATCATCATTCGTTAAGTGGTGTTCGACCCGAGGGCCTTTACCACTACATGTTTATCAATCCCCTAAGGACCTGTAAAAGTTCGTTAAATTCCATAAACTGGAAAAGTCCTGTGCACTTGTAATAAAAGTGCAAAGTCTTCAGTAGTGAAGAAGTTGATCAGGGGTGGCGACTTATATCGGCCACAGATTAAGTCTTCGTTGGATAAGCTATAATAGCAACTAAATTTTGGCATATCTTTTACACATTATCGTATATTTGACACAGTATCGTACATTAGTAAGATGAAAAGGATGATAAAGATGAAACAAAATCTAGATTAAATAGTTGAAAATAATAAAATATATACAAGGACTACCATCTAACATTATGATGTATAGTTCTGGGCCGTTTATGCGGCTGTTCGATTAGATAGTCGTACTCCCCTATGTTTTTAATAACTTCGTGAGAGGAGGAATCACATTTTTCGTAGAATTTGAATGTAATCTTTAGTAATTCAGCATCTAATGGTAAAATCTTTAAAGAATTATGGATGACAGTGTTCCTAACGAACCACGGAGAGTTCGAGAGGAATCTGAGAGTTTTACTCTGAAAACTTTGAAGCCTTGCTCGGTTTGAACGTGCAGTAGCTGCCCACGCCGGAGCGGCATATAGAATTATGGGTCGGATTGCCTGTAGATAAAGTGTTCTTTTAGCGTTGATATTTAACTTCGAATATTTGCACATCAGAGGGTATATGTTCATTAAGGCACGTTGTGCTTTGTCTCTGATATAATTAACATGAAATTTGAAAGTTAACTTCTGGTCGAGATAAACACCTAGATATTTTACTTGGTGGTCACGTGACACGATTTGTCCGTCCATTGTAATTTCTTCTAAGTCTTGAGGGATATTTCCTTTTTTAAAGTAAACCACTTTTGATTTTTCGGGGTTAATTTTAATTTTCCATCCTTTAAACCAGGGTGAAATGTAATTAATGGCATTCTGTAGTTTATTTCTTGCATGATATGGATTAAGTGAGTGACATAAAAGTGCCGTGTCATCGGCATAGCATGCAGTGAGAATATTTTCAATATTAGGAAGATCATTAATATATAAATTATAGAGAAGCAGGGAAATTACCGACCCCTGTGGTAAACCCGCGTGAATTTTTCTTGTGGTAGAATAATTATCTTGAATCTTAACTTGAAAAGTTCTGTTCTTTAAAAAATCAGCGATTAGATGGATGATGGCAGGTGGGAAATTATAGTTCATCAGCTTGATGATAAGACTGTGATGCCAAACTTTATCGAAGGCTTTCTCTACATCCATAAAAATAGCAGCAACTACTTCCTTTTTATTAAAATTTTCGCCTATGAATTCTACGATTCGGGCGATCTGCTGAGTCGTTGAGAATCCCTGGCGAAATCCAAATTGATGGTCTTTGATGATGTTATTTTCATTAATAAAAGTGGTTAGTCGAGACTCGATAAGCCTTTCGAAAAGTTTGGCAATCGCAGGCAGAAGACTGATCGGTCTAAAGTTACTTGTGAGATTTCCAGCTTTGCCAGGCTTTTTAATGACAGTTAGAATGGCGTGTTTCCAATTTTTTGGGAATGTATTAAGTCTTAAACATGCGTTAAAAATATTTGTAATAAGAACGATGCCTTTTCTTGGGAGGTATTGCAGGGCCTTATTAGTGATATTGTCATATCCAGATGCTTTCTTTGGATTAAGTTTCTTTATAATTTTCTGTATTTCTTTGGGAGAAGTCGGGTTGTTTAGATTTTCAGGATCTTTGCAGAGGAAATCGGTCACGTGATTGATAATATTGATATCATTCGGGTGTGGGAAATTATTTATATTAAACTGTTGTTCATAGTTATCAGCGAAGAGGTTGACAATTTTCTTATGATCGTAAATTTTGGTATTATTATCATCAAGAATGGGTCCAATATTGGAGGGAGTGCTTCGGATAGCTTTAGTAACTTTCCACACAGAGTGGTCGGTGTGCGAAAGACTTTCAATGAAGTTATCCCAGCAATTGTTTCTGTACTCTTGGATAAGTTTTCTGAGGTTTCGATTGGCAGCATTAAATCTTCTTTTGTCTTGGGTGGAGTGTGAACGTTGATAAATTTTTCTTAGTCTATTTTTCTCTGTAATTTTCTTTCTAATATTGTGTGGGAGTGTATAATTAGTCTGTTTTGGAATAAATTTGGCGTGGTTGATGGCTTCGTTGATTTTACTGCTAAGATAGACTGTGGCATCATTAATTTCGCTGTTATTAGTTATTTTAGTGGTGGCAGATATGTTTTCTTCAAGGTGATAAGCATAGTTTCCCAATTAATGCGACACTTTATAGGCGGAAGACCATGCTTTAAGCCATATAAAGTGAAGCGTACTGGTAGGTGATCTGAAGAAAGTTCATTATCCACTTGGAGAAAAGGTATTTGAGGAACATTGAAGGTAATTAAGATGTCTAATACATCAGAAGTACTTGAGATTTGATGAAGATGACATACTTAGGAAAGAACATTTATGTGAATGCTCGGGGTTCCTGAGTGTATATTGTAGTGCTGCCATCTATAGTATGCATATGGTACTAATAAAACACTGTGAGTGGGTTTAAAGTATTTAGCAATTATATTAGTGAATAAATTACCGTTTTGAAAAAATCAGTTTCTGCAGGTCTGCACTCAAACTATGCAAGGTGAGGTTTAATCCTCGTATACGGTACACACTGGATTTGGCTACTTTGCGATGAGCAGTAAACCTCGACATTTATGATGAATAGTAAACGGGTTATTTTAGAGTTGGCAACAATTTTCAAAATCGCGCCAAAGCCGTACCGTCTACTGGGTGAAAACTATACCGTAATTCTTCGCGTATTTTTACTATTTCCCCCCTTTTTTAACTAATTTTATCGTTTAAAATTCGAGAGCAGAAAATTATGCTAATAATTTAATTTTTGGAACATGCAGTTACAGTAAGAACATAACTAATGAAAAGGATTAAATCTTTTAATGACTGTTACGGATTTCGTATTTAAATAGCTAATGTCAGTTGAATTATAAATTAAATTGTTTTATTCCCCGTGCAGTGCAGCGCGTGACGAATATTAAAGGAAAGCTAAGCCGGAAAGTTAAAAATACAAGAGCACGTGCATTTAACATTTAATAAATAAATATCTCTTTTTAATTTCGAGAAAGTTCCAGAAAATTCTCTCGTGCGATTTAAAATCATATAAAAAGGAGGAAAAACTCTCTATTCGATTATTAGGCATCTACCCACCACCTAAAAATCGTAGACACGCCCCTCAAACACCAGTTCCTGATGCCGCGCCGTGAAGTGAGGACGTCTCCTCAAAGAGCTGCCATATAATTTACTAATAATATAATTACTGACATTTCATTTACTAAAGATATACCAACATATTTTCCTTCAACCTGGAAAGTGGTTATTTTGCAAGGTTATCATTCTGTTCACTATAGAATCACATCTCCCGCAGAAACTAATTCTGCCTTGAATATTTTCTCGCGATGACTTTATTATTTGCACTCCCATTTTATGCCACATGCCAAGAGCCTATTAATTGTAAAATCTTTCCTCTCCGCTATTTGCTTTAGTGTTGTATTGTGTATAAAAAATATAAAATACTAAAAAAATGTAAAAAATTAAAAATACAAAAAAAAAAAAAAAAAAAAAAAAAAAAAAAAAAAAAAAGATTAAAAATCTAAAAACTTTTAAAAAAAAATTATTTATTCTTAAGTTTTATAAATTCTTTCTATCCCTAACTTTTCTCGAGCCATGTGGCATCAGGTTAAATACTTATGCAATTTTCCTATTTCTGCTCGCTTTTATTTAATTCTGATGAGGAGGTACATGGTTTTGAACGATAGGCACTCCGTAACTTTTAATCATTGGTATTGGCATTCGATTATTAGTTATTTTGTTGTTACTTAGTTTCTTGTTGTTTTAAGAGTTTGTTTAAAAAACTGCTCTTGTTGATTGTAGCGAATTCGAGGATTAGCTTTCTCTAGATGTTTTGAATTAAGTTCTCTTGAACGTTTGAGTAGTTAAAAGATAACTACTGTGAGATATTTGTAATACTGAACGAATATTTGAGGAAATTTAAGCATATTTGTTATGATAATAATAAATTTTGTTCATTTTTCATCGGACTTGTGCATTCATTTCGTAACGAACCCGTAGGCGCGCAACAATACTATAGCGTATTTCTTCGCGTATTTTTACTTTTTTCCCTTTTTTTAAACTAATTTTATCGTTTAAAATTCGAGAGAAGAAAATTATGTTAATAATTTACTTTCTGGAACATGCGGTTACAGTAAGAATATAACAAATGAAAAAGATTATCTTTTAAAGAAATAAAACTTACCTTAATAGTTACCTGAAATAAATTACAAATAATTACCTGAAATAACATTACATTAAGGTAAATTTTATTTCTTTAAAAGAAACCTACATGCCATTGAAAATAGATGATAATATTAACATTACAATATATAATAACAGGTTTTCATTTCTACTTCCGTGTACTTCCGTGAATCTCGCCCGTTCTTATTGTTGTCTCTGCTACTCCTTAGGCCTCATAATCCATAAATAATTAGAGAAGCTGAATCAGCGAATGGCTGTTCGTGTTTTTGCATAGCTGTGACTGGCGGTTCTTGTTTTAGACTGGCATAAAATTCAACAATTAGAAGGGAAAGGTCCGGCGTGACCATCGCAAATAGTTTGCGAAGGTGTGTCGATGTTGTTAAGACAAAAACAATCACTATGTGGACGAATCCATTTTAAAATTTAGTGAAGTTTATTCTCTGAACGCAATGAGAACGGGAAAATTGCCGGAATATTTTTTAAATATTCAGAACGCGTCTCTAAAAAGCTAAGAGGGGGAAGTTTTCTAGAAAATACGGTACTGCTTACTTCATTTACTCAACCATTTGCCGATCGCTCACTCTTAAAAAAGTACAATCTTGACTAAAATTATTAGGCATCCTATAATATTGCCCCCATTTTTATTTAAATAATACTGAGATTAATAAAAACCAAAATGTTTTGTCAATGAAAATAAGCCATATTTATTCACAGTTTGATATTTGATATTTTTAACTTTACAACTGTTACTCTGCTCGGCATACTAGCTGCTGTTGTCTGCTACTTTTAAACAGAAACCTCAAGCCGCTCGATTTGACTCATAAATCTTGGGAACAACAGCTGCGGAAAGGCGACATGCTTACTTCTTTTCATTTATTTCATTTCCATATAGCATGTTCCGCTTCATGAATGAAGGTTGACATGAATTGCAGTTTCAAATGACGTGAAGAAAATAGATGTTATGCAGTGATGACGACACGAGTTATGTCGTAAATGGGAGAGTTGGCAGTGGCACTGAAATACCTATCTTAAAGTAACGGACTATAATTCACAATACTGTTACAGGTTTATGCCATTCCTAACCTGCTTTAGAACTTCGGGTGCTATCGAGTACTGGCGTAGCTTTCTCTCTAAAGAAACCCACAGGTGTTCTGTTGGATTAAAATCTATGGACTGTGATGGCCAATCTAAAACGTCAATATCATTATGAAAAATCCGTGCATTGATGTCGCCGATTTGTGTCATGATGTGTTATCCTAAGAAAGTTTGAAGAAATCCGTGCTTGTATCACCGAACGTCTTAAGAAAAAGAGGCTGTGGAAAAGTTTCAAGAATACTTATATAATTTTGGCTATTCATATTATTTTCAAAAATACATATTTTGTTTATACCACTGACTACCATGCATCTCCAGAGCATAATACTGCATCCTCCACGTATTATAGTGAATACTATACTTCTTCACCTTTCTTTCGTCTCACATAAGATACACTGAGTGTATCAAACAGCTAAAACCAAGAAGAAAATTGTACTTTTTTAAGAGGACAACAAAATTATTATTATAGATCAAAAATATTTTGGACATATAAATATATATATTACGTAATCAAAAATATTCTTGACTAATTTGAAGGCTTATTTTTGTGTGAAACGGAAGTAAAACAAAGGCCTATCTGAAAGTTTGTTTTGTCAGAAAAGAGAATATATGAGTATTCTTCTTCTGTAAGCTCTTTGTGAGATAAAGCTTAATTTATCACAACATTTTTTTTTTTCATAACAGCCACAGCTTCTTGCTATCTTTGCGGTATTTCCATATCAGCTATTGTAAGTCCCTGTCTCACAGTTTTAGCAATAATTTCGAGCTCAGTTTTCTCTAATAACTCTGCAGCAGGCTCGCTTTTACTGATTTTCGAAACAATGTTCAGTCATCGCATTTCGATGTTACTTTTTTTTTTCTGGTCAGTTCCTTCTCTATTAAACTGTGCACCTATTTTCTTAAAAGGTTCCACAGTATGTTGTACAGCCCACCGTGAAAATGTAAGATTTTGGGCAATCTCAACTTGAGATTTTCTTTTCTTATTTAATAACAAGATTTGAAGCTTTTTATGTTTTGTGATTTTCTGTAAGAACAACTTATTTTCAAAATTATCAACTATCGCAACGTTATAATGAAACTTCCACTGAAGTAACGTAGCTTGTTAATATTAGCAAACCTCCTTTTTTTAAAGAAGCAGTAAAAATGAACTGACGTTGCGTTTTTTTACAAACTGGGATAACTTTAAAAAGAAATTCGTAATTGTTTTCAATTAATATTTTTGTACTTGACTATTAAAATTAAACATATAACAAAAATATGGGACTTCCTAATGTTACAGTTAAATTGTTATTCCAATATAGCTGATAATGAAATGAGATTATTTCATAATATTAGTAATATTGTCTATAGTTGGGAATAATTTATATTTATAAAACAGCTTCCAGTTTGAAATATAAGTGTAACTAATGAAACTTACGCTTTATTTACATTATCATTAAGGAATAAAAACTCATCCATGCTAACAATTATTCCATAGTCAAGGTACTAAAGCACTAGTAGAACATTATAAAAGTTCTAAAGTCAAATGCAATATACACATGTCATTAGAAACTATCTTAATTAATTATATTAAGGCTGTTTTAATGAAAATTGTTAATTAATATATTATTTGGAGCTATAAAGAATATTTTAAAGTACTTTATTATTATAAAGAAAATTATTATGCTGTAAATACTATAATACAGTTAAACGTATTGTTGTGATTCAAAAGCTACGATCACGAAGTGTAAAAGTAACCAGCTTTTCTGAGGACATAAATAAATATCGGTATTGAGTACCACTACTCTAGAAGGACCACTTGTAACCGTGAGCGATAGGTTTAGGAAGGGCCTTCCGTATATTCATATAATTATTAAGAAGCATGTTATTTTAAATACCTCTTTGTTGTACACAAATATTACCAGTAAAATAGTATACTGCTTTAAATTTTTGGAGTTATAAAATAAACTTATTAAGAAATATTTACATTATTTTATGACAACCCACTTTGTTACTCTGTTATGCAAAACAATGCTAATACCCAAAATTTTAATAAAAAATCTTATGCTCGTTTGATGGCAACCATTTTTAGCCTTGACTATTTATGAGGTCGCCTTGGTAATTAATGCTATGGTTACGAACTTGAAACGAAAATATAAAATATGTGGGACAGAGTATGTTTGTTTGTTTGTTTGTTTGTTTGTTGTTTGTTTTTCAGTTACCTATATTATTTTGGATTATGTGGGTCAGGCCAGTGTGGATGGTTAGTGAACCTTATTCATTACCTTTCTGAATACCTAGAAACTATGGCCTTTCCTCCTGCTAAGCCTAAAGTTAGACACTTGAATGCATGAGCCGATAATATTGAAAGATAATATACACACTCAAGTGCATATTCCTGTACTGGAATTTATCTGCGTCGCAAAAAATATCTCCGACAGAATGGACTAAATAAAGATCTTAGACTCACGCAATATGCCACCAGCTTTGCTACAGTTCATATGTATAATGTGCTTTACAACGTTATTGTCAATTATAACTGAAGTTGTCAATTACAATCATAACTGAATTTTATTACATAAATACTGCTTGTAAATATCTGTCATTTGTTTCTAACTCCCGAACATACGTATCTCTGGTTTATCAAAATATTTAAGACTGTGCATTTGTATACAATTATTTGAGCTCTTATGTACAGTATTGTTTAATGTGATATTCTTATGTGCTTGTCAGTACTGTTGACACTGTTTCTAGTACTGCTAATCTGTATCTGTTAGTACTATTAATATAATTATCTTAATTTTTAAGGTGACCTGCGCAGTCTTGAAAGTCATGTTAATTGGTCCTAGCGGTTTTTAATGTGTATTTCGCAGTAAATACCATATAAATATCGTTGAATATATTCTTATTCGATAAAGGTATTGATGTGTAAGTGCTTATACATAACACTGGAGCATTTATGTTTTTATATTTTACTAACGAAATATTACTTAATTCTTTCCATAACGTTTGCTCATTCCAGAATTTATGCATATTTCAGTGGCAATAGATATAGGAGTTGCGAATTATGCATGTAAGAGTTTGGTGTTGGTGTATTTAATTATGGCAAAGCACACGAGGGCTATCTGCCTAAGGGGAGGGATGCCTTCGTGGAGGACTTTCTAAGGGAAACTGTCTCGTATACACGTTACACATGGGGAAAACCACGAAAACGCCCATGCAGCCAGCCCGTTCACGGGATTCGAACCTCGGACCGGACTAACAGTGTTCAGCGACTTTACCGCTCGGCCGAGTTATAGATTCATAAATTTTTTTTAGTTCTATTCTTAAAAAATGCTTTATGCGATTGAAGTAAGTCTAACTGCCACGTAACATTGTGTTAAATTATTTATCCATTCTGTGAATATCCTATAATAAGAAATAAGCAATTTTTGGCTAACTTTTACATAATTTTATGTGTTTGTTTGCTGATTTGTTTGGGTCTAATCTTAAAACATACACCGTAAAACTTTTTTCAGTTTTCAATAAAGATTATTTTTAATTTTTAGCCTCATGAATTCATGAAGTGAAAAAAAATAGTAAATGAATAAAAAAATAAAAAGTGAAAAAATAGTGAATGAATAAAAAATATAATAAGTGAAAAAATAGTTAATAATCAATGAAATGAAAAAACTAGTCTTCCAATTGTAGATTGTTTTGGATTGTCTTATTTAATTTGCTTAATTTTGATTATTCTGCAAAAATAGTTTGAATTTTCTATTTTAGCCATTTTGCTAACAGTGATAAGAATTTTCAAATAAAAATATTTATTCCTTCATATTTAGAAGACTCTCACAGATGACAAGATAGGATTTCTAAATTAAATTGAATATTAAATGATTAAAAATGACGTTATGTCATTGAAACATAAAAGAAAATTCTCGACTACAAAATAGCTTCTCGAATACATCTTTGCCATACTTATTAAAAAGAATAATTTACTTCTATTCAGAGGCGCTATTTTCCTTTAGTATTCTACAGATCAAAAAGCATAAAATAAAATATATGAAAGCCTTTTTAAATTATAGAATTTTAGTTACGTGCACAAAAAACTTAAAAAAGCTATCTTTTTTGGGGGGCGTCGTAGACCAGAATGCAGTATTCCGACATTCACAGAATTTCAAAGAACAATTACAAGAGTTAATACAAAAATAACATATATATGAATTATTATAGGTAATTCGTTTAAATGTTTCTTTGAAAATTTTTACTTAAAATCGGCTTTTGTTAGCAGTTTAACTGTTAATAAGTAACCTATAACTAAGAAATCTGATTTACTAAAGAAATATTTTTTTACTTCTTAGTGTGCGTTTGACTAAAATCATGTAAATGGATAATGTGATTTTGATATATATATATATATTCGTATATATATATAACCTTGTTAAGACGATTTTTCATGATTTTGGTCTTTTGTTGAAGTAGTCGACATAGATTGCAGAACACTCGATGATGCAGGAGTGTCTTTTTAATTATGTATATAAAATCTATCCTTTTCAAAGCTGTCTTGGGAAGATGTTTGCTATAAGAATATTTTTATTAAATTAAATTATTGGATTAATTGTAAACGTTTATTAATATTTTTATCAGGCCATTCTGTGGTGATAACTGGCGAAGTGCAATATTAAGAGTGAATTAAAATAAATGACAATTATGGAACTTCTAAAGTTATAATAGCGTAATATACAGAAGAATTACTTACACCAAGTTTCGTTCTTCTTATACAAAGATTTCAGATTAAAAAAAAAAAAAAAAAAAAAAAAAAAAACTATGAATGCTAAATAAAATCCTTCTAAAATTTCTTAATTAAAATAATTTCTGTATCTAATATCATATATATGTTTCCTTTTATGAAAAAAGTAGCCACTTGAGCTATAGAAATTTCCCAGTTTCTTCCGTCTTAGTACTTTGTATGAATAAACAATGAACCAAGAACACTATTCGTATTCGCCTTGATGAAGAAAGCAAATGCCATGTAATGTTACTTCCGCTCGGTGTTTATACACCTAATTCTTTGTACAAATCTCAACCATCCGGAAAAAATATTCAAGCTGAGAAAGCTAGACCTTTATTAGGTTCAATGCATTATCTCTCGTTTTAGCATTTACAAAGAATACTTAACTGTTGCTTCAGAGGTTGTAAAAACCAAGAGATTTGCATAACATCGATTGTTCCATGGATGTTTAATACAGCTGAATACATTTTAGGTTTCCGAATTTAAATTGAAAGTCTCGATAACCTGTATTGATGTAGTATGCTCACGATCTAATTGTTAACCCTTTCTGGCACGCTACCTTTTAAAGTCGGAGTTTTGATTTAAAAAAAAAAAAAAAAAAAAAAGGTAGGCAGTCTAATTAGGCCTAGAGGAGTACACAAGAAAAATTTTGTGAAGATAGCATTTATTGTTTATTTCTGTGGGTGTGCCCGAAGAGGGCACAGTGATTGAATAGAGCTTCAAAAAGAGTGCTGAAACGAGCATTGTTGTCAATGAACTGACCGATGAGATGCGAAGGAACAAAGAATACAGACTCTCAGTTGTCCTAGATTATCGGTGAGCCCGGTCTGAGCACACCTAGGGTTCGCCGTTTGAATTTATGCAAGATTTCAAGGTAAAAATTTAAAACTAATATAGAATAAGGAGATTAGTATACAGCCAAAAAAATAACATAAAAATTTCTTTTCAAATAATTCCTTTTATACCCTAAAATAAATCTGGAATATTTCTTTGAAAAATGAGGGTCTTAAAAAACTAAACATGGCTAAAATATATGGACTGGTTTGTGCTGAGCTGCCATATACTATAAATAAAGAAGGTTCGGAGTAACCTATAGTAACCTATAAATCTTTTTTTCATTCAATTTTTCTGTGCGTACAGAAGGAAATTTTTAGGTGTGTCCAAACCGGACACACTGTGCCGCAAAGGGTTAAATATAATACCTTTGATGAAACTAATGAGAATTTGAATTCTGATAAGAACTGAATGTATAACTATTTTAGAAAAATATCTCATTACATTGCTTCGTAGGTTTCTTTTCAGACTAATGTTTTTTTATTTTTTTTTCCAGCCGTCTGCAGCTTTTCGATTGTGCATCCGCTTCATCAGAGGCGATAATGCGTGATGACGTCATGAACAGTATGGGACGCGTCAATAGTTGGTGACGTAGCAACTCGCATGTGCTCCTCCGTAAATTCCCTCCCTCCCGTGAGCCACGCAAAGCCAGCGTCACATGGCGGAAAACTCTCATATTCTATCTACTTTCACAGTTTACAACTGTTCCCGAACTTCGGGATACAAAGACCAGTACTTGTGGTCTGAACGTAAAAAATAAGAACTACAAACTAACTAAATTAAGTAAGAACTAAACTCAAATGCTTTACAAAGACTATTAACGCGAAGATTGGCCTTTTAATCTTTACGTATGTAGTACGCAGCAATGCGGGAAAACTACAATACGTCTTCAGTATCAAGAGGACAAAATTTCTGGCCTTAAAGGCGGATAGCTGACTGAAAAGCGCGCGTGAAGTAAGGTATCGAGAAGTCTTTCTTTCTAACTCTTCTTGGCTAAAAGCCACAACTTAAATACATAACAGTTTGCAATCTCAATTTGCATACTAAAACTAACTGCGTTTATTCTGGCCGGAAGTGGAAAACAAGAGGAGAAAGTAAAGTTTTAAAATAAAATAAACGTTAGTAAAACATAAAATCCTTATATACTTCCTACCAGAATTGAATAGTTTGAAAGTAAGGCCTAAATGACCTTGTTAAAAACATTTAATTCTAATTTCCGACTCTGACGTGAGGCCAATCCTTTACAAAACATTCTCACCTAAAACTATTATTTCTAACTTGAAGATTAACCGAAAGGTGGTTACAGAATATTCTCTGGAGACAAAGAGTCTTCATCTGCAGTTGAATCTAAAGATATAATTTTTTTGCTCATCTATCTGGCTGCTTCCAGAGATTTGGAAGGAAAATTAGTTTAGTAATTTGTTTGAGCATTTAGATGGCAAATAGCATGAATACGTTTCTTTTAGAAGTAGTCTATTCTCAATCTATCTATTCCATTCATACTTTTCTTTAATTATCTCCCCATGCTCTCTGACATGTGTTATACAAAGAGCAATATCTAACACAAGCGTGTATATGTACAAGTTTTCAACACTATCGCCTACCATCAAAACACTAACGTGTTTAAAATACGACATATCAAGACATCGGAACACGCCTTAAAATCAGCTCTAATCTCTGAGGTACTATTCTAGAGAAGTGAGCTAACTCTGAAGTGTAACGTCAGAGAGCTTAACCAACATTCATTCATTCAAAATTTTAGCACACATATGCAATGCTTAGCACTATTTTCAGTCATACTATTATACTTTAACTCCCAAGTTTTAAGCTTTTCCATTTATAAATACTTTCTCTTTTAACATATCAAAGTGCTTCTAAATTTTAAGAGAACAGTTCACATTTATATAAGAACACATTAACATCTCATTAATTTTAAACATTTCAAAACATACAGTAGTAAAAAAATGTTTTTTGTTAATTTTTTTCTCTTCAAGCAAGTGTTCTTTTCTTTTACATTTAAATGCTACATTTCATTTCTATAAACGTCGTTCAGACTAAAAATATCTTTTCTTAACAAAATATTTCAATAAAACTTTATACAATACTTTAAAAATATTCTTAAAGTACTTTTACTATGCCGTTACAAAGCTTTTGCACTATTCAAGTACTTGTACATTACTATTACACAATACTTTTAGATTTCTCGCGAGTAATTGAAAACAGAGTAAAATTAAGTAAAAATCATTTCTCGCCTATTTGGCTCAAAACTAGACCTCACATGAGGTAAAACTTCTCATTAAATTCTGCCATTTGCAGTAAAGAACGAAAAATTAGCTAAACAAAGTAGCGGAAAGTTTTTTCTTATATTCCGCAATTCCTTTTGCCTCCCACTCCTGGAAGGTTGCGAAGACTATGGTCTAGTTAACGTCTTGCTCGATACTGAACATCAATCTCTTCGTCCTTCCATTTTCTTTTTGGACATGTTCGTTGACCCTTGAAGAGCTTCTTCTTGCCAGTTGGCTGTTGTCCGGTGGCTTAATTGGCGGTGTTCTTGCAGTCCTCGGCATTTCTCTGTCCATTGTTGCCGGATCCTGGTCGCTCGCTGGTCGAAATTTCCGTCCTGCTTTGAGCATGTAACTACATTTCCTGAATGAATTCGTGGAAACTTGCTCCGTAAAATCCTTTCTGACCATTTGTTTTCTCTCTGGTGATATGGCTCTGGCTATTTCCTCTTGTCCGCTTCTTACTGCCAGAATATCTTATTTCCTCCTGTTGAATCTGATCATGACTTCTCTTTTCCTGTCCGGGGGGCTATTTTTCCCTTCTTGT
Source organism: Stegodyphus dumicola (assembly GCF_044657685.1). Lineage (NCBI taxonomy): Eukaryota > Metazoa > Arthropoda > Arachnida > Araneae > Eresidae > Stegodyphus > Stegodyphus dumicola. The sequence continues at coordinate 143,518,753 of NC_140777.1, forward strand.
TACCTCTGCTTCTCCGTCGGGGGCTTTTCTTTTCTCGCCTCTATCCTTACTTGTGGAGGGCTCTAGCGGTTGTTGTTGTCGTACCGTCTCTTGAGAGGGTGCCTGCCGTGCCGGATCCTGCAAAAAATCTTGAAACATTTTCATTTTATTTCGGTTTTAGTATGGTTTGATCTGTCAATATTCGCCGCAATTTTCTCGCCATTCTTGGCTATTAAGACCTTTACAGAGTGGGTTACTTTTTCGATAAAAAATGGCCCTTCAAACCGTGGGCAGAATTTAGCCAATTTATCTTCTGGAGCTGAGGTAAGAGAGTGTTTGATCTTTAAAACTTCATCCCCCACATTATAACTTACTTCCTGTTTATTTTGTCATAATAGAGTTTCTGCTTTTTCTGTGAGACTTCAGTGTATCCCTTTCCTTCATTAATTAGATTAAATCGAACTTATTCAAGAGTATATTAAACGATTAGCAGTCAGCTTCTTTTATTCGGTACAAACCCACAGTAATAGCCTTATTAGCACTCTCAGACATTCCCCGCATCCCAGTGAAAAACATCGGTACCCATGTGACATCCGACCCACATAAGAATTACAACCTTAATTGACTCATTCACACTAAACTGACTCTGCGGTTTACCATCCGCGGCTACATCTTATAACGACACTGAACTTGCCACCCCCCTTTTTTCGCCTCCGCTAGCGCGGACCTGACACTCTTTTTCCGCCTCCCACACTTCCTTCCACCCCATTCTTTCTCCTCCCACCTGATTCTTATCAGAAGTCCAGTAAAAAGATGTTTCTACATCTTGACACTCGAGAATAAAATACGATCTTTGTGTATCTGTGTGTGTCCCTGCTCAACAAGGGGAGAGAAAAGAAACACACGCCACAGTTTCTTTAATTATCCTGAGTTATCTAAACAATGTGTTTGTGCCCTTGTTGATTTAATTAAATTCTCACTAATATAAAAATAATTTATAAAATCATCGACTTCTTTCTAAAAAAAATATTTTTATCTTAAAACGTTTTGTTGTAGTGTAAAATATTATAATTTTTGCTTTTAAATTTTGCTGTAAAGTATCAATCAAAATTTGTACACCTCTCCTGCGAAACGTTACGCAACTGAGGGAATCGACCTACTGGGAACCCCCGTATCAGGCAGAGGGAGGTCGCGGCAGATTTATGTAGGCCACAAAAACGAGTTAGACTTTGTGGACTGGAGTCGTGGGGCACAAATCCAAAACTTAGCCTCAGCCCAAAATTGCAAATTCTACTTAGGAGTTTTAAACTAATTCCTTATTGTTTGGAGAACCGGGTTCCACACCGGCTCTTAGCCTCAGACAGAATAACTCCAAAATCCTCCGCGTACTGGGCCGAGCCCGAGGGGTTACCACTCCCTGTTCTCGGCTTCTCGACGGAGGTGTGACCTGAAAACCTGATGGACTTGACCGGTCGTTTAAATGCTCCCGCCAGTACTACGCGGGCAGCGCGTCCCATCAGGACATTACCTAGCAAACTCGGTGCCGTCCAACACCGTGGTACCGTCCCACACCAAGCTACAGAACCATCTGGTATACGTCTTACGCCTTTCCTCCGAGGTCCAGCCATATAAATGACCCAACCCCGGGCTCTGGAACCGCCAGGCTCGTGATTTTATACCCCCGTGGCCGAGACTGCCTAGGTACAGATCCTAGCCAGTAGCTTCGCAGAGTTCTCTACGTCGACCCCCGGGGGCATATTTCCAAACCCTACCCCACTTTTCTAATTTTTGACATCACGGAAATATCGACTAGTTTCACCTGGCAAGACGGCGTACCCCGCTTTTGACTACTATGGCGCGCTTTCGAAAGAATTGTGGTTCTGAATAGTGTGTTTAGGTGCTAACTGTGAGATTTTCGCAATTTAAATTATTATGAGTGGAAATTTACGCAATATCTTTAGTGAATGGTTATTGTTTATCACCGTAGGGTATATGAGGAAAGAGGAGAATAATTCACTGCTGATGTATACATTAACAGTGGGAAAAATCTGGAAGGTGATACTCGGCAATAAATGTGATGCATTCATCGCAAAATTCAGCGACGCCAGTAAAAAACGATAGTGTTCGAGAAAATTATCCACATCTGAAGTCGCTATACAAAAATTGTATGTGTGCCAACACAGATATTTTAATTAAAAAAAAAAACACTTGCAGAAAACTTCATATCAAGGAATAAGAAAGAATTGCAGTGCCTCTGTGTGCTTAACAACTATGAAGCATTCTGCAGACTTTTATGCCAAAATCAAGGTTGACAAATAGATTAATAAATGTTTCTTTTAGTGTATATATTTCAAAAGTATTAAAATAACTTGGACAGTTGTTTAATTGCTTAAAACAGCAATAAAGTTCATTTATAAAGATATACAAGGAACTTCATAATTATCAAAATATTTCATTGCTTTGGTAAAAAACTGAAATTTACTAAATTAACTAACTTTTATAACATTAAAGTTGTTCATAATTGTAGTATTATGCTCTGCTTTAAAAAAGCTTAAAGACTTTATTCATTTGTTATACATTAAAATATTTTCTGATTTATTTACTAAATGTGTAATCAATTATCAGGATTACTAAATGTGTTAAGAATTTCGATACATGCTTGTGCAGTGTGAATGCATGTTTGTGTAATGAACTTTGATTTTCATGAATGGAAAAGAAATACAATCTCCGAATAAGTACTTTTTTGTTTTCCAGTTCCTGTGTTTAGCTGTAAAAGTAAATTCCCTTCAGGTATGTGTCTGTGCAATTTTGACGATGTAAATGCTGAAATGTATGTATAGTAAAAACTCAACAAAAAAAAATATCCAGAAAGCTCTTGAAATTTTGGATAGTCGAGCATATAAAAAATGAAATACTGTAATAAGTGAATAGAAGAATAAACTACTAGTCTAAAATCATAAAAACAGTTCATCTTATTTGCATCAACTTGACAATCAAAAGCCAATATTTAATATTATGCACGATTTTGAAAAAAATGTATGCTGCTGATCTTTGGATTATGATAACGGGTGATTTTTGCAATAGTTGTTATCTGGATTAAGACTGCAAATTGAGACTTTAAATATGAACAACAGTAATCTGAAAATTTGAAGTAGTAATTTTATATCCAACAATCTCTGCCAAATAACTTCCATGTTTTAAGTAATTAAAATATATATTTTAACCATTTTTTATTAATTTTATAAAGTACATTCTATAATTTAAATTTTACTTTCATCTATTTTAATGTTTGCCATTATAAATTGTATACTACTTTTTTAAGATTTCATAGTTGCTAATTAAACTTCCTTTACAATTTATTTATTTATTTTATGCATACATTCATATTTTATGTAAGAAAGGAATTTATGTGCAGTAGATATACATACAGTGAAAATCATTTAACACAAAACTGAGGGGACTGAACTATTTTTTTGTGTTAAAGAATATTAAAAGACAAAACATATATTTAACAAAATTAAGCTTACTAGAGTACATTTTATTTACATAGATAGGTATATATATGCATGCATTTAATAAAAATCGATGAAACAAAAACATCCATAAGAACTTGATGAAATTTAATACAAAATTTTCAAGTTTTTTGAAAAACATTTTTGTGTTTTGGGTAAATAATCTGATATTTTTCTTTCCATTGTCTTTTTTAGCATCAAATTGTTCAATGTCGAACATTTGGTTATTGATTTCACCATTGGAATGTGCGTCTAAATAACTGTCCATACTTTTTATGATGTTCCTCATTTCGGATGATGTGGGAACAGGAACTGCATTATTCATTTTATTTTCGTCATCAGAATCTGCACCAATGATATTTTTTTAGCTTTGAACAAACTCCAAAATAACTTTGTCCGCCATAATTGGGGCTGTACACACATTATCATAAACTACTGCAACAAATTCTTCCGATAGTACAGTAGGACAGTTCATTAATACAGAAACTTTCTCAAACATTTTATTAAGTGTCAGTTCAGTTTCAATATCCTACTTCTCTATTTCTTTTGGCACCAAAGAATCTGATACTTTTGAGAATTGTGTGTAATGAAAATAATTTCCATGCAGTGCAACATGAGCCAAACTCACTAATTTTTACTCGCACTGCCATGAACTCGTCACCGAATTCCAAAGCTAACTGATGAGAGATGAGATGTTTGTAGAGGTGAAAAGCGAAAGTAGCGTAGATAAACAAAACTGGCTCGTGTCACAGGGTATTTCAAAGCCCAATTAGCCTCTTTTCTACGAAATATGTGAAACCACCTCCCTTTTATTTCACATCCCGCTTAAATCTCGTCTGCGATGCCAGTTTTCTATATTTTGTTCATTTCCAGAAAGGATATCTTTTCATGTTAAGCGATTTTTATTTCGTGTTAAAAGAAACAAAATTCATGAAAATACATAGTACTTTGTGGGGACTTGCATTATTTCGTGTTAACCGATATTTCGTCTTAAGTGTTTTCGCGTTAAACATATTCCACTGTATACAGATGCGTTTGGACTATGTATATACAAATAATTTTTTAATAGGAAAATTTATAAACCTTCCAAAAATTTTCGTGCATTATGCTGCTAAAAATTGATCAGTAAATATATAAAGAAAGAAATTTGAACCAATTTTTCAGAAAGAATAAAAATTCAAATTCAAATTGATAAAATTCTGTAAATGTAGAATATCAAATATTCTTTTTAGACTAGTAAAATCTTTTTAAATTGGAAGATATTTTTAATGATTTTACTCCCCCTCCCCAATTTCCCTTTGCTACTGCTGTTTGATAAGAGGTTCTAGTAAAGTTTTGTGTTAAGATTATTTTGAACTTTCAAAGATTTTCCACTGCAGGATTTTAATTTTTTCTACATTTTTAAGGGCATGTTTTCATTTTTTTTTTTTTTTTTTTTTTTAAGATTCTTTTTAGATTAGAAAAATATTTTTAAATTGGAAGATATTTTTAATGATTTTCCTTCGCTTTGAGGAGGACTAGAATTTTCGGCTGAACTATTAGATAAAAAATATATTGAAATGGTTCATCAACTGATTCTGGATACAGAAAAGCAAGGATTTTGTTTTAGAAGGGGAAATGTAATTAAATTTGACATACCTCCTCTTGACGATATTATGTTGAAGATGGTTGGATTCCTCGCCTTTCTTGTTCTTTTATACTATTTTTTGGTTTTTCTTGTGATGGTTTATTTTAACATGTTGAATGCCGTGGGGGTCACCGGTAACCAGCACGACTTGGCTACAGCACTGTATGTGCCACCGGCAATGCGACCAATAGTAAAATACATAATTAGAATAAATATCGATACTGATAAATTTTTAAATAGTACCATCGTTACTAAAATGATTTGAAGAATAATAAATCGTAAAAATTTAAATTATAAATCGCAAAAATGGTATACAGATGTTTGGGGGTCGTCGGTGACCCCCAGCATGAAAAATGCATTAAGCATGATTATATATAACATTATGTTCTGCAGATAATATTTCAACACAATATATATCGCATAATAAAAATTTCAAGTTGGTGTCATGGGCAAATCACATAAAATGCGCGCGGCAGGCAACGTGTTAGTTTTTACATTTTAAAGTATTCGTATTCTACATTTATAGGATTTAATGAAGATCATTTGAACTTCAATTTTTTAGTCTTTGTGAAAAGTTGGTTCTAAATTTCTTTATATATATATATAAGAACTCCTACACTCCTAGAAAAAAGTAATTTATACATTTATTTATCCCACTTTTTCATTTTGAGATATTTTAGTACATGCTTTTCAATATTTAAAAAAAAAAAAACATAATTCAACTCAGAATTGAAACAGGAGATAAATAGAGATAATAATAATGTGGGGCATTTGATCCTCTTCCCCTAATAGGCATTTGAAACATGTTAGCGTGTTTTTTCATTAAGCTGAAATGGGGCCCACCAGCGGCCGAGCGGTAAAGTTGCTGAACACTGGTAGTTCGGTCCGAGGTTCGAATCCCGTGAACGGGCTGGCTGCATGGGCGTTTTTCCCATGTGTAACATGTATACGAGCCAGTTCCCTTAGAAACTCCTCCACGAAGGCATCCCTCCCCCTAGGCAGATAGCCCTCGTGTGCTTTGCCATAATTAAATACCCGCTATTCAGCTGAAACAGTAAACATATAGAAAAATGTCCACAGAAACATAATTCGGCTGAGAAACAAAACAGGCAAAAAAATGGGTTGGCATCAGGAAACTGATTGGTCTAAAACAGGGCTTCTTAAACTTTTTTTCAGTCGTGATCCTTTTTTATCATAGATTTTTCCACGACCCCAAAATATTTATGAAAATTTTGTGGGACCCCATAAGCATTGCGAAAATCCGACACGCGTGAGTGAAACTATCAATTTTTTCACTTGTACTGTAAGATAATATTGCAGTTTTAGGTCATTATCTTTAATTTCTCATTTTAAGACATAGAACAATGTGAAAATTTTAATTAAGTAACATGAAATGACAGCATCACGTGCAAAGCAAGTAAAATGAACATTTATGTTATAAAAAGAATGCGTTGAAATATTTTTGTTTTTCTCTTTGTCTGTATTGTCTTATCTTTATCTATTTTCAGATACATTGTGTAAAAATATTTGGTAATTGTAAAATTATTATATTAAGTTTAAGAAATACCAAAACGACTAAAAATGTTTTGCAACTCCCTGCTGTAGATAGGGGTTGCGATATACAGTTTAAAAAAGTCGTCTAAAATAACATTACAATATTTGATTTTGCTAAAACATTGGATAACTGAGGACACAGCCAGTGCAGTTATGGCAGATGTACAAAATTTTGGAATTTACAGAAATATCAAGTAGCAAAATTTTTGGAATTTAGGAGTGGAAAATTTTTAGAATTTAGGACCCACAGAGATTGCATAGCACAACAAAATGTACCTGCTGAAGCTAGGACTCCAGTGCATGGTTATATTCTTGTAAGGAGTGTATGTCTGAATGCAGAGATGCATTTTGAATCATCATCGCTAAGTCACCAGCCTACACAGCATTGTGGTATACGTCATTCATGTAAATAGGAATAAAATTGATTGCACTTTAGTTAAATAACCTAACTTATTCTTTGTAGGTATTTATACTGTAATTAGAGGGAGTACTGTAATTGTTGAATAAGAATAAAACACTTGCTTTCTGTTCATCTAAAATGGCATAGATTTTTTAGCAGTTATTCCAGCAGAAGTTTGAAGGAATGGATCATTCTGTATTTAGTTAGATAATCAAAATATACAAGCTATGAACATAACATATTAAACCATAATTCACTTTTCACATTGGACAGCCAATGTTTATCAATTTTCCCATAAGTCGTACTTTCTCGTAATTTTGAAAATACGGCATTGCATGCTGTTCTGTTGAAGACAAACCCGATTTTTTTTTTTTTTTTTCAAAATGTAATTGATAACTTGTATTGTTTTTTACAAAATTTAAACCTGGGTGTCATGAACAAATTTGTGGGGGGTCACCAAATTCAAAAAATTTTTTTGACAATAAAGGGTATACATAATTTGGATGTTTTTTTAACATTTCCATATTTTAATTTTGATTTTATTGCTTTCCACTTGATTTGTGTGTTATGCTTGACGATTTCCAAACAGCTCGAATCGAATTTCAAAGCAATTGCATACGCGTAGCTAAGATGTAGTTTTTTCGACTATCTTAGTAGTGTCTTGCATGTAATTGTAATACGCATCATTTATAAACTATGTTTCTTATTTCTAATCAAATTTGTTGTCAAGTAAGCACATAACATTTTCTAAGTATTGGAAAATTCAGTAGTGTCTCGAAGGATAATAAAAACAATTTTGTTTTAGTTGCAGTTTTGTTCATGATGGTTAAATGGCCCAAAATAGATACCCAATGTTCACAAGAGAAACGGGATGGATGGACCAATATCAAATAAACTTTAATGAGAAACTTTAAGAGAAAAACTATTAATGAAAATGCAAATAATAATGAATCCATTGGCTCTCTTTCTACTTCTAAAAAAAAATTGAGTAAATATCAAGAAGAGTTTATTTTATACTGTTTTACATGTTGTATTATTAATGGAAAATAAATATCCATTGTGTGTTAAATGCAGTGAAAACTTGGCACATGGAAAGCATGAAACCTGCGAAATTAAAAACACATTTAGACGGTACTTTTCCATTTTGACGGCACAAACGATAAAGTCGCCAACAATGGTACAACTGATGCCAAACGGAATATCTCTGCTGGCAACTTTTTACGCCTCATTTACAAAACAAGTTGCAGCCATTTCTTATCAAATTGATTGTACTGGTATAAAATTACATAGAATTTTACAAGATAGTTAAATGTTATGCTCTAAGACCATTCGCGGTAACTAAGTCAATTAGAATGCAATCACACCACTCACCCGAAAATATAGAAAAGGCAAAATCAAAGGTTAAATTCATCAATTCTAATGAGAATGCACTAGCGAAGTAAAGCACTGCAGTTTTACATAATTTCTGAGTAAACTATTCGTACAAATTGAAATAATTCTTGCATTTAAACTTATATTCCAAATTAAGATTTAACTTGTCATTAATGTATAATTAATGAGAGAATTAGATTTTTGTAGCGTAGTTTACATGAGATGAGATCAGGTGGGGTCACGTGATACAAACCGACAAATCAGGATGTTGAACCATGAAAACAGTAAATTCTTAATGTCTTTTTATAAATTTATTGCCTTTATTTATTGGCTTTTACAAAATTTTAAAAGATATTAAAATGTTTATGCCTTCAAAATAAAAAATTCTTAGAACTAACGTTTGTTAACATTTTTTATGTGTATATTGTATGTTGTTGGCAACAAGTCTGCTTGGCGAGATTTGCGCCAGTGAAACAGAAAAGTACCTCAGAAACTAAACATAAAGATTAAGTAAATAAATCTGAAGAATGTTTTTAAGGAATCAGCTAAGAGCATGAAAAATTAAAATGTATTTTTGAAAAAATATACAACAGTTCCTGAGAAGGATTTACAGGCATCTTAAAAGTTTCATATTTAATTGCAAAAAATTTAAAAACCTCATACACTTGGAGAATCGCTCATTCTTCCTTCAGCAATTAAAATGACATCATTTATGCATACAGAAAAATATATTAATGATTCAAAAACAATAGCATTAAAAAAAGATACCGTTTCTCACCAAATTTCTGTCATATCAGACACTATAGAATACAAAATCCAGTCTTTACTATAAAACTTGATGACACTACCGACATTATAAAAATGTCTCAATTCATCATTTATCTGAGTTACGATTTTGAAGATGACGCAGTACAATATTTTTTATGTTGTAATATTTGGGAAGGAAAAGCAACTGGAGAGAAAATATTTTAAATTATTAAGACATTTTGAAACGAATAATCTTACTTAAAGACACTGTGTCACAGTTTGTACTAATGATGCTGCAGCATTAACAGGAAATTATAAAGGACTAAGAGGATTAATAATGAAAATTGCTCCCCATATAATATTCCATCACTGTATGATGACACATAGAAAAGCTCTTCTTGCAAATTGATAAAAAAATTGCACAAGATGCAATGTTATTACTACAATTAATTACATTAACGGGCAAGATCCTAAACAGTTGTCTCTTTTTAATACCATGTAATGAGATAAGTTCTGTATATGAGACAGAACATATGTATTAAGCTTTATGCACATATGTATTAAGAAGACACTGCTTCCACGATACACATATGGAAAATCATGAAAACACCCATGCAACCAGCCTGCTCGCCGGGATTCATAAGTTGGAGCGAACTACCAGTGTTCTGCTTTCTTGCGCGGGCTGCGGCCGCTTTATTCATTTATGTATCTAGAAGACACTGCATACACGATAGAGATGTGTAAAATCACAAAAACACCCGTGTAACCTGCCTGCTCGCCGGGATTCGAAAGTTTCACCGAACTACCAGTGTTCAGCGGTTTTTAGCGGGCTGCGCACTCTTTATTCATGTATGCATCCAGAAGATACTAAATATACTATATACATGTGGAAAACCACGAAAGCACACATGCAGCCAGGCCGTTCGCCGGGATTCGAAAGTCGGACCGAACTACCAGTGTTCAGTGACTTTACGGTGCCGCTAATGGGCCGTTGTAGAAAGAGAAATCGCGAAACTTTTCGGGTTTGTTATTCAAACAATAGATTCGTTATTAAAATTCCTTTATTTTTTATAATCTTCAACAAAATCACACACAAAATTGTATCAATATATATATTTTAATGCGATTATCAATTCATAATTATTTATAATAAAAAAAGTTCTCATATACCGTCTCCAAGGGTCACATGTTCAATTTAAAACCCAAACGAAAAAAAAAAAATGTTTAAATTTACAGAATCCGGACAAAGTTTCAACAAAGTTGTTTCACAAGAATATAGTTAAGTTAAATTAAATTTAAATAATTCTTTTGCGTCGTTGCTGCAAGGAAAAGCTCATATTCAATTAAAATTTAATTAAGAAATTTGAATCGTAAAAAAAAATTAATAATTATTATTGTTGCGAACTAATTTACGATATCATTTAAATTCAAAAAGCATATGTAAATTAAGTAGACGTATCCAAAACCATGAAAAAATATATTATTCAAAAAGATTAAATTTATTATTCCAAAAAAAATTACATATTTTAAAAAAATAGCGCTTTCAGATTTTTTAATTAATATCTCAGCTGATTAAAATTGTACAACTTCAAGAACGCCATCATTTAAATTTAATGTAATATAACAACTTTTACTCAAAAGAATTAACGTGGCAATAACATATCGTGGCAATTATAAAAACCTGAAGTTAAAAGAATGTTAGTTTAAAATGCTGACATTAACGAAATATTTTCAATACACCGTGAGGTAACATGAAATCGCGTGTTTTATTAAAACTACAGAATATAACCTTGATTTTTATCTCTAGCGGTTCAAGAAACTGTAGCCACTCGGAAAGATGAGCGGGAAAATTAGCATTTTCACAGTTTTTAATTAATATCTCAGCTGATTAAAGTCGTACGAAGATGAGAATGACATCAATGGATTCCGAGAATTTTTTGCAATCCGGCGATACCTCTCTCGAATTTCAACTCGACCCGGTTCCATAAATATTTGGAAAAAAAAGAAATTGACACGTGACGTTTCGCCAGCACAAATCTGAAACGGAAGCAATTCCCCCCCCCGGCGCTTTGGAAAAAGCAATTTTATCTCAGCTAATTCCGAGACAGTTGCCACTCCGAAAAATGAAATAACGTTTTCGCAGTTTTTAATTAATAACTCCGCCGATTATTGTCGTACGAAGATGGGACCGGTATCGATGGATTTGTTGATTTTTTTCGAATCCGGAGATATGCGTTTCGAATTCCAACTCGGCGCCGTTCCCAAGTTATTCGAGAAAAACGAATTTGGCACTCGGCCAAATCCCTAAAACAGGGAAAACTCGAGTAAGAAAGTGAAAAAGTAGGGAAAGTAGGGAGAAAATTAGTTTTTAATTAATATCTCGGCTAATTATAATCGCACGAAGATGCCAATGGCACGAAGATGCCCACGGACATTCCGAATCCAACGGTACCTTCCGCTAAGCTCTGCACCCAGCCGTTCTGGAGAAGATGATGTTACAAACAAACAAACAAACAAACAAACAGAGGCACACAGATTTTAATAGTATAGACTAGCGGGCAAGCCCGCCAGCTGAGCGGGCTGAAGCCCGCTAATCATTGTTCGTTTTTAAAAGATATCCTATGTTAAATTTGGCCGGTATTGAAAAGTTGAACCGAACTACCATTTTTTAGCGGCATTCCGCGGGCTTCCCCCGCTTTTTTCACCTATGCATCCAGAAGTTACCGCATACACTATACATATGCGGAAAATCACGAAAACACCCATGCTTCCAGCCCTTTCGCGGGTATTCGAAATTTGGACCGAAATACCAGTGTTCAGCGCTTTTGGGCGGGAGCCCGCCCAAAACAGTGTTCACGTGTGCATGCAAAAGATACTGCGTACACCGTACACATGCGTAAAATCACGAAAACACCCCTCCAGCCAGCCCGCTGCCGATTCGAAAGTTGGACCGAAATACAATTTTTCAGCGATTTTGCGCGTGCTGTGCCCGCTTTATTCACGTATGCATGCTGAAGATGGTGCATAAACGATACACATGCGTAAAATCACGAAAACAAACATGGAGCCTGCCTGTTCGCCGGTATTCGAAAGTTGGACCGAATTACCAGTGTTATGTGGCTTTGCGCGGGCTCTGCCCGCTTTATTCACATATACACCCAGAAGATACTCCATACACTATACACATGCGTAAAATCACGAAAACACCCATGGAGCCAGCCAGTTCGTCGGGATTCGAAATTACCGCATTACCAGAACCGCATTACCAGTATTCTGTGCCCGCTTTATTCACGTATGCATCCATGAGATACTTTATAAACGATACACATGCGAACAATCACGAAAACACCCATGCAGCCAGCCCGCTCGCCGAGATTCGAAAGTTTGAGCGAACTACCAGTGTTCAGCGGTTTTACCCGGTATCCGCGCGCTGTATTCACGTATGCATCCAAATTTTATATACAGTACCCCGGAATTCGAAAGTAGGACCGAAATACCAGTGTTCAGCGATTTTGTGGAGCGGGCTGCGCCCGCTTTATACACATAAGCATGGAGAGGATACTGCATAAACGATACACATGAGTTAAAGCAAGAAAACACCCGGGGAGCCAACTCGTTCGCCGACACCGAAAGTTGGATCGAACTACCAGCGTTAAGAGGTTTTGAGCAGGCTGCGCCCACTTTTATCACATATGCATCCAGAAATCACTTTATACACTATACACATGCGGAAAATCAGGAAAACACCCATGCAGCCAGCCCGCTCGCAGAGATTCGAATGTTTGACCGAACTACCAGTGTTCAGCGGTTTTACCCGGTATCCGCGCGCTGTATTCACGTATGCGACCAAATTTTATGTACAGTACCCCGGAATTCGAAAGTTGGACCGAACTACCAGTGTTCTGTAGTTTTGCGCGGGCTGCTCCCGCTTTATTCAAGTATGCATGCAGAAGATACCGCATACACGTTACACACACGAAAAATCCCGAAAACACACATTGAGCCAACACGGTCGCTTGGATTCGAAAGTTGGACCGAACTACCAGTAATCAGAGGTTTTGAGCGAATTTCGGCCGCTTTATTCACTTATGCATCCAGAAGATGCTGCGTACACGAGGCACATGCGTAAAATCACGCAAACACCCATGGACCCAGCCCGTTCGCCGGGATTCGAAATTATTACCGAACTACCAGAGTTCAGCTTTATTCATTTATGCATCCAGAAGACACTGCATACACAACAGATATGCGTAAAATCACAAAAAACATGAGTGTAGCCTGCCTGCTCACCGGGATTCGAAAGTTACCGTATACCATCTCAAAGGAGCAAAGAAAAATCTTTAATCTAAAAAAAAAAAAAAAAAAAAAAAAAGTGTGAATTTAATTTTTATTGGTGCGAACTTATTTAAAATATCATTTGCATTAAAAGATAATATCTAAATTAAGTGCACGTATCTAATAACATAAAAAAATATATTATTCCAAAAAATCAAATTTATTATTAAAAAAATAACAACATATTTTTAAAAAATAGCTTTTTCAGATTTTTTAATTAATATCCCAGCTGATTAAAGTTGTACAACTTCAAGAACGTCATCATTTAAATTTAATGTAATATAATAACTTTTATTCAATATCAATAAAAGAATTAACGTGACAATCATCCTAACCTGAAATTAAAAAAAAATTGTGAAAAGCAGCTGTTTATTTAAAATGCCTACATTAACGAAATATTTTTAAAATACAGTTAGGTAACATGCAATCGCGTGGTTTATTCAACTTTAGAATATAACCTTGATTTGCATCTGCGGCGATTCAAGAAACTGTTGCAGTCGGAAAAATGAGCCCGAAAATTAGCGTTTTCACAGTTTTTAATTAATATCTCAGCTGATTAACGTCCTAAGAAGATGAGAATGGTATCATTGGATTCGTAGAATTTTTTTGGAATCCGCAGACACCTGCCTCGAATTCCAACTCAGCGCCGTTCCATAGATATTTAAGAAAAAAGAAATTGACGCGTGACATTTCGCCAGCACAAATCTCGAGCGGAAGCAATTGTCATCCCCCCGGTGCTTTCGAAAAAGCAATTTTATCTCAGCTAATTCCGAGACGGTTGCCACTTCGAAAAATGAAATAACGTTTTCGCAGTTTTTAATTAATAACTCCGCCGATTATTGTCGTACGAAGATGGGACCGGTATCGATGGATTCGTTGATTTTTTTCGAATACGGGGATATGCGTTTCGAATCGCAACTCGGAGCCGTTCCGCAGATATTCGAGAAAAACGAATTTGGCACTCGGCCAAATCCCTAAAACAGGGAAAACGGGTGAAAGAAAGTGCAAAACGTAGGGAAACGTAGGGGAAAAAGCAGTTTTTAATTAATATCTCGGCTAATTAAAGTCGCACGAAGATGCCGATGGTCAATATGGCGAGCCACGGGAATTCTGAATCCAACGGTACCTTCCGCTAAGCTCTACACCCAGCCGTTCTTGAGAAGATGATGTTAAAAACACACAAACAGACAGAGGCACACAGATTTTAATAGTATAGAATAGATTATATATATCTTAGTTATAAGTTTATATTAAACACAAAAACTTGAACAGAAAAAAAAAATGTAAACAGAAAAAATTGGTGGGCTTTTGACGGCATAAACTGCCTGACACCTGGGGTCTCCTCTGCAACCTCATCGACCAGGGGGTTATTTTTTCTCCCAGGTATCAGCCCCTTCCCTGGTCTGCTGTTACAGAATCATAGACAAAATTGCATCACTATATATAAATATGTATATATGTATATATATATATATTGATGCAATTGTATATACATATATACACACACGCACAATTAAGATATATATATATTTGTATGTGTTTACAAAAATGCAAGCAATGAATAAGAAAAATTATTTACAAAAATTTACATGTTCTATGTACACCTGAAAAGAAAAACATTTTAATTTGAATGAAATCATTTCTATATACACCTGAAAAAAAGTATTTACAAGTTCTATGTACATCTGAAAAGAAATGTATAAAAACATTTTAATTTGAATCAAATCATTTCTATATACACCTGAAAAAGAAATATTTTTATGTGATTGAAATCAGTTCCATAAATACCTAAAAAAGAAAAATACATAAAATGTTTTAAAATTAATGAACGCAATTGTATGTAGACCTGAAAAGGAAAATTTATAAAAAATATTTACAACATTGAAAAAATAATACAGCTTCCGATTGCCTAACTACTACAAATTCCACTTTGTAACAACAGACATAAAAGCCGACTAATGCATAATTCTCAAACTGTTTCAGCTTCATCTTGACTTGCTTCAATTTATCCCAGTCATCCAAAAACCTCAAATCTTTTTCATTTTTGCTTTGGCTTGATTAACTTCATTTTGTGTTGCAAAAATCTCACTGTTTCAATGTCTCGAGTAACTTTTTTACTGCAGAACCTCCCTGTAAACAATATTTCTTGTGAATACTTTAGAACATGCGGGCATCAAACGGCCTTGCTTCTTGGTGTCTTTCACTAAAACACGAACATTCCTCATAGACGAACATCTTGAAAAAGCTACGTAAAGCATTCCATGACTGAAAACTGGTTGCGGTAAATAAATCCCAACTTTCTTAAGTGTCTGTCCCTGTGACTTATTAATAGTCATACAAAATGCAAGCCTGATGGGAAACTGTCTTCGCTTGAGCTGAAAGGGGAGGTTTGAATCTGATGGTGAAAGTTCAACACGTGGAATGAAAACTCTCGATCCAGCATTCTGTCCAGAGATGACTTCACAATCTAAAACGTTTGGCATAATTCTCTTCACAATGAGCCTTGTTCCGTTGCAGAGTCCAACCGATGGATGTAGATTTCGTAGAAGCATAACTATAACTCCAACTTTCAAATTCAGACGATGAGGTGGCATTCCAGAAGGCGTCAGGCTGTGGATGAAATCCAGCTGATACGTTTCTTGTTCTTCTTCGTCATCGCAAATAACCGAGTCTGCACTGTAGTGCGTGAAAACTTGACCTGGAAACGTGGAAAGAATTTCTTCATTAAGCTTCAGAGCTTCCTCGTTCTTTGGACATAAAATCGCTTTACTGGCCAAGTCTTGTAAGTCGAATTCATTACCGCAGCCAAACATTTCTTCTACTATCGATCTGTTGACCACACACAAAGATGGAATTTCGATAATGTCTTCGTCCAAGCCACTGTCATTTTTAAGACGACCGTCTCCCAACTGCAGAAGCCATTCTGAAAATTCTTGTTCTTCCGGATTCAATCGCATATTGGTGGAAAGCGTGCATTGTTTGAAATGTGGCCACAAAAAGGAGTTCCTGAGGCAGCTCTCGATCGCAGAAGTTCGGTTTCCATGTGCGACAACAGGTAATGTTTGTCTCCAGTCACCTCCTAAAACTAAGGTTTTACCGCCAAAAGGAACATCCAGTCCGGTCAAGTCTCTCAGCAATCTGTCGACAGCTTCCAAAGCGTAATGAGGCGTCATGGTGCATTCATCCCATATGAAAAGTTTCGCAGTCTTCAAGTACCTTCCTTCAGCGCTATCTTGTCTCACACGGCACGAAGAATTTTCCAGAAGTGAAACGGGCAACTTGAAAGTAGAGTGTACAGTTCTTCCACCGGTCAACAGCACAGCAGCAATGCCTGTCCACGCAACGGGAATGGCAACGTGGCCCATTCCTCGAACAGCATGAAGGATCGTCCTAAAAAGGAAAGTTTTTCCAGCTCCGGCAAACGCATTAACACAAAATGTCTTCGGTGTGTTAGGATTCTCATCTCGTACAGCTTCCAAAACCAAGTCGTAAACTAATTTCTGTTCAGGATTCAACATCCCGTTCAACACTTCGGCTTGTTCGTTTTCATACTGGACATCGAACTGCGGGACTTCGAGAGAAACAGCATCAGTCAATGTTGGTTGCGGGAGACCAAGAGAACATAGCAAAACATTGTGCACTTCTAACTGGTCTTCTATACTTCTCAGTGCAAGGCTGAAACTGTCTTCTAAGGAGTAAGATCTCGCAAAATCTTCAGAAAGGGACTCTTTGAATTCATTCCATAAAGCGACGGGTTCCGCAGGGTTGCAGAAAACACAGATGAAGCAAAAACGCTGTCTTAGCTGCGGTGGCATTTGAAAAGCTGATGCTTCTGCCAGAGTATTTTTCCATTCTTCGTCGTCTTGCAGCAGATGCCTTGCACGGCAGGCTTCCTTGAACGTTGAATACTCCACACCTTCGTAAGTTCTTAAGTCGGCAAAACTCTTCGCTCCTTTAACGTGACACAGCAGCAACCTCAGATGGAAACGCTCAACATCTTTCGGGCTAACAGAATACATTCTTGAAATGATGTAATCTCCAAGTCTAACTCGTGTCTGCCAGGCATGATTCCTCCAGGTGAAATGTTTAGGAATTTCGGCATACAGGTAACCATTCGCTTCGGGAACTGTCCTGTTCAGTTCAAACCATCCGGTGAGCATGGTATTTTTCTCGGCAGCTCTCTGGAAAGCATTCCTTTCTGCGGATTTGGCAAAATAGACGGGCTGCAGGTTTTCCAAATGAACCGGTAGTCGTATGATGGAGTGCGACTTAGAATGCATTCTTTTTTCAAACAGCCTCCACGCTGCTTCAGGGGCAGACACGTATCTTGCATTTAAGAAGCATTTGATCTCGTCCCACATTAAAGTTCTATCTCCAGATTCTTCCAGAACAACTTTAGCTGCATCATGACCCTTGTACACGTATTTGAACAAAGACTTCACCGATTTTATGGAGCTGCATACTTCAACGTTTATGTGGGCGTTGTACTTTTTCGATAAATACGGATTGTAAGGAACGACCCATCTGTTATCGATGGCATGACCCTTGATCACGATAAAGTTTCCATCGTCCCTTCTTCTGTAGAGTGGGTAGCCATTCACGTTCTCTTTAGTTTCTGCCTGAAACGGTTTCGGAAATCGTTTCGAACATACACCATCACTCATGCAGGGAGAGTTTCTATTCAGTTCACCGCAGGGTCCGTGAATCATCGATGACTTCACAATGTTGTGTAGCTCCGGATGTCGAGTAGCATCTGGAAGTTCATCACACACCAGCGAGTCGATGCACTCTGCATCTCTTATTTTGTCTTCTTCCGCTAAGAACAACAAAAGGTGCATATGAGGCAATCCTCTCTTCTGAAATTCGATGACGTGTATATCTGCAATGGTCGCACCTAAGATGTGATTCTTTGTCAAATCTTGCATCAAAGCCGTTTTCTTCAGGTCAAATACCCTCGAAACGATGTCCGGGCGATCGTGAGCCTTCTGTCCTGGGAATAAGTTTTCTGTTATTTCCGGCCATTTAGGGTTGCACGTGAAAGTCAAAAACAGATCCGGTTTACCAAAGTCGCGCACAATGGCCATCGAGTCCTGATAGTTTTGCTGCATGCAGCGAGGGCTTCCTATAAACGTTGACGGAAGTATAACCGGTATTCCAGGGCGGACGCCCGTCTCTTGACCAACTCTGTAAATGTGATCGGCAAGACCCATGTAAGTTTCCACTCTCAGATTCGTCTGATGGCTCCGGAGGTACGCAATCCTGTTGCCTTCAACTTTTACGTATGCATCCACGAGATACTGCTGAAACAATTTCCGGCCATACAAAATCGGGTTGTAGCAATCTCGTCGTACGGACACCCTGTGACTGTAAAACTGTAACTCTGTGTATTGCTGTCCGACTCTGAATCCTTGCTCGCCGTGAGGAAAGAAAAGTACGTACGTCATGGGTTCCAAGTTGGGATTTAAGGTACTGATGTTGATGAGACCGCCACCTCTCGGATGGATCACGATGTCTCGGTTTCGATGGAGGAGCGCCGTCCGTACTCTTGAAGACGACTGCAACTTCATTTTCTTTCGGAGCATTGTAACGTCCCCTGTGCTCGCCTGCAGCAACACTTTCACCCTTGATGTACATGCGGATATCCTCAGCAGTTTCGGCATCTTGCTCTCGTACAGTTTCTTCTTCGAATTCCTTCAGCATCTTGTAGGCTTCCGCATATGGATTAACGTTCCTTAAAACTGTGTCCAACTGTCTCAGGAGTTCGGCGTTCAGGGCAACATTTCCAAATATGTTCATTCTCTGCCTGAGGGCTTGATCCGTATCTAAAATGTACAGCTGAGCATACTGTTCTTGACCGGGATGAGGCGGATGAAGGTGGCTCGTTCGATGATATATGGCACCGTGAATCCTGAAGCAGTAGGGACCCGAAGCCGAAGGCATTTCTATATTGGCACCCAATGAAGCAAAACTGAGCAGGCAGTTGTAAGTACGTATGTTGGCAAAAAACTCTTCAGAAAACGGCTGGTTCCCATTCATTAAATTGTGCCATTCTTCTGGATATCTTCTTTCAGCTTCGACAATTTTCCCATTGTTACAGCAGTGCATGTATCTTCCTCTTGCATTCCTTTCTCCCGTAAAGAACAATCCGTTGCAGAGATCGCAGGAAGCTTCCATTGAACCGGCGCTGTGTTGCTCAACATAAACTTCGAGTCCACATCTTCCTGCATTGTGAAGAGTGCTGCGTGAACGTTGTGCTGCATTCATGCGTAGCCTGTCTTCTCGTACGGACATTGTTTCTTCGGATAGGACTTGTCTGTGGCGTGCAGCGTCTCGCGTTCTTCGTGTAGCAGCGTCCTCTTCCGACTCTTCCGCTCGAACTTGACGATGACGATGAGAGTCCAGTCTGTGCCTCCTACTGGTTTCTTCTTCACTTTCTTGAGCACGCAAATTTTCTTGACATTGGGTTTGCCTGCTGAGTCTGCTAATGGTTTCTTGTTCCGTTTCTGCAGCACGTAAATTTTCTTGATGTTGAGCTTTCCTGCCGAGTCTCGTAGCGGTTTCTTCTTCCGTTTCTTGAGCGCGTAGGTTTGCTTGCCGACGCGCTTGCGTGCTCAGTCTCGCAGCAGTTTCTTCTTCATTTTCTGCAGCTCGCCGTAAACTCTGTGCTTCAGCTCTTCGTCTTCTTGATGCATCTCCTGTAATGCCTCTTTACCGTTTCGGCATTTCAGTACGTTAAAAAAAGCACTACTAAAATATTAACTCGACTCAAAAAATTGACTACGCAGATGAAAGAAAAAAATTGCTCATTAAACCAATACTGCTGGAAAAAAAATTAATGCATTCTATATGTATACAACACAAATTTTAAAATAATCCTAGACTAAATGAAAAATTTTCCACTTAAGAGCAAATTAATTTTAAAAAATCAAAAATGTAAAACAAAAACTTCCCTGTTAAAAAATTGCTGGCAAATAAGAAATAATATGGGTAATATTATGAAAAATTCCAAGCACAGATAAAAATTATGAAAATATTTCTAATAATTAGGTCAATCTGAGAACAATGCACATAAACAGAAAATGAAAACCTAAACACAAAATAAATAAAAGGTATAAATACAAATATAAATTAGGAACTTCTGAAATCAATTCTGAAATTCAAATAAGAAACCTAACAAAATAACAAATCTAATAAAATATAGAACATTCGATCGCCTTAAAACGATAATTGTTATCGCACACAGGAAAATGTCAAAAATATAAAATGTAAATGCAATTTATCGAGCAACAATAACAGAAATATAAAACACGAATGAATAGATCTTTAAAAAAATACAAAGTAATACATTAAATATATAAAAAGTGTCACCAAGTTAATGTTCCGAAGAATTCTCAAGTTCTAAACTAACAGGAGCATATAAAAGTCTAAAATACTACTTTAAATTACTAAAACTACAAATATAAATGCAAAAAACAATCAAATATCCTGTAAAAAGAAATAAAGATTAAGTGCAATGAGTAATAATAAGAATATTTACGAAATTTGAAATGCTGGAAAAAATTGCGACGGTCTCCTTCCAAATCCAAAATTCGTAAATAAATTTTTTGTTGCCAAACCAGGAAACTAAACTTTTGATTCTATTTGATCTGTTGCCAGACCGGGAAACAAAACTTTTTATTTTATCTATGACGTCATTTACTCGACTTATCAAGGGCATAAACCAATCTACATTCAACTAACGACAACTAAATGAAGAGAATGTTTCTATTTTTAGTTTTATTTTAGCTTTTCAGTTTATTCCTTTAAGTTATTTTAATTTTTTATTCTTAGTTTGTTAGTGGCGAACGGCCTTGGCGTTGCCATAGCATTTTTATCTCCGACGACTGCCGAGACTGTTGCCACTCGGAAGACTGAGTGCCGAAATTATTGTTTTCGCAGTTTTTAATTAATAACTCCGCGGATTATTGTCGTACGAAGATGGGACAAGTATCGATGGATTTGTTGATTTTTTTCGAATCCGGAGATATGCGTTTCGAATTCTAACTCGGCGCCGTTCCCGAGATATTCCAGAAAAACGAATTTGGCACTCGGCCAAATCCCTAAAATAGGGCAAACCAGTGAAAGAAAGTGCAAAACGTAGGGAAACGTAGGGGAAAAAGCAGTTTTTAATTAATATCTCGGCTAATTAAAGTCGCACGAAGATGCCGATGGTCAATATGGCGAGCCACGGGAATTCCGAATCCAACGGTACCTTCCGCTAAGTTCTGCACCCAGCCGTTCCCGAGGAGATGATGTTACAAACACACAAACACACAGACAGACGCGCACAGATTTTAATAGTATAGACTAGCGGCCAAGCCCGCCAGCTGTGCGGGCTGAAGCCCATTACTTCAGGGGATGGATGCCTTCGTGGTATTCGAAAGTCGGACCTAACTACCACTGTACAGCGATTTTACGTTTGCTGCGCCCGCTTTGTTAACGTATGCATGCAGAAGATACTGCATGCGGAAAACCACGAAAACACACATGCAGCCAGGCCGCTCGCCGGGATTAGAAAGTTGGACCGAACTACCAGTGTTCAGCGATTTTACCGCTCAGCTGCTTGTACGAAGTATAATCGCGGAAATTTTCGGGTGTGATATTCCAACAGTATACTCGTTGTTAAAATTCCTTTATTTAAATTCTTTTTGGTAAACTCCAACTGCTGTCTATATATTTTATACTTAACATCTCTTTTGTAATTATGTTTCATAACAGTAAATATATACTGGCATTTAAATGCCTTTAAAATAGTAGAAAACATTTAAAAGCATTATGTTACAATTTTTTCATGCTCGGAAGTAATACTTTTAGCTGCGAGCAAACCTTTGATCTTAGTCGTAACTGTAACTGCTTTCGGCGGCGTTTGTTTACATTTTTCAAGCGTGGGTTTTCGAGCTGATCAGTTTTCGTCAGTTATCTTTGTTTACCTTCTAAAAATGTTCTTTGAAGGGTCTTCTAAGACTCTTGATAATATTTTAGTCGTGAATTTGTTCTATTTTGATTATACTGGTAAATTTTTTTTTTACTTATGCTATCATAATGCATACTATTAGCAAGTAGTATCAGAAACCCAAAGCATCAGCGGTTCTAAAATAAAACTCGTGCATGTGTGAAGAATATTCATGGCAGATGGTCATTTGAAGATGCTGTTACCGCAGAAAAAATTGCTGACACTTAAAATTTAGCGGATATGACAAATGATAAAAGTCCAGGGTGAAAATCAATTGTGAATACAACTGCGAGTGTAAAGGCAGCTGAGTTGAAAACAACTTTTCAATCTACATCAAATTCTAATCAAAATTTGATTGAAAAGTGTTCCTATATTTTAATGAACAGCGAAATGTTTGTTGCATAATGCTACAACAGTTCTTCAGATGTAATATGAAAGGGAATGTTTGGCTATTGAACTCGTTTGCAAATTGTGTAAGAAGGTGTTAATTTTAAAAAATCAAAAATTGTAAAACCAAAACTTGCAGATTATAAAATTGCTGGTAAATAACAGAATGTTAAATAATAATATGTGCAATGCTATGGAAATTCTAAGAACAGATAACAATTATCAAAATATTTTGAATAATTAGGCAACGACCACAGGAAGTGTCATTTTTACTTCCGTGTGTAATGTAGTGGTGTAGCGTGCGTATTCAGCTACGGCAAAGCACTCGAGTGCAATCTGCCTAAGGGGAGGGATGCCTTCTTGTCGGCTTTTTAAAGGAAAGTGGCATGGGGAAAATAACAAAAACACCCATGCAGCCACCCCATTCACTGGGATTCGAATGTTGGGTGTTTGTAAAAGACGCAACTTTGTGGAACAAACTCATTTGCTCATTACAGTCCTATCCCTCGAGTATATCAAATATCCTGTGAATCATGCCCATGTCTTGCATCTGCTGCACACCTTGTTCCATCATTGTGTGGATATAGCTCATATTGTGTCAATAGTGTTGTATGTGTCCAATATCCCCTGTATATACATTTGAAAATATATATGTACATATATATAAACCAAATTAGTTAGTCGCCTGTTTTTATCGCATTCAAAATAAATAAATAATAGAAAATAATTTTTAAAATCTACCGAGTAAGTATTGCAGATGGGTGGGCTGCACCCACTCAATTCTTTGCTGGTGTCTAAAATAGTTTCTGTGTGAAATTTGTGGAAATATTTTGTATTTAAATCAAAAACAGAAAAATAATTTTAAATCTATGATTAAAATTGTTTTTCTCACTTTCATTATTATTAACACGAAACCGAAGGGACTGAAGAATTTTTTCGTGTTAAAGGATAATGAAAAAAAAAAAAAAAAAAAAAAAAAAAAAAAAAAAAAAACATATTTTCAACAAAATTAAGTTTATTAGAGTACATTTTATTTGCACAGATATGCATATAGGCATGTATTTAATAAAAAATCAATGAAACAAAATCATCCTCAAGAACTGCATTATTCATTTCTTTTTCTTTGTCGGAATCTGCATCAATGATATTTTTTTAGCTTTGAACAAACTCCAAAATATCCTTGTCTCCAATTATTTGGGGCTCTACACACATTATCATCAACTACTGCAACTGTTGTTCTTTGGATAACACAGTAGGGCAGCACACAGAAACTTTTCCAAACGTTTCATAAAATGTCAGTCGTGTGAACCCGTAAAATATTTTACTGTACCTATGTCTATAAAAGACACAACTTTGGGAAAGACATTACAGGCCTATCCCTTGAGTATATTAAATATCATGCAAAACAAAATATTTTATATGAATGAAATCAGTTATTGCGTCAATAGTTCAAAGAAAAACAGAAAATAATTTTTAAAATCTACCGAGTAAGTACGCCAGATGGGCGAGCTACAATCCGTATTTATCTGAAAAGAAATAATAATAATAATAATAATTTCTTAGTTATAAGTTTATATTAAACACAAAAACTTGAACAGAAAAAAAAAATGTAAACAGAAAAAATTGGTGGACTTTTGACGGCATAAACTGCCTGACACCTGGGGTCTCCTCTGCAACCTCATCGACTAGGGGGTTATTTTTTCTCCCAGGTATCAGCCCCTTCCCTGGTCTGCTGTTACAGAATCATAGACAAAATTGCATCACTATATATAAATATGTATATATATATATATATATATATTGATGCAATTGTATATACATATATACACACACGCACAATTAAGATATATATATATTTGTATGTGTTTACAAAAATGCAAGCAATGAATAAGAAAAATTATTTACAAAAATTTACATGTTCTATGTACACCTGAAAAGAAAAACATTTTAATTTGAATGAAATCATTTCTATATACACCTGAAAAAAAGTATTTACAAGTTCTATGTACATCTGAAAAGAAATGTATAAAAACATTTTAATTTGAATCAAATCATTTCTATATACACCTGAAAAAGAAATATTTTTATGTGATTGATATCAGTTCCATAAATACCTAAAAAAGAAAAATACATAAAATGTTTTAAAATTAATGAACGCAATTGTATGTAGACCTGAAAAGGAAAATTTATAAAAAATATTTACAACATTGAAAAAATAATACAGCTTCCGATTGCCTAACTACTACAAATTCCACTTTGTAACAACAGACATAAAAGCCGACTAATGCATAATTCTCAAACTGTTTCAGCTTCATCTTGACTTGCTTCAATTTATCCCAGTCATCCAAAAACCTCAAATCTTTTTCATTTTTGCTTTGGCTTGATTAACTTCATTTTGTGTTGCAAAAATCTCACTGTTTCAATGTCTCGAGTAACTTTTTTACTGCAGAACCTCCCTGTAAACAATATTTCTTGTGAATACTTTAGAACATGCGGGCATCAAACGGCCTTGCTTCTTGGTGTCTTTCACTAAAACACGAACATTCCTCATAGACGAACATCTTGAAAAAACTACGTAAAGCATTCCATGACTGAAAACTGGTTGCGGTAAATAAATCCCAACTTTCTTAAGTGTCTGTCCCTGTGACTTATTAATAGTCATACAAAATGCAAGCCTTATGGGAAACTGTCTTCGCTTGAGCTGAAAGGGGAGGTTTGAATCTGATGGTGAAAGTTCAACACGTGGAATGAAAACTCTCGATCCAGCATTCTGTCCAGAGATGACTTCACAATCTAAAACGTTTGGCATAATTCTCTTCACAATGAGCCTTGTTCCGTTGCAGAGTCCAACCGATGGATGTAGATTTCGTAGAAGCATAACTATAACTCCAACTTTCAAATTCAGACGATGAGGTGGCATTCCAGAAGGCGTCACGCTGTGGATGGAATCCAGCTGATACGTTTCTTGTTCTTCTTCGTCATCGCAAATAACCGAGTCTGCACTGTAGTGCGTGAAAACTTGACCTGGAAACGTGGAAAGAATTTCTTCATTAAGCTTCAGAGCTTCCTCGTTCTTTGGACATAAAATCGCTTTACTGGCCAAGTCTTGTAAGTCGAATTGATTACCGCAGCCAAACATTTCTTCTACTATCGATCTGTTGACCACACACAAAGATGGAATTTCGATAATGTCTTCGTCCAAGCCACTGTCATTTTTAAGACGACCGTCTCCCAACTGCAGAAGCCATTCTGAAAATTCTTGTTCTTCCGGATTCAATCGCATATTGGTGGAAAGCGTGCATTGTTTGAAATGTGGCCACAAAAAGGAGTTCCTGAGGCAGCTCTCGATCGCAGAAGTTCGGTTTCCATGTGCGACAACAGGTAATGTTTGTCTCCAGTCACCTCCTAAAACTAAGGTTTTAACGCCAAAAGGAACATCCAGTCCAGTCAAGTCTCTCAGCAATCTGTCGACAGCTTCCAAAGCGTAATGAGGCGTCATGGTGCATTCATCCCATATGAAAAGTTTCGCAGTCTTCAAGTACCTTCCTTCAGCGCTATCTTGTCTCACACGGCACGAAGAATTTTCCAGAAGAGGAACGGGCAACTTGAAAGTAGAGTGTACAGTTCTTCCACCGGTCAACAGCACAGCAGCAATGCCTGTCCACGCAACGGGAATGGCAACGTGGCCCATTCCTCGAACAGCATGAAGGATCGTCCTAAAAAGGAAAGTTTTTCCAGCTCCGGCAAACGCATTAACACAAAATGTCTTCGGTGTGTTAGGATTCTCATCTCGTACAGCTTCCAAAACCAAGTCGTAAACTAATTTCTGTTCAGGATTCAACATCCCGTTCAACACTTCGGCTTGTTCGTTTTCATACTGGACATCGAACTGCGGGACTTCGAGAGAAACAGCATCAGTCAATGTTGGTTGCGGGAGACCAAGAGAACATAGCGAAACATTGTGCACTTCTAACTGGTCTTCTATACTTCTTAGTGCAAGGCTGAAACTGTCTTCTAAGGAGTAAGATCTCGCAAAATCTTCAGAAAGGGACTCTTTGAATTCATTCCACAAAGCGACGGGTTCCGCAGGGTTGCAGAAAACACAGATGAAGCAAAAAAGCTGTCTTAGCTGCGGTGGCATTTGAAAAGCTGATGCTTCTGCCAGAGTATTTTTCCATTCTTCGTCGTCTTGCAGCAGATGCCTTGCACGGCAGGCTTCCTTGAACGTTGAATACTCCACACCTTCGTAAGTTCTTAAGTCGGCAAAACTCTTCGCTCCTTTAACGTGACACAGCAGCAACCTCAGATGGAAACGCTCAACATCTTTCGGGCTAACAGAATACATTCTTGAAATGATGTAATCTCCAAGTCTAACTCGTGTCTGCCAGGCATGATTCCTCCAGGTGAAATGTTTAGGAATTTCGGCATACAGGTAACCATTCGCTTCGGGAACTGTCCTGTTCAGTTCAAACCATCCGGTGAGCATGGTATTTTTCTCGGCAGCTCTCTGGAAAGCATTCCTTTCTTCGGATTCGGCAAAATAGACGGGCTGCAGGTTTTCCAAATGAACCGGTAGTCGTATGATGGAGTGCGACTTAGAATGCATTCTTTTTTCAAACAGCCTCCACGCTGCTTCAGGGGCAGACACGTATCTTGCATTTAAGAAGCATTTGATCTCGTCCCACATTAAAGTTCTATCTCCAGATTCTTCCAGAACAACTTTAGCTGCATCATGACCCTTGTACACGTATTTGAACAAATACTTCACCGATTTTATGGAGCTGCATACTTCAACGTTTATGTGGGCGTTGTACTTTTTCGATAAATACGGATTGTAAGGAACGACCCATCTGTTATCGATGGCATGACCCTTGATCACGATAAAGTTTCCATCGTCCCTTCTTCTGTAGAGTGGGTAGCCATTCACGTTCTCTTTAGTTTCTGCCTGAAACGGTTTCGGAAATCGTTTCGAACATACACCATCACTCATGCAGGGAGAGTTTCTATTCAGTTCACCGCAGGGTCCGTGAATCATCGATGACTTCACAATGTTGTGTAGCTCCGGATGTCGAGTAGCATCTGGAAGTTCAGCACGCACCAGCGAGTCGATGCACTCTGCATCTCTTATTTTGTCTTCTTCCGCTAAAAACAACAAAAGGTGCATATGAGGCAATCCTCTCTTCTGAAATTCGATGACGTGTATATCTGCAATGGTCGCACCTAAGATGTGATTCTTTGTCAAATCTTGCATCAAAGCCGTTTTCTTCAGGTCAAATACCCTCGAAACGATGTCCGGGCGATCGTGAGCCTTCTGTCCTGGGAATAAGTTTTCTGTTATTTCCGGCCATTTAGGGTTGCACGTGAAAGTCAAAAACAGATCCGGTTTACCAAAGTCGCGCACAATGGCCATCGAGTCCTGATAGTTTTGCTGCATGCAGCGAGGGCTTCCTATAAACGTTGACGGAAGTATAACCGGTATTCCAGGGCGGACGCCCGTCTCTTGACCAACTCTGTAAATGTGATCGGCAAGACCCATGTAAGTTTCCACTCTCAGATTCGTCTGATGGCTCCGGAGGTACGCAATCCTGTTGCCTTCAACTTTTACGTATGCATCCACGAGATACTGCTGAAACAATTTCCGGCCATACAAAATCGGGTTGTAGCAATCTCGTCGTACGGACACCCTGTGACTGTAAAACTGTAACTCTGTGTATTGCTGTCCGACTCTGAATCCTTGCTCGCCGTGAGGAAAGAAAAGTACGTACGTCATGGGTTCCAAGTTGGGATTTAAGGTACTGATGTTGATGAGACCGCCACCTCTCGGATGGATCACGATGTCTCGGTTTCGATGGAGGAGCGCCGTCCGTACTCTTGAAGACGACTGCAACTTCATTTTCTTTCGGAGCATTGTAATGTCCCCTGTGCTCGCCTGCAGCAACACTTTCACCCTTGATGTACATGCGGATATCCGCAGCAGTTTCGGCACCTTGCTCTCGTACAGTTTCTTCTTCGAATTCCTTCAGCATCTTGTAGGCTTCCGCATATGGATTAACGTTCCTTAAAACTGTGTCCAACTGTCTCAGGAGTTCGGCGTTCAGGGCAACATTTCCAAATATGTTCATTCTCTGCCTGAGGGCTTGATCCGAATCTAAAATGTACAGCTGAGCATACTGTTCTTGACCGGGATGAGGCGGATGAAGGTGGCTCGTTCGATGATATATGGCACCGTGAATCCTGAAGCAGTAGGGACCCGAAGCCGAAGGCATTTCTATATTGGCACCCAATGAAACAAAACTGAGCAGGCAGTTGTAAGTACGTATGTTGGCAAAAAACTCTTCAGAAAACGGGTGGTTCCCATTCATTAAATTGTGCCATTCTTCTGGATATCTTCTTTCAGCTTCGACAATTTTCCCATTGTTACAGCAGTGCATGTATCGTCCTCTTGCATTCCTTTCTCCCGTAAAGAACAATCCGTTGCAGAGATCGCAGGAAGCTTCCATTGAACCGGCGCTGTGTTGCTCAACATAAACTTCGAGTCCACATCTTCCTGCATTGTGAAGAGTGCTGCGTGAACGTTGTGCTGCATTCATGCGTAGCCTGTCTTCTCGTACGGACATTGTTTCTTCGGATAGGACTTGTCTGTGGCGTGCAGAGTCTCGCGTTCTTCGTGTAGCAGCGTCCTCTTCCGACTCTTCCGCTCGAACTTGACGATGACGATGAGAGTCCAGTCTGTGCCTCCTACTGGTTTCTTCTTCACTTTCTTGAGCACGCAAATTTTCTTGACATTGGGATTGCCTGCTGAGTCTCCTAATGGTTTCTTGTTCCGTTTCTGCAGCGCGTAAATTTTCTTGATGTTGAGCTTTCCTGCCGAGTCTCGTAGCGGTTTCTTCTTCCGTTTCTTGAGCGCGTAGGTTTGCTTGCCGACGCGCTTGCGTGCTCCGTCTCGCAGCAATTTCTTCTTCATTTTCCGCAGCTCGCCGTAAACTCTGTGCTTCAGCTCTTCGTCTTCTTGATGCATCTCCTGTAATGCCTCTTTTCCGTTTCGGCATTTCAGTACGTTAAAAAAAGCACTACTAAAATATTAACTCGACTCAAAAAATTGACTACGCAGATGAAAGAAAAAAATTGCTCATTAAACCAATACTGCTGGAAAAAAAAAATTAATGCATTCTATATGTATACAACACAAATTTTAAAATAATCCTAGACTAAATGAAAAATTTTCCACTTAAGAGCAAATTAATTTTAAAAAATCAAAAATGTAAAACAAAAACTTCCCTGTTAAAAAATTGCTGGCAAATAAGAAATAATATGGGTAATATTATGAAAAATTCCAAGCACAGATAAAAATTATGAAAATATTTCTAATAATTAGGTCAATCTGAGAACAATGCACATAAACAGAAAATGAAAACCTAAACACAAAATAAATAAAAGGTATAAATACAAATATAAATTAGGAACTTCTGAAATCAATTCTGAAATTCAAATAAGAAACCTAACAAAATAACAAATCTAATAAAATATAGAACATTCGATCGCCTTAAAACGATAATTGTTATCGCACACAGGAAAATGTCAAAAATATAAAATGTAAATGCAATTTATCGAGCAACAATAACAGAAATATAAAACACGAATGAATCGATCTTTAAAAAAATACAAAATAATACATTAAATATATAAAAAGAGTCACCAAGTTAATGTTCCGAAGAATTCTCAAGTTCTAAACTAACAGGAGCATATAAAAGTCTAAAATACTACTTTAAATTACTAAAACTACAAATATAAATGCAAAAAACAATCAAATATCCTGTAAAAAGAAATAAAGATTAAGTGCAATGAGTAATAATAAGAATACTTACGAAATTTGAAATGCTGGAAAAAATTGCGACGGTCTCCTTCCAAATCCAAAATTCGTAAATAAATTTTTTGTTGCCAAACCAGGAAACTAAACTTTTGATTCTATTTGATCTGTTGCCAGACCGGGAAACAAAACTTTTTATTTTATCTATGACGTCATTTACTCGACTTATCAAGGGCATAAACCAATCTACATTCAACTAACGACAACTAAATGAAGAGAATGTTTCTATTTTTAGTTTTATTTTAGCTTTTCAGTTTATTCCTTTAAGTTATTTTAATTTTTTATTCTTAGTTTGTTAGTGGCGAACGGCCTTGGCGTTCCCATAGCATTTTTATCTACGACGACTGCCGAGACTGTTGCCACTCGGAAGACTGAGTGCCGAAATTATTGTTTTCGCAGTTTTTAATTAATAACTCCGCGGATTATTGTCGTACGAAGATGGGACCGGTATCGATGGATTTGTTGATTTTTTTCGAATCCGGAGATATGCGTTTCGAATTCCAACTCGGCGCCGTTCCCAAGTTATTCGAGAAAAACGAATTTGGCACTCGGCCAAATCCCTAAAACAGGGAAAACGGGTGAAAGAAAGTGCAAAACGTAGGGAAACGTAGGGGAAAAAGAAGTTTTTAATTAATATCTCGGCTAATTAAAGTCGCACGAAGATGCCAATGGTCAATATGGCGAGCCACGGGAATTCTGAATCCAACGGTACCTTCCGCTAAGCTCTACACCCAGCCGTTCTTGAGAAGATGATGTTACAAACACACAAACAGACAGAGGCACACAGATTTTAATAGTATAGAGTTTCCATCGTCCCTTCTTCTGTAGAGTGGGTAGCCATTCACGTTCTCTTTAGTTTCTGCCTGAAACGGTTTCGGAAATCCTTTCGAACATACACCATCACTCATGCAGGGAGAGTTTCTATTCAGTTCACCGCAGGGTCCGTGAATCATCGATGACTTCACAATGTTGTGTAGCTCCGGATGTCGAGTAGCATCTGGAAGTTCAGCACGCACCAGCGAGTCGATGCACTCTGCATCTCTTATTTTGTCTTCTTCCGCTAAAAACAACAAAAGGTGCATATGAGGCAATCCTCTCTTCTGAAATTCGATGACGTGTATATCTGCAATGGTCGCACCTAAGATGTGATTCTTTGTCAAATCTTGCATCAAAGCCGTTTTCTTCAGGTCAAATACCCTCGAAACGATGTCCGGGCGATCGTGAGCCTTCTGTCCTGGGAATAAGTTTTCTGTTATATCCGGCCATTTAGGGTTGCACGTGAAAGTCAAAAACAGATCCGGTTTACCAAAGTCGCGCACAATGGCCATCGAGTCCTGATAGTTTTGCTGCATGCAGCGAGGGCTTCCTATAAACGTTGACGGAAGTATAACCGGTATTCCAGGGCGGACGCCCGTCTCTTAACCAACTCTGTAAATGTGATCGGCAAGACCCATGTAAGCTTCCACTCTCAGATTCGTCTGATGGCTCCGGAGTTATTTCCGGCCATTTAGGGTTGCACGTGAAAGTCAAAAACAGATCCGGTTTACCAAAGTCGCGCACAATGGCCATCGAGTCCTGATAGTTTTGCTGCATGCAGCGAGGGCTTCCTATAAACGTTGACGGAAGTATAACCGGTATTCCAGGGCGGACGCCCGTCTCTTAACCAACTCTGTAAATGTGATCGGCAAGACCCGTGTAAGCTTCCACTCTCAGATTCGTCTGATGGCTCCGGAGGTACGCAATCCTGTTGCCTTCAACTTTTACGTATGCATCCACGAGATACGGCTGAAACAATTTCCGGCCATACAAAATCGGGTTGTAGCAATCTCGTCGTACGGACACCCTGTGACTGTAAAACTGTAACTCTGTGTATTGCTGTTCGACTCTGAATCCTTGCTCGCCGTGAGGAAAGAAAAGTACGTACGTCATGGGTTCTAAGTTGGGATTTAAGGTACTGATGTTGATGAGACCGCCACCTCTCGGATGGATCACGATGTCTCGGTTTCGATGGAGGAGCACCGTCCGTACTCTTGAAGACGATTGCAACTTCATTTTCTTTCGGAGCATTGTAACGTCCCCTGTGCTCGCCTGCAGCAACACTTTCACCCTTGATGTACATGCGGATATCCCCAGCAGTTTCGGCACCTTGCTCTCGTACAGTTTCTTCTTCGAATTCCTTCAGCATCTTGTAGGCTTCCGCATATGAATTAACGTTCCTTAAAACTGTGTCCAACTGTCTCAGGAGTTCGGCGTTCAGGGCAACATTTCCAAATATGTTCATTCTCTGCCTGAGGGCTTGATCCGAATCTAAAATGTACAGCTGAGCATACTGTTCTTGACCGGGATGAGGCGGATGAAGGTGGCTCGTTCGATGATATATGGCACCGTGAATCCTGAAGCAGTAGGGACCCGAAGCCGAAGGCATTTCTATATTGGCACCCAATGAAGCAAAACTGAGCAGGCAGTTGTAAGTACGTATGTTGGCAAAAAACTCTTCAGAAAACGGGTGGTTCCCATTCATTAAATTGTGCCATTCTTCTGGATATCTTCTTTCAGCTTCGACAATTTTCCCATTGTTACAGCAGTGCATGTATCTTCCTCTTGCATTCCTTTCTCCCGTAAAGAACAATCCGTTGCAGAGATCGCAGGAAGCTTCCATTGAACCGGCGCTGTGTTGCTCAACATAAACTTCGAGTCCACATCTTCCTGCATTGTGAAGAGTGCTGCGTGAACGTTGTGCTGCATTCATGCGTAGCCTGTCTTCTCGTACGGACATTGTTTCTTCGGATAGGACTTGTCTGTGGCGTGCAGAGTCTCGCGTTCTTCGTGTAGCAGCGTCCTCTTCCGACTCTTCCGCTCGAACTTGACGATGACGATGAGAGTCCAGTCTGTGCCTCCTACTGGTTTCTTCTTCACTTTCTTGAGCACGCAAATTTTCTTGACATTGGGATTGCCTGCTGAGTCTCCTAATGGTTTCTTGTTCCGTTTCTGCAGCGCGTAAATTTTCTTGATGTTGAGCTTTCCTGCCGAGTCTCGTAGCGGTTTCTTCTTCCGTTTCTTGAGCGCGTAGGTTTGCTTGCCGACGCGCTTGCGTGCTGCGTCTCGCAGCAATTTCTTCTTCATTTTCCGCAGCTCGCCGTAAACTCTGTGCTTCAGCTCTTCGTCTTCTTGATGCATCTCCTGTAATGCCTCTTTTCCGTTTCGGCATTTCAGTACGTTAAAAAAAGCACTACTAAAATATTAACTCGACTCAAAAAATTGACTACGCAGATGAAAGAAAAAAATTGCTCATTAAACCAATACTGCTGGAAAAAAAATTAATGCATTCTATATGTATACAACACAAATTTTAAAATAATCCTAGACTAAATGAAAAATTTTCCACTTAAGAGCAAATTAATTTTAAAAAATCAAAAATGTAAAACAAAAACTTCCCTGTTAAAAAATTGCTGGCAAATAAGAAATAATATGGGTAATATTATGAAAAATTCCAAGCACAGATAAAAATTATGAAAATATTTCTAAGAATTAGGTCCATCTGAGAACAATGCACATAAACAGAAAATGAAAACCTAAACACAAAATAAATAAAAGGTATAAATACAAATATAAATTAGGAACTTCTGAAATCAATTCTGAAATTCAAATAACAAACCTAACAAAATAACAAATCTAATAAAATATAGAACATTCGATCGCCTTAAAACGATAATTGTTATCGCACACAGGAAAATGTCAAAAATATAAAATGTAAATGCAATTTATCGAGCAACAATAACAGAAATATAAAACACGAATGAATCGATCTTTAAAAAAATACAAAATAATACATTAAATATATAAAAAGAGTCACCAAGTTAATGTTCCGAAGAATTCTCAAGTTCTAAACTAACAGGAGCATATAAAAGTCTAAAATACTACTTTAAATTACTAAAACTACAAATATAAATGCAAAAAACAATCAAATATCCTGTAAAAAGAAATAAAGATTAAGTGCAATGAGTAATAATAAGAATACTTACGAAATTTGAAATGCTGGAAAAAATTGCGACGGTCTCCTTCCAAATCCAAAATTCGTAAATAAATTTTTTGTTGCCAAACCAGGAAACTAAACTTTTGATTCTATTTGATCTGTTGCCAGACCGGGAAACAAAACTTTTTATTTTATCTATGACGTCATTTACTCGACTTATCAAGGGCATAAACCAATCTACATTCAACTAACGACAACTAAATGAAGAGAATGTTTCTATTTTTAGTTTTATTTTAGCTTTTCAGTTTATTCCTTTAAGTTATTTTAATTTTTTATTCTTAGTTTGTTAGTGGCGAACGGCCTTGGCGTTCCCATAGCATTTTTATCTCCGACGACTGCCGAGACTGTTGCCACTCGGAAGACTGAGTGCCGAAATTATTGTTTTCGCAGTTTTTAATTAATAACTCCGCGGATTATTGTTGTACGAAGATGGGACCGGTATCGATGGATTTGTTGATTTTTTTCGAATCCGGAGATATGCGTTTCGAATTCCAACTCGGCGCCGTTCCCAAGTTATTCGAGAAAAACGAATTTGGCACTCGGCCAAATCCCTAAAACAGGGAAAACGGGTGAAAGAAAGTGCAAAACGTAGGGAAACGTAGGGGAAAAAGCAGTTTTTAATTAATATCTCGGCTAATTAAAGTCGCACGAAGATGCCAATGGTCAATATGGGGAGCCACGGGAATTCTGAATCCAACGGTACCTTCCGCTAAGCTCTACACCCAGCCGTTCTTGAGAAGATGATGTTACAAACACACAAACAGACAGAGGCACACAGATTTTAATAGTATAGAGTTTCCATCGTCCCTTCTTCTGTAGAGTGGGTAGCCATTCACGTTCTCTTTAGTTTCTGCCTGAAACGGTTTCGGAAATCCTTTCGAACATACACCATCACTCATGCAGGGAGAGTTTCTATTCAGTTCACCGCAGGGTCCGTGAATCATCGATGACTTCACAATGTTGTGTAGCTCCGGATGTCGAGTAGCATCTGGAAGTTCAGCACGCACCAGCGAGTCGATGCACTCTGCATCTCTTATTTTGTCTTCTTCCGCTAAAAACAACAAAAGGTGCATATGAGGCAATCCTCTCTTCTGAAATTCGATGACGTGTATATCTGCAATGGTCGCACCTAAGATGTGATTCTTTGTCAAATCTTGCATCAAAGCCGTTTTCTTCAGGTCAAATACCCTCGAAACGATGTCCGGGCGATCGTGAGCCTTCTGTCCTGGGAATAAGTTTTCTGTTATATCCGGCCATTTAGGGTTGCACGTGAAAGTCAAAAACAGATCCGGTTTACCAAAGTCGCGCACAATGGCCATCGAGTCCTGATAGTTTTGCTGCATGCAGCGAGGGCTTCCTATAAACGTTGACGGAAGTATAACCGGTATTCCAGGGCGGACGCCCGTCTCTTAACCAACTCTGTAAATGTGATCGGCAAGACCCATGTAAGCTTCCACTCTCAGATTCGTCTGATGGCTCCGGAGTTATTTCCGGCCATTTAGGGTTGCACGTGAAAGTCAAAAACAGATCCGGTTTACCAAAGTCGCGCACAATGGCCATCGAGTCCTGATAGTTTTGCTGCATGCAGCGAGGGCTTCCTATAAACGTTGACGGAAGTATAACCGGTATTCCAGGGCGGACGCCCGTCTCTTAACCAACTCTGTAAATGTGATCGGCAAGACCCGTGTAAGCTTCCACTCTCAGATTCGTCTGATGGCTCCGGAGGTACGCAATCCTGTTGCCTTCAACTTTTACGTATGCATCCACGAGATACGGCTGAAACAATTTCCGGCCATACAAAATCGGGTTGTAGCAATCTCGTCGTACGGACACCCTGTGACTGTAAAACTGTAACTCTGTGTATTGCTGTTCGACTCTGAATCCTTGCTCGCCGTGAGGAAAGAAAAGTACGTACGTCATGGGTTCTAAGTTGGGATTTAAGGTACTGATGTTGATGAGACCGCCACCTCTCGGATGGATCACGATGTCTCGGTTTCGATGGAGGAGCACCGTCCGTACTCTTGAAGACGACTGCAACTTCATTTTCTTTCGGAGCATTGTAACGTCCCCTGTGCTCGCCTGCAGCAACACTTTCACCCTTGATGTACATGCGGATATCCCCAGCAGTTTCGGCACCTTGCTCTCGTACAGTTTCTTCTTCGAATTCCTTCAGCATCTTGTAGGCTTCCGCATATGAATTAACGTTCCTTAAAACTGTGTCCAACTGTCTCAGGAGTTCGGCGTTCAGGGCAACATTTCCAAATATGTTCATTCTCTGCCTGAGGGCTTGATCCGAATCTAAAATGTACAGCTGAGCATACTGTTCTTGACCGGGATGAGGCGGATGAAGGTGGCTCGTTCGATGATATATGGCACCGTGAATCCTGAAGCAGTAGGGACCCGAAGCCGAAGGCATTTCTATATTGGCACCCAATGAAGCAAAACTGAGCAGGCAGTTGTAAGTACGTATGTTGGCAAAAAACTCTTCAGAAAACGGGTGGTTCCCATTCATTAAATTGTGCCATTCTTCTGGATATCTTCTTTCAGCTTCGACAATTTTCCCATTGTTACAGCAGTGCATGTATCTTCCTCTTGCATTCCTTTCTCCCGTAAAGAACAATCCGTTGCAGAGATCGCAGGAAGCTTCCATTGAACCGGCGCTGTGTTGCTCAACATAAACTTCGAGTCCACATCTTCCTGCATTGTGAAGAGTGCTGCGTGAACGTTGTGCTGCATTCATGCGTAGCCTGTCTTCTCGTACGGACATTGTTTCTTCGGATAGGACTTGTCTGTGGCGTGCAGAGTCTCGCGTTCTTCGTGTAGCAGCGTCCTCTTCCGACTCTTCCGCTCGAACTTGACGATGACGATGAGAGTCCAGTCTG
This sequence comes from Stegodyphus dumicola, assembly GCF_044657685.1. Classification (NCBI taxonomy): domain Eukaryota; kingdom Metazoa; phylum Arthropoda; class Arachnida; order Araneae; family Eresidae; genus Stegodyphus; species Stegodyphus dumicola. The sequence goes on from NC_140777.1 coordinate 143,556,439, forward strand.
TGCCTCCTACTGGTTTCTTCTTCACTTTCTTGAGCACGCAAATTTTCTTGACATTGGGATTGCCTGCTGAGTCTCCTAATGGTTTCTTGTTCCGTTTCTGCAGCGCGTAAATTTTCTTGATGTTGAGCTTTCCTGCCGAGTCTCGTAGCGGTTTCTTCTTCCGTTTCTTGAGCGCGTAGGTTTGCTTGCCGACGCGCTTGCGTGCTGCGTCTCGCAGCAATTTCTTCTTCATTTTCCGCAGCTCGCCGTAAACTCTGTGCTTCAGCTCTTCGTCTTCTTGATGCATCTCCTGTAATGCCTCTTTTCCGTTTCGGCATTTCAGTACGTTAAAAAAAGCACTACTAAAATATTAACTCGACTCAAAAAATTGACTACGCAGATGAAAGAAAAAAATTGCTCATTAAACCAATACTGCTGGAAAAAAAATTAATGCATTCTATATGTATACAACACAAATTTTAAAATAATCCTAGACTAAATGAAAAATTTTCCACTTAAGAGCAAATTAATTTTAAAAAATCAAAAATGTAAAACAAAAACTTCCCTGTTAAAAAATTGCTGGCAAATAAGAAATAATATGGGTAATATTATGAAAAATTCCAAGCACAGATAAAAATTATGAAAATATTTCTAAGAATTAGGTCCATCTGAGAACAATGCACATAAACAGAAAATGAAAACCTAAACACAAAATAAATAAAAGGTATAAATACAAATATAAATTAGGAACTTCTGAAATCAATTCTGAAATTCAAATAACAAACCTAACAAAATAACAAATCTAATAAAATATAGAACATTCGATCGCCTTAAAACGATAATTGTTATCGCACACAGGAAAATGTCAAAAATATAAAATGTAAATGCAATTTATCGAGCAACAATAACAGAAATATAAAACACGAATGAATCGATCTTTAAAAAAATACAAAATAATACATTAAATATATAAAAAGAGTCACCAAGTTAATGTTCCGAAGAATTCTCAAGTTCTAAACTAACAGGAGCATATAAAAGTCTAAAATACTACTTTAAATTACTAAAACTACAAATATAAATGCAAAAAACAATCAAATATCCTGTAAAAAGAAATAAAGATTAAGTGCAATGAGTAATAATAAGAATACTTACGAAATTTGAAATGCTGGAAAAAATTGCGACGGTCTCCTTCCAAATCCAAAATTCGTAAATAAATTTTTTGTTGCCAAACCAGGAAACTAAACTTTTGATTCTATTTGATCTGTTGCCAGACCGGGAAACAAAACTTTTTATTTTATCTATGACGTCATTTACTCGACTTATCAAGGGCATAAACCAATCTACATTCAACTAACGACAACTAAATGAAGAGAATGTTTCTATTTTTAGTTTTATTTTAGCTTTTCAGTTTATTCCTTTAAGTTATTTTAATTTTTTATTCTTAGTTTGTTAGTGGCGAACGGCCTTGGCGTTCCCATAGCATTTTTATCTCCGACGACTGCCGAGACTGTTGCCACTCGGAAGACTGAGTGCCGAAATTATTGTTTTCGCAGTTTTTAATTAATAACTCCGCGGATTATTGTCGTACGAAGATGGGACCGGTATCGATGGATTTGTTGATTTTTTTCGAATCCGGAGATATGCGTTTCGAATTCCAACTCGGCGCCGTTCCCAAGTTATTCGAGAAAAACGAATTTGGCACTCGGCCAAATCCCTAAAACAGGGAAAACGGGTGAAAGAAAGTGCAAAACGTAGGGAAACGTAGGGGAAAAAGCAGTTTTTAATTAATATCTCGGCTAATTAAAGTCGCACGAAGATGCCAATGGTCAATATGGCGAGCCACGGGAATTCTGAATCCAACGGTACCTTCCGCTAAGCTCTACACCCAGCCGTTCTTGAGAAGATGATGTTACAAACACACAAACAGACAGAGGCACACAGATTTTAATAGTAAAGTTTCCATCGTCCCTTCTTCTGTAGAGTGGGTAGCCATTCACGTTCTCTTTAGTTTCTGCCTGAAACCGTTTCGGAAATCCTTTCGAACATACACCATCACTCATGCAGGGAGAGTTTCTATTCAGTTCACCGCAGGGTCCGTGAATCATCGATGACTTCACAATGTTGTGTAGCTCCGGATGTCGAGTAGCATCTGGAAGTTCAGCACGCACCAGCGAGTCGATGCACTCTGCATCTCTTATTTTGTCTTCTTCCGCTAAAAACAACAAAAGGTGCATATGAGGCAATCCTCTCTTCTGAAATTCGATGACGTGTATATCTGCAATGGTCGCACCTAAGATGTGATTCTTTGTCAAATCTTGCATCAAAGCCGTTTTCTTCAGGTCAAATACCCTCGAAACGATGTCCGGGCGATCGTGAGCCTTCTGTCCTGGGAATAAGTTTTCTGTTATATCCGGCCATTTAGGGTTGCACGTGAAAGTCAAAAACAGATCCGGTTTACCAAAGTCGCGCACAATGGCCATCGAGTCCTGATAGTTTTGCTGCATGCAGCGAGGGCTTCCTATAAACGTTGACGGAAGTATAACCGGTATTCCAGGGCGGACGCCCGTCTCTTAACCAACTCTGTAAATGTGATCGGCAAGACCCATGTAAGCTTCCACTCTCAGATTCGTCTGATGGCTTCAGAGTTATTTCCGGCCATTTAGGGTTGCACGTGAAAGTCAAAAACAGATCCGGTTTACCAAAGTCGCGCACAATGGCCATCGAGTCCTGATAGTTTTGCTGCATGCAGCGAGGGCTTCCTATAAACGTTGACGGAAGTATAACCGGTATTCCAGGGCGGACGGCCGTCTCTTAACCAACTCTGTAAATGTGATCGGCAAGACCCATGTAAGCTTCCACTCTCAGATTCGTCTGATGGCTCCGGAGTTATTTCCGGCCATTTAGGGTTGCACGTGAAAGTCAAAAACAGATCCGGTTTACCAAAGTCGCGCACAATGGCCATCGAGTCCTGATAGTTTTGCTGCATGCAGCGAGGGCTTCCTATAAACGTTGACGGAAGTATAACCGGTATTCCAGGGCGGACGCCCGTCTCTTAACCAACTCTGTAAATGTGATCGGCAAGACCCGTGTAAGCTTCCACTCTCAGATTCGTCTGATGGCTCCGGAGGTACGCAATCCTGTTGCCTTCAACTTTTACGTATGCATCCACGAGATACTGCTGAAACAATTTCCGGCCATACAAAATCGGGTTGTAGCAATCTCGTCGTACGGACACCCTGTGACTGTAAAACTGTAACTCTGTGTATTGCTGTCCGACTCTGAATCCTTGCTCGCCGTGAGGAAAGAAAAGTACGTACGTCATGGGTTCCAAGTTGGGATTTAAGGTACTGATGTTGATGAGACCGCCACCTCTCGGATGGATCACGATGTCTCGGTTTCGATGGAGGAGCGCCGTCCGTACTCTTGAAGACGACTGCAACTTCATTTTCTTTCGGAGCATTGTAACGTCCCCTGTGCTCGCCTGCAGCAACACTTTCACCCTTGATGTACATGCGGATATCCGCAGCAGTTTCGGCACCTTGCTCTCGTACAGTTTCTTCTTCGAATTCCTTCAGCATCTTGTAGGCTTCCGCATATGGATTAACGTTCCTTAAAACTGTGTCCAACTGTCTCAGGAGTTCGGCGTTCAGGGCAACATTTCCAAATATGTTCATTCTCTGCCTGAGGGCTTGATCCGAATCTAAGATGTACAGCTGAGCATACTGTTCTTGACCGGGATGAGGCGGATGAAGGTGGCTCGTTCGATGATATATGGCACCGTGAATCCTGAAGCAGTAGGGACCCGAAGCCGAAGGCATTTCTATATTGGCACCCAATGAAGCAAAACTGAGCAGGCAGTTGTAAGTACGTATGTTGGCAAAAAACTCTTCAGAAAACGGGTGGTTCCCATTCATTAAATTGTGCCATTCTTCTGGATATCTTCTTTCAGCTTCGACAATTTTCCCATTGTTACAGCAGTGCATGTATCGTCCTCTTGCATTCCTTTCTCCCGTAAAGAACAATCCGTTGCAGAGATCGCAGGAAGCTTCCATTGAACTGGCGCTGTGTTGCTCAACATAAACTTCGAGTCCACATCTTCCTGCATTGTGAAGAGTGCTGCGTGAACGTTGTGCTGCATTCATGCGTAGCCTGTCTTCTCGTACGGACATTGTTTCTTCGGATAGGACTTGTCTGTGGCGTGCAGAGTCTCGCGTTCTTCGTGTAGCAGCGTCCTCTTCCGACTCTTCCGCTCGAACTTGACGATGACGATGAGAGTCCAGTCTGTGCCTCCTACTGGTTTCTTCTTCACTTTCTTGAGCACGCAAATTTTCTTGACATTGGGATTGCCCGCTGAGTCTCCTAATGGTTTCTTGTTCCGTTTCTGCAGCGCGTAAATTTTCTTGATGTTGAGCTTTCCTGCCGAGTCTCGTAGCGGTTTCTTCTTCCGTTTCTTGAGCGCGTAGGTTTGCTTGCCGACGCGCTTGCGTGCTCCGTCTCGCAGCAGTTTCTTCTTCATTTTCCGCAGCTCGCCGTAAACTCTGTGCTTCAGCTCTTCGTCTTCTTGATGCATCTCCTGTAATGCCTCTTTTCCGTTTCGGCATTTCAGTACGTTAAAAAAAGCACTACTAAAATATTAACTCGACTCAAAAAATTGACTACGCAGATGAAAGAAAAAAATTGCTCATTAAACCAATACTGCTGGAAAAAAAATTAATGCATTCTATATGTATACAACACAAATTTTAAAATAATCCTAGACTAAATGAAAAATTTTCCACTTAAGAGCAAATTAATTTTAAAAAATCAAAAATGTAAAACAAAAACTTCCCTGTTAAAAAATTGCTGGCAAATAAGAAATAATATGGGTAATATTATGAAAAATTCCAAGCACAGATAAAAATTATGAAAATATTTCTAATAATTAGGTCAATCTGAGAACAATGCACATAAACAGAAAATGAAAACCTAAACACAAAATAAATAAAAGGTATAAATACAAATATAAATTAGGAACTTCTGAAATCAATTCTGAAATTCAAATAAGAAACCTAACAAAATAACAAATCTAATAAAATATAGAACATTCGATCGCCTTAAAACGATAATTGTTATCGCACACAGGAAAATGTCAAAAATATAAAATGTAAATGCAATTTATCGAGCAACAATAACAGAAATATAAAACACGAATGAATCGATCTTTAAAAAAATACAAAAGAATACATTAAATATATAAAAAGAGTCACCAAGTTAATGTTCCGAAGAATTCTCAAGTTCTAAACTAACAGGAGCATATAAAAGTCTAAAATACTACTTTAAATTACTAAAACTACAAATATAAATGCAAAAAACAATCAAATATCCTGTAAAAAGAAATAAAGATTAAGTGCAATGAGTAATAATAAGAATACTTACGAAATTTGAAATGCTGGAAAAAATTGCGACGGTCTCCTTCCAAATCCAAAATTCGTAAATAAATTTTTTGTTGCCAAACCAGGAAACTAAACTTTTGATTCTATTTGATCTGTTGCCAGACCGGGAAACAAAACTTTTTATTTTATCTATGACGTCATTTACTCGACTTATCAAGGGCATAAACCAATCTACATTCAACTAACGACAACTAAATGAAGAGAATGTTTCTATTTTTAGTTTTATTTTAGCTTTTCAGTTTATTCCTTTAAGTTATTTTAATTTTTTATTCTTAGTTTGTTAGTGGCGAACGGCCTTGGCGTTCCCATAGCATTTTTATCTCCGACGACTGCCGAGACTGTTGCCACTCGGAAGACTGAGTGCCGAAATTATTGTTTTCGCAGTTTTTAATTAATAACTCCGCGGATTATTGTTGTACGAAGATGGGACCGGTATCGATGGATTTGTTGATTTTTTTCGAATCCGGAGATATGCGTTTCGAATTCCAACTCGGCGCCGTTCCCAAGTTATTCGAGAAAAACGAATTTGGCACTCGGCCAAATCCCTAAAACAGGGAAAACGGGTGAAAGAAAGTGCAAAACGTAGGGAAACGTAGGGGAAAAAGAAGTTTTTAATTAATATCTCGGCTAATTAAAGTCGCACGAAGATGCCAATGGTCAATATGGCGAGCCACGGGAATTCTGAATCCAACGGTACCTTCCGCTAAGCTCTACACCCAGCCGTTCTTGAGAAGATGATGTTACAAACACACAAACAGACAGATGCACACAGATTTTAATAGTATAGAGTTTCCATCGTCCCTTCTTCTGTAGAGTGGGTAGCCATTCACGTTCTCTTTAGTTTCTGCCTGAAACGGTTTCGGAAATCCTTTCGAACATACACCATCACTCATGCAGGGAGAGTTTCTATTCAGTTCACCGCAGGGTCCGTGAATCATCGATGACTTCACAATGTTGTGTAGCTCCGGATGTCGAGTAGCATCTGGAAGTTCAGCACGCACCAGCGAGTCGATGCACTCTGCATCTCTTATTTTGTCTTCTTCCGCTAAAAACAACAAAAGGTGCATATGAGGCAATCCTCTCTTCTGAAATTCGATGACGTGTATATCTGCAATGGTCGCACCTAAGATGTGATTCTTTGTCAAATCTTGCATCAAAGCCGTTTTCTTCAGGTCAAATACCCTCGAAACGATGTCCGGGCGATCGTGAGCCTTCTGTCCTGGGAATAAGTTTTCTGTTATATCCGGCCATTTAGGGTTGCACGTGAAAGTCAAAAACAGATCCGGTTTACCAAAGTCGCGCACAATGGCCATCGAGTCCTGATAGTTTTGCTGCATGCAGCGAGGGCTTCCTATAAATGTTGACGGAAGTATAACCGGTATTCCAGGGCGGACGCCCGTCTCTTAACCAACTCTGTAAATGTGATCGGCAAGACCCATGTAAGCTTCCACTCTCAGATTCGTCTGATGGCTCCGGAGTTATTTCCGGCCATTTAGGGTTGCACGTGAAAGTCAAAAACAGATCCGGTTTACCAAAGTCGCGCACAATGGCCATCGAGTCCTGATAGTTTTGCTGCATGCAGCGAGGGCTTCCTATAAACGTTGACGGAAGTATAACCGGTATTCCAGGGCGGACGCCCGTCTCTTAACCAACTCTGTAAATGTGATCGGCAAGACCCGTGTAAGCTTCCACTCTCAGATTCGTCTGATGGCTCCGGAGGTACGCAATCCTGTTGCCTTCAACTTTTACGTATGCATCCACGAGATACGGCTGAAACAATTTCCGGCCATACAAAATCGGGTTGTAGCAATCTCGTCGTACGGACACCCTGTGACTGTAAAACTGTAACTCTGTGTATTGCTGTTCGACTCTGAATCCTTGCTCGCCGTGAGGAAAGAAAAGTACGTACGTCATGGGTTCTAAGTTGGGATTTAAGGTACTGATGTTGATGAGACCGCCACCTCTCGGATGGATCACGATGTCTCGGTTTCGATGGAGGAGCACCGTCCGTACTCTTGAAGACGACTGCAACTTCATTTTCTTTCGGAGCATTGTAACGTCCCCTGTGCTCGCCTGCAGCAACACTTTCACCCTTGATGTACATGCGGATATCCCCAGCAGTTTCGGCACCTTGCTCTCGTACAGTTTCTTCTTCGAATTCCTTCAGCATCTTGTAGGCTTCCGCATATGGATTAACGTTCCTTAAAACTGTGTCCAACTGTCTCAGGAGTTCGGCGTTCAGGGCAACATTTCCAAATATGTTCATTCTCTGCCTGAGGGCTTGATCCGAATCTAAAATGTACAGCTGAGCATACTGTTCTTGACCGGGATGAGGCGGATGAAGGTGGCTCGTTCGATGATATATGGCACCGTGAATCCTGAAGCAGTAGGGACCCGAAGCCGAAGGCATTTCTATATTGGCACCCAATGAAGCAAAACTGAGCAGGCAGTTGTAAGTACGTATGTTGGCAAAAAACTCTTCAGAAAACGGCTGGTTCCCATTCATTAAATTGTGCCATTCTTCTGGATATCTTCTTTCAGCTTCGACAATTTTCCCATTGTTACAGCAGTGCATGTATCTTCCTCTTGCATTCCTTTCTCCCGTAAAGAACAATCCGTTGCAGAGATCGCAGGAAGCTTCCATTGAACCGGCGCTGTGTTGCTCAACATAAACTTCGAGTCCACATCTTCCTGCATTGTGAAGAGTGCTGCGTGAACGTTGTGCTGCATTCATGCGTAGCCTGTCTTCTCGTACGGACATTGTTTCTTCGGATAGGACTTGTCTGTGGCGTGCAGAGTCTCGCGTTCTTCGTGTAGCAGCGTCCTCTTCCGACTCTTCCGCTCGAACTTGACGATGACGATGAGAGTCCAGTCTGTGCCTCCTACTGGTTTCTTCTTCACTTTCTTGAGCACGCAAATTTTCTTGACATTGGGATTGCCTGCTGAGTCTCCTAATGGTTTCTTGTTCCGTTTCTGCAGCGCGTAAATTTTCTTGATGTTGAGCTTTCCTGCCGAGTCTCGTAGCGGTTTCTTCTTCCGTTTCTTGAGCGCGTAGGTTTGCTTGCCGACGCGCTTGCGTGCTCCGTCTCGCAGCAATTTCTTCTTCATTTTCCGCAGCTCGCCGTAAACTCTGTGCTTCAGCTCTTCGTCTTCTTGATGCATCTCCTGTAATGCCTCTTTTCCGTTTCGGCATTTCAGTACGTTAAAAAAAGCACTACTAAAATATTAACTCGACTCAAAAAATTGACTACGCAGATGAAAGAAAAAAATTGCTCATTAAACCAATACTGCTGGAAAAAAAAAATTAATGCATTCTATATGTATACAACACAAATTTTAAAATAATCCTAGACTAAATGAAAAATTTTCCACTTAAGAGCAAATTAATTTTAAAAAATCAAAAATGTAAAACAAAAACTTCCCTGTTAAAAAATTGCTGGCAAATAAGAAATAATATGGGTAATATTATGAAAAATTCCAAGCACAGATAAAAATTATGAAAATATTTCTAATAATTAGGTCAATCTGAGAACAATGCACATAAACAGAAAATGAAAACCTAAACACAAAATAAATAAAAGGTATAAATACAAATATAAATTAGGAACTTCTGAAATCAATTCTGAAATTCAAATAAGAAACCTAACAAAATAACAAATCTAATAAAATATAGAACATTCGATCGCCTTAAAACGATAATTGTTATCGCACACAGGAAAATGTCAAAAATATAAAATGTAAATGCAATTTATCGAGCAACAATAACAGAAATATAAAACACGAATGAATCGATCTTTAAAAAAATACAAAATAATACATTAAATATATAAAAAGAGTCACCAAGTTAATGTTCCGAAGAATTCTCAAGTTCTAAACTAACAGGAGCATATAAAAGTCTAAAATACTACTTTAAATTACTAAAACTACAAATATAAATGCAAAAAACAATCAAATATCCTGTAAAAAGAAATAAAGATTAAGTGCAATGAGTAATAATAAGAATACTTACGAAATTTGAAATGCTGGAAAAAATTGCGACGGTCTCCTTCCAAATCCAAAATTCGTAAATAAATTTTTTGTTGCCAAACCAGGAAACTAAACTTTTGATTCTATTTGATCTGTTGCCAGACCGGGAAACAAAACTTTTTATTTTATCTATGACGTCATTTACTCGACTTATCAAGGGCATAAACCAATCTACATTCAACTAACGACAACTAAATGAAGAGAATGTTTCTATTTTTAGTTTTATTTTAGCTTTTCAGTTTATTCCTTTAAGTTATTTTAATTTTTTATTCTTAGTTTGTTAGTGGCGAACGGCCTTGGCGTTCCCATAGCATTTTTATCTACGACGACTGCCGAGACTGTTGCCACTCGGAAGACTGAGTGCCGAAATTATTGTTTTCGCAGTTTTTAATTAATAACTCCGCGGATTATTGTCGTACGAAGATGGGACCGGTATCGATGGATTTGTTGATTTTTTTCGAATCCGGAGATATGCGTTTCGAATTCCAACTCGGCGCCGTTCCCAAGTTATTCGAGAAAAACGAATTTGGCACTCGGCCAAATCCCTAAAACAGGGAAAACGGGTGAAAGAAAGTGCAAAACGTAGGGAAACGTAGGGGAAAAAGAAGTTTTTAATTAATATCTCGGCTAATTAAAGTCGCACGAAGATGCCAATGGTCAATATGGCGAGCCACGGGAATTCTGAATCCAACGGTACCTTCCGCTAAGCTCTACACCCAGCCGTTCTTGAGAAGATGATGTTACAAACACACAAACAGACAGAGGCACACAGATTTTAATAGTATAGAGTTTCCATCGTCCCTTCTTCTGTAGAGTGGGTAGCCATTCACGTTCTCTTTAGTTTCTGCCTGAAACGGTTTCGGAAATCCTTTCGAACATACACCATCACTCATGCAGGGAGAGTTTCTATTCAGTTCACCGCAGGGTCCGTGAATCATCGATGACTTCACAATGTTGTGTAGCTCCGGATGTCGAGTAGCATCTGGAAGTTCAGCACGCACCAGCGAGTCGATGCACTCTGCATCTCTTATTTTGTCTTCTTCCGCTAAAAACAACAAAAGGTGCATATGAGGCAATCCTCTCTTCTGAAATTCGATGACGTGTATATCTGCAATGGTCGCACCTAAGATGTGATTCTTTGTCAAATCTTGCATCAAAGCCGTTTTCTTCAGGTCAAATACCCTCGAAACGATGTCCGGGCGATCGTGAGCCTTCTGTCCTGGGAATAAGTTTTCTGTTATATCCGGCCATTTAGGGTTGCACGTGAGAGTCAAAAACAGATCCGGTTTACCAAAGTCGCGCACAATGGCCATCGAGTCCTGATAGTTTTGCTGCATGCAGCGAGGGCTTCCTATAAACGTTGACGGAAGTATAACCGGTATTCCAGGGCGGACGCCCGTCTCTTAACCAACTCTGTAAATGTGATCGGCAAGACCCATGTAAGCTTCCACTCTCAGATTCGTCTGATGGCTCCGGAGTTATTTACGGCCATTTAGGGTTGCACGTGAAAGTCAAAAACAGATTCGGTTTACCAAAGTCGCGCACAATGGCCATCGAGTCCTGATAGTTTTGCTGCATGCAGCGAGGGCTTCCTATAAACGTTGACGGAAGTATAACCGGTATTCCAGGGCGGACGCCCGTCTCTTAACCAACTCTGTAAATGTGATCGGCAAGACCCATGTAAGCTTCCACTCTCAGATTCGTCTGATGGCTCCGGAGGTACGCAATCCTGTTGCCTTCAACTTTTACGTATGCATCCACGAGATACTGCTGAAACAATTTCCGGCCATACAAAATCGGGTTGTAGCAATCTCGTCGTACGGACACCCTGTGACTGTAAAACTGTAACTCTGTGTATTGCTGTCCGACTCTGAATCCTTGCTCGCCGTGAGGAAAGAAAAGTACGTACGTCATGGGTTCCAAGTTGGGATTTAAGGTACTGATGTTGATGAGACCGCCACCTCTCGGATGGATCACGATGTCTCGGTTTCGATGGAGGAGCACCGTCCGTACTCTTGAAGACGACTGCAACTTCATTTTCTTTCGGAGCATTGTAACGTCCCCTGTGCTCGCCTGCAGCAACACTTTCACCCTTGATGTACATGCGGATATCCGCAGCAGTTTCGGCACCTTGCTCTCGTACAGTTTCTTCTTCGAATTCCTTCAGCATCTTGTAGGCTTCCGCATATGGATTAACGTTCCTTAAAACTGTGTCCAACTGTCTCAGGAGTTCGGCGTTCAGGGCAACATTTCCAAATATGTTCATTCTCTGCCTGAGGGCTTGATCCGAATCTAAAATGTACAGCTGAGCATACTGTTCTTGACCGGGATGAGGCGGATGAAGGTGGCTCGTTCGATGATATATGGCACCGTGAATCCTGAAGCAGTAGGGACCCGAAGCCGAAGGCATTTCTATATTGGCACCCAATGAAGCAAAACTGAGCAGGCAGTTGTAAGTACGTATGTTGGCAAAAAACTCTTCAGAAAACGGGTGGTTCCCATTCATTAAATTGTGCCATTCTTCTGGATATCTTCTTTCAGCTTCGACAATTTTCCCATTGTTACAGCAGTGCATGTATCTTCCTCTTGCATTCCTTTCTCCCGTAAAGAACAATCCGTTGCAGAGATCGCAGGAAGCTTCCATTGAACCGGCGCTGTGTTGCTCAACATAAACTTCGAGTCCACATCTTCCTGCATTGTGAAGAGTGCTGCGTGAACGTTGTGCTGCATTCATGCGTAGCCTGTCTTCTCGTACGGACATTGTTTCTTCGGATAGGACTTGTCTGTGGCGTGCAGCGTCTCTCGTTCTTCGTGTAGCAGCTTCCTCTTCCGACTCTTCCGCTCGAACTTGACGATGACGATGAGAATCCAGTCTGTGCCTCCTACTGGTTTCTTCTTCACTTTCTTGAGCACGCAAATTTTCTTGACATTGGGATTGCCTGCTGAGTCTCCTAATGGTTTCTTGTTCCGTTTCTGCAGCACGTAAATTTTCTTGATGTTGAGCTTTCCTGCCGAGTCTCGTAGCGGTTTCTTCTTCCGTTTCTTGAGCGCGTAGGTTTGCTTGCCGACGCGCTTGCGTGCTCCGTCTCGCAGCAATTTCTTCTTCATTTTCCGCAGCTCGCCGTAAACTCTGTGCTTCAGCTCTTCGTCTTCTTGATGCATCTCCTGTAATGCCTCTTTTCCGTTTCGGCATTTCAGTACGTTAAAAAAAGCACTACTAAAATATTAACTCGACTCAAAAAATTGACTACGCAGATGAAAGAAAAAAATTGCTCATTAAACCAATACTGCTGGAAAAAAAAAATTAATGCATTCTATATGTATACAACACAAATTTTAAAATAATCCTAGACTAAATGAAAAATTTTCCACTTAAGAGCAAATTAATTTTAAAAAATCAAAAATGTAAAACAAAAACTTCCCTGTTAAAAAATTGCTGGCAAATAAGAAATAATATGGGTAATATTATGAAAAATTCCAAGCACAGATAAAAATTATGAAAATATTTCTAATAATTAGGTCAATCTGAGAACAATGCACATAAACAGAAAATGAAAACCTAAACACAAAATAAATAAAAGGTATAAATACAAATATAAATTAGGAACTTCTGAAATCAATTCTGAAATTCAAATAAGAAACCTAACAAAATAACAAATCTAATAAAATATAGAACATTCGATCGCCTTAAAACGATAATTGTTATCGCACACAGGAAAATGTCAAAAATATAAAATGTAAATGCAATTTATCGAGCAACAATAACAGAAATATAAAACACGAATGAATAGATCTTTAAAAAAATACAAAATAATACATTAAATATATAAAAAGAGTCACCAAGTTAATGTTCCGAAGAATTCTCAAGTTCTAAACTAACAGGAGCATATAAAAGTCTGAAATACTACTTTAAATTACTAAAACTACAAATATAAATGCAAAAAACAATCAAATATCCTGTAAAAAGAAATAAAGATTAAGTGCAATGAGTAATAATAAGAATATTTACGAAATTTGAAATGCTGGAAAAAATTGCGACGGTCTTCTTCCAAATCCAAAATTCGTAAATAAATTTTTTGTTGCCAAACCAGGAAACTAAACTTTTGATTCTATTTGATCTGTTGCCAGACCGGGAAACAAAACTTTTTATTTTATCTATGACGTCATTTACTCGACTTATCAAGGGCATAAACCAATCTACATTCAACTAACGACAACTAAATGAAGAGAATGTTTCTATTTTTAGTTTTATTTTAGCTTTTCAGTTTATTCCTTTAAGTTATTTTAATTTTTTATTCTTAGTTTGTTAGTGGCGAACGGCCTTGGCGTTCCCATAGCATTTTTATCTCCGACGACTGCCGAGACTGTTGCCACTCGGAAGACTGAGTGCCGAAATTATTGTTTTCGCAGTTTTTAATTAATAACTCCGCGGATTATTGTCGTACGAAGATGGGACCGGTATCGATGGATTTGTTGATTTTTTTCGAATCCGGAGATATGCGTTTCGAATTCCAACTCGGCGCCGTTCCCAAGTTATTCGAGAAAAACGAATTTGGCACTCGGCCAAATCCCTAAAACAGGGAAAACGGGTGAAAGAAAGTGCAAAACGTAGGGAAACGTAGGGGAAAAAGCAGTTTTTAATTAATATCTCGGCTAATTAAAGTCGCACGAAGATGCCAATGGTCAATATGGCGAGCCACGGGAATTCTGAATCCAACGGTACCTTCCGCTAAGCTCTACACCCAGCCGTTCTTGAGAAGATGATGTTACAAACACACAAACAGACAGAGGCACACAGATTTTAATAGTTAATAGATAATTTTAATAGATAACAATGGCCATCGAGTCCTGATAGTTTTGCTGCATGCAGCGAGGGCTTCCTATAAACGTTGACGGAAGTATAACCGGTATTCCAGGGCGGACGCCCGTCTCTTAACCAACTCTGTAAATGTGATCGGCAAGACCCATGTAAGCTTCCACTCTCAGATTCGTCTGATGGCTTCAGAGTTATTTCCGGCCATTTAGGGTTGCACGTGAAAGTCAAAAACAGATCCGGTTTACCAAAGTCGCGCACAATGGCCATCGAGTCCTGATAGTTTTGCTGCATGCAGCGAGGGCTTCCTATAAACGTTGACGGAAGTATAACCGGTATTCCAGGGCGGACGGCCGTCTCTTAACCAACTCTGTAAATGTGATCGGCAAGACCCATGTAAGCTTCCACTCTCAGATTCGTCTGATGGCTCCGGAGTTATTTCCGGCCATTTAGGGTTGCACGTGAAAGTCAAAAACAGATCCGGTTTACCAAAGTCGCGCACAATGGCCATCGAGTCCTGATAGTTTTGCTGCATGCAGCGAGGGCTTCCTATAAACGTTGACGGAAGTATAACCGGTATTCCAGGGCGGACGCCCGTCTCTTAACCAACTCTGTAAATGTGATCGGCAAGACCCGTGTAAGCTTCCACTCTCAGATTCGTCTGATGGCTCCGGAGGTACGCAATCCTGTTGCCTTCAACTTTTACGTATGCATCCACGAGATACTGCTGAAACAATTTCCGGCCATACAAAATCGGGTTGTAGCAATCTCGTCGTACGGACACCCTGTGACTGTAAAACTGTAACTCTGTGTATTGCTGTCCGACTCTGAATCCTTGCTCGCCGTGAGGAAAGAAAAGTACGTACGTCATGGGTTCCAAGTTGGGATTTAAGGTACTGATGTTGATGAGACCGCCACCTCTCGGATGGATCACGATGTCTCGGTTTCGATGGAGGAGCGCCGTCCGTACTCTTGAAGACGACTGCAACTTCATTTTCTTTCGGAGCATTGTAACGTCCCCTGTGCTCGCCTGCAGCAACACTTTCACCCTTGATGTACATGCGGATATCCGCAGCAGTTTCGGCACCTTGCTCTCGTACAGTTTCTTCTTCGAATTCCTTCAGCATCTTGTAGGCTTCCGCATATGGATTAACGTTCCTTAAAACTGTGTCCAACTGTCTCAGGAGTTCGGCGTTCAGGGCAACATTTCCAAATATGTTCATTCTCTGCCTGAGGGCTTGATCCGAATCTAAGATGTACAGCTGAGCATACTGTTCTTGACCGGGATGAGGCGGATGAAGGTGGCTCGTTCGATGATATATGGCACCGTGAATCCTGAAGCAGTAGGGACCCGAAGCCGAAGGCATTTCTATATTGGCACCCAATGAAGCAAAACTGAGCAGGCAGTTGTAAGTACGTATGTTGGCAAAAAACTCTTCAGAAAACGGGTGGTTCCCATTCATTAAATTGTGCCATTCTTCTGGATATCTTCTTTCAGCTTCGACAATTTTCCCATTGTTACAGCAGTGCATGTATCGTCCTCTTGCATTCCTTTCTCCCGTAAAGAACAATCCGTTGCAGAGATCGCAGGAAGCTTCCATTGAACTGGCGCTGTGTTGCTCAACATAAACTTCGAGTCCACATCTTCCTGCATTGTGAAGAGTGCTGCGTGAACGTTGTGCTGCATTCATGCGTAGCCTGTCTTCTCGTACGGACATTGTTTCTTCGGATAGGACTTGTCTGTGGCGTGCAGAGTCTCGCGTTCTTCGTGTAGCAGCGTCCTCTTCCGACTCTTCCGCTCGAACTTGACGATGACGATGAGAGTCCAGTCTGTGCCTCCTACTGGTTTCTTCTTCACTTTCTTGAGCACGCAAATTTTCTTGACATTGGGATTGCCCGCTGAGTCTCCTAATGGTTTCTTGTTCCGTTTCTGCAGCGCGTAAATTTTCTTGATGTTGAGCTTTCCTGCCGAGTCTCGTAGCGGTTTCTTCTTCCGTTTCTTGAGCGCGTAGGTTTGCTTGCCGACGCGCTTGCGTGCTCCGTCTCGCAGCAGTTTCTTCTTCATTTTCCGCAGCTCGCCGTAAACTCTGTGCTTCAGCTCTTCGTCTTCTTGATGCATCTCCTGTAATGCCTCTTTTCCGTTTCGGCATTTCAGTACGTTAAAAAAAGCACTACTAAAATATTAACTCGACTCAAAAAATTGACTACGCAGATGAAAGAAAAAAATTGCTCATTAAACCAATACTGCTGGAAAAAAAATTAATGCATTCTATATGTATACAACACAAATTTTAAAATAATCCTAGACTAAATGAAAAATTTTCCACTTAAGAGCAAATTAATTTTAAAAAATCAAAAATGTAAAACAAAAACTTCCCTGTTAAAAAATTGCTGGCAAATAAGAAATAATATGGGTAATATTATGAAAAATTCCAAGCACAGATAAAAATTATGAAAATATTTCTAATAATTAGGTCAATCTGAGAACAATGCACATAAACAGAAAATGAAAACCTAAACACAAAATAAATAAAAGGTATAAATACAAATATAAATTAGGAACTTCTGAAATCAATTCTGAAATTCAAATAAGAAACCTAACAAAATAACAAATCTAATAAAATATAGAACATTCGATCGCCTTAAAACGATAATTGTTATCGCACACAGGAAAATGTCAAAAATATAAAATGTAAATGCAATTTATCGAGCAACAATAACAGAAATATAAAACACGAATGAATCGATCTTTAAAAAAATACAAAAGAATACATTAAATATATAAAAAGAGTCACCAAGTTAATGTTCCGAAGAATTCTCAAGTTCTAAACTAACAGGAGCATATAAAAGTCTAAAATACTACTTTAAATTACTAAAACTACAAATATAAATGCAAAAAACAATCAAATATCCTGTAAAAAGAAATAAAGATTAAGTGCAATGAGTAATAATAAGAATACTTACGAAATTTGAAATGCTGGAAAAAATTGCGACGGTCTCCTTCCAAATCCAAAATTCGTAAATAAATTTTTTGTTGCCAAACCAGGAAACTAAACTTTTGATTCTATTTGATCTGTTGCCAGACCGGGAAACAAAACTTTTTATTTTATCTATGACGTCATTTACTCGACTTATCAAGGGCATAAACCAATCTACATTCAACTAACGACAACTAAATGAAGAGAATGTTTCTATTTTTAGTTTTATTTTAGCTTTTCAGTTTATTCCTTTAAGTTATTTTAATTTTTTATTCTTAGTTTGTTAGTGGCGAACGGCCTTGGCGTTCCCATAGCATTTTTATCTCCGACGACTGCCGAGACTGTTGCCACTCGGAAGACTGAGTGCCGAAATTATTGTTTTCGCAGTTTTTAATTAATAACTCCGCGGATTATTGTTGTACGAAGATGGGACCGGTATCGATGGATTTGTTGATTTTTTTCGAATCCGGAGATATGCGTTTCGAATTCCAACTCGGCGCCGTTCCCAAGTTATTCGAGAAAAACGAATTTGGCACTCGGCCAAATCCCTAAAACAGGGAAAACGGGTGAAAGAAAGTGCAAAACGTAGGGAAACGTAGGGGAAAAAGAAGTTTTTAATTAATATCTCGGCTAATTAAAGTCGCACGAAGATGCCAATGGTCAATATGGCGAGCCACGGGAATTCTGAATCCAACGGTACCTTCCGCTAAGCTCTACACCCAGCCGTTCTTGAGAAGATGATGTTACAAACACACAAACAGACAGAGGCACACAGATTTTAATAGTATAGAGTTTCCATCGTCCCTTCTTCTGTAGAGTGGGTAGCCATTCACGTTCTCTTTAGTTTCTGCCTGAAACGGTTTCGGAAATCCTTTCGAACATACACCATCACTCATGCAGGGAGAGTTTCTATTCAGTTCACCGCAGGGTCCGTGAATCATCGATGACTTCACAATGTTGTGTAGCTCCGGATGTCGAGTAGCATCTGGAAGTTCAGCACGCACCAGCGAGTCGATGCACTCTGCATCTCTTATTTTGTCTTCTTCCGCTAAAAACAACAAAAGGTGCATATGAGGCAATCCTCTCTTCTGAAATTCGATGACGTGTATATCTGCAATGGTCGCACCTAAGATGTGATTCTTTGTCAAATCTTGCATCAAAGCCGTTTTCTTCAGGTCAAATACCCTCGAAACGATGTCCGGGCGATCGTGAGCCTTCTGTCCTGGGAATAAGTTTTCTGTTATATCCGGCCATTTAGGGTTGCACGTGAAAGTCAAAAACAGATCCGGTTTACCAAAGTCGCGCACAATGGCCATCGAGTCCTGATAGTTTTGCTGCATGCAGCGAGGGCTTCCTATAAATGTTGACGGAAGTATAACCGGTATTCCAGGGCGGACGCCCGTCTCTTAACCAACTCTGTAAATGTGATCGGCAAGACCCATGTAAGCTTCCACTCTCAGATTCGTCTGATGGCTCCGGAGTTATTTCCGGCCATTTAGGGTTGCACGTGAAAGTCAAAAACAGATCCGGTTTACCAAAGTCGCGCACAATGGCCATCGAGTCCTGATAGTTTTGCTGCATGCAGCGAGGGCTTCCTATAAACGTTGACGGAAGTATAACCGGTATTCCAGGGCGGACGCCCGTCTCTTAACCAACTCTGTAAATGTGATCGGCAAGACCCGTGTAAGCTTCCACTCTCAGATTCGTCTGATGGCTCCGGAGGTACGCAATCCTGTTGCCTTCAACTTTTACGTATGCATCCACGAGATACGGCTGAAACAATTTCCGGCCATACAAAATCGGGTTGTAGCAATCTCGTCGTACGGACACCCTGTGACTGTAAAACTGTAACTCTGTGTATTGCTGTTCGACTCTGAATCCTTGCTCGCCGTGAGGAAAGAAAAGTACGTACGTCATGGGTTCTAAGTTGGGATTTAAGGTACTGATGTTGATGAGACCGCCACCTCTCGGATGGATCACGATGTCTCGGTTTCGATGGAGGAGCACCGTCCGTACTCTTGAAGACGACTGCAACTTCATTTTCTTTCGGAGCATTGTAACGTCCCCTGTGCTCGCCTGCAGCAACACTTTCACCCTTGATGTACATGCGGATATCCCCAGCAGTTTCGGCACCTTGCTCTCGTACAGTTTCTTCTTCGAATTCCTTCAGCATCTTGTAGGCTTCCGCATATGGATTAACGTTCCTTAAAACTGTGTCCAACTGTCTCAGGAGTTCGGCGTTCAGGGCAACATTTCCAAATATGTTCATTCTCTGCCTGAGGGCTTGATCCGAATCTAAAATGTACAGCTGAGCATACTGTTCTTGACCGGGATGAGGCGGATGAAGGTGGCTCGTTCGATGATATATGGCACCGTGAATCCTGAAGCAGTAGGGACCCGAAGCCGAAGGCATTTCTATATTGGCACCCAATGAAGCAAAACTGAGCAGGCAGTTGTAAGTACGTATGTTGGCAAAAAACTCTTCAGAAAACGGCTGGTTCCCATTCATTAAATTGTGCCATTCTTCTGGATATCTTCTTTCAGCTTCGACAATTTTCCCATTGTTACAGCAGTGCATGTATCTTCCTCTTGCATTCCTTTCTCCCGTAAAGAACAATCCGTTGCAGAGATCGCAGGAAGCTTCCATTGAACCGGCGCTGTGTTGCTCAACATAAACTTCGAGTCCACATCTTCCTGCATTGTGAAGAGTGCTGCGTGAACGTTGTGCTGCATTCATGCGTAGCCTGTCTTCTCGTACGGACATTGTTTCTTCGGATAGGACTTGTCTGTGGCGTGCAGAGTCTCGCGTTCTTCGTGTAGCAGCGTCCTCTTCCGACTCTTCCGCTCGAACTTGACGATGACGATGAGAGTCCAGTCTGTGCCTCCTACTGGTTTCTTCTTCACTTTCTTGAGCACGCAAATTTTCTTGACATTGGGATTGCCTGCTGAGTCTCCTAATGGTTTCTTGTTCCGTTTCTGCAGCGCGTAAATTTTCTTGATGTTGAGCTTTCCTGCCGAGTCTCGTAGCGGTTTCTTCTTCCGTTTCTTGAGCGCGTAGGTTTGCTTGCCGACGCGCTTGCGTGCTCCGTCTCGCAGCAATTTCTTCTTCATTTTCCGCAGCTCGCCGTAAACTCTGTGCTTCAGCTCTTCGTCTTCTTGATGCATCTCCTGTAATGCCTCTTTTCCGTTTCGGCATTTCAGTACGTTAAAAAAAGCACTACTAAAATATTAACTCGACTCAAAAAATTGACTACGCAGATGAAAGAAAAAAATTGCTCATTAAACCAATACTGCTGGAAAAAAAAAATTAATGCATTCTATATGTATACAACACAAATTTTAAAATAATCCTAGACTAAATGAAAAATTTTCCACTTAAGAGCAAATTAATTTTAAAAAATCAAAAATGTAAAACAAAAACTTCCCTGTTAAAAAATTGCTGGCAAATAAGAAATAATATGGGTAATATTATGAAAAATTCCAAGCACAGATAAAAATTATGAAAATATTTCTAATAATTAGGTCAATCTGAGAACAATGCACATAAACAGAAAATGAAAACCTAAACACAAAATAAATAAAAGGTATAAATACAAATATAAATTAGGAACTTCTGAAATCAATTCTGAAATTCAAATAAGAAACCTAACAAAATAACAAATCTAATAAAATATAGAACATTCGATCGCCTTAAAACGATAATTGTTATCGCACACAGGAAAATGTCAAAAATATAAAATGTAAATGCAATTTATCGAGCAACAATAACAGAAATATAAAACACGAATGAATCGATCTTTAAAAAAATACAAAATAATACATTAAATATATAAAAAGAGTCACCAAGTTAATGTTCCGAAGAATTCTCAAGTTCTAAACTAACAGGAGCATATAAAAGTCTAAAATACTACTTTAAATTACTAAAACTACAAATATAAATGCAAAAAACAATCAAATATCCTGTAAAAAGAAATAAAGATTAAGTGCAATGAGTAATAATAAGAATACTTACGAAATTTGAAATGCTGGAAAAAATTGCGACGGTCTCCTTCCAAATCCAAAATTCGTAAATAAATTTTTTGTTGCCAAACCAGGAAACTAAACTTTTGATTCTATTTGATCTGTTGCCAGACCGGGAAACAAAACTTTTTATTTTATCTATGACGTCATTTACTCGACTTATCAAGGGCATAAACCAATCTACATTCAACTAACGACAACTAAATGAAGAGAATGTTTCTATTTTTAGTTTTATTTTAGCTTTTCAGTTTATTCCTTTAAGTTATTTTAATTTTTTATTCTTAGTTTGTTAGTGGCGAACGGCCTTGGCGTTCCCATAGCATTTTTATCTACGACGACTGCCGAGACTGTTGCCACTCGGAAGACTGAGTGCCGAAATTATTGTTTTCGCAGTTTTTAATTAATAACTCCGCGGATTATTGTCGTACGAAGATGGGACCGGTATCGATGGATTTGTTGATTTTTTTCGAATCCGGAGATATGCGTTTCGAATTCCAACTCGGCGCCGTTCCCAAGTTATTCGAGAAAAACGAATTTGGCACTCGGCCAAATCCCTAAAACAGGGAAAACGGGTGAAAGAAAGTGCAAAACGTAGGGAAACGTAGGGGAAAAAGAAGTTTTTAATTAATATCTCGGCTAATTAAAGTCGCACGAAGATGCCAATGGTCAATATGGCGAGCCACGGGAATTCTGAATCCAACGGTACCTTCCGCTAAGCTCTACACCCAGCCGTTCTTGAGAAGATGATGTTACAAACACACAAACAGACAGAGGCACACAGATTTTAATAGTATAGAGTTTCCATCGTCCCTTCTTCTGTAGAGTGGGTAGCCATTCACGTTCTCTTTAGTTTCTGCCTGAAACGGTTTCGGAAATCCTTTCGAACATACACCATCACTCATGCAGGGAGAGTTTCTATTCAGTTCACCGCAGGGTCCGTGAATCATCGATGACTTCACAATGTTGTGTAGCTCCGGATGTCGAGTAGCATCTGGAAGTTCAGCACGCACCAGCGAGTCGATGCACTCTGCATCTCTTATTTTGTCTTCTTCCGCTAAAAACAACAAAAGGTGCATATGAGGCAATCCTCTCTTCTGAAATTCGATGACGTGTATATCTGCAATGGTCGCACCTAAGATGTGATTCTTTGTCAAATCTTGCATCAAAGCCGTTTTCTTCAGGTCAAATACCCTCGAAACGATGTCCGGGCGATCGTGAGCCTTCTGTCCTGGGAATAAGTTTTCTGTTATATCCGGCCATTTAGGGTTGCACGTGAGAGTCAAAAACAGATCCGGTTTACCAAAGTCGCGCACAATGGCCATCGAGTCCTGATAGTTTTGCTGCATGCAGCGAGGGCTTCCTATAAACGTTGACGGAAGTATAACCGGTATTCCAGGGCGGACGCCCGTCTCTTAACCAACTCTGTAAATGTGATCGGCAAGACCCATGTAAGCTTCCACTCTCAGATTCGTCTGATGGCTCCGGAGTTATTTACGGCCATTTAGGGTTGCACGTGAAAGTCAAAAACAGATTCGGTTTACCAAAGTCGCGCACAATGGCCATCGAGTCCTGATAGTTTTGCTGCATGCAGCGAGGGCTTCCTATAAACGTTGACGGAAGTATAACCGGTATTCCAGGGCGGACGCCCGTCTCTTAACCAACTCTGTAAATGTGATCGGCAAGACCCATGTAAGCTTCCACTCTCAGATTCGTCTGATGGCTCCGGAGGTACGCAATCCTGTTGCCTTCAACTTTTACGTATGCATCCACGAGATACTGCTGAAACAATTTCCGGCCATACAAAATCGGGTTGTAGCAATCTCGTCGTACGGACACCCTGTGACTGTAAAACTGTAACTCTGTGTATTGCTGTCCGACTCTGAATCCTTGCTCGCCGTGAGGAAAGAAAAGTACGTACGTCATGGGTTCCAAGTTGGGATTTAAGGTACTGATGTTGATGAGACCGCCACCTCTCGGATGGATCACGATGTCTCGGTTTCGATGGAGGAGCGCCGTCCGTACTCTTGAAGACGACTGCAACTTCATTTTCTTTCGGAGCATTGTAACGTCCCCTGTGCTCGCCTGCAGCAACACTTTCACCCTTGATGTACATGCGGATATCCGCAGCAGTTTCGGCACCTTGCTCTCGTACAGTTTCTTCTTCGAATTCCTTCAGCATCTTGTAGGCTTCCGCATATGGATTAACGTTCCTTAAAACTGTGTCCAACTGTCTCAGGAGTTCGGCGTTCAGGGCAACATTTCCAAATATGTTCATTCTCTGCCTGAGGGCTTGATCCGAATCTAAAATGTACAGCTGAGCATACTGTTCTTGACCGGGATGAGGCGGATGAAGGTGGCTCGTTCGATGATATATGGCACCGTGAATCCTGAAGCAGTAGGGACCCGAAGCCGAAGGCATTTCTATATTGGCACCCAATGAAGCAAAACTGAGCAGGCAGTTGTAAGTACGTATGTTGGCAAAAAACTCTTCAGAAAACGGGTGGTTCCCATTCATTAAATTGTGCCATTCTTCTGGATATCTTCTTTCAGCTTCGACAATTTTCCCATTGTTACAGCAGTGCATGTATCTTCCTCTTGCATTCCTTTCTCCCGTAAAGAACAATCCGTTGCAGAGATCGCAGGAAGCTTCCATTGAACCGGCGCTGTGTTGCTCAACATAAACTTCGAGTCCACATCTTCCTGCATTGTGAAGAGTGCTGCGTGAACGTTGTGCTGCATTCATGCGTAGCCTGTCTTCTCGTACGGACATTGTTTCTTCGGATAGGACTTGTCTGTGGCGTGCAGCGTCTCTCGTTCTTCGTGTAGCAGCTTCCTCTTCCGACTCTTCCGCTCGAACTTGACGATGACGATGAGAATCCAGTCTGTGCCTCCTACTGGTTTCTTCTTCACTTTCTTGAGCACGCAAATTTTCTTGACATTGGGATTGCCTGCTGAGTCTCCTAATGGTTTCTTGTTCCGTTTCTGCAGCACGTAAATTTTCTTGATGTTGAGCTTTCCTGCCGAGTCTCGTAGCGGTTTCTTCTTCCGTTTCTTGAGCTCGTAGGTTTGCTTGCCGACGCGCTTGCGTGCTCAGTCTCGCAGCAGTTTCTTCTTCATTTTCTGCAGCTCGCCGTAAACTCTGTGCTTCAGCTCTTCGTCTTCTTGATGCATCTCCTGTAATGCCTCTTTTCCGTTTCGGCATTTCAGTACGTTAAAAAAAGCACTACTAAAATATTAACTCGACTCAAAAAATTGACTACGCAGATGAAAGAAAAAAATTGCTCATTAAACCAATACTGCTGGAAAAAAAATTAATGCATTCTATATGTATACAACACAAATTTTAAAATAATCCTAGACTAAATGAAAAATTTTCCACTTAAGAGCAAATTAATTTTAAAAAATCAAAAATGTAAAACAAAAACTTCCCTGTTAAAAAATTGCTGGCAAATAAGAAATAATATGGGTAATATTATGAAAAATTCCAAGCACAGATAAAAATTATGAAAATATTTCTAATAATTAGGTCAATCTGAGAACAATGCACATAAACAGAAAATGAAAACCTAAACACAAAATAAATAAAAGGTATAAATACAAATATAAATTAGGAACTTCTGAAATCAATTCTGAAATTCAAATAAGAAACCTAACAAAATAACAAATCTAATAAAATATAGAACATTCGATCGCCTTAAAACGATAATTGTTATCGCACACAGGAAAATGTCAAAAATATAAAATGTAAATGCAATTTATCGAGCAACAATAACAGAAATATAAAACACGAATGAATAGATCTTTAAAAAAATACAAAATAATACATTAAATATATAAAAAGAGTCACCAAGTTAATGTTCCGAAGAATTCTCAAGTTCTAAACTAACAGGAGCATATAAAAGTCTGAAATACTACTTTAAATTACTAAAACTACAAATATAAATGCAAAAAACAATCAAATATCCTGTAAAAAGAAATAAAGATTAAGTGCAATGAGTAATAATAAGAATATTTACGAAATTTGAAATGCTGGAAAAAATTGCGACGGTCTTCTTCCAAATCCAAAATTCGTAAATAAATTTTTTGTTGCCAAACCAGGAAACTAAACTTTTGATTCTATTTGATCTGTTGCCAGACCGGGAAACAAAACTTTTTATTTTATCTATGACGTCATTTACTCGACTTATCAAGGGCATAAACCAATCTACATTCAACTAACGACAACTAAATGAAGAGAATGTTTCTATTTTTAGTTTTATTTTAGCTTTTCAGTTTATTCCTTTAAGTTATTTTAATTTTTTATTCTTAGTTTGTTAGTGGCGAACGGCCTTGGCGTTCCCATAGCATTTTTATCTCCGACGACTGCCGAGACTGTTGCCACTCGGAAGACTGAGTGCCGAAATTATTGTTTTCGCAGTTTTTAATTAAGAACTCCGCGGATTATTGTCGTACGAAGATGGGACCGGTATCGATGGATTTGTTGATTTTTTTCGAATCCGGAGATATGCGTTTCGAATTCCAACTCGGCGCCGTTCCCAAGTTATTCGAGAAAAACGAATTTGGCACTCGGCCAAATCCCTAAAACAGGGAAAACGGGTGAAAGAAAGTGCAAAACGTAGGGAAACGTAGGGGAAAAAGCAGTTTTTAATTAATATCTCGGCTAATTAAAGTCGCACGAAGATGCCAATGGTCAATATGGCGAGCCACGGGAATTCTGAATCCAACGGTACCTTCCGCTAAGCTCTACACCCAGCCGTTCTTGAGAAGATGATGTTACAAACACACAAACAGACAGAGGCACACAGATTTTAATAGTATAGACTAGCGGGCAAGCCCGCCAGCTGAGCGGGCTGAAGCCCGCTTATCATTGTTCGTTTTTAAAAGAATTCCCATGTTCAAATTTGGCCGGTATTGAATAGTTGAACCGAACTACCATTTTTTAGCGGCATTCCGCGGGCTTCCCCCGCTTTTTTCACCTATGCATCCAGAAGTTACCGCATACACGATACACATGCGGAGAATGACGAAAACACCCATGCTGCCAGCACCTTTCGCGGGTATTCGAAAGTTGGACCGAAATACAATTTTTCATCGATTTTGCGCGTGCTGTGCCCGCTTTATTCACGTATACATGGAGAAGATTTTTTAGTCAGCCCGTTCGCAGGGATCCAAAGTTGGACCGAAGTACCAGTGTTCATCGGTTTTGCGCGGGCTGCCCAAGCTTTATTCACATACGCATCCAGAAGTCACTGCATACACGATACACATACACGAAAACACCCATGCAGCCAGCCCTCTCACGGGGATTTTAAATTTGGTACGAACCACCAGTGTTCAGCGCCTTTGCCGCTATTCATTGTTCGTGTGCATAAGAGTTCCTAATGTAATTTCGCCGGTATTCGAAAGTTGGAACGAACTACCAGTGTCCAGCGGATTTTGTGGGGGCTGCCCCCGCTTTATAAAAGTTTGCATCCATAATATACTGTATACACGATACACATGCGTAAAATCATGAAAACACCCATGCAGCCAGCAGGCAAATTTTCGGGATTCGAAAGTTGGAACGAACTAACAATGTGCAGCGGTGACTACTCATGCAGCCAGCCTGCTCGCCGGAACTCGTATGTTGGACCGAACTACCAGTGTTTAGCTTTCTTGCGCGGGCTGCGCCCGCTTTATTCACTTATGCATACAGAAGACATTGCATAGACGATACACATGCGTAAAATCACAAAAACACCCATGTAGCCCGCCTGCTGGCCGGGATTCGAAAGTTGGACCGAACTACCAGTGTTCATCGGTTTTGCGGGGGCTGCGCGCGCTTTATGCACATATGTATCCAGAAGACACTGCATACACGATACACATGCGGAAAATCATGAAACCAGCCTGCTCGCCGGGACTCGTATGTTGGAGCGAACTACCAGTGTCTAGCTTTCTTGCGCGGGCTGCGCGCGCTTTATTCATTTATGCATCTAGAAGACACTACATACACGATAGAGATGTGTAAAATCACAAAAACACGCGTGTAACCCGCCTGCTCGACTGGATTCAAAAGTTGGACCGAACTACCGGTGTTCAGCGGGTTTTAGCGGGCTGCACTCTCTTTATTCATGTATGCATCCAGAAGATACTGAATATACTATATACATCCCGAAAATCACGAAAGCACCCATGCAGCAGCCCGTTCGCCGGGACTCGAAAATTAGACCGAACTACCAGTGTTCAGTGACTATGACGCCCGCTTTATTCACTTATGCATACAGAAGACATTGCATACACATTACACATGCGTAGCCTGCCTGCTCGCTGGGATTCAAAAGTTGGACCGAACTACCAGTGTTCATCGGTTTTGCGAGGGCTGGGCCCGCTTTATGCACATATGTATTAAGAAGACACTGCTTCCACGATACACATATGGAAAATCATGAAAACACCCATGAAACCAGCCTGCTCGCCGGGATTCATAAGTTGGAGCGAACTACCAGTGTTCTGCTTTCTTGCGCGGGCTGCGGCCGCTTTATTCATTTATGTATCTAGAAGACACTGCATACACGATAGAGATGTGTAAAATTACAAAAACACCCGTGTAACCTGCCTGCTCGCTGGGATTCGAAAGTTTCACCGAACTACCAGTGTTCAACGTTTTTTAGCGGGCTGCGCCCTCTTTATTCATGTATGCATCCAGAAGATACTAAATATACTATATACATGTGGAAAATCACGAAAACACACATGCAGCCAGCCCGTTCGCCGGGATTCGAAAGTCGGACCGAACTACCAGTGTTCAGTGACTTTACGGTGCCGCTAATGGGCCGTTGTAGAAAGAGAAATCGCGAAAATTTTCGGGTTTGTTATTCAAACAATAGATTCGTTATTAAAATTCCTTTATTTTTTATAATCTTCAACATAATCACACACAAAATTGTATCAATATATATATTTTAATGCGATTATCAATTCATAATTATTTATAATAAAAAAAGTTCTCATATACTGTCTCCAAGGGTCACATGTTCAATTAAAAATCCAAACGAAAAAAAAATGTTTAAATTTACAGAATCCGGACAAAGTTTCAACAAAGTTGTTTTTCACAAGAATATAGTTAAGTTAAATTAAATTTAAATAATTCTTTTGCGTCGTTGCTGCAAGGAAAAGCTCATATTCAATTAAAATTTAATTAAGAAATTTGAATCGTAAAAAAAAATTAATAATTATTATTGTTGCGAACTAATTTACGATATCATTTAAATTCAAAAAGCATATGTAAATTAAGTAGACGTATCCGAAACCATGAAAAAATATATTATTCAAAAAGATTAAATTTATTATTCCAAAAAAATTACATATTTTAAAAAAATAGCGCTTTCAGATTTTTTAATTAATATCTCAGCTGATTAAAATTGTACAACTTCAAGAACGCCATCATTTAAATTTAATGTAATATAACAACTTTTACTCAATAGTAATAAAAGAATTAACGTGGCAATTATAAAAACCTGAAATTAAAAGAATGTTAGTTTAAAATGCTGACATTAACGAAATATTTTCAATACACAGTGAGGTAACATGAAATCGCGTGTTTTATTAAAACTACAGAATATAACCTTGATTTTTATCTCTAGCGGTTCAAGAAACTGTAGCCACTCGGAAAGATGAGCGGGAAAATTAGCATTTTCACAGTTTTTAATTAATACTAGCGGGCAAGCCCGCCAGCTGAGCGGGCTGAAGCCCGCTTTTCATTGTTCAATGTTCATTGTAATTTCGCAGGTATTCGAAAGTTGGACCGAACTACCAGTGTTAAGGGGTTTTGAGCTTGTACCCCCTGCTTTATTTCCGTGCGCATCCAGAAGATAATGCATACACGTTACACATGCGGAAAATCAATGAAACACACATAGAGTCAGCGTGTTGGCAGGGATTCAAAGTTGGACCGAACTACCATCGTTCAACGGTTTTGAGAGGGTTACGCCCGCTTTATTCACGTATTCATCCAGCAGATACTCCGTATACGATACACATGCGTAAAATCACGAAAACACGCAATCAGCCAACCCGCCAGCTGGGATTCGTAAGTTGGACCGAATTACCAGCATTCAACGTTTTTTCCGGGATTCATCCGCTTTATTCACCTATTCATCCAGAAGATACTGCATACACGGTACACATGCGTAAAATCGCGCAAAACACTCATGGACCCAGCCCGTTTTCCGGGATTCGAAAGTAGGACCGAACTACCAGTTCTCAACGGTTCTGCGCGGACTGCGCCCGCTTTACTCGCATATGCATCCAGAAAATACTGCATACACTATAGACATGCGGAATATCATGAAAACACCCATGCAGCTAGCCCGTTAGCCGAGATTCGAAAGTCGAACCGAACTACCAGTGTTCAGCGGTTTTGCGCGGAGTTCGACCGCTTTATTCAATTATGCATACGCGTAAAATCCCGCAAACACCCACGGACCCAGCCCGTTTGCCGGGATTCGAAAGTAGGACCGAACTACCACTGTTCGGCGATTTTGCGCGGGCTGAGCCCGCTTTATAAACGTGTGCATGCACAAGATACTGCACATGCGTTACACATGCAGAAAATAACGAAAACACCCATGCAGCCCGCTTGTTCACCGGGATTCGAAAGTTTGACCGAACTACCAGTGTTCAGTGAATTTACCGCTCAGCCGCGAATGTGCCGTTGTATAAAGTGTAATCGCGAAAATTATCGCATTTATTATTGAAGCAGTAGATTCGTTATTAAAATTCCTATATTTTTTATAAACTTCAATATAATCACACACAAAATTATATCAATATATATATATTAATGCAATTAATAATTCATAATTATTTATAATAAAAAAAGTTTTCATATACCATCTTCAAGGAAAATATATTCAATTTAAAACCCCGAACGGAACTACCAGTGTTCAGTGACTTTACCGCTCAGTCGCTAATGGGCCGTTTTAGAAAGTGTAATCGCGAAAATTTTCGGGTTTGTTTATTAAAACAGTATATCCGTTATTAAAATTCCTTTACTTTTTATAGCTTCAACATAATCACACACAATATTATGTTAATGCAATTAATAATTCGTAATTATTTGTAATAATAAAAGTTTTCATATACCATCTCCAAAGAACACACATATTCAACTTAAAACCCTGAACGAAAAAAAATTTTAGTCAAAAATTAAATTAGTATTTTAAATAGTAATTTCAGTTTCTCTTTTAAAAATCTGTAAAGAAAATATTTAATCTAAAAAAGAAAAAAATCAAAAGTAAATTTTAAATATTGAAAAAAAAAAACCATAACAGAAATATATAACACGATACGTAAATTAAGTGGACGTACCTAAAACCATGAAAAAATATATCATTCGGAAAAATTAATTATTCCAAAGCATAATAACATATTTTAAAAAAATAGCGCTTTCAGATTTTTTAATTAATATCTCAGCTGTTGAAAGTTATAGAACTTCAAGAACGTCATCATTTTAATTTAATGTAATATAACAACTCTTACTCAATATCAATAAAAAAATTAACATGGCAATAACATATCGTGTCAATTATCCTAACCTGAAATTAATAAAATAGCAAAAAGTAGCTGTTTGTTTAAAATACTGACATAACCGAAATATTTTCAACATACAATGAGGTAACATGCAATCGCGTACTTTATTCAACTTCAGAATGTAACCTTGATGTTTATCTTCAACACCTACCCAGAAAATGAGAGCGAAAAATAGCGTTTTCGCAGTTTTTAATTAATATCTCGGCTAATTAATGTCGTACGATGATGAGAATGGTATCAATGGATTCAGATAATTTTTTCGAATCCGTTAACACCTGTCTCGAATTCCAACTCAGCGCGGTTCCATAGATATTTCGAAAAAGAAGAAATTGACACGTGACCTTTCGCCAGCACAAATCTCGAGCGGAAGCAATTGTCATCCCCCCGGCGCTTTCGAAAAAGCAATTTTACCTCAGCTAATTCCGAGACGGTTGCCACTCCGAAAAATGAAATAACGTTTTCGCAGTTTTTAATTAATAACTCCGCCGATTATTGTCGTACGAAGATGGGACTCGTATCGATGGATTCGTTGATTTTTTTCGAATACGGGGATATGCGTTTCGAATCGCAACTCGGCGCCGTTCCGCAGATATTCGAGAAAAACGAATTTGGCACTCGGCCAAATCCCTAAAATAGGGGAAACCCGTGAAAGAAAGTGCAAAACGTAGGGAAATGTAGGGAGAAAATCAGTTTTTAACTAATATCTCGGCTAATTAAGGTCGCACGAAGATGCCGATGGTCAATATGGCAAGCCACGGGAATTCTGAATCCAACGGTACCTTCCGCTAAGCTCTCCACCCAGCCGTTCCCGAGGAGATGATGTTACAAACACACAAACAAACAGACAGAGGCACACAGATTTTAATAGTATAGATCTCAGCTGATTAAAGTCGTACGAAGATGAGAATGACATCAATGGATTCCGAGAATTTTTTGCAATCCGGCGATACCTCTCTCGAATTCCAACTCGACCCGGTTCCATAAATATTTGGAAAAAAAAAGAAATTGACACGTGACCTTTCGCCAGCACAAATCTGAAACGGAAGCAATTCCCCCCCGGCGCTTTGGAAAAAGCAATTTTATCTCAGCTAATTCCGAGACAGTTGCCACTCCGAAAAATGAAATAACGTTTTCGCAGTTTTTAATTAATAACTCCGCCGATTATTGTCGTACGAAGATGGGACCGGTATCGATGGATTCGTTGATTTTTTTGGCATCCGGAGATATGCATTTCGAGTTCCAACTCGGCGCCGTTCCGGAGATATTCGAGAAAAACGAATTTGGCACGTAGCCAAATCCCTAAAACAGGGAAAACTCGAGTAAGAAAGTGAAAAAGTAGGGAAAGTAGGGAGAAAATTAGTTTTTAATTAATATCTCGGCTAATTATAATAGCACGAAGATGCCAATGGTCAAAATGGCTTCCCACGGACATTCCGAATCCAACGGTACCTTCCGCTAAGCTCTGCACCCAGCCGTTCTGGAGAAGATGATGTTACAAACAAACAAACAAACAAACAAACAGACGCGCACAGATTTTAATAGTATAGACTAGCGGGCTGAAGCCCATTACTTCAGGGGATGGATGCCTTCGTGGTATTCGAAAGTTGGACCTAACTACCAGTGTACAGCGATTTTACATTTGCTGCACCCGCTTTGTTAACGTATGCATGCAGAAGATACTGCATGCGGAAAACCACGAAAACACACATGCAGCCAGCCCGCTCGCCGGGATTAGAAAGTTGGACCGAACTACCAGTGTTCAGCGATTTTACCGCTCAGCTGCTTGTACGAAGTGTAATCGCGAAAATTTTCGGGTGTGATATTTCAACAGTATACTCGTTGTTACAATTCCTTTATTTAAATTCTTTTTCGTAAACTCCAACTGCTGTCTATATATTTTATACTTAACATATCTTTTGTAATTATGTTTCATAACAGTAAATATATACTGGCATTTAAATGCCTTTAAAATAGTAGAAAACATTTAAAAGCATTATGTTACAATTTTTTCATGCTCGGAAGTAATACTTTTAACTGCGAGCAAACCTTTGATCTTAGTCGTAACTGTAACTGCTTTCGGCGGCGTTTGTTTACATTTTTCAAGCGTGGGTTTTCGAGCTGATCAGTTTTCGTCAGTTATCTTTGTTTACCTTCTAAAAATGTTCTTCGAAGGGTCTTCTAAGACTCTTGATAATATTTTAGTCGTGAATTTGTTCTATTTTGATTATACTGGTAAATTTTTTTTTTTTTACTTATGCTATCATAATGCATACTATCAGCAAGTAGTATCATAAACCCAAAGCATCAGCGGTTCTAAAATAAAACTCGTGCATGTGTGAAGAATATTCATGGCAGATGGTCATTTGTAGATGCTGTTACCGCAGAAAAAATTGCTGACACTTAAAATTTAGCGGATATGACAAATGATAAAAGTCCAGCGTGAAAATCAATTGTGAATACAACTGCGAGTGTAAAGGCAGCTGAGTTGAAAACAACTTTTCAATCTACATCAAATTCTAATCAAAATTTGATTGAAAAGTGTTCCTATATTTTAATGAACAGCGAAATGTTTGTTGCATAATGCTACAACAGTTCTTCAGATGTAATATGAAAGGGAATGTTTGGCTATTGAACTCGTTTGCAAATTGTGTAAGAAGGTGTTAATTTTAAAAAATAAAAAATTGTAAAACCAAAACTTGCAGATTATAAAATTGCTGGTAAATAACAGAATGTTAAATAATAATATGTGCAATGCTATGGAAATTCTAAGAACAGATAACAATTATCAAAATATTTTGAATAATTAGGCAACGACCACAGGAAGTGTCATTTTTACTTCCGTGTGTAATGTAGTGGTGTAGCGTATTCAGCTACGGCAAAGCACTCGAGTGCAATCTGCCTAAGGGGAGGGATGCCTTCTTGTCGGCTTTTTAAAGGAAAGTGGCATGGGGAAAATAACAAAAACACCCATGCAGCCACCCCATTCACTGGGATTCGAATGTTGGGTGTTTGTAAAAGACGCAACTTTGTGGAACAAACTCATTTGCTCATTACAGTCCTATCCCTCGAGTATATCAAATATCATGTGAATCATGCCCATGTCTTGCATCTGCTGCACACCTTGTTCCATCATTGTGTGGATATAGCTCATATTGTGTCAATAGTGTTGTATGTGTCCAATATCCCCTGTATATACATTTGAAAATATACATGTACATACATATAAACCAAATTAGTTAGTCGCCTGTTTTTATCGCATTCAAAATAAATAAATAACAGAAAATAATTTTTTAAATCTACCGAGTAAGTATTGCAGATGGGTGGGCTGCACCCACTCAATTCTTTGCTGGTGTCTAAAATAGTTTCTGTGTGAAATTTGTGGAAATATTTTGTATTTAAATCAAAAACAGAAAAATAATTTTAAATCTATGATTAAAATTGTTTTTCTCACTTTCATTATTATTAACACGAAACCGAAGGGACTGAAGAATTTTTTCGTGTTAAAGGATATTGAAAAAAAAAAAAAAAAAAAAACATATTTTCAACAAAATTAAGTTTATTAGAGTACATTTTATTTGCACAGATATGCATATAGGCATGTATTTAATAAAAAATCAATGAAACAAAATCATCCACAAGAACTGCATTATTCATTTCGTTTTCTTTGTCGGAATCTGCATCAATGATATTTTTTTAGCTTTGAACAAACTCCAAAATATCCTTGTCTCCAATTATTTGGGGCTGTACACACATTATCATCAACTACTGCAACTGTTGTTCTTTGGATAACACAGTAGGGCAGCACACAGAAACTTTTCCAAACGTTTCATAAAATGTCAGTCGTGTGAACCCGTAAAATATTTTACTGTACCTATGTCTATAAAAGACACAACTTTGGGAAAGACATTACAGGCCTATCCCTTGAGTATATTAAATATCATGCAAAAAAAATATTTTATATGAATGAAATCAGTTATTGCGTCAATAGTTCAAAGAAAAACAGAAAATAATTTTTAAAATCTACCGAGTAAGTACGCCAGATGGGCGATCTACAATCCGTATTTATCTGAAAAGAAATAATAATAATAATAATAATTTCTTAGTTATAAGTTTATATTAAACACAAAAACTTGAACAGAAAAAAAAAATGTAAACAGAAAAAATTGGTGGGCTTTTGACGGCATAAACTGCCTGACACCTGGGGTCTCCTCTGCAACCTCATCGACCAGGGGGTTATATTTTCTCCCAGGTATCAGCCCCTTCCCTGGTCTGCTGTTACAGAATCATAGACAAAATTGCATCACTATATATAAATATGTATATATATATATATATTGATGCAATTGTATATACATATATACACACACGCACAATTAAGATATATATATATTTGTATGTGTTTACAAAAATGCAAGCAATGAATAAGAAAAATTATTTACAAAAATTTACATGTTCTATGTACACCTGAAAAGAAAAACATTTTAATTTGAATGAAATCATTTCTATATACACCTGAAAAAAAGTATTTACAAGTTCTATGTACATCTGAAAAGAAATGTATAAAAACATTTTAATTTGAATCAAATCATTTCTATATACACCTGAAAAAGAAATATTTTTATGTGATTGAAATCAGTTCCATAAATACCTAAAAAAGAAAAATACATAAAATGTTTTAAAATTAATGAACGCAATTGTATGTAGACCTGAAAAGGAAAATTTATAAAAAATATTTACAACATTGAAAAAATAATACAGCTTCCGATTGCCTAACTACTACAAATTCCACTTTGTAACAACAGACATAAAAGCCGACTAATGCATAATTCTCAAACTG
Source organism: Stegodyphus dumicola (assembly GCF_044657685.1). Taxonomy (NCBI): domain Eukaryota; kingdom Metazoa; phylum Arthropoda; class Arachnida; order Araneae; family Eresidae; genus Stegodyphus; species Stegodyphus dumicola. The sequence goes on from NC_140777.1 coordinate 143,592,097, forward strand.
TTTCAGCTTCATCTTGACTTGCTTCAATTTATCCCAGTCATCCAAAAACCTCAAATCTTTTTCATTTTTGCTTTGGCTTGATTAACTTCATTTTGTGTTGCAAAAATCTCACTGTTTCAATGTCTCGAGTAACTTTTTTACTGCAGAACCTCCCTGTAAACAATATTTCTTGTGAATACTTTAGAACATGCGGGCATCAAACGGCCTTGCTTCTTGGTGTCTTTCACTAAAACGCGAACATTCCTCATAGACGAACATCTTGAAAAAGCTACGTAAAGCATTCCATGACTGAAAACTGGTTGCGGTAAATAAATCCCAACTTTCTTAAGTGTCTGTCCCTGTGACTTATTAATAGTCATACAAAATGCAAGCCTGATGGGAAACTGTCTTCGCTTGAGCTGAAAGGGGAGGTTTGAATCTGATGGTGAAAGTTCAACACGTGGAATGAAAACTCTCGATCCAGCATTCTGTCCAGAGATGACTTCACAATCTAAAACGTTTGGCATAATTCTCTTCACAATGAGCCTTGTTCCGTTGCAGAGTCCAACCGATGGATGTAGATTTCGTAGAAGCATAACTATAACTCCAACTTTCAAATTCAGACGATGAGGTGGCATTCCAGAAGGCGTCAGGCTGTGGATGAAATCCAGCTGATACGTTTCTTGTTCTTCTTCGTCATCGCAAATAACCGAGTCTGCACTGTAGTGCGTGAAACCTTGACCTGGAAACGTGGAAAGAATTTCTTCATTAAGCTTCAGAGCTTCCTCGTTCTTTGGACATAAAATCGCTTTACTGGCCAAGTCTTGTAAGTCGAATTCATTACCGCAGCCAAACATTTCTTCTACTATCGATCTGTTGACCACACACAAAGATGGAATTTCGATAATGTCTTCGTCCAAGCCACTGTCATTTTTAAGACGACCGTCTCCCAACTGCAGAAGCCATTCTGAAAATTCTTGTTCTTCCGGATTCAATCGCATATTGGTGGAAAGCGTGCATTGTTTGAAATGTGGCCACAAAGAGGAGTTCCTGAGGCAGCTCTCGATCGCAGAAGTTCGGTTTCCATGTGCGACAACAGGTAATGTTTGTCTCCAGTCACCTCCTAAAACTAAGGTTTTACCGCCAAAAGGAACATCCAGTCCGGTCAAGTCTCTCAGCAATCTGTCGACAGCTTCCAAAGCGTAATGAGGCGTCATGGTGCATTCATCCCATATGAAAAGTTCTTCGCAGTCTTCAAGTACCTTCCTTCAGCGCTATCTTGTCTCACACGGCACGAAGAATTTTCCAGAAGTGGAACGGGCAACTTGAAAGTAGAGTGTACAGTTCTTCCACCGGTCAACAGCACAGCAGCAATGCCTGTCCACGCAACGGGAATGGCAACGTGGCCCATTCCTCGAACAGCATGAAGGATCGTCCTAAAAAGGAAAGTTTTTCCAGCTCCGGCAAACGCATTAACACAAAATGTCTTCGGTGTGTTAGGATTCTCATCTCGTACAGCTTCCAAAACCAAGTCGTAAACTAATTTCTGTTCTGGATTCAACATCCCGTTCAACACTTCGGCTTGTTCGTTTTCATACTGGACATCGAACTGCGGGACTTCGAGAGAAACAGCATCAGTCAATGTTGGTTGCGGGAGACCAAGAGAACATAGCGAAACATTGTGCACTTCTAACTGGTCTTCTATACTTCTCAGTGCAAGGCTGAAATTGTCTTCTAAGGAGTAAGATCTCGCAAAATCTTCAGAAAGGGACTCTTTGAATTCATTCCACAAAGCGACGGGTTCCGCAGGGTTGCAGAAAACACAGATGAAGCAAAAACGCTGTCTTAGCTGCGGTGGCATTTGAAAAGCTGATGCTTCTGCCAGAGTATTTTTCCATTCTTCGTCGTCTTGCAGCAGATGCCTTGCACGGCAGGCTTCCTTGAACGTTGAATACTCCACACCTTCGTAAGTTCTTAAGTCGGCAAAACTCTTCGCTCCTTTAACGTGACACAGCAGCAACCTCAGATGGAAACGCTCAACATCATTCGGGCTAACAGAATACATTCTTGAAATGATGTAATCTCCAAGTCTAACTCGTGTCTGCCAGGCATGATTCCTCCAGGTGAAATGTTTAGGAATTTCGGCATACAGGTAACCATTCGCTTCGGGAACTGTCCTGTTCAGTTCAAACCATCCGGTGAGCATGGTATTTTTCTCGGCAGCTCTCTGGAAAGCATTCCTTTCTGCGGATTCGGCAAAATAGACGGGCTGCAGGTTTTCCAAATGAACCGGTAGTCGTATGATGGAGTGCGACTTAGAATGCATTCTTTTTTCAAACAGCCTCCACGCTGCTTCAGGGGCAGACACGTATCTTGCATTTAAGAAGAATTTGATCTCGTCCCACATTAAAGTTCTATCTCCAGATTCTTCCAGAACAACTTTAGCTGCATCATGACCCTTGTACACGTATTTGAACAAATACTTCACCGATTTTATGGAGCTGCATACTTCAACGTTTATGTGGGCGTTGTACGTTTTCGATAAATACGGATTGTAAGGAACGACCCATCTGTTATCGATGGCATGACCCTTGATCACGATAAAGTTTCCATCGTCCCTTCTTCTGTAGAGTGGGTAGCCATTCACGTTCTCTTTAGTTTCTGCCTGAAACGGTTTCCGAAATCCTTTCGAACATACACCATCACTCATGCAGGGAGAGTTTCTATTCAGTTCACCGCAGGGTCCGTGAATCATCGATGACTTCACAATGTTGTGTAGCTCCGGATGTCGAGTAGCATCTGGAAGTTGAGCACACACCAGCGAGTCGATGCACTCTGCATCTCTTATTTTGTCTTCTTCCGCTAAAAACAACAAAAGGTGCATATGAGGCAATCCTCTTTTCTGAAATTCGATGACGTGTATATCTGCAATGGTCGCACCTAAGATGTGATTCTTTGTCAAATCTTGCATCAAAGCCGTTTTCTTCAGGTCAAATACCCTCGAAACGATGTCCGGGCGACCGTGAGCCTTCTGTCCTGGGAATAAGTTTTCTGTTATTTCCGGCCATTTAGGGTTGCACGTGAAAGTCAAAAACAGATCCGGTTTACCAAAGTCGCGCACAATGGCCATCGAGTCCTGATAGTTTTGCTGCATGCAGCGAGGGCTTCCTATAAACGTTGACAGAAGTATAACCGGTATTCCAGGGCGGACGCCCGTCTCTTGACCAACTCTGTAAATGTGATCGGCAAGACCCATGTAAGTTTCCACTCTCAGATTCGTCTGATGGCTCCGGAGGTACGCAATCCTGTTGCCTTCAACTTTTACGTATGCATCCACGAGATACTGCTGAAACAATTTCCGGCCATACAAAATCGGGTTGTAGCAATCTCGTCGTACGGACACCCTGTGACTGTAAAACTGTAACTCTGTGTATTGCTGTCCGACTCTGAATCCTTGCTCGCCGTGAGGAAAGAAAAGTACGTACGTCATGGGTTCCAAGTTGGGATTTAAGGTACTGATGTTGATGAGACCGCCACCTCTCGGATGGATCACGATGTCTCGGTTTCGATGGAGGAGCGCCGTCCGTACTCTTGAAGACGACTGCAACTTCATTTTCTTTCGGAGCATTGTAATGTCCCCTGTGCTCGCCTGCAGCAACACTTTCACCCTTGATGTACATGCGGATATCCGCAGCAGTTTCGGCACCTTGCTCTCGTACAGTTTCTTCTTCGAATTCCTTCAGCATCTTGTAGGCTTCCGCATATGGATTAACGTTCCTTAAAACTGTGTCCAACTGTCTCAGGAGTTCGGCGTTCAGGGCAACATTTCCAAATATGTTCATTCTCTGCCTGAGGGCTTGATCCGAATCTAAAATGTACAGCTGAGCATACTGTTCTTGACCGGGATGAGGCGGATGAAGGTGGCTCGTTCGATGATATATGGCACCGTGAATCCTGAAGCAGTAGGGATCCGAAAGCGAAGGCATTTCTATATTGGCACCCAATGAAGCAAAACTGAGCAGGCAGTTGTAAGTACGTATGTTGGCAAAAAACTCTTCAGAAAACGGGTGGTTCCCATTCATTAAATTGTGCCATTCTTCTGGATATCTTCTTTCAGCTTCGACAATTTTCCCATTGTTACAGCAGTGCATGTATCTTCCTCTTGCATTCCTTTCTCCCGTAAAGAACAATCCGTTGCAGAGATCGCAGGAAGCTTCCATTGAACCGGCGCTGTGTTGCTCAACATAAACTTCGAGTCCACATCTTCCTGCATTGTGAAGAGTGCTGCGTGAACGTTGTGCTGCATTCATGCGTAGCCTGTCTTCTCGTACGGACATTGTTTCTTCGGATAGGACTTGTCTGTGGTCTGCAGAGTCTCGCGTTCTTCGTGTAGCAGCGTCCTCTTCCGACTCTTCCGCTCGAACTTGACGATGACGATGAGAGTCCAGTCTGTGCCTCCTACTGGTTTCTTCTTCACTTTCTTGAGCACGCAAATTTTCTTGACATTGGGATTGCCTGCTGAGTCTCCTAATGGTTTCTTGTTCCGTTTCTGCAGCGCGTAAATTTTCTTGATGTTGAGCTTTCCTGCCGAGTCTCGTAGCGGTTTCTTCTTCCGTTTCTTGAGCGCGTAGGTTTGCTTGCCGACGCGCTTGCGTGCTCAGTCTCGCAGCAGTTTCTTCTTCATTTTCTGCAGCTCGCCGTAAACTCTGTGCTTCAGCTCTTCGTCTTCTTGATGCATCTCCTGTAATGCCTCTTTTCCGTTTCGGCATTTCAGTACGTTAAAAAAAGCACTACTAAAATATTAACTCGACTCAAAAAATTGACTACGCAGATGAAAGAAAAAAATTGCTCATTAAACCAATACTGCTGGAAAAAAAATTAATGCATTCTATATGTATACAACACAAATTTTAAAATAATCCTAGACTAAATGAAAAATTTTCCACTTAAGAGCAAATTAATTTTAAAAAATCAAAAATGTAAAACAAAAACTTCCCTGTTAAAAAATTGCTGGCAAATAAGAAATAATATGGGTAATATTATGAAAAATTCCAAGCACAGATAAAAATTATGAAAATATTTCTAAGAATTAGGTCCATCTGAGAACAATGCACATAAACAGAAAATGAAAACCTAAACACAAAATAAATAAAAGGTATAAATACAAATATAAATTAGGAACTTCTGAAATCAATTCTAAAATTCAAATAACAAACCTAACAAAATAACAAATCTAATAAAATACATAACATTCGATCGCCTTAAAACGATAATTGTTATCGCACACAGGAAAATGTCAAAAATATAAAATGTAAATGCAATTTATCGAGCAACAATAACAGAAATATAAAACACGAATGAATCGATCTTTAAAAAAATACAAAATAATACATTAAATATATAAAAAGAGTCACCAAGTTAATGTTCCGAAGAATTCTCAAGTTCTAAACTAACAGGAAAATATAAAAGTCTAAAATACTACTTTAAATTACTAAAACTACAAATATAAATGCAAAAAACAATCAAATATCCTGTAAAAAGAAATAAAGATTAAGTGCAATGAGTAATAATAAGAATATTTACGAAATTTGAAATGCTGGAAAAAATTGCGACGGTCTCCTTCCAAATCCAAAATTCGTAAATAAATTTTTTGTTGCCAAACCAGGAAACTAAACTTTTGATTCTATTTGATCTGTTGCCAGACCGGGAAACGAAACTTTTTATTTTATCTATGACGTCATTTACTCGACTTATCAAGGGCATAAACCAATCTACATTCAACTAACGACAACTAAATGAAGAGAATGTTTCTATTTTTAGTTTTATTTTAGCTTTTCAGTTTATTCCTTTAAGTTATTTTAATTTTTTATTCTTAGTTTGTTAGTGGCGAACGGCCTTGGCGTTCCCATAGCATTTTTATCTCCGACGACTGCCGAGACTGTTGCCACTCGGAAGACTGAGTGCCGAAATTATTGTTTTCGCAGTTTTTAATAATTAACTCCGCGGATTATTGTCGTACGAAGATGGGACCGGTATCGATGGATTTGTTGATTTTTTTCGAATCCGGAGATATGCGTTTCGAATTCCAACTCGGCGCCGTTCCCAAGTTATTCGAGAAAAACGAATTTGGCACTCGGCCAAATCCCTAAAATAGGGGAAACCCGTGAAAGAAAGTGCAAAACGTAGGGAAATGTAGGGAGAAAATCAGTTTTTAATTAATATCTCGGCTAATTAAAGTCGCACGAAAATGCCGATGGTCAATCCGGCGAGCCACGGGCATTCTGAATCCAACGGTACCTTCCGCTAAGCTCTACACCCAGCCGTTCCCGAGGAGATGATGTTACAAACACACAAACAGACAGAGGCAGACAGATTTTAATAGTATAGACTAGCGGGCTGAAGCCCATTACTTCAGGGGATGGATGCCTTCGTGGTATTCGAAAGTCGGACCTAACTACCAGTGTACAGCGATTTTACATTTGCTGCGCCCGCTTTGTTAACGTATGCATGCAGAAGATACTGCATGCGGAAAACCACGAAAACACACATGCAGCCAGCCCGCTCGCCGGGATTAGAAAGTTGGACCGAACTACCAGTGTTCAGCGATTTTACCGCTCAGCTGCTTGTACGAAGTGTAATCGCGAAAATTTTCGGGTGTGATATTCCAACAGTATACTCGTTGTTAAAATTCCTTTATTTAAATTCTTTTTGGTAAACTCCAACTGCTGTCTATATATTTTATACTTAACATCTCTTTTGTAATTATGTTTCATAACAGTAAATATATACTGGCATTTAAATGCCTTTAAAATAGTAGAAAACATTTAAAAGCATTATGTTACAATTTTTTCATGCTCGGAAGTAATACTTTTAACTGCGAGCAAACCTTTGATCTTAGTCGTAACTGTAACTGCTTTCGGCGGCGTTTGTTTACATTTTTCAAGCGTGGGTTTTCGAGCTGATCAGTTTTCGTCAGTTATCTTTGTTTACCTTCTAAAAATGTTCTTCGAAGGGTCTTCTAAGACTCTTGATAATATTTTAGTCGTGAATTTGTTCTATTTTGATTATACTGGTAATTTTTTTTTTTACTTATGCTATCATAATGCATACTATCAGCAAGTAGTATCATAAACCCAAAGCATCAGCGGTTCTAAAATAAAACTCGTGCATGTGTGAAGAATATTCATGGCAGATGGTCATTTGTAGATGTTGTTACCGCAGAAAAAATTGCTGACACTTAAAATTTAGCGGATATGACAAATGATAAAAGTCCAGCGTGAAAATCAATTGTGAATACAACTGCGAGTGTAAAGGCAGCTGAGTTGAAAACAACTTTTCAATCTACATCAAATTCTAATCAAAATTTGATTGAAAAGTGTTCCTATATTTTAATGAACAGCGAAATGTTTGTTGCATAATGCTACAACAGTTCTTCAGATGTAATATGAAAGGGAATGTTTGGCTATTGAACTCGTTTGCAAATTGTGTAAGAAGGTGTTAATTTTAAAAAATCAAAAATTGTAAAACCAAAATTTGCAGATTATAAAATTGCTGGTAAATAACAGAATGTTAAATAATAATATGTGCAATGCTATGGAAATTCTAAGAACAGATAACAATTATCAAAATATTTTGAATAATTAGGCAACGACCACAGGAAGTGTCATTTTTACTTCCGTGTGTAATGTAGTGGTGTAGCGTATTCAGCTACGGCAAAGCACTCGAGTGCAATCTGCCTCAGGGATGCCTTCTTGTCGGCTTTTTAAAGGAAAGTGGCATGGGGAAAATAACAAAAACACCCATGCAGCCACCCCATTCACTGGGATTCGAATGTTGGGTGTTTGTAAAAGACGCAACTTTGTGGAACAAACTCATTTGCTCATTACAGTCCTATCCCTCGAGTATATCAAATATCATGTGAATCATGCCCATGTCTTGCATCTGCTGCACACCTTGTTCCATCATTGTGTGGATATAGCTCATATTGTGTCAATAGTGTTGTATGTGTCCAATATCCCCTGTATATACATTTGAAAATATATATGTACATACATATAAACCAAATTAGTTAGTCGCCTGTTTTTATCGCATTCAAAATAAATAAATAACAGAAAATAATTTTTAAAATCTACCGAGTATGTATTGCAGATGGGTGGGCTGCACCCACTCAATTCTTTGCTGGTGTCTAAAATAGTTTCTGTGTGAAATTTGTGGAAATATTTTGTATTTAAATCAAAAACAGAAAAATAATTTTAAATCTATGATTAAAATTGTTTTTCTCCCTTTCATTATTATTAACACGAAACCGAAGGGACTGAAGAATTTTTTCGTGTTAAAGGATATTGAAAAAAAAAAAAAAAAAAAAAAAAAAAACATATTTTCAACAAAATTAAGTTTATTAGAGTACATTTTATTTGCACAGATATGCATATAGGCATGTATTTAATAAAAAATCAATGAAACAAAATCATCCACAAGAACTGCATTATTCATTTCGTTTTCTTTGTCGGAATCTGCATCAATGATATTTTTTTAGCTTTGAACAAACTCCAAAATATCCTTGTCTCCAATTATTTGGGGCTGTACACACATTATCATCAACTACTGCAACTGTTGTTCTTTGGATAACACAGTAGGGCAGCACACAGAAACTTTTCCAAACGTTTCATAAAATGTCAGTCGTGTGAACCCGTAAAATATTTTACTGTACCTATGTCTATAAAAGACACAACTTTGGGAAAGACATTACAGGCCTATCCCTTGAGTATATTAAATATCATGCAAAAAAATATTTTATATGAATGAAATCAGTTATTGCGTCAATAGTTCAAAGAAAAACAGAAAATAATTTTTAAAATCTACCGAGTAAGTACGCCAGATGGGCGAGCTACAATCCGTATTTATCTGAAAAGAAATAATAATAATAATAATAATTTCTTAGTTATAAGTTTATATTAAACACAAAAACTTGAACAGAAAAAAAAAATGTAAACAGAAAAAATTGGTGGGCTTTTGACGGCATAAACTGCCTGACACCTGGGGTCTCCTCTGCAACCTCATCGACCAGGGGGTTATATTTTCTCCCAGGTATCAGCCCCTTCCCTGGTCTGCTGTTACAGAATCATAGACAATATTGCATCACTATATATAAATATGTATATATATATATATATTGATGCAATTGTATATACATATATACACACACGCACAATTAAGATATATATATATTTGTATGTGTTTACAAAAATGCAAGCAATGAATAAGAAAAGTTATTTACAAAAATTTACATGTTCTATGTACACCTGAAAAGAAAAACATTTTAATTTGAATGAAATCATTTCTATATACACCTGAAAAAAAGTATTTACAAGTTCTATGTACATCTGAAAAGAAATGTATAAAAACATTTTAATTTGAATCAAATCATTTCTATATACACCTGAAAAAGAAATATTTTTATGTGATTGAAATCAGTTCCATAAATACCTAAAAAAGAAAAATACATAAAATGTTTTAAAATTAATGAACGCAATTGTATGTAGACCTGAAAAGGAAAATTTATAAAAAATATTTACAACATTGAAAAAATAATACAGCTTCCGAATGCCTAACTACTACAAATTCCACTTTGTAACAACAGACATAAAAGCCGACTAATGCATAATTCTCAAACTGTTTCAGCTTCATCTTGACTTGCTTCAATTTATCCCAGTCATCCAAAAACCTCAAATCTTTTTCATTTTTGCTTTGGCTTGATTAACTTCATTTTGTGTTGGAAAAATCTCACTGTTTCAATGTCTCGAGTAACTTTTTTACTGCAGAACCTCCCTGTAAACAATATTTCTTGTGAATACTTTAGAACATGCGGGCATCAAACGGCCTTGCTTCTTGGTGTCTTTCACTAAAACACGAACATTCCTCATAGACGAACATCTTGAAAAAGCTACGTAAAGCATTCCATGACTGAAAACTGGTTGCGGTAAATAAATCCCAACTTTCTTAAGTGTCTGTCCCTGTGACTTATTAATAGTCATACAAAATGCAAGCCTGATGGGAAACTGTCTTCGCTTGAGCTGAAAGGGGAGGTTTGAATCTGATGGTGAAAGTTCAACACGTGGAATGAAAACTCTCGATCCAGCATTCTGTCCAGAGATGACTTCACAATCTAAAACGTTTGGCATAATTCTCTTCACAATGAGCCTTGTTCCGTTGCAGAGTCCAACCGATGGATGTAGATTTCGTAGAAGCATAACTATAACTCCAACTTTCAAATTCAGACGATGAGGTGGCATTCCAGAAGGCGTCACGCTGTGGATGGAATCCAGCTGATACGTTTCTTGTTCTTCTTCGTCATCGCAAATAACCGAGTCTGCACTGTAGTGCGTGAAAACTTGACCTGGAAACGTGGAAAGAATTTCTTCATTAAGCTTCAGAGCTTCCTCGTTCTTTGGACATAAAATCGCTTTACTGGCCAAGTCTTGTAAGTCGAATTGATTACCGCAGCCAAACATTTCTTCTACTATCGATCTGTTGACCACACACAAAGATGGAATTTCGATAATGTCTTCGTCCAAGCCACTGTCATTTTTAAGACGACCGTCTCCCAACTGCAGAAGCCATTCTGAAAATTCTTGTTCTTCCGGATTCAATCGCATATTGGTGGAAAGCGTGCATTGTTTGAAATGTGGCCACAAAAAGGAGTTCCTGAGGCAGCTCTCGATCGCAGAAGTTCGGTTTCCATGTGCGACAACAGGTAATGTTTGTCTCCAGTCACCTCCTAAAACTAAGGTTTTAACGCCAAAAGGAACATCCAGTCCAGTCAAGTCTCTCAGCAATCTGTCGACAGCTTCCAAAACGTAATGAGGCGTCATGGTGCATTCATCCCATATGAAAAGTTTCGCAGTCTTCAAGTACCTTCCTTCAGCGCTATCTTGTCTCACACGGCACGAAGAATTTTCCAGAAGAGGAACGGGCAACTTGAAAGTAGAGTGTACAGTTCTTCCACCGGTCAACAGCACAGCAGCAATGCCTGTCCACGCAACGGGAATGGCAACGTGGCCCATTTCTCGAACAGCATGAAGGATCGTCCTAAAAAGGAAAGTTTTTCCAGCTCCGGCAAACGCATTAACACAAAATGTCTTCGGTGTGTTAGGATTCTCATCTCGTACAGCTTCCAAAACCAAGTCGTAAACTAATTTCTGTTCAGGATTCAACATCCCGTTCAACACTTCGGCTTGTTCGTTTTCATACTGGACATCGAACTGCGGGACTTCGAGAGAAACAGCATCAGTCAATGTTGGTTGCGGGAGACCAAGAGAACATAGCGAAACATTGTGCACTTCTAACTGGTCTTCTATACTTCTTAGTGCAAGGCTGAAACTGTCTTCTAAGGAGTAAGATCTCGCAAAATCTTCAGAAAGGGACTCTTTGAATTCATTCCACAAAGCGACGGGTTCCGCAGGGTTGCAGAAAACACAGATGAAGCAAAAAAGCTGTCTTAGCTGCGGTGGCATTTGAAAAGCTGATGCTTCTGCCAGAGTATTTTTCCATTCTTCGTCGTCTTGCAGCAGATGCCTTGCACGGCAGGCTTCCTTGAACGTTGAATACTCCACACCTTCGTAAGTTCTTAAGTCGGCAAAACTCTTCGCTCCTTTAACGTGACACAGCAGCAACCTCAGATGGAAACGCTCAACATCTTTCGGGCTAACAGAATACATTCTTGAAATGATGTAATCTCCAAGTCTAACTCGTGTCTGCCAGGCATGATTCCTCCAGGTGAAATGTTTAGGAATTTCGGCATACAGGTAACCATTCGCTTCGGGAACTGTCCTGTTCAGTTCAAACCATCCGGTGAGCATGGTATTTTTCTCAGCAGCTCTCTGGAAAGCATTCCTTTCTGCGGATTCGGCAAAATAGACGGGCTGCAGGTTTTCCAAATGAACCGGTAGTCGTATGATGGAGTGCGACTTAGAATGCATTCTTTTTTCAAACAGCCTCCACGCTGCTTCAGGGGCAGACACGTATCTTGCATTTAAGAAGCATTTGATCTCGTCCCACATTAAAGTTCTATCTCCAGATTCTTCCAGAACAACTTTAGCTGCATCATGACCCTTGTACACGTATTTGAACAAATACTTCACCGATTTTATGGAGCTGCATACTTCAACGTTTATGTGGGCGTTGTACTTTTTCGATAAATACGGATTGTAAGGAACGACCCATCTGTTATCGATGGCATGACCCTTGATCACGATAAAGTTTCCATCGTCCCTTCTTCTGTAGAGTGGGTAGCCATTCACGTTCTCTTTAGTTTCTGCCTGAAACGGTTTCGGAAATCCTTTCGAACATACACCATCACTCATGCAGGGAGAGTTTCTATTCAGTTCACCGCAGGGTCCGTGAATCATCGATGACTTCACAATGTTGTGTAGCTCCGGATGTCGAGTAGCATCTGGAAGTTCAGCACGCACCAGCGAGTCGATGCACTCTGCATCTCTTATTTTGTCTTCTTCTGCTAAAAACAACAAAAGGTGCATATGAGGCAATCCTCTCTTCTGAAATTCGATGACGTGTATATCTGCAATGGTCGCACCTAAGATGTGATTCTTTGTCAAATCTTGCATCAAAGCCGTTTTCTTCAGGTCAAATACCCTCGAAACGATGTCCGAGCGATCGTGAGCCTTCTGTCCTGGGAATAAGTTTTCTGTTATTTCCGGCCATTTAGGGTTGCACGTGAAAGTCAAAAACAGATCCGGTTTACCAAAGTCGCGCACAATGGCCATCGAGTCCTGATAGTTTTGCTGCATGCAGCGAGGGCTTCCTATAAACGTTGACGGAAGTATAACCGGTATTCCAGGGCGGACGCCCGTCTCTTGACCAACTCTGTAAATGTGATCGGCAAGACCCATGTAAGTTTCCACTCTCAGATTCGTCTGATGGCTCCGGAGGTACGCAATCCTGTTGCCTTCAACTTTTACGTATGCATCCACGAGATACTGCTGAAACAATTTCCGGCCATACAAAATCGGGTTGTAGCAATCTCGTCGTACGGACACCCTGTGACTGTAAAACTGTAACTCTGTGTATTGCTGTCCGACTCTGAATCCTTGCTCGCCGTGAGGAAAGAAAAGTACGTACGTCATGGGTTCCAAGTTGGGATTTAAGGTACTGATGTTGATGAGACCGCCACCTCTCGGATGGATCACGATGTCTCGGTTTCGATGGAGGAGCGCCGTCCGTACTCTTGAAGACGACTGCAACTTCATTTTCTTTCGGAGCATTGTAACGTCCCCTGTGCTCGCCTGCAGCAACACTTTCACCCTTGATGTACATGCGGATATCCGCAGCAGTTTCGGCACCTTGCTCTCGTACAGTTTCTTCTTCGAATTCCTTCAGCATCTTGTAGGCTTCCGCATATGGATTAACGTTCCTTAAAACTGTGTCCAACTGTCTCAGGAGTTCGGCGTTCAGGGCAACATTTCCAAATATGTTCATTCTCTGCCTGAGGGCTTGATCCGAATCTAAAATGTACAGCTGAGCATACTGTTCTTGACCGGGATGAGGCGGATGAAGGTGGCTCGTTCGATGATATATGGCACCGTGAATCCTGAAGCAGTTGGGACCCGAACCCGAAGGCATTTCTATATTGGCACCCAATGAAGCAAAACTGAGCAGGCAGTTGTAAGTACGTATGTTGGCAAAAAACTCTTCAGAAAACGGGTGGTTCCCATTCATTAAATTGTGTCATTCTTCTGGATATCTTCTTTCAGCTTCGACAATTTTCCCATTGTTACAGCAGTGCATGTATCTTCCTCTTGCATTCCTTTCTCCCGTAAAGAACAATCCGTTGCAGAGATCGCAGGAAGCTTCCATTGAACCGGCGCTGTGTTGCTCAACATTAACTTCGAGTCCACATCTTCCTGCATTGTGAAGAGTGCTGCGTGAACGTTGTGCTGCATTCATGCGTAGCCTGTCTTCTCGTACGGACATTGTTTCTTCGGATAGGACTTGTCTGTGGCCTGCAGAGTCTCGCGTTCTTCGTGTAGCAGCGTCCTCTTCCGACTCTTCCGCTCGAACTTGACGATAACCATGAGAGTCCAGTCTGTGCCTCCTACTGGTTTCTTCTTCACTTTCTTGAGCACGCAAATTTTCTTGACATTGGGATTGCCTGCTGAGTCTCCTAATGGTTTCTTGTTCCGTTTCTGCAGCGCGTAAATTTTCTTGATGTTGAGCTTTCCTGCCGAGTCTCGTAGCGGTTTCTTCTTCCGTTTCTTGAGCGCGTAGGTTTGCTTGCCGACGCGCTTGCGTGCTCAGTCTCGCAGCAGTTTCTTCTTCATTTTCTGCAGCTCGCCGTAAACTCTGTGCTTCAGCTCTTCGTCTTCTTGATGCATCTCCTGTAATGCCTCTTTTCCGTTTCGGCATTTCAGTACGTTAAAAAAAGCACTACTAAAATATTAACTCGACTCAAAAAATTGACTACGCAGATGAAAGAAAAAAATTGCTCATTAAACCAATACTGCTGGAAAAAAAATTAATGCATTCTATATGTATACAACACAAATTTTAAAATAATCCTAGACTAAATGAAAAATTTTCCACTTAAGAGCAAATTAATTTTAAAAAATCAAAAATGTAAAACAAAAACTTCCCTGTTAAAAAATTGCTGGCAAATAAGAAATAATATGGGTAATATTATGAAAAATTCCAAGCACAGATAAAAATTATGAAAATATTTCTAATAATTAGGTCAATCTGAGAACAATGCCCATAAACAGAAAATGAAAACCTAAACACAAAATAAATAAAAGGTATAAATACAAATATAAATTAGGAACTTCTGAAATCAATTCTGAAATTCAAATAAGAAACCTAACAAAATAACAAATCTAATAAAATATAGAACATTCGATCGCCTTAAAACGATAATTGTTATCGCACACAGGAAAATGTCAAAAATATAAAATGTAAATGCAATTTATCGAGCAACAATAACAGAAATATAAAACACGAATGAATAGATCTTTAAAAAAATACAAAATAATACATTAAATATATAAAAAGAGTCACCAAGTTAATGTTCCGAAGAATTCTCAAGTTCTAAACTAACAGGAGCATATAAAAGTCTGAAATACTACTTTAAATTACTAAAACTACAAATATAAATGCAAAAAACAATCAAATATCCTGTAAAAAGAAATAAAGATTAAGTGCAATGAGTAATAATAAGAATACTTACGATATTTGAAATGCTGGAAAAAATTGCGACGGTCTCCTTCCAAATCCAAAATTCGTAAATAAATTTTTTGTTGCCAAACCAGGAAACTAAACTTTTGATTCTATTTGATCTGTTGCCAGACCGGGAAACAAAACTTTTTATTTTATCTATGACGTCATTTACTCGACTTATCAAGGGCATAAACCAATCTACATTCAACTAACGACAACTGAATGAAGAGAATGTTTCTATTTTTAGTTTTATTTTAGCTTTTCAGTTTATTCCTTTAAGTTATTTTAATTTTTTATTCTTAGTTTGTTAGTGGCGAACGGCCTTGGCGTTCCCATAGCATTTTTATCTCCGACGACTGCCGAGACTGTTGCCACTCGGAAGACTGAGTGCCGAAATTATTGTTTTCGTAGTTTTTAATTAATAACTCCGCGGATTATTGTCGTACGAAGATGGGACCGGTATCGATGGATTTGTTGATTTTTTTCGAATCCGGAGATATGCGTTTCGAATTCCAACTCGGCGCCGTTCCCAAGTTATTCGAGAAAAACGAATTTGGCAGTCGGCCAAATCACTAAAACAGGGAAAACGGGTGAAAGAAAGTGCAAAACGTAGGGAAACGTAGGGGAAAAAGCAGTTTTTAATTAATATCTCGGCTAATTAAAGTCGCACGAAGATGCCGATGGTCAATATGGCGAGCCACGGGAATTCTGAATCCAACGGTACCTTCCGCTAAGCTCTACACCCAGCCGTTCTTGAGAAGATGATGTTACAAACACACAAACAGAGGCACACAGATTTTAATAGTATAGAAGACTAGCGGGCAAGCCCGCCAGCTGAGCGGGCTGAAGCCCATTACTTCAGGGGATGGATGCCTTCGTGGTATTCGAAAGTTGGACCTATCTACCAGTGTACAGCGATTTTACATTTGCTGCGCCCGCTTTGTTAACGTATGCATGCAGAAGATACTGCATGCGGAAAACCACAAAAACACACATGCAGCCAGCCCGCTCGCCGGGACTAGAAAGTTGGACCGAACTACCAGTGTTCAGCGATTTTACCGCTCAACTGCTTGTACGAAGTGTAATCGCGAAAATTTTCGGGTGTGATATTCCAACAGTATACTCGTTGTTAAAATTCCTTTATTTAAATTCTTTTTGGTAAACTCCAACTGCTGTCTATATATTTTATACTTAACATCTCTTTTGTAATTATGTTTCATAACAGTAAATATATACTGGCATTTAAATGCCTTTAAAATAGTAGAAAACATTTAAAAGCATTATGTTACAATTTTTTCATGCTCGGAAGTAATACTTTTAACTGCGAGCAAACCTTTGATCTTAGTCGTAACTGTAACTGCTTTCGGCGGCGTTTGTTTACATTTTTCAAGCGTGGGTTTTCGAGCTGATCAGTTTTCGTCAGTTATCTTTGTGTACCTTCTAAAAATGTTCTTCGAAGGGTCTTCTAAGACTCTTGATAATATTTTAGTCGTGAATTTGTTCTATTTTGATTATACTGGTAATTTTTTTTTTTACTTATGCTATCATAATGCATACTATCAGCAAGTAGTATCATAAACCCAAAGCATCAGCGGTTCTAAAATAAAACTCGTGCATGTGTGAAGAATATTCATGGCAGATGGTCATTTGTAGATGCTGTTACCGCAGAAAAAATTGCTGACACTTAAAATTTAGCGTATATGACAAATGATAAAAGTCCAGCGTGAAAATCAATTGTGAATACAACTGCGAGTGTAAAGGCAGCTGAGTTGAAAACAACTTTTCAATCTACATCAAATTCTAATCAAAATTTGATTGAAAAGTGTTCCTATATTTTAATGAACAGCGAAATGTTTGTTGCATAATGCTACAACAGTTCTTCAGATGTAATATGAAAGGGAATGTTTGGCTATTGAACTCGTTTGCAAATTGTGTAAGAAGGTGTTAATTTTAAAAAATCAAAAATTGTAAAACCAAAACTTGCAGATTATAAAATTGCTGGTAAATAACAGAATGTTAAATAATAATATGTGCAATGCTATGGAAATTCTAAGAACAGATAACAATTATCAAAATATTTTGAATAATTAGGCAACGACCACAGGAAGTGTCATTTTTACTTCCGTGTGTAATGTAGTGGTGTAGCGTATTCAGCTACGGCAAAGCACTCGAGTGCAATCTGCGTAAGGGATGCATTCTTGTCGGCTTTTTAAAGGAAAGTGGCATGGGGAAAATAACAAAAACACCCATGCAGCCACCCCATTCACTGGGATTCGAATGTTGGGTGTTTGTAAAAGACGCAACTTTGTGGAACAAACTCATTTGCTCATTACAGTCCTATCCCTCGAGTATATCAAATATCATGTGAATCATGCCCATGTCTTGCATCTGCTGCACACCTTGTTCCATCATTGTGTGGATATAGCTCATATTGTGTCAATAGTGTTGTATGTGTCCAATATCCCCTGTATATACATTTGAAAATATATATGTACATACATATAAACCAAATTAGTTAGTCGCCTGTTTTTATCGCATTCAAAATAAATAAATAACAGAAAATAATTTTTAAAATCTACCGAGTAAGTATTTCAGATGGGTGGGCTGCACCCACTCAATTCTTTGCTGGTGTCTAAAATAGTTTCTGTGTGAAATTTGTGGAAATATTTTGTATTTAAATCAAAAACAGAAAAATAACTTTAAATCTATGATTAAAATTGTTTTTCTCACTTTCATTATTATTAACACGAAACCGAAGGGACTGAAGAATTTTTTCGTGTTAAAGGATATTGAAAAAAAAAAAAAAAAAAAAAAAAAAAAAAAAAAACATATTTTTAACAAAATTAAGTTTATTAGAGTACATTTTATTTGCACAGATATGCATATAGGCATGTATTTAATAAAAAATCAATGAAACAAAATCATCCACAAGAATTGCATTCAGCGGTTTTACCCGGTATCCGCGCGCTGTATTCACGTATGCATCCAAATATTATATACAGTACCCCGGAATTCGAAAGTAGGACCGAAATACCATTGTTCAGCGATTTTGTGGAGCGGGCTGCGCCCGCTTTATACACATAAGCATGGAGAGGATACTGCATAAACGATACACATGAGTTAAAGCAAGAAAACACCCGGGGAGCCAGCTCGTTCGCCGACACCGAAAGTTAGATCGAACTACCAGCGTTAAGAGGTTTTGAGCAGGCTGCGCCCACTTTTATCACATATGCATCCAGAAATCACTTTATACACTATACACATGCGGAAAATCAAGAAAACACCCATGCAGCCAGCCCGCTCGCAGAGATTCGAATGTTTGACCGAACTACCAGTGTTCAGCGGTTTTACCCGGTATCCGCGCGCTGTATTCACATATGCGACCAAATTTTATGTACAGTACCCCGGAATTCGAAAGTTGGACCGAACTACCAGTGTTCTGTAGTTTTGCGCGGGCTGCTCCCGCTTTTTTCAAGTATGCATGCAGAAGATACCGCATACACGTTACACATGCGAAAAATCCCGAAAACACACATTGAGCCAACACGGTCGCTTGGATTCGAAAGTTGGACCGAACTACCAGTAATCAGAGGTTTTGAGCGAATTTCGGCCGCTTTATTCACTTATGCATCCAGAAGATGCTGCGTACACGAGGCACATGCGTAAAATCACGCAAACACCCATGGACCCAGCCCGTTCGCCGGGATTCGAAATTAGAACCGAACTACCAGAGTTCAGCTTTATTCATTTATGCATCCAGAAGACAGTGCATACACAACAGATATGCGTAAAATCACAAAAAACATGAGTGTAGCCTGCCTGCTCACCGGGATTCGAAAGTTACCGTATACCATCTCAAAGGAGCAAAGAAAAATCTTTAATCTAAAAAAAAAAAAAAAAAAAGTGTGAATTTAATTTTTATTGGTGCGAACTTATTTAAAATATCATTTGCATTAAAAGATAATATCTAAATTAAGTGCACGTATCTAATAACATAAAAAAATATATTATTCCAAAAAATCAAATTTATTATTAAAAAAATAACAACATATTTTTAAAAAATAGCTTTTTCAGATTTTTTAATTAATATCCCAGCTGATTAAAGTTGTACAACTTCAAGAACGTCATCATTTAAATTTAATGTAATATAATAACTTTTATTCAATATCAATAAAAGAATTAACGTGACAATCATCCTAACCTGAAATTTAAAAAAAATTGTGAAAAGCAGCTGTTTATTTAAAATGCCTACATTAACGAAATATTTTTAAAATACAGTTAGGTAACATGCAATCGCGTGCTTTATTCAACTTTAGAATATAACCTTGATTTGTTTCTGCGGCGATTCAAGAAACTGTTGCAATCGGAAAAATGAGCCCGAAAATTAGCGTTTTCACAGTTTTTAATTAATATCTCAGCTGATTAACGTCCTAAGAAGATGAGAATGGTATCATTGGATTCGTAGAATTTTTTGGAATCCGCAGACACCTGCCTCGAATTCCAACTCAGCGCCGTTCCATAGATATTTAAGAAAAAAGAAATTGACACGTGACCTTTCGCCAGCACAAATCTCGAGCGGAAGCAATTGTCATCCCCCCGGCGCTTTCGAAAAAGCAATTTTATCTCAGCTAATTCCGAGACGGTTGCCACTCCGAAAAATGAAATAACGTTTTCGCAGTTTTTAATTAATAACTCCGCCGATTATTCTCGTACGAAGATGGGACCGGTATCGATGGATTCGTTGATTTTTTTCGAATACGGGGATACGCGTTTCGAATCGCAACTCGGAGCCGTTTCGCAGATATTCGAGAAAAACGAATTTGGCACTCGGCCAAATCCCTAATATAGGGGAAACCCGTGAAAGAAAGTGCAAAACGTAGGGAAATGTAGAGAGAAAATCAGTTTTTAATTAATATCTCGGCTAATTAAAGTCGCACGAAGATGCCGATGGTCAATATGGCGAGCCACGGGCATTCTGAATCCAACGGTACCTTCCGCTAAGCTCTACACCCAGCCGTTCTTGAGAAGATGATGTTACAAACACACAAACAGACAGAGGCACACAGATTTTAATAGTATAGACTAGCAGGCAAGCCCGCCAGCTGAGCGGGCTGAAGCCCATTACTTCAGGGGATGGATGCCTTCGTGGTATTCGAAAGTTGGACCTAACTACCAGTGTACAGCGATTTTACATTTGCTGCGCCCGCTTTGTTAACGTATGCATGCAGAAGATACTGCATGCGGAAAACCACGAAAACACACATGCAGCCAGCCCGCTCGCCGGGATTAGAAAGTTGGACCGAACTACCAGTGTTCTGCGATTTTACCGCTCAGCTGCTTGTACGAAGTGTAATCGCGAAAATTTTCGGGTGTGATATTCCAACAGTATACTCGTTGTTAAAATTCCTTTATTTAAATTCTTTTTGGTAAACTCCAACTGCTGTCTATATATTTTATACTTAACATCTCTTTTGTAATTATGTTTCATAACAGTAAATATATACTGGCATTTAAATGCCTTTAAAATAGTAGAAAACATTTAAAAGCATTATGTTACAATTTTTCATGCTCGGAAGTAATACTTTTAACTGCGAGCAAACCTTTGATCTTAGTCGTAACTGTAACTGCTTTCGGCGGCGTTTGTTTACATTTTTCAAGCGTGGGTTTTCGAGCTGATCAGTTTTCGTCAGTTATCTTTGTGTACCTTCTAAAAATGTTCTTCGAAGGGTCTTCTAAGACTCTTGATAATATTTTAGTCGTGAATTTGTTCTATTTTGATTATACTGGTAATTTTTTTTTTTACTTATGCTATCATAATGCATACTATCAGCAAGTAGTATCATAAACCCAAAGCATCAGCGGTTCTAAAATTAAACTCGTGCATGTGTGAAGAATATTCATGGCAGATGGTCATTTGTAGATGCTGTTACCGCAGAAAAAATTGCTGACACTTAAAATTTAGCGTATATGACAAATGATAAAAGTCCAGCGTGAAAATCAATTGTGAATACAACTGCGAGTGTAAAGGCAGCTGAGTTGAAAACAACTTTTCAATCTACATCAAATTCTAATCAAAATTTGATTGAAAAGTGTTCCTATATTTTAATGAACAGCGAAATGTTTGTTGCATAATGCTACAACAGTTCTTCAGATGTAATATGAAAGGGAATGTTTGGCTATTGAACTCGTTTGCAAATTGTGTAAGAAGGTGTTAATTTTAAAAAATCAAAAATTGTAAAACCAAAACTTGCAGATTATAAAATTGCTGGTAAATAACAGAATGTTAAATAATAATATGTGCAATGCTATGGAAATTCTAAGAACAGATAACAATTATCAAAATATTTTGAATAATTAGGCAACGACCACAGGAAGTGTCATTTTTACTTCCGTGTGTAATGTAGTGGTGTAGCGTATTCAGCTACGGCAACGCACTCGAGTGCAATCTGCCTCAGGGATGCATTCTTGTCGGCTTTTTAAAGGAAAGTGGCATGGGGAAAATAACAAAAACACCCATGCAGCCACCCCATTCACTGGGATTCGAATGTTGGGTGTTTGTAAAAGACGCAACTTTGTGGAACAAACTCATTTGCTCATTACAGTCCTATCCCTCGAGTATATCAAATATCATGTGAATCATGCCCATGTCTTGCATCTGCTGCACACCTTGTTCCATCATTGTGTGGATATAGCTCATATTGTGTCAATAGTGTTGTATGTGTCCAATATCCCCTGTATATACATTTGAAAATATATATGTACATACATATAAACCAAATTAGTTAGTCGCCTGTTTTTATCGCATTCAAAATAAATAAATAACGGAAAATAATTTTTAAAATCTACCGAGTAAGTATTGCAGATGGGTGGGCTGCACCCACTCAATTCTTTGCT
Source organism: Stegodyphus dumicola (assembly GCF_044657685.1). Taxonomy (NCBI): domain Eukaryota; kingdom Metazoa; phylum Arthropoda; class Arachnida; order Araneae; family Eresidae; genus Stegodyphus; species Stegodyphus dumicola. Next base: position 143,614,195 of record NC_140777.1, read on the forward strand.
GGTGTCTAAAATAGTTTCTGTGTGAAATTTGAGGAAATATTTTGTATTTAAATCAAAAACAGAAAAATAATTTTAAATCTATGATTAAAATTGTTTTTCTCACTTTCATTATTATTAACACGAAACCGAAGGGACTGAAGAATTTTTTCGTGTTAAAGGATATTGAAAAAAAAAAAAAAAAAAAAAAAAATATTTTCAACAAAATTAAGTGTATTAGAGTACATTTTATTTGCACAGATATGCATATAGGCATGTATTTAATAAAAAATCAATGAAACAAAATCATCCACAAAAACTGCATTATTCATTTCGTTTTCTTTGTCGGAATCTGCTTCAATGATATTTTTTTAGCTTTGAACAAACTCCAAAATATCCTTGTCTCCAATTATTTGGGGCTCTACACACATTATCATCAACTACTGCAACTGTTGTTCTTTGGATAACACAGTAGGGCAGCACACAGAAACTTTTCCAAACGTTTCATAAAATGTCAGTCGTGTGAACCCGTAAAATATTTTACTGTACCTATGTCTATAAAAGACACAACTTTGGGAAAGACATTACAGGCCTATCCCTTGAGTATATTAAATATCATGCAAAACAAAATATTTTATATGAATGAAATCAGTTATTGCGTCAATAGTTCAAAGAAAAACAGAAAATAATTTTTAAAATCTACCGAGTAAGTACGCCAGATGGGCGAGCTACAATCCGTATTTATCTGAAAAGAAATAATAATAATAATAATAATTTATTAGTTATAAGTTTATATTAAACACAAAAACTTGAACAGAAAAAAAAAATGTAAACAGAAAAAATTGGTGGCCTTTTGACGGCATAAACTGCCTGACACCTGGGGTCTCCTCTGCAACCTCATCCATCAGGGGGTTATTTTTTCTCCCAGGTATCATCCGCTTCCCTGGTCTGCTGTTACAGAATCATAGACAAAATTGCATCACTATATATAAATATGTGTATATATATATATATATATATTGATGCAATTGTATATACATATATACACACACGCACAATTAAGATATATATATATTTGTATGTGTTTACAAAAATGCAAGCAATGAATAAGAAAAATTATTTACAAAAATTTACATGTTCTATGTACACCTGAAAAGAAAAACATTTTAATTTGAATGAAATCATTTCTATATACACCTAAAAAAAAGTATTTACAAGTTCTATGTACATCTGAAAAGAAATGTATAAAAACATTTTAATTTGAATCAAATCATTTCTATATACACCTGAAAAAGAAATATTTTTATGTGATTGATATCAGTTCCATAAATACCTAAAAAAGAAAAATACATAAAATGTTTTAAAATTAATGAACGCAATTGTATGTAGACCTGAAAAGGAAAATTTATAAAAAATATTTACAACATTGAAAAAATAATACAGCTTCCGATTGCCTAACTACTACAAATTCCACTTTGTAACAATAGACATAAAAGCCGACTAATGCATAATTCTCAAACTGTTTCAGCTTCATCTTGACTTGCTTCAATTTATCCCAGTCATCCAAAAACCTCAAATATTTTTCATTTTTGCTTTGGCTTGATTAACTTCATTTTGTGTTGCAAAAATCTCACTGTTTCAATGTCTCGAGTAACTTTTTTACTGCAGAACCTCCCTGTAAACAATATTTCTTGTGAATACTTTAGAACATGCGGGCATCAAACGGCCTTGCTTCTTGGTGTCTTTCACTAAAACACGAACATTCCTCATAGACGAACATCTTGAAAAAGCTACGTAAAGCATTCCATGACTGAAAACTGGTTGCGGTAAATAAATCCCAACTTTCTTAAGTGTCTGTCCCTGTGATTTATTAATAGTCATACAAAATGCAAGCCTTATGGGAAACTGTCTTCGCTTGAGCTGAAAGGGGAGGTTTGAATCTGATGGTGAAAGTTCAACACGTGGAATGAAAACTCTCGATCCAGCATTCTGTCCAGAGATGACTTCACAATCTAAAACGTTTGGCATAATTCTCTTCACAATGAGCCTTGTTCCGTTGCAGAGTCCAACCGATGGATGTAGATTTCGTAGAAGCATAACTATAACTCCAACTTTCAAATTCAGACGATGAGGTGGCATTCCAGAAGGCGTCAGGCTGTGGATGAAATCCAGCTGATACGTTTCTTGTTCTTCTTCGTCATCGCAAATAACCGAGTCTGCACTGTAGTGCGTGAAAACTTGACCTGGAAACGTGGAAAGAATTTCTTCATTAAGCTTCAGAGCTTCCTCGTTCTTTGGACATAAAATCGCTTTACTGGCCAAGTCTTGTAAGTCGAATTCATTACCGCAGCCAAACATTTCTTCTACTATCGATCTGTTGACCACACACAAAGATGGAATTTCGATAATGTCTTCGTCCAAGCCACTGTCATTTTTAAGACGACCGTCTCCCAACTGCAGAAGCCATTCTGAAAATTCTTGTTCTTCCGGATTCAATCGCATATTGGTGAAAAGCGTGCATTGTTTGAAATGTGGCCACAAAAAGGAGTTCCTGAGGCAGCTCTCGATCGCAGAAGTTCGGTTTCCATGTGCGACAACAGGTAATGTTTGTCTCCAGTCACCTCCTAAAACTAAGGTTTTACCGCCAAAAGGAACATCCAGTCCGGTCAAGTCTCTCAGCAATCTGTCGACAGCTTCCAAAGCGTAATGAGGCTTCATGGTGCATTCATCCCATATGAAAAGTTTCGCAGTCTTCAAGTACCTTCCTTCAGCGCTATCTTGTCTCACACGGCACGAAGAATTTTCCAGAAGTGGAACGGGCAACTTGAAAGTAGAGTGTACAGTTCTTCCACCGGTCAACAGCACAGCAGCAATGCCTGTCCACGCAACGGGAATGGCAACGTGGCCCATTCCTCGAACAGCATGAAGGATCGTCCTAAAAAGGAAAGTTTTTCCAGCTCCGGCAAACGCATTAACACAAAATGTCTTCGGTGTGTTAGGATTCTCATCTCGTACAGCTTCCAAAACCAAGTCGTAAACTAATTTCTGTTCAGGATTCAACATCCCGTTCAACACTTCGGCTTGTTCGTTTTCATACTGGACATCGAACTGCGGGACTTCGAGAGAAACAGCATCAGTCAATGTTGGTTGCGAGAGACCAAGAGAACATAGCGAAACATTGTGCACTTCTAACTGGTCTTCTATACTTCTCAGTGCAAGGCTGAAACTGTCTTCTAAGGAGTAAGATCTCGCAAAATCTTCAGAAAGGGACTCTTTGAATTCATTCCACAAAGCGACGGGTTCCGCAGGGTTGCAGAAAACACAGATGCAGCAAAAAAGCTGTCTTAGCTGCGGTAGCATTTGAAAAGCTGATGCTTCTGCCAGAGTATTTTTCCATTCTTCGTCGTCTTGCAGCAGATGCCTTGCACGGCAGGCTTCCTTGAACGTTGAATACTCCACACCTTCGTAAGTTCTTAAGTCGGCAAAACTCTTCGCTCCTTTAACGTGACACAGCAGCAACCTCAGATGGAAACGCTCAACATCTTTCGGGCTAACAGAATACATTCTTGAAATGATGTAATCTCCAAGTCTAACTCGTGTCTGCCAGGCATGATTCCTCCAGGTGAAATGTTTAGGAATTTCGGCATACAGGTAACCATTCGCTTCGGGAACTGTCCTGTTCAGTTCAAACCATCCGGTGAGCATGGTATTTTTCTCGGCAGCTCTCTGGAAAGCATTCCTTTCTTCGGATTCGGCAAAATAGACGGGCTGCAGGTTTCCAAATGAACCGGTAGTCGTATGATGGAGCGCGACTTAGAATGCATTCTTTTTTCAAACAGCCTCCACGCTGCTTCAGGGGCAGAGACGTATCTTGCATTTAAGAAGCATTTGATCTCGTCCCACATTAAAGTTCTATCTCCAGATTCTTCCAGAACAACTTTAGCTGCATCATGACCCTTGTACACGTATTTGAACAAATACTTCACCGATTTTATGGAGCTGCATACTTCAACGTTTATGTGGGCGTTGTACTTTTTCGATAAATACGGATTGTAAGGAACGACCCATCTGTTATCGATGGCATGACCCTTGATCACGATAAAGTTTCCATCGTCCCTTCTTCTGTAGAGTGGGTAGCCATTCACGTTCTCTTTAGTTTCTGCCTGAAACGGTTTCGGAAATCCTTTCGAACATACACCATCACTCATGCAGGGAGAGTTTCTATTCAGTTCACCGCAGGGTCCGTGAATCATCGATGACTTCACAATGTTGTGTAGCTCCGGATGTCGAGTAGCATCTGGAAGTTCAGCACGCACCAGCGAGTCGATGCACTCTGCATCTCTTATTTTGTCTTCTTCCGCTAAAAACAACAAAAGGTGCATATGAGGCAATCCTCTCTTCTGAAATTCGATGACGTGTATATCTGCAATGGTCGCACCTAAGATGTGATTCTTTGTCAAATCTTGCATCAAAGCCGTTTTCTTCAGGTCAAATACCCTCGAAACGATGTCCGGGCGATCGTGAGCCTTCTGTCCTGGGAATAAGTTTTCTGTTATTTCCGGCCATTTAGGGTTGCACGTGAAAGTCAAAAACAGATCCGGTTTACCAAAGTCGCGCACAATGGCCATCGAGTCCTGATAGTTTTGCTGCATGCAGCGAGGGCTTCCTATAAACGTTGACGGAAGTATAACCGGTATTCCAGGGCGGACGCCCGTCTCTTGAGCAACTCTGTAAATGTGATCGGCAAGACCCATGTAAGTTTCCACTCTCAGATTCGTCTGATGGCTCCGGAGGTACGCAATCCTGTTGCCTTCAACTTTTACGTATGCATCCACGAGATACTGCTGAAACAATTTCCGGCCATACAAAATCGGGTTGTAGCAATCTCGTCGTACGGACACCCTGTGACTGTAAAACTGTAACTCTGTGTATTGCTGTCCGACTCTGAATCCTTGCTCGCCGTGAGGAAAGAAAAGTACGTACGTCATGGGTTCCAAGTTGGGATTTAAGGTACTGATGTTGATGAGACCGCCACCTCTCGGATGGATCACGATGTCTCGGTTTCGATGGAGGAGCGCCGTCCGTACTCTTGAAGACGACTGCAACTTCATTTTCTTTCGGAGCATTGTAACGTCCCCTGTGCTCGCCTGCAGCAACACTTTCACCCTTGATGTACATGCGGATATCCGCAGCAGTTTCGGCACCTTGCTCTCGTACAGTTTCTTCTTCGAATTCCTTAAGCATCTTGTAGGCTTCCGCATATGGATTAACGTTCCTTAAAACTGTGTCCAACTGTCTCAGGAGTTCGGCGTTCAGGGCAACATTTCCAAATATGTTCATTCTCTGCCTGAGGGCTTGATCCGAATCTAAAATGTACAGCTGAGCATACTGTTCTTGACCGGGATGAGGCGGATGAAGGTGGCTCGTTCGATGATATATGGCACCGTGAATCCTGAAGCAGTAGGGACCCGAAGCCGAAGGCATTTCTATATTGGCACCCAATGAAGCAAAACTGAGCAGGCAGTTGTAAGTACGTATGTTGGCAAAAAACTCTTCAGAAAACGGCTGGTTCCCATTCATTAAATTGTGCCATTCTTCTGGATATCTTCTTTCAGCTTCGACAATTTTCCCATTGTTACAGCAGTGCATGTATCTTCCTCTTGCATTCCTTTCTCCCGTAAAGAACAATCCGTTGCAGAGATCGCAGGAAGCTTCCATTGAACCGGCGCTGTGTTGCTCAACATAAACTTCGAGTCCACATCTTCCTGCATTGTGAAGAGTGCTGCGTGAACGTTGTGCTGCATTCATGCGTAGCCTGTCTTCTCGTACGGACATTGTTTCTTCGGATAGGACTTGTCTGTGGCGTGCAGCGTCTCGCGTTCTTCGTGTAGCAGCGTCCTCTTCCGACTCTTCCGCTCGAACTTGACGATGACGATGGGAATCCAGTCTGTGCCTCCTACTGGTTTCTTCTTCACTTTCTTGAGCACGCAAATTTTCTTGACATTGGGATTGCCTGCTGAGTCTCCTAATGGTTTCTTGTTCCGTTTCTGCAGCACGTAAATTTTCTTGATGTTGAGCTTTCCTGCCGAGTCTCGTAGCGGTTTCTTCTTCCGTTTCTTGAGCGCGTAGGTTTGCTTGCCGACGCGCTTGCGTGCTCAGTCTCGCAGCAGTTTCTTCTTCATTTTCTGCAGCTCGCCGTAAACTCTGTGCTTCAGCTCTTCGTCTTCTTGATGCATCTCCTGTAATGCCTCTTTTCCGTTTCGGCATTTCAGTACGTTAAAAAAAGCACTACTAAAATATTAACTCGACTCAAAAAATTGACTACGCAGATGAAAGAAAAAAATTGCTCATTAAACCAATACTGCTGGAAAAAAAATTAATGCATTCTATATGTATACAACACAAATTTTAAAATAATCCTAGACTAAATGAAAAATTTTCCACTTAAGAGCAAATTAATTTTAAAAAATCAAAAATGTAAAACAAAAACTTCCCTGTTAAAAAATTGCTGGCAAATAAGAAATAATATGGGTAATATTATGAAAAATTCCAAGCACAGATAAAAATTATGAAAATATTTCTAATAATTAGGTCAATCTGAGAACAATGCACATAAACAGAAAATGAAAACCTAAACACAAAATAAATAAAAGGTATAAATACAAATATAAATTAGGAACTTCTGAAATCAATTCTGAAATTCAAATAACAAACCTAACAAAATAACAAATCTAATAAAATATAGAACATTCGATCGCCTTAAAACGATAATTGTTATCGCACACAGGAAAATGTCAAAAATATAAAATGTAAATGCAATTTATCGAGCAACAATAACAGAAATATAAAAACACGAATGAATTGATCTTTAAAAAAATACAAAATAATACATTAAATATATAAAAAGAGTCACCAAGTTAATGTTCCGAAGAATTCTCAAGTTCTAAACTAACAGGAGCATATAAAAGTCTAAAATACTACTTTAAATTACTAAAACTACAAATATAAATGCAAAAAACAATCAAATATCCTGTAAAAAGAAATAAAGATTAAGTGCAATGAGTAATAATAAGAATATTTACGAAATTTGAAATGCTGGAAAAAATTGCGACGGTCTCCTTCCAAATCCAAAATTCGTAAATAAATTTTTTGTTGCCAAACCAGGAAACTAAACTTTTGATTCTATTTGATCTGTTGCCAGACCGGGAAACAAAACTTTTTATTTTATCTATGACGTCATTTACTCGGCTTATCAAGGGCATAAACCAATCTACATTCAACTAACGACAACTAAATGAAGAGAATGTTTCTATTTTTAGTTTTATTTTAGCTTTTCAGTTTATTCCTTTAAGTTATTTTAATTTTTTATTCTTAGTTTGTTAGTGGCGAACGGCCTTGGCGTTCCCATAGCATTTTTATCTCCGACGACTGCCGAGACTGTTGCCACTCGGAAGACTGAGTGCCGAAATTATTGTTTTCGCAGTTTTTAATTAATAACTCCGCGGATTATTGTCGTACGAAGATGGGACCGGTATCGATGGATTCGTTGATTTTTTTCGAATACGGGGATATGCGTTTCGAATTCCATCTCGGCGCCGTTCCCAAGTTATTCGAGAAAAACGAATTTGGCACTCGGCCAAATCCCTAAAACAGGGAAAACGGGTGAAAGAAAGTGCAAAACGTAGGGAAACGTAGGGGAAAAAGCAGTTTTTAATTAATATCTCGGCTAATTAAAGTCGCACGAAGATGCCGATGGTCAATCCGGCGAGCCACGGGCATTCTGAATCCAACGGTACCTTCCGCTAAGCTCTACACCCAGCCGTTCTTGAGAAGATGATGTTACAAACACACAAACAGACAGAGGCACACAGATTTTAATAGTATAGACTAGCGGGCAAACCCGCCAGCTGAGCGGGCTGAAGCCCGCTTATCATTGTTCGTTTTTAAAAGAATTCCCATGTTCAAATTTGGCCGGTATTGAATAGTTGAACCGAACTACCATTTTTTAGCGGCATTCCGCGGGCTTCCCCCGCTTTTTTCACCTATGCATCCAGAAGTTACCGCATACACGATACACATGCGGAGAATGACGAAAACACCCATGCTGCCAGCACCTTTCGCGGGTATTCGAAAGTTGGACCGAAATACAATTTTTCATCGATTTTGCGCGTGCTGTGCCCGCTTTATTCACGTATACATGGAGAAGATTTTTTAGTCAGCCCGTTCGCAGGGATCCAAAGTTGGACCGAAGTACCAGTGTTCATCGGTTTTGCGCGGGCTGCCCAAGCTTTATTCACATACGCATCCAGAAGTCACTGCATACACGATACACATACACGAAAACACCCATGCAGCCAGCCCTCTCACGGGGATTTTAAATTTGGTACGAACCACCAGTGTTCAGCGCCTTTGCCGCTATTCATTGTTCGTGTGCATAAGAGTTCCTAATGTAATTTCGCCGGTATTCGAAAGTTGGAACGAACTACCAGTGTCCAGCGGATTTTGTGGGGGCTGCCCCCGCTTTATAAAAGTTTGCATCCATAATATACTGTATACACGATACACATGCGTAAAATCACGAAAACACCCATGCAGCCAGCAGGCAAATTTTCGGGATTCGAAAGTTGGAACGAACTAACAATGTGCAGTGGTGACTACTCATGCAGCCAGCCTGCTCGCAGGAACTCGTATGTTGGACCGAACTACCAGTGTTTAGCTTTCTTGCGCGGGCTGCGCCCGCTTTATTCACTTATGCATACAGAAGACATTGCATAGACGATACACATGCGTAAAACAACAAAAACACCCATGTAGCCCGCCTGCTGGCCGGGATTCGAAAGTTGGACCGAACTACCAGTGTTCATCGGTTTTGCGGGGGCTGCGCGCGCTTTATGCACATATGTATCCAGAAGACACTGCATACACGATACACATGCGGTAAATCATGAAACCAGCCTGCTCGCCGGGACTCGTATGTTGGAGCGAACTACCAGTGTCCAGCTTTCTTGCGCGGGCTGCGCGCGCTTTATTCATTTATGCATCTAGAAGACACTACATACACGATAGAGATGTGTAAAATCACAAAAACACCCGTGTAACCCGCCTGCTCGACGGTATTCAAAAGTTGGACCGAACTACCGGTGTTCAGCGGTTTTTAGCGGGCTGCGCTCTCTTTATTCATGTATGCATCCAGAAGATACTGAATATACTATATACATCCGGAAAATCACGAAAGCACCCATGCAGCAGCCCGTTCGCCGGGACTCGAAAATTGGACCGAACTACCAGTGTTCAGTGACTATGACGCCCGCTTTATTCACTTATGCATACAGAAGACATTGCATACACATTAAACATGCGTAGCCTGCCTGCTCGCTGAGATTCAAAAGTTGGACCGAACTACCAGTGTTCATCGGTTTTGCGAGGGCTGGGCCCGCTTTATGCACATATGTATTAAGAAGACACTGCTTCCACGATACACATATGGAAAATCATGAAAACACCCATGCAACCAGCATGCTCGCCGGGATTCATAAGTTGGAGCGAACTACCAGTGTTCTGCTTTCTTGCGCGGGCTGCGGCCGCTTTATTCATTTATGTATCTAGAAGACACTGCATACACGATAGAGATGTGTAAAATCACAAAAACACCCGTGTAACCTGCCTGCTCGCCGGGATTCGAAAGTTTCACCGAACTACCAGTGTTCAGCGGTTTTTAGCGGGCTGCGCCCTCTTTATTCATGTATGCATCCAGAAGATACTAAATATACTATATACATGTGGAAAATCACGAAAGCACACATGCAGCCAGCCCGTTCGCCGGGATTCGAAAGTCGGACCGAACTACCAGTGTTCAGTGACTTTACGGTGCCGCTAATGGGCCGTTGTAGAAAGAGAAATCGCGAAAATTTTCGGGTTTGTTATTCAAACAATAGATTTGTTATTAAAATTCCTTTATTTTTTATAATCTTCAACATAATCACACACAAAATTGTATCAATATATATTTTTTAATGCGATTATCAATTCATAATTATTTATAATAAAAAAAGTTCTCATATACTGTCTCCAAGGGTCACATGTTCAATTAAAAATCCAAACGAAAAAAAAATGTTTAAATTTACAGAATCCGGACAAAGTTTCAACAAAGTTGTTTTTCACAAGAATATAGTTAAGTTAAATTAAATTTAAATAATTCTTTTGCGTCGTTGCTGCAAGGAAAAGCTCATATTCAATTAAAATTTAATTAAGAAATTTGAATCGTAAAAAAAAATTAATAATTATTATTGTTGCGAACTAATTTACGATATCATTTAAATTCAAAAAGCATATGTAAATTAAGTAGACGTATCCGAAACCATGAAAAAATATATTATTCAAAAAGATTAAATTTATTATTCCAAAAAAATTACATATTTTAAAAAAATAGCGCTTTCAGATTTTTTAATTAATATCTCAGCTGATTAAAATTGTACAACTTCAAGAACGCCATCATTTAAATTTAATGTAATATAACAACTTTTACTCAATAGTAATAAAAGAATTAACGTGGCAATTATAAAAACCTGAAATTAAAAGAATGTTAGTTTAAAATGCTGACATTAACGAAATATTTTCAATACACAGTGAGGTAACATGAAATCGCGTGTTTTATTAAAACTACAGAATATAACCTTGATTTTTATCTCTAGCGGTTCAAGAAACTGTAGCCACTCGGAAAGATGAGCGGGAAAATTAGCATTTTCACAGTTTTTAATTAATACTAGCGGGCAAGCCCGCCAGCTGAGCGGGCTGAAGCCCGCTTTTCATTGTTCAATGTTCATTGTAATTTCGCAGGTATTCGAAAGTTGGACCGAACTACCAGTGTTAAGGGGTTTTGAGCTTGTACCCCCTGCTTTATTTCCGTGCGCATCCAGAAGATAATGCATACACGTTACACATGCGGAAAATCAATGAAACACACATAGAGTCAGCGTGTTGGCAGGGATTCAAAGTTGGACCGAACTACCATCGTTCAACGGTTTTGAGAGGGTTACGCCCGCTTTATTCACGTATTCATCCAGCAGATACTCCGTATACGATACACATGCGTAAAATCACGAAAACACGCAATCAGCCAACCCGCCAGCTGGGATTCGTAAGTTGGACCGAATTACCAGCATTCAACGTTTTTTCCGGGATTCATCCGCTTTATTCACCTATTCATCCAGAAGATACTGCATACACGGTACACATGCGTAAAATCGCGCAAAACACTCATGGACCCAGCCCGTTTTCCGGGATTCGAAAGTAGGACCGAACTACCAGTTCTCAACGGTTCTGCGCGGACTGCGCCCGCTTTACTCGCATATGCATCCAGAAAATACTGCATACACTATAGACATGCGGAATATCATGAAAACACCCATGCAGCTAGCCCGTTAGCCGAGATTCGAAAGTCGAACCGAACTACCAGTGTTCAGCGGTTTTGCGCGGAGTTCGACCGCTTTATTCAATTATGCATACGCGTAAAATCCCGCAAACACCCACGGACCCAGCCCGTTTGCCGGGATTCGAAAGTAGGACCGAACTACCACTGTTCGGCGATTTTGCGCGGGCTGAGCCCGCTTTATAAACGTGTGCATGCACAAGATACTGCACATGCGTTACACATGCAGAAAATAACGAAAACACCCATGCAGCCCGCTTGTTCACCGGGATTCGAAAGTTTGACCGAACTACCAGTGTTCAGTGAATTTACCGCTCAGCCGCGAATGTGCCGTTGTATAAAGTGTAATCGCGAAAATTATCGCATTTATTATTGAAGCAGTAGATTCGTTATTAAAATTCCTATATTTTTTATAAACTTCAATATAATCACACACAAAATTATATCAATATATATATATTAATGCAATTAATAATTCATAATTATTTATAATAAAAAAAGTTTTCATATACCATCTTCAAGGAAAATATATTCAATTTAAAACCCCGAACGGAACTACCAGTGTTCAGTGACTTTACCGCTCAGTCGCTAATGGGCCGTTTTAGAAAGTGTAATCGCGAAAATTTTCGGGTTTGTTTATTAAAACAGTATATCCGTTATTAAAATTCCTTTACTTTTTATAGCTTCAACATAATCACACACAATATTATGTTAATGCAATTAATAATTCGTAATTATTTGTAATAATAAAAGTTTTCATATACCATCTCCAAAGAACACACATATTCAACTTAAAACCCTGAACGAAAAAAAATTTTAGTCAAAAATTAAATTAGTATTTTAAATAGTAATTTCAGTTTCTCTTTTAAAAATCTGTAAAGAAAATATTTAATCTAAAAAAGAAAAAAATCAAAAGTAAATTTTAAATATTGAAAAAAAAAAAACCATAACAGAAATACATAACACGATACGTAAATTAAGTGGACGTACCTAAAACCATGAAAAAATATATCATTCGGAAAAATTAATTATTCCAAAGCATAATAACATATTTTAAAAATATAGCGCTTTCAGATTTTTTAATTAATATCTCAGCTGTTGAAAGTTATAGAACTTCAAGAACGTCATCATTTTAATTTAATGTAATATAACAACTCTTACTCAATATCAATAAAAAAATTAACATGGCAATAACATATCGTGTCAATTATCCTAACCTGAAATTAATAAAATAGCAAAAAGTAGCTGTTTGTTTAAAATACTGACATAACCGAAATATTTTCAACATACAATGAGGTAACATGCAATCGCGTACTTTATTCAACTTCAGAATATAACCTTGATGTTTATCTTCAACACCTACCCAGAAAATGAGAGCGAAAAATAGCGTTTTCGCAGTTTTTAATTAATATCTCGGCTAATTAATGTCGTACGATGATGAGAATGGTATCAATGGATTCAGATAATTTTTTCGAATCCGTTAATACCTGTCTCGAATTCCAACTCAGCGCGGTTCCATAGATATTTGGAAAAAGAAGAAATTGACACGTGACCTTTCGCCAGCACAAATCTCGAGCGGAAGCAATTGTCATCCCCCCGGCGCTTTCGAAAAAGATATTTTATCTCAGCTAATTCCGAGACGGTTGCCACTCCGAAAAATGAAATAACGTTTTCGCAGTTTTTAATTAATAACTCCGCCGATTATTGTCGTACGAAGATGGGACCGGTATCGATGGATTCGTTGATTTTTTTCGAATACGGGGATATGCGTTTCGAATTCCATCTCGGCGCCGTTCCCAAGTTATTCGAGAAAAACGAATTTGGCACTCGGCCAAATCCCTAAAACAGGGAAAACGGGTGAAAGAAAGTGCAAAACGTAGGGAAACGTAGGGGAAAAAGCAGTTTTTAATTAATATCTCGGCTAATTAAAGTCGCACGAAGATGCCGATGGTCAATATGGCGAGCCACGGGCATTCTGAATCCAACGGTACCTTCCGCTAAGCTCTACACCCAGCCGTTCTTGAGAAGATGATGGTACAAACACACAAACAGACAGAGGCACACAGATTTTAATAGTATAGACTAGCGGGCAAGCCCGCCAGCTGAGCGGGCTGAAGCCCGCTTATCATTGTTCGTTTTTAAAAGATATCCTATGTTAAATTTGGCCGGTATTGAAAAGTTGAACCGAACTACCATTTTTAGCGGCATTCCGCGGGCTTCTCCCGCTTTTTTCACCTATGCATCCAGAAGTTACCGCATACACTATACATATGCGGAAAATCACGAAAACACCCATGCTTCCAGCCCTTTCGCGGGTATTCGAAATTTGGACCGAAATACCAGTGTTCAGCGCTTTTGGGCGGGAGCCCTCCCAAAACAGTGTTCACGTGTGCATGCAAAAGATACTGCGTACACCGTACACATGCGTAAAATTACGAAAACACCCCTCCAGCCAGCCCGCTGCCGATTCGAAAGTTGGACCGAAATACAATTTTTCAGCGATTTTGCGCGTGCTGTGCCCGCTTTATTCACGTATGCATGCTGAAGATGGTGCATAAACGATACACATGCGTAAAATCACGAAAACAAACATGGAGCCTGCCTGTTCGCCGGTATTCGAAAGTTGGACCGAATTACCAGTGTTATGTGGCTTTGCGCGGGCTCTGCCCGCTTTATTCACATATACACCCAGAAGATACTCCATACACTATACACATGCGTAAAATCACGAAAACACCCATGGAGCCAGCCAGTTCGTCGGGATTCGAAATTACCGCATTACCAGAACCGCATTACCAGTATTCTGTGCCCGCTTTATTCACGTATGCATCCATGAGATACTTTATAAACGATACACATGCGAACAATCACGAAAACACCCATGCAGCCAGCCCGCTCGCCGAGATTCGAAAGTTTGAGCGAACTACCAGTGTTCAGCGGTTTTACCCGGTATCCGCGCGCTGTATTCACGTATGCATCCAAATTTTATATACAGTACCCCGGAATTCGAAAGTAGGACCGAAATACCAGTGTTCAGCGATTTTGTGGAGCGGGCTGCGCCCGCTTTATACACATAAGCATGGAGAGGATACTGCATAAACGATACACATGAGTTAAAGCAAGAAAACACCCGGGGAGCCAGCTCGTTCGCCGACACCGAAAGTTGGATCGAATTACCAGCGTTAAGAGGTTTTGAGCAGGCTGCGCCCACTTTTATCACATATGCATCCAGAAATCACTTTATACACTATACACATGCGGAAAATCAGGAAAACACCCATGCAGCCAGCCCGCTCGCAGAGATTCGAATGTTTGACCGAACTACCAGTGTTCAGCGGTTTTACCCGGTATCCGCGCGCTGTATTCACGTATGCGACCAAATTTTATGTACAGTACCCCGGAATTCGAAAGTTGGACCGAACTACCAGTGTTCTGTAGTTTTGTGCGGGCTGCTCCCGCTTTATTCAAGTATGCATGCAGAAGATACCGCATACACGTTACACATGCGAAAAATCCCGAAAACACACATTGAGCCAACACGGTCGCTTGGATTCGAAAGTTGGACCGAACTACCAGTAATCAGAGGTTTTGAGCGAATTTCGGCCGCTTTATTCACTTATGCATCCAGAAGATGCTGCGTACACGAGGCACATGCGTAAAATCACGCAAACACCCATGGACCCAGCCCGTTCGCCGGGATTCGAAATTAGGACCGAACTACCAGAGTTCAGCTTTATTCATTTATGCATCCAGAAGACACTGCATACACAACAGATATGCGTAAAATCACAAAAAACATGAGTGTAGCCTGCCTGCTCACCGGGATTCGAAAGTTACCGTATACCATCTCAAAGGAGCAAAGAAAAATCTTTAATCTAAAAAAAAAAAAAAAAAAAAGTGTGAATTTAATTTTTATTGGTGCGAACTTATTTAAAATATCATTTGCATTAAAAGATAATATCTAAATTAAGTGCACGTATCTAATAACATAAAAAAATATATTATTCCAAAAAATCAAATTTATTATTAAAAAAATAACAACATATTTTTAAAAAATAGCTTTTTCAGATTTTTTAATTAATATCCCAGCTGATTAAAGTTGTACAACTTCAAGAACGTCATCATTTAAATTTAATGTAATATAATAACTTTTATTCAATATCAATAAAAGAATTAACGTGACAATCATCCTAACCTGAAATTAAAAAAAAATTGTGAAAAGCAGCTGTTTATTTAAAATGCCTACATTAACGAAATATTTTTAAAATACAGTTAGGTAACATGCAATCGCGTGCTTTATTCAACTTTAGAATATAACCTTGATTTGTATCTGCGGCGATTCAAGAAACTGTTGCAATCGGAAAAATGAGCCCGAAAATTAGCGTTTTCACAGTTTTTAATTAATATCTCAGCTGATTAACGTCCTACGAAGATGAGAATGGTATCATTGGATTCGTAGAAGTTTTTGGAATCCGCAGACACCTGCCTCGAATTCGAACTCAGCGCCGTTCCGTAGATATTTAAGAAAAAAGAAATTGACACGTGACCTTTCGCCAGCACAAATCTCGAGCGGAAGCAATTGTCATCCCCCCGGCGCTTTCGAAAAAGCAATTTTATCTCAGCTAATTCCGAGACGGTTGCCACTCCGAAAAATGAAATAACGTTTTCGCAGTTTTTAATTAATAACTCCGCCGATTATTGTCGTACGAAGATGGGACCGGTATCGATGGATTCGTTGATTTTTTTCGAATACGGGGATATGCGTTTCGAATCGCAACTCGGAGCCGTTCCGCAGATATTCGAAAAAAACGAATTTGGCACTCGGCCAAATCCCTAAAATAGGGGAAACCCGTGAAAGAAAGTGCAAAACGTAGGGAAATAAAGGGAGAAAATCAGTTTTTAATTAATATCTCGGCTAATTAAAGTCGCACGAAGATGCCGATGGTCAATATGGCGAGCCACGGGCATTCTGAATCCAACGGTACCTTCCGCTAAGCTCTACACCCAGCTGTTCTTGAGAAGATGATGTTACAAACACACAAACAGACAGAGGCACACAGATTTTAATAGTATAGATCTCAGCTGATTAAAGTCGTACAAAGATGAGAAAGACATCAATGGATTCCGAGAATTTTTTGCAATCCGGCGATACCTCTCTCGAATTCCAACTGGACCCGGTTCCATAAATATTTGAAAAAAAAAGAAATTGACACGTGACCTTTCGCCAGCACAAATCTGAAACGGAAACAATTCCCCCCCCGGCGCTTTGGAAAAAGCAATTTTATCTCAGCTAATTCCGAGACAGTTGCCACTCCGAAAAATGAAATAACGTTTTCGCAGTTTTTAATTAATAACTCCGCCGATTATTGTCGTACGAAGATGGGACCGGTATCGATGGATTCGTTGATTTTTTCGGCATCCGGAGATATGCATTTCGAATTCCAACTCGGCGCCGTTCCGGAGATATTCGAGAAAAACGAATTTGGCACGTAGCCAAATCCCTAAAACAGGGAAAACTCGAGTAAGAAAGTGAAAAATTAGGGAAACGTAGGGGAAAAAGCAGTTTTTAATTAATATCTCGGCTAATTAAATTCGCACGAAGATGCCGATGGTCAATATGGCGAGCCACGGGAATTCTGAATCCAACGGTACCTTCCGCTAAGCTCTGCACCCAGCCGTTCTGGAGAAGATGATGTTACAAACAAACAAACAAACAAACAAACAGACGCGCACAGATTTTAATAGTATAGACTAGCGGGCAAGCCCGCCACTTGAGCGGGCTGAAGCCCATTACTTCAGGGGATGGATGCCTTCGTGGTATTCGAAAGTTGGACCTAACTACCAGTGTACAGCGATTTTACATTTGCTGCGCCCGCTTTGTTAACGTATGCATGCAGAAGATACTGCATGCGGAAAACCACGAAAACACACATGCAGCCAGCCCGCTCGCCGGGATTAGAAAGTTGGACCGAACTACCAGTGTTCAGCGATTTTACCGCTCAGCTGCTTGTACGAAGTGTAATCGCGAAAATTTTCGGGTGTGATATTCCAACAGTATACTCGTTGTTAAAATTCCTTTATTTAAATTCTTTTTGGTAAACTCCAACTGCTGTCTATATATTTTATACTTAACATCTCTTTTGTAATTATGTTTCATAACAGTAAATATATACTGGCATTTAAATGCCTTTAAAATAGTAGAAAACATTTAAAAGCATTATGTTACAATTTTTTCATGCTCGGAAGTAATACTTTTAACTGCGAGCAAACCTTTGATCTTAGTCGTAACTGTAACTGCTTTCGGCGGCGTTTGTTTACATTTTTGAAGCGTGGGTTTTCGAGCTGATCAGTTTTCGTCAGTTATCTTTGTTTACCTTCTAAAAATGTTCTTCGAAGGGTCTTCTAAGACTCTTGATAATATTTTAGTCGTGAATTTGTTCTATTTTGATTATACTGGTAAATTTTTTTTTTACTTATGCTTTCATAATGCATACTATTAGCAAGTAGTATCATAAACCCAAAGCATCAGCGGTTCTAAAATAAAACTCGTGCATGTGTGAAGAATATTCATGGCAGATGGTCATTTGTAGATGCTGTTACCGCAGAAAAAATTGCTGACACTTAAAATTTAGCGGATATGACAAATGATAAAAGTCCAGCGTGAAAATCAATTGTGAATACAACTGCGAGTGTAAAGGCAGCTGAGTTGAAAACAACTTTTCAATCTACATCAAATTCTAATCAAAATTTGATTGAAAAGTGTTCCTATATTTTAATGAACAGCGAAATGTTTGTTGCATAATACTACAACAGTTCTTCAGATGTAATATGAAAGGGAATGTTTGGCTATTGAACTCGTTTGCAAATTGTGTAAGAAGGTGTTAATTTTAAAATATCAAAAATTGTAAAACCAAAACTTGCAGATTATAAAATTGCTGGTAAATAACAGAATGTTAAATAATAATATGTGCAATGCTATGGAAATTCTAAGAACAGATAACAATTATCAAAATATTTTGAATAATTAGGCAACGACCACAGGAAGTGTCATTTTTACTTCCGTGTGTAATGTGGTGGTGTAGCGTATTCAGCTACGGCAAAGCACTCGAGTGCAATCTGCCTAAGGGGAGGGATGCCTTCTTGTCGGCTTTTTAAAGGAAAGTGGCATGGGGAAAATAACAAAAACACCCATGCAGCCACCCCATTCACTGGGATTCGAATGTTTGGGTGTTTGTAAAAGACGCAACTTTGTGGAACAAACTCATTTGCTCATTACAGTCCTATCCCTCGAGTATATCAAATATCATGTGAATCATGCCCATGTCTTGCATCTGCTGCACACCTTGTTCCATCATTGTGTGGATATAGCTCATATTGTGTCAATAGTGTTGTATGTGTCCAATATCCCCTGTATATACATTTGAAAATATATATGTACATACATATAAACCAAATTAGTTAGTCGCCTGTTTTTATCGCATTCAAAATAAATAAATAACAGAAAATAATTTTTAAAATCTACCGAGTAAGTATTGCAGATGGGTGGGCTGCACCCACTCAATTCTTTGCTGGTGTCTAAAATAGTTTCTGTGTGAAATTTGTGGAAATATTTTGTATTTAAATCAAAAACAGAAAAATAATTTTAAATCTATGATTAAAATTATTTTTCTCACTTTCATTATTATTAACACGAAACCGAAGGGACTGAAAAATTTTTTCGTGTTAAAGGATATTGAAAAAAAAAAAAAAAACATATTTTCAGCAAAATTAAGTTTATTAGAGTACATTTTATTTGCACAGATATGCATATAGGCATGTATTTAATAAAAAATCAATGAAACAAAATCATCCACAAGAACTGCATTATTCATTTCTTTTTCTTTGTCGGAATCTGCATCAATGATATTTTTTTAGCTTTGAACAAACTCCAAAATATCCTTGTCTCCAATTATTTGGGGCTCTACACACATTATCATCAACTACTGCAACTGTTGTTCTTTGGATAACACAGTAGGGCAGCACACAGAAACTTTTCCAAACGTTTCATAAAATGTCAGTCGTGTGAACCCGTAAAATATTTTACTGTACCTATGTCTATAAAAGACACAACTTTGGGAAAGACATTACAGGCCTATCCCTTGAGTATATTAAATATCATGCAAAACAAAATATTTTTAATGAATGAAATCAGTTATTGCGTCAATAGTTCAAAGAAAAACAGAAAATAATTTTTAAAATCTACCGAGTAAGTACGCCAGATGGGCGAGCTACAATCCGTATTTATCTGAAAAGAAATAATAATAATAATAATAATTTCTTAGTTATAAGTTTATATTAAACACAAAAACTTGAACAGAAAAAAAAATGTAAACAGAAAAAATTGGTGGACTTTTGACGGCATAAACTGCCTGACACCTGGGGTCTCCTCTGCAACCTCATCGACTAGGGGGTTATTTTTTCTCCCAGGTATCAGCCCCTTCCCTGGTCTGCTGTTACAGAATCATAGACAAAATTGCATCACTATATATAAATATGGATATATATATATATATATATATATATATTGATGCAATTGTATATACATATATACACACACGCACAATTAAGATATATATATATTTGTATGTGTTTACAAAAATGCAAGCAATGAATAAGAAAAATTATTTACAAAAATTTACATGTTCTATGTACACCTGAAAAGAAAAACATTTTAATTTGAATGAAATCATTTCTATATACACCTGAAAAAAAGTATTCACAAGTTCTATGTACATCTGAAAAGAAATGTATAAAAACATTTTAATTTGAATCAAATCATTTCTATATACACCTGAAAAAGAAATATTTTTATGTGATTGAAATCAGTTCCATAAATACCTAAAAAAGAAAAATACATAAAATGTTTTAAAATTAATGAACGCAATTGTATGTAGACCTGAAAAGGAAAATTTATAAAAAATATATACAACATTGGAAAAATAATACAGCTTCCGATTGCCTAACTACTACAAATTCCACTTTGTAACAACAGACATAAAAGCCGACTAATGCATAATTCTCAAACTGTTTCAGCTTTATCTTGACTTGCTTCAATTTATCCCAGTCATCCAAAAACCTCAAATCTTTTTCATTTTTGCTTTGGCTTGATTAACTTCATTTTGTGTTGCAAAAATCTCACTGTTTCAATGTCTCGAGTAACTTTTTTACTGCAGAACCTCCCTGTAAACAATATTTCTTGTGAATACTTTAGAACATGCGGGCATCAAACGGCCTTGCTTCTTGGTGTCTTTCACTAAAACACGAACATTCCTCATAGACGAACATCTTGAAAAAGCTACGTAAAGCGTTCCATGACTGAAAACTGGTTGCGGTAAATAAATCCCAACTTTCTTAAGTGTCTGTCCCTGTGACTTATTAATGGTCATACAAAATGCAAGCCTGATGGGAAACTGTCTTCGCTTGAGCTGAAAGGGGAGGTTTGAATCTGATGGTGAAAGTTCAACACGTGGAATGAAAACTCTCGATCCAGCATTCTGTCCAGAGATGACTTCACAATCTAAAACGTTTGGCATAATTCTCTTCACAATGAGCCTTGTTCCGTTGCAGAGTCCAACCGATGGATGTAGATTTCGTAGAAGCATAACTATAACTCCAACTTTCAAATTCAGACGATGAGGTGGCATTCCAGAAGGCGTCAGGCTGTGGATGAAATCCAGCTGATACGTTTCTTGTTCTTCTTCGTCATCGCAAATAACCGAGTCTGCACTGTAGTGCGTGAAAACTTGACCTGGAAACGTGGAAAGAATTTCTTCATTAAGCTTCAGAGCTTCTTCGTTCTTTGGACATAAAATCGCTTTACTGGCCAAGTCTTGTAAGTCGAATTCATTACCGCAGCAAAACATTTCTTCTACTATCGATCTGTTGACCACACACAAAGATGGAATTTCGATAATGTCTTCGTCCAAGCCACTGTCATTTTTAAGACGACCGTCTCCCAACTGCGGAAGCCATTCTGAAAATTCTTGTTCTTCCGGATTCAATCGCATATTGGTGGAAAGCTTGCATTGTTTGAAATGTGGCCACAAAAAGGAGTTCCTAAGGCAGCTCTCGATCGCAGAAGTTCGGTTTCCATGTGCGACAACAGGTAATGTTTGTCTCCAGTCACCTCCTAAAACTAAGGTTTTACCGCCAAAAGGAACATCCAGTCCGGTCAAGTCTCTCAGCAATCTGTCGACAGCTTCCAAAGCGTAATGAGGCGTCATGGTGCAT
Source organism: Stegodyphus dumicola (assembly GCF_044657685.1). NCBI lineage: Eukaryota > Metazoa > Arthropoda > Arachnida > Araneae > Eresidae > Stegodyphus > Stegodyphus dumicola. The sequence continues at coordinate 143,635,868 of NC_140777.1, forward strand.
TCATCCCATATGAAAACTTTCGCAGTCTTCAAGTACCTTCCTTCAGCGCTATCTTGTCTCACACGGCACGAAGAATTTTCCAGAAGTGGAACGGGCAACTTGAAAGTAGAGTGTACAGTTCTTCCACCGGTCAACAGCACAGCAGCAATGCCTGTCCACGCAACGGGAATGGCAACGTGGCCCATTCCTCGAACAGCATGAAGGATCGTCCTAAAAAGGAAAGTTTTTCCAGCTCCGGCAAACGCATTAACACAAAATGTCTTCGGTGTGTTAGGATTCTCATCTCGTACAGCTTCCAAAACCAAGTCGTAAACTAATTTCTGTTCAGGATTCAACATCCCGTTCAACACTTCGGCTTGTTCGTTTTCATACTGGACATCGAACTGCGGGACTTCGAGAGAAACAGCATCAGTCAATGTTGGTTGCGGGAGACCAAGAGAACATAGCGAAACATTGTGCACTTCTAACTGGTCTTCTATGCTTCTCAGTGCAAGGCTGAAACTGTCTTCTAAGGAGTAAGATCTCGCAAAATCTTCAGAAAGGGACTCTTTGAATTCATTCCACAAAGCGACGGGTTCCGCAGGGTTGCAGAAAACACAGATGAAGCAAAAAAGCTGTCTTAGCTGCGGTGGCATTTGAAAAGCTGATGCTTCTGCCAGAGTATTTTTCCATTCTTCATCGTCTTGCAGCAGATGCCTTGCACGGCAGGCTTCCTTGAACGTTGAATACTCCACACCTTCGTAAGTTCTTAAGTCGGCAAAACTCTTCGCTCCTTTAACGTGACACAGCAGCAACCTCAGATGGAAACGCTCAACATCTTTCGGGCTAACAGAATACATTCTTGAAATGATGTAATCTCCAAGTCTAACTCGTGTCTGCCAGGCATGATTCCTCCAGGTGAAATGTTTAGGAATTTCGGCATACAGGTAACCATTCGCTTCGGGAACTGTCCTGTTCAGTTCAAACCATCCGGTGAGCATGGTATTTTTCTCGGCAGCTCTCTGGAAAGCATTCCTTTCTTCGGATTCGGCAAAATAGACGGGCTGCAGGTTTTCCAAATGAACCGGTAGTCGTATGATGGAGTGCGACTTAGAATGCATTCTTTTTTCAAACAGCCTCCACGCTGCTTCAGGCGCAGACACGTATCTTGCATTTAAGAAGCATTTGATCTCGTCCCACATTAAAGTTCTATCTCCAGATTCTTCCAGAACAACTTTAGCTGCATCATGACCCTTGTACACGTATTTGAACAAATACTTCACCGATTTTATGGAGCTGCATACTTCAACGTTTATGTGGGCGTTGTACTTTTTCGATAAATACGGATTGTAAGGAACGACCCATCTGTTATCGATGGCATGACCCTTGATCACGATAAAGTTTCCATCGTCCCTTCTTCTGTAGAGTGGGTAGCCATTCACGTTCTCTTAATTTCTGCCTGAAACGGTTTCGGAAATCCTTTCGAACATACAACATCACTCATGCAGGGAGAGTTTCTATTCAGTTCACCTCAGGGTCCGTGAATCATCGATGACTTCACAATTTGTGTAGCTCCGGATGTCGAGTAGCATCTGGAAGTTCAGCACACAGCAGCGAGTCGATGCACTCTGCATCTCTTATTTTGTCTTCTTCCGCTAAAAACAACAAAAGGTGCATATGAGGCAATCCTCTCTTCTGAAATTCGATGACGTGTATATCTGCAATGGTCGCACCTAAGATGTGATTCTTTGTCAAATCTTGCATCAAAGCCGTTTTCTTCAGGTCAAATACCCTCGAAACGATGTCCGGGCGATCGTGAGCCTTCTGTCCTGGGAATAAGTTTTCTGTTATTTCCGGCCATTTAGGGTTGCACGTGAAAGTCAAAAACAGATCCGGTTTACCAAAGTCGCGCACAATGGCCATCGAGTCCTGATAGTTTTGCTGCATGCAGCGAGGGCTTCCTATAAACGTTGACGGAAGTATAACCGGTATTCCAGGGCGGACGCCCGTCTCTTGACCAACTCTGTAAATGTGATCGGCAAGACCCATGTAAGTTTCCACTCTCAGATTCGTCTGATGGCTCCGGAGGTACGCAATCCTGTTGCCTTCAACTTTTACGTATGCATCCACGAGATACTGCTGAAACAATTTCCGGCCATACAAAATCGGGTTGTAGCAATCTCGTCGTACGGACACCCTGTGACTGTAAAACTGTAACTCTGTGTATTGCTGTCCGACTCTGAATCCTTGCTCGCCGTGAGGAAAGAAAAGTACGTACGTCATGGGTTCCAAGTTGGGATTTAAGGTACTGATGTTGATGAGACCGCCACCTCTCGGATGGATCACGATGTCTCGGTTTCGATGGAGGAGCGCCGTCCGTACTCTTGAAGACGACTGCAACTTCATTTTCTTTCGGAGCATTGTAACTTCCCCTGTGCTCGCCTGCAGCAACACTTTCACCCTTGATGTACATGCGGATATCCGCAGCAGTTTCGGCACCTTGCTCTCGTACAGTTTCTTCTTCGAATTCCTTCAGCATCTTGTAGGCTTCCGCATATGGATTAACGTTCCTTAAAACTGTGTCCAACTGTCTCAGGAGTTCGGCGTTCAGGGCAACATTTCCAAATATGTTCATTCTCTGCCTGAGGGCTTGATCCGAATCTAAAATGTACAGCTGAGCATACTGTTCTTGACCGGGATGAGGCGGATGAAGGTGGCTCGTTCGATGATATATGGCACCGTGAATCCTGAAGCAGTAGGGACCCGAAGCCGAAGGCATTTCTATATTGGCACCCAATGAAGCAAAACTGAGCAGGCAGTTGTAAGTACGTATGTTGGCAAAAAACTCTTCAGAAAACGGGTGGTTCCCATTCATTAAATTGTGCCATTCTTCTGGATATCTTCTTTCAGCTTCGACAATTTTCCCATTGTTACAGCAGTGCATGTATCTTCCTCTTGCATTCCTTTCTCCCGTAAAGAACAATCCGTTGCAGAGATCGCAGGAAGCTTCCATTGAACCGGCGCTGTGTTGCTCAACATAAACTTCGAGTCCACATCTTCCTGCATTGTGAAGAGTGCTGCGTGAACGTTGTGCTGCATTCATGCGTAGCCTGTCTTCTCGTACGGACATTGTTTCTTCGGATAGGACTTGTCTGTGGCGTGCAGAGTCTCGCGTTCTTCGTGTAGCAGCGTCCTCTTCCGACTCTTCCGCTCGAACTTGACGATGACGATGAGAGTCCAGTCTGTGCCTCCTACTGGTTTCTTCTTCACTTTCTTGAGCACGCAAATTTTCTTGACATTGGGATTGCCTGCTGAGTCTCCTAATGGTTTCTTGTTCCGTTTCTGCAGCGCGTAAATTTTCTTGATGTTGAGCTTTCCTGCCGAGTCTCGTAGCGGTTTCTTCTTCCGTTTCTTGAGCGCGTAGGTTTGCTTGCCGACGCGCTTGCGTGCTCAGTCTCGCAGCAGTTTCTTCTTCATTTTCTGCAGCTCGCCGTAAACTCTGTGCTTCAGCTCTTCGTCTTCTTGATGCATCTCCTGTAATGCCTCTTTTCCGTTTCGGCATTTCAGTACGTTAAAAAAAGCACTACTAAAATATTAACTCGACTCAAAAAATTGACTACGCAGATGAAAGAAAAAAATTGCTCATTAAACCAATACTGCTGGAAAAAAAAATTAATGCATTCTATATGTATACAACACAAATTTTAAAATAATCCTAGACTAAATGAAAAATTTTCCACTTAAGATCAAATTAATTTTAAAAAATCAAAAATGTAAAACAAAAACTTCCCTGTTAAAAAACTGCTGGCAAATAAGAAATAATATGGGTAATATTATGAAAAATTCCAAGCACAGATAAAAATTATGAAAATATTTCTAATAATTAGGTCAATCTGAGAACAATGCACATAAACAGAAAATGAAAACCTAAACACAAAATAAATAAAAGGTATAAATACAAATATAAATTAGGAACTTCTGAAATCAATTCTGAAATTCAAATAACAAACCTAACAAAATAACAAATCTAATAAAATATAGAACATTCGATCGCCTTAAAACGATAATTGTTATCGCACACAGGAAAATGTCAAAAATATAAAATGTAAATGCAATTTATCGAGCAACAATAACAGGAATATAAAACACGAATGAATCGATCTTTAAAAAAATACAAAATAATACATTAAATATATAAAAAGAGTCACCAAGTTAATGTTCCGAAGAATTCTCAAGTTCTAAACTAACAGGAGCATATAAAAGTCTAAAATACTACTTTAAATTACTAAAACTACAAATATAAATGCAAAAAACAATCAAATATCCTGTAAAAAGAAATAAAGATTAAGTGCAATGAGTAATAATAAGAATATTTACGAAATTTGAAATGCTGGAAAAAATTGCGACGGTCTCCTTCCAAATCCAAAATTCGTAAATAAATTTTTTGTTGCCAAACCAGGAAACTAAACTTTTGATTCTATTTGATCTGTTGCCAGACCGGGAAACAAAACTTTTTATTTTATCTATGACGTCATTTACTCGACTTATCAAGGGCATAAACCAATCTACATTCAACTAACGATAACTAAATGAAGAGAATGTTTCTATTTTTAGTTTTATTTTAGCTTTTCAGTTTATTCCTTTAAGTTATTTTAATTTTTTATTCTTAGTTTGTTAGTGGCGAACGGCCTTGGCGTTCCCATAGCATTTTTATCTCCGACGACTGCCGAGACTGTTGCCACTCGGAAGACTGAGTGCCGAAATTATTGTTTTCGCAGTTTTTAATTAATAACTCCGCGGATTATTGTCGTACGAAGATGGGACCGGTATCGATGGATTTGTTGATTTTTTTCGAATCCGGAGATATGCGTTTCGAATTAAAACTCGGCGCCGTTCCCAAGTTATTCGAGAAAAACGAATTTGGCACTCGGCCAAATCCCTAAAACAGGGAAAACTGGTGAAAGAATGTGCAAAACGTAGGGAAACGTAGGGGAAAAAGCAGTTTTTAATTAATATCTCGGCTAATTAAAGTCGCACGAAGATGCCGATGGGCAATATGGCGAGCCACGGGAATTCTGAATCCAACGGTACCTTCCGCTAAGCTCTACACCCAGCCGTTCTTGAGAAGATGATGTTACAAACACACAAACAGACAGAGGCACACAGATTTTAATAGTATAGACTAGCGGGCAAGCCCGCCAGCTGAGCGGGCTGAAGCCCGCTTATCATTGTTCGTTTTTAAAAGATATCCTATGTTAAATTTGGCCGGTATTGAAAAGTTGAACCGAACTACCATTTTTTAGCGGCATTCCGCGGGCTTCTCCCGCTTTTTTCACCTATGCATCCAGAAGTTACCGCATACACTATACATATGCGGAAAATCACGAAAACACCCATGCTTCCAGCCCTTTCGCGGGTATTCGAAATTTGGACCGAAATACCAGTGTTCAGCGCTTTTGGGCGGGAGCCCTCCCAAAACAGTGTTCACGTGTGCATGCAAAAGATACTGCGTACACCGTACACATGCGTAAAATCACGAAAACACCCCTCCAGCCAGCCCGCTGCCGATTCGAAAGTTGGACCGAAATACAATTTTTCAGCGATTTTGCGCGTGCTGTGCCCGCTTTATTCACGTATGCATGCTGAAGATGGTGCATAAACGATACACATGCGTAAAATCACGAAAACAAACATGGAGCCTGCCTGTTCGCCGGTATTCGAAAGTTGGACCGAATTACCAGTGTTATGTGGCTTTGCGCGGGCTCTGCCCGCTTTATTCACATATACACCCAGAAGATACTCCATACACTATACACATGCGTAAAATCACGAAAACACCCATGGAGCCAGCCAGTTCGTCGGGATTCGAAATTACCGCATTACCAGAACCGCATTACCAGTATTCTGTGCCCGCTTTATTCACGTATGCATCCATGAGATACTTTATAAACGATACACATGCGAACAATCACGAAAACACCCATGCAGCCAGCCCGCTCGCCGAGATTCGAAAGTTTGAGCGAACTACCAGTGTTCAGCGGTTTTACCCGGTATCCGCGCGCTGTATTCACGTATGCATCCAAATTTTATATACAGTACCCCGGAATTCGAAAGTAAAACCGAAATACCAGTGTTCAACGATTTTGTGGAGCGGGCTGCGCCCGCTTTATACACATAAGCATGGAGAGGATACTGCATAAACGATACCCATGAGTTAAAGCAAGAAAACACCCGGGGAGCCAGCTCGTTCGCCGACACCGAAAGTTGGATCGAACTACCAGCGTTAAGAGGTTTTGAGCAGGCTGCGCCCACTTTTATCACATATGCATCCAGAAATCACTTTATACACTATACACATGCGGAAAATCAGGAAAACACCCATGCAGCCAGCCCGCTCGCAGAGATTCGAATGTTTGACCGAACTACCAATGTTCAGCGGTTTTACCCGGTATCCGCGCGCTGTATTCACGTATGCGACCAAATTTTATGTACAGTACCCCGGAATTCGAAAGTTGGACCGAACTACCAGTGTTCTGTAGTTTTGCGCGGGCTGCTCCCGCTTTATTCAAGTATGCATGCAGAAGATACCGCATACACATTACACATGCGAAAAATCCCGAAAACACACATTGAGCCAACACGGTCGCTTGGATTCGAAAGTTGGACCGAACTACCAGTAATCAGAGGTTTTGAGCGAATTTCGGCCGCTTTATTCACTTATGCATCCAGAAGATGCTGCGTACACGAGGCACATGCGTAAAATCACGCAAACACCCATGGACCCAGCCCGTTCGCCGGGATTCGAAATTAGGACCGAACTACCAGAGTTCAGCTTTATTCATTTATGCATCCAGAAGACACTGCATACACAACAGATATGCGTAAAATCACAAAAAACATGAGTGTAGCCTGCCTGCTCACCGGGATTCGAAAGTTACCGTATACCATCTCAAAGGAGCAAAGAAAAATCTTTAATCTAAAAAAAAAAAAAAAAAGTGTGAATTTAATTTTTATTGGTGCGAACTTATTTAAAATATCATTTGCATTAAAAGATAATATCTAAATTAAGTGCACGTATCTAATAACATAAAAAAATATATTATTCCAAAAAATCAAATTTATTATTAAAAAAATAACAACATATTTTTAAAAACTAGCTTTTTCAGATTTTTTAATTAATATCCCAGCTGATTAAAGTTGTACAACTTCAAGAACGTCATCATATAAATTTAATGTAATATAATAACTTTTATTGAATATCAATAAAAGAATTAACGTGACAAACATCCTAACCTGAAATTAAAAAAAAATGTGAAAAGCAGCTGTTTATTTAAAATGCCTTCATTAACGAAATATTTTTAAAATACAGTTAGGTAACATGCAATCGCGTGCTTTATTCAACTTTAGAATATAACCTTGATTTGTATCTGCGGCGATTCAAGAAACTGTTGCAATCGGAAAAATGAGCCCGAAAATTAGCGTTTTCACAGTTTTTATTAATATCTCAGCTGATTAACGTCCTACGAAGATGAGAATGATATCATTGGTTTCGTAGAATTTTTTGGAATCCGCAGACACCTGCCTCGAATTCCAACTCAGCGCCGTTCCATAGATATTTAAGAAAAAAGAAATTGACACGTGACCTATCGCCAGCACAAATCTCGAGCGGAAGCAATTGTCATCCCCCCGGCGCTTTCGAAAAAGCAATTTTATCTCAGCTAATTCCGAGACGGTTGCCACTCCGAAAAATGAAATAACGTTTTCGCAGTTTTTAATTAATAACTCCGCCGATTATTGTCGTACGAAGATGGGACCGGTATCGATGGATTCGTTGATTTTTTTCGAATACGGGGATATGCGTTTCGAATCGCAACTCGGAGCCGTTCCGCAGATATTCGAGAAAAACGAATTTGGCACACGGCCAAATCCCTAAAATAGGGGAACCCGTGAAAGAAAGTGCAAAACGTAGGGAAATGTAGGGAGAAAATCAGTTTTTAATTAATATCTCGGCTAATTAAAGTCGCACGAAGATGCCGATGGTCAATCCGGCGAGCCACGGGCATTCTGAATCCAACGGTACCTTCCGCTAAGCTCTACAAACACCCGTTCCCGAGGAGATGATGTTACAAACACACAAACAGACAGAGGCACACAGATTTTAATAGTATAGATGTCAAAAATATAAAATGTAAATGCAATTTATCGAGCAACAATAACAGAAATATAAAACACGAATGAATAGATCTTTAAAAAAATACAAAATAATACATTAAATATATAAAAAGAGTCACCAAGTTAATGTTCCGAAGAATTCTCAAGTTCTAAACTAACAGGAGCATATAAAAGTCTAAAATACTACTTTAAATTACTAAAACTACAAATATAAATGCAAAAAACAATCAAATATCCTGTAAAAAGAAATAAAGATTAAGTGCAATGAGTAATAATAAGAATATATACGAAATTTGAAATGCTGGAAAAAATTGCGACGGTCTCCTTCCAAATCCAAAATTCGTAAATAAATTTTTTGTTGCCAAACCAGGAAACTAAACTTTTGATTCTATTTGATCTGTTGCCAGACCGGGAAAAAAAACTTTTTATTTTATCTATGACGTCATTTACTCGACTTATCAAGGGCATAAACCAATCTACATTCAACTAACGACAACTAAATGAAGAGAATGTTTCTATTTTTAGTTTTATTTTAGCTTTTCAGTTTATTCCTTTAAGTTATTTTAATTTTTTATTCTTAGTTTGTTAGTGGCGAACGGCCTTGGCGTTCCCATAGCATTTTTATCTCCGACGACTGCCGAGACTGTTGCCACTCGGAAGACTGAGTGCCGAAATTATTGCTTTCGCAGTTTTTAATTAATAACTCCGCGGATTATTGTCGTACGAAGATGGGACCGGTATCGATGGATTTGTTGATTTTTTTCGAATCCGGAGATATGCGTTTCGAATTCCAACTCGGCGCCGTTCCCAAGTTATTCGAGAAAAACGAATTTGGCACTCGGCCAAATCCCTAAAATAGGGGAAAACGGGTGAAAGAAAGTGCAAAACGTAGGGAAATGTAGGGAGAAAATCAGTTTTTAATTAATATCTCGGCTAATTAAAGTCGCACGAAGATGCCGATGGTCAATCCGGCGAGCCACGGGAATTCTGAATCCAACGGTACCTTCCGCTAAGCTCTACACCCAGCCGTTCTTGAGAAGATGATGTTACAAACACACAAACAGACAGAGGCACACAGATTTTAATAGTATAGACTAGCGGGCAGCCCGCCAGCTGAGCGGGCTGAAGCCCGCTTATCATTGTTCGTTTTTAAAAGATATCCTATGTTAAATTTGGCCGGTATTGAAAAGTTGAACCGAACTACCATTTTTAGCGGCATTCCGCGGGCTTCCCCCGCTTTTTTCACCTATGCATCCAGAAGTTACCGCATACACTATACATATGCGGAAAATCACGAAAACACCCATGCTTCCAGCCCTTTCGCGGGTATTCGAAATTTGGACCGAAATACCAGTGTTCAGCGCTTTTGGGCGGGAGCCCGCCCAAAACAGTGTTCACGTGTGCATGCAAAAGATACTGCGTACACCGTACACATGCGTAAAATCACGAAAACACCCCTCCAGCCAGCCCGCTGCCGATTCGAAAGTTGGACCGAAATACAATTTTTCAGCGATTTTGCGCGTGCTGTGCCCGCTTTATTCACGTATGCATGCTGAAGATGGTGCATAAACGATACACATGCGTAAAATCACGAAAACAAACATGGAGCCTGCCTGTTCGCCGGTATTCGAAAGTTGGACCGAATTACCAGTGTTATGTGGCTTTGCGCGGGCTCTGCCCGCTTTATTCACATATACACCCAGAAGATACTCCATACACTATACACATGCGTAAAATCACGAAAACACCCATGGAGCCAGCCAGTTCGTCAGGATTCGAAATTACCGCATTACCAGAACCGCATTACCAGTATTCTGTGCCCGCTTTATTCACGTATGCATCCATGAGATACTTTATAAACGATACACATGCGAACAATCACGAAAACACCCATGCAGCCAGCCCGCTCGCCGAGATTCGAAAGTTTGAGCGAACTACCAGTGTTCAGCGGTTTTACCCGGTATCCGCGCGCTGTATTCACGTATGCATCCAAATTTTATATACAGTACCCCGGAATTCGAAAGTAGGACCGAAATACCAGTGTTCAACGATTTTGTGGAGCGGGCTGCGCCCGCTTTATACACATAAGCATGGAGAGGATACTGCATAAACGATACCCATGAGTTAAAGCAAGAAAACACCCGGGGAGCCAGCTCGTTCGCCGACACCGAAAGTTGGATCGAACTACCAGCGTTAAGAGGTTTTGAGCAGGCTGCGCCCACTTTTATCACATATGCATCCAGAAATCACTTTATACACTATACACATGCGGAAAATCAGGAAAACACCCATGCAGCCAGCCCGCTCGCAGAGATTCGAATGTTTGACCGAACTACCAGTGTTCAGCGGTTTTACCCGGTATCCGCGCGCTGTATTCACGTATGCGACCAAATTTTATGTACAGTACCCCGGAATTCGAAAGTTGGACCGAACTAGCAGTGTTCTGTAGTTTTGCGCGGGCTGCTCCCGCTTTATTCAAGTATGCATGCAGAAGATACCGCATACACGTTACACATGCGAAAAATCCCGAAAACACACATTGAGCCAACACGGTCGCTTGGATTCGAAAGTTGGACCGAACTACCAGTAATCAGAGGTTTTGAGCGAATTTCGGCCGCTTTATTCACTTATGCATCCAGAAGATGCTGCGTACACGAGGCACATGCGTAAAATCACGCAAACACCCATGGACCCAGCCCGTTCGCCGGGATTCGAAATTAGGACCGAACTACCAGAGTTCAGCTTTATTCATTTATGCATCCAGAAGACACTGCATACACAACAGATATGCGTAAAATCACAAAAAACATGAGTGTAGCCTGCCTGCTCACCGGGATTCGAAAGTTACCGTATACCATCTCAAAGGAGCAAAGAATAATCTTTAATCTAAAAAAAAAAAAAAAAGTGTGAATTTAATTTTTATTGGTGCGAACTTATTTAAAATATCATTTGCATTAAAAGATAATATCTAAATTAAGTGCACGTATCTAATAACATAAAAAAATATATTATTCCAAAAAATCAAATTTATTATTAAAAAAATAACAACATATTTTTAAAAAATAGCTTTTTCAGATTTTTTAATTAATATCCCAGCTGATTAAAGTTGTACAACTTCAAGAACGTCATCATTTAAATTTAATGTAATATAATAACTTTTATTGAATATCAATAAAAGAATTAACGTGACAATCATCCTAACCTGAAATTAAAAAAAAATTGTGAAAAGCAGCTGTTTATTTAAAATGCCTTCATTAACGAAATATTTTTAAAATACAGTTAGGTAACATGCAATCGCGTGCTTTATTCAACTTTAGAATATAACCTTGATTTGTATCTGCGGCGATTCAAGAAACTGTTGCAATCGGAAAAATGAGCCCGAAAATTAGCGTTTTCACAGTTTTTAATTAATATCTCAGCTGATTAACGTCCTACGAAGATGAGAATGGTATCATTGGTTTCGTAGAATTTTTTGGAATCCGCAGACACCTGCCTCGAATTCCAACTCAGCGCCGTTCCATAGATATTTAAGAAAAAAGAAATTGACACGTGACCTATCGCCAGCACAAATCTCGAGCGGAAGCAATTGTCATCCCCCCGGCGCTTTCGAAAAAGCAATTTTATCTCAGCTAATTCCGAGACGGTTGCCACTCCGAAAAATGAAATAACCTTTTCGCAGTTTTTAATTATTAACTCCGCCGATTATTGTCGTACGAAGATGGGACCGGTATCGATGGATTCGTTGATTTTTTTCGAATACGGGAATATGCGTTTCGAATCGCAACTCGGAGGCGTTCCGCAGATATTCGAGAAAAAAGAATTTGGCACTCGGCCAAATCCCTAAAATAGGGGAACCCGTGAAAGAAATTGCAAAACGTAATGAAATGTAGGGAGAAAATCAGTTTTTAATTAATATCTCGGCTAATTAAAGTCGCACGAAGATGCCGATGGTCAATCCGGCGAGCCACGGGCATTCTGAATCCAACGGTACCTTCCGCTAAGCTCTACACCCACCCGTTCCCGAGGAGATGATGTTACAAACACACAAACAGACAGAGGCACACAGATTTTAATAGTATAGACTAGCGGGCAAGCCCGCCAGCTGAGCGGGCTGAAGCCCGCTTATCATTGTTCGTTTTTAAAAGATATCCTATGTTAAATTTGGCCGGTATTGAAAAGTTGAACCGAACTACCATTTTTTAGCGGCATTCCGCGGGCTTCCCCCGCTTTTTTCACCTATGCATCCAGAAGTTACCGCATACGCTATACATATGCGGAAAATCACGCAAACACCCATGCTTCCAGCCCTTTCGCGGGTATTCGAAATTTGGACCGAAATATCAGTGTTCAGCGCTTTTGGGCGGGAGCCCTCCCAAAACAGTGTTCACGTGTGCATGCAAAAGATACTGCGTACACACATGCGTAAAATCACGAAAACACCCCTCCAGCCAGCCCGCTGCCGATTCGAAAGTTGGACCGAAATACAATTTTTCAGCGATTTTGCGCGTGCTGTGCCCGCTTTATTCACGTATGCATGCTGAAGATGGTGCATAAAGGATACACATGCATAAAATCACGAAAACAAACATGGACCCTGCCTGTTCGCCGGTATTCGAAAGTTGGACCGAATTACCAGTGTTATGTGGCTTTGCGCGGGCTCTGCCCGCTTTATTCACATATACACCCAGAAGATACTCCATACACTATACACATGCGTAAAATCACGAAAACACCCATGGAGCCAGCCACTTCGTCGGGATTCGAAATTACCGCATTACCAGTATTCTGTGCCCGCTTTATTCACGTATGCATCCATGAGATACTTTATAAACCATACACATGCGAACAATCACGAAAACACCCATGCAGCCAGCCCGCTTGCCGAGATTCGAAAGTTTGAGCGAACTACCAGTGTTCAGCGGTTTTACCCGGTATCCGCGCGCTGTATTCACGTATGCGACCAAATTTTATGTACAGTACCCCGGAATTCGAAAGTTGGACCGAACTAGCAGTGTTCTGTAGTTTTGCGCGGGCTGCTCCCGCTTTATTCAAGTATGCATGCAGAAGATACCGCATACACGTTACACATGCGAAAAATCCCGAAAACACACATTGAGCCAACACGGTCGCTTGGATTCGAAAGTAGGACCGAACTACCAGTAATCAGAGGTTTTGAGCGAATTTCGGCCGCTTTATTCACTTATGCATCCAGAAGATGCTGCGTACACGAGGCACATGCGTAAAATCACGCAAACACCCATGGACCCAGCCCGTTCGCCGGGATTCGAAATTAGGACCGAACTACCAGAGTTCAGCTTTATTCATTTATGCATCCAGAAGACACTGCATACACAACAGATATGCGTAAAATCACAAAAAACATGAGTGTAGCCTGCCTGCTCACCGGGATTCGAAAGTTACCGTATACCATCTCAAAGGAGCAAAGAATAATCTTTAATCTAAAAAAAAAAAAAAAAGTGTGAATTTAATTTTTATTGGTGCGAACTTATTTAAAATATCATTTGCATTAAAAGATAATATCTAAATTAAGTGCACGTATCTAATAACATAAAAAAATATATTATTCCAAAAAATCAAATTTATTATTAAAAAAATAACAACATATTTTTAAAAAATAGCTTTTTCAGATTTTTTAATTAATATCCCAGCTGATTAAAGTTGTACAACTTCAAGAACGTCATCATTTAAATTTAATGTAATATAATTACTTTTATTCAATATCAATAAAAGAATTAACGTGACAATCATCCTAACCTGAAATTAAAAAAAAATTGTGAAAAGCAGCTGTTTATTTAAAATGCCTACATTAACGAAATATTTTTAAAATACAGTTAGGTAACATGCAATCGCGTGCTTTATTCAACTTTAGAATATAACCTTGATTTGTATCTGTGGGGATTCAAGAAACTGTTGCAATCGAAAAAATGAGCCCGAATATTAGCGTTTTCACAGTTTTTAATTAATATCTCAGCTGATTAACGTCCTACGAAGATGAGAATGGTATCATTGGATTCGTAGAATTTTTTGGAATCCGCAGACACCTGCCTCGAATTCCAACTCAGCGCCGTTCCATAGATATTTAAGAAAAAAGAAATTGACACGTGACCTTTCGCCAGCACAAATCTCGAGCGGAAGCAATTGTCATCCCCCCGGCGCTTTCGAAAAAGCAATTTTATCTCAGCTAATTCCGAGACGGTTGCCACTCCGAAAAATGAAATAACGTTTTCGCAGTTTTTAATTAATAACTCCGCCGATTATTGTCGTATGAAGATGGGACCGGTATCGATGGATTTGTTGATTTTTTTCGAATCCGGAGATATGCGTTTCGAATTATAACTCGGCGCCGTTCCCAAGTTATTCGAGAAAAACGAATTTGGCACTCGGCCAAATCCCTAAAACAGGGAAAACGGGTGAAAGAAAGTGCAAAACGTAGGGAAATGTAGGGAGAAAATCAGTTTTTAATTAATATCTCGGCTAATTAAAGTCGCACGAAGATGCCGATGGTCAATATGGCGAGCCACGGGAATTCTGAATCCAACGGTACCTTCCGCTAAGCTCTACACCCAGCCGTTCTTGAGAAGATGATGTTACAAACACACAAACAGACAGAGGCACACAGATTTTAATAGTATAGACTAGCGGGCAAGCCCGCCAGCTGAGCGGGCTGAAGCCCATTACTTCAGGGGATGGATGCCTTCGTGGTATTCGAAAGTTGGACCTAACTACCAGTGTACAGCGATTTTACATTTGCTGCGCCCGCTTTGTTAACGTATGCATGCAGAAGATACTGCATGCGGAAAACCACGAAAACACACATGCAGCCAGCCCGCTCGCCGGGATTAGAAAGTTGGACCGAACTACCAGTGTTCAGCGATTTTACCGCTCAGCTGCTTGTACGAAGTGTAATCGCGAAAATTTTCGCGTGTGATATTCCAACAGTATACTCGTTGTTAAAATTCCTTTATTTAAATTCCTTTTGGTAAACTCCAACTGCTGTCTATATATTCTATACTTAACATCTCTTTTGTAATTATGTTTCATAACAGTAAACATATACTGGCATTTAAATGCCTTTAAAATAGTAGAAAACATTTAAAAGCATTATGTTACAATTTTTTCATGCTCGGAAGTAATACTTTTAACTGCGAGCAAACCTTTGATCTTAGTCGTAACTGTAACTGCTTTCGGCGGCGTTTGTTTACAATTTTCAAGCGTGGGTTTTCGAGCTGATCAGTTTTCGTCAGTTATCTTTGTTTACTTTCTAAAAATGTTCTTCGAAGGGTCTTCTAAGACTCTTGATAATATTTTAGTCGTGAATTTGTTCTATTTTGATTATACTGGTAAATTTTTTTTTTTTACTTATGCTATCATAATGCATACTATTAGCAAGTAGTATCATAAACCCAAAGCATCAGCGGTTCTAAAATAAAACTCGTGCATGTGTGAAGAATATTCATGGCAGATGGTCATTTGAAGATGCTGTTACCGCAGAAAAAATTGCTGACACTTAAAATTTAGCGGATATGACAAATGATAAAAGTCCAGCGTGAAACTCAATTGTGAATACAACTGCGAGTGTAAAGGCAGCTGAGTTGAAAACAACTTTTCAATCTACATCAAATTCTAATCAAAATTTGATTGAAAAGTGTTCCTATATTTTAATGAACAGCGAAATGTTTGTTGCATAATGCTACAACAGTTCTTCAGATGTAATATGAAAGGGAATGTTTGGCTATTGAACTCGTTTGCAAATTGTGTAAGAAGGTGTTAATTTTAAAAAATCAAAAATTGTAAAACCAAAACTTGCAGATTATAAAATTGCTGGTAAATAACAGAATGTTAAATAATAATATGTGCAGTGCTATGGAAATTCTAAGAACAGATAACAATTATCAAAATATTTTGAATAATTAGGCAACGACCACAGGAAGTGTCATTTTTACTTCCGTGTGTAATGTAGTGGTGTAGCGTATTCAGCTACGGCAAAGCACTCGAGTGCAATCTGCCTAAGGGGAGGGATGCCTTCTTGTCGGCTTTTTAAAGGAAAGTGGCATGGGGAAAATAACAAAAACACCCATGCAGCCACCCCATTCACTGGGATTCGAATGTTGGGTGTTTGTAAAAGACGCAACTTTGTGGAACAAACTCATTTGCTCATTACAGTCCTATCCCTCGAGTATATCAAATATCATGTGAATCATGCCCATGTCTTGCATCTGCTGCACACCTTGTTCCATCATTGTGTGGATATAGCTCATATTGTGTCAATAGTGTTGTATGTGTCCAATATCCCCTGTATATACATTTGAAAATATATATGTACATACATATAAACCAAATTAGTTAGTCGCCTGTTTTTATCGCATTCAAAATAAATAAATAACAGAAAATAATTTTTAAAATCTACCGAGTAAGTATTGCAGATGGGTGGGCTGCACCCACTCAATTCTTTGCTGGTGTCTAAAATAGTTTCTGTGTGAAATTTGTGGAAATATTTTGTATTTAAATCAAAAACAGAAAAATAATTTTAAATCTATGATTAAAATTATTTTTCTCACTTTCATTATTATTAACACGAAACCGAAGGGACTGAAAAATTTTTTCGTGTTAAAGGATATTGGAAAAAAAAAAAAAAAAAAACATATTTTCAGCAAAATTAAGTTTATTAGAGTACATTTTATTTGCACAGATATGCATATAGGCATGTATTTAATAAAAAATCAATGAAACAAAATCATCCACAAGAACTGCATTATTCATTTCTTTTTCTTTGTCGGAATCTGCATCAATGATATTTTTTTAGCTTTGAACAAACTCCAAAATATCCTTGTCTCCAATTATTTGGGGCTCTACACACATTATCATCAACTACTGCAACTGTTGTTCTTTGGATAACACAGTAGGGCAGCACACAGAAACTTTTCCAAACGTTTCATAAAATGTCAGTCGTGTGAACCCGTAAAATATTTTACTGTACCTATGTCTATAAAAGACACAACTTTGGGAAAGACATTACAGGCCTATCCCTTGAGTATATTAAATATCATGCAAAACAAAATATTTTATATGAATGAAATCAGTTATTGCGTCAATAGTTCAAAGAAAAACAGAAAATAATTTTTAAAATCTACCGAGTAAGTACGCCAGATGGGCGAGCTACAATCCGTATTTATCTGAAAAGAAATATTAGTAATAATAATAATTTCATAGTTATAAGTTTATATTAAACACAAAAACTTGAACAGAAAAAAAAAATGTAAACAGAAAAAATTGGTGGGCTTTTGACGGCATAAACTGCCTGACAGCTGGGGTCTCCTCTGCAACCTCATCGACCAGGGGGTTATTTTTTCTCCCAGGTATCAGCCCCTTCCCTGGTCTGCTGTTACAGAATCATAGACAAAATTGCATCACTATATATAAATATGTATATATATATATATTGATGCAATTGTATATACATATATACACACACGCACAATTAAGATATATATATATTTGTATGTGTTTACAAAAATGCAAGCAATGAATAAGAAAAATTATTTACAAAAATTTACATGTTCTATGTACACCTGAAAAGAGAAACATTTTAATTTGAATGAAATCATTTCTATATACACCTGAAAAAAAGTATTTACAAGTTCTATGTACATCTGAAAAGAAATGTATAAAAACATTTTAATTTGAATCAAATCATTTCTATATACACCTGAAAAAGAAATATTTTTATGTGATTGAAATCAGTTCCATAAATACCTAAAAAAGAAAAATACATAAAATGTTTTAAAATTAATGAACGCAATTGTATGTAGACCTGAAAAGGAAAATTTATAAAAAATATTTACAACATTGAAAAAATAATACAGCTTCCGATTGCCTAACTACTACAAATTCCACTTTGTAACAACAGACATAAAAGCCGACTAATGCATAATTCTCAAACTGTTTCAGCTTCATCTTGACTTGCTTCAATTTATCCCAGTCATCCAAGAACCTCAAATCTTTTTCATTTTTGCTTTGGCTTGATTAACTTCATTCTGTGTTGCAAAAATCTCACTGTTTCAATGTCTCGAGTAACTTTTTTACTGCAGAACCTCCCTGTAAACAATATTTCTTGTGAATACTTTAGAACATGCGGGCATCAAACGGCCTTGCTTCTTGGTGTCTTTCACTAAAACAGGAACATTCCTCATAGACGAACATCTTGAAAAAGCTACGTAAAGCATTCCATGACTGAAAACTGGTTGCGGTAAATAAATCCCAACTTTCTTAAGTGTCTGTCCCTGTGACTTATTAATAGTCATACAAAATGCAAGCCTGATGGGAAACTGTCTTCGCTTGAACTGAAAGGGGAGGTTTGAATCTGATGGTGAAAGTTCAACACGTGGAATGAAAACTCTCGATCCAGCATTCTGTCCAGAGATGACTTCACAATCTAAAACGTTTGGCATAATTCTCTTCACAATGAGCCTTGTTCCGTTGCAGAGTCCAACCGATGGATGTAGATTTCGTAGAAGCATAACTATAACTCCAACTTTCAAATTCAGACGATGAGGTGGCATTCCAGAAGGCGTCAGGCTGTGGATGAAATCCAGCTGATACGTTTCTTGTTCTTCTTCGTCATCGCAAATAACCGAGTCTGCACTGTAGTGCGTGAAAACTTGAC
This sequence comes from Stegodyphus dumicola, assembly GCF_044657685.1. Lineage (NCBI taxonomy): Eukaryota > Metazoa > Arthropoda > Arachnida > Araneae > Eresidae > Stegodyphus > Stegodyphus dumicola. Next base: position 143,654,703 of record NC_140777.1, read on the forward strand.
CTGGAAACGTGGAAAGAATTTCTTCATTAAGCTTCAGAGCTTCCTCGTTCTTTGGACATAAAATCGCTTTACTGGCCAAGTCTTGTAAGTCGAATTCGATACCGCAGCCAAACATTTCTTCTACTATCGATCTGTTGACCACACACAAAGATGGAATTTCGATAATGTCTTCGTCCAAGCCACTGTCATTTTTAAGACGACCGTCTCCCAACTGCAGAAGCCATTCTGAAAATTCTTGTTCTTCCGGATTCAATCGCATATTGGTGGAAAGCGTGCATTGTTTGAAATGTGGCCACAAAGAGGAGTTCCTGAGGCAGCTCTCGATCGCAGAAGTTCGGTTTCCATGTGCGACAACAGGTAATGTTTGTCTCCAGTCACCTCCTAAAACTAAGGTTTTACCGCCAAAAGGAACATCCAGTCCGGTCAAGTCTCTCAGCAATCTGTCGACAGCTTCCAAAGCGTAATGAGGCGTCATGGTGCATTCATCCCATATGAAAAGTTTCGCAGTCTTCAAGTACCTTCCTTCAGCGCTATCTTGTCTCACACGGCACGAAGAATTTTCCAGAAGTGGAACGGGCAACTTGAAAGTAGAGTGTACAGTTCTTCCACCGGTCAACAGCACAGCAGCAATGCCTGTCCACGCAACGGGAATGGCAACGTGGCCCATTCCTCGAACAGCATGAAGGATCGTCCTAAAAAGGAAAGTTTTTCCAGCTCCGGCAAACGCATTAACACAAAATGTCTTCGGTGTGTTAGGATTCTCATCTCGTACAGCTTCCAAAACCAAGTCGTAAACTAATTTCTGTTCAGGATTCAACATCCCGTTCAACACTTCGGCTTGTTCGTTTTCATACTGGACATCGAACTGCGGGACTTCGAGAGAAACAGCATCAGTCAATGTTGGTTGCGGGAGACCAAGAGAACATAGCGAAACATTGTGCACTTCTAACTGGTCTTCTATACTTCTCAGTGCAAGGCTGAAACTGTCTTCTAAGGAGGAAGATCTCGCAAAATCTTCAGAAAGGGACTCTTTGAATTCATTCCACAAAGCGACGGGTTCCGCAGGGTTGCAGAAAACACAGATGCAGCAAAAAAGCTGTCTTAGCTGCGGTAGCATTTGAAAAGCTGATGCTTCTGCCAGAGTATTTTTCCATTCTTCGTCGTCTTGCAGCAGATACCTTGCACGGCAGGCTTCCTTGAACGTTGAATACTCCACACCTTCGTAAGTTCTTAAGTCGGCAAAACTCTTCGCTCCTTTAACGTGACACAGCAGCAACCTCAGATGGAAACGCTCAACATCTTTCGGGCTAACAGAATACATTCTTGAAATGATGTAATCTCCAAGTCTAACTCGTGTCTGCCAGGCATGATTCCTCCAGGTGAAATGTTTAGGAATTTCGGCATACAGGTAACCATTCGCTTCGGGAACTGTCCTGTTCAGTTCAAACCATCCGGTGAGCATGGTATTTTTCTCGGCAGCTCTCTGGAAAGCATTCCTTTCTGCGGATTCGGCAAAATAGACGGGCTGCAGGTTTTCCAAATGAACCGGTAGTCGTATGATGGAGTGCGACTTAGAATGCATTCTTTTTTCAAACAGCCTCCACGCTGCTTCAGGGGCAGACACGTATCTTGCATTTAAGAAGCATTTGATCTCGTCCCACATTAAAGTTCTATCTCCAGATTCTTCCAGAAACTCTTTAGCTGCATCATGACCCTTGTACACGTATTTAAACAAATACTTCACCGATTTTATGGAGCTGCATACTTCAACGTTTATGTGGGCGTTGTACTTTTTCGATAAATACGGATTGTAAGGAACGACCCATCTGTTATCGATGGCATGACCCTTGATCACGATAAAGTTTCCATCGTCCCTTCTTCTGTAGAGTGGGTAGCCATTCACGTTCTCTTTAGTTTCTGCCTGAAACGGTTTCGGAAATCCTTTCGAACATACACCATCACTCATGCAGGGAGAGTTTCTATTCAGTTCACCGCAGGGTCCGTGAATCATCGATGACTTCACAATGTTGTGTAGCTCCGGATGTCGAGTAGCATCTGGAAGTTCAGCACGCACCAGCGAGTCGATGCACTCTGCATCTCTTATTTTGTCTTCTTCCGCTAAAAACAACAAAAGGTGAATATGAGGCAATCCTCTCTTCTGAAATTCGATGACGTGTATATCTGCAATGGTCGCACCTAAGATGTGATTCTTTGTCAAATCTTGCATCAAAGCCGTTTTCTTGAGGTCAAATACCCTCGAAACGATGTCCGGGCGATCGTGAGCCTTCTGTCCTGGGAATAAGTTTTCTGTTATTTCCGGCCATTTAGGGTTGCACGTGAAAGTCAAAAACAGATCCGGTTTACCAAAGTCGCGCACAATGGCCATCGAGTCCTGATAGTTTTGCTGCATGCAGCGAGGGCTTCCTATAAACGTTGACGGAAGTATAACCGGTATTCCAGGGCGGACGCCCGTCTCTTGACCAACTCTGTAAATATGATCGGCAAGACCCATGTAAGTTTCCACTCTCAGATTCGTCTGATGGCTCCGGAGGTACGCAATCCTGTTGCCTTCAACTTTTACGTATGCATCCACGAGATACTGCTGAAACAATTTCCGGCCATACAAAATCGGGTTGTAGCAATCTCGTCGTACGGACACCCTGTGACTGTAAAACTGTAACTCTGTGTATTGCTGTCCGACTCTGAATCCTTGCTCGCCGTGAGGAAAGAAAAGTACGTACGTCATGGGTTCCAAGTTGGGATTTAAGGTACTGATGTTGATGAGACCGCCACCTCTCGGATGGATCACGATGTCTCGGTTTCGATGGAGGAGCGCCGTCCGTACTCTTGAAGACGACTGCAACTTCATTTTCTTTCGGAGCATTGTAACGTCCCCTGTGCTCGCCTGCAGCAACACTTTCACCCTTGATGTACATGCGGATATCCGCAGCAGTTTCGGCACCTTGCTCTCGTACAGTTTCTTCTTCGAATTCCTTCAGCATCTTGTAGGCTTCCGCATATGGATTAACGTTCTTTAAAACTGTGTCCAACTGTCTCAGGAGTTCGGCGTTCAGGGCAACATTTCCAAATATGTTCATTCTCTGCCTGAGGGCTTGATCCGAATCTAAAATGTACAGCTGAGCATACTGTTCTTGACCGGGATGAGGCGGATGAAGGTGGCTCGTTCGATGATATATGGCACCGTGAATCCTGAAGCAGTAGGGACCCGAAGCCGAAGGCATTTCTATATTGGCACCCAATGAAGCAAAACTGAGCAGGCAGTTGTAAGTACGTATGTTGGCAAAAAACTCTTCAGAAAACGGGTGGTTCCCATTCATTAAATTGTGCCATTCTTCTGGATATCTTCTTTCAGCTTCGACAATTTTCCCATTGTTACAGCAGTGCATGTATCTTCCTCTTGCATTCCTTTCTCCCGTAAAGAACAATCCGTTGCAGAGATCGCAGGAAGCTTCCATTGAACCGGCGCTGTGTTGCTCAACATAAACTTCGAGTCCACATCTTCCTGCATTGTGAAGAGTGCTGCGTGAACGTTGTGCTGCATTCATGCGTAGCCTGTCTTCTCGTACGGACATTGTTTCTTCGGATAGGACTTGTCTGTGGCGTGCAGCGTCTCGCGTTTTTCGTGTAGCAGCGTCCACTTCCGATTCTTCCGCTCGAACTTGACGATGACGATGAGAGTCCAGTCTGTGCCTCCTACTGGTTTCTTCTTCACTTTCTTGAGCACGCAAATTTTCTTGACATTGGGTTTGCCTGCTGAGTCTGCTAATGGTTTCTTGTTCCGTTTCTGCAGCACGTAAATTTTCTTGATGTTGAGCTTTCCTGCCGAATCTCGTAGCGGTTTCTTCTTCCGTTTCTTGAGCGCGTAGGTTTGCTTGCCGACGCGCTTGCGTGCTCAGTCTCGCAGCAGTTTCTTCTTCATTTTCTGCAGCTCGCCGTAAACTCTATGCTTCAGCTCTTCGTCTTCTTGATGCATCTCCTGTAATGCCTCTTTTCCGTTTCGGCATTTCAGTACGTTAAAAAAAGCACTACTAAAATATTAACTCGACTCAAAAAATTGACTACGCAGATGAAAGAAAAAAATTGCTCATTAAACCAATACTGCTGGAAAAAAAATTAATGCATTCTATATGTATACAACACAAATTTTAAAATAATCCTAGACTAAATGAAAAATTTTCCACTTAAGAGCAAATTAATTTTAAAAAATCAAAAATGTAAAACAAAAATTTCCCTGTTAAAAAATTGCTGGCAAATAAGAAATAATATGGGTAATATTATGAAAAATTCCAAGCACAGATAAAATTTATGAAAATATTTCTAATAATTAGGTCAATCTGAGAACAATGCACATAAACAGAAAATGAAAACCTAAACACAAAATAAATAAAAGGTATAAATACAAATATAAATTAGGAACTTCTGAAATCAATTCTGAAATTCAAATAACAAACCTAACAAAATAACAAATCTAATAAAATATAGAACATTCGATCGCCTTAAAACGATAATTGTTATCGCACACAGGAAAATGTCAAAAATATAAAATGTAAATGCAATTTATCGAGCAACAATAACAGAAATATAAAACACGAATGAATAGATCTTTAAAAAAATACAAAATAATACATTAAATATATAAAAAGTGTCACCAAGTTAATGTTCCGAAGAATTCTCAAGTTCTAAACTAACAGGAGCATATAAAAGTCTAAAATACTACTTTAAATTACTAAAACTACAAATATAAATGCAAAAAACAATCAAATATCCTGTAAAAAGAAATAAAGATTAAGTGCAATGAGTAATAATAAGAATATTTACGAAATTTGAAATGCTGGAAAAAATTGCGACGGTCTCCTTCCAAATCCAAAATTCGTAAATAAATTTTTTGTTGCCAAACCAGGAAACTAAACTTTTGATTCTATTTGATCTGTTGCCAGACCGGGAAACAAAACTTTTTATTTTATCTATGACGTCATTTACTCGACTTATCAAGGGCATAAACCAATCTACATTCAACTAACGACAACTAAATGAAGAGAATGTTTCTATTTTTAGTTTTATTTTAGCTTTTCAGTTTATTCCTTTAAGTTATTTTAATTTTTTATTCTTAGTTTGTTAGTGGCGAACGGCCTTGGCGTTCCCATAGCATTTTTATCTCCGACGACTGCCGAGACTGTTGCCACTCGGAAGACTGAGTGCCGAAATTATTGTTTTCGCCGTTTTTAATTAATAACTCCGCGGATTATTGTCGTACGAAGATGGGACCGGTATCGATGGATTTGTTGATTTTTTTCGAATCCGGAGATATGCGTTTCGAATTCCAACTCGGCGCCGTTCCCAAGTTATTCGAGAAAAACGAATTTGGCACTCGGCCAAATCCCTAAAACAGGGAAAACGGGTGAAAGAAAGTGCAAAACGTAGGGAAACGTAGGGGAAAAGCAGTTTTTAATTAATATCTCGGCTAATTAAAGTCGCACGAAGATGCCAATGGTCAATATGGCGAGCCACGGGAATTCTGAATCCAACGGTACCTTCCGCTGAGCTCTACACCCAGCCGTTCTTGAGAAGATGATGTTACAAACACACAAACAGACAGAGGCACACAGATTTTCATTTTTGCTTTGGCTTGATTAACTTCATTTTGTGTTGCAAAAATCTCACTGTTTCAATGTCTCGAGTAACTTTTTTACTGCAGAACCTCCCTGTAAACAATATTTCTTGTGAATACTTTAGAACATGCGGGCATCAAACGGCCTTGCTTCTTGGTGTCTTTCACTAAAACACGAACATTCCTCATAGACGAACATCTTGAAAAAGCTACGTAAAGCATTCCATGACTGAAAACTGGTTGCGGTAAATAAATCCCATTTTTCTTAAGTGTCTGTCCCTGTGATTTATTAATAGTCATACAAAATGCAAGCCTTATGGGAAACTGTCTTCGCTTGAGCTGAAAGGGGAGGTTTGAATCTGATGGTGAAAGTTCAACACGTGGAATGAAAACTCTCGATCCAGCATTCTGTCCAGAGATGACTTCACAATCTAAAACGTTTGGCATAATTCTCTTCACAATGAGCCTTGTTCCGTTGCAGAGTCCAACCGATGGATGTAGATTTCGTAGAAGCATAACTATAACTCCAACTTTCAAATTCAGACGATGAGGTGGCATTCCAGAAGGCGTCAGGCTGTGGATGAAATCCAGCTGATACGTTTCTTGTTCTTCTTCGTCATCGCAAATAACCGAGTCTGCACTGTAGTGCGTGAAAACTTGACCTGGAAACGTGGAAAGAATTTCTTCATTAAGCTTCAGAGCTTCCTCGTTCTTTGGACATAAAATCGCTTTACTGGCCAAGTCTTGTAAGTCGAATTCATTACCGCAGCCAAACATTTCTTCTACTATCGATCTGTTGACCACACACAAAGATGGAATTTCGATAATGTCTTCGTCCAAGCCACTGTCATTTTTAAGACGACCGTCTCCCAACTGCAGAAGCCATTCTGAAAATTCTTGTTCTTCCGGATTCAATCGCATATTGGTGAAAAGCGTGCATTGTTTGAAATGTGGCCACAAAAAGGAGTTCCTGAGGCAGCTCTCGATCGCAGAAGTTCGGTTTCCATGTGCGACAACAGGTAATGTTTGTCTCCAGTCACCTCCTAAAACTAAGGTTTTACCGCCAAAAGGAACATCCAGTCCGGTCAAGTCTCTCAGCAATCTGTCGACAGCTTCCAAAGCGTAATGAGGCTTCATGGTGCATTCATCCCATATGAAAAGTTTCGCAGTCTTCAAGTACCTTCCTTCAGCGCTATCTTGTCTCACACGGCACGAAGAATTTTCCAGAAGTGGAACGGGCAACTTGAAAGTAGAGTGTACAGTTCTTCCACCGGTCAACAGCACAGCAGCAATGCCTGTCCACGCAACGGGAATGGCAACGTGGCCCATTCCTCGAACAGCATGAAGGATCGTCCTAAAAAGGAAAGTTTTTCCAGCTCCGGCAAACGCATTAACACAAAATGTCTTCGGTGTGTTAGGATTCTCATCTCGTACAGCTTCCAAAACCAAGTCGTAAACTAATTTCTGTTCAGGATTCAACATCCCGTTCAACACTTCGGCTTGTTCGTTTTCATACTGGACATCGAACTGCGGGACTTCGAGAGAAACAGCATCAGTCAATGTTGGTTGCGAGAGACCAAGAGAACATAGCGAAACATTGTGCACTTCTAACTGGTCTTCTATACTTCTCAGTGCAAGGCTGAAACTGTCTTCTAAGGAGTAAGATCTCGCAAAATCTTCAGAAAGGGACTCTTTGAATTCATTCCACAAAGCGACGGGTTCCGCAGGGTTGCAGAAAACACAGATGCAGCAAAAAAGCTGTCTTAGCTGCGGTAGCATTTGAAAAGCTGATGCTTCTGCCAGAGTATTTTTCCATTCTTCGTCGTCTTGCAGCAGATGCCTTGCACGGCAGGCTTCCTTGAACGTTGAATACTCCACACCTTCGTAAGTTCTTAAGTCGGCAAAACTCTTCGCTCCTTTAACGTGACACAGCAGCAACCTCAGATGGAAACGCTCAACATCTTTCGGGCTAACAGAATACATTCTTGAAATGATGTAATCTCCAAGTCTAACTCGTGTCTGCCAGGCATGATTCCTCCAGGTGAAATGTTTAGGAATTTCGGCATACAGGTAACCATTCGCTTCGGGAACTGTCCTGTTCAGTTCAAACCATCCGGTGAGCATGGTATTTTTCTCGGCAGCTCTCTGGAAAGCATTCCTTTCTTCGGATTCGGCAAAATAGACGGGCTGCAGGTTTTCCAAATGAACCGATAGTCGTATGATGGAGCGCGACTTAGAATGCATTCTTTTTTCAAACAGCCTCCACGCTGCTTCAGGGGCAGACACGTATCTTGCATTTAAGAAGCATTTGATCTCGTCCCACATTAAAGTTCTATCTCCAGATTCTTCCAGAACAACTTTAGCTGCATCATGACCCTTGTACACGTATTTGAACAAATACTTCACCGATTTTATGGAGCTGCATACTTCAACGTTTATGTGGGCGTTGTACTTTTTCGATAAATACGGATTGTAAGGAACGACCCATCTGTTATCGATGGCATGACCCTTGATCACGATAAAGTTTCCATCGTCCCTTCTTCTGTAGAGTGGGTAGCCATTCACGTTCTCTTTAGTTTCTGCCTGAAACGGTTTCGGAAATCCTTTCGAACATACACCATCACTCATGCAGGGAGAGTTTCTATTCAGTTCACCGCAGGGTCCGTGAATCATCGATGACTTCACAATGTTGTGTAGCTCCGGATGTCGAGTAGCATCTGGAAGTTCAGCACGCACCAGCGAGTCGATGCACTCTGCATCTCTTATTTTGTCTTCTTCCGCTAAAAACAACAAAAGGTGCATATGAGGCAATCCTCTCTTCTGAAATTCGATGACGTGTATATCTGCAATGGTCGCACCTAAGATGTGATTCTTTGTCAAATCTTGCATCAAAGCCGTTTTCTTCAGGTCAAATACCCTCGAAACGATGTCCGGGCGATCGTGAGCCTTCTGTCCTGGGAATAAGTTTTCTGTTATTTCCGGCCATTTAGGGTTGCACGTGAAAGTCAAAAACAGATCCGGTTTACCAAAGTCGCGCACAATGGCCATCGAGTCCTGATAGTTTTGCTGCATGCAGCGAGGGCTTCCTATAAACGTTGACGGAAGTATAACCGGTATTCCAGGGCGGACGCCCGTCTCTTGAGCAACTCTGTAAATGTGATCGGCAAGACCCATGTAAGTTTCCACTCTCAGATTCGTCTGATGGCTCCGGAGGTACGCAATCCTGTTGCCTTCAACTTTTACGTATGCATCCACGAGATACTGCTGAAACAATTTCCGGCCATACAAAATCGGGTTGTAGCAATCTCGTCGTACGGACACCCTGTGACTGTAAAACTGTAACTCTGTGTATTGCTGTCCGACTCTGAATCCTTGCTCGCCGTGAGGAAAGAAAAGTACGTACGTCATGGGTTCCAAGTTGGGATTTAAGGTACTGATGTTGATGAGACCGCCACCTCTCGGATGGATCACGATGTCTCGGTTTCGATGGAGGAGCGCCGTCCGTACTCTTGAAGACGACTGCAACTTCATTTTCTTTCGGAGCATTGTAACGTCCCCTGTGCTCGCCTGCAGCAACACTTTCACCCTTGATGTACATGCGGATATCCGCAGCAGTTTCGGCACCTTGCTCTCGTACAGTTTCTTCTTCGAATTCCTTCAGCATCTTGTAGGCTTCCGCATATGGATTAACGTTCCTTAAAACTGTGTCCAACTGTCTCAGGAGTTCGGCGTTCAGGGCAACATTTCCAAATATGTTCATTCTCTGCCTGAGGGCTTGATCCGAATCTAAAATGTACAGCTGAGCATACTGTTCTTGACCGGGATGAGGCGGATGAAGGTGGCTCGTTCGATGATATATGGCACCGTGAATCCTGAAGCAGTAGGGACCCGAAGCCGAAGGCATTTCTATATTGGCACCCAATGAAGCAAAACTGAGCAGGCAGTTGTAAGTACGTATGTTGGCAAAAAACTCTTCAGAAAACGGGTGGTTCCCATTCATTAAATTGTGCCATTCTTCTGGATATCTTCTTTCAGCTTCGACAATTTTCCCATTGTTACAGCAGTGCATGTATCTTCCTCTTGCATTCCTTTCTCCCGTAAAGAACAATCCGTTGCAGAGATCGCAGGAAGCTTCCATTGAACCGGCGCTGTGTTGCTCAACATAAACTTCGAGTCCACATCTTCCTGCATTGTGAAGAGTGCTGCGTGAACGTTGTGCTGCATTCATGCGTAGCCTGTCTTCTCGTACGGACATTGTTTCTTCGGATAGGACTTGTCTGTGGCGTGCAGCGTCTCGCGTTTTTCGTGTAGCAGCGTCCACTTCCGATTCTTCCGCTCGAACTTGACGATGACGATGAGAGTCCAGTCTGTGCCTCCTACTGGTTTCTTCTTCACTTTCTTGAGCACGCAAATTTTCTTGACATTGGGATTGCCTGCTGAGTCTCCTAATGGTTTCTTGTTCCGTTTCTGCAGCGCGTAAATTTTCTTGATGTTGAGCTTTCCTGCCGAGTCTCGTAGCGGTTTCTTCTTCCGTTTCTTGAGCGCGTAGGTTTGCTTGCCGACGCGCTTGCGTGCTCAGTCTCGCAGCAGTTTCTTCTTCATTTTCTGCAGCTCGCCGTAAACTCTGTGCTTCAGCTCTTCGTCTTCTTGATGCATCTCCTGTAATGCCTCTTTTCCGTTTCGGCATTTCAGTACGTTAAAAAAAGCACTACTAAAATATTAACTCGACTCAAAAAATTGACTACGCAGATGAAAGAAAAAAATTGCTCATTAAACCAATACTGCTGGAAAAAAAAATTAATGCATTCTATATGTATACAACACAAATTTTAAAATAATCCTAGACTAAATGAAAAATTTTCCACTTAAGATCAAATTAATTTTAAAAAATCAAAAATGTAAAACAAAAACTTCCCTGTTAAAAAACTGCTGGCAAATAAGAAATAATATGGGTAATATTATGAAAAATTCCAAGCACAGATAAAAATTATGAAAATATTTCTAATAATTAGGTCAATCTGAGAACAATGCACATAAACAGAAAATGAAAACCTAAACACAAAATAAATAAAAGGTATAAATACAAATATAAATTAGGAACTTCTGAAATCAATTCTGAAATTCAAATAAGAAACCTAACAAAATAACAAATCTAATAAAATATAGAACATTCGATCGCCTTAAAACGATAATTGTTATCGCACACAGGAAAATGTCAAAAATATAAAATGTAAATGCAATTTATCGAGCAACAATAACAGAAATATAAAACACGAATGAATCGATCTTTAAAAAAATACAAAATAATACATTAAATATATAAAAAGAGTCACCAAGTTAATGTTCCGAAGAATTCTCAAGTTCTAAACTAACAGGAGCATATAAAAGTCTAAAATACTACTTTAAATTACTAAAACTACAAATATAAATGCAAAAAACAATCAAATATCCTGTAAAAAGAAATAAAGATTAAGTGCAATGAGTAATAATAAGAATATTTACGAAATTTGAAATGCTGGAAAAAATTGCGACGGTCTCCTTCCAAATCCAAAATTCGTAAATAAATTTTTTGTTGCCAAACCAGGAAACTAAACTTTTGATTCTATTTGATCTGTTGCCAGACCGGGAAACAAAACTTTTTATTTTATCTATGACGTCATTTACTCGACTTATCAAGGGCATAAACCAATCTACATTCAACTAACGACAACTAAATGAAGAGAATGTTTCTATTTTTAGTTTTATTTTAGCTTTTCAGTTTATTCCTTTAAGTTATTTTAATTTTTTATTCTTAGTTTGTTAGTGGCGAACGGCCTTGGCGTTCCCATAGCATTTTTATCTCCGACGACTGCCGAGACTGTTGCCACTCGGAAGACTGAGTGCCGAAATTATTGTTTTCGCAGTTTTTAATTAATAACTCCGCGGATTATTGTCGTACGAAGATGGGACCGGTATCGATGGATTTGTTGATTTTTTTCGAATCCGGAGATATGCGTTTCGAATTAAAACTCGGCGCCGTTCCCAAGTTATTCGAGAAAAACGAATTTGGCACTCGGCCAAATCCCTAAAACAGGGAAAACTGGTGAAAGAATGTGCAAAACGTAGGGAAACGTAGGGGAAAAAGCAGTTTTTAATTAATATCTCGGCTAATTAAAGTCGCACGAAGATGCCAATGGGCAATATGGCGAGCCACGGGAATTCTGAATCCAACGGTACCTTCCGCTAAGCTCTACACCCAGCCGTTCTTGAGAAGATGATGTTACAAACACACAAACAGACTGAGGCACACAGATTTTAATAGTATAGATTAGCGGGCAAGCCCGCCAGCTGAGCGGGCTAAAGCCCATTACTTCAGGGGATGGATGCCTTCGTGGTATTCGAAAGTTGGACCTAACTACCAGTGTACAGCGAATTTACATTTGCTGCGCCCGCTTTGTTAACGTATGCATGCAGAAGATACTGCATGCGGAAAACCACGAAAACACACATGCAGCCAGCCCGCTCGCCGGGATTAGAAAGTTGGACCGAACTACCAGTGTTCAGCGATTTTACCGCTCAGCTGCTTGTACGAAGTGTAATCGCGAAAATTTTCGGGTGTGATATTCCAACAGTATACTCGTTGTTAAAATTCCTTTATTTAAATTCCTTTTGGTAAACTCCAACTGCTGTCTATATATTTTATACTTAACATCTCTTTTGTAATTATGTTTCATAACAGTAAATATATACTGGCATTTAAATGCCTTTAAAATAGTAGAAAACATTTAAAAGCATTATGTTACAATTTTTTCATGCTCGGAAGTAATACTTTTAACTGCGAGCAAACCTTTGATCTTAGTCGTAACTGTAACTGCTTTCGGCGGCGTTTGTTTACATTTTTCAAGCGTGGGTTTTCGAGCTGATCAGTTTTCGTCAGTTATCTTTGTTTACCTTCTAAAAATGTTCTTCGAAGGGTCTTCTAAGACTCTTGATAATATTTTAGTCGTGAATTTGTTCTATTTTGATTATACTGGTAATTTTTTTTTACTTATGCTATCATAATGCATACTATTAGCAAGTAGTATCATATACCCAAAGCATCAGCGGTTCTAAAATAAAACTCGTGCATGTGTGAAGAATATTCATGGCAGATGGTCATTTGTAGATGCTGTTACCGCAGAAAAAATTGCTGACACTTAAAATTTAGCGGATATGACAAATGATAAAAGTCCAGCGTGAAAATCAATTGTGAATACAACTGCGAGTGTAAAGGCAGCTGAGTTGAAAACAACTTTTCAATCTACATCAAATTCTAATCAAAATTTGATTGAAAAGTGTTCCTATATTTTAATGAACAGCGAAATGTTTGTTGCATAATGCTACAACAGTTCTTCAGATGTAATATGAAAGGGAATGTTTGGCTATTGAACTCGTTTGCAAATTGTGTAAGAAGGTGTTAATTTTAAAAAATCAAAAATTGTAAAACCAAAACTTGCAGATTATAAAATTGCTGGTAAATAACAGAATGTTAAATAATAATATGTGCAATGCTATGGAAATTCTAAGAACAGATAACAATTATCAAAATCTTTGAATAATTAGGCAACGACCACAGGAAGTGTCATTTTTACTTCCGTGTGTAATGTAGTGGTGTAGCGTATTCAGCTACGGCAAAGCACTCGAGTGCAATCTGCCTAAGGGGAGGGATGCCTTCTTGTCGGCTTTTTAAAGGAAAGTGGCATGGGGAAAATAACAAAAACACCCATGCAGCCACCCCATTCACTGGGATTCGAATGTTGGGTGTTTGTAAAAGACGCAACTTTGTGGAACAAACTCATTTGCTCATTACAGTCCTATCCCTCGAGTATATCAAATATCATGTGAATCATGCCCATGTCTTGCATCTGCTGCACACCTTGTTCCATCATTGTGTGGATATAGCTCATATTGTGTCAATAGTGTTGTATGTGTCCAATATCCCCTGTATATACATTTGAAAATATATATGTACATACATATAAACCAAATTAGTTAGTCGCCTGTTTTTATCGCATTCAAAATAAATAAATAACAGAAAATAATTTTTAAAATCTACCGAGTATGTATTGCAGATGGGTGGGCTGCACCCACTCAATTCTTTGCTGGTGTTTAAAATAGTTTCTGTGTGAAATTTGTGGAAATATTTTGTATTTAAATCAAAAACAGAAAAATAATTTTAAATCTATGATTAAAATTGTTTTTCTCACTTTCATTATTATTAACACGAAACCGAAGGGACTGAAGAATTTTTTCGTGTTAAAGGATATTGAAAAAAAAAAAAAAAAAAACATATTTTCAACAAAATTAAGTTTATTAGAGTACATTTTATTTGCACAGATATGCATATAGGCATGTATTTAATAAAAAATCAATGAAACAAAATCATCCACAAGAACTGCATTATTCATTTCGTTTTCTTTGTCGGAATCTGCATCAATGATATTTTTTTAGCTTTGAACAAACTCCAAAATATCCTTGTCTCCAATTATTTGGGGCTGTACACACATTATCATCAACTACTGCAACTGTTGTTCTTTGGATAACACAGTAGGGCAGCACACAGAAACTTTTCCAAACGTTTCATAAAATTTCAGTCGTGTGAACCCGTAAGATATTTTACTGTACCTATGTCTATAAAAGACACAACTTTGGGAAAGACATTACAGGCCTATCCCTTGAGTATATTAAATATCATGCAAAACAAAATATTTTATATGAATGAAATCAGTTATTGCGTCAATAGTTCAAAGAAAAACAGAAAATAATTTTTAAAATCTACCGAGTAAGTACGCCAGATGGGCGATCTACAATCCGTATTTATCTGAAAAGAAATAATAATAATAATAATAATTTCTTAGTTATAAGTTTATATTAAACACAAAAACTTGAACAGAAAAAAAAATGTAAACAGAAAAAATTGGTGGGCTTTTGACGGCATAAACTGCCTGACACCTGGGGTCTCCTCTGCAACCTCATCGACCAGGGGGTTATTTTTTCTCCCAGGTAACAGCCCCTTCCCTGGTCTGCTGTTACAGAATCATAGACAAAATTGCATCACTATATATAAATATGTATATATATATATATATATATATATTGATGCAATTGTATATACATATATACACACACGCACAATTAAGATATATATATATTTGTATGTGTTTACAAAAATGCAAGCAATGAATAAGAAAAATTATTTACAAAAATTTACATGTTCTATGTACACCTGAAAAGAAAAACATTTTAATTTGAATGAAATCATTTCTATATACACCTGAAAAAAAGTATTTACAAGTTCTATGTACATCTGAAAAGAAATGTATAAAAACATTTTAATTTGAATCAAATCATTTCTATATACACCTGAAAAAGAAATATTTTTATGTGATTGAAATCAGTTCCATAAATACCTAAAAAAGAAAAATACATAAAATGTTTTAAAATTAATGAACGCAATTGTATGTAGACCTGAAAAGGAAAATTTATAAAAAATATTTACAACATTGAAAAAATAATACAGCTTCCGATTGCCTAACTACTACAAATTCCACTTTGTAACAACAGACATAAAAGCCGACTAATGCATAATTCTCAAACTGTTTCAGCTTCATCTTGACTTGCTTCAATTTATCCCAGTCATCCAAAAACCTCAAATCTTTTTCATTTTTGCTTTGGCTTGATTAACTTCATTTTGTGTTGCAAAAATCTCACTGTTTCAATGTCTCGAGTAACTTTTTTACTGCAGAACCTCCCTGTAAACAATATTTCTTGTGAATACTTTAGAACATGCGGGCATCAAACGGCCTTGCTTCTTGGTGTCTTTCACTAAAACACGAACATTCCTCATAGACGAACATCTTGAAAAAGCTACGTAAAGCATTCCATGACTGAAAACTGGTTGCGGTAAATAAATCCCAACTTTCTTAAGTGTCTGTCCCTGTGACTTATTAATGGTCATACAAAATGCAAGCCTGATGGGAAACTGTCTTCGCTTGAGCTGAAAGGGGAGGTTTGAATCTGATGGTGAAAGTTCAACACGTGGAATGAAAACTCTCGATCCAGCATTCTGTCCAGAGATGACTTCACAATCTAAAACGTTTGGCATAATTCTCTTCACAATGAGCCTTGTTCCGTTGCAGAGTCCAACCGATGGATGTAGATTTCGTAGAAGCATAACTATAACTCCAACTTTCAAATTCAGACGATGAGGTGGCATTCCAGAAGGCGTCAGGCTGTGGATGAAATCCAGCTGATACGTTTCTTGTTCTTCTTCGTCATCGCAAATAACCGAGTCTGCACTGTAGTGCGTGAAAACTTGACCTGGAAACGTGGAAAGAATTTCTTCATTAAGCTTCAGAGCTTCCTCGTTCTTTGGACATAAAATCGCTTTACTGGCCAAGTCTTGTAAGTCGAATTCATTACCGCAGCTAAACATTTCTTCTACTATCGATCTGTTGACCACACACAAAGATGGAATTTCGATAATGTCTTCGTCCAAGCCACTGTCATTTTTAAGACGACCGTCTCCCAACTGCGGAAGCCATTCTGAAAATTCTTGTTCTTCCGGATTCAATCGCATAGTGGTGGAAAGCGTGCATTGTTTGAAATGTGGCCACAAAAAGGAGTTCCTGAGGCAGCTCTCGATCGCAGAAGTTCGGTTTCCATGTGCGACAACAGGTAATGTTTGTCTCCAGTCACCTCCTAAAACTAAGGTTTTACCGCCAAAAGGAACATCCAGTCCGGTCAAGTCTCTCAGCAATCTGTCGACAGCTTCCAAAGCGTAATGAGACGTCATGGTGCATTCATCCCATATGAAAAGTTTCGCAGTCTTCAAGTACCTTCCTTCAGCGCTATCTTGCCTCACACGGCACGAAGAATTTTCCAGAAGTGGAACGGGCAACTTGAAAGTAGAGTGTACAGTTCTTCCACCGGTCAACAGCACAGCAGCAATGCCTGTCCACGCAACGGGAATGGCAACGTGGCCCATTCCTCGAACAGCATGAAGGATCGTCCTAAAAAGGAAAGTTTTTCCAGCTCCGGCAAACGCATTAACACAAAATGTCTTCGGTGTGTTAGGATTCTCATCTCGTACAGCTTCCAAAACCAAGTCGTAAACTAATTTCTGTTCAGGATTCAACATCCCGTTCAACACTTCGGCTTGTTCGTTTTCATACTGGACATCGAACTGCGGGACTTCGAGAGAAACAGCATCAGTCAGTGTTGGTTGCGGGAGACCAAGAGAACATAGCGAAACATTGTGCACTTCTAACTGGTCTTCTATACTTCTCAGTGCAAGGCTGAAACTGTCTTCTAAGGAGTAAGATCTCGCAAAATCTTCAGAAAGGGACTCTTTGAATTCATTCCACAAAGCGACGGGTTCCGCAGGGTTGCAGAAAACACAGATGAAGCAAAAAAGCTGTCTTAGCTGCGGTGGCATTTGAAAAGCTGATGCTTCTGCCAGAGTATTTTTCCATTCTTCGTCGTCTTGCAGCAGATGCCTTGCACGGCAGGCTTCCTTGAACGTTGAATACTCCACACCTTCGTAAGTTCTTAAGTCGGCAAAACTCTTCTCTCCTTTAACGTGACACAGCAGCAACCTCAGATGGAAACGCTCAACATCTTTCGGGCTAACAGAATACATTCTTGAAATGATGTAATCTCCAAGTCTAACTCGTGTCTGCCAGGCATGATTCCTCCAGGTGAAATGTTTAGGAATTTCGGCATACAGGTAACCATTCGCTTCGGGAACTGTCCTGTTCAGTTCAAACCATCCGGTGAGCATGGTATTTTTCTCGGCAGCTCTCTGGAAAGCATTCCTTTCTTCGGATTCGGCAAAATAGACGGGCTGCAGGTTTTCCAAATGAACCGGTAGTCGTATGATGGAGTGCGACTTAGAATGCATTCTTTTTTCAAACAGCCTCCACGCTGCTTCAGGGGCAGACACGTATCTTGCATTTAAGAAGCATTTGATCTCGTCCCACATTAAAGTTCTATCTCCAGATTCTTCCAGAACAACTTTAGCTGCATCATGACCCTTGTACACATATTTGAACAAATACTTCACCGATTTTATGGAGCTGCATACTTCAACGTTTATGTAGGCGTTGTACTTTTTCGATAAATACGGATTGTAAGGAACGACCCATCTGTTATCGATGGCATGACCCTTGATCACGATAAAGTTTCCATCGTCCCTTCTTCTGTAGAGTGGGTAGCCATTCACGTTCTCTTTAGTTTCTGCCTGAAACGGTTTCGGAAATCCTTTCGAACATACACCATCACTCATGCAGGGAGAGTTTCTATTCAGTTCACCGCAGGGTCCGTGAATCATCGATGACTTCACAATGTTGTGTAGCTCCGGATGTCGAGTAGCATCTGGAAGTTCAGCACACACCAGCGAGTCGATGCACTCTGCATCTCTTATTTTGTCTTCTTCCGCTAAAAACAACAAAAGGTGCATATGAGGCAATCCTCTCTTCTGAAATTCGATGACGTGTATATCTGCAATGGTCGCACCTAAGATGTGATTCTTTGTCAAATCTTGCATCAAAGCCGTTTTCTTCAGGTCAAATACCCTCGAAACGATGTCCGGGCGATCGTGAGCCTTCTGTCCTGGGAATAAGTTTTCTGTTATTTCCGGCCATTTAGGGTTGCACGTGAAAGTCAAAAACAGATCCGGTTTACCAAAGTCGCGCACAATGGCCATCGAATCCTGATAGTTTTCCTGCATGCAGCGAGGGCTTCCTATAAACGTTGACGGAAGTATAACCGGTATTCCAGGGCGGACGCCCGTCTCTTGACCAACTCTGTAAATGTGATCGGCAAGACCCATGTAAGTTTCCACTCTCAGATTCGTCTGATGGCTCCGGAGGTACGCAATCCTGTTGCCTTCAACTTTTACGTATGCATCCACGAGATACTGCTGAAACAATTTCCGGCCATACAAAATCGGGTTGTAGCAATCTCGTCGTACGGACACCCTGTGACTGTAAAACTGTAACTCTGTGTATTGCTGTCCGACTCTGAATCCTTCCTCGCCGTGAGGAAAGAAAAGTACGTACGTCATGGGTTCCAAGTTGGGATTTAAGGTACTGATGTTGATGAGACCGCCACCTCTCGGATGGATCACGATGTCTCGGTTTCGATGGAGGAGCGCCGTCCGTACTCTTGAAGACGACTGCAACTTCATTTTCTTTCGGAGCATTGTAACGTCCCCTGTGCTCGCCTGCAGCAACACTTTCACCCTTGATGTACATGCGGATATCCGCAGCAGTTTCGGCACCTTGCTCTCGTACAGTTTCTTCTTCGAATTCCTTCAGCATCTTGTAGGCTTCCGCATATGGATTAACGTTCCTTAAAACTGTGTCCAACTGTCTCAGGAGTTCGGCGTTCAGGGCAACATTTCCAAATATGTTCATTCTCTGCCTGAGGGCTTGATCCGAATCTAAAATGTACAGCTGAGCATACTGTTCTTGACCGGGATGAGGCGGATGAAGGTGGCTCGTTCGTTGATATATGGCACCGTGAATCCTGAAGCAGTAGGGACCCGAACCCGAAGGCATTTCTGTATTGGCACCCAATGAAGCAAAACTGAGCAGGCAGTTGTAAGTACGTATGTTGGCAAAAAACTCTTCAGAAAACGGGCGGTTCCCATTCATTAAATTGTGCCATTCTTCTGGATATCTTCTTTCAGCTTCGACAATTTTCCCATTGTTACAGCAGTGCATGTATCTTCCTCTTGCATTCCTTTCTCCCGTAAAGAACAATCCGTTGCAGAGATCGCAGGAAGCTTCCATTGAACCGGCGCTGTGTTGCTCAACATAAACTTCGAGTCCACATCTTCCTGCATTGTGAAGAGTGCTGCGTGAAAGTTGTGCTGCATTCATGCGTAGCCTGTCTTCTCGTACGGACATTGTTTCTTCGGATAGGACTTGTCTGTGGCGTGCAGCGTCTCGCGTTCTTCGTGTAGCAGCGTCCTCTTCCGACTCTTCCGCTCGAACTTGACGATGACGATGAGAGTCCAGTCTGTGCCTCCTACTGGTTTCTTCTTCACTTTCTTGAGCACGCAAATTTTCTTGACATTGGGATTGCCTGCTGAGTCTCCTAATGGTTTCTTGTTCCGTTTCTGCAGCACGTAAATTTTCTTGATGTTGAGCTTTCCTGCCGAGTCCCGTAGCGGTTTCTTCTTCCGTTTCTTGAGCGCGTAGGTTTGCTTGCCGACGCGCTTGCGTGCTCAGTCTCGCAGCAGTTTCTTCTTCATTTTCTGCAGCTCGCCGTAAACTCTATGCTTCAGCTCTTCGTCTTCTTGATGCATCTCCTGTAATGCCTCTTTTCCGTTTCGGCATTTCAGTACGTTAAAAAAAGCACTACTAAAATATTAACTCGACTCAAAAAATTGACTACGCAGATGAAAGAAAAAAATTGCTCATTAAACCAATACTGCTGGAAAAAAAATTAATGCATTCTATATGTATACAACACAAATTTTAAAATAATCCTAGACTAAATGAAAAATTTTCCACTTAAGAGCAAATTAATTTTAAAAAATCAAAAATGTAAAACAAAAAATTCCCTGTTAAAAAATTGCCGGCAAATAAGAAATAATATGGGTAATATTATGAAAAATTCCAAGCACAGATAAAAATTATGAAAATATTTCTAATAATTAGGTCAATCTGAGAACAATGCACATAAACAGAAAATGAAAACCTAAACACAAAATAAATAAAAGGTATAAATACAAATATAAATTAGGAACTTCTGAAATCAATTCTGAAATTCAAATAACAAACCTAACAAAATAACAAATCTAATAAGATATAGAACATTCGATCGCCTTAAAACGATAATTGTTATCGCACACAGGAAAATGTCAAAAATATAAAATGTAAATGCAATTTATCGAGCAACAATAACAGAAATATAAAACACGAATGAATAGATCTTTAAAAAAATACAAAATAATACATTAAATATATAAAAAGAGTCACCAAGTTAATGTTCCGAAGAATTCTCAAGTTCTAAACTAACAGGAGCATATAAAAGTCTAAAATACTACTTTAAATTACTAAAACTACAAATATAAATGCAAAAAACAATCAAATATCCTGTAAAAAGAAATAAAGATTAAGTGCAATGAGTAATAATAAGAATATTTACGAAATTTGAAATGCTGGAAAAAATTGCGACGGTCTCCTTCCATATCCAAAATTCGTAAATAAATTTTTTGCTGCCAAACCAGGAAACTAAACTTTTGATTCTATTTGATCTGTTGCCAGACCGGGAAACAAAACTTTTTATTTT
Organism: Stegodyphus dumicola; assembly: GCF_044657685.1. Lineage (NCBI taxonomy): Eukaryota > Metazoa > Arthropoda > Arachnida > Araneae > Eresidae > Stegodyphus > Stegodyphus dumicola. The sequence continues at coordinate 143,675,653 of NC_140777.1, forward strand.
ATCTATGACGTCATTTACTCGACTTATCAAGGGCATAAACCAATCTACATTCAACTAACGACAACTAAATGAAGAGAATGTTTCTATTTTTAGTTTTATTTTAGCTTTTCAGTTTATTCCTTTAAGTTATTTTAATTTTTTATTCTTAGTTTGTTAGTGGCGAACGACCTTGGCGTTCCCATAGCATTTTTATCTCCGACGACTGCCGAGACTGTTGCCACTCGGAAGACTGAGTGCCGAAATTATTGTTTTCGCAGTTTTTAATTAATAACTCCGCGGATTATTGTCGTACGAAGATGGGACCGGTATCGATGGATTTGTTGATTTTTTTCGAATCCGGAGATATGCGTTTCGAATTCCAACTCGGCGCCGTTCCCAAGTTATTCGAGAAAAACGAATTTGGCACTCGGCCAAATCCCTAAAATAGGGAAAACGGGTGAAAGAAAGTGCAAAACGTAGGGAAACGTAGGGGAAAAAGCAGTTTTTAATTAATATCTCGGCTGATTAAAGTCGCACGAAGATGCCGATGGTCAATATGGCGAGCCACGGGCATTCTGAATCCAACGGTACCTTCCGCTAAGCTCTACACCCAGCCGTTCTTGAGAAGATGATGTTACAAACACACAAACAGACAGAGGCACACAGATTTTAATAGTATAGACTAGCGGGCAAGCCCGCCAGCTGAGCGGGCTGAAGCCCATTACTTCAGGGGATGGATGCCTTCGTGGTATTCGAAAGTTGGACCTAACTACCAGTGTACAGCGATTTTACATTTGCTGCGCCCGCTTTGTTAAGTATGCATGCAGAAGATACTGCATGCGGAAAACCACGAAAACACACATGCAGCCAGCCCGCTCGCCGGGATTAGAAAGTTGGACCGAACTACCAGTGTTCAGCGATTTTACCGCTCAGCTGCTTGTACGAAGTGTAATCGCGAAAATTTTCGGGTGTGATATTCCAACAGTATACTCGTTGTTAAAATTCCTTTATTTAAATTCTTTTTGGTAAACTCCAACTGCTGTCTATATATTTTATACTTAACATCTCTTTTGTAATTATGTTTCATAACAGTAAATATATACTGGCATTTAAATGCCTTTAAAATAGTAGAAAACATTTAAAAGCATTATGTTACAATTTTTTCATGCTCGGAAGTAATACTTTTAACTGCGAGCAAACCTTTGATCTTAGTCGTAACTGTAACTGCTTTCGGCGGCGTTTGTTTACATTTTTCAAGCGTGGGTTTTCGAGCTGATCAGTTTTCGTCAGTTATCTTTGTTTACCTTCTAAAAATGTTCTTCGAAGGGTCTTCTAAGACTCTTGATAATATTTTAGTCGTGAATTTGTTCTATTTTGATTATACTGGTAATTTTTTTTTTTACTTATGCTATCATAATGCATACTATTAGCAAGTAGTATCATAAACCCAAAGCATCAGCGGTTCTAAAATAAAACTCGTGCATGTGTGAAGAATATTCATGGCAGATGGTCATTTGTAGATGCTGTTACCGCAGAAAAAATTGCTGACACTTAAAATTTAGCGGATATGACAAATGATAAAAGTCCAGCGTGAAAATCAATTGTGAATACAACTGCGAGTGTAAAGGCAGCTGAGTTGAAAACAACTTTTCAATCTACATCAAATTCTAATCAAAATTTGATTGAAAAGTGTTCCTATATTTTAATGAACAGCGAAATGTTTGTTGCATAATGCTACAACAGTTCTTCAGATGTAATATGAAAGGGAATGTTTGGCTATTGAACTCGTTTGCAAATTGTGTAAGAAGGTGTTAATTTTAAAAAATCAAAAATTGTAAAACCAAAACTTGCAGATTATAAAATTGCTGGTAAATAACAGAATGTTAAATAATAATATGTGCAATGCTATGGAAATTCTAAGAACAGATAACAATTATCAAAAGATTTTGAATAATTAGGCAACGACCACAGGAAGTGTCATTTTTACTTCCGTGTGTAATGTAGTGGTGTAGCGTATTCAGCTACGGCAAAGCACTCGAGTGCAATCTGCCTAAGGGATGCCTTCTTGTCGGCTTTTTAAAGGAAAGTGGCATGGGGAAAATAACAAAAACACCCATGCAGCCACCCCATTCACTGGGATTCGAATGTTGGGTGTTTGTAAAAGACGCAACTTTGTGGAACAAACTCATTTGCTCATTACAGTCCTATCCCTCGAGTATATCAAATATCATGTGAATCATGCCCATGTCTTGCATCTGCTGCACACCTTGTTCCATCATTGTGTGGATATAGCTCATATTGTGTCAATAGTGTTTTATGTGTCCAATATCCCCTGTATATACATTTGAAAATATATATGTACATATATATAAACCAAATTAGTTAGTCGCCTGTTTTTATCGCATTCAAAATAAATAAATAATAGAAAATAATTTTTAAAATCTACCGAGTAAGTATTGCAGATGGGTGGGCTGCACCCACTCAATTCTTTGCTGGTGTCTAAAATAGTTTCTGTGTGAAATTTGTGGAAATATTTTGTATTTAAATGAAAAACAGAAAAATAATTTTAAATCTATGATTAAAATTGTTTTTCTCACTTTCATTATTATTAACACGAAACCGAAGGGACTGAAGAATTTTTTCGTGTTAAAGGATATTGAAAAAAAAAAAAAAAAAAACATATTTTCAACAAAATTAAGTTTATTAGAGTACATTTTATTTGCACAGATATGCATATAGGCATGTATTTAATAAAAAATCAATGAAACAAAATCATCCACAAGAACTGCATTATTCATTTCGTTTTCTTTGTCGGAATCTGCTTCAATGATATTTTTTTAGCTTTGAACAAACTCCAAAATATCCTTGTCTCCAATTATTTGGGGCTCTACACACATTATCATCAACTACTGCAACTGTTGTTCTTTGGATAACACAGTAGGGCAGCACACAGAAACTTTTCCAAACGTTTCATAAAATGTCAGTCGTGTGAACCCGTAAAATATTTTACTGTACCTATGTCTATAAAAGACAAAACTTTGGGAAAGACATTACAGGCCTATCCCTTGAGTATATTAAATATCATGCAAAACAAAATATTTTATATGAATGAAATCAGTTATTGCGTCAATAGTTCAAAGAAAAACAGAAAATAATTTTTAAAATCTACCGAGTAAGTACGCCAGATGGGCGAGCTACAATCCGTATTTATCTGAAAAGAAATAATAATAATAATAATAATTTCTTAGTTATAAGTTTATATTAAACACAAAAACTTGAACAGAAAAAAAAAATGTAAACAGAAAAAATTGGTGGGCTTTTGACGGCATAAACTGCCTGACACCTGGGGTCTCCTCTGCAACCTCATCCATCAGGGGGTTATTTTTTCTCCCAGGTATCAGCCCCTTCCCTGGTCTGTTGTTACAGAATCATAGACAAAATTGCATCACTATATATAAATATGTATATATATATATATATTGATGCAATTGTATATACATATATACACACACGCACAATTAAGATATATATATATTTGTATGTGTTTACAAAAATGCAAGCAATGAATAAGAAAAATTATTTACAAAAATTTACATGTTCTATGTACACCTGAAAAGAAAAACATTTTAATTTGAATGAAATCATTTCTATATACACCTGAAAAAAAGTATTTACAAGTTCTATGTACATCTGAAAAGAAATGTATAAAAACATTTTAATTTGAATCAAATCATTTCTATATACACCTGAAAAAGAAATATTTTTATGTGATTGAAATCAGTTCCATAAATACCTAAAAAAGAAAAATACATAAAATGTTTTAAAATTAATGAACGCAATTGTATGTAGACCTGAAAAGGAAAATTTATAAAAAATATTTACAACATTGAAAAAATAATACAGCTTCCGATTGCCTAACTACTACAAATTCCACTTTGTAACAACAGACATAAAAGCCGACTAATGCATAATTTTCTCAAACTGTTTCAGCTTCATCTTGACTTGCTTCAATTTATCCCAGTCATCCAAAAACCTCAAATCTTTTTCATTTTTGCTTTGGCTTGATTAACTTCATTTTGTGTTGCAAAAATCTCACTGTTTCAATGTCTCGAGTAACTTTTTTACTGCAGAATTTCCCTGTAAACAATATTTCTTGTGAATACTTTAGAACATGCGGGCATCAAACGGCCTTGCTTCTTGGTGTCTTTCACTAAAACACGAACATTCCTCATAGACGAACATCTTGATAAAGCTACGTAAAGCATTCTATGACTGAAAACTGGTTGCGGTAAATAAATCCCAACTTTCTTAAGTGTCTGTCCCTGTGACTTATTAATAGTCATACAAAATGCAAGCCTGATGGGAAACTGTCTTCGCTTGAGCTGAAAGGGGAGGTTTGAATCTGATGGTGAAAGTTCAACACGTGGAATGAAAACTCTCGATCCAGCATTCTGTCCAGAGATGACTTCACAATCTAAAACGTTTGGCATAATTCTCTTCACAATGAGCCTTGTTCCGTTGCAGAGTCCAACCGATGGATGTAGATTTCGTAGAAGCATAACTATAACTCCAACCTTCAAATTCAGACGATGAGGTGGCATTCCAGAAGGCGTCAGGCTGTGGATGAAATCCAGCTGATACGTTTCTTGTTCTTCTTCGTCATCGCAAATAACCGAGTCTGCACTGTAGTGCGTGAAAACTTGACCTGGAAACGTGGAAAGAATTTCTTCATTAAGCTTCAGAGCTTCCTCGTTCTTTGGACATAAAATCGCTTTACTGGCCAAGTCTTGTAAGTCGAATTCATTACCGCAGCCAAACATTTCTTCTACTATCGATCTGTTGACCACACACAAAGATGGAATTTCGATAATGTCTTCGTCCAAGCCACTGTCATTTTTAAGACGACCGTCTCCCAACTGCAGAAGCCATTCTGAAAATTCTTGTTCTTCCGGATTCAATCGCATATTGGTGGAAAGCGTGCATTGTTTGAAATGTGGCCACAAAAAGGAGTTCCTGAGGCAGCTCTCGATCGCAGAAGTTCGGTTTCCATGTGCGACAACAGGTAATGTTTGTCTCCAGTCACCTCCTAAAACTAAGGTTTTACCGCCAAAAGGAACATCCAGTCCGGTCAAGTCTCTCAGCAATCTGTCGACAGCTTCCAAAGCGTAATGAGGCGTCATGGTGCATTCATCCCATATGAAAAGTTTCGCAGTCTTCAAGTACCTTCCTTCAGCGCTATCTTGTCTCACACGGCACGAAGAATTTTCCAGAAGTGGAACGGGCAACTTGAAAGTAGAGTGTACGGTTCGTCCACCGGTCAACAGCACAGCAGCAATGCCTGTCCACGCAACGGGAATGGCAACGGGGCCCATTCCTCGAACAGCATGAAGGATCGTCCTAAAAAGGAAAGTTTTTCCAGCTCCGGCAAACGCATTAACACAAAATGTCTTCGGTGTGTTAGGATTCTCATCTCGTACAGCTTCCAAAACCAAGTCGTAAACTAATTTCTGTTCAGGATTCAACATCCCGTTCAACACTTCGGCTTGTTCGTTTTCATACTGGACATCGAACTGCGGGACTTCGAGAGAAACAGCATCAGTCAATGTTGGTTGCGGGAGACCAAGAGAACATAGCGAAACATTGTGCACTTCTAACTGGTCTTCTATACTTCTCAGTGCAAGGCTGAAACTGTCTTCTAAGGAGTAAGATCTCGCAAAATCTTCAGAAAGGTACTCTTTGAATTCATTCCACAAAGCGACGGGTTCCGCAGGGTTGCAGAAAACACAGATGAAGCAAAAAAGCTGTCTTAGCTGCGGTGGCATTTGAAAAGCTGATGCTTCTGCCAGAGTATTTTTCCATTCTTCGTCGTCTTGCAGCAGATGCCTTGCACGGCAGGCTTCCTTGAACGTTGAATACTCCACACCTTCGTAAGTTCTTAAGTCGGCAAAACTCTTCGCTCCTTTAACGTGACACAGCAGCAACCTCAGATGGAAACGCTCAACATCTTTCGGGCTAACAGAATACATTCTTGAAATGATGTAATCTCCAAGTCTAACTCGTGTCTGCCAGGCATGATTCCTCCAGGTGAAATGTTTAGGAATTTCGGCATACAGGTAACCATTCGCTTCGGGAACTGTCCTGTTCAGTTCAAACCATCCGGTGAGCATGGTATTTTTCTCGGCAGCTCTCTGGAAAGCATTCCTTTCTTCGGATTCGGCAAAATAGACGGGCTGCAGGTTTTCCAAATGAACCGGTAGTCGTATGATGGAGTGCGACTTAGAATGCATTCTTTTTTCAAACAGCCTCCACGCTGCTTCAGGGGCAGACACGTATCTTGCATTTAAGAAGCATTTGATCTCGTCCCACATTAAAGTTCTATCTCCAGATTCTTCCAGAACAACTTTAGCTGCATCATGACCCTTGTACACGTATTTGAACAAATACTTCACCGATTTTATGGAGCTGCATACTTCAACGTTTATGTGGGCGTTGTACTTTTTCGATAAATACGGATTGTAAGGAACGACCCATCTGTTATCGATGGCATGACCCTTGATCACGATAAATTTTCCATCGTCCCTTCTTCTGTAGAGTGGGTAGCCATTCACGTTCTCTTTAGTTTCTGCCTGAAACGGTTTCGGAAATCCTTTCGAACATACACCATCACTCATGCAGGGAGAGTTTCTATTCAGTTCACCGCAGGGTCCGTGAATCATCGATGACTTCACAGTGTTGTGTAGCTCCGGATGTCGAGTAGCATCTGGAAGTTCAGCACACACCAGCGAGTCGATGCACTCTGCATCTCTTATTTTGTCTTCTTCCGCTAAAAACAACAAAAGGTGCATATGAGGCAATCCTCTCTTCTGAAATTCGATGACGTGTATATCTGCAATGGTCGCACCTAAGATGTGATTCTTTGTCAAATCTTGCATCAAAGCCGTTTTCTTACCCTCGAAAAAATACCCTCGAAACGATGTCCGGGCGATCGTGAGCCTTCTGTCCTGGGAATAAGTTTTCTGTTATTTCCGGCCATTTAGGGTTGCACGTGAAAGTCAAAAACAGATCCGGTTTACCAAAGTCGCGCACAATGGCCATCGAATCCTGATAGTTTTGCTGCATGCAGCGAGGGCTTCCTATAAACGTTGACGGAAGTATAACCGGTATTCCAGGGCGGACGCCCGTCTCTTGACCAACTCTGTAAATGTGATCGGCAAGACCCATGTAAGTTTCCACTCTCAGATTCGTCTGATGGCTCCGGAGGTACGCAATCCTGTTGCCTTCAACTTTTACGTATGCATCCACGAGATACTGCTGAAATAATTTCCGGCCATACAAAATCGGGTTGTAGCAATCTCGTCGTACGGACACCCTGTGACTGTAAAACTGTAACTCTCTGTATTGCTGTCCGACTCTGAATCCTTCCTCGCCGTGAGGAAAGAAAAGTACGTACGTCATGGGTTCCAAGTTGGGATTTAAGGTACTGATGTTGATGAGACCGCCACCTCTCGGATGGATCACGATGTCTCGGTTTCGATGGAGGAGCGCCGTCCGTACTCTTGAAGACGACTGCAACTTCATTTTCTTTCGGAGCATTGTAACGTCCCCTGTGCTCGCCTGCAGCAACACTTTCACCCTTGATGTACATGCGGATATCCGCAGCAGTTTCGGCACCTTGCTCTCGTACAGTTTCTTCTTCGAATTCCTTCAGCATCTTGTAGGCTTCCGCATATGGATTAACGTTCCTTAAAACTGTGTCCAACTGTCTCAGGAGTTCGGCGTTCAGGGCAACATTTCCAAATATGTTCATTCTCTGCCTGAGGGCTTGATCCGAATCTAAAATGTACAGCTGAGCATACTGTTCTTGACCGGGATGAGGCGGATGAAGGTGGCTCGTTCGTTGATATATGGCACCGTGAATCCTGAAGCAGTAGGGACCCGAACCCGAAGGCATTTCTATATTGGCACCCAATGAAGCAAAAGTGAGCAGGCAGTTGTAAGTACGTATGTTGGCAAAAAACTCTTCAGAAAACGGGCGGTTCCCATTCATTAAATTGTGCCATTCTTCTGGATATCTTCTTTCAGCTTCGACAATTTTCCCATTGTTACAGCAGTGCATGTATCTTCCTCTTGCATTCCTTTCTCCCGTAAAGAACAATCCGTTGCAGAGATCGCAGGAAGCTTCCATTGAACCGGCGCTGTGTTGCTCAACATAAACTTCGAGTCCACATCTTCCTGCATTGTGAAGAGTGCTGCGTGAAAGTTGTGCTGCATTCATGCGTAGCCTGTCTTCTCGTACGGACATTGTTTCTTCGGATAGGACTTGTCTGTGGCGTGCAGCGTCTCGCGTTCTTCGTGTAGCAGCGTCCTCTTCCGACTCTTCCGCTCGAACTTGACGATGACGATGAGAGTCCAGTCTGTGCCTCCTACTGGTTTCTTCTTCACTTTCTTGAGCACGCAAATTTTCTTGACATTGGGATTGCCTGCTGAGTCTCCTAATGGTTTCTTGTTCCGTTTCTGCAGCACGTAAATTTTCTTGATGTTGAGCTTTCCTGCCGAGTCTCGTAGCGGTTTCTTCTTCCGTTTCTTGAGCGCGTAGGTTTGCTTGCCGACGCGCTTGCGTGCTCAGTCTCGCAGCAGTTTCTTCTTCATTTTCTGCAGCTCGCCGTAAACTCTGTGCTTCAGCTCTTCGTCTTCTTGATGCATCTCCTGTAATGCCTCTTTTCCGTTTCGGCATTTCAGTACGTTAAAAAAAGCACTACTAAAATATTAACTCGACTCAAAAAATTGACTACGCAGATGAAAGAAAAAAATTGCTCATTAAACCAATACTGCTGGAAAAAAAATTAATGCATTCTATATGTATACAACACAAATTTTAAAATAATCCTAGACTAAATGAAAAATTTTCCACTTAAGAGCAAATTAATTTTAAAAAATCAAAAATGTAAAACAAAAACTTCCCTGTTAAAAAATTGCTGGCAAATAAGAAATAATATGGGTAATATTATGAAAAATTCCAAGCACAGATAAAAATTATGAAAATATTTCTAATAATTAGGTCAATCTGAGAACAATGCACATAAACAGAAAATGAAAACCTAAACACAAAATAAATAAAAGGTATAAATACAAATATAAATTAGGAACTTCTGAAATCAATTCTGAAATTCAAATAACAAACCTAACAAAATAACAAATCTAATAAAATATAGAACATTCGATCGCCTTAAAACGATAATTGTTATCGCACACAGGAAAATGTCAAAAATATAAAATGTAAATGCAATTTATCGAGCAACAATAACAGAAATATAAAACACGAATGAATAGATCTTTAAAAAAATACAAAATAATACATTAAATATATAAAAAGGGTCACCAAGTTAATGTTCCGAAGAATTCTCAAGTTCTAAACTAACAGGAGCATATAAAAGTCTAAAATACTACTTTAAATTACTAAAACTACAAATATAAATGCAAAAAACAATCAAATATCCTGTAAAAAGAAATAAAGATTAAGTGCAATGAGTAATAATAAGAATATTTACGAAATTTGAAATGCTGGAAAAAATTGCGACGGTCTCCTTCCAAATCCAAAATTCGTAAATAAATTTTTTGTTGCCAAACCAGGAAACTAAACTTTTGATTCTATTTGATCTGTTGCCAGACCGGGAAACAAAACTTTTTATTTTATCTATGACGTCATTTACTCGACTTATCAAGGGCATAAACCAATCTACATTCAACTAACGACAACTAAATGAAGAGAATGTTTCTATTTTTAGTTTTATTTTAGCTTTTCAGTTTATTCCTTTAAGTTATTTTAATTTTTTATTCTTAGTTTGTTAGTGGCGAACGGCCTTGGCGTTCCCATAGCATTTTTATCTCCGACAACTGCCGAGACTCTTGCCACTCGGAAGACTGAGTGCCGAAATTATTGTTTTCGCAGTTTTTAATTAATAACTCCGCGGATTATTGTCGTACGAAGATGGGACCGGTATCGATGGATTTGTTGATTTTTTTCGAATCCGGAGATATGCGTTTCGAATTCCAACTCGGCGCCGTTCCCAAGTTATTCGAGAAAAACGAATTTGGCACTCGGCCAAATCCCTAAAATAGGGAAAACGGGTGAAAGAAAGTGCAAAACGTAGGGAAACGTAGGGGAAAAGCAGTTTTTAATTAATATCTCGGCTGATTAAAGTCGCACGAAGATGCCGATGGTCAATATGGCGAGCCACGGGCATTCTGAATCCAACGGTACCTTCCGCTAAGCTCTACACCCAGCCGTTCTTGAGAAGATGATGTTACAAACACACAAACAGACAGAGGCACACAGATTTTAATAGTATAGACTAGCGGGCAAGCCCGCCAGCTGAGCGGGCTGAAGCCCATTACTTCAGGGGATGGATGCCTTCGTGGTATTCGAAAGTTGGACCTAACTACCAGTGTACAGCGATTTTACATTTGCTGCGCCCGCTTTGTTAACGTATGCATGCAGAAGATACTGCATGCGGAAAACCACGAAAACACACATGCAGCCAGCCCGCTCGCCGGGATTAGAAAGTTGGACCGAACTACCAGTGTTCAGCGATTTTACCGCTCAGCTGCTTGTACGAAGTGTAATCGCGAAAATTTTCGGGTGTGATATTCCAACAGTATACTCGTTGTTAAAATTCCTTTATTTAAATTCTTTTTGGTAAACTCCAACTGCTGTCTATATATTTTATACTTAACATCTCTTTTGTAATTATGTTTTATAACAGTAAATATATACTGGCATTTAAATGCCTTTAAAATAGTAGAAAACATTTAAAAGCATTATGTTACAATTTTTTCATGCTCGGAAGTAATACTTTTAACTGCGAGCAAACCTTTGATCTTAGTCGTAACTGTAACTGCTTTCGGCGGCGTTTGTTTACATTTTTCAAGCGTGGGTTTTCGAGCTGATCAGTTTTCGTCAGTTATCTTTGTTTACCTTCTAAAAATGTTCTTCGAAGGGTCTTCTAAGACTCTTGATAATATTTTAGTCGTGAATTTGTTCTATTTTGATTATACTGGTAATTTTTTTTTTACTTATGCTATCATAATGCATACTATTAGCAAGTAGTATCATAAACCCAAAGCATCAGCGGTTCTAAAATAAAACTCGTGCATGTGTGAAGAATATTCATGGCAGATGGTCATTTGTAGATGCTGTTACCGCAGAAAAAATTGCTGACACTTAAAATTTAGCGGATATGACAAATGATAAAAGTCCAGCGTGAAAATCAATTGTGAATACAACTGCGAGTGTAAAGGCAGCTGAGTTGAAAACAACTTTTCAATCTACATCAAATTCTAATCAAAATTTGATTGAAAAGTGTTCCTATATTTTAATGAACAGCGAAATGTTTGTTGCATAATGCTACAACAGTTCTTCAGATGTAATATGAAAGGGAATGTTTGGCTATTGAACTCGTTTGCAAATTGTGTAAGAAGGTGTTAATTTTAAAAAATCAAAAATTGTAAAACCAAAACTTGCAGATTATAAAATTGCTGGTAAATAACAGAATGTTAAATAATAATATGTGCAATGCTATGGAAATTCTAAGAACAGATAACAATTATCAAAATATTTTGAATAATTAGGCAACGACCACAGGAAGTGTCATTTTTACTTCCGTGTGTAATGTAGTGGTGTAGCGTATTCAGCTACGGCAAAGCACTCGAGTGCAATCTGCCTAAGGGATGCCTTCTTGTCGGCTTTTTAAAGGAAAGTGGCATGGGGAAAATAACAAAAACACCCATGCAGCCACCCCATTCACTGGGATTCGAATGTTGGGTGTTTGTAAAAGACGCAACTTTGTGGAACAAACTCATTTGCTCATTACAGTCCTATCCCTCGAGTATATCAAATATCATGTGAATCATGCCCATGTCTTGCATCTGCTGCACACCTTGTTCCATCATTGTGTGGATATAGCTCATATTGTGTCAATAGTGTTGTATGTGTCCAATATCCCCTGTATATACATTTGAAAATATATATGTACATATATATAAACCAAATTAGTTAGCCGCCTGTTTTTATCGCATTCAAAATAAATAAATAATAGAAAATAATTTTTAAAATCTACCGAGTAAGTATTGCAGATGGGTGGGCTGCACCCACTCAATTCTTTGCTGGTGTCTAAAATAGTTTCTGTGTGAAATTTGTGGAAATATTTTGTATTTAAATCAAAAACAGAAAAATAATTTTAAATCTATGATTAAAATTGTTTTTCTCACTTTCATTATTATTAACACGAAACCGAAGGGACTGAAGAATTTTTTCGTGTTAAAGGATATTGAAAAAAAAAAAAAAAAAAAACATATTTTCAACAAAATTAAGTTTATTAGAGTACATTTTATTTGCACAGATATGCATATAGGCATGTATTTAATAAAAAATCAATGAAACAAAATCATCCACAAGAACTGCATTATTCATTTCGTTTTCTTTGTCGGAATCTGCTTCAATGATATTTTTTTAGCTTTGAACAAACTCCAAAATATCCTTGTCTCCAATTATTTGGGGCTCTACACACATTATCATCAACTACTGCAACTGTTGTTCTTTGGATAACACAGTAGGGCAGCACACAGAAACTTTTCCAAACGTTTCATAAAATGTCAGTCGTGTGAACCCGTAAAATATTTTACTGTACCTATGTCTATAAAAGACACAACTTTGGGAAAGACATTACAGGCCTATCCCTTGAGTATATTAAATATCATGCAAAACAAAATATTTTATATGAATGAAATCAGTTATTGCGTCAATAGTTCAAAGAAAAACAGAAAATAATTTTTAAAATCTACCGAGTAAGTACGCCAGATGGGCGAGCTACAATCCGTATTTATCTGAAAAGAAATAATAATAATAATAATAATTTCTTAGTTATAAGTTTATATTAAACACAAAAACTTGAACAGAAAAAAAAAATGTAAACAGAAAAAATTGGTGGGCTTTTGACGGCATAAACTGCCTGACACCTGGGGTCTCCTCTGCAACCTGATCCATCAGGGGGTTATTTTTTCTCCCAGGTATCAGCCCCTTCCCTGGTCTGCTGTTACAGAATCATAGACAAAATTGCATCACTATATATAAATATGTATATATATATATATATATATATTGATGCAATTGTATATACATATATACACACACGCACAATTAAGATATATATATATTTGTATGTGTTTACAAAAATGCAAGCAATGAATAAGAAAAATTATTTACAAAAATTTACATGTTCTATGTACACCTGAAAAGAAAAACATTTTAATTTGAATGAAATCATTTCTATATACACCTGAAAAAAAGTATTTACAAGTTCTATGTACATCTGAAAAGAAATGTATAAAAACATTTTAATTTGAATCAAATCATTTCTATATACACTTGAAAAAGAAATATTTTTATGTGATTGAAATCAGTTCCATAAATACCTAAAAAAGAAAAATACATAAAATGTTTTAAAATTAATGAACGCAATTGTATGTAGACCTGAAAAGGAAAATTTATAAAAAATATTTACAACATTGAAAAAATAATACAGCTTCCGATTGCCTAACTACTACAAATTCCACTTTGTAACAACAGACATAAAAGCCGACTAATGCATAATTCTCAAACTGTTTCAGCTTCATCTTGACTTGCTTCAATTTATCCCAGTCATCCAAAAACCTGAAATCTTTTTCATTTTTGCTTTGGCTTGATTAACTTCATTTTGTGTTGCAAAAATCTCACTGTTTCAATGTCTCGAGTAACTTTTTTACTGCAGAATTTCCCTGTAAACAATATTTCTTGTGAATACTTTAGAACATGCGGGCATCAAACGGCCTTGCTTCTTGGTGTCTTTCACTAAAACACGAACATTCCTCATAGACGAACATCTTGATAAAGCTACGTAAAGCATTCTATGACTGAAAACTGGTTGCGGTAAATAAATCCCAACTTTCTTAAGTGTCTGTCCCTGTGACTTATTAATAGTCATACAAAATGCAAGCCTGATGGGAAACTGTCTTCGCTTGAGCTGAAAGGGGAGGTTTGAATCTGATGGTGAAAGTTCAACACGTGGAATGAAAACTCTCGATCCAGCATTCTGTCCAGAGATGACTTCACAATCTAAAACGTTTGGCATAATTCTCTTCACAATGAGCCTTGTTCCGTTGCAGAGTCCAACCGATGGATGTAGATTTCGTAGAAGCATAACTATAACTCCAACCTTCAAATTCAGACGATGAGGTGGCATTCCAGAAGGCGTCAGGCTGTGGATGAAATCCAGCTGATACGTTTCTTGTTCTTCTTCGTCATCGCAAATAACCGAGTCTGCACTGTAGTGCGTGAAAACTTGACCTGGAAACGTGGAAAGAATTTCTTCATTAAGCTTCAGAGCTTCCTCGTTCTTTGGACATAAAATCGCTTTACTGGCCAAGTCTTGTAAGTCGAATTCATTACCGCAGCCAAACATTTCTTCTACTATCGATCTGTTGACCACACACAAAGATGGAATTTCGATAATGTCTTCGTCCAAGCCACTGTCATTTTTAAGACGACCGTCTCCCAACTGCAGAAGCCATTCTGAAAATTCTTGTTCTTCCGGATTCAATCGCATATTGGTGGAAAGCGTGCATTGTTTGAAATGTGGCCACAAAAAGGAGTTCCTGAGGCAGCTCTCGATCGCAGAAGTTCGGTTTCCATGTGCGACAACAGGTAATGTTTGTCTCCAGTCACCTCCTAAAACTAAGGTCTTACCGCCAAAAGGAACATCCAGTCCGGTCAAGTCTCTCAGCAATCTGTCGACAGCTTCCAAAGCGTAATGAGGCGTCATGGTGCATTCATCCCATATGAAAAGTTTCGCAGTCTTCAAGTACCTTCCTTCAGCGCTATCTTGTCTCACACGGCACGAAGAATTTTCCAGAAGTGGAACGGGCAACTTGAAAGTAGAGTGTACGGTTCGTCCACCGGTCAACAGCACAGCAGCAATGCCTGTCCACGCAACGGGAATGGCAACGGGGCCCATTCCTCGAACAGCATGAAGGATCGTCCTAAAAAGGAAAGTTTTTCCAGCTCCGGCAAACGCATTAACACAAAATGTCTTCGGTGTGTTAGGATTCTCATCTCGTACAGCTTCCAAAACCAAGTCGTAAACTAATTTCTGTTCAGGATTCAACATCCCGTTCAACACTTCGGCTTGTTCGTTTTCATACTGGACATCGAACTGCGGGACTTCGAGAGAAACAGCATCAGTCAATGTTGGTTGCGGGAGACCAAGAGAACATAGCGAAACATTGTGCACTTCTAACTGGTCTTCTATACTTCTCAGTGCAAGGCTGAAACTGTCTTCTAAGGAGTAAGATCTCGCAAAATCTTCAGAAAGGGACTCTTTGAATTCATTCCACAAAGCGACGGGTTCCGCAGGGTTGCAGAAAACACAGATGAAGCAAAAAAGCTGTCTTAGCTGCGGTGGCATTTGAAAAGCTGATGCTTCTGCCAGAGTATTTTTCCATTCTTCGTCGTCTTGCAGCAGATGCCTTGCACGGCAGGCTTCCTTGAACGTTGAATACTCCACACCTTCGTAAGTTCTTAAGTCGGCAAAACTCTTCGCTCCTTTAACGTGACACAGCAGCAACCTCAGATGGAAACGCTCAACATCTTTCGGGCTAACAGAATACATTCTTGAAATGATGTAATCTCCAAGTCTAACTCGTGTCTGCCAGGCATGATTCCTCCAGGTGAAATGTTTAGGAATTTCGGCATACAGGTAACCATTCGCTTCGGGAACTGTCCTGTTCAGTTCAAACCATCCGGTGAGCATGGTATTTTTCTCGGCAGCTCTCTGGAAAGCATTCCTTTCTTCGGATTCGGCAAAATAGACGGGCTGCAGGTTTTCCAAATGAACCGGTAGTCGTATGATGGAGTGCGACTTAGAATGCATTCTTTTTTCAAACAGCCTCCACGCTGCTTCAGGGGCAGACACGTATCTTGCATTTAAGAAGCATTTGATCTCGTCCCACATTAAAGTTCTATCTCCAGATTCTTCCAGAACAACTTTAGCTGCATCATGACCCTTGTACACGTATTTGAACAAATACTTCACCGATTTTATGGAGCTGCATACTTCAACGTTTATGTGGGCGTTGTACTTTTTCGATAAATACGGATTGTAAGGAACGACCCATCTGTTATCGATGGCATGACCCTTGATCACGATAAAGTTTCCATCGTCCCTTCTTCTGTAGAGTGGGTAGCCATTCACGTTCTCTTTAGTTTCTGCCTGAAACGGTTTCGGAAATCCTTTCGAACATACACCATCACTCATGCAGGGAGAGTTTCTATTCAGTTCACCGCAGGGTCCGTGAATCATCGATGACTTCACAGTGTTGTGTAGCTCCGGATGTCGAGTAGCATCTGGAAGTTCAGCACACACCAGCGAGTCGATGCACTCTGCATCTCTTATTTTGTCTTCTTCCGCTAAAAACAACAAAAGGTGCATATGAGGCAATCCTCTCTTCTGAAATTCGATGACGTGTATATCTGCAATGGTCGCACCTAAGATGTGATTCTTTGTCAAATCTTGCATCAAAGCCGTTTTCTTACCCTCGAAAAAATACCCTCGAAACGATGTCCGGGCGATCGTGAGCCTTCTGTCCTGGGAATAAGTTTTCTGTTATTTCCGGCCATTTAGGGTTGCACGTGAAAGTCAAAAACAGATCCGGTTTACCAAAGTCGCGCACAATGGCCATCGAGTCCTGATAGTTTTGCTGCATGCAGCGAGGGCTTCCTATAAACGTTGACGGAAGTATAACCGGTATTCCAGGGCGGACGCCCGTCTCTTGACCAACTCTGTAAATGTGATCGGCAAGACCCATGTAAGTTTCCACTCTCAGATTCGTCTGATGGCTCCGGAGGTACGCAATCCTGTTGCCTTCAACTTTTACGTATGCATCCACGAGATACTGCTGAAACAATTTCCGGCCATACAAAATCGGGTTGTAGCAATCTCGTCGTACGGACACCCTGTGACTGTAAAACTGTAACTCTGTGTATTGCTGTCCGACTCTGAATCCTTCCTCGCCGTGAGGAAAGAAAAGTACGTACGTCATGGGTTCCAAGTTGGGATTTAAGGTACTGATGTTGATGAGACCGCCACCTCTCGGATGGATCACGATGTCTCGGTTTCGATGGAGGAGCGCCGTCCGTACTCTTGAAGACGACTGCAACTTCATTTTCTTTCGGAGCATTGTAACGTCCCCTGTGCTCGCCTGCAGCAACACTTTCACCCTTGATGTACATGCGGATATCCGCAGCAGTTTCGGCACCTTGCTCTCGTACAGTTTCTTCTTCGAATTCCTTCAGCATCTTGTAGGCTTCCGCATATGGATTAACGTTCCTTAAAACTGTGTCCAACTGTCTCAGGAGTTCGGCGTTCAGGGCAACATTTCCAAATATGTTCATTCTCTGCCTGAGGGCTTGATCCGAATCTAAAATGTACAGCTGAGCATACTGTTCTTGACCGGGATGAGGCGGATGAAGGTGGCTCGTTCGTTGATATATTTCACCGTGAATCCTGAAGCAGTAGGGACCCGAACCCGAAGGCATTTCTATATTGGCACCCAATGAAGCAAAAGTGAGCAGGCAGTTGTAAGTACGTATGTTGGCAAAAAACTCTTCAGAAAACGGGCGGTTCCCATTCATTAAATTGTGCCATTCTTCTGGATATCTTCTTTCAGCTTCGACAATTTTCCCATTGTTACAGCAGTGCATGTATCTTCCTCTTGCATTCCTTTCTCCCGTAAAGAACAATCCGTTGCAGAGATCGCAGGAAGCTTCCATTGAACCGGCGCTGTGTTGCTCAACATAAACTTCGAGTCCACATCTTCCTGCATTGTGAAGAGTGCTGCGTGAAAGTTGTGCTGCATTCATGCGTAGCCTGTCTTCTCGTACGGACATTGTTTCTTCGGATAGGACTTGTCTGTGGCGTGCAGCGTCTCGCGTTCTTCGTGTAGCAGCGTCCTCTTCCGACTCTTCCGCTCGAACTTGACGATGACGATGAGAGTCCAGTCTGTGCCTCCTACTGGTTTCTTCTTCACTTTCTTGAGCACGCAAATTTTCTTGACATTGAGATTGCCTGCTGAGTCTCCTAATGGTTTCTTGTTCCGTTTCTGCAGCACGTAAATTTTCTTGATGTTGAGCTTTCCTGCCGAGTCTCGTAGCGGTTTCTTCTTCCGTTTCTTGAGCGCGTAGGTTTGCTTGCCGACGCGCTTGCGTGCTCAGTCTCGCAGCAGTTTCTTCTTCATTTTCTGCAGCTCGCCGTAAACTCTGTGCTTCAGCTCTTCGTCTTCTTGATGCATCTCCTGTAATGCCTCTTTTCCGTTTCGGCATTTCAGTACGTTAAAAAAAGCACTACTAAAATATTAACTCGACTCAAAAATTTGACTACGCAGATGAAAGAAAAAAATTGCTCATTAAACCAATACTGCTGGAAAAAAAATTAATGCATTCTATATGTATACAACACAAATTTTAAAATAATCCTAGACTAAATGAAAAATTTTCCACTTAAGAGCAAATTAATTTTAAAAAATCAAAAATGTAAAACAAAAACTTCCCTGTTAAAAAATTGCTGGCAAATAAGAAATAATATGGGTAATATTATGAAAAATTCCAAGCACAGATAAAAATTATGAAAATATTTCTAATAATTAGGTCAATCTGAGAACAATGCACATAAACAGAAAATGAAAACCTAAACACAAAATAAATAAAAGGTATAAATACAAATATAAATTAGGAACTTCTGAAATCAATTCTGAAATTCAAATAACAAACCTAACAAAATAACAAATCTAATAAAATATAGAACATTCGATCGCCTTAAAACGATAATTGTTATCGCACACAGGAAAATGTCAAAAATATAAAATGTAAATGCAATTTATCGAGCAACAATAACAGAAATATAAAACACGAATGAATAGATCTTTAAAAAAATACAAAATAATACATTAAATATATAAAAAGAGTCACCAAGTTAATGTTCCGAAGAATTCTCAAGTTCTAAACTAACAGGAGCATATAAAAGTCTAAAATACTACTTTAAATTACTAAAACTACAAATATAAATGCAAAAAACAATCAAATATCCTGTAAAAAGAAATAAAGATTAAGTGCAATGAGTAATAATAAGAATATTTACGAAATTTGAAATGCTGGAAAAAATTGCGACGGTCTCCTTCCAAATCCAAAATTCGTAAATAAATTTTTTGTTGCCAAACCAGGAAACTAAACTTTTGATTCTATTTGATCTGTTGCCAGACCGGGAAACAAAACTTTTTATTTTATCTATGACGTCATTTACTCGACTTATCAAGGGCATAAACCAATCTACATTCAACTAACGACAACTAAATGAAGAGAATGTTTCTATTTTTAGTTTTATTTTAGCTTTTCAGTTTATTCCTTTAAGTTATTTTAATTTTTTATTCTTAGTTTGTTAGTGGCGAACGGCCTTGGCGTTCCCATAGCATTTTTATCTCCGACGACTGCCGAGACTGTTGCCACTCGGAAGACTGAGTGCCGAAACTATTGTTTTCGCAGTTTTTAATTAATAACTCCGCGGATTATTGTCGTACGAAGATGGGACCGGTATCGATGGATTTGTTGATTTTTTTCGAATCCGGAGATATGCGTTTCGAATTCCAACTCGGCGCCGTTCCCAAGTTATTCGAGAAAAACGAATTTGGCACTCGGCCAAATCCCTAAAACAGGGAAAACGGGTGAAAGAAAGTGCAAAACGTAGGGAAACGTAGGGGAAAAAGCAGTTTTTAATTAATATCTCGGCTAATTAAAGTCGCACGAAGATGCCGATGGTCAATATGGCGAGCCATGGGAATTCTGAATCCAACGGTACCTTCCGCTAAGCTCTACACCCAGCCGTTCTTGAGAAGATGATGTTACAAACACACAAACAGACAGAGGCACACAGATTTTAATAGTATAGACTAGCGGGCAAGCCCGCCAGCTGAGCGGGCTGAAGCCCGCTTATCATTGTTCGTTTTTAAAAGATATCCTATGTTAAATTTGGCCGGTATTGAAAAGTTGAACCGAACTACCATTTTTAGCGGCATTCCGCGGGCTTCCCCCGCTTTTTTCACCTATGCATCCGGAAGTTACCGCATACACTATACATATGCGGAAAATCACGAAAACACCCATGCTTCCAGCCCTTTCGCGGGTATTCGAAATTTGGACCGAAATACCAGTGTTCAGCGCTTTTGGGCGGGAGCCCGCCCAAAACAGTGTTCACGTGTGCATGCAAAAGATACTGCGTACACCGTACACATGCGTAAAATCACGAAAACACCCCTCCAGCCAGCCCGCTGCCGATTCGAAAGTTGGACCGAAATACAATTTTTCAGCGATTTTGCGCGTGCTGTGCCCGCTTTATTCACGTATGCATGCTGAAGATGGTGCATAAACGATACACATGCGTAAAATCACGAAAACAAACATGGAGCCTGCCTGTTCGCCGGTATTCGAAAGTTGGACCGAATTACCAGTGTTATGTGGCTTTGCGCGGGCTCTGCCCGCTTTATTCACATATACACCCAGAAGATACTCCATACACTATTCACATGCGTAAAATCACGAAAACACCCATGCAGCCAGCCCGCTCGCCGAGATTCGAAATTACCGCATTACCAGTATTATGTGCCCGCTTTATTCACGTATGCATCCATGAGATACTTTATAAACGATACACATGCGAACAATCACGAAAACACCCATGCAGCCAGCCCGCTCGCCGAGATTCGAAAGTTTGAGCGAACTACCAGTGTTCAGCGGTTTTACCCGGTATCCGCGCGCTGTATTCACGTATGCATCCAAATTTTATATACAGTACCCCGGAATTCGAAAGTAGGACCGAAATACCAGTGTTCAGCGATTTTGTGGAGCAGGCTGCGCCCGCTTTATACACATAAGCATGGAGAGGATACTGCATAAACGATACACATGAGTTAAAGCAAGAAAACACCCGGGGAGCCAGCTCGTTCGCCGACACCGAAAGTTGGATCGAACTACCAGCGTTAAGAGGTTTTGAGCAGGCTGCGCCCACTTTTATCACATATGCATCCAGAAATCACTTTATACACTATACACATGCGGAAAATCAGGAAAACACCCATGCAGCCAGCCCGCTCGCAGAGATTCGAATGTTTGACCGAACTACCAGTGTTCAGCGGTTTTACCCGGTATCCGCGCGCTGTATTCACGTATGCGACCAAATTTTATGTACAGTACCCCGGAATTCGAAAGTTGGACCGAACTACCAGTGTTCTGTAGTTTTGCGCGGGCTGCTCCCGCTTTATTCAAGTATGCATGCAGAAGATACCGCATACACGTTACACATGCGAAAAATCCCGAAAACACACATTGAGCCAACACGGTCGCTTGGATTCGAAAGTTGGACCGAACTACCAGTAATCAGAGGTTTTGAGCGAATTTCGGCCGCTTTATTCACTTATGCATCCAGAAGATGCTGCGTACACGAGGCACATGCGTAAAATCACGCAAACACCCATGGACCCAGCCCGTTCGCCGGGATTCGAAATTAGGACCGAACTACCAGAGTTCAGCTTTATTCATTTATGCATCCAGAAGACACTCCATACACAACAGATATGCGTAAAATCACAAAAAACATGAGTGTAGCCTGTCTACTCACCGGGATTCGAAAGTTACCGTATACCATCTCAAAGGAGCAAAGAAAAATCTTTAATCTTAAAAAAAAAAAAAAAAAAAAAAAAAAGTGTGAATTTAATTTTTATTGGTGCGAACTTATTTAAAATATCATTTGCATTAAAAGATAATATCTAAATTAAGTGCACGTATCTAATAACATAAAAAAATATATTATTCCAAAAAATCAAATTTATTATTAAAAAAATAACAACATATTTTTAAAAAATAGCTTTTTCAGATTTTTTAATTAATATCCCAGCTGATTAAAGTTGTACAACTTCAAGAACGTCATCATTTAAATTTAATGTAATATAATAACTTTTATTCAATATCAATAAAAGAATTAACGTGACAATCATCCTAACCTGAAATTAAAAAAAAATTGTGAAAAGCAGCTGTTTATTTAAAATGCCTACATTAACGAAATATTTTTAAAATACAGTTAGGTAACATGCAATCGCGTGCTTTATTCAACTTTAGAATATAACCTTGATTTGTATCTGCGGCGATTCAAGAAACTGTTGCAATCGGAAAAATGAGCCCGAAAATTAGCGTTTTCACAGTTTTTAATTAATATCTCAGCTGATTAACGTCCTACGAAGATGAGAATGGTATCATTGGATTCGTAGAATTTTTTGGAATCCGCAGACACCTGCCTCGAATTCCAACTCAGCGCCGTTCCATAGATATTTAAGAAAAAAGAAATTGACACGTGACCTTTCGCCAGCACAAATCTCGAGCGGAAGCAATTGTCATCCCCCCGGCGCTTTCGAAAAAGCAGTTTTATCTCAGCTAATTCCGAGACGGTTGCCACTCCGAAAAATGAAATAACGTTTTCGCAGTTTTTAATTAATAACTCCGCCGATTATTGTCGTACGAAGATGGGACCGGTATCGATGGATTCGTTGATTTTTTTCGAATACGGGGATATGCGTTTCGAATCGCAACTCGGAGCCGTTCCGCAGATATTCGAGAAAAACGAATTTGGCACTCGGCCAAATCCCTAAAATAGGGGAAACCCGTGAAAGAAAGTGCAAAACGTAGGGAAATGTAGGGAGAAAATCAGTTTTTAATTAATATCTCGGCTAATTAAAGTCACACGAAGATGCCGATGGTCAATCCGGCGAGCCACGGGCATTCTGAATCCAACGGTACCTTCCGCTAAGCTCTACACCTATCCGTTCCCGAGGAGATGATGTTACAAACACACAAACAGACAGAGGCACACAGATTTTAATAGTATAGACTAGCGGGCAAGCCCGCCAGCTGAGCGGGCTGAAGCCCATTACTTCAGGGGACGGATGCCTTCGTGGTATTCGAAAGTTGAACCGAACTAACAGTGTACAGCGATTTTACGTTTGCTGCGCCCGCTTTATTAAAGTATGCATGCAGTATTTTCTCCATGCGGAAAATCACGAAAACACACATGCAGCCAGCCCGCTCGCCGGGATTAGAAAGTTTGACCGAACTACCAGTGTTCAGCGAATTAACAGCTTAGCCGCTTGTACGAAGTGTAATCGCGAAAATTTTCGGGCGTGATATTCCAACAGTATACTCGTTAAAATTCCTTTATTTAAATGCTTTTTGGTAAACTCCAACTTCTGTCTATAAATTTTATACTTAACATCTCTTTTGTAATTATGTTTCATAACAGTAAATATATACTGGCATTTAAATGCCTTTAAAATAGTAGAAAACATTTAAAAGCATTATGTTACAATTTTCTCATTCTCGGAAGTAATACTTTTAACTGCGAGCAAACCTTTGATCTTAGTCGTAAGTGTAACTGCTTTCGGCGGCGTTTGTTTACATTTTTCAAGCGTGAGTTTTCGTCAGTTATCTTTGTTTACCTTCTAAAAATGTTCTTCGAAGGGTCTTCTAAGACTCTTGATAATATTTTAGTCGTGAATTTGTTCTATTTTGATTATACTGGTAAATTTTTTTTTTACTTATGCTATCATAATGCATACTATTAGCAAGTAGTATCATAAACCCAAAGCATCAGCGGTTCTAAAATAAAACTCGTGCATGTGTGAAGAATATTCATGGCAGATGGTCATTTGTAGATGCTGTTACCGCAGAAAAAATTGCTGACACTTAAAATTTAGCGGATATGACAAATGATAAAAGTCCAGCGTGAAAATCAATTGTGAATACAACTGCGAGTGTAAAGGCAGCTGAGTTGAAAACAACTTTTCAATCTACATCAAATTCTAATCAAAATGTGAGTGAAATGTGTTCCTATATTTTAATGAACAGCGAAATGTTTGTTGCATAATGCTACAACAGTTCTTCAGATGTAATATGAAAGGGAATGTTTGGCAATGAACTCATTTGCAAATTGTATAAGAAGGTTTTAATTTTAAAAAATCAAAAATTGTAAAACCAAAACTTGCAGATTGTAAAATTGCTGGTAAATAACAGAATGTTAAATAATAATATGTGCAATGCTATGGAAATTCTAAGAACAGATAACAATTATCAAAATATTTTGAATAATTAGGTAACGACCACAGGAAGCGCCATTTTTACTTCCGTGTGTAAAGTAGTGGTGTAACGTATTCAGCTACGGCAAAGCACTCGAGTGCAATCTGCCTAAGGGGAGGGATGCCTTCTTGTCGGCATTTTAAAGGAAAGTGGCTCGTATATGCATGGGGAAAATAACAAAAACACCCATGCAGCCACCCCGTTCACTGGGATTCGAATGTTGGGTGTTTGTAAAAGACGCAACTTTGTGGAACAAACTCATTTGCTCATTACAGTCCTATCCCTCGAGTATATCAAATATCATGTGAATCATGCCCATGTCTTGCATCTGCTGCACACCTTGTTCCATCATTGCGTGGATATAGCTCATATTGTGTCAATAGTGTTTTATGTGTCCAATATCCCCTGTATATACATTTGAAAATATATATGTACATACATATAAACCAAATTAGTTAGTCGCCTGTTTTTATCGCATTCAAAATAAATAAATAACAGAAAATAATTTTAAAAATCTACCGAGTAAGTATTGCAGATGGGCGGGCTGCACCCACTCAATTCTTTGCTGGTGTCTAAAATAGTCTCTGTGTGAAATTTGTGGAAATATTTTATATTTAAATCAAAAACAGAAAAATAATTTTAAATCTATGATTAAAATTGTTTTTCTCACTTTCATTATTATTAACACGAAACTGAAGGGACTGAAGAATTTTTTCGTGTTAAAGGATATTGAAAAAAAAAAAAAAAAAAAAACATATTTTCAACAAAATTAAGTTTATTAGAGTACATTTTATTTGCACAGATATGCATATAGGCATGTATTTAATAAAAAATCAATGAAACAAAATCATTCACAAGAACTGCATTATTCATTTCGTTTTCTTTGTCGGAATCTGCATCAATGATATTTTTTTAGCTTTGAACAAACTCCAAAATGTCCTTGTCTCCAATTATTTGGGGCTGTACACACATTATCATCAACTACTGCAACTGTTGTTCTTTGGATAACACAGTAGGGCAGCACACAGAAACTTTTCCAAACGTTTCATAAAATGTCAGTCGTGTGAACCCGTAAAATATTTTACTGTACCTATGTCTATAAAAGACACAACTTTGGGAAAGACATTACAGGCCTATCCCTTGAGTATATTAAATATCATGCAAAACAAAATATTTTATATGAATGAAATCAGTTATTGCGTCAATAGTTCAAAGAAAAACAGAAAATAATTTTTAAAATCTACCGAGTAAGTACGCCAGATGGGCGAGCTACAATCCGTATTTATCTGAAAAGAAATAATAATAATAATAATAATTTCTTAGTTATAAGTTTATATTAAACTTAAAAACTTGCACAGAAAAAAAAATTAAACAGAAAAAAATTGGTGGGCTTTTGACGGCATAAACTGCCTGACACCTGGGGTCTCCTCTGCAATCTCATCGACCAGGGGGTTATTTTTTCTCCCAGGTATCAGCCCCTTCCCTGGTCTGCTGTTACAGAATCATAGACAAAATTGCATCACTATATATAAATATGTATATATATATATATATTGATGCAATTGTATATACATATATATACACACACGCACAATTAAGATATATATATATTTGTGTGTGTTTACAAAAATGCAGGCAATGAATAAGAAAAATTATTTACATTTGAAAAGGAAAATTAGCATGTTCTATGTACACCTGAAAAGAAAAACATTTTAATTTGAATGAAATCATTTCTATATACACCTGAAAAAAAGTATTTACAAGTTCTATGTACATCTGAAAAGAAATGTATAAAAACATTTTAATTTGAATCAAATCATTTCTATATACACCTGAAAAAGAAATATTTTTATGTGATTGAAATCAGTTCCATACATACCTAAAAAAGAAAAATACATAAAATGTTTTAAAATTAATTAACGCAATTGTATGTAGACCTGAAAAGGAAAATTTATAAAAAATATTTACAACATTGAAAAAATAATACAGCTTCCGATTGCCTAACTACTCCAAAATTCCACTTTGTAACAACAGACATAAAAGCCGACTAATGCATAATTCTCAAACTGTTTCAGCTTCATCTTGACTTGCTTCAATTTATCCCAGTCATCCAAAAACCTCAAATCTTTTTCATTTTTGCTTTGGCTTGATTAACTTCATTTTGTGTTGCAAAAATCTCACTGTTTCAATGTCTCGAGTAACTTTTTTACTGCAGAACCTCCCTGTAAACAATATTTCTTGTGAATACTTTAGAACATGCGGGCATCAAACGGCCTTGCTTCTTGGTGTCTTTCACTAAAACACGAACATTCCTCATAGACGAACATCTTGAAAAAGCTACGTAAAGCATTCCGTGACTGAAAACTGGTTGCGGTAAATAAATCCCAACTTTCTTAAGTGTCTGTCCCTGTGACTTATTAATAGTCATACAAAATGCAAGCCTGATGGGAAACTGTCTTCGCTTGAGCTGAAAGGGGAGGTTTGAATCTGATGGTGAAAGTTCAACACGTGGAATGAAAACTCTCGATCCAGCATTCTGTCCAGAGATGACTTCACAATCTAAAACGTTTGGCATAATTCTCTTCACAATGAGCCTTGTTCCGTTGCAGAGTCCAACCGATGGATGTAGATTTCGTAGAAGCATAACTATAACTCCAACTTTCAAATTCAGACGATGAGGTGGCATTCCAGAAGGCGTCAGGCTGTGGATGAAATCCAGCTGATACGTTTCTTGTTCTTCTTCGTCATCGCAAATAACCGAGTCTGCACTGTAGTGCGTGAAAACTTGACCTGGAAACGTGGAAAGAATTTCTTCATTAAGCTTCAGAGCTTCCTCGTTCTTTGGACATAAAATCGCTTTACTGGCCAAGTCTTGTATGTCGAATTCATTACCGCAGCCAAACATTTCTTCTACTATCGATCTGTTGACCACACACAAAGATGGAATTTCGATAATGTCTTCGTCCAAGCCACTGTCATTTTTAAGACGACCGTCTCCCAACTGCAGAAGCCATTCTGAAAATTCTTGTTCTTCCGGATTCAATCGCATATTGGTGGAAAGCGTGCATTGTTTGAAATGTGGCCACAAAAAGGAGTTCCTGAGGCAGCTCTCGATCGCAGAAGTTCGGTTTCCATGTGCGACAACAGGTAATGTTTGTCTCCAGTCACCTCCTAAAACTAAGGTTTTACCGCCAAAAGGAACATCCAGTCCGGTCAAGTCTCTCAGCAATCTGTCGACAGCTTCCAAAGCGTAATGAGGCGTCATGGTGCATTCATCCCATATGAAAAGTTTCGCAGTCTTCAAGTACCTTCCTTCAGCGCTATCTTGTCTCACACGGCACGAAGAATTTTCCAGAAGTGGAACGGGCAACTTGAAAGTAGAGTGTACAGTTCTTCCACCGGTCAACAGCACAGCAGCAATGCCTGTCCACGCAACGGGAATGGCAACGTGGCCCATTCCTCGAACAGCATGAAGGATCGTCCTAAAAAGGAAAGTTTTTCCAGCTCCGGCAAACGCATTAACACAAAATGTCTTCGGTGTGTTAGGATTCTCATCTCGTACAGCTTCCAAAACCGAGTCGTAAACTAATTTCTGTTCAGGATTCAACATCCCGTTCAACACTTCGGCTTGTTCGTTTTCATACTGGACATCGAACTGCGGGACTTCGAGAGAAACAGCATCAGTCAATGTTGGTTGCGGGAGACCAAGAGAACATAGCGAAACATTGTGCACTTCTAACTGGTCTTCTATACTTCTCAGTGCAAGGCTGAAACTGTCTTCTAAGGAGTAAGATCTCGCAAAATCTTCAGAAAGGGACTCTTTGAATTCATTCCACAAAGCGACGGGTTCCGCAGGGTTGCAGAAAACACAGATGAAGCAAAAAAGCTGTCTTAGCTGCGGTGGCATTTGAAAAGCTGATGCTTCTGCCAGAGTATTTTTCCATTCTTCGTCGTCTTGCAGCAGATGCCTTGCACGGCAGGCTTCCTTGAACGTTGAATACTCCACACCTTCGTAAGTTCTTAAGTCGGCAAAACTCTTCGCTCCTTTAACGTGACACAGCAGCAACCTCAGATGGAAACGCTCAACATCTTTCGGGCTAACAGAATACATTCTTGAAATGATGTAATCTCCAAGTCTAACTCGTGTCTGCCAGGCATGATTCCTCCAGGTGAAATGTTTAGGAATTTCGGCATACAGGTAACCATTCGCTTCGGGAACTGTCCTGTTCAGTTCAAACGATCCGGTGAGCATGGTATTTTTCTCGGCAGCTCTCTGGAAAGCATTCCTTTCTTCGGATTCGGCAAAATAGACGGGCTGCAGGTTTTCCAAATGAACCGGTAGTCGTATGATGGAGTGCGACTTAGAATGCATTCTTTTTTCAAACAGCATCCACGCTGCTTCAGGGGCAGACACGTATCTTGCATTTAAGAAGCATTTGATCTCGTCCCACATTAATCTCCAGATTCTTCCAGAACAACTTTAGCTGCATCATGACCCTTGTACACGTATTTGAACAAATACTTCACCGATTTTATGGAGCTGCATACTTCAACGTTTATGTGGGCGTTGTACTTTTTCGATAAATACGGATTGTAAGGAACGACCCATCTGTTATCGATGGCATGACCCTTGATCACGATAAAGTTTCCATCGTCCCTTCTTCTGTAGAGTGGGTAGCCATTCACGTTCTCTTTAGTTTCTGCCTGAAACGGTTTCGGAAATCCTTTCGAACATACACCATCACTCATGCAGGGAGAGTTTCTATTCAGTTCACCGCAGGGTCCGTGAATCATCGATGACTTCACAATGTTGTGTAGCTCCGGATGTCGAGTAGCATCTGGAAGTTCAGCACACACCAGCGAGTCGATGCACTCTGCATCTCTTATTTTGTCTTCTTCCGCTAAAAACAACAAAAGGTGCATATGAGGCAATCCTCTCTTCTGAAATTCGATGACGTGTATATCTGCAATGGTCGCACCTAAGATGTGATTCTTTGTCAAATCTTGCATCAAAGCCGTTTTCTTCAGGTCAAATACCCTCGAAACGATGTCCGGGCGATCGTGAGCCTTCTGTCCTGGGAATAAGTTTTCTGTTATTTCCGGCCATTTAGGGTTGCACGTGAAAGTCAAAAACAGATCCGGTTTACCAAAGTCGCGCACAATGGCCATCGAGTCCTGATAGTTTTGCTGCATGCAGCGAGGACTTCCTATAAACGTTGACGGAAGTATAACCGGTATTCCAGGGCGGACGCCCGTCTCTTGACCAACTCTGTAAATGTGATCGGCAAGACCCATGTAAGTTTCCACTCTCAGATTCGTCTGATGGCTCCGGAGGTACGCAATCCTGTTGCCTTCAACTTTTACGTATGCATCCACGAGATACTGCTGAAACAATTTCCGGCCATACAAAATCGGGTTGTAGCAATCTCGTCGTACGGACACCCTGTGACTGTAAAACTGTAACTCTGTGTATTGCTGTCCGACTCTGAATCCTTGCTCGCCGTGAGGAAAGAAAAGTACGTACGTCATGGGTTCCAAGTTGGGATTTAAGGTACTGATGTCGATGAGACCGCCACCTCTCGGATGGATCACGATGTCTCGGTTTCGATGGAGGAGCGCCGTCCGTACTCTTGAAGACGACTGCAACTTCATTTTCTTTCGGAGCATTGTAACGTCCCCTGTGCTCGCCTGCAGCAACACTTTCACCCTTGATGTACATGCGGATATCCGCAGCAGTTTCGGCACCTTGCTTTCGTACAGTTTCTTCTTCGAATTCCTTCAGCATCTTGTAGGCTTCCGCATATGGATTAACGCTCCTTAAAACTGTGTCCAACTGTCTCAGGAGTTCGCCGTTCAGGGCAACATTTCCAAATATGTTCATTCTCTGCCTGAGGGCTTGATCCGAATCTAAAATGTACGGCTGAGCATACTGTTCTTGACCGGGATGAGGCGGATGAAGGTGGCTCGTTCGATGATATATGGCACCGTGAATCCTGAAGCAGTAGGGACCCGAACCCGAAGGCATTTCTATATTGGCACCCAATGAAGCAAAACTGAGCAGGCAGTTGTAAGTACGTATGTTGGCAAAAAACTCTTCAGAAAACGGGTGGTTCCCATTCATTAAATTGTGCCATTCTTCTGGATATCTTCTTTCAGCTTCGACAATTTTCCCATTGTTACAGCAGTGCATGTATCTTCCTCTTGCATTCCTTTCTCCCGTAAAGAACAATCCGTTGCAGAGATCGCAGGAAGCTTCCATTGAACCGGCGCTGTGTTGCTCAACATAAACTTCGAGTCCACATCTTCCTGCATTGTGAAGAGTGCTGCGTGAACGTTGTGCTGCATTCATGCGTAGCCTGTCTTCTCGTACGGACATTGTTTCTTCGGATAGGACTTGTCTGTGGCGTGCAGCGTCTCGCGTTCTTCGTGTAGCAGCGTCCTCTTCCGACTCTTCCGCTCGAACTTGACGATGACGATGAGAGTCCAGTCTGTGCCTCCTACTGGTTTCTTCTTCACTTTCTTGAGCACGCAAATTTTCTTAACATTGGGATTGCCTGCTGAGTCTCCTAATGGTTTCTTGTTCCGTTTCTGCAGCACGTAAATTTTCTTGATGTTGAGCTTTCCTGCCGAGTCTCGTAGCGGTTTCTTCTTCCGTTTCTTGAGCGCGTAGGTTTGCTTGCCGACGCGCTTGCGTGCTCAGTCATTTTCTGCAGCTCGCCGTAAACTCTGTGCTTCAGCTCTTCGTCTTCTTGATGCATCTCCTGTAATGCCTCTTTTCTGTTACGGCATTTCAGTACGTTAAAAAAAGCACTACTAAAATATTAACTCGACTCAAAAAATTGACTACGCAGATGAAAGAAAAAAATTGCTCATTAAACCAATACTGCTGGAAAAAAAAATTAATGCATTCTATATGTATACAACACAAATTTTAAAATAATCCTAGACTAAATGAAAAATTTTCCACTTAAGAGCAAATTAATTTTAAAAAATCAAAAATGTAAAACAAAAACTTCCCTGTTAAAAAATTGCTGGCAAATAAGAAATAATATGGGTAATATTATGAAAAATTCCAAGCACAGATAAAAATTATGAAAATATTTCTAATAATTAGGTCAATCTGAGAACAATGCACATAAACAGAAAATGAAAACCTAAACACAAAATAAATAAATGGTATAAATACAAATATAAATTAGGAACTTCTGAAATCAATTCTGAAATTCAAATAACAAAACCTAACAAAATAACAAATCTAATAAAATATAGAACATTCGATCGCCTTAAAACGATAATTGTTATCGCACACAGGAAAATGTCAAAAATATAAAATGTAAATGCAATTTATCGAGCAACAATAACAGAAATATAAAACACGAATGAATAGATCTTTAAAAAAATACAAAATAATACATTAAATATATAAAAAGAGTCACCAAGTTAATGTTCCGAAGAATTCTCAAGTTCTAAACTAACAGGAGCATATAAAAGTCTAAAATACTACTTTAAATTACTAAAACTACAAATATAAATGCAAAAAACAATCAAATATCCTGTAAAAAGAAATAAAGATTAAGTGCAATGAGTAATAATAAGAATATTTACGAAATTTGAAATGCTGGAAAAAATTGCGACGGTCTCCTTCCAAATCCAAAATTCGTAAATAAATTTTTTGTTGCCAAACCAGGAAACTAAACTTTTGATTCTATTTGATCTGTTGCCAGACCGGGAAACAAAACTTTTTATTTTATCTATGACGTCATTTACTCGACTTATCAAGGGCATAAACCAATCTACATTCAACTAACGACAACTAAATGAAGAGAATGTTTCTATTTTTAGTTTTATTTTAGCTTTTCAGTTTATTCCTTTAAGTTATTTTAATTTTTTATTCTTAGTTTGTTAGTGGCGAACGGCCTTGGCGTTCCCACAGCATTTTTATCTCCGACGACTGCCGAGACTGTTGCCACTCGGAAGACTGAGTGCCGAAATTATTGTTTTCGCAGTTTTTAATTAATAACTCCGCGGATTATTGTCGTACGAAGATGGGACCGGTATCGATGGATTTGTTGATTTTTTTCGAATCCGGAGATATGCGTTTCGAATTCCAACTCGGCGCCGTTCCCAAGTTATTCGAGAAAAACGAATTTGGCACTCGGCCAAATCCCTAAAACAGGGAAAACGGGTGAAAGAAAGTGCAAAACGTAGGGAAACGTAGGGGAAAAAGCAGTTTTTAATTAATATCTCGGCTAATTAAAGTCGCACGAAGATGCCGATGGTCAATATGGCGAGCCATGGGAATTCTGAATCCAACGGTACCTTCCGCTAAGCTCTACACCCAGCCGTTCTTGAGAAGATGATGTTACAAACACACAAACAGACAGAGGCACACAGATTTTAATAGTATAGACTAGCGGGCATGCCCGCCAGCTGAGCGGGCTGAAGCCCGCTAATCATTGTTCGTTTTTAAAAGATATCCTATGTTAAATTTGGCCGGTATTGAAAAGTTGAACCGAACTACCATTTTTAGCGGCATTCCGCGGGCTTCCCCCGCTTTTTTCACCTATGCATCCAGAAGTTACCGCATACACTATACATATGCGGAAAATCACGAAAACACCCATGCTTCCAGCCCTTTCGCGGGTATTCGAAATTTGGACCGAAATACCAGTGTTCAGGGCTTTTGGGCGGGACCCCGCCCAAAACAATGTTCACGTGTGCATGCAAAAGATACTGCGTACACCGTACACATGCGTAAAATCACGAAAACACCCCTCCAGCCAGCCCACTGCCGATTCGAAAGTTGGACCGAAATACAATTTTTCAGCGATTTTGCGCGTGCTGTGCCCGCTTTATTCACGTATGCATGCTGAAGATGGTGCATAAACGATACACATGCGTAAAATCACGAAAACAAACATGGAGCCTGCCTGTTCGCCGGTATTCGAAAGTTGGACCGAATTACCAGAACAGCATTAGCAGTATTCTGTGCCCGCTTTATTCACGTATGCATCCATGAGATACTTTATAAACGATACACATGCGAACAATCACGAAAACACCCATGCAGCCAGCCCGCTCGTCGAGATTCGAAAGTTTGAGCGAACTACCAGCGTTCAGCGGTTTTACCCGGTATCCGCGCGCTGTATTCACGTATGCATCCAAATTTTATATACAGTACCCCGGAATTCGAAAGTAGGACCGAAATACCAGTGTTCAGCGATTTTGTGGACCGGGCTGCGCCCGCTTTATACACATAAGCATGGAGAGGATACTGCATAAACGATACACATGAGTTAAAGCAAGAAAACACCCGGGGAGCCAGCTCGTTCGCCGACACCGAAAGTTGGATCGAACTACCAGCGTTAAGAGGTTTTCAGCAGGCTGCGCCCACTTTTATCACATATGCATCCAGAAATCACTTTATACACTATACACATGCGGAAAATCAGGAAAACACCCATGCAGCCAGCCCGCTCGCAGAGATTCGAATGTTTGACGGAACTACCAGTGTTCAGCGGTTTTACCCGGTATCCGCGCGCTGTATTCACGTATGCGACCAAATTTTATGTACAGTACCGCGGAATTCGAAAGTTGGACCGAACTACCAGTGTTCTGTAGTTTTGCGCGGGCTGCTCCCGCTTTATTCAAGTATGCATGCAGAAGATACCGCATACACGTTACACATGCGAAAAATCCCGAAAACACACATTGAGCCAACACGGTCGCTTGGATTCGAAAGTTGGACCGAACTACCAGTAATCAGAGGTTTTGAGCGAATTTCGGCCGCTTTATTCACTTATGCATCCAGAAGATGCTGCGTACACGAGGCACATGCGTAAAATCACGCAAACACCCATGGACCCAACCCGTTCGCCGGGATTCGAAATTAGGACCGAACTACCAGAGTTCAGCTTTATTCATTTATGCATCCAGAAGACACTGCATACACAACAGATATGCGTAAAATCACAAAAAACATGAGTGTAGCCTGCCTGCTCACCGGGATTCGAAAGTTACCGTATACCATCTCAAAGGAGCAAAGAAAAATCTTTAATCTAAAAAAAAAAAAAAAAAAAAAGTGTGAATTTAATTTTTATTGGTGCGAACTTATTTAAAATATCATTTGCATTAAAAGATAATATCTAAATTAAGTGCACGTATCTAATAACATAAAAAAATATATTATTCCAAAAAATCAAATTTATTATTAAAAAAATAACAACATATTTTTAAAAAATAGCTTTTTCAGATTTTTTAATTAATATCCCAGCTGATTAAAGTTGTACAACTTCAAGAACGTCATCATTTAAATTTAATGTAATATAATAACTTTTATTCAATATCAATAAAAGAATTAACGTGACAATCATCCTAACCTGAAATTAAAAAAAAATTGTGAAAAGCAGCTGTTTATTTAAAATGCCTACATTAACGAAATAATTTTAAAATACAGTTAGGTAACATGCAATCGCGTGCTTTATTCAACTTTAGAATATAACCTTGATTTGCATCTGCGGCGATTCAAGAAACTGTTGCAATCGGAAAAATGAGCCCGAAAATTAGCGTTTTCACAGTTCTTAATTAATATCTCAGCTGATTAACGTCCTACGAAGATGAGAATGGTATCATTGGATTCGTAGAATTTTTTTGGAATCCGCAGACACCTGCCTCGAATTCCAACTCAGCGCCGTTCCATAGATATTTAAGAAAAAAGAAATTGACGCGTGACCTTTCGCCAGCACAAATCTCGAGCGGAAGCAATTGTCATCCCCCCGGCGCTTTCGAAAAAGCAATTTTATCTCAGCTAATTCCGAGACGGTTGCCACTTCGAAAAATGAAATAACGTTTTCGCAGTTTTTAATTAATAACTCCGCCGATTATTATCGTACGAAGATGGGACCGGTATCGATGGATTCGTTGATTTTTTTCGAATACGGGGATATGCGTTTCGAATCGCAACTCGGAGCCGTTCCGCAGATATTCGAGAAAAACGAATTTGGCACTCGGCCAAATCCCTAAAACAGGGAAAACGGGTGAAAGAAAGTGCAAAACGTAGGGAAACGTAGGGGAAAAAGCAGTTTTTAATTAATATCTCGGCTAATTAAAGTCGCACGAAGATGCCGATGGTCAATATGGCGAGCCACGGGAATTCTGAATCCAACGGTACCTTCCGCTAAGCTCTACACCCAGCCGTTCTTGAGAAGATGATGTTACAAACACACAAACAGACAGAGGCACACAGATTTTAATAGTATAGATTTCAGGAAAAAATTCTGTCATTTCTAAAAGACTTTCATATACTTCTTTAAGTGGTAGAGACGTGTAGAGGTTTTCAAAGTCATAGCAGTAACTTTTATTCAATATCAATAAAAGAATTAACATGACAATCATCCTAACCTGAAATTAAAAAAAAATTGTGAAAAGCAGCTGTTTATTTAAAATGCCTACATTAACGAAATATTTTTAAAATACAGTTAGGTAACATGCAATCGCGTGCTTTATTCAACTTTAGAATATAACCTTGATTTGTATCTGCGGCGATTCAAGAAACTGTTGCAATCGGAAAAATGAGCCCGAAAATTAGCGTTTTCACAGTTTTTAATTAATATCTCAGCTGATTAACGTCCTACGAAGATGAGAAAGGTATCGTTGGATTCGTAGAATTTTTTGGAATCCGCAGACACCTGCCTCGAATTCCAACTCAGCGCCGTTCCATAGATATTTAAGAAAAAAGAAATTGACACGTGACCTTTCGCCAGCACAAATCTCGAGCGGAAGCAATTGTCATCCCCCCCGGCGCTTTCGAAAAAGCAATTTTATCTCAGCTAATTCCGAGACGGTTGCCACTCCGAAAAATGAAATAACGTTTTCGCAGTTTTTAATTAATAACTCCGCCGATTATTGTCGTACGAAAATGGGACCGGTATCGATGGATTCGTTGATTTTTTTTCGAATACGGGGATATGCGTTTCGAATCGCAACTCGGAGCCGTTCCGCAGATATTCGAGAAAAACGAATTTGGCACTCGGCCAAATCCCTAAAATAGGGGAAACCCGTGAAAGAAAGTGCAAAACGTAGGGAAATGTAGGGAGAAAATCAGTTTTTAATTAATATCTCGGCTAATTAAAGTCGCACGAAGATGCCGATGGTCAATATGGCGAGCCACGGGAATTCTGAATCCAACGGTACCTTCCGCTAAGCTCTACACCCAGCCGTTCCCGAGGAGATGATGTTACAAACACACAAACAGACAGAGGCACACAGATTTTAATAGTATAGACTAGAGGGCACGCCCGCCAGCTGAGCGGGCTGAAGCCCGCTTATCATTGTTCGTTTTTAAAAGATATCCTATGTTAAATTTGGCCGGTATTGAAAAGTTGAACCGAACTACCATTTTTTAGCGGTATTCCGCGGGCTTCCCCCGCTTTTTTCACCTATGCATCCGGAAGTTACCGCATACACTATACATATGCGGAAAATCACGAAAACACCCATGCTTCCAGCCCTTTCGCGGGTATTCGAAATTTGGACCGAAATACCAGTGTTCAGCGCTTTTGGGCGGGAGCCCGCCCAAAACAGTGTTCACGTGTGCATGCAAAAGATACTGCGTACACCGTACACATGCGTAAAATCACGAAAACACCCCTCCAGCCAGCCCGCTGCCGATTCGAAAGTTGGACCGAAATACAATTTTTCAGCGATTTTGCGCGTGCTGTGCCCGCTTTATTCACGTATGCATGCTGAAGATGGTGCATAAACGATACACATGCGTAAAATCACGAAAACAAACATGGAGCCTGCCTGTTCGCCGGTATTCGAAAGTTGGACCGAATTACCAGTGTTATGTGGCTTTGCGCGGGCTCTGCCCGCTTTATTCACATATACACCCAGAAGATACTCCATACACTATTCACATGCGTAAAATCACGAAAACACCCATGCAGCCAGCCCGCTCGCCGAGATTCGAAAGTTTGAGCGAACTACCAGTGTTCAGCGGTTTTACCCGGTATCCGCGCGCTGTATTCACGTATGCATCCAAATTTTATATACAGTACCCCGGAATTCGAAAGTAGGACCGAAATACCAGTGTTCAGCGATTTTGTGGAGCGGGCTGCGCCCGCTTTATACACATGAGCATGGAGAGGATACTGCATAAACGATACACATGAGTTAAAGCAAGAAAACACCCGGGGAGCCAGCTCGTTCGCCGACACCGAAAGTTGGATCGAACTACCAGCGTTAAGAGGTTTTCAGCAGGCTGCGCCCACTTTTATCACATATGCATCCAGAAATCACTTTATACACTATACACATGCGGAAAATCAGGAAAACACCCATGCAGCCAGCCCGCTCGCAGAGATTCGAATGTTTGACCGAACTACCAGTGTTCAGCGGTTTTACCCGGTATCCGCGCGCTGTATTCACGTATGCGACCAAATTTTATGTACAGTACCCCGGAATTCGAAAGTTGGACCGAACTACCAGTGTTCTGTAGTTTTGCGCGGGCTGCTCCCGCTTTATTCAAGTATGCATGCAGAAGATACCGCATACACGTTACACATGCGAAAAATCCCGAAAACACACATTGAGCCAACACGGTCGCTTGGATTCGAAAGTTGGACCGAACTACCAGTAATCAGAGGTTTTGAGCGAATTTCGGCCGCTTTATTCACTTATGCATCCAGAAGATGCTGCGTACACGAGGCACATGCGTAAAATCACGCAAACACCCATGGACCCAGCCCGTTCGCCGGGATTCGAAATTAGGACCGAACTACCAGAGTTCAGCTTTATTCATTTATGCATCCAGAAGACACTGCATACACAACAGATATGCGTAAAATCACAAAAAACATGAGTGTAGCCTGCCTGCTCACCGGGATTCGAAAGTTACCGTATACCATCTCAAAGGAGCAAAGAAAAATCTTTAATCTAAAAAAAAAAAAAAAAGTGTGAATTTAATTTTTATTGGTGCGAACTTATTTAAAATATCATTTGCATTAAAAGATAATATCTAAATTAAGTGCACGTATCTAATAACATAAAAAAATATATTATTCCAAAAAATCAAATTTATTATTAAAAAAATAACAACATATTTTTAAAAAATAGCTTTTTCAGATTTTTTAATTAATATCCCAGCTGATTAAAGTTGTACAACTTCAGGAACGTCATCATTTAAATTTAATGTAATATAATAACTTTTATTCAATATCAATAAAAGAATTAACGTGACAATCATCCTAACCTGAAATTAAAAAAAAATTGTGAAAAGCAGCTGTTTATTTAAAATGCCTACATTAACGAAATATTTTTAAAATACAGTTAGGTAACATGCAATCGCGTGCTTTATTCAACTTTAGAATATAACCTTGATTTGTATCTGCGGCGATTCAAGAAACTGTTGCAATCGGAAAAATGAGCCCGAAAATTAGCGTTTTCACAGTTTTTAATTAATATCTCAGCTGATTAACGTCCTACGAAGATGAGAATCGTATCATTGGATTCGTAGAATTTTTTGGAATCCGCAGACACCTGCCTCGAATTCCAACTCAGCGCCGTTCCATAGATATTTAAGAAAAAAGAAATTGACACGTGACCTTTCGCCAGCACAAATCTCGAGCGGAAGCAATTGTCATCCCCCCGGCGCTTTCGAAAAAGCAATTTTATCTCAGCTAATTCCGAGACGGTTGCCACTCCGAAAAATGAAATAACGTTTTCGCAGTTTTTAATTAATAACTCCGCCGATTATTGTCGTACGAAGATGGGACCGGTATCGATGGATTCGTTGATTTTTTTCGAATACGGGGATACGCGTTTTGAATCGCAACTCGGAGCCGTTCCGCAGATATTCGAGAAAAACGAATTTGGCACTCGGCCAAATCCCTAAAATAGGGGAAACCCGTGAAAGAAAGTGCAAAACGTAGGGAAATGTAGGGAGAAAATCAGTTTTTAATTAATATCTCGGCTAATTAAATTCGCACGAAGATGCCGATGGTCAATCCGGCGAGCCACGGGCATTCTGAATCCAACGGTACCTTCCGCTAAGCTCTACACCCAGCCGTTCCCGAGGAGATGATGTTACAAACACACAAACAGACAGAGGCACACAGATTTTAATAGTATAGACTAGCGGGCAAGCCCGCCAGCTGAGCGGGCTAAAGCCCATTACTTCAGGGGATGGATGCCTTCGAGGTATTCGAAAGTTGGACCTAACTACCAGTGTACAGCGAATTTACATTTGCTGCGCCCGCTTTGTTAACGTATGCATGCAGAAGATACTGCATGCGGAAAACCACGAAAACACACATGCAGCCAGCCCGCTCGCCGGGATTAGAAAGTTGGACCGAACTACCAGTGTTCAGCGATTTTACCGCTCAGCTGCTTGTACGAAGTGTAATCGCGAAAATTTTCGGGTGTGATATTCCAACAGTATACTCGTTGTTAAAATTCCTTTATTTAAATTCCTTTTGGTAAACTCCAACTGCTGTCTATATATTTTATACTTAACATCTCTTTTGTAATTATGTTTCATAACAGTAAATATATACTGGCATTTAAATGCCTTTAAAATAGTAGAAAACATTTAAAAGCATTATGTTACAATTTTTTCATGCTCGGAAGTAATACTTTTAACTGCGAGCAAACCTTTGATCTTAGTCGTAACTGTAACTGCTTTCGGCGGCGTTTGTTTACATTTTTCAAGCGTGGGTTTTCGAGCTGATCAGTTTTCGTCAGTTATCTTTGTTTACCTTCTAAAAATGTTCTTCGAAGGGTCTTCTAAGACTCTTGATAATATTTTAGTCGTGAATTTGTTCTATTTTGATTATACTGGTAATTTTTTTTTTACTTATGCTATCATAATGCATACTATTAGCAAGTAGTATCATAAACCCAAAGCATCAGCGGTTCTAAAATAAAACTCGTGCATGTGTGAAGAATATTCATGGCAGATGGTCATTTGTAGATGCTGTTACCGCAGAAAAAATTGCTGACACTTAAAATTTAGCGGATATGACAAATGATAAAAGTCCAGCGTGAAAATCAATTGTGAATACAACTGCGAGTGTAAAGGCAGCTGAGTTGAAAACAACTTTTCAATCTACATCAAATTCTAATCAAAATTTGATTGAAAAGTGTTCCTATATTTTAATGAACAGCGAAATGTTTGTTGCATAATGCTACAACAGTTCTTCAGATGTAATATGAAAGGGAATGTTTGGCTATTCAACTCGTTTGCAAATTGTGTAAGAAGGTGTTAATTTTAAAATATCAAAAATTGTAAAACCAAAACTTGCAGATTATAAAATTGCTGGTAAATAACAGAATGTTAAATAATAATATGTGCAATGCTATGGAAATTCTAAGAACAGATAACAATTATCAAAATATTTTGAATAATTAGGCAACGACCACAGGAAGTGTCATTTTTACTTCCGTGTGTAATGTAGTGGTGTAGCGTATTCAGCTACGGCAAAGCACTCGAGTGCAATCTGCCTAAGGGGAGGGATGCCTTCTTGTCGGCTTTTTAAAGGAAAGTGGCATGGGGAAAATAACAAAAACACCCATGCAGCCACCCCATTCACTGGGATTCGAATGTTGGGTGTTTGTAAAAGACGCAACTTTGTGGAACAAACTCATTTGCTCATTACAGTCCTATCCCTCGAGTATATCAAATATCATGTGAATCATGCCCATGTCTTGCATCTGCTGCACACCTTGTTCCATCATTGTGTGGATATAGCTCATATTGTGTCAATAGTGTTGTATGTGTCCAATATCCCCTGTATATACATTTGAAAATATATATGTACATACATATAAACCAAATTAGTTAGTCGCCTGTTTTTATCGCATTCAAAATAAATAAATAACAGAAAATAATTTTTAAAATCTACCGAGTAAGTATTGCAGATGGGTGGGCTGCACCCACTCAATTCTTTGCTGGTGTCTAAAATAGTTTCTGTGTGAAATTTGTGGAAATATTTTGTATTTAAATCAAAAACAGAAAAATAATTTTAAATCTATGATTAAAATTGTTTTTCTCACTTTCATTATTATTAACACGAAACCGAAGGGACTGAAGAATTTTTTCGTGTTAAAGGATATTGAAAAAAAAAAAAAAAAAAAACATATTTTCAACAAAATTAAGTTTATTAGAGTACATTTTATTTGCACAGATATGCATATAGGCATGTATTTAATAAAAAATCAATGAAACAAAATCATCCACAAGAACTGCATTATTCATTTCGTTTTCTTTGTCGGAATCTGCATCAATGATATTTTTTTAGCTTTGAACAAACTCCAAAATATCCTTGTCTCCAATTATTTGGGGCTGTACACACATTATCATCAACTACTGCAACTGTTGTTCTTTGGATAACACAGTAGGGCAGCACACAGAAACTTTTCCAAACGTTTCATAAAATGTCAGTCGTGTGAACCCGTAAGATATTTTACTGTACCTATGTCTATAAAAGACACAACTTTTGGACACAACAAAGACACAACTTTTTGTCTTTTATGTACCTATGTCTATAAAAGACACAACTTTGGGAAAGACATTACAGGCCTATCCCTTGAGTATATTAAATATCATGCAAAACAAAATATTTTATATGAATGAAATCAGTTATTGCGTCAATAGTTCAAAGAAAAACAGAAAATAATTTTTAAAATCTACCGAGTAAGTACGCCAGATGGGCGATCTACAATCCGTATTTATCTGAAAAGAAATAATAATAATAATAATAATTTCTTAGTTATAAGTTTATATTAAACACAAAAACTTGAACAGAAAAAAAAAATGTAAACAGAAAAAATTGGTGGGCTTTTGACGGCATAAACTGCCTGACACCTGGGGTCTCCTCTGCAACTTCATCGACCAGGGGGTTATTTTTTCTCCCAGGTATCAGCCCCTTCCCTGGTCTGCTGTTACAGAATCATAGACAAAATTGCATCACTATATATAAATATGGATATATATATATATATATATATATATTGATGCAATTGTATATACATATATACACACACGCACAATTAAGATATATATATATTTGTATGTGTTTACAAAAATGCAAGCAATGAATAAGAAAAATTATTTACAAAAATTTACATGTTCTATGTACACCTGAAAAGAAAAACATTTTAATTTGAATGAAATCATTTCTATATACACCTGAAAAAAAGTATTTACAAGTTCTATGTACATCTGAAAAGAAATGTATAAAAACATTTTAATTTGAATCAAATCATTTCTATATACACCTGAAAAAGAAATATTTTTATGTGATTGAAATCAGTTCCATAAATACCTAAAAAAGAAAAATACATAAAATGTTTTAAAATTAATGAACGCAATTGTATGTAGATCTGAAAAGGAAAATTTATAAAAAATATTTACAACATTGAAAAAATAATACAGCTTCCGATTGCCTAACTACTACAAATTCCACTTTGTAACAACAGACATAAAAGCCGACTAATGCATAATTCTCAAACTGTTTCAGCTTCATCTTGACTTGCTTCAATTTATCCCAGTCATCCAAAAACCTCAAATCTTTTTCATTTTTGCTTTGGCTTGATTAACTTCATTTTGTGTTGCAAAAATCTCACTGTTTCAATGTCTCGAGTAACTTTTTTACTGCAGAACCTCCCTGTAAACAATATTTCTTGTGAATACTTTAGAACATGCGGGCATCAAACGGCCTTGCTTCTTGGTGTCTTTCACTAAAACACGAACATTCCTCATAGACGAACATCTTGAAAAAGCTACGTAAAGCATTCCATGACTGAAAACTGGTTGCGGTAAATAAATCCCAACTTTCTTAAGTGTCTGTCCCTGTGACTTATTAATGGTCATACAAAATGCAAGCCTGATGGGAAACTGTCTTCGCTTGAGCTGAAAGGGGAGGTTTGAATCTGATGGTGAAAGTTCAACACGTGGAATGAAAACTCTCGATCCAGCATTCTGTCCAGAGATGACTTCACAATCTAAAACGTTTGGCATAATTCTCTTCACAATGAGCCTTGTTCCGTTGCAGAGTCCAACCGATGGATGTAGATTTCGTAGAAGCATAACTATAACTCCAACTTTCAAATTCAGACGATGAGGTGGCATTCCAGAAGGCGTCAGGCTGTGGATGAAATCCAGCTGATACGTTTCTTGTTCTTCTTCGTCATCGCAAATAACCGAGTCTGCACTGTAGTGCGTGAAAACTTGACCTGGAAACGTGGAAAGAATTTCTTCATTAAGCTTCAGAGCTTCCTCGTTCTTTGGACATAAAATCGCTTTACTGGCCAAGTCTTGTAAGTCGAATTCATTACCGCAGCTAAACATTTCTTCTACTATCGATCTGTTGACCACACACAAAGATGGAATTTCGATAATGTCTTCGTCCAAGCCACTGTCATTTTTAAGACGACCGTCTCCCAACTGCGGAAGCCATTCTGAAAATTCTTGTTCTTCCGGATTCAATCGCATAGTGGTGGAAAGCGTGCATTGTTTGAAATGTGGCCACAAAAAGGAGTTCCTGAGGCAGCTCTCGATCGCAGAAGTTCGGTTTCCATGTGCGACAACAGGTAATGTTTGTCTCCAGTCACCTCCTAAAACTAAGGTTTTACCGCCAAAAGGAACATCCAGTCCGGTCAAGTCTCTCAGCAATCTGTCGACAGCCTCCAAAGCGTAATGAGGCGTCATGGTGCATTCATCCCATATGAAAAGTTTCGCAGTCTTCAAGTACCTTCCTTCAGCGCTATCTTGTCTCACACGGCACGAAGAATTTTCCAGAAGTGGAACGGGCAACTTGAAAGTAGAGTGTACAGTTCTTCCACCGGTCAACAGCACAGCAGCAATGCCTGTCCACGCAACGGGAATGGCAACGGGGCCCATTCCTCGAACAGCATGAAGGATCGTCCTAAAAAGGAAAGTTTTTCCAGCTCCGGCAAACGCATTAACACAAAATGTCTTCGGTGTGTTAGGATTCTCATCTCGTACAGCTTCCAAAACCAAGTCGTAAACTAATTTCTGTTCAGGATTCAACATCCCGTTCAACACTTCGGCTTGTTCGTTTTCATACTGGACATCGAACTGCGGGACTTCGAGAGAAACAGCATCAGTCAGTGTTGGTTGCGGGAGACCAAGAGAACATAGCGAAACATTGTGCACTTCTAACTGGTCTTCTATACTTCTCAGTGCAAGGCTGAAACTGTCTTCTAAGGAGTAAGATCTCGCAAAATCT
Source organism: Stegodyphus dumicola (assembly GCF_044657685.1). NCBI lineage: Eukaryota > Metazoa > Arthropoda > Arachnida > Araneae > Eresidae > Stegodyphus > Stegodyphus dumicola. The sequence continues at coordinate 143,720,137 of NC_140777.1, forward strand.
TCAGAAAGGGACTCTTTGAATTCATTCCACAAAGCGACGGGTTCCGCAGGGTTGCAGAAAACACAGATGAAGCAAAAAAGCTGTCTTAGCTGCGGTGGCATTTGAAAAGCTGATGCTTCTGCCAGAGTATTTTTCCATTCTTCGTCGTCTTGCAGCAGATGCCTTGCACGGCAGGCTTCCTTGAACGTTGAATACTCCACACCTTCGTAAGTTCTTAAGTCGGCAAAACTCTTCGCTCCTTTAACGTGACACAGCAGCAACCTCAGATGGAAACGCTCAACATCTTTCGGGCTAACAGAATACATTCTTGAAATGATGTAATCTCCAAGTCTAACTCGTGTCTGCCAGGCATGATTCCTCCAGGTGAAATGTTTAGGAATTTCGGCATACAGGTAACCATTCGCTTCGGGAACTGTCCTGTTCAGTTCAAACCATCCGGTGAGCATGGTATTTTTCTCGGCAGCTCTCTGGAAAGCATTCCTTTCTTCGGATTCGGCAAAATAGACGGGCTGCAGGTTTTCCAAATGAACCGGTAGTCGTATGATGGAGTGCGACTTAGAATGCATTCTTTTTTCAAACAGCCTCCACGCTGCTTCAGGGGCAGACACGTATCTTGCATTTAAGAAGCATTTGATCTCGTCCCACATTAAAGTTCTATCTCCAGATTCTTCCAGAACAACTTTAGCTGCATCATGACCCTTGTACACGTATTTGAACAAATACTTCACCGATTTTATGGAGCTGCATACTTCAACGTTTATGTGGGCGTTGTACTTTTTCGATAAATACGGATTGTAAGGAACGACCCATCTGTTATCGATGGCATGACCCTTGATCACGATAAAGTTTCCATCGTCCCTTCTTCTGTAGAGTGGGTAGCCATTCACGTTCTCTTTAGTTTCTGCCTGAAACGGTTTCGGAAATCCTTTCGAACATACACCATCACTCATGCAGGGAGAGTTTCTATTCAGTTCACCGCAGGGTCCGTGAATCATCGATGACTTCACAGTGTTGTGTAGCTCCGGATGTCGAGCAGCATCTGGAAGTTCAGCACACACCAGCGAGTCGATGCACTCTGCATCTCTTATTTTGTCTTCTTCCGCTAAAAACAACAAAAGGTGCATATGAGGCAATCCTCTCTTCTGAAATTCGATGACGTGTATATCTGCAATGGTCGCACCTAAGATGTGATTCTTTGTCAAATCTTGCATCAAAGCCGTTTTCTTCAGGTCAAATACCCTCGAAACGATGTCCGGGCGATCGTGAGCCTTCTGTCCTGGGAATAAGTTTTCTGTTATTTCCGGCCATTTAGGGTTGCACGTGAAAGTCAAAAACAGATCCGGTTTACCAAAGTCGCGCACAATGGCCATCGAGTCCTGATAGTTTTGCTGCATGCAGCGAGGGCTTCCTATAAACGTTGACGGAAGTATAACCGGTATTCCAGGGCGGACGCCCGTCTCTTGACCAACTCTGTAAATGTGATCGGCAAGACCCATGTAAGTTTCCACTCTCAGATTCGTCTGATGGCTCCGGAGGTACGCAATCCTGTTGCCTTCAACTTTTACGTATGCATCCACGAGATACTGCTGAAACAATTTCCGGCCATACAAAATCGGGTTGTAGCAATCTCGTCGTACGGACACCCTGTGACTGTAAAACTGTAACTCTGTGTATTGCTGTCCGACTCTGAATCCTTGCTCGCCGTGAGGAAAGAAAAGTACGTACGTCATGGGTTCCAAGTTGGGATTTAAGGTACTGATGTTGATGAGACCGCCACCTCTCGGATGGATCACGATGTCTCGGTTTCGATGGAGGAGCGCCGTCCGTACTTTTGAAGACGACTGCAACTTCATTTTCTTTCGGAGCATTGTAACGTCCCCTGTGCTCGCCTGCAGCAACACTTTCACCCTTGATGTACATGCGGATATCCGCAGCAGTTTCGGCACCTTGCTCTCGTACAGTTTCTTCTTCGAATTCCTTCAGCATCTTGTAGGCTTCCGCATATGGATTAACGTTCCTTAAAACTGTGTCCAACTGTCTCAGGAGTTCGGCGTTCAGGGCAACATTTCCAAATATGTTCATTCTCTTCCTGAGGGCTTGATCCGAATCTAAAATGTACAGCTGAGCATACTGTTCTTGACCGGGATGAGGCGGATGAAGGTGGCTCGTTCGATGATATATGGCACCGTGAATCCTGAAGCAGTAGGGACCCGAAGCCGAAGGCATTTCTATATTGGCACCCAATGAAGCAAAACTGAGCAGGCAGTTGTAAGTACGTATGTTGGCAAAAAACTCTTCAGAAAACGGGTGGTTCCCATTCATTAAATTGTGCCATTCTTCTAGATATCTTCTTTCAGCTTCGACAATTTTCCCATTGTTACAGCAGTGCATGTATCTTCCTCTTGCATTCCTTTCTCCCGTAAAGAACAATCCGTTGCAGAGATCGCAGGAAGCTTCCATTGAACCGGCGCTGTGTTGCTCAACATAAACTTCGAGTCCACATCTTCCTGCATTGTGAAGAGTGCTGCGTGAACGTTGTGCTGCATTCATGCGTAGCCTGTCTTCTCGTACGGACATTGTTTCTTCGGATAGGACTTGTCTGTGGCGTGCAGCGTCTCGCGTTCTTCGTGTAGCAGCGTCCTCTTCCGACTCTTCCGCTCGAACTTGACGATGACGATGAGAATCCAGTCTGTGCCTCCTACTGGTTTCTTCTTCACTTTCTTGAGCACGCAAATTTTCTTGACATTGGGATTGCCTGCTGAGTCTCCTAATGGTTTCTTGTTCCGTTTCTGCAGCACGTAAATTTTCTTGATGTTGAGCTTTCCTGCCGAGTCTCGTAGCGGTTTCTTCTTCCGTTTCTTGAGCGCGTAGGTTTGCTTGCCGACGTGCTTGCGTGCTCAGTCTCGCAGCAGTTTCTTCTTCATTTTCTGCAGCTCGCCGTAAACTCTGTGCTTCAGCTCTTCGTCTTCTTGATGCATCTCCTGTAATGCCTCTTTTCCGTTTCGGCATTTCAGTACGTTAAAAAAAGCACTACTAAAATATTAACTCGACTCAAAAAATTGACTACGCAGATGAAAGAAAAAAATTGCTCATTAAACCAATACTGCTGGAAAAAAAATTAATGCATTCTATATGTATACAACACAAATTTTAAAATAATCCTAGACTAAATGAAAAATTTTCCACTTAAGAGCAAATTAATTTTAAAAAATCAAAAATGTAAAACAAAAACTTCCCTGTTAAAAAATTGCTGGCAAATAAGAAATAATATGGGTAATATTATGAAAAATTCCAAGCACAGATAAAAATTATGAAAATATTTCTAATAATTAGGTCAATCTGAGAACAATGCACATAAACAGAAAATGAAAACCTAAACACAAAATAAATAAAAGGTATAAATACAAATATAAATTAGGAACTTCTGAAATCAATTCTGAAATTCAAATAACAAACCTAACAAAATAACAAATCTAATAAAATATAGAACATTCGATCGCCTTAAAACGATAATTGTTATCGCACACAGGAAAATGTCAAAAATATAAAATGTAAATGCAATTTATCGAGCAACAATAACAGAAATATAAAACACGAATGAATAGATCTTTAAAAAAATACAAAATAATACATTAAATATATAAAAAGAGTCACCAAGTTAATGTTCCGAAGAATTCTCAAGTTCTAAACTAACAGGAGCATATAAAAGTCTAAAATACTACTTTAAATTACTAAAACTACAAATATAAATGCAAAAAACAATCAAATATCCTGTAAAAAGAAATAAAGATTAAGTGCAATGAGTAATAATAAGAATATTTACGAAATTTGAAATGCTGGAAAAAATTGCGACGGTCTCCTTCCAAATCCAAAATTCGTAAATAAATTTTTTGTTGCCAAACCAGGAAACTAAACTTTTGATTCTATTTGATCTGTTGCCAGACCGGGAAACAAAACTTTTTATTTTATCTATGACGTCATTTACTCGACTTATCAAGGGCATAAACCAATCTACATTCAACTAACGACAACTAAATGAAGAGAATGTTTCTATTTTTAGTTTTATTTTAGCTTTTCAGTTTATTCCTTTAAGTTATTTTAATTTTTTATTCTTAGTTTGTTAGTGGCGAACGGCCTTGGCGTTCCCATAGCATTTTTATCTCGGACGACTGCCGAGACTGTTGCCACTCGGAAGACTGAGTGCCGAAACTATTGTTTTCGCAGTTTTTAATTAATAACTCCGTGGATTATTGTCGTACGAAGATGGGACCGGTATCGATGGATTTGTTGATTTTTTTCGAATCCGGAGATATGCGTTTCGAATTCCAACTCGGCGCCGTTCCCAAGTTATTCGAGAAAAACGAATTTGGCACTCGGCCAAATCCCTAAAATAGGGGAAAACGGGTGAAAGAAAGTGCAAAACGTAGGGAAACGTAGGGGAAAAAGCAGTTTTTAATTAATATCTCGGCTAATTAAAGTCGCACGAAGATGCCGATGGTCAATATGGCGAGCCACGGGAATTCTGAATCCAACGGTACCTTCCGCTAAGCTCTACACCCAGCCGTTCTTGAGAAGATGATGTTACAAACACACAAACAGACAGAGGCACACAGATTTTAATAGTATAGACTAGCGGGCAAGCCCGCCAGCTGAGCGGGCTGAAGCCCATTACTTCAGGGGATGGATGCCTTCGTGGTATTCGAAAGTTGGACCTAACTACCAGTGTACAGCGATTTTACATTTGCTGCGCCCGCTTTGTTAACGTATGCATGCAGAAGATACTGCATGCGGAAAACCACGAAAACACACATGCAGCCAGCCCGCTCGCCGGGATTAGAAAGTTGGACCGAACTACCAGTGTTCAGCGATTTTACCGCTCAGCTGCTTGTACGCAGTGTAATCGCGAAAATTTTCGGGTGTGATATTCCAACAGTATACTCGTTGTTAAAATTCCTTTATTTAAATTCTTTTTGGTAAACTCCAACTGCTGTCTATATATTTTATACTTAACATCTCTTTTGTAATTATGTTTCATAACAGTAAATATATACTGGCATTTAAATGCCTTTAAAATAGTAGAAAACATTTAAAAGCATTATGTTACAATTTTTTCATGCTCGGAAGTAATACTTTTAACTGCGAGCAAACCTTTGATCTTAGTCGTAACTGTAACTGCTTTCGGCGGCGTTTGTTTACATTTTTCAAGCGTGGGTTTTCGAGCTGATCAGTTTTCGTCAGTTATCTTTGTTTACCTTCTAAAAATGTTCTTCGAAGGGTCTTCTAAGACTCTTGATAATATTTTAGTCGTGAATTTGTTCTATTTTGATTATACTGGTAATTTTTTTTTACTTATGCTATCATAATGCATACTATTAGCAAGTAGTATCATAAACCCAAAGCATCAGCGGTTCTAAAATAAAACTCGTGCATGTGTGAAGAATATTCATGGCAGATGGTCATTTGTAGATGCTGTTACCGCAGAAAAAATTGCTGACACTTAAAATTTAGCGGATATGACAAATGATAAAAGTCCAGCGTGAAAATCAATTGTGAATACAACTGCGAGTGTAAAGGCAGCTGAGTTGAAAACAACTTTTCAATCTACATCAAATTCTAATCAAAATTTGATTGAAAAGTGTTCCTATATTTTAATGAACAGCGAAATGTTTGTTGCATAATGCTACAACAGTTCTTCAGATGTAATATGAAAGGGAATGTTTGGCTATTTAACTCGTTTGCAAATTGTGTAAGAAGGTGTTAATTTTAAAAAATCAAAAATTGTAAAACCAAAACTTGCAGATTATAAAATTGCTGGTAAATAACAGAATGTTAAATAATAATATGTGCAATGGAATGTACACATGGAATATGTACACATGGAAATTCTAAGAACAGATAACAATTATCAAAATATTTTGAATAATTAGGCAACGACCACAGGAAGTGTCATTTTTACTTCCGTGTGTAATGTAGTGGTGTAGCGTATTCAGCTACGGCAAAGCACTCGAGTGCAATCTGCCTAAGGGATGCGTTCTTGTCGGCTTTTTAAAGGAAAGTGGCATGGGGAAAATAACAAAAACACCCATGCAGCCACCCCATTCACTGGGATTCGAATGTTGGGTGTTTGTAAAAGACGCAACTTTGTGGAACAAACTCATTTGCTCATTACAGTCCTATCCCTCGAGTATATCAAATATCATGTGAATCATGCCCATGTCTTGCATCTGCTGCACACCTTGTCCCATCATTGTGTGGATATAGCTCATATTATGTCAATAGTGTTGTATGTGTCCAATATCCCCTGTATATACATTTGAAAATATATATGTACATACATATAAACCAAATTAGTTAGTCGCCTGTTTTTATCGCATTCAAAATAAATAAATAACAGAAAATAATTTTTAAAATCTACCGAGTAAGTATTGCAGATGGGTGGGCTGCACCCACTCAATTCTTTGCTGGTGTCTAAAATAGTTTCTGTGTGAAATTTGTGGAAATATTTTGTATTTAAATCAGAAACAGAAAAATAATTTTAAATCTATGATTAAAATTGTTTTTCTCACTTTCATTATTATTAACACGAAACCGAAGGGACTGAAAAATTTTTTCGTGTTAAAGGATATTGAAAAAAAAAAAAAAAACATATTTTCAACAAAATTAAGTTTATTAGAGTACATTTTATTTGCACAGATATGCATATAGGCATGTATTTAATAAAAAATCAATGAAACAAAATCATCCACAAGAACTGCATTATTAATTTCGTTTTCTTTGTCGGAATCTGCTTCAATGATATTTTTTTAGCTTTGAACAAACTCCAAAATATCCTTGTCTCCAATTATTTGGGGCTCTACACACATTATCATCAACTACTGCAACTGTTGTTCTTTGGATAACACAGTAGGGCAGCACACAGAAACTTTTCCAAACGTTTCATAAAATGTCAGTCGTGTGAACCCGTAAAATATTTTACTGTACCTATGTCTATAAAAGACACAACTTTGGGAAAGACATTACAGGCCTATCCCTTGAGTATATTAAATATCATGCAAAACAAAATATTTTATATGAATGAAATCAGTTATTGCGTCAATAGTTCAAAGAAAAACAGAAAATAATTTTTAAAATCTACCGAGTAAGTACGCCAGATGGGCGAGCTACAATCCGTATTTATCTGAAAAGAAATAATAATAATAATAATAATTTCATAGTTATAAGTTTATATTAAACACAAAAACTTGAACAGAAAAAAAATGTAAACAGAAAAAATTGGTGGGCTTTTGACGGCATAAACTGCCTGACACCTGGGGTCTCCTCTGCAACCTCATCGACCAGGGGGTTATTTTTTCTCCCAGGTATCAGCCCCTTCCCTGGTCTGCTGTTACAGAATCATAGACAAAATTGCATCACTATATATAAATATGTATATATATATATATATATATATATATATATATATTGATGCAATTGTATATACATATATACACACACGCACAATTAAGATATATATATATTTGTATGTGTTTACAAAAATGCAAGCAATGAATAAGAAAAATTATTTACAAAAATTTACATGTTCTATGTACACCTGAAAAGAAAAACATTTTAATTTGAATGAAATCATTTCTATATACACCTGAAAAAAAGTATTTACAAGTTCTATGTACATCTGAAAAGAAATGTATAAAAACATTTTAATTTGAATCAAATCATTTCTATATACACCTGAAAAAGAAATATTTTTATGTGATTGAAATCAGTTCCATAAATACCTAAAAAAGAAAAATACATAAAATGTTTTAAAATTAATGAACGCAATTGTATGTAGACCTGAAAAGGAAAATTTATAAAAAATATTTACAACATTGAAAAAATAATACAGCTTCCGATTGCCTAACTACTACAAATTCCACTTTGTAACAACAGACATAAAAGCCGACTAATGCATAATTCTCAAACTGTTTCAGCTTCATCTTGACTTGCTTCAATTTATCCCAGTCATCCAAAAACCTCAAATCTTTTTCATTTTTGCTTTGGCTTGATTAACTTCATTTTGTGTTGCAAAAATCTCACTGTTTCAATGTCTCGAGTAACTTTTTTACTGCAGAACCTCCCTGTAAACAATATTTCTTGTGAATACTTTAGAACATGCGGGCATCAAACGGCCTTGCTTCTTGGTGTCTTTCACTAAAACACGAACATTCCTCATAGACGAACATCTTGATAAAGCTACGTAAAGCATTCTATGACTGAAAACTGGTTGCGGTAAATAAATCCCAACTTTCTTAAGTGTCTGTCCCTGTGACTTATTAATAGTCATACAAAATGCAAGCCTGATGGGAAACTGTCTTCGCTTGAGCTGAAAGGGGAGGTTTGAATCTGATGGTGAAAGTTCAACACGTGGAATGAAAACTCTCGATCCAGCATTCTGTCCAGAGATGACTTCACAATCTAAAACTTTTGGCATAATTCTCTTCACAATGAGCCTTGTTCCGTTGCAGAGTCCAACCGATGGATGTAGATTTCGTAGAAGCATAACTATAACTCCAACTTTCAAATTCAGACGATGAGGTGGCATTCCAGAAGGCGTCAGGCTGTGGATGAAATCCAGCTGATACGTTTCTTGTTCTTCTTCGTCATCGCAAATAACCGAGTCTGCACTGTAGTGCGTGAAAACTTGACCTGGAAACGTGGAAAGAATTTCTTCATTAAGCTTCAGAGCTTCCTCGTTCTTTGAACATAAAATCGCTTTACTGGCCAAGTCTTGTAAGTCGAATTCATTACCGCAGCCAAACATTTCTTCTACTATCGATCTGTTGACCACACACAAAGATGGAATTTCGATAATGTCTTCGTCCAAGCCACTGTCATTTTTAAGACGACCGTCTCCCAACTGCAGAAGCCATTCTGAAAATTCTTGTTCTTCCGGATTCAATCGCATATTGGTGGAAAGCGTGCATTGTTTGAAATGTGGCCACAAAAAGGAGTTCCTGAGGCAGCTCTCGATCGCAGAAGTTCGGTTTCCATGTGCGACAACAGGTAATGTTTGTCTCCAGTCACCTCCTAAAACTAAGGTTTTACCGCCAAAAGGAACATCCAGTCCGGTCAAGTCTCTCAGCAATCTGTCGACAGCTTCCAAAGCGTAATGAGGCGTCATGGTGCATTCATCCCATATGAAAAGTTTCGCAGTCTTCAAGTACCTTCCTTCAGCGCTATCTTGTCTCACACGGCACGAAGAATTTTCCAGAAGTGGAACGGGCAACTTGAAAGTAGAGTGTACAGTTCTTCCACCGGTCAACAGCACAGCAGCAATGCCTGTCCACGCAACGGGAATGGCAACGGGGCCCATTCCTCGAACAGCATGAAGGATCGTCCTAAAAAGGAAAGTTTTTCCAGCTCCGGCAAACGCATTAACACAAAATGTCTTCGGTGTGTTAGGATTCTCATCTCGTACAGCTTCCAAAACCAACTCGTAAACTAATTTCTGTTCAGGATTCAACATCCCGTTCAACACTTCGGCTTGTTCGTTTTCATACTGGACATCGAACTGCGGGACTTCGAGAGAAACAGCATCAGTCAATGTTGGTTGCGGGAGACCAAGAGAACATAGCGAAACATTGTGCACTTCTAACTGGTCTTCTATACTTCTCAGTGCAAGGCTGAAACTGTCTTCTAAGGAGTAAGATCTCGCAAAATCTTCAGAAAGGGACTCTTTGAATTCATTCCACAAAGCGACGGGTTCCGCAGGGTTGCAGAAAACACAGATGAAGCAAAAAAGCTGTCTTAGCTGCGGTGGCATTTGAAAAGCTGATGCTTCTGCCAGAGTATTTTTCCATTCTTCGTCGTCTTGCAGCAGATGCCTTGCACGGCAGGCTTCCTTGAACGTTGAATACTCCACACCTTCGTAAGTTCTTAAGTCGGCAAAACTCTTCGCTCCTTTAACGTGACACAGCAGCAACCTCAGATGGAAACGCTCAACATCTTTCGGGCTAACAGAATACATTCTTGAAATGATGTAATCTCCAAGTCTAACTCGTGTCTGCCAGGCATGATTCCTCCAGGTGAAATGTTTAGGAATTTCGGCATACAGGTAACCATTCGCTTCGGGAACTATCCTGTTCAGTTCAAACCATCCGGTGAGCATGGTATTTTTCTCGGCAGCTCTCTGGAAAGCATTCCTTTCTTCGGATTCGGCAAAATAGACGGGCTGCAGGTTTTCCAAATGAACCGGTAGTCGTATGATGGAGTGCGACTTAGAATGCATTCTTTTTTCAAACAGCCTCCACGCTGCTTCAGGGGCAGACACGTATCTTGCATTTAAGAAGCATTTGATCTCGTCCCACATTAAAGTTCTATCTCCAGATTCTTCCAGAACAACTTTAGCTGCATCATGACCCTTGTACACGTATTTGAACAAATACTTCACCGATTTTATGGAGCTGCATACTTCAACGTTTATGTGGGCGTTGTACTTTTTCAATAAATACGGATTGTAAGGAACGACCCATCTGTTATCGATGGCATGACCCTTGATCACGATAAAGTTTCCATCGTCCCTTCTTCTGTAGAGTGGGTAGCCATTCACGTTCTCTTTAGTTTCTGCCTGAAACGGTTTCGGAAATCCTTTCGAACATACACCATCACTCATGCAGGGAGAGTTTCTATTCAGTTCACCGCAGGGTCCGTGAATCATCGATGACTTCACAATGTTGTGTAGCTCCGGATGTCGAGTAGCATCTGGAAGTTCAGCACGCACCAGCGAGTCGATGCACTCTGCATCTCTTATTTTGTCTTCTTCCGCTAAAAATAACAAAAGGTGCATATGAGGCAATCCTCTCTTCTGAAATTCGATGACGTGTATATCTGCAATGGTCGCACCTAAGATGTGATTCTTTGTCAAATCTTGCATCAAAGCCGTTTTCTTCAGGTCAAATACCCTCGAAACGATGTCCGGGCGATCGTGAGCCTTCTGTCCTGGGAATAAGTTTTCTGTTATTTCCGGCCATTTAGGGTTGCACGTGAAAGTCAGAAACAGATCCGGTTTACCAAAGTCGCGCACAATGGCCATCGAGTCCTGATAGTTTTGCTGCATGCAGCGAGGGCTTCCTATAAACGTTGACGGAAGTATAACCGGTATTCCAGGGCGGACGCCCGTCTCTTGACAAACTCTGTAAATGTGATCGGCAAGACCCATGTAAGTTTCCACTCTCAGATTCGTGTGATGGCTCCGGAGGTACGCAATCCTGTTGCCTTCAACTTTTACGTATGCATCCACGAGATACTGCTGAAACAATTTCCGGCCATACAAAATCGGGTTGTAGCAATCTCGTCGTACGGACACCCTGTGACTGTAAAACTGTAACTCTGTGTATTGCTGTCCGACTCTGAATCCTTGCTCGCCGTGAGGAAAGAAAAGTACGTACGTCATGGGTTCCAACTTGGGATTTAAGGTACTGATGTTGATGAGACCGCCACCTCTCGGATGGATCACGATGTCTCGGTTTCGATGGAGGAGCGCCGTCCGTACTCTTGAAGACGACTGCAACTTCATTTTCTTTCGGAGCATTGTAACGTCCCCTGTGCTCGCCTGCAGCAACACCTTCACCCTTGATGTACATGCGGATATCCGCAGCAGTTTCGGCACCTTGCTCTCGTACAGTTTCTTCTTCGAATTCCTTCAGCATCTTGTAGGCTTCCGCATATGGATTAACGTTCCTTAAAACTGTGTCCAACTGTCTCAGGAGTTCGGCGTTCAGGGCAACATTTCCAAATATGTTCATTCTCTTCCTGAGGGCTTGATCCGAATCTAAAATGTACAGCTGAGCATACTGTTCTTGACCGGGATGAGGCGGATGAAGGTGGCTCGTTCGATGATATATGGCACCGTGAATCCTGAAGCAGTAGGGACCCGAAGCCGAAGGCATTTCTATATTGGCACCCAATGAAGCAAAACTGAGCAGGCAGTTGTAAGTACGTATGTTGGCAAAAAACTCTTCAGAAAACGGGTGGTTCCCATTCATTAAATTGTGCCATTCTTCTAGATATCTTCTTTCAGCTTCGACAATTTTCCCATTGTTACAGCAGTGCATGTATCTTCCTCTTGCATTCCTTTCTCCCGTAAAGAACAATCCGTTGCAGAGATCGCAGGAAGCTTCCATTGAACCGGCGCTGTGTTGCTCAACATAAACTTCGAGTCCACATCTTCCTGCATTGTGAAGAGTGCTGCGTGAACGTTGTGCTGCATTCATGCGTAGCCTGTCTTCTCGTACGGACATTGTTTCTTCGGATAGGACTTGTCTGTGGCGTGCAGCGTCTCGCGTTCTTCGTGTAGCAGCGTCCTCTTCCGACTCTTCCGCTCGAACTTGACGATGACGATGAGAATCCAGTCTGTGCCTCCTACTGGTTTCTTCTTCACTTTCTTGAGCACGCAAATTTTCTTGACATTGGGATTGCCTGCTGAGTCTCCTAATGGTTTCTTGTTCCGTTTCTGCAGCACGTAAATTTTCTTGATGTTGAGCTTTCCTGCCGAGTCTCGTAGCGGTTTCTTCTTCCGTTTCTTGAGCGCGTAGGTTTGCTTGCCGACGTGCTTGCGTGCTCAGTCTCGCAGCAGTTTCTTCTTCATTTTCTGCAGCTCGCCGTAAACTCTGTGCTTCAGCTCTTCGTCTTCTTGATGCATCTCCTGTAATGCCTCTTTTCCGTTTCGGCATTTCAGTACGTTAAAAAAAGCACTACTAAAATATTAACTCGACTCAAAAAATTGACTACGCAGATGAAAGAAAAATATTGCTCATTAAACCAATACTGCTGGAAAAAAAATTAATGCATTCTATATGTATACAACACAAATTTTAAAATAATCCTAGACTAAATGAAAAATTTTCCACTTAAGAGCAAATTAATTTTTAAAAATCAAAAATGTAAAACAAAAACTTCCCTGTTAAAAAATTGCTGGCAAATAAGAAATAATATGGGTAATATTATGAAAAATTCCAAGCACAGATAAAAATTATGAAAATATTTCTAATAATTAGGTCAATCTGAGAACAATGCACATAAACAGAAAATGAAAACCTAAACACAAAATAAATAAAAGGTATAAATACAAATATAAATTAGGAACTTCTGAAATCAATTCTGAAATTCAAATAAGAAACCTAACAAAATAACAAATCTAATAAAATATAGAACATTCGATCGCCTTAAAACGATAATTGTTATCGCACACAGGAAAATGTCAAAAATATAAAATGTAAATGCAATTTATCGAGCAACAATAACAGAAATATAAAACACGAATGAATAGATCTTTAAAAAAATACAAAATAATACATTAAATATATATAAAGAGTCACCAAGTTAATGTTCCGAAGAATTCTCAAGTTCTAAACTAACAGGAGCATATAAAAGTCTAAAATACTACTTTAAATTACTAAAACTACAAATATAAATGCAAAAAACAATCAAATATCCTGTAAAAAGAAATAAAGATTAAGTGCAATGAGTAATAATAAGAATATTTACGAAATTTGAAATGCTGGAAAAAATTGCGACGGTCTCCTTCCAAATCCAAAATTCGTAAATAAATTTTTTGTTGCCAAACCACGAAACTAAACTTTTGATTCTATTTGATCTGTTGCCAGACCGGGAAACAAAACTTTTTATTTTATCTATGACGTCATTTACTCGACTTATCAAGGGCATAAACCAATCTACATTCAACTAACGACAACTAAATGAAGAGAATGTTTCTATTTTTAGTTTTATTTTAGCTTTTCAGTTTATTCCTTTAAGTTATTTTAATTTTTTATTCTTAGTTTGTTAGTGGCGAACGGCCTTGGCGTTCCCATAGCATTTTTATCTCCGACGACTGCTTAGACTGTTGCCACTCGGAAGACTGAGTGCCGAAATTATTGTTTTCGCAGTTTTTAATTAATAACTCCGCGGATTATTGTCGTACGAAGATGGGACCGGTATCGATGGATTCGTTGATTTTTTTCGAATACGGGGATATGCGTTTCGAATCGCAACTCGGAGCCGTTCCGCAGATATTCGAAAAAAACGAATTTGGCACTCGGCCAAATCCCTAAAATAGGGGAAACCCGTGAAAGAAAGTGCAAAACGTAGGGAAATGTAGGGGAAAAATCAGTTTTTAATTAATATCTCGGCTAATTAAAGTCGCACGAAGATGCCGATGGTCAATATGGCGAGCCACGGGCATTCTGAATCCAACGGTACCTTCCGCTAAGCTCTACACCCAGCCGTTCTTGAGAAGATGATGTTACAAACACACAAACAGACAGAGGCACACAGATTTTAATAGTATAGACTAGCGGGCAAGCCCGCCAGCTGAGCGGGCTGAAGCCCGCTAATCATTGTTCGTTTTTAAAAGATATCCTATGTTAAATTTGGCCGGTATTGAAAAGTTGAACCGAACTACTATTTTTAGCGGCATTCCGCGGGCTTCCCCCGCTTTTTTCACCTATGCATCCAGAAGTTACCGCATACACTATACATATGCGGAAAATCACGAAAACACCCATGCTTCCAGCCCTTTCGCGGGTATTCGAAATTTGGACCGAAATACCAGTGTTCAGCGCTTTTGGGCGGGAGCCCGCCCAAAACAGTGTTCACGTGTGCATGCAAAAGATACTGCGTACACCGTACACATGCGTAAAATCACGAAAACACCCCTCCAGCCAGCCCGCTGCCGATTCGAAAGTTGGACCGAAATACAATTTTTCAGCGATTTTGCGCGTGCTGTGCCCGCTTTATTCACGTATGCATGCTGAAGATGGTGCATAAACGATACACATGCGTAAAATCACGAAAACAAACATGGAGCCTGCCTGTTCGCCGGTATTCGAAAGTTGGACCGAATTACCAGTGTTATGTGGCTTTGCGCGGGCTCTGCCCGCTTTATTCACATATACACCCAGAAGATACTCCATACACTATACACATGCGTAAAATCACGAAAACACCCATGGAGCCAGCCAGTTCGTCGGGATTCGAAATTACCGCATTACCAGAACCGCATTACCAGTATTCTGTGCCCGCTTTATTCACGTATGCATCCATGAGATACTTTATAAACGATACACATGCGAACAATCACGAAAACACCCATGCAGCCAGCCCGCTCGCCAAGATTCGAAAGTTTGAGCGAACTACCAGTGTTCAGCGGTTTTACCCGGTATCCGCGCGCTGTATTCACGTATGCATCCAAATTGTATATACAGTACCCCGGAATTCGAAAGTAGGACCGAAATACCAGTGTTCAGCGATTTTGTGGAGCGGGCTGCGCCCGCTTTATACACATAAGCATGGAGAGGATACTGCATAAACGATACACATGAGTTAAAGCAAGAAAACACCCGGGGAGCCAGCTCGTTCGCCGACACCGAAAGTTGGATCGAACTACCAGCGTTAAGAGGTTTTGAGCAGGCTGCGCCCACTTTTATCACATATGCATCCAGAAATCACTTTATACACTATACACATGCGGAAAATCAGGAAAACACCCATGCAGCCAGCCCGCTCGCAGAGATTCGAATGTTTGACCGAACTACCAGTGTTCAGCGGTTTTACCCGGTATCCGCGCGCTGTATTCACGTATGCGACCAAATTTTATGTACAGTACCCCGGAATTCGAAAGTTGGACCGAACTACCAGTGTTCTGTAGTTTTGCGCGGGCTGCTCCCGCTTTATTCAAGTATGCATGCAGAAGATACCGCATACACGTTACACACGCGAAAAATCCCGAAAACACACATTGAGCCCCAACACGGTCGCTGGGATTCGAAAGTTGGACCGAACTACCAGTAATCAGAGGTTTTGAGCGAATTTCGGCCGCTTTATTCACTTATGCATCCAGAAGATGCTGCGTACACGAGGCACATGCGTAAAATCACGCAAACACCCATGGACCCAGCCCGTTCGCCGGGATTCGAAATTAGGACCGAACTACCAGAGTTCAGCTTTATTCATTTATGCATCCAGAAGACACTGCATACACAACAGATATGCGTAAAATCACAAAAAACATGAGTGTAGCCTGCCTGCTCACCGGGATTCGAAAGTTACCGTATACCATCTCAAAGGAGCAAAGAAAAATCTTTAATCTAAAAAAAAAAAAAAAAAAAAAAAGTGTGAATTTAATTTTTATTGGTGCGAACTTATTTAAAATATCATTTGCATTAAAAGATAATATCTAAATTAAGTGCACGTATCTAATAACATAAAAAAATATATTATTCCAAAAAATCAAATTTATTATTAAAAAAATAACAACATATTTTTAAAAAATAGCTTTTTCAGATTTTTTAATTAATATCCCAGCTGATTAAAGTTGTACAACTTCAAGAACGTCATCATTTAAATTTAATGTAATATAATAACTTTTATTCAATATCAATAAAAGAATTAACGTGACAATCATCCTAACCTGAAATTAAAAAAAAATTGTGAAAAGCAGCTGTTTATTTAAAATGCCTACATTAACGAAATATTTTTAAAATACAGTTAGGTAACATGCAATCGCGTGCTTTATTCAACTTTAGAATATAACCTTGATTTGCATCTGCGGCGATTCAAGAAACTGTTGCAATCGGAAAAATGAGCCCGAAAATTAGCGTTTTCACAGTTCTTAATTAATATCTCAGCTGATTAACGTCCTAAGAAGATGAGAATGGTATCATTGGATTCGTAGAATTTTTTTGGAATCCGCAGACACCTGCCTCGAATTCCAACTCAGCGCCGTTCCATAGATATTTAAGAAAAAGGAAATTGACGCGTGACCTTTCGCCAGCACAAATCTCGAGCGGAAGCAATTGTCATCCCCCCGGCGCTTTCGAAAAAGCAATTTTATCTCACCTAATTCCGAGACGGTTGCCACTTCGAAAAATGAAATAACGTTTTCGCAGTTTTTAATTAATAACTCCGCCGATTATTGTCGTACGAAGATGGGACCGGTATCGATGGATTCGTTGATTTTTTTCGAATACGGGGATATGCGTTTCGAATCGCAACTCGGAGCCGTTCCGCAGATATTCGAGAAAAACGAATTTGGCACTCGGCCAAATCCCTAAAACAGGGAAAACGGGTGAAAGAAAGTGCAAAACGTAGGGAAACGTAGGGGAAAAAGCAGTTTTTAATTAATATCTCGGCTAATTAAAGTCGCACGAAGATGCCGATGGTCAATATGGCGAGCCACGGGAATTCTGAATCCAACGGTACCTTCCGCTAAGCTCTACACCCAGCCGTTCTTGAGAAGATGATGTTACAAACACACAAACAGACAGAGGCACACAGATTTTAATAGTATAGATTATATATATCTTAGTTATAAGTTTATATTAAACACAAAAACTTGAACAGAAAAAAAAATGTAAACAGAAAAAATTGGTGGGCTTTTGACGGCATAAACTGCCTGACACCTGGGGTCTCCTCTGCAACCTCATCGACCAGGGGGTTATTTTTTCTCCCAGGTATCAGCCCCTTCCCTGGTCTGCTGTTACAGAATCATAGACAAAATTGCATCACTATATATATATTGATGCAATTGTATATACATATATACACACACGCACAATTAAGATATATATATATTTGTATGTGTTTACAAAAATGCAAGCAATGAATAAGAAAAATTATTTACAAAAATTTACATGTTCTATGTACACCTGAAAAGAAAAACATTTTAATTTGAATGAAATCATTTCTATATACACCTGAAAAAAAGTATTTACAAGTTCTATGTACATCTGAAAAGAAATGTATAAAAACATTTTAATTTGAATCAAATCATTTCTATATACACCTGAAAAAGAAATATTTTTATGTGATTGAAATCAGTTCCATAAATACCTAAAAAAGAAAAATACATAAAATGTTTTAAAATTAATGAACGCAATTGTATGTAGACCTGAAAAGGAAAATTTATAAAAAATATTTACAACATTGAAAAAATAATACAGCTTCCGATTGCCTAACTACTACAAATTCCACTTTGTAACAACAGACATAAAAGCCGACTAATGCATAATTCTCAAACTGTTTCAGCTTCATCTTGACTTGCTTCAATTTATCCCAGTCATCCAAAAACCTCAAATCTTTTTCATTTTTGCTTTGGCTTGATTAACTTCATTTTGTGTTGCAAAAATCTCACTGTTTCAATGTCTCGAGTAACTTTTTTACTGCAGAACCTCCCTGTAAACAATATTTCTTGTGAATACTTTAGAACATGCGGGCATCAAACGGCCTTGCTTCTTGGTGTCTTTCACTAAAACGCGAACATTCCTCATAGACGAACATCTTGAAAAAGCTACGTAAAGCATTCCATGACTGAAAACTGGTTGCGGTAAATAAATCCCAACTTTCTTAAGTGTCTGTCCCTGTGACTTATTAATAGTCATACAAAATGCAAGCCTGATGGGAAACTGTCTTCGCTTGAGCTGAAAGGGGAGGTTTGAATCTGATGGTGAAAGTTCAACACGTGGAATGAAAACCCTCGATCCAGCATTCTGTCCAGAGATGACTTCACAATCTAAAACGTTTGGCATAATTCTCTTCACAATGAGCCTTGTTCCGTTGCAGAGTCCAACCGATGGATGTAGATTTCGTAGAAGCATAACTATAACTCCAACTTTCAAATTCAGACGATGAGGTGGCATTCCAGAAGGCGTCAGGCTGTGGATGAAATCCAGCTGATACGTTTCTTGTTCTTCTTCGTCATCGCAAATAACCGAGTCTGCACTGTAGTGCGTGAAAACTTGACCTGGAAACGTGGAAAGAATTTCTTCATTAAGCTTCAGAGCTTCCTCGTTCTTTGGACATAAAATCGCTTTACTGGCCAACTCTTGTAAGTCGAATTCATTACCGCAGCCAAACATTTCTTCTACTATCGATCTGTTGACCACACACAAAGATGGAATTTCGATAATGTCTTCGTCCAAGCCACTGTCATTTTTAAGACGACCGTCTCCCAACTGCAGAAGCCATTCTGAAAATTCTTGTTCTTCCGGATTCAATCGCATATTGGTGGAAAGCGTGCATTGTTTGAAATGTGGCCACAAAAAGGAGTTCCTGAGGCAGCTCTCGATCGCAGAAGTTCGGTTTCCATGTGCGACAACAGGTAATGTTTGTCTCCAGTCACCTCCTAAAACTAAGGTTTTACCGCCAAAAGGAACATCCAGTCCGGTCAAGTCTCTCAGCAATCTGTCGACAGCTTCCAAAGCGTAATGAGGCGTCATGGTGCATTCATCCCATATGAAAAGTTTCGCAGTCTTCAAGTACCTTCCTTCAGCGCTATCTTGTCTCACACGGCACGAAGAATTTTCCAGAAGTGGAACGGGCAACTTGAAAGTAGAGTGTACAGTTCTTCCACCGGTCAACAGCACAGCAGCAATGCCTGTCCACGCAACGGGAATGGCAACGGGGCCCATTCCTCGAACAGCATGAAGGATCGTCCTAAAGAGGAAAGTTTTTCCAGCTCCGGCAAACGCATTAACACAAAATGTCTTCGGTGTGTTAGGATTCTCATCTCGTACAGCTTCCAAAACCAAGTCGTAAACTAATTTCTGTTCAGGATTCAACATCCCGTTCAACACTTCGGCTTTTCGTTTTCATACTGGACATCGATCTGCGGGACTTCGAGAGAAACAGCATCAGTCAATGTTTGTTGCGGGAGACCAAGAGAACATAGCGAAACATTGTGCACTTCTAACTGGTCTTCTATACTTCTCAGTGCAAGGCTGAAACTGTCTTCTAAGGAGTAAGATCTCGCAAAATCTTCAGAAAGGGACTCTTTGAATTCATTCCACAAAGCGACGGGTTCCGCAGGGTTGCAGAAAACACAGATGAAGCAAAAAAGCTGTCTTAGCTGCGGTGGCATTTGAAAAGCTGATGCTTCTGCCAGAGTATTTTTCCATTCTTCGTCGTCTTGCAGCAGATGCCTTGCACGGCAGGCTTCCTTGAACGTTGAATACTCCACCCCTTCGTAAGTTCTTAAGTCGGCAAAACTCTTCGCTCCTTTAACGTGACACAGCAGCAACCTCAGATGGAAACGCTCAACATCTTTCGGGCTAACAGAATACATTCTTGAAATGATGTAATCTCCAAGTCTAACTCGTGTCTGCCAGGCATGATTTCTCCAGGTGAAATGTTTAGGAATTTCGGCATACAGGTAACCATTCGCTTCGGGAACTGTCCTGTTCAGTTCAAACCATCCGGTGAGCATGGTATTTTTCTCGGCAGCTCTCTGGAAAGCATTCCTTTCTTCGGATTCGGCAAAATAGACGGGCTGCAGGTTTTCCAAATGAACCGGTAGTCGTATGATGGAGTGCGACTTAGAATGCATTCTTTGTTCAAACAGCCTCCACGCTGCTTCAGGGGCAGACACGTATCTTGCATTTAAGAAGCATTTGATCTCGTCCCACATTAAAGTTCTATCTCCAGATTCTTCCAGAACAACTTTAGCTGCATCATGACCCTTGTACACGTATTTGAACAAATACTTCACCGATTTTATGGAGCTGCATACTTCAACGTTTATGTGGGCGTTGTACTTTTTCGATAAATACGGATTGTAAGGAACGACCCATCTGTTATCGATGGCATGACCCTTGATCACGATAAAGTTTCCATCGTCCCTTCTTCTGTAGAGTGGGTAGCCATTCACGTTCTCTTTAGTTTCTGCCTGAAACGGTTTCGGAAATCCTTTCGAACATACACCATCACTCATGCAGGGAGAGTTTCTATTCAGTTCACCGCAGGGTCCGTGAATCATCGATGACTTCACAATGTTGTGTAGCTCCGGATGTCGAGTAGCATCTGGAAGTTCAGCACACACCAGCGAGTCGATGCACTCTGCATCTCTTATTTTGTCTTCTTCCGCTAAAAACAACAAAAGGTGCATATGAGGCAATCCTCTCTTCTGAAATTCGATGACGTGTATATCTGCAATGGTCGCACCTAAGATGTGATTCTTTGTCAAATCTTGCATCAAAGCCGTTTTCTTCAGGTCAAATACCCTCGAAACGATGTCCGGGCGATCGTGAGCCTTCTGTCCTGGGAATAAGTTTTCTGTTATTTCAGGCCATTTAGGGTTGCACGTGAAAGTCAAAAACAGATCCGGTTTACCAAAGTCGCGCACAATGGCCATCGAGTCCTGATAGTTTTGCTGCATGCAGCGAGGGCTTCCTATAAACGTTGACGGAAGTATAACCGGTATTCCAGGGCGGACGCCCGTTTCTTGACAAACTCTGTAAATGTGATCGGCAAGACCCATGTAAGTTTCCACTCTCATATTCGTCTGATGGCTCCGGAGGTACGCAATCCTGTTGCCTTCAACTTTTACGTATGCATCCACGAGATACTGCTGAAACAATTTCCGGCCATACAAAATCGGGTTGTAGCAATCTCGTCGTACGGACACCCTGTGACTGTAAAACTGTAACTCTGTGTATTGCTGTCCGACTCTGAATCCTTGCTCGCCGTGAGGAAAGAAAAGTACGTACGTCATGGGTTCCAAGTTGGGATTTAAGGTACTGATGTTGATGAGACCGCCACCTCTCGGATGGATCACGATGTCTCGGTTTCGATGGAGGAGCGCCGTCCGTACTCTTGAAGACGACTGCAACTTCATTTTCTTTCGGAGCATTGTAACGTCCCCTGTGCTCGCCTGCAGCAACACTTTCACCCTTGATGTACATGCGGATATCCGCAGCAGTTTCGGCACCTTGCTCTCGTACAGTTTCTTCTTCGAATTCCTTCAGCATCTTGTAGGCTTCCGCATATGGATTAACGTTCCTTAAAACTGTGTCCAACTGTCTCAGGAGTTCGGCGTTCAGGGCAACATTTCCAAATATGTTCATTCTCTTCCTGAGGGCTGGATCCGAATCTAAAATGTACAGCTGAGCATACTGTTCTTGACCGGGATGAGGCGGATGAAGGTGGCTCGTTCGTTGATATATGGCACCGTGAATCCTGAAGCAGTAGGGACCCGAACCCGAAGGCATTTCTATATTGGCACCCAATGAAGCAAAAGTGAGCAGGCAGTTGTAAGTACGTATGTTGGCAAAAAACTCTTCAGAAAACGGGCGGTTCCCATTCATTAAATTGTGCCATTCTTCTGGATATCTTCTTTCAGCTTCGACAATTTTCCCATTGTTACAGCAGTGCATGTATCTTCCTCTTGCATTCCTTTCTCCCGTAAAGAACAATCCGTTGCAGAGATCGCAGGAAGCTTCCATTGAACCGGCGCTGTGTTGCTCAACATAAACTTCGAGTCCACATCTTCCTGCATTGTGAAGAGTGCTGCGTGAAAGTTGTGCTGCATTCATGCGTAGCCTGTCTTCTCGTACGGACATTGTTTCTTCGGATAGGACTTGTCTGTGGCGTGCAGCGTCTCGCGTTCTTCGTGTAGCAGCGTCCTCTTCCGACTCTTCCGCTCGAACTTGACGATGACGATGAGAGTCCAGTCTGTGCCTCCTACTGGTTTCTTCTTCACTTTCTTGAGCACGCAAATTTTCTTGACATTGGGATTGCCTACTGAGTCTGCTAATGGTTTCTTGTTCCGTTTCTGCAGCACGTAAATTTTCTTGATGTTGAGCTTTCCTGCCGAGTCTCGTAGCGGTTTCTTCTTCCGTTTCTTGAGCGCGTAGGTTTGCTTGCCGA
Source organism: Stegodyphus dumicola (assembly GCF_044657685.1). NCBI lineage: Eukaryota > Metazoa > Arthropoda > Arachnida > Araneae > Eresidae > Stegodyphus > Stegodyphus dumicola. The sequence goes on from NC_140777.1 coordinate 143,742,814, forward strand.
CGCGCTTGCGTGCTCAGTCTCGCAGCAGTTTCTTCTTCATTTTCTGCAGCTCGCCGTAAACTCTGTGCTTCAGCTCTTCGTCTTCTTGATGCATCTCCTGTAATGCCTCTTTTCCGTTTCGGCATTTCAGTACGTTAAAAAAAGCACTACTAAAATATTAACTCGACTCAAAAAATTGACTACGCAGATGAAAGAAAAAAATTGCTCATTAAACCAATACTGCTGGAAAAAAAATTAATGCATTCTATATGTATACAACACAAATTTTAAAATAATCCTAGACTAAATGAAAAATTTTCCACTTAAGAGCAAATTAATTTTAAAAAATCAAAAATGTAAAACAAAAACTTCCCTGTTAAAAAATTGCTGGCAAATAAGAAATAATATGGGTAATATTATGAAAAATTCCAAGCACAGATAAAAATTATGAAAATATTTCTAATAATTAGGTCAATCTGAGAACAATGCACATAAACAGAAAATGAAAACCTAAACACAAAATAAATAAAAGGTATAAATACAAATATAAATTAGGAACTTCTGAAATCAATTCTGAAATTCAAATAACAAACCTAACAAAATAACAAATCTAATAAAATATAGAACATTCGATCGCCTTAAAACGATAATTGTTATCGCACACAGGAAAATGTCAAAAATATAAAATGTAAATGCAATTTATCGAGCAACAATAACAGAAATATAAAACATGAATGAATAGATCTTTAAAAAAATACAAAATAATACATTAAATATATAAAAAGAGTCACCAAGTTAATGTTCCGAAGAATTCTCAAGTTCTAAACTAACAGGAGCATATAAAAGTCTAAAATACTACTTTAAATTACTAAAACTACAAATATAAATGCAAAAAACAATCAAATATCCTGTAAAAAGAAATAAAGATTAAGTGCAATGAGTAATAATAAGAATATTTACGAAATTTGAAATGCTGGAAAAAATTGCGACGGTCTCCTTCCAAATCCAAAATTCGTAAATAAATTTTTTGTTGCCAAACCAGGAAACTAAACTTTTGATTCTATTTGATCTGTTGCCAGACCGGGAAACAAAACTTTTTATTTTATCTATGACGTCATTTACTCGACTTATCAAGGGCATAAACCAATCTACATTCAACTAACGACAACTAAATGAAGAGAATGTTTCTATTTTTAGTTTTATTTTAGCTTTTCAGTTTATTCCTTTAAGTTATTTTAATTTTTTATTCTTAGTTTGTTAGTGGCGAACGGCCTTGGCGTTCCCATAGCATTTTTATCTCGGACGACTGCCGAGACTGTTGCCACTCGGAAGACTGAGTGCCGAAATTATTGTTTTCGCAGTTTTTAATTAATAACTCCGCGGATTATTGTCGTACGAAGATGGGACCGGTATCGATGGATTTGTTGATTTTTTTCGAATCCGGAGATATGCGTTTCGAATCGCAACTCGGAGCAGTTCCGCAGATATTCGAGAAAAACGAATTTGGCACTCGGCCAAATCCCTAAAATAGGGGAAACCCGTGAAAGAAAGTGCAAAACGTAGGGAAATGTAGGGAGAAAATCAGTTTTTAATTAATATCTCGGCTAATTAAAGTCGCACGAAGATGCCGATGGTCAATCCGGCGAGCCACGGGCATTCTGAATCCAACGGTACCTTCCGCTAAGCTCTACACCCAGCCGTTCCCGAGGAGATGATGTTACAAACACACAAACAGACAGAGGCACACAGATTTTAATAGTATAGACTAGCGGGCTAAAGCCCATTACTTCAGGGGATGGATGCCTTCGTGGTATTCGAAAGTTGGACCTAACTACCAGTGTACAGCGAATTTACATTTGCTGCGCCCGCTTTGTTAACGTATGCATGCAGAAGATACTGCATGCGGAAAACCACGAAAACACACATGCAGCCAGCCCGCTCGCCGGGATTAGAAAGTTGGACCGAACTACCAGTGTTCAGCGATTTTGCCGCTCAGCTGCTTGTACGAAGTGTAATCGCGAAAATTTTCGGGTGTGATATTCCAACAGTATACTCGTTGTTAAAATTCCTTTATTTAAATTCCTTTTGGTAAACTCCAGCTGCTGTCTATATATTTTATACTTAACATCTCTTTTGTAATTATGTTTCATAACAGTAAATATATACTGGCATTTAAATGCCTTTAAAATAGTAGAAAACATTTAAAAGCATTATGTTACAATTTTTTCATGCTCGGAAGTAATACTTTTAACTGCGAGCAAACCTTTGATCTTAGTCGTAACTGTAACTGCTTTCGGCGGCGTTTGTTTACATTTTTCAAGCGTGGGTTTTCGAGCTGATCAGTTTTCGTCAGTTATCTTTGTTTACCTTCTAAAAATGTTCTTCGAAGGGTCTTCTAAGACTCTTGATAATATTTTAGTCGTGAATTTGTTCTATTTTGATTATACTGGTAATTTTTTTTTTACTTATGCTATCATAATGCATACTATTAGCAAGTAGTATCATAAACCCAAAGCATCAGCGGTTCTAAAATAAAACTCGTGCATGTGTGAAGAATATTCATGGCAGATGGTCATTTGTAGATGCTGTTACCGCAGAAAAAATTGCTGACACTTAAAATTTAGCGGATATGACAAATGATAAAAGTCCAGCGTGAAAATCAAATGTGAATACAACTGCGAGTGTAAAGGCAGCTGAGTTGAAAACAACTTTTCAATCTACATCAAATTCTAATCAAAATTTGATTGAAAAGTGTTCCTATATTTTAATGAACAGCGAAATGTTTGTTGCATAATGCTACAACAGTTCTTCAGATGTAATATGAAAGGGAATGTTTGGCTATTGAACTCGTTTGCAAATTGTGTAAGAAGGTGTTAATTTTAAAATATCAAAAATTGTAAAACCAAAACTTGCAGATTATAAAATTGCTGGTAAATAACAGAATGTTAAATAATAATATGTGCAATGCTATGGAAATTCTAAGAACAGATAACAATTATCAAAATATTTTGAATAATTAGGCAACGACCACAGGAAGTGTCATTTTTACCTCCGTGTGTAAAGTAGTGGTGTAGCGTATTCAGCTACGGCAAAGCACTCGAGTGCAATCAGCCTAAGGGAAGGGATGCCTTCTTGTCGGCTTTTTAAGGGAAAGTGGGTCGTATGCGCATGGGGAAAATAACAAAAACATCCATGCAGCCACCCCATTCACTGGGATTCGAATGTTGGGTGTTTGTAAAAGATGCAACTTTGTGGAACATACTCATTTGCTCATTACAGTCCTATCCCTTGAGTATATCAAATATCATGTGAATCATGCCCATGTCTTGCATCTGCTGCACACCTTGTTCCATCATTGTGTGGATATAGCTCATATTGTGTCAATAGTGTTTTATGTATCCAATATCCCCTGTATATACATTTGAAAATATATATGTACATATATATAAACAAAATTAGTTTGTCGCCTGTTTTTATCGCATTCAAAATAAATAAATAACAGAAAATAATTTTTAAAAATCTACCGAGTAAGTATTGCAGATGGGCGGGCTGCACCCACTCAATTATTTACTGGTGTCTAAAATAGTTTCTGTGTGAAATTCGTGGAAATATTTTATATTTAAATGAAAAACAGAAAAATAATTTTAAATCTATGATTAAAATTGTTTTTCTCACTTTCGTTATTATTAACACGAAACCGAAGGGACTGAAGAATTTTTTCGTGCTAAAGGATATTGAAAAAAAAAAAAAAAAAACATATTTTCAACAAAATTAAGTTTATTAGAGTACATTTTATTTGCACAGATATGCATATAGGCATGTATTTAATAAAAAATCAATGAAACAAAATCATCCACAAGAACTGCATTATTCATTTTGTTTTCTTTGTCGGAATCCGCATTAATGATATTTTTTTTAGCTTTGAACAAACTCCAAAATGTCCTAGTCTCCCATTATTGGGGCTGTACACACATTATCATGAAGTACTGCAACTGTTGTTCTTTGGATAACACAGTAGGGCAGTACGCAGAAACTTTTCCAAACGTTTCATAAAATGTCGGTCGTGTGAACCCGTAAAATATTTTACTGTACCTATGTTTATAAAAGACACAACTTTGGGAAAGACATTACAGGCCTATCCCTTGAGTATATTAAATATCATGCAAAACAAAATATTTTATATGAATGAAATCAGTTATTGCGTCAATAGTTCAAAGAAAAACAAAAAATAATTTTTTAAATCTACCGAGTAAGTACGCCAGATGGGCGAGCTACAATCCGTATTTATCTGAAAAGAAAATCATAATAATAATAATAATAATAATTACTTAGTTATAAGTTTATACTAAACTCAAAAACTTGCACAGAAAAAAAAAATTGTAAACAGAAAAAATTGGTGGGCTTTTGACGGCATGAACTGCCTGACACCTGGGGTCTCCTCTGCAACCTCATCGACCAGGGGGTTATTTTTTCTCCCAGGTATCAGCCCCTTCCCTGGTCTGCTGTTACAGAATCATAGACAAAATTGCATCACTATATATAAATATGTATATATATATATTTTGATGCAATTGTAAATATATATATACACACACACACAATTAAGATATATATATATTTGTGCGTGTTTACAAAAATGCATGCAATGAATAAGAAAAATTATTTACATCTGAAAAGAAAAATTTGCATGTTCTATGTACACCTGAAAAGAAAAACATTTTAATTTGAATGAAATCATTTCTATATACACCTGAAAAAAAGTATTTACAAGTTCTATGTACATCTGAAAAGAAATGTATAAAAACATTTTAATTTGAATCAAATTATTTCTATATACACCTGAAAAAGAAATATTTTTATGTGATTGAAATCAGTTCCATAAATACCTAAAAAAGAAAAATACATAAAACGTTTTAAAATTAATGAACGCAATTGTATGTAGACCTGAAAAGGAAAATTTATAAAAAATATTTACAACATTGAAAAAATAATACAGCTTCCGATTGCCTAACTACTCCAAATTCCACTTTTTAACGACAGACATAAAAGCTGACTAATGCATAATTCTCAAACTGTTTCAGCTTCATCTTGACTTGCTTCAATTTATCCCAGTCATCCAAAAATCTAAAATCTTTTTCATTTTTGCTTTGGCTTGATTAACTTCATTTTGTGTTGCAAAAATTTCACTGTTTCAATGTCTCGAGTAACTTTTTTACTGCAGAACCTCCCTGTAAACAATATTTCTTGTGAATACTTTAAAATATGCGGGCATCAAACGGCCTTGCTTCTTGGTGTCTTTCACTAAAACACGAACATTCCTCATAGACGAACATCTTGAAAAAGCTACATAAAGCATTCCATGACAGAAAACTGGTAGCGGTAAATAAATTCCAACTTTCTTAAACGTCTGTCCCTGTGACTTATTAATAGTCATACAAAATGCAAGCCTGATAGGAAACTGTCTTCGCTTGAGCTGAAAGGGGAGGTTTGAATCTGATGGTGAAAGTTCAACACGTGGAATGAAAACTCTCGATCCAGCATTCTGTCCAGAGATGACTTCACAATCTAAAACGTTTGGCATAATTCTCTTCACAATGAGCCTTGTTCCGTTGCAGAGTCCAACCGATGGATGTAGATTTCGTAGAAGCATAACTATAACTCCAACTTTCAAATTCAGACGATGAGGTGGCATTCCAGAAGGCGTCAGGCTGTGGATGAAATCCAGCTGATACGTTTCTTGTTCTTCTTCGTCATCGCAAATAACCGAGTCTGCACTGTAGTGCGTGAAAACTTGACCTGGAAACGTGGAAAGAATTTCTTCATTAAGCTTCAGAGCTTCCTCGTTCTTTGGACATAAAATCGCTTTACTGGCCAACTCTTGTAAGTCGAATTCATTACCGCAGCCAAACATTTCTTCTACTATCGATCTGTTGACCACACACAAAGATGGAATTTCGATAATGTCTTCGTCCAAGCCACTGTCATTTTTAAGACGACCGTCTCCCAACTGCAGAAGCCATTCTGAAAAAAATTGCTCATTAAACCAATACTGCTGGAAAAAAAATTAATGCATTCTATATGTATACAACACAAATTTTAAAATAATCCTAGACTAAATGAAAAATTTTCCACTTAAGAGCAAATTAATTTTAAAAAATCAAAATAAAGTTTTCTTATTACAGAAACAGTAAAATTATGCAATTGCATAAACGAATACACTTTCAGACAATATACTTAATACCGTTTACAAATTGAAGGCAAAGTTCTGTTTATGTTACTTCTCGCCCTTCAGCGCATGCTCAGGAATTCACATCCAGGCGAAACTAGTCGATTTGTCCATGATGTCAAAAATTCGAAAAGTGGGGTAGGGTTTGGAAATACGCCCCCCGGGGGAGCTGTAAAGTATGTCATAATTTGTGGTTAAAATAGCTGCAAATTCCGGAAGAAGAAAAGCCAGGCCTAAAATTATCGGAATCTCAAATGAGATAATGCGATCTTCATTTTTATCTGAAAAACGGAAAACTGTCCATGAACCATCAAACTAGAGACTAGCTGCCATCTACTTACCCTTGCAAAAGTCTTCGAAAGAAATGTTTTTATATGAATATCTATGCAATTTTTGGATTATATGTACTTGGAAGGGTTACGAAGCATGGTTTTAAACAAGATCGTTCAAATTAGCACCATTTAACTGGACTGGTCAGAAGAACTGGTAAAGCTTTCAGTTAAAGAAAGTAGTAGTTGTTGTTATGAGTATGTCTTATAAAAGTTCATGGTTGCCGACACAAAGCCTCTTAGAAAATTTGATTTAAAGAATTGATTTTCAGACACATTCATACATAGGTCACTAGGAAAATTCATTAATAAGGCCTTATTTTTTTAATATTTCAAAATACTTTTCTCTTTACACTTCTGTATTTATTTAACCAGTCATATAGCTATCTTTTTTTTTTCCATGCAGCTTAGAGCCCTCATTATCCTGTGCAATAAGAAAATCCTCTTTATTTGAAAATTTCTCATATTTTAATCTGTTGTTCACGTAAAAGAAAGTTACGAAATTATCACAGCGAGATCTGGACTGCAGATAGAATGCTTTGTCATCTGCAGTCCAGTACATGCTAATCACTGAAATATTTGAAGAGATGTGAAGGAGCATCATCGTAGTAGAGAAAATGTATGCATGCCCTTCTGCGTGCACTGAGAGCTGGGACACTGAGAAAGCACTCCTCGGTGACCCAGCTCTATGTGACTCTCTTCTATGAGTTCAGCACCAGCGATTCTTCTGATGCCAAAGAATTTAGCCACCATTCTCTTCTACTTAGATTGCTGCTTCCGAACAACCACTAGTATATTTTTGATTTCAAACCCACAGACTTTGTTCTGGGCTTTTTGATAACATCAATAAAATAAAGCCTGGTTTTTGTAATTAAAAGTGATGCTATTGTCACAGAGATATGCTACATTTCCAGGCCGCTCAACTAAAACATGCTAAGGTATTTACTTGATAATTCAGGTATGGGCACACACAAAGGTTACAGATGTTTCTGATTTAAAGATGACCGTGGAAAATGGCAGCGCCTGTTGAGGCAAGAATGTTCAAAGCACCTCTATTAGGAAAGGATTACGTGATTTTCAACCCTCAGCATGTTCCTGACAACAATACTTTCCTCTCAAACAAAGAAGATTATCTTTAGATATTACAATGTCGTCAGAATATGGAACTAAGATGAGGCCAATCAAGTTCCAGAATAAGAGACATTTTCTTCAGACACTAATCAACTCACAAACTGAGTGTAATACTGTAGCTTAAAATTTATCATAATGTCATTGATATTACTTCTTACTGCCACAGCTGAGAAGAAACTAGCATCCAGATACCCTTCTTCAAGAGAGAATGAAGGTTAAAATCTGTGTCGAAATTCTCCGAAAACTTGCGGTCGTTAATTGCTTTGTAATATTAGTTAATTAAAGGAAAAAACGATTTCTGGTCGAAAATAGAAATGTTTAATATTTACTTAATTTTTATATATATCTATTTTACATTTTTTATGCGTAATTTAATTATTGCTATGATTCCAAGCTTTTCTCCTATTATATTTTGTCTTTGTTCGCCTTTGTGGCATTAGTACGTTTTATTTGTATAAATATTTACTTTGGAGCGACTTTGAAATGAGCGCGTGATTTGGTGCTCAGTAAGATGGAAGCTAGTTTTCGAGGTAAAAGAGCTTTAGTAACAGGTGCCGGCCGAGGTAAAACATTAGCCTGTCCATCAGTTTTTCTTTGTTAGTTATTGTATAATTCATTATGCAAAGTTTATTTTTAAAATCGCATCATATTTCTGAAAAGTAAAATGATATTAAGTCGTTTGTTTTCCAGAAACACGATGAGAAATACTAATTATTTTGTAAAATCATATCTGTCTGACTATCTGTATATGTTTATTCGTCTGTACAAAAATACAGCCAATGAAATAAAAGAACTTCGAATCTAGTATCCAGTCTATTAAAAAAATATATATTAAAACGCAGAATTTTATAGGGAATATTTTTGACTTCTCAAACTTTAAACTTCCCGAGTTGCATGCACACGGACATCGTGTATAACTAAATATTTAATTTTCTAAGAGGAAACCCTGGGAAATTGCTTTATGAGTTCATATCAAAGTATTAACAGGCATCTAAATCTTAATGTTTAAAATTAATTCTAAAAGTTCTATAACCGTATATGGTAACAGGTAGTTTGGCGACATTTTGGTAAGGCGATAAAGGTTACTAGTTAGGACTTTAGCAGTGTACATGGATAAAGTCAAGAGTGTGCGCCATGCCATTTTTGTGCTATTCTGGGATTTTTTTTTTTATGTGAAAATAGGTCAACGTGTACATGGATACTGTGTATGTGCAATTCTTAAAAATGTGGCAAGCAGTGGGCGATTCTGCACTTTCTCCCAATTTTGCACCTAATCTTCGTCATGATTAAGCACTTTTGTTCCATAAAAGTTCTAGCATAAGCGTAATTCGGCTAGCAGATTGTTGGGAAAAAATGTTCAGTAAAAAAAATGCCTTTACTTCATGAATTTGGGGGGGGACGCCTTTACTTCAAAATGGCGTCCCCCCCAAAAAAATAGCAGGTTGCTGTAGTAGAGTTGGTCGCCAAATTTTCGCCACAAAATTTCCAAGTTACCATAATCCGAAGATTAACCCTGTCATGAAACGCTTTATGTTGTTTTTATAAATTTTTTGGTTTTTCATGACATTTCATAAGGCTTTAGGGGCTTTGCCTAAATCAAATTATTTAAACTAGGTTATGTCATTTCTTAATATCATAAGAACATATGCAGAAAGAAAATAATGTTATATTTTTGTATTTTTAATGAATTTTATTCATCTGCTTTAATCATTTTATTTACTTTTAGGCATTGGCCGAGCTGTTGCTATTGAACTTTCGAAACGCGGAGCTGATGTTATTGCTCTTAGTCGAACCAAGGTTCATTTAGATGAACTGAAAAATGAGGTACCAGTTTAGTTTGTTGAGATAAGTCATGAATTTAGTATATTAGAAAGTATTCAAATTGTGTTCCAATTGTAATATAATTATTATTCTTTTTATGTATTACCATTAGATTATTTGTTATTTAAACAAGAACCGTTCAAGTATGTTAATACATTTCTTTTTATCATAATCTTAATAACTTGGGTCATTTTTTGGTGTAAATTTACATTTTATTACAACAGTGATCTTCTATAAGAATCTTTAATAAACTCTGGAATAAAACTATTTATTCATTTATATCAGTATAAATAAATTTAGTTTCGAAACTTTGTAAATACTTAGTTCTTTCATTACATTTCTATAAATTAAGATTACAAATAACTTTAAAAGTATGGTTTATTCTCATGTGATTCTTGTAAGCATCATAGCCAAGTTCTGCAAATGTTGATTAAATGTTATGTCAGTGAGATATAAAAAATATTATAATTTTTTATGTAATCTTCAGATTGCAGAATTTGATCTTTAAAGCTTACAAATATGTCGTTGTGAAATAATATTAAACTACTGGTATTTTTCTGTTAATTCTGCAATATAGTTTATTTTTTAATGTCTCAGATTAATGTTTTACAGTTTCAAATTTTGCTTTAACAACCCATAAAACATTTTTAAAAGTATAAAGAGAGACCATCTTAGAAATATACTTAACTTAAAAAACTACATAAGCAAGAAGTAAAAACTTTGATAATAATTATAAACAAATAATAATGATTATTTTTGCAATTTCTGTGATTTAATAAAATATTTTATTTGAGTAAAACTCTTTCGAATGTTATAGTGGTCAGTGCAGGTTGATAGATTCTCATACCAAAAGGCTTCAGATACAAATCCCAGGTACGACATGCACATTTATGTCTTTCTGTATGGCATGGGATCACAGTGGCATGTATTAGTAGTCGGATAAAAAGTTACGAGACCTTCAGATTTCATTCAGATTCTTCAGTTAGTATTGAAAAGGAGCTTAAACAAATTGCCCTTATTTGCCTTGCTTGTTTATTTATTTATTTATTTTTTTAAGCCTAAAGGGGCATTAGTCTTGAAACAGGATTTTGTGTCATCTACTATAAATGGTGAATCACGTTTCAAATTGTTGGGGCTAGACGGTAACCGTGTTTACACAGTAAAAGCACTGGTGTTTAGAGCCATCAAATTTCGCATAATATAGGCCTCCTCCACCCAAACGTGTGTACCTGGAGGCCTGGATTTTTAACTTTCAATTTTATATCTCATATTTTATAAAACTCTATTGAATTTTTGATTATCAGACGTAATAATTTGAAAGCAAGTAGTGGCAACACTGTACAGAATAAAACACTTTTATCTCTAGTGCGCGAGACTCTATGTCAGAAATTTAGAAAGAGATGCTGTTGAATTCTATATGGCATGAAATGATGCTTAAATAACTTGGGTCATGGGTAAGCAGGAATGACAGCAACAGCAGATTGGTAGACTGCGAGCTCAATGAAAGCATAAAAATATCTTCATAAACCCTTTTGGGTGGTCGTTAAAATCTGAACTCTTTTAGATTTTTATTAATTTTTTTAATCAAGCTCAAAAATGTCTTTTCTTTGAATCACATTGAGAAACAAAATTGTGATTTCTATGCTTCGAAGATTTTAAGAGGGAAGCATTAAACTATATTGACGTCTGCCATATCTGGAGGTATTAACCATACTGGGCAGAGAAAAATTATGTAAGTTTTAACAGAAAAATATGCTATATCATTACTGTATAAAAATTAATTTAAAAAAAATTATTATATGGAGTATTAAAAGAATTTTTCATTTTCTAATAAAATATGCTGGAAGGTATTAGATAACTTCATATCATTAGGCAGTGATCTACTGGGTGAAAATTAATAATAAAATTTATTTAAACTGTGTTGCATGTAATAGGTATGCATGCAAAACATTTGTGAACAATTTTGCCCAGCATAAGCTAACTTTGCATATTATTTCCATTCTTATATCTTAAACTGTGTAACTGTAAAAGAAAAGTTTTTCTCTTCAGATCTCTTCCATTCTAGGACAATATGCACCAAACAGTTAGATCAGTCTCATAGAGACTTGCCCAACTTAATACTTCCAATAAGAAAACATGTTTTCATCATTAGCTCATTTTAGTTGCAGTAAAATTTTTCTAAACTGAAGAAATATAGCTGGTAAATTTGTGGTTTGAACTAATACAGAAATTTTAAATAGTGATTAATATCGTTTTATTTGTTTTTTGTTGTTTTGAGAATGGCAACAAAAAGATTATTCAATTTTTTCAAAAGATTATTTTTGATTTAAAATGTGGATTGACAATATTTGATGAAATGGAGTTATAAAGATTAATTCGGAGCCAATAACTGGTGACACAGAAGCTTTAAATACTGATTAATATCGTTTTATTTGTTTTTTGTTGTTTTGAGAATGGCAACAAAAAGATTACTTATGTTGTTTCTAAAGAGTTGTTTACATTTGCAAAAAACGAAATAAATATTATTTTTGATTTAAAACGTTAATTGACACTATTTGGTGAAACGGAGTTATACTTATAAAGATTAATTTGGAGTAAGAGCCAATAAATTTAGCTATTTTATTAAATAAAGTGTGAAATAGAATGACACATTATAAAACTTTTTATTGCAAAAAGTACATATGTTCTAGCATATAATGCACACCTGTAATTTCAAGCTACATTAAAAAAAAATTTTTAGATATATTCTTCACGTAATGCACACACTTTTCATGGAGAAACCTGATGTGTGCATATGCGATGCTCTTATCTTTTGAAGTCATTCATACAATGATTTTTCTCAAGCTTTCGAGGTCCACTAGTGGCCTAGCGGTAAAGACGCTGAACACTGGTAGTTCGGTCCGAGGTTCGAATCCCGCAAACAGTCTGGCTGCATGGGCGTTTTCGTGGTTTTCCCCATGTGTAACGTGTATATGAGCCAGTTTCCCTTAGAAAGTCCTCTGTGAAAGCATCCCTTTCTTTAGGCAGATAGCCCTCATGTGCTTTGCTATAATTAAATAATCCAATCCCAGGCTTTTCAAACAATGGAATAGTGAATTGACAATATTAATAAAGAGAGCAATAGTTGTGTGATGAGGGAAATGCTTGAGGGAGTAAATAATTCTGTAAACAGGATGGGTTGTATTCAATCAGATTTTTGAGAAAAGTGAGACACAGTTTGGGGTAAGAACGCATTTTCGACCTGAAAAAATTCGTGAAATTAGAAGTCAGTTATTTTCTCTTTCTCCAGTCATTTAAAACCATGATTTTAATGCGAACATGCGAAGTCTTTGGTAATTTCCTAAGTTATGTTTTGTTCATGTTTGCGAGAAAAGATGGGTGGACAAAAACAGTGTAAAACTGTGAATACAAAGTGTTTAGCAAAAGAGTACTGTTGCCTTCAAGAATCCAGAAAGTCTTTTAGTTTGGGACAGATGGGATTTTGGCTTGCATAGCGGCGATTTTTGCGAAACTCAAAATAACAAGACAAAGAATTGCACAAATTCGATATCCATGTACACATCGACCTATTTTCACTTAAAAAAACATCAGAGAGTTGCACAAACTAGGTTTTGTTCACTCCCTTGACTTTGTCCACGTACACATCGAACTATATTCACTTAAAAAGTCAAAGAAGCAGCCAATAAAATATATATATATATATAATCTGAATAAACTACATTTTAAATCAAACAATGAAATAACATAAAAAAGGAAATTCATCTTAGCACTACACGAAGGAAATATCTACTTACCTTATTTATGAATTTACAAGTTTTCAGTCAAACAAAATTCCTTAACAGCGTCCAAACACTTCCTAAAATTATCTGAACTAGAATCTGTATACTGGTATTGCCACATAAATTCACAAAAATAAGAGTAAAAAAATATCCGATGTTCGACCATACACATTTCTTTGTTCTAAACAAGGCACTTAATAATGGCTACTAAGTTCATTTACACACCAGTCAATTAATGCTTTTTTCCCTTTCATTCCAAATCCTACAGAAACTTCAAATTAATCTTACCACATTCAGCCAATTTACCGCGTAAACCACAAAATAACAACTTACTAATCCAGCACACACAAGCCCTTACCTAAAATCTTACACACACTTTCCAAATTTTTTCCCATGGTTCATATTCACTGCAACCAATTACGTCAAATCAGGGTTTCCATAGCATTCAGCTACTCAGGTTGTCATAAATGAGACAACTTGGCGATAAATGAAACAATTTCTCAATAATACAAGGGGTACCCTAAAGTCAACTCTAACCACAATATTAATATTACTGCTAATGGAATTCTATCAGCTTATCTTTTGAAATGCATGAACACATTTACACAATATTAATACCTTCTCTGAAATTGTTTTATCTGATTTAAATTTGTTAAACTTTGATTGTTTTACATTCATTATTTAGGATATGATTTTTCATTCTTATTTTGTGTAGATATAGCAGATTTTATGCTAATCAATTAGCATATCAGATTTTATGCTATTCAATAAATTGAATTTAATGATGTTTAATTTTTCTGCATAATATCTTTGAAGAAAATTCATCCATATTTATGTCTCTTATAATTTTCATCTAAAATTTAATTGTCTGAAATTTTTATAAAACATGAAGTTATTTCTCTTTTATTTTATAGGCTCCTCAAATTGAAATTGTTTGTGCCGATATTAAAAACTGGAGAGAAACTGAAAATGTCATTAAAAGTTTAGGACCTGTAGACCTCTTAGTTAATAATGCTGGTGTTGCTTCTTTACAAGATGTGGGATGTGTCACAGAAGAAGAATTTGATAGGTAAATTATGCTGTGTTTTAGTAAGTAATAAAAAGATAAATATTTTAAAATCTTCTCTTTATCTTAGATCATTCAATTCTATTATAATTTTTAATATTTATTGCAGGTGTTTTTCGGTGAATGTGAAAGCTGTTATAAATATTTCTCAAGTATGTTTCATTATTATCTTAATCATTTATGATTGCAGCATTATTTATATTTGAGATTTTACTAGTTAGAAATTATATTCATAGTGATAACTGAAAGAAATCAATTTTGTAGTACATTCTGCAATCATAGAATTTTTATATATTTAAATAATTTGATGATGTAGAGAATCTTGTACAAATATCATAAGATTAATTCAGAAGTCAAACAACAAAAATCAGCGTTAATTTACAAAATTTTCACAGGACTAGTTTCGATGGTTTTACCGAACCATCATCTTCAGCTGCAAAACCGCAAATGAATCTTTGTTGTTTGAAATGAATTTTTGTTGTTTGACTTCTGAATTAGTATTTATTCGGCGTGTTATTGTGTCTTAATCATAAGATTGTTAGACTGTACATGAACAGCTGTAATTTAATGAATGTTATGAAATATTACTGTTTTCCCAGTTTGTATATACAAGATTAGAGTGCTGATGTAAACAAAATATTTTGAACAAATATGACAACAGTAATATTGAAGAAGATTCATTAAAAATGTATTCATAAATTAACACATTTTTTATATATTTTAGGTAAGAATTAGCTTCATTATGCTGTATAAGAAACTGATTTTCCATCATCGAAATAAAACACATAAATCTGCAATTACAAACCCAAATGTAAATAACACTGAAGTAACAAAATTACTGATTATAAGGTCAAGGTGAATGTTCAGTTAATTTATTTGAAAGCGAAAGGTGGTGGTTCCCCCCTCCAGTTTTAAGGGGGGTTTTTAGATGGTTTAATTATTAAATTTTAAAGTTTTTTTTTTTTTTTTCATTAGATGTATTCTTAACTTTTATTCATTTATTTATATCAGTACATATTTTTCTGTCAACATTTTTAACAAAAAAGAAAAAGAAGAAAGAAAGAAAGAAACTTGCCAAACAGTGGGATTTTAACATATTTTAGCACCAGTGGTAGATAGTCATAATGCTACATACAAGTGAGATCTTTGCTTTGATTTCAGTGAATCCTGTTTAATCCTTAATAAGATAATTTAACTGATATTTCTCCATTCACATTTTGAAAAAAATGATTAAAATTTGGAACCAGCATTCTGCAGAATAGCTTACAAGGGAATTTTTTAAAGTTACAAGATCCTGGTATTAAAAAAAAGTATGTGTTAATAGCCATGATCCCAAACTGTTGTCTTGACTAACAGTATTCAAATTGAATTATAATTTAGAAGCAGCAAGAATCAATAACAGATAGCTAAATTTGCTGCATTTATTTATCAGCTATCAAATGGAGCTGCTACTGTAAATAACAAAAACAACAGAAAAAAAAATTTTTTTTGAAGCTAAAATAATCATGAATAACTACTTGTTGCTTGTTTAGCATAAAGGAAATATAAATATGAATATTAACAAAACAGTTAATTTTACCAAGTAATTAAAACACATGAAAAAATATAAAATACTTGAAATTAATAGTAATTATTATTCATGCAATAACTGAGCCGTTACAGAACTTGGAGCTGTTGCTTATGTAATTAAATAATGAGTGATTTATTATTAACTTCCATCAAATGGTTGGTGTAAATGTGAGCTCATCTTTGTTTAAGTTCTTTCTATCCATAAATTGCATCTGTTGATTATTTAACTTACATAACTAAAGTAAGTAAAAAGTGATCTGTTCCTTCCAAACTTCTGGTGAAATGATTGGTACAAATTTGGCATGAGCTTCAACTTTTGTGGTTGTGAAAAAAAAGTACTTAAAAACATTTACATCTTTTTTTTTTTTTTTTTTTTTTTTTTTAATATGGTCAAACGAACTTTATCCAAACAAATATATTCCTACTAAATTGCTAAAACAATTCAAGGCTAATCTTTAGAATATGGTAACAGGTAATTTGGCGACATTTCTCCCAATTTCGCACCTAATCTTCGTCATGATTAAGCATTTTTGTTCCATAAAAGTTCTAGCATAAACGTATTTCGGCTAGCAGATTGTTGGAAAAAAATGTTGAGTATGAAAAAAAAAAAAAACGTGCCGTTACTTCGTGAAAACAAAATGGCGTCCAAAACAAAACTAGCAGGTTGCTGTAGCAGGGTTGAGCGCCAAATTTTTGCCAAAAAATCGCCAAGTTACCATAATGTAAAGATTCACCCAATTCAATAAAATAGCAAGTAAAGCTTTGCTATTAAGCAAAATTAAATTACTCATGTCCATCAGATTTTTATCAATATTCTGCTAATCTGTAATTTTTAATTTCCCGAAAGAAATGTTTTGTTTCTAGTTAACATGGAAAATCATATCTTGCAAAATAAAATCTGTAGATAAAATCATGCCCAGAAACTGCCTGATAAATAATGGAATAAATCTGGAATTAGTGTTTGGAATTCATTTACCTAAATAAGTGTTACTATCATGCAAAAGATGTCTTCATGTATTCTCAGATATAATTAATTTTAGAGTGTTAGCATTCAACAAAGCATAAGATCTTTAACTCTCTGAGCAACATAATCACCTTTTACCCACTCATAAGATTTCTTGTAATTTCGTTATTATTCGTGCACTGATTATCAGGATATCTATCGGCTCAGAGCTTGAAACACACTACCATTCCTCCTTCATATAGATTAGATCATATAGATCTTCTTCCTGTGAGAGATATTAAGAGCCCTTATGTTTGACTTTTCTGGGGCATAGTTGGTCCTGGTTTTCTGTTAATGGAAAACAATGTTCGTTCATTTTGGGGCTTACCTGGAAAGTGAGGATATTCGCTGCATGAATTGATCAGCCAGATAGCTTGACCTTAACCCTATAGAGCATGTCTGGGACACTCTTGGGAGAGCAGTTTCGTTTCGCCATCCTGGAGTTGAAAACTGCCTTGCTGCAGAAGTGGGATTGACTGCCAAGAGACTTATCTGCTGCCTCCTGTCCATTATGCCATCATGCTGCAAAACTTTTCTGGCTGTAAGAGAGAACCATACCCCATATTAGACTCAATTCAATATCACAAAGTGGATTTTGGACATCGCTGCATTACAATCTCTACTCATAATTATGCGTATGTAAAAGGACTTTTGAATTGCTTCTTTACCTGTTATAAATGTAAATTTATACCAAATTTCATTAAAATCTGTCCATTAGTTTTTCAGAAATTTGAAATATGTGCAAATTCTTTTAATTTTGCACACAAGTGTACTAAAATATATTTAATAAAATGCAAAACTGATAATTTAAAAAAAATTGTAGCATTATCTTAGTTAATAAAAGATGTTTCTAAGCAAGATGTGATGTAACTGGTCCAAAATGAATTTTATTTTCATTTATATAGGGATTTAAAATTTTTAATTAAAAAAAAAAATGGTAAACTCTTCTATGAGGCATTAGGTTGTGATGTGAAATTTTGAAATTGCAGTTATTAGTATTATTATTTATTACCATTTTTTTTCTGCTTGAACTTAGTTTAATAAAAAGTGTTCAACCTTTGTAATGTTAATTCTTAGATTTAAAACAAATGAAGCATTTAAAGCTCAGAAATAAAAATTACTTTTCAAAGTTTTTCTAATGCTGTAGTTTTAGATTATGTAGCTAATTTTTATTCAAATTTTTTTGGTAGATATTTGTAGATTTTTTGTAGATAACTGTTTATATGTTACAGGTGGTTGCAAATAGTCTGAAGGAGAGAGGTGCAAGTGGTTCCATAGTTAATATTTCTAGTCAAGCTGCACTGGTAGCTATACCAAAACATGCTACTTACTGTGCATCTAAAGGAGCATTAGATCAATTGACAAAAGTTATGGCTTTAGAACTGGGTCCATTTCAAGTAAATATTGTGGCTTTTTCATTAATATTTTTTAAAGATTTTTGTTGATATTGGAAAAATTCTGATTTAAAGTTAAAGTCAGTGTCCAAAAATAAAAATTAAGCAAATGTCCGAGAGCATTGAAAAGGAAAAATAAAGAATTGCTTTCCTTCCTTTGGAAATTAAATAAAAGTGTTTGAGTTACTACATTTATATTTAAAGATTGGTTCACTTTTCATTTTGTGCATCAAGGTAACTGGAGGGAAGGTGGGCTTATATTGAGAAATTTTTGGAAAAACTATAATATATAAACAATATTGGAGATTCTCAGACTGAAATAAAATGTTTCTGAAAATAATTATGAACACAAAGCATTAATGATATTATAAATGCATTAGAAACTATTACAGATAAAGTAGTTAGCCTAAAGAATAAACTAAATTTGGAGATCAGCAACGAAGATGCTAATGAGTTGATTAATCTGTGATCACTTTTCATATTATTGTATTATCTTTTCGAGGCAGCAGTTTTCATGCTGATTTCTTTTTAGAATGTAATATTTTGTTTTCTGAAGAGGAAATTACTAGTTTTGCTGCTAGAATTGAAAAAATAAAGGATTTTAGTATTAATATGGCAGTGTTGTTTGTAATTCAATAAAATACCATTAAGGTACCAAGACTTTATCTTCATTTTATTATGTTGTTTCAGCTAAAAACCAACAACTCACACTTAGTACCTCAAATAAATACTTAATTGAGCAAGAATTGTTAAATGAAATACACAATGAAAGTGAGAAAGAAGAAGCTAATATAATTGTCAGGACTTTAACAATAAAAAATATGAATGAAGCCTTTGTGCATCTTTACGTATTTTCTATTACTGTGGAAGCATGTAATCCTAATGGCGAACATATATGTGAAGTACATAGAGCAAATGCAAAAGATGTAGCATATGACAGAACTCTTTATCAACAGATAAAAAAGAGCTGATATTTTGCTAACTCATGACAAGTTTATGAAGAAAACACTTCATTAACTTATTTATGAACATTGATAAATAAATAATATTATTGATAAATAAATATTTTTAAATGCAATTTTATTTATTTATTTATTTTTACATCTCTCTACTTTCGAACTTACAACATTTGAACACATTTTCAGGAATCAATTATGTTCGAAACTTGAGGTCTGCCTGTATATATACTTAATGCACAGTTTTCTAAAAACGTATAATTTTAATATGGCATAATTATTCTTAATTTTCTTGTACCTCAGTGACTTCTTTCTGACCATGGAAGAAATTGATCAGATGCCTGATTTCTTACTTATTTCTCTAACTCTTCTCATCTTCATCAATAAGAACTAACTAAGTATGATGCTACATATTTAGGGAAAATAATTATTCACTTAAATGTGATCAGTAATGTGTATTTTAATATATGAGAGTCGTTCAAATGGTGTTTTTAAAAATCTGTTATGTTGTTAAAATTTTTCTTGTGTAAAAGAATTTATTTCAAGTTTATTTTATTGCTTTACTCAACATATTCCCATTACTAACAATGTGATTTAATAGTCTACATGGTACTAAATATTGGAACAAAATTTGTGATTATTTTATTACTTAAGCCTGCATCTGCTAAATTTATGATAAGCCCACATCTCTTAAAGCAAATTTAAATATGTTTTGCAATTATTTATTGTTTTAATTTGACTGCTATTGTAAATTTTATTTTTTTAATTTTTAGTAATTACAGTGCACCATTCTAAATTTCTACTAATTTATTAAAGGCTGTGAAATAAACAAACTTATGCAACTCCAAAAAACAAAACAAATTTCTCCCCTTCTTTTATTTTGCCTATTCACTTTCAATAGCATATTTTAGTACTTTTAATTATGGAGATTATTGAAGTGAAAACAATTTCTGTCTTTAAAATGCTCATCAATAATACATGAGTTCTTGAAAAATCATATTCTTATGTTTAGATCAGAGTCAATAGTGTAAATCCGACAGTTGTTTTGACAGAAATGGGAGAGAAAGCATGGGGAGATCCTAAAGTTGGAGATCCTATGAAAGCTAAAATTCCTTTAGGAAAATTTTGTGGTATGTATTTTATAAATTAATGTTTTATATTTTCTCTGATTAAAATGCAACTGATTATTATATATATAATATATTCAAAGTCGGATTTTTTTTTATATCGGTATGATGCATTTTTCTGAAGTAAAATTTTACTGTAATCACATATTTTATGTACGATAGTATATATAATGTAACTTATTAATCATTGAGCCTTTGGTAAATTAATAGTGTAGGAAAATGCAGGATGATTAAAAAATCCATTGCTTATGTATTATTTCATCAATTGGCCAAATAGTGCAATTTATGCCAGTTGTGGGTGAACATATCTTTTACAGTTCTTGACTGCTGTTTGGCAATTGTTGCCGAAATTTCTGCCACTGGTCGATGGGATAATATTGGAAGTACCAAAAATTCCTTTACAGACGTAGAAACTTACAAAGGCAGATCTGGCTTAGGAAACTATATTTTTACAGGAATTTATATTAAAATGGAGGATTATAAGATGAAAGTAAATGATATATCTATTTGCATTTATCTCATAGATGTCCATTCTAATAAATTGCATAAGTAACTTCTCTGTGATCAAATTAATGTATGTTTGAAACAAAAATCATGATTCAGTAATTTTGTTTGCAACCCTTTTAATAATAGACTGAATGGTAAATTTATTTAACTCTTGTTTTAGTATATTGTTCCTCTTCCATATAAATTCTTCATTGCTTTTCTTTAAGCTAAATAGTGGAAGGAGGCCTTTTTCCTAACTTAAAGGAGTGTTATATTGTGCAGTGATATATTATAATTTAAAACTGTGTCAAGAAGATTTAGACCATAAGATTGTACTCAGACAGGTACAAACTGTGACTTCCATTAGTTGGTGACATGACCAAAGTTACTGATTTTTATATTTAGAAAATAAATCTTTTGAGAAATTATTAAGAATCAAAACCGTCAGATTAAAAATCACTAATTATTTTTATCATTTACATCATTGATAATGCAGATTTTCCATAGACAAAATCCATATTGCAACACCATAGATGAAATGCATGCTAATGAACACTGCATTCGTGTAGCCAATGCATATTGCTTAAAATCCCCAGAGATAATGATAGTTTATGCCAAAAGATATTTTTACTTGTCATCTTAATATGCCATTTCCATGCACAGATTTTGTTACAAAATTACCTTATTTTGGTTCCCTCTATCTGCCTTTACATTTTTGCTAGATATTTTGTAATCATCCTCTATATTGCATGGTAAAGATATATTTGGTATTTTTTATCAATTTGTTTTACTGCATGCATTGAATTTTTTAGTGCATTATTAATTTGCATGGGTAAGTTTTGTATATGAAAAGCATTACATGTGTAATTTACACTTACTTTTGAATGTTAATACGTGTATTTAAAATATTTTACAGAGCCCCAGGATGTTGTCAAAGCAGTTGTATTCCTTCTAAGTGATGATTCCCGCATGATTACTGGAGCTCAATTACCTGTAGATGGAGGTTACACTATTCAGTAACAAATATATTTTTGTGATATATTGATTGTTTTAAATATGTATTTGTCTATTATTAGTATTAAAATTTTTATTTTTATATGAAATTTTATCTGAAAGTGCTTTGATATGAAAAATTATTTTTTTATTCATTTCTTTGAGCTGTTTTTCTCAAAATTTCTTTTAGTTGTAATTTAATAGATTTATATGTGATTCAATTCCTTGTAAAGATTGTCTAATTGCATAAAGAATATTTTAGTTACTTATCAGTGCTTTTTTTTCTATATTGCGAGATTGTTGAAGGCTTCATTAAAATCACTCTTCCCAAGACAGTGAGCCTTCACATGTATACTGTTTCATTATAAATAAATAAAAAAACCTTTTTGATTTTTTTTCAAAGCATGATCTCTTCCAATTGTAGTGTGGCAATGCATATATTCACTATCTACCTTATTATGGGAACCAGTTTTACTTTTGTAAGTATATTAGTTAGGATGAGCAAAACTAGAAATGCGAATGATTTTGTGAGTGATATGCTAGCTGATTCTAGCAATTTTGGCATTATAAAAGCTCTTTGCTTTTTTTATTTTTTTCTTTGGAACCAATCTGTTATACAAAACATACCAAGAATAATGCAGTGCATAGTAAATAGTTTACTTAAGACAAATGTACAATAGAAAATAGCTCCTCAATAGCAAATGGGCAAAGTTGTTTATTACAGTTGGTAAAATCACACCTTTTGTAGAAAAAGTGGTACAATAACATCTTTGAATTTTGTTGTTGTTGATGGATTTCTACCGGGGAATAATAGATTCTGACCCATGAGTACTATATTTTCAAAAACAAGATTAGCTTCTGTGAACTCGTACTTAGGAATTCTAGACTAAGATGATTTAAAAATTGTTGCATGATCCTATAAGTTTAGATTGCTGTTGCTTCACAGAATTTAAAGAATCAAAATATTGCATAAAAAGCGCAAAATCAAGCATTCACCTTATAAGGTATTTCTCCCACCTTCTTAGCATGCCTTTGTGATGTAGTGGTCAGCACGCTTGGTGCGTATTCGAGAAATACGTGGTTCGTGTCCCGGCGAGGGCATTGCTCATTTTTCATCTCTTCTGCTTTGAAATAATCTAATGTCTTTACAGTGGCGCCCGAACTAAAAAGGGTGGTGGATGATGATTCTCCACCACCAGGATTTGGTGATTGTGTCCCCTAATCCCTAGGGTATATTGCCATTTAAAAGGGGGGGTATATGAGGTATTTCTTCCGCCTTCATGGTGTAGTGGTCAGTACACTCTGCACATATTCAAGGTGTCTGAGGTTCGAACCCCACTGAGGATATTGCTAATTTTTCACCTCTTCTGCTTTGAAATAACCTAATGTCACTACAACCTTACAGGATATCAAACTTACAAACTGACAGTAGCTTAACTAAAATATGAGGAGTATTTTCATGGCATACTTTTGGATTCAATAATTCCAATAGAATAAAATTTTACTGTTAAACTGAATATCTGTCAGTCTTAATTCTAAAATGCAAAGCTACATACTTACCAAAACCGGGATCATCAACAAGAAATATACAAAATCCTATTATAAAAATTGGACAAGATAAAATCAAAATTGAAAATAGTATAACGTATTTGGGCATTTTAATAGATAATCGTCTATCCTGGCATAGCACATCAACTACATCAAAAATAAAATTTTTAATTCTCTCCAACTCACTTAGATCTACATCAGCTAGTACTTAGGGAATAGCACCGAAGTTACAAAAAATCTGGTATTTAACAGTAATAGAAAAAATACTCCATGGAGCTTCTGTCTGGGGAATTAATCTAAATAAACATGCTCAAAGACAACTAACGTCCTTTCAAAGACTATTTTTGCTTTCTTTAACCATATCGCACCACTCTTAGAAGTGCTTTACAAGTTATTACAGGTATCCTGCCAATAACTATGCAAAAAGAAGCCATTAAAACAAAAATTACAAAACTAAAACAAACATGATATTTCAACAATAATACTTGTCTTCCATCCAACTATGATCTCAAATATAACTTTGACGTAGTACATCCCATGCAAGTGTTTATGGAAAATCTAATACTTAAACATCCTTAAAATGTCTTCCAATACATTATACCCAGGCGGTTCTAAAACAGAAATAGGAGTTGGCAGTACTTACTGTAATGGTACCCAAATCAAAAACTGGAATATCAAACTTAAAATTAATAATTCAGTTTTTCAAACTGAACTACTAACCATCGGAGAAGCAATAAAATTCAGGAAACGATTTTTGGAAAGAAGTGTTATTATCACAGATTGTGCCTCTGAAGTACAAGCTATAATAGGACAACATCGTTCACCACTCATTAAAGAAATTCAACTACTGCTGACAAATTTTCTCAACAATTGATACCAAAACTGTATTGGACACAAGCTAATGTAGGCACAATGGGCAATGAAATAGCAGACTGAAAATCAAAAGAAGCAGCAAACAGTTCCACAATGCAACTGATAACCATACCTTACCCAATTTCTTATTTAAAATCAGGTTTAGAAAAAGATCTTTTATCACCCTGAAATGAAAAATAGTCACAAGAAGAAACAAGTAGAAGGACCTTCAAATTCATATCTTACTCCATCAAGACACCTTATTTCAACTAGCTGCACCATATCATTCTTTTTAACAGCTCATGGTCCTTTTGCATCATATCTACATTGTTTTAATTTACATCACATAGATGCATGTGGAGCTACAGGAACTATCGATCATTATATGTTTGAATGTGATATAACAAAAGATTTACATTTTCAACCATACACATGTGGGAAGAATGTGCATCGACGACCAATGGTGATTCAAGGAATATCCAGCGAGGTGATGCCAGCGTAGCCCAGCTTGCAGAAGTAGGAGATCACTGGACCTGATGAGAACAAGACGTGTTCTCGTGAGCAGAAGATTCCTTCAAGGCTTACATTCTGGGTCCAAGATGACAATGTGTTATGAGAATAGACGTATTCTCTCAAGGCAAGACATGTCCTGTTTGGTTTATATCATGGACTGTTAAAAGGATTTAAGATTTCTAGTTATGCCCTCATAAATGAAAGTCCTGTGAGAGACTTGCTGTGCAAGAACTGTTATGAACTATTGATTCTTTGTGTGGTTAACCAGTTTCTGTTTTAATTTTATGTTAATCTCATCTTATTAATTCCATAATAAAATTAGCTTAGTTATTGTTAACCCCTGTTCTTATTGAGGGTAATCTCACATACATCAGAAAATGCTAAAGTATGGTTCAAATAAATACTAAAACGTAACATCTTTAGACAAAACCTTTAAAATCTAATAAACTATTTATCAATAAATTGCAACAATGTAAAGGCAACATAAATACCATTACTTTATCATATAAGTAATAAAATATTATGTATTTACTTAACCACTTAACAGCCTCTTTTTTCTGACATATTGTGTCAAAAAATAAGCATATTTTTCAAAAACAATTTTATTTTAAAATTGATTATAGAAACTCAAATCAAGAGTCAAAACTATTATAAGTGTTGAATTTATGAAGTTATGATAATTTTTATTTACAACGAAAAGTTACATTTTTACTTAAAGTTGGCTTTTTTTCCGGTGAAATAAGCAATCTGGGAAAACACTTTACAGAAATGGATATTAGAAAAGAGAATTTATTATTATACTTACATCTAATGTCTTTTAAAATTCAGCTTTTGTATGAAAAATTTTAAAACACGGTGATGAGCATAGTACAACATCGCAGTCGGGACAAAAATATCTAGTTTCTTTTCTCACTCTTTTTCCGAAATCGTTTCTTTTAGAGCAGCACACAAAGCACTGCCTCGTTGGTCTCAGTTTTTTGTCGCTGGGAGCAATCACTTCTAAAAAGTGCCTTTCAGTCAATCGTAAGGGATTGAGCAAAATTCCTGGTCGTCCTTTTTTTCATTTACAGTCCCGTGTCTTTCAATCAGGCGATCAATTATATCAAGTCTGAAATTCAAATGCAAGTATTTTCCTCCATGCTTCTGGTATAAAACGAATGCATTCCACAGCCATACATCTAAAAGGTGGAAGAATATTTTTTTGTAATATTTCTTTCATCTCTTCTTTGTGACTGGATAATTGGTGAGATGCTGATCCATTCTATCAACACCTCCCATGGTATTATTATATTCCATCACTACCTTTGGTTTCTTTCTGACTTTATCCTTGTAAGGTGGCACTTCAATCATTATAGGGTTGTGTATTGTGGATAATAGAGATACAGCTTTCTTATCATCCATTTCATTATACAGACTTTCCCTCTTTGGTACGCACAGATTTCTCCGAATTTTAATTTTTTCTTCTGTAATTCTTTTGGGACATCCTTTCTGGTAAGTTTGAGGGTTCCATATATATGTTTGATGGTTGATAAGGATATCTGCAAGTTCTGGTGATGTGTAATATATGTCTGCCGTTAGGCAGTATCCTTTATTCAATAGTGGCTGCATAAGTGTCATCACTACTTGAGAGGACTTGCACAAATGCTGGTAATCATCAAAAAGTGTACCTTTCCCAGTGTATATAATAAGTTGATACATATAACCTGACTTCGATTCACATAAAATAAAACTTTTTATGCCGAATCGTGATCTCTTTAGAGGTATATACTCTTTCCAGTGTAATCTTCCCTTGTACAGCATCAAACTCTCATCGATTGTCACATCTCTTTCAGGTGTGATAGTTTCTCGGTAACGAGTATTCAAATGCTTGATGATCAGCCACAGTTTCTGCAGTTTTGAACACTCGTGTATTTTAGCATCAAATTCGGTATCATCAGAAAAATGTAAACACCGGTAAATAAGATAAAAGTGTCGGTAAGACATAATTTTGGAAAAAAATGGAGTTGATGTTGAATGTCTCTTACTCCAGTATTGCTCAACATCAGACTTTTTCACAATTCCTTGCAAAATATTCAACGCAAGAAACACTTGAATTTCGCGCTTTGTTGTTGGTTCCCATTTTTTTGCTCTGCTTTTCCTTCGTAGATTACTACTATGAATGGTCCAATCTGCATATTTATTGGTTTCAGAAACTATAATTTCAAGAAGATTATCATCAAAGAAAATATCAAGAAATTGTAGAGTTCCATTACTTAGATCAATATTTACACGAACAGCTGGATTTGCTGTGAATGGAAATCGAGGTGGAGGTGAATGAGGATTTGTTATATTTAGTTCACAAAAGTTTCGAACTTGAGTTAGGTCATCCGAACTTTCCGTTTCCTCATCGCTTGAAAAGTCCGAAAACGAACTTTCATTACTTCCGGAATCATTTATAGAAATTTCAGATTCACTGTCTGATCCACTGTAAGAGTTATCATCTGTTATGAGATGTTCATTATCACTCATTCTTCTACTTTTCAGCTTCAAAAGAAATAGAATTTGTAACCAAATTATGTAATATTGTCCTTATTATGTAAATATTGAAAAAATTATAATAAATAGCAGATAGTGGATGGCCGCATGTAATAAGCAATTAAGCTGATAAGTCGTCATGACAGTACAGCTGCTTTTTTCTTGGTTTCCTGACCTGTCCTGTGACTGGTCAGTAGTATTATGCAAGTATTTGATGTATTAAAGAATTATTATTATTAGTATTTGATGTATTGAAGAATTACGGCTACATGATCCCAAGCGCATCACCTAGTGCATTCTAACAGCTAATGCCTATATATTCATGCAGCTAAGACATTCATGTAATATCATCCAGGTCCCTGATTGTTCATGTGACTTCACAGAGATGCAAATGCATTCCCAAGGCAGGCCTCCTGGGACTCAGGAGCTGCTGGTTCAAGCTAGTGGAGGGAGTGGGACATATACCTGCTTACCTTTGTTAGACACCAGGTGTCCCCATTCTCCGTCACCTGTGACTGGCCAGTTCTTATATCAGATTTACCATAAATTTGTTAAAGATGAGCATTTAGGTGAAATCATTATACCAGTTTTTGGTAACAGAACTGGTTGCCTAGCACTGGTCTTGGCTTGGGTCCCAGCTCATTTTGCCTGTGCTGTATGAGATTACTAGAAAAATATATTTGTGCATCAGTGGATTAAGCATGGAAGACCCGACCCATGGCCACCACGATGTCCTCTGTCACAATGTCTACGATGCCAAAGACAATGGTGAGCATCAAGATGATTTTTCATCTCGAAACCTTTCTTGCTACATCACATACATAGTGTCTTTCATTGCTGGGTGTCATTTCGTAACCTTTAAAAGACGGGTGGCCTAAGAATCGGCAGAGCTGCAGTGTCTCAAAAAGACGGCTGTGGCCAAAATATCGGCCATCGAATTTCCCCCCCCCAATCCTTCAGGGTGCGGAGATAGTCATTGTCTGAACAACCTCCCTTGCCACTTATGAGAGATGACTTTCGCGCCTCCCAACTTTGGGGTTTTGTAAATTCCCTTTTCAGAGTTGCCAACTCTCCCGATTTAGGGGGGAGACTCCCGACTTTTTCTTATTCTTAATATTTCTCACGATTTTTATGGAACTTATCTACTTCGTTATGTGAACAAAAAAAAAGTGATTTTGGACGTCTGAAAGCAACTGAATTTTCTCTAGATTATATCTAAAATAAAACCTTGCGAATCAGATGAGAATTTCTGCTTTGTGAGTGACAGCATACGTATCCAGAAACGTCGTTCTCCAATGGACATCGAGCTCCATTGCATGTCATCTGGCATATATTAGCCAATGAGCACAAAGCAAGCTCAAGGCCGTTGGCCGTTAATTGGATGTTCTTTCGCTATTTCGTTCATCTTGTCCTCAGTTGTGTAAGTACACGTGCCTTTGGGAAATAGTTTCAGAAATTATCGTCTTTTGTTATATCTGCGAGAAAGGTGAAATACTCATGCACGTTTCAAAAATCGTACACAGTTGACTTTCCTTCCATTATTTCTTCAAGGAAATGTAATAAATTTGCGATGTGTACCATCTATCATTGCGATTTTTCGATTTCGCATGGTGGAAGGGCAGATATTCTCAAACATGTGTGTACACAAAAACATAAGGACAACATGAGTTGTTTTGAAAAAACGAAAAATTAAATTTTTCTTCGGAAACAAAAGACCAAAAAGTGATTAATGCAGAATGTCTGTTCTCTGCCTTTTTACTGGAGCACAACCTGCCACTGAATGCATCGGATCACGCTGCAGCTTTATTTAGAAAAATATTTCCCGATAATGAAATCACTAAGAAATACTCAAGTGCAAGGACCAAAACAGGTGCATTTGTTAAAGAAATGGGTTTGACAAATAAATCTTCAGTTATTGATTGCATTAAAACAGCTCCGTTCTGCCTCTCTACGAAAGGAAGCAATAATACCAGTTCAAAACTGTATCCAATTGTTGTTTCTTTTTTTAATCCAGAGTCTTCAGAAATTGAGTGCAGTTTACTTTCTCTCCCCACTTTAGAAGGACATTCGACTGGCTTTAATATAGCACAGCTAATTATTGAAACTTTAAAAGAAAATGCAGTCCCTCTGGATAATTGCTTAGCACTTGGTGCCGATAATGCACCAGTAATGGTAGGCTTGAAGACTGGTGTTGCAGGCATCTTAAGAAAGGCAAATTCAGATTTGCAGATTATGAGGTGCACCTGTCACCTCTTAAATTTAGCAGCTGAAAAAGGGGCAGCTTCTTTACCATTAAATGTGGATGAACACATTGTTGATATTTATTATTATCTTGAAAGGAGTTCTAAAAGAAAGGAAAAATTGAAACAGTTCCAACAGCTGCATAATACTGAAATAAGAAAAATTTTGAAACGTGTGTACACACTGGCTGTCTTTAAAGAAATGCTTATCTAGAATCCTCGATCAATGGAACCCACTTCTTGCATTTTTTAAAGAAGAAGTAAATGCTTCGAGAGTTAAGATAAAAGGCTCTATTGAAAGTTATAAAGCACCTAAAGTAAATGGAGATGTAGTTACTACTTCCATAGTTAAAAATAGGTTTGAGAAAAATAAAGTAATTTCTGCATCATTCAGCAATTCAACTGGCAGTTCTCAAAATAACACTGCAAAATATAAGCGTAAAGCTGATACAAATTTCTCTCAAAATAAAAAAAATTGCTCAACACACGAAACATTTTCCGATTATTGTAAGTTTATCTTGTGAAGAACGAATATTTATGTTTTTTCTTCGGACCTTAACAAAGCTTTTTGCTTTTTTTTACAATTCATTTTGCGATCATTCGATGTTCTTAACGCAATTCTACAAAGCAGAATTCCATTAATTCATGTTTTGCAATCAATGATTTATGATCTGTTTAAAGACATTTTATCAAAGTTTGTAAAACCAGTCTGTGTTTTGTCTTGTAATTCTATATATGATGTGATTTATGGTGAAACAGAAAATCAGAAGAAAGATGAAGATTTGGTAATAGGAGCTGCAACTACAAAAGTAGTGGAAGAACTTTCAGAAGAAGACAAAAATAAGTTTTATCTTCATGTTAGAAGTTACTTCTGTCAAGTATGTGATTACATACTACATAAATTTCCAGTCAACGATGAAGTGATTTTGCATGCTAAAGTTGCCGATGTTTCTGCTCTAGCAAATGCATCTTTTTCTGATATAAGGTACTTTTTGAACAGATTTCCTGTGTTACTTCGTTTAGTCATGAAAGATGACGATATTGATGTTGCTACTGATATACTGCAGTCGCAATTTTGCAGTTTACAATTAGAAAACTTGGATGAAGTTATAAATCAGCTAGGATTGACACCCAGTGGAGTTTAATTGGAAAATTGAAAGGTGCTGATGGAATTTTAAAATATAGTGAACTCTCTAGAATTATGTTGGCCATCTTGACAGTTCCCCATAGTAATGCGGAGTGTGAGAGGATTTTCAGTGTTGTTGCGAAAACGAGTACTAAATTTAGATCTAATATTAGTGATGACACATTAGAAAAACTTTTATTAGCGAAAGCAGGCCTACGCGGCAATTGCTATGAACAAAATTATGAAGTTTCTTTCTTAACGAAAGCAAAATCTGTCACTTTCCATAACATTTGTATGAAAACTGATTAAAGTGTTGTTTTTTGTTTGTTTTTTTTAAACGATGCAAGTAATAAAAATGTTTTTTATGTCTAAGGTATTTTTGTTTTGCTTGCATTTAAGACTTAGTAACTATTTAAAGTTAATTCATTATTAAAAACTATATTTTTATTATTTAAAAAGTATTTTTAACATTGTGAAAAATCTCCTGATTTCTTAAAAAAATCTCCTGATTTTTGAGTGTCATAGGTTGGCAAGTATGCCTTTTGTTTTCCTCAGCAGTGAAATCTTAGGAATTTTACATTAGTATTGATTTCACCAACTTTTCAGTGTCATTAAAAGTGTATTTTTTTCTTTATATTCCCCTTTTTATTGTAATTTTTGTATTTATTATTATTGTTTAAAACATGCAAAATGCAATGGAGTGCAATGAAATGAAAATATAATCAATAAAATCTGTTTTTAAAGTAAAGGAAAATAATTAAAAAAACGCTAAAGGATAAAAAAAAGCTTTTATCACAAAACTGCAAGAAAGAACAATGAACAATAATGTAGTTGAAACATGAAATAACTTAGGATACAATGGGGGGGGGCGAAATCAATAAATTAAACTGAATATGAATACTAATGAAAAAGGTAAACGAAACTAATATAAGGAAAATACAACAGGATTTGTTTGATATATAAATATAAGTTGTTACACAATGCTTGGAAACAAATAAAAGCAAACTACCGATTTATACGAGAAACAAATAGTTAAACATCATTTTCCAGTATAACTTAACAGTGTTAACTAGTACAAGTAATTCTAAACTAAATTCAGTTTGGAAACAAATAAAAACTGAATAAACTATGAACTGATTATAGGCGTGCATTTGCTGCTAAGGCGTATTTTCATTATGACGCAATGTCAAAAGTTAATATTCCAACATACGACAATTATTTAACCAGTAAACCATTATTTAGCTATGAAATCTCACCATAATATGTTTCCCTAGTTTAAAAAAAAGAAAAAGCAGAAAAGAGAACAAATTTAACAAATTCCTTTTATATTATTCCCTAAGTCTCTTATCTGAAAATTAACAAAGGCGACCTACAGAAAAAGTTGCAAAAGAGTAGTAGTTTCCCTTTACAATGGCAGCTAAAAGGGGGTGGAAATGCATTTGGATTTCCTGCCTTTTTATGTGAAACCTTTTCAAACTGCCCCATCTCTTAAAGGTTAAATATAATGTCTAACAAGATGAGCTTTTCTCCCAAAATTTTTATTGCATATTTTACATGTGTTAAGCCTCTGTCTTTCTGTGGTACCCATAATATCAAACACATGATCACCCTCTGAAGATGTGTTTTCTATTTTATTACAGAATGTTTCAAGAATGTAAATTCATAGAATAGATATTTTTTGAGACTAGACTCCTCTTTTTTTAATGTTATGAAATAAAAACAGTGCCTTTCTTTCCTAAAACAAGCAAATTTCTGTCTTCCTTCATAAGTTTTTGTATTTTAATACAGAAAAATGATGAAATTTTAAATATACTATCTTGCAATATTAAGACTAAATAAAACCCTGAAATGTCATGAAAAATGATAAAACATTGAGCAGTTAAAAACTACAAAATTCTCTTCAGTGTATAACAAAATAGGAATAACTACTTTCTAACAGCAGTAGAAAATAATGTATTGCTACAAAAATTATAATATTTAGAATAAATATTTCACATTATTTGATGGTCTATGTTCAGTTTTTTTGTTAATGACACTGAACAGCTATTGATTCAGAGTAACATTATTTATGCTTAGAATGTAATAATGAAAAGTTTTATATTGCCGGCTAGTATCGGTATGAAATATCAAAACAGCAAATTCATAAAAAATAATTTTATTCCAATTGCAGAAGGTACTATTATTGTGATTAAGAGAAGTTTTAATAAGAACTTTTACAGGAAATATGCTTTACGATAATTATCTTGAAATGGATGTCAGTGTTCCCCGATTTTTATTAGATAAGGAGGTAATGTATTTTGAGAATATAGTATAGAAAATCAATATCTTTGTAAACTAATACCATTCTAAAGCAGAAGTTAATAAAAGAATATATCATTCCATGGCAGGTGGTACACTACCTGGCTGTCATTTTCTGTAGATAAGGAAATATATACTTTTTTTTAATCTATACAAGATGAATTTGTTGTTATGAAGTTTGTTTAAGTAGGAGTTTATAGAGTAAGTTTATGCATGCATGCATTTGTAATCTAGTTCAATGGTCGTCAAGCCTTAGAACTTCACAGACCACTACATATATAATTTTATATTTGGCGGACCACTAATATGAATTAAGAAAAAGTAAATACATTTATACAATAACAATCAGCAAACTACACATATTTTGTTCACATTGAAATATTACATGAAAAGTACAAAAGTCTTATCTTCTTGTACAGAAAGCTTCAATTTTCTGTATCACTGAAAAGGAACTTCACGAAAAGCAAGAATGAACTGGCAAACACAAAGCGATATCAATAAACTGACAGTGGTATGTTGCCAATTTTTAATTATTGTAAACATAATAATCATTGCTTACTCAGCAATGGCGCCATCGATCAACAGTTGGACAAAACAAAACGAAAACTTCCAGTGATGCAATTATAAACAAGAATGCAGATGGTTCTCACAAAAACCCATCAAGATGCCTATTGACATGGAGAAAAACTGTGTTATTAATGACCACAATAGCACATGTTTGTAATTCAAAAGGAAAGAGAATTATAGTTCGTGCTATGAGAAGAGCAGCATATCCATGGATGCCAACTCTCACTTTCAAATGTCGCTAGATACACCTGCAAAAGTAGCTAAAAAGTCATTAAATTCAGAAGAAATTTCGCTAAAAGTAGTAGATAAAATTTTAAAAAAAAGTTGAATCCATATTCCATAATAGGTTTTGTTACTCATCATTTTTAAATTGAATCTTCATAAAAATCTAAATAATGTCCATTTTCTGCAGACCATCAAAAAATTTGATGGACCACCGGTTGGCGACTGCTGATCTAGTTAATATGAATACAATCAAATATCTGTAGAATGTTTGGTAAATCAAAATCCATATAATCATTATAATGAGTTCTTACAGCTGTAATCTTTTTCATTCCACATATCAAACTAAATTCAAAAAAAAAAATTATGGAAAGTATTAGTACTAAAACTAAAGGAATATATATATATATATATATACACAATAGTTTTTCATTCCAAGTAGTTTTAATGATCATTGCATTTCTAATAGTAACTGTTTAGTTAATTCTTCTCAAGTATTAAAAAAAAGAGCACAATTATTAGTGGATAAACACATTTATTTAAATTTTATTGTAAAAATTTTCATGATGAGCTCATTAGTAGTAGACACTGATTGACTCTGTTATGAAAGATAATCTATTATTACTTTGTACATAAATCATATCAAGCACAAACCACTCCTAAATAATTAATGATCAAAAGTATTTAAATAAAATATAATATTTAAACAGATTCTTTATACATAAAAGAGGATAGCATGTGTAATATATAAAAGCATGTGTTATATATAAAATATCACATTCATTTAAAAAGGTGTCTTATCAATTGACAATAAAAAATAGTTTAACATTAATATGTACATACACTACAAATACATTAGACATAACAATTGTTAAGTACAAACTCTCAAACAGTCCTTGACATATAATTTTCTCCACATTGGTTGTATTAAATACATGATAAACTTTTGTTTATAGTGCAAGTTTATACTGGCCATGTTTATTACACTTTTTGTTTTAAATTGCTGTTTAATACATTTTTGAAAGCAGTTCTCTTTACTATGTTTTATACATAAATTTCCTTTAGTGTAAGAATTCAGAAAAAACGTACAACCAATGCAAAAAAAATTAAACGTCTTTTACCACTCATTGGGCTTCTTTTGGTATGTTACAGGAAAGTGACATACTATAAAATTTAAGAAAGAATTTTAAACAGACAAATTTTATGATTTAATAATTCCACCTTTCATGGTCACATTACTTAGATATTTACATGTTTGAGATTTTTGAGTGACATGATTACAGTACAAAGTCTTTAATCCGGACTCGTCGGGACTTCGGCGATTCCGGATTAGGGGTTTTTCCGGATTATAGATCATCAATTTAAATCTGGTAAGATGTCATGCAGAAATTATAAAATTAAAAATATGAAACCGTAATTTATGAAATAAAGAGCAATTATGATATGAGGGTATCAAAATTTACAAAAAAAAGCTTAATATTTATTTGTTTATTTTATTAAACATTTCTTTCAATGTAAGTTGTTTAAGTTGCTTCATTTTTTGTGCTAATACTTTATCTTTAATTCTATAAACAGACATAATTTCTTGTTCAGTTACAAAGTTCCACTGTTCAAGTCCTGTAATTGCTGTGACGAGAATACCGACTGACTTGTCAATCGAATTTTTTTCATTTTCAATAACCTCTCTGTCACTTTGGGAAGTGGTATGTCATATACTTTTGACTTTCCAATGTCATACTCCTCGCATAATTTTGAGACGGATATGCCTTGATACATTTTTGCAGCAATTCCACTTTTTGTTTGATGGACATCGAAACATGCTTTCGCTTTGTAAAATCCTTTGGCAGCTCCAGAATCGGAAACTCTTTTTGACATAATCGAAAGTTCAAGCTTACTTTTTATAAAATTGCTCTAACAGTCTGCAAAAAATAATAAGCTGGATTAGAAGGTTAAGGAACAGCGCAATCTGCAACATTAACTGAAATAGATAATTAGATAATTTTAGCCTAGCTTATACCGTCCGTTATAAATTAAACGCGCATGCGTAAACGTATTATGTGCGTGCGTAAATGCATTATGCATTTATGCATGCACAGAAAGTTTATAGCTTTGAGGTCCGGATTATGGATGTCCGGATTAAAGACTTTGTACTGTACTAGAATTAGTATTTGAATAAAATATTACATAGAATGATTTTTGTAAACTAATCATCATTCAAAGTATATAAATTCTAAACCTCAGTATTATCTAGCAATAAATTAAAATGAATTAATCATGATGTTTGATATTGTACTTTTCTGTGGCTCATATTTTATCTGCTGAATCAATGCTTAGTCTGAGGTCAAAACAAAAAATAGAAAATTCAGTTTTATTTTTTAGATATTGTTTGAAAAAATAATCGGTTAAATGCATTGTCAAATTAATACATAATAAACTATAATTAAAAATACATTGTAGATAAAGATAAAAATAAGTAAATAATAAAATGTACTTTCTATTCCCTTAGTTCATACGTAAATTTAAGTTTCAACTTTAAGGGGTCAGAAATTATTTTATTTTATGAATTTATTTATTACTTAAGTTGCTGCTCCATTTAGTAATTTTTTAGTGAAAATACTAATAATTTAAAACTTTGTGAATGTACATATGCTTCATTAAATTTCCCAAGCATATTAAGTTGCATACTTTTTGATTTAACATTAACTTCATATCAGGATATGTCAGACATATACATATATTACTTTCTTCACAATTTATATGTATATAGTAGTTTATAATATAAAATTATACAAAATAAAGACCGGATTTATATTTACAAATATTAAAAACATTATTCCATTGTCCTTTACATGTTTGAAAGTGAGCTTAAATCCATACAATTTTTCATACATGGATATATCCATAAGCTTCAAATGATGATAATAGAACATATAGGAACCACAGAGCTATCATAGTGATTCCACAAGCTAAAGCAAATTTCCGTGGCCCACCTAATTCAGCTTTGCCGAAAGCAGCAGTGTATCTTCTTACCACTATGAGGGCTATGGAGGCTAATGCCAAAGCTGTGTAGATGCCAACACTGAAACCCAAAGTTCCAGCTACAACAACAAATTTCTGTCCCTGAAGAAAGAAAATTGGAATAATAAATTAAAATTTTAAGATTCTTTGCTGTAAACAAAAATTTGATATTGAATACATTATATAGTTACATAAATTAATCATTATGTCATTCGTTTGTCTTTGGAAGTATTGTAAATGTGGATTGTAAAAATATAAAGGTTGTGTGGAAAAATTGCTCAAACTAGTTGGAAGAAAACTGCAAATTTAACTGAGTTCTTAAATACAATGAAAAATGCCCAATGGTTACTAATTGTACCTTTCCATTAAAGTCATACTATGAATCTTTGGCTTATGTTTTTTCTAACGCCATTGGTTGGATGATACGGAATGATTGGAAAAGCCACAAGGAAACATTCTCTAATTTCATGGTAAAAATCTAGTGTATAAAAGAACACAGCCTCTGTTACTTTTCTTTTTGTGAATAAGCTTTGATCCATTACCATAATTTTGTAATGTCTATCAAATTTAACATTAGAACGAGACAGCAAGAAATTGCCACATACCTCTGTTACATAGTTATTCTAATCAACTCTTGTGCTGTGATTTATATGAAGCAAGCTTTGATCCGAAAATCTCAATAGATGTTAACTTCTAACATAATAAGTAAATGAATCGTATTGCAAATAACATGTATGCAAATAACAAAAGTAAATGCGCGATCCAACAAATCACACATTTACTTTGTTTTTGCATTTTCTTTTTCTTCCTGGAATGCTGCACATCCATTTCACCTTCGAGTTACATTTTAATTTCATGAGTGGTTATTCAAACACAAACTTTCTTTGTGAAGAACCCTTTTTTCTTGAAGAAACAGGAGAGCTTATCCCAAATCTTAAAATGTGTTGTAGTTAAAAAATATACATATATGTAAAGTCTAATTAAATGAGGATGTTATTGCAGGAGCGCTGATGCAAAGAGAATTATCACCGGGAAAGAATCCAAGCCAAACTAGTGACACTTGGCGCAAAGGGAAATAACCAAAAACAAAAAATGGTGTCTTATGGCTTAAACGGGAAAGTACCATTGATTGAAATATGCATATGTGTAAGTTATTTTTTTAAGTAAAGTGTGTTTGAAATATAACGCATACATAATAATGAATATGACAGGCTTCCGGCAATCTCTGCGCAGAATCGGATGCCACCTTAATCCACGGCATCCGTCTGCATACAACGTAATTGAGGTTCGAATGCTAAGAAAATGACCACCTTGCGGATTGTGAAATACAGTCAGTTACTCAGTTCTTGAACATGAACATGAAAGTTTTGGAAGTTTCGTGAAGAAACATGAAAGTTCCAGATATTCATTACCACATGTGTGAAGTGTACGACGACATGCAGTGAGTCACAATAAAGGGTGAAAATGGATGAGGGTTGAAGGAAAGTCAAGACACCAATAGAAAAGTGAAAACGGCAATAAATAACTGGCTATCAAAGGTGGTAACAAAATTCTATGAGGGCATTTATTGTTCGCTGCGATAAGAATATTTGAATAGTAGGCATATTTTATTGTTTGCTTTTATCAAATTAATAGGTTCCTATGAATGTTATAATAATATTTTATGGTTATACTTGAGCTTCAGAAAACTGCAGTTTTAAATTTCTTGCTTTCTGTAAATCATCATCTTACCTACTTGATGTGTTGCCTGTATTTTGCTTATATACCTATATAATCCGCTCAAATTACATTTTTATTACAAATTTAACAAATGTGTCATAGCTTTTTTTTCCTTTTAATTCCTCTTTTTTGTGAAAATCTAGTGAATTATATTGAATGACTTTTCTCTTAAAAACAGCCTTCCTTATAACTGCATTATAATGCTGATCATGAAAATTTAATATCATTACTTCATTGTGATTAAAACTATAATTTATTACTTTTCTATTCAGATGTATGCAAAATTTTAAATTCACAATTATTCTTTTTAAAATATTTATAAGGTGTTTTCTCCCTCCTTTCTGCATGCCTTCGTGGTGTAACTAGAGCACACTCGGGGCGTATTCGAGAGGGGTCCAGGTTCAAGTCTTGGTGACGGCATAGCACATTTTTACGTCTCCTGCTTGCAAAATAACCTAATAATTCTACACATTCACATGTTACAATAAATGTTTTTTAATAACTCAAATATTTATTTAAACATTACTAACTTTAGATGCCCAGTAGATGCTCGCCATCAACCATGGCAATCCCAGTCCAAGGAAAACATTGACAGAGTTACTTCCGGTGACGTTTCCAATTGCGTTATCGGCATATTTTTCCTGCTTTGCAGCAGCCATGGAAGCGAAAAGGTCGGGCAATGAGGTTCCGAGTGCTACAAATGTAATAGCTGTCACAGCATCCTTTAGACCAACCAGGCAACCGAAGATACTTGCCATGTCACCGATGATGGCTGTCAGTATCCCGATGAGTAACAGGGATACGAAGAACGTCATCCAACCACCACAAATGCTTGTTGGAGGTACTGCTGCAAAAATTGCCTAAAGAAAATATGCAAGTTATAAGTATTTAAATGAGATTAATCATTAAATATGAGTATACATTCACAAGGATAGAGTGCAAAATAATGCATACTACAATAAATCCACTTTGAGATGTCCATATATGGTTTCAGATGATTTTGTTTTTCGGTGGAAGTAGTCAGCTTGCTGAGATAATTGTTAATAACGATATTTATTAACGTTCTTAGAAATGGTCACTTTTAGTGGTAGTTGCCAGAAGAAAGCTTCACTATATTTTCCTCTAAACGTATAGACAAAACATACCACACTAAAACTAGATGTTTTTAACAATTTATATAAGATTTTATTTACTTCACCCATGCTGTTTACCACATGGTCAAAAGTTTGGCATCGATTTTTAACCTATTCGACATAACATCGATCGGGATAGGAGACTCCAATCCAGGCGCCCGTTGCAACAAACGTTTCGTTCAAGGATGATAAGCTATGGAGATCAAATTTTGTACACACAGTTTTGTGGATGACAGTGCAATGTGCTGAAGCGATTTTTTTTTTTTTTTTTTTTTTTTTTTTTTTTTTCAAAATTTGATTTCGATTTTTTTTAAATTTAATGTTTAAGTTAATTTTCCCACATATCTTGGCTTAACAAAAAATATCAGAAATTTGCTGTTTGCACCATCGCATAGAACGGAAAAAATCTTTTAAATGAAATTGGTATCAAATTTTAACTTAATTTCTGATTTTTTCGCGAATTTTCTAAAATTGCTTTGTTTTTCCCACTGTATAACGTGTATGATTTTAAAATTTCAACATCTAAAAATGTATTGGTTACAAAATATTGAAATTTTCGCAGATTATAAAACAAATTCTTCGCCATCTTTTAAAACAGTAATAATAAAAATATATTAATTGAACAATTTTCAGCATTTACAAAAAAAAAAAAAAAAAAAAAAAAAGAATATGCTACGCCTTTACTTTTCTTGCTTCCTATTAATCCCAAAAAACAACAAGCATGACTAACGTTTAAAATTATTTTCAATAAAAGCTACCAAGTTGTTTTTAATTTTTTTTCATTTCATAAATAAATTTAAATACATTTTTCTTACTATTTTGATTTTCTTGATTTTATCATAGTACGTGATATTATACAGTCCAGTCATCGAAGATTCAGAAAGGATGTTTTCTCACCGGTTC
This sequence comes from Stegodyphus dumicola, assembly GCF_044657685.1. Lineage (NCBI taxonomy): Eukaryota > Metazoa > Arthropoda > Arachnida > Araneae > Eresidae > Stegodyphus > Stegodyphus dumicola. Next base: position 143,783,326 of record NC_140777.1, read on the forward strand.
TATATCTTTTTTGTGATGCTGAATCCGAATTTTATATTTGCCACCTCGCCAGTAGTCAGCTTCCGAATGAAAATCGAAATAAACGTCAAAATTTTATCCCCTTTTTTCAGTTTTTCGCTTATAACTCGAAAACTAAGCATTTTTTTAAGATGACTAGTATGCACAAAATTACAATTGTGCATTGGTGCCCTAATATCAATGTTATATGCTTGAAACTATTTATTTTATGAATTCCTGGTATGATCACATTAATGAATTAATGAACGTCAGTGAGGTACGTGGTCAGCGGACCCACTAGTTTATGAGGAATCATGCTACTACTCTCGTTGCCACATCTGCAAATGGTAAATGAAACTTAGACTAGAGGGTTTGCCGACCACCTACCTGACGTTCGTTAATTCCCATTAATGGTAACCTACGCATACCAGGCATTTATAAAATAATTAATTTCAGTCATGTGTTAAAATAATTAGCTCAGACGGAAAACTGAAAAAATGCCAAAATGTTGAGGTTTTTTTTCGAGTTTCAATCTGAAGCCATCTTGTTGCGAGGTTGGAAATCTAAAATTTGGATTCAGCACCACAAAAAACATAGAACCGATGAAAAAGAACTTCCATACCTTTTTCTTTGGCAAACCGTTCGTTGACTGGACCAATATTATTTTTCGCCATTTAAAATTCCAACATCTAAAAATGCATCTCTTATAAAGATTTGAAATTTTCTAAGTTTACAAAATAAACTCTTCGGCCTTTTTTAAACTAAGAGTGATAAAAAAATGTCAGTTAGACCACTTCCTAGATTTCTTTTGAAACTAACCACGTTTTTATTAGCTTTTATATAACTAGCCTTTTTTCTTGGGGGGAAGGGGCATGCACACTCATTATAGAGTATCACATATACATTATGGTAGTTTTTTTTTCCCCTTAAAAAATTTGATTTATATTCTTTAATGTTGAAATGATTTTTTTTGGCACATATCTTCGTTTAATAAATAAGCTAAAACTAAGACACAATAACACGCCGAACAAATACTAATTCAGAAGTCAAACAACAAATGATCATTATATCCTATCTCGTTCATTTGTGCTTTTGCAGCTGAGGATGGTGGTTCAGTAAAACCATCGAAACTAGTCCTGTAAAAATTTGAAAATATAACGCTGACTTTTGTTGTTTGACTTCTGAATTAGTAAACTAAAACTCTCAGAATTTCATTGTTTGCATCATCTGATAGAGCGAAAAAAAATAACCTTTTAAATAAAGTTTATATGAGATTTTAGCGTAATTTCTGCCGTTTTGGGGCCAAATTGTTGTGTTTTGTTCCACCATTTGACCAACAGAATTGTTGGAAATAAAAGAGTGCTTATTCATTGTTTCAATGATTTTTAAATGTAATAATGTGAATGACGAAATGTCATAGACTAAAAAGAGGAGACTAAAAATATATATTTTTTTTTAAATATTGAAAAAAAGCTTTTACTTAAAATTGATGAAATCATTAATGGATGAAAAGGAGAAAAATAATTTTTCATATACTTTAATGGGAACAAGAAATTAAATAATTCTCTTTACAAGACTCATCTATAATTTTATATCAGGGGCGCCTAAATGATGAAATCGAATTGCATTGAAGAAAGTGATATTATATTTAAAAATTTATCGTGAAACTAAAGGAAAAACGCCTTAAATTTTACGATAAATTTATATATTATTGCCTGAAGTTAAAGGCGTCCCACACTTTATTATTTGTGACATAAATTGTAGATGAATTTTTTTCAAAGATAATTGTTTAATTTCTTATCTCAAACAAGCTATGTGACAAACTACTTTTTTTCGAAGTTCTTTAATAATTTTATCAGTTTTAAATAAAAGCTTATTTAATAAAAACTTTTTTGTATAATTTTATTCTACAAAATAACCAAAGTGCTCAAGCTATGAAAATAGTTTGGCACCAGTTTCCGTCGAACTTATTCAAAAATGTCCATTTTCTGACCGCACAGCATTCGGGCGATTGACTAATTAATATTGAAGCGACTTGAATCACTAATGTACTCTTCAACCATTTCTATCTGAATTATTATCTTGTTTCATTTAGTCTATAGAATGTAAATTATTAATTCAGTTGTAAACCTTAAGCACGACATTTTTCGCTTCTTCTACCAAACGGGTCAATGTCATCCATTGATTTTTATCATTCAGATGTTTACCTGCAGTTGCTCGTTTCGGTGGAATGTTAGAAACATTAATAATACACTCGGCAGTAATTTCGAATATTTTTAATTTAAATTAAAATTTATTGATTAAATACTGAATTTTAAAGAGAACTGATGCATCAGAGGAATGATTTATGTTTCTATAAAAAGGACCTATTGTTTTATATTGAGAGTGATTTATATTTTATCTTATATAATTTATTTATTATTTCTTTCCTATTACAGTTCTCTAGCCATCTCTTTTTGTATTAAAAAATGTATGTCTGTAAAATATGAAGTAATGGCATCATCATCTTACCTTCCATCCAAATGTGAAGAAATGAAGTACATAGTCAACAGTTGTCGCATTTTCTATATCACCTCCATTGACCGTAAGTGCCGCCCTGTATTGCTCAGCCCATGTCTCGGACTGAAGTCTCACACTATCCACATTCACATTTGTCATTGCGGCCACACGACTTACGATAGAATTAAAGTCTGAAAAATTAGAAATGACAATTTAGATAATTAATTTCGCAAAAAGATCTTACAATTTATTTTCTGATTGCAAATCAATTCCTGCTTCGAACATTTATAACTTGTTACTACCCCAGTTTTAGTTTGAGGCGTTAATTTGAATGTAATATATATATATAAAGGTGGGATCTTCTCCATGGGCTGCAAATATACCTACTGAATCAAAGCCTACTGATTCCTATCCTCGTTACTGATTTTTTAATATGCCGTTATCTTATACTTCCACAATTATTTCTCTCAGTCCTGATGGCCCACGAAAAAATAGCCCCCTCTGGTGATGATATGGCAAGATGGACTGAAATATGGCCAAAAGCAGTGAATAGGAAGGCAAAATAATGCTGAACTAGAAGGCAAAATAAAGCTGGAATTTCGTGACACAGGTGGACAGTCAGCAGATACGGCCCCCTCCAAAGGATATGGGACCGGTCGGGAGTGTGAGGGGCTGGTCAGACCGAGCTGTCAATTTGCAAAAGGGTACCGACACATTTTTCAAACTGCCCATTGTTCATTAAGCTACAAGAGTGCGTCGATGTTAAGACACAAAATACCACGGAAACTTTATGATATTCAGCTTATATCACAAAAATTGTAACCTTTGTCAAGATGCTGGTATACCCGTGTAAAGGTTTTTATTTTAGCGAATAGTCAGCGACTTGCATAATAGTGCCGGCATCTTTATGAGAGGGCACTGTTTCGAAATCGCCGGGATGTTGGGGCATGAAAATTGCTTCCTTTTATGCTATGGAATAAAGATTTAGATCCAACAGTTACGAATGTGTGATGAGCTGACGACTACGGTTTTAGACAATGTGCTTCGTACGATTACTAACAGTTTTCGTTTCGTTTTATTTATTTATTTATTGGTTGGGGGGAGCCGCCATTACATCTTTTCCTTCCAGTGAAAGTTTTTTGCTGGATGAATCTTAGAATAATGATTAATATTTCATTCGCTTCTAAACCATTCATATGAGGTGACGAGGCGGGCGGGAAATTTTCTGGATTCTCGCTAGCACCATCCAACCCTGGCACCGCTATTAAAGGGGGGTTACTTTTCGTAACTGTTTACTTGACTGCACTTTCAAATTACTTGACAGTTCTAACTTCTGAAATTCGTAAATTAGAACATATGCATGCGATATTTTAGTTATTAGGAGAATCTGATGTCATCGAAACTGCATTTTAAAAATATGCAAAAATTTAGTCTTTTTTGGGCATTTGTTTCTAACGAGAATCTTATTCTGAAATCTATCCCGATTAAAAACTGCATTTTGTTGTTAATTAAATATTACATGAACTTATTTACGCTGACACTTAACAATATTTTGTAGCAATGAATAAATAGCATTATTTTATGGTTATTTTAACCATCTTTAACATAAAATCGCTCACCATCATCATTCGTTATGGTAACAGTTGATCTATTGACTTGTCCGATAATGGCCCCTCCTGAAGGATCGTAGAGTTCTACTTCGAAATGTTCATCTTTTTCGGCATTGAAATCGTCGATGATCTGAATCTCAATGTTCTTCTCGACCTCACCGTGAGCGAAAGTAATTTCGCCTTCTCCTCCGATGTAATCTTTGCCAGATACGGCTGTCCGGTCGATCGTCCTCCATTTTGTAGTCACAATTCCATCGGCTCCTGAAGTTCTCATCACAGGAATCAATGCAGTGCCAATGCTCTCTTGTACCAATATACCTCGGCGCTTGAACTGAAGAACACCAGGTTCTGTAAGAGAAGAATATACAGTTATGTGCAATGCATTGCACGAGTAATTTTGAAGAAAACAAAGTGTATGTGACGAGGACGATAAACCACTTATTATTAATTAAATAAAAGAGGCATAATGCAGTGCCTAGTTATAAAAGGAAATAGAATAGAAGCTCACGAACATTGTTAATCGAAATGAAAATATTTCTTTGATTATTCCTTGAAAATATTCATGTCAGATTTCTTTATTTCACATGATGTGACATTTCTTATTAAGTAAAGCCTCTCTCTGAAAAAATGAAATACACCCAAAAGCGATTTCTTCCTGTCCAGTTTCTAACCATCTGCCCAATTATATAATGACTTCAAAAAAGTTACTACATATTTATTTTTTTAAATACTAGCAGACAAAACATTTGCGAATTATATGTATTATTTGAAATGTATTCTATCATAATGTGAGTGAGAACTGTGAGATAAATTAGATCACATTTAAGAAGGATACAATTAATGATTCAGTAACTACTCCTTTTCATAAAAACAATTCTGTTATAAGAAGTGGAAATGTAATTCTTTTTGTTGTTTAGTATATATAATATACACGCCTTTTTTGGGGGGACGAAGCACTAAGAAGGACTTTTGCGATCGTGACGAAATTTGGTATGCAAAAATGCTTGATCGAACATGCAAATGATCAAAGTTTCAAGGCAAATGAACAGCAATTGCGATCATAGCGCGCATTTCTAGTACGCAGTTTGCAAAGTATAAAACCAGTAACAGAGGCGGAAAATTTATCTTTCTTTGTTGCTGCCATTGTAATTCCGTAAAGAAGCAACTAAAGATGCCATTACGACGATATCGAAGATCTTACAGACAACTAAACGACTTCGAACGTGGTCGCATTGTAGGGTTGCGTGAAGCTGGGTGGTCATACGGAGCAATAGGCCGCCACCTGCAGTTTACATACACTGATGCGCAAAGATGTTGGCAGCAATGGTTGATACAAGGAAATTCCCGGCGAAATGAAGGCTCTGGAAGGCCAAGGAGCACAAATGCGAGGCAAGATAGGATTATCCTTCGCCAGGCCCGAACTGCCCCAACGGTATCACTGCCGACTATTCAACGCACTACAGCCACGTCTATACCTCCCGTGGTAACGTCCACCATCTCACGGCGCTTGTCTGAGGCGAGGTTACGCTCACAGAGACCTTTAAGACGTTTGCCTATTACCCCGCAACATCGGCGGAGTCGTCTGGAGTGGTGTCGCAGCCGATCATCATGGCTGCCATCAGACTGGCACCGTATAGTGTTCAGCGATGAATACCGCTTCACTTTTGAACCACCGTGTTCGTGTCTGGAGAGGACGGGGCCAGCGGTCCCAATCAGCCTTTGTTTTACAAAGGCATACAGCCGTAACCCCTGGTGTGATGGTGTGGGGCGCTATTTCTTATGACAGCAGGTCATCTTTAGTCATCCTCCGTACATCTTTAACAGCTCAATGATATGTTAATACCTTCCTGTAGCCGGTTGCATTACCCTTCATGGCACGTCATCCTGGGGCCATTTTCCCACAAGATAATGCCAGGCGACATACCGCTTGCATATCTCTGGACTGTCTCCGTGCGGTTGATACTCCTCCTTGGCCAGCAAGGTCACCAGACCTTTCACCATTCGAGCATGTGTGGGGCATGGTAGGCCGCCAGATTCGGGCACCACAAAATATCGCAAATCTGGAGCGACAACTGATGAATGCCTGGCAGAATGTGTCGCAGGATGACATTAGGAACCTCTACCACTCCTTGCCTCGACGAATTCAAGCATGCATTCCGCCAGGGGCGGTTCGACCAACTACTAATTCGAACACTTAGTGGGTGATTGTGAACCGTGAACAGATACTATGACTTTGATTTTTTTAATCATTTTATTATCTGTATATGAGCTATACGCATATTCAGTGTCACCAAAAACAACCACTTCCTTCATGGTGCTTCTATTTTTTTGCAAAAAAGAGTATTTTAGTTTAGTAGCAGAATTTCACGTACTGGTGATCACATCGAAGTATATTTTATGGTCATCGACAAGTTAAGATGCTGTTGCCTAACAGAACAGTATAATAATCATTATTCCTGATGTTTGTTTATATTCTCAAAAATACTAGTTCCTTTCAAAAACAATCGTCTTCTAAAGATGACCGTCCAAAATGCTTTATTGAATATTGTTCGTAAATTGCTCAATATGTTCCCCTGATGAGCAAAGTATTGATAATTTGTGAAATAAACTAAATGCCTTACATCATGAACAATGAGAATGGCTCTCGGAACGGCAATTTGCTAAGCCGCGGGTATTATTTATGAAATAAAGCAAAGAAAGATTGATAGTGATTTGGTAGTATAACGTGAAAAATAGAAAGGCTTTAAGTTACAGACTTTTTAACTTCAGTATATTGTCCCAGGAGATTTTCTTTTATAATAATTAACGAACCACGGATACAAATTTAAGTTATAAATTATTAAGCTTTGAGTTCTGCGAAGTAAAGCTGCATTACTGGTATACACTGGTGTGCAAAAATTAAGGACAAAGTCGAAAAATTAGCATATCAGCTGAACGAAGAGGCACAGCGGACAGAAAGACCAATCAGGAGATTAAGTAAGGTGATGTACGGTAGCACATGTGCAGATATGCACGTAGACGTAATGGGGGAGGGTCTGAGTAGTATAAAGCATGTTGTCGGTGTAAGATCAGTATTTCTGGCAAAGAGATTGCACGCCGTACAGCAGTTAAAATCACACCGAGTTGCTGCCTCAGCAAGAAATGGCGAATAATCAATCTGTTAGACGACATCTGGATGCTTTTACCCGAGGTCGAATCATTGGGAAGTTGGAGGAAGGCCGCAGTGTGACAAGTGTGGCTGCAGAGTTCGGAATTGCTCACAGCATCGTTTCACGACTTTGGGGACAATTTCAAACTACAGAAACAGCTATCCGGGGGTTTAGTAGTGGTCGTCCACAAGGAACCACACTCGCAGATGACCGGTATATTGCCTTACAGGCCAGAAGAAACAGGCGGCAGACAGGGGGAAAAATCGCTAGACACACGACACAGGCGACTGGACGACCGATATCGCGTTTTACCGTGGCCAGAAGACTGCACGGTGGTGGTATGTTTGCACGACGCCCTATACGGTGTGTACCTCTAACGCCTGCCCATCGGAGAAGGCGTTCTCTGTGGTGCCGGGAAAACCGGAATTGGAGAGACAATGAATGGGGACGAGTACTCTTTACAGATGAGAGCAGATTCAGTCTGAGTAGCGATTCTCATCGCATACTCATCTGGAGAGAGCCGGGAAGCCGCAATCATCCGTCGAACATCATTGAAAGGGACAGGTATGGGGGTGGCGGTGTTCTCGTTTGGGGAGGCATCATGCTTGGTAGTCGTACAGACCTTCACATCTTCGACGCAGGTTCAGTCAACGGGACTCGTTATTGTAACGAGATTCTTCTTCCATATGTGCGTCTTTTTAGAGGCGCTATGGGTCCGCAGTTCCTTTTCATGGACGACAATGTACCATGTCATCGCACAGTAGCTGCCGAACAGCTCTTAGAGACTGAGGATATTGAACGTATGGATGAGCCGGCACGATCTTCGGATCTCAATCCAATCGAGCATGTATGGAATTTTCTAGGCAGACGCTTGGCAGCTCGTACCTTACCACCAGTAACGATTCCGGAGCTACGATTGGCGCTGCAAGACGAATGGGCAGCAATGCCTCAACAACTCATTGACACTCTCATTCTCAGCATGGGCAGACGCTGTGAAATCTGCCTAGCAGTCAGGGGAGATCATATCCCCTATTAAAGACCGGATGTTTCTTGCTGGACACCCATCACAGGGATGTTTCGGCCTTCAGTCGCATTGCGCTCCATGCTACTTTTTCAATAAAGCTTCTTTTTATCCCTCTGGTTTCTCTTTTAGTAAGTGTTGCTTACATTATTCATGTCCTTACGTATTGGGGATCTTACGGTATTAAATGTGTTGATTTGGAAAGCTTTTGTACAAAGTTATATTGAAAAAACCATCTCGTCCTTAATTTTTGCTCACCAGTGTAGAATTCATATCTCAAAATGCAAATATTTTGAATAGCTTGAGTTATCTAATGAAGTTTTACGATTAATAATAGCTAAAAGAACGAGAAGATAAAATTGGCATAATTTAATGGCTGCATTAAATGATATAATAACTGAAGCTCGTTGTTAGTGCATCATAAATATTCAAAAAATTAATTATATGTTTAAAATGTAGAAGAGAAATAGTCGCATTTTATATGGAACAATATTCTGCATCAGAAATAAAAATTAAATTACCGTTAAATGCACTCAGTAATCATTTAGAACTGAAAATAAATGTATTTAAATATGGACCAGGTCCCCTGTGGTGCTTGAAAGTTTTAAATTTTCATATTCTATAAACTGCCTTAAAATATTCTATTTTCTTTCAAATGGATTCTGTACTTTACAACACTGTTAGAAGTTATTTATAACACTATTTAAAGTTATAGGCTAAAAATATTACCCTTTTTTCTTTCCAAAATGTTATTTTAAAAGAAAATTTTATTGAAGAATTTTACAATCACCAATAAGACAAATTTCACTCGCCATCCATCTGCACCAACAATTATATATATATATACGTATATATACATAAATAATTTATTTACTAAAGAAATATTGATTATATTATCTCCTAATATTAATTTTAGTACAGGTATCTAAAAAGAGTGAACCTATAGGTAGGAAGTTTAATTCCGAAAATTGTTTTAAAGTAACTTGAATGTAAATTGTTAAAAATGTTTTATGGGGACTTGAAGTAAATCATGAAGAACGAAGAAATTAAATTAAAAGCAAGTAATTATTGCTATTCATCGGAAATTAGTTGACTTTTCAAGCGGAACAAACCAACTCCCGTTCAATGAACAATAATTAATAAATACGAAGGTGCTTCGTCTTTTACTCAAGTAATAATGGTGAGGCCAAACTGGTAAATTAAGTTAGGCCAAATAGTTCCGTGAAGTGAAGGTATTTAGAATCAAAGTAGAGTACCAAAGAACTCATTCTGAATTAAGCATTTTCGCTAATACAAATTTTGAGTGAAAAGGAATTTATGTTGTAAAATTGATAAAATACTTGAGTAATTGTCCCCCGACACCTCGCTTTTATGCATGTTAATTCAAACTATTTGTATAAAAATTAAACATTGGTAATCTTAATTGGAATTATGAAATAGAACTCAAAGTAGTAATTGAAATAAATATTATAAAATTAAGAAACATAATGCTATCTTTGCAAAAACAAATCAAATAATAAAAATTGAAAAATTAATATATATATAATAAGAAAAAAGGGAACGTATATGAATATATAAAAGGCCAGAAAAAGCATTAATTAACTTACGTTCTTTCTAGTGGGATGGGGGCAAAGTGTTTTCTTCGGCGTCTTTCTCAGAAGGGTTGTGTCCGAAATTCCTTATCGGCAGCGGGGGCTTTGAATTATTTCAGGTGGCGAAACTTGTGAGAAGTAATTTGTCAAATAGCTCTTTGACAGTGAAAATTACTTTTTTCCTTTTCTTAATTTCTTCCGAGTTCCGACATAACAAGTAACCAGAAATTGATTAATTTCCATTCACTAGTATATTCAAAAAATTTTAACAGACGTTTTCACTCACATAAGAACTCCCCAATAAACGTCCCTCAAGCATTCCTAGTCCCTCCCATGTTCCATAAATTACTTCTCACAAGTTTCGCCGCCTAAAATAATTCATAACCCCGCTGCCGATAAGGAATTTCGGACACAACCCTTCTGAGAAAGACGCCGAAGCGAACACTTTGCCCACATCCTACATTCCCTTTATTATTATTATATATATATATTAATTTTTCAATTTTTTATTATTTGATTTGTTTTTGCAAAGACAGCATTATGTTTCTTAATTTTATAATGTTTATTTCAATTACTTTGAGTTCTATTTCATAATTCCAGTTAAGATTACCAATGTTTAATTTTTATACAAATAGTTTGAATTAACATAAAAGCGAGGGTCTCGGAGGACAATTACTCAAATATTTTATCAATTTTACTACATGAATTGCTTTTCACTCAAAATTTGTATTAGCGAAAATGCTTAATTCAGAATGAGTTCTTTGGTACTCTACTTTGGTACTAAATACCTTCACTTCACGGAACTTATTAATCAATATTTCTTTAGTAAATAAATTATTATTATCTTACTTTGCAGCTATTGCGCAAGTATTAGAATAACTTGATTTCGAACTAAGTGAATTTAAGTTCATATATATATATATAAGTTACAGATAGTTAGATATACAATATATATTGGCAAGTATATTGTCTATCTAACTATCTATACATTTAGCTAGTTTATTATAGGAGTTGCATATTGTACGTACGTATGTATAATAGAAATATATCAGATCATTTATAGCGTTTCTCTTCAAGAATGCATTTATATATCTTAAGTATATAAATGCATTCTTGTAAAGCACAGAAATTATTCCATTTATAGAATGCAGAGATGACCCAAACCTGAATGATAATTTCGTTCAAAAGTTTACATATAACAGAAAGTGTCGAATAACAAAAGAAATTAGTGTTACAAAAGCCACGATGTAGACATCTTTATGTTTTATCTAAAAAACGCACGAACTTTACCTGGAACATAAATCAACGTCTTAGCAAACAAACTTGAAGTAAATCATGAAGTAATCATCAAATCAAATCATCAAATCAAAGAATTTAATTTATCAAATCATCAAATCAAAGAATTTTTTTTTTTTTTTTTTTTTTTTTTTTTTTTTTTTTTTTTTTTTTTTTTTTAATGTCTGAATAGAAAGCGTGTACTAGTTGGAGTCATCAAAATATTTTCATTAGGCTAGGCTTTTATTTTATGCAATCCGGGGGGAGGGAAGGAAAGCACTTAGGTTAAATTTTTATTCATAACATTTATTTCCCCGAGTCTAATATATATATATAAACTTCTAAAGTTAAAATTAAATTGGAATCCAAGCAAGGCAATTCCTCAACAATATTAATAATTGCAACCGCGGATAAGAGGTTTAACACTGTATCTAAATATATCAAAATTAAAATAAGAATTTAGCAATAGAACAAACTCGAATAATAAAAATGCGAAAAGGAAAAAATATACAAAATTATAAAAATGTAAAAATTAATCTCCTTTTACAAATACTAGAATTCAGAACTCTTCAGGGAAAAATGAATTAAAGTTTCATAAAAGGAGATTAATATGTTTCGAATACATGTTTCGTTCTTCTGGTTCATTTGAGATCAAAAACCGAAAAAAGATTCAATTAAATTTTCATTTAAGACATTAAAATTAATTTAAAACAGAAAAATCCAATCTCAAATGTATTCAGAATTTTCGCTACATACATTCGAAACACTTGGAAAAAAGAATAAAACATTACTTTGTGCCAAATTGACTACTCAAAAAAAAAAAAAAAAAAAAAAAAAATAAAATAAAACTTTACATGCGCAAATTGAACACTAAAAAAAAGGAAGGGCAAATAACATTATATGTAAATTTGACATTCAAAAGCATTTACAAATTAAAGAACTACCATTGGTATATCGCTGAGCTAGGCCTGTCACTACAGAGTAAAAGAACTAGATCTCTCCAAACGGCCATGGCCAGATTCAGAAGCGGGCATCTACGTTTCGCTTTGTGAACTAAGTTCAGTTGTTTTGGGCGCCTGTGTAGGTAGGTTACGGAGGACTGGAACGCCTGAAAACCCTATCCCAGTCTAACAAGTAGATAGATCTGTTTCCGAATATTGTCGATCGTGAAGTTGATGAAATTCAACCGGTAGGGGGGGGGGGCCTTTGCGTCTCCCTGAGATAGCTGTTGGCTGACCAGGATGATGTCAGCGATTCACTTGTGCGGCAAGGTATCCTAGACCTTGGTGTAGGCTTTCCTGTCCCAAGGGGATTAGTGACATATAAAGAGTAGAACAAATATATTTTAAATCAAATTGTCATTCAAACAACACTCAAAAATTGGATGGCCCCCGATTACGCGTTTCTAAACTTTTAATACCAAGAAAACAAAAAACTTTTCAGAAGAGATTTCTGTAAATAATATAAAATCTAATCTGAGCCTTAAACAGCTAAAAACCTTTTGGAACAAAACGAAAACTTACTCAATTCTAAAGACGACCATCTTTTTCCAAACTATGTTCCTTGCAAAAGAAAGTTGAATTCAAGGCTACTCTGAAGAAGCAAAAATTTCTTCTTCTTGGAAAAAGTATGCGATAGGGTTGAAAGTGTCCAAAGCAGAACAAAGTATTTTAAAGTATGTTCAAAATGTCCTAACCTGTTAAATTTTGTGTGTGGGGGGGGGGTGCAAAACGTTGGGTGCGGTCTGTAAAAATTATTACCGACGAGAAGGGTAATTGTCAACTCCAACGGGGCAACGGAAGAAACTTTCTAAAAGATGCACACGCACATGCATACATACATATATATATATGTATGTATGTGCGTGCGTGCGTGCGTGATGTAGTAGTTTTTGCGAAAGATGAAACCAGTTCACTCTACTCATGGTCGATGGAAAATACTGAGCTGATGGCTGGAGGGAAAATCATGACTGCCTTGATCCTTAAAACATTTTTATTTCTAACAGGAAAATCTCTTCAGAAATACATTTTCGCTTAAATTGATATCACACTAGGTATGCTAAACGCGCCCCACAATTTCCGTATACGCAGTTTACATATCAGATAATAAAGAAAGAAGGCGAAGTCAGAGATGTGGTTTGTTAAAGCAACAGCACGCGACAAAATAGCGATGCGTACTAATTGTGGTCGTATATATAAGGCGAAAAGTCTTTGTTTTAATCCTGAGCGCCGATTGGGCTAAAGATTCCGCAATGTACAGCAACTGTAGGGAAGGAGTGACGTGACATGCTGCACAGCGTATGTTTGAAGAGGAGATGTGTTTAATTAAAATTTATGAATTTAAATGTCTATTGCCTGTTGGTTCAAATTAAGTTTAATAATTTTGTTTAATATTTTACATTTTAAATATGCATTTCTTTCTTCGTAAAAACATTTCTAAAACAGGATGAGTCTCCGAGTCCATGGTAATTGAACTGGAAATTTACAAGAAACTCTAGAAGCCCAAATCTAGAAATATACATTTAGGAAGCATCGGCCAAAATAACTTCAAACTGGGAATTCTTAAAAATACCGTATTTTGCATACAACCAGCATTTACGCTGAACGAGAGGAATTTCTCCGTTTCTAGAATATTTGTGTTTAAAACAGGATCCGTTAGATAGATAAATCAATAATCTGTCTAAATGCATTTAATTATATAATTATTTAAGTTATTTTTGTAAAAAAATGTCAGTAAATGTAAAACAAATACAGCCTGTCTAGGAGGACTACTAAGGGTATTAGATAATTTCGGTCATTTCAGGCAGATAATATTTAATTCTAATGTTTATTTATGTCCTCCAAAATATTAATGATTTTCAGTGGTCTATTGTTTTTCCAGTGCCACTATTGATTTTTCACTGGACAATTATTTTTTTAGTGTGATTCAAATTTTAAATTGCATACTAATGCAAAAAAACATCCGTATTTTTGTTTCTTTTTGCATGGATTTGTGTGGCTCATTTTGTTCTTTTTTTTTAGTTAAAAGATATTTTTAGCACCACAGGTCCTCACTTTTTTATCCGTATCACTTTTCAAATAAAAGCAAGTTGTTGCTAAATGTTATCACCACGTATTTTTTTAAAGGTATCAAAAATTTTTTTAAAAATGCATGGCGACACAAATAAAAAGATATTGCAACCAAATGTTATCGCCATATATTATTTTTAAAGAAATAATATAGCTAATATAAATAAAATACGTGGCAACATTTAATAATCTATCAGTAAATCTAAAAATATGTTTTTTTTAAATATTTTGTAATTTTGCTGTTGAATTTTATGTAGCATAAGTGCGAAGAAAATGTTGTTTAATCAACAAAGTTATAAAATCAAAAAGTTAATAATTAAAAGACAAAAAAAAAGTGATGTAAATCATTTTACTAAGAAAAGTGAACATTGATATAGTGAACTGGGAAAAAATATATATATATATATATATATATATATATAACTTATAACACTTAACAGTGTATCGGGAATTCTAAACATAAGTTGCTTTTTTAAAAATTTTGTGATTTTGCTCTTCAGTTTTATGTACCATAAGTCCGTAGTTTCATCGGTTGTTAGAAGGAGTGAGTCTAAGAGCAGATTGGTAAACTGCGAACTCTGCGAGTGCATAAAAACCTTAATAAACCCTCTGGTGCAACGTTACTATCTTAATGCTTTCAAGATTATTTTTTTAAAGCATTATTTTAGGATCTTACCACTGTGCAAAAGTTCCAAAAAGGAAATTTAAAACTTAAGAAATAAATTTGCTATTAATCCTGCAGTTCCCGAATCTTGAAAAGCAAAATATTCCGAAACATAAAATTACTGCCCGAAGAAGTTCGATATCATCTTACTGAATGGCAAGTGTAACGCAACTGCACCTCTCTGCAGCTGAAATTTGTTTCAATGAATTAAATAATAGCGACATGACCTTGTCAGATATTCAATAACCAGTTGTTCCTCTACTCTACAAGAACTTACGTCACCCGTGAAACATTTCAACATTTGCGTAAAGTAGTAAATATCTTCAAAATGGAATAGTAAGAAGTATTCTTATTTTATTCACGGACATAACAATAATTTATTTCCACTTTGCAAAGTGCAGCGGGAAAAAATATACGCTGTTTCATTATTTCTTCAGTTAAATAACAATAACATAAACCTAACTTGGTCTACATATGATTGGCGTAATGCTGCGGGACTGCACAAACAAGACAACGACTGCAATTGTTTTAATTACCGTACTCACTGTGGTTTGGTCATAACAATGTCCTTTAAATAAAAATACCTAGTTTTTTTTTTTTTTTTTTTTTTTTTTTTTTTTTTTTTTAAGCTCAAAGGGGCAATGTGCCCAAAAGGGCTATTAATTTCGTTTTGACATTTTGCGTCGGTTCACTATCACAAATTGTTGCCACCAAATATTTTCGCTGTGTATTATATTTAAAGAAATTAAATAATGAAAAATCTGCATGAATGTATGTATGTTTCTCTCACTGTGAAAAAACAACGGCACCTAGAGATATGAAATTTTGAATAACGTAGTCCTCCATTCGAATATGGGCATCTGGAAGTCCAGATTTCCAGTTTTGAATTTGTTTTGTTATCTATTTCATATTTTGTCAAACATTAAAGAATTTTTGATAAACAAACTCACGATTTCAAAGCAAGCAATGGCAACACTAAGGGAAAAAAAAAACTTTTTTATCTCCAGCACGCGAGGCTGTGTATCGGAAATTCTAAGGATATGCTCTTTTAAATAGTTTGTGATATTGCTGTTGACTTGAATTTTATGGTTTACGTGTGAGAACATGGTATTTAATAAATAAAGGTAACACACAAAACGTTAAAAAAACGCCTCTTTGTCGTTATATAAAATCTGAAAGCTTTCAGATTTTTTTTAAATCAAAATAGTTATTTTAATTTTTTAATTTAATTATTTTGGCCTTACTGAAATTGTACATTGTTTAGCGCAGAAACAGATTGTATATCTTTTAACATTTCTCGAAACACGAACCTGTCATAATGATGTCACGAGAGATATAAAATCAGTTTACTTTTTTTTAAAAGACCAAAACGGGTGTTGGCTTAACTAGGCTACTGGTATCAAAATCAAATTTTGCGCTGAATCACTGTAAAAGGCCAAATCACTTTTCAAATTGATGCTATCAAATATTATCCCCTAGTATCATTTTAAAAGAAATTAAATAATGAAGAATCTGCTATGAATGTATGCATGGTTTTCGCAATGTGAAAAAATGACGGTACCTAGAGCCATCAAATTTTGAATAACGTAGTACTCCCCTTGAATATGCGCACCTGGAAGACCGAATTTTGAATTTCAAATTTGTTTATCTATTTCCTATTTTGCCAAACTTTAACGAATTTTTGATTAACAAACTCAACTATTTCTAAGCAAGTTGTGGCAATACTCTACGGAATAAAAACATTTCTATCTCAAGCGTGCGAGACTGTTTGTCGGAAATTTTAAAGATATGTTGTTTTTAAATATTTAGTGATTCTGCTTATTGAATTGAGTTTTATGTGGTATAAGTGCCATGGACGTGATATTTAATAAATAAAGTTAATACACGAAACTTTAATAACAAAAAGTAAAAAAAAAAAAGTTTTGTAAAGCCATCTTAGTAAAAAAAGCCACTTTAGCAAGAAAATTGAACATTGATATTATGAACTGAGAAAAGGCAAGTATGCCAATACTTTACACTGCATCCAGATTTCTAGCAGCTATGCTGCTTTTTTTTTTTTTTTTTTTTTTTTTTTTTTTTTTTTTTTTTTTTTTTTTCAATTTTTGCAATTTTTCTCTTGAAGTATATATGGCTTGATTACGAAGAAAATTATACTTAATAATAAAGCTAAAAAGAAAAAAAAAAAAAAAAAAAAACGGAGGGGTTAGCAGGAGAGAAGGCAGCAGCGGGCTGGTAGACTGCGAGCTCAGCGAAAATGTAAAAAAAAAACCTTAACAAACCCTTTTGGCTTCTGTTAAAATCTGAAACTTTTCAGATTCCCCCCTCCCATGTTTGTATGGTATTATTTTTTAATTGGGCGTTTCAGATAAATCTTTAGTTACAACGAGAACAAACTGAATTTCTAATTAAAATAAATATGATCTTGAAATACGCTGGGCGTTTGTGCGGCCAGTTGCAAAAAAGGGTTATTGTAAAAAAAAAAAGAAAATATATAAAGATTTTAATGAGTTTAGTTCGTGTTAGCTCATTGAGTCCAACTCGTAAAGATATAAAATGATTTGAATAATAACTAAAGTATTACTTTCTGAATTACATTGATTTAGTCAGTCGTTCAAGTCCAACTATTCTCCACTTCAAATGTAATAGAAAATATACAATGAACTGTAGTGAACATTTCAGCTGATTGCACAATTTCCTTAATATGACAACTACTTTTAATCACGTTCCAAAATTGGCCGGAATGAGCAAAAATGTTTTAAAGCTTTTAGTTTTTAATGGCACAAAAGTATCTTTATTGTTTAATGTATAAATCAGTCATATGGAAACCTTCCATACGTCCTTAACTATTTCATATTATTCTTGGTACACTATTCTATTGTTCTGTACATATTGACAGTGATGATATAACCTCAGTTATCAATCGTTTCATTTTATTTGCTTTTTTTAATGACTTATGGAAAAAGACTTAGTTCCCCTCCATTATAAAGCGGAAACAAATTCCTTACCGTCATCATTTA
The DNA here is from genome assembly GCF_044657685.1 of Stegodyphus dumicola. Lineage (NCBI taxonomy): Eukaryota > Metazoa > Arthropoda > Arachnida > Araneae > Eresidae > Stegodyphus > Stegodyphus dumicola. Next base: position 143,801,218 of record NC_140777.1, read on the forward strand.
AGATGGTGATTTCCATGATGCAAACTCTTCCAAGCATCACTGTACCCACGTCTTCCGGTAAGATGCACAGCTTAAGGAAAAAAGTCTCGTCTGGTTCCCACTGATTGTCGTCCACGATCTCTACGTGGATCTCCTTCTCCGTTTCTTGGTCTGCGAAAGTCAGGACCTCTTTCAAGGGAACGTAATCTTCGCCAGCCACTGCTGTTCCCTCTATAGTCTCCACTCTGTGAATATTCATAATTACATAAGGTTAATTCATGCTTTTTAAAAATTTTTATTTCTTACTGATCTATCATGAGGACTATAAATAATATCCTTAGGGAAATTGTTCAGTGTTAATAGGCAGAAATTTAAGACAAAACCTGGAGGCATGAGCTTTCTAAAGTATCAGTTGCTCCCGCCAAAGACACGATCGACACACTGAAGAAACAGATTTTCATGTTTAGAGATTGTGAACACAACTATATACAAATCTGAAATCTGTTCAAGCCTAAACTGTATGTTATGTGTAGCGCCGAAATGGATGCCCCCTCTACCCACACCAAAGATTGACGAACGCTTTTGCAGAACATACAGGGTGCGGCAGTGTTCATAGCGTAATTTGACTTGCGTAGCACAATGACTTACTGCATGAATGCGCGCCAGCTCGTGCCTCATTCGTGTACTAATGAGCTGCCATTTCGAGTGTGACAGTGATATGGACCGGTGGAGTGCACAGCATCGTGCTTTTGCTGTTGAAAGTTATTTCAAGAATAACTATTCTGTTATTGCTACCCGGCGTCTATTTCGGCAATATTTCAACTTGGGACGCCATGGGAAAGTTCCAGATGGACAGACCATTGCGACAGACATGTCCAGGTAGAGTAATTTCCCGTTTTGGTGACATTTCCTGGCCGCCTCGCTCACCTGATCTTTCATGTGCAGACTTTTTCCTTTGGGGCCACCTGAAGCAAGAAGTTTTCCCAACACGTTGTGCCACCATTCCTGAATCGCATCAGAACTGCCGTCGGCAATGTCTCAAGGAATACGTTACGCCGAGTTATGGCAAGCTTCCAACGCCGCCTAGATGAATGTACTGTGCAGAGGGGGCATCATTTGACAGGCATGATATTCAAAAAATAATCCACGCAATGGACAATGACTTACATATTAGTAAATGGCATACCTTTAACTATTAATTGATCTAAGAGGTAATAAATAAATTACAATTACTGCCTTATGGTGTGTTTTTAATATCCTATTATGAACGCTGCCGCACCCTATATTTGAGAGATAATGATAGATGAAAGGACACTTCAAAATTCATCAAACTGAATGAATTTCAAGATGAAGCACTATGCACGATTCTTTTATTAAAATTATTTATTGTATACAAATAGGTAAAAATAAATAAGGTAAAAATACTAACATTAATTTTCAACAACTTGTAGTGTTCCTCTCTTTCATCTATTAACTCAGAGTTGAGGAACCTAATGAACAGCTAAGCGTAAACTTAAGAAGAATAGAAATAGAATCGTAAACTTAAGAAGGGTTAATTACCCTTTATTGCTCACAATAAAGATATACAGACGGCCGCTTTTTCAGGATGTACAGCAAACCTTTCACTTGGGCTTAAACTCAAAAGTATAAGAAATAAGAATATAACTAATGACTAACTAAAGAGATTTAGCCGAAGTTAACACAAATCTAACTAGTTGGCCCCTAAATATCGAATTATCTAGCGAAGCTATCAAGGGCACGTAATACGGCCGAGTGTAGTAGCAGCTTAGAGAGACGTAGCCAAAAGACAAACGCATGCTATTCTGAAATTGCTTCTCTCTCTCGAAATCAGTGGAACTTTGACTTAAATACCACTCCTTCTCATTTGCATTTAACGCAATTCTAAAAACTCATTATGGTAAGGAATTGTAAGCTGAAGCTAAGAGAGATAGGAAAGGTGCATAAAAATAACTATTATAAACTTAAGATAAACCTTACAAACCTTTAAGTAACATTTTTTATTGGCTCTCGCTCTCTTTTCCATCTCCAAAATAGCAACTTCTCCTAATAAATCACTTTAGACGCAGACACTTACCGAAAGCTTCGGTCAATAGAACTTTTGCGAATTGAAACTTAAAAGCAGGCAGTGGGGAAAAAAAGGCAGATCTATAATTTTGGCAAACTTTCGATTGGAAACTGCGTATTTCTTGGTCTACTTTTATAGCATGCAAACCAGCTTCTAGTGCCTTTTTTGCTTACTTCAAAAGTGAACATTTATAAAAGAGAGACGCACTTAGCCCCGATTTATCTGTATCTGGAAGCAAAATAGTATGATAATAACAAAAGAATCGCTCAACTAACGCATGATGCGTCTGTAGCATCTAAATTATTCCGATCCTCACATGACTTTTACATAACCCTAATGATGCAGGCACTTTCAGTGAATAATAAAGCTTCAGTCAGTACTAATTTCAAAATTTCAAATAAAAGCTAGCCAATCGGAATGAAGCTGAACCAAAATTAAATCACTCTGAACCGATTTTTATCTTAGATACGTCGCATTCTCTTTCATCTTCTGCTTTTCTTCCCACCTTAATTTTCGCCTGTTGCTCTTTTTCCTACCGAAATAAATTGTTGTTAAAACTGTAGAAACGACACAAATGTGAGTATGAACGAGCTTGCAGATTGCGCCTGTCACGTTGTGTAATTAATCTTAAGATTATGCTCCTCAAGAATCTTAAGTGTTAATTTGGCAACTACAACTGCCACTATCTTTTATGCACCCACTTTCCGTCGCTGTAAATTACGATATCTGCTGCGTCAACAGTTTCTGAATTAGCACATACTTTTTACCCCTCCCGTTTGCGCGTTTTTAATCCTCCTATAAATATTGTATAGTAACTAGTAAATAAAATGTATAGTCACATACTGTAAGCAGAATTGAAAAGAGAATACATTTTAAATTCATATTAGAGTTTAGGACTCAAATACAAAGTTTAACCTAATCTATCTTCTTACTGCTATGTTCACAGAAAATATTCCTAGGTAAAAATGCGATGTCCTTTGAGATGTTGGTAATTTCGTTTTCAGCGATTCTTCTGAAAATTTGAAATTTTAAGCGCAATAATAAAAAAATCAAGCTTTCAGTAAATTTTTACGGAAATTCGATATTTTTCTATGTATAAATTATAATAAACGAAAGCGTTTTATGAGAATTTCAGTAGCAATGATTTACCACGTATTTGTTTTGCGCTCTTCAATATTCTGGAAAAATTACAAATATCGAGAATTTGTCAATATAGTGGATAGGGAACTAATAAAACAATTTAAATCACCCTATGGTCAAGAACAAAACGACCACTGACTTGAAATCTTTAATCTGATTGGATGAAACGTGTCTACACTGCATTGAAACATACCTTATGATATAGATTCATTCGGAAATGGTGCAGTTTAGATTGATGCGTTATAAATAGTTACTATTTTTTAGGACAGGAAGAGGAAAGATCCAAATCAAAATGAAGGACAAAGGGTTCATTTCCAATTAAAGTTAGAAATTTTCTTTACACATTTTTATCTTACACACACACACACACACACATATATATATATATATACACCATATTTGAAAGCTAAAGCGTGATAATGTATATCATTATTTGTAGCACCTACGGAAATATATGTTTTTAACGTAGGCTTTTAATAACAACAGATAAAAAGTAATAACTTATATAACATAGATTTTGAGTCAGAGATAATTTTAAAAAATGTTTTCCATGTACTAGAACTGGAATCTAAATTATTCGAGGCACTTGATAATTAGTTGTCCATTCCCAATTTCTAATCGCCAATAAATTATTTAGTTATTTATTCGTTGATTTAAAAATTAATTTCATTAGGGCTTAAATATGCATTTAATACATAATTCGCTACAATATGTGCTTCCATATATTTAAACTAAACTGGGCCGCCTAGATTTGAAAGTGATTAGTGACGTTGTCTGCCATAGCGAAGGGCCCAGGTTCGAATCCCGGTGAAAACATGTATAGTATCTGTGCGGTACTCAAAATATACGACGAGCCGAAAATCCTCTCGAGAGGTTGGTGGTAGGGGAAGATCGGTGGAAGACCCTCGCACCCGTTCCCCCGAGGTGCTCTCTCTTAAAACTGGAGCGAAACTAATCAAAGTCTGGTGTGGTGTGGTGTATTTAATTATGGCAAAGCACACGAGGGATGCCTTCGTGGAGGACTTGCTGGCTCGTATACACGTTACACATGGGGAAAACCACGAAAACGCCCATGCAGCCAGCCCGTTCGCGAGATTAGAACCTCGGACCGAACTACCAGTGTTCAGCGACTTTACCGCTCGGCCGCTGGTGGGCAATCAAAGTCTGACTGTTACCTATACGGTGCTCAAGGCTCTTGTCAACAACAAATGCAATCTTCTATTCCTTGCTACGATAAAATTCGTGGGCTTGTTCTGATTACGTCAGACAAATGAGATTAGTCACCACAACAACATCACAAACTAAACTAGTATCTTGTGAGCACCTTTAAGTATTGCAAAAAACGACGATGTTAGACAAGACACAAAAATAAAGAAGAATTAAAATAAAGTGCGTGTTTTCGGGAAGTTTATACAAGTCATCAACTTTTGTTATGTCACCAGCTATTTCCATCAATATAGTTTGTGTCTTTTGTTTAAATACTCAAAGGAAAAATGGTGACAAATACAACATAATACAGCATGATATTTTTACGGAAGAATGCCAAAATAAATAATCGGTATTTGTAAAAACCGAAATTAGTCATTAAACAATGGCTTTTCACTGGAAACTGAGGAAAAGTGTTGTGATGGATGAAGGACATCATTATTTATAGGAAAATGAGCACAAATCATCAAAAGGAAGATCAATACGCATTACTCATTGCATTTTTTAAGAGACGATTCCCACATACATCATTTATTTTGCTGATGGAAAAGAAGACAAAGGTCCATCAGGTTCCTATGTCATGTTTTCCAAAGCTATTATTCTTAAACAGTTTGCGATCTTATCACTAAAGAAGAAAGTAATTAGTCATCTTGTAAATAGTGAGTAATTATTGACCTCAAAAGTATTCAGAGAACAATTTACTTTAATGGACTTTGAAGAATATTAAAAATTTATACTTCAAGAAGGAATATATAAAATTTTCAATTAAGATTCATTCACCGATCTGTGCTATTAACTTATATGAAAAAAATAAGTCTAATCATTTCACAATAGTATTTATTAAATAGGGAAGGGTCCGGCAGAAAATGCATACATGATTCAAGAAACAGTTTCTATGTATCAGTTTCGAAGTTGAATTATCTTTACAATCTCAATATGGTGTTTGCTCATCACAGGTCGGTACTCTCGTGAATGTTATATATATGACGTATAACGTATTACAGTGAATCAAACAGAACTTAGGGGACCTTGATGAACATCGTGTAACGCAAGAAATCGGTTATACTGGAGGTCCTTCGTCAAGATATTGCAGTGGCATCTGCAGTAGTCCCTGCGGGCATGTTGACCTACGCGTTCCATCACCGTTCTTAGTTATGCTATGCGTCAGGTCGCTAAAACTGCTGCCACTCTAAACAAAGCTGGGCAGGGACTGTGAGGTCTGTGCCCCCACTGAGGGGTCCCCAAGGCCCAGAATATCCAACTTCGAAAGGTTCGCACCAGGACGAGGGTTCTGGCTTCGGCGTACTGCCACTCTAAACACTCTAGGTAATTCTACAGGCACATCTTAAATTGTGGCGGAGCGTACAGACATCCTGGCTCCGGTACTTCTTAATTTTCGAGATAAATCGCAATTCTAAGCAAAGTGCATCGGAGCCTTATATAAGAGGGCTCCAGTATTTTTTTTACGTAACTGAACCGCAATTTCAATTGAAATTATTTTGATTTCGAAAATTTTATTTTAATAATAAAATAAAATTAAAAATCGATTTTAATTTTTGAATGTATGCCTCTCTTTCCCTGGTAAACCAGTTCTTGGACGGAGGATGAGACTTTTAAGGAAAGAAAAGCAAAAGGCATCTTCTTAAGGAATTGCAGTGAATTTGTGACGGCGAGTAAATTTTTCGCTCCAACGCTAGGCTTTGCCCGCGGAAAAGAGCACCTGCACACTTTTTGTTACTTTTTTCTCAGTTAACTTTCGGATTCGGGGAAAATCTTTTTTTTTTTCCGTGTCACATTCTGTTTGGCAGTACGGAACTCGAGTAAACAATGGTACGAGGATATCTCCCTGTTTCTTTTGATATCTATGCATTCTCGGTTAAAATTTCCTTCACACTCTTATACTATTCATAGCATTCTCTCTATTCTCATTAGTGAGGCTTTAACCGTTTTAACTTCGTTTACTGGTGTGCTGGAAAAGAATGGTCTTTGTTTCTATCATAACTAGAGGTAGTACAGTTATCCGATATATGCAAGGCTTAAATTCAGTCTGAGCCCCCTTGAGTTATTGCTTAGTTAAGTGATATTGTAATTCAATCCGGGACCCCATATAAGACGAGGTCAAGTATTTTATTTTATTATTTAACTATTTGCCTTTACGTTAATAATCTATTAAATTTTTATTTATCTCATTACTTTTGATTGAATCTTAATTATTTAATTATTATTAATCCAAAGGGACTTTATTCCTGAGGGACTATTTTTTCCGTTTTGCGATTTTGTGCCGAATCACTCTGAATATCTGTTTCACTTTTCAAACTGTTGCCACCAAATATTATCACTTTGTATTATATTTAAAGAAATTAAATAATGAACAATCTGCATAAATGTATGTATGCTTCTCGCATTGTGATAAAACAGCGGTACCTAGAGCCATCCAATTTTGAATAACGTAATCCTCCTGCGAATATGGGCATCTGGAAGCCCAAATTTGAAATTTGGAATTTGTTTTATTATCGATTTCATATTTTGTAAAACTTTAACGAATTTCTGATTAACGTAGAACATGATAACATAAAGGTAACACAAAAAACGTTAAAAAAAAACATCCCTTTGGACGCAATTTAAAATCTGAAATCTTTCAGAATTCCCCCCCCCCATTCCTAACTATCTTCCATAGAGCTCCGGTACTTCGGACTTTAGAAATCAAGCCTTGTGTATAGGAAGATTGCGTTAAACTTAACCTAATCTATGTTATGTATGATTATATTAATTTATAATTGAGTTCGTTATTAAGATATAAACAAGAACTTCTTTTCATTGAAAAATACATATATTTGTTTTTTGACGGGCCTTGAGGTATGAAAATATTAAACATAATAAGTTGCAAAATACGAAGCGTTACGCTGTAATTTCTACAAGTAGTATAAGAAGTTGGAAATATCTTCTTCAGTTTCACACGTCTGGATGCGCTTTTTTATATTGTCGGACGTTTTTGTTCTTGGAATAATAACTGATGGCTGCGGAACGTCTTTAATAGAGATGGAACATTTGAATCATCGAATCGCACGAATCTTAAAAGAGATTCGAGATTCGAAAAATCCAGTTTTCTCTATTTTTGAGTCGTTTGAATCTTTGGAATTATAACCTAAAACACCATGAAGAGATTTGAACCCAAATCTCTGGAGAGATCAGTTTAATTGGCGTTTGATATAAGTTTTATCACAAAAAGAAAGTTGAAAGACAAAGGGACATGTATTTGTACCATTTTGCTGCAGTTATTTCACCAAACAACTATCTTACCTGCACCTAGCAGTACCAGATATTCTGCCGTGCCTCTTGACTTTAACTGTAACGCGGCCTGCGTTTTCCATGACAGCAGCAGTAGCAGCCGCGAAGTTCAATATGGGTATGTCTTTCTGCTCTGTGGGAACGGCTGGTTTCCCATCTACTTGATCTCCCTCTTGATCCAAGAGATTGTATACCTGTAAATATCAAATACATGAATCATTTCACAAAGCATTTCAAACTGTTCGATTTGGCCTTCTTTGCCATGGTCACTAAAGACAAGATATAAAGACTGACATCAAAAACGTCGTTTATTACTTAAGATAAACCTCATGATGAGCTTCTTTCACGAAGGATAAACTGATGTCGTAGATACGCAGAATTTTTGAATGGTTATTACAGGTCGCATTCTGAAAGTTTATGTTTATGTTTTTGAAAAACTAAGTATGTCCTTCACATACTATAATATTGAATAGATTATCCAAACTTATAAAACTTGTTTGGGCGGCTGTCGGTAATGTACCTGTGTGGTGAGCGAAATTCTTCGATATCTTCCAGTTGCTATCTACCTAGTACTCAGTAATTTCATTCTTCATTTCTCTAAGATTTTTCATAATCATTATTTTTGTATTCACGCGACGTACTTTAACTCCACTTTTATTATTCCATTGCCTTTATTTCATTAATTTATTATATTTCAGTTCCATAGCAGAAATGAAAAAGACCATTTTGCGAGTTAACTACTCGTAATTATTCCCTGTAAATGTAAAAGAACTGTGCTATTACTTTAGAGCAAAATTATAACTATAGATTGTTTAAAAGAACGTTGAACATTAAGAGAGATCTGCGAATTATAAGCAGAAGAAAGCAGCATTAGGAATTTACTGTTTTTTTCTGTAAGCATTGTTTGAGGGATCTAGTCTTCTTTACTACCATACAATGTAACTAGATTGACTTCAAATTATATCTTGCGACTTTCCTCAAAGAGTTGAAGATGAATACAACAGGGGAAGAGTGTAAAAAACTCTTTTATTGAACACAATAAAGTTTTCAGACGGAACGGACTTCCGTGCTTGCACAGTCAACGATCACTTGAGGTAAAGAACTAAATAGATAATGTAACAACTAAATTCAAAGGTAATTAGTAGTGCAAGACTTCAAAAATCGATTAAACTTAGCAGGCTATTATTCGATACATGCATTAAGTGTAAATAACATTGTTCAAGATATACCCTTATTATCAGGCACATGGTACCATCTTGTCCAGCAAAGTGCTTTCTGAGCGTTTTCATCTAACTATTCAAATAACTTCTAAAATACGTTTTAAAACAAAACAAAACAAAACAATAAATAGCTAAGAAGATAATTAATTTTATCCTCGTGGAAAGATTTGCGTGTGTCTGGCTGTCTTTAAACATATTTATTGTAGGACAATAAAATTATCGGCCTAGATTTATAAATACATTAATACAGGTAGATGTCTAATGCTTTTACTGCCATGCGAACCTTTTACATTAGGTTAATATTTTTAAAAACTATTAAAATTTTTTTACGTTCACAATGTGCTCCAGTTTTAACTATAAAACAAATTTTCTGCTATACTCATACATTTTTACGATAAATTGGGCAATACCATTTTAGTGATATATTGAAATTTTGACATTGTGTGTTTTAAAGTATTTAAATATTTGATTAAAGTGCTCAATTTCCACAATTCGCTATTGCATTTTTCTTCTTCTCTTTTTTTTCTTTCCTTCCCCTCAACCTTTTTTTTATAAATTGAGGAAATGACTAAGAATCAACTAATAAAGTTATGTGACAAAAATAATGAAAATTAGATGCCTTATTAGAAGCAAATGACCATCTTAGTTTGACCTAGAAAAGAAATATCGGAATTATATTACTTCGAATAGTATAGTCACAAATATTGATCCAATACTCTCATTCCATGGTTTAATGACAGAGCGCACTTTTTAGTGGCAAAAACATTTGTATTATACAAATAGGACACAATTATTTAAAAAAATGGAAAATACCTTTTTACTGTAAGAAAAAGAGCTAAATTCATATAAATGCAATAACAGGACATCATACTTATGCGAAAATAAATAGAAAATTCAAGAAGAAATATTTTAGATATAATGCAGAATGAACATACATTAAAGACGGAAATCGATATGAAAGTAATGAAGGTCGCAAGTGGCGTGTTTCAAAATTTACCTTTCTAAGCTTTTTGCTCAACCTGGGCTTGGCTTTCTTGCTGCCCGTCAAGTCACGAATAGCACCAACTCTGTACCACATTCGTGTATGCTCGCTCTCTTCAACAAGCCTGACAGCCGCCAAGCACGCCGCATCCTCGGCTGATAAAGCAGGGTGTTTGCGTACCTCCTAAAAAATAAAATATTAAATAAAACTAAATATCTTATTACCATCACACTTTTACTGATAATATTTTGTAGCAGACCTCACAGTGTTATTACATGGTCATTCAATGCAAACTGAAGGTATTAAAAAATTGTTAGTATCAAAATCTCTCACAATTTTAGTTAAAAAAAAAATATATGAAGAACACTTCTTATAGATTTGTGTTCCAAACAACTCACTGGACAATATATTTTAGGTAATTTCTCATACAAGTTATATTTTAATGGTGCTGATGCTCCTTCATAAAGCTGCATCACCTTTATGAAGACTGTCCAATGTGCGTCTTCCACTAAGGACACTGATGGTTTGATTGCGTATGTTTTGTATTGCTTGTACAACAGCAGCATTGTAGTCTAACATGTTTATTAATGATATCTGCAAAAAGATAATAATCAATATTAAATGCATAGAAGCAGCGTTTAGTTAGCTTCCAGAAGGATAATTAATTGCCTTCGTTATGCGAAGATCTTGCTAGCAGCAAGATTCTTTCTAGTTGAGAGTTTCAAATCGTTCTACGTACACTTTCTCTATCTCTTTGCAGACCGTATTCGTTTCGCCTTTTTATTTCTCTGTTGTATTTTATATCCCGATATTCATTATTGTTGAAGGCGATATCAGAAGAACTCAAAGCCATTGGTCGTTGAGTCCCCTGATATCGAGAGGCTTTGATGATAGATGCAATGCAAATCGCTAAAATCCTCTAGCATTGGTTGTGATATTGACTATTGTAGAAACATTACTGAACAAGCTATTTTTCCTACAGTATATGAGCATGTCGTCTCACATCTCCTAAATGCTGGACTATCTGATGTCGACCTCTAAATCATGACTTGTGAAAGGAAAGAAAGAAATTCTTATCTTCATATAGTCCATCAGCATACATAAAGACACGATCCTTCACAACGGCGCTAAGAATGACTGCCATTGTTAAGGTCATCGTTTAACTTATCAGGCAAATTCATTTAACTTATCAGGTAAACCAGGCAATTCTCATTAATTTCACCACTTTTACGCCAGAATAATACTGTGATGATAATTCTTGCATTTATGTGAATTGAGTACTAAGGCAGATTAAATCCAATTAAAGCTAATCTGAGGCCCAGATGGAAAAGACTTTCGAAATCTCCAGTTTCCTAATTTTCACAAAGCCAAAACAAGATTATGAGAAATTAAAGAATGATTTCGCTGTCTTTTAAAATTTAGAGTTCGAAAGTTTTGTGTTTCAGGACCCATTCGTATCGGTGCGGTACTATCAGGCAACAGAAATTTCTCACATTTTTCATTCGAGATAATAGCTTCTATAGAACTTCTTTTTTTAAGCCTAAATTGAGAGAATTTAACGCACGATGAACTCGCTCTTGTAGTAGATTACCTCTTGTAGACGACAACCTCTGAAAGTTACTAGCATTTCTGAGAGCGTACAAAAATATAGGCATTCAATATAGCATATCTAATACGACTACATCCATAGAAGACCAAAATAATCTGGAATCGTGAGTAACTGAGTTGGGGAGGATTCACACTATATTTTAATGTATATCACTAAACATAATACTTATAATTCTTCATTTTCTGTTGAAAAATATCCTTTCTTATGAAGTAAAATTTCGAAGAGAAATTTTTGAAAAAAATATAAAATGAAATAGGAAAATAATAGAATCTCATCCTACCTTGATAAATTTTATCAGAGTATCTTTATTCACTTCACCTTTAGGAAAATATTCTTCTTTTTTCATCGGTACTAAAAAATAAAAATAATTATTATATCACTAATAGAATTTTCTAAAATAATAATAAAATTCAAAATTAGAGGATGAAAGGAATTTAAGAGCAGATATAATTCGACAATTTTGACAAATAACTGAAAATATGATTTAATCTTTCCAATTAATTCAATAAGTTTTCCTCTTTTATTTCTATTTTTTATTTTGCCTCATTTACATGTATTTTTTTATTTTACTTCTATATTTATTTTCTCATTTACGTGTAATTTTTATTAATTTTAGATGGATTTTTTATTTCTTTATTTGCTTCTATTTTTTATTTATTTTATTGCTTTATTAGCCCTAAAAGCTTATTCACTCTGTTGCCATTGAGCAAAATGTAATATATTTGTCTTTTATATTTAATCTGTCTGCTACTGATTGACAAACTAAGCTATTTAAAAGCAACAGATGCAGTTCTTAAGAACAATAATTCTTTTTTAATCTGATTGGGTTTTAAAAAAATGCATTTAATTTATGATATATATAAGTAAAATCACTATATTTTTTTTAGAATTATGTTACATATTTTTTACTTTTCAACTATACAGAAGATATATAACGGTCCCATGTTAACCTAAATGTATATTTATCTATCCTATAAAATGTTTCGCAATTCCGACACGGGCCATCTCTGTTGATAATCTTTACTGATAAATAAAAAGAGCTTTTCTGGTCGAGCGTTAAAATCTGAACCCTTTCAGATTGATTTATTGAATTTTTTCCCATTTATTTCTTTTTTAAAAAATAATTTTAGGATTTATAAAAAAAGTTTTTTTTTTTTTTTTTTTTTTTTTTTTTTAACACCTAGACAAGAAATTTAGGAACTAATTTTATTTAAAGTGTTACTTCGGCTGAACTGACTGCAGCCAATACTCAATACTGTTCTCACTCTAATGTAGAACGAACAGCCCCGCAAAAATAGCAGCGCGTAAATTAGAATATATGCATGCGAAGAGAAGTATTTCGAAAATGTTACCAACAAAAACACTGCAGCAGCAAAGACAAGCAAAGAAAAACAGTTTTCTTAGAAGATTGTATTTATCAAGTTCTTCAGAATTTTTTTAGCCTTGACCAGCCTGTGCATCAAATCTCAATCTGGCGGTAAAGGATAGTCTAACAATATGCAATTGTTTTAGATTTCAAGGCAAAATTGAAATCGGAAATGACTATTTTGAGTAGGACATGCAATCTTCTGTTTATGTTTTATTACTTCTAATCAAGAAAATCTACATAGTAATCTAGGAGGCATGAATTAAAATTAAGTCCTTATCTAATCAATCTGCGTTACAATACTACTCTACTTCAAATAGAAAAAGTTCGAATTTTCAAATCCTTTAAGAGAGAAATTTAGTCTTCACCAAAACGTCCCTCTTTTTGGACAGATAGCCGCAGTAAGCTTTGCTGTAATCCTATAAATTCTGATCCTTTTATTCTGCTTCGAAAATCCATATAACTAACCCCTATTTCACATGAAAGATGTTGCTTCAAAATTGTGGGCCTCCCACTTAATGAGATCACATTTAATATTAACACTCAGATATTGTTATCGAACAGGCGAGGTCCCACCCGTTTGCATGCGAAAACGTGGAAAATACATCTTTTATCATTATCAACAATTCGGCTAGTATTATCCAAGTATTATGGAAAAAAATTGCAGAAGTAAGATAGCCAAATAAGAGGCAAAGTTGCTAACAGATTATAGAAATAGGTCAAATAGACTATAGAAATTGTCAAGAGTCAGAAAACTATCTCCAAGTAACAGATTACGTCGCCAAACAGCTTGCTTTTGATTTAAGTCAAAAATTTAAAATTTGATAGAAAATCATATTATCTACATATTTAATATTCAAGAGATTAATTCTGAAATTAATAGGCCTGTTGTGGCTGTTTAAATTAAAATTATTTTGGGCGATAAAGTGAAACTTACAAACAAAATATCGGATTACTTTTTTCAAAAATTTATGATTTTTTTTTCAACTTTTCGAAATTCCAGTGACAAACACTTTATGTTTAACTATTTAACTATAATGATGTATGAGATGTTTAACTATAGTCTGAAGTTTTGGGACTAAAATTTAATTTTTTTTTTTTTTTTTTTTTTTTTTTTTTTTTTTTAATTTTACGTTTTGGCACATCAGTCGAAACTAAGGATATTAAAAGTGAAAAATATTTGCAAAACACCTTGAGATAAGCATTCATAAATAAATAATTATAAAAAATTAATAAACTAAACAAACATCAAATCAATAAAAATCAAATCAAAATACTGAAATGTAAAAAAGATATACTAAAAAAGCAAAACAAAATGTATACAAATAAATTAAACAGCAGTTCTAGCTGTATGGAATATTCCACAGTGTAGTTAACTTAGAAAATGTCATTAGAGCATTTTATGTTCTGTGCCTTTTTTTATTCGAGAAGATTAAGATGTGTAATAATGAGTCTAAGCATTGTTACCCAATCCGTTTGTTTTATTAATGCAATAAAATTTATATAAACCTAAATAAATTTTGATAAAAAACCTGTAATAAATTCAAAGTCTCAAACTGGTTCTTGCTTCCAAACTATCATAATAATTTTGTTTATACCAACGCTTAGCATGCTTCTAGTTGAGAAAATGGCTGAAAAATGTGCGCTTTAAAAAAAGTAGTCTACATAAACATATAAAGTTGCAAAGCAAAGTCAACACAGATTTTGCTTTTGCAGTCAGTCCTAAGAGTCAGTAGAATTTATTGCGAGCTGCAGTCAATGTACAAATTCCAAATCTGTTTACAATAACGACGTAGTTAGTGACTTATGTTAACACACAGAGACAAACACGATTCCTTGGCTGTCATCCTATTCAACTGAATAAACAAACTCAAAACAAAGTCCGTTTACCTCTGAAATTTTTACTGTGTTCCGGAAACTATGTCAACCTAAGTAGTTAAACCTAACAGTGTAACCCTAACTTCAAGCTTTCAATGGTTCATGCATCGGCCAGCCACAATGGGAGATACATCAAATAATTAGGTCTAAATTAATCTCATTAACAATTATATTCGCTCTCTCTTCTTAATTCGTTTTATTTATTTGTTAATTTACGAGCATCTGGCGCAAGCGAAAAGAATACTGAAAAGAAAAATTAAAAGGCTAATTAGTTAACCAAATCAAAGTAACTTGTAACCTAAACTTTAAAGTGCTAGCAGCTTTGTAACTTTTATTAGAGACTTATTAAAGAGCTTTGTAACTTTTGTAACTTTTATTAAAGAGCAAGCTTTGTAACTTTTATTAGCAGCTAAGCTTTAACTAACGAACTATTAATACAGTTGTTAGCAGTTACTAATCGTAAAAAAGTAAAGCAATTGAACATTCTTTTCGAAATCTTTTGTCGAAGGTTTTGGACTTAATACAAAGTTGCCTTAACTACAGTTAATAGAAATATAATAAATAATTTTTAACAAAATATAATAACTAATCTTTAACAAAACATGCAACTAGAATTTATCAATTATACGTATTTTCATCCCATGATTTCAGCAAATTTCGCGGGAAACTGTAATCTTTCTTCCTGTGAATCATTTAATGAATTCAGTAAATTATATACAGGGACTTACTTAAATAATTTATACGAAACAGCGACAGATTAGAACAGTATATTTCTTTATCAAAACTAAAATAATTTTTTTTGAAAAAAAAAAAAAAAAAAAGGTTTAAAGTCGCGCGGGTTTTCGGAACTGTCATGAAGACCTGTATTTCAACAGCATTTATTAGCTAAATTTGTATAATTACTTACTTTGTAGAGACATTAGGTATTTTTGAAGCAGGAGAAGTGAAAAATGAGCAATGCCCTCGCCGGGACTCGAACCACGGACCTCTCGAATACGCGTCGAGCGTACTGACCACTACACCACGAAGGCATGCTAAGAAGGCGGGAGAAATACCTTATATACTACTACTACTTTTAAAGGGCGACTGGGGATTAGGGGACAACCACCTTTTTTAGTTCGGGCAACACTGTAGAGACATTAGGTATTTTTGGAGCAGGAGAGATGAAAAATGAGCAATGCCCTCGCTGGGACTCGAACCATGGATCTTTCGAATACGCGTCGAGCGTGCTGACTACTACACCACGAAGGCATACTAAGAAGGCGGGAGAAATACCTTATAACTTTAGTCTCTATTTTCATAATTTTACATACATTAAGATTACGTTTACATTATTGAAGAAAGCAAAAAAGCAAAATGTCTTAAATTGTAAGCTAATATATAGTAAGGGACAAAATCTTATGATCAGATACAGCCGGTCCTGCCGCTCAGAAAATTTAGAACAGGATTTACAGGAAAGGTTGCGCATACTCACAAAAAAGACACCTTTGCCTATTAATACTTTTTAGCATTATTATAGTTGTTCTTCATATTTTCACCTAAAGTGAGATTCAACTGAACACAAATCTTTTATATACTCGTAGTTTTTCTCGCTATCTTTCTAAAATACGTTAGATATGTTTGTTCCCTCTCTCTCTTGGAAGTAACAACATTTATTTCACTTATTCGAGATAGCATCATTGTTTTCATTATAAGATGCTGTCGACTTCTTCGTGAAATGTTTAACACCAGTTGACCAACTATATGCAATCGTTTTTACTTCAGAATAAATAGACCATTTTTTGTTACACCTGCTATTTCGTAAACAGATAATTCTTTATTTTGCTTCAATATATAAATGAATCGTATTTTTATTACTGCGAAGACACGGTTAATTCTTTTACTGCAGTGTAAATGAATCACACTTTGCTATGCTGCAGACACAAACAGTTCTTTTGTAACAGTAGGTATTATTATGTTATTAAAACCGGATGAGGGTTTTTCATTTTTTTTTTTTTTTTTTTTTTTTTTTTTTTTGGCATACCTATAAACATATTACGTTTTACCACTGTGTATTTCTGCTAAGTTAGAAAAACACTTTATTCGTTTAAGTGTAAACGAATCATGTTTTGCAATACTTATAGATACATATAGTTCTTTTCCTTCAGTACCTCAATTGATCACTCTTTTACTACGCTCTAGAAACGAATTACTCTTTTACTTCACATTTGGCTACGCTGTAAACCTAGATAGTTTTTTTCTTCGGTAAATGTAAAAGTATCCCTTTTTGCTGTGGCAATATGTAAACGGATCACTTTTTTATTATACTGTAAAAAAAAAATGATTCTTTTGTATTCCCTATAAACCATGTTTTGCTACTCTACAGCTTTTTTTTTTAACTCCATTATGATTCTATTCAGCTAATTCTTTTGCTACATTTTTATTTCATTCTTTCCTTTAAGTAGCAAAAAGTGATAATTTTTGCTAATCTATAGTTTGTTCTAAACGGATCACGTTTTGCTACTTTGAAGGTATATATAGCACTTTCGCTTCAATATGAAACTAATCACTTTTTTCTGTGCTGTAGAAGTTATTAATTTGCTTCAGTAAAAACTGATCATATTTTGCTCTGAGCAGATTCAGATAATCCTTTTCCATCAGTAAATGTAAAAAGAATCATCTTTTGTTACACTATAAAAATGGATAATTCTTTTGCTTCACCTACAGCTACAAACTACAATAATTTACCTTATTTTTCTTCTTTATATTATTACGTTTCTGTTATATTAAAATACAAATTTAAATCAAATTAATATTCAAGGGAAATATTTTAATTCTTTAGCGTAAAAAAAAGTTACAGAATTCCACGAAAATGTCAAATATATGGAAATGTCCAAATGTCTGGGAAACAACCCATACACTGTTAATTATGCTGGTACATATGTTATCGATCTCCCTTGAAATCTATAGAATTTTCGAATTAACCATTGACAATCTAAGTCTGAATTCTAGCTTTTTTTTTTTTTTTTTTTTTTTTTTTACTTTGATGTTTTTTCCCTTCCCATGTCAACTGATTCTCCTTTCGCTGATTGATGCCAAGCGGTAAAATATAATTTTTGGCTTCTGAAATACAAAATGATTTACATGTATTATTTACTATGCATATCGTTATGGAAGAGCATGCGAATGTTAATTGTTTTAGATATGCATTTTTGGTGGGTTTTCTGTAGGGTTCCTATTTACATCATGCATAAGGAATAAACTGGACAGAATAATTCTAATGACGTAATGTATTGCTTAAAGATATTACAGTAAATTCTTCGCCAGTATTACCCTTTGTTATTTATTTTCGAAAGATATATGGTGGAATGAAATAGTTTTGCAATTGACTTTTTAAACTATCTCATAACGCGTGCCTTATTCATTCTTTTATTTTTGTTACCTAAACTTAGCACGCAAATTCTATCCAAAGCGAAAAATAAATAAATTTTTGCTATAGATCTTTTCTTTGTTTGTGTATCAAATCACCGTTGGCAACAATTTTAAATAATAACCATTAGAAAACTAAAGCGACAGGACACACACATTTTTAAGCTACAGTCATCTTCTTCTTATCGAAGTTTCTATACCATCTCCTTGGAAACATGTAATGTACATTGTTTACTTCAAACATCTTCGTATCTTACTCTTTAAAAGTTTCTGATTCTTACGCATAAGCAAGTGCTACTATTTTTATTAAAATCTGAATAAAAAGATGAAATTTCCTTTTATATCTATATACACTCATGTCCATAAATTAAGGATAATTTAGAGTCACGCGGAAATCGAACTCTAAAATAATTATATCACCTGTAAAATCACTACACACATCTTCAAGAATCATATGCAAATTTTAGGAAGTAACCAGATGACACCGATGGTACGTCACAATGACGAGAGTGTAAGAGAGTGATATATAAGGAATACAGGCAAAGAAGTAAAATTGTTCGCAGGCAATTTATAAGCATTTCAGTGCAATAACCGAATAGTTATGACACAAAGGACGCATTTGGATGATTTTTTACGTGGTAGAATTATCGGCCGTCCGGAATGTGGGCGTACCCAACTGGAAGTATCAGACGAACTTGGAATTGCCTAGAGTGTCATCTCCAGGCTTTGGCAACGATTCCATGATGGTAATGTGAGTAGACGTTACAGCACAGGTCGCCCCAGAGTTACAACGCCGAACGAGGACCGGTATTTGGCAGTTACTGCCAAAAGAAACAGGCGGAGCACAGCCTCAGACCTGTCTCGTCAGGTCTCTTCAGCCACTGGTACGACAATTTCAAGGCAGACCGTGTACAGACGCTTAGGTCAGATTGGTCTATATGCTCGTAGACCTGTCAGATGCGTTCCACTTACTGCAACTCACTGTCGCCTGCGGTTAGCCTGGAGTAGAGAGCATGCATTGTGGACACCGCAACAGTGGGCTTGTGTGATGTTTTTCGACGAGTCCAGGTTTAGCTTGCAGTCTGATTCTCGCCGGACTCTCATATGGAGAGCTCCAGGTACCTGTTACCACCAAGAAAACATCATTGAACGACACAGTTAAGGTGGTGCAGGAGTGCTCGTTTGGGGTGGAATTATTCTGGGTTCCAGAACTGACCTGCATGTTCAAATTGGAACCATGACAAGCCAAATCTATCGGGACGTCATTATGGAACAACATGTACGTTTGTTTCGGAGCGCCATGGGCGCACTATTTGTGTTTATGGATGACAACGCCCGTCCTCACCGTGCAAACATCGTAAGCGAATGCCTTCAATCGGAGGATATCACCCGTATGGACTGGCCAGCATTCTCACCGGACTTGAATCCAGTAGAGCACGTCTGGGACATGCTTGGCCGACGAGTTGCAACCCGTCAACCTCATCCTACACGTCTACCGGAACTTCGGAGAGCATTGCTTTTTGAGTGGTGTACTCCCAAGATCAGATAGATAATTTGATACTCGGCATGCCTAGGCGTTGAACGGACTGTATTGCATCGTCTGGGAGACATACAATGTATTAACAATCATACCAACCATGTAATATTGGTTTTTTGTAAATAGGGGTTTTGTTTTTTTTTAATTTGCTCCTGGGAGAAAAAAATCGCTAATTTTTTTAATAATATCAAACATATAGCATCGTTTTTGCTCTTTACCTTTTGTTTAATAAATAAGCTTTACGAATAAGTCAAATTTGTTTTGCTTCTAACTCTTCCTTTGCATGATTTTGCATTATCCTTAATTTATGGACATGAGTGTAGATAGATATACAGACAGATAAACTGTTATAGCTTTATTTATTTTTAAGAACATGTTTAAGAGAGATATTATTTACCATAAAATAGCAGAAAGTTGTTCATAAATATTAGCATCAGAAAACACAGTTTGACATCTTGAAAGAAGAGATGCAGCTCTTATCTAATTATGAAATTTAAGGCATTCATTCCTGCCTCAGACGAACTTGAAGAACAATGAGCTTATTTAAAACTAGACAAAACAGCATCCTTAATTTGGCATAAAATTTGAATGAAATCGATTTCGAAGGTGATCGATCGCTGCGTGAACGAAGTTCATGCTGCTGGGCGCCTGAGTGAGAGACCCTATTCCAGTCTAGCAACTGGATGTGCTTCCGCTTGTTGGCGATCGTAGAGGTAGTCGATCAGAGACAAACCGTTCTTCTTCAGGAAGGGGGGAGAGAAAGCCTAAAAAATGGCATAAGCGACGACCGTATTCATATTAAAAGCGATGGGCAGAACAAAATCAACACAAATGTCCCATGTTGCTCTATCTAGCGAGGGAAATAGTAATGGAACGTCAAAAATTAAGATATCAGAATTCTAAAAGCATTAAGTTTGGTTTGTTTTAGTTTATTATGACAAAGCACTCTAGGGCTATCTGCCTAAGGGGAGGGATGACTTCGTGGAGGAACTTTCTATGAGAAACTGGCTCGTATACACGTTACACAAGGTGAAAACCAAGAAAACCGTCCATGCAGCCAGCCCGTTCGTCTGGATTCGAACTCACGTCTGAACTACCACTGTTCAGCGATTTTACCACTCGGCCGCTCGTGGGCCTTTAAAAGCATTAGGAAGCACACGATTGGAATTAATAACATTAAATAAAGAAGATATATTTTTGTGAATGTAAGAAAGTTCAAAGAAATCCAGTTCACTAGCTGAAGACGTTTTATCAATAATTTTTGTAGAACCAAAGCCAAAACTGAGATTCAGTTTCCAATCATGATTGGCTATCAAAAATGTGTTTCTATTCTCCTTATCGAACATAAGATTCGTGTTTTTTGACACGAAATTTTAATGCTCTTTTATGTTTCCGAATGTCCTAAACCACGCTGACAAGATATGCTATAACTTTGCCAAGAATTAAGGTCAGAGATGGAATCGTCAATACACTTAAGCTCGAAACTTAAATGTACGATTATGTAGGATTTCAATTTTGGTAACGAAGGAAGGAAAATAAAGGAGCAAATTAGGGAGAATAAAATAATACGATTTGGTATTTTGAGCAAATTCAATTCACTTTCACTATACTTTTACAATTTTTTCATTATTATTTTTAATTTAATAAAGCATTTATTTTCTTATAAAACTGTGCCGTTTCTTTTTACATTTTGTTTTTTTATGACAAATATTTAGATTTAAATATTTTTTTAGTTATTCTTATTTTTAAATAATTTAGATTAATTGTTTTACGTTTACTGCTGCTTCTTCACTTATTAAGAACAGAAACGTGATTTTATTTCTAAGATTAATTGTTTCGTTAAATAAATTATTATTGCGCTTCAAAACCATATTGATTTTATTGACCATATTTATTATATTGATTTTAACATTATATTATATAATCCCATATATATATACGTTACGTTATGTAATACATGTGATTCCCTTTAAATTCAAAGTTTTAATTCTTCCGTGGTTTTGTCAAGAAAGGTTCCGCCACTTCTTTGTAAATTTTATATTTATATATAAATTTTCCAGCGTACGTTTTATCGCATTACATTTTCCTTAACTTAAATTTCATTTTCTGCAAGCAGTGATTTTTCGTTGCTGCATTTTCCTTGCTAAGACATGTTATGCACAATATTAAAATATGTCCTGCTTCCTTCGTAAATTTCAAATGAGGCAATTAGCTGCGAGCATCTTATTGTTAATTATTTGAGAGAAATGTTGAAAGCTAATGCAATAAGTACATGCATGGATTTAGAGAAAGAATTCAGAATTTTGGATTGTACTGTATAAAAATCTCTCCTTGAGATAGAGAAAGAACGGGGCTCTAAAAATGAATATAGCACAGATTAACACAATAAGCAGATGTAGAATTACTTTGAAGTCTGCCTTTAATTGCTTCCTTGATATTTTCACTGTGCGATAAAAATGAGCCATTTTTTAAACAACTGGTAACCTACGACAAACCATTGACATTGTACGACAACAGAAAGGTCAGAACAATAATCTCCACCGAAAGAATGTTATACTGGCAGTTTGTTTGTCTGCTTCTCACCTAACACCAGGTGCTTCGATTTTCTGTTTCCTGTCACAATTCTACACTAACTACCAATAAGTTTTTGGACACCTATGCAAATGACGATATCTGCGATCCTATGGTACGTCACGGATTCTGCCGGTATATATCGTGTAGGAAACAGCATCGGCTTTATGACAATGACATCGGCTTTAGTCGCATGCAAGATGCCTCGCAGTTCGGAGCTCTCTGATTTCGAGAAAGGTATAATTATCGGGTATCATAAATGTGGCCGATCCTTAAGGGATCTGAAGATCTTCAGATCTAGGGATCTGAAGTACCCAAAATCGACAGTGGCCTATGTGATTAAGAAGTGGAAGGTGAGCGGTGATTGTCGGAATGTGCCCCGAGTCGGCAGACCAACGAAACTGGGAGATAGAGACCGACGAGTGCTGTCCACAGAAATTCGGAAGAACCGCACCCAACCGATGGCTCTCATTCGCGAGGAGTTTCAACAGGCATCCGAGAGTATTGTTTCAATGAATACCATCCGTAAGGAAGCACATCTGCTTGGTTTTCATGGTCGTGCTGCTGCCCATAAGCCTTTGATCACAATGTCCAACCGCGCTGCTCGGTTAATGTGGTGTAAAGCACATCGAAATTGGACCGTAGATCAATGGAAACGGTTTCTTTGGAGTGACGAATCAAGGTTCACCCTTTGCCGTTCGGATGGCAGGGTCTGGGTCTGTCGTCTACCTGGAGAATGTCTCCTGCCAGAATGCATTGTGCCAACAGTCAAGTTCGGCGGAGGTGGAATTATGGTCTGGGGGTGTTTCTCCTGGTATGGGCTGGGACCCTTGTTCCCCATTCATGGTAAGCTCAACTCCGATGCCTACTGCACTATTTTGGATGACAATGTGCTTCTACGTTGTGGCAGTTTTACAGGTTGGACCCCTGTTACTTTCAGGACGACAATGCCAGTTGTCATGTTTCGACGTTAACCAAGGCTTGGTATGGTGCCAATGGAGTTCATCGAATGGACTGGCCTGCCCAGAGTCCAGACCTGAACCCTATCGAGAGCCTCTGGGACGAGTTGCATCGCCGAATTCAGGGGTGCACTAACCGTGCAAAATCGGTGAAGGAACTTCTATGTCTTCTCCAAGCTGAGTGGAAGAAAATACCACTAGCTGTCAGACAAAGACTTGTGGAAAGTATGCCCCGGAGGGTCCCCGCTGTAATTACCTCTCGTGGAGGCTCTACAAACTATTGATTTTGAATAAAGTTAGTTTTTCTTTTCTATCACAGGTGTTTAAATACTTATTGGTAGTCAGTGTAGTTAAATACACTGGTGTGCGAAATATAAGAAACAATTCCATTTTTCAACATACAACCATGAAACTCTTGAAAATTGTTTTTGCGATCAATAAAATAGAAAGCGAACTCAGTATAAAGGTGATTGCTTATGCAAATATCATCACCATGATGTCTGAGGGTATTTCAAAGCACACAAAACTCAAGGATTTAGCGTTCCCATTGCAAGGCAACTTAAAAAGAAGAAAGGAAGGCTTCTTTACAGGCATTCTTCTGCAAGTGAAAGTGAGTTAGTATGTGCAGTATGGCTACAAGAAAACATCAGGACGTCTTTATACATGGTAGAAAAACTAGCAAGATTGAATAAGGGCGTAGTTTACGTCTGTCGCCCAAGAGATTGCAATTGATAAAAGTACTGTTTCACAAGATTCTAAACGAAAGGTACAGCTGTATGAAAGGCTGGTGGCGATCAGCCATGAAACCTAACGGTGACTGATGACCGATGCATCGCCCTGCATACGAAAAAAGATAGAAATGAGACAACGGTAACATTGTTCAAGAGTTGCGCACGGCAACCGGACGACAGGTGCCCTGGTTTTCTGTGGCCAGGCGAACTTGACAAAGGTGGCCTATTCGTCCGCTGTCTGAACGCTGCGTACCCTTGATAGCAGACCATTGGGGGACCTTTTACAGTGGTGGAGAGAACACAGAGAGTGAGCACCTCATTAATGAATTCACATCCATTTTACCAATAAGAGTCGCTTCAGACTGACAAACAACCCTACACGTCAGATGATAAAGAGAGAGGCAGAGACGCACTTTCATGCCAGTAACATCAAGAAAAGAGAACGTCGTGATGGTTCTGGCGTGATTGCACTGGGAAGCAAATATGAAGAAGGAACGGACGGAGCTCTACATTTTCGACACGGGTTCACTTACTGAGCATCGTTATTGTGATGAAGTTAAGACGGAAACTTTCTTGATATTCCAATGTATCAAGAAAGTTTGTATGTTATAAGGAAAAATAAGGGGAAAAACCCACCTGAGTCTTTAAGTGGGTTATGTTTCGAAATGATCCAGCCAGAAAATTTCCGGCCGCTTTCTCCATGGTGGGCCCACATCTGGGCAAACCCTGTGTACAGATAGATATTTCGAATAATACGAGATAAAATTATAAACTTAGCTTTTTATTTCATCTTTTTTTTTCTCTCGAAAGGGAACTATTAAAAGAAAATTGTACTTTAAAATAGTACTTTACCTGCTGCAGAATCAAGTTCCAGCTGTTTAGTCGGTTTGGTTAGAAGCTTGACTTTGCACATTCCCTTGTCGGCTGCATAGCTGACTGCCACTAATATAGGGAAAAAAAGGAAAGTCATGACAGCTTCCCAGATCTCAACAACATGTGGTGAGACAGCAAGCAAGACGATGAGCAACCAAATGTAGGCAAAAATGCTGAAGAAAGCAGTCACACTAAATACCTATATAAGATAAAAAGTGGCTATAATATTAAATATTTCTTAGTATTCTAGTGACAACAAAAGTTTAATAAATCTGTATTTGAATAACAACATGAATATTAAAAAGCGAAAAGTTAAAAATAATGATAAACTTTACTAAAGGAATTACAAATTCGTAGAGATGCTCATAAACATTACAATTTCGTAGAATTATTTATAAGCTGTACTCTAGATCTTCATTTTAGCTTAATTTAACGCTTAATGGATGGTGAATTATGATGAGATATTTCACCCTGTTATCATCTTGACATAAAGTAAGACACACATCTGTAAAACTTAAAAAATATTTTGAACCAACCACTTGTGGTACATAACTTAAATCATATGCAGCTAAGAATTTTAACGAAGACAAATCGCTAGTTTATAAACTTTAATCTTCTTTTCGGCATTAAAATTTACAACCTAGCGATTTGTCTCTCAGTAATAAAAAAAATTAAAGTTCTAATTGCAGAAAACTTCCACTGAACACCTGGAACGGGTAATAAATAACCTCAAGCGAAGGCTTTAAGCCGTATCAATTTTTTCCCCAGCTAATATAGCAGAAAACTGCGCGTGATAACCATAAGCAGAGAGGATTTTTTTCTTGTAAAGCAGCATGTGGTATAGTTAAGATTCTCTTGTAATTTTAACTTCTTTGCCGCGTGTCTAAAATTTACATATCTTTCTGGTCAGAGCGTCATGTGAGGCACGAGAAGATAGGATAGCATGCAGCTTAAGCTTAGCTTTTAGTAGGTCTTTAAAAATAATGTCACACTGAGATCAAGAAGCATCCATTTGATTATGTTGTGGTCTTATATATGATATGGTAATGGGTCCAGGATGAGACGACCATATTGAGCTATAATATCATATTGAGCGATTAGCAAAATTATTGCTTACACTAATATTTGAAAGTATGGTACGTAGTATATTGATGGCATATTTTCTGTTATATGCATTCAAGCAGACCAATATGCAGTTCTGTTGTTGCTCTGAAAGGGTCGACAGACGGATATTTATCTGGCTCGAATCTTTTTATTGCAGTGTGCAGAGGGTGAAACCTTTTGTTAACCTGATTAAAGGGATCATCCTAAGCATAACAGTTGCACGGTTTAATCCTTCCAAGGTATTGAAGCAAATATTGAACAATTTTAAATTGCAGACTTTGGATTTGCAGTCTAGATCTCTTTCTCCTAATGAATTTTCATATCCGATCATCTGAAGATGCCCATCAAAACACTATTTTTTTATGGATAATGACGTTAAGCAGGCTGTTTCTAATCTCTATATGTAGCAGACTATAGATTAATAGACAAAAAGCATCTTCAACCTGATGCATCAACGAAACACGTTCTTTTAGCTCGGCCAGTTCCTTAAATGCACTGAAGAGCCAAAACTTTATGACCACCTACTCAATAATGCGTTGCTCAACCTTTGGCCTGCAACACAGCTACAGCTCGCCTTGGCATGGATGCCAGGCGAGCTGTAGGTGTGTGACAAGTCCTTGATAGATGACTGGAGACATGTTGTATCAAATGTTTGAGCAGCGGTCATGCAAAGTCAAGATATTTCGACGTGGTGGTGTTTGAGCTCTGAGTTGCATCTCCATGACATCTCAAATGTGCTCTGTCGGGTTAAGAACGGGCGAGTTTGGTGGAAGGACATGAATTGGAATTCAACCTTATGCTCCTTGAACCACCTCAACACAATTACAGCTTTGTGACATATGACGTTACCCTCCTGGAAGATTCCATTTCCAGTTGGGAAGACAGACGCCATGTAAAGATGCAACAGTTATGTTCAGATAGTCTGCAGCTTTCATGGTCTGTTCTACCATAACTAAGGGTCCCAGAGCCGTCCATGAAAACGTACCCTAAAGCATAATACTGACACCACCATCCTGTGTATGACCTACTGTATAAGAGGGAGGGGTGGCAACTGTTCACCTGAAGTCGGCGTACCCTGACACGACCATCGACATGATAAAAAGAAATTGTGATTTATATGACCAGAGAACTGTCTTCCACTTATCCATGGTTCAGTCTTGATGTTCCCGGGCCCACTGCAATAGTATTTGACAATGACACTTGATCAAGAGAGGCACACGAGTGGGTCGTCTGCTGCGCCGTCCCATATCCAATAGTGTCCGCTGGACTGTGGAACTGCTCAGCGGACACTGTTGTTCCGAAACACTTGTACTTTGACCTGCATTGTATTGGGCTGTCAGCTGAGCTACTGTCGCGCCTTTTTCTCTGTACCAAGCGGCATAGTCTCCGACGATATAGTCCGATAGTCTCCGACACTTTGGTCACGCGTAGACGTCCAACGCCTTAGCGTCTACTGCTGGTTTCACCGTAATTCCAGCATCAGTTAAACACCATTATCTCTGAATCACGTGCCGTCTACGTCATCCAGACGCGTTTATTGAAAATTGTGGGAATGGTCGTAATGTTTTGGCTCGTCAGTGTATATGCTTCACCAGAGTGGCCTAGTGGTTAAAGGCTACTGAATATCCGAAATCTCGAGTTCAAACTCAGTGAATGGGCTGGCTGCAAGGTTGTTTTTCATAGATTTCTCCATGTATAGCCTGAATACAAGCCAGCTTCCTTTAAAAAGTCCTCCACGAAGGCATCTCTCCCGTTAGGCAGATAGCTCTTTTGTGCTTTGCCATATTCAAATAACCTAGCCAAACCTAACTTTAAAATACCTAGGCAGATAGCCCTTCTAGGCTTTGCTATATTTTATTAATCTAAACTAACCGTCATAATATCTTACGTACTACGCAGCTCTTGGAAGTATTTTAGTCACACTGCTTGTAAGAAACAAAATTTTATACATTGCTTGTGAGGAACTAAATTTTATACATCATTCGTAAGAAACGAAAACTTAAAATTTGGAACTTTTGAGTCAATAATGTAAGAAACTATTTCGCATTAATCAAAGATGTTAATCTAGAAAATACATTGGAAAAGTAGTTTTACTTTGAACTATCACTTTGGGTTTCCTTAATTAGATTTTAATTATTTTCTTGACTTACATGTTCTGTATTTTTCTTAACTTACAGGTTTTGTTCTTATAGGTTGCGATACAGTGTTGCAGTAATAATCTACCAAAATAAAAATATAGTTGTTTCACATTCAGATATTGGCGTAGTGTGATTTAAAGACTCACTGTCTAAAAAAGAAATTTTTTAGGGTTTTGTTTTGACGTTAAAAAAATTAATCCGACTTTTGCTTTCCTTCCCTTATATCTTGTTTTACATAACAGCTGCAAAGCCGGTTGCAGTTTAAAGCTGAATATTTCCGGGTTTTGACTGCAAAGAGCGAATTGCAGGCCGCCGTGACAAATGACATAGTCACGCTCCGTGATTCATCTCTGCAGAACACATTTTGTCATTACGCACATAAACTATTGTCTTGCTTCTCCTTTTTTTATGTTTTCAAGATGCTTTGCTGGTGACGATACTGTTTTCAACACAAATGCGAGATACAAGCGCATAAAAATTATAGCATTAAACGTAGAAACAGACATAAAAAGAAATATATATCATAGTCGAGATTTAATCTTATAGAACAGAGATTTTTTTTTTTTTTTTTTTTTAGCTGTTTTACGCGGTTTTGAAAGTTTAATAGTGAGAGGTCAGAGAGGGATATTCAAACAAAGATTTGATTTGCCGTTTAATTGTTATGAATAAATTTGTTATCAAGAAATTTCTGGAATAAAAACTTGTACTTCTTTAAACTTCTTCAGAATAAAAATTTCTTCAGAATAACATCATCTTAGGAATTAATAAGGTTAAGGGTCCCCGAAATTAAGTTTCAAGTAGACTTTCTCTGTTTCGAGTTATGCATGACGAATATATGCAGAAGACTTATTAGAAAAATTGATACCATCCAATTATTTCTCTTGTGTCCAATATATTTGTTTTAGAAAACCTTTTTCTAACCTTGTATACACAAGCAAACATTGATATCCGTTGATCCGTCAAACATTGATCCGTCAAATGAGATCTACGCATATAGGTCTGAATCGGATACTGAACGTCTGCTCCCCCTGACGAAAGAACGTTATTATCTTTTCGGAAGAAAAAACCAATAAATACATTATTTAAAAATATACAACTAAACATTTTCATGATACAAAGGTCTTTAGCAGAGTTTTTTCAAAACTTCCAGATTGTTACGTTACATTACATTACCATCTATACATCAACCACTCACATTGGTAAAAACTCTGTTTTCAACTCAGGTATAATTGTATAAGAATAAACTTTGTATACGCAAGGTAGCGCACGAAATGTCATATCAGTCAGTCCCCTCACAATTTTTTAATATCACATTTTAAAATACTGGAAAGCGTATTCGGATGCTTTAGCTTGTGGAAAATCCGATAGATGTCAGAAGTCAGTATCGAATTCTAATTTGCCGTGAAATAACAGTTTCCAGGATAGTAAATAACGGTCGCTTATGTGTTTAACAGAAGGTGTAAGTTCTAATGATTTTTGAAGAAACGAAGAGTAAGGAAGGGTGACACAAAGACACTTTCTTGCACACTTTGATACAAGGACTCCCTGCGCACATACCTTTCACGGATTGTGTCAGCCATTGAAAGTCACTCTCTCTGTGTTGGAAAAAAATCGAGACGCCCATCAAGTGTTCGCATACCTGAAAATGGTAATAGATGTTTTTTTCACACACTTCGTGATTTATGCAAAACAGATCCCACCCATCCCACCCGCTCACTGAAAATGTTTTTGGTTTTCTGTATGAGATGTTTAATACACATGAAATGTCAGATCGGTTTCCTGAACATTACAAAGATGGGAGTCAGTGGCCTTGTAAAAGCACAGATCCATGCAATTTCTATTTATTGGATTTTTTGAAGGAAGAAGATGGCAAACCTCTTATCGTGCAATTATGCCGTGAAGTTTCGGAAGTCATGTGCCCCACAGTTGTGACAAATGGAAAGGTTCGCTTACAATAAGACGTGAAACAAAATGGCGAACACATTGAACACATTCTGCCCAACACTTAATTTCAATGATTAAATAGTTAACTATGCATTAATTTTTTAATATTTCCATGATAAATAAATCTGTAATATGGAAAAAAAAGTGTATGGCATTTTGTGATAACCCTGTAAAATGAGCCAGCGTGAATCTTGGGATAACTATATAGCACCTAATAGAAAGAGCCAACTATTCTGTACCTGCATCTAACCAATAAACGAAGCACACAGCGCACCTAAGGCGATAACTTACTTAGGACTTGTGTAACAAGCCTGTGAGAGTTTTAATAGTTTAAAACATCTATTAGTGCCTTACGACGAAAATGTACTTTGCTACCGATTTATGTTTGGCGTTATGCTTCTTTTCTTGTGAACCTTAAATTCCAACAAACGAATCTCAAAATCATGAAAATACGTTAAATCGCTGTCAGACCTACTAGTTACCATCAAACTGAGCGTCGAAAGAAAAAATTCCGTGAAAATTGTCTTCGCTTCTAAGAAGTTTGATTGTTGGTCTACGTGAAGACCAGATCTTTGTCGAAAGCCAAAGTAGTAACAGATCAAGTAACAGATACAACTGTAGACGAAACATTTTCCCAGACTTTTAAAATGTTGCGGGTGCATATGCATAACAGATCACAGATCGCTAAGCGCAGCTGTTTCTGCTAGAACTCTTTCGTTCAAATTAATACTACGAGAAACGCGTTTCTCAAGAAAATTTCTTAAGTATCGTTTGTCGCTAAATCTGGTCAGACATTCCTTCTCAAACTGTAGTTTGAAGACCACAAGCGATCCTCGAAGGCTGCCCTCATGGACCTTCTAGGTTTCTAAAAAGGCAAAACATAAAAGTGAAATTAAACTGGAAGAGAGACACATGGAAATCGTTGATCACTTTTTCGACCAAGACTGACATTTTATGAAATTTATTACCATACCTATAGACAGCAAATTTTAACCTATGGACGATCTTAACAACAAAAGAGGGATTTAGAGCACTGGTGGTTTTTTTCTTTCGCTCGCTGCACATTTGCGACCACTGGGCTCATTATCAGTGAAAAACGGAGTGTAATGAACTGTGCAATTGTGCTTTGAAAATTATGCCTCAGTTTGTTCTACGTAACTCTATGGTGAAGAGTTTTCATTATTATCTGAAACAGAAGCAAAGTACTGAAATCAATTTGACATATGCGCCGATCTTAGACTTTTAAGCTTAACAGCGTACATTTAAACGCAGAAAAGCTGTTCAAAAATCCGGGAGATTCATCCATCTCATTAATGCGAATGCTAACGTTTATTTAATTTTTAGTTACCAGGTTGTCCGGAGAATAATACAAGTTTTTGCAAATGTTTATCTTTCCTGTATATTCTTATCAACACATATTTTGAATTACATTGATTTATATATCATTTTGAAACTCTATTTTCGCTCTGTATTTCTATAATAATCATTTTGTTTCAAAATTATTTTCAAAAACATTTATTAGGTGTTTTTGTTTAAATGTCAAAACGGGATTTTCTGCAAATTTACTTTTATGAATACAAGCTAGGCCACAGCACAGCACAAACTGCTCGAAATGTCAACGAAGTATGGGATGAGAAAAGTGTTAATGAATCTACAGTTCAACGGTGATACCAAAAGTTTCGTCGTGGATAATTTGACCTGGAAGATCAAGAGCATCGTGGACGCTCTTCAGCTGTTGATGACGATGATTTTAGTTGAAGCAATCCGTGCATAACTGTTCGAGAGCTTGGCGTAAGTAAAACAATGGTTTCTGATCACTTGAATCTGAATCGTATAGGAAAGTCAAAGAAGCTCGATAAGTGGGTGCCTCACGAATTGAGCGAAAATTAAAAAAATCGCCCTATTGAAGTATCGTCTGCTCTTCTTCTCCGCAACAAAAAAGACCTTTTTCTTGATCGAATTGTTACGTGCGATGAAAGGTGGATTCTGTCCAACTACTGGCGACATTCAGCTCAGTGGTTAGACCGCGGTCACACACCACAACACTTTCCAAAGCCAAATTTGCACCAAAAGAAAATTATGGTGACTGTTTGGTGGCCTAAGGCCGGTCTCGTCCACCACAGCTTCCTAAATCTGGGTGAAACGATTACGGCAGCAAATCAACGAATTGCACCAAAAATTGCAACGCATGTGCTCGGCATTGGTCAACAGAAAGCGACCAGTTCTTCTCCATGACGATGCTCGGCCGCACTCATGCAACTGACCCTACAGATATCGGACGAATTAAGATACGAGACTGTCCCTTTTTACCATATTCATCTGACTTCTCGCCGATCGATTACCACTTTTTCAAACATCTGGATAACATTGTGCAGAAGAAATGCTTCAGAAACCAAGACGAGGTCAAAAACGCCTTTGACAACTTTATCGCATCTAGAACTCCAGAATTTTATTCTACTGGCATAAATAAACTTATATCTCGCTGGCAAAAATACATTGATTCGGCTGGGGCTTATTTTGATTAATAAAATTGTTTTTGAGTCGTGTTATGATACTTTAAAGAAAAAGGTTAAAAACCTGCATTATTTTCCGGACAACCTAATAATAAGATTATTCAAATTCAATAGCTTTGAATTATTAGGAAAAAATTAATTTTTTTCTACTAATTCAATAACTTAATATCAATTAAAAAGTAAATGAATTTTAAATAATTGTATTTTTTATATATAACTAGTAATAAAAATATGCTAAAAGTGACAAGAATAAGGTGATTCGCAGAACATTCTAACTTATAAAAGTGATTCCCACTTTCCAACAAGTTTGAGAAACGCTGTGATAACACCATCACAGAAGATAAGAAATATACTGCAGCCCGAGGCAGCAAGAAATGCAGGTTGAGATGCAGCGATCATATTGCGTAATAGGATCACTTATGCTTCTCCAACTCTCACAAAAAAAAAGAAGAGAATGGGTAAAGCTCAAATATTACAGCATTACTCAAGCACAGTGTTTTGTTGATGTCAGGGTCATTTTATACTAAATCTAAAATAACGATAAATCCAATCTACAAGCATTTACAAACGCTTTTTTTAAGTGGATTTAAAAGTGAATTTTTTTTAAAGTGGAGCACATGGAAGTTAATTGCTGCAATAACATTCGCCGATTTCAGGATTGATTCTTACATTTAGAAAGTGCCGAATTCAATTTCTATTTAAACAAAATTAGGTTCGAGCATGTGCATAACCGATTTTATTGCCTTGCTACTTTCTGCCGATATCAGGATCATTTCGTAAGTTTCACATAATGCAGATTTTGAATTTATGATTAGATTTAACATTCAGAATAAATTTCTTTTTTAAACTACCGACCTCTCCTCTCATTGGAGAAGGAGAAAACAACCATCACAGCAATTAATCTATGTAATTCGAATCTTCCTTATTGCCAAGAATTAGTAAACTTAATTGTTTTTTATATTGTTATTGTGATTTAATCCAGGATAAATACCATAAAATATTTACAAAGAAAAGCGAGTAAATCTCTCACCCTCTTTTCTTCACACTCGTTACGCTGAGAATCATTTTCATATTCAACGAAGCGTGTCAGTAGTTGGCATCATGTCTGAAGAAAGCTGGCATTACCTAATTCGAGTCTTTGACCCTTAAATCAAGTTACAGTAACATTTCCCTATTTTCGAGATTTCAGTTCTTATTCAAACTGTTTCACCTAGCAATATATTCAGCGTTAAAAGATGTAACTGTCTTGATATTTTTTAAATTTAATAGCAATGATTCTGTTTTCGCATTACTCGAACAATGATAATTCTAAAATAAAATATTGGTGAAGCATTAGCATTAGCTTCGATTTTAAGAACTACTGTTAAATCCAATCTGTAAACAATTTGAAATTCTGCAGTGACTCACATTTGTTTTTGGACGCTTACGTTTTCACAGTTTTATTTACAAACATCAATTACTAAATATTAGCGAAATGACTGTTTTTGTTTAGAAATACTATTGATAAATATAATACTTTCCGAAACCTTCGAAACGTGTTTGGCTGAAAAGAATTTTTATTTAAAAAGATCCGAAAATCAGCTCACATAAATATTCGAACACTTTGAATAAACAGTTTATAGTAGAAGTCAAACAACAAAAATCAGCGTTATGTTTGCAAATTTTCCAGGATTAGTTTCGCTGGTTTAACTATCGAACTTGTCATTCATTTGCACTTTGGCAGCTGAGGTAGATGCCAAAGTGCAGAAAATAACCACTGCTCGGCGTGTTATTTTGTTATTTTAACCTAAACAGTTTATAATTAATAAAAACATAAAAATAACGGGATATTCAACATTTCGTTGGACATTCTTTAGCTAAAATTAGGTTTTTCATGCACTTCATGCTAACATGGATTTAATTAATTCTTTCGAATACGAATACTCCATTTTGTTCTATTCTTCCGTACGAATTACTTTTAAAGACGCTTTTGAAGAAATATCATATTTACTAATTTTTTTCTCCAACTCACTTTTGATAACCTCAGAATAGTTGTATATATATACAAGCGAACATTTAGGGCTGTCACAGAATAAAAGACTCTTTTCCTCCAAAAAAAAAAAAAAATTATAAAACTGCTTTAAAATTAATTCCGAAGAGAATTTTTCGTGGCGTCTGTTCGTACATTCGTATCTCGCATAACTCAAAAACGAGTAGCCTCAGAACGCTGAAATTTTGTGTATAGGACTGCTATAACATGTAAATGTGCACCTCGTAATTTGGTTGCAATCGGCCGCACCAAACGTATATAAATATATGCATATAATTGAAATAGAAAGCTAATAAGTACTGTGTTGTAAGACCTATTTGGTCTTAAAAAATTTTTGCGCAATATGGTGCAAAAATTATGAAATAATAGGAAGAAAAATTGTAGTGAGCTCGCCAAAAAGTTACCAGGAGCTGTGGCTCCAAAAAATATTTCAACGCAGTATTTTTTAAAATAATGACATTGAAGGGTGAAAAAATTAGCCTATGCAGTATATAAATAAAATGCAGTATATAAAAAACTGTTAAAATCAATCTTTGGAAATATGTGAATGGCAAAAAATACAGTAAAAACCTATCGATGTGATAAGTGAAAAGTTAACACATATAAAAACTGAACGACGGAACAAGTTGATACAAAATTAAAACATATGAAAAACATAAATTACAAAAATTATAAAAATTATAGAGCAGAAAATGGTAAATTAGCCCAACTCGACCTCCAACCAGGCTTTTCAAGGGAAATTTAGTTGGATGTCGAACCAAGCCAACTCCATTACGCGTTTCGCCGAAACAAACCATTGAAGCTCTTGTGTGACGAAAGAATTTTTAAAAACATACGAATTGTACCAAAAAAAAAAAAAAAAAACTTTTGGAGCTTCAATTCTCTGTTCTAATTTCCCGACGCGTCCGCTCAAAATGACACATTAAGGTGTAAAAAAAATGTAAATGCAACTCCAAATATCCAATCTGTTACTCCGCTCAGTGATCTCAGTTTCTTTATTCTTATATGTTTGTAAATTGTGCATTTTTTTTCTGTAAAAATGATTGAATTATGTTGTTCTTATCTTTCAGTTAAGGTTTTTATGCCTTTATGAAATCTGTCTGCAATATTTGTACAATTAATCAACAATTTAAAAGCTGTTTAAGTGCAATTAAGCCTAATTTTTAAATAACATGGACATATTTGTTTACATTTGAAACAGCAGAATGGTAGATTTGTTGCCAATCTAGAGAGACTAAGCTTCGCAACAACAAAGATAACGACTTTTTTTATTACTGCGAATTAAATAATGCTTAATCCATTCTGGAATTTATTCGAAAAAATAAGTGTTTAAGATTTACTTCGTAATTTTTAATATAGATATTTTGAGTTTTTATGTATTTTTGCCTTGGCGGGAAGTGAGAACTGAATGAATTGAATGAGAAATAGTGAATCGTCTATGAAAAACTGTTTCTTTTTTGTTTTGTTTGCTTTTACACATCGTTTTAGATTTAGTATAGTATTTGAATAGA
Source organism: Stegodyphus dumicola (assembly GCF_044657685.1). NCBI lineage: Eukaryota > Metazoa > Arthropoda > Arachnida > Araneae > Eresidae > Stegodyphus > Stegodyphus dumicola. The sequence goes on from NC_140777.1 coordinate 143,837,290, forward strand.
ACATGTGGCAACGATTAGATAATTCTTCAAGCGATATAAATTTTGTGCATTCTGAGTTATAACATGAACGAAATATAACGCTGTTCAGTGAACCTAGCTCCAGAGTGTCGTTATGGTAAACAAATATAGTGAATTTTAAAGTGTGCATTTATTCTATTGTAGTTTATGCGCTCTCGACGAAGTAGATTTAATTCAATCAAATAAGTTTAAATGTAATGCAAGAAGAAATGCCTATAATTTAATATTCCGTACAAGGAAGTCATGTGGTGTACACATCAGATTTTTTGATTACATGCTCATTTTAATTTTACTGCAAGGTCTCACAAAAATGATCGGCCACTGAATTTAAAAAAAAAAAAAATTTAAGAGAAAAGCGTTGAAATAAAATAATAAAGAATATTTTCCCTTTGAACATGTATTTTCTTAACTTTCTCTTTGTACTAAATAAATTTGAAAAAATTAAATAGTAAATTTAAAAAATAACGTTTAAGCCTAAAATGGAAAAAACAGATACCAAAAAATTAATCGGACATTTTAATAATTTCTAATTAGTTTGCAATAAATAAAAAACAAAATTTTATGCAATTAGTTTGGGTAAAGAAGCTAGGCAAAATTCTAAAAATCATATGCTTGTATAAATCGAAATTTCTTTTCAGAAAATATTCGTTATTTTAATGTTTTATTGCAATGGCTCGGTCACGGAAGGGAACATCGTTAGAAATCCGCAGATTAGTTATTGATTTGCATGAAAAGCAAGAGAAACCTTTTAGAAAAATTGCCTATTAACTTAATTTAAGTAACCCTAGAATTTTTTATATTATTAAGCGTTGTAAGAAACAGAATCATATTGAAAACAAAAGAAGACCTGGAAGACCAGTTATCGGATGGAATGAAACGATTATATGTAATATATGTAAATTCAGAAACTGTGAGAAGAGTAATGCGATTTGCAGGATATCATGGCTGAGTAGAAAGAAAATTTTCTTCGACTCGCTTTCGTAAAATCGATGAAACAAAAGACACCAGATTATTGGGGAGAAGTGTTACTTGCTGATAAAAAGCAAGTTTAACATCTTTCGGTTCAGATGGACAAATACTGGTGTGGAGAAAACCCAAAGAATTTTGGATGCAAAACTTAGTACCAAGTGTTAAATACAACTTAGGAAGAATTATAGTATGGAAATCTATCGCACATTCCGGTGCTGGTAATAAAGATGGTATTGAGGATCAGTATAAGAACCTTGACTTCTTGAAGTGAAATTTGGCATCGTCAGTGCAAAAACGTAATATACAAAATAGCTTTAAATTCTACCAGGCCAATGCATACTGCCAAACAATGTTAGACTCTGATTGTTATATAAGTGTCCAGAAGTAAGTAAAGCATCACTCCAATCGCCAGATCTTAATTCTGTAAAACATATCTGACATGAAATAGAATCGAAAATTTAGAAGTAGAGCATATCTTTAAGGCAGCAACTGACAGCAGCGATTCAAGAAGAGTAACATAAAATAAATCCAAAAATAACAACAACAACAACAACAACAAAATCTGATGTGTACACCACATGACTTCCTTGTACGGAATATTAAATTATACGCATTTTTTCTTCACTTTATTTAAACTTATTAGATTGAATTAAACCTACTTCGCCGACAGCGCATAAACCACAATAAAATAAATGCATTCTTTAAAATTCACTTTGTTAACCATAGCGACACTCTGGCGCTAGGTTTACTTAACAGTATTATATTTCATTCATATTGTAACTCAGAATGCACAAAATGTATATCATTTAAAGAATTATCTGATCGTTGCCACATGTTCTATTCAAATACTATAATAAAGCTAGAACTATGTATAAAAGAAATTAAGCAAACAAAACAAAAAAGAAACAGTTTTTCACAGACTATTGAGTATTTCTCATTCAATTAATTCAGTTCTCACTTCGCGAGAAGGCAAAAATACATAAAAACTCAAAATATCTATATTAAAAATTTCCAAGTAAATCTCAAACACTTATTTCCTCGAAAAAATTCCAGAAAGAATTAAGCATGATTTAATTGGCAATAATAAATGAATGCGTTATCTTTGTTGTTGCGAAGCTAAGTTTCTCCAAATTGGCAACAAATCCACTAGTCTCTTGTGTCAAATGTAAACGTCAATGGCTGCCATTAAAAACAGGCTTAGCGGCAATTAAACAACTTTAAAATTGCTGATAATTCTAAAAATATTGCACACAGATTTACTAAAGGCATAAAATCCTTAACCGGAAGATAAAAACAACATAATTCAATCATTTTTAAAGCAAAAAATGTACAATTTACAAACATATAAGAGTAAAGAAACTGAGATCACTGAGCCGGGTAATAGAGTGGATATATATATAAATATATTTATATACGTTTGGTGCGGCCGATTGCAACCAAACTACGAGGTGCACATCTACATGTTATAGCAGCCCTATATACAAAATTTCAACGTTCTGAGGCTACTCGTTTTTGAGTTATGCGAGATACGTACGTACGCACGCACGTACGTACGCACGTACGTACATACGTTCGTACAGATGCCACGAAAAATTTTCTTCAGAATTAATTTTAAAGCAGTTTTATAATTTTGTTGAAGGAAAAGAGTCTTTTATTCTGTCCTTACGTACAGATATCACGCAAAAGCATCGTTAAATTGCATTCGATAGCGGTCAAAATGGATATTTTCGTTGAAATATGCTGCCTGAAACTTTTCGCGATTACAATACTTCCTTTTTACTTCGTACAAGGAAGTAAAAAAACTTTTGGAGTCGGTTCCCAAAAGATGAAATAAAATGATTAAGCGTAAAAGTAATTCCATAAGTTATTAAGAAGCAAAATAATGTAAGTTTTTGTCATTTTTTGCTGTTACTAAAAGTGTCCGAGTACTTTCGTCAGAATATTTTTTCTCTTTAAAAAAAAAAAAATGATATTTTTAATTGTTTCTTTATTGGATAAAGAAGCTAGGCAAAAATCTAAAAATCATACGCTTTTATAAATCGATTTTTTAATTTAATTTTCGTCTTTTCGAAAATATATTTACTGTAAGAAAAATGTTTAATTCAGATGTAATCAAAATAAAAGCCTTCCTTTTTGTTTAATTTATTTTAGTTTTTATGTTCATTAAAGAATACAAAAATTCAAAGTGTCCAATCATTTCTGTGAGCCACTGTATTTATGTGACATACTTAGTCAAAATGAAGGCGACATTTTTCCCCAATGAAGTAGAGGGCCTGGATTCTTTAAAAGAGTAGTAGAGGGCCATGACTCTTAGCTATAAGGCTTTTGTGAATCGAAGGATGAATTATGTCTTATTTTACATTCATGAACATTCAGTAATATAATGGTCTACATATTTTGCGAGAGATACTCGCTGCTAGAGGTAACAATAATCGGAAGTTGATCTGTTTGGATAGTTTCTTTTTAGGCTAAGTTAAGCTTTTTGTAAATCTACGCGTTTTTCAGTTTTCCGTTAATTAATATTAGATGAAAAGATAATAAATACACACTATTCTTTTTAAGAAGATACCAGCTTTAAAGGAATCATTTTTCTACATTTTTCATGAAAAATCAAAAGTTTAGTAATCCGTTCTATATCATTAAAATTATTATTTTATGCCGATAAAACTCATAATCTTAATTTAATTCGTATTTAACAGAAATAATTATGCATTTTACTTTTTTATATTATTTATAGATAATTTCTTCATTTAATTTTATTTGTGTTTAAAATCAAAACAAGATTATATGCTTAAATTTTAAGCTTACATATTTTTTTTAAAAATTCAGTTGCTTACGTATTTAGCTGAGATAGAGGAAAATCAGACGTTTCTGCAAATATAATTCACTTTTAATTTTGCCGAAAAAACATTTGCTTTTTTTAATGCGGAAATAAAATATGATATCGAGTGAAGAGACCGTTAAATATTTCGAAAAATCAGTTGTGTTTTCGTTGGGATTCGATTTGGCTGAAAGTGTTAACTATTCACACCGCGACAGCACGCACAGGCAAATGCGAGAGAGGCACGAGACCCACACGACTAAATCCAGCTGGGAACGAATTATCGTCCGTCATATTTTAATTCGGTTTCCATCGTACAGATCCTTAAATATTTTTTGCCAGACACATTTAAAATACACTATGGCCTCGCTGGGATTTAAACACAGATTGCTAACTGAATGTGTTAATCACGACAGCACGCCGAGAGGGAATGCGATAATTTTCTCATACCGTAAAAGCTAATGTATATTTGGAAAAAAAAATAACAAAAGAAGAAAAGATAATAATATAAAAGATTTTATCATAATCTTATCAGTTTTGATCTTACCAAAAAAGAATTATAGAGACATTAGGTATTTTTTGGAGGCAGGCAAGATAAAAAATTAGCAAACGCCTTCTCGGGAATCGAAAAACGGACCTCTGGAATACCGGCCCAGCGTGCAGAACCACTACACCACGAAGGCGCGCTAGGAACGTGGGAAAATGTTTTCGAGCATCAGGATGGGCTACAATTCCAGTTCGGCCAAATAAGGGGGAGTTTACTGCAATGTTAGAACGTAGGTACCCTCTCCTCACCGTCATCTCCTTAGACAACTGCCTCTAGGCGTGACCAGTATTTCTACGATCATAAAGAAGAATCGGTACTAAACCTAGCCTTTCTAATTCCCTCCATAGGTCTAAATTATTTTATGCACCTTCACAAAAATCAAAATCAAACGGAGCTGTGTGCGGTCGGCTTAAAAAGAATTCATTGCAAATTTATTCAGTGGCTTTGTACGATATGAAGAAATTTAAAATTTTCTCTAGTGGAAAAGATTTGAGAAACGCTAGTTTTAACAATGCGTTGCACGCAAACGTTGGCAATTCCTGACCTTGCGTAGAGAGGTCACAAATGGCGAATCCCTGACTTAGATCTCTGAGCCACTACGCCATCGCCTAATATAACGATGACCTATTTTCTTGAGTCAACGGATACTAAGATAATTCTCTTACTATAATGAATCCACAGAAAGAAAGATACTTACGCTAAAGGTGCGGATCCTTCTTGTTTCTCCGGATGGTAGTGCTACAATGCAGACACCGCATATGACAAGTAGATTGAAAGCTGCCGATCCGACGATAGTGCCTGGACCTAGGTCCCCTGCAGTGAACCTTAGGGATGACAATAGCAAATGAGTAAAGGAAAATGAGGTTGGAATCAACAAAAGTATTTATTACTAAAATATATTGTACTAAATCGAATAAAAGATGTTTTTTTCGTAAACTGTCTTTCTGAAAACAATACTTCTTGTGCAACAAGAGATGCACCCACTTCTGCTTTCACGCGGGAGATAGTATTCCGGAGGAAAAGAACGCAATAATGCGCATAAAAATTACAGTGTATTGTGAAAATAGAGATGATTAATTTCTAATATGAACCTAGCCTAAAAACTATGTACCTTTCAAATAAATCTACATTAAAATCTTTGTTTAAATCATATCACTTAAAATGCATTTATAAATTTATAAAGATATATAAAAAGTAAATTCTTCTTCTTAAAGATACTTGTACGCCACATACACATACACACACACATGCAATAATAAAGAGAGACAGAATAGGGAAACAAACATGAAAACTTATTACAAATACCGATTTTACCTGTTACTAATTCTCTATACCTTTCTGTTGCGTCATTTCAAAATAAGTTTTACTCGGATTTTTATAAATGCATTCTCGTACCATTTATGTATCATTACCTCATTCATAATCTAAGGCAGAAGATAAATAATGCCAAAGTATAACATAAAATTAGCAAAGTAGCTATCTTGTTTGGCGTAGACTTTGTGGATTTCGAGGGCAAATAGGTACAGGTCCCTCTTCAAAGCAAAGGCCTGAAGCAAGGAAATTTGATACCTGGAGAAAAGGAATTTGCAATTGTCTTTGTTCCTGATGAAGAGGAATTTGTTTGCCTTTGAAATCCATAGAGTCTTAACTAAACCATACGTCGAGTGCAAGATTCTTACTTAGCTAATTTTATGTAAACCTTAAACTGGTGTCTCTAAATGCATTTACGACAGTATATTGAAGCACGATTTTTATTAACAACAAAAGATTTGATTTTGCAGAAATAAAATAAGAAAAACTATATTTACGCAAGTTATTTATTTTTGCTTGTTATATTTTATTTATTGACTGATTTTATATTATATATTTAGATTTAATTTTAGAATTTTCTCGCTTAAAATATGTGTTTTCAAAGTCAAAACCAAATGATCGAAAGTGAAAAAGTCTCAATGACGATTATCAGCGTAATTTTTAAATTCTTTTTTTTTCAACTATTTGCTAGTGTTTTTAAAATTAAATCCAGATAAAGATTTTAAAAAGGCACTATTTGATTCATATTGAATCTAAATGAATCGAGTAAAAAATAAATAGATTTCTTTATCTAATTCATATGAAGTTAAAATCATGAAAAAAACAGTATCAAGGTAACTTATATTTATTCTTTAACATCATATTAAAAATACGTTTATTCAGTTTTACATCACAAACTATTAACATTCATCAAAACTATTTCAGATGCATACAGACTATACGGGCAGTCATCACCTATCTTCAAACAAGCCAAATTCGTATAAATTCTGTTACTTTAGATTAAGCGTTCCAAAGACATTTATTCCATTCGGGACTTGTTAAAGTCTACTAATAGTCCAGTATTATTATAGAAATATATAATTAGTGCAAAATTTATACTGCATATCGGAAAATGGCGAGAAAATAATTTTCTTTTTAAGAAACAAAAACATGATTTTTACATCGAAGCATTAAATTTTGATGAAGAGGATAAACACGAGTTTCGTGAGTTTCTATTAAGTAAAGCAAGAAGCAAAATGTATCATTTAATTACTAGCATAAATAAAAAAAATCAACAATTTAATATCTCGAAACATTGATTATTAAATTCGCCTTCTAGAAGATATTTTGTGCCTTGCATTATGATTAATTTATCATAATTTAAAAAATGTTTTATATAAATTTTGATTGACTAACAGCAAAAAAGTTCGATTAAAAATACAAACAAAAAAAAATATCGTTGTAATGTCTGTTCTCATACAACAACCAAACGAAATTTTTATAATCGATACATTACAAATTATTCGAAAACGTAATATGAGAGATAAAACGTACAGAGCGATTAATTAAATAACTAAGATGCAATTAACGTTATTAGGATACCGAAAGAATTGTAATCAATTATAGAATAGACACTACATAGAACTGATATTGATACTATGTTGAATCGAAATTGTATAGCATCCACATAGCGTAAAATAAATATCAAAACGCGATTGACATGCCGTACGTTTGAAACGATAAAAAAGGAAATAGTATTTATAATGAGTAAGAGGATTAACAGATATTTTCACCTGAACAAAGTCATTACTGGCATAGGATCGGAAAGACAGGACAGAAAGAAGTAGACCAGACACAAGAACTTCATCAATAATTTTACAGGTATAGTCCCATCTCACTTACTGTATAGCTCCGTCCCGATTTTGATTCAAAAAACCCTAGTGGATGGACAAGAGGTCCTTCCACCTCACTTCTCCTAGACCTAAGCCTCTCAAAGGGCTTTTCAGTTCTTCAGGTATTTTAAGTGCATGCATATCCCACAGATATAGTAATGTTTGGTTCTCAAAAGTGTTAAACGAAAAGAAAATAAGAAGACCTAATGAAATCTACCTCAGATTTCAACGAGCAAGGTTTTTAAGCCGCAAAAAATTACTCTTCCCAGACAGTTCCAAAATACGCAGCAAATTACAACAGAGGAAACAACAAAAGTTTCATTAAACAACATTCTATATACCGTTTTACTCAAAGACGATCCTGAAGAAGATACTCCACAACAAGGGCAAGCAATTGCCCTCCAACAAGAGATGACATCTCAAGGAAAGATATAAGTACCATTATTAAACATTTAGCAAGGAAGAAAGCTCCATGTCTCGATTCAGTTGATAGTAATATAATCAAATTAATTAAAGAAGCAAACGAAAGTATTTCTTTCGTCCTTTTTAACAAATGCTTAAGTTTCGGAGTTTTTTGGAGGGGATTCCTTCAAAAGGGTGCAATACTGTTTTCCAAAAGTAATAAGGACCCAGCAGACGCAAAGTCTTACCGTCCCATCAATTTACTGCCCAGCCCACCTTAGCGTCCTCGAGCGCCTGATAATAGTAAGACTAAAGCATCATGTAAATAAAAGAATTACTTAAATAATAATCACTTCGGCCGTAGATCTAATCGCTAGCAATAACTGCAGTAAATTCAATAGCTGAACAAGTTTAACGGAATAAATCAGAATCTAAACACTCAGCCATAGTATGTGCCAACCTACAATGTGCATTCGACTCCCTATTATGGCCAGCGGTCATACAGTTCCTGCGAAATATAGAAGGCCCAAAGAACATATTCCAACTAATGACTAACTGCTATTTTGCTAATAGAAAGTGTATAATCATGAACAGTAATATCATAATAGAAAGATCACAGTCCAGAGGATGCCCGCAAGGTTGTTGCTTAAACGCAGACCTTTGAAACATGGCATTCAATCAATAACAAATCATTATTTTTTTCTTCCCATAAGAAAATGTACGATTTTTCAGATGATGTAGCTCTAGTCACCAGCGGAAGAAAAAGAGAGCCTCTGCCAGACGGAAAAGTCGTTAGTGACGCTGACTGGCGTAGTGAAGGCCACAATTTCGAATCCCGGAGATGGCACGGATGTTTGTAAATGTATAGTGTCTATGCGGCTCAGGCACTAAAAATATAATTCCTGACGAAACTCCTCTCGAGAGAGTGGTTACAGGGGGTTTTGCGACTGGCTCGAAGAAGAGTTATTACCAGACCAAAGAAAACTACAAGCTTTGTTCCAGTAATATAATAATTCTAACAGCATTGCTGATAGATGGCAGCACTTACGAGAAAATTCTTGAATCAGATGAAAAATACAGTACACATACAATGGCAAACTAATTGGGATAGTGTCTCTGAATGGCAGAAAACCCCATGAATTTTGGCCACAAGTAAAATGCGATGGGAAGAGTACTAATTTTTTCCTAAACCAATGCTTGATTAGGCATGGTCCGTCCCCTACGTATTTTTACAAAAGGAATCTCTCTCTCTTCATGACAACTGCATATGCGAGAAAAGAAGGGATTACTCTGATCATTGTATATTCAAATGTCCGTTAACGGCTGCTCACTACAGCATGCTCTCAACAATAGAAATGTTACCTTTCAAGATGTACGTAGTGAAAACCAAGCAGATGAAGCACAGAACAATTAAAATAATGACTCTTCTCCAGTCCTACGATACTGAACTGTGACATTCATTGACATCATCGAAACAGCTCTTGCTTCTTCAAAACTATGACGCATTCATTAAATCTTATTAAAGTATAATACTTAGTATCATAGTAGCAAATTTGTAAACTGAAACAAGTGCAATAAAAATGGCAAATATTGCTATGGTGGGGAAAATTAGCATAAGCCAGATCAGATGATGAGCACTCTCCATTCATTATCAAATCCATTTTTCAAAGAACAATATTCCATTTCTAGATTTAGATTCAAAATCGTATAAACATAATGAATTGTAAGAATACAAGAGTATGTACTGCAAATAGAATATAACTCAGCAATTAGTATTTTGTTTTAGAGAAATAGTATTGAGAGACGCTTGTGCATATTAAGTTTCCTCCATTCGTCTATCTGGCTTTCTAAGTAAATGAGAATAATTAGTTGAAAACTTTCAATGAGAGAAGCCAAAATGTCAGTGTGTTAAAACTTGTACCTCAATAGAATTAAAGCAAGGTTTTGTGCATGGTGTACATATATAATCCGTATTGAAGTGCTCTCATGTAAGAAAAATAGGAAGTCTTAATTCGTGGTGTTGTTATTGCGTCGCCAAGAGGCCAACTGATCACGGCTGTTACAAACATATATACTTATAAACACCAAGTCTTCTGCGGTATTCGAATCTGGATCCTGTATTCTTGAATAAGCCGTATAATCGACATTTTTTTAGAGAAGGCAAGGCTTATAATTAGCAACGGTGAACAATTAAAAGGTAAGAATTATGTTAAATTACTATTTTTAGGGTACCCACATAGGATCGATGGAGACAAAAAGTATGTTTCCTAGGATCGAAACCAAAATTTCAGCTATTTTGTCAATCCTGTGCCTGTAGAGAGACTGTCGATCCGACGCCAATTTCAAGAAAGATTATAGTTTGTAATTGCTTTCAGAACTATGCAGAAAGAAATAAAGAAGTACAGATAGACGTATTCGTATGAAAATAAAAAGTGCAAAAACTAACCACAGAAGCTGTTTGTACTCACTTTCACAGACGCGTTAGTAACTGGTAGCAGAAAGAAACACTAAATTATTAATGAGAAAGTTAATTACTTGTAGAATGAAAGAGAAATTTCGTCGAAAATAGAAAAGAATAATTAAAATATTCAGACACCTAATTATCACTATTTCCGTAACGTCATTTTGAAAATATTACTAGTCCCACTTTTTGTTTTCAAGCAAAACAGCAAATTGCAACTATATTAAACTACGGTTACAATATCCTGCGATAGTGAAATGGAAGCGATAATTGCAAACTAATGTTTTTCGCATTGCTGAACATAATCTTTTGAGTATAAAAATCGAAACATACGCTAGTTACTATTGGTTACCATTGACCTCATTTCTGGATGCTGAAACTGGGGCATTCGGCTACTGGAGATTGATTTGGATGGTAAAGAGTCTCTGAAAAGGAATCTTTGGTAACCTTTGGCAACCTAAAGACGTGCATCGGTCGGTGGTAACGGAAGAATTATTTATTGCTGTTACTACCTATATTAAAATAAATGGTGCAATGGACAGACTTTTCTAATGCTTTTAGAGTTTTGCCCGATTAATGTTTCCAAAATTAAGATCCAAAATTTTTACTCACAAGCCGTATTTTGCTATGTACTGAATTCTAGATTATTTGAATGCGGATTATATGTGCATGATCGCATATAAAAGTACTTTTTATAAAATGATACTTTAACTTAAAATATGTCTTTGTGTTGCCACGTATAAATAAATATAATTATTGACAGTTAACGTATTTGCATTTAAAATCTGTGCACATTTTGATTATAAAGATAGCCTAATATAATAGCAAGATTTTTTATTTCTATTTCTCCAACATTTTATCAGTATTCTAAAATTCTGGTCATAGTTAATGTTTTCACACACTTCAGACTCGTTGACGTTTTATTAACTTTGATTAAATTAGAAGTGAAACACGCTGGTGTAAAATGTAAAATTAGGCAAAGCAACAAGCCTATTTTGGCGTAGAGTTTCAATAAAACTTTATTGTTTCAGAAGGTGATTAGGCACAGGTCCCTATTCTTCATATGCAAAGCAAAATTCTGCAAAAGCGACTGACTGACTGAACAACGACTGTATGCGTGTAGAAAGCAATGGGCGGAGAAACGCAAAAACGAACGTAGTTCCATCTACTGAGAAAAATATTACAATTGAAACGTGAAAATTACGACAATAGAATACTAAAAACATTAAGGAAAACTGGATTGGAATTAACGTCGTGACCTAAAGAAGATTAATTTTTGTGAGTGTCAAAGCTTTAAGTAAATCCATTCACAAGTGGAAAAACTTTATGGATAATTGTCGCAAAAACCAAAGTGAAAATCGTGATTCAGTTTAAACTATGATTAGCTATCGAATAGTTGTTTATTTCTCCTATTCGGATATAAGATTCGTGTTCCTTGACGCGCACTTCTAACACTAACTTGTTCGATATATCTTAAACCACACTCACAAGTTATTCTAGATTCGGCAAAGAATTGTAAACTATAAGAATTCTGGAAATCTCAAATGGAATCTTTAAAAATCGAAGAACGATTTTTATTGATAGGTGAGAAAGTGATCCAAAAATTGAACTTCCTCCCTGAACTACTTAAAATTTTATAATTGCGAGAAGGATGAAATGGAATTATTAATGTTAGTTCTGATCTGCCCAATTTTCTTATAAATTTCCTGAAGAAAAAGCTTGGAATAAGCAGGAAAATTAGGGTACCATTCAAGCAAAAAGGAATTAGACATACTAAGTTACCTCTAGCAATGATATGTGTATAATAAAACAGAGGAAAAGAAGGACGGATTTGGCATTCGGTTCTATCATCAGCTGATAACTAGCGATCTTTCCATATGCTAAACTGTCCAATAAATTCCTTCTAGTGCCATGTTGTTCGACAAGGTTTCTAGTTTGATAGACCCTTTAATCTACTACGATTTCTAATGGAATGCATGGGAGTTATAATATTGTTAGTGTGTACTTACCCATTTCCAACGATTTCGATGATGGACAGCAATATTTCTGGAGCACTTGAACCCAAAGCCATGAGTGTTAAATTAGCAACAGTGTCGTTCCACACTTTGACTTCGATCACTTCTGGTTCAGTTTCACTGGCAGTGGACAGCATAATCTTGCGTGTCTTGCTCGTTATTTTCTCGATGGAGCACATGAAGATATCAGCGATGATAGCAACTCCCAGGAAACAATAAAAAAGACCCAGCAAGTATAGGAAGGCTCGGGTACCCGACGACCACGTGTACTCGTTTATCAGCGGCAGAAGCAGCCCGGAAGAGCAACTGTAATTGTAGAGGCCTTCCATGGTGAAGTAATCCTGAGGAAATAAAAAGTGACATACACGAATGTAATGCAGCACTACACTCTTAGAAAACGATTCAGAAAACAGAAGATGTTACAAAACTTATATGAATTCAAGGCATGATTTACCTAGAAAACTTCAAATTGCAACATAGGTTTTTTTTTTTCCATAAAGCTCACAAGGAATAAAAATCTTTAAGAGAATGAAGATGTATATAAAGCCATAGGCGGACAGTGTGGTTTTCTTAAGTGTGGACAGAATTCACATCATAAGACACATTCATAACTCTGGCCCATCATAAAGGTGTAGTGAATTTAATGCAAGGCATCCACTCTCCGAGAAAGCAAATTTAAAAGGATTGAACCTTTAAAAGAATAATTAAACATAAAGTAACTCTAAAATTGGCATTAAAAATGATCTCAGTTTTAACTTTTAAAAGGCAATCTACATAAAGGTATGAACACCTTTTCACAGGCACCGCTATGCAAGTAAACGTTTTCTTTTCTTTATTAATTAGAACAGCAAACTAAAAGTCTACTTTCATAACGATCCTCAGGCATAAAGGTGCTCACATCTTTATGAGGGTTACTTTTTAGATCTGCATGAAGGTCTAGGTCCCTGTATGTGGGGCATGTTTATGAAGGTTTCTGTGCAGGCTGATGTATAAAGATGTCAGCATCTTTATCCTGGGGGAAGGGGGGATTTTTGTGAAGCAATCCCTACACTGTAATTTAACACCATGAGGTTCTTAACCTTTATAAATGGCACCATCTCATTCTTAGTTTATATCTAAAACCCCAATGGCAATATGAAGTGGAAAAAAAAGATTTTTTTTTTTTTTGGCCTATATCATTTTGCGATGGCAAACGCATATTTCATTTGACTGTAATCTGCGGCTGAAAATAAACAGCAAAATTCTAGAAAGCAGTCCGGGATGTGCGTAATATAAGGTGAGATTGTTTAGTTTCCAGAATATATATTAAAAAATATAAATAGCAGAACCATAAATTAACAGTTATTAATTTATTTTGTCAGCAAATTTGAACCAGATTGTTAGAAATAACTAATTACTTTACATTTGCACATTTCAAAGCAGTTTGCTGTTTTATGCACTCTCCCTTTCTTTCTTAAAATGTACTTTGAAAATTTTAATTTCTTACTGCTATATACAAATTCAGAACCAACTATTCCGCTCCTGGGTTGCGGTCCATTTTCTTTGAAACTTTTTAATATTAACTTTCTTTAGAAAAACAAATATCTGTCTACTTGATTTTTGAAAAAATACTACTACACAGCTTCGTCTGTATTTTGTTATGCTGTACAAGTGATTCTCGACTTGTAACGGCCCACTTTACGATGATTCGCTTTTACGATAGCCAAAACTAAGATTAATAAAAAGATATTATTCCCGGTTGTAGGGAATCATAAAAATAAGTAACAATTACTCACCTGTTATTTTCAATTAATGACGTTGTTTAGATGTTTTTGTGTTTTTGCTCATGTTAATTTATTTAAAGGAACAGTGTATGTTAATTTTATAAAATATGTATGTAGTGCATATGTATACAAATAAACTGTTTATTAATGTCACGCATGTTTATACATTCCTAAACCTATTTTATATGTTAAATAAAAGCCTAATTTATAAAAAAAATATCAAAGATATCAAAAATAAAATAACTTCTTTGAATCGACTTTATGATGGGATCGCAGGAAAATGGGATTCATCATAACACAAGTCGTGAAAGTCCTTATCTACAGGTTTTAAAATTATTCTTCTTACCTTTATGTGGAAGCTCTGTTTTATATCTCTCGAGTTTGCTCTTCTTCGTAGTTTGAAATGTTTCATTCCGTTTCTTCATTGTTCAAAAGGCGATCATTTCATTTACTTTATTTTATTTTAGTAATATTGCTGCATTCCCTCTGATTTTTCGAAGAAATATCTTTCCTCTTAAATCTTTAAAGATGTACAGCTTGAGGATTCCTTCTATATATTTTTAAATTTTTAGTCCGTCTATTACAGTTCTCTTTTGGCCATTTTAAAATTGTTCGCTTTTTGCAACTTTCTTCTGCACATTTTTTAATTCTTCGTCCATTTATACATAATAAATAATTATTCTTATACACTTTTTTATGTTTTCTCTTATTTCTTTAAATGGAATCCTCTGAATAATCAAACGCATTTTTCATTTAAGATCTCCAATTGCTTATATTCCAATCAAGGACTTAAAACAGAAGGTGGAAAGGGGAATATAGAACTTATTAGAGGAAAAGTCATGGTAACGGTCAATTTCCTGCCATTTTCTTTTACACGCCCTTGTATTTCATTTTTCTGATTGCTATAGTTCACAATATTTTTCCTGCCACGGTGAATGCCTCGTATAATTTCATAAAAGTGGTCTAGACGCTTTCGAATTTGGTAACAGATCATATATTCACGGCCGTTTATAAACACTAAGAATAAATATATTTTGAGCTTATGCGAATTAATTTATAACTTCAAGGCTGCTTGAAACATGCTAAAATGGCCTTCCAGCTAAAATAAATACTAAAACAATGTAAGTAAAATCGGTTTACTGGTGCGTTTTCCACTAGGGATTCAGATCTAAAATTTAAAATCTATAAAAACGGCTTACATTCATTTATGGCTTAAACAAATAAAGCTGCTCACTAATTCGGATATTTTTACAATATACGTCTGGACATAATTCTCTATTCAGATTACTATTAAATTTTCTTATTTTTATGAATACATTAATTATGATCGCTCTGTTTTCAAATAGACAAAAATACAGAATATATAAATAAAAATTAAATTTAAAGAAAGTTAAGGAAAAGGTTTTAGCATTGAACATGTGAAAACTTAAATCGAAATCTATGTGATAATTTACAATTTTAAACAATTCTACTAGCAAAATAATACAGTACTAAAATCTATAAGAATATAGAAAAATATTCGATATATTGAAATAGAGTTTTATTTTAAATAAATATATTTCATTTTGAACATTTTTAACTAATTATTGGCGTGTATACAGAGTAAAATACTGATACGTAATGTTGGAAGGACAAGCAGCTATAGTTCAAAAGAAAATTATGCAGTTTTATAAATTTCACTATATCTGTCTTAGTAATTTGCTGGATTATTATAACTGCATATCCCATATATTTTTTTTCTGTAATTTATAGATTCCGTTCAAGGTATTAATCGGAATTCATGCGTCTAACAGTTTGCGTAATTGTAATTATTTTCACTGCATCTTAGAATATTCAGTGCATAACGTGTTATAATTCTCTGTATATATATCTGTCCTGCAAGTTCATACATTTTGCAAAACCAAAATTTACTTGCAAAATAGATATATTACATGCATTAAAAAAAATTGAATGTGGACACCATGTGACTTTTTTGTATGCCTGTTAAATTATACACTTTTTTTGCTGCACTCCGTTTAAATTTATTTCAAAAGTAAGATACGATCTTCCAATTCAAAGTGACGGGCTGGCTGCATGGGTGTTTTCGTGGTTTTCCCCATGTGTAACGTGTATACGAGCCAGTTTCCCTTAGAAAGTCCTCCACGAAGGCATCCCTCCCCTCAGGCAGATAGCCCTAGTGAGCTTTGCTATAATTAAACACCAATTCAAAGTGTCTTTTCGACACTTCCGATTGCAATGAAAAAGAGAGATACCCAACTAGATATTACAGCAGCTCCGTATATAAAATTTCTGCATTTTACGGCTAATCGTTTTTGAGTTATGCTATATACGTACATATAGATTCTACAACAGAACTAGCCAAAATGGATTCAAGAACGATCAAAATGGATATTTCTGATAATATCGGAAATCGAAATTTTTCGGGATAACAATACTTCCTTTATTTTGTACAAGGAAGTAAAAAGCGTGTGTCAATAATATTTAAAAAAGTAAAAAGCGTTCAATAATATTTAAATAATACTGTAATGATAGGCATAATGATCAAATACAAATTAAGGCTATCTTTTACTATTAGAGCTTAATTCAGGAGCTGCATTTTGATCTAATTTCCATTCTTATCTGTATTTCTTTCTTTTTTTACTCTTTCTGCAATTTTTACACCTCCTTTTTATCTTTTAATATCTTGAAGAGATATTATTATTCTCAGCTAGAGATAAATTACTGTCCATACTACATGTTATTGCCAATTGACGGTGCATACAAGATCTTTCATTTACTTCCGATGTTATAAAATTGCTTTGCTTCATACAGTTAAAAGTCAATCATTTAAAAATAATTTTATTTGAGCCTCTAAAAAATTTTTAATTGAAGAATTATTTCACTTAATGAGTGTCTTGGAATAAGCTTCTAACAACTTGGACTATATCTACTGCAAAATTTCTAAATCTGCTATTCGTTCTGAAAGCTACTACTCATACACTGAAATCTACTAAATCTACTACTCGTACTGAAATTTTCAGATAGTAAATAAATTTCTTTCTCGTAGAAAAATTCTTTTTAATTTTTATTTTAATCTCTGTTTATGGTAAAAGTTATTTTTGCTTCTGCTCTTACATTGTGTTATTGTTATTATCATTAGCACCAAAAAGACTAATATTCTCCCTCCTCGGTTTTACTTTGAATTACTTAGAATCGATACTGTAAATTTCTGTGAAAATTTTAATTCCATCAGTGACACTTATAATTCTATAACGTTCAAAAATATATTATGGAATGTTTGCTTTTCGGACGATAATGCAAATTGCTTATCCTCTTTTGTTGATTTGAATGCCATTTGTGCAGCATACTTTTAAAATAACACTTATACCTTATCCTCACTTTTGAGAGGAATCACTTTTGCGATGCTTCACTTTTCAAATAACGCATCAATGCTTATAACACTCAATATTATCATGTTTCGAATGTCTGCTTTCCAGACGACAACGTGCATGGCTTATAATGTTTATAACTTATTTTTATAACGCTCAAAAATACGTTGTTGAATGTTTGCTGTTCGGACAATAATGTAATATAATATAGATATATATGTGTATGTGTAAGATAAAACACAAGTAAAGAAAACTATTAACTTTAACTTGCAGTATGGAAACCATAAATTATTCCTGTGTCCCAGGCCTTCATTTTTAATGTCACATTTTCGCTCTTTCTTCTTGCCTGCCAGCTGCTAACGCTTGCTGCTTGAATCATTATTTCAGAAATTTTATCTGGTATCAGAAATCTTTATATCAGGAATTATATATATGTAAGATAAAAAAGTATGTAAATCCAACTTATAATTTAAATTAACGGTAAACTCTTTAATTCTTCCTTTCTGTTTTAAAAATCTTAATAACTTCTCTGGATTGCGTCATTTCTCGATCATTCGATTTTGCACTGCTTGCACAGCGCTGATGGCATAATAATTGGGAACTGAAACTTTAAACCAAAACATTTCTCTTCGTGTACTTCAATCTTGCATAACTACGCACTTTAGCTTTGCTCTCTATCCTACTAGGATATAACTTCGCTGTCTTGCTTGCTGTTGCAATAATATAAAATATGTAAATGTTCTGTAAAAAGGCACGACTAGAGTGTCAAGTGATTGTGGTCAATTGGAAAATAAAAATGGAATTAAAACTGCCTCGACTGCCAAATTCTCAAGAGATATTACCAAATCAACATATAAGCATACTACGCAATCAGAAGTCTTCCTCCTCAATATGGATCTACGTACGCATTAACACTGTTCCTGTCTTTTGATGGTTTCGGCGAACAGGTAACCTATTATTATCTTTCCCCTAGACCAGCACTTTCGAGAGCATTCTGGCATGTTACATAACCGCTGCTATAAATGAAGAGTTCGCACCATTTTTCGTCAGATTGCTTTTCTTCACCTGCTGCTGTAAAACCCTTTCGCTGCCGCTCTTCCAGTCTGTCTTCTTTGTTTGAATAGTATGACGCAGTAAACTCAATTGCATTTTTAGTCTAAATTACTATCGCATATATAATCTTGAGGAATCTAAAAGAATAATGATTTACCATTTAAATTGAATAAACATGTGGAACTAAAAAAGCTAACCTCTTCTGTGTCATCATCTCATGCAAAGCTTTATGTGTGTGTCCGACTGCCAAATTATGACAAAATTAAAATGTCTCACAGGATAGTAGTGCGGCGAAGCTTCTCTCCAATGGGTGTGTACATGCTGTTTTTCAAATGGTTTTTTTTTTTTTTTTTTTTTTTTTTTTTTTTTTTTTTTTTGATTCTTCAAAAGTTTCCGGCATTTTCTGCTACGTAATTGATATTTTCAGTGATCTTCTAATCGTCAATCCACTCGAGACTGCAAAATAATGTGTTCCCTAGTCAAGTATTCATCTTTCATCCATGTACTGCATTTTATTTACTAAATCTTATCATCACATATATAAATAAATGTCTTCATATTTTGATATCTTACACATATATATAATGTGTGTGTAAGATATCAAAATAAGACGAAATATTTATTACCAAGTTAAACTTAACCGGAATGGTCATTTAAATTTTCAATTAATTAATTAAATTCTTAATTATTTTTAATTGCATACATCCCCTCTTCGAAGCTCAGTATTGCACCATGTTAAATCATGGTACAGTAACCGCAAAGCGAAATTTTTTACCCTATCGCTGCTTAGGATTAAAACAAAGATTTTCCAAGCTTATAAATACTACTGCAGGTATTACACATCACTCACTCCTTTGCTGCCTGTTCTGCCAAGGAAAATCACGTTCGCTAAGCTTCTTTTTCTATAATCTAAAATGTAGACTGTGTATGTAGAAAGAGGGGGGCGTTTGCATTCCTAGTTTTACCAATTTAAGCTAAAATGTATTTCTTAACAGTTTTTCCTGTGAAAAATAGAAATAATGTTTCAAGCCAGTTGATTCCAGTCAGATCAAGACAGTTGTGATTTTCACTCCGGTCAGATTTACACAACGTAGTTCATGAAGTCCCTTTTTTTTTTTTCTTTTTTTTACTTACCCACTTCCCACCCCTAAATTTAAGTTGCATTATTTCTTACTCATTTTACTTATATCGTCTGTGACAATGCTTTTCTGCTATTCTGCTCAGAATAATTTCTGTTCTTTCAGAATAGCGTGTAATAGCCTTTAAATGTGCTTTATTCTAACTCAGAGAGAATGTTTTCACGATTAGTCATATCAACAACAATCATATACTGATATGCAAGAACCTTAAACGTTTTAACCCAACGTTAAGTTGAAGGGCAAAAGATTATCAGTCTTCAAACAAATTCGCCTCGTCGTCCAGAACTCAAAATACAAAAATTATACGTGTACAACATGCCGATCCACGCGAATAAGTTGTTATGTCTATTAAATTATCTTCAGCATCACAAACACACACCTTCTCTTCGCGTGATTCCAAAGGAAGATAAAAGACTTAAATAAATTCCAGCATCATTCAAGGAATTCGGAAGTCTAAAAGAAGTTCTTATCGCACTGCGCATGACCGGAATTCTCATTGAATATAACCCGGATGTTACGACACCTAGAATATCACGCTAACCCCTTAACGGAGAATTACAAAGCAAAAAGAATTATCGGCTTTTCGCGCCGGTGTTAGGTGTTCGCTCCATTGTTTTGCACTCGAAGGCCGATTGACAAAAGCCGTGAACTCGAAAAGTGTTTCTCCTGTGACCCCGCAGAAAGGTTGTTATGTGACGTCACGTACAAGTTCTGCGCTCAAGGTCGAATATCCGCCCCATTTTGGGAAAAGACTAGGCATATTAGAAATGCTGTAACGAACGGTACCCCCCCCCCGCCAGTGGTCAAGTTTTTTCTACTCGAATTTTGTAGTGAACGGGTTTGTATGGAATGCGTTTTGAAAGATTACCTCAAAGGATGACGTGATTCTATTTTGTAACCGCAAAGCTCAATATCCCACGCATCGAATTTCTAGTCATTTCTGTCTTCCGTGAAGGAGGACACCTTAGAGAATGTAACTATCGGAAATTTAGGGTACTATTGCTCATTTACATTCACAGAAATATTATTCACTTTTAGAGGTGATCGCCATGAAAGTTTTCACTATTTTACTATAGAAATATATGATATTTTGCTGGATTATTCCCACTAAGCGGAGTTCAGTTAATAATTTTACAGATACTATAAACAGCCGATATATAAAGAAATAGAAGGAGAAAAACCTTTAAAAATAAGGAATTTCAAAATTTACTTAAAAAGATTTAAAAAGCAAAATTCCGCGCTATCGCTGCTAAAATAAAAAATTTTAATTCAATACAAAATATATAAATAATTAATATTGTCGGGGAATTTTTTCGCATTTTTAAAATTATTTCAGATTTAAATTCAGATATTTTATAAAATTGATTAGCCAGTTTAAAATTGGAATAGGGATTTTGTTCAGAAATGCGAAAAGAAGAAACGCAATCCTTACGAGTTGGACCAAGGCGTTTGGTTACGGAGTACCTTTGCAAAATAATTGCAATTACCTCCACATCATCGTTAATGAAAATTGAAATAATTGAGAGAAAGCATTCGCTAAGCATTATGAATTGGTGATTGTATAGAAGGATTCCCCTTGAAAAGTTGGGACCTTTCTGTCGAATGAACAACGATTTTTATTGTTTTAATTGTTTAAATTTACTTATTATTGATTTAGCATTTTTAAATTACCAATTCCAGTTTAATTGATTTCAAATTACAATTTTTGGTTTCATCAATAATACACATTTACAAACTAAATTTTTCTTCACATTTTCTAGGAGATAATTTAAGCATTTATATATTCTCCCTCTCTCTATATATTTACATATAAGGATTTTAATGTGTCAGGCTATTGTAATTTCATGTATCCAGCTATCAATTAATTATAATAGTGATGAAGAACTGAGTTTATTGCTTTTAAATTGCTTTGGCTATTAATTAATAACAGCCAAATAAAATTGGAAAGAAAAATATCTTAAACTTTGTTGAATGGCAGTACATTGGCTCGCGGTAGGTAGATAAAAAAATTTTCCCTTGCGATCATTTATTTATTTATTTATTTATTATATATATATATATATATCCTTCAGGCCGCTAAGTTTTCAACATAATACATGAAATTAAAAAAAAATTTTTTTTTCTTTTAATCTGTTAACAGAAGTCTTATTATTTAACTCAACTTTCTACGTTTATTTGTTTATGGCGTGATTTCGCTATTCTAAATTTGCGAACTAGGCAATTTTCAAATAATAAGCAACTTTGTCTTTTTCAAAGAACTCATATTCTTTTGTTCTTTCAACTACAGATTGAGTTCCTGATTAGTCAACACATAACAATCTATGGAGCTTCGAGCTTTGTGCGCTTACATTGTTTATGGCATTACGTTGCAATTCGAAATTTGCGAATTAAGCAATTTTCAAGTATTAAGGCTTGAAAGCATCGCTATTTCCTCATGAATACGCATTTAATGCATATAACTTTTAATTAAATTTTCTTAATGCCCTGAATTTTTTTAAATATGCTATTTTTTTATTATAATACAAATTATGAATCATTCACCATCTTATATATATGCGGCTTAAGTGTCTGTCGCCGATAGTTTGCTGCTTGCTTGCGTAACTCTAAATTGTTTTATTCCTCGTACAGTGCAACGCGTGACGAATATTATGAGAAAGCTAAGCCGGAAAAATTAAAAATACAAGAGCAGGTGCCTTTAACATTTAATAAATAAATTAAACATCTGTTTGTCGCCGATAGTTTATTGGTTGCTTGCGTAACTGTTAGTTGTTTTATACCCCGTGCAGTGCAGCGCGTGACGAATATTATGAGAGAGCTAAGCCGGAAAAATTAAAAATACAAGAGCAAGTGCATTTAACATTTAATAAATAAATTTAACATCTATATATAATAAAATTCGGAAATAAGCAACCGGCAACGATGAAAAAACAAATAAAATGAAACAAATAAATATATTATATGCGGCTTAAGTGTCTGTTTGTCGCCGATAGTTTATTGGTTGTTTGCGTAACTGTACTAGCCAATGGGGTGAAGTTGCCACGACACAGGGTTGCCGTTTCAATTCAGACATAGACAATTTCCTGTAAAATTTGCCATTGCTATGACCATCCATAAGTCTCAGGGCATAAGCGTGTTGGCATTTTTTTACTTGAGCCTGCATTTGAACACGGTCAACTTTATGTTGCCTGTTCAAGAGTTCGTGAAAGAAGGACGTAAAATTAAAAATAATGGGTGGTCTTCTACAAGGCGAGCTTAAAAATGATGGAAAGATCTGCACAAAAAATGTTGTGTACAAAGAGATCTTTGACATGTGAATTAACATTTCATTATTGAAATCACCTTTATTGATTGAGCTAGCGGTGGCTCTTAAAAAATGTTCCGCCAGTGGTTTCCTTCATTGCACTCTACTTTAAGCAGGTAGAAGGGGGAAACCCCGTGGGGCAGTAAGCAAAGGGGCGTCCTCTCCGCCTGCCCTTTGTAATTCAGTTGGAATCAGCAGACACCTTTGCACAAATCCTTTTAATTACAATTTATAATATCTATAACAGCGGTCATTTCGTATGACCGCCGGGCTTTCTAGTTTACCTATATTTGCGTATGAATGTGGATTTTTATTTCTATAATAATTTGATAGTAATATTGCTTCTTAAGTTGTAGAATCATTAGGTTACTTTAAACAGGAAATGTCCAAACTGTGCAGTGCCCTCGCTGCAACTCGAACCTGCACCTCTCGAATCGCGCCGAGTGTGCTATCTTTACAACACGAAAGCATGCTGAAAGGAGGGAGAAAATATCTTATGGTTTGTTGACTGTTTGGTTTGTTTGGTTACAGCAAAGCGAACGACGTCTATCTGCCTAAGGAAAAGGATGCTTTTGTAAAGTACTTTCTACATGAACTGGCTCGTATTCACGTTACGTGTGCGAAAAAACACGAAACGCCAATGCAGTTAGCCCGTTCGCCGGGATTTGAACCTGAATTGAATTACTAGAGTTCAGCGACTTTACCGCCTGGGTAGTCCGTCTAGGCGTCTTTGAAATTTTTAAAAGGTAAATTAGGCATGCACGCAGAGCAAGTGTAAAGGGTTGCAGGTAAAACGTAGCAAAAATACTAACGGGAAAAACAACGCGAGGGAACACGTCGTTATACAAAACATCGTCAGAGAAAAAGCAAAGAAAAATCATCGCAGTTCTAAAGCATTGTAGTAAAAAACAAAGCGGCACATAAACTTCACAACTTTAAAACATCCGCCGTATATAATATCGTGGTAAAAAAGAAAGCACCTATAAATCACTGCATGCCGATAACATGGAAGAAATGCGTTTCCTTGGGGAAAAAAATTAAATGAACTTTCGTGCAATAATTTGCAAGCACAAGAAGAAATAATATTATTATCATTATATTTCATATTTTTGTAGTACTTACTAACTAATAAATTTTTACTGACAAATAAAGAAGGACACTTAACATTTAAAATCTCGAAATTAGTAAAAGTTAATGCTACGTATAGCAGTTAGCAGAATTTTAAACTTACGTGTTGTCCTTTCTAATTATTTTATGCTGTACTTTTTCAGGCAAATCTTCTAATACGTCTTTGTAGAATAGGTTGATAAAAAACGACTTTTAATATTTAGCAACATAAGTTTAAAATTCCATTAACTTATGTTGCTAAATATTATTTTTGGCTAATTACCAAAGGACAACTAGTGTATGTAAACTTTTCTGCAAAAGACTTAGTATTATTGATTTGATTTGGTATTTCTAACTGTTGTTTATTATCTTGTTTTAAGCACCAGGAAATAAATAGCTCGGAATATTTATATCTGTCCATGTACAATTTTCATCATATACTCAAAAATGTCGTTTATTATTAACATTTGAACATATTTAATTAAGGGAAAAGACGTTTTAACAATAAAGAATAATATTGTGATGGCTTTTCTGCTTATTTCAAAAGTATATAAAAATATTAATGTATATATAAAAATAAGCAGATAATACGGCCTTCCGCAACACACTTCAACGCCAAAGTCTTACCATTCCGAAACTATGCATTCGATTTCAAGATTTAGCACATGAATTAATAGGACACATTCGATATCATGCTGATATATTTCTTCCTTGGGAAACCATTTCCTGGCTTTGTTATAAGTCTGCTCTCTTTCCAACAGAATAAGTGTCAAGAGAAGCCACTAGCACTTGATAATTTTTTCTAGATATCATAATAATGAATCTCCAATAAATATAGCGTTGCGTGCCTAATTAAGCAAAGGTACCTAACACATTTTTTATGTAGCAAGTAACAGATTAATTGTCGACAAAAGCAGCGGTGACAAATGATTCCTCATTGTTATGAATGATTTGGATATACTCGAACACGCAAGGATGTTTGTCTTTTTCCATGTCAAGTACAACATGATAATAATCAACTACGTTATATTGTTTAGCAACTCTACAAGGATGCTTTTGATAACAAAAAGCTACAGAATTTTATCTCACAACCAGTTACTTTTACGGCTTCGAGGATTTCATTCTCGTAAGTTCTCACTATACCAGGGTCATGTACAGCACCGGTTTACGAACAATATTTTTCAGAACTTTGGTGTTCCATGAAGAAAGATTTAGAATTCCACAGAAAGTATGAAAATACATTTTTAAAGTTTAAACTATTAGGAGATACTTGGCAGAAGTCACTTTTACAGCACAGCACGCACACAGCTACGGTGAATCCTCTCACGGCGATCCACCTCCACAGAAGATCCAAATCACCTGAACCCATGGATGGCTGCAGATGGTGGTTAAAAACAAGGTGGTTTAGATAAGTCACCTCATTTATAATCTTCCATATATGCACTACAATTATACAGAACCATACTTGTTACAAATGACTGTGTTTAACTTCTTATAGGACTAGACATCATTTAAGAGAAAAATCTAGTCACAAATTTTCATCAAAAATGCGCTCGCTTGTGTATTCAGTTTGAAAATTCCAATCGTAAGGGGACGCTTATTCGAAAGCTTAAAATAGTGTTCCCATCACTTAGTTGCTCAGCAGTTCAACCAACCAGAAGGAAGATAAAGGCTCGCGAAAAATATTTACTAAAAATAACGAATTTTTGCTTGATGTTTGGGTCATCTTACTTCTATAGATAGAAACCTAACTTAGTATGAAGAGTTTGCGAAAACGATGTGCTAAATTACGCCATAGTTTTATCAATCTCTGCATTTCAGTCATCCGCCTTATAAAAATGTTCGGTGTTATACACAAATTTTAAATTTTAAAGTTACTGATATTAAAATTTACCGTGAATGCAAAAGTGCTTTTGTAAATTTGATGGCATACTTCCTTTTATTAAAAGCAAACCCTTATAATTTTCTCCATGGAATATTAACCGGGCCGTCAAAAAACGGGAAAAAAGTGCGCAGTAATGTTTCTCCCTTCTCACAGCGTGCCTTGTTAATGTAATCGTTTATACGTCCGGCTAGCAATCGGGAGGTCCGGGATTCGAATCACGGCGAAAGCATAGCTCATTTTCTCATTTTTCCTGCTCCAAAAACAGGAACTTTTCTTACTCTTCTTTAGTGGCACCCGGTTAAAAACAAGGTGGACGATAATTCGTCACTAGATTGATTTGGCGGCTGGTCTCCTCCTCATAGCCCTTTTAGCGGGAGATAATCTAAGGAGTTTTCTCCCTCCTCACCATGTTCTTTCGTGGTGTAATAGATAGCATGTCTGGCTAGCAATCAGTTGAAAGGTGCGGAGTTCAAATCCTGGCTATGGCATAGCTGATTTTTTGTATTTCCTATTTTGTGTAGCCTAATAAATTGTATAATTTCTCTTCCAATTTGACTGGACTTCCTCTTAGAAAAAGGTGATTCTCAAACTGATAGCTACTTGATTTACGATAAAGAAAACTTTCGCATTTTCGTTTTCCTGTCTACGTTGAAATATTTATTGAGCTCCCGTGAATTGTACGAAACAAGAAAAGGTTCAATACCTAAATTTGATTAAGAAACGATCATGTAAAGTATTTAGAGACAAGTAGATTATCGTTTACTTAATAAATTTTACAAGCACTTTTGCATTCGGTACTCCCTTGCTAAGAACTTTAGAAATTCTAGACTAGAAAAATTCAGATATGCCTCTACGATGATCAAGATTTCTTAGCCACTGCACTGATATCATCCAGGCCATATTAAAAAGTTAGAATATCTGAGGTTGAAATCGAATGATGTATATTTGCCAGAGCGTTTGCAAGGCAGTGGTTAAGAAGATAGATCTGCATGGAGAAGACGTCATAATCTCAGCCAAAGTGCAAACATTTACGAAACTTCACACTAAAGCAGTACCACTAGAGCGCAAGGGGCCCTTTCGATGCACTTGGCCGGCCGCGACATGTCAGAATGAAGGAAGTGTGAAGGTGCACCTAGTTAGATTGAAATATATTAATACTACTGTATTCAAATTTCAACCATATTCAAAAGGTTAGTGAAATGTGCTACTGACTGTGGATTTGCAGAGTAGAAATTCTTGTTTTTAAACTCCAGCCAGTTACATCGTAATAAGTTTGTCAATAATCATGTCATCGTAATAAGCCCACAATCGTAATAAGCCCACAATGACAGTCAATGATAACCCAGTTCTCCCTCTAAAGAAAATAAAACCAAATATACTAATATGTATATAAAATTAAATATAAAAGGGTATGCGTTGTCAGTTACTAATTTAATCAAATGTATTTTTTAAAAAATTCAATTACCAATAGTGTTTCTGTAATTTGATAACTTAAAATGTATATTACATAATCATAAATGTCAAAGTTCTGCAGTTTGCAGTTTCTGCATGCTAGTGTGGAAACAGAATTTCAAATTACAAACAGTAAGCCTCATATATTATTCAGACTCATACCAATTATATCCCTATTAAACCTTGAGACAATGAACCTTAATTTGCCACTTTTCGAAACTCGCAATTACATCCAATGCCTCTCGAGAGAATAATGCCAAATTCGTCGTCTGCCCTCGAATAAAGCCTATCATTCTAAACAATCTAACCGAAAAATAAACAAAATCTACAAATAGAGCCAAATTAAAAAAAGTTTTCCTTTCCTTGCAGCTTTAAGTAAGGCATTTATTTGCCCTGCTTTGAGAAGAAAATTGACTTAATCGGTAAGTCGATTTCTTTGTTAAAATTTTGCATGCCAACTAAATTTGGTCACCGTATTATGATTGCTTAAACGGTCTTTCTTTAAAACAAGACCTCCAACATTTTTTGACCGTACACTACAGAGACTTTTTTCAATCCCCAAATCCTTGTTTTTAACAATATAGAGATAAAAATCTATGAATAAATTTCCAAAATTAAAAATTTTTTGAGAGCAACCAAAAATCAGTAAACTCTAGTAACTGAAGCAGAATCATAAAATTTTTAATAAGGTTTGCAGACTTTGTGCAATTAATTGCCGGAACGTTTTTTACACGTTAAAAAAATCATTTGCGAATTTGATGGATTAAATGTTATGTAATTTACAAGATTCAAAGAATACGTCCTGTTTGCCTCTTTATTGCACAAGAAAAAAAAAAAAAAAAAAAAGTTTAAAGAGGGTTCCTTTAAAAAAAAATAATAATAATAGAATTGTGTATAAAAATTCGCAAGAAAATCCGGCTCACTGAAAAATATACTCTCACTTAACCACACAACTATTTAGTGCAATTTTCTGCTTTGTCACGTGATACAAAACAGCCAGATCACTTCGAGGATATCATGCGAAGGAAAAACTGCTTCTCCATTGCAAACATAGAGAGTACAAAAAAACCATGCCAACAAAGAACTCCTACTCCAGTTCTTTGGTTCGATGCTGATTGAGTGCAAACGTACAATCTACAACTTTTTACAGAAGAGAGAGAAAAATCGCGTAGTCTTCTTCCAATGATAAAACCAGTAGAAAAGTTATTTGAAACAATTACTCGTCCGAAACAGATGGAAGTGAGACCATGCCACGCATTCAAAGCATTTCGGAAGAACAACTACTTTGGGCAATTTTTCTATTGTGGCACTTAATATAAAATAGCCCCAGCTATAGATTACTTTGGGGTTACCGCGTAAAAGGGAAGCTGATCCTCCATTATAAATGCAGAGACCACCGAGAAATAATGCCCATTCAAATTCTTTTTGAGGAAAAGAAAGAAAAAGTGTGCAGTTAAAAAAAAAAAAAAAAAAAAAAAATGACGGTAGCACCCCTTTTTTTTTTATTGAAGGAGCCACTGGTGTTTAGTGCGTAGGATTACTAATGGAGGTGTGAAGACGTTATAGAGCAAATAAAACAGTTTTAGAATAGAAGATTTTACACACACATAATATATTTTTATTTTATTTATCCGATTTATTATTACATTTATTCATTACATCAATTCTTATGTAAAATTGGTCGATGATATGAGAAATGAGATACGTAACTTAAGATGTCTGCAGTTATATACTTAGCGAATGTTAAATTCATAAATGAATTGCCAGTGTTTTACTTGGCACCATATTGAGATTAAAGTGATGTTTCATAAATCAAATGCCGTTTCATTTCGTATAAAATACAGCAAACACCACCCGAACACACTGACAGTCCACGAGACGGCCTTACCTTTCATACGCGGTTGCGCATGCATACGGAGCTTTGACGTCACCAAAATTTCGCAATTTTTGATGCGTATATCTTTTGCCTAATTTTTAGTCCAAAGGGGCTTTGTCCCTGAAGGACTATTGTTTTTGTTTTGCGATTTTGCGTCGAATCACTCTGAATGTCCGTTTCACTTTTCAAACTGTTGCCATCAAATATTATCGCCCTGTATTATATTTGAAGAAATTATGAAGATTCTGCAAAATGTATGTATGTTTCTCGCATTGTGATAAAACAACGGTACCTAGAACTATCCAATTTTGAATGACGTAATCCTACTTCGAATATGGGCATCTGGAAGCCCAAATCTTAAATTTGGAATTTGTTTTGTTGTCGATTTCATATTGTGTAAAGCCTTAACGAATTTTTGATTAAGGATTTCAAAGCGAGCCATGGCAACGTTGTAGAGGAAAAGCATTTTAATCTCCAGCGCGTGAAACTGTGTATGGTAAATTCTAAAGATATGCTCAATATAAAGTTATTTTGCGGTATTGCTCTTGAACTGAATTTTTTTTTGGTGTGTATGTTCATGCGTGTTTGCTAATACGCTCTTTCATCTATCTAATGATGTATTTAGATTGACTGTAACGTTTGCAGTTTCGAAAATATAAGATTTCACACAGACCTCAAATAAAGTTGCTTATTTATTATTATATTTTTGCTTTCCCATCAGACCATTATGATGGAACGTAATCCGACATTAAGAATTGTTTGTCGAACAGAATATTCCACAGAAGACCAAAATTATCCGGTGGGAAAAAACAGTGGACTTAAAAAGTAGTCACCATAATAAAGTTTTATGATGCATTTCATGCTAAAGAGAAATGAAAAAAGTTTTAAATCCAAAGCGAAGTTTCAAATGATTTTTTTTAGATTCGACTCAGACAATAAAAGTGATCGTCTAGACATTCAATATATAAATTCTAAGTAAACACATTTTCCAAGGAAAATACCCATTTCAGCCTAGCTATCCAGCATCGAAATCAAAATTCTATATTGGCGTAATTACGCCCGAAATTAAATTAATTATGAAGTTAACGAAGTTAGTAACCTCAATCAATGCTTAACGCTCAATATTCTATTAATATATAACATACTATGTTTTTAATTTTGATTATATTTCAAGATGTTATTGATGCATAACACTATTTTTTAAAAATTCTTTTTGATTTGTTACAATGTAGGTAGTCGTTTTTAATTAGACTGAATAATTCTTTTTAATTTTTAACAGCTTATAAGGTATTTCTCCCACCTTCTTGTCGTGCCTTCGTGGTGTGGTGGTCTGCACACTGGGCCGGTACTCCAGAGCTCCGTGGTTCGATTCCCGGCGAAGACGTTTACTCATTTTTCATCTCTCCGGCTTTCCCAATTAACCTAATGTCTCTACAAGCTTATATATAAATAAAAGATATAAAAGTCTAAGGTTTTTTTTTTTTTTTTTTTTTTTTTTTTTTTTTTTTTTTTTAGAAAATACACTAGGGATCATTCTTAACTTCAAACTAAATATCTGAAATGGGAGATTTAGTTTAGAAACGTGGAAATTATTATGAGTATAAATCATTTGCACTATTCGAAATTTTTACTTTGAAAAAATAAGGGAACTCTTTCGCTTTTCTCGCATTTCCAAATCCTCATTAACCTTTCAATTAAGCGATAAAGAAAATTAAGATTTTCACGGAAAAAAAAATGACAATTTTCAATCTGAAATTATTAGCCTTTTGTAGCCTTTGAATAAAAATAAAGTAATGTGAACGTAAAATATTCTTTGTGCCAATTGCCTGTAGATGAAGTAAACTTTGCATTGTTTGTTATGTTTGTTAGTAGATATTTTTTTAAAAAATCTACTTATTACAAGTTTTTTTTTTTTTTTTTTTTTTTCAAAATTGTAGTTTTAGTGACATTTAAAAATCAAAATATTTCTAATGTTTAACATATTCACTATACTTAATGACGTTACAAGTAATAAATTTAAAAAAAGCTTTTTTAAAATAAGCTGCCATTTAAAACTCATAAAATAAATAATAAACTAAAATGAATTAATAAACTATTTTTTCTAAACGGGGGGGGGAAATAATTTATCATACAGTTTTATGGGGAAGAAAAAAGATAAATAATTTTCTTTAGCAAATTCATGTACAATTTTATATCATGAATAACAAAAGCTTGGAGCAAACAAAAGCTTCATAAATTTATAAAAGTAATGTATATTTTTGAGAACGCAATTCGATTAACAAATTTCGCTATTCTTGATATAAAATTATATGTTGTTTGACTTCTGAATTAGTATAAAATTATATATCAATTTTGCAACAAGAATTATTTAAGTGCTTTTTCCGTTAAACTGAATGATAAAGTATTTTTCTCCCTTGAGTTCATTAATTATTTTAATAACTAATTATTTTAAATAAAAGCGAATTTTAAAAAAAAGAAAGAAAAAGGAAAAAAAAATTTTTTTTTAATTTTTTATTTTTGTTTTCTTTTAGCCTCTATAACATATTAACAATCAAATTATTCAATTGAAAAATAATTTTTCATAAACGAATAATCACTCTCACTTCCAACAATTTTATTGCTTCAAATAATACGAAACATTCATCGATTTGTAAGAAAACTAGAAATTACCTTAAATTCTAATATCAACACTATTTAAATTTTTTTTTTTTTTTTTTTTTGCTCTATGTGTTGTTGCAAGCATCAAAATTTTGAGAGCTTTAGTTTGCTTCTTAAACGAAGATATATGCTAAAAATTGTTTTAAAATTCAATTATAGAATAACCTTCCCTCAACAGATTGTATAGTCATCTATAATGTGAGTGTGAGCAAAATTTGAGTTGGACGGCTTCTCAGGGAATAGTTCTAAAAAATGGATGCCATACCTGTTGCAAAATGCTAATTAATGTAAATTTCCAAAATAACAATTGTAGTATCCAAGAAAATGAGGTGAAAATTAATTGCTTGGAATTTAATAAGACTATAAATCAGTCTTCAGAGTTTCGGAATGAAATTAGGATGCTATAATATCTTCAATCGCATTTTCTTCCAAAAATTTGCTGACGGAGAGTCACTTTGATGCACTTTGAATAGGGGAAGAATAATCAAATTATTACCCCAAATTTTTGCAAATTTTTTATTCTAAACAAAACAAAACAAAATTTTAAAAAATTCATAAAAAGAATATTTAGGACAGAAGATTTTTTCTTTGCAAATATCTCAAGTAAGAAATAGAATCCAAACTACCTCCTAAATTTAAAGAAAACCAACGAGAGAAAATTTTAAATAAGATGTAACAATGTCATCAAGCTTCTAAACACATGGGAAAGAAACACCATTCTATGTAATTACGAGTATATTTCTCAATCTGCAGCAAAACAAAATCATTTGAAAGAACGATCACCCAACGCGACATAACTGGTTTGTTTTAGAGTGTGAGAATTATTCTGAAAGAATCCTACGCAGATATGAAAAGAAAGAGAAAGTAAATAGGTTTCAGTAGGAGTAAATAGGACAGTTTTAGAATCTAGCGAAGGTGGATTAACTTAAACTGAGAAAGCATGGCCGAATTCGCCTAACGTTTATATTAATAGTTATATAATTTAAAATTCTAAAGTGATTATGTTACGAATACTGCAACGTTAATGTTTTGTAATATGTATAATATGAAAAAATAATCTTACAATGTAGTTTTTAAAAAATTACGGATGTTTATTAAAACGATATAAAATAAATTTAATAAAAGAAGTAGATAATTAACATTCTTTAATCTTGAGGTTCATTTTCTCCGCATAATTTGATAAAAAGTATTTCGGTTAGATGAAAACAAGTATAAAAGAGGGGAAATATCTCAAGACTTTTTATAGATGAACATTACGTACAGTATGTTAAATTTTCAACATAAAATTATGATTAAGCATAAACTTCTATTTTAAAATGTGATATGATTTAAGATGCGATGGTGGCCACAAAATGATAAGTGATTGTGCAATACCATTGAAACTGCAACAAACCGCAACAACAAAACTATTCTTTGCGAAATTTGACTTTAAAACGCTTAATGGCCTTTTAGAAGAAAATTCTAAAGATCCAAATGGCGAAAGAATTGAGAAGATTGGAGTTTTTTTTAATTTGGAAACTGTTTCAAAATTCGCTGTATTCGAATGTCATATCCCTTACATTTATACTTTTATAATATTTAGTTCCTCCGTCAAGTAGATTTTTATAAGCTTTGATTTAGCTCACTTTGGTGCCTGTCGCAACGGTCAAAAGTTTCTCATCGATTTTCAAACCGCCTCCTAATAAGCTATCGAGTTCAAATTTTGTACACATAACCGTTTGTAAATGACAATGTAATGCAGTGAAGCCTTTTTTTTTTTTTTTTTTTTTTCCAAAATTCGTTTTAGATTTCCTTTAAGTTCAATACCGAAACGAAAAAACTAAAAAATCCCATAAATGTCCTGTTGTCCCCCATCGAACACAATGGAAAAAAATCTTTCAATGAAATTTTTAGAATAATTTTTGAAATTTTTGGCGAAATCGGATTTATTCGACAGTTAGACTTAAGAGAGTTGTTGCAATTAAAAGTTATTATTCATTACTGAAAAATAATTTTTCAATTGAATAATTTGTTTTATAATCTATGACTAAATGATGAAAATAAAAAATAAATAAATAAATAAAAAGGAGCTTTTATTTAAAACTCATTAAATCATTAGTGAACTAGAAAGATAAAATTAATTTTTCATATAGTTTAATGGGAATAAAAGATTAAATACTTTTCTTTACAAAACTCGTCTGCAATTTTATATCATTTAATAATAAAAGCGTAGACGCCTTGTTAAATTTATGGAGGCAACGACTTTTGTTTTTTGATAATACAATTCTTTTATTCAATTACTTTACTTAGGTGCTCACACTTTTATTATTAATAATATAACTCTTTTTAATTCATTGGTTATTTTATGAGTTTCAAATAGATGCTTATTAAAATACGCAAAGATTTTTTTTATTTACTCATAGAATAATTTTTAATGTATTATTTTATTCTCATTCTCAATTTAATTTTTCGTGTAGAACTTCAGCGACATTTTATAATATGGGAAAACCCTATATCAAAAGCATACGTTGAATGAGCTGTCAAAATAATACAGATAAGTTTCAACTTGCAATATACCGTGCAAAAAACAAGATAAACACAATCTCCGGAATCTCTGTTTTCTTTTACTAGAATTACTATCTCCAGCGTTCAAGGTCAGAGTGTTGAATCATATCATTCCGAAATTCAAGGACAGTTCGATTATGAAGGACGTGTACCTGCCACTAGAAAATATAATTACTTACGGTGCTCGCAATTAGAAATAAAGCAAAAAATAACGAAGTGGTAATTGTAAGTACAAAAGTAAAAGCAAATCAGATAATTTAGCTGACATATGCTGTTTATATTTACATTTTTACGCTGAGTTACTTTCATGTTCATGAAGTCATCGGTCCGATGTACAATAAACTAGAAGTGTTTTTGATTATTTTAAAGCAATGTTTAATATATTCTTTGCCATATAAGTAGTACAAGATCTTTCTATTGCTTTAAATATATGTAAAAATTCTTTTGTTTCAAACTTCGATTGTATTTAAATTTCATTTTACGTAATTCAATATAATTCCACGATAGCATAATCAGGTGAATACCAAACTTTTCTTTCTATTATTAAATTATGAAAAATCTGCATGTATGTATGTTCCTCACAACCAAGAAAACGGCGGCCCACCAATTTTTGAAACACACATACTCAGTGGCGTAGCGACAGGGGGGCAAAGGGGTGCATGATGCCCCGGGCGCCGCTCGTAGAGGGGCGCCAAATGGTGTCCAAACAAGATTTTCCGGAAAATTTCAGTTTTTATTTTGTTCGATTTCTGGAAAATATATTTAAAATTAATAACTATTGTAATATAATTAATTATTTATTTCCTTGATTTGTTTGATAAAATGTGTAATAAAATGTTTGTAGTACCATCAACCAAAACGTTCTTTCTGACCATTTTATTTCTCCAAAGTAGAGATATATTTTTATTTTTTTAAACGAAATGCACGCATATCTCTCGCTTTTTATTTTAAAACGATAACACGACCTTCTCCCGAATTTCTCAAACATATCTAGTTTCCAAAATACGATTCCATAATCTGGAAATGACATTTTGGGAAAATCCTAACGCTTCCGCTACAATGGATTGCATTTGACTTTTCTGTAAACGACTGATGGCCTTCTAGTCTACTGATTCTACTAAGTCATCTTGCTGAGACATCGGACTGACTGCTGCAGACAGTCAACTCTTGTCAATTGTTTTTAATCTCCTACTACAAAAGGAATGCTGCAGGTCGCTTTTCACTCCTTATCTTAAACTCATAGTTTTCGACGTCACAGACTAAATTTGCATATTCCCAACTTTTTAAACGTTATAATTTCCCTTTATAATCTCTTCTATTTCCTTTTGTTTAAAAAGGTTATCGATTATATGGTTTTCATACCGAACCCACAATATCCCCTAATTGTTTTGAGCAGTGAATGTTACTTCATGACGTTACTCCGCAGTAGAAAAGAAACGGAACCTAAAATTCCACATCAGATCTATAGAGAAAATGTTTTTCCAAACCTAAGAGTCGCACTTTAAATACTGCTTACTATTTCATTATCAAATGCTAGCTATGAACGTTCGTTCAGCAAATTAAAATAAATTTTCACATATTTACAATCAACGATGGGCCAAGATCCCCTAAGTCATCTAGCATTTTTAAGTATGGAAAGAGAAAAATTTGAAAGGATCGACTTTGATGAAGTAAATGATAAATTTGCTTCATCCAAGGTAAGAAAAATGTATACATAGTAATTAATTGTATTCATGTATTATATTATTATTAATAAATATAAGTGCTCGACCATGTCGAGGTGCACGTGATTGAAGCGAGATGAGAGCAAATTAAAATTTTTAAGTTGGCTGGTGGTGTGTCTGACAATTTTAGATCTTTGGCACTCCAAGCACAAACGTGTCAGGTTGGCTATGTCCTTTTGCGTGCTAGGCCATACGAAACGTTGCTGTATCAGTTTCCTCGAAGCCTTGATGCCAGGATGTGACAGACGATGTAACTGACTAAAATGGCATGGCGAAACCTAGAGGGAACTTAAAGTCGAAATCTTGAATCCTAAACATCACAATAAAGTGATTTTCCAGGTGACAGCTGCATAGGCTGCAAGTTGAGATTGGTGGAAGATTTGCTTTTCAAGAGGGTTTGTAGTTCTGAATCCCGGTGTTGTTCATCCTCAAGGGCAGCAAAGTTTATTGGTGAAGGAACGGCTAGTTGTTCAATACGAGACAAGGTGTCTGCAACAATATTCTGCGAACCCTCAATATAACGGATATCTTTTGATATAGAGCTCGTAGCATATGTCGAAAATATTTGACAGCTTCATAAATTCCTAATAATTCGCGATCGTGAGTGCTGTATCTGGTTTACACTGGTGAGAGTTTTTTAGAAAAATAAGAAACTGGTCTCCATAATTCTTGATCTTTCTGTTGTAAAATTGCTCCTATACCTGTTGTTGATGCATCATCGTGTAGAGACATTAGGTTATTTTTTGGAAGCAGAAGATATGAAAAATATGCAACGGCCTTCGCCGGGAATCGAACCGCGGACATCTGGAGTACCGGCCCAGCTTTCAGAACCACTACACCACAAAGGCACGCTAGAAGAGCGGGAGAAATACCTTATAAACGTAGAATGATAATTGTTTAGATGCGGAAGGATACTGCAAATTTGGTGCCGAAATTAAATCATGTTTGCATTTTTGGAACGCTTCGCGAGATTCTGTGGTCCAGGTTATAACACGTTTATCATTTTTCTTGCTTCCAACCGAAAAAGAATTTAGAGGTGCTTGTATGGTCGCTGCATGAGGTAAGAAACGTCGATAAAAATTGAGCATGGCAAGATTCTTAAGTCCTTCACTGAAGATGGTTCGGGTATATCGTGGATAGCGTTGACTCTATCTGCAAGGGGTCGAACGCCATCAGCGGAAATTTCATAACCAAGAAAGGATACTCTTGGTTGGCCAAAAACGCATCTGGAAGGATTAAGACTGACATTGTACCTTTGAAAACGTTCAAAAACTGTTCTCAAATGTGATAGGTGTTCTTAAGAGGAGGTGATTAAGACGTCATCAAAATAAGGTAAACAAAAGTCGAGGCAGATTAACACCTGATTCATGAAGCGTTGAAACGTTTGAGCAGCATTGCAGCAGTTTTTGGAATATCAGCTGGGTGATACGCCCGCTCAAGATCAAAGGTTGTAAAAATAGCTTTTCCGTCTGAAACTTGCATACAGTCTTGAATGTGCGGGACTGGGTAATGATAAGGAATTGTAGCTGCATTTAACCGACGATATTGGCCACACGGGCGCCAGTTACCATTTCGTTTCCGAACTAGATGGAGCGGACTGGCCCATTAACTTTCTGAAGGACGGCAAATTCCCTGTTCCATCATGTATTGAAATTCCTCTTTGGCGGCTTTAAGCTTGTCCGGAGGGAAGCGTCTTGTTTTAGCCGCAATTGGAGGTCCGGTAGTTTCAATATAATGTAGTACATCGTGTTTGGATTCGGAACTACCCATAACTGGGCGCGTGTTTGTAGAGAATTCTCTGAGAAGTTGACGCCATGGGGAGTTACCCGAAATCAGTTTAATGCTCAAATCTTGACTATTGTGAATTACTCCCGGATAAGTTAAGTTGGTTGTAGAATCTATCAAACGGCGATTCTTAAGATCGACAAGCAAAGAAATTTTTTGAAAAACGTCAGCGCCACTAATAGGACTTGAGACAGTAGGACTTGAAATGAATGGCCATTGGATGTTGCGGCGCAATCCTAAATCAACAGATATCAGGCGTTCACCAAAAATTTGAATAGGAGTTCCATTTTCTACATAAAGTTATAGCTTGGTAAGGCGCTTTTGTTCATGAAAATGGAAAATGTGGTGGAACGACAGAAACATCACTCCCGGTGTCTACAAGAAACGTTAAGCCCGAATTCTTTTCGATGACGAAAAGGCGTGCAAAATTCCGGCCGCTGTCGTTCACAACTTCGAGCAACGGCCCTTCTCGTTTCCCTGGTCGTTATAACGACACGGTGGGTGGCATTTGTTTGCCTTGTTTCCAAATTTGTGGTGGTAAAAACAAATAGCCGGGTTACGAATACCCGGCTTTCATAACGTTTCCTCAGTGGGCTACGACGTGTATTTCGACCACGGGATGTGGAGCGGTTGCGCTGAAAAGGTTCAGCTTGGATGGCTACAGGACAAACAGGACAAATCATCAATTTGAGCCTGTAACGCCACAGTACCTGGACCAGGAGCCTGCACTGCGTGTATTTGCGCTGGACTGGCCAACTTGTGAATTTTATCAGCGATTTCGGGAAGATTTTTAAGTGGCTCCCTACTGGCCGCTAAAATGGTTTGCATGTTAGATGGGAGTCTATGTATCCATAATGTTTTAAGAATGTTATCCGTTAGGTTACCGGTGGCTAAGTCTGGCATTTTAGACAGCAATTGAGAAGGCCTCCTATCACCCAATCGTAAATCGTGCAACAACTGCTTGATTCTTCACAAACAGAAATTAAAATTTTTTAAAGATTTGTATTTGTCCGTCGCCGGTGAATTCAAAATTATTTCACGAGTTGATTGCAGTACCTCTGATTCTAACACGGAAATCGCTGTATAAAATTGAGTTTCGTCGGCAGTAATGCGACATAACTGCGCATCCAATTGAATGAACCATAACGATGGGTCTCGGCGACAAAAAGGTGATGGCTTAACTGCCACTCGCGCCAATTGTGAAGCAGCATCGTTGTCGACCACTTTATATCAATCAAATACGCACAATAATAATATGTATAGAAAAATAATCAATATGTTTATAGTGACACAGTTTCTTGGTACTTGAAATCAGAGAAATTGGCGGCTCAAATGCTGTAGACGATACATATATCCGCTGAAATTATGACAGAAATATGTTGACTCGCCGGAATGCGGCACAACGCTTTAAATGACAGGTGAAATGTCTTACTTGCATCTCATCACACTGGATAACTTACTGCTGCTCAGAATTTTGACATATGAACTCCATATTCGTGCATCATTGAATGTTGCTATTCGTAATAAGTACGTGTCACCAATTATGATGGTACAATTTTTTGAGACAGATCGTTAAATAATTATAACAATTGAATAGAATAAATATTATTTTGTTCTTTGTTGCTATGGGTTACCAGACTGGCAGAGTTGAGTTGTAGTAGGCAAGTTGCTACATATCTATTTATCTATAATGTATATTAAACTTTTAATTGTTTAAAACCTGCACTTTTTAAAAACACTTATAACACCTTTTGAACTAATTCTAGATCATCGTATGTCTGATTTTTCCGCCGACACAGATGCATTTCCGAATCCAAGGATAGTGTAGTTAGCTAGTGACTATTCTTAATATGTTTTTGAGTATTTTATAACAAATTCAGCATTTTATTATTATTTGCATTATTTTCTTATTACGAATATATTCTATACATTATATTACTGAAATTTTTTATTGTGGGGGGGGCGCCAAAAAGGTATTTTGCCCCGGGCGCCAGTCATGCTTGCTACGCCACTGCACATACTTCTCCACTCGAACATGTACGTCTCGTAGCCGGAACTTTCAATATGATAGCTTTTGTTTTTTTTTATTTAATTTATGTTTTATACGAACTTAATGAAATTCTGATTATCAGACTTGTAGAGTCTGTTACGGTTTTTTCAATCAAACATACGAAAAACGAGCCATGACTTCGTCAGGATTCGAACTCCGGAGTTTCCATTTACATACACTGAACACGCGGAAACATTATAAGGTATTTCTTCCGCCTTCTAGGCATGCCTTTGTGGTGTGCTGGTCTGCACGCTGGGCTCGTATTCCAGAGGTCCGCGGTTCGATTCCCGGCGAAGGCGTTGCTAATTTTTCATCTCGTCTGCTTTCAAAAATACCTAATGTCTCTACACCATTATCTACATATTTTCATTATTATATACATTCCAGGTACTATCTGAATTTAACCTCAAGAGCATGCATAGGATAATGCAATAATTTCGCATATTCTCTCTCGTTTAAAGGCAGACTGAGGAAAATTATCAGGCTCAATCGAAAAAATCCGCTTAGTGACGAGTTACTACCCATCACATTTCATTGGGTTGGCAAGAGACTAATTCGGGTTCGTACAAATAGACAACATTATGTTTGTTTTGTTATTCTTCTGTCAATCTTACAATTTTTTTTTTCTTTTGAGATTTGGCAGCTGACACTTTTAGGTTACTCTAAAAACGCATTCCGTGTATTTTTGTTTACAACTCTTAGTTTACAGTTTTAACATAAGGTGCAAAAATAAACATTTTCGACATATTTCACTTTTTTGTTTTCTTAAATGTAAGAAGCGGCTGAGGTTCACAAAGAGGTTTGTGAAGTTTATGCTATTGATTGCTTAACCGAACGCATGTGTTAGAATTATTTTTAAAAATTTCTTTTTGGAGATTTTTCACTTGACGTTTTCAACGTTCTGCTCGACCTTCTAAAGTTGATGACAAAAGTGAAGCCATAATTGAATCAAATCGTCACATAACTGTGCGAGAAATTGCAAATGAAAATAACAATTGAAAATCACATAAGATGTTTTGGATTAGTTCAGAAGCTCTATAATTTGGTTCCGTATGGATTGAAATTCCGTATGAAATCACTTAACTTAATGAGTCGGTGTTTGCGCATTTCATACGCATTTAAAGCGGAATGAAATCGACACTTTTTGGAAACTTATCATCACTGATGATGAAAAATATATCGAAAAAGATCATGATCCAAGCATGATGAATCAGCACAAATTATACAGAAAGCTCATTTGCATCAGAAAAAAAGATCATGCTGGCAGTCTGGTGGAATTACAAAGGTGTGTATTTTGAGCTGCTTCCAAATAACCAAACGATCAACTCAAATGTTTACTGGCAACAACTTACGAAACTGTACGAAGCACTTAAACAGAGAAGACCAGAATTGGCAAATCACAAAGGAATCGTATTCCACCACGACAATGCGAGGCTTCATACATCTTTAACCCTTTGCGGCACAGTGTGTCCGGTCTTGACATACCTAAAAATTTCCGTCTGTACTCACAGAAAAATTGAATGAAAAAGGATTTATAGGTTACTCTGAACCTTCTTTATTTATAGTAGATGGCAGCTCAACACAAATCAGTCTATATATTTTAGCCATGTTTAGTTTTTTAAGACCCTCATTTTTCAAAGAAATCTTCCGGATATTTTTTTTTTTTTTTTAGGGTATAAAAGGAATTGTTTGAAAAGAAATTTCTATGTTATTTTTTTGGCTGTATGCTAATCTCCTTATTCTATATTAGTTTTAAATTTTTACCTTGAAATCTTGCCTAAAATCAAACGGCGAACCCTAGGTGTGCCCAGACCGGGCTCACCGATAATCTAAAACAACTGAGAGTCTGTATTCTTTGTTTCTCCGCATCTCATCGGTCAGTTCATTGACAACAATGCTCGTTTCAGCACTCTTTTCGAAGCTCTATTCAATCAGTGTGCCCGCTTTGGGCACACCCACAGAATTAAAACGATAATGCTATCTTCACAAAATTTTACTTGTGTACTCCTCTAGGCCTAATTAAACTGCCTACCTTTTTTTTTTTTTTTTTAAATCAAAACTCCGACTTTGAAAGATAGCGTGCCGGAAAGGTTTAAAGTAACACGTAGAAATTACTGGAGCTTGATTTGGAAGTGATGTCTCATCCACCACATAGCTCCGAGATTGCGCCATTGGATAATCATTTATTTTGAAGTTTACAAAGCTTC
The DNA here is from genome assembly GCF_044657685.1 of Stegodyphus dumicola. Taxonomy (NCBI): domain Eukaryota; kingdom Metazoa; phylum Arthropoda; class Arachnida; order Araneae; family Eresidae; genus Stegodyphus; species Stegodyphus dumicola. The sequence continues at coordinate 143,879,617 of NC_140777.1, forward strand.
TTAACTAGTAAAAATTTTCAGTAATAACTATGACTTCAAATCGCATTTGGTTGAGTTTTTTGCTGATAAAGACCAGGCATTCTGCAAGCGCGGAATCATGAAATTACCAGAAAGATGGCAAAAGGTCATTGAACAGAATGGAAGATATTTGACTGATTAAAGTTCATTTTTTTTGTCCAGAAAAAAGTGTCTGGGAAAATGATAAATCAGCTATGCTTTCATTTTAGTTTAAGCTGCGTATCTACAAACTGTTAGATGGGTATGCTCTTATGTTGCATCATAACATGTCAAGGGGAATGCGACAGTTTCCGATATATTTAGACAATGCATCAAACATTGCTGTAACTCCTCAAAAGAAAGATTTAGCTTCGTTAATACTCAAATTAAAGTGAAACTTGATGAAATTACAACATAGGATAAATGCTAAATAAATGGCGTTCTGTTGTAGGGATTTAAAAAAAAAAAAAAAAAACCCTTACAGTTAAAAAAAAAATCTGAAAGTTTTCAGATTTTATATTACGCCCAAAGAGGCTTTTTTGAACATTTTGTGTGCTACCTTTATTTATTAAATATCATGCTCTTCGCACTTAAACCATAAAATTCAATTCAACAGCAATAACACAAAATAAAATGCCTCGAAGAAATGTTTATGATTTTTATTAAAAGGATTTTTGGCAAAATAGAAAATATTGCCACTTGAGGGAAATATTTGTGGCAAGTCTCATACTTAAGTGAAATTAAAGCACAGCTATGTTCTTTTTCATAAAATATACACAAATCTCTACTTACGTCAAATTGCGATATAATTATACAATAGTAAATGGGTTTTTTTTTTTCTGACTATTTTAATTTGCCTATTAAATAGCTCCTTTTTAATATAATACTTTACATTTTGTATCTAGAATTCCTGAGGGACTAATTCTTAAAACTTGTATGCCTATCGTAACTACAAAATTTAAACTGTTTCAGGAATTAAACTGAAATCTTCATATCAAGATCACGCTACAATTCCTTTTTAATCTTACAATTTTTATATTTTACAATTTTTTAACATTTATTTTAACTTTTTGACACTTTCATCATAAGTTCTTTGAAGTGTTAGATTGCAGTTTGAAAATTAATTTCTTTTTAATTACCCGTGCTTTTACGGAAAACTACGGAACTCGAAATTTTCCATTTGCTAACTAAATGTGCTGCCCACTAAATTAAATGAGCGCACGAGAGGAATACTGTTAGTTCCTGACACTGTACATTTGAAATGTTTTTATACAACCACTGTAGCGATTAAAAACAGAAGAATTCAAAAATATACAACGAATACAGAAGACTGATAAAGATTATAAATTGCTATTCCCTAAAAATGGCATTCGCGTGTCATGGCACATAGAATTTAAACCGCACATAGAATCAAGGCCTTTGCCTTCCCACCTCTCTCCCCCTTTATTCTGGACTGTGTGTTGCTTGGCTCTCAAACACAAAGTTCACGTCACGCAAAAAAGCTGAAGTGTTTGTAAGGCACACTGCTAAAAAATAAATTAATAAAAATATAATAAATTAAAGGTGGCTCCCATTGACAATATTATTGAGTACCGGCACGAATGATGCCATTGTGCGTTTTCGGAGAAAAATCCACACCAACTATTCGTGTGTCACCTAGAAGTTGCCTTCTCACGTTATTTTAAACTAACATCCTAACATCATTTGAATATGGTATGAGAAGCCATATGAATTAAGATGACGCATTGTATATGATTTAAACAGACGCGTAGTAACGATAATGGTACGTTCCAAGTATTTTAAAGGGGAAACTTTTAATTAGAGCATACATAAATACTGTATTACTCAAGTTTTTCATCTAAAATTAAAGCTTACTCATCACTGGATCAGTATTAGCTCGTAATGAATAACAATAAAACATGAACAAACATCTTCTTGCAAGAATTATTATAAAACTCTCATCAAACACTGACAGAAAACAAAATTTTGATAACCTAAATATAACGAATAAAACAAGTACACAAATAAGTACATACATATTAATACATCATACAATATTAAGATCCCATGCCTCTGTTCCCTTAATTTTTTATAGTTTTTTTCCGAGATTCTATCATCTTTGCCTCGAAAAGTGCCATTTTGAAATTTTGAAAACATCCCCAACCATCGTTAATTTTTACATTTTTTGCTATTGTCTATGAGATATTTTTAGAAAAGTTGAAAAATGAATTGAGGAAAACCTTCCTTGTATAACGTATGTAACGAAACGACTATCTGAGAACAGATATTTTAAAAATCAGAAATTCCCACGGACAGCAGTCTTCAGGTTAAAGACATGTGTAACAGACAATCTCACGGCCATCAGTCAAGAAAGAACAAGTGATTACAAAACTGCTCCAAATTTAATCGATTTAAAGGTCGATGAAGCTATCGCCGTTGATGCGTAGCAAAAGGTCATTTCTCACTTGTGGATCAACGAGCTATGAAATAACGACAATTTTCTCTCTTCCAGAACATTACTTTTAACTCCTTGGGGGTGAAAATTCCTCTTAATAATCATAATTCCTCTGTAAGGATACACTAGTAACATAAAAATTTTAAAAAATCCCATAAAATCTTCTTAAACTTTCTTTTTAGCTGATCTCCCTCTTCTTTCCTCATGTTTTATACTTAGTTATTTCTACAAAGTTTGATAGTAATATTCCAAGACTGCTAGAGGCATGAGCAAAGTAAAGTACAAAACTGTGGTTATAATTATTCAAAGTAATAAATCTTCTTCTCGATGTACAATTTTGTTTGCCCCATGTTATGTCAGAATATTAGAAACTTTTTTTCATTTCATATGCTGGAATAAATTCGGGCGATAAGGAAGTCGGAAATCAAGGCCTCAATGCGTGTCTTACAGCTGTCGAATGTTTGATCTTTATGCTCTTCCTTCAAACTGTGCAGCATAAACCTCGCGAAAATTTTCCCCTTTTCCGGATATTTCGTCGAAATCTGTCGGATTGTTTCATGGCTGATATTCAGCTTATCTCCTTTCGTCTGGACAATCTGACTGCACCAGCTCAGTTATTTCACTACAGTTTCCTCAGGTGGTTGACGTGGCTGACGATTGTCCATTTCTTGGATCATCCTCGACGTCTTCTTTTCCTTTGAAAATCCGAGCATGCCATTCACACACAGTAAGTACTTCTGATCACTTCTTACCTTATTTTCTTGACTTATAAAGAAAACTTGATGCTCACACTTTGTGCCGTACGAATCCGTGATAACGGGACGAGGATTCCTTTGATTACGAATTTCAGAAAAGACCAAGCTTTATTATCCAAAACATTTTGTAAGGCAGTTAGGACATGGTTACGTTTCGAAATAACATATTTTTATCATTAATATTAGGAGATTAACAGCAGCAGCTCTATAGTTTCATTGCCTTTATATATATATAAGAGTAAACCATTGCCTGTACGTTTGTTGTTTAAACCTGTAAACGCTACTCGATCAATACAAAAGGAAGGGAATGTATGAAATGTTTAGTAAGTTTTAACTCTAGCACACTTGTAGATAAATGGCTTAATTTGATTTCTCAGTTTACTTTATGGTTTACTTTGACTAAATGCATATTTCACTTAGCACAGCAACCCCTTAAACGTCGAATTTCACACATACACATATATATATAAAAAAAAAGAGTACTTTGTCGAACTTTTCCTTCAAATCTTTTTAGACCTTCCTTCATGGTGGCATAAACTACGCAAATGCTAGTTTCAGTCTTTGAAACAATAAAAAAACTACTTAGATATTATGAATGCGGAAGATGGGACAGAAATCAGAATTCGATTTGTTGAATAGCAGTCTGAGAAATCTGAGCCTTGCATGCTTGTGTATAAACGTAACATAAGTGAAATTCTGGTGTCCCGCTCCAAATTTATCTGCAGCTATGGATGTGGTCTAGCTGTCCTTTAAAAAAAGGAGCTCATCAGAGGTCTAGCGGTTAAGTCGCTGAAACCTGATAGTTTGACCTGAGCTTCATTCCAGGCGAAAGAGCTGGCTGCACGGCTGTTTTCCAGGTTTTTCCCATGTGTAACGTGGATACAAGCCAGTTTGCATCAGAAAATTCCGACGAGGGAATCCCTCACCTTAGGCAGATAGCCTTTGTGTGCTTTGCCATAATCAAATAATCAAATTAAACTAATAATATGAAAAATATTAAACAAAATAATCAAACTAAACTAATAATATGAAAAATATTAAACAGAGACGTATAACTTTTGCTGTTGTAAACTAAGCTTCTGGTTACTTTGAATGTCAGATTTTCTTTTCTTCTTGAAAAAGAGGGATTTGTATCTGATCGCACTTCCAAATCGGTAGAATTTAATTCACAATTTACGCCGAAATAGGTTTGCTATTTTGCCTAATTTTAAAATGAATAACACTGTTTTTGTTATCGCCTTCCTGTTTAACATGGCAGAAATGGCATTTTTCGCCTTCTCATCTGAAGATAACCTATTCTCACGCACTTGCGTTTTCAATGTTGGCAATGTCCAAAAATCGTATTGTCACTAAGTCTAGCTCGTATACTGAGTTCTCTATTGTTGATAGATGAAATTCAGATAGCTTTACCAATGCTTCAGCAAGAGGATATTGTCCTTCAGCAAAATTACTTTTTATTTTCCCTCTCCTTGTTCAATGCTAGTGGTTTTCAAGACATTTACATAATAGTTCCTATTTACTACCTGCCCATAGATGTGCAAAGTTGACATCTGTAGCAGCAATGGATAGTCTGCCAGAACGTACTTTTTCGACCACTCGCACGTCACAGCCTTGAAATTTTTTCATTACTGAAAAACTGAATCATAGCTAAATGTTTCATCCTCATATTGATACTGCAACAGTTGAAAGCGTTTCGTTATAGCTCTTCCCAAATGTAATACAAAATTCAACCACATCTCTGCCATATTGTTAGTTATAGCCTCACCCGTCAAATATACCAGATGCTTTCACTAGCTGTGGCCATGCAATAGCTGTCCAGAGAAGATTATAACATATTAATGTCATCGTAAAACTCAGTACAGGTTTGGCCCATCTAATGCTATAAAAGAAAAATAAAAGTAATTTTAATATTTTTCAGTTACATCTTGTACCTGCCTTCTTCACGTGTACGAGTTCGTTGCCAAGTTCACACAGACGAAATTCGAAGTATTGTTAAATTCTCTCTAAGCACTAAATTGCCGAATAATTTTAGTAAGTAAAAGCTTAAATTTGTATTTCAAAAACAAATCTCAAAATCCGTGAGGTGAATGAATCACTTTTTCAAAATATAAAAAATAGAAAGAATAGGGTAAATGTGCATATATATTTTCTTTGCGTGCAAAATTTGAAGAAATTTTGCTTGTTAAGCATTAAAATAACATAAAAATCGGCATCCTTAAAAGGAAATTCTAACTTTTTACTTGGATTTTAAGAAATAAAGTTTAACCATCTCCTGTTGAATTTATTTTATAAAAAGAATGGATCATTTTGTGCTTTTATTATTCTCCAAGTGTAGCCGTAAACTTTTTTAGCCTATTTATTAAAAAAAAAACCCTACAAACCTCTTCTTCACGCTACTGCATACACAAAATACCAGTGAATGTTTTTTATAGATATCAGTAATTCGCAAATCTGCCTTTCTGCACAAATCTGCATAGTGAATTTAAAAATTCATGTTTCGTAGAGAGTTATTCTCTTTACGGTCCGGTGGTTGCAATTCAATTACACTCATACAAAAGTGAACTGCAGTATATTTCGGAAATAATTTCCGGTAAAAAACACACGAATTACTTTCTTATCCAATTCTTTTTTTACCCCCAAATCATTCATTTTCCACTGATAGAAACCCGTAGGTCAATTCAATTAGCTTCAACGTTTTGGGAAAAGGACAATACGCCGTAAAGAATTCTCAATGCGTCAATTTAGAACTCCGATGACCTGGATAATAAATTGAATGCGCAGTGATATTACCCCCCATAGATCAGAAAATAAGATTTGTTCGTTGATCCATGCCATAGAGTTGTTTCGTTCTAAAATACTGCGGCCTACATGAGCATGCCGGAGCAAACAGACCTGATTGAATTATATCTGTGAACGTGAACCACGCCTTGGAGATAAAAAACTCAGCAAGTTGTTCAAGAGAATGTCTAGTCATCTATATGGAAGAATTATTTGGATGAGAAGGAGTTCACACAGATCGCTGAAGCGGACAAACAAATGTTTACGCTTGGGACATTCTTCGGCCATTTTACCTCTTCTATGTCTCTTAGGTAAAGTTCAAGTACTGCTGAACCATGAAAGAGTTAAGGTTCGTAGTTGGTATGTAGGGCACAAGGCTGTCGATTAAGTTTGATAAAGGAAAGAGTGTAATTAATTTATAGTATTTTTGTGTAACTGAGTAGTACAAAATTTTCCTTTGTGTGAAAGAGACAAAAGAGAAAAGGATGCATTGAGACTGACCTAGAACTTAAAAATAAATGCCTCGAAAAGCAGTCGGGGAACAACACAGCACCGTTTGGTGAATGCAAGCCATGCGTTCGTGAAACTTAATCAATTTCTGGAAATTTAGAACACGAGACTAGACGATGCCATCTCCGAAAAATTAAAAACGTGCGTTTAAAAGACCAGTTGGAAAGGAAGTAAATTTACCCTTTTATACACGAACAATGCACTTGTTTGGTATTCCAATTTAATGCGTTTTAAGTATGAAAACTTATATTTCCCAATTTCAATCCTAGAGGTTTTTATACAATATAGTCTTTGTTGACTTCTCTCTTGTTTTTTTTTTTTTTTTTTTTTTTTTTCCTTTATGCTGGATTTTTTTAAGCTTTGCTAGGAAATTATACTTGAAACTTGAAATAATATTTTCAGACAAGCAGAATTATTGAATTCTACAATTGGGATAAAATGAATGTGGTAACAAATATTTACGAAACCTTCATTATATTAAAAAATAAGCGTTTAGTATATGACTGTTTTCACAGTATTATTAAATGTAGTAAAAGTTAAGTACTAATATAACATTCCAAAATATCTATAATTTATATTACATAATAACAGCACCCTTATATAAAAATATGACAAATAATGAACATAATGTGAATAGTTGGTCGCTGTGAGAGTGCTCACAGTACTTTTTTTATTTGTACTGCTCACAGTACCATTGCATGCTAAACTCTCCTTCAGTCCTTCTTCTTCTATTCCTAAAAAGAGGGATCTGTATCTGATCCGCCCTCGAATTCGATAGAGTTTGATTCAAAATCTACCTCAATCTGAAAGTGCTTTCTTGACTAATTTTAAATTTTACACTGGCTATTCCTTTTTAATGCAAAAAAAAAATATCCTTTAAATACGCAGATAGAAATGCGTATTTTATGAGTAAAAGGGAGAGGAAATACAAGCGGGGATATCAAAAACCTCAAATACGGCATAAAAGGGACAATGAAATTAATGCTAGGGACATAATACGGAGCCATATTACAACTAATTATTTCAAAGTGAAATCATTATCGATGATGCAATTGAAATACAATAATATAAAAGTATAGCAAAATTTTCCAGTAGACTCTTACTATCCAGGTTTTTAATCAAAATGTAATCTTATAAGTAATGTTTTGCAAGGTCCTTCTAAGCATGGTATAAAATAAGCTCGCTTCTTTCCTACAATTTTAAATACCGAAAATATTTCAGGGAGAACTTTGTTGCTTAACAACATGTATAGCGTAAATATGATTTTCATGTGATACGTTATATTGCAATATTTACTTTATCGCGTGTTGCAGTAGAAATGGCGTTAAACACCTGGACTTGAGGCCTATTTCAAATCGAACGCAGTTTTGTATGAGTTTTAAGTTTTACGAACGTTTATTTTATTTTAAAACTTTGCTATTCTCTCTTATTTTTCATTTCCGGCCAGAATAAGCACGAACAGTTTGGGTTATGCAAACTGAACTTGCAAATTGTTAAAAGTATTTAAGTTGTGGCTTTTAGCCAAAGACAGAGAGGGAGACTTTTCGCTACCTTACCTCGCGCGCTTTTCAATCAGTTCTTGTCTGCCTTTGAGGCCAGAACTTAGTTCATTTTTATACTTGAACACGCATTGTAGTTTCCCATATTCTGCTCACTACGTACGTAAAGCTTAAAAGACCAATCTCCGTGGTACTAGTCTTTGTAAAGTATCTGAGTTTAGTCTTATTTAATTTATTTTTAGTTCTTGTTTTTACGTTTCAGACCGTATGTTGGTCTTTGTATCCCGAAGTGCGAGAACGGCTGTAAACTGTGAGAAATAAAGGGTGATTAAACCCTTCCCATTTGTGCCGTATCTTCTACACTCGCTCGAACATAGTTTTAAGTAAACTCCCTGTTCCTTCCTACTCAGGACTTCAATTATGTTTGCAAAGGCACTTAGAAGAAATAGCAATCCTAATAGTTTGATTTCCGAATTATTACTAATGAATAAGTTACATATTATGCAAGCAATGATTTTAAAATACCAGAATTTGCACAAAGTTCATAGCAGTTTCTTCAATAAAAGCTGTGAAGCTGGTGAATAGTGATCAGCAAATGACAGAAAGCAGAATCAGACGCTACAGAATGTATCAGCACATTGCTATCAAAGAATGCCAGCAAGGCCAGTGCAAGACTGCGCCAGTCGTTGGCAAGAGCCTTGAGCACCATACAGGTGACAGTACGACTTTGCTCGATTCCCTCGCCTTTTTTTTGATGGAGATCACCCCGAGGAATACGGTTCGAGAGTCACCTTACCATCCCCTTCTTGACAGGCGCACATTTAAAGTGCCCTCATACCGCACAGACACCATACATTTACAAATATCCATGCCTTCTCTGGGTTTCGAATCTGGACTCTTCGGTACGGCAGTAAACGTCGCTAGCCATTATCCCGCTTGGAGAATATTTAAAACATAATAATTACTAGCACAAAATAATAAGAAGAATATAGAACATAAGCAGATACGTTAAACAATTATTTGGAGATTAAGAACGGCCTTTGGCATTTTCTTGCTTACAGAATTGTAGTAGTTGTAGCTACAAATTCTAATTTGTGAACTATTAATTTTGTCTCAGCTATTGTGAAAATTCCTAGCTAAATGATAGTTAATTCTTCGTAAATTATGTTGTTACGAACTTCTTAAGTACAGCATGTGAATCTGCTGTAAAACGGAGTTCTGGGCAGTTGCAATTTTTTTTCTGTTTGTTTCACAAGAATACTTCCAAACTCTACTGGCATAACACAGCATAGATAACAAAATGTATTAATAATTAAGTCAGTCACTTGTCAGCTTTCAGATATTTAATGGAAATAGTTTAGATTTATGCATTTGAAACTGTTACATAGTAGATGTAATAGGTGGAGTCCATGTGAGAGAATTTGTGAGGATCAGCTCGAGATAAGGGATTTAGTTTACGGAAGGGAATTTCCATAAAACTTGAGGTTTTTGCTAATATAATTCCCCACCCCGTGTGAACATGATAGCGAAAATTTTATCGATATCGAACGTAATTTTCCATCTTTCTAGACAGGTGTCAACTGCCTGAATGTGGTTTTTGTAAATATTAGATGACGCTGGGACATAAAATCGAAACCGAAATATTTAGCAATATGCCTGTTCCGAATATAACGCACCATGCAATGAATCGAGGAAAAACTATTTTAAAAGAGACAAAAAATGTTTGAGAAAATGTGCACTAGCAAAGAAGATTCTAAGTTTGAAACAGAAACCACACTCGTGGTTTTAGAACCTACTGAACTGTTCCAAAAGAGGATATTTTTTAATTTATTGCCAACAAAATAGATACAATAAAAAGAAGGATGCTAATAACATTTCCAAACATTGTTATTCTTTTCTCATTCCACGTAAAATATTTTAACAAGGCATGTTTATCTTCGCCAGTTCAGTGGACCCCACCTCCGAAACCTGCCTACTAAAGGAAAGTAGGAATGTCCTTGAGCGTAGGTAGGTGTGCAGCTGACCGGATGCTCATAATAAAACGTTTGGTCAATGAACGAAAATGCTAGTCCAGCTGAACAACTTATTTCTTCACTCTCGAATTCATTTGAAATAAAAGTGATTTACAAAGCATGGAAAACTAGTTCTCGAATCATGGGCTTCTTTCGAAATCGTTACGGAAGTGACCAACGTAAATCACGGGTTGGATTATGGGTATTGATTATATAAAGTGGAAGAATTTAGAAATTTATTGGGCTGCAATTTACGAATTTATTTCTCTATTTACGAAGAGCAGAAAAGCACTTCCTGCAAATGCAATCTATAAAACTTAAAAGTTAAAAATTTGTAGCGGAAGAGATATTTTAAAGATTTTAATATGAAAATCAGTTTTTTTTTTTTTTTTAGTTTGCGATAGAAATGTAAAGCTCGCTCATTGTAACGAAAAGATTTAGATCAGTATTAGATCTGCGTTATGAAAAAATGAAGGTTTCTGTATTAAAAAGATTTAATATTCTCATATAATAAAACAACTATATACCCCTCAGCGTTATTTTAAATCTGCGAAATCCTTGTTTCGGAGTAAAAGTGTTTAAAAATTTAGCACAAGGTGAATGGGAAAAACTGACTTATGACCTCATTATAATAATTCTCATAACACTCAATTCAGAGAAAATGCATCTTTTTTTTTTATTTATTATATATATATATATGCTATTAGATATAGAAAATGATGCAGAAAGTGCATGGAAGTGAGGTCAACAAAATAATCAAATGATGCTATATCACATACATAATGCATGGCGTTACAAAAACCTTTTATTAATTAAAGCAATGCTGCAATATATATCCAGACTTTGAATGGGTATTTAAATAAAATTAACTGAAGCTGACCACCAAGGGCGTTTGTTACTGGGCTGACGGTAATCGTGTTGCTGTTGCTGTGGGCTGTTTCACTTGTCTGATCTAATCAGAACAGACCCACGAATTTTATCATGGCAAGCAATGTTAGAGTGCGTCTGCAGTTGGCATAAGCTTTGAGCACCATATTGTGGCAGAATAACTTTGTTCAGTTGCCCTAATTTTGAAGAGAAGCCACCTCTCAAAAAAAGGGTCCGAATATCTGTCACTCCTCTTCTCTTACCATCAAACCACTCGAGAAGACTTACGGCTAGCTGTATTTTTAAATGCTCCCATACTGCACAAACACTACATTTACAAACATGCATGCCTTCTCCGGAGTCATGTAAAAGTTAAGTAGCAAATTTAGATAGATTATCTAAATAAAGTGGCCCCCTGCTCAGTATGGTAGCTATCGATGCCAGACGACATGGTTCGAATTCAGGGAAAGTTATAGATATTTGCAATAGCATAGTGTTTTGGGGGGTATAGGTGCATTTGAAATAACGACAAACCGAAAATCCCTTCAAGAAGATGGCGGCAAAGAGGGGCTGTTCTTATCTGAGTAACTTGCATGAAGATACCGAAACGTTTTTATAGGCTGGGCGTCGCTGACTAAGATAGATGGATGATCCGGCATAAAGCCACAAATCTGTCAACACCCTCGTGAAGTTCATTTCATATCATGGACAATGAAACCTTCATCAAGATGCCAGGGCGTTTATGTGAAAGTTTTTAACTTAATAAATAGTCTTCGCCTTACATAATACCGCTAGCATCATTATAAAATCTTGGAGATGATAAAATATAAAAATTAATTGCTTTTATGTTACGGAGTAAAGAATAGTTATGAATTTGCAACGAGCTAACGACTACGAGGTTAAGATGGTGAGTTTATGTTTACAATTAGTTCTTTTTTATTTTTTATTGGTATGCCGTTATTTAAATCTCCAGTTTTTTAATAACTTTATTTTTTATGCGAATCGTGAATTATGATTCGCATTCGTTTTTAAGCCAGATGACAAGGTGAACTTATAGTGGATGGTGTCTCAAGAAATTTTCCAATAGCTCCATTCGCATCTGGCAGTAAGGGAAGATGGGTAAGAGACTTTTAGACACTATCCTCAAGATATTCTGCATCTAAACTGAGACAAAACTGGGCAAACTAACGCTCTCACCTGTAAAGTGCTCAAGATTTTCCTGAAAGACAAGTGCTCTCTTCCTTGGGAATAAGACAGGACTGACACTGCAGAGAATTGACAGCCTTTCTGCCGGCACAGAATCCAAGATCGACAGAACACACTGAAAAACACGTTCGATTGTATGCCGGATTCGATACTATGAAAATACCCTAAAAACAATAATTTAATTAATTAAAACTATTTTTGTCTCGATTATGGGTTGTTCTCGAATTATGATTTTTGGCTACATTAGACAAGGCTCAATGCATGCCAGTATCGTTCGTATATCCTGTCAACCGTTAGAAATGTTCATCATATGTCGTCAAACATCGTGCTTGTGACAATTCTCGTGAAGATGAAAATTATTATTAATTAATTCCCTTACTCATTATCACATTATTTAACAAAATTTCTATTTCATTTTGTAGATCGTATGAAGCTGACTAGATCTTATTGTATTCCGATGTCCTAGTGTCGGTTTTACGCCGTAGTAGCCCTATGCAATGCCAGTGCTATGAAGGTCTTTCTTTTGGCCACGTTGATTTCCTAAGGTCACAGATACAAGACGATGCAGGTAATGTGGATAGATTTTTCTTAATCAAAATTAATCCAGAGGACACAATTGTCCACTAAATTTCTAGACCCTGTAATCGTCAACTGCATTAGTCTTCGGTTGACAGTAGTGCTAGTTGTAGATTAAGCAGTGCAACGTCTTAGCAAATTTTGCCCAGTCAATAAATCATCATAGTGTAACAGTAACATAACGCAATGCTCTAAACATTTGGAAAGATTACGCTAGGGACGTTTCTAGCATACAAATGCATGAAATTTCAAGGAATTGACGAAACTTTAAAAAAATGCAATGTTCATTATTTTACATATTGTTATTAAATAGATTGGCAACATATACAAGTGCCTGAAATTTCCAATAAAACCTAGTTACCCGTTTAAATGACTTGTAAACTGCTTAAGAATTAAACAGCATATTATAACAGTAAACAATTTTAAAATGCCAAAACGTAAAACTGTTACCAGAAGGAAGAGTAGTACTGATTTTGCTTCAGACTTTTTCCAGTTTGTGGTAATTATTATGTTACTCGTTTTCGAATGTGCTTATCAACATATTCATATGAGGATATTTTCCTACATTTGTTCTAAATCAACTTATTAGGAAAAGGCTCAATTTAGAAAATTGAAAAGCAATACTTTTTCCATACTAACTTTTTTCTTTTTGGATAATAAGCCAAAAGGATTCTGTAATTAAAATGGTGTTTTTCAGCAAGAAATCTCATTGAAATACTATTTATTAAGCAGAGACATTCCTTTCAAAGCTGGGTATTGTTTTCTAATTCAGTTTTGGAAACTTTAAGGCATAAAAGATTAGTTTTCATTGAAAACAAAATTCTATGATTTGATGTCCTATAAGATTACGTTTCAATTCGTTACATAACCATGCATTGCACTGATTTTTAATACAGGTAAACGACTTACAAATAAAAGTCCTACAAATAAAAGACAAATCCTACAAATAAAAGACAATCCTACAAATAAAAGACAATCCTACAAATAAAAGACATTGTAATGATTAGTCGCACTATTAAAAAATGGGTTCAAAAGGAATACTACCGAAAATGCTACCATGAGCTAATCGCGACAGAAGACTTCGCAACTACTGACATAGCAATATAGCTTCTGGAATATGGTTTTTGTTTTACAAATCAGCATTTTCATACCATAATTAGTCTGTATTTATCTTTTCATTCAGTTTGAAATGTTGCAATAAGGAAAACCGCAAAATGCATTTCAAGGAAGAAGGAAAAAGATGCTCTTGGGGAAGGGGGGAAAGATTTGTTTGCCTCATGCAATTTTGACATGGTCGTATTCCAATATTTTTTTAATGACTATTTCTATACGAAGTGAATTGTTAAGTATGAAACATGAATCAGTTCTAAAGAGGAGTTAGGCAGAGCTGAAAAATTACTCTTTATGGTAATTCGTTACAGCACAATTAAGGAAATTATATTGCATGGAAATAAATTAGTGACAGATTCTACAGTATTATTCAACAGGAAACAAATATAGTACTGAAACACTTTTTGGTGAGAAGATGTCTCATATCATCTGTATTTCTCTGTTTGCGTCAAAACAATGCAATTATTTTTTTAATGAGTTTATGTAATCTGCTCAAAAACTATTTGAAAAACGCCGAATACCAAAGTACTCCTGCTAACAATGCTTTGCATTTTTTCTTCTCCTTTTGTTCGCAAAATACGCAAACTTCTAAAAAGAAATAAACTAAAAATGCATTAACCGTGAGAAAAATATAATCTAAGAAAAATATAAAAAATAAAACATAATACAAAATCTGGCAAACTTAATTTTAAAAAATCTGATATGGACACCACATGACTTCATTGTATGGCTTATTAAATTATACACATTTTTTGCTGCATTTAATTTAAACGTATTTCTTGGAATTTCTTCGAGATATATTTCTCATTCAATTAATTTAGTTCTCAGTTCGCGACAAACAAAAATACATAAAAACTCAAAACATATTCATTAAAAATTGTAAAATACAGAAAAACATAAATCACCAAACACAGTTGAAACAGTTTAAGAAAACAATTTTTACAATTAAAATTAGAGTTTCTACGCAAAGACAAGCAATTAGGCCAGTGGGCAAGAAAGCAGATTTTTTGGTGCACAAAACTGAAAGCTTACTTTTGGTCTCCCTCGGCAAAAAGACATTGAAAGCGCAAAACTGACTTAATTTACTGAATATTTACTGAGTTTCAAACGTAATTAATGGCCTTCTTTAGGCTTAACTCGTCACTTAAACTTTTACATTGCTGACAGTTCTATAACTATTGCATGCAGATTAACTAAAGGCATAGAAACCGTATCCGAAACATAAAAACCACATAACTCAATCACTTTTAAAGCAAAAAGGGCACAATTTACCAACATAGGAGAATAAAAAATATAAACTCACTGAGCCAGATAACAGAGAGAGAATATATATATTTATATATGATTGGCGCAGCTGATTGCGATGAAAAAGGAAGGGGAAATGTACAATTACATGACAGTCTCATATACAAAATTCCAATGTTCTATGGCTATTCGTTCTTGAGTTATGCAAGATACATACATACGTGAGATATACATACGTGAGATATATCAAGAAAAACCTCTTCTGAATCCATTTAACAATTCTTTTTTGGCAAAAAAAAATCCTTTATTCTGTCCGTACGTACAGATGTCATGCAGAAACGTCGTTTAAATGGTTTCGAGAGCAGTTAGAATGGTATTTTAGGTGAAATATGATACTCGAAATTTTTTGCGATTACAATACTTCCTTTACTTCGTATAAAGGAAGTAAAAGCATTCACGCCGGCTGTTTCAGTCGTAGCTTCAGCATTAGATACTGCAAGCCTTTAAAAGTATTTAGTGAACTTTTTAAAAATAGTTTATAGATAATAATCATGTGTTAATCTATAAAATATTTATAAAATTTTATAAATATTTTATAGATTAACACAAGAGAAGGAGAACAAAATTCATGTATAATGTTCACATTAAAGACTTCTATAGCTTAGTGCTTCCATCACATTGGATTTCATTACGCTACAATTTATAATTTTGCAATTATGATTTACAATTTATGATTTTACATTTATCTGCATTCACGATTTATTTAGTGTGGCGAATTGAGTTCTGAGACAGACTACTATTTAATGCGGTTTAAGATATTTAAATTATCTTTTCAGTTGCTTAAAATGAGTGATTTAAAAGCAATGTACGTATTTCCCAGCAATTTATAATTTTATTTCATTTTTTAATAATGCAGCTATTTGATACAATTAAATAAATCATCTAAATGATAATTTTTAAACATTTGCTAAATTATTGCATCCGTCTTTAAAAGCATTTGCACAATTATTGCATCCTTGGAAGTAAAAGATGGTTCAAGCACTGTACGTACTTCGGTACAAAGTAATCAAACCAATAATATTTTTTTAACTTTATGTCGTTTTCATGTAATTCTATAAAAAGTATAAAAAGGTATTAATTGTTAACAGAAATTAGCAAGTTAATTATACTTCAATTTTATATAATATTTTTTAATAAATTAATTAAATATTGTCTTTTTCATTGTTAAAAGTTCACATTTTACAGTTTTGTTACAGTTCTACACTGTATAATTTCTTTATAAGCACCAACTATTTTTTTTACTCTTTTATAAGAGCATGAACATTTTGAAAGGAAAAACGATAGAGAGGAAAAACTTAGTTTAGTGAGTTTAAATAGTGCGTACTATGTTCGGAAGTATTTTAAAGTCTATAACTGAGTTTATTGCAAGTGTTTCTCCTTTTCTAATAAGAAAGCATTCAAACGTGTCTATGGCGTTAATTTCAAACAAACAAGAAAAGAACATATGTGTTTTACAACGCTCTAATAACAGAAGCATCGAACAAGGTTTGTTGAACTTAGAATATAATGTTGATGTTTTTGTTTATAAATCGCTCGAGCATTAGTAACTGAACAAAACACACACACACACACACACAAAAAAAAAAAAAAAAAAAAAAAACTATTATGATGTACGCAAAAACTATCAGCAACTGAAGAAATGTAAACTCCGAATGACGATGAATAGGATAATTAGCGCACACTATGATGAATGAAGATAAATACGATGACACATTTCTGATAACCTGAGATAGCGTTTGCATTACTTTTTCGGTTGATTTTACAATAATAAGTCGTCAAGTTTTTTTTTTTTTTTTAATTTTATTTTTTATTTTTATTGTCTTATTATATTTTATTTATTTATTTATTTTTTAGAACAGCCACCTTTATCGGTATAGCCGTAAGCGGTGCCATATCATTACCTTCAGGTTCGAATTCCGAAATCCTCATTTTGAGAATCAGTTCGTATAAAATCTCGAAATAGGAGAAAATTCAAAATTAAAGAAATTTATAATATTAAGATCTTTAAGAAAATCTTTGAAAAGTTCTTCTTTTATACTTCGTAATCCCAAGCAAGCAATTACCATGCTTTGCACTTTACTTTTAACCTCTTCAGCTTTTAATGATTGCCCAAAAGGGATCTTTTAAAGTTTAATATGGTTTATCAGTAGAAATAACTGGTAGAGATGGCCGAAGTTTGCACAAGCGAAACATTTTATAGAATGTTAGGTAAATATGCATTTAGAATAACATGGGAACGTTATATAGTTCTGCATATTTGAAAAGGAAAAAACTATGTAATGTAATTCTATAAATATTTAATGCTTTTAATTAGATATATTATGAATTAAATGCATTTTTATTTAAATCAATCAGATTCAAAAATAAAAAATAATATACTTAAGAATTGCATCTATTGCTTTTAAATAGTTTAGTTTGTTAATTAATAACATACAGATTAATTATGAAGGAATAGTATCTTACATTTTTCCAAATGGCAACAGACTCGAATGAAAAATGAAAGGACGCATTAAAGTATAACAAAGCAAAATCGTGTTTCGAGAGTAATAAATACTATTGAAAGGTACTGAATATGTGCAGAGGAGATGAATTTTAGTCTGGGATAATGTACTAATTAATGGAAATACAAATATATTCAATAAATAAAACGATTATAGTACACAAGGTAGTACAAATCATATATAAACTTAAAATATAATATGAATTTCGATAAACAAAGTGATTAATCATTCACCCAGTAATGTTTCAAAACATAAAGAATTATATTTTTAAAAGATAAAAATACTAAGTTTAATTAATGTTCGCATTTTACGCAATAACTCATTTATTTCAGTTACTGCTTGAATGGAACTGATTTTTATAACAACCTTTTTCAGCAAAAAGTAATATTCTATTGCTTATTATTAACAGACTTTTGGAGACTCTGATTCTTTTTATTATTTTTTTCTTCATGTGGTGATCACAGAAATTAAAAATGCAGTGCTGTTCCATACAGTTTTAATTCTCTGTAGTGATAATTTAAAAAAGTCGTATTTAATACCGATGCTTCTTTATATACTCAGAAGAACCAGTTGTTTTCAGAGATGATAACCACAGGAGGATTCATTGCAATATAAACGAAAAAATGTCAAGCGCAATGACAATAAATAGCGAGGAACCAAGGGGGACCCCTTATTAAGATTTTTAAGTTCGGTATTAACTAAAGTAATTACGTTACAATTAATAAAAAGAAAACACCACAATGAATAAACTCAGTCACCAATACTAAATTTTATCACATTTTAAATGTTGGACTTTCCAAAATCAAATATTTAACCGAAAGCACCATTAGTAGTTAAACAAGTAATGACTAATTTTCTTCTTAAACAATAGAACTATTAAGTAGCGGAAATACATACTCAAGAACCAGGTTATTAGCCACGTAACTTAATAGTGAAAGAGCAGCCACATCGGAGAATATGGATTCTATGACATGTCGAAACTACTATTGATGTATTCTAATCATGGTTGTCGAAATTAACCTCTCCATTTCTCTGTCTCATATGTGTTTTTGAATCATAGCTTATAATTCTTCACCATTCATCCAACTATGCACAAGCTGCTATGTATCTGTATAACACTGTTTTGCCCCATAAAAACAAGTCTTACTTCTTATGCAGAAACTAATATAAAGGAGACCTTGATTACCAGAAGGTCTACTCAACTGATACTCGTTACAGACCCTAAACTATGCCCGATTGGATTTAAAAAAAAAAAAAAAAAAAAAAAAAAAAAACCCCACGAATGATTACCTAAATTATCCACCCCTTTTTGTATATAAGTTATGAAGTCTCTTCTTCTTTGATAGCATCAAATGTACGAAACTTCTAAGACCGCAAGTGAAATCACTGCCTTGTTAAGTACCACAGAAACTAAGAAAAGGTGTTAATAGCCCTTTTCTTTAAACAAAATTTAACAGGAGCCCACTCTACTTACAGAATAGCCAGCATATATGGCTGAAATCAAAGGTAGTGAATTTGATTTAAGTAAGTAATAGAAATTAACCCAACGCCTATACGGATAGAGCACAAGTTGCCTCTGATCTAAAGTCGGCGTGACGAGAACGGCAAATTACCGAGCCTAAGGGCGAGAATAACGCAACGCCTCAAAATTCTGCTCTCAAGAGAATCGATTAGCGACGTGGCCTTCAGAAGGTGGATCATGTTCTGATTTAACCACTAAAAACTGCTTTTAAATACTATCTGCTGTCTACCTCATTTGAATACACGCGAGCTAAAAATGTACATTCTGGTGGGAAAATGGGAAACGAGAAGGACAGAAAAGCACCACAGCTCGGTGGAGTTTTTCCAAGACCAAGCTTCCACAACCTCGATGCAGATAGAATTTAGAATTCAAGTTGTCAGGATCGAATAACGCTGTTTTCGAACCATGATCAAACGTCAACTTTGTACACTCTAAATCCCTCAGAGTGGAATTTGCAGAATGACAGCAGCTTTTGCTCCGTTTCGCGTTAAAAAAAACGCAGGTTTACTGTCTTGGTAACAGAATATATTTCGTCACCTGCAATTATGAGAATGGAGAAGGAAATGAGTTGAGAGACAGAATGCCCCCCCCCCCCGTCGAGACAGAGCGCCCGAACATGTTCTGAAGCTCGCCATTTCATGTTACATGTATTTAGCAGCTGTATCTTCGGGATGAAAGGGTCTTGTCACAGCGTAATGTTTATGATAATTATAAGGTTATAGAATCATTAGGTTTATCGATGTCAGGAAACTGAAGAAATTCACAATGCTATCGCCGGGATTCGAACTTCGGACCTTCCATTACACGTAGGGTGTGCTATCCAGTTACACTACGAAGGCACGCGGAGAGGAGAGCGAAAACACTTTATAAGGTTATAGAACCATTTTCATTTATGGCATATTTACGTGCAAGGTTTTGTCATCAATTTCATTTCGTGTTTGAATTATCCCATCTACAGAACATTTGGGGTACGAGAAATCATAATATATGGTACTTCAAAGATGTTCACCTTCATCTCTCTCTCTCTCTCTATATATATATATATATATATATTTAAAATACAGACCACGTTCTGAATACATTATAACAGCCCGTGTACTAAATAACATGCACTAGTAATTACTTTTTATATGTACATAGCACTGGTATCCGTTTGTTTGTACGATAGTACGTAACAGATGCTCATCTACTACTACTAACATTGCTTAAAGTAATATATCTTGAGTTTTTCTGCTAATTAAGTAAATAGTGTTCTCATAAGAGAAATTCTTGCAAATGTTGTAAATTTGGGTGAAAGGTTTAAGGAATTACTTTGTATACATTGAATCGACGCTGTCATCTCTCTTTCACCTGACACTACAAACTACCAGTAATTCCATCTCATCATTAGCTTATCAAATGTTCTTCGTAAAACTGTAAATTTAAGTTGTAAGGAGATTCAATTAAGTACACTTAGTTAAAAAAAAAAAAAAGCAGTAGTTTAATAGCAATATATTCTAAGCTTATTGCCAAACACTTAAAACTGAAATAGATTGTTCAATCTTCTAACATCAAACCAAATATGATGTAATGTAAACAAATAAAGATTTAAAGAAACTTGTACAAACTTATGTACATTCTCTGTTGGTTTAGCATAGATAAGCTCATAATAAGCTTCTTTATGGGCTACTGTATACTTTAGTTCAATTGTCAAACTAGTTTGAATTATAAACAAAACAATAATCAACTGCAGTTGCTGAAATGTAAAGTTACGCAGAGTGTGACGGTTTTCACTTTTTACATTTTTTGATGGGAAAAAAGAAAAGGAAAGGGCACAGGAAAAGCGCGTTGAATAATAAAATTTTTCCTCTGTAGTTAAAGTAAATATCTCACGAATTCAAATAAGAGTTTTTTAATTCGAACTTTTGAATTTTCAAACGCAAAAATTATTCGATACTGCAAAGTATTTCACAGCAAAAGGTAATAGATGTTTTAATAACATTTTTCTAGACCTTGATGAAGCAAAAAGGAAATTTTGGCACACAGTAACTGTTTTTTCAATATAAATAAATTTAATCACAAGATTCAATCTTTTATTGCTATTCAAAGAGAGGGATTTTTTTTCCTTTATTATTTTTTCCTCACAGAATATGTTAAAAAACATAAAATTAATTCGATCAACCTTCTCATTGCAACTATCTCGTTGCATCTGGTATGAAAGTGACAGTATTTCTGAGAACATAAATAAACATCAGCATCGAAAATTACTTCTTTTAAGTTAGTTTTTATTTATTTATTTATTTATTTATTGCAGTAGTTTCTTGCAGAATTCTTTTTAGTCAGTTTAATCCAATACCAAAATACTGCAAAACAACTCTCTAAATAACGATATTTGTTTTAATTAGACCGTATGAAACATTTAATTTTTTGTCAAGTGATTAAAAATTTTTAATTTTCCAAGATTTAACAATTTTGGAAACTGAATTTTTTCTTACAGGAGGAAGAAAGTTAACCCTTAACCAGTTCTATAAATAAACTTCAGTGTTTCTAAACTGGTCTTTTCTCCCAGCATTTAGCTGTAGTTGTTAATGGCTTTATAGACAATTACGTGAAAAGATAACCGATCCCCTAATACTTCCAGCGGTTTTGCTTTCATCCATGACTTTCCTTGACACTCTGCTCAATGCACCTGAAATGTCCAATGGTTCGCTGTATCTGAAATGAGCTGGAAGCAAACTTCCCAAGTGCTCACTGGTATCGGGACAGTGGCAAGTGGCTTCTAAAATGGATTAGTGAACTTCAACTGCAAAATTCGCTCTTGTGATATTTTGTGAAAAGGGAAAAACAAGAATTTATTTCTTGAAGTTCTGCGAAATATCTAACATATATTCATATTCTTTCTAAATTCAATTAATCAGATGCTCATATCTTTTTTGTGTATCGTTGAAACTTTAATTACTTCGCAAATAATATTAAACAACAAATTTTTTTTGTCAATTATAAATCAGCAGCAAAATTTTTCCGAAACAACAAACTCTCAGAGACATCTTGCAAAGCATGGTCCAACCAAGACAGAAGAGAAAGACTCCAAAGTACAACATAAAATTAGCAAAGCAACAAATTTTGTGTTTGGCTAATTTTATATGGGTCCAACGTGAGAAGCGTCTCCCACAATTGCGATAACAATGTGCAGTTAGAAAATTCGCGAACCGGAACAGTAAATAATTCGCTTCAAGATATAGTAAAATCTCTTTTAGTGATCATTTTCCTAAGACAACGCCCTGAAAATGTCAACAATTTCTGAAAGCATAAATAAGCACTGATGATGAACTTTACCGCTCTGTGATGACAACTTCCATAGCAGATCAAAATCATCCGGAACTGTAGGCTTAGATAAGATTCACTGCATTTTAGAAACACTTTTTGATTTTTCCAGAAACTTTTTAACCGGATACAAAATTCTTAATTTGTTTCTCTGAAAGCGGTTTCTCCCTAACCTAATTTAACAGAAAGTATTGTTCTTTAACTGGTAAAAGAAACATGTTGTTCTTGATTACCTTGAAAACCTTAGCTTATTTAATACAGTTTTTGTTAGAATTAATACAATTAAATAAGAGAAATGTGTACGTAAATATTACTAGAGGAAATGAAAAAATTGTTACAACCTCGCACAGTTTACTAGAGAAAATCAATAACAAAGTTTATTTATAATGCACTAGAATGTTATATTATCTTTGGAAATTATACAAAATATTAGGTTGTACATCATAAGAAATCACAGAAAGTATAACATGTATTCAACTAAAAACATTATTGGCAATCGTCATTCAGAAGCGTTAGCATTCTTAAATGGAAATTTTATTTTCATAACAGATATAAGATAGAAATGGATATGTATATATATATGTATGTGTCTAAAACACCCGGGGGGAACGAAATGGAGTAAATAATATTATTTTCGGCATGAATAACAAAATTGCGAACAACGAATCTACAAATTGCACTTTCACTGTTTTTTTTTAAACAACTTATTTAATTTGTTCAATCAGTTATTTTATATTTTGAATCTGTACTGTCACTTCTTTCTGTCTGTTTTTAAGCCAGAATGCAAATTAGCTCGCGTGTACCTAAGTGAAGGTTTGTGTCCAAAGTGCATTTGCTGGTTCAATCATCCAAACGTTTCAAAATGACATACACCTACTAGAGACGTGGCTCGTTAAGTGGAAGATACAAGTGAATGTGGGGGAAAACCCAAGCTATCATGCTCATTGAAAAGAAAAAAATTTAAGAAAAATATTTGCTTCTATGGCACTTCAAGCCCCTGGGCCTAGCAAGTCCCTTATCTTGTGGTGACCCTCACTAAAACTCTTTCATGGACCCCACACACTACAGCTATTCTACAGAAGTTTCGAGCTCGTAAAGCTAGACTCTTTCCCCTAATTCCTCGAAACAGTGTTTTATCTATAGATACGAGTAATAAGTTACTCATTTATAAATTCATTTTGCGTCCATTACTTTGTTATGCCTGCCCTGTATGGGCTTACTCAAACAAAAATTGCAGGAAGAAACTTCAAACTGCACAAAATTGTACTCTCAGACAAATTACCAACTCTCAATGGTACATAAGAAATTAGAGAATACATGAGGAACTGAGGGTTAGTTTGCTCAGATCGCACTATTACAAGATAGCTAAAAGATTTCATGAAAAGCAAAAATCCGCCAACAATCCTGCTATTAAAATTGCCAACTATGATCCAAATGATCTCACTAATATTAACCGTCCTCTTGCAGTACTCAACGCCTGGATCATGTAACTCCCTGCTTGCTCTTTTGCTTATATTTTCATTGTATATAACTATGCTCTGCTTACTTATTTATTGCTAGCCTTATGCTTTATGTGCTTTATTATGTATCATACCTACCACACACTAATTATATAATTGCATTGTGTCATTTTTATATAACCTTCTGCTGCGTACCTTTACCATGTAACTGCCAATGGATTCGAGGTGTCATTACTCACACTTAATATTGTAACACGCTACTAACCTATGTCTTTCAGAAC
Organism: Stegodyphus dumicola; assembly: GCF_044657685.1. Taxonomy (NCBI): domain Eukaryota; kingdom Metazoa; phylum Arthropoda; class Arachnida; order Araneae; family Eresidae; genus Stegodyphus; species Stegodyphus dumicola. Next base: position 143,903,754 of record NC_140777.1, read on the forward strand.
ATCTCACCAGCTCGACCGTCCTGCGCTTCCAGATTCTAGTTTTGTGCTAAAATCTCAGCTTCTAATGCTTTTCTTTTAAAAAAATTAATATTTGCCTTTGCCAAAAAATTTTTTAACAAAAATTATTAAAAAAAAAAAAATATCTCATGCTTATCCTTTATATACCTTTATCAGGTTATGATCAGGTACCCCCGGGTGTACCGAAACACCATTCCACTGGAGGTGAAGGTTTGTGATTGTTTAGACAGACTGTGTTTGCCTAGGGAAGGGCAAGTTGCTGTTCTAAGATAAGAGTTCCTTTTCTCGATAGTCCATTATAACTGTCGATAGGATTCACGCCGCTGAAGCTCTTACAGCCAACTTCGCTATTAATTTACTTTACGTAGCTTTTGGCTATTAGTTATTTAGATTTAATTTTGCACTAAATTTCTATTTTGAGTTCTCGCTATAATTGCTGGCTGATTTGTAAGCACTAAGTGTGCTGTCTGTTCATCTTGGTTTTAAAATAAAGAGTCTTTTACACTCTTCTCAAATCTCTATAGTGCTTTGAAGACACAGCAATTTTGTCACAAGTACATTTAGCAAAAAGGCCGAAACCTTACAAAGTATTATGTGCGTTTCATTTTTAATGTTTTTATATTGCTAAAAAAAACAAGTATATATTGTACGAGATACATATAGGGGTTTCAAAACTGCATACACTATTTAACAAGTAGTAAGTTATTTAATTTTCCTTCCTGTAAATTTTAATCGATTTGGATGGAGCTAAATAAGTTTGAACAAAGGAAATTTATGTTACAGTGCTAACAGAAGTTCAGAAAGGCAACTAAAGCGCAAAACCAGCTTAGGAGAGGGTTTTAAGTAGATCCACGTGTGCAACTTAACATCACTCAAATTAGAAATACGTTTGAAGTAAATAAAATTTTTCTTAATATCTGCAAGAAGCGTTTTAATAAGATCATGGGCATAGATATGCTTCACGAAATAAAGAAAGGTTATAAGGTATTTCTCCCGCCTTCTTAGCATGCCCTCGTATTGTAGTGGCCAGCACACTCGGCGCGTATTCGAGAGGTCCATGGTTCGAGTGCCGGCGAAGGCACTGCTCATTTTTCATCTCTCCTGCTTTCAAAAAATACCTATTGTTTCTACAAGGTAATGGAAAAGTACCGCTAGGAAAACATCTGCAGCGACAATATCATGAAATAGTCAAAACAAAGTCAGGTATCTAATGCATTTCAAAGTACTGTCACAGAAAAGATGCATTCCAAGAAAAATCATTCTTACAAAGAAGTTGATCTGGATCGGAGAGTTCAGCTTTGTGAAAGGTTCTGGACAGTTAGTTTCCAAGAAATATTGCTTCGAGCAATGAAGTTAAATTGAAATTAAATAGATCAATAAATCGCCATAATTGATGTAAAGGGCAAGTATTGAATGATCATACACACAAAATACTGAGTGAATTTATTTTTGATTTTGTGATTCTACTGCTTTGAGTTACTAGAATTGAACCAGACTGAAAGTAAGAATCGACTCAAAACAACAAAACAAAGCTCTTTTTTTTTTTTTTTTTTTTTTTCTTTTTTTCTTTTTTTTAAATGAGAATTTTAAATTTTTTTAAAATTTTTAATATACGTAACATTGACTTTATAATCATACAATGTGCGTATGCACTTTTTAAGACTGTGTATCTGAAAAGTATTGCATAGAAACCAAAGCAGACGTTTCTCAAAATTAAATGCATACCAAACATTTAAACATGTTTTTCTCGAGGCAGCAATTTCAAAGATTCATATTTTCTGGCGTGGTACTGATAACCTATGAGCGATATTAAAAAGGAACAGGAGGAGACGGACATATAATGATCAATAGAAAACAGACAGGCAGACAGATTTCATGAGCATATTTTTTTATAGGACTCGCTGCTTCCTCAATTACTGAACGCGTCGCATGAAACATCTACCATTCAATCACAATAGCGATAAAATTCAAAATATTTCTTCTAAGCTGAAAATTTATTCTACTTACTTTTTTTTTTCTTTCAGAAATGATAAATAATCTTCGACAGCATTTGGTTTGCATAAAAAAATAGTGCTAATTTAGAAATAAAAAAATTATTGTTCCCGTTATTTAAAATTTAATACAGGTGTCTTATGTTTTCCCGTTTACTTCTGATTTTATCTCGTCGCTTTCTTTAATTTTAATCTAAAAATAGACTATTTAGCGTTATGCACTGCATTAAGTTTTATTTAAATGCAAATCATGACTCTATCACTTCCTTGAGTAGTATGAATAACATATAAAATGCTTCAAAAACAGTGCAGTAATTCTCTTGAACGGTTAATCGTAGACCGAAGGTTTCAGTCCAAGAAATCAATCAAATAAACTAGACTTTCATATTATGATAGTTTTGATGATGTGACGCTTTTTAACTAAATCATACGACGTTTAAATTTTTATGCACGTCTTTTGCAGAGAAAGTTCTAATAAATAAATTGCCCCTTAGTAAAGGTATTTTGTGGATGACGTTTCATAATGCACAAAATTCACTATAAAAAAAATTACCAAACTTGTATGGATTAAATCACTTTTACCAAGTGAGAAAAGGTCGATTTTAGAAGTCACTCAGAACTGAATTTCATCAAGTATAAAATGAAGAATTTTAGCAGTTGTGCAAAGGGAAACTAGAAAACCTATGCTGAAAATTTTCTGTCGAAATATAAAAAGATCTATTTTATACATTTTCATTCTTAAACTTAATATGCGTAGTTATCTTAATATGCATAGCTGTCTTCATATTTTCATACGGTTTCCGTAACATTTAATACAGCAATTTCAAACGTTCGAAAATTCTGTTTTTTTTCCCTCCTTTCCCAAAGGGCGTTAACCCAGAAGGGCTATTAATTTCGTTTTGGTATTTTGCGGCGTTTCACTGCAAACGATTTTTCACTTTTCAAATTATTGCAACCACATATTAGAGCCATGCATGATATTTAAAGAAATTAAATAATGAAGAATCTGCATGAAAGTATGTATGTTTCACGTACTGTGAAAAAACAACGGTACCTACAATCAGACATCAAATTTTGGATAACGTAGTCGTCCATTCGAATACTGGCACCTGGAAGCCCGAATTTGGAATTTGTTTTATTATCTATTTCATATTTTGTAAACCTTTTATTATCTATTTCATATTTTGTAAAACTTTTATTATCTATTTCATATTTTGTAAAACTTTTATTATCTATCTCACATTTTGTATATTTTGTAAAACTTTTATTATCTATCTCATATTTTGTACATTTTGTAAAAATTTTATTATCTATTTCATATTTTGTAAAACTTTTATGAGATTTCGATTAACAAACTCAACGATTTCAAAGCGAGCAATGGCAACATTGGAAAAAAAAAAAAAAAATCGCCAGTGCGCGTCGGAAATTCGATCGAAGAGCATGATATTTAATAAATAAAGGTAATACACAAAACGTTTAAAAAACCCCCATTTGGGCGTAATATAAAATCTGAAAGCTTTCGAATTTTCTTTAATTTGTTTTACCCCATGTGTGTGTGTGTATGCATGTGTGCTGTGGCATTTTGCCAAGAAATTTTTTTATTAATATTTTCTTTCCCAAGCTGTGCTGTATACAAATTTAAGTACATTTTTACTGAAGTGTGGCGTAACCAGTACTGAAGTAATTCGAAAGTCTAGCTTATTTTATTTTTTTTAATTAATACGAGTAACTGATACTATTGTTCTACCAGAGCTGCCTTTCGGAGAAATTTTCTCTCGCGATATTGTTTAGCCATACTGAATAACTTCATATCATGCGATATTCTTATAACACGTTGTATTATTCCTAACATATATGTTAACGTTTATTTTATGTTCTGTGTCTATGTTATTTCATATTTTTTCACAAAAGTTCTAATAAAATATTGTTGATATTGTTTTCCGATCAGTTAATGAATTGATAAATATGAAATCAGTTCTTTCCTTTGTCATTGCGGCACACTTAAAAATGGCACTAACATTTAAACGACACTAATTTCAAGCAACAAATGATAAATTCATATTTTAAAGGCATGTTAAAATGATTTCAATTTTATTACAATTATAAATGAATTATTATGAGATAAAGTTATTTATTCTTTACTTACTTACTACGTATCTTCAACTATATTTATAATTTTCAAATAAAAAGGAATTTCTTAAACGAAACGTTTACATTTTAATGAGATATTTTTTATTGTTTAGTGAAATTCTGTCATATCAGAAGGCTACTTCATTTTCTTGACCTAAGTTTCTAAAGGTGATATCGAAATAACGTTTTTTATGTTTAGCATTGACACCATTAATAAAGTTATTTATACTATTATTCTTTGAAGCTATAGAAAATAAGAATTCAGTAGTTTATTATAATTCTTTTTATAGCATGCTTGTTCGGGTAAGCTAAATTAAATAACTAAATAACCCATTTAAAAAATTCATAAAATCTTTGTTGTAATACCAATCTCAATACCAAACTAAATATCGCACTGACGTGACACTGAAGCCATATCAAACTTGTTGACAGCGAACCCTTTTAAATGAACGCTAAAATCCAATTAAATGTAACACTAAAATAACAACGAAATCCTAGTTTTATCCTCTGAAAATAATACCGAAATCCTTTTGAATTTCTAACCCCGATGTAAACAATAACATATAAAATGTTCTATCATGTTCCTTCTTAAACTAGATTGCATCATTAAACTTAGATAATGTAATTCAAGGGCCATCTCTTTAACTCGATAGCAAATGTGATAGATATCTTTATTACCTTGAGGAACGGTCTTTTCCCCCTCAAATTAAGGGTTTATTACAACTAATTAAAAGTTAATTAAATCATTATAATTATAATAAAAAGTTAACTATTTCATTATAATTTTTCATTATTATTGAAATCATTACAAATTTCATTATAATTATAAGATATGCATACTGTCCGAAGAAGCATTTTAAAATTCATAACATAAAAAGCAACAATGTGTAAGAATGTCAATCGTGGTAACATATAGAATAATTAAAAAAGAATTTAACAATCAATTTCAGATTTCAAAATCAGTTTCCGATAAATAAAATATACACTTAAAACTAACTTTTTGTGAATTTCTAATCACCTTAAATGAAATTAAATCGAGTGAGTCTAAAGTACTCAAATTCAAAGTTATTGTAATTCCCAGTCGCGTCGAATTCGATTTATCCAACTCTTCGCTAAATAATAAAAATTTATGATTTAAGAGAAAAGTTAGCCTATTATCGATGAAATTTAACAGGATCTCTTTTAGTGTATGAAAAATGTGCAGACTTTGGAAAATTAAGTTATCTGCAAAAGTTCTCTGATGCCTCTTCTTTGGCCTATTCTTTAGATTTGACACATAGCGATGGATGAAACACTTTCCGGTTTATATGGCAATATGCCAATCAAAGTCGCGCTGTCCGCAATCAACCTGTATTTGATTTCCATTTGATCTCTAAGTTGGTATAAGACCGGAGAACACATTCTTCAACACCTCACCGAATACAACATTTCCGGGAATTTGTGTTTCAGGAATTTTATGTGGCTGGGAGCTATGATCCTTCTTTCTTATAACTGGTTGGTCTATGCAAAACTCAATATTTTCCTCATTGTCATAAAAAACATGGAAATAAAAATGGCGTTCGAATTAGTGTTGAAGAACGCAGTTCTATGAAAAGTTGTTCGTCGCGTTTCGCGTTCGCAGTTGTGATACGGATATCAATACGATAGCTATGCGTCAGAGATGGGTAACACAACTACCTAGTTTTGACCCTTGTATACATAAAGATCCATATGTAATGATTCCAAGAATTACAATAATTTTATTGCATTGCAAAATTTTTAATTTGTGGAAAGCAATTGATTCAAGAGTCAGAAATATCATACGGATAACGGGATCTTGAAAACAGCGGTATAATTCAGTCATGGCTACTTTCTTACTGTTAAGCATAGTTACGTTTCATAAACCTCTTCTTATTTTATCAGTTACTTCAAGTATTAGATAAATATGCATTTAAATGAAAGAAACTTTTCGTGGAGATCGATGATCACTCAGGATAAAATTTTAAAAGCTGACAGAATGTTATACCTGTGCGTTGAATTTAAAATCAAAAATAGAATAGTGGCATCTTGAAGGCATTTAATATTTTATATAGCTCTGATATTCTTCAACGTACAGCGCAGCATTAGTATTAATATGGTTTATTTTTTCAAATATGATCAACAACAGTGACTGGATGAATTGTTTTGTACATTTTTATCATAACCGTGATTTTACTCTTGCATAATTTATAGTTTAGTCTCTTTCAAGCGGCAGGCTATTCAGAAACTGCTAATTAGAATTTACATGTTAAAAAATTGGTAGAAACAATTAACTACTGCACATATTTAAACAGATGTGAAGTCAAAATTGTACATTCTAGTTAAAGGACGAGTTGATAGATTAAACAGTTTTACAGAATAAAATCATGAATTTTGTTATATTTTTGTGAAGCAGTTTTCAGTCAAAATTTTAACTATTTCTTGCGTGAAAACTGCTTCACAAAAATCTAACACTCTGCACCCTTAACACCTAATCCAACATGTGACCTTCAGATAGCTGAAACTTCGCGTTAAACTTACACTGCAAGAGGACATGAGAAAAATTTGTGATTTTTTACTTCAGATTGACTCCGCCATCTCTGAAAGCGACTGAGTTTAGGTAGGACAACCACTAGCAAAGTAATTTAAGTTTAGGAGATGAGTTATCTTTTAGCATGTGCTCCGGATATCTGCCTAAGGGGAGGAATGCCTTCGTGGAGGACTTTCTAAGGAAAACTAGCTCCTATGTACATTACACAAGGGGAAAAGCACGAAAACGCCCATGCAGTCACCCCATTCGCTGGGATTCGAACTTACACATTACTGGGACCGAATTATCAGTGTTCAGCGACTTTACCGTCCGACCGCTGGTGGGCTAAAAAATATGGTAGTTGTATACATAGATTTTGTTGAATTCATTCGATCATTTTCAGCTTTTTCAGGACTAACAATACTTTCTCTGCAGTCCTGACTCAAACAAGAAAATCCTCTGAACTTGAATTAACCATAGCATCGCAAAGGAATGAAATATGTACATTATAGAAGAAAAGATGCATATAAAAATTTATGATTTGAGCATTTATATGAGTTTAAAAAAATTGTTCGCGCAGATTTTAAGTTTTACGAATTATTCAGTTACTTCTCTAAGCAAAATTAATATCCTTCTATAATATCTCATGGAACGATCCTACCATCCTTGAATTAAATAAATTCTCAAATGATTTAGAAAAGTGCATTCCATATGGAACAAAACGATAGGTTTATGTTAATTTACTCGCAGAAATAAATAAACACCGCTGTAATTGAAACATTTAAAGAAGAGAGAAAAATACTCACTGTGAAGCGAGATCAGAGGCGCCACCGGTTGTTATGGTAGTCCACTGTCACATTGACAGTCACGAACTACTGACAACAAACGCCGAAAACAGTCCTCTTCGTACTATTTTCTGAGCTGCAGTCACTCGATCGTATCGCCAACGCAACGCGGTAACCAGAAATTCTCCTCCGCCGCGAAAGCGTGACGCATACAAATCCCGAACTAGGGCTCGCAGTCAACAGGTCACGATTGGCGGTATTTGGCGGCGGAATTTCAGCCATTTTTGACTAAAGATCTCCCGCCTTTTATTGAACCGGCGAAATGAGCGTACCGCGGTTTTCGATGTAAGTTGTTTTTTGCTTATATATTTGCTTATATTACGCCAACGCTGAATGAAGGAAATCATGTTCGTAGGGGATGAGACAGATTGTATGTGGATTCTTGACTCATAACTTGTACTGATGAATTCTTGACTCATTACTTGCATTGAAGGAAAAGAATCATACAGCTATTCAGTATAAAACTGCAGATATGTGTATTTCTCGGATTAAAGATTTGAAATTAAACTATAAATCGCGCTGTTGTCCTCATCCTATGTAAAATATTAAATTTAAATAAAAAATGCCAAATAAATTTTTTCTTTCAAAGTCATGAAATAATTAATCAAGTAAACGGCGAAAGATAATTTGTCATTAGTTTAATGGAAATAAGAGATTAAATGATTCTCTTCACAAAATTCATCTACAGTTTATATCACGAATAATACAAGTATTCACAAATAGTTCCTTGATAATCACGAATAATTCCTTGTTAATTAAATAAGTTAATGTCTTGCAGAGTTGTAGCTAGGGTTTTCAGCGCCCAGGGACAACTGAAGATTTCGCGCCCCCTACTGCTTGCCAAGGATGGAAAACATTTAATTCTAAAATGTCGTATCAGGTTCAATGTTTCTTCTTACCTTCTTCGGAAACATACAATGACCTGACTAGAACAGAGAGCTTACTAAAGCTATGTTCACTAATTGTAGTAAGTAGACAGGATACAGACGAAGGGTATACAAAACCCTTTATTTTTCTTTATATACAATGACTTCCGTACTTCGGAATACAATGACCCTCCACTCGGGGTCTAACGTAAAAGATATCAAAATAAAACTAAACTCTAATTTAACTTTAGAATAAGATTGGCCTTATAATAACAGGAAGCGTATGTAGCACAGAGACTGTGAACACTACAATACGTTTAATTTATCAAGAGGATTAAAACCTCTGGCCTGGAAGGCAAATAGCAACTGCGTAACTTCTAAGGTAAGCGGCCTGCTTCGAACTCACTGCTTCCTCTCTTCTGCTTGGCAAAAAGGCCACACTTAAATACTTGGCGTTCGCCAGACAACTTTGCATAAACTCCTTCACGCTTATAATTCTGGCCGGAAGTAGAAAATAAGAAGTGATAGTAAAGATTTAAAATAAAATAAACGTTAGTAAAACTTAAGATCCTTACATACTTCCCGCCAGAGTTAATTTGTTTGAAACTGAGGTCTAAAACGACCTTGTTGAAAACTTTTAACTCTAAAAACTAACGCGAGGCCAACCTTTTACAATCATAACTTAGCTAGAAACTAGAAAATTTAAAAGAAAGAAATTTGTTACAATAGCAGCTCCCGGGATATACAACAATCTTTTTTTTCTTTTTCATCTGTACTGCATCTAAACAGGAGCTTTATTCAATTCTGGTTCCTTCCAGAGATCTGGAAGGAAAACTAGTTTAATGAAATGTTACAGAATGACATTGCAAATAACATATAGAATATACTTTTCTTAACATTCTTATTTCATTCATGACTATTTTAATTATCTCTCCCCGTGCTCTCTGACATGTGTTGTAAAAGAACACCAACCACGAATGTGTTTCTGTCTACGTGTGCCACACTTCCTCCTACAATCAAAACACTAACGTGTTAAAATTCAACATACGAGACCTCTTAACACACCCTAATTTCAACTCTAGACCCTGAGGTACTATTCTGAAAGTGGCTAACTCTAAAGTGTAGCGTCAGAGAGCCTAACTACATCATTCAACCTTTAACATATATTCGTCATGATTTAATCTTTACAGTCACACGAATAACAAATTTTTAACATTACTTTCACTTTTACCATATCACGGTATTTCTTTAACATTCAAAATAACAGTTCACATGTATACAAGAACATATCAAGATGCCGTTAATTCTACACATTTGAAAACATACATTAGTAGTACATTGTTAACTTCTATTCTTTTCAAAGCAAGTGCCAATTCTTTCTACATTGAAATAATACTACATTTCAAAACGTCTTTCAGACTAAAACTTCTTTCTTGCTAGAATGTTTTAAATAAAATTTATACAATAACTTTTTACAATATTTAAGTCTTTACACAACGCTATTATACATCAACTTTAGTTTTACGCGCGAGTAATTGAAAAACATAATAAGAAAATCGGTCACAACTCATTTCTCGCCCTTTTGGCGATAAAGGTAGACCTCGCATGAGGTAAAACTTCTTGAAATCTGTCACTTGCAGTAAGAATGAAAGATTAACTTAAGTTTGTAAAGTAACATAAAATTTTACTTATCTTTGTAATATTCAGACATCCTTTTCTGGGCCCAGTCTTTAAAGGTATAGCTGATAGTAGCTTGGTTGATCCTCCTTCTTGTACGGGCTCGCCCTTCAGTGCTTTCCTCTGGAAGCTTCCGTTTTTCACCACTACGGCCACCCTTGAACATCTTCCTTCTGTCCTCTGCTTGTGGTCTTGGCCGTTTGAAGGCAGCTGGTCTTGGTGGAACCGGGAAACTTCTGTCGTGATCCTGCTTGGACCTCGTTGTTGGCCGTTCAAATTTTTCTTGTACTTTTTCCTCCGCCGCTGATGGCCCTTCCGCAGTTCGGCGACTTTTGCTGCGGAGAGTTCTGTCGGATGAGTCAATCTTCCGTTTCACAGCCGGGTTATAGTTGCCGTCCTTTCTCCCGGTCCTTTCCACATACGTCGTCCTTCTCCCTTCTTCATTCTGGGGATGTTCGTGAACTCTGTTTTCTGGACGGTGGAACGGCTTCTTTTTCTTTTTACCTTCAGTTTTTCCGCGGGGCAATTTTCTTTTCACTTGCTTCTGTCTCTCATTGGCTTGCCCTTGTACTTGTCGTTTTCCCACCTCTGGAACTTGTACCTGCGGTGTCTGCCGTACCGGATCCTGCAAAAGATCTGAAAAGATTTTCATTTTATTACGATCGAAGTAGGGTTTAATTTGATCCATATTTGCGGAACAGGTTTCACCATTTCTTGCCTTTAACACTACAACAGCGTGAGTTATTTTTTCTATAACATATGGTCCTTCAAAGCGTGGAAAAAATTTGGCAGTTTTATCTTCTGGTGCTGAAGAAAGTGAATGCTTAATTTTTAAAACTTCATCCCCTACTTTATAAGTTACTCCCTGTCGTTTCAGATCATAGTATAACTTCTGTTTTCTTTGTGCTACTTCCGTATTCTTTTTTGCTTCTTTTATTAGTTTTTCTATATCACCCATTTTAAATTCTGGGGCTCTTTGTTGCACATAAAATAGTTTATCTAACGGTGTTATAACCTTTCTGCCTAGAAATAACTCAGCAGGAGTTTTGCCCGTTGTATCATGTTTTGCGGTCCTAAGGGCGAAAGCAAATTCATTGACATAGTTATCCCAGCTTTTATGAAAATTTTTAACATAACTACGGATAATTTTCACTATATTTCTGTTGACCCGTTCCGCTATATTTGATTGCGGCCGATACGGGACCATTTTTAAATGACGTATGCCCAGTTTTTGACACATGTCTTCAAATATATTACTTACAAATTGAGGACCATTATCCGATATAACTTTTAGGGGCGCCCCGTATTTTAAAATATATTTATTTAAAATAGAATCAGTAACTAATTTCGCGGAGGCTCGTTTTAAGGGAACAATTTCGGTCCATTTACTAAAATGATCAACCATAACAAGGAGATAGCGATTTTTATTTAACTGACTTTTTGGAAAAGGGCCCAATAAATCGATGCCGATTATTTCATTTGGAAATTCGGATTTAATACTATTTAGAAACCCGGCCGGGCGGAAATTAATATAATTAACGGCTTGACATGTTGGGCAGGACTGGACATACGCCCTTGTTAACTTTTGCAGTTCAGGAAAGTAGACTGCCTCGCGTACGCGTTGGATAGTTTTTCGAATACCAGCATGAGAAGCTAAAGGGCTGTCATGGAGCTCTTGCAGGATATTTAATCTAAGACTAGCTGGGATAACAGGTCGAAATTCGTTGTTGGAATTCGTAGTTTTTGTGTAGAATAATAGACCATCTATTAGTTCGTAATGGGCCGCCCTATTTCTTATCGCCACAATATCTTGGTGGCTAAAATTTTCAGGATCCTTCAAATACTCATAAATACTTCCAAACTCAGGATCCTTACCCAGTTCTGTTATTACAGTTTCTCGGGAATTTATTGTACACGCTGTCAGCATTGCAACTTTTACGGTATTACCCTGTTCGTCTAATTTAATTCGTGATAGGGCATCTGCTACGATATTTTCCTTTCCGGGGGTATGCTTGATTACCAGATTATATTCTTGCAGCTTGAGTGCCCATCTTATTAACCTTGGGGATAAATTTTTCCCTGAGTACAATCTAGTTACCGCCGCATGATCAGAATATACTGTTATCGGCGCCTTTCCAAAATAGACTCGGAACTTTTGCACTGCTAACAGAACTGCAAGTGCCTCTCTCTCGGTCGCGGAATAGTTTCTTTGTGTTTGATTTAAAGTTCGGCTAAAAAATGCCACGGGCTGCTGATTTTGCGAAAGTACCGCTCCTACCGCATAATCCGAAGCATCCGCTGAAATTTCTAAATTTTCATCCTTTTCAGGAAATTTCAACACAGGGGCTTGCGTTAATGCTTGTTTTAATTTTTCGAAAGCACTATTGGCTTCGGCAGTCCACGAGAATCTTGCCTTTTTCCTTTTTAATTTTAACAATGGCTCAGCGATAGCCGCAAAATCTTTTATAAAGGACCTATAATATGAACAAAGTCCTAGAAAAGAAGAGAGCTTCTTTGCCGTGTTTGGAGTCGGATACTTTTGTACAGCGATTATTTTTGATTCATCTGTCTCGATCCCTTTTTGCGATATTTTGTAACCTAAATATTTTAATTCAGGGGCTGCAAATTTGCACTTTTCGACATTAACTTTTAGACCGGCCTCATTTAATAAAGAAAACACCTGTCTTAAATCCTGTATATGTTGGTCGAGATTACCACTAGTAATAATGATATCATCTAAATAGATAAATGTGGACTTTCCAAGAACAGGTCTTAACACAATGTCCATGCATCGCTGAAATGTTGCTGGGGCGCCTGGAAGGCCAAACGGCATTCGCAAAAATGCATAAGTGCCAGACATGGTTATAAAAGCAGTCTTAGGCACGTCCTCAGGCCTGACCCCTATTTGAAAATAACCATTCGTTAAGTCTAAAGTCGTCATAAATTTGGTTGATTTTATGTTCCTTAAAATTTCTTCTATGATCGGTAACGGATATACCGGATATTTCGTTATGGAATTTAATTTACGGTAATCAATAGCGAATCTCCACCTTTTTGGATGCTCCAAAGGATAATCATTATTTTTCTTACATAAAACCACCGGACTAACATAACTACTTGAGATAGGCGTTATGATCTTTTTACGTAGCATATCGGTAATATGCCATTCTATAATTTTTTCCTTATTCTTATCATACCGGTATGGTTTTTGACGAACCGGCAATGCATCTCCGGTGTCAATACTATGGTTAGTAACCTGAGTAAATCCTGGAATATCACTAAATAAGGAAGCAAATTCACTTACCACTTGTCGGATTCTATCTTGCTCGTCATTAGGCAGGTGGTCAAGATTTAACCTTGGCGGTTCAACCTTTTCTACACGCACTGGTTTCATCGTCAGCTTAAGGGACGCTGCATTAAAATCCAGTGTAGCTTGTGCGTCTGAAAGAAAGTCTATTCCTAGGATTAAATTTGCTTGCAAATTCTTTACTATAAAAAACATCACCTTTACTTGTTCGTCCTTGATACGGATGTACAAAGGTACTTTACCTACGCACTTACATTGTTCTCCTTGCGCCGCTAATACTGTTGTATTATCCGCATTATATATGCGGTATTTGCGAAAATACTTTCTAAAAAAGACTTCTGCCACACAGGAACACTGCGCGCCGGTATCCAGGAGTGCGGTGGCCGGGATATTATTTACCAAGACTTCAATCTTCGGAAGAGTTAAATTTTTCACCATTACTGTATTTAACTTGTAGGAAGAGGGGTTTTCGTGGCCTTCGGATTTCCGCACCCTCTCGTCAGCAGAAATCCGTTTTAGTTTAAATTATTTTTCCTTTCGGTGCTTTCCTTCTTTCTCCACTGGCCTTGAGACTTTTTTCCTGGGTTGCTATTGAACTGTCGACGTTCGCCGGCTGTTTTTGAATGCTCGGGTTTCCTTGCCCACTGATTCGCTTTTTCTCCGTAGCCATGTGCTTGAGTTTGCTGTAGTCTTGGCGTACCAAATTGGTTTCGCTGTTGATATTGGCGTCTTCTTTCGACGTCCGCCGTTCTTCTACTTTCAAACTGCATTGCTAGCTCAAATAACTTTTCCAGTGTAGTCGGATTTCGTAATTCAATAAAGTCTTGCACTTGGGGTAGTAACCTCGGCAAAATCACTTGAATTATTTCAGGATCCGGACGGTTTCCATACAAGAGCTTGAAAACGTGAATTTTTCTTAAAATAAAGCTCTAGAGGTTTTCCATTCTTTGTTGATATATACTGAAAAGTTCTGTTTCTAATTTCGCACGATCCCTTACAACAGGGAAGGCTTTTAGTAGGGCAGTCTTGAAATTTTCGTAAGTATAGGTGGGACTTCCTGCTTGACCCAAGAGACTTCTGCCGATACATTTGAACCAGTTAAGCGCTTGGCCCCTCAAAGCGCTGGTAGCTAAGGTAACTTTTTGAAACTCGTGCACGGGGTAGAGCATGAAGTGGTCATCCAATTTTTCCAAAAAACTGGTTACCTGTGAGTTTCCATTAAACGTTGCTTCTGGTTTCATCGAAGCGCGCATGGTCTGGACGATGTACCCAAATCCTTCCAGGGCGGCAGCTGGCATTTCTGGATTCTGAGCCGTTTCTGCAGGCAGCACAGGTTCTTCCTGAAACTCGGCCATGGTTATTCTTCGTCGGGCGCCACTATCAGGTTCAATGTTTCTTCTTACCTTCTTCGGAAACATACAATGACCTGACTAGAACAGAGAGCTTACTAAAGCTATGTTCACTAATTGTAGTAAGTAGACAGGATACAGACGAAGGGTATACAAAACCCTTTATTTTTCTTTATATACAATGACTTCCGTACTTCGGAATACAATGACCCTCCACTCGGGGTCTAACGTAAAAGATATCAAAATAAAACTAAACTCTAATTTAACTTTAGAATAAGATTGGCCTTATAATAACAGGAAGCGTATGTAGCACAGAGACTGTGAACACTACAATACGTTTAATTTATCAAGAGGATTAAAACCTCTGGCCTGGAAGGCAAATAGCAACTGCGTAACTTCTAAGGTAAGCGGCCTGCTTCGAACTCACTGCTTCCTCTCTTCTGCTTGGCAAAAAGGCCACACTTAAATACTTGGCGTTCGCCAGACAACTTTGCATAAACTCCTTCACGCTTATAATTCTGGCCGGAAGTAGAAAATAAGAAGTGATAGTAAAGATTTAAAATAAAATAAACGTTAGTAAAACTTAAGATCCTTACAGTCGTAATATCAGTTTGGCGCCCCTTGGATTCTGCGCCCGGGGACAGATGCCCCCTTGCCCCCCTCTAGCTAACATGGACATGGAGGTAGGAAAGGGAGGAGGGGCCATTCCGCGCTAGAAGTGAAGCACTGCTTTGAAGCTTGGGTCACCAGACGGGGTGTTTTTGTTTACATTCAGAAGCTCGCTTGACAAAATTCTGATAGTATTTCGACACACGACAGTTCCATAGAAATCGAAAAAGGGACACTCTCGCATGAAAGAAACATTCATAGTGTGATGGATAATAGCAATTTGTATAGTTTACTGACATTTACGCAAAAATCACATCTTGGTTATTTTTCGATAACTAACAACAGCGATTTCTATTATGAATTTGTTTTATAAAATTCTAAGCTGTTGCACTACAAAAATATAGATTTTAAGAAAATTGCTAAAAGAGATCTGCCAAAATTTATTTTCTAGAAGATTTGAAAAGTTTGAAACTTGATGGCTAAATGTAAATATAAAATTATGTATGTTAAAATATTTGTAATTAGGCACATAGGTCAGATTAAGTTTTTATTAAATAGAGTAACGCATGCAAGGGCTATCTGCCTAAAGAGAGAGATGCCATCGTGGAGGAATTTTGAAGAAAAACTGACCTTTGAGTGGGTATTAAAAATAATACTTATAATTTTCATTCAAATTATATTCATATATATTTTTTATGTAAAACTTTCGGGTGTATGCTAAATTAGTGTAAATTACTTTACACGAAAAATATAGTGAATGCACAGAAATTAAAGATTTGCACATGCCGGAAATGATAAATAGGAAATATGTATGGGTATTTATGCATGTGCTTGCAAAAAGCATGTATCTGTCTTTGACAAAATACTTAAATATTCATTAAATTATTTATAAATGTATTTGAAATGAAGAATTTATTCACTTATAAACAACTGTGATAGTACTGTGAAGAAATCTAATGATTAAATGTATCTAATTTATAATGATTATAAATGTTATCTAAATATATAATAATCTTAATATTGAATTGTAAACATAAATTGAAATCCTGTTGACAAATACGTTATAAAACTATTTAAGCAAGAATTGTTCGTATTGGAAAGCGATCTGTTAAAAGGTATTGTAAAGCAAATGCTATGAGATGCGCACTTAAGAACGTAATAAAGAGTTTTGGAATATGTATTGTTGAAATGAAGGGTAAAAAAAAAATCTGGTAAGTATAATTAAAAGAATTATTCCCTTTACATTTTATAATAACTCAGTTACAAGTTTTAAATAATACTTAAAAAAAAAAAAAAAACTTATTTTATTCCCTTTCAGAAATGTTCAGAGAAAGTCAAATACTATTTTCCTAATAATTCTCTAATTTAAAATGAACCGAATAGAGCATTAATTATAAATTAACTTACATTTTTCGATTTAAAAGAAGCCAAAAAATCATGTCATATTTAAGAAAGTATTTTAGGAAGAAGCTCTATAAATAGAAAAGAAATAATGCATAATTTTAATATTAATAATACAATAAACTTTGATCTTAATTTTTGTACCTTAACCGAATAAAATCGAATTACCTTAATTTTTTTTTCTAATGTAATTAAC
The DNA here is from genome assembly GCF_044657685.1 of Stegodyphus dumicola. Lineage (NCBI taxonomy): Eukaryota > Metazoa > Arthropoda > Arachnida > Araneae > Eresidae > Stegodyphus > Stegodyphus dumicola. The sequence continues at coordinate 143,920,670 of NC_140777.1, forward strand.
GAAAACTTGTGAAAATATTTCATTCAAATTAAACCATTCTGAGAAAACTGTCCTGTGAAAAGTATAGCATTTAATTCCGTTCAGAATGAAATGTTGTTTAAAAATATGTTGTTTTCACATACTTAGGACTCTGAAGTGTTGTAGAAAAAGAAAATATATACATTTATATGTATATTTGCGACGTAATTACAAAATATTTACACCCGAACGCGTCAAATCCCATAGAACTCAATGGTAAATGACCCAATGTTTTGGTCACCACGTAGGGATCGCCGGTGCTTCAGAGCAGGGTACGGAGAAACTTGTTTAGGGCGACTCCTTCTTACTTCCTACCTCCATGCTAGCTAAGCCCCTGATGTCTTGTACTTTTGAATTCTATAGCCCGCCGAGCGGTAATAAGTCAGAGCACATCAGCTCGTTCCGGGCTCGAATTCCCGCGAACGGGTTGGGTGCACGGGAACTTCTGTGATTTTCCAGATCCAGTGATCATAGAATAGGCGTCCAGGGACGCCTATTCTATGATCACTGGATCTGTCTACAACTTAGGCGAACAATATTGACTCAAAAAAACCGGTATGGACAGCCATCACAACTTATCGGAGAAAGCCATTCTGTGGTCCTCAGTTGGTGGGCGGGTGGGTCCATTTAACTTTACTGAAAGGGGACAAGGCGCTTCAAAGAGCTTTAGACCAATCGCAGTACAGACGAGTGACGAAATTTATAGCGCGCGCTAGCTGAAGTTCTAGGAATATTCTCCTATTATTTCACTAACTCACACGCTGCATTTGTAGTTCGAAAAAAATTGCACAAAACAGTATTATGACCAATATTATGTGTTATGTGAACAACCAGTATTATGTGTTATGTGAAGGAAAATTCCGTTTTTTAAGGGGAAATTTAAAGCAGGAGCTTAGAAAGCTAGAAATAAAGAGTTAAGAAGTTAAGTTTTAGAGCTAAGAAATAAAGAGTGATATGGGATACCACGAAAGCAATGGTAAATAGATAAAAGTAAATGAATTAAGCTTACTTCAAATCCTTTTAGAAATAAACAATTTTAATCATTTAAATTTATAATATGATTAATTTGCATTACAATCTAATAGCAAACTAAGGTGTTTTCTTTCTTTCTTTCTTTTTTTTTTTTTTTTTTTCCCATGCTTACATTAAAACTGTTTTCTCGCAATTTATTTTACAGTTACTATTGGAAAAATATTTTTTTAAACAAGAAATTAGAAAGAAAATATTTCTTTCTTAATATTTCTTCCCCTTTTTTATTTTCTTTTTCTATGGAAATTATTTCTTTCAGGAGAAGAAATAAAATTCATTCGCTATTACAGTATGGCCGATTGCTGCTGCATTCAACTATCACACACGCATCAAAGTGCTTTATTTTAAATAATTTATTCTATAATTAACATGAAAGAAAATATTTTTTCAATATAAAATATATAACCAAAATTAAACTAATCTATCCTGTATGTGTGATTAATTCGTTTTGCAATTTTTGTCACACAATTACTAATACCTTTTTTTAATATTACATTGCTGTTTTTTGAATTTTATATATATATAAGAACTGCTCGGTTTAAATATTCTTCCTTCTCAAAAGATTTTATTCTCTGAAAATAATTAAAAGATAGTAATATTTTCACAGTGCAAATACTAAAGAAAAATAATCAGTGTAGGTCTCCTGCAGTTGAAGTCCTTGTCAAACCAGCGTTTCGACACATTTTAAATAGAAAACTAATAATAATCAATATCTCTTTTACAATATAAAAGTGAGAATGCTATGAACAGTATTTTTATTATTTATTTATTTTATTTTATTTTTTTAAAGTTTGCAAAGAAACAATGATTTTTTAATACTATAATAGGTTACAAAAGTACTATTCCATGAACAAACCCTCAGTCTTATAGCAATGTTACTTTATAGCATAATACAATAATAATACAGTATAATTCTGCTAACAAGCCCACCAGCCGCCGAGCGGTAGAGTCGCTGAACGCAGGTAGTTTGGTCCGAGGTTCGAATCCCGCGAACGAGCTGGCCGGCGTTTTCATGGCTTTCCCCATGTGTAACGTGTATACGAGCCAGTTTCCCTTAGAAAGTCCTCACTTAGAAACCAGTTTTAAAACGTATTAAAATTACACACGCACACATACACACCAAAAAAAAAAAAAAAATCTGAAAGCCTTCAGATTTTATATTACTCCCAAAGGGCCATTTTTTTAGCGTTTTGCGTGTTACTTTTATTTATTAAATATCATGTTTTTCGCACTTAAACAATAAAATTCAATTCAACAGCAATATCATATAATTAAAAAAAAGCATATCTTTAGAATTTTCGATACATAGTATCGCGCGCTAGAGATGAAAATGTTTTTTGCCATTGCTCGCTTTGAAATCGTTGGGTTTCTTAATCAAAAACTCATAAATGCTTTACAAAATATGATATATGAAATGGATAGTAATACAAATTCCCAGTTCCAAATTTGGGCCTTTAGATGCCTATATTAGGATGGAGGATTACGTTATTCAGAATTTCATGGCTCTAGGTACCGTTGTTTTATTAGAGTGCGAGAAACATTCATACATTCTTCAGATTCCTCATTATTTAATTTCTTTAAATATAATAGAATGCGATAATACTTGGTGGCAACGATTTGAAAAGTGAAACGCCACAAAATGGCAAAACGATATAAATAGCCCCTCTGGGCTAAAACTTATTTTTAAATGTATCACACTAATAGTAGTACAACTACTGAAAAAAATATTATAAATCTATTTTATAGTTTTATAATTATTATTATTATTATTATTTTTAATTTTTATTTTACAGTAGTGTGAATTTCGCGTAATAATGAAAGACATTTTTGTGTTTACAGTATTATTCGTAAGTTATTCAACTGTTAGATTTTAAAGTAAACGTAATTCTTGCTGTACATAAATCGAGTAGAAGCTTATCGGATGTCTATATTTGTATTAAATGAAGAAGGTTTATGTGCTTGATAAACTTATTATCTTCTACATTTTTTAAAGCGTACAATTACAATTTATATCTATAATTTCAGGAATAGTATAACCTTTCTTTTAGTAGAAATTGCGTTCTTGTTTTCTGAATGTGGCTCCAAATACTCTCTCAGTTCATCCCAAATTAAAATAACTATAAATTTTGGCAATCTGAAATACGCAATGAAAACATCTTTTGGCAGAGCAAAAGCATCAACATATTTTCTATAAATTCGCCACCGATTCAGAGATCTACGACCGTATTCTACGTTTAAATATGAAAAAATCAGCGGCGAAAACACATACAAAGCCATTGTCTACTTAGTACGTCAACTGGACAACCCTGATTGACGACGCGGCAACATTTTTTTCACGCGCTTTCGACAACTTCCGTACTCAGAGAATATAGGATGTCGGGCAGACCTGTTTTTTACTAGCAGCGACATCTGGCGGCCCACAACTTGCTGTCGACTCTCGTAGCGTGGCCACAAACCGGCTTCGCTTTGAAAGACTTCCAAGAAGGCATTCATCCCTATAGACGACTACATGGATTATAGGGAGCCATCGAGTTTCTTATAGGCTCTAGAGCTGTTTCGCCTTAATCAATAACAGCAACTAATTCCGTCGGACACCTACGATTTTATTATTTCTGATATAAAATTGTAGATGAATTTGGTAAAGAGAATTATTAAATACGTTGAAAAAATATATTATAGATTATTTTTCTCCTATTAGTTCATTAATTATTTCATGGGTTTTAAATAAAAACAATTTTTTTAAATTTAGTTTTGCCCCATCTCATTAATCTTAATGACTTGTTATTAATCAACAACTGTAACAAACTCAACGATAAAAGCGAGCAATGGCAACACACTACTCTCTTCAATTTTTCTACGGAGGAAAAAAAAAAAAAAAAAAAAAAAATTATCTCCAGCGCGCGGAACTGTGTATCGGAAATTCTATAGATATGCTCATTTTAAAATTATTTTGCGACATTGCTATTGAACTGAATTTCATGGTTTAAGTGCAAAGAACATGATATTTAAGAAATAAAGGTAACACAGTAAAACTTTAAAATAAAAATTTAAAAAAAAAAAAAAAAAAAAAAAAAAAAAAAAGCCCCTTTGGACGTAATTTAAAATCTGACACCTTTCAGTTTTTTTTTTTTTTTTTTTTTTTTTTTTTCCTGCTGTATGCGATGATGCATGTGAGAATTTTAGTTTGTTCTTTAAATAAAAATATGTGGGAAAAATATTTTCAACATTAAATTAAAAATGAAAAATCTGAATCAAATTTTGGAAAACTCGCTCCACCAGAGTGTATTGTCATCCACAAACAGTGTATGTGTACAAAACTGGAACTCGAGAGTTTATCAGGGAGCAGTTTTAAAATAAGCTTCCAATAAAAGCTATAAACACCATAAGTGAGTTAAATATGAATCAATACGAATAGCGCTACATATTTCTATTCATAAATAATATGCTTACTATTGCAATACAATAAGTCTGTATATTTATTAAAAATATTTTGATACTTCTGAATGGTAAAAATATTGTTAATGAAATGAATGATATTTTAACAGTGGCTTCTGTCCAGAGTTAACTGGTTATTTATAAATATACTAATTGTAGTTATTCATACTCCTCAAGTATTTTTGTATAATAATAAAAGAACAGAAGTTATCCCTCTGATGATTACAAAACCTTCATTAATAGTTAAGCGATGAGAATTACCTAGAAAATTATTAAAAGAGTAAGACGTCTTTCGATAAGAAATTCCTTTACATGGAATAAGGTTCCATAAATAAGAAAACATCATACCTTCTTTTGTAAGGATTTATTTATTTTTATCCAACCAGTTATTTTATGTTAAATAGCTTTGCTGTCATTTTTCCTTTCCGTTTTCCTAACAGAATGCTAATTTTTAGTTCGCGCGTATTCAGATGAGGTAAACAGAGATAGAATTTAAAGGAAAGTTTTAGATTTTTTAAATCAGAGCGTGTTCCACCTGCTGAAAGCAACGTTACTAGTTACAACTCTTTTATGGCAGTTTGTCTTTGGATTTGTGTTACTCTCTCTAACAGTGCTTGTCACGCCGGTATAGACTTGAGCCAATTTGCGTGTTATTTATTTCTGTGTAGCCTTTGGCTAAATTACGATTTAGTTTTAATTTGAATTTCTTTCATATAAAATTACGCCATAAATACGTAACTGGCTGGTTTGTAAACACAAGAAGTGCCTTCTATTCTGCAATCCCTATACTTTCCTTTCTCAAAGATAAACTACAGCTGAAATTTAATATTCCCGTGGTTAGATCAATTGCTGAGGCTTAACATTTCGTCATAGTTGAAAGTATACAAATTGCTCGATAAAGATGATTATGGCTCATTTCTTTAAATGTAATCTTAGACATGTTCTGCGAATTAAAAATTTCCCCTCAAAAGGTAGAGAGTTTTATGAAGAGGTTTTTTTTTTTTTCCTTGGTGCAGTTCCAATGGTTAAGTGGATCAGATCCCTAAACACCAAGTAACGCGATTTCAAATCCAGAATAAACTAAATGCATAAGAATTCTGGTAGTTTTCTCCTTGTAAATTGCAAGTACAACCGAGTTTACCTTCTCAAATCCTCCTCCCCGATGGAATCCTTTCTATAGCTTAGACAAATAGCTTTTCCGTAATCTAATAATCTGAGATGATTATTTGCATCCTTAAATACGAAAGGACTCCCTAAATGTAAATCAAATATCCCACCTAAAGCAAAAAGCAAAACTTTCATTTAGTAAAGTTTCTGTTATCAAAGTCACTACAAAATGTTTCGTGCCATGTCATGTGCGAAATTTATAGAAGTATATATACAATAATATACTTTATTCAGTGTTAATATTGCACATAAATAGGAAATATAATCTTTCTGAATCGTATACATAACTCAAGGCCATTTCAAGAAGATTGTAAATTAGAATTTGCAGAAGCTAATTCTTCTTTATTAATATAGCTAGATTTACCATAATATTTTTTTTGCTCAAACCGGGACGATTTGGTGAAACAACAGAGAATAAAAGCTACTAGGACAAGTACCTATGACTGAAAATTCTAAATAAAGCAGTTATTAATAAATGCAACAGTGAGTTTAAAGACATTTTAATATCTCAACTGAACATATTTTATTGTTTAAAAACTGAATATATTTTATTGTTCAGTATTTATTACTAGTCTGAACTTTCTTTAAAAATTCTTTGTTATTTCTAATGGAATCGAAAAAAAATTACTACAGTTTTACTTTAATATTAATTTCGCAGTTTTGTAAAGCTTTTACGTTTGATTCAACTATTCGGCCTCTTTCTTCCCACCAAATGATATTCATTACTGAGAATATTCTTTCGACTTGTTAAAGTGTTCCTGGCATACTGAAAACTTATTCTATTATTTGAACCAGATTGGGAAAGGGAATGTTGTTTCTTTGAAATGATTGAAAACTTATATCCATTTTTCTTTTATTTTCCTAAATTTCATAATTAGCTGACCAAAAATTACTTTTACAATCACCACTATATCAAAAAATCGATCTATGTTTATTGTATTATATGCAACAGTTTTATTATTTCTTTCACCTAAAGCTTCAGTTTCAGTCCATATTAATTCACTGTTCATTCAAATAAAATATTCTACTCCACTAGACCTATTTTCTCGTAGCTCAATGTAAGAAAGATATCCGTCATCATTTTTGGAGAATGAAACGACATTAGAAGTACTTAGATCTAGATGCAAAATATTTAGATTGGCCATAATAAGTGCAACAGAGGGAATATTTTAATTATCAAATAGCCATTTTACTCGGGACTGCATTATTTTTACTCCTTGTATATTCTACACTTTTAAAATTTTACCAAATAACCGGAACAAAATTAAAAACTGGCTGGGACACAGGAGCTGCATATCAAACTCGGACAATCCCTGTCAAAGAAGGAATGAAATCTCTCGGAGAATTTTGCCAGCCCAAAACTGGTCCAAGTATGGTTCGAATTTTCTCTATATCATTCAAATCTGGAAGATCTGGAAACCGACCGATTCTCCTCTCATTGCTTTTAGTTATTGCTAGTACTTCTTGAGGGGGGGGGTCGCCCAGACGGTATAGTGGTTATAGAAGCCTGGCTGCGATACCGAAGGGCACATGTTCGAATCCCGGAGAAAGCATGAATGTAAAATTGTCTGTCCCTTCATATTAGGTAACGGCGACCGCCTATTAGGTGCCTCCACAATAATAATAGCCACCACTTCTGTTCTTAGAAGTGACCAATGCCGTTATAGGCAAGTGCCCGCCATTAAAACAAAAGGTCACTATGACAGGGTTCAATGTATATATCTAGGATCACTTTAAAAGTAGTAAGGCTTTACCGATCAACCTCAGTGTTCCATTGCCTGAACAGTGTCCATTTTTCACTGCACTGATCTTTATATTCCCTACATTTGCTTTCCAATCGGTTATTTTTTATAAAACTTTGATAGTTTATCGTGTTAAAATTGTATTACTGTTAGTACCTTAGATATTTATGTTGGGAAGGAAAGGATTCAACTCTAAATGCTCTCCTAGAAAAATTCCTGGCTCAGGGAGCAGTGAAGTAGAATAGTCAATTACCTCAATGACCAATTTTCAGGCAAGGCCACTTTATTGTAGTCTTTAAGGAAATATTTCGAAAAGTACTTTCGATGATGGAAAATCATTAGAGGTAAACCTTCGAACTTTTCTCTACTAGAAATAAATACTGTATTTTATATTCAGTAAGTTAGCCTGCTTAAGCTTCGATTCTAGAGTCTCTGTTGAGGTATGTAACGCTCTACTAGTTTTGCTCTAAACGATGATCCTCTTCGCTGAATTCCAATGGAAGGTATTCCAAAGAAGGAATTCCTGAGCCGAAGGTACATTCTCACAATTCTTATATGAATAAGGATATGCTGGAAAGTTTCAAACAATTCGGGTGCAGTTGCCAAGTGCAAGAATGTGAGTTACTTCGTTCCGAGATACAACATTCTAGGATATAATAGTTTCTTTACCTTTCATGGCAACATATGGAGACTTTTCTTTGTATTAATTTTTGGATAGAAAGTATTAAAATGCACAGCATCATTCAAAATATTATCGTTAAAAATTGGGATACAAATTTTGATTGGATAAAACTGAAAATTGGTATTAGGTTAAAACTGTGTGTGTGTGTGTGTGATTATGGCAAAGCCTCGAGGGCTATCTGCCTAAGGGGAGGGATGCCTTTGTGGAGGACTTTCTAAGGGAAACTGGCTCGTATACACCGCTCGCCCGCTGGTGGGCTCTTAGGTTAAAACTGAACAAATAGCTTTCGAGTGCATTATCTGACCTTAAAAAAAATCAAGCACAGCTCTAAAGTTTGCTACCTTATATACAACCAAAAATATACAAAGGAGCGTGAGAGCAACGTTACAAGAAAAAAAAAAAAAAATAGTAACACTCGTTAAATAAGTTTCAGAATGCTGCAGTTATTGATTTTACAAAGTAGCAAATTTCTCGTTCTATCAAACAGAAAACTTGAAACAAAATACAAAATCCTTTACGATAACTTCTGCTTACCATAGTTGTCACCAGAATGCAAATTAGTTATTAGTGTATTTAAACTGTTCGCGTATGGTTATTACTATCCGTCCCTTCATAGGAGGCAATGGTGGTTACCTATTATGTGCTTCCATGATGAAATGGCCATTATTCCGGCCCTTGCTGTGGCCCAAGTTTAATGGCTATTAAATAAAGCGCCTGGCTGTTAAAAAAAAAAGGTTTAAGTTTAGAATATCTGTCAGCTGGAGCTTGCTGTTATTTAATATGGCCAGCTCTGCCTAGATTGTATACGGGCTTTAGCATTCTGAGAGCCGGCGTTTTAAAATACACGTCGATAAATATCTGAGGCAGGTTAAGTAGACTAATTTATGTTAGTCTACGAATACGCTATCTACTTTCGGAATTTGACTTTTTATTATATTACCCTAAAGGTAGAACTTCGTTTGTAGCGCAATCTGTGCTTTTCTGTTCATTTTAAGATTAAACATGAAACGCTATTTTAACCTTCTTCTTTATTAATTGTTTCAGACTCAGTGATAACTGGCTAATAATCTAGTAGGGTCTTCAGGGCTTAAACGGAAGCTTCCAGATACGGTATAACCCTACAAACTGTTACCATTCTATGTAGCACGAAAAGCTTTCACTTACTTTCCAATCACTGCGCCAGACTTCCGGCTATGGAATTAAGCGTCTAAAATAAGGGTTCTCAAAGGGGTCGATATAGACCCCTAAGAGTCGATGAAATTTTAAACGGCTGAATGATGATCAAGGAGTCGACTGGATGTCGGCAATGGCTTGGTGTAATCAAGATGTAAATGATCACAAAAATGTATTAGTAAAACAGGTGATAATTAATTCTTTATTAAAATATAAAATTGTATCATTTTGTAAGGAAGAAATCATAAAATAAGGGGGGAATACACTAAAACTATTTAATATATTTTAAAAAATTAATAATACTTTTTAAATATATGAATTTTTCATGTAATGAGCGCAATATAAAAAAGTAAAAGAACGCAAGAAAACGTAATATATAAAAAAATACGAAGAACGCAAAACTAGAACTGAAAGAAACAGGTTGAATAATTTTCAATGAGGTAATTTAAAAATTAAATTAAGCAATTTTATGCCAATTGTTAAAAAAAAGTGCATGAATACATCAAGCATACGTTCTGATTTAACATTTAATTGCTACACAGAACTGAAAGTAATGTCAGACAACAGTTCAAGAGTCTGTCGCACATTTTAGCACAAAGGATTTATTTTAAATTTAGATAAATATGTATATAGAGAATAGGTGGTGGAAGGTGATTTAACAATCAGTTTTGTAGAAGTAATAGTTCTTTTCTAAGAAAAAATTTCATCCATCAATTGGGCAAAAGCAGAACTTCATTTCCGAAATCAGAACTACTGCAATCCTGCGAAAGGCCGCTAGGAAAAGTAAATAAAAATAAGTATATAAACAATAAATAATATTTAATTAAAATTAAATAAAGGCATAAATCTATAAAACATTAATAAATTAAGTTAAATTAATGATAAGTAGTTAAATGGTAACTAAAAATACCGTACCTCACCTTTTTTGGAGCTCAGACTTGAATCATGATTTCATACAAAAAACCGGGATATGTGGTCAAAAATGGCTCATTAAGGGGTACAGGCTGCTGTTGAAAGGTAGGTAAAAGCAATCTGCCGGTATAAATTGTGCCCGTGTGATTTTTAAACATTCTCTACACGAAGGCGGAGTTCACCGACATGGATTTTTATCTATGGGGTTGCAACTGGATACTGAGAACACCACCTAGAGTACAATCTAGGTGGTCTAGGTGGCGTTGATACTGAGCCTGAGCAGCTGCTCAAAGGAGGTACTACTCGGAAATCATTCTTTGTATTAGTTTTTCCATTTTAGTCACAGGCACATGCATAGAATGCATGCTGACGAGCTCCGCTTTCATGTAGTGATGCGCACTGCTCAAAATTCTCTTGAAGAATGATGATTTATGCCAGCAGAACGCTTTCACTTACTGCTCAGCATCCCCATACGCAGTGTTTCAACCCAGTATTTTTGCATACGCATTCCATTACAAAATCTGCGTATTTCATTCTTCGCCTACCTGCTTTTACATGTTTTAAGGATATTTTTAAATCACCCAATATGCTTCGGGGACAATTTAATTTTATGTAAAAAAAAAAAAAATGTTAAATGATCTTGATTTTTCATGCATTTTTTGTTGCTATGTATGAAAACCAGTCATTCCAAAAATAAGCTTTTGCTTCGGAACCAAAAGAAAAAAAAGAATTATGCAGCAATGACTTAGTAATTCATTAACCAACATAAGCTGCGTATCTAATATTAGTTTTATATTCATATAGTTTTAATAAATGATGAATTAGTAAAATTTACATGCATGCACAACATATAAAAAAATCTGAACATGTGTTGATGATTATTAACTGACTCATTTATTAATTTTCTTTTATTTTATTTTTAACGTATCTTTTATCACAAATTAATGAATTTATTAAATTGTTCCTCTGAATTTTAAAGTCATTACAATTTTTCATTTTTAATATATCTTTTGTTACAAACCTATTGTGTATTGATTTATTAATTTTTTTCCTCCGGGTTTTGAACTGGTTAAAAAAGTGAAATGAAATAAATTAGAACATTATACGGAACATTAATGACGCATAATATGCATAGTTCAGTTCTTTCATAACAGAATGAAGATTAATTGATGGTGTGATAGAAGTCCATCTTACAACGATCTTTGAAAATCAGACCCTCCTAATAAAAGGGTAATCCTCAAAACCCAGTAATTTTCAAAACGTATACTTCTTGCCCGTTCCCCAACTCTGATTTCCTACCATGTTTTCAAAAAAAAAAAAAAAAAAAAAAAAAAACTATTATTATAGGACTGTAAAAGAAGAAAGGCTAAATTGTGCGTTTGAAAGGAAGAGCGGGGCATCCACAAAGAACAAGCAGAGGGAGAAACGGGGTATTTGATAACGTCATAGGCCATCGACGCTCGAAAGCCTGCCGCGATTGCAACCTTAAAAATTATATGAGTAGTATCTTATACTTAAACTTTGTAAAGTAATAGGCTTTTAGAAGAAACGCCTTTCAATGCATTTCTTTGCAATTATTTTTGCATTTCTTTCTTCGTCTTTCTTTGATGAGCTTCATAAGATTGCAACACTCATTTTTTTGTACAATTTGTCACCTCACGCTGTGCATTGCTTCATGCTTGCTGATACTCAGTATCAAAGTCTTCTCTTTGATTAAACTTCCAACACGTTCTTTTCAATTTAATTTATAAATATTTTTCATTATTATAAATGAACTGCAAATTTATACAGTGGCTCATATTTGTTTTCGGATTTACTTTTTTGAAATATATTTGCATATATTTTGTATTAAATATTGAAAGACTCCAAATTTTTACCAGTATATTATTATTTTTTTTTTCAAAAAAACTTGCAAATTTTGTATTAAATTTCATTAAGTTCTTGTGGGTGTTTTTGTTTCAATGATTTTTTATTAAATAGATGCATATATACATATCTATGTAAATAAAATGTACTCTAATAAACTTAATTTTGTTGAATATATGTTTTTCAGTATTCAATAACACGAAATTCTTTTAACGCGAAAAAATATTTCAATCACCTCAGTTTCGTGTTAAATGATTTTCACTGCATTTAGTAACTGATATTTGTAAATAAAATTGAAAAACACAAGCTTTCGAAAGCTAATGTGAGCCACTATATGCAATTTCTAAGGAGATATTTCCATTGAAAATGATAGCATTCGAATAAAAACTCATTATACCGTATGCGCTCGTGTAATGTCCGCACCCCAAACCTAAAAAATTTCTTACTTTAAAAAAATATTTTTTTAAACATCGCCTTTTCCCCTTTAGTCAATAAACATCTTTAAAGAAAGAATATGCATTTGTTTTGTCTTTGGTTGGCGCCAGGATGGAAAGCAGAGACTTTCCTTGCATTCTGGTGCAGCTGTTATTCAGTCATAACATCGGCGCCAGCAATCCACTCGGCAGACGCGATAATAAATGAAGGCACTCCAAACAGGTTTTTACCACACTGGCTTCCATGAAATACTGTTTTATAATGAAATTACTTTCCCCTCCTTCCTCCTTGGAGCATTCGCATATTTCAAGCTTTCTCTTTTCATTCAAAGTAAAGAGCAGAAGCAAGAGTATACAAGGCGGACGAAAAGTGTGTGCGCAATTGGAGCAAACAGCGTGATCAACTGGCGGCAACGAACAAAGCAAGACGTGCGCTTCGTGGTTCGAAATGTAGTTTCCGAAGTTAGAAAAAAAGTACTTGAGTGCTCAAGGGTACGCAGCACTTTAAAAGTTAATGTATTTCCATCTTCGCCTATGTAACAACTTGGTAAATCTTAATCCTAGAAGTCTCTCAAATCCTTCATATAAGATTAGTAAGAAGAAGAAAGAAAAATACTTTTACTTGGTGTTAAGTATTTTTAATTAAAATAAAATTTTAAACATGCATTTAACGGAGAATTAATTTTAAAATACAATTTTTAAAAATAGTATTTGATTGTTGGTGTTTCACGTATTGCACCAATTGCGTTCTCTCTCTCTCTTTTCTTTGTCTTTTTTTAGTACCCGGATAAAGTACGAAATGACCTTATAATCGAATACATTTATGACACACACATAAATTCTAATAAATGACTTTATAATTAGAACGACTGGTTATCTGAAGCTGTAAAATCTTGACTAAGCAGACGTCGGAAATATTCATTATATTTATTAAAAGATGCAAAACTAAATTATTTGCATTAGAAACTTGAGGTTCATTTCTTCAATACAAATTGACAAAGTAAATTTGAATAATAATTCAAATTTTTATCCTATTTTCATAGAATGTTTTTAAATAAAGCAAGTATAGCTGAGGAAGATTATTTCAAGGGATAGCGTAGTTAAATAATAAATATGGAATATCATCCTATCTAGAAAATTTAGACTTTGGCATTCAGGCCTGCCACAAGTTGATATTAGTAATCTAAGTTTAATAAAATCTTTTAAGAAGTTTCTTCGTTTTCTTGGCAACAAAAATTGTCAATATAACGCTTTCTAAAGTTTTGAATAAAAACGTTTAATTTAAGGGGGTGTAGCATTCGAAAGATTCGAATGACAAGAAAGCACGAAAAATCTAGTTTTCAAATCTCAGATCTTTTGAAAGATTCATTAATTTCAATTATTTGAATATTTATCCTTAAATAAAGGAATAATAAGTATAGTCCTTAATAAAATGTTTCATAAACAATCTTTATCCCAATTTAAATAACACAAATTCCATTATATCATTATTTTTTTAGTAGAAACAGCTTGTACTTTACAGTGTAAGTCAAGCCCATTTATGTTTTCGAACAATATAAGAATTAGCCTCATTATCTGAACGAATAGTTATCTGAATCTGTAAAATCTTGATCAGACAGATGTCGGCAATAATTATAGAAAACATTTGGAAATAATTTCCAGATGCAATGAGGGAATGTTTTAGAAAATCTTCAGATCAATATTCCTCTAATACTCAATAATACTCGTATAATCTTTGGATGTCTTTTGGACTTTTCGCACTGGGAAGTCTTGCAATCTGGTATCATCCAGTTATGCTATCTTGCCTCCGTCTTTTCTTGCTTCTTCTCTTCACTTTTCTTCTGAATGAAAAAGAAAAGAAAAAGTAAAAGAAATTCTGTTTTGCGAGAGTTATTGCGTACAACTACGCCACCTGAAAGAAAATAATTGTACTTTTAATTAAAGACATCTGTTTAGAAAAAAAGTAAAACAACAAGTCTATTTGCTGAGAATTATAACATTAGAAAACTTCACTGCTTTCTCATGAATGAGACTCAACTAACAAAATTATTCTCTTGTGTAGGGGCCATCTTGAAATTGTGCCTTCCTGGCGCCGATCTTGGTATTAAAAAAGAATCGCCAAAAAACAAGGGGCACCCAATTGTAAACTTTTACCAATATTTCTTTATTGCAAACTCAGAAAAGATAGATTGCTTAATATTTATCGATTAAATCAATATTAAATAACTGCGAGTATTATTTGAATACTGTAAAAAATATACAGTGAAATCTTTTATAGCAATTAAGAAAATGAACAATTCAAAAACGAAAAACATTTCTGAAATCATAATTACAAAATATTATATTGAACATGTTGTATAAGACAACCGTTTTCATAGAAGATCATCGTCTTAGTGAGTTCTTATTATATATATATTATATGGGTAATGTACAGGAGTGTCTATATTTTCTTTCCCAAGGAGTATAAAATATTCTTGAGATAGCTCTGAATACAAGGTTAAAAATTTAAATACCAAATATCGTTTAGAAAACAGTATTAGTAACACCTATGATGTTAGACTTCTGAATTAGTAAGGGTTGTTTTGATCTGCCGATAATGGCAAAGCACGCTAGGGCAGTCTGCTTTAGAAGAGTGATGCCTTCTTGGAAGCTTTATAAAGGGAACCGGCACTCGTATCCACGTTACACATAGGAAATTCCACGAAAACTCACATGCAGCCAGCCCGTTCTCAAGGATTTGAACTCTGGTCGAACTGCCAATGTTCAGAGATTTCATCGCTCAGCCGTTGCTGAGCTCGTACTACTAAAGGGATTTGTCATCCCCATACCTGCATACACTTTAGTCAGTATCTATGCACTTGTAAGAATTACATATTAAAAAAATTAAATCTAGCTATTTTTCTCGAAGTCATGCTTCTTCTTGACTTCTTTACATTTGTTCGTCCAGATTGTCATATTTTTATTTTTCACTTTTTTTCAAGTGAAATTCTATTAATCAGTGGCGCAGATTGAGCTTTTGTTGTCCGGAGTGGTCCCTGAATTTGCCGCTTCTCTAGATACCGAAGAAAATAGCTAAAAAAAATGTCAAAATGATACGTAGGTAAATAACTACGTTTACTTTTCACATAAAACTTAAATTCCAACATTTCAAAATTGCTTTATTATTTTTATTGATTTTATTATTATTACTGCATTATTATTATTACTTTATTATTACATTATTATTAGTAGTAGTAGTCCAAAGGGGCTTTGTCTCTGAAGCACTACTGTTTTCGTTTTGCGATTTTGCGTTAGTTCACTATAAATGTCCGTTTCAATTTTCAAACTGTTGCCACCAAATGTTAGAGTCCTGCATTATATTTGAAGAAATTAAATAATGAAAAATCTGCATAAATGTATGAATATTTTTCGCATTGTGATAAAACAACGGTACAGAGAGCCATCGAATTTAGGATGACGTAATCAATCCTCCTACGAATATGGGCATGTGGAAGCCCAAATTTGAAATTTGGAATTTGTTTTATTATCGATTTCAGATTTTGTTAAACTTTAACGAATTTTTGATTAACAAACTCAAGAATTTCAAAGCGAGTCATGGCAACGTTGTACAGAAAAAACATTTTTATCTCCAGTGCTTGAGACTCTGTATCGGAAATTCTAAAGATAGGCTCAATTTAAAACTATTTTGCAATATTGCTCTTGACCTGAATTTTATGGTTCAAGTGCGAAGAACGTGATATTTAATAAATAAAGGTAACATACAAAATGTAAAAAAAACGCCCCTTTGGACGTAATTTAAAATCTGAAACCTTTCAGGTTTTTACTTATTTATTTATTTGTTATTATTATTATTAGTCCAAAGGAGCAATTTGCTCAGAAGGATTATTAATTTCGTTTTGGCATTTTGCGTCGATTCACGAGAAGCGTTGTTTCACTTTTCAAATTGTTGCCAACAAATATTAGAGCCCTGTATTCTATTTAAAGAAATTAAATAATGAAGAATCTGAATGAATGTATGTATGTTTCTCTCATTGTGACAAAATAACGGTACCTAGAGCCATCAAAATTTGAATAACGTTATCTTCCATAGAATATGGGCATGTGGAAGCCTTAATTTGAATTTGAAATTTGTTTTATTATCGATTTCATATTTTATAACACTTCAACGAATTTTTGATTAACAAACTAAACGATTTCAAAGCGGGAAATGGCAACACTGTGCTGAAAAAAAAAAAAAAAAAAAAAATTATCTCCAGCGCACGAAACTGTGTATCGGAAATTCAAAAAATATGCTCAATTAAAAATTATTTTGCGATATTGCTATTGAACTGAATTTTATGTTTTGAATGCGAAGAACATGATATTTAGTGAATAAAGATAATACACAAAATGTTAAAAAACGACCCTTTGGACCTAATTTAAAATCTGAAATTTTTCAGAGTTATTATTGTTTTGTTGACAAATTATCAGGGACACTGTGAAGGTTTGCTTCATTATTGTCCAGCTGTTATTATATAGACAGTATCTAAAGTTTTCTTAAATGATAATACACATTTTTAGATCTTGAACACTTACTAAGTGATTTTTTTTTTCACAACTAGCAAGTAAAAGTTCTTTGTTTCGTTTTTCCGAGCAATAGCAGAAATAAAATATTGAAATATATTTCTCTTAAAGAGGAATTCTTCCTTATTAATGTCAAACGTGATAATAATTCAGTTGCTAATCGAATTTCTCTTTGGAAAGTTTTCTTGAAGTAAGAAAAGGTGTAACAAGAGTATATAGCTGTCAAAATCACTTGTTGGTGTCTCTCAATATCTTATCTAGTGTAAAATCTATTTTTCTTGTCAATTTATTTCCATAAAGAACTCAAAATTACTTTTTCTTCAGTTCCTTGGACGATCCAAATGATTAGCCTCCATAAAGTAATGTTTCAAGTGAAAATCTCATCCCCCAAAAATGCCTGGGACGAACGGCCCCCTTTATATCCACCTCCTTAGTTAAAAAGTAGTAGCACTGTTAGTTTACAAAGACTGCTGTTAAGAAAGATTTCAGTACTACTTCCATAATTAGATTATGTATTTGGTATAAAAAGGTTAATTCAATTTGTTTAATAGTTCATAAATTATAAATATATGATGCTTAATTTGCTCTCTACATAACCACTCTGTGAAAACGTTGAAAGACATATTTGAGAAAAGCTAATAATATAGAAAAAATATATTAAGAAAAAAGCAGACATAATAAATGCTTATAAAAAATCGCTACCAAGAAATGCTGCTTTCGCTTAAGTACGATTCACATAACCAAAAATATTTATAAATACAATGAATGCTACTATTGGAATCATCTTCCCAAAATGACCGCATCCGAAAGTGAAAAGTTTTTTCGAGAACATAAGTAAACATAAGTAAACATCAGTATAGAATATAAATCCAAGGCGATGTCTTCCACCGAATATCAAAATCACTGGGTCTCGTTGGTAGTCAACAGTGAGAAGGGTTCACCACATTGTATTCTCTCTCTGAAAGTTGAATCCTTTAACATCAGTGTAAAATACATAATACAGCAAATAAATAAATTAAGAATAAGGATAATTGTGAGTAGTTAAAAATAAATGAAGTTTCATCAATCACAAATAGAGACAAACTGAACTGAATTTCATTGAACTGGAAGCCACATTAATTTGACAATTAGTGATGCTTCCAATTTTTTGCATCATTAAAAAGGCAAAATCCGAAACGTATTAATTTTTAGAAACCTTCTAAAATTTACTCACGTATTTTTGTAATTCTTGCGGTCACAATCGTAAGGCAGATATTTTAAGTTAAAAAATAAGGTATATTTGAACAAAATAAAATAATTTGCGTTCTGTAAATTAAATATAAATTAAATGATGAAATCCTGAAGATTGATTGAAATAGCTTTTTAAAGTCCATTTAAAAACTCATCCCTCACTTTTCAGTCGTTCCAAAGAATAAGATTTTCTTGAAGTTTCACAGCTTAGAACTCTCCAGTCCTTATTAGGAGACAGGCCAACCAGCGGCCGAGCGGTAAAGTTGCTGAACATTGGTAGTTCGGTCCGAGGTTCGAATCCCGCGAACGGGCTGGCTGCATGGGCGTTTTCGTGGTTTTCCACATGTGTAACGTGTATAGAGCCAGATTTCCTTAGAAAGTCCTCCACGAAGGCAGCCCTCCCCTTAGGCAGATAGTCCTAGTGTGCTTTGCCGTAATTAAATATGCCATACCTTATTAGGAGACATTCTTAGACAGCTTAGTGATAAAAGCATTAAACGCAGTACTTCAAAAGTATTGATTCCTTTTACTGCCATTGTTTCAATAGTATCTGTTATTCTGGGTGTGGAGCAACTTAAAAAAAAAAAAAAAAAAAATGGAATATTTTCAAAGTACTGCGAAATGTCCAGCATAACCTTTACTTACTGAAATTACTTGGAGATTACAGCCAAATTAGGTGTTAGAAAGTGTCAGTCGAAAAAAAATTTTCCTTTAATTAGTTATTTCAAGCAAAAGCATTACCTCAATGAAGAACCGTCAATGGCTGAAAGGGTGAGACCGCTAAACAAAAGATTTTCGAATCCGGGCGAAAGAGTTGCCAACATAGGTGTTTTTGTGGCTATCCACATTGGTAACGTCAACATGAGCAAGTATTTCTTAAAAAGGCCCTCCACGAAAGCATGCTTCGACTTAACTAGCTAGTCCTTATGGTGCATATGGTTTAATACTGAAATTACTTTTTATTTGTGTGAAACAAAATGCATTACCTATTTCTTTTCAACTAAATGTTTACTTAATGTCTTACAAGTAAACGCATTCAATTAGTTTAATTTATAGCTTACTAAGAAGAGTTACGAAATTTAAAACGAATCAATGAAAAATCGTATTTTGAGAATAATAGCTCTTTTGGGCTAAAAATCTAATAGAATTAACATTTTAACGTTCGCCCAAAAGGGCTCGTCTAAAGTTTAATATATTTTATCAGTAAAGATTCTCAACAGAGATGGTCCAGATGGATCAGCGAAACATTTTATAGAATATTAAATAAATATGCATATAGATGTTATATATAATATCGGAACGAACATGAGATGAAGGATATATAGCATAGATATAACAATGAATCTATACAACATAGAAACGTTATATATCTTCTGTGACATGAATACATTATATATAAAAGTTATACAAAGTGAAAAATATTTATATATAAATTGATAAAGTATTTAATACAATTCCATAAAAATATTTAATAATTTCATTTAGGTATACCATGATCAATCTGATTATAGAGTAAAAAAAATAATGCTCTTAAGATTGCATTCATTGCTTTTAAATAGCTGAGTTTGTTAATAAATAACAGATTAAATTTGAAAGACAAATAGCTTAGGTTTTCCCGAATAGGAATATTCCGATGAAAAGCGAAAAAAACTCATTTACAATGTACGACGTTTAAAGTAAATAAATGCAAAATCGTCTTTCGAGATTAATAGCCATTTAGAGCTAATAAAAGTTTTTGTAAAATATGCTTTTATATAAACCTTGTAAAATAATTAATGAAGTAAAATTTTAGAGAAATGTATACGAGCACTATAAAAGTAGTGTGATGTAATAACATCATAATCTTGAAACTGAAGAACGAATGCTTACTCTTCTGTTTCACATAGTAGCATATTTTTAAAAAATGTAGAAAATCACTCAATAAATATCTTTATGTCATTAATATATTTTTATTTGTTTTAAAATAAGACGAAGAGTTCGTTTTATAACTGTCAAAATTTCAAAAACTTTCTAACAGATATATTTTAGATGTTGAAATTTTAAAATCATGGACGTCAAAAGTCGAAAAAACCTGATCAGTTTTGCAAAAATTCAGGAAAATTTAGAATTTATGTTATAAATTTCATATAAGTTTCATTTAAAATGTTTTTGTCACTCTATACAATGATGCAACCAGTAAACATTTAAGGTCTTTGTTTGGTTCGTTGAATGAGAATATGTACGAAATAACGTTTCAGTATTAAATTGGAAAAAAATCTAAGTTGAATTTTGAAAACATCGCTTCACGACATTGAAGTTTCATCCACCAATAGTGTGCGTACGATATTTGACCTCGATAACTTCTGAAGTACTTTATAAATCAATAACAAGCTTTTGACCATAGTGACAATAACCATAAGTGAGCTAAGTAAATGCTTATAAAAATAGAAAAGAAATATAAATAAGTCTGATTTTATGAAATCAAGAGTTAATTTTTTTAAGAAAATTTAAGATTACAAGATTAGGTACGACACCTCAAAGAGCTCGCTATTTTAAAGTTTCAAAAAAATATATTTAAAAATTAAAATATTTTTATTTTAATTTTTTAATACTTTGTAACTAATATAAATAGATAAATATGGATTTATAAATCGCAAAATTTTAAAAAACTGCTATCTTCGAACAGTAACTTCAGTTTAACTCTTCAAATAATGTTAAACTAAATGATTGCTATTAGCCTGCTTGTTTCAAAACAAATACCCTAAGAATTCAAAAACACAGAACATAAAATCAGAGGTTTAAAATAATCTGTTAAAAATATTAATGCCAAATGTTAAAGGGAGGATAAAACTGTTAATATAATTATGTCTTCTTGTTTGCACGATTCCTGTTTGTGCGGTTGTCAAAAGCTTTTCCATTTAGGCAAAAGCATCAGTCTTCATTACCCCCTTGGACCCTAGCCCCCCTCCCCAAATATGAAGAAAATAAAAAAGTTTCAATTTAAAAAAAATGATTTATTAGATAAAAAATGAAAAATATTTACGATCTCAGAATATTTGCATGAATGACACCAATTCTGTATCTGAAAGGGGAGACAGATGTTGAGACTTTGCAACGATTTTGATAGTGGCTAAAAGATCGCTTCTTATTACATAAAGTTTCGTTTATGCAAATCCAATAAACTACATTTTTCCTTTTTCTCTTTCTTGAATCTAAAGATTTCGGGTAAGAGACTAAATTCAGACACGTCGATCGAGGTGACCACTAACTTATTCGCAAAGAAACTTCCCAGCTCTGTTAACCACTCATACCCTGAGGAGAATGTTGTGAGAAGGAACCACATTCTCCGATTTCTCAAGACCAGGAAGAATTTTGAAAAACTCGGAAACAGGACTAATAAATTATCATTATATGAAGACTTTTGAGCTTTTTAATAAAGAAAAGCTCCATTATTCAAACCGTAGCAGTGCATTTATTTTATTGGATCACTTGCGTTAAATGTTTCTCTAAGTGGCAATATTTTTAATTTTTCTAAACTAAGAAATCACCTTGAATGAAAACAATAAAATGAATGAATGAAAGAATGTAAACAATAAATACCTCTTAGACGTTTTAAAAGACTTAATTAAGCCGATGAAGAGAAATAAAGTGATCTCAAGAACTATAATTCCGGATAACTAGACGTCTGTCTATAGTGCGTTACAAACTACAATTATACAATTACAGAGTAGTCGCAAATAAAATAACAAAAAAAAAAAAAAAAAAAAAAAAAAAAAAAAAAAAAAAAAACTTAAGCTTACATTTATTACTGAAAAGAATTTTCTTCCTAGGTGGAAATTTTTTCCCCGTAATATTCACTTGTATGTCAGCATTTAAAACATCGCCTCGACAAGTGTTTGAGAAAAACTATCACATATCTTTTAATAAACTAGCTTAGTCACTAACGTTTTAAGCTACAACAGACTTTTGGCAGGGTTAACTAACTATGTTTGAACTTGCGAAAAACTAAGCATTGCAGTTTTTCTTAGAAACAGTAACTTCTTTGGCAAGGGACACTATTTATAAATACGTGAATGCATCCCAATAGGTAACTGCTCTACTTTAACATCTTTCCCCAAACTTTTCAAAGGTGCTCCTTATATTTGAGATTTGTGTTATTATTGATAATATTTGCCTTGATTTATATTTATCGGCACTTAGTTGTTCATTGAAAAACGATTTTAACTTATTAAACATCATTAAATTAAACGCCATCATTAAACTTCAATTCTATTCGCGAAACTATAGGTTTCGCGAATAAATATGGGTTGTAATGACAATGAATAGAAATAAATATGCAATGAGACTTCTCTAAGACAATCATCCACGGCCTTAGATGATTTTCCCAGGTGGTCTTCTTAAAGAGATGATGATCAATACTGATATCTATTTTTGTTCTGAGAAATATTGGTCATTTTCAGATGTGACTGCCTTAGGGAGATGGTCGCGACGAGAGAATTTTCTTGTTTCCGCATTTGAAATAAGAAGCACTGTCCCAATTTTGCCATTATAAGCATGTATAACATTATCTTTCCTTTTTCTATACAATTATACATTTCCATTTTCCGTATTAAGTTACGCTACGGCCTCATTAATCATTGATGCAGTGTAGCCGAGCGCCAACTCAAAATCCTTAGCACATGGTTTATTTATGAATTTATAAGAGTTTATAATTTATCTACAATTTGCATGTTTCAGAAAAAATATGCAGAGAAATTCACATTGTGACCACCTCTCTAAGACAAGTACATTTGAGAATATAACGTATTTTCACCCTTCTTTCTGCATTCCTTCGTGGTGTAACGGTAGCACACTTGACGCCTATTCAAGAGGTCAAGGTTCGAGGTGACCATTTGACCTTGACCTGGAATTTCTCACATCTCCTGATTCAAAATTACCTAATGACTCTACAAAACTCATCAGTATTTCTGAGAATATAAACACACATCGGCGTTAAACGTGACCTCTCTCAGACGACCACCTCCAAAGAAGACCAAAATCATCTGGAACCCTGAGGGGTCGACTTAGAGTGGAGTTACTGTTTATCATTTTTTATCACTTTTACTTCTATTTTTATTTTTAGCACTATATCTAATTGATATAGTTAATAATATGCCTACCTGATAAATTCTTAAACGTTTACGCCATCAAAGTATGTAACAAAAACTATTCTTTATTCTTGGTCATGTAAAGTGTATCTTCTCTAAGACAAGATCCACTGGTATCAAACGATTTAACGACTCAAACGACAAACGCAGAGGCGACCGCATTAGAAAGCTAGCATACCGTTATTTATTTGTCTTCGGAGAAATACTTATCACTTTCAGATGTGGTTTCTAAAGGAGATGGTAGCGAATAGAGAATCCATTGTTGCACATGCATTTATTAAAGAAAAATTATTAATTGCATTTGTTTGCTTATTTTTTTTCATTCGGTGCGACAAAAAAGTGCGAGTAACATCTGCTTATGTAGAGGCATGCCTTCATAAAGAACTTTCTAATGAAAGTTGATCCTATTTGTAACCCACATAGAAAAGTGCTAAAAACACCCATACACCATGTCGCTCTTGGGACCTAAATCCGTGTCGAACTATACGAAGCCATAGCCCTAGACGGTCATTGCTGGGCATGGCCAATCACCAACCGTCTGGTAATGCATTTCTTTTTGAATTTATTTTTATGGAAATTTTGCACGAAAAACGAAATTTGGCGTTATTTTCCACATAATCATTATAGGTAACAAAATTTAGTGATGCTTTTACTAACTAACCTTAAAACGTTTTATGAATACAGTTCTTATGACTACTTTTCGTAGACGATCGCTATCGAAAATAACTGGCATTTCTCAAAATTTAAATAAGCATTAATACTGAACGTGACTAAGACAAAAGAACCAGTGGGAGCTGAGAGTGGTCATTTTAAAGAGAGCGTATTACCTTAAATATTGATAAGCTCTGAAACAATAATGATACTGTTTACGCAGATTTGGACAATTGAAAGTATACGATCTCTCTCACGAGTACCGCCTTCCTCAGACTATCGTCTCTGAAAGTGACCACTATTTTTCAGTACACAAATACGATGAATCTTCTCGAAACCGACCAACCACAATTTCAGATGACTTCGGTCTCCTGTGGACGTGGTAGTTTTAAAGAAGTGATATTCAGTATTAATGTTATTATGCTCTCAAAAGTATGTATCACTGCCAGATGTGTTCGTCTTAGAAAAGTGGTTTAGAGCTGAGAGTATCGGTACGCTGTAAGTATTCGCATGGAACATCCCCTGTTTCAGAAGACCACATCTTAGCAGAAGACCAAAACTGTCTGGACTTAATGGTAGTTTGGTTTGGAGAGGATTCACCGTGATTATTAAATATTTCTTTAAGGTTGCTAATAAAACAACAAAAACAAGGTTTGCAAGCTTTATTTAACTCATTCATGGTGTTTATTCTAGTGCTAAAAAATTGTGATCGATTTTTTAAACTATTTTCTGATAAGCTATTGAGTTGAAATTTTGAAAACACTCTTTATAGATGATGATGTAATACGGTGACGGCATTTGTTTGACGGTGACGGCAGTCTCAAAACGGCATTTTGCCTTGAATCACTAAAAGCGTTGTATCACTTTTCAAATTGTTGCCACCAAATATTACCACCCTGTATTACATTTAATAAAATTAAATAATGAAAAATTTGCATGAATGTAGGTATGTATGTTTCTCGCTTTGTGAAAAAACAATGGCACTTAGAGCCATCAAATTTTGAATAGTGTAGTCCTTCACCTGAATATGAGCACTTGGAAGCCCAAATTTGAAATTTGTTTTATTGTCTATTTCATATTTGTAAAATTTCAATAAAATTTCAAAATTTTTGATTAACAAACTCAATGATTTCAATGGGATCAACAGCAATACCGTAGGGAAAAAAACATTTTTATTTCCAGCATTCGATGCTGTCTATCGGAAATTCTAAAGATATGCTGTTTTAAAATATTTTTAGTCCAAATGCTCCCGAAACTTGTATATGCGTGTAAATGTAAAAAAAGCCCCTTTGGGAAAAGGAAAAAAGGAAAGAGAGAGAAATCTGAGATTTCTCTCTCTTTCCTTTTTTCATTTTTTTTAATAGTGATATCATTTTTTGTATACATTTTAGATTGATAGACGAACTAAAAATCTATGAATTGGACTCTGAACTATGGGATGGAGCAGAAAAACAAATCTTTTACATCAAATTTGTGTGAAATTTTTAATGTAATTTCTAATTTTTTGGCGAATTCGAAAATCGCTCGATTTTTGTTTTCATTATTTGATGCTTATTATTTTTTAATTTCAATGTCTAAAAATGCACTTGTGTAATATTTGTAACGTTTTGAAATTTTCACAACTTAAAAAAAACAAACTATTTGTTTTTATTTTAAACAAGAATGGTAAAAAGATATTAAGAGTGAAATTGTCTAGACTATTTTAAACAATATGCTTGCAGTACGAAGTAGAAGGATATTTGTTTTTCCTTTGCACATCGCTTGGAAATATAGTTTCAAGGCTTTGATATCATTACGTCACACAGATTTATTTTTTTCCGCATAGATTTCTAAAAAAAAAATTATGTTTTATAGATTACTTATTTCATTCTCCTTTCTGTAAAGAACTACTTGCAAAAAAATTAAGTTGGGCCATTTTATAAAGGCTATTTTTATACCGCTATTAATAGATAAAATTGGCATTTACAATTAATTGCATTTTATTGATCTGAGAAACAACAGCGTTTAAGAATTGATTAGTATTTAAAATTAGTTGAAATGAAATCTACCGCGTTATTTTTATTTTTTGTAATTTCATTATTTTATATATATACTTTTCAGTATTTCATGTCAAAAGTTGATTTTTTAAATTTTTATTGCGATATTGTAATGTTATGATCTTTTACGAAACATTAAAATTCTAACATCCGAAAACTTATATGATGAAAAAATTTTTAATTTTCAGACGTTATAAAACAAATTATTCGTCTTCTATTAAGAAACATTGGTTAAAAAATATTAATTAGACGACTTTCCAGATTTATTTATTTATTTATTTATTTATTTTATTATTAGCCGCATTTTGGTTACTATGGTCAACACTTTGCCATCGAATTTTGAACTATTTTTTGATAAGCTTGGAGCTTAAATTTTGAACATAATTAAAATTTAATTTGGAACGATTTTTTGCCCATAAATTTTTTTAACGAACTGAAACTATCAGAGTTTTACAGTTACCAACATCAGGAATCTTAGAAAAAATCCTTTAAATAAATAGTATAATTTCATAATCCCCTGAGAAACGAATAATTATTATAATAAAATTGCCTATTAATAAAATTGCATTTTCAAAAATACAAGTTATATCTTTCTAAATATATCAAAGGCGCCCCAAGCTTATATTTTTCGTGATATAAAATTGCAAATTAGAGTTGTAAATTATTTACTTTGTTATTCCCGTTACACTATATGATATTTTCCCTTACTTTTAGTTCATTAATTAATTTTAATTTTAAATCAGTGTCTATTTTATAAACTTTTAATTTATTTGTTATGTAGAAGCAAAAGTATTATTATGATTTACTACCAACAGCTTAGAACTTTTTATATTTAATTTATGTTCCGACTTTTACTTTTTTTTGACTTACTGTCAATTTATTACTTAATTTACTGTTAATTATATATAATATACATTTGTATCTATGTTTTTTTTCATTTTTTAATCACCTTTGATAAAACAACTTTTAAACTTCTTTTCATTTATAAAATAATCAACAGGCGTAATATATGTGTGTATGTGTGCATTAAAATTATTTTGAAAATAATAAACTTTTCTTTCGTATTACATTAAGAAGAGAAGCATAAGAAACTGTACGTGAAGAGAATAAAAAAAAAAGGAATTCTTATTTGTCAGGAGTGGGGTTCGAACCCACGCTCTCTTTCGAGAACCAGAGCTTAAATCTGGCGCCTTAGACCGCTCGGCCATCCTGACCCTACACGTTATACCTGGTAAACCCACAATAAGGAAAATTATTAGGTATTGTCAGGTCTTAAATCTTTTAAAAGGCTAGAGTTTAAGATCATAAAAAGAATTAAAATTGATCATTTTATTTTTATACCGATGGAAAACTCATTATTAGTGCTGTAAATTTAGATATTTAGTGCTTAATAAATGGGAAAAAATGCAAACAAAAGAATCTTTATGCTATGTGTTTAGACACTATGTAAATCATTTTCATAATTCCCATGAATACGAAAATAATTAGGGATCAAGTAGTAGTTTCATTTTACTGTTTGATGAGAATTAGAATTAATATTATTCTTTTCAAAATCATATCTTTTTCTGATTGCTACTTTGTTTCTAAATTATTACGATAAGCATTTGGACATCTGTGCACAGAATATTTTGTATGATAATAAGAGGTTTATTAAATTTGCTTCCTGCAGTACAACTCTCGATTACTTCTTTTTAAAATTATATTTTTTGCTAATTGCTACTTGGTTTACAAAATTATTACAATAAGTGTTTGAACATCTGTGCATAGAATACTTGTACGACACAAAAACTTTAAGTTTACTTCCTGCAATACAACCAAAATTTAACAAAAACCAATCAATGCTACTTGTAGGATCTCAGTAATACGAATATTTAAAAAACGCACATCACAACTGATAACTTTTAATTTCTCACAATCTCGGCTTCAGCTACCGCGACTTCTAACTAAAGAATTTGTAGGTTTATCTATATAAATTCTTTGTTCTATCCCTGTGCGCTAGGACGAATCCCCTAGGATGAATGGCCATGGAACATTTTGTGAACCCACAAGGCCCCCCTTTCATATGAAAGGTGCGGTTAACACACACAATTGCCGTATTTGTGCTGCTAAAAGTCTACAAATTCCATTACACTCTTCGCATGTAACGGTTTGGTGCGGTGCAACCTTCATTGTGGGTCCGTTTTTTTTTATCGAAGAACACAGCGTAGCGCCGCAGGGCCTGTGACATGCACCGTCATCGGTCAACGGTACGCTTCATTATTAGAGCAATCCGTTATTCCTGCTCTTCAGGTAAGGCGATGTGATACAACTACAGAGTTTATGAAGGAGGGTGCTCCTCCACACATCGCCCGATGTGTGAAACAAGTGTTCCAACACCATTTCGGTGACGGCAGAATCATCATCCGGCAATTTCCTACAGTTTGGCCCCTATATCCCCTAATTTGAATCTTTGCGACTTTTGGCTGTACGGATACCTCTAGGTTATGGTCTACCATGATCCCATCACATCTCTCTCCAACCTTAAAGAAAGCATAGAACGCCATGTGCGTAAAATTCCCCAGTTCATGCGACTTTCAACAGTCGAACATGCGATTTTACGCTTCCAGATACGCAGACAATGGTAAACATCATATCGAGCATGTTTTGTAAACTTTTGTAGATTATTTATATGTTCTCAATAAAGCTATGATACGCCACCTAAGGGTGGTTTTTAAAACTCATTTTTTTCCCTTGATAAAATTGCCATCATTCCATTCTGCCATTACCCAATTTTCATGTTATTCCGCTGTATAGATTTTGCTGCAGACTGCTCGTAAATTTCAAGTTTAATTATGGGCACCCTGTATATATATTTGGTGGTCGTGATACTTAATGCATGATATAATTAAAGAAAATAAGAGTAGACAATCTCCTATAACAAAAGAATATATTAAGTACTAAATTACAATTTAAATTACATTGCAGAGATCAACACAGAGGTCGGAACACAGTTCGTGCTAGCGTCGCGTACACTTGTCCGACGAGTAGTCTGAGTGAGTAATGACGTCGCTTTGCTGCTCCGATTAAGAACTGGATTTTACACGTGGCGCCATCTATTGAATAGAAGTTGAAGTATCTGTCGGAACGCCACAGTACTCCCTCCCCAAGTACCATCGGTACGTTATAAGTACTTTGGGTTAAATTTAACCTTTCTTCCAGATCTAGTAGTTTTAGGTTGCTCTTTAACGGGATGTAAGCTTTCTTCCGGGAGTGATGTTGATAAGGAAGTTGTTGGATCTTGCATTAGAAATGCTGGTTTGAGACGATCGATTCCAATCACTGATTGTTTGCCATTGCAGATGATGGTGAAATGTTTCGGTGTTCGTTTGACAACTTTGAATGGACCATCATATGAAGGTGTTAAAGTTGGCTTAATTGCATCGTTGCGCACGAATACGTGCGAAGATGTCTCAAGCGCAGGATGTACAAAATAGCTTGGCTGGTTATGCGAAGATGCTGGGGTTGGCGAGATATTGCTCATGGTCTCACGTAAACGTTGAAGGAATGTTGGAGGGTCAATAACTGGAGTAGATTCTGGGTGAAAGAATTCACCTGGCAGACAGAGGGTTGCACCATATAACATTTCGGCACAAGTGCTACCAATGTCTTCTTTGAATGCTGTGCGAAGACCAAGCAAGACTAGGGGTAAGGCTTCTGTCCAGTGTGTGCTACTGTGGTACTTCAGAACTTGTTTGAGAGATCGGTGAAAGCGTTCCACCATCCCATTTCCAGATGGATGGTATGGTGTTGTGCGAATATGGCGAATGCCAAGAAGAGAGGTGAGGGATGCGAACAAGTGACATTGAAATTGTCGGCCTTGGTCAGTAATGATGGTGGTAGGCATGCCAAATCTTGAAAGCCACTGGGAGATGAATGCTCGAGCTACAGTTTCAGCGGATATATTTTCAATAGGAATGGCTTCAGGCCATCTTGTGTACCGATCAATACAAGTGAGGAGGTAAGTGTAACCATTTGAAGGAGGCAATGGGCCAACCAAGTCTAAGTGCACATGATCAAAGCGTCTTGCTGGAAGGTTAAATTGTTGAATGGGGCTGTGTGTGTGACGGGATACTTTACACCGTTGACATCTAACACATGAACGAGTCCATTCTGTGATGTCTTTGCTGGCCAGACAAATCTGTCTGCGATCAGCTTTTTGGTGGCACGGATTCCAGGATGTGCCAAATTGTGCAAGGCATTAAACACTTCACGTCTAAAATTGACAGGAACATAGAGACGTATTCTATTGTTCTCTATGTCACAGTAAATTTTAAGCGTTGGATCAATGTGCAGCGGTTGTAACTGAAGGGAGGTTTGTGGATTTGAGATTAGGTTCTTGAGTTCCTCATCATGCAATTGAGCTTTTGCAATTTCAGAGAAATCTGGGGTAGTGAGGTTGATATTGTTTACCCAAGACAAGGCATCAGCGACACAATTATCAGTACCAGAGACATATCTGATATCTTTACTAAACTGGGCGATGAAATCCAGATGTCAACAAGGAGAATGAGACGAGGAAACATGAGTCAGAGTTTTTCCTAAAAGCGAAGGTTAATGGTCGATGATCGGTGAAAATGATGAAGTCATGTCCTTCCAAGTTGTGCCGGAAGTATTTAACAGCACAGTACACAGCAAGTAGCTCCCTGTCATATGTGCTGTATTTCCTTTCTGCAGTAGTAAGTTTTCTGAAGAATGCCATTGGGGAAAGTCCTTTAGTGGTATGGGCTTGAAGCACTGCTCCTATGGCCGTGTCAGATGCATCTACCATTATAGAGAGCTGATCACTAGGTGAGTGATAAGAAAGTGTGGCTGCATTTGCCAGATCGTGTTTGCATTGCACGAATGCTGCAGATGCAGATTCAGTCCAAGAAACAGCTCGTTAAACGTTTTTTTTTTTTTTTTTTTTTTTTTGCTATTCTTCAGAAACTCATGTAGGCAGGCTTGTGTTTTTGCAGCATTTGGCAGAAAGCGTCGGTAGAAATTTAACATTGCTAGGAAACGCTTCAGTTCAGAGATGGTTTTGGGCTGAGGTAGGTCGTTAATTGCTTTGACTCTTTCCGGTAAAGGTTTGACTCCATTCTGGGTGATAAGACATCCAAGAAAGGAAACTGAGGGTTGACCAAGTACACATTTGGATGGATTTAGTTTTAATCCATGATCTTTAAGGCGAGTGAAAATCTGACGCAGATGTTTAAAATGTTCTTCCGCATCTGTAGATGCAACCAGGATATCATCAAAATATGGGATGCAGAAATCGAGGCCAGACAGTACTTGGTGTATGAAACGCTGAAATGTTTGGCCAGCATTGCGAAGGCCAAATGGCATATATAAGTACTCAAAGAGACCAAATGGTGTAGTCACTGCGGTCTTGGGCACATCTTCAGCATGCACTGGGATCTGATGATATGCTCTGGCAAGATCGAGGGTAGAAAATATGTTTGTTCCATGAAAAAGATGGGTACAGTCTTGGATATGTGGGACTGAATATCTGTCAGGGACTGTGACGGCATTAAGTCGACGATAATCTCCACAAGGCCGCCAGTCACCATTAGACTTTTTAACCATGTGGTCGTGATGCTTAATGCATGATATAATTAAAGAAAATAAGAGTAGACAATCTCCTATAACAAAAGAATATATTAAGTATTAAATTACAATTTAAATTACATTGCAGAGATCAACACAGAGCTCGGAACACAGTTCGTGATAGCGTCGCGTACACTTGTCCGACGAGAAGTCTGAGTGAGTAATGACGTCGCTTTGCTGCTCCGATTAAGAACTGGATTTTACACGTGGCGCCATCTATTGAATAGAAGTTGAAGTATCTGTCGGAACGCCACATATACATATATACAGTAAGGAAGGACGTCGCCGAGATTGAATTTTTAAGATTTAAACTGAGACTTTAAGCCTGCCTAACAGTATAGGCCGAGTTTATTCATACAAAGAAATTATTTTCCAAGAAAATCTGAATATCTTAAAAATTTTATTTTGGATTTTAGCAATAATATTCCTATAGTCTGGCTTGTTGTTTGGCCTAGCTTTTAGTTTTCCATGTGGTAAGAATGTCTTTCCTTTGTCTTCTAAATCATTACATTACACTGATTTTAAATATTTATTATTCGACAATGACGACATCCATGTGTTTATGCAACGACTACACAAAAGATCTACAAGAACGTCAAAAATTCTCAAATCCAGAAATCGCCATGTTAGCAACTATCATCGACATATCAGTTTACTTTCCTTGTGTGTTACATGAACGACAACCATTTTCTTTAAAAATCATTCCCTTAAGCAAGGCTTATAAGTAAGCAAAATATCAGAATTGACTTCCACAGTCCCAGACCGATTTGGTGAGTTTATCATTTCCTGCTCATCTTTCCTTTCTTTTTCATTCCCTCTTTCATACTGCCATCTTAATATTGTTCTAATCGATTTTGGTTTTTCATGTTTCACGAGACTGCATGCCCGCAAAGTCATTGCTGGCCCTCCAGTGAGAGTGACAAAAACTACTGACCATTGAAAGTTCGACCCAAGTTATTCAAGCGAATGCACTAGCCATACGAGGATTTTCGTTACTTTTATCATATACAGTATTTCTCCCACTTTCCTAGCGTCCTTCGTGGTGTAGTGGTTCTGCACGCTGGGCCGGTATCCAGAGGTCCGTGGTTCGATTCCCGGAGAAGGCGTTTGTTAATTTTTCATCTCTCCGGCCTCCAAAAAATACCTAATGTCTCTACAACAGTATAAAAAGAGAGTGAAGAGTTTTTCATAACCACTGAAAATTTCAAATCTTTTATAATAGATACATTTACAGATGTTTAATTTCAAAATCCCTTAAAACGTAATATTACGTGCCACAATAAAATTTTAAAAAACGACTTTTAAAATGAAATGCTTAGAAAATCATGTATAAACTTAAGCTAAATTATAATGTCGCCATAAATTTCATTATAACGATGCAATGTGGCCTTGAAACTGTTTCCCAGCAATCCCGAACGAAGAAGTAACATATTCGCTCTGTTTCATCGTAGCAATTTTTTTAAGAACAATGTAGAGAATTGCACAGTTAGTATATTTACATCGTGCCCACCAGTGACCAAGCGGTAAAGACGCTGAACACTAGTAGTTCGGTTTGGGGCTCGAGTCCCGGCGAACGGGCTGGCTGCATGAGCGCTTTCGTGGCCTTCCCCATGCGCAACGTGGATACGAGCCAGTTTCCTTTAAAAAGACTTCCACGAGGTATCTCTCCCTTTCCGTATAGTGCTTAAGGGCGAAGCACGAAATAAATAAAAAATATATATATCTTTATCATTCTTATTTTAAAAATGCGCGAAGAGTTTATTTTGTAATTGGTGAAAAGTTGAAAATTTTGTAAGAGATACATTTAGATGTTGAAATTTTAAAATCATAAAAGGCAAATAATTGAAAAAAAAATTGAGTATTTTCGAAAATTCGCTAAAAATTTCGAAATGACGCTAAAATTTCATATTTTTTTTCATTCGATTCAATGGTGCAATGAGTAAATTTCTGAAATTTTTAGATTATTCGTTAAAGAAGAAAAATAATTTAAGAGTTAATTTAAAAAAATCTAAATTGAATTTTAAACTTCTGACCATGTGACAAGCCCATGTAACCACTTTGTCCATATAAATATTTGAAAAATATAACGAGGGAACTAAATAAAAGCTAGTAATAATAATAAAAAAATGGGATGTGACCAGCACATGACTTCCGCCATATCATTTCCCAGCTGATCCTGTCTGTAAATAAAATCTAATTTGTTTATAAATTTTATGGCTCACTGTTAATTATAAATACTATTTATTTTTTATTACCCTGTTCTCTTATGCAATGGATAGTGATGACTGTGGATGATGTGTGCTCATGTATGCATCAGTTCTCATGCTTTGATTTGAAAATACCTCGTTGATCGTAGTATATCCTCTAGTCATATAGTGTTACAAGTTCACTACTGACTTCAAAATCACAAATTTTTTAAAATCAGCATATCTTTAAAATTCCCGATTAAGTGTTAAGTGTTGCTGAACATTATTTTACTCATTCGCTGTATTATTTATATTCGTCATATTATTTCTTTAAAAAATAAGACTTAGCGATAACTTTGATGACCGTATTCTTTTATTTGAAAAGTGATTCGACACAAACGTGAAAAGAATACAAAATTGAGGACTTAGGCTAATAAGTTGCTAATAAGACTTTAGTTGCTTGAGCTCATTCTCGTTGGATTTAGTATAAGTCTAAGAAAGTATTTAATGCTTACAAACGTAATATGTTTTTCTTCATGCCGTCACATTCTGTATGGACAGATTTTCAACAATGAGCATTTGCCAACAAGAATTTTGTATTTTTATTTACTTTTCTTATTTAATTATTAATTAAGCATTTTTTTTTTCATTTCCCTATGATAAAGCCTTATCTTGTATCTCATGATTTACAAAAATTTCAATGAATTCAAATAAATATTTTATTTTTTAATTGGCTTTTAATATTATTATTATTTACTTCGGTATATGATTATCTTTGCCTTCAGAGAAAACATTTCATGCAGCAGTTTTAAGAAACTGAAACGCATTTATTTTATACGAAAACAAACACCAAATTTAAAACTAACAAATTGCAAAAACTTTATAGAATCCCACTTTCTTCGGTAGCATTACATCGTGAGCTTTAGAAAAACAACAGAGGAATAATCCTCTTGTCTTACCTGTAGACAGACATAGTCAGAAGAAGGGTGCATAAGACCCTTCTATTAAAACACAAAGATCTTCACAGACAACCCTACTTGGGCTTACATAAGCCAACACTTCTGGCTTAACTCCTGTCTTAAGGTAATGTTTAAGTTAAGCCAGATTTAGGATTTATCTATTATTCAAAAACAAATAGACAAATCCTAAATCCTCACAACATTTTTGTTCTTCCTCGATAATGTTTCTTCACTGTTGAAAATTTTATTACGCAATTAAAATAAACAAAAGTGATTATATGAGTTTGTTGCCGAGTAAATGTTAAAACCTTCGCGATTGGCTTCCTTTCCAGACGAAAGGAACATTCCCGGATAGCAAACCGGACATAAAACGGAAATTAATAAAGTAATTGAATTTAGGAGAATTCTATGTTAACTATTGCAACAAAAAGAGGAACGCAGTACCATCTATTGCTTATGACCAAATGCAATAAAATAAATTGGTGCAAGGGGTTTTAAGGCCGACAAGGGCTAGAGTATCTGAAGCCATGAAACACTATTACTGACACGGATTCCTTTACCCACTTTTTGACCGCATAAGTTTTCGTGGCTTTCCTCATATGTGAAGTAAAGTTGGACCAGCTTTACTCAAAATCGTCTTGAAAGGCATCATTTCCCTTAAGCACATAAGCCTAGTGTATTTTGCTTAATACAGATTAATAATTAGTAAATACAGAAGCTAAACCATAAAATTTTTTTCTAAAAAACCTTAATTTGAATAATTAAATAATCAGGCAGCAAATTTCAAGCAGAAACATAATATGATTCATATTCATTACATCAGTCAAATTAGAAAATTGTAATAAAGATTGCTGCTAAAAGATATGCAAGCCATTATTCTGTACTAACAAACTTAATGATTTCAGAAACAAATTTATTAACTATCCTAAAATGGAAATTCCTTTATGAAAATTATTATGTTATTCCTTATGAAAATTATTAATTAAATTATATTGTTTTTATGGATTATAAATTAAATTAATTAGATACACATTATGAACTAGAATAAACTTTCTCTAAGACGACGCTCCGTAGGCTCCAGATGCTTTTGGTTTTCTGCGAAGGAGATAGTCTACAAGAAGTCGTCGCCACAAAAGTTTTCCCTGTACAGCAATCAGACATACAGTTAAAATTAAATGAAGATTTATTATTAAGAAGTAAGTATGTTACTTTTAAATCTTTCAACTTCTTAAGCAATGTACAGTTTAAATTCGAAAGATGCAGTGACATCTTATCCTAAAACTATTACACCTGAATGTGAACGGCATGAATAAATATCGATATTGAACATTGCCGCTCTAAGGTGACCATCTTCACAAAAGAGTATTATTATGTGGAAATACTCATGTTTTTTTTACGCCTCGCGTAAAGGCAAGCTTCCAAGAACTTCAGCTGCTTACATATGTGATTGTTAAATTATTGTTAAATTAAAATTCTTATCTGCTGTTAATAGTTCTAGCCAAATTGCAAGATCTGATAAATTCTGTAGTAACGTAAAGTGAAGGAAGAAATATAATTTAAACCAGAACCACCACTTCTGGAATCAAAATTAACAATAATTATTCATCACGTTCATGGTTTCACTATCAAAAGTTTCTGTAATATGGGTAAATACCAAAAAAAGTTATATAATTTTTCTTGAACTGTGGTTGGAAAGCAGAAGTCGAAACAACTTGCATTTTTTTAAGCAGCCCGAACTGTGCTGAAAATGCGAGGAATGGATATGTTATTTTTTTTTTTTATTTGGATTGACGATGTATGGGCATCGCATATTTAAATGAAAAAAGTGCAAATTTTACTTTTATGTGATGGAATTCGATAGCTGACAGAACACGCTACTTAGATTTGGTATCATGGAAACATACCAGCCTATTTTTCAGAGATGAAAAACAAAAAATGCAAAATACGAGATTGCTTTTCCTTCCATTTCATCATAACAGAAAAGCACGCAAACCTGACAATTTTGTATGGACAGAGGAAATGTATAAAAGAATTATGAGTAAGGTTGCACTCAAGGTTGAAATGTTATTCTTCTGCTAATCGCTGCAAATAATGCATGGTATTTGAAAACGTATTTGAACTTCAAATAAAAAGATTCGACAAAAATTTTCTTTGATGAATGGAAAGTGTTGTCATTTTCTTAAACTAACTCTCTTATCTCTTTACAAATCATAAGAAACGCTTTTAGGTGATTGTGTCAAAATTCATGTTCCGAATGTATTTTGGAGAAAATGAAATAAGTCTTATGGCGCAGCAAAAAATAAGTTTTATAGCACAGCCTAAGACTTATACATTTTATATCATAATAATAATGTTACTGATTTTGTATATATGTAAATAATTTCAGCAAAATTATATGTAAATTTTACTATCTCTTGTATCATATAACATGAAAGGCCTTAAGAAAGCGAAGAATCACCAAAAAACAGGGTTACACAGGTTTGGCGATGGTTTTAGCGACTAATTTTTCTACCAAATTTGGCAAAAATCGCCACAAGTCGCCAAACTTGGCGACCATTTTTCAATATTTTGGCCCGGTACCTGTATAACTTTAATTGGTACTGTAAAACTGTAAAATTTTTTAACTAATCCCTTTATGTAATTGTAACTGTATCCCGCAATTAAATGTAACCCCAACTGTTCATCGAAGAATAAATGTTGATAAATCAAAGGTATTAGAAATTTCTCTGCTGCCGGGGGAGGGGGAACTACATAAGACTGAACACAGCATCAATTTTCAGTTTAGTTCAGAGTTTAACTTAGAGTACTGAGAGTGCTGAGAGATCACTATGCGACCTTACACATTTAAAAAAGCTTCTTTATATTGTTCAAGGTTCTTATTATTTTGAAGCTGTAACTACTTATTGTCCTCTGTCACACTGAGAAGAGCTGTACGAATACTTTTGTGTGAAAAATTCTAGAAAGGGAAAGTGTTTTTGAAAAAATAAATTTAATCAAACTAACACCAGGTGTGTGGTCATTCAGTCTATTACCAACCCGTACGCAAGAAGCAATTTTTGGTGTCAGAAGTGGGATTGAAGCCTCTGACGGGATCGATGGACAAGCAATTAAAACAGCTGGTGAGCAAGGCTGAGGAACTGAAAAGCAAGGGCTGCTGTACAGAGATGGTTCCAGTCCTGCGATGCCTGTACGTGTCGGGGAGAACCAAAGCAGTAGCCTAGGGAAATTGCAGCTTTGTAGGAGAGGAGCACCTTTTGAACACATTGCCTTCGACTTCTTGGGATCTCTGCCTCGAGCTCCTGACGGCAAAAAAATTCATCCTGGTTAACATTAATTATTTAACAAAAGGGCCTGAAGCGTATGTTATCTCTGATCAAGAGACCATCATAGTGGCAGACATAATGATGTATCTTTGAATTTCCATTTTTCAGGTACCTCTTCAGTTACATTCCGATCAAGGTAGGAATATTCCCTTTGCTGTAATTAAAGAACTTTACAAACTACTGGCACAATTGGAAGTGAGGCACAGTTTTACACGAGAATGAGTCAACTTGACTACGGAGAAGATCCGATACGACAATGAG
The DNA here is from genome assembly GCF_044657685.1 of Stegodyphus dumicola. NCBI lineage: Eukaryota > Metazoa > Arthropoda > Arachnida > Araneae > Eresidae > Stegodyphus > Stegodyphus dumicola. The sequence goes on from NC_140777.1 coordinate 143,959,088, forward strand.
AGCTACAGGATGTTGATTAAAAAAAGTGACCAAGTTTTGTTTCGGAATCCGATTCTACTGAAAGAGCTTTCTCCTAACCTACACCTAGCATTCCTTCTTGGGACGGTCCTAAACAGGCTGAACGGCATCGTAGTTTGAGCCTGTAAGTCATCAAATTCTAAGAATTAAGTCATTCATTACGACCAGACTAGCATCTTATTATAGCCATGGTGAGTAGTTCCCTTAGTGTATATAAGTAAATGATATAGTAAGACCATGGTCCTATGTGTATATAAATTTGTAAATACATGCATTTGCTTATTTATTTATTTAGTATTTGATTTTCTGTATATTATTTTATGAAATTATTATTTTAGTATTGCATTTAGTGTTCAGTTATTGATTTTCCTTAGTTGTAAGTGTGGCTTTCTGTACAGGGATTATACTTCCCGGGACGGGCAGTCCTTAGGAAAAGAACAATATTACGAATTTGGTATGCATGTAAATAATTTTAGTGAGTTTATATGTAAATTGTAGTATCTTTTAATGTAACATGAAAGGCTTCATCTCCAGAAAAGCCTAGCGAAGCATCTCCAGAAAAAACAGGATTACAAGAGTAAGTCTATTTAACATTGAGGTAAATGACTATCTCGCTAAACTGAGACAGCGCCAAATTGGCGATGGCTTTAGCGACTAACTTTTGTCACGAAATTTGCGAAAACCGCCAAAAGTCGCCAAAATTGACCACTATTTGGTGATATTTTTGTCCGATTCCTATGTAACTGTAACTGTATCCGGCTCTACGCAGCTGCAACTGTGTATGACTTCCAACAATGTCGAAAAATCGAAGGTATTGGAAATTTTTCACTGGCCGTGGCAGAGTTTAGCTCAGAGTATTGATTCAGATTCTATGTTTCTTAATCTGTTCTGTGTTTTAGGTTGTTGTGTGTTTTTACGCTGCCCTATGTTATGCTCTTTTATATTTTATTTCTTATACTACTTATATTCAGAACAGCATAAAATTTGATAAGTTTTATAGTTTAATATTAATAATTAGCTATAAGAACACAAACATACTTAAAAGTGTTAATAAGTTTTATGTTATTCTATGTTAAGAACATATACTACATTATGTTTCTTATGCTGTTCTAGGTTTCGTATGTTGTTCTATATTATTCTTATGCTATTTCTATGTTCAGTTTTGCCAAAATTTTGGAGGAAAGAGAATGAATAAACAAGAATTATCTGTACATTTTTACATTAGATTCTCTGAATCAGTCATCCATCTTAAACCGTCCGTCGGGCTTTAGGCATAAAATATCATTATCTAATTCAAAAAATCTAAAAATAGGTAAGGCTAATGCCAGCTTTTATTAGGGTATTTTTAATTATTGAGGAATTAGGTTACTTTTTAAAATACTTACGAAGTATAGTATTTCTTCTTGTAAGTGTTTCGCAGTATTGCATATTCTTTTTATTCTAAGTAGCTGTGAATAAATTGTGTTGAGTATGACTCTTTTGGAAATATTTGAATTCCAGTTAGTTAATTTAAGTGTGGAAAAATTAAATTCTCTTCTTTTGTCGTAAACTTTAATAAAATTGTAATCTATAATATGTAAATCAAGGTAGACTGACTACATTATGCTGTTCTGTATTTGTTTTATTTAGTTTTAACCATGCAGGGTAGATATTAGCTATTTCTATTTTGTTGTAGTTATTAAATGCAATGACATCATCAATATATCTATAGATGTGTTGGTAAAAGATACGTTCTTCTGTACTGAGTGAACGGACATAGGTCAATTCTTTAGTAAACAGGAATAATTCACAGACAGAGCTTGAAAAATTACCGCCCATAGGGATACCCTGTACTTGTTTATAGATGTTATTGTCAAATTGAATAAAATTATTGAAGAGCACGCTGGTGAGGAATAGTTGCCATTTTTCGTTGCTGAGAATGGTAGAAATTTGCGGAAATAAATCTGGAAGAGCTAGTAAACTTGTAAAAATTTCTTCAAGCGGTAGAGATGTATAGAGGTTTTCAAAGTCGTAGCATTGGATATGGTCTATTTTAAGTGAATTCATAGTTTTAAGAACTAGTTCGTTACTAGAGATCATCCAGTTGCAATGCAAACCCTCAAAATCATAGTTATTGATTAGGTCACGTATCATACGAAGTTTTTGTGCAAAGAGATAATCTATTTCTTTGAGATAACTTTTGGTACTATTCGCTATGAACATGAATTTTATTGGAGACTTATGAAATTTAGGTAAGGCATAGAGATTGGCAAACCTGTTGTTATATTTCTGAGGTTGTATTTTTAGTCTTTTATGGAGTGCTTTAAATTTATTGAGAAGAATCTGAGCACTGGTAGTGATTTTTTGGTAAGTGCAGGTGTTATTTAACTCTTTATGCAGAAGGTTGTAGTAGAATTGTTGTCAAATAATACTAAAATTGTTACTTGCTTTGTCAATCTTCGTGATGATAAAGTGATTTTGCAATTTTTGAATTAGATCCTCCAGGCGTTTTTTATTGTGTAAAGAGTTGAAACAAGGTGACTTGAACAGCAAACGTTGAAATTCTTTAATAAGTGCAGCTTTCCATTCAAGAAAAGTTGTAGTAGATAAATTGTATCTATTACTAGCTAAAATAATAAATTTATCAAGATCATTATTGAATTGTCTGAGGCAGACGTGTCTATATATATAATACAATAGAACCAGGACAAGAAGAAATTCCTGGATATAAGATTTCCTTTTTAAGATGTCTATTTCGTGTTTCAAAATCCAACTTAAAAGACGCTTTCAAACATTTACTGAGCATGAAATATTTCAGTTTTAAGAATATTGTTCAATTTTTCAGTTTTAAGAATTATAATTCCATAATACCAAGAATCCGCATTTTCATGAAATTTCATTGGTAAGTTCAAAGACTGTAATAAAAGTAAATTTCAATAATTTAGTGAGTTTTTAATATATAAAATGCTTTTTTATTTCCAAAAAAAGATATGTTTTTATTTTGAAAACTTACTAAATTTCATGTTTCGAGGAAGTTTTATTGCTTTAAAAGATAAAATATTTTTTTTATTTATAATCGTCTGACCGATCTCGTTATATCGAATTATCGATATATCTTACAATGAGAATAGTTTTTTTTTTTTTTTTTTTTTTTTTTTTTTTTACATTACCAGAAGACGAATGTTTTGGAATTTCTTGTGGTTTTCAGTTAATAGAGATTGAAGAGTTACGTGCTAGTTACGTCAATTAATTAGCAGATAATAAAAGATAATAAAGCTTAATAATACCTTAACGTTATTTATAATCTGCATACTCTGACTATTAAATTTTACACTTCAGAAAATTGCTAAAATTGTGGTAAATTGTTTGAAATTTTCTAGCATGCAATAGAAGAAAGGCTCCTTCTGAAATGAATTAACTCTACCGAAGCGGAAAACATAGTTACTATTAAATAACTTTAAATTCTGGCAGTCTTAGCAAGCAAATACTATTGACTTTAAAAAAAAGACTATAGCAGAATTATCTTCAAGTCCTATGATTACAAAAACAAAAGTCAGAAGGAGGAGACGCTTTTATTTGAGCACAAAGAAGTAACAATGACCCAACTTTGGTTTACACAAGTCAACACTACTGGCTTAACTTAAATACGTTATGTTGAACTAAATAACATACAGTAAGTTAGCCTAACGATTCACAGAATAAAGTAACCCGCAGGAAGGCTCTGATCTGTACAAAAACCGGCGCTTCAAACCGATGGCTAGAAGCACTAAGCGCTGCTATGGTAACAACGTGGCCTCAAGTAGGCAGAATACGTTCTAAAATCAATTTCCGAAGCCTTTGCACCTCTTCCTCCCTCATAATCTGGATAAACACTCGCTATCTCACTTACATTCTGGCATGAAAAATGTGGGGGAAAAGAGTGTGGCAGAAAACTACTTAAAATTAACTATTAATTAAAAAATAAATAGATAAATCTTCACAAACTTAATTGCAAATCATTGTATAAATTTCAAACACGACTCTTAAGACGACTGTCCACAATTTCAATTGATTCTGGTCTTCTGTGAATGTTCTTGAAGAATAAATATTCAATGCACCCCATATTTATTTATATCAGATAAAAATATTTCGTCTTTGCGTTTTACAAGTAAAGAGACAAGAAAGAAAAGGACTTAATTAAAATTTTTAAAAGAAATACCCACTTCCGAACTCATAAATTGATGCTTATTAGAACTTGTATTATTTTTAATTGCGAAGAAGTAAACTGAGTTTTGTATTAAATGAAGGCTTATGTAATGACAATATTAAGTATTTTATAACTTATACACTAATGTTAATATAAATAGTAGTGTATAATTTAAACATTAAACCTTCTCTAAGACGACACCACCAGTTCCGGATTATCATGGTCTTCTGCGGAGATAATCGCCTTAGAGAGCTTATGTCCAATACCGATATATAGTCTAAGGAATACTGTTCACTTTAAATGATGGTCACGTGTTAGAAAGACAGTCGCCACGAAATTGTTCCCTATGATATAGGAAACTAAATATTTAAAAGTTACAAGGAATTAAACAGCATGAAATTATACTTTCCATATCAATAGGCATTAGAAAATGTCATACAAATTTTAATATTTCATCTTTCTCCCATTTGAAAATTCCAGAACAATCCATCAAAAAACAAGTTAACTTTTCATAACGCTGCTGTCATATTTTATCTCATTTGTTCAGAATGAAAAAACAAAACATTGAAAACAACACAGAACCCCGATTCTTAAGGGAAAAGAACGCGCACTCTTTTCATTTAGTTTATTCACATCAAGCTGAGGAAATTTTGTTAAAGAATAAGAAATTACTTTAAGGGTTACCACATTATAAACTAATCCATTCCTATCATATTTGGATATCACAAGGAGGCAGGTCAATGGAAATGCTGTCATCTGTATATATAACACAGTGAGTCTCAAAGACGTAATTTAATCAACTTGTTATGTCATTTCCTGCTGAAAGTGGGCGCGGCAAAGGGAAACAATGTAGCGTTATGTCACTTTCAGTTTTCCATCGCTGCGTCTGCGCTGAATGTCAAGTGATAATTTTTTAATCCATAAGTAACTTAATTGTGATGCAAAAACTGAATCTGCGAGGTGTCAATTGGACAATTTTGTTTTTTAAATTTCATTTTGGCATCTTGTTTCTAAAATAATAAGCCTATATCGATTACATAGCATTGCTTTTTTTTTTCGTTAAATATCATTTTGTTAAGAGTAATTTTACCTTCTTTTGATTGTTATGATACAGTGGAAATTTTAGTAAATATTTGGCTGCTGTATTATTGAATATTTTATACAATTATTGAAGTTATTAAATTTATCTCGATTAGCAAATATCACACTTAGATGTTTGTGGATCAGAAGTATCGCATTTATGTTCCGAGAAGCTTCATCAAGTTGATCACTTTTTCGAAGTCATCGTAGAATAACAAATCAGCTAAAATGTTAATGCAAGGAAGGTAACGCCATTAAGGTCATAGTTTCGAGTTTCATCCTTTAAAGTTAATTTTAATTGCTTTTTCTACTTTCTTCAACTCGGCTGCTAAGAAGAGAAATGCGCCTTATTATTAAAATGATAGCGGCCAGAAGCATATACAGTAAAATTTAAAGTACAACATATACAAATCTTTAATTCTAACGATATGAACGAATTTTATTTTCTATAAGGGCCTGTGTAAGTAAAATTATTTCATCTTTTAAGTAGTCTATCTTCGCACAAATATTTTTGATTCTATTTATTTGGTTAAGTATTCTGTTACCTATAACCTGTTTTGATGTGTCGGAATGCCAATTAATTAGTTTAGGTGTTTTAAATTTAAAATCTACTTTTGTCAATACGTTTTATTTTATTGTAGTTAATGATTTGGAGATCAAGGTAATAAATTTCTTATTAAGTTGCATTGGTCATATTAACTTTTAAACTAAAAGGATATATCTGGAATTTTTCTATTTAATTTAATTTTTACATATAAACACCTAAGATAAAAAAAACTATGTAAATCAAAATTATAACTTAAATTAGCAACAACCCTTAATATTTTATTTTTAACTTGGCTATTTCCTCAAATTAAACATGAGTATCTGCATCACAGTTTACAATAAGTATATACTTCATTACAATAAAACAGACTTAGAGGTAATAATGTTGTAGAAATGTTGATGACGAAGAATGTTGATCCATACTGAAAAGCAAACGTGGAAACTGAAGCAGATTAAATAGTCATCTTTATTTCAACTGACATTCGCGGCCACCACAAGTCATTTGGTATACCTACTCAAGAACATTTTATATATTTGAAACTGTTGCGATAGGAAGAGAGCAACGAGGCAGCGTCTTATGGAGAACAGAGGTAAAAGCAAAAGTGAGCAATTATTCCAATATGGCAGCTTATTAAGAGAAAAGTTTTGGTTTAAGTTTAGAAATAGCTACGTTATAAGCATTATATTATGCAAGTCATACGATATAGACTGATATCGAAATGACGCAATTCAGAAATAATTGTCACTATTTTTAGAATAGAGAGAATTAAAAATGATGTATTAAAGTGCTATTGCTAATTTAAATTACAATTTTGATTTAAATATTTTTATCTTACACACACACACACACACACACACATATATATATGTAAGTAAAGACATAAAATAAGAATTTTAGGTCTAATTTAACACAAAGACCAAAAAAATTGAAATTCAGTACATCAGTACATCAATACATTTCAAGTATTGTATGGTTTAAAAATCCCTGCTCGGCCTTTTTTTTTTTTTTTTTTTTTCTAAATCGTTGGTTGCAGTCAAATACTTCGAAGTATAGAAGTGTTTTAGGTAACAAAATTCGTGTTTTCGAGATGTCAAATTTTAAAAAAAAAAAAAAAAAAAAAAAAAAAAAAAAATGTCGACAACCAGCGAACTTTTACTACGGACTCCCGGTTTCTATACTTATATTTGGGACAATTTTATAGTCATTATAAAAAATATATATATATATATATATAAAAGTTTGCTTCCTGTGCGGCAAAATTGATGGAAAAGGGGTGCCTAATTTCAAAATTTGCAAACTTTGATGTTAATTTCAACTTGTCTTCTAAGATGGGTTAATTAAGGTAGAATAATTCGAGAAAAAAAATATTAAATGAAGTGCAGCAAAAAATGTCTATAATTTAATAGGCAATACAATAAGTCATGTCATGCCAAATCAGATTTTTACTTCCTTGTACGAAGTAAAGGAAGTACTGTAATCACGAAAAATTTCTGGTATCATACATATTTCAACGAATATATCCATTCTGACCGCTCTCGAATCCATTTGAAAGATGTTTGTACTCGGCATCTGTATGTACGGGCAGAATATAGAACTCTTTTTCCCAAAACGGTTGTAAAAGAGATTTTTTTTCGTGATGTCTGTATGTACGTATGTATGTATCTCGCATAACTCAAAAAGACTAGCTTCAGAACTTTGAAATTTTGTATATGGGACTGCCATACATGTAGTTGGGCACCTTCCTTTTTGGTTGCAATCGGCGACACCAAAAGTATATAAATATGTAATATATTGTTACGAAATGTACAGGCGCGTTAAGATGGCTTCCCCGCAAAGCAGATTTAGGGTTGCCATAAAATGGCAGTGGAAGACAGGGTTGCCACATTTGACAAGAAATCGCCCATTTGGCGACAAAATTGACTATATTCCATAGACGGATGGAGAACCTTCTGAAACGAATTCTTACCGGTTTATCCCAGAATGTTGTCGAACACAAACCGAAAGCTATATAAACCCTGCTGGTCCGCATTCAGTTAGTGTGTGTCTGTTTCTCATCGAGTGTGTGTCTCGTCTAGAGAGTCAGTCCCTGCGGAGTGGATCGAGTTGACAGCCGGGCAGCGAGTGCCGCATGGGTCGTCGAGTGCACCGCAAGAGTCTCGTAGTATATCGCGGTTAGTGCATCGTCGAGAGAGCGTGTTGAGCTCCGGGAACGAATGAACAGAAGAGTCGGGAGCTATGCTCGTGTGTAGTCGACTGCATCGCGAGTTGTAGGGTGGAGAATCTCGAGAGTACGTGGAGTTCCTAGAACGACAAGCAGAGTCGGGAGCTGTACTCCGGAAAGCAGAGTCGGGTGCTTTGCAGGAAGCTGTCTCCACCGTGATACCCTGATAACCTGATTGTTCCAGCGTGTTTATTGTAGAACTTCGACGACTGTAAAAAGTGTTATTGGAGCTGTCCTGATTAATATTGACTAATAAAGTGTGTTTCGGGACTTCATCAAGTGTCGTCATTACTCACTCCAAATCTACGAACCCCGTACGAACGTGAAAGAAAGAAAATAACGTAACAACTGGTGTCGGCAACAATATATATTATAACTATATACCCACTCTGTTACCCGCCTCGGTTTTTTTTCTTATATATTGATAAACTTTTTTTTTTTATTATTTTTACTTTAAAAGGAGTTGAAAAATGTTGTACTTATGCTTCGGTTAAGGTTTTTATGCCCTTAGTTGATCTGTATATTGTAGAATTATCAACAATTTAAAAGTTTATTAAGTCTTGCTAAGCCTAACGTTTCCGCCATTTGTTTACATTTGAAACTCTTAGCAGAATAGTGAATTCAGTTTCTGCAACTTCAGTGTCTTTTTGCCGAGTGGGAATATAAGTAAACTTTCAGTTTTGTGCAGCGAAAAATCTGTCTCTACTCGTTGGCCGAATTGCTTGTTTTTACATAGAAATTCTAATTTTCATTGTTAAAACAAAATTGTTAAACTATTTAACTGTATTTGGTGTTTTATGTTAGTATTTTACAATTTTTAATGAAGATGTTTTGAGTCTTTATGTATGCCTTGCCGCCAAGTGAGAACTGAATTAATTGAATGAGAAATCTATCTCTAAATCTGAAATTCGACGACATAAGTTTAAATGAAATGCAGGAAAAAATGTGTATAATTTAGTATGCCGTACAAGGCAGTCATATGCTTTCCACACCAATTTTTTTTCTTATAGTATTCTTATCGCGTAAAGGATTAAGTTTGTTAATAAATAATTAATTTTTAAAAAAATTAATAAAGTTATCTATACAATAATTACTAAAATAAATGCAGAAATATCGGTTAACAAAAATTAGCTCACATCTTTGAAAAATAAAATTTGCGATTTCGGCTTGGAAATGTTTGAGCAATAATTATTTTCTTTCGTTAGTCTTTGGCTTTCGAACCAACCACCCCAGGCGTAATAAAATCTTGTCTTTCGAAGAACAGAAATAAAGTCTACGGAAGTTCGTGGGTTAAATATAACTCATTTTGAACTATAAGAAGATCACGGTTGCGAGTCAAAATGGAGATTCAATTTTTAATGCAAATTTCCGGGCTTGGGTTTTATGAATTGAATGTCCGAGTTGAATAATAAGTTTTCCGTGGATTAATTAGGTTGTGCTTGGGTAAGTGGCTTTTAACTTTTATGATGAAAGAAATGACAGTTCTGTAATATTTTTTATACAGCTGAAATCGAAGCTACTGAGAATTAGATTTATTTTTCCGGTTATAAGTGGAAACATCGAGGCAAAAACCTTGCGATGAAAACGTCTTGGAGAAAACAACGCAAGAGCTAAACACCGTGGAAGAAAAGCAGGAAGAAAGCATCCCATTTAGTTCTACAGCCTTGTGCAAAAACTTCACAATTTTAAAACATCATCGTAGAAAATATAATGATAAAAATAAAGCACCTAACAAATCGTCCTATGATGATAACATTGCAAACAATGTGTTTTGAGAGCGAATAAATTTTAAGCGAAATTTTGCCTAATGATTTGGAAGCACAAAAAGAAGTAAGTAATATTTTTCCTTCTATATTTATTATTTTTATCGTAACTAATAAATTTTTATCAAAAAAGCAAGAAGAAAAATTAAGCTCGCGTTCAAAATCTGAAAATTAGTAAGTATGATTTAAATTTTGTATGTTCCTCCTTTCTAATCTTTTTTTATATATTATCCCCTGAAAATCCATTATATCTTACAAAAGAAGTTCATTAAGTAATGACTTTTGACTTTTAACACTTAGCAACATAAGTTTAATCTATGAACTATGCAGAGTCATAGCTAGGGTTTTCAGCGCCCAGGGACAACTGAAGGTTTCGCGCCCCCTACTGCTTGCCAAAAATGGAAAACATTTAATTCTAAAATGTTGTAACATCAGTTTGGCGCCCCTTGGATTCTGCGCCCGGGGACAGATGCCCCCCTTTCCCCCCTCTAGCTACGCCCCTGGAACTATGCGTGAAATTAAATTTTATTAATTTCCAGATTTTCAGTGCTTAAGATGGTATTCAGGCATATATATAAATTCACTCTCATTTTGTTTAAAAAACAAATCCGACTTGTCCCAGCTGCTTTCATATCGTACATTTGGCGCCAGGATGCAACAGACTATTTCCTTGTCGATACTATGGAGAGGTGAACAGTTGTGCCAAGGATGCGAATCTGAAAATTTTTTAGTGTCGTCATCTTGTGGTCAATATACAAAATAAACTCTTTCCAAAGTAGAAGTAGAGAGTGTTGAAGTCTGGAATCTTGAAGAAACATTACAACAGAGGTGTGAGAAGGTGTCTTGCTCATTACCATCATTAAGAAATCAAATGAAGTTCTAAAAGTATTCTACATTTTATGCACATTAGATATGATTCAATAAATTCTTCTCATTTTAGATAACTCGCAGTAGGTTTTCAGATTATGTCACAAATCTAGTAATCGAAGTTTGCATGCACTCCTTCTATTTATCTAATACAAAAGCCTCACTTGCATTTTAATTCAAAATAAGGTTCGAGAAAACAACTTTCGAATAAGAACCCTTGAGTTTCGAAGCAATCCTGAGATTGGAGAAACTCTGAATATAAAGAACTATATTACGACAAAAATTATAGTGTAAGAAGAGGCACTGTTTCAGTCATGACAGTAGCTTTTTAAAGCACAAAGAACAAGTACAAAGATAAACCCTCCGCTAGTGATTGCTTCCCTTAGACAACCACCTCTGAAAGTGATCAGAAAGTGCGTAGGTACATGGGGGCAAGAGGGGACATTTGTCCCCGGGCGTAGCTTCCAGTGGGCGCCAAATTGATGTTACGAATTTTTAGAATGAAATGTTTTCCACTCTTGGTAAATAAGAGGGGGCGCGAGATCCTCAGTTGTCCCCGAGCGCTGAAAACCCTAGCTACATCTCTGGTGACCAGAATAAGCGGACTCCATTGAATATTGCTTCCGCAATACATTCCTCTCCACTGAAAATAAAATCAACTGGTACTCGGGTGATCATTTTAAGTTCATTGTAGAAGTATTAGTGCTCATAATTTTTGAACCAGAAAATCATCAAAAATAAGCCACGCTTTCTCCGGGACTAGAATCTGAAATCTTACAATTGCTAACTGGATGAGCTGATCACAAGCACACGTGAAAGAGGAGCACTGAATTCTTAGATTCGGATATGTAAATTATTTTTAACCGAAATGTATTTTTCACCCTCTTTTCCAGTCTTAGTTTTATATTGTAATTCTGTTATAAACGTAAGACATAATTTTGAAAATTCTTAGACGTTAAGCCAGTTATATCATTTTGAAATACAATAAACATAAGAAATTCGTTTATACATACATATAGTACACCAATATGAAATCGTCTCTAGTGGTTAGTGTACCAGAATTGTCAGTGGGCACATTTATTATGTAGCTTACTCGGTGTCTCTGTCAGTTTTATGAATACTTACCTTTTATGAAGGTAATTCGTGCATTCATGCTGCTTAGTGATTTTACCCACAACTTAGGATTATTCGCAGAGCTGGGTTAGCCGTTAAACAAAATAAACATGTGCTTAGGGATTAACCAAAGGAGACACTACAAAAAGTTGCTTAGGAAAGGGGGCACCACAATTTATTTTTTTATTTATTTATTTTTTTATTTTTATTTATTTATTTATTTTTTATTCATTGTCGGCAGTTAAATTACTATCAAGAGAGAAGAAATAGGGAAATTACTGGAGTAAACAAACGTAGGAGCAATTCTTTAAATGCTTACGGCCACTCAAAGTCTTAATCCGGTCCCTGGTTATTTTGCTTATATGAGTTATAAACGTATGAAAATGTTTATCATGAAAACTCCGATTTACTCACAAATCAGATGAACATAACTCGAACCATTTTTCCTTTGGTAATTATAAAGAATTGCTAATGTTTGTAAAAGTTTGACTAACACCATTTCTTTCCAGATAATTTGGAAGGACCAAGAGTCAAAAATTCTTGATCAGACAAGAAGAAGCTGTTGTATGTCCAGCCAAAAGGAAAAAAAAATTGTAAATTTGTATCCTAGTTTTAGTCTAGGTTTAGATTTTGTGTAAAATGGCCCTAAACAGAAAAGTTTAAAGTTTCAAATTGTTTAATGTACAGTGTTAGGAAGTTTTTACTTTCAATTTTAAGGAGTTTTTGAGAATTCAAACTCTTAAACAAGATCGTTTTGAGAGCTTATGCTTCGAGTATTTTAATTCTGGCAGGGGTAAGGTTTACCTTAAGTGTTTAACAGTTATCTTTAATTAAAGTTACTTTCCTAGCCCTTCTAATTTCAGCTTACAAATTTCCTGCTAGAGTGGTGTTTAGAATCGCTGTTAAATGCAAATGAAGGAAGAGCAGTACTTAAGTCGAAGTTCCATTGACTTTGTTAGAGAGCCAGAGATTCTAACTAGTGCGCGTTCGCCTTTCGGCTACACTCTGTCTAAGCTATGACTACGCTCGGCCGTATTTCAGCTTCGCTTCGTATTAAACTTCGCTGTTTAGTTAACATTTAGGGGCCAACTCCGGTAGAATTTTGATAGCTTCGGCTATATCTTTTTAGTTAAGCATTAGTTAAATTTTATTTGCTTAGTACTCGAGTTCAAGCCCAAGTGGAGGCTTTTCTGTACGTCCTGAGAAAGGGCCATCTGTTAATCTTTATTTCGAGGAATAAAGGGTAATTGAGTCTTCTTGAGTTTACGTTTCTGTTTCCTGAGCTAAAGCGATTATTCGACTATCAGTTCTCAAGGTTCCACACGTATAGCTGTATCTTTAAGGTCGGAACCTTATAATTATTAAAAATTATTCAATCATCATCATCATTTCTTTCGGGAGCTCCGCTAGGACTGAGAAATGTTCTATTCAAATTGCAACGCGTGTATCGAAATAGAAGTTATTCTTTCTTTTTGAAAATAATCACCAGCGTGAAAATCTTTGAAGTTTGGTGTAAGTGAGTTTATTGTTTTTGATTAAGTAAATAAAGACCACCAATTACTTGCTCGATTTGGGTTCTGCTTAAATTTTTCTCCTTACTTTCCTCTTATGGATTGTGACCACTGACATCACCCATAGTTTTGAAAGGTTTATCAGCTGCTCTTACTACAGCATCCAAGTGTTGCTGAACAAACATAATTAGTTTTCCGATACAGAAAGTACTACAACAGACTGAAGACTTGTAGTCAAAGTAAGGGCATCAGACGGATAGTCAAATGAGGTGAATAATCTGATGCCTCCACTAGCAGGTTCACCAGTTAAATTACCCTTTCAGATCATGGAAAGCTTCAGTAGTTGGTTTGGATAGAGCTATGCTTTCCGCATTCGATGCAGATAGAATGATTTACATCACTCAGGTGTTTGGTATTTATAAAAATTGGGGGGAGGGAAGGAACTGCGACAAGTTCATGAAATTAGAGTACCTAATTGACCAAGCTGTTTATTCTGTATATGCTGCCTCGCTATTTTTCTCGGAAAAAGATTGTTTCGGGGCAGAAATTCTCTCTTCTACCTTCACTGAGTCAATTATATCAGATTTTATGCCACCAAAAGAGCTTCTGCTCTGGTTGTCAAAGATTCGATAGTTTTATTCTTCTGTTTATCCTGTTATTGTTTCTTTAACTTATTTTTTGACGGCCTTATTTTTGGTTTTCTCTTTACAATTTTCTTCGGTGGCATAAGATATGTTACTGTTTGGTTCTTGTAAATTAGTCATAGTTCTTTTGTATACTAATGCTAGTTTGAGTAGCTACTAATTTTATACATTTTGTTACAAAGAGAAAGAATATATTAGGTCGGAGCTGGGCTCTAGTTGCTAATTTTCGTGCTTTCGAGTACGACAAATTTCTTGTCACTTTACTACTCTGAATGAGCATGTCCTAAAACGTGCTGTGCGCTCTCCTTTGAAATTTATGCATAGTGGCGCAGCGGTGCAGATTGAATAATATCAACACCTGTCTATCACAGGTGTTGTGTCCCAGAACTATGAGCTGTGATAATATGTTTTATAGTAGTGTTATAGTAGTGTTAGTGGGCTGAAGGTCAAGATAATGTGTCTTGTGCGTATTAACTTACCTTCATTTCCCATCTTGATTCATCTTGCAGCACAGATCTTTTGGTCAGAAAATTTAGATTAGTTCTTTTATGAAAGAGTCGGCAAATAATCATACTTGTAAATCGCATCAGGGGGAGTGATTCAAACTCTTATGTGCTGAGGCTTTTAACATTAACATGTCCCAACATTCCAAGAAGAGCTGCCAATTGAGCAATACATATCGTGTCTGATAGCAAAACATCAGATCGAAGTATTTTAACAGGTTTCAAATCACCAAGATATGATTTTACACTTATGAATCAGAAATGGTGATATTTTACGAAAATCAGAACTCACTAACAACAAATATGAATCTTGGATCGCAGTTTAATATTCTTTTACTCACAGTTTAATATTCTTTTACTTCATCCATTCTTATTTTTTTCTAATTTCCATTTTTATTGCTGATATTGAGTAAGAGTCATATTTGATATACGAATAAAAAGTCGAACCTGGTGGCACCCCACCGCGAAGCCAAACAAGGTGACGCAGATTCCTGCTCCACAGTTAACCGGGTCTATTCGCTTATTGTAATCTGCTGCCTCGAAAGCAGGACTTGTCGATAAGCGATCTCCCTATCGCTTATCCACAAGCCACTGGCATTGAGGACTAGACACCAGCAGATTGATATCAGTGGACACTGCTAAATGCCTTTCGTTTGAGCTGAAGCAAATGCCAAAATTTCAAATTAAAATTAAATGCTGTGTGGCTATTTTAGTCACAAATAAGAAGAAAATAACAAAAAATCTCAAGTTTTATAAAACTACTCTGCCCTGGATTAAGTAAGTCCCTTAATGTTGGGATGGTTCTCACTAATTCTGTCTCATGGACCCCACAGATTGCATCAATTATCCTGAGGTTTCGAGCGCGTAAAGCTAAATCGCTTGACTGCTCGGACCTCTTAATTGTTCTAAATAGCGTTCTGTCTATAAATGATAAAATAGTCATTTATAAATCCATTCTGAGCCCCATGCAATGCTATACTTATCCAGTCTGGGTTTATTTCTTTAAAAGATATCATAAGCAACTCTTAATTGCCCAGAACTGTGCTCTTCTGAAAATTACAGATACCCCCTTGTATATTCGCAACAACAGAATACATGCAGAGCTGAAAACTGTCCAGTTAAAGACATATTATTGTCAACTGGCAAAAGATTTTCATAAACGCTAGAGCGGGATTAATGATCTTGGAATTGGAATCTATAACTACAACTTCAACAACCCAGATAACATCAAAAGGCCCATGGTTATATTGAATGGCTAACTGCTTATATAAAATGCATATTCTTTGTTTGTAAATCCTGTTCCCAATTTTTAAGTGCATTGTTTATGTTCGTAACGTTTGTGTCACCATCTGATTAGCATTTACTTACAGTAATTTATTTTCCTGTTTCTGCTGATAGGAGTTACACGTACGCGCCTTGTGTCTTGACTATTTATTTAATCCCAAACGTGTAGAGATTTATATTTATTTTAAATAACGAATTTAGTTTAAGTTATATGTTCTTTCTTATAAGTCTTCATTCCCCTAATTGTTAATGGCAGAGTATTTAAATTTGGTAGCGCGCGTGAAGTCATACAAATTCTACCTTGAGGAGAAAAGGTTTAAATACCGAATTCTAGAAGGGGAAATTAGAGAGTTTGGGCAAGCGCCGTTATCTCTGTAGCATGAGTTTCTATTTCTGCATTTATTGCTGGTTAACATAGCATAACAGCTGTTTGCTGCCACTAGATTTCGACGCAGTTTTAAGTAACAGGAGTATCTGAGCCCTGTAGAGGAATTTCTACTACTTGTTAATATCTTCGAATTTTTACTTTAGTTCTTATTATTTGAGTTACCCCCGAGTGAGGTGTAGTGAGTTAGCGTCAAGTCGAAGCATTGTGAATTTTAAATAGTTTAATAAAGGGTACTTTTAACCCTTCTCCTGTGTGGTTTCTACACACACTTCAGTTGTCACTTTAGAAGATAGGCAAGTGATTTTTACAAAAGACTTTTATAACTAGCAATCTATTTCGAAATTTTAAATTGTTTTCTACGAGAGTTAGGCTCTAGTAACTCAGTCAGCCTGGTGTCTAACACCATTATATAGCCAAGGGCCAAAGCGGAGTGCCAGGGACAGTATCTAGTTCTTTAGTTACCAGAACTAACCTTTTCATCCGTACAGGGCTGCACGCACGAAGAACGCGTAGACAGATTTCTTACCATTGTAAGCCAGAGACGAAAGAGTTATAACAATGTGACACACTGTGAGCTCCTTCCTTCGAAAAGGAAATTACAAGGGACATAAAAATTGAAAAGCAGTAGTTAAGAACTGAATAAAAGAATAGCTGGGATCAGGACACCCGTCTCACCAAGAAGATACTCTTCTGAAGGATTAAAGTACCTCGCGATTGCCACAACCGTACTCATAAAGAGGGAGTTTCTGAGGTCCATGATGTTTTTGCACCAACTAAAGTAGTAGGGCAGCAATTTCGAATAACTCTGAAACTTTGCTTTAATTCGACTATGCTTTCAACTGAACTCAAATTTTAAAATTAAAAAATCAGATTTTTACACAACATGACTTCCTTGTGTGGAAGTAGTAACCCACGGTAACCGGCCGGCGGAAGTGACGTCACAGAAAAGGGGCGTGGTCGCCGCCATCTTGAATCACGTGACAACCGGAAGTGACGTAGATGGAAGGAATGACGTAGACGGAATGACATCATCAAAGTTTCGTTTTTATGGTGTGTCAACGATCTTTTCAAAGTTTTTTATTTTTTGTGGCAACGACACTATTTTTTATGTTTGTGGCAACGAACTCTTGAACCACGTGTTTGGAATGACATCATCTATTTCTTGTTGCGACATGTTGCTTTACAAAATGGCGTCTGCCGTATCACACCTTTGTATGCCTCCGCTGAGGTGTATGGATACTTTTCTGTGAACCAATCAGATTCTTTGAAATATGACCTCACCGTTTCTTAACCAATCACCGTTCAGATGAAATAAAGAGTTCCTGCCCGATATAAGGCTATCCCGAGCAACGTTCCGCATTTCTTTCCTGCTGTCGCCTTGAGTGTAAGCACATATTTTGCTTGGACTATCATTGTTAATTTCATCAGATTTTTGTTTCTTCATCGTTTTAAACATGAATCCTGGACAGCCACGAAACCACATCGCTGCAGAGGTAAGTTAAGTTTTTTTTTTTTTCAAAAACATACTGTTTTTAGAGTTTCAATCTATAGGAAAGTTTATTTTTGAATTTGCAATGTGTGCTTAATTTGCCTTTACTTTTCAGACGGAAAACCTGCCTGAGAAAGAATCCATGCCTTTGAATGATAAAGTGGAGGACTGCAATCTTTTTCGAACGCGAGATATCCCTTGCACCAAAAGGAAGGCAGAAGAAACAAGCCATTTCGAGAAAAAAGTACGTATTTGTAAAACAGGTTCGTATGTTAAAGTTTATCTTACCTCATTTTTGTGTATGTTTTTTGTCTACCAAATGACTGACAATTTTTTTTCTTTCAGCGCAAAGGACTTTTTACTGAAGACACTATTCCAGAGGAGCTTACTTACATGGGAAACAATGTCTTTGTGGGACCCAGCATTTACAAGGGAAAAGTTACTGTGCACATTCGAGAGTATGCTAAATATGGCAAATCGTACCATCCGACAAGACTATCCGACAAGACAAGACGTGGAGTGAACTTTGAGCCATGGTGTTTGAATGTTCTCGCAACCAACATGACAGTGGAGGAACCAGACCTGCTGACACTGAATCTGGAATTGCCCAAGAATTTTGTGGTCACGTATAAAGATTCTTACTTTACTTTGAAGCAACTTCGACAGGAGAGGCAAAATGTAGCCTCAGCATTACGACTGCGCAATGGGAAGAACTGATGACACGTTTTAGCCGTATCAGTGACATTGTCACCAACCTCGTTTATCAAAATATGAACTTTTGTGAAGCCTATGAAAGCGTATTTGACGAACCTATTAACGAGGAAAACCTTCCAGAATCCTTCGATCTTTCCATGGGAAGAGCACGCCTCGAAACCATTCTAAAGATGTCGCTTGAAGAGCTTCTTAACCAACAAGAAGAACTAAAATATCCCCAGCGCATAGACGGTGAAGAACTTGTTCATAAGACAGAAACTGTGAATGCCATTGCTCTGAGATTCAATGCTGTTGACATCGCCAGACAATTTTACGGAAATATTTGGGGTGAAGAATCCTATTTAATGTTACTGAAACCTGCTCACTACATTACCAAGGACTTTTTAAAATCTGTGTGTTTAAACCATGTACTCGACGAAGTAAAAAACACATTTTGTACTACGAATGGTGTCTTAGGTATTGAATACTATGAATATCTGTAAATTAATTATTATGTTCAATAAAAAAAATGTTATTTTTATTTTACAATGGCCTCATTCTTTCAGACATTATTTAAAAGAATTAATCTGTAATGATTACTCACATAAATTATTTTCAAAATACCTGTTGACTTTTATAGAGTATAAATAGTGTTGTTATTCTTAAACATGTATCATTCATTATTCAGCCTTTGAGATGTTAAGTAACATTCATTTTTCTCTCTTGTTTTTTAGACCTATTTCTAGAATCTTAATATACGTGAAACTCTGGCATTATTTCCCTGTTCTAGTCAAACATATATAAATGAATATCAGTGTACGCTTAGATCATAACAACTGTTGCAATGAACGCAGCTCTGTCTCAGACCTATCGGGATCCACAGGTCCCCGCAAGTTTCGAGGGTGTTGCTGCTTTGCATCGTGCTTTAAAAGATCGCGTAAAAACAAAAGATATCCAGAAATGGTTGCAAACCAAGGATTCTTATACTTTGCACAAGCCTTTGAGGAACACGTTTACCAGGAACAGAGTCATCGTAGGAGGCTTAAACGAGCAATTTCAATCTGATTTAGTGGATATGCAATCCCTGGCCTCTTTTAATGATGGATATAAATATTTGCTGACCTGTATAGATATCTTTTCCAAATACGCCTTGGCTATCCCTCTCAAAGATAAAACATCTGTGTCCATCCAATCCGCTTTCGAAAAGATATTTTCGGAACGTACACTTGAATCATTACAAACAGATGCAGGGAAAGAGTTTACCAATAAACAAGCTCAAAATTTTTTTGAAAAAGAGAAACGTTTGCTTTTTCACGACACATAATACAACCAAAGCTTCTGTCGTAGAACGATTTAATCGAACTCTAAAAACAAAAATGTGGAAATACTTTTCCGTCTGAAAAGTAAAGCAACCGAAATGAATACACGAAAGTACATTGATGTGATTGATAAATTGATATCCAGTTATAACCATACATGGCATCGTAGTATTAAGACAGAACCTGTATCCGTTACGCTACAAAATCAAGAAAGAATTTGGAAAACATTGTACGGACAGCAACCAGCACAAGTGCCTGTTTCTTCAGATTTAAAGATTGGAGATACGGTACGCATCAGCCGAGAAAAAATGGTCTTTGAGAAAGGATACGAACAAAATTGGACACGAGAAATTTTTACAATCTATAAAATTATTCGACGAATTCCTGTTGTCTATAAACTGAAAGATCTTGCAGGAGAAGTTATACAAGGAACGTTTTACAAACAAGAACTTCAAAAGGTTTCGGATTCTGGTTATTATCCTGTAGAAAAAGTTTTAAGAAAGAGGAAACGTCGCGGGAAAATAGAATATTTTGTGAAATTTCAGGGGTACCCCGAAAGCTTCAGTGCTTGAGTGGAGGATGTGAGAAGGGTATAAAAGGCCCGTACATTCTGCTTATCTGTCATTTGAACGAAACGTGTCTTTCTTTATCACACTGATCAGCAACAGCTCCATGCGTTTTTTTCCATACAACAAAATATCACAATTTACCACTCAGCTTCCTACTCCGATGGATTTAAATAGTCAGTGCGAGTTATCTCTTGTGGACTTTATTTACCCTCACACATGGTATAACGTCCGAAAAGACAATAATTTATTTGGATTTGATTTGGGTAATGGAAAATTGGAAGGTCGAAGAGTGCCTCCAGGATGTTATGAAACGATACCAGATTTATTAAAAGCCATGAAAATACCTTCCCATAAAAATAAGATTGAATTCAGTTATCATCCTGTTACGAAAAAAGTGACCATTAAGACCGACGAAAACTGCAAAGTCATTCTTCACGAAGGATTAGCGGAGCTTCTAGGGTTCGAGCTGGGTGTTTACAAAGGATTGGAACAAAGTCTTTTTGTAGCCGATCCCAAAGTATCTTTTCCTGTCATGTATGTGTATTGCTATCTCGTAGAACCTCAAATTGTGGGCCCAGTTGTTAAAAATTGTCACCGTAGAAGGAAATGACGGAGACATCATAAACGCTCATTACCCCCGGCCCTTTTACTTGCCAGTTATCCGTCAACATTTTCAGACTATACAGATTGACATAAGACTTCACTCTGGAGATTTAGTACCATTCGAAAGAGGCAAAGTATTTCTTGTGTTGCATTTTCGTCTGAGACAAATTCTATAAAAGAAGCCTTCATCTGCAAATTGATTTCATTTGGATTGTGTATACCGTGGGTTACTACTTACGGAATATTAAATTATATGCATTTTTTCCTGCATTTCGTTTAAACTAATTTCCTCGAATTTCGTTAGAGATATATTTCTCATTCAATTAATTCAGTTCTCATTTCTTGACAAGGCAAAAATACATGAAACCTCAAAATATCATTATTAAAAAATGAAAATATAAACATAAATACAGTTAAAACAATTTATAAAGAACAATTTTTACAATTAAAATTAGAGTTTCTACGCAAAAGCAAGCATTTCGGCCAGCGGGCAAGAAAACAAGTTTTTCGGTGCACAAAAATGAAAGTTTACTTTTGGTCTCACTCGGCAAAAAGACACTGAAGGTGTAGAAACTGACTTCATTTGTTGTGGATGCTATGCTGAGTCAATATATGGGATAATTTTAATAATTTATATGGTAATTCCAGAATGGATTAAGCATGATTTAATTCGCAGTAATAAAAGATGACGTCATCCTTCTTGATGCGAAGCTTAGTTTCTCTAGACTAGTAACAAATCCACTATTCTGCTAAGTTTCAAATGTAAACAAATATAGCTGCTATGGTAAAACAATTAGGCTTAGCCGCACTTAAACAACATTTAAATTGATGATAATTCTACAACTATTGCGTTGACGTTAACTAAAGGCATAAGAACATCAACCGGAAGATAAGAACAACATAATTCAATTATTTTAAAGCATATATATATATATATATATATATATATATATTTACATACTTTTGGTGCGGCTGATTGCCACCATAAAGGAGGTGGGCAACTACATGCTATAGCAGTCCTATATACAAAATTTCAACATTCTGAAGTTACTCGTTTTTGAGTTATGCGAGATACATTCATACATACGTAAGTACAGACGCCTCGAAAAAATCTCTTCTGAATCCCTTTTAACTCATTAGCCGCTGGTGTTGCGTTGACGCAACGGTCAAAATAAATGCGTATATAAATATAACTACCTAAGATATTTTATACCAGCAGATGATTTTGTGTAGTGAATATTATGAAGATTATTTCTGTAAAAAAATATTTGCCTTCAAAAATCATTTTGTTTATAATAATTATTCTCATACTTTAAGCAAAATTTTCGACCGGGTATTTTTGCTGAAAATATTTAACGAAAGAATCGCCGTCTTTATGAGTGATCTATTTTTAGTCAAGGTCACCGTTTATAAGAACATTACATCAGTCAGATGTTTATATTTGTGTTGGAAAGGAAGGGAAAACAGGTGTTGCGCTGACGCAACGTCAGCAGAAAACGGGCAGTCAATCTCCTTTTTCACGCATTCCTTTCGTTCTGGTTCAAGTTCTGGTTGTTTAAAAATGCCTAGAACGAGGTATCTTACATTAGAAGAAGGCCTTCAAAGATTTTTTGATGAAGAAACAGATGATGATAATGTTAATAATGACCAGAATGAAACTGATATTGTTGTTGTTCTCACAGAAATTGCAGAGGCTAGCGACGAAGAAGAAAGGAATGGCAATGTTTTAAATAATGATAATGCTATTTTACCAAATGATACTTCTGGGGAAATTGAAATTCACGTAAGAAGTAAGCTTCAGCCTTCTAAAAGCAGTTATAATTATACTAAAAAGTTTAAAAAGCAGAAGACTGAAATCTTGAAGTGGATAAAAAAGGAACTGTTAGTTATGTCTCAGGAAGAACATGAAGAAAGAGATAGAAGAGAAATTATAAAAGACAAAATACGAGGTAAAACTATTGCGCAGATTTTTTCTTTTTGGTTTAGACATTTACTGTCTTCTCATTAAGAACAGACAAATATGTACGCTCAGAAAAAAAAATTGTCCAGAATTTATTGCATCTGAAGCCTATATGAGAAGATTTATTGGAATATTATTGCTTACAGGATATCATTCTTTACCTCAAGAAAAAATGTATGTATTGGTCTTTTGATAAGGACATTTCTGTTCCTGTTGTACGAGAAACGATATCACGTTTGCAGTACAGGAATATGAAGCAGAATTTGCATTTGACAATAGTCAAATTGACAATACTGATAAATTATATGAGGTGAGATCGTATCTAAACTTACTAAATATCACCATTTTTTACTACTGGAAATATAAAGTCTCTTTTAGATTTCAGACGCAAGAATGCATTATTCCTTTTGCAACTCCTATTGAGAGTGTAGAATTAGCCAGAAATAGATCAGCAACAGGAAGACCTAGTAAATTCAGCATTCAAAAACCATTGCATGGAGATGGTAGACATTTTATCGTAAAGTCCGTTGATAACAAAAGACTTTGTTGTAAAGAGCAACATAGCCATACTGTTTACAGATGCAAAGTATGTAATGTAGCTTTACATCATGATTGTAATCAAGCTTTTCATGCTTGAATCTTTCAAATGAAATAATCTGTATTTGTAAAAGAAATACAATGTATATTTGAATATTAAATTAATTACAAGTAAAGTGATTTGTAAATTTATAAAACGTTATAGAACTGAAAAGTAATCCTGTGCTCCACTCAAAAGAAACATCACACGAGTACAATCCTACTCACTAAACATCCGTAGTCTTGACTAGAAGAGAAACACGCTAATGTGACAATCAAACTCGTAAAAATAACCTTGTATTTAGCGTAAGTATAATGAAACACTCAATCAATTTCGAGGGCAGCGAAAGGTCGCTCCTCATCAGGAGAAAGAAATACCTAGAAAGAAGAAAATAAAGGAGAAGGAGTCTCAGAAAAACGTGGTCCTTATCAGCACTGCACGTGGTTATAACTGGATTTTTAATCAGAGTTGCACTGGCCGCCTACTTTTACTGAGCCAGGCTATCTGATCAAGCATAAAAGACAAGAAAAATTAGCGAAGTTAAAATAGGGAGCGAGGGGCAAATGCACCTTCACGCTCAAAATCTGAACTTCAAATAATGGAGAGCAACCACTGAACGGATTTTTATACCCTCTGGTAGTACCAAACACGAGGAGGTAACGCCATCTATCGACAAAAATAACTGAATTAAGATAGTAGAATTTTAAAGGCATTAGGAAGGACGGGATTGGACTTCAAATCATTAACTAAACATGCTAAATCTTTGTGAATGTGAAAAGCCTCAAGAAAATCCAATTCACCAATGGAAGAAGCCTTTTGAATAATTTTTGCAGACCCAAAGTCAAAATTATGGTTAAATGTCCAACTATGATACGCTATTGAAGACTTGTTAATTTCGCCTTTTTTGCCATAAGATTCATGTTCCTTGATACGAAACTTCAACGCTCTTTTTGTTTGGCCAATATATCTTAAACCACACTGACACGATATACTATAAATTACCCAAGAATTCAAGACAGAAACGCAATCTTTTAGAATCGAAGGGTGAATTTTATTAATAGGGGAGAAACCGACTTGAAAATTGAATTTCTGGAGAATCCGTGCAATTTTATAGCTAACAGAAGGATAAAATGGAAGCACGACAAGGTCATTAATATTATTTCTAACAGTGGAATGTCTTCTTTGATGGGAATCTGAAAATTTTTTAACGGCTTTATCAATAATCACGGGAGAAAATCCACGGTCAATCGCAACTGCTCTCAAATAATTAAGTTCATTGGTAAGCAAAGATTCAGAGAAACAAACTTTAAACGCGCGGAATACATAATAGTAAAAAGAAGCCATTTTTTGCTTAACAGGGTGGCATGACTTGGCATGGGGTGGTAAACAAACTGCAAAGGGTTTACGGTACACAGTGGTGCTAAAATCAGTTTCATTGCGGATTATAAAAATATCAAGGAAGGGGAGGGAATTGTTGGATTCAATTTCAAGAGTGAATTTGGATGGCTGGATCAATTAAATTCGTAATAGATAGAATCTCGGATAAATCCTCTTTATAACTGTCAAAAAGTGCGAAAGTGTCGTCAACATACCGAATCCAAAGACGAAAAGATAGTTTATCAAATAATTTCATCTCAAAATAGTGCATATACATGTCAGCAAGTACCGGAGTGAAAGAATTACCCATAGCCAATCCTTCAACTTGACGAAAATATGCATTTTGGAAAACAAAGTGGGTTTGACTGAGAGAAACTTTAGTAAGCGAAACCAACTCATTAATTTCAGTATGTGTGAAGTGAAGTTCCCGAAGCCTAGTTTCAAGACAATTTAGTGCTCCTTCGACCGGAACATTAGTAAACAGTGATTTGACATCAAATGAAACCATAATGGAACGAAGTGGAGAAATATTTTTAAGTTTATCAATGACTTCAACAGAATTTTTTACAGTGTGAATATTATTAGCAAGTAGAGGAGAAAATCTGGAAACTAAATATTTGGCCAAAGGATATGAAGCAGTACCTACACTGGTGTGCAAAAATTAAGGACGAGACGGTTTTTTCAATATAACTTTGTACAAAAGCTTTCCAAATCAACACATTTAATACCGTAAGATCCCCAATACGTAAGGACATGAGTAATGTAAGTCACACTTACTAAAAGAGAAATCAGAGGGATAAAAAGAAGCTTTATTCAAAAAGTAGCATGGAGTGGAATGCGACTGAAGGCCGAAACATCCCTGTGATGGGTGTCCAGCAAGAAACATCCGGTCTTTAATAGGGGATATGATCTCCCCTGACTGCTAGGCAGGTTTCACAGCGTCTGCCCATGCTGAGAATGAGGGTGTCAATGAGTTGTTGAGGCATTGCTGCCCATTCGTCATGCAGCGCCAATCGAAGCTCCGGAATCGTTACTGGTGGTAAGGTACGAGTTGCCAAGCGTCTGCCTAGAAAATCCCATACATGCTCGATGGGATTGAGATCCGGAGATCGTGCCGGCCAATCCATACGTTCAATATCCTCACTTTCTAAAAGCTGTTCGGCAGCTACTGTGCGATGACATGGTGCATTGTCGTCCATGAAAAGGAACTGCGGACCCATAGCGCCTCTAAAAAGACGCACATATAGAAGAAGAATCTCGTTACAATAACGGGTCCCGTTGACTGAACCTGCGTCGAAGATGTGAAGGTCTGTACGACTACCAAGCATGATGCCTCCCGAAACGAAAACACCGCTACCTCCATACATGTCCCTTTCAATGATGTTCGAGGGATGATTGCGGCTTTGCAACTCTGATTAAAAATCCAGTTATAACCACGTGCAGTGCTGATAAGGATCACGTGTTTCTCAGACTCCTTCTCCTTTATTTTCTTCTTTCTAGGTATTTCTTTCTCCTGATGAGGAGGGACCTTTAGCTGCCCTCGAAATCGATTGAGTGTTTCATTATACTTACGCTAAATACAAGGTTGTTTTTACGATTTTGATCCGTAGTCTTATTCCGCTGATGTTGCGCGAACGCAACACTCGCTTTTTCCACAGGTAAGAGCATTTTTTTTATTTCCAATGTAAATTTATGTTATAAATGCTTAATTTAATATTTGTTATTATTTTCATGAGAAAACAAACATTCCTTGTAGTTTTGGAGGTTAATGGATTAAATTAGTTTTATAATTCGGTTTGGGGAAAAATCCTTACGTACAGATGTCACGCAAAAACATCGATAAATTGCATTCGATAGCGGTCAAAATGGATATTTTCGTTTAAATATGGTACCCGGAATTTTTTCTTATTCAATGTTTCCTGTACTCCGTACAAGGAAGTAATTAATGGAACTTGAATTTTTGATCGACGTGTTTTTACGCATGAGGTATTAAGCTGTCCAGGAATATTTGGTTGAATCAGAAACTCTGGCTATATGTTGTTCAGTGTTTTTGAAGCTCAAACTGCTTTCTCTTCTTTTATTCAATTATTTGGATAATGACTTGGCATAAATTCGAAAGGCATCGAAATTAGTAGTCTTTTCTTAATTTTCGGATTCACTTAGAACTCACTGATTATGACGGCATAAGTAACTTCAACGTCAAGTTTAGGATATTTTGAAAAGTCGCCTTATTGACCATTACAACCACAAATATTATACATTTTTAATGTTTTTAATAACAAAATTATTATTCGAGTGGTTGTTCGAGCCTTCACCGCTAACATTTCCATAAAATGGATAATACTAAAACCATAGATGTAGTAATACTAAATATGTGGAACATGTTAATCTCTCCAAGCAAATATTTTTTATTTCAGTAAATATCTATGGCATCGGCCATGAGGGGAGTAAGGAGTACTCTGATATGTGTTTAACTTACTATTCATATTGATTGTATTAATCATTATTTTATATTATTGTACATGAAACAGTGAAGTTCTCGATGTTTTTAGTTTCCTCCATGATGAAGTCTTGCGTAGCTCACAAATGCGTCCACAATTTTTAAAAAGAAAACGGAATACCTCAAGTAATTATAATGAGCAAGTGTTTCATTAGTGATAATTTAATAATTTACGAAAATTATTAATGTTATTTCATATACTTTTTTCCTTCGTTCTGAGTCAAGTATCAAATTACGCAATTTTTTTTTTTTTTTTTTTTTTTTTTGGATATTGTTGCGTGCGTACAGGTTCGTAATAGATTGAATGCACAAGTCCGGTAAAAGGTTAATAAAATTTATTCTTATCAAAAGAAATATATCGGAACTCTGGAATTTTCCTCAGAGTTATTCGTACAAGTGTTCACAATATCACGCAGTAATAATAAGTAGTTATTCTTCAAACTACTGAAAACGTTAAATAGAACGCAATGCCCAGCGCATTTTAAGAGAAAACTAATCCGATTTATCTCAGTTCACGCAGAGCCACAATTTTCAACAACAATAACTAAGCAACTAACTAAACGACTGAAATAAAACCAATGTCAATTATTAAGTATTTCGGAGTTCTAAATCATGTACCTCCACATCATAAAAATAGCTAAGTAATGAGCAGAAATAGGAAAATTGCATATAGTTTACTTTGATGCAAGTAAGAGAACTGGAGTAAGAGAACACTGGAGAGAGTTTAGGTATAAGACAAAATCATTAAGTCAAAAGTTTTGATTTTTTTGTAATTGTTTGGTTTTTATAATTTTTTTGTAATTTTTATTATTTTACAATTATAGGTAAAATAATAAAGTAATTCATAAGTAAAACACAAAAGCAAAAAAGCGGAGAGGAAAGATTTTAGAAATTGAGAGTCTCATTACCATATGGCACTAAATCAGAATTATAACCAAACTGCCATAAGCAAAAGCCTCACCTGGACTTTTTAATTAGCTTTAATTAAAAAAACACAATTAAGATAAAACATTACAATTAAGGGCTTTATATTTAAACATTTAAGTTACAAAGTAAATCTCGGGAACAACATGCTTAGTTCATGACTCCAGTACATCAACTGAAGGCTACTGTCTTTTCTTGGCTGGTGTTTCTTCCCGCGGTCGCTAGGTGGCGCTCCTTGAGCCGTGGGGTTACAGAATGTAGAATGTAAGTAAAGTTTGTGAAAACGCGAGGAAATATCCAAGGCAGAAATTAATTCTGCGGGCATAATGGGATTTTTAAACGAACAGGTTGATAATAATGGAAAGAAGGCCACATTTCAGTTAAACGTGAGTAGAAGATAGCAATTTGGCATAGTCAGTGAGAAATAGCAATTTTAGAAGATTGAGACGTCCGTTCTTCACGGCGCGGGAGCTGAAACTGAATAAGCGGGGGCGGGTGTACACCTTTTTACCAGGAGGATAGATGCCGTAGTCACGGCCAGTTTTGCCAGATCGTGCTATTTTTCGCAAATTTGCGACTTTTGACAAACTTGTGCTCCTAAAATTTTAGTACATGCGATTTTGCGAAATTCTTTCGCCATCCAGCAATTTTTATGCTACCTTTTGAGACTAAGAAGATTTTTTTAATATATCGTTAAATACTTTTATGTTCAAATAATGTAGCAGTTATAAATAATTTATATTGAAAAACAGTATATTTAGGCTTAAATAGAAGTTGGCATCTGGCAATCTTGTTTACATGTGAAATTTCCTTTTCAAGCAAGGAGGTTAAAATACATGGAGAGGCCCTCCACCCAGTCTAAGTGAAGCCAAAAATGGAGGAAAGCAAGCCCTTAGTAGCCGCGGCTTAGAAAGACTGACCGTCACCATCGAGATAGACGATCGATGATCTGTCTCGATAGAGATAGACGATCTATCTCGATGGTGACGGACTGACGCGCTCTTCAGCCTAATCAAATGAAGTAGCTTGAACCTAATGAAGTAGAATTTAACCACACCCAGTTTCGTTCCTGTCAGACGTAAAGTAATTATTAAGACGCCGACTCTTCGTGCATTTTTTTCCTTTACTTTTCTCGCCATTTCATTTTATTTCTACATTTCCTGCATCATGTACTTGCAATAATTTCTAAATTATGTAATTGCATGCTGTCATTAATGAATACTAGCATTAAAAGTATTGTGAACAAAAATACAGTGACTAGTACTTAAACCATAAATTAATTATATTTTTGCATGGAGAGCTAACCAGCCCCCCTTTCCTAGTTTATTTATCGTTTTGCTTTCACAGCTCAATTAATTATAACATTTATTATAACTATGAAAAGAAAATCTGAGAGCTATGTATGTTTTTCGTACTCGTTACACTGAGAAAATATTGAAAATCTTTGTTGACAGCTTTTCAAACACATATTTCAATTATTCTACCTATTTATGCATGTTTAAAAACATTCTTTTACGCGGAAATGAAATCTGAAAATGTAGACATTATTTCCTTGTAGCAATTCAGTACCTTTTAGCCCTCTCTTATCTTCAGATTGGAAACTCCGAAAACACACAAAACTTATTACCTGATGATGTTTAACCTTTGTTCCCATAGTAAGGGCAGCGTTTTCCTGCCCTCACGTGGCATGGCTTATTTTCTTTCCCCTGCTTCACTCTCCTCGTACTATGATACCATATATTCTAACCTCCTATCTAGAATATATGGTACTATGATACCATATATTCTAACCTCCTTCTTTTCAAGGCTGCACAGACTAACGCCGGTGTAACAAGAAGGTAGGGGAAGGTGAAAAGAAGGAAAGTAAAAAAAAAAAAAAAAAAACCTGCTCTGGACCTCTCAGCTTCCCTTCTTCGATCCCGTGTGTTTTGTTTTAAAATCAATCTCCCCCTAGTTCTATGGTGATAACGAATTGAACAAAACAGCTTGGGCGCCATATATTGGGTACCCAAACAGAGAAAGAAATGAAATTCTTTCTCTTGATTATAAATATTGCTAAGAACTAAGCAATTGAAATGACTGAAAAATCAAAGCAATGACATTTTTCTAAATAACAGCATAAATAAATTTAACTGTGAAAGAACAAGACTTTCTTAACCAGAATTTGAAATTACGGAAATCTCATTGAAAAGCATTCTTCAATTAAAATGTTCACAATTAAGCAAAAAATAACAATGAATTAAAAAAATTAACTGCCAACTCAAATAATTTAGTACAAAATCGCTAACAATCTAAACGTGAGGAATCTCTTAAGAATGGATATGCACAAATTAATTTACAAATAGAGACCAATTAAATGATAATTAACTTTAAAAAGAAATGGACATTTAAATACTTGAAAATGAGCAATATAGTTTAAAATTTTATTTAAAGCTAAGATATGTAATTAAAAAGTTTAAGAATCGAATACAGTCTACAACTTATGCAACCAATAGACAGTAAATTTCTGATGACGTCAGAAGTAATGTGAGCATGCGTAACTATGACGTTCCCAAAATCCCGTGATCTCTGATGTCATTTGAGATTTTTGCGACTTTTTAAGTCTCTTTTGCTACTTTGAAAAATTTCTGTCAACACTGGTCTCGGCGCATGATGGCTGTTGGTCGTTTTTGTGAACTTGAAATAACAGGATCGTAAACAGGAAGCTGTTGAAGTGCTCGGCTATCAATCTGTTCAATTTTGAGGAAGAAAGTTTGACTAAGTTTTCTAATAACAACATCAATGAGTTTACTGTTAACGCCCGAGCGAGTCACATCAGTACGGACATACCAGGCTACACTAAGGACTAACCATAGGGTTTGAATTTGAAAGGCTTGTAATTTTTTAATGCGAGTCTTCGCAGCCGTACCCCAAATGGTACATGCGTACATAAAAATTGGTCGCATAATTGAAGTATGGAGAAGAGCTTTATTTCTGATAGACAGATGGCTCTTTCGAGATAATAGAGAGTAAAGTTGGGATCTGAATCTCTTCGATTTATTGAAAGTATTCCCAATGTGAAGATGTAAACTAAAATAAGACAGAGACATGAGACATGACTTTATGATGCAGCGCTTAGCTAGTATATCGAACTAGCTCTCTGCCGGCTCCATACAATACAGATGCACTAGGGTACTAAAAGTAAAAAATTACTTGATCAGGAAATTACACATAATGAAGTTGAAAAAAGGGGGGCCAAAACATGACTGGCACTAGAGGATAGTTTATCTTGAAGCTGTAGAGATGTACCAAGCTCGAGAGGTGGTGCCCTCTATCTTGCTGTGGGAGATTTAGTCTATTCGTCGTTCTGAAAAATCTGAAAAGTGTTACAGATTTTCTAGCATATCAATAAAGTACAATGAAAGTTGTAATTTTTCTTCTTACGAATTTCTCTTTTTAAAGAGCTCAGCAAACTTCAGTAATCTATTGAAAAATCCAACGACTTTATCTAACTGTGCTGCAGAAAATATATCTTTCACAGCGTTAGAGTCCATCATCTTATCAGGAGAAGCTGACGCACGCGCAGTAGCTTTAACATCTGAAGATATATTCCTGGGTTTAGAGTCATTCTTACGCGAGTTTTAGTCAACACTGGTGTTGGTTTAACTTCAGATTTCCTTGGGCGAATTTAGGGGAAAAATTAACATCCATTATAGGAAGTTACATGCGATTTTTAGCATCTCACACATGTCGGATTTTCTTCACCTCTTAATGTGCAAGTATAGGTAAGATGATTATGGCCACACTTAAAACATCTCGATGAGTTATTGCATAATAGTTTTGCGTGCCTAAAACGCTGACTACGGAAACATATCATAGTGCTTCTATTAGATCTGGATATGCGAATTTTAACATGCAGCCTCAATATCGTCTTCCTTTTGCAATAGTCCTGGCTATATCATAACGTGTCAGTGACACGAAAAATACCGGCAACTTTTCTTCTGAATCAGCAGTTTTCCTAATAAACTGAGTGACTTTATCACTGGGAAACCATCGTTACACAGTTCATTCCTGATGTCTTCAACATCAGAGTCTTCTGATAACCCTTTAATGACAACATTAAGAAATGAGTCCTTTTTAAGTCCAAAACGTATTAAATTCAAGGTCCTCTTTAAGAAAAATAGTGAGCGCAAGCTTGCGATTTGCAGCGCAAT
This sequence comes from Stegodyphus dumicola, assembly GCF_044657685.1. NCBI lineage: Eukaryota > Metazoa > Arthropoda > Arachnida > Araneae > Eresidae > Stegodyphus > Stegodyphus dumicola. Next base: position 143,991,396 of record NC_140777.1, read on the forward strand.
CAAAATTGATAATGATCTTGTCTCTCATTAATATTCCCGAGTAACCATTTAGACCATGTTTGGTGAACAGGCTTCGAACTTCCAAGAGACCTCCGGTGGGGGATAGACGATCGGCGGTATTCGTTCTTTACTCTGATTTACTGAACTAAAATGAGACATCCAAGTCCAAGTGCTGTTGATATACTTCTAATATCATACTATCTGTATGACGTATTCCGGCTCTTTGAAATAATTGGCCTGTGGGGCGCCTGATAAAAGAGTTTTCCTGGTGTGTGATGATTGGAAGCGAGGTTTTGATGGTGAGATGGAAGACCGTAAGACAGCACACAGCACAAGTCTGAGAAATAAGAATACGTCCTAGAGTGAAAAATCTAAAAAAAAAAAAAAAAAAAAACATGAATTTGCAAAAATAAAAGTAAAAGCTAACTTTGACTTTGATTTACAACTCGCAACCATTCCATTCCATTCGAACTCGCAACCATTCCACCAGTGGCGCAGCTAAGATTCCAGCGCCCGGGGACAACTGAAGAATTTGCGCCTCTTTCTGTGTGCCAAGAATGGAAAACATTTTCATTAAAAAATTTCGTTGCATCAATTTGGCGCCGCCCTGGATGCTGCGCCCGGATACAGATGCCCCCCTTGCCTCACCCCAGCTATGCCACTGCATTCCACTTGCAGTTCAGTACGCTGACCACTCAGCTATCTGTGATTGAAAGGCGTTGTCGCTGAAGGACTATTCTTTTCGTATTGCTAATATGTGAATTCTATTGTGGCAGAATACCATGTTTCTATTTTACTTTATTAGTCCAAAGGGGCAATTTGCTCTGAAGGACTATTAATTTCGTTTTGACATTTTGCTTTGAAAACTTTAAAAGGTTCTATCACTTTTCAAATCGTTGCCACCAAATCCTATCTCCCTGTATTATATTTGAAGAAATTAAATAATGAAAAATCTGCATAAATGTATGTATATTTCTCACATTGTGATAAAACAATGGTACCTAGAGCCATCCAATTTTGAATGACGTAATTCTACAGCGAATATGGGCATCTGAAAACGCAAATTTGAAGTTTGGAATTTGTTTTATTATCCATTTCATATTTTGTAAAACTTTAATAAATTTTGATTAACAAACTCAAGGATTTCAAAGCGAGCGATGGCAACGTTGTACAGAGGGGAAAAAAAAAAAAAAAAAAAAAATTTCTCCAGCCCGTGAGACTGTGTATCGGAAATTCTAAAGATATGCTCAATTTAAAATTAATTTGCGATATTGCTGTTGAACTGAGTTTTATGGTTTAAGTGCGAAGAACTTGATATATAATAAACAAAGGTAATACAAAAAGTGTTAAAACGCCGCACCTTTAGATGTCATTTAAAATATGAAACCTTTCAGATTTTCCTTTTTATAACTCTACTAAAAATAGGTAGCTATCTAAATACAGAATCTGTAACAATATATTAAAATTTCAAATGGATGTGCAATGCAAAATTAGTAAATTAAAATAAATAGGTACTTTCTAATTATCTGCTCCACGGTTTTAACATTGGTGAATTTTTTTAATGTATTTTTGACCTTATACCACGCATATTAAGTTAGGAAGTTAAGAAATAATAGAGTTACTTTCTATCTTATATATCCATGATATAAACGAGAGCAAGGTTTCTAAAATATCCTATTTTTTACTGTAAGTATTTTACTGATCTTGCGGAGATCGGAGATCATCATTCGCTAAGTGATGTTCGACCCGAAGGCCTTTACCACTACATGTTTATCCTTCCCCTAAAGACCTGTAAAAGTTCGTTAAATTCCATAAAAATGGGAAAATCCTGTGCACATATAATACAAGTGCAAAGTCTTCAGTAGTGAAGAAGTTGATCAGGCATGGCGCCATCTATCGGCCACAGATTGAAGTCTTCGTTGGATAAGCAATAATAGCAACTAATAACTTTGGCATATCTTTTACACATTATCGTAGATTTGACACAGTATCGTACAGTAAAAATAGAAAATAATCCTGCACGAGACTACAGGAAACCCCACGTGTGCGTACTGTACAGACATTATACACCCAGGCCAGTTAGGCCTGCACTCGTATTTATCAACTTTTTAACTCAAGAGTTTTCGCCTTCAACAGTGCGTTAAGCCGAATTCTGTACCGCAAAATCGAGCGTTGCACCTGCATCTGCGCATAAACATTTGAAAGACAACTTATTGTAATAACTCAGACTTACCCCATTTATCCTAACAATTAATGTAATTGCCAGCGAGGCCACTAATTGCTGCTGCCAACTTTCTAGCCTGAATCAGGATTTATTGCACAATGCGCGATCTATTATTGTTCCTAAACCTATGACTAAAAGACGAAAAATTTTCTACAAATGTTTCAGATTTGGCAGTTCCCCCCCCTAACGTTGTATTTATTGAAACATAAATTTAAAATGTGATTTTGATTTGGCAACACCAAGTTTGTGTCGTCTGATATTTGAATTTGCGAGAAGTCTTCTTTTATCCGATATAATAAAGGATTATAATATTTTCTTTTTACTTTATTAATTATTCTTAACTAATTTTTCAGTTTACAATATGCGACGTTTAACAATTTTTCGACTGATAAAAAGAACTACATGGTATAAAGGTTATATTCGAAAATTTCATACAAGCATGCTTGTGAATGATCAAAAGTTAGGTAACTCTCGTCCAGACTTAAAGGCTATGCTGGTAAATTCTGCTTCATTCTCTGAAAAAAATGCACCAGATGATGAGTGGATTACTCCTGTTTATCCTGCGAAAATAAAAACAAGAGATCAGTCTAAACATGCAATACGACCACAAGTTGATCCGCGTACTACATGTGTAGTATTGTTTCCTGGTCAGGTTTGTGTGACTGGTATTTTGCATATATATGTGCTCCTTGATTTTAACCTAAGTTTTCTGAAATTCAGGCTTTAACTTCTGATTTCACTTTGAAATGTCATAAGCATACATGTCGATCTGCTTGGCGATTTTAAGAATTATTAAATATAGTTATTTCTGTTATTACAAATATTGCACAGGGTCTTAAGTATGTCTTCATTTTCTGTGAATGGATCTTCATTTTTTCTTTGATTTAGTTTCTTAGTGATGTAACTAGACTGTAAAATAATATATATTTATCTTCTGCTACTCTTTAAAAGTCATAACTGACTTTCCAATATCATTTATTGTATTATATAATCATTGCACAATTGATGATGTTGAAAAGTCAGTAATGATGATGTATTGAGTAGTCAGTTGTGCAATTAATGATATTGAAAAGTTATTTATACAATTAATGATAATGAAAAGTTAGTTGTACAATTAATGATACTGAACAGTCAGGCTCTGATGTCATTAATTGTGCAAATGCTTATTTTGATAATCTTCATATTTTTAATTGTTACAAAATAAGAGAAATTTTAAAATATATAAACAAAAAAGAAAATATACTCGTTCATAATCTGACATTGCATAATATTTTGCTTTGTATATAAATAATTTTTTTCAGTTGTTTAATATTTGAAAAATTGTATTAAAAACATGTTTAATTTTTTAGAATATTAATAGTGAATTACTATAATATTAATATTAATAATGAATATTAATAAACAATGCACTCTAATAGTTAGTTTATGTAATTAATACCATTTTTGTAACATTTTATGGTCATAAATATAAAAAAATAATAATGTGCAAATATTGTTAACTTACATATTATGTTTAATTTGATATATTAAATACAGGTATTTTCTGTATAATGAAAATTTGCTTGAATGCTTTTTCAAAATATCCTATTAATTCCTTTTGTTATTTATGAGAAACAAAAGATATCATTCAGCATTTGTATCATGTTGTAACTGAATAAAATTGTGGTTAATTGTAAAAAAGCATGCAAATATCATTAAGTGTTTATGATATGCAGTGACTGAATGAAATATATGACTTGACTGTGGAAAACATATAGAACTTCTGAACCTTCCGATTACCAGATGAAAACATGTGTAAGTAACCGAATGCACTGTTGTATTTCAAGTCCTTCACATCAGCCACAGCTAAGCATTGTTAATCTGAGAATAAATAGGAAAGTTATGGAAACTGTTTTTCCCTCTTTCTCCTTATCTTTGAACTGATAAAGTCTTAGAAATCAGTGTATCACATATGAATATTTATTATTGTTTCATTCACTTCAGCTCAGAACTTCTGATCATCTAGGTTTATTGCTTTTGTAATCACTTTGTTTTTTTCTTTTTGTGTATGTGAAAGAAAGATAAATGCAGCTAACTCGTATACAATGCAAGTTCTTTGTTTTGAAATTTTGCTTCAGTTTCGGTTGAATTAAAATAGTAAATCAAACATCAAATTGTGGTAAAAATATATTTACAGGTACCCTTTGGTGAAAATTGTCAATTTTTGGCTGTACGAGTTTGTGCAATTCTTTGACCTGTTATTTTGGCTTTATGTAATGACGATTTTAGCGCCAAAAATCGCTGCCAGACAAAGCCAAAATAACAAGACAAAGAATTGCACAAATTCAATATCCATGTATACAATGACCTATTTTTGCTTAAAAGAAATCAGAAAATTTTACAAACTTGGCATTGCATACTCCCTTGACTTTATCCATGTACTTAAAATTTTTCACTTACTATTTTCACTTAAGAAAAATCGCAGAATTGCACAAACTAGGCATTGCGCACTCCCTTGACTTTCTCCATGTACACATCGAACTATGTTCACTTAAAAATTTAAAGGAGCAGCCAATAAAAAAGTATATAATCTCAATAAACTACATTTTAAATCAAAACATAAAAAAGGAATTCCATCTTTGCATTATGTAAAGGAAATATCCACTTATCTTATTTACGAATTAACATGTCTTTTTCAAAATAGGGTTTCCATAACATTCAACTACTGAGGCTACCATAAATGAAACAACAACTTCACGATAATACAAGGGCTACCCTTCTCTCTACTCCAGAGGCGTAGCTAGGGTTTTCGGCGCCCGGGGACAAGTGACGATTTTCCGCCTCTTTCTCTGTGCCAAGAATGGAAAACATTTCATTCTAAAATTTCGTAACATCAGTTTGGCGCTCCCTGAATGCTGCGCCCGGGGACAGATGTCCCCCTTTGCCCTGTCCTAGCTACGCCACTGCTCTACTCTAACCGAAATGGTTAGTAGAGTTTGTCAATGAAATGTTTCAAAGATTAAGATCCAAATTCATTTTGAAAACATAAAAAGGAAATTTTTTGTGGAGTTAATAAATTAGCTGCTACGTGAGTCGACTGTGCTAAAATGTGATTTACATAGTTTCTGATTATCTGTACCCTCTTAGAAATCTTACCAACACTCTGACAACTCTGTGGATTGGTAAAAAATATTTATTTGGCTATTTGGCTGATCTTTGGAATATGGTAACTGGTAGTTTGGCGACATTTTGGAGGCGATAAAGGTTACTACCTAGGACTTTGGTAATAATGTGAGAAGTACTCAGTTCTGATTACGCATTATTTTGTGTGAGGGAAATGAGAGATCATGAGATATGTCATGTGACATTAATAGACGAATTACAGTTCTTTAATCGGAAAAGGGGGGGATTTGGAAAACTGTAGTACTATATTATTTTCTATTAAGCTTCATTGTATGTTGTGTGAAAAAGTGGAAGTGTGCTTGCCACGTAATGAAGATTCTGAAGATTAGGTAAGTTAGTATTTTTAATTATTTGAGGATATTATTTTTATGCATTGTTCTAAATGTAAGGAGTAAATAAATTAATATGATATTATTGGAAAATTGTTATTAGCAATGATTTAGTTTAAAGTAATTAGGATTGTAGGCTGATCTTTGGAATATGGTAACTGGTAGTTTGGCGACATTTTGGAAGCGATAAAGGTTACTACCTAGGACTTTGGTAATAATGTGAGAAGCACTCATTTCCGATTACGCATTATTTTGTGTGAGGGAAATGAGAGATCATGAGATATGTCATGTGACATTAATGGACGAACTACAGTTGTTTAATCGGAAAAGGGGGGAAATCTGGAAATTTCGTATTTAGCTATATTCTGTGTTGTGTGAAACGTGACATTAATGGACGAATTACAGTTCTTTAATCTTTTCCGAAAAGCTTCATTGTGTGTTGTGTGAAATAGTGTTGATTAATTTTTGCATTGCATGGCGCTATGTAAAGTGAATTCTAAATTTTTAATGTGTTAATCTGATAATAATAATAAGTTGAGATTGTGTGAAAGGAAGGATATTAGAAGTTTAAATGGCCGTGCAAGAAATATGGTGAAAATGGACATTTTGTGAAAAGGAGTGTAAGGAAGGGTACGTGGTTTGTTGAAAGTAGTTTGAGTATAGGTGAAATTTTATTAATAGCTTATTACTTGGTGAATAGACTTCCAGTTGACTACTGGATTTAGGATTTAGAAATTAGCAGTAGTACTGCAGCGACGTAATGAAGATTCTGAAGAAGATTAGGCAAGTTAGTATTTTTAATCATTTGAGGATATTATTTTTATGCATTGTTCTAAATGTAAGGAGTAAATAAATTAAAATGGTATTATTTGAAAATTGTTATTAGCAATGATTTAGGTTAAAGTAATTAGGATTGTAATCTAATTTTTATTAATTTAATGTATATGCTTATTTATATTTTAAATAGTGTTTTTTAATTTAATTATATTTTAATTTAATGATCGTGATTTTGTGAGTTATATGTTTGTAGTATTTTGGAATATGCTTGAGTAGTATACGTTGAGTATTTTCATGCATTTTCGTGAAATTTTTCTAATTTATGAGAAAAAAGCAGTGTACATGGATATAGTGAAGAGTGTGCACAATGCCATTTTTGTGCAATTCTGGGATGTTTTTTTAAGTAAAAATAAGTCGACTTGTACATGGTTTAGTGATATTTTAATTAAATGATAGTTATTTTGTGAATTTTATGTTTGTAGGAATTTGGTATACGTTTTAGTTGAAGTAAACGTGCATGGAAATAATTTAAATATTTGACACTAAGTATTTGTGATGTTTGCGGTATGAATTCGTTGGTGACGTTTATAATATAATAGATAATTTAGAGGTACAAGTTTTTGGATATTTTATTTATTTTATACCTGGAAATGTTCATATTTGGAAAGGATATATACTTTTTCGCGATAAGGTAATTTCATATATGTTCTTTTTACCGGGTTTAAAGATTCAGAAAATTGTCATGCATTTTCATGAAATTTTTCTAATTTATGAGAAAAAAAGCACTGTACATGGATATAGTGAAGAGTGTGCGCAATGCCATTTTTGTGCAATTCTGGGATTTTTTTTTAAGTAAAAATAAGTCGACGTGTACATGGTTTATGTGTATGTGTTATTGTGAAAAACGCGCAAGGAGTTTCCGATTGTGCACTTTTTCCCAATTTTGCAGTGAATATTTGTCATGATTAAGCAGTTTTGTTAGATAAAATTTCTAGTATAAGTGTAATTTGGCTAGTAGATTGTTGGAAAAAGTGTTCAGTAAATAAAAAGAAAAGAAACATGTCTTTACTTCGTGAAGACAACATGGCGGCGGAAAAAAAAAAAAAAAAATAGAGGGTTGCTGTAGCAGAGTTGGTCGCCAAATTTTCGCCAAAAAATCATTAAGTTACCATAATCCAAAGATCAACCGGATTGGGCGTCTAATTTTTATTAATTTAATGTATGTGCTTATTTATATTTTAAGTAGTGTTTTTTAATTTAATGATCATAATTTTGTGAATTATATGTTTGTAGTATTTTGGAATACGTTTGAGTAGAATACGTTGAGTATTTTCGTGCATTTTCATGAAATTTTTCTAATTTATGAGAAAAAAGCAGTGTACATGGATATAGTGAAGAGTGTGCGCAATGCCATTTTTGTGCAATTCTGGGATGTTTTTTTAAGTAAAAATAAGTCGACTTGTACGTGGTTTAGTGATATTTTAATTAAATGATAGTTATTTTGTGAATTGTATGTTTGTAGGAATTTGGTATACGTTTCAGTTGAACTAAACATGTATGGAAATAAGTTAAATATTTAACACTAAGTATTTGTAACCATTTGTAATGTTTGTGGTATGAATTCATTGGTGACGTTTATAATATAATAGATAATTTAGAGGTAAAAGTTTTTGGATATTTTATTTATTTTATACGTGGAAATGTTCATCCTTGGAAAGGGTTTATACTTTTTCGCGTTCAGGTAATTTCATATATGTGCTTTTTACCGAGTTTAAAGATTCACAGAATTTTTTTGCATTTTCGTGCAAATTTTTGTAATTTATGAGAAAATAGCAGTGTAGATGGAAAAAGTTAAGAGTGTGTGCAATGCCATTTTTGTGCAATTCTGGGATGTTTTTTTAAGTAAAAATAAGTCGATTTAAGGTTAATAATATTTAAGGTTAATAATTTAAGGTAAATAAGGTATATGTGTATGTGCTATTCTGAAAAACGCTCAAGGAGTTTGCGATTGTGCATTTTTTCCCAATTTTGCAGTTAATATTTGTCATGATTAAGCAGTTTTGTTACATAAAATTTCTAGCATAAGTGTAATTCAGCTAGTAGATTGTTGGAAAAAGTGTTCAGTAAATAAAAAGAAAAGAAACATGGGTTGATCTTTACAATATGGTAAGTGGTAGTTTGGCGACATTTTGGAGGCGATAAAGGTTACTTACCTGGGACTTTGGTAATAATGTGAGCAGTACTCAGTTCCGATTACGCATTATTTTGTGTGAGGGAAATGAGAGATCATGGGATATGTCATGTGATATTAATGGACGAATTACGGTTCTTTAATCGGAAAAGGGAAAAAATCTGGAAATTTTGTATTTGGCTTTATTCTGTGTTGTGTGAAACAGTGTTCGTAAATTTTTGGATCCCATGGCCGTAACTAAAGTGAATTCGAAATGGCTATTTAGTGGTATTGAAAAGGGTAGTAATAAATGTTTCTTTAAGGTTGTGCAAGATAGAAATAAAGATGTTTTATTAAGTTATTTATTTTACCTGGTACCTTGCTGTGAAATATAAGTATGATTTTAAAGATCCTGAAACAGAAAGAAGAAAAGTTTATCGGACACGTAATCAAGATTCTGAAGAAGATTAGGTAAGTTAGTATTTTTAATTATTTGAGGATATTATTTTTATGCATTGTTCTAAATGTAAGGTGGAAGTAAAGGAATTTGGTATTATTGGGAAAATTGTTATTAACAATGATTTAGTTTAAAGTAATTAGGATTGTAAGGTAATTTTTATTAATTTAATGTATGTGCTCATTTATATTTTAAGTAGTGTTTTTGAATTTAATTATATTTTAATGAAATGATAGTTATTTTGTGAATTTTATGTTTGTAGGAATTTGGTATACGTTTTAGTTGAAGTAAACGTGCATGGAAATAATTTAAATATCTGACACTAAGTATTTGTAATGGTTGCGGTATGAATTCGTTGGTGACGTTTATAATATAATAGATGATTTAGAGGTAAAAGTTTTTGGATATTTTATTTATTTTATATGTGGAAATGTTCATATTTGAAAAGGGTAAATACTTTTTCGCGATCAGGTAATTTCATATATGTTCTTTTTACCGGGTTTAAAGATTGAGAAAATTGTCATGTATTTTCGTGAAATTTTTCTAATTTATGAGAAAAAAGCAGTGTACATGGATATAGTGAAGAGTGTGCGCAATGCCATTTTTGTGTAAGTCTGGGATGTTTTTTTTAAGTAAAAAAAAAGTCGGCGTGTACATGGTTTATGTGTATGTGTTATTTTGAAAAACGCGTAAGGAGTATGGTATTGTGCACTTTTTCCCAATTTTGCAGTGAATATTTGTCATGATTAAGCAGTTTTGCTAGATAAAATTTCTAGCATAAGTGTAATTCGGCTAGTAGATTGTTGGAAGAAGTGTTCAGTAGATAAAAAGAAAAGAAAAAAGTTCAGTAGATAAAAAGAAATTTTGTCTTTACTTCGTGAAGACAAAATGGCGGCGGGAAAAAAAAAATAGAGGGTTGCTGTAGGAGAGTTGGTGGCCAAATTTTCGCCAAAAAATCACCAAGTTACCATAATGTAAAGATCAACCGAAACATGTCTTTACTTCGTGAAGACAAAATGGCGGTGAAAAAAAAAAATAGAGTGTTGCTGTAGTAGAGTTGGTCGCCAAAAAATCGCCAAGTTACCATAATCCAAATATCAACCTGCTATTTTTATTGCTGATAAGTACCATTCTGTTCCCAAATAAAAATAAAAATTTTATTTAAAAAGTGAGAAAAAACAAAAATTTAGTACTTTTCCATTATGCACCCGCCACACATTTTGCCCAGCTTTTTTAATTGGAAACAATTTCTAGTTATAAAAATAGTTTATAGCTACCACATACACACATATAACTATAGCCCAGAAGGTTCTATCATTGGGGCTCGGTGTGTGTTTGGCTTCTCTTTCACAGGTGCCTAAACACATGGCAGGTGCATAACCGAAAAGTACCAAAAATTTATATACCTGATTTTATATTTTCACTGCTGGTGAATACTGTTGCACTTTTGCACAGGTTTTAAAAATATTAATGCTTAATAGTTTATTTAGAAATATGGTTTCAAATATCACTACAGAGGCTGTGCATATTTTTAAACAATTTTCATTGCATTTACAGAAATATTTTACTGAAAATTTTTCTGTTTTAAATATTCTGTTTGATTACTCTCATTCTTCACTATCTTTCCTCGCTGTAATTTCCAAGATAATAAAGCCTTTTGTAGTATCAGAAGAGGTATTTTATCCCATTCCTCTTGAACAGCTTTCCAAAGTCCAAGGAGGGATGTCGGTTCATGTTTGGACAATCTGCTTTGTAAAATCCCCAAAGCGCTAACATCTATGGATGATACATCTGGAGATTTAGTAGAAATATGAGTGAAGAGTATTATGTTATTGATGCCCATTTCTTCCAGGAAATTAATACAGTCAAAAGTCGTTAATTCGGACACACATAATCCGGAACTCAAACCTACAAACTTTCTGCGCATGCGTTCTGTTGACCTTTACGTCTGCGAATATGCGTGTGGGCGTGCGCAAAATACGTTTACGAATGCGCGTTTAAAGTATAACGGATGGTATAAGCTAAGCTAAAATTATCTAATTCAGTTAATGTTGCAGATTGCTTTGTTCCTTAATCTTCGAATTGGATTCGGCTTATTACTTTTTGCAGACTGTTAGAGCAATTTTATAAAAGTAAGCTTGAACTTTCGATTATGTCAAAAAAAATTTCTGATATATGTTTAGAAATATGTGACGGATCTACAAAGCGAAAGTATGTTTCGAAGTCCATTAAACAAAAAGTGAAATTGCTGCAAAAAATGGATAAAGGCATATCCTTTGTTTATCTAAACTTTAACGTTTGTTTATGTAAACTTTGTTTATCTTTAACGCAGCGGTGCGCAATGAATTGGAAGTTGATCTGTCAGCACTATCCTTATCTTCAGGGCAGATGTTTTTATTTTATTTGGCTTATAATTCCGTACTAATTGTAGTATTTCATCTCGATGTACTCCGTCTTTGATATGATTTAAATCAAATGCCTCGTCATTATAATTCGCTTCCGATAGCGAAGAAAGTAACAGAGGTTATTGAAAACGAAAAAATTTCAATTGACAAATTAGTCGGTATTCTTGACACAGCAATTATAGGACTTGAACAGCGGAACTTTGTAACTGAACAAGAAATTATGTCTGTTTATAGAATTAAAGAGAATGTATTATCACGCAAAAAACGAAGCAACTTAAACAACTTACATTGAAAGAAATGTTTAATAAAGTAAACAAATAAATATTAAGCTTTTTTTTTTTGTAAATTTTGATACCCTTTAGATTATAATTGTTCTTTATTTCATAAATTACGATTTCATATTTTTAATTTTATAATTTCTGCATGCCATCTTACCAGATTTAAACTGATGATCTATAATCCAGAAAAATCGATAATCTCGAATCGCCAAAGTCCTGACAAGACCGGATTAACGACTTTTGACTGTAGTGGATTTTGATATGTGGTTGCTTGCTTTGTCTTGATGCTGTTCTACTGATTCTAGTAAAAACAAGATATTTCATATTTGAAAATTGTGTATAAAATACGTCCTTAATAATATTTGGAGTTGATCTTAACATTTTTCTCCACTCTCTTTCTTTTAAAATTTCCATTATATGAAAACCGAGCTACAATCATAAATACCTTTGAAAAACTTTCTTTAGATTCTTTTAACCATGATTTAAGAATTTTTTTCTTCCTCTTTCATGATAATAAATGGATTTTTTTTAGTGCAGTCATTTAATTACACCATGGATTCGTTTATTGTGACAATATTTTTCCGTTTTTGCCCGGGTAAATGTTATTGTAAAGAATTCTGTAGCATGTTCTGTGTTCAGCAATTAATCATGTAGAAAATTGATGCACATAATGTTTAATCGCCATCTTAAAATTCAAATCAGCATTTTGCAGCTGTCCTTTGACTCAATTGATTTTCTTTAAACATTAACAATCTTACCTTTGCAACATTCAAAACATTCCATTTTTTCCTTGCATTTTTCCACTTGAAGCCAGTCTTTCATTATTTTTTTTTTTTTTTTTTTTTTTTTTGTATTTCTTGTTGACTGTATTACCTGTCTTAGCTTTAGATATAAAAACCATGGCCTTTCACAGCGTTTTTAATAACTGGATACGAACAATTTTCTTTGGAAAGAGCATAAACATAGTGTTCCATCCATTGCTTCTTTAAAAGTGCCATTTTGCATGAAAACAAAACTGTCAAGTAACAGATGATAATTTATACTTTAAAAAATATAGTTGCAGTAAAAAAAAAAAAAAAAAAAAAAACTTCCAAGTAGAACTTTTTTTTTTTTAATAGCAAAGCAAAATCGTCTAAAAAATATGCAAACAGCCTCTGTATAATTGATGAATAATGTGTATTCAAAAACATATTACTTTGTTTATTGGATTTAAATAATTAAACAAAATAAATCATTTTTCTTAACCACTTTTGCTACAGGATGTTTAAATGATAGTCAGAAGTTTCTTGACATCAGCTATGTATAGACTATATCTTTGCAAAAAGTAATTTAATAATGAAACTGGGAACATAATAGTTAGAAAGTATTAAAAAAAGGTCATTGGTGGACTTTCTTTGGTACTTCTTGATTATTCGCACCCTAGCCAGAAAGACACAAAAAATATTAATAAGGCAACATATCATGTCACAAAAAATATTTATGTGGCAAGTTATAATGTCGCTGACAACCCACATATGTGCATAGCACACTTGCATTTGACTAAATGGGAATTTGTACCATAATTTCTGAAAGAAATGTGTTTAAAACTTAAATTTTCAGTGGGTGTGGCATTTCTACCCATGCGATGTTTAGGTGCACTAAAAATAACATATTTCCTATGATGGTCAATTTGGATAGTTTGGATGGCCTTGTCATCGTACGTAGACTGGTGCTGTTCCCCCACAAAAGACCACTCAGTTGTTTTTTGTTAGTTTGTTTACATTCTTTCCCTTGAACGGACCTACATGCCTTATCCACCCTAAACGGGATCTCAGAACAATAACATTCTTCACACTTTCAAATCAACATTCTCATCAGTTTGAATAGTCTCTCTCCTCTGCCATTCGATGAATCTTCCAGGACCCATCCTCTCCCCACCCCTGCCTTTTCTGCAATTTTTTTCAAAGGCGGACACAACTCCACCTGCCTCGCAATAACGAACTCTGACGTATTTCCCTTTCAGCATGAATCGAGATTTCTTGGCATTCTGCCAGATACAGATCCCATCAGTTTGGGTACAAATACTTGTTGGATAGTTTATAAGTAAGAAGGGAGCGTAAAAATTTTGAAAATGGCACCTAAACGGCACAGAAGCTATACAGCTGGTTTTAAGCTTAATGTAATTTTACGTGCTGAACAAATTGGAAATAGAGCAGCAGCTCGAAAGTTTGAAGTGGACGAGAGATGTATTCGACGTTGGAGAACTGAAAAAGAACTTCTTAAAAATATGCCACAATAGAAACGAGCCAAAAGAAGTGGTACTGTAAGTTGGCTGAATCTAGAGGACGACCTTGCAAACTGGATAAAGGAGCAACGAGGAAAGGTAATGGCAATTTCGACTGTAAAAATTCGCTTACAAGCAAAATTTATAGCAAAACAAATGAACATAAATGATTTCAAAGGAGGGCCTTGCTGGTGTAGCAGATTTATGAAAAGAAAAAATATTTCTGGGTGTACTAGAACAACAGTCGGGCAACAATTACCAATGGACTGGCAGGATAAAAAGGCATCTTTTCATATGTGACATATGTGACAGATATTATTGAGGAAAAAAAAAATTCTTCGGTCACAGATAATAAATGTGGATGAAACGCCGTTAGCTTTCGACTCTCCTGCAAACAGAACTGTTGATGAAACTGGTGCAAAAACTGTATCTGTGCTTACGACGGGGCATGAAAGAATGTCATTTACATGTGTGTTAGCTTGTGCACATTGGACTTTCAGTTGGAGTGCACATTAAACTTTTAACTTGCTAGGCACTCATTATTTGTGTGCAAAGTTATGCGAGATGTCAAATTTCTGCAGTTATCAGACTGTTTTATTTTAGTGAAAACAAATCATGGTAAAAAAAAAAAAAAAAAAAAAAAAAAAAAAAAGCAGCATTAAGTACATTATTGAAATGAACATAAAGATAGCCAATAAATTTTTCTTTCCTGAATCACCTTCAATAAATATACATTATCACCTTTGAGTTTGTGAATATTTTCAAAATTGCCAGTAAGTTTGCAACTTTTGCTTGAAGTGTGGATGATCAAAATATATGTTCTAACTTCAAATATATTGTTACGAAATATCCAGGCATGGTAAGATAGCTTCCCTGCAAAGCAGGTTTGAGGTTGTCAGAAATGGCAAGGGAAGGCAGGGTTGCCACATTTGGCAACAAAATTGTATTATGCCATTGATGGATGGAGAACCTTCTGGAACGAATTCTTACGGGTTTAGCCCAGACTGTTCTTGAACACAAGCCAAAAGCTATATAAACCCTGCTGGTATGCGGAGAGTTAGTATCGAGTCAGTTAGTCTGTGTGGAGTCCATCGAGTTGATAGTCAGTCAGTGAGTGCCAAGTTGATCGTTGACTGCACCGAAAGAGTCTCTTAGTATATCGCAGTTAGTGCATCTTCGAGAGAGTGTGTTGAGCTCTGGGAATGACTGAACCGAGGCGTCAGGAGCTGTATTCTAGTGTATCGTCGAGTGCATCGCGGGTTGTAGCATGGAGAGTCTGAAGAGTACGTGGAGTTCCAAGAATACGTTGGAATGTCTTGAATAATACTGGCCAATAAATTGTGTTTTGATACTTCATCAAGTGTTGTTATTATTAACTCCAAATCCGCATGAACCCCATATGAACGTCAAGAGGGAGAAATTAATGTAACAACTGGTGTCAGAAGTGGGATTTGCGAATGAATGTCAGTGACCCGCCTGCAGAGGAAAGCTATGGTGGAATAAACAAAGACTTTGATGGACTTCTTGGCTGAGATGAAATCTGGACAGGAGGAGATAAAGGTTGAGATCAAAAGCAAAATAAAAACCATGCGAGAAAATCTGCAAAAGCAACTGCAATGAATAGTAGTGAAGCAAAAGGAGATTAGATGCGAAATCGTGGAGTTTAGAGAGAAAATTGGAGCCAAAACAGAAGATGTCAAAATGACAGTAATGGCATCTGGAGAATCAAAGGATGAAGAAATGAAGGAAGTAGCTGACTGAGAAAGATCAAGAAATGATGGATGAAGCGTTTAACGGGATTAAAGAAAAGGAACGAAAACATGAAGAAATAAAAGATGGGAAAGAAGCTTTTGATTCTCAAGTGCCTGAAGTGGAAGAAAGGGAAAATGCGATTGTTAAGATTGTCGAAACTGATAGTGAAGTTACGAAGTCGCAGGCAGTAAGTGTTGAACCATTTGAAAGTGCATGTGATGCAGAAATAGGAGAAGCTGATGTACAGCTTAGGCAGTGTGCTCTAGTATTGCAAGAAAATTCACCTACTTCACAAACTGAGTGTCTGCCTCATAGTGCAGGTTTTGCAGACAAGAACTTGATTCTAAACCTGGATACTTCTGCTTGTAAAGGATCAGATTCTATTCATGACCCTGGGTGCAAACATTGGAACTTACTTTCAGGAAATAGAGGTAAATAAGCATGCAGCATCTGCTAAAAATACCGAGATGAACTGTATGCATGCTGTAAATGAACTACAGAGTGGTGAACGAACCATTTTAGATCTTCCTGTGGATGAAAAGTCTAAAAGAACTGAATCCCCAGACTGTGATATGCAAAACAGGAATACATCTGAGAAATGCAGAGGAAAAGTATTTCACCTGGGTATAACTTAATGAAAAGATTAAGACTGAAATTGATTCTGAAATTTAATTTGTATAATGTAAAATTGTTATGTGTTTAATTTGTGTATATAACTTGTATATAGTGTAAATATTTGATTCTTTAGTTATGTTATTTGTTTATTTTACTATCTTTATTTGTATCGAATTATCCTTCTGATCAAGGATTGTATTCCTCGGAATGTGCAGTCCTTGGGAGGGGGCAGTGTTATGAAATGCCCAGGTGCGGTAAGATAGCTTCCCCACAAAGCAGGTTTAGGGTTGCCAGAAAATGGCAAGGAAAAGCAGGGTTGCCATTTTGGCAGGAAAATTGACAATATGCCATGGACGGGAGAGCCTTCTAAAACGATTTCTTACTGATTTAGCCCAGAATGTTTTCGAGCACAAGCCAAAAGCTATATAAACCCTACTGGTACGCGGAAATTTAGTATCAAGTCAGTTAGTCCGTGCAAAGTCCATTGAGTTGATAGTCAGTCAGTGAGTTTCGAGTTGGTCGTTGACTGCACCGAAAAAGTCTCTTAGTGTGTCATGGTTAGTGAATCATCGAGAGAGTGTGATGAGCTCTGGGAACGACTGAACCCAGGAGTTGGGGGCTGTACTCTAGCGTATAGTCGAGTGCATCGCCGGTTGTAGCATGGAGAGTCTCGAGAGTACGTGGAGTTCCGAGAACGACTGACCAGAGTCAGGAGCTGCACTCTGGTGCTTTGCAGTGAAGCTGTCTTCACCCTTATAGCCTGATAACCTGGAGGCTGTGTCGCTGATTGTTACAGCATGTTTATTGTAATTCTTCAACAACTGTAAACGTGATTTTCGAGCTGTCTTGAATAATACCGGCCAATAAATTGTGTTTTGACATAGTGTTACTATGTGCTATTAAAGTAACTATATATAACTGAATGAGTATAAAATTTTCTGATAGACACTGCTTGACACTGAAAATGCAACACCAAGAAGGAGTGGTCAGAAAGTGATGAAACTTGGAAAAAAGACAGAGACAGCAAGCAGCAATAAATGATCTTTATTTCAAAATGATAGTCAGAATACAGAGTGAGAACGGCGTCGGCTCAGTAGGATGTAGGACCACCACGGACAGCGATGCACGAAGAAACACGTCTAGGCATAGAGTCAATAAGAGTGCAGATGGTGTCCTGAGGGATGGCTCTCCTTTCCCTTTCAAACATTTGCCACAGTTCGTCTTCTGAACGAGGCAGGGGCAGATTCTGCAAACAGTGTCCAATCACAACCCACACATGTTCGATTGGTGACAGGTCAGGAGAGTACGGTGGCCAGGGAAGCATCTGTATACCTTGCAGAGCATGTTGGCAGATGTGAGCACTGTGTGGTCGGGCGTTATCCTGCTGAATAATTGCATTAGGCAGCCCCTGAAGGTAGGGGATTGCCACCGGCCGCAGTACATTATTGAAGTATTGTTGGGCTGTCGTAGTGCCCTGAATACGAACTAGAGGTGACCTGGAATCGTAGGCAATAGTGCCCCAAACCATTATGCCACTTTGTCGCATGGTGGGGCGTTCCACAGTTACTGCCGGATTAGATCTGTCTCCACGTCGACGCCACACACGTATGCGGTGACTGTCACTGTATAAACAGAAGTGTGACTCATCTGAGAACACGATGTTTCTCCATTCTATCATCCACATTGCTCCAGTCTGGCACCATTCTAAACGTTGGTGTCTATGATGTGGGGTCAATGGCAGTCTTCTTAACGGATGCCGTGAGTGCAGGCCATGTTCAACCAATCGACGAGAAATGATTCTGGTCGACACGGGAACATCCAGGGTATCTTGCACATGCTGCAGAATCGTGGTATAAGTGACTTGCGAGACCGCCATAGCTTGTTGCCGGATGCGTCGATCCACACATGCTGACGTCACTCTGGCTGCTCCTGCACCCCTCCTTCTTCCCACATTTTCTTGTTCCAACCATGTTCGCCATAGCCGATGCACCATGTTTGCATCCATGTGGTTATCAGCTGCGATTTGACGTAAGGACCAAGCCGCCCTCTTCAGTCCAATTACCATACCCCTCGTAAAATCGTCTATATGCTGGAAATGCCTTCGTTGACAACGGCCTGGCATTCTCCCCTATTGCACGTATCCTCTGGGACAAAAACCAACTTTCTTTGATAATTCCTTTGGCAGAAATAACGACACGAATATTGCCCATTCTCCACGTTCATTCCCTTATACGAGGGCCATCCAGGAAGTAGATTACGTTTCCGTCTGTGTCCGCTAGGGGCGGGGCTAGCGCGGCCATCTTGGGGTCAGAGCGTTGCGCAGCTCAGTCTGCATCTAGCCGTGCTAGTGAGAGGTTCGTGCTGTGCTCCGTTCAGATACTGTGACGGTTTGAAATGTCTGCGTTAATTGAAAATCCCGCGAGCTGCGAGGTGCGCTCAGTAATAAGGTTTCTGACTGCAAAAAACTGTAAACCGATAGAAATCTATCGGCAGCTTCGTGAAGTGTATGGGGGACAACATTATCACTGAAGGTGGAGTGCGTCAGTGGGTCATAAGATTTCAAAATGGCCGAACCAATGTTCACGACGAAGATCGAAGTGGGAGACCCAGCATAGTGACCGCCGAACTTCTCGAAAAAGTCGATGCTAAAGTCCGTGAAAATCAAAATTTCACAATAACGGAACTTTCTTTGAGTTTTCCACAAATTTCGCGAAGTTTGTTGCACGAAATCATCAGCGAAAAGCTTGGTTACCACAAGTTTTGTGCAAGATGGATTCAAAAAATCTTGACAGAGGACCACAAAAATCAGCGAATGGCTGCAGCGTTGAACTTTTTGGACGCTTACCATAAGGATGGTGACTCTTTACTCGATCGCATCGTTACTGGTGACGAAACATGGGTGAAACATGTGAACTGTGAAACGAAATTGCAATCAATGCAGTGGGGGCACACAAGTTCTCCCCAAAAACCCAAGAAATGCATGCAAACAATGTCGGCAAGGAAGATGATGGCGACTGTTTTTTGGGACAGAAAAGGTGTAATTTTGGTGGACTTCCTGGAAAGAGGCACTACAATAAACTCTCAAAGGTATTGCCAAACTCTCCAAAAACTCAGAAGAGCAATTCAAAACAAGCGCAGAGGAATGTTGAGCTCTAAGATCTTGTTGATTCACGACAACGCCCGGCCCCACACGTCAAATGTCACTCGTAAAGTTCTTGAATCTTTTAAGTGGGAGTTGTTTCCTCATCCGCCGTACAGTCCCGACCTGGCACCGAGCGACTTCCACCTATTCCCAGCAATGAAGAAGTGGCTGGCTATGCAGCGTTTTGATGACGACGCACAGCTGCAAGAAGAGGTAACGAAGTGGTTGAAGGCGCAGGCGGCCGAATTTTTCGACGAAGGAATTTCCAAGCTCGTACATCGCTACGATAAATGCCTTAATTTGTATGGTGACTATGTAGAAAAGTAGTATTTGAGTGTGGCTTTCATCTGTATATAATAAAATTTGTTTCCTATACTTTGTTTATTTTTTATTCCAAAACGTAATCTACTTTCTGGATAGCCCTCGTATCTTACTTCACGTGCGTCGGAGAGCTGCACATTTCACATCATTCGCATAACTCAGTGACGTGGGTCTACTCTAAAATTTGCATAAATTTCTGACCACTCCTTCTTGGTGTTGCATTTCCAATGTTGAGCAGTGTATTTATATATTATTTTTATCTGTTAACATTTTCTAAATGATTTCTGGTGTCTGAGACTTTTGTGCTGAATTATATTTAGATTAGTTTCCTCAATAAAAAGGCATTATTTATATTGTATATTTGCCAAGTGATAAACTCTTCAACTCCATTATTGTTACTGTGCTTGCTGATTTCAGATTGGGGAAGGTGAAACCACTTTGTATATGCTGTTATTATTTATGTTTATCATATTCTTTCTTTTAGTGTATCTTTATTTTATGCATTGTTTGGGATAATATAAAATTCTGGAGGCATAGAAACACTAAAACTATTCCTGTATAAATTAATGGAAAATGTTAGTTTGCTTTATGCTATTTGGGCTTATGAGAAGTTTATGGATGTACTAGAGTGTACCAATAAATATTCTCGTAAAGCAAATGAAAACTGAAAATCTTAATTTTTAATACAGTGTTTTGTTTTTCAGGGAACACAGTATGTTGGAATGGCAAAGTCTTTAATATCATATCCAAATGTGAAAGAGATGTTTGAATGTGCAAGTGATATTCTGAGGTATAATTTACTGGATCTGTGCTTAAATGGACCTCAGGATATGCTAGATATGACGGTTCATTCACAAGTTGCTGTAATGGTAGCATCTCTTGCTGCAGTTGAAAAAATGAGAGCTGAAGCTTTGCAGGTAATATATTGAAATTTATAGCATTAGTTCAATAAGATCCAAGATCTAAAAGTAAAATATTAACATACATATGTGCTTATTATATCTTCTAATAACTGTGCTGCTAAAAATTTGTGTTAAGTTTGAAATCTAGTTGTGTGAGTGCAAATTTCAGGAATGACTATCAAAAAATTTCTTTAGTTTTATAATGAAAATTATAAGTTAATATCATGAATGGCTTAATTTGATTTTGATTTTAGTTAGAAAAGCTTAATGCATTTCAAGAGAGGATCTGATATCTATTAATATTAGAACTGTCTTGACCAATTCCCTAATGCAAAACACTTTTTTCAATAATGTTTTTTCCTTCATGAGGCACCTGTTTCAGTTTACCAGATTTTCACTAAATTACTTGATCAACAACTGATTATTTAAAATATTTACTCATGCACCCTTTTTAAAACATCCTGTATAATCAATTTGCTTATAAAACCCAGTAAAGCATATAAATGGAGCTCAAAATATTAACTTGTAATATCTGTCATAAAATTTTATAACTTTCATTAATTTTTATTGAAAACAAGTAACTATATAACATACTCCAGAAAAGTATTTCCTGAATCTGTCAATTGCAGTTACTATCGCTTGCTACTCATGCTTTGAAAAGCTGCAGTGTCTTCATTATTCGTAGTGAATTAAGCAAATAGCATCTAAATTATATAGATATATATTAAAAACTAATTTTTTTTTCTTTTTTCTTTTTTTTTTTTTTTTTTTTTTTTTTAGATGGTAGAAAATTGTGTTGCTACAGCTGGCTTCAGTGTTGGAGAATATTCTGCTTTAGTTTTTGCTGGATCTCTAGAGTTTGAAAGTGGTATGAACTCAATAAATAATAATTTTGTATTAAATCATTTTAAGAGATCTTGAATCTTCAATTTCGGTTTTAGTGCCAACTACTCAGAGTTTATACTAATAACTCAGGTGGGCCATTGGCCTTTCATAATTTTTCAATAAATCAAGGGTGCATGAGCACCGCTCCCGAAGGCGAAAGAGGGTCTGAGTGGCAAGTCATTAGGGAAGGCAAGAGTTGAACAACGTCAAAAAATCAACTTTTAACTTTATAAAAGTTATTTTACATCAATGTAGAATTTTTTGAGTAGGTGCTGGGAGTAATGCATGCATTGACTGTGGTTCCTAACTTAGCAGCAGATACGAGAGGGAAAAAATTTAAAATCACGTGACTGAGCATTGCTATGTCATTGGTTTGAATTTGCATAAGCAGAAACTTACATCTTTTGAAGATAAAAACTTAATAATACTAATTAAGCACTAATTAAGTGTACAGTTCGTCAGTAGGAAGTGCATTTAGTCCGGAAAATGTATTTAAGCAGAAAATTTGCATTGGAGTGTTTATTTCTTTTGATATTTTCAGAAGTGGGCGGGAGATCATGTGGTCCAATCGGAGGCTTGGAAATGAAATTTTTTCAGAGTAAGTCAAAGCGATTCACTAATATGAATTTTATAAAAATTTTCGTAAAAACACGCACAAAGTCCATTTGGCTATGCCAAGTATTCATAGTCCTTTCTTTAACAACATAGTCCAATCTTTGTAGAGCACAGTTTTTACATCCACAAGAGTATTAAATAAAAATAAGATAAAAAGAAGAAAAAAAAATATATATATACAGTATATACACATTCACCACTTAGGGTTGTAATGAATGGAACGTGGTCGCTTGACAATGCTTTCTATAGCTGAGTCATAATTTGCGAGATTTTTGATTGCTTCATATGGAGAGTTATTAATGCTATTGAAAAAGTTATGGGCAGTGATGAAGATTTGATCCTGGATCTCCGGGATTTTTAAGTCTTCGTAAATAATCGTTTTCCTCACGAACCATGGAGCATTAGTAATAGCATGCAAAACTTTATTTTGAAGGATGCTGATTTTTCTTCTATTTGTTTTACTTGCAGCGGCTCATGCCGGGACAGCGTACAGTAAGATGGGACATATTAGGGTCAAATAAAGCGTACATTTTGTTTTTAAATTCAGTTTAAAATAGCATCCGATTAACGCGTAAATCGCCAAAAATGCAGCATTAGCTTTATTGGTAATGTAATTAATATGTTCTTGAAAGGTGAGTTGGCTGTCAATGAGAACTCCAAGATATTTGTAAGAGTTTGCAGTAGGGATAGGAGTATTGTTAATTTGAATATCAATATCCACGGGAAAGTATTTTTTGTAGCGTTTGTAGAGTCTGCATCTTACTTGAAAAGTTTTTTCTTCCAGGTATGAAATCATGAGTTTTAGAAAGCTGTTCGGAAGAGAGAATTTGGCTAATTTGTGAATTAGTCCTGCATGCCACACTCGATGAGCTAGAAAATAGGATGTTTAATATAAATAAAATATACTTTAAAGCAGTGGTTGTTAACCTAAAGTGTGAGAGAAATTTCAAAAATTAAAAAAAAAAAAAAAAAGAATGTGGCAACAGTGCATGTTACAAATGGTACCAATTAGGGGGGGGATAAATAACCCTTTGGCTGCAGCGATAATAATTCGTGATGTGATATATCGTTGTTTCATTGCAGGGGACATGTGGGGAAGGCTTTTTCCATTTATTGTAATTTCCTTGCTTAGCACATTGTGCTTGTCATCACTCATCAGTACATGCAGTACAGAAACTAGTTAAGATGTGTTCGCATGCTATTAATAAGAATGTAAACGAGGTTTGTATCAAATATTACTTTAATTAATTAATTTGTGTAATAATTATTGAAATTAAATTTATATCAATTAATTAATTTTTTTAAATTGTAGTATCACTTGTTAAGTCAAAAACGCATCAATGGAAAGACGATTATGTCGCTAATAAAAAAGATGGTACACAATGAGCATGATATATTTTATATTGCAAAATATTTTCCATTGCAGGGAACCATCAAAGCTGTTAGAACATTACAATAATCAACATGTTAGTGAAATCTGCAGGGATATAATCTTAACATCTTGAAATCTTGAAAATAACATAAAAAAATGGATAAAGGCATATTCTTTGATTCTCTAACCACTCCAAAATATGTTTATCAATTTCACGCTGCTCTGCAACGGGGGGGGGGGACGCGGCGTGCAAAGAACTGGAAGTTGATCTGTCAGCACTATCCTTATCTTCAGAGCAGATGTTTTTATTTTATTCGGCTTATAATTCCTTACTAAATGTAGTATTTCATCTCCATGTACTCCGTCTTTGATATGATTTAAATCAAATTCCTCGTCATTATAAATATCACGAATGCACAAATTTTGATACACTTTAGATCATAATTGCTATTTATTTCATAAATTATGGTTTCATATTTTTAATTTTATAACTTCTGCATGCCATCTTACCAGATTTAAACTGATGATCTATAATTCGGAAAAACCGATAATCCGGAATCGCCGAAGTCCCTACGAGTCCGGATTAAAGACTTTTGACTGTACTAGAAGATTTTCTATTTTGTAAACCATTTGATTTTATGACAAAAGGCACTGATGTTTTTAATCACATTAAAAAAGTTGTTTAAATGCCTAATACCCATGATTGTTATAGGCTCAATTTGCACTGATAGTGCCTCTGCAATGTTGGGGAAAAAATTCTGGCCGAATGCTGACCAGGGTTTTTGAATTGCACAATGAAATTATACAATTTCTTATTAACCAAAATAGTGATTTAATGGAAGCTTTTGGAAACAGAGATGCATTGCTTCAGTTGGCCTGCTCATTTAGCAGATACGTTTAACCACATGAATGAAGTAAACACTTCAATGTAAGGATTTGCCAAGAACATAATGACAGCTAGTGAAAATTTATAACTTTGGAGACATGGAGTTGAATACGGGAATTTAGCAAACTTTCCTTAACTGAATTCAGTCATTTGATCGATACTCAGTCCATTTTTGTTTGATCAAAATTCAGTAGAAGACAGCGATTCTTTTAAAAGAAGATGTTATTGAAATATGAGCTAATGCATGTATGGCAATGGAATTTGAAAAACTAGATGTAGAACAGTTCTGATTTAAACAGTTAAAAGCTAATCCTCAGCTGGCAAAAGCAGCGTTAGAGGTACTTTCACTATCTGCCACCATAATACCTTTGTGAAATGAGATTTTTAGTGCTTTTGCACATAAAATAATAAAGCTAGAGATTAGTTAAATATATCGGATGACTTGTGCATAGCTGTTTCAGAAAAAGAGTTTCATTTTAGCAGAATTATTATCAATAAATAACAACAACCTAGCCATTAGCATTTAAATATTGCTTTTTATGTTATGTAGTAATACATATTGTAAATAAACATGCCATTTGTTTATACAATATGTTTTTCCCTTAAATAAAAAATAGACACATTTTTTAAGGGGTGCGAGAGCTTAATTTCAGATTCAAGGAGTGCTAACCACTAAAAAGGTTAAGAACCACTGCTTTAAAGCCATGATGTGTATTTGTATGTTAAAAATTTAATTTAAAATTTTGTATGTTATTATTTTGTATGTTAAAAAGATATACAGTCAAAAGTCGTTAATCCGGACTCGTCGGGACTTCGGTGATTCCGGATTATCGATTTTTCCGGATTATAGATCATCAGTTTAAATCTGGTAAAATGGCATGCAGAAATTATAAAATTAAAAATATAAAACCGTAATTTAAAGAACAATTATGATCAAAATTTACAAAAAAAAGCTCAATATTTATTTGTTTACTTTATTAAACATTTCTTTCAATGTAAGTTGTTTCAGTTGCTTCGTTTTTTATATGATAATACATTCTCTTTAATTCTATAAATAGACATAATTTCTTGTTCAGTTACAAAGTTCCGCTCTTCAAGTCCTATAATTGCTGTGTCGAGAATACCGACTAATTTGTCAATCGAAATTTTTTCGTTTTCAATAACCTCTGTCACTTTCTTCGCTATCGGAAGCGAATTATAATGACGAGGCATTTGATTTAAATCATATCAAAGACAGAGTACATCGAGATGAAATACTACATTGAGTAAGGAATTATAAGCCAAATAAAATAAAAACATCTGCCCTTAAGATAAGGATAGTGCTGACAGATCAACTTCCAATTCATTGCACGCCGCGGCGGCGTTAAAGATAAACAAACGTTAAAGTTTAGATAAACAAAGAATATGCCTTTATCCATTTTTTGCAGCAATTCCACTTTTTGTTTAATGGACTCCGAAAGATACTTTCGCTTTGTATATCCTTTACATATTAGTAAATATATATCGGAAATTCTATTTGACATAATCGAAAGTTCAAGCTTACTTTTATAAAATTGCTCTAACAGTCTGCAAAAAATAATAATCCAGATCCAATTCGAAGATTAAGGAACAACGCCATCTGCAACATTAACTGAAATCGATAATTAGATAATTTTAGCTTAGCTTATCCCGTCCGTTATACATTAAACGCGCATTCGTAAACGTATTTTGCGCACGCGCACATGCAAATTCGCAGCGGTAAAGGTCTTACGCGCATGCGTCAAAGAGACGCATGCGCAGAAAGTTTGTAGCTTTTAGGTCTGGATTATGGGTGTCCGAATTAACGACTTTTGACTGTATTATTCTCAGCTGTCATTGTCTTCTTTTTTCTCCGATAATAGTTTAACTGTTGCAGATATTATTTTTGTGATTTTGAATCAGGATGCTGAAAAGAACAATGATTTTTTTTTAATAAAATTTGGTAGTGATATAGTATGCAAACTGCCACTTTTAATTAGTCATTTTTTAGATTGCAAACAATGACAAGAAATGGATATTTTGTTTAACATGTTAAACTGATGAACTCAAAACATACTTTTTCATCATGAGATGAGGAGATGCCTCACTGTTGCTACCCATAATTCAGAAGTAATACCTGGCTCAGTTATCATGAGTGACGATTGGTCTTCTTACAAGGAGCTGAGTTGATCAGGATAGGATTATCAGATCATAAACCATCAAAAGAGCTTTATCAATCCTGCAAATGGTACTAGTATTCAAATGATTGAATCAGGTTGGGGGATTTTGAAGATCATAAACCATCAAAAGAGCTTTATCAATCCTGCAAATGGTACTAGTATTCAAATGATTGAATCAGGTTGGGGGATTTTGAAGCTAAAGATTCTACACAACATGAAGAACACTACACTGCTAATGCTTGCAGAAGCAGTGTAGTGTTCATGTAGGGATCTATTAATTCAATAATAATAGCTTCATAAAATAAAATCAATAGCTTTCGTATAAGAACATGTGATAAAATCGCAGGAGAAGGAAATGATTACAGATTTTAGTGCCACCATCTAAAAAGTAAATAACTAACTAAAAGTCGTAGATTGCATACTACATCAATACCCAAAAATGTTAGATGCTTTCATTCTTGTATTTCTCTGTCTTCTGACAGAATGCAGTAAATGATAATTTCTTTTATTGAAAAAGATATTTTATGTGAAGCATTTATTCATAAATACTGTTGTATCCATTAGCCAACAGCACTAGAAAATGCTGTCAAGCAAAAATGTTGCCAAATATTTATGCCTGTTTTGAACTAATAAAAATAAGAAGATCCTGCAAAATCAAAATACAGTCAAAAGTCGTTAATTCGGACACCCATAATTCGGAATGATCTATAATCCGGACCTCAAAATTAAAACTTTCTGCGCATGCGCCGCGTTGACACATGCGCATAGGCGTTTACGTGTTCGCGTAAGACCTTTTACGACTGTGCATATGAGTGTGCGCAAGTGCAGAATACGTTTTCGCGTGCGCGTTTTATGTATAATGGACGTATAAGCTAAATAATTATCTATTTCAGTTAATGTTGATGATTGCGTTGTTCCTTAATTTTCGAATTGGATCCGGCTTATTATTTTTTGCAGACTGTAAGAGCAATTTTATAAAAGTAAGTTTAAACTTTCGATTATATCAAATAGAATTTCCGATATATATTTGTTAATATGTAAAGGATCTAAAGCGAAAGTATGTTTTGAAATCCGAAATCTGTTTATCAATTTCACGCTGCTCAGCGGTGGGGGGACGCCGCGGCGCGCAATGAATTGGAACTTGATCTGTCAGCACTATCCTTTTCTTCAGGGCAGATGTTTTTATTTTATTTGGCTTATAATTCCTTATCAAATGTAGTATTTCATCTCGATGTGCTCCGTCTTTGATATGATTTAAAACAAGTTCCTCGTCATTATAATTCACTTCCGATAGCGAAGAAAGTGACAGAGGTTATTGAAAACGAAAAAATTTCGATTGACAAATTAGTCAGTATTCTCGACACAGCAATTATAGGACTTGAACAACGGAACTTTGTAACTGAACAAGAAAGTATGTCTGTTTAATAGAATTAAAGAGAAAGTATTATCACATGAAATGAAGCAAAACTTAAACAACTTACATTGAAAGAAATGTTTAATAAAGTAAACAAATAAATATTAAGCTTTTTCTTTTTGCAAATTTTGATACCCTTTAGATCATAACTGTTCTTTATTTCATAAATTACGGTTTCATACCATTAATTTTAGAATTTCTGCATGCCATCTTACGAGATTTAAACTGATGATCTATAATCCGGAAAAATCGATAATCCGGAATCGCCGAAGTCCCGACGAGTCTGGATTAACGACTTTTGACTGTATAATCAAAGAATATTGCCATTCATGCAATTGCAACATTTTTACAAAAAGAAATCTCAGTTATTTTCACAAAGTAATTTTGACAAATAAAAAGTACCTGTATACCTGTAAAAATGATGCACAAGTATATAAATAAATATCTTCCTCAAGACATCGCAACAGCAATTTGGAAATTAGCACAGTTAATAATAAAAGCTTTTGTATCAAGTAATGTTTGTCATTTCTTGCACTTGACAAGAAAGTATTTTCTGGTGATGATGATGTTATTAATAGGAGATACACTAGGAATCCAAATAGCAATTTATATTCTAGCATTAAATATTTTCTTTCAATTAAGTTTTATTTTTCAGATAAGCAAATATAAGGAATGTTCAAATATTTTATAAGTTTTAATAATTTGTAAATCTTTGATAGATTTTTGTTTAATTAAGTGGACCCTTTTTTTTCATCACAGTACTTTGGCATCATTTGTGTCCCGCCTAGTTTTGATATTTTCTTACATCTTAGCCCAGAAAATTGTGTCAAATATATAAAACGTTTTTGTGGTTATATAAGTTTGAACAGTTTTCATATCAACAGCTCTTAAACTGCCTTCATCGTTTGCTTTGCATCTGTTCTCATTTTGAACAGCTACAATTATTTCATTATCCTTAAATAACTGAACTGGCTGTGAATGAATAATGATTATTCATTAACATTTTGGCTGAACAGACTTAGAAAATTTGAGTAATCAAGAGTCTATAAACATATGTGAACATTACAAAGAAGTGAAAATTGCATGAAAATATCTCACCTTAAAACTACGATTTGAAAACATATTTAAAATTTTAGATGAAAGTCTGCAGACATAAGAAAAGAATGCTTTTTGATTAATCATATGTTTAACAAAAGTGCGATATTATAAAGTATTGCATTTTTGAAAAACACATTGCCATTTTTGAAACTGTATTAAAATGTCTGTCTTGAAAAGGTTTTTTTTTTTAAATTCATATTAATTTTTTTTTCTTTGCATATCAATATTAATTTAAATAGCCAGTATAGTAATTTTCAAAAGTTTTAGCTTCAGTGGTGGGCATATTTATATTTATTCACAACAAAATTATCTGTAGAAGAATCTTAAACATTATATACAGAAACCTTAAACTGTGGCAAAATTTCATAATGCCTTCAATTTTTAGAAATATCACAATATAAAATTAGCCTTGGCATTGCTAATTATTATTAATAATAATTATTATTAATAAAACAGTTTTACAAGGTAAGGAAAGCTCAATTACTTTTTGTGAATCGCAGCTAATCAGTTTTAAAAGGCAAATATTTATAGAAGTAAACTTCAAATGTTCAAAAAATGAGTAGATCAGTATTTTAAAAATCTAGCATTCAATTACTCATTTGTCAAACATCTTAAGTAAAGATAACACATACAAATATAAAACTATAAATTTTCATATTTTAAAAGAGTGCTGAGTTGTTGTAGATTAATGTTTTAAAACAGTATGCAGAAATGAGTATCAAATTAGAGATACTATTTTATTTGTACAATAATCTAACAAATTTATGGATATGCTTCATTTTTAACATTATATAGTTTATAAATTTGTAAAATTGTATTGTGATTAAAAATAAATAATTAGTTAAATAAAAAATTTTTCTATTTCTTAATTATTTTCAGCTATTCGACTGCTCAAAATTCGAGGGGAAGCGATGCAAGCTGCATCGGAATTGAAACCCAGTGGGATGATGACTGTATTTTTAAGCAATATTGCTAAAATCAAGCAGGCATGTGTAACAGCAAGAGAATGGTGTGAACAACAGGGTATAAATGATCCAGAGTGTAAAGTAGCTATTTATATGTTTCCCAATTGCAGAGTCATTTCTGGTCATCTAGAGGTGAGTGTCCAGCTTTGTATATATCTTATTTTAAATAAGCCCCTTCCTGCCTCCCTAAAAGTGTATGCAATTTATTTACATATTTCATTTAATCTTTTCTTTTAAGGCTTTGAAGTTTTTGGAACTCCATGCTGCAGAGTTTGGAATTACAAAAATCAAATACATACCAGTTAGTGGAGCATTTCACTCAAAACTCATGCAACCAGCTAGAAAGGTTTTAGATAAAGCTCTGAAAGCTACCAAATTTGAAATGCCTTTAATTCCTGTTCATTCTAATGTTGATGGCAAACCCTACACAACTGTTGAAAAGATACGGGAAAATCTTGCATTACAATTATGTAAGCCAGTGGCTTGGGAACAGACTATGCATGTCATATTTGAAAGGGCCCAAGGAACAGCATATCCTAATGTATTTGAGTGTGGACCTGGAACATCACTGAAAGCTATATTGCGGTATAATAACGGAGAAGCAAGTAAATATTTTACTAGTATATTAGCTTAGTTCTGACCTATTGTCAATAAAACTATTTTAACAGAATTTTTGAAATATTTATTTATTGCAATTAAAATCTTTAAAACGTGAATTTTCTTTTTTTTATCTTCTATAATGCTTATGTATTAGAGATCATGTAAAGCATAAACATGGTGAAATTATTTTTGCACGAAATTTCCTGTGTAGTCTCTTTCAGAAAATAAAATATTAAATACACAGACCCCCTGATGCTAAAATTAAATACCTGCTCATTTACATTGAAATCTAACTATACATATTTCTATCAAAAAATTTCAAAAATGAATTTTGTATATATGTGAATAATTGAATAGTCAAACTATGTAAATTGTAGGATCTTTTGTATAACATAACACGAAAGACCTCAGAAATGTGAAGCATCTCCAGAAAAACAGGGTTACAGTGGTGAGTTCATTTAATATTGAGGTAAATAACTGTCTCGGTGAGATAGTACCAAGCTGGGGATGATTTTAGCGACTAATTGTTGTCTGCAAACTTAGCGACATTTTAGTCCGATCCCTATATAACTGTAACTGTTTATGCCTTCCAGTAATTTCGAGAGAAAAATTTCTAGGTCGCCATGGGAAAATTGTATAAGATCAAAGAGAGCATCAGTTTTTAAGTTTAGCTTAGAGATACAGGCTGACTCGTCAGCCATGTTTTAGCCATGCTTTAGGGTTCCAATTCAGGTTTGGGGCTCCACCTTTGTTTTTTAGCAGTGTTCGCTAAAACTTTAATATTTTAAACTTTTTATTTAACATTCTAGAAATATAAACTTTTTATTTAACATTCTAGAAAATCTAAACTTCTGTTTTTTTGCACTCACATTAAGATGTGTGGCTTCCACCTTCTTTTCTCTGCAATTCAGGTTCGTTCTCGTATTTTTTTAAATTGCTACAATTCTCATATGATTTAAGTTATTTTAAAAGTTTCTAAAACATTTTCATATATATTTCAAATTTGTATATTAGTTAAAAATGCTTTCTTTTTGACTTCCTTTATTGAATTTTCAATTTTTTCTCTTAAATACATGCTGAATGTTAGGCATCTCAAAATGCATTTTTGACAAGAGATTTCCCGCAGCCATATTCTTAATTTTGTATGAGTTTATACTGATTTTGAAATCATATTTTCATATTTATTTTCTTTTAGAATTCAAGGTGTTATATAAAAGTTATAAATCTCTCAATACTGTATTTGTATGATAATTCTTAATTTCTCAGTTATGGTATTTCAATACTGATGGAGTTAAGCATATTACTTTTATTTACATTACATATTAAAATATTTAGAGAACATTAAAGCTGTGGGTACAAATGTGAACAACTTTAGTAATAGTACTTCAGTCAGTAGATATGAATTCAACTTCAGGCAGTAGGTATGAATACAACTTCAGTAATTTTTAATTTTCTAAATTCTAATAGAAATAGAAATTCTTTAGAAAATTAAATAATTTAATTTTCTAAATTAATAATTTTAATTTCTAATTCACTAATTTTTCAGTAATTTTTAATTTTCTATTTACATATATACTAAATCGACAGCTACTTTTCTAAAATTGTAAAAATATTTTACATGATAAATGCACAAGTGCATACTGATGTTTTAACATGTCTAGCCAGTTCACATTTTAAACTCATGAAAAATTTAATAGGTTGTCTGTATATAATTCTTGTTTTTTATTTTTAACATGCTATTTGAAATTTGCTTATATGGAATCAAACGTCTATTATTGTAGCAAACTGGTTCAAAATGTTATTTTGTGTGTTTCCAAAAAAGGCAAGCTAAAAAAGCTTTATGATTATGAAAAACTTTATGATTTAAAAAAAAAAAAGAGTTTTTAACAGATGATTCAGAATTTTTCATTCAATTAATTTAGTTTTCACTTCGCGACAAGGCAAAAATACACAAAAACTCAAAATATCTGTATTGAAAATTATGAAGTAAATCTTAAACACTTTATTTCCTCAAATAAATTCCAGAATGGATTAAGCATGATTTTATTCGCAATAATAAAAGAAAGGGTTATCTGTGTTATTGTGAAGCTTATTTTCTCTAGATTGGCAACAAATCTACTATTCTGCTGTTCCAAATGTAAACAAGCAATGGCAGCCATGGAAAAAATTATTAGGCTTAGCGGCACTTAACCGCTTGCCTGATTATCCGGAGTTATCTCTGGTTCGTATATATTGCAGTTAATTATTATCCCGAGAAAACTCGGACGAAGCAGAATTTGTTAGTACGATTTCTTTTATCACGGTTTTACTCGGTCTGGAGGAAATGAAAGGAAATATTCAGCTTTGATTGACAGTTTGTCAAATTTTAATGGTTGCATGGTTCATTTGGAGGGACTGGTCGCGTGTTTCCCTATTGTATAGTATACGTTGGCTTGTGGATTAGTAATGTATAAAGGAGAATGCATGCATTGGGAAAAAAATAAAATAATGTCGATGATGCAAGATAGCGAAAGCGATGATTTTTCAGATAGTGATTATGAAAAGGTGGGGGAAAATCAAATCCAACGAGACAGTTTACTCTGTGCTCCCGTGAAAGAGATTCCAGCAGTAAGCCAGTAAGAAAAGAGACCAGATACCAGTGTAGAACGTCAGGTATCACTCTGTGTTGTCCCTTGTTTCAAAAACAATCATACAAAGATTAATATTTAACTATTTTCGTTTGCCCGAGATAACTCGGGATAGTAAACTAATATTAAAAATAAATGCTTTTACACCTTCAAAAAATTTAAAATTCAACTTAAAACCTACATATTTTGATTTGTTTTGTTTTGTTGTATTTAATAATAAAATAAAAAAATTTATGATTTTTTGCAATTTTTTTCAAAAAAAATTGTAAGGGAAGCGGGTAAACAACTTTGTTGATAATTCTAAAAATGTTTCAGAAATGCTTTATTTTCTACACAGAAATCCTCTGTCTAATTTTTATTATCTTTTCTGGAACGAAAATTTTCAAAAAGGAATGAATTAAAGTCTTGATTGCGCAAAACACATCTTTGAAGCTAAATGTATTCTAAGAAGTACAAAAAATGTAAACAAGATTTTGTCCCCCCCCCCAATCAGTCATTTAAACTATTCCAACCGTTCAGGAAAACGATAAACATTGCAAACATAAAAATCTGCCCTTTTTTATATATATTTTAATAAAAGGAAATGTGTTCCTTCTTTTTATAAGAAAAGATACCCATTTTCCTTTCTAAACTTTTGAAAGTTGCCAACGCTTAAAAAATGATAAACGACGCCAAGGTAGTAACCTGCCTTTAAAAAAAAGATTCACTTCAACACTTAGGTAGTTCGTGTACATAGAGTCCATTTTTTTCGATTGGGTTCAGATGACGGATCTGACGCGCATTCATGGTTAAAGTTGGTGCCAATAGCTTAAGCGGCTAATCGCACCCCTGGTGCGAATCAAGGTCCGTAGAAGCGAATAGCATTGGCCGACTCAGCAACCTACACCGTTGATATCCTAACTAGATGGCCAGAATGCTTAGTCGCTACTAAGATAACAACTGGAGGACACAATAGCAAATGTGAGCCACACTAGCGAAATCACGTATTGTCTAACCTTTCTGTTTCACCCGTTTAAATACTCTTGTTCACCTGCTTAATTTGCATCCTGGTGAAGAAATGCGAGGGGAATATAAGAAAATTCGGAAAAGATAGAAAAATTAAAATAACTGGTAGTAAACAAAGGAGAAACCTACTATGTAAGGATTCTAAAATTTTTTACTCTAACCTCATAACTCAATCTATAAATCTAATGAGTTTTGAAAAAAAAAATTCCAAGTGATTGGATGCATCAGTTAAAATTGAAACAAATGAATATTTTACCAAATCATTCCCCAAATATCTTAAAGCGTAAGGTATGAAAACATTTAGTATTATTGTATAGGATCGAACTCTTTTAGCTATCATGCAAAGATACGATCTTAGTAATAAGCGAGGTTACTTAGGTGTACAGAACTAGAACACAAGGAAAGGATTTAAATTTCCCCTTTTATTTGATTAAAACCCTTTAGCCAAAAATCCTGTACTCTGTGCTTTTAAAAAAAAAAAAAAAAAAACTACTTGTAGTGAGAATTTAGGAATAATTTAACAACAATTGAAATGGCAAAGAGTAGAGCTAGACTACTTAAAACTAAGAAGCTGACTCAGCAACCTACACAGGTGATAGACTTTAATAAACGACCAGAAGACTTATCAGCAACTAAACAGCAGGAAGGGCAAAATATCAACGTGCGCTATGCTAGCAAAATCACTTCTGTCTTTCTCTTTTTGCCCCTATAAATACCCTTTTTTTCGTTTAATTTGCATCTTGGTGAGAAAATGCAAGAGAAATGAAGAGTTCAGGAAAGGTTAAAAAAAATTAGAATAATTGATTATTCAAACTAAGGAAAACGCTACAATTGCTTCGGCATTGATTCACGCACATACAAATTTAGGCTCAGATGAAGCAGCTTGGGCCTAAAGCTATGGTGTGACATATAATATGGTATGCAAAAGTACCTTCTACTGCAGCTAATTCTTCTTCCTTATCACCCATTTTCTCTTGTTTGAATAAATTCATTAATAACAAGCTAGAATCAGTAGCAGAGTTTGGCATTTTATGTTTATTACTATGTGAAGTGTACGTCCACCATGACTTATTGAAAATTTTAAACAACAAATATACATCATAATCGCAGTACAGTCTCACACTACTGTTTTTCAGGACAATTCGGGACAAATGCTATAAATTCGAGACCGAAAAATAAGTTGTAAAAAATTGTGAAAGACTGAAAATCCGGGACTGTCCTGGGAAATTCTGGACGTATGGTCACCTTAGTTGAACGGGACTGACGCCAATAGACAGTTAAGACAGAATATGTATACTAAAATAAAGGATGAAATTTAATAAGATCTTTATCTGGATGTGATTAATAATCTTATTTCTTTCGACAACAGAAATATAACATGGGAAAGTTTATTAAACAGTTCAACAGAAGTAACATTTGAAAGATCTTATCTTTTCAATCATTAACAGAATTGTACAAAAAATTATTAAAAAAAAAAAAAAAAAAAAAAAAAAAAAAACTAGATAAAAATGTAGACTTTTTAAATGGTGTGACTTTATTCCAAATAAAAATATAGATTACCTTTATTAAAATTAAGATTTAAATATTAAAATTAAGATTAAAAAGAAAATTAAGATTTTCTTTATAGTGGTGTCTCCCACAAGCAAGAGGGTATTTACTTATGGAAAAGTGGAAGTCGGTTGAAAGATTGGGGGGGGGGGAAGAAGAGTCTGAAAAGGCTTATATTTTAACAAAAGACAAAAAAATAGTATTAAAAAAAATCGCTCAAAAGGATTAAGGTTTTCCTACGCTCTTGCTGAGCTCACAGTCTAGCAGTCTGCTGTTGCACGCATTCCTACTAACCAAATTGTGATGTAAGATGTTTACGAAGTTCTTGTACAGGAATTCCCTGCACAGGAACTTCAAGAACAATTTACCTAATATTTTCAAAAGACCTACTCAAGATTCTTTCATTTTACAAAAGAAATCCAAAGAGAATTTACACTTTAACGAAAAAAAAGATGGAGATATCATTGCCTGTTCTTTGCAATGTTTGAATAAAAATGTTTCAGGAAGAAAGAACATGCAGATTTACGGTATTTTGAAGGAAATTGTTAACTGCAAAGCATTATGTATTAAAGAAAAAAATATAGGTCTAAGCAATCAACCATACTTTATTTTAAGCTTTTCACATTATATAGAAGAGATGACAAACTGATTCTTTCACCTTTGGATTTCATTTCAAAACTGGGATAGGTGATTTATAATTTTAGTGATCTGATTGATAGAAATGATGATCTGTCTTTTATGTTCAAGTCTCTTGCATTTCCCACTCCTGAATTTCCTGTGACTCAACTGAGTGATCGATCTCAAAATGCTCAAAACATTTTCCTATACAAATGACTGATGATTGGTTCTTCAGTTACACCACTTTGATATACAAATCATTTTACAGGAATAATCTATTCCTAAAAAACAACTAAACTAGTCAACAAAATTACAGAAACACTGTTATTATTATTATTATTATTATTTTGTTGTTGTTAAACAGTTAAATAAAATGTTACTAGCCTATTTAAAGATTTTTTCTGTTGAAATGCAAACTACCAACAATGATGTCGATGCAAACGAGACGTAAAATGGGTGGTTTTTTTTTTAGAACTGTATTCTTGTTTTGTCTCATAGGAGAAGGAGATTTTTTGCAGCTGTCTCGTGTTAGCATGACAAATCAACACAATTTGCTAGGATAAGCCATAGGAACACTGCAAGACAATCAAAGTTAGTGGATCGTTGTCTGCTACTGGAGCAAACCGGTATAAGTGTACACTTCTGGATTTGCTTCAAAGAGCTGGAAAGCATTCAGCACAGGGCTTGAAGAAATCTGGCTGAAAACAGGGTTCGTACGGTCCTTAAGAGTCCTTAAATTTTTTGGAATTGATTTTTGGTCGTTAAAAGTCCTTAACTTTGGCCAAAATCAGCAGCAGGTCCTTAATTTTAATCATCTGAAATTTCTGTCTGTATTTACGACTGCCATTTTGAGTGTGAATTAGCATTTTGGAGGAATATTTTTGGCGTTTCACTGACATATATGGTTATCTTTTGAATGTGTTCATGGGTTATAATTTATTTCTATTTCTAATAAAAATGGGATACTCGAGTTTCTAAGCAAGAAGTGAAATAAAGCATTTTGAAATTCCTTTTTTCTAATAAAGAACTCTTAAACAACTTTTCGCTTTTGGGGATGTGAATTCTTTTATTAAACAGCTCTAAATTTGGCGACTTGTCAACATTTTGGCGATTTTAGAATCAGTTTCTATAGAAAATTTTTAATTCCAAGATCTGACAATTTTTCGACCAGTTTTTTTAAAGTATCATAACATTTAAATTTCATTAAAATAATGGTAATATATTGAAATTATATATAAAAAATAACATTAAAATAAAACATTCTATTTTTCGCTGTCATATTATAAAGTTTCATTTTGGCAACTTATACAATATTATGAATCTGATAAATAAGGCATATTGCTATAAAGCATCATTTACGAAACAGCTCTTAGCAAGAGCAAAATTAGCTATGCAATTAATTAAAAATGTCTTCTTTTTAATTTTTTTCGTAGTAAGTGTTTTTCCCATGCAATTGTCTCGGAATATTCAAAATTCTCAGAATATGCATCAGTTTTCTCTATAAAATTAATTTTACACTTTTTCCCTCCTCCTTTTCTTTTCAAAATATTTCTGACTTTTTGCTGTTACAGAATTGATAGGGATAATTTTTCTTTAGTATTTTAGACATTGCAGCTTGGAAAGTTTAGAAGGGTTTGAAGTCAATGTTTATAGACCCACGATTCTAGAAGATTTGAGAAATATGTGACAAAATGAAAAATGTCTCCATGATATCGACACGTAATGGATGTATTTTACAGAAAGTTTGCAATAAATTTCTTACCTTTTGGAGAACGTCTGGAAGAACAATGAAAACATAATAATTGAATGTTTTACTCCTGATACTAGAATCTTTTTCTTAACATGTTTATCTTCCCTTTATTTTCTCTACCTTTCACTAGACACAAGCATCAAAAATATCAAAAATACTTCTAATCTTATTACTGGGCAGACATTATAGAAAGGGATTTTTTTATTAATAAAGAAATTGAAAACTTACAATTTAAAAGATTCATCTAATATGCCGTAATGCATCATACACAGAGCTGGCACTAGGCATTTTCCCACCTGATGCAATTTCTGTGAATCCTAAATTCTAAACGTTATGCTATTTCTAGATTTTATTGTTCGGTGTGTCACTAAATTCTAAAAATTCTGCCACACCAGCTTTGTAACCGGGCTTTACCATATATATTTCATATTTCTTCTGAATGTTCATATTACTAAAGAAATAGAATTAGCCAGTTTTTCTATACATTCTAAATGCATTTAGTGTTTTTTAGAATAACAGAAATAATTAGA
Organism: Stegodyphus dumicola; assembly: GCF_044657685.1. NCBI lineage: Eukaryota > Metazoa > Arthropoda > Arachnida > Araneae > Eresidae > Stegodyphus > Stegodyphus dumicola. The sequence goes on from NC_140777.1 coordinate 144,030,283, forward strand.
TCCAAAAATTCTAAAATGAAAAGGAACCGTGTTGAAGAAAGAAACTCTCCTCAAACACTCCTCAAAGATATGTGCAGTTATTATTATGTAACTTACCCAATTGTTTATAATTTCAGCCTTTCAGTTTATGATTCAGTTGGGGGTGTTGACAAGTTAGAAGATAAGCACGCAGAAACTAGAGAGAGAATTGGTTTGCATGTTGAGACAACTCTCTAATTGTTAGAAAAGATGCTTAAAGAGAAGGAAATCTATATAAACTAGCCAAAATGTTTGGAAAGCCTTTAAACTAAAATGAAGGATAAATATTTTGTTGAGTGTTGTTACAAAACATAAATGTTTTGTAGCTTTTAATGTGTATCCTAATAGCATTTAAGAATCAATGTCATAAATTACATGTATTTTAAACTGTGAAATTTTATTAGATTTTGATTTTAATAGGCCTTTTTTTTTAACAAATATTGTTAAAAAATAAAATTTAATAGTGGCCATGTAAATCCATAATGACTAAGGTTATCTAATTACCTAATTTAATTATTTATAACTAACTGCTTACCCTTAAAAGTTATCTCTACATATTAAAGTGAATTATTGCCTTTCATTAACACTTACTTGGTCACAAGATAAAACACAAAAATTAAAAAATTCAAGTAAAACTTATTCTTTGCATCTAGTGAAACTTAAAAATAATACAAAACAACTTACCATCTCTGGTACTTTAATCGCTTATTGGAACATTAAAGTATATTAACTGGGCTACAATCCCCTGGAACTCTACACAAAGCTGTGACACTAACTGCAGCAAACAGAGCCTGACTAAGTTTCAACACTTGCCAACTGTGTCTACATCAGACCTTCCAGGTTTATTCTAATAAGCAGGTCTCTTTCTAGACAAGCAACAGCGGTGACAGCATTCAGTCTTTTGTTATGAATCATGCTGATTCTGATCTTACTTCTCATTTTAACCTATACCGTTTGACATAAAATCTACTTGCTATTTACTAAACCTCTAGACTGACTAAGTATGTAACAAAATGAGACATAAAAAAATCAACATAAAGCTAACTATTAGTAAAATGTAAGTAAATTTCATCTTCTTTCAAATATGTCCAATTATTATAAGTGCAAAATATTTAATCCTACTTGATAAATTGTATAAAGTTTATTTTATTCTCAAACTTATTAATCATTATGTTAATTAATTCATGTTTAGTAATAATGCATATTACTCAGGGATCTATTTTATTTTTAGGATGGTATTACAAAAGTGAAATTCAGGCATAGAATAGTATTTTTAATTAAATTTATTCAGTTCCCATTTGCTTATAGGTCCTTAATTTTTTCATTATTGGTCCTTAAAAGTCCTTAAAAGTACTTAATTTCTGTGTGCAGGAATGTGTACGAACCCTGTGAAAAGCACTATGATTGAGATCTGCAGAGTGGAGACAAGTTCTCTTCTGAAATAAGTCACAGACAGCATACAGGTGGTTAATTGATGACCTAGAGGGAATGTACCACCTGATAGAGAACATGTCAAAGATAATATTTTGATGGAGGCATCGTGCTTATTAGGAAAAAGCTTACGTGGGCATAATAATGTGTGTCATTCAAAATGGGTTCCCGATTGCTCAAAGGTACATGGACAAAACTCTCAGACAGTTGATTGCATCTTATGTTGCCGCTATAACTGATTCACCATTTATAATGGCCTACAAGTTTTAAACATCCAAGATTCCTTGTTAATCAGATGTTCGAAGAAGAAACAGTGCAGTGTATGGAGAGACCAGCATGCTTCCTCGGTTTGAATCCGATAGAAAATGTTTGGGATACATTAGGCAGACATGCTCCTGCTAGACTACATCTCCCATTGCAAAATGCCTTTCTTGAAACGTGAAGAAGCTTCCAAAACCTTTTTAGGGTGCTATCACACATCCGTTTGTTTCTAAAGATGGCTTGACAATGGAAATTATTTTAGAAATCTTTGAATGTAATAAAAAGTGCTTTGTAGCTATTCTGAATGAATGTCTTCGGAGGGGAATATTTCCTGAATGTTGAAAAGAGGCTGATTTAGTTTTATTCAACAAAGAAAAAAAGGATAAAGAATATCCTTCCTCTTTTCACCCAATTTGTTTACTGCCTTCCTGGGGCAAGGTGCTGGATAAACTCATGACACAACGGTTACAATATTATTTATTATCAAATAATCTTTTAAATAAAAATCAATTTGGTTTTATGCCGGGTAAAAGTACTACCCAGGCTATAGATAATTTAATTTTTGACATCCTTCAAAATAGAAGGAATGGCAAACATACTGCAATTTTATCCTTAGATGTAAAGAGCGCTTTCAACAACGTTTGGTGGCCAATTTTATTAAAGGAATGTCCAAGAAACATCTTATTGATACGTGATTTTATGAATGAAAGAAAAGTTTCCTTATATGATGGTAATAAGTAATTACTAAAGAGGTTGTCCCCTAAGGCTCAATATCTGGTCCGCTTTTGTGGAATATTATTGCTAATATAGCTCTAAATATAACTTTACACAAAATGTTAGTATACAAGCTGATGATTTTGTTTTATTGGCCACGGAAAGTGGTAGTCCTGCTATTGATGAAGTTTTAAGTTTCCCTACTCAAGAATTGGATAAGTGGTCTTTCCATGTTAAACTTAAATTTGATCCAAAGAAGAGCTTTCTTTTGGGTATTGCTAAAACTAATACTAGACCAATACGTTCTAGGTGCAAACTGTATGGACAACCAATTAGTTTCTAAGACAGTCAAATATTTGGGCATTACGATCGATGAAAGTTCACTTTTATACCTCACCTAGATCAAATAAAGATTGAATGCACTCATATTCTTAATAGACTTAGTAAAATGAATCTCCAAGGTAAAGTTCTTAAGAGTTTATATAAAAGAGCTATAGAGAGAAAGATCTTGTATGCATGTGGTGCATGGTGGACTGGATCGGTCCGAATGCGTAACAAAATTTTTCGAATTCAAAGAATCGCTTTATTGGGGATTACTTAAGTGTTTTAGAACTGTTTCCACAATAGCTCTTCAGATTTTGTCTGGATGTTTTCCGATCGATATTTTAGCAGAAAAAGAATATGCTATCTTTAAATTAAAAGCTGGTAATAAAACTGTCGATTGCTTCAGTGAGGTCTTCTCAGCTAGAGATTTTGACTTTGAGAAAAACTTGGACATTCATCCAGCTTTGTTAAAATGGTTGAATTGGCATAAAGACCTCCCTAGTATGACAGGCTAAATTAGTTTAGATCCAGATGGATCTAAATTAAATGGTCACGTGGGGGCAGCTTTTTGTACGTTCTCATACGAGAAACTAAGCATACAAAGGAAATATAGACTTTCTTTGACAATGCCTCTGTCTCTCAGGCAGAGTTAGTGGCTCTGCGAGAGGCCTTATAGTGGCTTATTTCTAATTCTACGCTAGATCCTGTAGAAATTTATGGCGACTGCGAAAGCGCAATTGTTTCAATCACTGTTTAATCAATTGTAAATTTAATTAAACAGATAAAAGATATGCTCATTTTTCTCAGCACGTTCAAAGATATTAAACTCTTTTGGACGAAGAGTCGTATTGAGACTAACGAGTTAGCAGATAGATTGGCAAAGGCTGCCAATTATTTATTTATTATTATGCCAATTAATTTATTGATTTTGAAGTAAAGACTTCCTTTGACAGTTTGAAATCTTTGTTGAAAAGAAAAAGTTTGACTCTTTGGCGAGCAAAGTGGAACGACCCAGAATCTAAAGGAAGATTCACATATAATTTCATCTCAACTGTAAGTGAGAGAAGATGCCTAAGTGATAGGTATCTTAACCAAGCTTTTAACTAATCATAAACATTTCTCATTTTATTATAATAAGTTTTCGATTAGAAATTGTGCCTGTCCTTGTGGCATGAGTAATGAAGAACTTGAGCCCTTGTTATTTATATGTTCTTCTAAGAAAAATATTGTTCTAAGATTAATTTCAAATATTGCTAAATTTAATACTCTAAAGGATCTATGTAAAAATACAGTGACTAAATTTCATAAAATATGTATAATTTCATACGATACATATTGTATCTGTACATAAAAGGAATTTATATATTGTGTTTAAAAATTTCTTTCTTTTAAGAAAAATTATGATATTTTGTTAGTAACATTTTTTGCATGTAACGTGTTATATTTTGTTTTACAAAGTATGTAATAATGTGTTATTTGTTTGCGTGGCTGGTAAATCTCAACAGCTTCTAGACTTTAAGTTCATATTATAGTTGTTTGTATTTAAAGTTATTTCAGGTAGTATGTGGTTGTTCTGCTGCTTATGGGCCTGATTTAGATTTCAATGTTTCTATATTTAAACAGCACCACTAAGCTCTGCTAAGCCTCTAATGGCGGTACAGGAAATTCAATCAGTCAATCCGTTTGTTTCGGAAGAACAACTGTTTGGAACAATTTTTCTGCTTTGTCACGACAGCCGGTTACCACAGATAACTTTGGGGTTAACATGTAAAGGGGAAACTGGTTCTCCATTACAAACAAGCTGATTGGTTGAAAACGAACAACTTGCAATTTTTTTTTTTTTTTTTTTTTTTTTTTTTTTTTTGAAAGGAAGGAAAAAGTCGCACGTCATTCTTTCAGTAGTAAACCAGGCAGAAAAATTGTCTGAAACAGTTGTTCGTGTGAAGCAAATGCATATGTAATATGGGCCTTATGGATTCAGTATCTTACCAGGGTTCCTACGGTCCTTAAAAGTCCTTAATTTTTTCAAAAATGATTTTTGGTCCTTAAAAGTCCTTAATTTTGCTCATTTGACATTTCTTATCATTTCTAATGATTGCCATTCTAAGAGTGAATTACGATTTCTCATGAATATGGAATTAAAATTACACGGCTCTTAACCAATCTGTTGGCGGATTTGCGTTGCAAACGATAAAAAAAAAAAAAAAAAAACAATTAGCTACCCGAACGAAAGTATCGGTGTCTGATTGGTTATTCACCCAATCTTTCGAAACAGGTGTTATCCATAAATTTAGGCAGATTGTGACGAAAGCGTGAAGCCGGAAGTTCTTTAAGAGGCGAAAGTGATGATGAAGGTGCTTGAGAAAAAAAAAAGGGGGGGGGATTCTGAAAATATTTGCCAAAATCAGAGCAATTCCAACCTGGAAGGCCACAACCCTTCCGACGCCAATAGGAACGAGATGCCTGGAAAGTGCATTTTCAATAAATTTGTGGCGTTCCGACAGATACTTCAACTTCTATTCATGAGATGGCGCCACGTGTAAAATCCAGTTCTTAATCGGAGCAGCAAAGCGACATCTTTACTCACTCAGACTTCTCGTCACACAACGGTACGCGAAGGTAGCATGAACTGTGTTCCGAGCTCTGTGTTGATCTCTGCAATGTAATTTAAATTGTAATTTAGTATTTAATATATTCTTTTGTTATAGGAGATTGTCTACTCTTATTTTCTTTAATTATATCATGCATTAAGCACACACGACCACCAAAAGTGGTGACCTTTTGACTGAGCACGCTACTGACAATGGATTTTCAACGACCCTAAGCCACGTGCATCCAAGGCATTCTGAAGAACTGAGTAAAAATAACAACGGATATGGACATTAAACGTATGCTACAACGTACCCCTTCAATTATTTCTAGAAGTATTGATATATATTGCTTGTGTTTTTTTCAAAGTCGTGCATATCATCGCAAGGAGCTTCAGCAAATCATCAATGTGATCTGTTCCGTTCCGCTGACTTCGCCAGTCGTGCAATAATTCTTCGATCATTCAACTTTTGTGACAAATGTAATACAATAGTGATTTTCGCTAAATGTGCTACATCAGTAATTTTTCTGCAACGTGCTACGGCAAAATTCTTCCCTCAGTGTTCGAAAGTAGTGAATTTTTTCCCATGTGCTACAGGAGTGATTTCCTTTTTTTCCTTCGAAAGTGCCTTAGCAGTGTGAAGTGGTGATTTTGTGCGTGCGCAATACAAAATTAACGCATCATTTTTTCTCAAATAGGGGTTTCTTTTCAAATGCATCTCGGTAAAATATTATTTGTGTGTGTAATTGCTGACCCTGTATTATTTGTGTGTGTATCGTTACGTAAATTTTTTCTGCATGGTTAAAATATTTATTGTTATCATGGTAAAATATCAATAGTGTATCCTCATGCTACAATATTTGTGCTGATAAGTGTTTATTAATTAAAGTGAAAATTATCTATCAGTATGCCCGACGATATTCCATCAGAGCCATAAATCACACGCGTTGCGGTGAAGCCACCGCCTTTCTGGAAAAAAAATCCTTCATTGTGGTTCGCTCAGATCGAAGCACAATTTTCTATCGCTCGCATTAGTGAGGATTCTACAAAATTCAACCATGTAGTTGCAGCAATTGAGTCTGATATTCTGAATTCAGTGCATGACTTAATTCTCAAACCACCTGATTGTGATAAATACTCCAAACTGAAACCGGCACATTGAAATCTATTCAGAAAGTGAATCTTCAAAAATACGTACTTTACTACAAGGACTTGAACTTGGAGATCAGCGACCTTCATACTTGCTGTCACGAATGCGTGATCTGGCAGGAAGCCATTTTAGTGACGACTTGTTGAAGTCACTATGGCTTTCGCGTCTCCCTAATAACATACAAATAATTCTTGCTGCTTCCAATGAAGATCTAACCCGTTTAGCAGCAATGGCTGACAAAATTAATGAACTTGTTACTCCAGCTTATGTCAGTGCTGCTAATGCTGCACCTTCCAGTTCATCCCTCGAACAAAAAGTGGCTGAATTGACCAAAAAAGTATCTGAACTCTCTACAAGTCTTCATGCTTCACGGAGATACAATCGATCAAATCAGGGCCCACGTAATAAATTTCGTGCCCGAAGCAGGAGCCCATCTCGTCTTAATACTCGAACGCAGTACAAAGAACCCACAAGTGGCATATGTTTTTATCATATGAATTTCGGCTCTCAAGCTCGCAAGTGTGCCCCTCCATGCACTTTTGTACAAGCGGGAAACTAAATGGGCGGTCTTCTGCTGGCCAACAGAATGTCCGCCACATCGACAGAATAGTACTGGCTGATCGTTCAACTCAGTTATGTTTTCTAGTAGATACTGGAGCTGACATATCAGTGCTCCCGAGAACTAAAACAAATGCTCACCAACTTAATAAACTTGTACTGTATGCAGCCAATGGTACCCAAATTGCAACCTACGGCACCAAACTATTGACACTTGATTTAAACTTGCGCCGGACTTTCAACTGGCCGCAGTGACTACACCATTTGGCCTCTTTGAGTACTTATATATGCCATTTGGCCTTCGCAATGCTGGCCAAACATTTCAGCGTTTCATACACCAAGTACTGTCTGGTCTCGATTTCTGCATCCCATATTTTGATGATATCCTGGTTGCATCTACAGATGCGGAAGAACATTTTAAACATCTGCGTCAGATTTTCACTCGCCTTAAAGATCATGGATTAAAACTAAATCCATCCAAATGTGTACTTGGTCAACCCTCAGTTTCCTTTCTTGGATGTCTTATTACCCAGAATGGAGTCAAACCTTTACCGGAAAGAGTCAAAGCAATTAACGACCTACCGCAGCCCAAAACCATCTCTGAACTGAAGCGTTTTCTAGCAATGTTAAATTTCTACCGACGCTTTCTGCCAAATGCCGCAAAAACACAAGCCTGCCTACATGAGTTTCTGAAGAATAGCAAAAAAAAAAAACGATCAACGAGCTGTCCCTTGGACTGAATCTGCATCTGCAGCATTCGTGCAATGCAAACACGATCTGGCAAATGCAGCCACACTTTCTTATCACTCACCTAGTGATCAGCTCTCTATAATGGTAGATGCATCTGACACGGCCATAGGAGCAGTGCTTCAAGCCCATACCACTAAAGGACTTTCCCCAATGGCATTCTTCAGAAAACTTACTACTGCAGAAAGGAAATACAGCACATATGACAGGGAGCTACTTGCTGTGTACTGTGCTGTTAAATACTTCCGGCACAACTTGGAAGGACATGACTTCATCATTTTCACCGATCATCGACCATTAACCTTCGCTTTTAGGAAAAACTCTGACTCATGTTTCCTCGTCTCATTCTCCTTGTTGACATCTGGATTTCATCGCCCAGTTTAGTACAGATATCAGATATGTCTCTGGTACTGATAATTGTGTCGCTGATGCCTTGTCTTGGGTAAACAATATCAACCTCACTACCCCAGATTTCTCTGAAATTGCAAAAGCTCAATTGCATGATGAGGAACTCAAGAACCTAATCTCAAATCCACAAACCTCCCTTCAGTTACAACCGCTGCACATTGATCCAACGCTTAAAATTTACTGTGACATAGAGAACAATAGAATACGTCTCTATGTTCCTGTCAATTTTAGACGTGAAGTGTTTAATGCCTTGCACAATTTGGCACATCCTGGAATCCGTGCCACCAAAAAGCTGATCGCAGACAGATTTGTCTGGCCAGCAAAGACATCACAGAATGGACTCGTTCAGGTGTTAGATGTCAACGGTGTAAAGTATCCCGTCACACTCACAGCCCCATTCAACAATTTAACCTTCCAGCAAGACGCTTTGATCATGTGCACTTAGACTTGGTTGGCCCATTGCCTCCTTCAAATGGTTACACTTACCTCCTCACTTGTATTGATCGGTACACAAGATGGCCTGAAGCCATTCCTATTGAAAATATATTCGCTGAAACTGTAGCTCGAGCATTCATCTCCCAGTGGCTTTCAAGATTTGGCATGCCTACCACCATCACTACTGACCAAGGCCGACAATTTCAATGTCACTTGTTCGCATCCCTCACCTCTCTTCTTGGCATTCGCCATATTCGCACAACACCATACCATCCATCTGGAAATGGGATGGTGGAACGCTTTCACCGATCTCTCAAACAAGGTCTGAAGTGCCACAGTAGCACACACTGGACAGAAGCCTTACCCCTAGTCTTGCTTGGTCTTCGCACAGCATTCAAAGAAGACATTGGTAGCACTTGTGCTGAAATGTTATATGGTGCGACCCTCCGTCTGCCAGGTGAATTCTTTCACCCAGAATCTACTCCAGTTATCGACCCTCCAACATTCCTTCAACGTTTACGTGAGACCATGAGCAATATCTCGCCAACCCCAGCATCTTCGCATAACCAGCCAAGCTATTTTGTACATCCTGCGCTTAAGACATCTTCACACGTATTCGTGCGCAACGATGCAATTAAGCCAACTTTAACACCTTCATATGATGGTCCATTCAAAGTTGTCAAACGAACACCGAAACATTTCACCATCATCTGCAATGGCAAACAATCAGTGATTGGAATCGATCGTCTCAAACCAGCATTTCTAATGCAAGATCCAACAACTTCCTTATCAACATCACTCCCGGAAGAAAGCTTACATCCCGTTAAAGAGCAACCTAAAACTACTAGATCTGGAAGAAAGGTTAAATTTAACCCAAAGTACTTATAACGTACCGATGGTACTTGGGGAGGGAGTACTGTGGCGTTCCGACAGATACTTCAACTTCTATTCAATAGATGGCGCCACGTGTAAAATCCAGTTCTTAATCGGAGCAGCAAAGCGACGTCATTACTCACTCAGACTACTCGTCACACAACGGTACGCGAAGGTAGCATGAACTGTGTTCCGAGCTCTGTGTTGATCTCTGCAATGTAATTTAAATTGTAATTTAGTATTTAATATATTCTTTTGTTATAGGAGATTGTCTACTCTTATTTTCTTTAATTATATCATGCATTAAGCACACACGACCACCAAAAACTGTTGCTTCATCAAGCTGACTACAAAGACTGGATATTGATGGATGGCAATCCTTAAATGTGGTCTTTGCCTGAAACAAATTGAAATTTCTAGAATGGGAGAGTCAGCGCTGAAAATTCACATGAAAATTAAGTTTCGTTTTATCATTTCAATTTGTTTTTACACGGTTTTGCTTAGCTTAATTTCTGTGTTTGTTTCAATTAAGCCATAGATTAATTTTTTATCACCTTCTACGGAGTTTATTCTCTTTTGCACATACTATATGTATTGGATATCGGGATTATGAGTTTATTTCTGCAGAGGGTGTGTTATCGATTTCGCGGGAAATCTGTTGGCTCCATTTTGATTTTAGGTCGCCAAGGGAAAATTCGGTAACGCTAGCCGAGAAAAAGTGAAGTTCGGAAATACGTTTTGAACCTTCAATAGACAATTAAGTATTTGGTTTAAACCTATGTTGTTGATAGTAATGTATAATTTTTGCTAATGGCGATACAATTATTTGAAAATAACTAACTAATTAAAAATTTTTTAATATTTTTAAAGCTGAAAACAACTAATTGAAACTAATTTTCCTGAATTAACTAGACGGAAAATTAACTTTCATGAATTACTAAAGTTATTGGGTAGAAGTTTAACTGAAAATATACATTCCGTATTATATATATATTTATACAGTACAAAGTCCGAGGTCTGGACTTGTCGGGGCTTCGGCGATCCCAGATTTGAGATTTTTCCGGATATTAGATCATTTTAAATCTACTAAGATGGCACGTAGAAATTATAAAATTGAAAATATGAAATCGTGATTTATGAAATAATGAAGCATTTATGATTTAAAGGGTATCAAAATTTACAAAAGAAAAGAGCTTAATATTTATATGTTTACTTTATTAAACATTTCTTTCAATGTGAGTTGTTTGATTTGTTTTCCCTGCTAATACTTTAGACTAATACTATAGACATATAATTTCTTGTTCAGTTATTAAGTTCCATTGCTCAAGTCCTGTAATTGCTGTGTCGAGAATTCGGAATAACTTGTCAATCAAAATTTTTTCTCGTTCAGTAACCTCTCTGTTACTTTCTTCACTATCGGTAGCTGTATTTTCTGGATTCAGAACCATACTACAGATTTCGCCCTCCGTTATTTGATTGATGATTGGGCATTGTCATCGCAATGAAAAACTTCTGTTTAACTTCGCTAAATTCTGCTGCCTGATGCGGCCATGCGAGACCTGGCGCTGGTTCTGGCTTTATGTGAATAACAAATCAGTTATTCTTAATTAAAATAGCACTAAATATAATCGTTTGTCCTATGAGTATCATATACAAAATCTATTTTTAGCATAAGGAAAGAAATTTCTGCTAAATCTCCCCTTGTCAACATTTTAGTGCATTAAACTTAAATCTGTAATCGCATGATTCATCACTCAAGTTGCCATCCGTTGATAAACATGCGGTGATGAAAGCAAAATACAATAAATAATGATTCGCGATTTCGGCATCAAGGATATAAAATATTAGTTGGTGTAAAATTAACTAATGTTTCGGTTTGAGATTATGCCAAGCAGATACGCAGCTATGGAGTCAAGTTACTAATCACACAAATTTACGCTAAATTAATTCTTCAATAATGAGATATTTTATTTAGCGCCAAACTGAGATTAAGAATCGGGATTTCCGGCATGTTTTTTTTATGATGAGGAAAAAAATCTAATGCGCGTGCGTAAAGCATACCCCTTCCCTTCAAATAAGCCGTAAAAAATTGGGTGGTGGTGGCTTTGAGGTCCGGATTTTAGATCATTCCAGATATTGAATGTCCGGATCTCGGACTTTGTAATGTATATATATATATACATCTTTCAAAATATAACTTACCAGTATGGATTCACTCTTTTAAAATAATTCTACTTTAATTAAACTTAGGAGATAATATAATCAATTAATCAATAGGAAATAAATTATATATATATATATATATATATATAGTAAAAAATGTATATTTTCACTATTCAAGTATTCTTATCTTGTCACATGAACAGGCCTCTGTGGAAAGGGGCTTCTCTGTAAATAAAGCAATTGAAATTGAAAATTTAAGTGACTCATCATACATTTTTCAACGCACAGTATTTGATTACATAAAATTTTCTGGAGGTGTTCTTAATATCGAAATTAATAAAGAAATGAGATCAGCAGCAGCTTCTGCAAGAAGTGGAGTTCGTTATTTAGAAGAACAAAAATCTTTAACTAAATCTGAAAATTCAAAAAGGTAAAGAAATATTATTGAGGAAGAAATTGATTATATGAAGCAGAAGAAAAAATTTCTTCAAAGGGACATTAAAGATATTAATGAAGAAGTAGATGCTTTAGCAGATGAAGCTGAGACCAGCAGGAACATTGATTTGTTTATCAAAGCAAATAAACGTAGAAGAACAGTTAAAGAAAAGGAAATAGACATAAATAAATTAGATGTTAAAATAGCTGAAAAGATTTCAGATTTAAAAAAAGCACAAATGTTCACAGACAATAGAATGGGATTGTATCTTTTATTGTACAGTTTATTATTCTAGTATCTTTCAAAAAACCAAGGAAATAAATTGTATGTTTACAAATCAGTTATTTTAATCTGCAAAATATTCTTACATTTAGATTATAATAGTAGTTGACTGTGTTTAAATAAATATCAAATAAGTTAAATAATAATCATGTAAATCTCTAAAATAGTGACTGTTATTAGTGTAAAATACACTTATACATGTTTTTCAAGAAATTATGTTCCTAATTTAATGTTATTTACTTCATAACTTGTAGGGAGTTAGTTTAATTTTCAAAATTGTTTTATGGTAAGTATTAAATTGAATTTAATAATAGTGCATAATACACACTTCTGTTAGTTTCTTAAAGTGAAATTACAAACATGAAGTTGGTTGTATGGATAATTGCTTTATTCTATTCATTTTTTTGTTTGCTGATAGGTCCTTAATGTTTTCTTTAATGGTCCTTAATTTTCATGTAAGAAAATGTGTACGAACCCTGCTTACAGATATTCTTATGAATTTTTGTATATCTATAGATAATTTTAGTGAAATTATGTTTCTTTTGTATAACGTAACGTGAAAATCTGAAGGAGCGAAGCTTGCTGGAAAACTAAGAATACAGAGGAAAGTCTGTTTAACATTGAGTAAATGGCTATCTCGCTAAATTGGCAAGAGATCGCCAAGCTGGCAATGGTTTTGGTGACTTATTTTTGTCGTCCTTGGCAATCGTTTTGGTCCGGTCTCTGTATCACCGTAACAGGCATTATAATTGATCACTACTAATGACTGTCAAAGGGCATTCACACTGAGCTTTAGCTGAGCAAATGGAGACATCTAATGCAGCTGACGCTGCTCCAAAACCAGTTCTTCGACACGAGTCGAAAAATCTGAATCTCATATAGAATCGACTCCGTTAGCGCAGATAAACCCCAGTGTGAATGGCCCTTCACCTTAATTCGGCTTTCGTATGCCTTCTAGTAGTACTAGAAATATCTCGGAACCTGGGTAAGTCCGGAGACAGCATCTCGGTTGTTGTTTTGTGTTCTTAATTCCGAGTGATGTCAGAGTATTTGAACGCTTAGCCTTTTAGATGCGCTTTTCATTGCCTGTGTTTAATGTCCTTATTATTTTGAAGTGCAACTACTTATTGTACTCTGTGAACACTTGGAAACCACCTGAACACCTTTCCGTGGAAAGTTCCAGAACTCTGAAGTGTTTGTTTTGATAAAATAAATTTTATAAATTAGTTTGATAAAATAAATTTTATCAAACTATCATCGGACCTGTGGGCATTCAATATGCTACGAATTGGTACGCATGCAACAATATAAAGCAGCTAAGCAAGTTCGAAGTGGCCACACACATTTACAGTTGAAAAAATTCATCAATGCTTATGTTTTCTTCTTTAAAAGATGTAGGTAATAATGATTTTTTTATCGTAACATGTAAAATGATCTTTGTTTACACCAAAACATGATTTTTTTCCACTATTCAAAAATATACTTTTATATTGTATGCATATTTAACAGCAGTTTCATGTTCTTGCTAAATCACCTGTTCCCTTGATTTTGTTGAGTAGTGTCATAAATATCAACACATGATACAAATATACTACAAACGGTTTGTAAAAGTTTATAACTAAATGTTGCCGCTAATTCACTGACATTTGCAACATTTTACAAGAATTTGAGCACTCATAGCACATCAAGCAAATCAACTTCCCACCTAGCTGAAAGTTTTTAGTTACTGCTTAGTGGTTTTATGGATTGTTTCGGTGATCTTTATCCTAAGCTTATATTAAACAAATGCCGAGTCAATTAAATAATTATCTACTAATCAAAGCAAAAGTTCACAACCCCCATTTACCTGATATGACTTAACAAAATGTAGTTGTTTGGAATCAAATAAGGCGAACAAAATGACCAAGCAACTAGCCTAGCCCACACATCCCTTCTATCATCCAGAAGTTCCGAGTTCGTAAAGTACAACTCAATTCCTTAACTGCTCAGAATATATAGACAATAAGTTACTTATTTACAAGTCCTTTCTCAGACCATTACTTTGTTATGCCAGTCCAGTTTGGGCCCACACTCGTAAGACGAACAGACAGAAACTCTAGGTTTGTCAAAATGAGGTGCTTAGACAGATTATCAATGCCAAATGGTATATACGTAATAACAGAATTCATGAAGAACTTTGTAGGGTTTATATTTATTTTAACTAACATTTATTTTAAGTTTAAACTATCTTTCCTGTCAAGCCTTACTTTCCCCTGGAATTGCCAATGCCAGAGTATGTAAATTTTAGTAGAACGCGCAAAGTATTCAAAATAGTCAGTGGAAGTATTCTGAGTTAAATAGAAGGGAAACGAGTTCGATAGTGTGCTTTCTTGCTTCACGAGCGTGGAGGTGGCTAGGTAGAAATTAAAGAACCGCGCGTTTCGGCTTGTGTGCTTGCCTCGGCAGATAGTTAAATCTTTCAACATAATATTCAGAAGTTTGCTGAATTATCAGCGGTATCTTAGAACACGGTTAGGTTAGTTACGTTTAGAGAGCCTCGTAGGTAGTCACTTGTTATTATTCATTTTTAGTTTCGTATTTTTATTTTACCGCCGGGTCGGCATAGTTTGTGAGCATCAAGAGCACGCATCTGTAATTTCTAAAGATGAATAAAAAGGGATTTAAACCCTTCTCAAGACTTTGTGTACTTTCCAGTTCATAGCAGTCACCACTATTGTTGCGTGCAGGTTGGGGCCACGCAACATTAAAACTTGATATGGAATTATTCAGAACCCATAAACTAACAAAAAATTTTCACATCAGACAACAAACCATAGACAACTCCTGCATAAAAATCTGCAACTATGACTATAACGATCTGAATAATATGGACATGCCCCTTGCCTAGTTAAACACCTGGATCATGTAACCTCTCCCTTTTCCCTCACTGCAGTTGCTAAGCACCACCATTTTGCTGTTTCTTGTACCATATGTTTGTATTCGTATCTGTATTATATGCTAGTATTCGTATGTGTATATATGTAATGGTATTCTGTACTCTCTATTATGCATTTTATATTGTGTATCCCTATTATACTCATTTTTTTGGGTTTAGGCTACAAATATTTGTACTTACCTATATGTTTTATGCACCTTTCTCACCAGCTTGACAGTCTCTGTGCCTTATGTATGTAACAGCTTTATTCCCAACTTGTATTTTGGCCATTTGTTAGTCATACTTTCATTTAATTCAAGCCAATCTAAGCCTTATCATTATCTATTAAAATTAATTATTTAAAAAATTATAACCTGAATTGCTTAGTTAATCAATCAACCTTCGGAGCTACCAATTCATTCTACAAGGGGTATGGCCTCTGGACCAAGCACGTTGGTGTAGCAAGCACCGTTCCACAGGGAATAGCCTAGCTGCAGACCAAATGTTGTAAAAAAAAAAAAACATTCAACGGCCATCATTCATCTGAAATTTTCTAACATATAACACCTATTTAAATCTTTTATATGCAGTTTTTAATGTAATTTTATTGTACAAAACCTTCGGAGCTACCAATTCATTCTACAAGGGGTAGGGCCTCTGGCCCAGGCACCCTGGTGTAGCAAGCACCGTTCCACAGGGGCTAGCATAGCTGCAGACCAAATATTGTCAAAAAACATTCAGTAGCCATCAAACCTTTTATATGCAGTTTTTAATGTAATTTTATTGTACAAATCCGAAGTTATTAATATTTACAGTAGCAGAAAAAATTTTAATGCAATGTGTTATTCTTTATATAATTTAATCCTTTTGCTTTTTGTACACATCTCAAGTTAATGCTTTTTTTTAACATTATATTACAAAAACTAGCAAATTTCAATGCAATAGTTCTGAAATTAATAATAGTCATCTTAAAGTAAAAATAATAATAATATTCGCGAATTCAAATAAGACAAAAGTCAGATTAAAATTATTTAAGGTGTTTATTTACCTATTTTCTTAAATATGACAGGTTCATTTATGCTTCTGACTAAAGTATGTTAAACACATAAATTGAAAACAAAAGGATGATTAATAACATTATAAAAAATCTCACGTATTTTTAAAATAAAAGCATTCTTTGAAACTGAAAACTTTTCTTTGGACTAGTATAACATGTAAATATAAAAGAAAGTACATAGCATATAAAATATTTTAATATAAAATTACACAAATATTTACAAAAAATGAGAAAATTTTAGTCTTCAAACATGAAAGTTTTGTTTTTTTTAGATGACATTACCTACAATTTCTCTAAAGGTATTTTGATGCTCAAAACAAATGCATAAAGGGATATATATATATATATATATATATATATATAAATTTGCATTAATTACAATATATCATTTCTCCAAAATAAAATATATACAGTTGACCCTTGTGATTCCTCATACTTAATTTGTATAACAGTATTCTCAAACTTCGGACCTCAAGTGAATATTTGAAGGAAGACGTAACATATGACAAACAATGATGAGCTCTGCATTTTAACCACCTGAATTAGTGATTCTCAAACCTTGTATGACTTGTGTTATTCCACATAATGCAATCTAAACTGAAAGCACAGTGATTCCCAAAATATACAGTACCACCCCCAGAGGACAATGGGTGCTTAAGGAGAAGAGATATGTACAATATTACGACTAATTAAGAAAATTTACATGTTATACAACACAAATTAACACAATATTAAACATGCCTAATGTTTACACTATTATAGGATAACCACAGGTGAACATATTAATAGTTTAGGATTATATCAAAGATGTTAAACAGCATATTCAGATAAAAATAAACATTTATTGGTGAAATCAGTATAACAATTTTTTGCATACAAAGTACATCTAAGAGGGATATGCAACATATAAATGTGTAACAGCCACAGGTCATTCTTGAATATAGGGAGAAGTGGGTATATTAATATCAGAGTGCTCAGAAAACAAATAATTTGTATGTGGATGATCATTTCAGCCATGCCAATTAGCTACATCGCAATTCTGGTTTGCATCTTTATTATACCAGTCTATTAGATATGCAAAGTGAAATGAATCTTACTTTAGGATGTTAAGTTTATTATTTCATATTTTTAAATCAGATATTAGACAAGTGATATTATTTGATCAAATTAACCCATGTCATTAATGTTCAACAGACAGCATATTATTTTACAGAAATGTCTTTTTAAAAATAATGGCTTTCATGTTATTAATTAAATAAAAGATTTTCCAAAACTTATTCTCTCCAAGATTATTAGATGATTACTTCCCCCTTAATGAGAGTTCTAGAAAACATGGGAGTGGCAATACAAATGTGTTGGGAATCACTGTCTTAATGTGTTTATTAAACTGAGAGATATTTTTTGGAACAAGTCTCTATACTGAAGTCAGTTACAAAAATAACTATTTCAGTAATAAAATTAATATGAAAATAAACTACAATATAATTTTTCAAGTGTATTTTTTTATCATAAATAATGAATTTTTAACACAGAAAGTATTTAAGGATTCTGTAATCATGAAAGCCTTCTGCTACACTTTATATAAATTAAACTGAACAGTTAAATGAACTCATAAATACACTGTGAAAAAAAGCAATTAGTCTTTATGTAAAAGACTTCAATATACATTAAACAAATTATATGAATATAATATGCAACATTTACTTACCAAAAATGATTAAAAAATGTTTTCCTTGATTATTTTGATATGATAAATTCAAACGTTTCTTTGTGAATATATGTTTCATATACATCATATATGTGTATATATATACTATATTATAAAGTATATATATATATATTTATATAAATTATATATTTATATATACTATATTATAAAGTACATATATATATATATATATATTTATATAAATTAAAAAGGGTCAACTAAATAAAATAATTTTTCAAAGCATTTTAACATGAATAATAAGCTCACGCACATACATACACACAGAGAGACACACACCCCAAAAAAGGTTTTCTAAAGAACTAACAATAACAAAAATTATTATAAAACTTTCATACTTAAATGCATTAAAAGAAAATTAAAATAACAACAACAACCAAAAAAAAAAAAAAAAATTGCTTTACAATACTTCTTGGACTTGAGGGATTCTCTGCTTACATTTTTCACAAATGAAAACACATCTATCATATATATATATATATTTTCCTAAAGTGAAATGCATTTTATGAGTGAGATCTCTAAGCAGTGTCATTTCATTTAAAATAACTGTTTGTCTACAATTGATTAACATTAACAATATTTAAAGTCAACAGTTTATAAAGTTTGTTTAGTAAAATTGTAGTAAAATTTCACTTTTTCCTACATGGGATTTCATATTTTATGTTTGAAATATACTTTAATATGAAGTGAGATTTTTATACAGTTTTTATCATAACATGAAACAATATTGTTTCAGCATTGGTCAACATATGAACATTTATATTCTGCATTGATCAACATATGAAACAATGCAGAATATGATATCTGATCAGACTGCAAGAAGCAAGACAACTTTACGATGGTATTTTCTAAAATTCTGCAAGAAAGTTTCTTCTGATACTTTATAACTGTAAGAGGGTGCTTAATTTTTTACATTGTATATTTTAACGAATAATTGTTATTAAAATGCAATATGCTTATATTATTAATCAAATATTTCAATCACTCAAACTATGATTTAATATCCCCCCTTTTTCTCCAGAAAACTTATATCCATACAAAATATTTACTAAACTGTGGAATGCTTTTTAACAAACTCCAGAATTTTCAAATTTTTCTAATTTCAAAAGAAGTGAATTTAGTAATAATTGCTTAAAATAATGTAGTAGCAAAGCTAATTTAAAAAAGCCAGAATGGGGTCTACGTTAACAAAAGAGTGGAAGTCATTTTCACAGATGCTGTTCTTGGCCTAGAATCAATAAAAAATTCTGTATGAAATTTGAAATAGAGTATAAATTATTTAATGTTCTTCAAAAGTTTTAATTTTTTCAAGAAATTTAAGTGAAATCTTTGAAACAAATATTTTAATAACACGTATTTTTCCAAATAGTAGTTTATTACATAAAATATTTTTTTACAGTTTAATTCATCACTGTACTTTACATACCCTTCATTTATTTACTTTACTGAGATCTTCATATTAAGAAAAATATATAAACCTTATTATTTATTGCACATTTGTATATTTATTTTATTGTTTCTTAATGAACTAAAATTACTTTAGCAAATTTTGCAGTTTATCCCAAAGGATTTGTTAAATATACATTTAACTTAATATTTATACAATATACATGATTTTTATTTTAACTATAAAAATTTTATTATTTCAGATTTGACTGCTGTTATATTAAACTAAATATTGAAACATAATGTATTACTAAGTATATTTGAGAATATATATTTAAAAATACTTCATTGAAAAATAGAATTTTATTGCTTCTGAAATATGATAATTGCTTTCAACTCTGTATAATTATAAATTTAAAAGTCTTACTAATCAGAGTATATGAAGTTTCATATTTAGTAATGAATCAAGGTTTTACAAATTCCCGGAACATGAAATATCAGTTAATTTATCTTTTAGATGGTTTTAACCATTAGAAATAAACATTTTTTTTTTTTTTTTTTTTTTTGCGGTAAATTACTTTCTCTTTAAATAAAATTTAACTTTTAAAAATCAGCATAAATTAGTGATTAGTTAAAAATGAGTGATGATTCATCACTTTCCATGATTTAAAAAAATATAGTGCTCATACACTTACACTGAGATGTGAAAATAATTACAAAATTATTAAAGTATTATGCATATAAACCTTTAGATTTGTTAATGTAAGAAAGGCATACTAACTAAACTTAAAAGGACCTGTGAGGTCAAGAATTTTACGCATTGAGCTGCAGAATTTGAAATAAAATTAAAAAGTAAGATATTCTTATTTCTAAGAAGCTATTTATAAGACTTAATTTATACAATATCTTAATATCAGCATCTGACCAAAGATTTTGCAATATAACTACGAAAATTTAATTTTATTCATAGGCAATTATTGTATAGATAAAAACCATACAACTAAATTTTGCCATACTATTCTATGAGGAATTATAAGAATAACTATATTTCAGTTTAACCATAATGCAATATATATATATAACCATAATGCAATATATATATATATTGCATTATGGTTATAATTTATATACACATACACAAGTGTACTTCACTACATTTTTTTTTAAAACTAAAAACAGCATATTTCGACATGAAATTTGGTGAAAGAAGACATTTATTTTTTATAATTTAATAACTTCCCCCTTTTAATCATAAAATATACACAAAATCTGCTTTTAAGAAAATTTTTACAAACAAAAATTTACATGGCTGATACAAAACAACTCATACCTACGTAATTTCAATTTCAGCCAACAAAAAAAGACAGTTTTTTATACTAATAATAAATTAATATTCATAAAAAATTACAAATAAAAATATTCAGAATATATTTTGATATAAAGCTTCATTACATAGTTTTAACATTTTCCATTAAAATTTATTTTATTTATATTTTATAAAATTTAATCAAAAAATAAACATTCAAAGAAACAAAATTCCAATTTGCATTACTTAACCTCAGGTACTTGGGTATATTACAGAAGAATTTGTGCAGCATAATGTTAAAGATTATAATTTTCTGAAAATAAAGAAATGCATTCCAAAATAAATTTTTTTTCAATAATAAGAAAATATCAATCAATAATGCTGGGTAATGTTAAGTTTACAATAATTTTAGCAGACATGTTTATTATTAGTAACACTATATGAACTAAACATCTTACAAAGTACTTATTAAACTATTTGAAGTGCATTTTTTTTTTGAAAAACTACATTATGAAAATTAAAATGTGCTGCACCCTGAAAGATTTTTATGAAGAATGCTTTTTAAGAAAATATTGGTGATAAAATTTCTAAAACCTTGGAAGGTGTTTCTCCTTTATACCCATATGCCATTCAACATAATTTTATTAATTTTAAACAGTAATGGAAACACGAAAGACACCATACAAAAAATTCTAAAAAAATAAACTGATATCAGGAAAAATTTAAAAACGATCAGCTTTCCCACATTTGTATTTAAATTTATTCTTGCCAAATTTGGTATATTTCTGGAGAAGGAATGTAATTTTTATCCATAATGAATAATCTTGCTTGCAAAATTAGAAGAAAAAAATCAGTTATATACTGTTCAATCAGTTAAAATACTCCGAATAGCATTTTTTTTATTACACTATTAATTGCAACGTTATTTGCTACATTAATATCATTATTTAAAAGAGTGAATTTGAAAGCTATTCTGCATGTTTTATCCACAATTCTTTAACATATTTCTCACATATAATTTAATATAAGGCACAGAAAGAGTAAATTCTAATTTTTGTTACATATTTTAAAAAAGCACTGAGAAGAATAATTAACTACAAAACACAACTGTTTGAAAGTAGCAAAACAATTTAAAGAACTATGATGACTGTGTAATGGAAATTTATCTACTGCTTCTAAGTATACAAAAAGTCTGCTTACTTACATAATTAGAAAACATTTCATCCTGTTAATAACAACTTCTAAGAATGAAAAAAAAAAAAAAAAAAAATGTAATGGAACTTACATAGCAACAGAAATCAACTAAACAGAAAGTCTTACTTATTCAAAATATATTTGTTAATGAAAACTGATAACCTTTAGTAAAAACTGCTGAGTAAAATTTAATACAATTTATAAACAACTGAATATTTTAATGAACTGAAAAGCATTAATTGGTAAAACTTATAAAAATGAAACACTGGGTAATAATAAAGCAAATTTGAAAATATAAGTACGAATAACTATGTAAAATCAGTTTACACTGTAAAACTGACTTGACAACGTACAAATTTTGAGTGATGTTATAAGCAGTGTATGCTGCATGCTAAATTGTTAGATTTACATCAGTTGATCAAATCTGCCAAAATGCAATATGCATTGCTTAGTAAAATTAGAGGGAAAAGTATATAATAAACATAAACATATTAAAATCCATCTGAAAGTTGGACAAACATGGAGTAATGATTAAAAAATAACTTGAGAACTGCATGAATAATATTCATTAGTTTTTAAATGAGATACTGATTGAAACAATTTCCTTCATGAAGCTCATTACAAGTAAAAATACTTCTCATACTTTATACAATCACATAATCTTATTAAGTACAAAAATACTGCAAACAGTCTGCAGTTTTATCTTATAGCTATAATAAATGTAATAAGAACTATATCAGCATTGATAGAAAGTAAACAACATCAATATATTTAGAATATCAGATGATAAATTAAATAGCAGCTTCTTATAAACTGAGTGAATGAACTATATATAGCAAATTATATAAAATTTTAAGAAATGTTTTATTGTAGAACTAAATAAATTAATTCTAATAATCATTTTTCTGTAAAGTCAAAAAATTTTAATTTTGGTTCAAGCAAATCAATTAATTAATCAAGCAAAACTTTTATTTTTAGTATTATTTATTATTACAAGTACAATTTACTTTTCTTTCAAAAACATTTTTTGCTAAACATTTAAAAAAAAAAAAAAAAGAAAGAAAGAAAGATTACTACAATTGTTTTTAATGTGCAACAGGTAGAATAAGATAACAAGAATTAAGATAGATAACAAAAATTCACACACTAAATTTATTCCATTTTGTGTTCTAGAGTTAACACGTTTGCTGCCGAGCGACATTTTCAAAAATAGTTCCACCATGCCAACAAATTTTAATTTTGTAAAATAACAGTACAAACCATGTATTTACAGGAATATTGAATTTAGATAATTTTAATTGCGTTATTAGTTATATGAGATATATCATAGTTGGGTTTTGTGATAAAATGTTTTATGACAACGCCAACTACAAGTATACTCGTAGTTGGCAGTTGCTTATAACAAAGATTATTATAAAATGCTTAATTATTTTTTACAGTTCGTATGTTATTTCCATTATAATTACTTATATTATACTTGTATTAATTATAATAAATCTCTTGAATTGTACCCAATTGTTGTTTTTCCTAATCCCCAAAGCCAGATTAAAGCCAGACCTTTAAAGAACATGAAAATACTACGAGTTTCATCGTATGCGGCATAGTTAAAACAAAAATGTTCTATGAATTCATTCGTAGTTTCTATGAAAACATTTGTAGTTGGCGCCTAAACACAAACTTCAACCTACCAGATAACTCATAATTGGCAGCGAACGTATTAATGCAGTTTTGAATAATTGATCTTAAATTTCTCTCCTACATTTTCATTCCCATCAAAAAGCTGAGAGAAAGTAAGGTTACTTGAATACTACAAAAAGGAAAGTCGGACTATTCAGCGATTGAACCACTTGGCTAAAGAAAAAAATAAATCTCGGAAACAGGTCTTGTTTTTAGTTATTAAAATTAAGTTAGCTTTAATGCATCAGAAAGCTTTTATTTCCCCCATCTTGATTTAAATAAGCGTAGAATGTGTTGAGAAATAAATTTGTACATGTGTTTATGTATTTCTTTAAGTTCTAAACAAATATTTTGATATTGATGTTATGTGTCCAATATTAAAATATAAACAGTAGAAACTAAAATCAATATACATTAAAAATGCGTGCTTCACATATTCAATTTCACTTGCAAACCTACAAAATAATACAAAAATTTAAAGATCATCAATTTTTATGAAATTTTTGCTCTATTGTACTGTACTAAAATGGATATAGGCAATACTTTCTTTCAATATGTTCTTGTTTTTAGCAGTTTCAGGCACTTTTAATTTTTGAAAAATTTTTATAGCAGTATAATGAATGCATGCATTCAAAATTATATTTATTATTACAATTCTATTAAAATTATTTTATTGCTAATTCATATAATAATTTAATAAAAAGTACTTTTTAAAAGTACCATTATTTGTATATGTCTAGAACTAACCTTCGAACTTGATAAGGTATGATAAACTGGATCATTTTTCTTCCAGATTTAACAGAAATGATAACTTAATTATAACTAAAACTATGTATTACTTAATATTCATAACACTTTCACAAATGAATATAAAACATGCTTTTAATTATTACATAACAATTACTGATATTTTTTTAGAAATTTAAATATAATTTTTTAGTAACTTTTTGTACTCACTGTTTTGATAACCAGTATATGACTACACTGCAAGTGGTTTTGTTTTAAGAAAATTATACATACTTTCAAAAAAAAAAAAAATCTTGAGAAATACTTAGCTATTCCCATGGAAATAAAAACAAATATAAGCTTAATAAAAATCAAGCAATACTGGACTTCAGCCTGTCTAGATAGTTAAAAGTAGAATAAAGAAATTAATGACAATTTATTAACTACTTATACAAGTAAATGTATACATAAAGCACAAGTTTAAAGTTAGTAAATGAAGTACGATTATTAAAAAGATCAAAATTTATAATAATTTTAAAAAGAGATAAATGCCACCACATAAATTTATAGCAATTCAAAAAATTCACCCAGCATTAGTCAGGATTATTGCTACATACATACAATTGGCAAAAACTATAAATTTAAGAAAACTTTGCGCTTTCCCCTCAATTTACTTTTATAATATTTATGGCCAATTAATTAGGACCATTATTCAAAATTTTGTTTAAAAAGTGACACATATGTTTAAATTAAAACCAAATCAAAACTAAAATAATATTTTTTAAAGCAAGAAGATAACTATGAAATAAACTTGAAATGATTTCAGTAATTTCCCCTTTACTGATCAATTTAAAACCTTAAAATTTTGAACCAGTTTCTTTTTTCATCAAACAAAAAGCATTTGATTCATTACCTCATAAATCAGGTTCTTTGCACACAGCTGAAATGCAATATTAACAATAAAATATTACACATCTGTTTTGTTTAACTGATAGAGAATTATGAAATCTAGATGATGCTTGCTTACGAAGGCAGCAAATTCACTGTCACATGAACAAATTTAACCATGTGGTAACCATACTTACGGTTCCAATGAAAAATATAGTCAACTTTGTACAACAGAAGGGACACAAAACACAAACGTTTTTTTTTTTTTTTTTCTTCCAGATTTAACAAAAATGCTGACAAATAGTACTAAACAGTAATTGTGTCAGCTACTCTGGTCAACAATCTGCAATATTTGCAGGGCACTTCACAATAGTAAAAAACTGCATTTGTTTTGTTCCTTGTTTGAAGAGCTTGCGAGCTAAGAACAAATTGTGCAATGCATGTTTCTTGCTTTTTAACAGCAAAACATAGTTTTGGACAACAAATGATGGGAAGCCATTTTAGGAAGCAAGTTTAACATCCAGCTTCGTTTCAGGGACCGAAGATGTCATCAAACTGTTCATCTGCGTCTTCCCACTGCTGTAATTGTCATGCAACAAGTCCAAGTCTTATCACCTTAGCAGAAAGGAAAGTATGCAAAGTGAATATAAAAGGCTTTGGCGACTGTAACAAATCTAATTCCTGAAAAACAAGTTATAAAACAATATATGTAATATTTACATGAATAGAAAATAAATTATGATACTAAAAAGTCATAATTTATTTTAATATTATATAAAATATATTAGAACACTGCATAATAAGCATGAAGCATATCGCAATAAATAATGAAACTTTTTAAAAAATATTTCTGTGAACAGCAAAGTAACTGTCGACAATAGTTTGAACTCTCATTTTGATTACTGATTAGGTTACAAAAATTAAAACTGAAATTGGAGCATACAGAACTATTTGTTGGAAATACAAGAAACTCTGTACAAATAGGAATCATGGCAAAGTGTGGAAATGATCAGAGTAGGTTGTTGCATATTTATTAACAAATCACATTTACAAATTAAACTTAGTGAAAGTCAATTACATAATGTAAAATGCTTAGAGCCCATTTTCAGAAGTAAGACACTGGAAGTCCAAGCTCAAATAATCAGCTTACATCTGGCTGATTAATCAAACAGAAATATACATTTGGAGAGAGACAATGGTCCAATTGTCTCTTTAGATGTGATTAAAAGAAAGTACTATTATTTGTCTTAGAGCGTCTAAACAATGAAAGGTGATTGCAGAACATTATGATTGTTAAATTTGATGACTAATTTTACCACTTCAACTGCCATTTCACTCGCTATAAAGTAGGGATATGTGCATCAATCAGTCCATAACCATCTTGCAGAAATTTAAGTTGCAAGTGCATCAGCCCGTTTACTGCTTACTACTGCACTTGCACATGTGTCATGCTCAATTAAATTGGAATGCTGAAGGCCATTCCAAGAAAGTTAGCTTCAATCCTTAATCCTACTTTTGCTTCAGCTCTAACAAAGAACAAATGTGTATATGGTGGCAGTGATGTAAATCCAGCAATCCAGTTAAATATGTTGATGTACAGATAGAACACAGAACATGGTGGTCAGAAGAATCATTGACTGTATTATTAGCCAATCTCGCCAACGACAATTTAATAACTTGATACAGGGCCACTTTAGGGGTTCTGCAACGACCACAGGTTGAGTGGCTCTGATATCGAGAGGGGTTCTACCTAATTTCAAACTTTTAACTCAAATGAGCCATGGTATTGATTATCAGCTACAGTGTGCCTTCCTGAGAGAAAAGAATGGCTAATGATATTGGTAGAGGACACACTACAAGGCGTCTCAAAAGGTCGTTGTCAAACTTAACATGCTGGTCTATCATAACATGACAAAGATGATTTACATAGGAACTTGTGTCCAAAAATGCAAGCAACAACCACTAGAGAGTAGTGTTCACAAGTGTTGAGGGGAAGAAAGAAAGGACGTCAAAAAGAGGTGTCAACATGACTTTTATTAAAGAACATTAATATAATCATATTAGATATTAAAAATTTCTTCCATTCACCACTGTGCATACTTCACAACATCGACGCATGGGTTTACTGACCCGTTCAAAATGGGCAGGTGTGTCATGTGCCACTGTTTCCAAGATCCTGGCAACGAGATCCATGTCCAATGTTACGCTCATCTCGTACATCATGGATTTTGCATATCCTCATGGGTAGAAATCCAGGGGAATCAGGTCGATTGATCATGCTGGCCATGGGACAAGTCCTTCTTTTCCAATCCAGCAATCACAATATGTCTTATCGAGGTATTCTCACAGAGTACTGCTAAAATGTGCAGGCACTCTATCATGCTGAAACTATATGTTTTGATGTATAGCTGCTGGAAGCTATACATCAAAATGTATTTCATGAATACGTTTTGACCCGTCAACCATGAAATACGGCAACCTTCTCTCCACAAAATGTCACACAAATTGATCATACAAAATTTAGTAAACCAATTCATCCTTCTCATGCAACGTCCTTGCCTGAAATTGTTACACTTCCCACTCTTCTACAAGCCTGTGAACATTGCCCTCTAGTGGTCGCCACTTGCATTTTCAGATGCAAGTTCCAATATAAATCTTGTTTGTAATGGCATGATAGACCAGCAAGTTAAGTTTGGCAACGACCTTTCGAGACACCCTATATATAACAAGCAAATGTAATTAGTTACAAGGATAGGTTTAATTTTCCAGTGAAACATGCATTTGTTTTTTCTCTGGAAGAACTGGAGGAAGTTTGAGATTACTGCAAGATTTGGATCCTCAAATATAATATGTAATGAAATTCCTTCCAATTTATCGCCAAATGATTGACTGACATGTGAACTGTTAATATACTTAAAACTAAATTTTAAATTAGTCAACACCAGAAGAAATTTATGAATTTAGAATAATGATTTTCTGACATTTTTCAATTGTTATCTTTTTTTGCATGAAAAAGGCAGAGTATGCAAAAAATACTTTTCCCAACAGCATTGTAATTTTATACCCTAGTTACTTTTTGCTTTAATCATTTTTAAGAATATTTTCCCTGTTTAGAAAACCTGATAAAATTGAAAATTTAATCCTGTTAATTTTAATAAATTTAAATAATTTAATCATTATTCTAAAAATCACAAAAAGCTTCAATGAGTTTTTATACATTTCAGAAATTTATATATGTCTGCATCTAAACTGTTAGTGATATTCTTAATTCATAGACTTTCAAAATAATTTATATATTTTTTTACATCGAATTAGTCCTTTATTCATATAAATATTTAACTCAGAATTTGTTTATATTATTTGTATATATTAGAAGTTGCATAGAAGCTGTTGCATGAAAACTGTCGACAGTCACCCACAGAGGGGGTTAGGATGGAAAATATGAATACATCATGATCGCAAATTGACATTTAGAGACCCTAATTTTAAAATAAGTCGACTTTCCTGATAATGAAGTTGCCTGAAGTTTCATAACATAGGCACAGCATGGAATCTTGGATGCTTTGAAATACGCTGGGCATCCGCCAGACATTCACTGTAGCTAGAAAGATACACCATTTCAAAACGTCCATGATTCTATACCTTATATGACATTATAAAATGTCAGGGACATTCAACATCAGGAAAGTCAGGACTTATTTTTATGGTCTTTAATTGTCGGTTTGCAACCACGATTTTTATCTACTACCTCTGATTAGATGGAGGATAAACATGAAAAACCAATAATGGGTGGAAAAACTCTTTAATTAGTAGTAATTTACAATACATGTACACTTTCCACTTCACAACAATTCAAAGTTTCGACCAGTCACCTCTTATCTCATCAAGATTGCATTTCTGACCCTGAACAGCTATGTGATTCCAAGTCATCCACATATACCCTAATCCTCCTGGAAGATTGTTTCTCTAGTTTCAAGTTATATATAGTTAATATATATAATTTATTTACTAAAAAAATTGATTATATTATCTCCTAATATAAATTTAGTAGAAGTATAAAAAAAGAGGGAACCCATTTGTAGGAAGTTTAATTCTGAGAATTGTGTTTTAAAGTAACTTGAATGTAAATTTTGAAAAAAACATTTTACGGGGACTTGAATTTAAATCATGAATAACAAAATTTCAAACTTTGAAAAAGAAATTAAAAATTAAAAACAAGTAATTATCGCTATTATCTGAAATTAGTTGACTTTTCAAGGGGAACAAACCAATTCCCGTTCAATGAGCAATAATTAATAAATGCGAAGGTGTTTCATCTTTTACTCAAGTAAGAATGATGATGGCAAACTGGCAAATTAAGTTAGGGCAAAATTGTAGTTCCATGAAGTGATGGGATTTATAACCAAGGTAGAGTACCAAAGAACTCGTTTTGAAAGGCGCATTTTCGCTAATACAAGATTCTTTATAAATTTTGAGTGAAAAGCAATTTATGTAGTAAAATTTTGAGTGAAAAGCAATTTATATAGTAAAATTTACAATATACTTGAGTGCATTTGGTATGGTATTTGCTCTTTCGATTAAGCAAATTTTATTTTCATTGCATACCTTTTAAATTAATAAGTACAACAAAATATTTTTGAAAATGTTCAAGTTCTTGAGCAACAGTGTAATGCAGAATAAAGATAATTGCATTGTATCGTTAATTATTACCAAAACTTGTGCCCATTTGATCTGCATGGAAAATAATCCTTAATATTTTCCAGTAAATTTTTCTCGCAGTATTCCGTGAGCAGACAATTTCATTCCCTTAGAGTTTCTCCCCTTTCAGAACACTGTGACTGATTTTCAAGAATTCTACATTTTAAGCTAGACTTATGTGTGAATATGAACGGCCTCAGGCTCCTACGAAACTTTAAAATACTCAAAATAGCTTTCAAGACATTGTGGGGCACAAAGTGACTTGTCTGTGACTACTTCTGTTAACAATAAAACTAATTTTTTCCAGTTACTTTGTGTCACTTTGCTTTCATTGGACAATCATACCCAATAATATTAATGTTCACTGTCAAAACACATGATCCAAATCACTGCATTTGATAATTAAGAATTTTAAGTTTTGATTATAAATATTGAATTCATAAATCCCAGATTTCTACAACGTTTCAAATACATATGAAGAGCAATTTCTTTCTTTCTAATAACTGCATTCCTTTCAACACATTATTATTATTACTATTATCATCATCATTACCCATTAAAATAGAACTTCCAATTATCTGGACTCCAGCTTTAAAAAACTTTTTTGTTTTTATAAAAAATAAACCATGTTTTATATTGAAAAGTTGTTTTGTATACGAATTGAAAATATTTTAATCTTTTTTCTCAATACTTCTGTCTCTGGTGATACAAATCTTGATACGTAAAATATTTCTTCATTTGCAGTACAGTAATTGCATTTAGCTTACTTGAAAAGATTAAAACAACTACCTGGATTTTCCAACTCACCAGCTGGGATGTAGTCCGGTACTTTACAATTCCAGAGATTTGGAGTTCTGAAGTACTTGATACGAATCATAACTAGTTCCATATATAGTAAGAGAAGAAGTATTCTCGCTATGTATTAATTTCAAAATGTTAACCATAAAATAAAATCAATCTTATTTAAGAATAATTTTATTTTTAATACATGCATGCTGCCCTATTTAGTGATGAAAATTTCAAATATCAGCAAAGCCGGAAATGAGTTTCCAAAACAAATGAAAAATAGATTTCTAGCGATGTGGTAGTTGAATAGAAGACTTTTCTCTGAATAAAGTTCAGCAATTCTCAACATTTTGACTAATGTGTACCATCTAAACAAAAACTGAAAAACTTTAGTACCACCATTACATTTTACAATGATTATTTTTCAATTTCTCAATAGAAATATTAAAAAAGATATATTTTGCCATTTGCATAACCTATTGGCTATTTGTATTAATTAAGCACACATAAAAAGTATAAGATTAAAAATTGGTTACAATTTTAATTATCAAAATGTAAGTTATAATACTTTAATTCTAAATGTGATTATATACGATTGATGCAGACTATTACAATGAAAAAGAGAGGTCCACAACTACTTGTTACAGCAGTACCCGCAAAATTTCAATGTTCTATGACTACTAGTCGAGTTGTACAAGATACGTACATATGTACGTATGTACAGATGTCAAGAACAAATCTTTTCTGAATCCATTTTAAATCTAATTTACAGCCCTTTTTGGCAAAAATAGTCCTTTATTCTGTCCGTACGTACAGATGTCACACAAAAATCATTTCGAGAGGGGTTGAAATGGATATTTTCATTGAAATATGATACCCGAAATTGTTTGGAATTACAATACTTCCTTTACTTCATACAAGGAAGTAATTAAAAAATTTATAATATGAAAATTTTAAATGTTGCAAAAATCCTGTGCAACAACACTTTAATAAGGAAGTACCACAAAATTTGAGAAAATAAACCAATATCTAAACTTTATTAACACATTATTTTTTGTAAGGCCTTTTTAAGAGGTAACATTAAAATTCTTTTCCTTTAGAAAAGGAAACATGATAGGATATATATATATATATATATATAAATTTTTCATCACAAATAAAAGTAAAGAATAAAACTTAATTCTTTCACCTAGATTTTTTAAAATTACCTTTTCTCCATCTTCTCCACCAAAATCCAACCACACTAATCTCATGCCATCATCAGCTGACATGCGAAGCTTTTCGAAAGGATACTGCCACAAGATATTATGATGCCTTGAGTCTTGTAAAATAAAACCATTTTCAAAATGTATAGTGATCACACATTCTTGGCCCTGATAAAGGCAAGCTTAAAAATAAAATATTTTTGTCATATTAACGGAAAACAAAATAGGTACAAAAATCAATCATAGATAAATCAGAAATTAACAAATTACACTCATTGTTTAATTTTCAAAATGTATTGGAATAATGTTTCATGTAAATAATGGATGCAAGGTAATGAAATTCCAACCTGTATTGTATACCTATTTTTTTCACGTATATGTGTGTGTATGCCTGCATGCGTATATGTGGTTTTTTTATTTTTCTTCTCATTTGCTCACACACTATACACTAACAAGCCAAAACATTATGACCAAACCCATATTTTTCAATGAACTCACCAGGATGACATGAAGGCCATGTGACTAAGTAGAAATGGTACAGTCAAAGGGCTTTAATCCGGACGTCCATAATCCGGAATGATCTGTAATCTGGACCTCAAAGCTAAAAACTTTCTGTGCATGCGTAAACGCATCGCATATGCATTTACACATGCGCATAATACGTTTACGCATGCACGTTTAATGCATAACAGACAGTATAAGCTAAGCTAAAATTATCTAATTATCTATTTCAGTTAATGTTGCAGATTGCACTGTAACTTAATCTTCGAATTGGATCCGGCTTATTATTTTTTGCAGACTGTTAGAGCAATTTTATAAAAGTAAGCTTGAACTTTCGATTACGTCAAAAAGAATTTCCGATTCTGGAGCTGCCAAAGGATCTACAAAGCGAAAGCATGTTTCGATGTCCATCAAACAAAAAGTGGAATTGCTGCAAAAAATGGATAAAGGCATATCCTTTGTTTCTCTAACCACTCCAAAATCTGTTTATCAATTTCACGCTGCTCTGCAGGGAGAACGTCGCGTCGCGCAATGAACTGGAAGTTGTCTAGCAGCACTATCCTTACCTTTAGGGCAGATGTTTTTATTTTATTCAGCTTATAATTCCTTACTAAATGTAGTATTTCATCTCGATGTACTTCGTCTTTGATATGATTTAAATCAAATTCCTTGTCATTATAAATATCAAGAATACACATCAAATAGTTTTCTGGTTGCAGTTTTCTAATTTCGACTATGCGCAATGTATGCTTTACGCATGCGTGCGTTGAAAGAAATGTTTAATAAAGTAAACAAATAAATATTAAGCTTTTTTTGGTAAATTTTGATACCCTTTAGATCATAATTGCTCTTTATTTCATAAATTATTGTTTCATATTTTTAATTTTATAATTTCTGCATGCCATCTTACCAGATTTAAATTGATGATCTATAATCTGGAATCGACGAAGTCCCAACGAGTCCGGATAAAAGACTTTTGACTGTATTTAACTGCTGCTAAAGAAGGTACAGAATCACTCTTACACTTACTTTTAGGAGTGATGGAAAAGGCTGCTGATCAAAGCGAATTTGATGGAGGCTAGATTGTAAAGGCCCCAAGATTCAGAATGAGTATCTTTGAAACTGCCAGACTGGTAGGTTGTTCACGATCTGCCATTGTTAGTATTTATGCAGAAAGTGGATAAATGGTGGTGAAACTAGTAGTAGATGCCAAGGTCTTGTAAGTCCATGCGCCGTCAAAGAAAAAGGATGTCGGAGACTGTCCCGCTTGGTACAGCAAAATTGGCGGCAGACAGTGGTTCAGCTGACAGCTCAATAAAATGCAGGCCCAATTGGAAGTATTTCATAACATACAGTTCAGTGGACACTGTTGGATATAGGGCTGCACAGCAAGTATCCCACTCATGTACCTCTGTTGGCCAAGTGTCATTGTCAACTACACCTACAGTGGGCTCGGAAACATTAAGACAGGATCATGAATAAGTGGAAGACAGTTGCCTGGTCAGATGAATCCTGATTTCTCATTCATCACATTGATGGTTATCTTAAGCTACGCCACATTCCAGAAGAGCAGTTGCTCGAACAGCAGATCATACAAAGGCTGGTGGTCGTGGTATTATGCTTTAGAGGATGTTCTCGTGGGCGGGTTTGGGATCCTTAGTTTTGGTAGAAAAGGCCACGAAAGCTGCAGACTATCTGAATATAATTGCGGATTAGGTGTACCTTTATACGTTGTTTGCCTTCCCAACTGAAAATGAAATCGTCCAGCAGCACATTTGGCCTGTCATAAAGCAGCAGCTCAGAGCTCAAACAACACACCACCATTTCGGAATATTTTGACTTTACATGACTGCTGCTTACACATTTGGTACAACTTGTCTCCAGTCTAGAACTTGTAGCCTCCATGGCAAGGCGAGTTCTACCTGTTTTGCACGCCAAACATTGCACAATGCATTACCATGTAGGTGGCCATAATATTTTGACTTTTCAGTGTATATACATATATAAGAAATAATTTATTGTTAATAGCATAATTGTTAATGATGATAGTTGATTTTTTATGATGTTAAAAGCACTGACAGCACCCTAGTTGGTCAAGAAAGCAGAGAGCAAGTATGATGTATGTACAAGTATGAACAAGATGAAAGTTCAGTTCAGATCTTTCCGCCATAAGCTAATTTTAAGTTTTGGTTTCAAAATTTAAAATTATTATTGGCTGAAATATTATATAAATATCTGCATCATCAGCATTAAGTAAGAATATATTACATATATTACACACACATATCAGATTGATTGAAATGTCTTAATTTTTTAAATGTCTTAATTTTAAAATGACACAGTTTAGAGAGCTTTATTATAAGCAGCTTCTATTTTTTGGATAAAAAGGGAAAACAGTTAAATTAGAAAAGAGACTATTGCAAATCAAAGTTAATATCCTATATATGTACTATATATATCTACTGGTATAGCTGCAAACCCTTTCATTATCTCTAATTTTTTTAAAGATTTAGTCAACTGTGAAATGCTCATTAGTCAAAAAACGATCTTTTAATAGCATGCCAACATGTGCTAAATAATTTTCTACAAAAAGATATATACTCCAAGGCTGCCTATTGACTACTGTTATCACATGAAATATGTTGTTCTTATCTCTTATAACAGTGTTCTCATTTTCAAAGTAAGTCAATAAGTCAGTTTGTTGGAAAAAAAAAAAAATAAATAAATAAATAAAAAAATAAAAATAAAAAGGGTTTGTCATTCTATTTTATTTACTCTTTATTGAAGCTACTAACCTAAGAAATGCACATGTAACGAAGATCTAAGAAAATGTATATTTAAGAAAAATTTTTACACAGTTGAAATGAATAAATGATGAATAAGTATAAAAAAGCACATATATCTGTCTACAGTAGTGGTTCCCATGTTCCCCAAGGAACCATGGTCTCTTCATAGGGACGTCATAAAATATTGTAAAAGTTTCATAATTAATTGAACCAAGAGACATTTACCTTCACACAAACAAAAGTGAGAAGGTACATTGTGCAAAAAAAAGGGGGGACAGTTCTATATCCCCTATTCTACTGGGCCGATTGATGAAATTCAAATTGCATTTTTCATGTTTTAAAAGTGTGACTTAAAATATATATTAGATTTATATATAGCGTTTTTCTTATAGGTATTTTGACACAAAATCAGACTTTTTCTGAAATGACATGCCAATTTTTTTCTCCATTTCGATTCATGACTCAAATTATGCCAAACTGCCAAGTTTTGTAAAAATTGCACAAGTAGTTTTTAAAAAATTAGCTCTAAAAAATTTAACTCCTCAATCATAATTGAATTTGATATATATTTATTAATATCTGATTTTTTATTACACTTGTTTTGATTCTTCCTTTTATATTTCCAAATTTAGGTTCATTCCAAATTCATTTTATGCGATTTATGCTTGTACCAGAAACAACAGTCATATGAGCAGAAAAAGTAAAAATTCATTGTCGTATTTATTAGAAATATGCTGCCATTATTTGACAAAAGCATTCATAACGTTAATTTTAGCAGAACTGCATAGTGGTTTTCCAGCCTTATAAGGTTTTTGAAATTACACACATATGTTAAAGATGAAGCAGAGAACATAAGAATTTCTTTCTTCTGCTGCCACTCAGTAAATGAGTGAATGCTTTAATTGCTTTTCACATCAAGAGCGTGGTCAGGTTGGATTGCTGGAATTTGCAGTTTCCACAATAATGCCAAAAAAGGGTATGCCTTCCTATTGGTCATCAAATGAATTACATGATGTAATCAAATTTTTAAATACAAAGCTGGATGCAACGTAATCTATCCATTTTTCATTCCATTCTCTTTGCTCAACAATATTTATATTTCATAGTGTAATTTTTACAATATGACATCTCAAAGGGGTAGAACTATATTCTACGGCAGATACATAAACTTTCTACCATATCCAGTGTTCTCAACTTAGCTTGACCATTAGAATAAACACGTGGAGGTGCATAGAACCTTTACAACTGATCTGAACTGTTCTAGAAGATCTTTCGCTAAGCATATAAGCAAGTGCTGCAGTGGAGAAGCGAGCATAACTGTTGCCCGGGGCAAAATAACTTTTTGGTGCCCCCCTCCCCCGGAAAAACACAGTGATATGATGAAAATCTTCTTTGGAGACCATTTGGCGCTCCTCTGCGAGTAGCACCCGGGGCATCATACACCCCCTTGCCCCCCTCGCTACGCCACTGGACTGTTGCCGGCTAGATTCTGTTGGTCAGTTTATAATCTCAGTCAAGTAAAATTAATTTCAGTGCTTCATATAAATAAACGGTGATAAAAATTAGTTTATGTAGTAGAGTTAGTGTTATATAACTTCTTGTTTGTTGTCTTTGATAAATAGTTTTATGATTTTTTGCTGTTGTATCTTTGATGATGGAATGATTTTGTAACAGTAATAAATGTAATAGTGTAGATAAAGAAAGTATGTCTTCAACTAGTGGCACGGCTATCAAGAAATGAAAATACTGTAAGCATAATGATGGTTATTTAGTTTGGTTTTAAGTCAACAGAAATGAATGTTGAAGAGAGACTACAATGTGTATTGGGAATGAAAGTTTTGACAGCGGAGTGTATGCTTTCAAGATAACTGAAGTCCTTTTAAAAGCTAATTATTACAACATGGTTGGCAAACCTCGATTTTTTTTTTTTTTTTTTTTTTTTGGTCAGGAAATTAAAAAAACTGAAACAACAACAATTAAAAAAAATTAACTACATGAATGCATCAATACCAAACAATGCTTTGCTAGCATCTTACAAAATGGCTTACAAAGTTGCAAAATGCGAGAAGCCTCACACCATCGCGGAAGAATTTATTTTAGCAGCTGCTGTTGATATAGTTGATGAGTCTTTTGGGAAGCTGCTTTTAAAAATATTTCTGTCCAATAACACAATCAGTCGAAGAATACAACGTATGGTGGAGGATATCAATGATCAAGTAATTGCAAAAAATTAAAGAAGTACAATTTAGATTGCAACTAGATGAGGCTAGGGATAACAATAATATGGATGCTCATTTAATAAAGCTATGTACAGTTTGTAGATGTAATAATATTAAAGCAATAATTATTATTGTAATTAATATTGTTGATACATATCTATCTGAAAATAATTTGAATTGATCTAAGTACATTGGTGTTGGTACTCATGGAGCTTGCTCCATATCTGGCTGCTATGAAAGGTTACAAGCACTCATTCGAAAGAGCCTTAAATGTTTCCCTATCTTAATCCGGTGCGCTTATTGTATCAGATGGAAATTTGCATTCTTTAGCATTAAATCTGGCACAATTCATTATCACATTTTAGGTATTATTATTCTTACACAAACTTACACAAAGATGACTGTTTGGCTCTGAAGCTTACATTATACTGTACATTAAAGTAGTTTTTTCAAAGGCTGCTTATTTTAAAGGCATTTTTTCTTAGATCTGAGATTCTTTCAAAATTACATTTGATAATGAAATAGGTTTTTTTTTTTTTTTTTTTTTTTTTTTTAAATTTAAAGCATGAAAATGAAATAGATGGGCTTTTAAGAGGTGTAATTAAACTGATGTTTAGATTTTGATTGTTCACTTAAAAAAAAAAAAAAAAAAAAAAAAAAAGTCTGCAAAGTAATGTATAAGATAAAAACGCAAGACATGTGCAAATTACATAATATAAGAAAACTAGCTAATTAATAATTTATGATGTTAAAGAAGAGTTTCTTTTACCATGGTTAGTTCTAAATTATGAATTTAACAATTTCAGCTTATTATCAATAACTGTTACAAACTGAAATTGTTAAATTAATAACAAGAAACATTTTGCCCTGATCAAGGCTTAAATTCAGCCAGTTTCAGTTTGTGGTACTCCTAAATTTTTTGCGTAAAAACAAAACTTTTAACAACTGAACTTTAAATAAGGGAGACTCTGTTGAGCAACTGAATGCAACATTAACAGAAAAAAAACATTATTGGCACATTTTGTTTAGTAATTAGTAAAACTGATATTAATATTAGATACATAATAAACAATTCAATTTCCCTGGAAAAAGCAGTGTACATGGGAAAACTTTAGCAAATGAGGAAGAAAATTCTCCTTTTCAAAATGCTAACCCATCAAGGAGAGGAATTTTTATGGGCTATACTGATTTGGTCAAAATGCTTGTAAATGAATAAGAAACGAAAATAAAAACGCATATCTCTGTGTGATGAATACTGATAAAATTATTTACTTCTGCTTGTCCACTTGGACTGCATTGTGGTTAGGCTGTATAGGCTGACTACTAGTCTGAATTGCAGGATGTAGGTTTGAATCCTGTACAAGGCTTGGTTATTTAACGGTCTTTTAGTTTCTCCTGTGCATGACATCAGACCATACCTAGTAGTGTAGCCAGTGCAACATTCTCAGTAAGCAGACACCTAAATAACTAATTGGCTCAGCTATTCACAATGCCTATGAAATAAGCATCTGGCTATTGGGAGGGGAGGTAGAAAGAAAGAAAACCATCTGTATCATGCTTTGTTATCATGAACTTAATTACCTTATATTTGTTTAACTGCTTCAACTTTATTTTGATTTTTATGATATAGTAATTCATTACTTGCTTAATTATGATTAACTTAATTTATTAATATGTTTATTTTTCTATAATTTATTTCACTATTCATTATTTAACTTTTGTTCCCATTCTCAATGGCCTTCTACAGAATTCTAGCATTTCTAATTTTAAAAATTAACCTCTGGCTTTAATATTAGGACAAGTTTAGAGATTTTCACACATGAGCAATAAAGAATAATTATCTTTAGTAAACTCAGCAAATGAAAATATCTGTACAGCTTTATCAAGATGCGATGAAAAAAAGCAATAAAATATCAAATCAATTTATAAATTATATGCATGTCTTCACGAAACAAGAATTCCTTTAGAGGCTTACATCAGTCTGTTAGTTCCCAAAATAGATAAAATTACATAAAATTAATAATTTAATTAAGAGCAGAAAATTGTAGGCACAGCATAGCTTACTTGAAATTTGTCTTATTGCTTAAAATGATTTTATAAATTGCAGTTAAAAAATCAAATGAACGCCATTTAAAGAAAACACATTTTTCAGTTTATTTTAATCAAAAAACAGTCACAAGTCACAGAAAAACCAATACGCAAGGCAAACAAAAATAAAAGATTCCCCTTTCAACCAAATTTTCCCTGAAAAATGTGAAAAACTTGATTTTAATAATAATTTATAAAGTTCCTAGATGCAAAGAAAGTTTCATCTTCTAACTACGGTTTTCCCCAAAATTTTATTAAATGCATTTAAAATCTCAAAATTCCTACCATGTATAAATAAATACTAGATGTAGTCATAACATGATAAATCAAACTTAAAAGATTGAATCACTAATTTTGCCATTATCAGCATTAACTGTACTAGAATTCAACTTTTATATAACCAGCAGGACATATACTGACATGCACTTATAACCAGCAGGACATACACTGACACTAAGATAAAATAATAATACATTAATGTAATTTATTTACTCATTATGCTTTGAAATATATATATCAAGCAAACTTCAATTATAACCTTAAATTTGGTTTCACTGTTTTACATATTATATGATGTTTAACAATATATTAATACACAAATATTACACACAACTTTTTAAAACATGGGTGTTATATCGGGTGTCCCTAATGCATGAGGTCATACCAAATGTTCATTATACTGGAAGAGAAGTAATTCACTTACTAAAATAAATCAGTAGCTATCTTAACATAACATAGCAACTTTTATATTTAACAAAAACAAGTTACAAGAACGCATGCGTCTATATGCAAGTACGAGCAAACCACACTACTGACTTAGTTATAGATATACAAAATAATGCAGTTAAATAAATAAGAGTCCAAAAGTCCAGTTATGGTTAAACTGACAGACATGTAATTTAAACTTCCACTCATTAATCTAATTATTTTAAAATTTGGTCTTCACCAGCATGCCATTCATGAAAATCACGGACTCACTTCTGATAACTATCCTCTCCCAAGTCACACAATATTAGATTAGGAGACATGGGATGAGCATGCTAAAAAAATATGGAACGAACTTGACTACTGCTTGGAAGTGTGTCATGCGACCAGCAGTATATACACAGAACATTTGCACTATAATTGCAGTTCTTTTAATGTATTAATTATTATTGTATATATAACACTTTTGAAAATCTGATCACTTATAGTAGCCCTGTATTTAAAGTTCAAGTTATGCCATTGTCAGTTTCTTAGATGGGACAACAACAGTTAATGTAGTTGCACATTATGCAACAGTGAAATATTATGAGCTGCCATCAGATAACATCATTACTGAACAACCGATAAGATGTGTGTTTAATATTGTAGTGAACTGCCAATAAAATGTGTGTTATGCCTTCATGATGTCTGCATCCACTTAGTCACTTCCATTTGCAAATCTGGTAGTTCTGCATACATTTTACTACAGGTAAATCTCAAATGTATATTTCAAAATTGAATTTCAAACAAAATACATTATGACTTATTTATAAAAGCCACTGGAACTTGTAATAAAAAGTTCATGAAAACAGCGATGTTTGTTAATTTTTCAGTGACAGACTGAAAATGAAGCACATATTTTAAGCACCAACCTGGCATTAAGCATTTTTCAAGCTCACTGCCCAGAACAAATAGTTCATGTATAGTTGGCATCAAAAGCTTGTTCCCCACTTAAATTAATTTCTATTTATCATGCAGCCAAGTGAGAAATTAGAATGCCTATTACTAAATACATTGTATAGCATGTTAAGTCAAAGAATTTTCCTCAAATAACCTTAAGAAGTTACTTTTGAGATCACCAAAATAAATATTTATATTTTAACTACTGTAAATGATAAC
Source organism: Stegodyphus dumicola (assembly GCF_044657685.1). NCBI lineage: Eukaryota > Metazoa > Arthropoda > Arachnida > Araneae > Eresidae > Stegodyphus > Stegodyphus dumicola. The sequence goes on from NC_140777.1 coordinate 144,071,693, forward strand.
TGGAAATTAAAATTTAGGGTAGACTATATTTTGGGGTACCCCTTGGATTATCACCAAATTATTGTTTCATGTATGGTTACCTGAGTATTTTACAGTGTATCTTCACCACAATCACGCATTACAACCTATCATGATGCGATTGGTTGTAATGCGTGATTGTGGTGATTTTGATTTCTCAGGGCTTAGTTTTGCATTGGATGTTGCTTAGGAAGTATGTTGCTTATTTTGTGCTTTACACCGTAAAATGGCTGTGATAAGATTAATCTGAAGTTTCTATATGATTGGAACGAATGGGAAAAAAACACTAATTAATTGGTGTGTAAATGAAGGTTTACTCAGTAATCATTTTAAGTGCTCTGTTTGTACGAAGGAAATGCACTTGGTCGAATGTAAAGATTGTTCAGATGGTTTTGAATGGGTTTGTCGCAAGAAAGATTCAAATGCTAACAAAATAAAGCATTCCATTAGAATGGGATCATGGTTTGAGGAGAATCCTTTTAGTATTATTGAAATTTTGATTATGTGGATGTGGATGTATGAAGATAGTAATTTTGGGGTCTGATTAATGGCTAGACACCCAATTTAGAAAAATAAATTCTTTTAATGGATCAAAACACGTACACAGCCATAAAATAACATGAATCTCAACGATGAGTAAAACGAGTACATGAACTTGTAAAAACAGAAGGCGGCCAAAGTTCTCTTTTGCAGTCGTGCAGAGATGATATTCTTATCGCGCATGCGCGATGAGCAGAACTTGAAGTGCCGAAGAAATGTGTGTGTGGAGGGGGGGGGAGGTAGCCCCACATAATAAAATGATTAAGACTGAATTAAATATTAACAATGATTGGATGTGGGTGTATGAAACTAGTACTAAAATGATTAAGATAATTAAATATTAACAATGATAAGAGCATAACTGATTAGAAGAACTTTTGTAGGGATGTGTGTGTTGATTGATATATGTATTTGTAAAGGTGAAATGATTAGAGGTCCTAGCGTGATTGTTGAAATAGACAAGAGTGAATTTGTTAAAAGGAAATATAATAGCGTAAATAAAGAAAGGGAAGTGGGTGTTTGGTGGAATAAAACTAGGGAGCGGAAGTATTTTTTTTTTTTTTTTTTTTTTTTTTTAAGTGGTTGAGGACAGAAGAAAAGAAACTTTATTGGATGTGATTCAACGGAATATCCTACCTGGGACAACGATCACATCTGATTGCTGGAAGTGTCATATGATTGTCTTTTTGATAATGGGTTCGTTCACCTCTCAGTAAATCATGCAGTGACATTTAAAGATCTGGAAAGCGAAGCTCATATCAACACTATTCAAAGATATGTGGGGTGTAATAAAAAAGGGATTTTCGAAAGGAATGCCACCGGTCCAGCACTACGGAGGATATTTTTTATTCTTATTTTTGTGAATTTATATGGCAGTGACAGTAGACATATTCTAGTTCAGATCATTTTAGACAGTTTTTGGATGCTGTTAAGGAATTCTGTTTGCCACACACTGAAGACAATTTTTACTTAATTTTTTTGCTTGAATTAAAATGCAGTTTATTGAGATTATATATTTTTTATGTTTTATTGCATTATGTTTTGGACACCATTTCACTGCGAAGGGCGTTGCATGTAAACAGGAATCGTGCAAAAAAATTGCCAAGGTTTACCCTGATATATATTTTCCCCAAAATATTATATACTGTATTTGAGAGTGGGCATTTTATTTTTCCACTATGGAAGCCTGATATTTATCTAAACATGTGATACATTTAATCATTGATAAATCACAGTGATTAATCAAAACACTTAACTAAGTATAGGAAAATCATTTAGTTGGATTCATTTTTTAAATGTTCTCATACACTAGGCTTCATTTTACTCTTGTGTAAATTAATTTAATACTTGATAATTGATATATGCGGACATTTTCAAATAAAATCATATAAAAATTAGTATGATAACAATTGAACTACTGTGTTTGCATTGAGAATACAAAATAATCATTTAAAAAAAATTATCACTTACAAAAATGTGCCTCTTTCATAGCAACTGCAGCATTATGAGCACCTTGAACTAAGTGTCGTGCCCAAAATGCTAAATCTCGATGTGTTTCAACTCTCATTACACGTGATTCTACACCTTGTCTAGTTCCCAGTCGAAGAGTAAATGTTGTTACATCTGTAATGCCAGGCACACTGACACCACTTGACCGTCTTGGTGTACTTGAATGAACCAGTCTACAGAAATATATTTGAAAAGTAACATTTTAATTCAGAAGTATTACATTACAAAAGAAGATATGCTCAATGCAGCTCTCATTCATCCTAACCTAACTTTCAGTCTTGGTTCCAAAACCTTCCTAAACACTCTATGGAATTAATTTCCATGTCACAAGGCAGCTCGTTTCTATTTATTCATCAATCATGCTATTTGCCCTTCACTTTGATTTATTTATTTTTAATTTGTAGCCATGTAGAACGATACTACTTTCAAATAGATCCCAAACTTTCTGAACCACAGTGCACTAAAAAAAAAAAAAAAAAAAAAAAAAAAAAAAAAAACCTCAATAAAAAGCAAGCCTTATACATTACCCACACAATTTTATTGGCCAGTACCTTTAAAATCTACCATGTAAAAATACAATAAATAATTTATTAAGTCATTTCATATAATCATTAACCCTCTTGAGCATTATGACCAATTTTATCCAGCCATCAGAAGCTTTGCTAATTGGCATATATTAGCCTATAATTTAAGACATTTTGCTCTCTTACTTTCCTTAATAATGTAAATATTGTCTTAATGAATGTAAGTTTATAAAAATACACACTAAAATAAGTAATTATACAAACTCAATTGATAAATGTTGTTTAAATACCGATCTTCATGATGGATTTAAAATCCTGTGCCGCTGAGACGGTTAATTTGAATGTCGGTGATCAGGATGAAGATATATGTTTAACACATTTTGATGAATATGCTATGTCAGTAATTTCATATATCATTCAGCATATGAAAAGCAGCTTCAGAACTTTTGCTCTAGAGGTAATACTTCTCTTCTGGAAAAACTTGTTGTTTCCTCTTTGTATTCCAGTTGCCAGAGCTTCAAGGAGGTTGAACTTCTACTTCCACTCCAATTTTGAGGTAAAACACCTTGGGGGTGGTCTGAGGTGTTCTCCCTCAAAATTGGAGTGGATAATAATAACTTTTATTTTACTTAATTTTACAATAACTTTTATTTTACACACACACAAAAAAAAAAAAATGGTGACATACAAACAAGAGAAGAAAAGGTATACAAATTTATTTTTAAAAAATAATTACATGCTTCGTGCGAGAAAATGCATGCATGAAATCAAGCCTGCATTTCAATATTGCCAGTAACCTGTACATTATTTATTAATCATCTATTTCAAATGCATGAGAAATTAATAACGATATTAAAGCTGTTACAACCTCTCCCCCAACGGATAGACTTTTTCTGAAGGGAAAAGTTTTGTAAAATTTTGAAAGTTTATGAGCTCGGCCTTCTTAATTATTTTAAGAGGAGGAAATTTCTCCCACAAGTTCCAAACTTTAGACCAAAATTTTAACTTTTCAACAAATACTTTTACACCACATTTAAATAGAAAGAAACTGGAGAATGTTCAAATACATCAGATGGGCATGCATTAAATAATAAAATAAATTTTAAACTTGGTTACATACACTAAGAGTTATTGTATTACTTAATTCTACTCAGAACATCTACATTCTTGTGCAAAGATCCTTTGCGATGAATGAACTTAAAATTATAAGGTTGTAATGAAAGTGCCCAGCACATCAATCTAGAGTTACATTTGGCGTTGGATTGTAGCCAGACCAAAGGGTTATGATCAGTTTGAATAAGAATTCTTGCTGACCATACAGATAAAAATGCAGTTTCTTGATAGCATAGATGATGGCAGTGCACTCCTTTTCAGTAGTACAATAATTCTTTTCAAATTTAGTACATTTTTTGCTTATATACAAGATAGGATGTTCATGTTGTTCATCATCTAATTGGCATAGTGCTATACCTATGCCATTGTCTGAAGCATCGGTTTGTATAATAAACCTTTTATCAAAGTCGGGAGCATATAGAATTGGTTTCTCGCATATCAACTCTTTTAAATTTTTAAAAGCTTTGCCACATATTTCAGACCATTGCATATTTCCTTTTTTTTGTTACCCCCTTCAAAACATCTGTGAGGGGTGAAGCAATTTCTGAAAATCTTGGTATGTACTGGTGATAATACTCTACTAGTCCTAAAAAAGCCCATACTTAAGTTTTGGTCTTAGGTGTAGGATACTCCTTTACAGCCAGGATCTTTACTTCATCTGGGGTTCGTTGTCCTTGTCCCACAACATGGCCTAGATATCTCACTTGATCTTGTACAAATTTATATTTTGATGGTTTTAGTCGTAAGTTTGCTTTCTGTATTCTGTCTAGAACAGAAGTTAAGTTTTTAAGGTGCTCTTCCCAGTTTTCTGAGTAAATGGCAATGTCATCCAGGTATGGTACAGCGAATCCTTCGTATCCAGCCATGACTTTAGTCATAACTTTGCTAAAAAAATATGGGGCCATTTTTTAATCTAAAGGGTAAACGTAGAGGCCTGAAACTTCCAAAACTAGTTACAAATGTTTCATATTTTTGGGCTCTTTCTATTAACGGAATTCGCCAGTAGCCTCTAGATAAATCTAATAGGGCAATATATTTTGCTTTTGCTACAGTTTCGATACATTCTTCAATATTAGGCAAAGGATAGTATTCAGTTTTGGTAACAACATTCAGTTTACGATAATCAATACAAGGCCGAGGATCCTTTGATGTAGATTCTATCAAAATCATGGGAGATGTATAGTCCGATTCTCCCGGCTCTATAATTTTAAGATCGCGCATTTTCTGAATTAACTTTTTGAGAATTTCAGTCAGTCAGGGTGACAGTATGTATGGCTTTATTTGTATTGGTTCGTTCTTTAATAGCTCAATATCGTGACAAACTAAGTTTGTTAGTTCAGGATTATTTGGAAAACAACCAGAATATTTCCATAAAACCTTTCGTAAATCTTCTATTTGCTCGGGTTTCAACCTTTTCTCGAGTTCATTCTCCTCTATGATGTTCGAGAAATTTAATATACTTGGATTAAAAGGTAAATGAGGTATGTCCATTTCTAAGTCTCCTTCCACTCCTTGAAACTTACAATTTAATTGGTTTGTGAAATTTTCTGCTCTATTTTTCCAGGTCCTTTCCATTGTACTTCTAGTTTATTTTGACGATTCGTTGATAAAACAAGAACTAAATTTCCTCCAGCAAATTCTCTTTTCACTGTGTTTCGATCGTATTATGTTTTCCTCCGTTGTTGAGCTTCTTTCATGTTTTCCACAGCAAGTTCTGGCATTTCTTCATTCGATTAATAAGTTTGAAAACGTAATTGACAACATTATTACTTTCTTCAGTCGGTTCTAGCCACTGCTCATAAAGTAAAGCGAGTGGCACTCGTAGGTTTTTACCATAAACCAGTACTGCTGGTGTAAAGCCAGTGCTTTCGTGTGTGACTGTTTTGAGGGCAAAAAGAACTGATGGTAGATAGTTCTTCCAATCAGAAGGCGCTCCTATACATACGACTCTTAACACCTTTTTTAGCGTTCTATGGAATCGTTCAACGGGATTACTCTGCGTACAGAGAGCTTCTTACATGTTTAATGCCGAAACACTCCAAAAATTCCACTGTCAAAGAACTGACGAAAGAGGTCCCCTTATCTGTTTGGATCACTTTTGGGAAACCTATACGACTGAAAATCTGTAAGAAAGCATTGATCACAGATGGCGAAGAAACCGCAACAGTATCTGGATATTTGGATGACGTACATAGAGCTATAATAATATATTTTTTCCAGTATTTGAAATAGGTAGCGAACCAACAGCATCAACATTTATTTTAGTGAATATTTAGGAAATGGCTGGTACTAATGTCATTGGAACCTTCTTTTTGTCATTTCCTCTTTCAGTGCGCCGACAAGCACCACAGGTTTTTACAAAATCTTTGGTTTCTTTGTAAGACCTTGCCCAATAAAAATATCTAGCAAGTCTGTCTTTCATCTTTTTGATATCCAAATGACCAGAAGTTCCTTCTTGGTACATCTTTATAATTGACAGCTTGAGTTTTTCAGGTATAACTACAAGCTGTCTTTCAAAGCCCATCTTATCCCCGTTTTTTTAACTAAAAGCTCTTTCTTGTCAGACTATAGTTCTCATTTTTGCATGTACCTTCTTTAACTTCTTGGACGATTTTAGGCAGTTCTTTATCAATAAGCTGAAGTTGTGCAACTTCTTTTGAGTGAATGTTTACCAATTTCATGAGAGCTTCATCTTCTGTATTTAGTTCCGGTAATTTAACTTCTTTTCAAAGATATCTCTAGATGCTTTATTTTCTTCCTTCATCGGCTCCAAGATCTTCTCTTCAGCTATTTCTCTTTCACAGCATTAACCTGGTGAGGACAACTATCAAGCTCCTTTCCTTGTTTATTCAACAGCGCAAAAGTTTGATTGCCTAATAAATAACTTCCTTTCTAATAATGGGAGCCTTAGTTATTACTTGCCCAAAATCGCAATTTAGTTCAATCTCAGCCAATGGTAAACAGGTTGGAATCAAATCTAATGGTTGCTGCACCCACACATTTTCACCTGTCAGCATTTCCGGCATGATGTATTTGCGACAAACTATATCAATACTAGCACCTGAATCCCTTAATATAGGAATTTTATGACCATTTACGTAACCCATACTTATATAAGGTAATAGAAATTTATCCTCTGGTTTTGCACTCATTCTGTTAAGATTAGCAGGAGATTCAGTACTATTCTTAAGTTTTGGACATTAGGATCTTAACCCAGAAGTTGCACCAAGAAAAGTTACTAGAGTGGGCACGTGGGGTATCGCATACCCCAATATTTAAAATATGATAAAAATAGTTTTATTTAGTTTTAAAGCTGTTTTCCTTGTTCTCGTGTATTATAAATACGTGAATACTAATTGGGTTTCAAAAAATTAATTTCCAAAATAATCTTAGAGTTAAAATTAAGATAAATGAAAATAATAAAAAAATAAACATCATGCCTGTAAGTTTCATTGCATCTCTAATACACAATGCTAACTTTATTTCTTTACACTTTGAACGAAATACATTCATGTGTTCTCGGCACAGAATGTTTTCACATTTTAAACATTGCATTTACGTTCGTCTGTCCTTGGTGCGAGGGCAATTTATCACATCTTTCATACTTAGTTGTTTCGAATTTCATGTATTCGTTTTAATTCTTCGTCGAAACTTGTGCTATTAATTTGCATGCAGTACGTCAGTTTCTTGGTAAAGTATTAATCTCTGATCTTTCTTCAATACTTTTTTTCACTAATTGTAATGCTAAGTCTTTCAAAAACAGACTTCTGTTCCTGATTGGTGGATTAGCACTTGAATGTAATATAATTCAAGCATTTATTACAGCAACATTCAATGCACGAAAGAAAATTACCATTGGCCACCTCCTTGTTATTCTGGCAATTGACTAATTGGCTGACATTTCGTCCCCCATATCCACTGCTCCTTTAGTCACACTATAAAAACATATAATTCCTGACATTTCATTTTCTTCAATAGTATGATCATTATATAATGTTGAAAGCATAAGAACAGTTTTTCCTTTTTTAGGAACATTAGGAATTAATGTTTTATCTTTTTCGAAACCAAAACAGTGTAGAAAATATTCCTAGTTTCATCTTCAGTTTCCAAAATGCAATCTTCCTCACTTTCAATTTCTAATAAATCTCACAGCCGTTGCATCTCCAATTCATAGAGATGAATTCCACTCTCAATTCATAGGGAGTCATTCTTTTTACCATAATGCGGTTAGAAATTTTCAAGTATTTAATGTCAAGTACTTTAAAATCACTTGCGAGTAGAAATATTTACTCTTACACTCTTTTTTAACTTCTTGGACGATTTTAGACAGTTCTTTATCAGTAAGCTGAAGTTGTGCAACTTCTTTTGAGTGAATGTTTACCAATTTCATAAGAGCTTCAGCTTCCGTATTTAGTTCCAGTAATTTAACTTCTTTTCAAAGATATCTCTGGATGCTTTACAAGATCTTCTCTTCAGCTATTTCTCTTTCACAGCATTAACCTGGTAAGGACAAGAAATAAATTTCTGAACTAAATATTCGGTCAGAAAAACACTTATGCGGACAGGCGCGTGGGGTGTGTTATACCCTATTTTCAACAAAATACCAATAAATCTTTTCTGAAACACACAGGCAAAGAAAAGCAGTTTTGAAAGTCAACCACAACTAGAAACTCAGCTACTGAATGCAGCACAGAATTTCAGTTTCACAAGTTAGGAATATTCACATATATGTAGGGATGCGGTATAATACACCCCACGCGCTTTCCCGCGTGTTAAATGTTGATGGGATCCACACTGATAACATTGTGGCATCTTCTGTGTTTCATATTTATCATCTGGACATGGACTTCTAGGTCTATGGAACCAGTTTTGCAAATTAAATCCTGATAACATTTTTTTTTTTTTTCAGTTTTATAGTTTTATTTTTATTATCTGAACTCACCTTACTTTGAGTTAGCGCATTGTATCTTTCATTCTGCTGATCCACAACAGGCTTTTTTTGAAAGTTTCAGCGAACGTCTTCATAGACATCAAGTTTTTCAGCTAATTTTTTAGATGAAATCATTTCTACCCACTCATCAAGAAAATGATCTCGAATTTCAGGAGGAACTCGACATTGAAGTTGGTTAAGCACCATCAAATCTAGCAAATGATCAAAAGTCTCAACTCCTAGACCAGTTACCATTCTTTGCAATAATTTTCTATTTCATAGTTGAAATTCACCCATATAGATTGGGTACTCTTTTGATGTTTCATAAATTTCTGCCTAAACTTTTCCGGGTTTAGCTTAAACCGTCTTCACAATCAATTCTTCACGTGTTCATAGTCTTTAGCTTTATTGGAGGGTTCTCTAGCTATTGACTTTGTTACTTCGTAAGGAAGTAGTCCTAGTAAATGAGATACAAATTCTTCTTTATCAATTTGAGCCCATTCTGCTTGTCTTTCAAACAACAGCAAATATAGACTGATATCTCCTGTCTCATCATCAAATTTCTGCATAAGGTGACGCAGTTCCGTTTTCGGCTGGACTTGTCCGGCAGTCTGAGACTTTGTGTCTGCTTCAAGTCTAAATCTCTAATTCATACTGTTCTTTCCTTCTCCGCTCTTCTACTTCTTCCTGTCTCCTATGTTCTTCTCTTTCTTCCCTCTCTTTCCCTTACTTTCCATTCTTCTCTTTCCTCCCTCTTTTTCCGTACTTCTATTATTGTGTCTAAGACTCCTTTGACGAATACTTCATCATAATCTCTTCTTTCAACAATTTTCTGTTTTAAATCGACTATTTTTAAATCTGCAGTCACATGAACTCCCAGTTCAGCAGCAAGATTTTGCAAATCTTCCTTACGAGCTCTTCCTAAGTAAGACATGGTTCCTATGTTTAAAATTAACGAACACTGTGTTCTTTACACTTCCTCAAAATAGCTCAAATCAAATACTTTAATTTAGACAACTAAAATGAATATTAAAAATAATATACAATACGGTAATAAAATAAGACAACCAATATTAACAGAAAGTAATAATCTGGTATCACTAATTTTAGAAACAGATAGTTTAGTGATGAAGTAATAACATAAGGCAATTCAATATTAACAAGAAGTAATAATTCGGTATCGCTAATATTACACTCAGTGATGAACTAATAAAATAAAAATATGCACGATTATTCGATCTCAGCCGGTACCTCCAAAATAATTAAGACTGTGATACTTCTTTAACAATTTGAAGTAAACTCCAATGATGGAACACAGCAAACGCTTTTATTTTACACTAAAAAAAAAAAAAATGACGACATACAAACAAGAGAAGAAAAAGTATTTAAACTTATTTTAAAAAAATAATTACATGCTTCATGCAAGAAATTGCATGCGGCTCTCGAGCAATACTGCCAGTAACCTCTACATTATTTATTATTCACCTATTTCAAATGCACGAGAGATTAATAACAATATTAAAGCTGTTACAGAGGGTGTGCTGAATATTTGGATAGTTTTAGGAAAGGCATATAATTTAACTGTCAAACTCAAAATGTTTTAGAAGCTATAAAGATACAAACTTTACCATGGTTCTATGTTAAGATACATAAAACAATTTTAGACATTATATATGGCAAGATGCTCTTTTATAGCATGTTTAATATTAATTCTTAAAAAATGCTTAAGGAAAAATTGTAATATTCAAACACAATTACTATGCACTTTGTATTTAGCAAACAATCATTCAAATTATGGCAGAAAATTCAAATGCAAAATACCTAGTATGAATAAGAGGTATACTGTTTACAGGAACAACCCATGCTTCTTTAGTCCAAGGCACAAGATCATACAAGAGGAGATCACGATCTGTGATTGCTAAGAATACTGGTCTCCACTGTACAACGCCAGCATCATCATTAATCTGAAATGAAAATTACTTCAGATATAAAATTTAAAATCAAATTAAATTTCCTTAAAAATTTTCTGACAATATGATATTAAAATGATGGTACTTTTTAGTTAATGGAGCGCCAACTGTAATTCTGCAGCAAGGTGCCAAATTTGGTTTCTAACAATATCTCTGACTGCTACACAATGACATTATTAAGTGGGAAAGATAACCATCAGTCCGATAGTTTTTCCTCACCAATTTCCAGCCTCCCTCAAAAGCACCAATATGGATTAAATGACTTAGCAGTACAAACATCAGCAAAAAAATACTCAGGTTAATAGAAATTCATGTGGCATCAATTGCAAGATAAGAACCAATACTTTAATTGTTTGCATTCCCATGAAAAGTCAGCAACTCGATAACAACTTTTTGATGAACCTAAAGGACAGTTAATTATAAAGGATATAAATCCACATGTACTCAAATACATTTGTGGTAAACACCTACGTGCATTGGCTATTATGGTACGTACATTCAAAAACACACCAAAATATTGCAATTTTACCAAATGTTGGAACCAGGAATATGAGTAATTAGAAAGTACTAATGATCCAAATGTTTTCACAGTACTTACAGAAAATCCCATCGACCATTTTCACCTATTAAAGAAAAGATGCCGAACTACGCGATGTTTCGCCAAAAATGGAAAAGTCTTCTTCAAAAAGCTGGGTTTGGTGTAACCTTGATTACACATGCGAATTATAATTCTTGTGTAAAGACTCCTTTCTCCCCTCTATCACATATTTTTTAGGGGAAAAAAGTGATTAAAATTTGGGACCTGCCTACTACAGAATTTTTTATTATTATTTGAGGTGAAAAAAAGAATTTTGCAAGACTTTATTTTCTTGCGAAAATTAAAACTTAGCAAAAATTATTTGTTTTTACTGTATATCTCCTTAATGAAAAATTAAATATAAATAAATGATAATATAATAAATTTGAAAGAAAAGAATAGAACGTTTTTTCTTGCATTTAGTAAATGGGTTTGTTTGGTTTGGAACGGTCTCTTGTGGTCGATGGAATTTTCCGTACGTACCGTTTTCAGTAATGTTAGAAACTGGTAGGTATATATATATATATACCCCTTGTATAATATGAAATAAATATGATAAAAACCTATGAATTTTAGAATGTATTCTGGTTTTCATGACATACTTATTCTTTTCACAAAGCTCCATATATTTAGGATTGCCTCCTAAGGTTGCCATTCTTTCTTTAGTTGGATTTCATACCAACATTTAAATCTGTCCCCAACTGGTGCTCTATTAACCAAAAAGTACAGAAATATCTCATTTAAGTTCAAGATTTAAAAAAAGCATATAAAGTATATAAAGGTATGTACTTTTTCAGACAGCCAGCCCATATGTTTTAGTTCAGCTCTTTCAAGAACATCTTTTAACAGATGCCCAGCTTCTACAACTGCTTTTGACATCAAGGTATCTACAGCAGTATGTACTGCATTAAACCATGCAGAACACTGAGCAGCATCTGGACATCTCAAGACACATGAGTGGCGTCTATCAGGAGAATGAATTTCCAATGTTCGATTATCAGCATCCGGCATTGTAAGATTACGACACAGGTGGCACAAAAGCAGTGGTACCTGTCTCACATCAGCACGGCCACTCTTTCGATGCACTTGAGATGATGGCAGAAATCCCCCTTGTTGAAATTCCCATCCCACTTCGGCCAGTATAGCCCCTTTACGAAAATAAGGAGTCACTTCTCTCAAATATTTTACTAAAGAAGTAAAATAAAAATTAATTAAAAACTTCACACAGAAGGAAAAGCAGCACAAATATAAAATTTAAGAATTCTAATCTGAATTTTTATACATCTTTTGAAATTTTACTACTTTTCATATCATAAAAAAATTAGCCTAATTTTAAATCTTGTTCTTTTTGATTCGTAAGTTGCTTGCATTTTTCCCTTTTCAGTTTCACTTTTTTAATACATTGTTTAAAATTTTTATTATTATTATTTTAAAATATTCAATCATTTCTGATGAAAATAAGTGCAATTGACCACAACGTACAAACAAAAGAAAATACATTACTTTCCAAGAGCATGCAAAAAAAAAATTCATATAACATTTAACTAAATTTTTTTCTTAGCATTACTAGAAATAATTGTAATACTAACTAAAAAGTCAATCAATTTCTATTAAAATTAAATAAAAGTCATATATATAGTTCTTAATAGTCCTTCCTTACATTTGATTATTTGTTTATACATATATATAGAAAATAAATCTACTAATTTAATAAATTAAAATTAAATTAAACATTTTTTAAAAAAAAATGCATATGTGAATGACCGTAGAGTAGGCAGGAGACAGACTTATCAAGGAGAAGTTGCCTCCAAACCTAACTCTCCAATCATTCAATTCGTGTTTCGTCATTCATGCAGGCAAGGGTAAAAGTCAAAACCAAAAGTAATTCCAATAAAGTGGTACCCTTAGAAATTAACATTTAAGTATTAACTTTTAAGAATTAAAGTTCAAAAAGGAAAGTCTTTTGAGTAACAAGCAAGTAAAGTCAAGAATTAAACTTTTTCTTAAAAAATTAAATTTTTTTAAAATTAATTTTTTATGAAATAATAAAATTATATTTTTAAATATATATTTGTTTTTTAAAAATTGTGAATTAGTTCCTTTTGTTTCTTATTAGTTTATATGGATTATGTATAGTTCTTTTATAGTTTCTTTTTATTGATATGCATATTCGTGTAGGGAAAGTTTCTGTAGACAAGGATTTCTAAAATACATTGGCTTCTAGATTTTTTATTATTTTATAAAAAATTAATTTTTAAAAAATTTAATTTTTTAAGAAAAAGTTTAATTCTTGACTTTACTTGCTTGTTACTCAAAAGACTTTCCTTTTTGAACTTTAATTCTTAAAAGTTAATACTTAAATGTTAATTTCTAAGGGTACCACTTTATTGGAATTACTTTTGGTTTTGACTTTTACCCTTGCCTGCATGAATGACGAAACACGAATTGAATGATTGGAGAGTTAGATTTGGCGTAAACTTCCCCTTGATAAGTCTGTCTCCTGCCTACTCTACGGTCATTCACATATGCATTTTTTAAAGAAATTGTTTAATTTAATTTTAATTTATTAAATTAGTAGATTTATTTTCATGGATAGATTTTGCACTTGATTTGCTTATGCTTCTGAATTTAAATGATATTGTAGATTAGTTCGAGAATTAAATCTTTTACATGTTTGCACATTTTTTAAAATTATTTTCGCTTTTTTCCTTTTTTTAGAATTTAAATTTTTTTTTTTACTTTTATGTATTTGTTAAGAATTTAAATTTGTTTAAATTTAAATTTCATTCCTTGCAGCAATGGCGCAAAGAATATTTAATTAAATATGTATTTAAATTTAATTTTTTTAATTAAATTCAATTTATTCTTATGAAACAATTATATGTATATATAGATATATATAATGTTGTATGATCTTAAATTCACTTAGTGCGAAATCGAGTTATTCTACTACTTGTGCAATTGCTGCAAAGTAAGTTAATAATAATTTATTTACTAAAGAAATATTGATTATATTATCTCCTGAGATTAATTTTAGCAGAATTATCTTAAAAGAGTGAATACATAGTTAGCAAGTTGAATTCCGAAAATTGTTTTAAAGTAACTTGAATGTAAATTGTTAAAAATGTTTAACGGGGACTTGAATTAAGTTACTTGCTTTTAATTTATTTCTTTTTACAATTGAAATTTTGTTATTCATGATTTAATTCAAGTCTCCGTTAAACATTTTTAGCAATTTACATTCAAGTTACTTTAAAACAATTTTTGGAATTGAACTTACTAACTATAGATTCACTCTTTTAAGATAATTCTACTAAAATTAATCTTAGGAGATAATATAATCAATATTTCTTTAGTAAATAAATTATATATATATATATATATGTCATAATAAAAGCACAGGAAAAAACGGAGCACTGTAGATGCGTGATTAGACCCATACTGAAGAAGAATTTGATTGCGTAGTATGCTAGTAATGCTAACTTGGTAATATCTAAAGAACTTGGCAGTCGAGGCAGTTTTAATTCCATTTTTATTTCCAATTGATATTTGTGGCCACAATCACTTGGCACTCTAGTCGTGCCTTTCTTCAATATGGATCTAAGCACGCATCTACACTGCTACGGCTTTTCCTTTCCTTGTGCTTTTAATATTACATATATACACACACACATATACCGTACCTGCTGCTTACTTAACTGATTAGTTAATAACCTCAGCAGCTTATTATGCTCAAATTTCCAAGAATATGTATACAAAACAAATATATAACTAATCATTAGAATAATTGCCATTTATTAAAATAATCTCTACTACTTATAAAACACAAACTGGCCGAAGATTGATTCTTTGGATTCAGAATGGTAAAAGATTGATTCTTCAGATTCAGAATAAACTGTTTATAGTTTATTCATCTTTCAGATATGTAATGCTTCAATAAAACAAGTTTAGCAAAAATTTCAGCCAATGCAATTAGAAACAAGACTTTCTGGTGGTGCTGGGCACTCTTCCCTAGTCCCTGTAAATCTCTTTACCCAGGTTGGAACAAAGAGAGGTAGAATACTTTTATCTTATGATAAAAATTATCAACCTTCTAGAGCAGCGGTTCTCAAACTTTGGACCAACACATAATATCTAAACAAAAAATTTAAACTTTAGTACCACCACTACATTTTATAATGATTATTTTTCAATTACTCAACAGAAATATTTAAAACAAAATGTATATTTTGCCATTTGCCCAACCTATTCACTATTTGAATTAAATATGCAAGCATTAAAATAATACTATTAGATTAAAAATTGGTTACCATTTTAATTATCAAAATTTAAGTTATAATCTTTAATTTTAAAATTTAGTGTGAAATTTATGCCTGTTTAAGAGAGATCAATTGCTTTATGACTGGTCGTAATTTCACTTAACCTTAATCGTAATTTAGGATGCACTTTTAATTTTGTTCTGTATTTATATTTCAAACATAACAAGGAAGAAAATCCTTGTTCACAGAAATAGATTATGCTTAATTTATTTCTTTAGCAATAAAAATTTAATAGCTTTATTTGAAATGCCTTATTTATTTATTTATTTTTCAGTTCAGCCAAAAGTTAGCAAGCGTGTTATTTTTGAAATCTTCAGTTAAGAGTTTGATCACAGTCTTTTTCTCCAGGAGATTTTTGAATTTAATTGTTAAAAATACTTTGTTTCTTTGCATACCATCTATTTTTCTCTTGCATACCATCAGTGGTTCGCATACCAACGGTTGAGAATCGCTGTTCTAGAGGCATTAAAAGCAAGCTCCTTATAAATGAACATCTCTCATGATTAAAGGTGGTGCTTAAGTGAACACCGATTCCCTTTTCTGAACACCAGCTGACAGGAGATGGAATTGCATACACAACTACGCTTACCAGGCGTTCTCAGCAAATACAGTCAAAAGTTGTTAATTCGGACACACATAATCCGGAATGATCTATAATCCGGACCTCAAAGCTAAAAACTTTCTGCGCATGCGCCGCGTTGGCACATGCGCACAGGCGTTTTACGCGTGCGCGTAAGACCTTGACTACTGCGCATATGCGTGTGCGCAAGTGCAGAATACGTTTTCGCCAGCTCGTTTAATGTACAACGAACGGTGTAAGCTAAAATTATCTAGTTATCTATTTCAGTTAATGTTGCAGATAGCGTTGTTCTTTAATCTTGGAATTGGATCAGGCTTATTATTTTTTGCAGACTGTAAGAGCAATTTTATAAAAGTAAACTTGAACTTTCGATTATGTCAAATAGAATTTCCGATGCTGGAACTTTCAAAGGATCTACAAAACGAAAGTATGTTTCGATGTCCAACAAACAAAAAGTGGAATTTTGCAAAAAATGGATAAAGACATGAAGAATGTGACAGAGAGGTTAGTGAAAACGAAAAAATTTCGATTGACAAGTTAGTCGGTATTCTCGGCACAGCAATTAACGGGATTTGAACAGCGGAACTTAGTAACTGAACAAGAAATTATGTCTTTTTATAGAATTAAAGAAAAAGTATTATCACATAAAATGAAGCAACTTAAACAACTTACATTGACAGAAATGTTTAATAAAGTAAACAAATAAATATTAAGCTTTTTTTTTTTTGTAAATTTTGATACCCTTTAGATCATAATTGTTCTTTATTTCATAAATTACGGTTTCACATTTTTAATTTTAGAATTTCTACATGCCATCTTACGAGATTTAAACTGATGATCTATAATCCGGAAAAATCGATAATCCGGAATCGCCGAAGTCCCGACGAGTCCGGATTAACGACTTTTGACTGTATCATGAAATACATTTTTGCTTTGTTATATCTTATCAATTTTTGACTGGAAACGGGGAGTGGTGATTGTAGCCTGAAATGAAAGCCTTAATTATGCCTATAATAACCACGAAGTGGTAAGATTACTTGACAGATAGAGTGCAATCTTCCTGCTGGCTAGAAATGAGAATTTTGAATTTTGAAATCACAGGAAAAAAAAAAAGTTTTTTTACTCACTGTGTGAGTTACATATTAGCATGCCAAAAATGTTTAAATGAAATTATTTAAGCCTGAAAGAAAATCATAAATTACTAAAAGATTATGATATGTTTAATAATTTTGCCAAAGAGAAGCTACATTTAAAATGAGAATTTCCCAAACAGCATTGTATAATTTACTTAAACAAACAAACAAACAAACAAACAAACAAAAAAAATTATAAAAGGACTAGTAAAAATTGCGAATGTTTCAAGGAAGTGCAAAATGAATCAGAAATCAAAAGATATCGAAACTGCTGTTCTAGAATGGTTTCAAACTACGAGATTAAAAAATATTCCTTTTTCTAAAACTCTTGATCACAAGAGATGT
This sequence comes from Stegodyphus dumicola, assembly GCF_044657685.1. Lineage (NCBI taxonomy): Eukaryota > Metazoa > Arthropoda > Arachnida > Araneae > Eresidae > Stegodyphus > Stegodyphus dumicola. Next base: position 144,089,251 of record NC_140777.1, read on the forward strand.
AGAATTTGCTAAAATGCTAAGGAAACATTTTATGCAAACTGACGGATGGCTCACAAGTGGAAAGAGAGAAATAACATTGTTTTTCAGAAATTACACGGTGAGAAGCAAGGGGCATATCATCATTCGGCTGATAACTGGATAAAAGACATTCTAGTGGCCTTCTAAAAGAATACAAGCCACATGAAATTAATATCAAAGTTTAAACTGGTCTGTTTTACAGAGCATTACCAAAGTACAGCAATGTTTAAAAGTGAAACAGCAGTTGGTTTTCAAAAATTAAAAGAAAGAGTTATTGAGTCACTAACATCCAACATGGATGCAACAATTAAGATCCCACTGGTTATTTGAAAAAGTAGAAAACCTTGATGTTTAAAAGGAGTTACTATTACTCTGACTTACCATAATAACAAGAGCTCATGGATAACAAGCAGTATTTTTATGATTTCCTTTTAAATTTGAAAAGAACACTGAAAAATGAAATAAAAGCTTTTCTGTTAGGTGACTGTGCTACATATCCCTCTGCTCTCATTCATAGTTTAAATTAGTGTTTCTTCCTACAAATGAAAACTTCTGCAAACTATTTCTAATATTTCAGATGTCACATAGGGAAAATATGAAGATTCATTTTTAGAATACATTACGATTGATGATAACATTGAGACAGCATGCAAAAACACTGACTCCATATTATAGAAACTGTTGTAAGGGCAGAAGAAATTGAAACTGACAAAGTCATACAGAAAATGACTATGTACTAATCTCAGCTAAATCGAAAAAAGCATTGCAAAATTTAAGAACTCTTGAACTGAAATTTAGAGATCAGAAAACCTACCTATGAACTTGAAAATATAATCGAGAGCTGTTGATGAAGATTATGACACAAACGCAGATACAGCAGTTTATATAAAAGATTAAAATTTCATCAAATATGTAATTGTAAATTTTAAAAAAAAACATTAATTTTAATTAATAATTTAGTTATTGATTAAAAAATTAATAATTTAGTTATTTATGTTTATTATTGCTCTTATCTTACTAAATAAGCTTAAAGTTGATACAGTAATTTACAATATTAAAACTGCCATTTATTAAACTCAGCCATTTGGTAAACTCAAATATGCTTCAAACGGAATTGGTTTTAATAAGCGGTGGTGGGTAGCGCATATTGTTTTTAGCCCAAATGGATTTTTTTTGCATTGTTTCACTTTTCATTCAAGTATGTTGCCATGCAGAAAAACATAACATATTATTCTTTCACATTCAATCTGTACATTATTAACTAACTAAACTACTTTAAAGCAATAGATGAATATCTTTAAAACATTATTTTTTTACTTTTTAATCTGACTAATTTAAATAAAAATGTATTTAACTCATCTAATTAAAACATTAAATGTTCTCATTTTATTCTAAAAGCATATACATCTAAAATTTTATAAAATGTTTTCCTGTTCTACCTTGGTCACCTTTATCAATAATCCCTACTGATAAATTATATTAATCTTTAAAAAAAGCCCTCTAGAGCAATCATTACAATATGAACCTTTTCAGACTTTTTTGGGGGGGACCTGATTTTAAATTTGCATATTTCTCTTTGAAATAAATTTTAAAATGTAAAAGCACATCTCAGATTACAAATAACAATGAATAAACAACTGACAAATTATTTACTCCTTTTCACGCATTTGGAATTGATAGCATTTATGGCTTTCCAATGAAAAGATTTTACAGTCAAAAGTCGTTAATTCGGACACCCATAATCCAGAATGATCTATAATCCGGACCTCAAAGCAGGGCCGTAGCTAGAGGGAGGCAAAGGGGGGCATCTGTCCCTGGGCGCGGAATACAAGGGGCACCAAACTGATGTTACGACATTTTAGAATTAAATGTTTTCCATCCTTGGCAACCAGTAGGGGGCGCGAAATCTTCAGTTGTCCCTGGGTGCTGAAAACCCTAGCTACAAACTTTCTGCATATGCGTCGCGTTGACGCATGCGCGTAAGACCTTTACGGCTGTGAATATGCATGTGCGCATGCGCATTTAATGTATAACGAACGGTATAAGCTAAGCTAAAATTATCTAATTCAGTTAATGTTGCAGATTGTGTTGTTCCTTAATCTTCGAATTGGATCTGGCTTATTATTTTTTGCAGACTGTTAGAGCAATTTTATAAAAGTAAGCTTGAACTATTCAATTACGTCAAATAGAATTTCCGATATATATTTACTAATATGTAAAGGATCTATAAAGCAAAAGAATGTTTTGAAGTCCATTAAACAAAAAGTGGAATTGCTGCAAAAAATGGATAAAGGCATATCCTTTTTTTTTCTAACCATTCCGAAATCTGTTTATCAATTTCACGTTGCTCTGTGGGGGGGGGGGGGGGACAATGCGGCGCGCAATGAATTGGAAGTTGATCTGTCAGCACTATTCTTACCTTCAGGGCAGATGTTTTTATTTTATTTGGCTTATAATTCCTTACTCAATGTAGTATTTCATCTCGATGTACTCCGTCTTTGATATGATTTAAATCAAATTCCTCCTCATTATAATTCGCTTCTGATAGTGAAGAAAGTGACACAGAGGTTATTGAAAATGAAAAAATTTCGATTTACAAATTAGTTGGTATTCTCGAAACAGCAATTATAGAACTTGAACAGTGGAACTTTGTAACTGAAGAAGAAATTATGTCTGTTTATAGAATTAAAGAGAAAGTATTATCACATAAAACGAAGCAACTTAAAGAACTTACATTGAAAGAAATGTTTAATAAAGTAAACAAATAAATACTAAGCTTTTTTTTTTTTGTAAATTTTGATACCCTTTAGATCATAATTGTTCTTTATTTCATAAATTACGGTTTCATATTTTTAATTTTATAATTTCTGCATGCCATCTTACCAGATTTAAACTGATGATCTATAATCCGGAAAAATCGATAATCCAGAATCGCCGAATTCCCGACGAGTCCGGATTAACGACTTTTGACTGTATTAGGTTAAAATGCAGTTTATTTACAAATACATCATTAGTTTTGAATATGAATAGATGCTTATTATTTTAATGCACGAGAAATGCATATTTTTGATAAATAATTTATGCTTAATGAGTATGATTTGTTGTACAATGATATTTTAGCATTAGCCACCAAAATATTTTAGCAGAATTTACTCTGAATCACAAATTGAATTTAATTTTGTAATATTCAAGAAGAATTATTCGGGTTTACTACTGCTACTGGTAACATTATTGTTATGAAATGTACAGCCGCGGTAAGATGGCTACCTCGCAAAGCAGTTCTAGGGTTGCAATAAAATGGCAAGGGAGAGAAGGGTTGCCACATTGGCAAGAAATCAACCATTTGGGGACAAAATTGGCGATATACCATGGATGGATGGAGAACTTTCTGAAACGAATTCTTACCAGTTTAGCCCAGAATGTTCTCAAACACAAGCCAAAAGCTATATCAACCTTGCTGGTCCGCAGTCAGTTAGTGTACCTCGTCTAAAGTGCGAGTTGGTCAGTATCGAGTTGGTGTCTCGTCTAATGAGTCAATCCCTGCGGAGTCAATCGAGTTGACAGCAAGGCAGCGAGTGCCGAGTGTACCGAAAGAGTCTCGTAGTGTATCGCGGTTAGTGCATCATTGAGAGAGCGTGTTGAGCTCCAGGAATGACCGAAACGAAGAGTCGGGACCTGTGTTCAGTGTGTCGTCGAGTGCATCGCGACTTGTAGCGTGGAGAGTCTCGAGAGTACGTTGAGTTCCGAGAACGACCAAGCAGAGTCGGGAGCTGTACTCAGTGCTGGTGCTTTGCCGTGAAGCCGTCTCCACCATGATAGCCTGATAACCTGAACGCTGTGTCGCTGATCGTATTTATAGTAGTTCATCATCGACTGTAAAAACATGTTTTGGAGCTGTCCTGACAATACTGGCCAATAAAGCGTGTTTCGGTACTTCATCAAGTAGTATTGTCATTATTCACTCCAAATCTTCACCAACCTCATACGAACGTGAAGGAAGAAAATAACGTAACAACTGGTGTCAGAAGAAAAACGCAACAATATGTTTTTTACCTGTGAAGCCCACCAACAGCTAACTGGTAATGGTTTTAGCAGTAAGTTAAGCTAAAGTTATTGGAAATGATTGCTATTAAGCATATCTAAATTTGGGCTAAAAAACATGATATTAAGTATAAAGTTAGCAGAAAGAACAAGAAATTAATTATATAAATCAATTATTATTAATTATATAAAATTATATAAGTCAAATTAAGCTTTTTAAACATGATATTTACTGTATATGAATTAAAGCTAGGAGAAAACGCATATGCAAATAATACATAAATAAAAATCAACTTGTTAACCATGATATTTAGAGCATATAAACTGAAATTATTAGAAAAAATATTGAGAATACACAAGTTAGCATAAAAACAGAGTAAATGTTTGTTTGTTTAATTGAAATCAATTACTGATTTCTAATAATAATTTTTATTACAAATGAATTAAAAATTGCTTGTATACTTAAATATTAAAATACTTTATTTCCTTTTCACTTGATTTGCATGATCATGAGAAGTACTTCAGTTAGAGTTGACTTTGTATTATCACGAAGTTGTTTCATTTATCGCCAAGTTGGTTTGTTTATTACCAAGTTGTTGTTTCATTTATGGTAACTTGAGTAGCTGAATGTTATGAAAACCTTATTATGACAAAATCGTTTGCATCATTACAGGAAATTTTGAATTGTAATGTTTTTTAAGGGCTTTTGTGGTGTGTGTTCGTTAGGAAGTAAATTGCTTGTTTCATTGTTTAAACGATAGAATGGATGAATGTAGTAAGATTAATTTGAAGTTTCTGTACGATTTGGAACAAAAGGGGGAAAAGTCCGTTAATTGACTGCTGTGTAAATGAAGGTTTACTTAGTAGCCATATTCCGTAAAGTCCGGAACTATGTAGGATATTTTTTACTCTTATTTTTGTAAATTTATGTGGCGACCCCAATATATGGGTTCTAGTTCTGATAACTTTAAGAAGTTTTTGGATACTGTTAAGGAATTTTGTGTGCCACAGACTGAAGACAAATGAATTTCTAAATAAGGTAAGTGGATATTTGCCTTACGTAGTGCTTAAATGCATAGCAGGTTTGATCGTAGTCTGGTTTCAACACCCTTTTTTTTCCCACGCATGGCGTTACATGAGTCCATTAATACACTAATTAAGTTTGCCCATGGAATATTATTATCTTCAATAGTATTAACAACTGCTTTAAAAACAGCTTCTGAATTGCAAGATTCCATCTTTAGAGATGCAAAATGATGAACTACAACTTCATTTTGATTGTTGTCATAAAACTGCACCAATATTGCCAGTATACTTTCTTGAGCATTGCTAGTACTTTCATCCAAATTTAGAGAAAATGGAGTCTCCTTTAAAGTTTTAATGATATTTTCCTTAATAGTTTTTGCGAGCCCATATTTCATCTTATAACATGCAGTAGTCCTGGACATTTCCAACGAGTTTAGTGCCGTCTGATCGCGACTCAACTGTTTGCAGAGTTCAATTAAATTGCGAGCTACATTGAAAGAAAGAGAATTCTCGGCAATAAACAAAGTTATTAATACCTCTTGGCGTGCTTTTCTTGTCACTATATCCAATGGCTGAGCATCAGTCTCCAGTAAGTTATCAGTATTTTTTGAATTAGCATAATTACTTAAAGTCATTGAATGTCTAATGCACTTTGAATATTTTATGTGCGTCACAGTTTTAGAATGATTTGTGAAAGCGTTGAATCCTTCCCCACCATACTTCAGCAGTGAGTTACAAAAAACACAATATGCTTGTCCAGCAACATTTATTTTCTTGCACCATGTGCCGATGGTATCCCCATTACCATCTCTCTGTTCAATCCAATTCCACCTAAATGCATTCCGGACACCTTCTTCTAATTGTATAATATCACTATTTATATCGAGAAATTTCATAGTGAAATTCTCTTGCGTACATAAATAAAAAATATTTCAATAAACGAAACGAAAAATTTACACGTGCATCAATAAATGAAACGAAAATTTTACACAGCGTAGAAAAAAAAGTTGAGAAGCGATCAATGACAAATAGCTAATACGGCGAAAAATCCCCCTTCTCTACTTATTGGCGCCACGCCAGGAGAGATAAGACCTTTGAACCCAGAGTCACATGATTGCACATCTGGTCGAACGAAGTCTCTCCCTTTTTTTTCTGCCGCGCCTACTTGCCAAAAAGAATCCAGAAGAGAATGTCCAAGAACCGGGGGAATGAGTCCTAACTCGCAATAAGGAAAGAACAAAAAAGAAGTTTTTTCCCCCTTTTCACGCATTATCACTGCCTTTGGAGAAAGAAAGGAAAAGTTTTCACCACACACACTGACCTTGCGTTTTCTGCTTTCAAAGCAAACAAAATTACCCAGATCAAAATAAATAATTCATTATTATTCCTACTTCCTTTGAACGACGATCCCCGGAGTTTCCGGGTATCAAAGTTCAAAATCCCCGTAATTCCAGGGTTTCCCCGGAGCACAAACACTCCTGTATGTTATTTTATTGTTTGGTTTAAAATTTAGTTTATTGAGATTATATACTTTTTGTTTGCCTCTACTGTAGAACTGGGTGCTCCTTTGACTTTTTAAGTGAAAATATATCGATGTGCACATCAACAAACTCGAAGTAATGCGCAAAGCCTAGTTTGCACAATTCTGTTTTTTTTTTTTTTTTTTTTTTTTAAGTGAAAATACGTTGATGTGTACATGGATAAAGTCAAAGGAGTGCACAATGCCATTTTTGTGCAATTCTGGGATTTTTTTTAAGTGAAAATAGTTCGATGTGTATATGAATACCAAGTTTGTGCAATTTTTTGTCTTTGTGTAGCAGTGATTTTTGTCGCAAAAATTGCCGCTACGCAAGCCAAAATAACAAGTCAAAGAATTGCAAAACCTCGGTATCCATGTACCACCAAAAATCGCCAAGGGGTACCCTTAAATATACTTTAACCAGTACTTTTCCTTTCTTTTCCCAAACAAAACTGTTCAAGATACAGTCTATAGGGAAGCAGCCTTAATCTCATTTGCAAAATTTGTGAATGGATCTTGACAGTTAATTTAATTTCATGCCAAAATAAGTATTCAAGTGATTTGCTTTGGAGAGACCACTTTTTGATAACATCATTTTCAGAAAAGATAACAGCAAAGTAATGATTAAGTGGAAAACACATCACTTTCAAAAAGTGTAAAAATGACGTTAACCCTGTTGTAATACTACAACGAACAAATCAGGAACAAGGATGAAAGAAAGCAAGAACAATTGAAGAGGAATGATTGCTACTTCCGAACAGCACAATAATGAGATTACCAGCTCTGAACTCTTTTGATCACTTTAGGCCGTGTTTACGTTTGGTGGGTTCTTTGTGGTACTGCTTCCAAGCCACTGACTGCATACACAATTTAAAAAAGTAAATTAAAATAATAAAAAAGTTTTTTCTACAGTTAGAAGGCAAAGATAGCAGTAAATAAAAGTCTGACAGTGAATAAAGTTTATAATTCTGGTAATTTCAAAACATCAGTAAACAGTATAATTCTAGTAATTCCAAAACATGAATAACGGATTTATTGAAACTGTCTATTCATAGTAATCAAAAACGCTTTTTAAGTAAAATAAATGCTTCAGTAGATCATTTAAATACAATAAAATTGTTACTTATTTAATATAAGTATATCATGATAAGTAACAGATACACTATGCTTAAATGATACATATTTATTTATATGACCATGAAAGTATTTATCAATGTTTCTAGGACACGTAGATTTTAAGAATAATGAAACGAAATACAAAGCATGCTCTTTCCAATAACAGTTATGTATGACATTATATTGCGATAGCCAAATATATTTTCCAAGAAAGAATAATACCTTTCCAAACTATTCGATACTATTTTCCAAAGATTTACACGGGTTTCCCCCCCCCCAATTTTTTTTTTCTGGGTGCATTACTGTCAACACATTAATCACTCAATTAATGCTGAATGTAGTTTATTCCTTAATACATACTATTTGAGACTGTAAGTGATGATGTATATAGTGTGCTCAATGTTTTCTGCAAAATATTAATGTGGATACACTGCTATTTTATTCCAAGCTAAGTAACCTGTTAGTAATATGCGGAATTAACTTTTAATGTTATATCTATACCGAACATATAGGTATTATAAACATCAGAAAAAAAGGGGGGGGCCAAGAAAGGTGGAAACTAATGTAAATTTAAGATACAGAAAGTTATTCATTTCAGAGTTTGGTGTATTTATCATTACTATCCGTTACCTTCAAATACCTTCCTTTAATTAAAACTCATATCAAGATATTTTGTAAAGTAAAGGGAAAAAAAAACCTACTATCCAAAAATTCAAATAACATATATTTTAACTTTAGCACTAGAACTTAAAGGCTCATTAAATTTGCTTCACGCAACTGAAATCCGCAGTAGAAAACTCGAATTAAATGCAGTTCAGATGCAGTACATATATTCGAATTGCGACATTCTGATCCTACCTTCTAAATCAACAACCTTCCCTGCACGTTTTAAAGCTCGAACTGCTTCATCGTGAGTAGCTTCACGTAGATCCTCTCCGTTCACTGATAAAATAGCATCACCCACATACAACTGTTCAGTTTGATCTGCGGCCATACCTTTGAATATTTTACTAATTAGAATTGGCATTTTGTTCTCTTTTCCACCTTTGATACTAATTCCTAAACCATTATTATCCTGTTTTACAACACGAACAACTCGTTTTTGATTAGCTATGCTTTCCGGAATATCCGGTGGCTCTGTATCTGATAGTCCATTCGAGGGACCATTACTAACTTCATAACTTTCATCTAAACTAATACTTAAATAGTCTTCTTCTAGGGTTACTAAAACTTTTTGCCACTGTTGACGTGTGTACACCTCTAACATTCCAGTTCGGAAACCGGAATGAAAGTTCGGGGCGGACATCTTGCTGTCTATGACGTTTCAGGAAAATAAATGCTGCCATTCTGTACGTATAAACTAAAATAGATAAATTAATCCTGAATAGGTTTGCAGATTTCGATGAAGAGTAAATGAGAGTATTGTATAAAATTCCTCAGTTGCACTGCTTAAACACTAAATTAATACTAAAATTAATACCAGCTAGCTATTCAAATGTTAACTTGCTTCCTAGTCAAAAGTCAAACATAAGTTTCTATTCTTCCTATGAGAATTAGTAAAGTATTAAAATTATTAATGTTAAAATGAATATTTACAGACTAATCGCAAAGATATAAATAAGTGTTTCTGGTGTTTAAAATAAAAACAGAATGATTTGGAAATAACAAAAATCTCTAAATATTCTTATTTCTGAAATGTGTGAAAATGGTTTCATTATCTGGCAATAATACAAATGGTATCTTGATAGATGGGTTTTGTTTGTGCTGATATCAAGAGTATCTAAAATATGTCATATTAGATTTTAAGCTGCATTATTCTTTAATTTTTGAACAATTTTTTAAAGTTATATCTTGAAAGGGTATACATAAGTGTAAGTAAACGGGAATATTTTGTATTTCATAATCAAAATATGTGTTGCTTCAAATCTATTAGTTACATGAAAAAAGAAAATGATTTATCTCTTGTTAAAAATGTAATGTTCGAAATCTTCTATGTTAATTATTTGAAACTTGCTAAAGCATACGAAATCAAAGTAATCTTAATTCACAATTTGTGACATATTGGTAATTCGTATTTTAACTGCATGTACATGAGTGTATTTCCATTTTTACTCTTTAAATTTAATTTGAAATTAATTAAATATTTTTTATCTTCCAAATTTAGTGTTTGGAATGTATTTATTATTTTTATTTTCGTATGTTTACCGTTGTTAAGAGCGATAATAAGTGTTGAACTGTAATGTATATTTTTGCTGTGATTAAATAATAGGTTCCATTTTTATCCTGCATGTATTTGAGTTTAAGATAGTGTTTTTTTTTTTAGTCACCCTTTTCTATAAATTTATTCTGTACATCCATTTAGGGAAAATCGATTTTACAAATATTTTAGTATAGTAATGTAAGCAGCAAGCAAATTGAATTTTAAGCTAAGTATATATGGAAAAATTTACTCTTTTCTGAAAAGTTCTGATGAAAATTTTGTAGTATTCTACAGTATTGTAGTATTTAGCCAACTTTATTTTACATCTGAATAGTTAATTATGTTCACTTTCATAACTGGAACTCCTGGGGCTCCATTAAAAAAATTGTCGGGGCTAATCTTTGGAATATGGTAACAGGTAGTTTGGAGACATTTTGGTAAGGCGATAAAGGTTACTAGCTAGGACTTTAGCAGTGTACATAGATAAAGTCAAGAGTGTGCGCAATGCCATTTTTGTGCAATTCTGGGATTTTTTTTTAAGTGAAAATAGGTCGATGTGTACATGGATGATACCGTGTATGTGCAATTCTTAAAAACGCCGCAAGCAGTGGGCAATTCTGCACGTTCTCCTAATTTTGCACCTAATGTTCATCATGATTAAGCACTTTTGTTCCATAAAAGTTCTAGCGTAAGCGTAATTCGGCTAGCAGATTGTTGAAAAAATATTGAGTAAAAAAAAAAAAAAAAAAAGCCTTTACTTCGTGAAAACAAAATGGCGTCAAAAAAAAAAAAAAAAAAAAAAAACTACCAGGTTGCTGTAGAGCAGAGTGGTCTCCAAATCCAAAAAATCCCCAAGTTACCGTAATTCAAAGATTAACCGTTTTCAGTACTATTCGGTTTCGAGGGCCGTAAAAAATCGCCAAACTATTGTTGATGCCAATGCTGCCAAAATTAACTGTGGCAACCCTAACGCAAGAGAGGAAATATAATAGGAAATAACTATCTAATATTGATGTTTTAATTTAGATGAAAGGTTAATTTTATACAATATTTCGCTACCAAGTTATCGCTAAAGCATAATGTCATTTCGTTGGTTGTTCAAACATAATTTTCTCTGATGAATGATGCCTTTTCTTTGAAAACATTGTCAGTAAAGTGCAGAATCACCCACTTATTTGTTTGCCGCTTTTTACAATGGTAAAAACAACTGAATTTTTGTCAATTTTCTTTTACTTTTTAAGTGACAATAGGTCGATGTGTACATAGATAAAGTCAAGGGTGTGTGCAGTGCCATTTTTGTGCAATTCTAGGATTTTTTTTTTAAAGTGAAAATAGTTCGATGTGCACATGGATACCGAGTATGTGTAATTCTTAAAAACGCATCAAGCAGTGGGTAATTCTGCACTTTACCTAAAATTCTATTGCTGACTTTTCGTCATGGGCAATTCCCAAATTGTTAAATCCATAGGATATCAAAAAAGGATTTAAAATAAAAAAAAGGATTTAAAAATTAAACTAGTATTTCAATGGCATGTTAAGAAATATAGAACTATATAAACTTACGCAATCTGAAATCAACGCATACACTAGATTTGGCGCATACATTTTCGCTGCAATTTTTTTACGCCCCTCAAAACAGAATAATACCAGGAAATACTATTTTGGGACAAATTGTAAAATACCTATTTGCCTTACTCTGTATGTAATCTTTTTCATCAGGTGATTTGGTAAAAGTATATTTTAGGGTACTCCTTGGCAAAACTCTGCGTTATTTTGGCTTGCGAAGCGGCGATTTTTGCGCCAAAAATCTCTGCTACACAAAGCCAAAATAACAAGGCAAACAATTGCACAAAATCGGTATCCATGTATGCATCGATTTATTTTCACTTAAAAAAAATCCCCGAATTGCACAAAAATGGCATTGTGCACTCCTTTGACTTTATCCATGTATACGTCGACCTATTTTCACTTAAAAAAAAAAAAAAAAATCCCCGAATTGCAGAAACTTGCATTGAGCACTCCCTTTACTTTGTCCATGTACACATGGATATATTTTCACTTAAAAGGTCAAAGGAGCTCCAAATTTTGCAGTATAGGCAAACAAAAAATACATAATCTCAATAAAATACATTTTAAACCAAACAATAAATTACATGATTACCATGATTTTCGAGTTCGCTTCGTACACCCAGAGCCACGTAAAAATCAAAATATCAATCATACTCAAATGACTTTTTTCAAACCAGGTACTCTTTTTGATCGAACGCTTCACATAGTGACCATCTGAACCTTTCTTCCTATAAACCCATTCAAATCCATCTAAACGGTTTTTACGTTCGACTAGACACATATCCTTCCTACATACAGGACACTTATAATGGCTACTAAGTAAACCTTCATTTACACACCAGTCAATAAAGCGCTTTTCCCCTTTCGCTCCAAATCATACAAAAACTTTAAATTAATCTTACTAGATTCGGCCATTCTATCGTCTAAAGAATCAAACCAACACACACCACAAAAACGTTTATGAAACATCCCATGATTCAAAATTTCCCAGAATCATGCACTCGATTACGTCACAATAGGGTTTTCATAAATTCAACTACTCAGGCTACCATAAATGAAACGGCAAACTTGACAATAAATCAAACAACAACTTCGCCATCATACAAGGGGTACCTTAAAGTCTTCTCTACCTGCCAATTTATTGTGTAAACAATGTACTAATCCATCACACACAAGCCCTTACCCAAAATCCAACACACACTTTCCAAATTTTTTCCCACAATTCAAATTCACCACAACCAATAATGTCATAATAGGGTTTCCATAGCATTCAACGGTACTATTCTGTTTTGAGAACCGTAAAAAAATTGCAGCGAAAATGTATGAGCAAAAGCGCCAAATCTAGCAAACGCGCCCATTGAACAGCGCGCCAAATCTAGCGCACGCGCTCATTTCAGATTGCATTAATTTATATAGTTCTATATTTTTTAAGACGCCAAAGAAAAATTAGTTTAATTTTTAAATCCTTTTTTGATATCCTGTGGATTTAACAATTTGGGAATTGCCCATGACGAAAAGTTGGCAATAGAATTTTGGGTAAACTGCAGAATCCCCCACTGCTTGACGCGTTTTTAAGAATTGCACATACTCAGTATCCTTGTGCACATCGACCTATTTTCACTTTAAAAAAAATATCTTAGAATTGCACAAAAATGGCACTGCGCACACCCTTGACTTTATCTATGTACATATCGACCTATTGTCACTTAAAAAGTAAAAGAAAATTGACAAAAATCCAATTGTTTTTATCCTTGTAAAAAGCGGCAAACAAATAAGTGGGCGTTTCCGCACTTTACCGAGAATATTTTCAAAGAAAAGGCATCATTCATTATACAAAATTACATTTGAACAACCAACGAGATGAAATTGTGCTTTAGCCATAAGTCGGTAGCGAAATAGCGATGCAGGCATCCATTCAGTTATGCTTAGCAATTTTTATATAAATTATAATAATGATCTGAAATAGTTATTTACTCTTTTGCTTCCATTCAGTCATGTTTAGCCTTTTCTATATAAATTATAATAATAAAAAAGTATTATATGGAATTAACCTTTCATCTAAATTAAGACATCAATCTTGGATAGTTACTTCCTTTCTTGCATTAGGATTACCACAATTATTTTAGGCAGCATTGGCATCAACAATAGTTTGGTGATTTTTTACGGCCCTCAAATCCGAATAGTACCCATTCAACTATTCAGGTTGTCATGAAACAACAAGTTGGTAATAAATGAAACATTTTTACGATAATACAAGTAATACCCTAAAGTCAACTCTAACCGATGATTTTAATCAATTTAAAGCCCCCCCTTTTTTTTAAAGTGTATATTAGTGTTAGAGACGTTTTTTTTTCTGGTAGTCTTCCGTTTTCGGAACCGGATTAATAAATGTGTGGATGTATGTAGAAGCATATATATGTGTATAAATCCACATATATATGCTTCTACATATATAAATACATATAGACATTTCTTAATCCAGTCCTGCCTGATAACAGAAGAGTGAAGAGTACCTATTTTTCTTTCCATTCATTGAGATACATACTGGTAACAAATGAGTAAATCTGCATTTAGTTTTTGTATAAAATCTGTAGCAATCTGATTTTTTAGCCCTAATTTATCGAACTAATAAATAACTAATACTTAAATAGCTGGTTGTGTTATAAACTAGGTCAAACAAAACAATAGGTAAACATACAAAAAAAATTACCCTAATATATATGCTCTGTGATAAGATGACTTATGCAATAATCTACAAATAATAAATAAGAGTTTTTATAATGTATGTGATATATTTGTTAAATATAAAACTAGTTTATCAAAAATTTCATTAAAAAAAACTATGTAAAATTTTGTGGAAAATATATATGTAAAGTTTTTTTTCCCTACCTTTTTTAAAAATTTTTTGATGTACTAAACTACTTGAATACATTATTTGGTACTATTCCGTTTCGAGGCGCGTAAAAAAATCACCAAACTATTGTTGATGCCAATGCTGCCAAAAGTAATTGCGGCAAGAAAGGAAGTATAATAGTAAATAACTATCCAAGATTGATGTTTTAATTTAGATGAAAGGTTAATTTCATATAATACTTTTTTATTATTATAATTTATATGAAAAAGGCAAAACATGACTGAGTGGAAGCATAAGAGTAAATAAGTATTTCAGATCATTATTATAATTTTTATCAAAATTGCTAAACATAACTGAATGGATACCTGCATCACTATTTCTCTACCGACTTATCGCTAAAGCATAATTTCATCTCGTTGGTTGTTCAAACGTCATTTTGTATAATGAATGATGCCTTTTCTTTGAAAATATTCTCGGTAAAGTGCAGAATCGCTCACTTATTTGTTTGCCACTTTTTACAAGGGTAAAAACAATTGGATTTTTGTCAATTTTCTTTTACTTTTTAAGTGACAATAGGTCGATATGTACATAGATAAAGTCAAGGGTGTGCGCAGTGCCATTTTTGTGCAATTCTAAGATATTTTTTTTAAAGTGAAAATAGGTCGATGTGCACAAGGATACTGAGTATGTGCAATTCTTAAAAACGCGTCAAGCAGTGGGGGATTCTGCACTTTACCCAAAATTCTATTGCCAACTTTTCGTCATGGGCAATTCCCAAATTGTTAAATCCATAGGATATCAAAAAAGGATTTAAAAATTAAACTAGTATTTCAATGGCGTCTTAAGAAATATAGAACTATATAAACTTCTGCAATCTGAAATCAACGCGTACGCTAGATTTGGCTCACTGTTAAATGGGCGCGTTTGCTAGATTTGGCGCTTTTGCGCATACATTTTCGCTGCAATTTTTTTTACGCCCGTCAAAACAGAAGAGTACCCATTTTTTTTTTTTTACAAAAAATATTTATATTAAAGTTTTTTTTTTTTTTTTGTTTTTAGCCTACAGGGCATTAGCCCAGAAGGGCTATTAAAGGAATTATATAACTACTCTTATATGCGCCCTCAAGTTGCCAAATTTCTTGCCAAACATTTTTGGCGAGAAACTCCATGGTGCCATATTACCATCTAAATTTTTTGTCTACGTTTCGGTTTGGCAAGAAACTCCATGGTGCCATATTACCATCTAAATTTTTTGTCTACGTTTCGAACTTTAAGCCTAAAATGTCTCAAGAAACGCGGTTTTCACACATGCAAAAACCACGTTTTGAACATACAATTTAAGCTACAAATCAAACAAAATCAAAAAATTTAGATAGCAAAAACATAAAGTTTCTAACCAAAAATATTTGACAAGAATCCATGTACACAGCAATATGTTTTAACTTAAAAAAACATCTACGAATTGCACAATCTAAGCAGCAAAATAATCTATGCACTACGCACACCTCACTTTAATAAATTAATATAACAATAAATTTTAAAGAATGCCATGTACACAGCATTCTGTTTCAACTTTAAAAATCATCTTCGAATTGCACAATCTAGGCACTATGCACTAATCAACAAAATAAACTGAACTGAAATATATTTCAAACAATTCAATAAAACAACAATGACGACAGAAATTCATATTAAAAAACGATGAACATAACATTCTACAAAATAAGAACAAGAATAAAATAAAATGCACTTAACATGAATGAAGGCTTTTTCCAACAGCAGAAATGCCAATTTCATGCAGCCTTTAATATGCTGCCACATAATCACTATCCTATTTATATGACAGCCAGACACACTATCCAGAAAATTCATACTATGGTTCACAAATCAATGTTCAAAACTTTCTTTTCCTAAATCTTTGTAAGATTTCCAGCCATTCGAAAAAATAGTTGTACAAGGTTCAATCCACTTTTTAATACACTGCATCAGTGTTTCCTCGCTTCTATCATGCACAGCCACTAAAACTATTCATAATATAAATGGTGGAATAGAGTTTCTGAGCAATAAGTGAAGCATAAGCATTTCGAAATTATTTCATTTTTTCTAATGAAGAGTTTTCACAACTTTTCGCTTTTGGGAATGAAAATTCTTTTGTTTTCTTTTATTAAACGGTTCTAAATTTGGCAATTTATAAATGTTTTGGTGATTTTGAGATTAGTTTCTATAGAAAATTTTTAATTCCAAGATATGGGAATTTTTCAACGATTTTTTTTTTTAGAACATAGCATTGATAAATTTAATTAAAATAATGGTAATGTATTATAATTATGGAACTACTCTGATATGTGCCCTCAAGTTGCCAAATTTCTCGCCAAATATTTTTGGCGAGAAACTTCACGATGCCATATTACTATCTAAATTTTTTGTCTACATTTTGAACTTTTAGCCTAAATTTTTTTTCTACATTTTGAACTTTTAGCCTTTTATTACAAATGTCTCCAAAAACACGGTTTTTGCACATGCAAAAACTATGTTTTGAACACACAATTTAGCTAAAAATCTGAAACAAAAACAAAAAATTTAGATAGCAAAAACGTAAAGTTTCTAACCAAAAATATTTGACAAGAATCCATGTACACAGCGACATGTTTTAACTTAAAAAAACATCTACGAATTGCACAATGTAGGCAACGAACGAATCTACAAACTACGCAGACCTCGCTTTAATAAATTAACATAACAACAATAAATTTCAAAGAATACCATGTACACAGCATCCTGTTTAAACTTAAAAAAAAATTCTACGAATTGCACAATTTAGGCAAGGAAGGAATCTACGATCTACGCACTCCTCGCTTTAATAAAATAACATAACA
Source organism: Stegodyphus dumicola (assembly GCF_044657685.1). Classification (NCBI taxonomy): domain Eukaryota; kingdom Metazoa; phylum Arthropoda; class Arachnida; order Araneae; family Eresidae; genus Stegodyphus; species Stegodyphus dumicola. The sequence continues at coordinate 144,106,470 of NC_140777.1, forward strand.
ACAATAAATTTCAAATAATACCATGTACACGGTGTTCTGTTTCAACTTTAAAAAACATCTACGAATTGTACAGTCTAGACACTAAACAACAAAATAAACTAAAATAAATTTCAAACAATTTAAAAAAACAACAATAACGACAGAAATTCATACTAAAGAACCAATGAACATAACATTCTACAAAATAAGAACAAGGATAAAATAAAATGCACTTACCATGAATTAATGCGTTTTCGAATAGCAGAAATATAAATTTTATACCGCCTTTAACATGCCGCCACGTAATCACTATCGTATTTACATAACAGCCAGACACACTATCCAGAAAATTTATACCATGGTTCACAAATAAATAAAATCACAAATCCCTACTTCTATCATGCACTGCCATTAAAAATAATCTCCCAGACCCTATTTCCACAGTTCCAAATACCCACTACCCCTTAACAGGATAGCCACAATCATATTTCCTTTTGCCGAACTTCGATTCAACAACTACCATTTTATCTTTCCCTTCCATCTTCTCAGACACAGAGGCGAACCAACGAGCTCCAGCGAAAGATTTTTCAACGTCAACAGGGTTGCCATAGAACACGCAATCGCGCCAAAAACCAGCACAGAACACATATTGCCACATTTGGTGAAATTAGGGCATATATTAGAGTTGTACCATAATTATATTTAAGAAATAACATTAAAGTAAAGCATTTTTATTTTTCGCTGTCGTATTATAAATTCCATTTTGATGTTTTATTATACAATAATTTGAATCTGAAAAATAAGCAAAGTATACTGCTATAACAGCGCAAATTACGAAGCAGTTCTTAGCAATAGCTATGTAATTAATTAAAATGTCTTTTTAATTTTTCTCATGGTAAGAGTTTTCCCCGTTTTATTTTCTAAGAATATTCAAAATATGCATCAGTTTTCTCTATAAAATTAATTTTACACTTTTTGTTTTCTTTTTTTTCAAAATATTTCTGGCTTTTTGCTGTTACGGAATTGGTAAGGGTAATTTTTCTTTAGGATTTTAGACATTGAAGCTTGGAAAGTGTAGGAAGATTTGAAGGCATGATTTATAGACCCACGATTCTAGAAGATTCCAGAAAAATGAGTCAAAATGAAAAATGTCTCCATGGTATTAACACATGATTTCTTACATTTTGGAGAACGTCTGGGAGAACAATGAAAAACATAATAGTTGAATGTTTTTTACTTCTGATACTAAAATATTTTTCTTAACATTTTTATCATCCCTTTATTTTCTCTACTTTTCACTAGACACAAGCGTAGAAAATATGAAAAATGCTTCTAATTTTGTCATATGGACAGGCATTACATAAAAGAAGTTTTTTTTTGTTAATAAAGAAAACGGAAACTGACAATTTAAAAGATTCATCTAATATGTCTTACATCATACACTGGGCTGGCACTAGGCATTTTCCCACCTGATGCAATCTCTGTGGATCCTAAATTCTGCTGCTTGGTGCCTTTCTAAATTCTGCTTCCAATGCCTGTTCTAAATTCTAAAAGTTTTGCCTTTTCTAGATTTTGTTGCTTGGTGTGTCACTAAATTCTAAAAATTATGCCACACCAGCTCTGTAACTGGACTTTATCATAAATATTTCATATTTCTTCTGAATTTTCATATTACTAGAGAAATAAAATTAGCACCTTTTTCTATATATTCTTAATGCATTTAGTTTTTTTAGAATAACAGAAATCTTTAATTAAATCCAAAAATTCTAAAATGAAAAGGAAATGTGGAAGAAAGAAACCGAATACATAAAGAGAAAGAAAATTGTTTTTCAAAGATATGCACCGTTATTATTATGTAAATTACCCAGTTGTTTACAATTTCAGCCTGTGCTATAATTTCCCATTTCTATTTTCTCACCAGAATGCAAATCACTTAGACAATTTTTACACTGAGGTTCTTGGACTCGAGTGTTCTTCTGACCTCCACTTCTTCCCTGTATTAGTTCCTGCCAGCTCTTATAATTTGTAATTATTCATCTTTGCATTACCGCTGCCGACATTTTAATTTGTTATGACGATAGAGTTACTGAGTCAGCTTAAAATGAAATTAAATTGACCACTAGTCCATATTTTTAGTTTAAATTTGACTCTTATTGTTTAATTACATCACTATGAACTGTAATTGACTTTGTTAGCATAAGAACATGCCTTTATGTTTTAAGTTCTTTTTAAATAAGAAGCTTATTTAAACCTGTCTGACTTTGTAGTTACTTTCAGACATAGCGAAAATTTGCTTCACATCTGTTGGGGGGGGGGGGGTTGGACTATTTAACTTTTACCAGATCAAGTAAAACCTCATAGGTACATTGAGGAGAGGTTGACAGGTTAGGAGATAAAACACTTAAAAAAACTAGTGAGATTTTTTTTTTTTTTTTTTTTTTTTTTTTTTTTTTCATACTGAGGCAAATTTCTAATTGGTAGAAAAGATGCTTAAAGAGAAGGAAATCTATGTAAATTAGCCAAAATGTCTGGGAAGGCTTCAAATTAAAAAGATGCATAACTATTTTGTTGAGTGTTGTTGCTACAAAACATAAATGGTTTGGAGCTTTTAATGTGTAATTATACTAATATCATTTAAGAATCAATGTCATAAATTACACATATTTTAAACTCTGAAATTTTATTAGATTGCGATTTTAATAGGGCTTTTTTTAACAAATATTGTTAAAAAATAAATAAGATTTAATAGTGGCCATGTAAATCCATAATGACTAAGGTTATATAATACCTAATTTAAGTACTTTAACAAATATTCTCTATGTTTTTTACTTCTGATAAACTCCTATAAAACATAGAGAATATTTGTATAAACTCCTGTTTTCTTGTGAAATAATTTAATTACTTGTAACTAACTGCAGGTATAAAGCTCCTATTTTCTTGTGAAATAATTTAATTACTTGTAACTAACTGCTTACCCTTAAAAATTATTTCTGTTTATTAAAGCGGGTTATTGCTTTTCATTAACCCTTATTGTGGTCACAAGATAAAACACAAAAAATGTAAAAAGTCATGTAAAACGTATTCTTCGTATCTAGTGAGACTGAAAATAATGCAAAACAACTTATCACCTCTGGTACTATAGTGAATTGTTAGAACCTTAAACTATATTAACAAGTTACAACCCGTGGAACTCTACACGAAGCTACGACACTAACTCCTCAGACAAGAGCCCAGCTAACTTTCAAAACTTGCCAGCTGTGCTTATATGAAGCTTTTCAGGTTTATTCTGATTAGCAGGTCTCTCTAGGCAAGCAGGAGTGGTGACAACAGCCAGTCTTTTGTTTTGAATCATGTTGATTATGATTTTAGTTCTCATTTTAACCTGTGCCGCTTGACATAAAATCTTACTATTCTAAACCTCTGAGCAAATATGTGACAAAATGAGACATCTGTTAGTAAAGCCTAAATAAAATGTCACTTATCTTCTTTCAGATATGTTCAATTATTGTAAGTATAAAATATTTAATGCAACTTCATAAATTTCATGAAGTTTATTTTATTCTCAAACTTATTAATAATTATGTTAATTAAGTTACATTTAATAATAATGCATCCTACTTACGGATCTATTTTATTTTTAGGATGGTATTACAAAAGTGAAGTTCAGGCATAGATAATATTTTTAATTGAATTTATTCAGTTCCCATTTACTCATAGGTCCTTAATTTTTTCCTTTAATGGTCCTTAAAAGTACTTAATTTCCGTGTGCAGAAATGTGTATAAACCCTGAAATAAAGTAACACGCACAAAACGTGGGAAAAAAGTGCTATGTGGCATAATGTAAAATCTGAAAGCTTTCAGATTTTTTTGTTTTGTTTCTGTCATTCCATGAAATAGTTCATCTTTTAATTTTTCTCAGATCATACTATTTTTCACAATAAGTGTAGTTATAATACTGATGGCCCAAAGATCTTTATTAAAAAAAATTCTAAAATTAAACTTTTTCATTATGCACCTGCCATGCATTTTGGTTGTTTCTTTAATTGTAAACACTCAGTTAATAGTGTTTAAAACACACAAACAGTGTTGTCAGCAGATTATACTGTCATTGAGTCTTGGCATGTGTTTGGCCTCTATTTCACAAGTGCCAAAAAACATGGCAAGTGCATAGTGGAAAAGTACCAAATTTGTATGTGCTAACTTTCATTTCTGCAAATTTATCCATACCTGTACATCCATTTTCTCTGCCATCTCATATTTAATGCTGTACAGTGTTGGGCTTGACAACTGATCTTGTGTTGTGGTGTTTTTCAAATATGTTTTTATTTGTTTCCATCTTGAAAATGATCACTCACTTCTGGCTCTGGTTACAGATGGTGATAAATACAATATAAATAAATTGTGTACATACGAATAACTGCTTGCCATGTTGTAATATTGTACCATTGGTAATTTAGTAAAATCCTTAATGAACTTTAAATTTTAGATTTCTGTTCGGAAACTATTTATGATTTTGGAACAGAAATATTACAACTGCTTGCCATTAGCCACTTTTTCATTGAATAATATTAAACAATGTCTTTAGCTGCTGGTAATACAGTCAAAAGTCGTTAATTCGGTCACCAATAATCCGGAATGATCTATAATCCGGACCTCAAAGCTAAAAGCGTTCTGCGCATGCGCCGCGTTGACACATGCGCATAGGCGTTTACGCTTGCGCGTAAGACTTTTTATGACTGCGCATATGCGTGTGCGCAAGTGCAGAATACGTTTTCGCGTGCACGTTTTATGTATAATGGACGGTATAAGCTAAAATTATCTAATTATCTATTTCAGTTAATGTTGATGATTGCGTTGTTCCTTAATTTTCGAACTGGATCCAGCTTATTATTTTTTGCAGACTGTAAGAGCAATACTATAAAAGTAAACTTGAACTTTCGATTATGTCAAATAGAATTTCCGATTCTGGAGCTCCCAAAGGATCGTACAAAACGAAAGTATGTTTCGATATCCATCAAACAAAAAGTGGAATTGCTGCAAAAAATGGATAAAGACACGAAGAATGTGACCGAGAGGTTAGTGAAAACGAAAAAATTTTGATTGACAAGTTAGTCGGTATTCTCGGCACAGCAATTAAGGGGACTTGAACGGCGGAACTTTGTAACTGAACAAGAAATTATGTCTGTTTATAGAATTAAAGAGAAAGTATTATCACATAAAACGAAACAACTTACATTGAAAGAAATGTTTAATAAAGTAAATAAATAAATATTAAGCTTTTATTTTGTAAATTTTGATACCCTTTAGATCATAATTGTTCTTTATTTCATAAATTAAGGTTTCATATTTTTAATTTTAGAATTTCTTCATGCCATCTTACGAGATTTAAACTGATGATCTATAATCCGGAAAAATCGATAATCCGGAATCGCCTGAGTCCTGACGAGTCCAGATTAACGACTTTTGACTGTATAAGGTTTTCTTGTTAGTGTAGTCTGCCCACTCTTGGCAACTCTTAGGCTAGCTAGGTAACTAGCTTTCAAAGCTTTTTCACTTGATCTAACAAAATCTTTCATTACTTGTTTACTATTTTTAACTCTGATAATTTCCTCTTAAAATGTTCTTCAGATTTATCCTTTAAATTGGCATGCATAGATTCAAAATGTCTCTCAAAAAACGATAGTTTCATACTTTGATTGGATAATATTTCACCACAAACAACACATCGAGGTTGAGGATTCATTTCACCTACATTCTCAGTATAGTAAACCGAAATAAATAACTTTCATTATAGTTTCTATAAACAATTTTTCTTTTTCTTTTCAATAGTCTTAGTGCTAGTAGATTGTCTTGGATCCATCACCTATGAATCATCACATTTCTGCTAAGTCAATCCTTTCCATTTTGAAAATCTAGGTTTGTTTTATTATTTTTTCTCAAATATTTAAATGCACAATATATTACGAGTTCTTAAAAAGCAAATGGTGATATTCTCAAAATTCGTAGAAAAGTAAGGAATACAAAGCAACAAGAAGACAAAATATCGGTTAGAAACAGGTAATCGATGCAAAAAAAAGAAATCTCATTGAAAATGGAGCAATATGAGCCCGGGAAGGGTGGAAATCTCCTCTTAAAATATTCTTCAGATTTATCCTTTAAATTAGCATGCTTAGATTCAAGATGTCTTTTAAGAAGCGATGGTTTCATACTTTGACTAGATAATAAATTGAGTGTATTTAATTTTTGAATTTAACACTTAAAAATACTTCATCTCTTTGCATATCACCTGTTTTTCTTTTGCGCACCACCAGTTGAGAATTGTTGTATTAGGTAAATCCACATTAACGAATTAGTGTATGCTCACTAGTGCTTAAGGGGGATGTTTGCAGCAGTTATCTATAAAGACCTCTGTTCCTTGTTTAAAAGCAACTGCCTTTTTTGAACTGCGCAGTAACATTTCTTAAAAAAAAAATCGGAAAGGTTTCAGATTTTAAATTACATCCAAAGGAGCGTTTTTTTTTTTTTTTTTTTTTTTTTTAACATTTTGTGTGTTACCTTTATTTATTAAATATCATGTTCTTTGCACTTAAACCATAAAATTCAATTCAATAGCAATGTCGCAAAATAATTTTAAAATGAGCCTATCTTTAGAATTTCCGATACACAATTCCGCATGCTGGAGATAAAAGTCTCCCCCCCTGGTAGAGTGTTGCCATTACTCGCTTTGGAATACTTGAGTTTGTTAATCAAAAGTTCCTTAAAGTTTTACAAAATATGAAATTGATAATAAAATAAATTTGAAATTTGGTCTTCCACATGCCGATATTCGTATGAGGATTACGTCATTCAAAATCAATGGCTCTATGTACTGTTGTTTTATCACAATGCGAGAAATATACATACATTTATGTAGATTTTTCATTATTTAATTTCTTCAAATATAATGCAGGACTCTAACATTTGGTGGCAACAGTTTGAAAAGTGAAACAGACATTTATAGTGATTCAATGCAAAATCGCAAAATGAAAGCAATAGTCCTTCAGCAAAAAAGCCCCTTAGGACTAATAATCACACTCCATTTCATTTGAAAAAAAAAAAAAATTAAAATTAAATAGGGGGAAAAAAAAGAAGATGGCAGCCTTCAAAGTTTATCTGAACATATTATGATGTATAAATTTTAAAATTAGTTAACACAATTCCATAGTAATGTTAATTATTCAGTTTCTTGAAGTACTCATATTTTTATACAGTCAAAAGTCGTTAATTCAGATTCATCTGGACTTCGGCGATTCCAGATTATCGATTTTTCCGGATTATAGATCATCAGTTTAAATCTGGTAAGATGGCATACAGAAATTATAAAATTAAAAATATGAAACCGTGATTTATGAAATAAAGAACAATTATGATCTAAAGGGTATCAAAATTTGCAAAAAGAAAAAGCTTAATATTTATTTGTTTACTTTATTAAACATTTCTTTCAATGTAAGTTCTTTAAGTTGCTTCCTCTTATGTGATAATACTTTCTCTTTAATTCTATAAACAGACATAATTTCTTCTTCAGTTACAAAGTTCCGCTGTTCAAGTCCTATAATTGCTGTGTCGAGATTACCGACTAATTTGTCAATCGAAATTTTTTCGTTTTCAATAAACTCTGTGTCACTTTCTTCACTATCGGAAGCGAATTATAATGACGAGGAACTTGATTTAAATCATATCAAAGATGGAGTACATCAAGATGAAATACTACATGTAGTAAGGAATTATAAGCCAAATAAAATAAAAACATCTGACCTGAAGATAAGGATAGTGCTGCCAGATCAACTTCCGATTCATTGCCCTCCCCGGCTTCAGAGCAGCGTGAAATTGATAAACAGATTTGGGAATGCAAAGTAGTTGACAGGTAGCAAGTCTTGGTTCCCTATATTTGAAGGTCGAAACTGAAAGGTTAGGTTGAATTGGAGAGAACGGTTCAGTACTGGTGTTCTATGTCGTTTGCACCATGTTAAATAGGATCTCTTTAGTGCAGAATTTGATGCAAATAGACCTCCTTCTGGAAATACTCAATCTTGGAACGCTTGGAGAAAGGTTACAAGAGAGCTGAAAATCTGTTTCACTCTTGCTACACAGCACTGAAAAGCATGAATATCAATCTTCATTGACTGTCATGGCCCTGAGACAACCTTGTCCAGGCTTTCTGTCTACTAATCTGGTAAATTATTCTGTAAGTTTCGCATGATTCTGGGTATTACAATCCTTTAACAATCTGCTGTTTAGATTGCTGTGCTTCCAGTCTCTTTTGACAGTTCTGCACTTTATTAAAATTTTGGTGGTTGCTCATTTTTACTTTGCGCTTTTGAATTTCTCTAAATGTTGCCAATTAAATCTGTAAAATTTGCCAAGGAGTACAAGCAAGCATAAAATGCCATGTGCTTTTAACAACCCTTTTCCTAAAATACTCTCCATCATGCATGTATGTCCTTATGCATTCATCATTAAAGATTTCAATTTTTGTGTGGAAGTGTAATTTCACCTTTTATTCAGCGTTTTCTAGAAAATGCTAAAATATTCAAATTCTTTTGATTCTGAATGCCAATATATATTCATATGTCATAAATCTGCTACTGGTAAACTATTTCTACAGTTTATTTCTTAGTTTCTGTGCAGAATTGCCTTTCTGAATATTGAAACTGAAAATGCTTTTTTTGTATATATATATATATATTCTGTAAATTGTTTGCAAATATAAATACATACGATTTTTCTCCCACATTATTGTATATATAAATAGGAACTATGAATATAATTTTTGAAAAGAAGTTTGTTTTTGCTTTAGGTAACTGATGGAAGATGAGTGGGATGTAGAAGCTCTGCTTGAAGCACCTTTTGCAAAGCATGTATGTATTATAAAATGTTAATGCATAAATCAAGTTTTACTTATTTATTAATATTTTATTCAGTTTGCCTCATTATCCTTTCAATAGTTATTTCAAAAATTACTTTCAGAGATATTTCCATCTTGTAAGTGTCTGCTTCCTTGATTTCAATGAATCTACTTATTAACTGGTACGAACTTCTGTCAATAAAAGAATTGTACTGGTTCAAAATTCTGAAGCTGTATTTTTACGTTTTTGATAACCACGATTAGTATTGTGTGCTTGAGTAAAAGACAGATGCTTGGGTTTTGAACTAGACAGTTTTGATACCCCTCTGTTATCCCAAATGAGAAATCTCAAGAATATGCTACAAAAACAGTATTATTAGATAAGAATTTGAAGGCAGATTTAAGGAATTAAATGATTTGTAATGCAATTTTAAATTATTTTCATTACCATTAAAAGTAGACATAACATACAAGAAAATCTACAAACGGAACTAATTAATTTATAGTGTGCTATAAATCTTATTCAGAGGCTTGCAGATACACACCTGATTAATGTGTCCGTACTTGTCCAAAGATAGTTATCTTTAGTTGTGAATTTTTTGCAATAAAAAAAGTTGCTTTGTTTGAGATTACATTTATGCGTGAACAGTTTTTTTCACAGTTGAAAATAGTCAAATGAAAGTGCACAATTGACTGATGAGCATCTACAATCCATGATATAGTTAGTTTCCAGTTATTTATCTCGAAGCTACAAACATGATCAAACTCAAAGTGCCATCAATTGTCAAGCTGTAGTAAAAAATAATGAAATTAATAATTATTTACATATAGTCATTTGTATTTTTTCTGCATGTGTTGATTAAAAAACTTACTAAATAAAGGAAAGAGGCTAGGTTGTCATTATTCATACTTAAATTTTGTTCCACTGGGGAAGTTTTCAAAATATGTTAATTTTAAGTTAAAACTAAGCTATTTAATGTTTAATTGAACATATTAGAATCATTTTAAATAAATGTCTTTTAAAAAATTTAATAATTAGCTGGTAGTACATATGAATTATGAAATGTAACCAATAGAAATTTGTTACAGATAGAAAGTAAGCATGATAAAATTGAAATTTTTCCTTTACATTATCATTAATATTGTTTATGTATGCTTTCATAAATATTTAGTAATTTAATAAATAAAATTTGAAATTAAGTTAAGATTTAGTTTTGAAATTTTGTCTTAAAAAAAATTTGCCCCTCTCCCAACTGATTTCAGATGGTTATTCATGCAGCCTGCCAGCTGCTTTCAGATCATTTATGCGGTTGAGGTATGCAGCCCACATTGTATGTGTGGGTATTTTAGATTTCATACATTGAGACTAATGTGATTTACTTTCTGATTCAGTAGGCATTATTTACGTGTAACGAAAAATGCTTAAGAAGGTTACAAAATAATATGCAACAAAAGCTCGTCTAGCCATATATTTTTATGTCTCTTCATGAGTTGGTTTACACATAATGCTTTACGTTTGCAGAAATGTAGTTGCAGCTTAACTCCTTTGTTAAATTTAAGTCTAAATGAAAGCATTTAATTTATGTGCACTCTGACTTTAGCATCACTGAGATACATCATTGACAAGATGTAATAGAGAGGCTTGCTATCTGTATGTTTTTAAAAATTTTTCCCAGAATCATTAGATTTTATTTTGGTTGAATTAATAGTGGATGCAAATTTGAAATTTTGCAATCAAATAAATTATATTTAATGCCTTGTGATATAAAACAACAATGCAAAAATAAATATTCTTGTCTGTATAAAATTATTTTTGTATTGAGCAGTGCAGTCATAATATGTTGAAGATTTATAAAGACCTTATATATCATCCATTAACAACAGTTTCTCATGGTAATGAGACAACAACCAAAAATGCTAATTACAATATTATTTTAAACAATGTTTTTAATTGAATTTTCTCAGTTCTCTATTTGTTAAAGTGAAACTTCCCAGTCATAAGTTGATTATTTGTAGACGTGAGAAGCTTTAGAGGCTATGTTTATTGGTAATATTCAATGCATTCTTATTTTTGGTCTGAGACATATTGGTCACATTTAGAATTGATTTTTATGAGAGTTTTCAGTTTTTTTAATTACCAGAATATGTGTCATATAGCTGAATTTGTTTCTAGTAAGCATAGTTTAATTATCAATGTGATAAGATTTGAAAATGGGAGAAATCTGCATTCAGTATGGTCTGTTTTTTTACTTAGACAATTTTTTTTCTTAGTTTGCTGCTGCTACGTGTTTTTATAAATGCAATATTTAATGGAATATTTTATTGTTAGATAATTATTTGTTGGTATATTTTCTTTTCAAAAGTTAAGCTTTCCTTCTGATTTTTTTTCTTCCATATTAGTATATTTTTCAAAGGTGATTCCATTTGAATTTCTGTAAGTAAAATTTCATTATTAATTTTATTCCTCCTTCTTTCAAGTGCAAAGCATGGAAGAAAAACCAAAAAATTTCATCACAAACAATTCTTTTTATAGATCTCATGAATTCCCTAAAATACTTCGGTGCTATTCAGTTGAGGGCCGTAAAAAATCACCAAACTATTGTTGATGCCAAAAATAATTGCGGCAACCCTAATGCAAGAAAGGAAGTGTAATAGTAAATAACTATCTAAGATTGATGTTTTAATTTAGATGAAAGGTTAATTTCATATAATACTTTATTATTATTATAATTTATATAAAAAAGGCTAAGCCTGACTGAAGGTAAGCATAAGAGTAAATAACTATTTCAGATCATCATTATAATTTATATAAAAATTGCTAAACAAGACTGAATGGATGCCTGCATCGCTATTTCGCTACCAAGTTATTGCTAAAGCATAATTTCATCTTGTTGGTTGTTCAAACATAATTTTCTATAATGAAAATTCTTGGTAAAGTGCAGAATCGCCCACTTATTTGCCGCTTTTTACAAGGGTAAAAACAATTGGATTTGTGTCAATTTTATTTTACTTTTTAAGTGAAAATATTCCGATGTGTACATAGATAAAGTCGATGGTGTGCGCAGTGCCATTTTTGTGCAATCCTGGGATTTTTTTTTAAAGTGAAAATAGGTTGATGTGTACATGGATACCGAGTATGTGCAGTTCTTAAAAATGGGTCGAGCAGTGAGTGATTCTGCACTTTACCCAAAATTCTACTGCAGACATTTCGTCATGGGAAATTCCCAAATTGTTAAGTCCATAAAATATCAATAAAAGTATTTAAAAATTAGACTAGTATTTCAATAGTGTCTTAAGAAATATAGAACTATATAAACTTACGCAATCTGAAATCGGCGCGTACACTAGATTTGGTGCGCTGTTAAATGGATGCATTTTCTAGATTTGGCTCTTTTGCGCATACATTTTCGCTGCAATTTTTTTACGGTCCTCGAAACGGAATAGTATCAATACTTCTGTATATCTGGAATGCACAATATCTGATCACTGAATTTATTTTTCTGTTCTAAAAATACCTTCAAACCATGAGGAATGATACTTAGAAAAGTCACAACAATTTAATACAAAATCTGGTATTATAATATACAGAATTGAAGGGATAACCTGAACTGCAATGCACCATTAAAATCCAGGGCTGTGCTGCACTCGGGACTCATTTTTGACCAAGATGCAAATAGGTTAATTGAACCCATTAACAACTGATGTTACATTTTTGCAACATTAGTCAAACCTTTTGTATAGTGTTCTCTAACCTTTTTTTTTTTTTTTTTTTTTTACATTGTAGATAAAACTTCTTTCTTTATAGGCAAAAAAAAAGGGGCTGTTTCCCTCACATTAAGAATTTTTATAAAAATAAATTATCGTTTTGGCACGTTTTCCCCCTCAATTTTTCTTTTAAAAGCACAACAAAGCAAATAATTTTACGAAGACACACCGATCTTCTAGAAACATTAAACTGTATAATGCCGTCAAAAGGTAAGTTATTATTATTATTATTATTATTATTATTATTATTATTGGTATAACTATGCATTTTTTAAAATGTTGTGAAAATACAATGTCAGTTGAAAGCAATGTCTTTGTGAGTATATACAAATTTTCATATATAGTGGTATTTTTACAGATTCCTCAAAATGATAGATATCCAAGAGCAAATGATATCTTATTTTGGTAGAATTCCTTGTAAAAGGTTTCTCAAATGAGAACTCATTAATTTCAAGCTCAAAGTTTGATGCTTTGTGTTCCTATGAGGAGAACATTTATCATTTTGATATGTATGCAGGAAAACCTTCAAAGACATTGACTGATCTCATACTACGTGGATATATTGTAACAGATCTTTTTAGTGGAAGTTTCTTCAAATCATTATGTATGTTTAGACAACTTTTTTACTTTTACGTCACATGTCGGAATTGAATAAGCTGAAATTTCATGCAAGCAAATCTTGAATACAGATTAGGAAATGGTCCTATCACAAAATGGACAAAGAAGAATGTGGAACATGTGACACCGTATATGATAAAGAGCATGCATCCCAGTAATTCGATGAAACCATAATTCTGTCATAGCTATGAAAACTAACTCTGACACAATTTATCTGCCTTCAGTGATAAAGAGGTACTTAAGAAAAGAAAACAAATCTATATCTGTAAGGTAACCTAAATTCATCGGAAATTACAACAAATATGTGGAAGAAGTAAACCTTCTGTACAATCTCAATGCAATTTATATAAAGTGAATGTGAAAAGCCAGAAATGGTGGGGGCCTGTGTTTACAAATTCTACTTATGTAGCTGAATCAAATGCATGGAAACTTTATATAAGATTTCTCTAAACCCCAAAATTTCTCTGTTACATTTTCAAAGAAGCATTATGCAGGGATTGCTGAAGAGAAGGAAGAATATTTCGAAAATTTATGGCCTTCATCTTCATATAATGATTGTGTTGACTGACCATCTTTCTTTCAGGATTTAGCTTCAAGTAAATTGAGAAAGGGTCCCACAAATCACATTATCGAGAAAAATTCAACGAACAAAAGTTGCAAATACTGTGGTAGTCAAACAATAACTGTTTATAGCAAATGTTTCAAAGATTTCCATGTATCCCAAAAGTATATGTTATTAATTTTGACTAGCATTATGTTTCCATAACATTTTGTGTCTTCGATGAAAAATAATTATTATTTTCCTTGTTACATTTTTTTTTTTTTTTTTTTTTGTCTTAGACTAATACATCAAAATTATTATTATTATTTTTTTTTTCCATTTCCTTCAAGTGAAAGGTAGTACAGTTGTTAATGGGAGTTAAATGAACTTTCATTTTCTCTCTTTACAAGTCCTCCCTCTCCTATGTTTAGGTAATGTTTTCAAAATATAGATGATGAACTGTATTTTCTTGAATCTGTTATTTATTTATTTTTTTTCCCCCTGTCCATCTTTCTTTCTTTCCCTTTTTTTTTTCTTTTTTTTATATTTATTTTCTAAAACTGTTGTAATTTTTGTACTTATAGGATGAAAAAGAGCAGTCAGCATCTCCAGAAAATGAAAAAAGGTACTTATTTTCTTTCATCCAACTCCATTTTTGCATGCATTAAATTTTATTCATAACAAAGAATTTACATTTGAAAAAAAAATCTTGCCTAAAAATGAATATATTTTTTAAAGACTAATTTTATGTGACATTTACTTGTTTAATAATACTATATTACATAAAATATTTTTATGTATGTATTTTTAATAAATTTTTTATGTTTTGCAAATATATTGTTTTGTAATTTTTTTTTTAATTTATTTTTATTTTTGCTTGAGATAAGATTAACCTGAAATGTTATGTGCCCATTACATATTAAATTCCTGCAGTATTTTTGAAGGGAGGGGGATACATTAGCTACTGCAAATAAATTTCTGCCCCATCTGCCATACAGTTAATTTCCGAAACATTAGTAAGAATTCACATTCGTATTGAAAATTGTGTAAACATTTATAAATGCAGAATAAGTTGATCCAGAATTTTATGCTGCCCTTTGTAGAAGTTGAGCGTAAAGATTCTTTATAAAAGTTTTCACAAATTTTAGATTTTATAAATTGAGACTAATGTGATTTACCTTTCTCATTCAGCAGACATTATTCGTATGAAATGGAAAATGCTTAAAAATTTTAAGAAATAATTTACAACAAAAGTTCATCAGGCTATATATTTCCATGTCTTTTCATGAGTTGGTTTACACATCATGCAGAAATGTGACTGCAGCTTAACTACTTTCTTAAATGTAGGTTTAAATGAAAACTTAGATATGTGCATAGAAGAGTGAAAATTAAATCAAACTGTGACCTGAAAATTATATGAATGTTCATAATTGCAGCCGATTAAAGAAATTCAATTTGCATTTTTCATGTCTCAAAAGTGGAACTTCGGATATGTATTAGATTTATATATAGCATTGTTTTAATATAGGTATTTTGACATAAATTGGACATTTTCTGAAAGGATGTGCAAATTGTGTTCCATATTTCGATTCTGTGACTCAAATTATGCCAAAATATTGCACGAGTAGTTTTTTAAAAATAAGCTCTCAAAATTTTAGATCTTCAATGTTAATTGAATTTGATATATATTTATTAATATCTTTTTTAAACTTACTTCTTTCTTCTAGATTTTGAAATTTAGGCTTAATCCAAATACAAGTCACACATTTTTTATAAATTTTTTGAAAAATATTTTGAATTATAACCTATAAAATTTTTATCATCATCTTAAAGTAGATGTGTTTTTAAGTATATCTGGAAAAAATTAGCGGGGTTTTTCTTTTTTGCGAAATTTTAAGATACACGTGAATTTACATTTTGGCACGTTTCGAAATTTGGCATATTTAATATAAGCGATAATAACGAAAATGGGGTTTATGCACTTTGTTAAAATTATTTGAAAGCATGAATGATGGAAATGAAAAATAAGGAAAGTAAGTGGGTTACTATAAATGGAGAATTCCACCAAGTGAATTATTCTTGGCGCAAACTGAAAAAAATCCGCCAAGATAAATTTTTCAATTTCTCCATAAATTTCTCACCAAAAGTTACAAAATTTAATATCTACACGTAATTTGAGTCTTAGAATCGAAATAGGGGAAAAAAATGCATATGTTATTTCAGAAAACATCTGATTTTGTGTCAAAATACCTATGTTAGAATAATGCTATATGTAAATTTAATATATATCCTAAGTTGTGTTTTCAAGACATGAAAAGCGCAATTTGAATTTCGTCAATCAGCCCAGTAGAACGAAAGATACTGAACTGTCCCATTTTTCTTTTTAGTCCAAAGGGGCTTTGTCCCTGAAGGACTATTGTTTTCGTTTTACGATTTTGCGTTGATTCACTACAAATGGCGAATCACTTTTCAAACTGTTGCCACAAAGTATTATCACCCTGTGTTATATTTAAAGAAATTAAATAATGAAAAATCTGCATAAATGTATATATATTTCTCGCATTGTGATAAAACAACGGTACATAGAGCCATCGAATTTTGAATAACGTAATCCTCCTACAAATATGGGTATGTGGAAGACCAAATTTGAAAATTGTAATTTGTTTTATAATCGATATCCTATTTTGTAGAACTTTTAACGAATTTTTGATTAACAACCTCAAGGATTTCAAAGCAAGCAATGGCAACGTTGTACAGAGAAAACATTTTTATCTCCAGCACATGAGTCTCTGTATTGGAAATTCTAAAGATATGCTCGATTTCAAATTATTTTACGATATTGCTATTGAACTGAATTTTATGGTTTAAGTGCAAAGAACATGATATTTAATAAATAAATGTAACACACAAAATGCTAAAAAAATGCTCCTTTGGACGTAATTTAAAATCTGAAACATTTCAGATTCTTTATTTTTATTTCTTTCTTCCCCCCCTTTTTCCGGCAGTGTACATTTGCTTGCTTTAAAAGCATATTAGTGTGTTCTTTTACATACTAAATATGTTTAAATAACATTGCTGTTATTTAAACTTTGAGGGAATATTTATGAAATATTTTTTTAAATAGCATTTTGCAGTATTTGAAAAAAAAAAAAAAAAAAACCCTCCATTAAGGGCCTAGATTTGTTTAAAGGAGCAAATAAAATTAGCTACTTTTAATTTTTTTTTAAATGACTTGTTGAGTTTTATTATTACTGGCAGAATTTCTGAAAGACAGGATTTTAAAAGAATTTTAGGTTTTAACTTATAATTTATTAAAATTAATTTCTTAAAGTTTGATTTATTTTGACTCCACCAAGTTATAATACTTAAATTTTGTTATAAATCTCATGTGTAAAATATTTCAGGCTGGATGTATTACTTTTTTGAAAAATGTTAATATTATCACATAAGCTGATCCCGATTTCTTGTGGCAACATCACTATTTTATGATTTTGACTCAAAGAACCCTTCACTAACTTTTTTCATCTGCCTGTCATGGAAAATAAATGAATGATGCAGTTTCTGAATACCTTCCATAGCTCAGGTATTATCAGCAGTTTTAGTTCAAGATATATTGATCTAGTATTTTTATATTTTGATGCTAATAATCAAATGAATGTGAACTATTGATTTAAATAGTTTAATTTATATGCTGTAGTTAACTTTAATATATTTGGTTATTTGAAAGAATCAAGAATTTAAACGCACATCAAAATATTATATCCTCTGCTAAGTATACACGAAATTTTCAATTTCCTTTCTTACAGGAAAAAAAGCAAAAAGAAAAAACGAAGTCGAAGCAAAGAAAGAGAGAGGTCTCGCAAAGATTCAGGCAGTAAAAGTGATAAAAAAAGTAGTAGGAGAAATCGCAGTCATAGTAGAGACCGGAAAGATTCCTCTCGTAGTAAAGATCATAAAGCAAGCTCTGAAAATCATACAAAGGAAAGACGAGCCCGAAGTCGCAGCCCAGACAGAAGAAAAGACCAAAGGAACAGTTATGGTCCTAGAGGAGGATATAATAGGAATTCTATAGGTGGAAACAGAGATTATCACAATAGACATTCAGATCGTGACAGTTCGCGTCGCAAAAGCAGGTATAAGGCTAAATAAACTATTTTATACAACATTTTTATACTTAATAGGCAATTTTGTATATGTTTAAGTGATTTATAGCTCTTCTAAATGTATAAAATATCTTTGTTTGTAATTTATTTTTATTTTTGAAAAGTGTTTATAAAATTATTTTTGTAAAAATTTCTCTTTTCCTTTTCCTCTCCTTTCTTGTGAAGGTTAATTTAGTGTATTAAATTTAGTACAAAGCTTGGTCACATTTTTTTTAAATCTTGGTTTTTGTTTTGTTTTGATTTTTACCAGATTTTTTAAAATTATTTTTTCAAAATTCCAGCACTTTATAATCTGTTCTGCAGCCTTTTGCAAATTGAACTCTCTTGCCGTTAATAATTAATAATAGTTACTTGAGGTTCCACAATGCAGTCGTGTGAGTAAAAATATTAAGATTATATTCTATTTAACTAAATCATCTTGAATTTACAGAAAAATGTTGTAGTAATTTAAACATTTTTTAATGAGTTAATTCTTATGTTTGCAGAAAGGAGGTTAGAATTTCTAATCAAATAATTAATAAAACTACATGTGAGCATATACACTATGCGTATGCTTTACGAATTTTTCCTACTACTGGTAATTTTAAGAAGCTGTTGAAAACTGTATAAGTTTATTAAATGAAATGATTGATGCATTATATTAATGAAATAAGCTTGTTATAAACTATACATTAAAAACTAGAATAATCTTTTGTAGCTGGAAACTTAACTATTTTATAGCTGGAAAACGTCAGAAATCATATGACCATAGCACTCTTTTTTTTACAACTTATAAAGTTGTAGATAAGTGTGTGTTTCTTTATGTATGTATATTATTTTCATAACTGCTTGCCCATGTATAGTTATTGTTATCTGCAGGCATTTAATCATAGCATGAACAATGTTATCACATTATTTTCATTCTTACAGTTATTATTTTCAGTTAGGTATGCTGAGATTACAGCATTTGCGTACTTGTAGATTATCTTGGATGCTTAATTTCATATAAATGAGCAGGTATTTGTGTGAAATATTAAAACTATCCTATTATCTATATTCCGCACAGTTGCTTTCTGTGTATTTAACAGTAATTCGGAACTTATTCCCATCTAATGGAAGAACTTTTACGTATGTTCTTTTATTTTAAAATACTATTCCTAATCTTACAATGGGAAATGTTTCTATGCAGGAAGATTTACAAATATCTTAACAGTAGAATATTATTGCTCCTGTAAAGAGAACCATGACTTTGATTTTCTCTGTTGGTGGAAGTAAGTCCAAAGGATTTGTTTTGTATTTTAATTCATAAAACGGTAAAGTAGAATTTTTCTATATTTCCAGTTATTTTCAAACACATATTACTTTTTCAATTTTGAACACTTATAAGAATAATGTTTTACCATTTGTATTTGGGAGGCCATAATTAAATTAATATAAAAGATTTCCATATTAAATTATTAAAAGTTCCTTTTAGTAATAAAGGTAAAATAGATTTATAGTGTGTACTATCAACAGAAATTTATTATTGTAAGTACAATTTTACTATTATTAAATAATGTTTTAAAAGGTAGCAAAAGTTTCTTCTATTTCTTAAAGTACCTAATATTAAGAGGACTTATAATTGTTGATGCTTTTTTTTAATCATCGATAATTGTATCAGATTAACATAACCATTTTTATATAAATTAAATTAATATTTTGTTTGAAATATAAAAATTTTACTAGTCTTTACTTTCATGAAAGCCATCTTCCTTTCTTTTTCAGTTTCTCATGAAAGAAAAAAATATATCAATGTATACTTTGGATTTGGAATTCAACTGTCTACATCACTGGTGCCTACAATTGAGAATATGGTTATAAAATTTCATAGGAAAACAATTTACTCTCTGTGAATTGGTGGCTACATCTGGTACGCACTAAATTAGTGTGTGTAAAGGTGTTCTTTTGGTTGGAGAATAATGGATATAGCAAAGCTAAACTTCTTTCTCTTGAAATATCTTCACTTTAATTTGAGGCTTGTAATAATGTGGTTGCAATCTTATTTTGGTGTTTGTGTTCCATTTAATTTGAACTGTATACTTTTGTATGCAAGTTAATTTATTGATAAGTTTCAAATCTTTCTCCATTTTTTGCAGCTGACTAAAATTGTTTTTCAATGTTGATAACCAAAAGAATCTTTAAGCTTTTTATGCTTAAACTTTTAATGGAAAAACCAAAAATTTTAATTTGTGTGAAAATGGAATGGTTAGTTTTTTCTTTGCAAGTGAGTTTTGTAGAAATATTTTGTAATCTTTTATTCAAATATTTTAGGTATTCGAATTTCTCAAGTTTAGAAATCAGATTTCCCCCCCTCTATATATTTCATTCTGAACTTTCAGGGAGCAGGGGAGAGGATTCTCAACTTTCTACCAAATTTAGAGCATTTTTAAATGTTTAGTTTTTGATTATCTTAAAGTACCATAATTGCTTCTCCCTAAGTGTTAGTTTTTAAGAAGAATCCTAAAATTATTAAAAGTCAATGTTAATAAATTGAAGTAAGTAAACAGTAAGCTTTCCGTAAGTTTGTGGTGACAAAAATTTTTTTTTCTCATGAATTTCATGACTCATAAAGTGAGGGCTCTTTGTGTCTTCACTTTAGTTTTAAATATTATGCATATAAAATGAAATTTTTTATCATAATATTTGCAAAATAAGCAATGTAAAATTATTCCAAATATAGAAATTTTAAATTAACTCTTAATTCCACACAAAATTAATTCTGTATTTGATATCTTTAACATTAAATAATGAATTTGAAAACTTTTCTTTTATAAATTAATGCCTCCCATCAGTAAATGTGCAAACAATGTGCATTATGTTTTTCCAATAAATTTAGATAAGAATGTATAGATTTGATATTATTAAATTATTAGCAGTCTTTGTTGGTGCAGCGTGAGGTATTATTTATTAGAAAAGAGGTAAACCAGAAAACTGCCTGCGTTCTTTTCATTCTCTTGTTTATCTGATATTACATTGTTGTTTTCTACTAATTGGTCATTGTATTTTGCTTCTTAAAGTATGGATTTTCCTTCTTTACATAGCTTTGAGATCTTCTGTTTCTATGATTCATCTATGGTTTAAACATTTAGTTTATATTTGTGAAAACAAATCTTCCTCTTAAAACATTCATTTTCCATTTTCACAGCATTGGGAGACTTTTCCTAATGTTTTGTATTTCCCTGTTATTGTGAATATACCAAGGGGGAAAAAATTAGGCTTTATATAATGTAATATTGAACATTATTGTTTGTACTGAAATAGTATTTGTTTATGCAAATTTTAAATTTTGTTTACTTTTGCTCTTAATTCCAGAAATAAACTAGTATAATTTTTGGCTCCCATTCATTCATTTTCAGACAATTTAATATGAATTAATTCCACAGGAAACTAAAGTGCTTTTAAACTTATTTTATAATTTTGAAGCTTGCTTAAGTTTTCAGTTTCGTTTTAATAACGCTTTGTGAATAAATATGACAGTATTTGAAACAAGTCCTTTTTCTTGCATTGCAGTAAAAATTTGAAACAGATTAAAGGAACAATTATAAAAACTCATTGATCTTGAAGGAATTTGCAGCTAAAATATGGAACTTGCAAGAATCTTTATTTTATCATACCTGGCATGTCTTCAAAAGGCAGAATTGCATGTTAAATGATAATTGTGTTACCTGTTAAATGTTGTGTGCAAAATTAAATTAAACAAGAATGTAGAAAATGGGAAATAAAGTGGGATATGGAAAAGTTGACAATTTTTTAGAGTTACGTAGAAAAAATTAATAAGATGCATGTGCACCCCAATCGAAATTCAAGCTCTGCACTTTGTTGGATAGTCTAGGAATTCCTACTTTATTGAATAGCACCTTGAAGCTCTTGAAGGAAGCTGGGTAAGGGCTATAGTAGTACAAAATAGTGTTTTAGTACATCCCGTTTATGTTCTATCAGATTTAAACTTGGAAAACATGTAGACCACTCTATCTGCTGAAATTCTTTGCCTTCGAGCAACTGGTCGCTTGCCCAGCACAATGAGAATGAGCATTATCGTCCATTAAGAGAAATACCAGTTACACTCCCAAAAAAATTAACATAGGAAGTAAGAACCTCATCTCTATATTTCAGCATTAATAGTTACACTAGTGTGTAAATCAATGTAGCCATCAGACAGTGCCCACCCTTACCATGATTCCACGACCTCTGTGCAGATGTTTTCAGTCTTATTTGCATGTGTTTGCTTCTTCCAAATTGTAATGTATCTGAAATCATTCTTCAAACATAAACAAGACTCATCAGTAAAGAGAACTAGGCTCCGGTTTATGCTACTTCAGTCACAATCTATGCACCATTGAAAGTGGATGCATATCGCAGCAAAACTTGGTGAAACACAAATCATGGTTTCTTTGTTTACAGCCCTCTTTTGTACAGCCTCTCACTTAGGATATAACTTGGTAATCGAGTATCTCAAGCTGCTGTGAAATCTCTGACAGTCAGGGCAGTCATGTCTGTTTCTTGCAGTCCTGAAATTATGTCCTGTTGTGGCATATTTTTTTACTCTGATTGTCTGCATGTATCACTGTCTTTAATCCATTTCTGGGTTCTCTATATGAAGCCTTTTGCTACTGTTGGGTGTTTACAGACCTGTATCATTGTCTGTCCTGCGCCCATTCTGTCAGTCACGCGTCATTTTTTGCAGCCTATCAGATGCCTTCTCAATGACATGTTCCACCTTTTATGTGCAAACATTTTATCCAACTATTCTTGAATTCTTGAAATTAGAATTTGATGTATCTTCTTGTACTGCTTTCCATACATGCTGAAAGAATGTGCTAAAAAAATTATATATTTCTGTGTAGCAAAAGTGAATCCCATTAGACTAGGTGTTAACAATTTTGAGACGACGCACCTTTGTTTAAGATGCTCCACGAGACCGATGGGAGTTGAAAGAAATTATCCCATGGGACAGAGATTTTGCATCACTAGGCCTAACTAAAAAAAAAAAAAAAAAAAGTTTTAAGTCCTAACGTCATTTTTCCCTTTATTTCACATGTAAATATATCAAAAGAATTGCTTACTTTGAAAACTTAATTTTTGGAAGTGCTATTCAAATTATTCTGAAGTTTTAATTGACAAAATACATTAATAAACTTTAAAATTAATTTTAAAAATGCAAGAAGGCGTATTTTAAAACAAAAAGTAACAAAACCTTTCACAGGAAGTGAAAAGCAGGCATTCAGTGAGCTCAGTCTCTGACAAAACTATCAAAATCACTAGAAATATCACTAACTCTTTAGAAAATGAATCATCACTTTCACCCATGTTACTAATTGACTCATTTACCATGCAAGTATATCATTCCTGTGATAAAAAGCCCTTGCTCGCTATAATAAACCAAAGTCGAAGCTTTCCAAAATAAAAAGGGAAGCATGCAAAATATAAATAATAAAAGTAGCAAAGCATAACAGAACTCCACATAGGAACCTTTAAAGACCCTACTAGTAGTTCAAATGGCTATCAGAAATGCAAATATTTATATCACTTGACAAGTTGAAGAGCCGAGCTATGTTTCTTAACATTATACTCCCCCCTTTTCCCCACAGCAGCTGACAGTAATTAGGCAGAATGTGTTCAGATTGAAAGTCAGGATCCTAAAACTGTGTTCATTTCAAAAGTAATGGACACAGGAGGCCATCTAGTGGTCTTTAAAAAATGGCTCAGCTTAAAATGCACATATTCATCACCCATCCTGTAAATTCATTCTCTAGTGATGCATTGGTAGGATGCATGGGTCTCACCGTCTGTGAGAGGCATTCATAGGAAAAAGCATATATGGGATATCCATCTGGAAAGGGTTAAATTTGACCAGAGTTATCAATGAATTATCTTTCTTTGTTTGACCAGAGTTATCAATGAATTTCTTTTATCTAAAGTTAACATAAAGCACTTTTTATAATTGTTCCCTTTATTCTTCTCGCCAGCATAATGATATGGAATTTCATTTTTCTTGTGTAATGTTTGTAATACTATGTTATTTATAATTTATTAGCTAAGCTTATAAATTTATACATAATTTTAAGTTATAGTATGTCACAATTAAAATTTTTTGACTGTATTTAATCATTTTTATCCAGAGACTGACTGAATACATTTTATAGAATGCAGTGTCTTAAATATATGCTAATGAAAAGGCATAAAAATTTGTAGATATATTTTAGTGCTTTTCCCTGTGTTACTTTTTTTTAATATACATGTGATATTTGTGTGGGGGGGGTGTATATACTGTCATAAAAAATATATGCACCCAGAAGGAAACTAACTACTATCATGAAATTTAACATGAGGATATAAACAAATCATTACAAATATAGAACAAAAGATTGTTTTATTAAGAAGTTATGTATGAAAAAGGTTACAAATCAGTAAGTAGTATAGCCACCTCTAGCAGCTATACAAGCTGAAACACTACATGCCATCGAATTATAAGTAGGTTACCTATGACCCCCTACAGAAGATCAGGTCATAATCTTTGCAACTGGGCAGTCAATTCACCAATATTCTGGAACGATTGTAGTTGCTTTCCAAGCATGTCCCAAACGAGCTCTATTAGTGAGAGGTCTGGTGACCTGCCAGGCCACAGGAGTACATCATATCCTTGAAGACATTGTTGGGAGAGTCATTCAGGATGTGGACGAGTGTTGTCTTGCTGATAAACGGCACCTGGGCGACTTGATAGCATGGGCTGTACAACCAGCATTAAAATGTCATCATAGTGCCTTGAAGGACTATTAGAGGTGATATGTGTCTCAACAAGTCGCTCCCCACACCGTCACACTTTGTATAAACGCTGTATCCTGCTCGACAATAAATGCTGGATTGAACTGCTGGCCTGGCCGCCTCCACACACATGTGCATTGGTCATCAGCACTGAAACTGAATAGGGATTCATCGCTGAAGATCACACGCCTCCAGTTAGTCACCCTGCAGCTTGCCCTAGTTCAGCAAAAATCCAGTCGACCCTACATATGATGTAGGGTCAGTGGTAGGTGTCTTAAGGGACGTCAACCATATATATACCAACATTGACCACTCGTCTCCAAATGGTTTCCCTTGATACCACCGGATGCTTCGAAGGTGGTAAATGTGGTCAAATCGATACTAGTGATGTTGTTGGTGCAGAAGTGACCACTCTTATGTTTGCATGATCCTCATGCTCATTTGTGTTCCTGGGACGTCCTAACCTTTTGCAATGGTAGATTATACCTTCTGTAATCCATTGTGCCAACACCGAGCAACTAACATATTGCTCCAAACTAGGTGGCTGACAATATGCCCGTTCGGTCAACCTGCTTCTCTGAGGCCTACTATATGCCCATTCTCAAAGTTCGACAACTGTTCATACTGCTATGGGTTATCTCTCGAAAGCATCTCTAGTCACAGTACCGCCCATCCAAGTTGACAGATTCAATCTGTCAGTCGACAGATTGAATAGTTCTACAACACTAGCAATCATGCTTTTAAAATCTTCCAGCTGTGCATTTCATATGCGCGTAGTGCACTTGTCTCATTACGTTGTTATTACCTTGTCTCATTGGCATTGAAATTTAAATCATTTGCATATACCTTACAAGAATGTATTTCATGATTGTTGCTCGATTTGCATATGTGCATATGTTTTTGTGTGACAGAGTATATATATATATAAATTTTTTAAACCTATTATTGGTAATGATGTAGTAATTGATTTACTGCTTTTAACAAGTAATTTGTTTCTTAGATGGCACCATTAAAAT
This sequence comes from Stegodyphus dumicola, assembly GCF_044657685.1. Lineage (NCBI taxonomy): Eukaryota > Metazoa > Arthropoda > Arachnida > Araneae > Eresidae > Stegodyphus > Stegodyphus dumicola. The sequence continues at coordinate 144,132,216 of NC_140777.1, forward strand.
GTTTATTTAGTATGAAAATAAATGCAAATACTTAAAATACGAGGGCTATCCAGAAAGTAGATTACGTTTTGGAATAAAAAAATAAACAAAGTATAGGAAACAAATTTTATTATATACAGATGAAAGCCACACTCAAATACTACTTTTCTACATAGTCACCATACAAATTAAGGCATTTATCGTAGCGATGTACGAGCTTGGAAATTCCTTCGTCGAAAAATTCGGCCGCCTGCGCCTTCAACCACTTCGTTACCTCTTCTTGCAGCTGTGCGTCGTCATCAAAACGCTGCATAGCCAGCCACTTCTTCATTGCTGGGAATAGGTGGAAGTCGCTCGGTGCCAGGTCGGGACTGTACGGCGGATGAGGAAACAACTCCCACTTAAAAGATTCAAGAACTTTACGAGTGACATTTGCCGTGTGGGGCCGGGCGTTGTCGTGAATCAACAAGATCTTAGAGCTCAACATTCCTCTGCGCTTGTTTTGAATTGCTCTTCTGAGTTTTTGGAGAGTTTGGCAATACCTTTGAGAGTTTATTGTAGTGCCTCTTTCCAGGAAGTCCACCAAAATTACACCTTTTCTGTCCCAAAAAACAGTCGCCATCATCTTCCTTGCCGACATTGTTTGCATGCATTTCTTGGGTTTTTGGGGAGAACTTGTGTGCCCCCACTGCATTGATTGCAATTTCGTTTCACAGTTCACATGTTTCACCCATGTTTCGTCACCAGTAACGATGCGATCGAGTAAAGAGTCACCATCCTTATGGTAAGCGTCCAAAAAGTTCAACGCTGCAGCCATTCGCTGATTTTTGTGGTCCTCTGTCAAGATTTTTGGAATCCATCTTGCACAAAACTTGTGGTAACCAAGCTTTTCGCTGATGATTTCGTGCAACAAACTTCGCGAAATTTGTGGAAAACTCAAAGAAAGTTCCGTTATTGTGAAATTTCGATTTTCACGGACTTTAGCATCGACTTTTTCGAGAAGTTCGGCGGTCACTATGCTGGGTCTCCCACTTCGATCTTCGTCGTGAACATTGGTTCGGCCATTTTGAAATCTTATGACCCACTGACGCACTCCACCTTCAGTGATAATGTTGTCCCCATACACTTCACAAAGCTGCCGATAGATTTCTATCGGTTTACAGTTTTTTGCAGTCAGAAACCTTATTACTGAGCGCACCTCGCAGCTCGCGGGATTTTCAATTAACGCAGACATTTCAAATCGTCACAGTATGTGAACGGAGCACAGCACGAACCTCTCACTAGCACGGCTAGATGCAGACTGAGCTGCGCAACGCTCTGACCCCAAGATGGCCGCGCTAGCCCCGCCCCTAGCGGACACAGACGGAAACGTAATCTACTTCCTGGATGGCCCTCGTAAATATAAAAAATGCATACATGAAAATAATTACATTATTTAATTTAATAATCTATTAAATTTTTAATTATGTTAAATTTAAATTCCTTCCAGTTTTACAAAACAAAAGCAGGAGAAGCCCTTAAAAAGGTCATTTTTATGAGTCGTTCATGTTACAAATGTCATACAGCATGGCCAAAAAATTGCCGACACTGTAACTGATAGATCTGCGGCATGCTTCAGCGAGAAAATATAGAACCTTTTGTAGTATGGTGTTCTGCATGTTGTTTAGAATTTTTAGCTTCAAAATCTCCCAGCATGATTCAGTTGTTTTCATTTTGTACTACCTGTGGAAACAAAAACACAAGAGTTTTGTCAATCCTGCAGTTGGTATTGATGCTAATGTTATTTACAGACATTGCTAAAAGAAATGATTAAAACAACAGCCAGATAAATAATTTATTAAAAACAGTAGATCACATGCTACATCATTACCCCCTCCCTTTTTTTTTAATTCTTCAATTCCACTTTGACCTTAGTGCTTATTTTTCTGTGAAAAATTTTCTAAATGTGTATAGTATTTTTGCTGTTTTATAAGTTGCTTTGCAATCTGATATTTATAAAATCATAATTTTTTGAAGAGTTAGGATCGATATCAAATTATTACAATAAATACAAATGCAAATAAAATTTTAAATTCAAGTAAATGGCATAAAACACATTTATAGGAAATTAAAATATCAGTAACTAATTTTTTTATTTTGAAACGTGGTTAGTAGTAGTAAAGAGGAGACACAGTTGTTTGACTCCTCATTGTGTTATAGTAAAATCTTAGCTAGTAGATTAAAAATTTTACATTATAAATGTCAATTATTATGTAGAATGGAACCCTTTTTAAAAATAGTGTATTGAGTTGGAAAGCTTTTTAAATGTGCAACATCTGAACCACCAAAAGCGTCAAAAGTAGCAACTTGAAAATTATGAAAATTATCTGTAAAACTTTTATTGCACTTTTCATAAAACTAACTCATAAAATTGAAGTTATAGAGCCCCTTAATAAGATATGTACACCTTACTATAATTTCACAAATTTTTCCAAAGTGCTGTATTCATTAATCACTAGAGGTATGCTTACAGTACTAGATGTTAACACATATGTATTGATTTATCTTTACCCATTAACCAGCTCGTTATTGTCAAAGCTGTGTGAAATAAGAGATTTGTTACACCATTATAAAGCTCCTGTACTATCAGCAGGCATACATTGCCATCAAAGTGTGATTTAGTGCTAATAATAAATAAGCATGATGTTGCAACAATCATAAGAATACCATGGTTTTATGTAAACTTGATTAATTCTCGGCTAGTTTAGTATTTGTAAAAAAGAAATATATATAATTTTCTCCCTAATTTAAAGAAGAAATGTTAATATTTGCAGCCTGTGTTTAGTGAGACAGAATGTAGTAGAGTATTTTTAGTTATGGCATCAAAAAAAGGTACATTGCATGATTTTATTTAAAAACAGAAAAAAAAAAAAAAAAAAATAGTGATGCAAGGTGAAAAATAATGGTAAGCAATTTAAGATTTTATATGTTGCATCTGTAATTTGCATCTGTTTGTGATCTAACTAGATAAAGAACAATGTTTATCTGTTCCTTTAAATTTCTGCCAGAATGATTAGCACTAGTTTGGGAATATCTGTCTCAGCTCTCAAGTTTGGTAGGGTTTCATAATAAAATAAGATGTTTTACTTTTCATGCTCATTGCCTACACAAAACATCTGCTTTTATGTCTTAAATGCACTTTTTTGTGTCTTATATAATTTTAAATATAGGTTTTGATATACAAATTAGTAAAAAATAGCTGTTTTTATAATTTTAAACCAGGAATATCTTCCTTCATTTGGTTTTTCTAACATGAATTTCATTTTTTAATACACTCAGCTGTCTGGAATTCAAAATTTCCCAAGCCTTCCAGCTAGTTGAAGTTTTGCATGTACTTTAATAACATAGAGTAAAACATTTTCAATTTTATGTGTTGTTTGGAATATGTCATTTAAATTGAAAAAAATGTTGTGGAGGAATAATGTACTGATGCATAGTGAGAAGGGGGAATTAGGGGAGGTAGAAGAAAAGATTTAACACTAAGGAAAAGTGTCAAATAGAACCGTTAAACAATTGAAACCGTATAAAAAAAATTATTTTATAAATTGGTAAAATTGTATAAATGTGATTTTTTTTGCATATTTTTATTCATTTTACTTTAAACCTTACTAAACTAATAAAATTTCATAAAAATACACGCTCTTGACATCATGGGATTAGACTTGAAGGAGGAACTTCTGAAAGAAAATCAGCGTATATTATAGGGAGTTTTACTTTGGAATTATAAAAAGTAGACATATAACAGAGGAAATCTACTTAGCTCTTTTCATTTCTGTGTTCTACTATACATATAGTTCAATTTGGTAAAAATGTTCATTACTTTTTATGGAAAGATCTAAAATATTGAAATCCTGGAATTTAGACTGTATACTCATAAATATCCTTCCCCCCATTTTTAGTAGTTTGATAAGTTATCGGTAATCAGTAATTTATAAAATCTATTAAAAGTGCAAAATGTACATTTTAAAATTGGATGGTTGTATTAGTTTTCAGTGGCATTACTAATTAAGAAGTTATGATATATTTTAAATTAACTCTTTGTGTGTTGTGAAAAGCATTCTATAAAATTTATCTGCGTCCTCCTCTGAAATGATAAAAATCAGTAACTGTCAAACAGTTTTTTTTTTTTTTTTTTTAATGTATAAATAATATGAAACAATTGTTGACATTTTCTAATGAGTTATGGAAATATTTGTACAAACAAGGTTGTGAAAAAAATCGCTTCCATTCAATTACTGCAAATCAAATGCAGTTTTGTAATTGTGTCAATTAGAAACAATGACAGCTTAATGAGTTTGATTTATAGGTTAAATTAGTTTGTGATAAACTTTAGAGTGTATTTTATTTATTGTATTCAGAGAATTGATTTAAATGAAATTTAAATTTTAGGCTTTAATTTAATAATTGTTAAAGTTTATGATACATATGAAATTTTAAAAAAAAATGTAGTAGCTGTAGTTCATTATAAAAAATTTCGTTACTATTTTTTATTTGTATATTGAGAAATAATTTTAAATAAAAATTATTTTAATTTAATATAACTTGATTTTATATTCAGAACTAGTTTATCTTCATAGAATTTAATTTATATTATTAATTTTACTTAATTGTAAGTTCTGTATTTGTGTGAAGTTGTTTTGCGTGTAACAAGTTTTTGTTTCCACTGTCAGATCCAGAAGCCACGAGAGGAGAAATTCATCCAAAGCAAAAAATCATTCTCCTTCACCAAAAAAAGAAGCAAAAGGGTAAATGTCAAATATTTAATAATTACTGCAGTATTATGGTCAGTCATTTGTTCAAAAACTACTAGTAAATTTGTCCTTTTAGTGAATAGATTGTCAGATATTTTGATGTGATTGTACAGACAGTTTGTTAAGAATTCTTTCAAACTAAACACATGAAGTAAGTAGTTAATGTTCTATTATTCAGTACTTCAAAGGTGTTAAGTCTATTTATAAGTTTCAAGACTGTCAGGCAACTTATCATTCCATATACCTTCTAACTAAAAGTATCATCTCAGAAAGAAGGTTTAAACTAAGAACTCTGTATTGATACATTAAGCTTATGGTTACACAGCCTTAAAAAATCTACAGAAATGCAGCACCACTTTTTGCTTTTAATTCAGAACATGTGTTCAATATGCTGATCCGGATTATAAATCAACATTCCTTAGTAAACCTTTGCTGGGTCCCTGTATTCATGAACCAAGAGGCAACTTCTCCAGCAGCAGAGGGAAAGTCACCCATGCTGCCAAAAATTTTGTCTGAATTCAAGACTGTGCTTATTTGTACTTTAACTAACTTGCATTCTAACAGAAGCTGACAAAAAGTACTGTTAAACTAATAACAAAGTTAACTAACATAAAACCTTATCAAGTGACTATTTTTGTAAATCTGTTATTTACATGTCACTTGAAAAACTGATAGGTATTAAAAACCCTGTGTTCATTATTTGAATGGATTCAATCCACTTTTTCTTTCTTTTTTTTTTTTTTTTAAACTTTTAAAAACCAATTACCTGCATAACTTTTCTGCTTTGCATTCAATTTCAAGTCGTTTTATTTAAATTTCTTTTGATACAGTCAAACCCCATTAAACTACCATAATGCTGAGATGACATCCATGGTTAACAAAAGAAAGAAACAGTTGATCTTATGATTAATGGGAAAATACTATTAAAAATTTTCATCTATTTTCGAGCAGTTTAACACTAGAAGCGCCAGAGCAGTCATTTTGACTGCTTTCGTCATTTGACCTTGGATTCCTTAAAAACCCTTTATCTTAAGAAGTCACAAATTTTGGTATTTTCCTAAAATATGTCAAAAATTATTGGTACCAAATATAAATCGAATGAAATTAAAATTAACAGAGATATTATTAGTTATACCTAAAAGCGCCACGGACAGTCATAATGACTGCTAGTAATACTGGGTAGATTTATATGGTATTCTCGCTCAGAAAATATTTTTATTGGAAAAACATCTGGTGTACATATACATTCCTTTCATTCACTGATTATTTACAGAAGGAATTACATTATTTTACAGAAGAATTACATTATTTTCCGAGAAACAATGTCTCGCAGTCATTTTCGAGACATTATGAAATATCTAAGATTTGACTTGAAGTCAACTAGGACTCAGCATTTAGAAAGTGATAAGTTTGACCTTTTTTCCAATATTTGGAATAAGTTTATACAGAACTGTGTAATTTCCTATAAACCAGGAGAAAATCTAGTTGTGTCTTTGTTTGTCAATCGGCCCAGTAGATCGGGAGATATAGGACTGTCTCAAATTTTTTTTTTTTTTTTTTTTTTTTTTTTTTTTTTGAGAAGTGTACAAGAATGTAAAGAAATACTCGATCTTTCACCGGTGTATTTGGTGAATGTTGACATTCTCTGGTGAAAGTCGACATTCTCCAGTTTCGGTCTTTCATGGTAACATATATAAATGTTTCGGTCTTTCATGGTAACATATATAACTGTTTTTGTCACTTATATAGTTATATAGTTGACATTATATATCCATTATATAGTTGACATGAAAAAAATTATTTAAGGTTATTATTGCAGGTTTTTTTTTCAGCTTTACTTTTTACTTCCTTGTTAGAAGTAAAAAGAAAGTATTGTGATCCTGAAAAATTTCGGGTATCATATTTAAACGAAAATATCCGTTTTAACCGCTATTGAATGTAATTTAACGATGTTTTTGTGTGATATTTGTACATAAGGACAGAACACAGGATTCTTTTCCCCAAACAAAATTATGAAACTTATTTAAAATGAATTCTGAAGAGATTTTTTCGTGGCGTCTGTGCAGTATGTATGCATGTATCTCGCATAACTCAAAAACTAGTAGCCTCAGAACATTGAAATTTTATATATAGGACTGCTCTAACATGCAGATGTGCACTTCCTATTTTGGTTGCAATCAGCCTCACCAGAAGTATATATATCCACTTTGTTACTCAGCTCAGTGATCTCAGTTTCTTTTTTCTTATATGCTTATAAATTGGGCATTTTTTGCTTTAAAAGTGATTGAATTATGTTATTCTTATCTTCCGGTTAAGGTTTTTATGCCTTTAGTAAATCTGCATGCAGTATTTGTAGAATTATCAACAATTTAAAATTTGTTTAATTGCGGCTAAGCCTAATTATTTTTACCTTAGGAGCCATATTTGTTTATATTTGAAACTTAACAGAATAGTGTATTTGTTGCCAATCTAGAGAAACTAAGCTTTGCAACAACAAAGATAATGCCTTCTTTTATTATTGCAAATGAAATCATGCTTAATCCATTCTGGAATTTATTCGAGGAAATAAGTGGTTAAAATTTACTTTGTAATTTTTAATATAGATATTTTGAGCTTTTATATATTTTTACCTTGTCACGAAGTGAGAACTGAACTAATTGAATGAAAAAACTGTTTCTTTTTTTTTTTTTTTTTTTTTTTTTGTTTGTTTGTTCGTTAGTTTCATTTCTTTTATACATCATTTTAGATTTATTATAGTATTTGAGTACAATATGTGGCAATGATTAGATAATTCTTTAGATGATATAAATTTTGTGCATTCTGACTTATGAATGAGATGTAACGCTATTAAGTGAATCTAGTGCCAGAGTGTTGCTATGGTAAACAAAGCATGCATTTATTCTATTGTGGTTTATGCACTATCGATGAAGTAGATTTAATTCAATCCAATAAGTTTAAATGAAATGCAAGAAAAAAATGTGTATAATTTAATATTTTGTACAAGGAAGTCATATTATGTACGCATCATATTTTTCATATTTGTATTATAATTTAATTCTTTTGCTTTGTGATAAATTAGAATACCTTATTTAATGCCGAGATTTCATCTTTTTATTCTTCAGCAATGATTGTTTTGAAGAACCAGGGAAACCTGCTCGTTTACACAGGTACGTATGTTGTCTGAGTATTCATGAGATTATTTTTCATTGTTTTGTTGATAGTAATTAATTTAAACACTGTGAAGTATTTAACTAAATATATATTGTAATTGCATATATTTCCCAATATCCTTTTTTCATGCTTTTCTGTTAGCTAGTCAAAAGGAAAAGTTTATAGTTTTACTAAAAAGTGTACAGACACTTGATTATTAAGTATGTTATTAAAAATTATATCTCTATTACCTTTGGTTTTTAATTTAAAAAAAAAAAAGCTTTACAAGCATTGGAAATTTATGGCCACAATAAAAAATTCATAGAAAGTTCATAGGTGTAAAAGAAATTATTAAAAAGTTTGTAGACTGGGTGTAAGAAACATCAAAAAGCAAACCATGTATTTTTCATTTTAATTTCTCATGATGGTTTTTTTTTTTTTTTTTTTTTTTTTTTTTTTTTTTTTTAATCATTTCACTAGTGCATTTAATTTCTCAGAGAAGAATTCTTCTTTTTTATTTTAAAATTGTTATGGATATAATCACACAATATTTTTTATGCTAATAGTATGGTATATTTGAAACTTAACAGAATAGTGTATTTGTTGCCAATCTAGAGAAACTAAGCTTTGCAACAACAAAGATAATGCCTTCTTTTATTATTGCAAATGAAATCATGCTTAATCCATTCTGGAATTTATTCGAGGAAATAAGTGGTTAAAATTTACTTTGTAATTTTTAATATAGATATTTTGAGCAAATGTATAGCCTCATCTCCAGGTCCGTGATATTAACCAATATTCACTGGTGAATTCAGTGAGCTATGCATGTATAAATAAGGATGTAGGCAGTCATGTATATGCTTTTATAGAGTTTCTAGTTACAGTGCAGTTAAATGAACTGCCTAGTATGTTGCAAAACTTATTAGCTATAATTGCTCTCAGCAGTTTTATTTTACCAAACATTTTATGTTGAATTGTGTCTTTTCTTATGATGCCTAAATAAACCTTTAGTTTTGGTCCAATGAAACCTCTGAAATTATTTATCTCATATCAGCAGAGCATTGTTGTTCTTCCAAGAAGCAAGCTGTTTAAGTAGGGCACGCAAATAGTCAGCAAAGCAAATGGGGGAAAAGCTGACGAATCTGAAGTTGCAGTGGATCAAATCCCTAGTAGGAAACACCTGGCAACCACAAAGAAAAATTGTGAAGTGTCGATGAAACAGCATCTCAATGAAATGAAAAAACTTATTCCAGATTTACGACTATCCTGGTGCAGAAGTAAGTGATATGGATACAATAGTTTATAATCTGGTGTCTCTTCCACCAGAGTTTGAAAGTGCTAAGGTTACATTAGAAAATTAACCAAGTGTGAATTTAGCCCTGGAATTTGTTAGTACACAACTTGTAGATGCAAAAAATCTTTATACTGATTCAAAAGTTAGCGATACTAAACATGTAGCAAAGGATAATGATGGATTTTCCACAAGTCAAAAAGAACTTATCCTCTTTCACTGTAAAAATAAAAGACATATTATAGGAAAGTGCAAGAAGAAAATTCTGTGTTTTCAGTGTGGGAAACCTAGTCATGTGAAATGTTTTTGTAAACTGAAGTCGAATGTTATGCAGGAAAAATCACCAGCAGTTTCTTTTACTGTAGGTGATTTAATGTCAAGAAGCTTTATTATTGACTCAAGAAATTTCTCACGTGTTCGTGTAAGGAATGGTTTTCCTCATTCACTCCCAAGTCAAGGAATGTGAAATGTGCCTTGCATTCATCTACTTTAAATGTGAAAGGTATGGGTCATATGCAGAAATTCCAGTAGTGTTCAAATAACTCTACAAAATGGGCTTTTTGTACCAGATTTGAACGGTGAATTACTTTCATTGTGATTTTTAAGGATCAAAAAGTGTTTATTGTTAATAAAAGCAATATCTTTTAGCTATGGTGATAATCGGGGCCAATATATTAGTTTAATAATTGTAGCCAATATATTAGTGATTTTATGCCTTATTATGAAATATCATTACTAAGAAAAGAGAGTGATAGTAAGTTGTGACATAGTAGATTGGATCTTTGTTCCAATTCTGTACTCGAGAAATTGGGGCTTCCAAACTCGGAACTGTTCTGCAAAGTTTGTACTTATGCCAGGCGGTGTGCTATACTTTTGGGAAAGGAGCCAAGGGGCAGAGAAATAAATCCGATGGTTACAATATTCACAGGTGTATTCAATTAAATTATACCAACTACACAAACGGGTGAGAATTACTTTATGACCATTATTGAGGATTACTCATGCTTTACTGAAGTTCATTTGGTGAAAAAAAATTGATTTGGTAGACAAGATGAAAACGTGTTAAAAAAAGAAAAATTAGTGTAATAATGCAAGGAATTAGTAGAACTTGCTTCTAAATGTGTTCCAGTTCCTTCATATTCTTTATCATTAAATGGTGTTGCAGATCAAGCTAACTGCACCCTACTGCAAAAAGGGTGGGCTTTGATTTTTTAATCAGCTTCCAAAGTATCTTTGAAGAGTTACCGTATTAAATGCAGCCTGTTTTCATAATAGAATTTGTAATAGCTCCGTTGAGAACTAACTATATGCCATACAGCTTAAAACATGGTAAAATTCCTAATTTGAAAAAATATTTGCATATTTGGTTGTGATGCCTATATGTAGATACCTGCCTGTCATCAAAGAAAATTAGACGCTAAGTCAAAGAAAATGATATTTGTTGGATATTCTGCCTAGTGGTATTGCTTGAAGGATCCAGTGATAAAGTGCATTGTAGCATTCGGAAATGTTAAATTTAATGAAGAAAAATTGTCCTGAATCCGAAGATTGTGACATAGAAGATACAGAGGAAAGTATTACCAAAAGCAATATGGATATGTCACGTAACGAGAAAATTTCTTGAAGACTGTCAAGAAAGAGGAAGCTGCTAATTAGATAACCTGAGTCAGAAGTGTACAAAGCCATGATTGCTAATCTAGAAACATTGTCTTATGAAGCTATATCGCTTTTACTAGAATAGGAACAAACACTATGGAAGAAGGCCATGGATGAAGAAAGGAAGTGATGTTTAGGTTCATGAAGAATAACCACCTGGAAAAAGATCAACTTTATGTAAACGGTTTTTTCGGGGGGGGGGGGGGAATACGAGAGGGTGAGTGTAAAGCTCGATTGGTGGATCATGATTTCATGCAGTAAGAAGCTATTGACTACAATAATACTTATTCATCTGTCATTAGTATGCCTGCTGTATGTTTAGTTCTGGTGATTATTGTAGAACAGAATTTAAATGTGTTTGTTGTAGATGTCAAAACATTATGAAACAACATTTTATGTCAAAACAGCATTATGTCTTAAATCAGGATTTAAAAAAACCTTATTATATGCATCAACTAAAATGTTATGACCACAGTGATAGAAAGTGTTAACTTAAAAAGGATTTATATGAATTGAAACAGTCACCTTGACAGCGGTATAAAAAATTTCCCATTCCCATTTTTGTAGTAAAATTAGTTTTTAGCAATTAAAAACAGCCTTGCATTTTTAGTTGCTAAAAGAGTGGTTCAAAGGCAATTGTTGCACTTTATGTGGACGACTTACTAATTGCTGGATCAAATTGTGAACTTGATATAACTAAAAAATTTGAAATATCTAAATTTGGAACAGTTTCTGAATTTTTAGGAATGCAAATAAAATTTACACAAAATGAATTATTTTTAGATCAAGTCTTACATCTTGCAGTTGTTGAAAAAGTTTAACATGTTGGACTGCAAAGTCAGTTCTACTCCGATGGAACCTAAATCTAGGCTAGCTGATTTTTAAAAAATATTCTAAATGTGAAGAAACCTTATCAAAAACTAATTGGTTTCCAATTGTGTCTACCTTACATGACTAGACCAGACATTTTATGTGCTGATATTGCAAGAAACTCGTACTGAATCTACATGATATGTTGTTAAGCAAATTCTTTTCTATCTTAAAGGAACAGCTAAAGTGAAATTAGTATATTCAACATGCAGTAAGATTCCTTATTTGTCTGCGTATGGAGATAGAGATTGTAAGGCAAATCCTAATGATAGAATATCAATTTCTAGTTATGTTGTCATGTTAAATGATTGTCCTTTACTATGCTGGTGTAGAAAACACAGTTGTTTAGTTTTATCCTCAACAGAAGCTAAAATGATTAACTAAGCAAAAGGTGTTCAAAATTTATTATGGTTGAAATCAATAGTTGGTGATATTAATAGTATCATTGTGTTTGAGGATAATCAATCATGTATCAAGTGCATACCTAACAAAAAGGATTCAGGTAGGTTGAAACGTATGGGTATTAAATTCATGAGTGTGTAAATACACAGAGCAAAATTGAGTTTATCTGTTTACATGCACAAATTGCTGACATGTTAATAAATCTAAGTATAAATTGAATGAATATTTACTTTTTTATGGTTTAAAGTTAATGTGGTCTTTGAATGTGCAATTAAGGATGGGTGTTGTGAATATAATCACACATTGAGTATTTTCTATGCTAGTAGTATGATTTAATGTTTTAAAGTTATATGTAAAGCATGTATAATTCACCTCTAGATCTGTATTAACTAATATTCACTGGTGGATTGAGCTATGCACATATAAACAAGGATGCAGTTAGTCTTGTTTATTCTTTTATAGAGTGTCTAGTTGCGGGGCAGTTAAGTGAACTGTGTACTATTTTGCGAATAAGCTTAGTAGCTATAATTGCTGTCAGCAGTTTTACTGTGCCAAATCTTTTATGTTAAATTGTAGCTTTTCCTATGATACCTAAAATAAACCTTTATTTTCAGTCCAATAGAACTTCTGAAGTTATTTATCTCACAAAACTCTAATTATTTTCTTCTCTCATCGCATCACCCTCATGTAAAATACAGATACTGCAGAGGACTTCTTCAAAATTTGAAATCGAAGAAAATTATTCAAAATAAATATAATGGGAGGATGGAATACTTAGAATCTTGTGGTAGTTGCCTTAGCAGAAGTGTGCAATTAAATACACATTTGTATGATCATCAAGAATTTCTTTCATAAATTTTCCCCTTTATTTATTAATATTGTCATGCAGTTTTGCTATTAATTATTCATTATATTTTCTTTTTGTTGTTTTTTTCTTGCTAAATGTAATAAATTATCAACGACTGTTTGCCAACCCAGAGAACATTACTGTAACCTATACTAACACTTGAAATTTCTTGATTACAGAAGAAGCTTGTTTTCAGGCATGCTTCATTGCTTATAATTAGAATCAAAGTGCTGCATCCAAATTTCATCCATGGTCTCTTATCTATGCAAACTTTTTTGTGGACCCTGTTAAAAGTTTTCAGAAGGAGTCTGAAATAGTTATATTGTTTGTTTTCTGTAAACATCCATTGGTTTGAGACTTCTGTCATCATGATATAAATATATATTAATTGTTTCTTCTCTTACCAAATGAATAACAGCCAGTTTCTGCAACATGCCAAATAGTCACTTGTCTGTCTAACATTTTGTTGCCTCCCCCCTCATCCTCCCAACACACATTTTAGCTATTTTCTCTGGTATTGATGGAAATGGATGACCAGAATGTGGATGTTCTTCATGGAAATTTTAATGGGGCTAAATTATGCTGCCTATTTGATAACTGTGGAATAAGTTGGGACACTATTTACTAGTGTTTTACACAAATGGCTTTTAAACTTTCTGTGTCAACTGCTTCAAACATAAATGTTTTATCATAATTCAAACTCCATCAATATTTAGAATTTGAATTGATTTGATTCTGGTTATTTTTAAAAAGCAATAAATATTAAAATTTGTGATTAAGTCATAAATAATTCACTCCCCTTTCAACCAATTTTTTTACTACCTTCGTAAGTATTATTGGAACATTATCTACAGCTGATGCAACATTGCTGGTATTGAAAAAGTATTTTGATAATGCGGTCTGTCCCGCAGCAAGTTTAAGAACAAGTTAAGATATGAAAAAATTCAGAATTATAATTTTTACCATTCAATGGAAATGATCACTGACATTTGATGTCTTTACAGCATATTTTTGTACTCAATGCAATGCGGGACATGCTTATGGTAAAACAGGTTTTAACGATGAATTTGTATAACTAGAAGTTGTTAAACTAATTAATAATAATGCTATAATTTTTGTAGTAAAATTCATTTTAAAACCTAAAGCCAATTTACATAAACAAACATTAATTTTTAAATCGTCTTTTTAATTGTGTTACATTTACTGTGAATTAATATAAATTATAACTTCTTTATTTTCAATCCCAATACTTGGAACAGAAATCCAGACTTAACTCCTGAAGAGCGAGATATGAGAACAGTCTTTTGTATGCAGTTATCTCAACGTGTTAGAGCTCGAGATCTTGAAGAGTTTTTCTCACCTGTTGGAAAGGCAAGTTCATTCTTAAACGCTATTGATTTATATGTATATTGCAATTTGGAAATTATCTGCAGTATGTGATATGCTGTATGTGATAGATTTTAACTTTTTTGTTTTAGGTTCAAGACGTTAGAATTATAATGGATAATAAAACAAGACGATCTAAAGGAATTGCCTATGTTGAATTTCAAGACACATTTTCTGTGTCTCTGGTATGTATATTTTTTAATCTGTAGTTTTCCATTTTATTTTGTATTTGCTTAAGCTTTTGTGTACTCATTTTACTTCTTTAAAATTGAGAGGGGAAAATTAAATGATGCACTTTATTGTATTTAATACTGTTCTTTTAAATTTCAAGTACAGTAACCTTCCTTATTTTTTCTTAAGACAAACGCTTGATTAACATGAACAAAATTTTGATCTGGACAGTGATGTATATATTTTACAGGAAGATTTATCGGTTAGCATGAATTACAAACTGTTTTTCAGTATTTTGCATCACTAAGTTTTATCATAACATGCAATTTTGTTGATTTTCGTACTTTCATCTCTACAAGGGCAGTATTCAGAAATGTAGTGTGACTAATATTAAATCTTGAATAATTTTGAACTAATCAGGTAAAATTATGTACCTGTCTTTGTCTTACAGTGATCACCAGGATGAGCTAGTATCTTCTATTCTACCTAAAACTCAGTAGGACACAGCATACTAAATGGATAATTCCAATTAAAATTTAAATGGGTTGCATTTATAATAAAATATTTGCATAGATTTACTGAACTGTGATTTAGTTATATGAATTTTCAGCACTCTGAAGAAATACAGTTGCCGAAAAGTATGAAACTGCCAAATCTATCTTATCAACAATACTTAAAGGTTCTGAAAAAATTTAATGCTGCTGCATCAGGTTCTGGGAACAAATCTAAGCGACTTTGCAGTGCTAAGTATAATGATGTCAAAACTTTACTTCTAAATTGGTTCAATCATACGCACACTTCCAACATACCTTTAAGTGGACCTATAATTCAGTCAAAAGCAAATGAGATTGCAAGAAAATTTAGACATTCAAATTTCATTTGTTCTGCAGGTTGGCTATACCAAAAGAGACACTTGATTTCATCATTAGGGATTTGTCATGAAGCATATAAATTGATGAAGAAGGAACAAACAACTAAATGAATTTGACCAAGTAAGAGAAAAGTATGCTTTGTGTAATACCTACAAAATGTATGAAACTGCACTTTTTACTATCTTTTCACAAATCGTAACCCTGGGGATAAAAGGTAACAAGTGTTATGTTAGAGCATGCACTAAACAATGTTTAATGATTCTGATGTGTAATATTTAACTGTTCTTATGTGTAATTAGCACCATACTTGGCTGATCAGTAAGTGCAAGAAACCATGTTGTTTTAAAAACATGATTACTTTAACTTCATCTATTTGTACCATAAGAAATCTAGGATCTACAACTCATTTCATAATTGACTTCATCATTTTAACAGTTGAATGATGACTCAGAATAGGCATGTTCTTATGACACTGGGCAGATGTACAGCCCATAATATATATGACTGAACACGTAAAGGTTCACTCTCCCAAATGCAACAAATCATCTTCAGTCTTTGGATCAAAGCATTATCACATTTATGGACATCTTATTGCAAGTAACTTGTGAGAGCTGCAATTTGTACTGCTGAAAAGGAGCTGGAAATGCCAACTTGAAATATGCTTGATGCAGTAAGAGCTATCGCAGCACCTTGGAAATTCATGTTCTCACAACACGTACAGAACTGTTTTAGAAAAACCTGCAGCTATAAAGATATGAAAAATGTGCAGTGCCCGTTGCCGGTACTCGAACCCTGTATCTCTTGAATACACTTCAGTTATGCTTGCAATTACACCACGAAGGCATGCAGAAAGGGAAAAGTACCTTATAAGATAGTGATAACAGTACCATTTCGGTTGATAAATAGAATAGTGTACCAGATGTTGCAAACAGCAATTTGTGTTTGAGGGGCAAGAAATGTCATCAGAAGAAAGTGAGGAAAGTACTATCATTCTGCCCACCCGTCAGGAAATGTTATATGCCTTGAACACTGTAGAATGTTTTGCTGCAACATGCAAATTAACTGGTAGATTTACATTGAGCCATCAGTACAATTGGCGATTAAGTTACCAGGCATTTTTCAGTCTCATTTGCAGCAGTCCAACAGGAATTTTTCACCAAAAATTTATCTGTGTGTGCATTTTTTCAAGTAACAGTACAATAATTCCCGTATTAATGAAGGTCTATTGTATATGTTAATTACCCTAATTTGAAATTTACCCTACATGTAATAATGAGGTATTATTCAGGCCCACCAGTGGCTGAGGAATCAAATTGTTAAATGCTGGAATCTCGACCTGGGCTCAAATCCTCGTGAATGAGCTGGCTGTGCGGCAGTTTTTGTGGTTTTTCTGATACATAACATGAATGTAAATCATTTCTCCTTAGAAAGCCACCTTAGAAGGCATCTTTTCCCTTAGGCAAATAGCAATCAACTGCTTAACTACGGTTTAAAGAATCCACTTCAAATCATTTGGTTGTTTAATTCTGAAGATTCTTATTACTAGCAGAACATAAAAGTAAATTAAAAAAGATTTTAAAAAGAAAGAAAATTTTCATTACTCTAATTTGGGAATTGAGTTCAAAATTATATGAATAAATCAAAACATTCAAAATCGTATGTTAAAAAAAGTGGTACAGGTGTGTGCTAAATTTATTTTAAATAAGTCAAATTAGTCAGTCAGATGCTAAGAATTTTTAAAACTAATTGACTTATAAAGTTCCACTTTAAAATGTATCTTCTTGTAATTCATTTTACTGCATTGATTATATTAAACATTTCCCCGGCATCCTTTCTTTCATAACTGTCACCACATAATGTTATGTACTTTAGTAGGAAATTATGAGTACCTGTTATCTTTCTCTTTTTCCATATTTTTAAATTCACAATCATTAATAATCTTTGCCCTAGGCCTTTTACTTCAGTACATTACTAAATAACCTGATTCTACTTTTGATAAGTATAATTTAGATTATATTTTTATGAAAACTATCATTTATCCTCTCTGTGATTTATGGTATAACTTTTGTCAGTGATCTGGGGTCTCAGATATGCCTTCCCTTTTCCTTCCTGTTTGTAATTCTTCTGCAGTAAATTGAAACTAAAGCAGGCAGATATAGATATGCAATACTTATTTAAAATACTTGATATTCCTCCAGCTGATATGGCCTGAACATCAGTAGAATGTTTCTCCAATCCATATAATTTTATTTAGAAAATTTTGTAATTGTTTTAAAAATTGAGCACAAGACGCTAGACTACCATACGACAAAAATTGACCAAGATATTCGATTTCAAAATGTGCAATTTCTGTCATAAGTTTCAGTTTGCATAGAGGTGCTATTAATAAATACATTAGAATAGTTCTAAGATATGAATGCCATTCAATGAAATCCTTTTGCAACTAAAATTTTAATTTATAATTTTATTGCATTTGTTATGGGAAAAGAATTTTTATGCAAGTAATTTATAAGTTTACAAAGTCTAAAATTATGTTATTAATATTCTCAAAGTTTTATTACTTTAGAAAGATAATCATGAAAAATTCATTAAAATATAAATATTTTTTATTTTTAATTAATCCAAATAATGTTATGAGTTAGATGTGTGCCAGTATTGAAGCCTGCTATTTTCTGTGAATAACATCTCCATTTAAAAAAACATTATATACATCACTATTTTTCCCAATAATGTGCGTACAAATGCATAATTTTCTAACATCAGAAATTGTTTTATTTTTAGTTACAGATATATGCAAATATTTTGCTCTTCAATATGTGTACAGTTCTTGAATAATATCCCAATTTTACGTCAATTATATTGCCAATTTTTATTGTGCTGAAGTCAAACATTTTATTTTTTATGGCAAGTACAAAAGTTTTTTTAAATATAAGGACTAGAGGAATATATAAAAAGTTAGTTCTCATAATTTTACCAGACGGATTTCTTTAAATTTAAAAATGCCAAAATATGAATATTTGCATGGTTTAAAACATTTTTATAACATTTAAAAGTATATCTGTCATCATTGATTGTGAAAATAAAAGCTGAGTAAGGACTTACATGACATACATATAATAAAAATTTTAACAACAATGAGGGAGAAGAGAGAGGAGGTAGAACATGATGCACCTGGTGTGTAAAGACGTAACAGCAGTCATAGTCAGTTTATACTTATGTATTCTTAACAGATTGGGCAAATTTTAATGAATAATTAGTGTACAATTTTGTAGGGGAAAGTAAGGATTATAATTTTTTATTTTTCATATATAAATTACATAGTGTGTATTTGTACTATTTTATTTATATTGCATCAAAATTAAACATCAAATCCCCCTTGCAAAACATATTTAGAGAAGTAATACATATGATTTTTTTAAAAATAAAATGATGTAATGAGTTTAATCATATGACTGATGCATTGAGTTATTAGAATCTTCATTTATTTCCCCATATGGTGCTGTCATATTTCTTTTTGGTAAAAGCAGTTTAAATTTTTATTTAGTTGCTTGTAATTATTTTTTAATTCATTGGAGAATTTTTCTATTTATAAAACTGTAAAAGAATTTGAAAAAAGAAATTGTTTGTTATTAAATTAATCTGGAAAGGGAGATTTTCTTGCTTTTTTAATGTAATATTCATAGCTGTAATTAAAATAATAATCAAATAATTGATAAATAGCTTTTGGGTTATTTTAGAATCTATAAAGCATATTTGCATTTTTAAACATGAGGGTTTTAACTAAAAGTACCTGAAGTATAATCAGAAATAAGACTAAGCTCTTTATTAATCTAGTATTTTCAAGATGAATTTGTTTATAAAAGTGTGATGTTTAACCTTTTGGTCATAACTGCAATTTTGTAATATTTTTATAATATGTAATTAAATTTTAGGTATTAATTTTCTATGATTAATCACTTCTAGGCAATGAGTCTTTCTGGAAAAAAATTACTAGGTGTGCCTATCATAGTTCAGCTTACACAAGCAGAGAAGAACAGAGCTGCTGCTAGTGCCATGAATGCTCAACGAGGCAATGTTGGACCAATGAGACTGTATATAGGATCATTACATTTCAACATTACTGAGGAAATGCTGAAAGGAATTTTTGAACCATTTGGAAAAGTAAGTTTTCTATAACCTGAAAAAGATGGATGTGTACATTTTTGTTTCTAGAACTTTAGCTAAATAGCCGGCATCCTGTGTCTTATTATTATATAAACTTAATTGTATTGTTTTTAATACTGTTGTGGGTTGAGAGGTATAAGTTAAATAAAAGTGAATATGGTATGTTTAACTCTTGATTAGCTGGATCTTTTCTGTAAAAAGTTAAGCTTTTTCATTCTGAATGGCGGGACTATCATTATTGCAAGCCATCAGAATAAAGTAAAATTTCCAAGAGAAATATAAAAAGGAAAAGAAAATGCTTGGAATAACAGCATTTACAGTGGATAATATCACGGTATTAAGGAATTGCTTTTTATCTGCAGCAGTACATAATTTGGAATATAAGCTCTGTTTAATCTTCTGTTTCCCATTGATATTCAACAAAATACTATAAACTAATATGTATAAATGAAAACTGTGTTCTCTCTGTTTTGACGTGTGTTGTTCTTGTTTTGAAGGCTGATTTAATTAACAAAGGCTGATTTATGTAACAAAGTAAGCATCATTTACAGTATTACTTTGCTTACTTGGTTGTCTACTGTAATTTAATTTATAAGGCAAAACTGTGCTAACAGCATTTTAGAATAAATTATAAGAATAGGTATAAGAAAAAGGATATTTTTAAAAATTTGGTGTAATCAACTAATTGTACCAGATTTTTAGAGAAATAATTTATTTATTGGTTTGTTTACTTTTTTCTAAATTTAAGCATTTTATCTTTTTAGATTGACCGGATTGAACTTATTAAAGACACAGAAACTGGAAGATCGAAAGGGTACGGGTTTGTTACAGTAAGTGCATTTTTTTGTTATTTTTATTTAAATAAAATAGCGGTTTATTAGTCAGTTTTAAAAGTTGATTTTGTACGAAAAATAGGGGAAAAAACATGTTTGGGAGAGGATCAGAAATGAAATGGATTATTATAATCTATTTCACTTCCCAAATCTAATATTTTTACATATTTAGTATATATTGCTGCTAGAATTAAATGATTCCTGATTGCTATACTTCCCATTTTTATGCAAGTTTAACACTTTTAAAAACATTTAAAGTGTGAATTTGCATGCATACTTGCAGAAAGTTTTGTTTTGTGTTGCTACGTTTAAAGAGTTTTTGAATAAAACATGAGGAAGATGTATTGCAAACATATATAAATGTATTAAGTATGCTTCCAAAATTTTCATAAGAAACTTATTAAAATCCTTGAAAAATATTTTATGAAGCTTATGTGTTGAAAATTCTTAAATGTTACGAGGAAAGGATTTGAAGGGGAAAATTACTATTTAAAAAATAATAAAAGGGATAGCCACTTGGCCCTTCCCCTTTGATTATAAAATAATAGTTTTGATATAAAATTACCTGGGTAACTTTTTTAGCAGTTAAGCATTTCAATTAATAGGAATAGTTGCAACCAAAAATTTCATTTTCTTTGCTAATAACATTGGTAACATCTCTTGAATTTTGCTTCTAGTGTTCTAATTGGCACTGCAGATCCAGGTTTGCAACTATATATTTTAAAGTTTCCCCCCCCCTTTTTCTTGGTCAGTAGTTTGTTGTAGTTTTTTTTTTTTTTTTTTAAATTATATTCTTCATATGCCGTTTCCCAGGTGTATAAATTTTAGATCATGCTTCAGTAGCATAGATGTGATTCCTTTTAAATGGGGCAACACCGGGATGCCCAGTCACTAAGACCAGTGAGTCCCCATCAAAAAATTAATGCTCTTGAGTATATTTCTGCAAACTGAGTATTTACTTTGAAGTTGTGATTCCCCCCCCCTTGAGGCTAAACATAAACTAAATATCTCAGGGGCATAATTCGAGCTGGTTTACACTTAAGTAAGTAGATAAAGAAGGCAGATCAGAGGAAATATGAGAATAATTAAGGCATGTATTGGAGAGAATATATGGGAATACTGTACAAGCACCAGAAATACCAGATACAAAAATATAAAATACACAGTAATACAACTAAGAGAAATGTAAATATGTTCAAATAATACATGAATACTACATTACTAATATACAGTAAACATAATTAATCGTGCCTGCTTTGAATAACTTTCGTATTAAAAAGGCTTTTCAAAATACTGATTGTAACAAATACTTTATGTATTAACTCATCAATGCTTTGAATTTCTTCATTCACTTTAGTTCAAGTAACATTGAATATGGAGAATTCAGAAAAAAATTTTGCAACTTCATTGAATATTTTAAATATGTCATTGCAAGGCACTAAACATACTTTCAGAGCTGGAAGGAAAGCTTTGTAGCATGGGTAGTGTCATTTCTTCTTAGATTGTTTGGAATCTCCTTCTTCTAGTAGCTTACCTTTAAATCTTTCATGATGGCATGCTACTGAACTGAAAAACCCTTTGGAGATGGGTATGTCGTATATGTATACATCAATCCCAAATGTTAGTAGCAGCCAAGTGATACACTGGTGCATTGCTGCTTGCATTTATCTACCAGGCAGGTGTATCATATATGCACTTTCAAACATACATGTTCTTTTAGAATTTTTTTTAATCACTAGATGGCTCTTCATGTCTGCTACAGGTAGCTTATTTGAACCCATACGTTGTTGACGTTGTGTCCGTAAAGTGCTTTCTAATTTTGGTGGTTCGTTTAGATGTACCAGTCTGAGCTATAAAGTAAACAAAACACAGCTGAGGCTTCACGTGATATAAATACTGGATAGTTTCCACTGCTTGGTTTTAGGAATTCCTGTATATATTCAGTTTGCATCTTCTTTAGGTAGTAGACCTAAGTTTTTTGTACTAGTTAAGAGAATTAAACTAATATTTCAATGTCTAAGAGAAGTCTTACCCTGTAAAAAACCCACTGTCTGAAATCTGAATATGCAATTAAGAATTTTAATTATCACTCAACAAAATACATGAATAAAATGAATTAGAGATATACAGCTATCCTTTTTTAGGATATCCTTTTCCTCTCTTCTGAATGATGCTTTTCTGAGATATTCTGATGAGAATTAGTGTACTGGTTTTGGATAACTAGTTCAACGAGAGCTAGAAATTCATCAGCTTGATGAAGCATCATGCGAAAGTAATTAAAAAAGCTTTTAATGTTGTTTAAGTGCATCTCTTCAGTTATATTATTTACATCATCTTGTAGTCGTCTCTCACATATTAATATAACCCACCATTTTCTGCTGCTTCTTCTACAAAAAGTGAAATAAGTTTTGAGCTAAGGGAAATTTCATCCATTTTATTTTTAAAAATATAACCATAGGAAGCCAAAATACCACACAAAAATACACATTTTCCCTCAGATATGAAGAGGCATCTAATAAGTATATGAAAACTTTTAAAGCAAAGGATTCCATTCTTGTGTGAATAGACATATGCAGAAAGAATTTCTTTCCACGCCAACGGACTGGTGTGAATGCAACTTTAGAGTATCGTATTTCATCTCCATTCTTCCATTTTTCTACCCTTAACTCTTCTTCATGCTGTTTACACCAATGGTTTTGTTAAGACGTACTATAATTTTATTTTTCAGAATAGCTGTCCAAATATGGTGAACTTTATCTTTAAATTAGTTAATGAAAGTTAGATGTATACAATTTATTGTGATATATAATTGTGAAAGGTTATTAAAAAGAAAAAATTAGTCACTGTAGCTCTAGTTTTATATTACAATGAGTTTTCTCGAACTTTTCTTGGAGATGTATGGTATGCATGTATGTACATGCATGAATAAATATATGTAATAAAAAGTATTTTTTAAGAATTAATTACATTTTTGTGTGAATTTTATATAAATTCTCTTTCTTTTCGGTAGTTTCATGATGCAGAGAGTGCAAAAAAAGCATTGGATCAGTTAAATGGATTTGAACTAGCTGGAAGACCCATGAAAGTAGGAACAGTGACAGACCGTACAGATTTTACTCAAGGACCATCATTTTTGGACACTGAAGAAATGGATAGAGCTGGTATTGATCTTGGCGCTACAGGACGTTTACAACTAATGGCAAAGTTGGCTGAAGGTAAGCAAAAAAAACCTTTTATTTTAATAGCTGTCTTGAATGTATTGTTTTGGTCTGTGTATGGTAATACTTTACCTTCCGCATAATTTTTTAACCCTTTGACGTGCGGTGGTCGCGCTTTGAAACCACCATTTTCCAAATTTTTTTTCTCCTCTTTTTTTCCGAGATTTTTGAGTGAAAATGAATTGATTACTGATCTTTTACATCTAAATAACACAAAATGACTGTAGAATCATATATGTTTTAGGTATTAATACTTCAGATCAGATGCCTTTTAAAATTTGTTTTCGATGAAACAAAATAACTTCCTTTTATTAATATAAACAACTCTAAATTTCAAACGTTAGTCATCGCACATCATGATTTCTATCATAAACAATAAAAAATTGCAGGAATTAAACTGCATATATAAAAAAAAATCCTCTATATGTATGGCATTTGCTATGTGGTTTCAGGGCGCGACCAATGCGCCACTAAAGCATTGTGTCACAATGCTTACAATCCTCTAGAGGCTCGGTGGTCGCACCTTGAAACCACTGGCGTTTGCTTCTCAATGGCGTTCGCTTGCTTTTCAAATAGGAATGTTTATTTTTACCCGGATATAGATAAAGGGCTTTGAAACCACAGGGTTATTTTATTACTAAACAATACATGCACCTGCCCAGTAAAAAGGTCTTTCTTTTCCAAATACTTTTCTCTGACATCAACACACTTGCTCCTCAAGCTAGTATTGTGATTTTATAAATTATTTCCTTTGGTTTAAGTTTAATGGAAATATACTTTGCTATAATTAAAAATAGAAATTGCATAAAAGTTTTATTTTAAATTAAAAATATTTTCTGAATATTTGGGGACGCAATACGAATGAAATAAGTATGAATGGGAAACGAACGATCCGTACAAACCCAAAAAGACCAAGCCCCCCCCCCCAATTAACATAAATAACCACAAATTTCATGTGCCAGATGAAAAGAAACTAAAAATAACTTTTATGCAATTTCTATTTTTAATAGAAAAGAAAAAGAACTAAATAAAAGAAACTAAATAACGCTGGACACATACCAGTGAAATTTAAATCCAGGCAGTGTACATTTTGTAGCACAAGGAAGAAACCTTACGAAGTAAAAAGGAAGTATTGTAATCGTGAAAAGTTTCAGGCAGCATATTTCAATGAAAATATCCATTTTGACCGCTATCGAATGTAATTTAACGATGTTTTTGTGTGATATGTGTATGTAAGAACAGAATAAAAGACTCGTTTTCTCCAAAAAAATTATAAAATTGCTTTAAAATTAATTCTGAAGAGAATTTTTTGTGGTGTCTGTACGAACGAACATACGTACATACGTTCGTACGTACGTGTCTTGCATAACTTAAAAACAAGTAGCCTCAGAATGTTGAAATTTTGTATATAGGTCTGCTATAACATGTAGATGTGCACCTCGTATTTTGGTTGCAATCAGCCGCACCAAATGTATATAAATATATTTATATATATATCCACTCTGTTACCCGGCTCAGTAATCTGTTTCTTTACTCTTATATGTTTGTAAATTGTACATTTTTGCTTAAAAAATGATTGAATTATGTTGTTTTTATCTTCCGGTTAAGGTTTTTATGCCTTTAGTAAATCTGTATGCAATATTTTTAGAATTATCAACAATTTTAAAATTGTTTGAGTGCCGCTTAGCCTTTTTTTTTATGGCGGCCATTGATTGTTTACATTTGAAACAGCAGACTAGTGGATTTGTTGCCAATCTAGAGAAACTTAGCTTCGCAACAACAAAGATAAATGCCTTCATTTATTGTTGCGAATTAAATCATGCTTAATTCTTTCTGAAATTTTTTCGAGGAAATAAGTATTTAAGATTTTCTTCGTAATTTTTAATATAGATATTTTGAGTTTTTATGCATTTTTGCCTTCTCGCGAAGTGAGAACTGAATTAATTGAATGAGAAATACTCAATCGTCTGTGAAAAACTGTTTCTTTTTTGTTTTGTTTGCTTAATTCCTTTTATACATCATTCTAGCTTTATTATAGTAGGTACTATTCGGTTTCGAGGGCTGTAAAAAATCACCGAACTATTGTTGCTAGTAGATACTATTCGGTTTCGAGGGCCGTAAAAAATCGCCGAACTATTGTTGATGCCAATGCTACCAAAAATAATTGCGGCAAGAAAGGAAATATAATAGTAAATAACTAAGATTGATGTTTTAATTTAGATGAAAGGTTAATTTCATATAACACTTTTTTCTTATTATAATTTATATGAAAAAGGCTAAACATGACTGAATGGAAGCATAAGAGTAAATAACTATTTCAGATCATTATTATAATTTATATAAAAATTGCTAAACATAACTGAATGGATGCCTGCATCGCTATTTCGCTACCGACTTATCGCTAAAGCATAATTTCATCTCGGTTGTTCAAACATAATTTTCTACTATAATGAATGATGCCTTTTCTTTGAAAATTTTCAGAATCGGAATTAAGAAGTGCAGAATCACTCACTTATTTGTTTGCCTCTTTTTACGAGGGTGAAGACAATTGGATTTTTCTCAATTTTTTTTTTTTTTTTTACTTTTTAAATGAAAGAAGATAGGTCGATGTGTACATAGATAAAGTCAAGGGGGGTGCGCAGTGCCATTTTTGTGCAATTCTGAGGGTTTTTTTAAGTGAAAATTAGTCGATGTGCACATGGATACCGAGTATGTGCAATTCTTAAAAATGCGTAAAGCAGTGAGTTATTCTGCACTTTACCCAAAATTCTATTGCCGACTTTTCATCATGGGCAATTCTCAAATTGTTAAATCCATAGGATATCAAAAAAAGGATTTAAAAATGAAACTAGTATTTCAATGGCATCATAAGAAATATAGAACTATATAAACTAAACGCAATCTGAAACCAGCGCGTATGCTAGATTTGACGCGCTGTTAAACGGGCGCTTTTGCGCATACATTTTCACTGCAATTTTTTTACGGCCCTCAAAACAGAAGAGTACCTTATAGTATTTGAATAGAACATGTGGCAACGATTAGATAATTCTATTCTTTAAATGATATAAATTTTGTGCATTGAGTTATAATATGAACTAAATATAATACTGTTAAGTGAATCTAGCGCCGGAGTGTCGTTATGGTAAACAAATACTAGAGTGAATTTTAAAGAACGCATTTATTCTATTGTGGTTTATGCGCTGTCGGCGAAGTAGATTTAATTCAATCCGATAAGTTTAAATGAAATACAAGAAAAAATGCTTATAATTAAATATTCCTTAGAAGGAAGTCATGTGGTGTACACATCAGATTTTTTATCTTTATTTTATTGAGTTTTTTAATCCATTTATCCAAATGTCCTTATTATGTAGGTACTTATATTTTCACTGCTATAGAAAAATTACATAAATGTTTATTTTTTAATTTTTTCTGATGATTTACTTTGTAAAATAATGTAAAAAAATTATATATAATGCAATTCTTACATACATTTTTTTTAAATCCGTAAATTTCGTCATTTATTGGAAACGCGCACGGAAAATGGTAAGTTTTTTTCCCCTGCTACATCAGTAAGTTTCAAAGTCCTAGATGCGCGGTGGTTTCACAGTGCGACCACCACCCACAGAACAATGGGCAAGAGTAGGTTTTTAGTTAAAAAAAATTATACAAATAATATCGTGTATGTCAAAAGGTTAAGCAATTGCTAATACTTTACCTTCTGCATAATTTATTGTTATTGTTAATTCTGAAGTGAGATATTATGTAAAATACATGCATGAAATCATTCAGTAGCCCAATAAATGTGATTTCTGTGATGTATTGTTAATCAGTAACAAACTTTTTCGTCACTTTTTGTTGTTTCAAATAAAGAAAAATGTTCAAATTCTAGTTATACTAAAAATTATGGGCATTTGTTATATTATAAAAGTATTTTTAAAAATTACCTTGTTATTTGGTAATTACATTTTATGTATTGAGCTTTCTTTTTTTTACATCAGTATATTAGTACTTTTTTTTTTTTTTTTTTTTTGTCACGCTGTTCTTTGTAAAGAAATCTTTTCTAATTACTGGAATTTTTTTTTTTTTTTTTTAAGGCACTGGTTTTGAATTACCACAAGCTGCAGTTAAAGCCCTACAGTTAACTGCTCAAGCTGCGGCATCTCCCATGGCTGGCAATCCATCGGTATCCGTTGCTACACAATGTTTCATACTTTCAAATATGTTTGATCCAGCAAAGTGAGTGCTGTTTTAACTATGTCTTAATAATTGAACAAGCATTTAATGATTTTGTTTTACAAGTTTTCATATGTTATTTGATGTTTTGCATTTTCTTCTGGGTTTTTTTTAAAGGAGTTAATTATTGCCTGTTGAAAAATAGATAATATTTGAAACAGATTAATAAGAAAGGAGAAGAAAAAATCTGTAATAAGAAGTAATACTTGTTTTTCTAATAATAATAATAAATAAATAATAAAATAATTAATAAGAAGGCTTAAAGTTTGTGCAAACCCATACACTTTTGTATAAGAATTTATTTTTATATTTCACTGAACATGATCATGGTTAAATTCAAACTTCAAGATTGAAATTACTGTCACAGAAACTTGTGAATCAATAGCTCCTATAACTTTCTCCCGCAATACCCTCATTGTAAGCATTGTTAGTCATTGATTGATTAAGAAAAAATCACTGAGTTAGTATTTGGAGCTAAAAAGCAAACAGGCCATGAATAAAGGACATATTCTGAGGCACATCAGAACTTCAAGAAGAGTTGAACCTAAGGGTCATACCTTTTTATTGACAGCAGGCATTTCTAATGCAAAACAATGAAGGGGCATTTATTTCCTTGCTGTTTCAAGTCTTGAAATTTTCCCAGCAACCTGCTACAATAATATTCTTATTTAGTGATTGTATATTCCAAGATACATTGCCAATAGTGTTGAACTCATACAATCGGATATTTATGTAAAGTACATAAATATGAAAATGTAATTAATAAATTGCATGCATTAAAGCATTACTTTTCATACATATGTGTAAGAGAGAAATGTATGTTATAAAAGTCATCGTAACATATATTGCTCTAAAATGTAATTTATTTCTCCCCTTTTTGCCAGTTTTATTGGTGTGTGTAAGAGATTCTGGCATTTTAGCCTAGTCATCAGTCAGTTAAAAAATGCAATAGTTGAATCATGTAGTATGATATACAACCAAAGGTTAACAGTTAATAAAAATTAATATATTGCATCAGTATGTATACTGATCCAAATTATGCATGCATGAAAGTAGTGAGACTGTTTATGCAGTAAGCAGTGTGCACATGAAAGCTGCACGGCCAGTAGGAAGTAACTTGCAGTACTGCAGCTTTGTGTTTGGAAGATCAGGGTAACATCTCTCCGACATTCAAAATAAGTTTGTACTGTATGCTCTAAATCATGCATTATGCAAAGTTCAAGAGAAATGCAACGTTTGAAACGTTTGAAAAACTGAAATAGTCATAAGGAGTACTTTCTCAGACTATGTGCTTTCGTGTGGTCCTAAGCTTTTTCAGATAGCCGTTAAGCAGTTGAAGGATAAGAGCCATTTTGAAAGGTCTTGCATGTCCAAAATAGATGAAAAAAATGGTTTGAGTGAGAAATTTTGTATATTAGATCATTAATTGACAGTAACTATAATTGTCATTTTATAATTGTAACTATTTTGTAACTTTCTTTTAATTGTGTATGCTAAAAAAGTATTGCCTGGTAAAGCAGTGAGAATTTTTACCAGAAGGGGTCATTGTAACTCACATTTATTTTTAAATTGTGCAAGTTATGTGTAATATTTTATTTCCAGATTTCTTTAGGGGAAATTTGTAATTAATTATATATTCCACATTCATTGAGATATTATATTTTCTTAATAAAAGCAGTCAAAAGAGAATCATTAATATAGTCTTTTATTTGAATGGCAGCTCATAGGGATTGTACATACATTAAAGAGCTAAAACATTATCACCACCTGCATGCTGTGTGAACTTTGTTCAGCAAAACAGCTGCAATTCCCCTTGGCATGGATGCCACAAGTTCTTGTTAGATGACTGGACGCAGGTTGCACCAAATATTTCAACAGCAGTTATGGAAAGTTGAGATATTCTGACATGGTGGTGTTTGAGCTCTGAACTGCCTCTCCCTGATATCCCAAATGAGCTCTATCAGGTTAAGATTCGGCGAGTTAGGTGGCCAGGATATTAATTGGAATTCATCCTTATGCTCCTCGAACCACCTTTAACACAGTTCGAGCCTTGTGACATGGCATTGTCCTGCTGGAAGATTCCATTTCCATTTGGGGAGAGACATTATGTATGGGTTCAACTGACCTGAAGTTATGTTCAGATAGTCCATAGCTTTCATGGTTTGTTCTACCACAACTAAAAGTCTCAAAGCCACCCATGAGAACGTCCCCCAAAGGATAATACTGCCAACCACCAGCCTGTATATTTCCTGCTTATAGGGGAGGGAGCAACTGTTTGCCTGGAAGATGGTATACCTTGACACAACCATCGACACAATGAATGAAAAAACATGATTCATTCAGTCAGGCCACTGTTTTCCACTTATCTATGGTCCAATCTCCATGTGCCCAGAACCACTGTAGGCATAGTTGAAATGACTGACTCTTGGTCAACAGAGGTACGTGACTCCCGTCTGCTGTGCAGCCCCATATCCAATAGTGTCTGTAGTGTCTGCTAAACTGTGTGTTATGAAACATTTGCAGTCAGACTTGCATTGTGTTGGGCTCTCAACTGAGCCACTGTTTGGCACCAGTTTTGCTGTACCAAGCGAGACAGTCTCAGACATCCAGACATTCTTTTTCTTTGTTGATGCATAGATGTCCAACAGCTTGCTGTCTACTGCTGGTTTTGCCACCATTTATTGACTTTACTTAAATACTAACAATGGCAAATCATGAACAACCTACCAGTTGCACAGTTTTAGAGAAACGCGTTCCAAATCTTCTGGCCATTATCACCTGCCCTCTATCGAATTTGCTTAGGTCAGCAGCCTTTCCCATCACTCGCAAAAGTAAGTGCAAGAATGATTCCTTACCTTCTACAGCAGCAGTTAAATACAATTCCCAATTAACCATGTGCCCTCCGCGTCATCCAGGCAAGTTCATTGAAATATGGTCATAATGTTTTGACTTGTCAGTATATACAAATATTGCAATGGCTGATATATTTAATATATAAAATACTTTGTTATAGCTTTTTTCATTATCTAGGGAAACTGGACCTAACTGGGATGAAGATATCAGAAATGATGTTATTGAGGAATGCAGGAACCATGGTGG
This sequence comes from Stegodyphus dumicola, assembly GCF_044657685.1. Classification (NCBI taxonomy): domain Eukaryota; kingdom Metazoa; phylum Arthropoda; class Arachnida; order Araneae; family Eresidae; genus Stegodyphus; species Stegodyphus dumicola. The sequence continues at coordinate 144,163,177 of NC_140777.1, forward strand.
TGCCCTTCATGTTTATGTTGATAAAAATTCTGCTGAAGGCAATGTCTATGTTAAGTGTCCGAACCTTACTGCTGCTGCAGCATCCGTCAGTGCTTTACATGGAAGATACTTTGCAGGTAATCTTTTGATATTCAGGATCTATTTATCACTACCCCCCCCCCAAAGAAAGGTAGAACCAAATTTTTCATATTTTATACATAAATGATTTTTATGTATTACATTGTCCCACGTAATCCCAGCATTATCCCAAATAGATTAATTTATTTACCATAGATAAAACTTAACAACAGAGTTTACATTTTTTACTGTAAATATTTCGTTTTAAGTAATTTTTTAGAGTTTGGAAAGACGTTTCGTAGGGGGGGGGGAAATAAGGAATTCTTAAATTATGTATAAAGTAGGTTTTGTATGATTTAAGCTTTATATTTTGTACATAATTTACAATTTACTAGTTTGCTAGTTTTTTATAGTGGCTTAATTACCAAGGAAAAGGATAATAAAAAATGGTATACGTAACTCTGATTAAAGTGTGTGCTGTATTTGTGCCATTAATATTAAGCAAAACATAAATTTACTCTTCCATTCATTTATTAAACTGGATATCAATGTTAATTATAATCAGCAATGTATTTAAGATTCATCTGGGACAGTTACCGTAATTTCCGGAAGAAACGCCGCGGCGTTTACGTGTTTAAAACTTAAATTTTCAGCGGGTGCGGCGTTTCTACCTATGTGGCGTTTAGGTGCACTAAAAATAAAATATTTCCTATGATGGTCATTGTACATAGTTTGGATGGCCTTGTCATTGTGCATAGACTGGTGCTGTTCCCACACAAAAGACCAGTTGCTTTTTGCGAACGTTATTTTGTTTACATTCTTTCCCTTGAACGGACCTACATGCCTTATTCACCCTAAACGAGATCTCAGAACAATAACATTCTTCCCCCTTTCAAATCAACATTCTCATCAGTTCGAATAGTCTCTCTCCTGTTCCATTCGATGAATCTTCCAGGACCCATCCTCTCCCCACTCCTGCCTTTTCTGCAATTTTTTTCAAAGGCGGACACGATTCCACCTGCCTCGCAGTAACGAACTCTGACGTATTTCCCCTTCAGCATGAATGGATCCCATCAGTTTGGGTACAAGTACTTGTTGGATAGTTTTTAAGTAAGAAGGGAACGGAAGATTTTTGAAAATGTCCCTAAATGGCACAGAAGCTATACTGCTGGTTTTAAGCTTAATGTAATTTCACGTGCTGAACAAATTGGAAATCGAGCAGCAGCTCGAGAGTTTGAAGTGGACGACAGATGTGTTCAACCTTGGAGAACTGAAAAAGAACTTCTTAAAAATATGCCACAACAGAAACGAGCCAAAAGAAGTGGTACTGTAAGGTGGCCAAATCTAGAGGACGACCTTGCAAACTGGATAAAGGAGCAACGAGGAAAGGGAATGGCAATTTCGACTGTAAAAATTCGCTTACAAGCAAAATTTATAGCAAAACGAATGAACATAAATGATTTCAAAGGAGGTGTAGCAGATTTATGAAAAGAAAAAATATTTCTGTGCGTACTAGAACAACAGTCGGGCAACAATTACCAATGGACTGGCAGTATAAAAAGTCATCTTTTCTAAAACATGTGACAGCTATTATTGACAAAAAAAAAAAAAACTTCTTCGGTCGCAGATAATAAATATGGATGAAACGCCGTTAGCTTTCGACTCTCCTGCAAACAGAACTGTTGATGAAACTGGTGCAAAAACTGTATCTATGTTTATGACGGGGCATGAAAGAACGTCATTTACATGTGTGTTAGCTTGTGCCGCAAACGGTGACAAGCTAAAGCCGATGATCATTTTTAAACGAAAAACTATTCCGAAGGGAGATGGTATGTCATATATCAGGACTTAGGTTGAGTTTTTGCATCTATACGGCCCACGACGATGTCACGCGCAATTTAATCTATTGCGGCGTTTCTGTGTAATTTTAATTTTTTTCCCCGCCATTTTTCTCGAGTGCGGCGTTTACGCTGATGCGGCCTTTCTTCCAGAAATTACGGTACCTTTCCTTTTGTTTAAATGTAGGAAAGTATCTCACAGCTATGTCATATCAACTAAAGGCTTAAGTAATTTTTTTTTGGGGGGGGAGGAAATAACAATTAATTTAATATTAGCAGATCCCATTTTATGGTGATTTTGATTTCTGTAATGCTTTGCTGTTGCAATACTAGTAATTTGTTTTTTGTAGATGAGCATTTAGTAAAAAATTATCAACGAACTGTAGTTACAGTTTATGTAAACCATGTATCAGAATTCTGAAATTCAAGCATAATGCCTTCAATAAAGTAAAAAATTATATATATATATACATATAATAACTTTTAAGATTTTAGACTAGTAGATCATGCGCTACTTATAAATTACCACATTCTATTTTTTGATTATATTTTTATTAACTTTCAGGACGTGTGATTGTTGCTGCGTATGTGCCGGTCATAAATTATCACATGTTGTTTCCTGATTCTGCAAATGCAGTAACAGCTCTTTGAAGAAGAAAAAAATGAAGCCTGTGTTATCAAACTTTCATTAGCATATGGCATTTTGTAGTCCATGTGCAGTTGTAAATGTCATTTGAATGTATTGTCATTTGAAATAAAAGATATATAAATTTACTTCTAAAATGTTTTCTGAATTCAAATCATGTTAATATAATCTAACTATTGTATGAAATAGTGTACATATATCATAGCATAAGTGCATAAGATTCTGTATTGAAAATTATCAGATATATATGTTAAGAATTTTTTTAGTTGTAATAAATGGAAATGTATTATAAGTAATATATTATAAATTCCACAATTTGAAAGATTTTCCTTTTGATATAAATATTAATGTGTGTGTATTTCTTCTTAGGCTAAAAGAAAAATGTTCTTCCTACATTAAATTGTAAATTAAAAATGCTGAATATTGATTTGAAGAACAAGTTTGTAAAAAAATTATGTAAGCTATTAATATGACGGTACGTCAGAACCCCCCCCCCCCGGAAAAAAAAAACATACAGTCAAAAGTTGTTAATTCGGACACCCATTATTCGGAATGATCTGTAATCCGAACCTCAAAACTAAAAACTTTCTGCGCATGCGCCGCGTTGACACATGCGCATAGGCGTTTACGCGTGCACGTAAGATCTTTTACGACTGCGCATATGAGTGTGCGCAAGTGCAGAATACGTTTTCGCGTGTGTGTTTTATGTATAATGGATGTATAAGCTAAAATTATCTAATTATCTATTTCAGTTAATGTTGATGATTGCGTTGTTCCTTAATTTTCGAATTGGATCCGGCTTATTATTTTTTGCAGACTGTAAGAGCAATTTTATAAAAGTAAGCTTAAACTTTCGATTATATCAAATAGAATTTCCGATATATATTTGTTAATATGTAAAGGATCTAAAGCGAAAGTATGTTTTGAAATCCGAAATCTGTTTATCAATTTCACGCTGCTCGGCGGGGGGAACGCCGCGGCGGGCGCATAATGAATTGGAAGTTGAGCTGTCAGCACTATCCTTATCTTCAGCGCAGATGTTTTTATTTTATTTGGCTTATAATTCCTTACCAAATGTAGTATTTCATCTCGATATGCTCCGTCTTTGATATGATTTAAAACAAGTTCCTCCTCATTATAATAATTCGCTTCCGATAGCAAAGAAAAGTGACAGGGGTTATTGAAAACGAAAAAATTTCGATTGACAAATTAGTCGGTGTTCTCAACACGGCAATTATAGGACTTGAACAGCGCAACTTTGTAACTGAACAAGGAATTATGTCTGTTTAATAGAATTAAAGAGAAAGTATTATCACATGAAACGAAGCAAAACTTAAACAACTTACATTGAAAGAAATGTTTAATAAAGTAAACAAATAAATATTAAGCTTTTTCTTTTTGCAAATTTTGATACCCTTTAGATCATAATTGTTCTTTATTTCATAAATTACGGTTTCATACTTTTAATTTTAGAATTTCTGCATGCCATCTTACGAGATTTAAACTGATGATCTATAATCTGGAAAAATCGATAATCCGGAATCGCCGAAGTCCCGACGAGTCCGGATTAACGACTTTTGACTGTACTTACTGAAGATAATTAAGCCAAATTTTAATTAGATTTCATTCTTCTATTTATTTTAATATTGTAAATTTTATTAAATTAAATTGAAATTAAATATACATAAATAATCACATACTGTAGAATATTTTGTCTTTACTATTCTTAGTTTTTATCATTTTGAGGAAAAAGATAAGCTGTGTTCATTAAGTATTTAGGTGCAAATTTAATCAACCTGAATAGATAAATAATAGATGAAAATGACCTTCCGATGATTGGATGCAGAATACTGGTAATTCTAATGGTTTGATTTCTAACAGAATTGGCTAGCAATACTTTTGAGGTTTTTATGTGTATATAACATAAATACAATAGAAGATTCACAGAGCTTAAGTGGATTTTCATTGTATTTCTCATATTACTTCAAATTTTAACCACACTTTTTATTCATCTTTTTAAGATATAAAGTGGAGTATGGCTTAAATTCAAAGATATTTTTAATTATTTTCTCTAATTTTAAAATCCTTCTGCAGCTGAAATTTGAAGTAATAGTATTTTTTTACTTCCTTGTGCAAAGTACCTTTACTTGTAATCACGAAAAATTCCGGGGACCATATTTCAACAAAAATATCCATTTCGACCACTACCAAATGCAGTTTAACAATGTTTTTGCGTGATATCTGTACATAAGGACAGAACTCTTTTTCCCCGTACAAATTATAAAACTGATTTAAAATAGATTAAGAAGAGATTTTTTCATGGTGTTTGCACGTATGTATCTCACATAACTTGAAAAGGAATAGCCTCAGAACGTTGAAATTTTGTGTGTGGGACTGCTATAACATTTAGATGTGCACCTCCCTTTTTGGTTGCAATCGGCCACACCGAAAGTGTATACATGTGTGTGTGTAAGATATAAGAAAATACGATTACTGCTTAAAAATAATTTGCAACCTCAAAATTAACAATTCTAGATTTGATGCTCTCCCCCCCCCTTAATTCGAGATTCTTCCATGTTATGTACCAACCTAAGATTAACCAATCATAGCTTGTCTCTACAATTACATCAAACTTAGTATAAATACTCTTGGCACAAAAAAATATATCGTTCTCCTAGCTTCCACCATGTCAACATCCATGTTTTGCTTCCCTATCCCAAAGGCCTACGTTATTTCTTTAAAAAACCAATGTACGTAGTAATTTATCCTGTTTAATTATGATTGAATAAGAGTCTGCAAAATTAGTTGGGTATATGTGAAAATAAAGCTTGATGATTTATCGAAATCCAATTCATTATCTTCATCTGTCTGCCTTAACCATAAGCCATGACTGCTACCGAAAACTGTTAAGAATTCAAGCTCAGGTGGTTTTTTTTTTTTTTTAAATATATATATGCTGGTAAATTGTGCATTTTTTGCTTTAAAAATGCTTGAATTATGTTGTTCTTATCTTCTGTTTAAGGTTTTTATGCATTTAATTAATCTGCATGTAACAGTTGTAGAATTATCAACATTTTAAAGGTTAAGTGCGGCTAAGCATAATTTTTGGTTTAAAAATGCTTGAATTATTTTGTTCTTATCTTCTGATTAAGGTTTTTATACCTTTAATTAATCTGCATGCAATAGTTATAAAATTATCAACAATTTAAAGGTTGTTTAAGTGCAGCTAAGCATAATTTTTGGTGCCATAGCAGCCATATTTGTTTACAATTGAAACTTAGCAGAATAGTGAAAGTCTTTTTTGCACCTTTAGTGATTTAGTGGAACCAATAGGAAACTTTTAGTTTTGTGCACCGAAAAAATTTGCCTGCTGGTTGTGTTGCGCAGGAACTGTAATTGTAAAATTTTTTAAAAATTATTTTAATTGTATTTGTCGTTTTATTTTTTTTTTTTTTTTCTCTATATCTTTCAATTTTTAATGAAGGTATTTTGATTTTTTATGTATTTTGCCTTGCCGCAAAGTGAGAGCTGACTAAATGAATGAGAAATATATCCCTAATGAAATTCAAGGAAATAAGTGTTTTATATTAGATAGCAAATCGACTGTGAAAAACTGATCGGCTGTGAAAAACTGTTTTTTATTTAATTTCTTTCATACATCATTTTATATTTATTATAGTATTTGAATAGAACATGTGGTAGCAATTAGATAATTCTTCAGATGGTATAATTTTTGTGCATTCTGAGTTATAAAATGAATGAAATGTAATGCTGTTAAAAGGTTATCACATTTAGCGATGGTCCGTGCTAGACGAGACTTTTCTGAGAAATAAGATTTCTGGTAGCACTGGTTTAAACAGGATTCCTAGGAAAAAGAGCCCCCTTGGAAATGAAGTCCCGGGTATGTGGGATTTTTTTAAACCTTACCAAAAATATTTCGGCTGCAGCTCTGTCCTGCATAGAGATCAACCAATCAGACAAAACTTCTGCTTCTGAAGGATCACGTGATCCTAATCTGAGCAATAATTGATTACTGTTTGGTGTTTAAGTCTTTGTAATAAGTGAAAATGGTAACCTAGCTACGTGGGTTTCCTGGAAATGTGCGGGCTTTGAGAATTGTCTCTTTCGACGCCAAGTCCCTCGTAGCCGCTAGCTCGTAGGTTTATGCACTATAGATGAAGTAGATTTAATTCAATTCAATAAGTTTAAATAAAAGAGAGGAAATAAAGTGTATAATTTAATATTCCATACAAAGAAGTCGTGGTGTACATATCAGATTTTTTGTTATATTTTAGGAAGAAATACTATTATTTTATATAACGAAATAAAGATCAAAATTGTAAAGAAGATATTTTCTAGACTTTCTAAACATTTGTTATAAAGCTTGTTTTCCCCCTACTCAAATTACTCAGTTACCCAATTCTGTTATTTTGAATCCCCCTTTTTTTAAAATATATTTAAAACTTAATGTTCTTATATGATAGTTAGCTGGGATTTGTTATCTCAAAATATAGTCATATCGTTTAAAATGACAACTCCCCCCCCCAAAAAAATTAGTGTTAACCACATTTTGTAACAGCTAAACATATTTCAAATGCTCATTTTTAATCATCAATAAAATATTATCAAGATATCATAGTAACTAATCACATAATACATTTATTCTCATAATAAGGTCTACATTTTAGTAAAGTATCTCTTCCGGTTTGTAATTTAATAAGCATGCACTTTATAGCATGCTTAATAGTTTTATAACAATAAGTGTAGTTTTTCAAATATGATCACATAGAAGTATGCTGTTAGTCCTAGGAGCAATAAACCAGGGGGGAATTCCTCCATGGGGTGGAATTTGATAGTTTCAGGGATAGAATGCAGAATTAATATTTAGTTTATCCTATGAATAAATATTACTTTTATTCCAAGTTTTGGTATTTATCAACATTGTTACATTTTTTGTTGTTTATAAAACACAAAGAAATCATCTGAGCAAAAAATTATATATATACTTTTATCTATTAATCTAGATAAAAGTATATATATAATTTTTTGGTGTTGGAAAGCGGGGGGGGGGGGTTAATGATATTTTAGCAGTGTTGACAGAGGATTGAGTGGCAAAAAAAGTTGAGAACCCCTGCAATAGAAGAAGAGAGAACAGACCTGTTGAGAAAGCAATACACCACTTTTTTTAAAAAAACATACAAACATTCACTTAAATATACAAGCATTTATAGTGCTTTTACATCTTTTGTGTCGAACAAACTTCTAGAAAATGTCTTTGCAACTGTATATCACCGATTCATATACATTTCATAAGAATTAGGATTGTTAAGTTTGTTATTGTATTGACAGAAGCAGGGTAGTTATTATCAATGATCCTACCCAGACATATATATATATGTAAGATATAACAAAATATGATGGCTGCTTTAAAAATAACTGGCAACCTCAAAATTAACTATTCTAAATTTGGTGCTCTCCCCCTAAATTCATCTGTTCTCCCAAATTCGAGATCCTTCTATGTTATACAGCAATCTCAAATTAACCAATCTTGTAGCTTGTCTCTACAATTGCATCTACTTTGGCATAAATACCATGAGTGAATTAATTATGTCATTCCTTTCCTTAGCTTCTGCCAAGCCAACATATCCATGCTGTTTTGCTTCCCCATCTAAAATGCCTATGTCCTATTTTTTAAATTGGTGTACATAGATTTACTATAATTCATTAAGATTGGATAAATATCTACTAAGATGATTTTATATGCATGAAAATAAAGCCTGGGACTTCTTCAAAATTCATTTTGTGTTGGCATCATCTTCCTGTCCAATTTTGCATATGCATTAGATTTTATTTTTGATGTAGATGAGGTATCGAGTTCAAAATTTTGTAATGCACCTCATTAAAAAAAATGTTGTATTTATGATAGTCGTGATATAGCCTTTTTGAAAAATGGTATTAAGGAATCCAAATAAAATTATTAAGTTGCACTAAGTAGTGCTCTTTTTATAATATCGAAGATTAATAATAAAATTATATGCACTGTCGACTGGCAACATTGTCTATTTATAATGGATAATATGTTTTTACAAGCTGAGGAGTTAAAAATATGACAACTACCTAAACTGCTTATATTACAAACTACAGCCCTTGAGTAAATGTCATATTTTTACAAATGTTATATATTTCTATCTGTTGATGTCTCTTGTAAAATAATTGGAGTTCATATCACGTTTTGAATTTGTCAGTGTGCGAGTTATTTTATTTCATAGTTTTGTTCAATAAAATGTTGATAAATTAAGAATTTTGTAGATCATAAATTATCATTTATAGCAAGATTTAATGGTTTTCGAAAAACTGAAGTATGTTTGATGATAAGTTCACGATCCATTTTCAATAGAAATTAATAGCGCACCAGTCAAATTGTAAGATCTGCAGTCAGATACTGATTTAAAAGAACTTGTCATGAACAAATTTGCAAATTTTACAGTACGTTTTAATTTGGATAAATTCAACAAACTTTAAGGATCCTGCTCAAGAAATGTTGGTTGTTTTGGGATCAACCTGCATATGTGAAGAACACTTTCTGTCATGAAGCTTAATAAAAAGTTTTTGATCAAGCATCCTCAGTGAATTTAAGCAAATTTAAGAATCCCCACTATAAAATTAACACCTGAAATAATATTAAAAAAATACTGAAAATTGTAAAACAGCACCATTTGTCTCATAAAATTGTTGCCTATTAAAAATTTATTTTTATTTTAAAATTTCCTTTCCTTGATAACAATAAGTATCAAAACATTTTTTGATGTGGCTTTTCAAACAAAGCATTTGCCTGGGCCTGCATTAGAGGATCCTATTTAGTCAATTTTTTTATAATGAAGATGTAATAACAATAATAATTCTGTTAAGTGTGACAAAACTGATAAATGTGCAGTACTTTGTACTGTTTTCATCATGTGGATTTCTGATGAGATACTATCTTTTAAGTCTTTTCTTTTCCTTAACAGACATAATTAGAATCCTACCTTTTAAAGTAATCTGGAATGTCCATTGCTTCTTGGTTACTGCTGAAAATATTCCTTGGTATCCACGATATGGAAAACTAAATGCTTATCTTTTAAGTATCTTCAAAATGAGTGAATATACAATTTTTTGTTAGCTCTTATTCATGTACCCATGAAATCATCTCATACATCACTCATGCACCAGTGATATATTATTTAGGGTAATAAGTGAATACTGTTGTTACTTATCAACATTTAATTGGTTATATTAATTTCAACATTCACACTTTATCAAATCTAATCTATGATTAGTCTAATCATTTTAAATGCTCTCCTAAAGTTATCAATCACTATTCTTAATTTGCAATAATAATTAAATTGCATTGTATATGGAATATTTATGATTTTCAGTTTTTATGTTCATGTTCACACACTAAATTCCTAAATAACAAGTATGATAATCTTTTATATAACTAGATATTTAATTATTTCATCCTAACTTAAAATTAATTTCCTTAAAAAAGAATGACACACACATTATGCGATTTTGATTACTAAGCATTTGTCATAATTTTGCATTATACCAAAATATAATTCACTTGGTTATCCTTAAATTAAAAATTCCATTAATATTAGTAAATTTAAGTGTAAAAATGGTGCAGCGCTATTCTTTTACCTCACACTTGTAAAAAATAACCACATATTCAAATATTCAGCTAAAAATAACATGCAATATAATCTAATATTTAATCACAGTTTTTGATACAAATCATAAATTCTGTTCCACCCATTAAGAAGAAATTATGCATGTTTGTTCACCTTGTATTCTTTATTATTATATTCTTTAAAACTAACCTACATAATAAATGCATTGTTTTAAAATGTAGTGCTCCTTTCTTTTACAAGACGTAAACAAGAAAAATAAATTGAGGCTAATTTAAGAGAATATTTTTTTTTATTGATATAAATATATATAATAGATTCTGATCATATACTGCAATATACATAATATACAATACAAATATATTGTAATAATATGGCAACAAAAATAAAGAAATCAATCTAACTTTTGAAAGCCTGTAATCCTGTAATAGCTCTGCCCAAAATCAGTGCATGAATGTCATGGGTACCTAAATGAAAATAAAGTGCTGTTAAAAAATTTAACTGTAAATTAAATTACTATACATAATTTAAATTTCTACTCAAATTCAACAATATAAAAATTTTCTTTTTCTTTTCAATAACTAAAGGAAAAAGTGCAAGCAGGGAATAAAAGAGAACCTGAGTATTTGGTTTTAACATTTCAGTTTTGAATTTATTTAAAATAGTTCAAGATAACTTATTTTGAAGATGGAAATGACATTATAAAGACTGGATATAGAAAAAAAAAAAAAAAAAAAAGGGAATATTATTATATTATTAGAAATTAAATTACAGAAATAAATAAAAATGTGTGTGTTTTGAGAAATAAAAATGATTTCTCTATATATCTGCAAATGAAAAATAAATATCAAATTAATTTGTATTTTTAATCAAAAAACATTTTGTAGTAAGACTAATGTATTAAAAATTATCTGACCTGAAAAATAGTGTAATCTAATCCTTTTAGCATGCCCGTGTATGTGAAAGCCTGAAATTTCATGTTAAGACTTGCTATGTCTTACATAAACAATATATATAAAAAGAACTATCTTCCCTTTCTTTTAAAATTCAAATCATGCACCTAATCACAATACGAAATTTCAATATGATTGGAATTGATAATTCTGGTTTCAATGTAATTAAAATTAGTTAAATTTTATTATTTAGCATTTTATATGATTTCCTATCTTTTTATTAGTATTTAGGAGATATGGCAAGAAAGCTGAATTTAACTAGATGAATTAATTGTATTTAAAGCAAATAAATTTGATCCCAGAGTTCTACATATCTGCAAGTTTATGTTTTAACACTTTCTTAAAAATAATGATAAAAAAAGGATATAAGACATAACCTCAAAAAATATTCCACTTCATATATTCATCAACATGGAATTATTTTTTATCAATACTTTTCTTTGGCTCTCATCTAAAACTAAAATTTTAAAATCTCTTTGTCTAATGTCTGAATGCTTAAAATTTCTCATGTATACAACTATTTATTTACATTTAAATGCTAACCTCTTTTTTTTTTTTTTTTTTTTTTTTAATATGCAGTTCTTAACTTTATCATTCTAAAATTTCATTTGTACTACTTAGTTATTTAGTAATTCCTCAATTTGTACCACTGTTCAAGTATTGTAAAAAACTGCAAATGCGGTAAAATGCCTTGTGTCCTTTAACAATTATAGTTTCATATACAGAATTCCTTTCATTGTATAATTTTAACTAAAACCTGTCAACAAAACATAACATTTATTTTCATGTTCTCTCTATTGTTCTGTTAACAGTGAAATTTAAACAAATATTTGTTCATATTTTACATGCATGTTATATAACTTTCTCAGTTTTTGTAATAGTTACTGCAATGAAAGTTGTAAACATATACACTGCATGCTCAGTGAGTGTATGTACTTTAAATATTCAATACATGAATAACTGTTGCAGTGAATAAAATCAATGAAATTACCTTATATATTGTGTATAAAAATAAAGTGACTCATTCAAATAATAATTCAAAAGCTATCATACCTTCATACGTGTTAACAGCTTCTAAATTCATAACATGACGAATAACATGATATTCATCACAGATTCCATTTCCCCCTAACATATCCCTTGCATTTCTGGCTATATCTAAAGCTTTGCCACAAGAATTTCTTTTCACAAGTGATATCATTTCTGGGGTAGCCCTAAAATAAAGTAATGCTGTTTAAAATATTGCAATTAATGAAATTTAAACTGAATTATAAATAATAACTATAGCTATTTTGACAGACATACTATATTTTAAATAAACTTTTATTTAGTGTGATTTTAATCAATATTTTTCTAAAACGACTCCCAAGTTAAATATCGTGCTTCTTATGGCTTTAATCAAAAATCAATCTATATACATCAGACCAATCACCAAAAAACAAAACATTAAATTAAAAATTACAATAACAAAAAATTTAAGACAAAAATTTCACAATTAAAATCTTTAAAATCTTCAATGATGACAGGTGAAACAATCGTGTGCTCAGGACATAAAATCCCTGGCCATCCGATACAGCAGGAGGACATCACCACTATGTTGTAACTTAGGCTCCCGGACAGACAAGCAAGTGCTGCTAATTCATAGTGTCTGTTTTACAAATAACAGTCTTAGTAACTAACAGTCTTATGATCTTATAACTTTTGTAAAAAGTGCCTACTTATGGATCATTGCAGTGGCCATTAGAACAGTTTTTAGTGACATTTTTAACTACTCAACTAATTTGCCTGTGCACTGTACACGTCTCACTACTGGAACTCACTTGATTTGTCCACATGATGTATGGGTTAGAAGAGTTTATAGCTTATGCACTCTATTAATACTCCGCCCATATTCTTGTCTCTTATTATTATACAGTTTTGTCAAGAGATGACAAAAGCATTCTATTGAAGCATGATCACTATTCTGGTATATTTTCCCCCAATTTTGCAAGAAAATATTTTCAGGCAAAATATATAGGGAAAGCCTTTCTAAAACATGAAGTATGGGAAAAGTTTTGGGAATGAAATTTTATGGTATACTAATGTTAATAACTAATAATGATATTATAATATTATATATAGATATAAAAATCCAAAAAATATTCATATATATATATATGTGTGTGTGTGTAATAAAAAAGGGGGACTTTGCAGTATTGATAGTGTAGAATGCAAACAGTTGAATCCTTAATGAACAGCGAGAATTCTGATGTCACAGAATGCTGAAATGCCGATCCACGGTGAATAAGAAACTTGCAGCTGAGGCAGATAAAATCTTTTATTTTATTTTCAGTAAACATGTTGCGGTCACAAACAAGTTAGCACAATATTTGTGCCATTTCAAGAGGTTTACATTTTTGATAACTTTGCAGTAAGAAGGAAGCAGCAGACAGGAATCCAACTAGGTTGAAGAGTAGCAAACGAGTGTGTTATGTTCAGGATGAAATCTTAATTAAGACTGAGTTAGTTTTGGTTCTCAGTGCATTTTGATTGGATAATTAATACTGCTGTAAAATTATTATTGACTGCTTGAGTTTTAGTTCTATTTACATCATTAAAATTATGTAAGAGTATATGACACGGATTAATCTCAAAATGACGCAGTACACACAGAGATTACTGTTTATAGAATAGAAAAGGGAAATTAATTTATGCTGCTAATTTAAATTTATATCTTTTACATATTCTTTATTTTTCTTACATATTCCCCAGAAAATATGTAAAGAAGCCTTATAATTTAATTTAGTATTAGTCTCTTAATTCCTCATTTTTAATCTGCATATTTCCTCTTTATTCTAAAAAAATTAATAACATTTCTGGACTATCTCATTTCAAGATTACATAGCTTGTGTAGCACTGATAAAATAGCTTTTTCGAAACTTGAACTCTTGAGAACTAAAACTTTAAACCAAAACCTTTCTCTTGGTGAGCTTCCATGTTGGATAATTGGGCACTTTTAGCTTCACCCTCTCTGCTGCTTGGACTGTACCCGCTGCGCTCTCTTCCTATCACAATAGAATTAAAAAATGTAAATGTTCTTGAATAAGCATGATTAGATTGCAAAATGAACTATGGCCATAAATATGAATTTAAATAAAAATGGAATTTAATCCAACTTGACTTCTTCCATGGGTCGATACTCTAAGCATCACCATCATTTTAGCCATTTCTCCATCCGGCAACAAAATATTGAAAAAAATTTTTATATAAAAAATACAGTAACAGCTTCTTTTATAGCCAAATAAAGTTATTTAACTTGATGATATTGTTATCAGCAACAATTTCTAAGTTTTAGAACTTCAAAGACAAAATATAACAGCTCATTTCCATCTGCTCTGGATCAAGTGGTGCTTCATAAATAATGGTGATTCATCAAGTGAACTTTAACATCTGCTGCAGATCACATGATAGGTTATTATTTCAGTTGGAAAGTGTGTATGATAGAATATAGCTGTAATTTTGGTCCATTTTTTATCTCTGTGCCTAATCCTCGAAAAATAAATGAATGTGTTATCCTAGATTCTACTTCTTCAATGTTAAAAAAAAAAAAAAAAAAAAAAAAAAAAAAACTCATGTGTACACTACATGACTTTCTTGTAAGGAACATTGAATTATATGCACTTTTTCTTGCATTTTGTTTAAACTTATTTCCTCCAATTTCATTATAGATATATTTCTTATTTAATTAATTCAGTTCTCACTTTGCAACAAGGCAAAAATGTATGAAACCTCAAAATATCTTTATTAAAAATTGAAAAATATAAAACATAAACACAGTTAAAACAATCTAAATAACAATTTTTACAATTAAAATTAGAGTTTCTATGCAAAAACAAGCAATAATTCAGCCAGCGGGCAAGAAAAAACATTTTTTGGTGCACAAAACTGTAAGTTTACTTTTGGTCTAATTTGGCAAAAAGACACTGAAGGCGTAGAAACTGAATTTGTTGTGGATGCTATGCCGAGTCAATATATGGGAAAATTTAATAACATAAATGATAATTCCAGAATGGATTAAGTATAATTTAATTCACAATAATAAAAGAAGACGTTATCTTTGTTGATGCGAAGCTTAGTTTCTCTAGATTGGAAACAAATCCACTATTCAGCTAAGTTTTAAATGTACCACTATTCTGCTAAGTTTCAAATACGGCTGCTATGGTAAAAAAAAAAATTAGGCTTAGTTGCACTTAAACAATATTTAAATTGTTGATAATTCTACAAGTATTGCGTGGAAGTTTACTAAAGGCATAAAAACCTTAACCGGAAGATAAGAACATAATTAAATCATTTTTAAAACAAAAAATATACCATTTACCAACACATAAGAATAAAAAACTGAGCTCAATGAACCGAGGAACAAAGTGGGTATGTATACATATATATATTTACATACTTTCGGTGCAGCTGATTGCCACCAAAAAGGGAGGTGCACAACTACATGTTATAACAGTCCTATATAGAAGATTTCAACATTCTGAGCTTACTTGTTTTTGAGTTAATCGACATACATACATATGTACAAATGTACGTACAGATGCCATGAAAAAAATCTCTTCTGAACCCATTTTAAATTAGTTTTGGGAAAAAGAGTCCTTTATTCTTTCCTTGTGTACAGATGTCCTGCAAAAAAATCGTTAAATTGCATTCGATAGTGATCAAAATGGATATTTTCATTGAAATATGGTACCCATAATTTTTTGCGATTAGAATACTTTCTTTACTTCATACAAGGAAGCAAAAAGCATGTAAGTTTTGCAGAACTCTTGAGTGATCTCCACTGTAGAACCCTGGAACCCAGAGGTTAGTTTTGCATTTCTTATAAAAGAAAATCGCATTAGAATTCAGCAAAATATTTTATTAGAATAACATTTTAATAAACATTAGAAAATACTTAATAAATAATGTTCATTTATTAATTGTTATATAATATATTGAATCAGGTATGTAAATAAATATATTAAAAATGTACACAATTATGATTTTAAAATCATCATACTTTCCAGAATCCTTTAGTCTACCAACTTGAAGACAAGCTTGTAAGCCTAGAGATATTTCAGTAAGCATATCAGCAAGTTTCTTTTGAATTAGTTGAAATTTAGCCAAAGGTACTCCAAACTGAATTCTGTAAATATGGAAAATTACACTTTTGGATTAAAGTAAAATTATATCACTCAATCAGTCCCAAATATTATATAAGTGAGAAAAAAGTTATTGCTTTAATTTTATTTTAAATTAAAATATTTTAGTCATTTAACATAAATTTTAGATATGCCTAACTTTAATAAATGGCAATGTTTTCGATTCTATACTGTGTTCATTTCAATAAAAAAGGAATTTATGCTTGCCAAGAAAAAAGAATGAATCTTTTCTTTGGAAGATAATGTCAGACTTTCTAATTTCACAAAGTATACTTCAAACTTTTATACAAGCCTCACAAAAACGCAGGCTGAGAGACTTTTAATAACTGAACTGCCAGCTGAAGTGAGTAAGTGCTAAAATTAACAACTACGATTTCACTTTTATAAATGTCCTCTAACTTTCATGTACAAGTCAGTTGAAATGGAAAGATAAATCATAATAATAATTTAAAATGAATCCAACATTAATAACATAAATGAAATAATTAATCACTGTAATAGAAACAGTTACAAGCCTTTCTAGTGACACTGTTTTCATTAATTCTCCAGATTTTGATGTTAGTTATTTTGTTTTCATATTACTGGCATATAAATCAATTTTTATATCAAGGCTGCCATTTACTGATTTGACATGTGATTACCAATAACCCTAGAAACAGTAATAGTAATTGTGAGCGTTCACTATTATATAGGGAATAAAAAATGCAGAGCATTGATTTTTAGTCCAAAGGGATTTGAATCCCGAAGGACTATTAGTTTCGTTTTGGCATTTTGCGTCGGACTCATAAATGTCGGTTCACTTTTCAAACTGTTGCCACAAAATGTTAGAGTCCTGCATTATATTTGAAGAAATTAAATAATGAAAAATCTGCATAAATGTATGTATATTTCTCGTATTGTGATAAAACAACGGTACATAGAGTCATCGAATTTTGAATAATGTAATCCTCCAACGAATATGAGCATGTGGAAGACCAAATTTGAAATTTGAAATTTGTTTTATGATCGATTTCCTATTTTTTAAAACTTTGACGAATTTTTGATTAACAAACTCAAGGATTTCAAAGCGAACAATGGCAACGTTGTGCAGAAAAAACATTTTTATCTCCAGCGCGTGAGTCTCTGTATCTGAAATTCTAAAGATATGCTCGTTTTAAAACTATTTTGCGATATTGCTGTTGCACTGGATCTTATGGTTTAAGTGCGAGGAACATGATATTTAATAAAGAAAGGTAACACACAAAATGTTAAAAAACGCCCCTTTGGACGTAATTTAAAATCTGCAACATTTCAGATATTTTTTTTTATTTTTTTATTTTTTTAATATATATATATATATACATATATGTACAAAGCAGGATTTCACAGATGGCCAGTTTTGTCAAACTAGCTTTTCACCATAAAAGCCTGATATAGGACTTCCTATCTTTTAGCAAAATCAACATACAGGTTTCATAAATCGCAATAAAATATAGTTTACACAAAAATTACCTCAAGCAATCCTGAAACATATCATTTTGTTAATACTTTTGATTAAATCAAAATTAGATTAACTGTTAAAAAAATGGATATTCTGCTCATTTTTAATTTCACAGTTTCGCTATTTTGATCAATTTTTTGTAATTTTGAATGCTTTTTTACTCATCTGATATTACTGTCAAGAAAGAATGCCATAATTTATTTTTGATAATGAATTTATTATTACTCAACCAGGGCTTCTGAAAAGTATTGCATTTGAGTTGCAATAAAATAAAAAGCTTCTCTATACAAAACATTTTAAAAAAAAACTTATTTTTTCCTTTTTTTCCAAAAACAAAATTTTGAATTTGTTCACTTGATGAAACTGATGATTTAATCATGCTAAATCAAAGTAATATTTTGTAGAGACATTAGGTATATTTTTGGATGCAGAAAAGATGAAAAATATGCAACCGCCTTTGCCGGAAATCGAACCACAGACCTCTGGAATACCGGCCTAGCGTGCTGAACCACTACACCACGATGGACGCTAGGAAAGTGGGAGAAACACCTTATAATTTAAATGAAACTTACATCAACCACACATATTTAAAAGTTAATATTAATTTTAAGATGTAGCACATTACAGCATTTTAGATTGTGTGCCAAAAAATCCATCACTACCAATTATTTTAATAGCAATGTGAATTTTTAAACATAATTAACTACAGGGTAAAGCATGAGGGTCACTCTGAAATTCGTGAGATACATACTAGTTTTTAAAGTTATACTTATGAGATTTAGGAGTGTTCTAAGTAGTCCCCTCAACCATCAAATGCACTTCTGTAGGTTAATTTTCCAAACATTAAATGCTTCAAGCCATTCATTTCTTGGAATAGATGAAAAAAATGCATTCATCCTCAATCTCATCTTCAGAATGAAAATGAAACAAATTTTCTTCTGTCACTTATCATCTGCAGAGTATGCAGAGTAAATTCACAGATGTATTTGGAGCGAATGAAATGGCAAGACATTCAGAAAAGTGGTCTCACTTGGAGGGGTAACCATGATTCGTTATCTTGATTGGGTATCTAGAGCGCAGCCATACTATTATTGCTGATAATTATTGGGACACTCTGATAAGGTTACATGAAGCCAACCGACACAAGTGCCTCTGTATGCTGAGTGAGGGTGTCATCCTCCTGCATGACAATGCCCGGCCCCATATTGCTCACTAAACTCAAGAATTGCTACAAAAGTCTAGAGTCACCCCCAATATAGCCCAGATTTAGACATCTAGGGTGCAAATTTTAATACCTTGCATAATCTTTGCTCATTAAAATAGCTGGTCATCCACTGCACCATTCTGTCCTATATAATATGTAAAGTCTAATGATACAGGCCATCTACCTTATACAACGTAAGATGGACTGTACCACAAGCATTGGTATAAGATGATAACATTGCTTGAGTGCAATGGAAGACAACAGATCTATCTACCAAAGAGATTCCACCCATGCTCAGTTAGAGATAGATCCTGTTATATGGGTGGCTTAAGCATCCAAAGTTTGTAGAAGAGTTGCAGAATAATGCAGCTGTCTGAGAACTGTTAGATGTAATGTCTACTCACAAATATCAAATAAAGACCCTGCTTTGCATAAACACCTTGGAAGACCCTGCATAAACAACTTGGAAGTTCTTCATCCACATATCACCATAAGTATACGAATACATTACCGAAGACTGTATACCAGTGGCGTGCAGTAGATTTTCATGCAGGGTGTTCAGAGAACAACAACAATAATAATAATAATAAAACCATAAAAATGTACATTAAACACTTTAACTTTTTATTATTCATTTGTACACAAAATCCATACGTCTATCCATATTACAAATAAAATCATCAATTACATGATCATAAAACTCTGGTTTTGACTGTAATAAGTGTAACATTTCTTTTTCTATTGTTATTAGAGATAAATTGCTTAATCTATCCTGGCTCATTGTATTGCGTGCATAATTTTTTACTCTTTTCAATGCTGAAAATGATCTCTCCACCAAAGCAGTTGCAAATGGAATTGTACAAATTAAATGTGCCAATTTATTTACTTCGCTTAGGGCATCTGTCAAATCATTCAGCATTATATGCTGAATAAGTTTCGATAAATTCATTTCGTGGTATGACTCACTACGATAAAGAATGCATAATTCATTGGTTAGCTTTATAAAATCGAAATGTTTTGCATAAGCATTCTTTAACGAATTAAGGCATTCATCTGGAAATTTACTTTGATATTTCTTAAAAAACTGGAATTCAATAGTTCAAAAAATTTGAGCGAATTTAATTTTTTAAAACGGACATCTAACTGACAATAAATAGTGTCCATTATTTCATAAAATATAAATTCTTAAAATGTTGGTCTTGGTCTATACTTGAGTTTTGTAAATTTACACGACGTTTTTTTAAATTTGGGGGACCCACTACAGAAATAGTCTCTTCATAAACTTCATCAAATGCAACAGAAGTTCACATATTTTGTATTGCATCTTTTACTTTCTCTACTTTTTGACTAGAATATGCTATATCTAAGTTAGTTTTTTGTAACTAAACATTTTGTACAGTATAACTAAACATTTTGGCAAAAATATTTAGGAGAAAATTACTGTTAAATTCTTCAAAAACATGTGATAACTCTTTACAATATTTATTGTATCGTTATCCCAGCCTTCTGGATTCTCAATAATATTTTCAAATAAATCAGATAGACCTTGCCTTTCGCTTTTTATGGTATTCACCAAACGAGATGAATAGTTCCAACGTGTTGTAGCTAATTTTGGAAATTTTCTTTTAATAATTTCATTTAAAATATGATTTCTTTTTGTAGACACCGAAAAAATGAGGATATGCCAGAAATTGTTGCAAAAAATAATTTACAATCTTTTATAAACAATACAGATTGCGACAGAACTAAATTAAGTACATGTGCGCAACAATGCACAAACATATCTTCTGGGAAAATGTCTTTTACTTTTTTCTACGTCCCATTCAATGCTCCTGCCATGACTGCCGCCCCATCGTACGTTTGAGCAATCAGTTTATTCTCACACCCCCAACTCAAAATTGCTTCTTGCGCAACATTACACAAAGCTTCCGCTGAACGTTCACCACTAACATCTTTAAAAAACAAAACTCTTTCCACTCGTACACTACAATTATTAACATATCATAGCACAACCGATAATTGCGATTTTTGAGATATGTCAGATGTTTCATCCAGCACGATAGCAACGAATGGCGTTTCTTTTACCTCATTTCTAATTTCTGAAATTACGATATTTTTTATCGATGCAATAATATCATTTTGTATTCTATTAGAGGTTCCAGAAAATACAGTTGCAATTCTTAGATGGGTTGCTAAAAGGTCATCATATTTACTAATTAAAGTTATTAATTCTATATAATTTCCTCGATTAAGGAAATTTATATTCTCATTGTGTCCACGAAATGCATTTTCTTGTTTTGCTAAGTAACAAACTACATCTATAAATCTCTTGAGAATATTTCTATTTCTTGTTACTTTTTCATTGTGTTGAACAATCGATGAAGCCTTTTGTTGATCTAACATAAAATCTATCCTGGCGGTACCAAATGTTTTTAAAAGTGTATTAGGGCATTTATGTGAGATTGTGTTTTTTCATGTTTCTTTGCAGCTTCGTGGAGATGATTTAAATCACTGTAGCCTTGTTTTTTCCAAATGTTCTTGTCCTTTTCAATTACAACAAAAAGTAAACATGGCCAACAATACAACTTATTCAATTAACTACAACCGGTTAACCATTTAAATTTTTCATACATAGATTTTTGAAAATGTTGTACACACTGTTGTCCTTTAATCCTAACGTTTTGCGATAGAATAATATCCGGCAACAGTCTACTTAATTTAACTACAGTCAAAAGTCGTTAATTCGGACACCCATAACCCGGAATGATCTATAATCTGGACCTCAAAGCTACACACTTTCTGCGCATGCGTCGCGTTCACGCATGCGCACAGGCATTTACGAGAGCGCGTAAGACCCTTACGGCTGCGAATATGTTTGTGTGCATGCGCGTTTAATGTGTAACGGAGTTATACGCTAAGCTAAAGTTATCTAATTCAGTTAATGTTGCAGATTGCGTTGTCCCTTAATCTTCGAAATGGATCCAGCTTATTATTTTTTGCAGACTGTTAGAGCAATTTTATAAAAGTAAGCTTGAACTTTCCATTATGTCAAATAGAATTTCTGATATATATTTACTACAAAGCGAAAGTATGTTTTGAAATACGAAATCTGTTTATCAGTTTCACGCTGCTCTGCGGCAGAGGGGGGGGGGGCAGAAACGTCATTATTAGATTATGATAGATTAGAAAGATTATGTCAAATAGAATTTCCGATATATATTTACTAATATGTAATTTGTATCTACAAAGCGAAAGTATGTTTTGAAATCCGAAATCTGTTTATCAATTTCACGTGGCGGATTGGAAGTTGATCTGTCAGCACTATCCTTATCTTCAGGGCAGATGTTTTTATTTTATTTGGTTTATAATTCCGTACTAAGTGTAGTATTTCATTTCGATGTACTCCGTCTTTGATATGATTTAAATCAAGTTCCTCGTCATTATAATTCGCTTCCGATAGTGAAGAAAGTGATGACCCAGAGGTTATTGAAAACGAAAACATTTCGATTGACAAATTAGTCGGTATTCTCAACACAGCAATTATAGGACTTGAACAGCGGAACTTTGTAACTAAACAAGAAATTATGTCTGTTTAATAGAATTAAAGAGAAAGTATTATCACATGAAACGAAGCAACTTACATTGAAAGAAATGTTTAATAAAGTAAACAAATAAATATTAAGCTTTTTCTTTTTGTAAATTTTGATACCCTTTAGATCATAATTGTTCTTTATTTCATAAATTACGGTTTCATATTTTTAATTTTGTAATTTCTGCATGCCATCTTACCAGATTTAAACTGATGATCTATAATCCGGAAAAATCGATAATCCGGAATCGCCGAAGTCCCGACGAGTCGGGATTAACGACTTTTGACTGTATTTCATTTTTTGTAGTAACGTCTCGTTTCGAAAATGGATTTTTCAATAAATCTTTAAGTATTGAGATATCTGAGTTCTCCATTCTGAAATGGGTTATTTATTATGAATATAAATTTAAAGAATACAATAAATAAAATACAAGTAGTCGTGGTATAACTATAAAAACAGCTAAACTTATGAGAACTCTACTAGCACTGAAGCAAAAATCATGTCTTGTGTTGTATGGTGTCATATCGGCGGCGAAAAAGCAATGCTTCGGGCTTCCACAAAAAGCTTATATTTTCAGCAAACATAGCACCACACGGCATCCGCCGCTGCGGTGCCTCATCATCAGCCTGATGACATCAGGATGCTCATTGGTGCTGACAAACTGAATGTCTATTCCACATGCAGAGGATTTCACTACACGCTGGCACAATAGAACGAACTGTTTCTTGTTCGGTCAGTGGACTAATTTATATTTATTAATTGTTTTTAACATTTAGAAATTATATATTCTGCGAAAAACATCTTGACAATTTTTAAAAACAAAACCAGGGATATGGTGTTAGACAGATAATAACTTATATACTGCCTGTAAGACAGTAAATGGTAAAATTTGGACTGTTCTGTTAAAATTTGTTTCTTTTTTGTCTAACAAAACAAAATTGTTTTTCAGCGAATTATTTCCATAAATATAATAATACATCATCGAAATTACTTTACCACACTAAAACATTTCCCTTTATATTGATGAAATACTTCTTTTATATTTCCATAAAAACAAAATCTTACAATATATAAATTTAAACATTAACCATCTGCAAAATTGTATGGCCAGTTAATCAGTTAAAAAACCAAAAGCACGTTAAGTCCCCGCTCTAATACAACGCTTAATAAACCATACCTTTGGATGATTCCAAATACCAAGTGCAGGAAAAATAGCTGCACTTGCCTCAGTGCTATAGTATGCTGTGCTTCTCCAGTAGCCGATACATATAAAGCGTGATTTTCTATTAGTGCACAGTGTGTACACATCAAAACTTCCTATGCTCGTTTGCTTTTGAACGCGCTACGTGGTGCAGCACCTAGTACCGCACGCACTGCAAGAATACACGCAAGCAAATCAACATAATATTTGAATATATTATAAATAATATTTATATATTATTACATACCATATAACGATAGGTGCAGAAAATTATTGTCTCTCATAATTTTGCCAGGGTGTGCACGTGGACCGCACACTGCTGCTGTATACCACTATTTATGTTTCCAACTGCATCTGGCTAGGCATCAATGAAGCCTGTTTATGTTTAAATCACCTTAAAACATTACATTCAGTACAAAGTTCAACTACATGAATACAATTAGGTATAGTGCTGTCAGACAAAACCTATCTAACAAACTCTGAGTATCCCACAAAGGTGGCACAAGCACTGCAAATGTTGCATGTGAAATAGCAGTCCAAGCTTCCAATTTGATACCTCCATATAAGACATAAGAATAATTCTACATAAGAAATACTGCCCATAAAGTGACAGGCTTTTTTCACGGCAAAATCTTTGCAGATATCTTTAAAATAATGCAACATTATTTTATCTATAGCCCTTCCGATTTGTAGCAACAAGATTTTCATTATCTCTAATAGAATATGGATCCAATATGACATTCCCAGATGCCACAAATATTGTTTTTACATATTGTTTATTTATTCCATTTACTGTGAGAAATTTTTACATGATGCTTCACTATTCGAAACCATGAGAGCAGATTGCCTGTAGATTAATAAATTCAACCAAAATAGTATGTCTTTCAACAGAACAAAAAGAGGAATGCTCAGTCCTAGTACACCATCAAAATGTGATATACAACTTTTTTTCTTTTTCTTAAAATACTCCTCAATTTTCATCTTTCATGGAAAATCACAAAACTCCTTTGTCTTTGAATATGTTTCATTTTTAAAGACACCTTCAATTCATGGAAACATAACTGATTTGTATCTGTAATATAGGAACTGTAGTAGTGGTCAACCTAAGCTGAGACTACTAGATATGGCTAGAGCATCTGCCAAAGAATATAGTTCTAACTTCTAGCAGTTGTAATTTAGAAATTAAACAATGAAATGTGAATACTTTTGATTTTGCAGAATTGAATGAATTCTGAAGATAGAAAGAGCAAAGAGAGCTTAGGAAAGAAAATTTCACCATTAAATTTTTATTTAAAAATGAAACAGTATACATGTCAATCGCTTGATGACCAACAGGATGAGATCCCGTTTTTAGTGTATTTAGTGAAACTGCAAATTGCCAATAACCTTAACATAATCCCTCTCTTTCTAAGAAAAGTAATAAAATAATTGATTACCCCAATCTTAAGTACTGAAAGCAGTTGTCATGGCCCATTCTGCCCAGTAGAGAATTGACAACACCAAAATTTTTTCTGTTCATCTAATACTCAGCATGTGTTTTTAGTTTCTAAACTCCATTAAGATTATAATATGGACATGCTTATTACATTATGTATGTATTTAATCTGATACTGAAGAAGGATTCACAGTTATCAGTGCTTCATTTCCTTCCATATAATAATAATAAATTAACATGCGACATGATTACTGGAAATTTTACCCTTTAGAAATATATTTCTAATAATACATTTTTAGAGCAATGCTCCATTTTGGGTGGCCTTTTCTGTGAATTTGATTGCTTTGCTAAAATTAATTTTCCATTTTATTTTAAATCATTTATGATCACTCATTTTTTAAATAATTTTTTAATCATTTTGATTGATCATCTGATCATTTGACAAATGAGCTTAGATTTATCTTCAGAACCATCCACATATTTGATTTCAAGTTGCAATATCATATTTTATTATTCATTTTTTCTTCTCTTTCAAGCTTCTCTCTTATTTTCTTTTCTTTTTATGTCATTAATTACTTATGATTTCAAGTGAAAACCTCAAACAAGAAGTTGAAATAAATTACTAAAATTTAAAAATCTGCTGCATGTACTGTACTTAAGTAATAAATCATATACATAATACTACATAAGTCGTTACACATAATCAATTTTTATAAATCTTCTAAACATTTAATTTGAATATTTTATATAATAGTAAATCTAATTAATCTGTAAACATTAAAATTAAAAATTGCATCATTTTTGACATGATTAATTTGAATTGATCATTAATACATACAAATGAGACAACTATTAAAAAATATTCACGAGATATATTTTAGCATTTATTTTATTTATTTCATTTATTTGATTTGATTTGAACCAAAGAAATTTTTCTAATGTTTGTACTAAAATTAATAAGTGCATCTTAGAATCATTTGCATTCAAAGAACTAAGAAATTAGTGTTTTCCTCTTAACTAACTGTACAGTACTTAAACAGCTATTGTACCCAAACTACAAACACAGAGCTTAAATTCAGTTAGTTTTTGACTGAAATAACAATTTCAACTGAATCTCATATTAGATGAGCTCTTATATTTTAATTTATTACTTAACTGTTTGTCATAAATTTAACAACCTTTTCATTTAACCTCTCTGTTTTTGTGGTAGTTTATCCTTAATTATTTCAATTATTTACATTTTCTCATTTTTCCTGTGATTTTTTACTGGACTCTAACACTTTTAATTTTAGAAAATAAGTAATATACAAAGGATAATATTATTCTGATTTAATTTTAAATAACATTTCAACTTGCGATATCATGAACTGATCAATGCTCACAAGCTAAATTTCAAAAATATTAAATGATTTGCTTTAAAATATACGGAATACAAAGATGTAGGTTGTTTGCCCCAGAATATCAGCTTCAAATCGAGCTTCATCATACAGAAGGGGGGGGGAATCTACTGATTAAACTCAACAATATGTGCACTGAAGAAAGTGAACGTACATATATGTGGTTATTGCATACAAATAACTTGAAAAATGGAGAGGAAAGCTGCAATTTGGTCATCATTGTACATGTTCTCAGGTTAGGTTGATGCAAAGTATAGTGATCAATGAAACCTTAAGGAAAATGTTTTGCATTCAATTACATTCTTGGCTGGTGGTATTTAGAACTAGTCATGAGATTCATTTGCTACCTGGCACAGTTGGATCCATTTGAATATCCAGCTCTGTAGAGGTGAAAACAATTATTTTATCTCAAATAAGCTTCCATGAAAGTTATCTTTGTATTGATCATTTGGTGTATTGAGTATGACATAATGCCTATATCTTCAACTATTTTTTGTTTCAGCATATATTACTCGTGAGACATCTTTTTTAACAAAATTTTAAATTAGAAAAGCAAATGCTACATACATTTCAAAAATGAAATTAAGGGTCAATATTTATTTTATCAATAGACATCAATATTTAGTAAACAGTGATTACAGTTTTAGATATGATTTTCTGATTTTTCATAAATATCTGAGGGTATCAGTTGATAATTTAGAACATATTTCAATATGGCAAGGATTGAAATAAACTATAAATCACTTTAAGAGAAATAGTAAAATCTGAAATATTTTTTGTCATGCTTAACAGAAAAGTCTGGACAAATACCGTCAGTTTTCTAATATTTGAAGAATTCTTTACGTTGGTAACAGAAGATGTAATTACTGAATTATACGGTTAAAAATGACATACAAAAACTCAATCTACATACCTGTCTAAAGTATAATTTCTAGCTGTTTCAAAACAAAATTCAGCTGCTCCCAAAGTTCCCCAAGATATTCCATATCGTGCATTATTCAAACATCCAAACGGACCCTGAATAAGTAAAAAACAAATATATAAGGACAGGGTGAGATTATATATATCATATGTTTTGAAATTTACAAATGTTAAAAATTTTTATGCAATAAGAATATTTATTAATGTAAATTTTCAACCTGGGTTTTATAATAAAATCTCTGAAAATAAACAAGAATGAGTAAACAAGAAAAAACAAATGAAAAAGAAATATACAACTGATATATATATAACACTGCAGGAATCATAGCCTGATGAAACATATACACAAGCACAAAATATGAGATTCAACAATCTTTAAAAAAAAGAGAGACAGAGACAGAATGAATATAGTTTTGTATTAATATCTAAGCAATGATACAATGTGAAAAGTGACTGAACAAGTAAAATAATGATTAACTAACAGGTACATAAAGTTCTAATGCTGTAAATGGAAAAATGAAAGGGCAGATATCAGAAATCTGCAGTTATGGGTTATAAAAAAATAGTATCATAAAAGTGCTTAATATAATTTATAAACTACTAACAAAATGAAGATTTATGAGGCAAACATTTTATACTGCAGATCCTTAGATAGTGAAAATTCATCTATAGTCAACAGCTGTTCTCCCATGATCATAATAAACAAAGTTTCTCTTTCTTTGAGGGTGAGGCAGTCCTTTTTCAACCGAAAGATTCAAGGCTTGAAATTTAATAAACAGGTTAATCATGATTTTTCACAAGAAATTCGCATATTGGACTCATTACCTTCCCAGTAAAATGAATGCATTTTACTATAATGGCTTTGATGATGCTTCTAATACCAAATCATCCATGACATACTCATTCCTTACACATCCAGTGTCATACCATTGGAAACTATACATCACAGATATCCAGAGTGAAGGCTTCATATTTTCACGATGGACTGAAGCTTAACTGATGATATAGGGTTGACACAAATATGAGGTTTGTACGACATATAAGCTCCGTTTCATCCTTCCATCATTGCAGCATTACTAACAGAATTCTGGGCATGCACACCATTTCCTTGTCCCTTGCCTTTCCATTGATGCTATTACAGTTGATCTGTGCTGTGTTTTCAGTTTGTTGCGAAAAATAAAAATGCTTAAGACAATTGATGAACACACTGACAGGTCTTGGTCTGTAATTCACTTCTTGAATGCAAAGAACATGAAATCTGCTGAAATTCATCATGAAATTACTGAAATTTATGGTGAAAGTACAATGAGCAATAGTATAATAAGAATGTGAGTTAGAACATTCAATGAAGGGTAGACAAATATGCATACGAAGTACAGAATAGGCAACCTTCTGTTGTCAATGACAATTCGGTACAGTAAGTTAATGAAAACTTTCGGGGGAACAGATACTTTGCACTGTCGATGCTTTCTGATGAATTTCCTGAAATTTCAAAAATAGTTTTACATGAAATTGTTTCTCACTTCTAAGGTTACTGTAAGCTGTGTACGGGCTGGTACTGAAAATGCTTATGAATGGTTACAAAAGAAAACAGCTTAGAGGTGCTCTGACATGTCTTAGACAATACATTAATCCCTTCGAGCCGGGTAGCGAAAACACGCGCTTATCGCTGAGGCCGGCAATGTCTTACGCGAGCGTCTCTCCAGGGCCTGGGGCTTTTTTGCTACTAAGCCTAAATCCATGAAATTTCCGAAGTATCAACGCATTGTTTAATAATGCTCTATAGAGTATTTAAACAGCTTATGCTTTATAAATATTTTTATATATATACTTTAATTACCTTATTTCTTGTTTAAATGCATATTTTACACATTTTATTTTAATTATACTCACCATTTTATGAATTTTAACATTATACATCTGAAAACTAAATATATTACTTAAAATTCTCTTTTCGTATGAAAAATTTGAAAACAGGGATCTACACACAGTCCTACGTTACATTCCTTGCACTCGTAATAACTCATTTGCCGTTTTGGAGGATTTTTCCGGGAATGTGAACAAATGAAGCATCGTCGTCTCATTTTCTTATCAGTCTCTTCTGAACAAAATTTTGGAAAATGTCTTTCAGTTAATCTTTCAGAATCAATATCAGAATATCAGAATTTCAGAATCAATATCTGAAATATTTTGCATCATTTCTGCTATTTCATGCTCTGTTAAACATTTTCGACGCTTCGACATTGCAACGGTAAAAACAAAGAATTCACCTCTAACAAGATCTAATTATTTTCTAAAAACTGAACTGCAAACTGAAATACCCAACACTTTAGAGCAAATAAAACTTCTCTACTTACAGTAAACAACTACCACGTGCGAATAAAGTGCGATTTAAAGAGACGTCATAAATCACGCCATTCGGAAACATTTATTTCCCCGTTTGTTTATATAATCAAAAATACGTGTATGTGAGTCATGCTTCTCTCATTTCGAGTAGAAGGTCTAATTTAAATGTATCTGAAACCATATGGACATACAGTGCCATCTTGTGGCAGAAATTATAGTTTGAAAAACATTCCAAAGTACTGGCACAAATACGTGACAGTCAGTAGAGAATGGAACAATTCTCTGGCACGCCTGCGTGTCGGCCGGTAGGTAAGTGCGTTCGTTGCTGGCACGTATACATGACAGTCGGCGCGAAGGGGTTAAGAGGGAGAGGCATTTTTAAGTGAATTAGTGACTGGTACAAAATCTGGGTTCATCACAAAACCCCAGAATAAAAGCAGAGACATACAAAATCTCCCAAAAGGCAAAAATTCAAAATATCAATGTGAACCCCAAAAAATCATTTGCAACATGTTTGAGGATATGAAAGAGATTCTGATTGTTCAGTTTTTCTTAGGAGTGAAAATGTCAATGCTGCTCAATACAGTGAAATGCTGAAATAAGTTTGGCAAGCAATTCAAAATAAAAAGACAGCAAAGTTTAGTCTAAGGATTGTCCTTTTTTATGACTATGCTCAACCACATGCTGTTGAATTCACTCAAAGACAAATTGAGAAACTAAGTTGGCAACAGTTTCATCATCCCTTTTACAGCCCAGAGCTCAGACTTGGATCCATCTGACTACCATTTGTTCTTGCACATGAAGCATCACCTTAGAAGTCAAAACTTTCAAAGCAAGGATGACACAAAAATATTGTGAAGATATGGCTGTCATCTCTTGCTGCAAAATGCAGATACTTTCCTCAAAGAAAGTATAGATAAGTTGGTCACTCACTACAACTAATGTCTCAAGATAAGTGGAAACTATGTAGAAAAATAACTCAAGAAATGATCTTTCATGTAAAAATTAAATTGGCTTGAAAAAAAAATTGTTGTCTTTCCTTTTGCAAAATGGAATTTATTTCCCAGATATGTCTCATAATTGCTCAGAAGCTTTCTCTTTCTGTCTTATCTGAATTTATAGTTAA
Organism: Stegodyphus dumicola; assembly: GCF_044657685.1. Classification (NCBI taxonomy): domain Eukaryota; kingdom Metazoa; phylum Arthropoda; class Arachnida; order Araneae; family Eresidae; genus Stegodyphus; species Stegodyphus dumicola. The sequence continues at coordinate 144,194,218 of NC_140777.1, forward strand.
TTTTAAATGCAAGGTTTTTAAGTTATATTTTATGTGTTTCTATTAAATGTGAGGTTGGGCATTTATGTTACCTTTAAATAGCTTTTTTGCTGAAGGAATTCAACCCCCCGCCAAAAAAAAGCAATTTTCAGAATATAATATTTTCCCCTAATTCCAGAGCAACACTTAAATTAACTGGCTATATTAACCATCAATTTAATAATTCCATTCATGAGTTCAAACATATGGCTGTCATAGTAATTCTGCAGTCAGTTCCAGCCAATCACGGCAGTTAAAGAAGAGAATAACTACATGGCAAAAGAAAGCTATGATAACAATATTCTGTATAAAAAAACTATGCAATTCCATTTCAAGAAATTAAATTATTAGAGATTTCTAACAAACTACTAGCAAACTTTGGACTGGCTTTACTCAATTGAAAAATTTAATACTAGATGGTTTGGCAAGATTTGCCATGGCAAACTTATAAATGTCTCACTATAAATTTATTAATTTAGACTCCCTATAAATTTATTAATTTTAGTACTGGACCAAATGTGTCCTTGCTATGTAATAGTGGGCAACATATGATTCCTTAATATTAGGCAAAAAAGCAACCTTAATTCAGCTGAGATTTTGAATATAATTCCATCAATTCTGAGAGCAATCAGACACAGGTCTCTCTTTTTAGGAGCAAAAAATTTTGCTAATTTGAAATGACTGCTTGAAATTTTAATAATTGTTCTACATTACTTGTCTGAAACTATATTTTGGATATATAAGATTGAAAAATATTGAATACTAATCAAAAGGTCCAATGTTTGTAATTTCCACATGTGTAACATGTATACAAGCCAGTTTCCCTTAGAAAGTCCTCCACGAAGGCATCCCTCCCCTTAGGCAGATAGCCCTCGAGGCTTTGCCGTAATTAAATAACCTAACCTAACCAATGTTTGTAATAATAAATAAGTATATTCAGTTCTACTCTCAGTATTATTTAATGGAGTTCATCTTCATTCAAACACTGCAATTACACTGAAAATACATTACAGCCATTGAAATTGAAATTGACATAGTATACTGCGAATGAAAACAATACACATGATTAAAACTGTTTTATTTATAATATCACCTTCCCTCAGGCCTCCAATATTGTCACTTTAATAAAACTATTAACACAAGTTATAAATCATCCTAAATTCTTTAACACACAGTACTGAAAAAAAGTAAAGGGAAATATCCAGAATTTATCAATTTTAATAACTGTAAAATTGATCTGTTTCACTGCTGAATGCAAATTTCCAAATTGTAATTTTCATGATTTCTTTATTTACATACTAGAACAACATTCATGCATATTGTAGTTTATTTATTTATCATTAATTATCTTCAAAACAATTTGAAACTGACACTTTATTATCAGATTTAGTTAAATTAAATTATTTTAATGTGTACTACTTTCAGAGTACCGACCATTTGCAGTCAAGGGTTTTGCCATTGATAGCACAGCTGATGAAAGCCCTTTTAGATCAGTTTTGCAGAATCATTATTATTAAAATCCATACAATTACTAAAACCATTCCTAGATAGGAAATATTGTAAACTCAATACACAGTATATTTTGAAGCTGTTTTTGAGCATCTTTTCATGGGAACCTTTCATCCAGTCTCAAGAATAAACGAGTATTAGAAGCAGTCTCATTGGTAAAGTTCATAAGGATTCAAAACTTTTGTACAAAATAATTACAAAAGTTTAAATGCATTGTTTTCTTACAAAATTAAATGAACAATTCCATCATCTCCAAAAGAGGGGAAAATCTGAAAAAAAAAAAAAAAACTGTTAAAATGTAATTATGGGTTTTCCCCTCACCTGAAAAGTACTCCTCATTGCCATTTCATCTAAAAGATGCTATAGAGAAGAGACCATCTGTAAGTATTGCAATAAAGAAATAATTTGCATGAAGCACCCAGAATGGTAGGTAGAATTTAGGAATATATCCTGCCACTGAATATACTCTTAAGCTCCTGTTCTCCCTTTACTGACAATTATTTTGATTAAATCTAGATACAGCATTTGTTTCCACTCTCTGTTTGCTACACCTTCAACTCTGCAATGTTTCACTACTCAAATACATTGTTAAATAGCAGCAAATCTGTGATGACAATATTATGAGAATTAACTTCAAAGAAATACACAAAACAGATTTCCAACAAAAAGTTCCAGAAATATTTTGACTATATATACAAACACTGCTAACAGCACATGACTATAGTAGAATGGCACATTGAAAATTGTTTAAAAATATTTGAAATGTCCAGGGATAAAACCACTCAAACAGCAATTTTTTCAAAAATGTGATAGTGTTAGATATATCTTGTGACTTTCAATGAGCATTATCACCATGTGAATTATTTTTCAGGTACAATCACTTTAAAGGCATAAAGACAAGCAATAACAGTTTTGGTATACTGGGAAAAAACCACTTTAGTTCACATTTTCTTGGAAAGATCCACCAATTGAATGCTGGGCAGCTGTCTTTAGTAATATCTGGTCTTTAATGGTCGTCAGCGAAAGCTTTAATCAGCGTCGAGTTACAAGCTCAACTTTTCATGTTGTGCGATTTCACGTAATGCAACTGTTGTACACTATAGACAATGATTTGTGCTCTTCAGTGCTCCTTAAGATCAGTGAGATATACATAAAAAAGAAATGAAAGAAAACAGGTAGAGTTTGAAAAGTAATGAAGGTTTTATGCTTGACAATTCATGAAATTGGTCCCGTTTGCATAAGTAGTTGCAATGTTTCCAAACTGTTTCTGAAGCTGAACGCATGAGGAATATATGAGAATACAATGATATGACAGAGCATCATAAACAGGATGTTTATTTTAGCAGGCTCATTACAGTTCTTCCTGTTAAACTTAGGCAACCTAGTAAGGACACAAAAGAAGTAAAACCCAACGCTGCAAGCTTTGCTTACTGCACTGAAAGCACAGGTGTATATACTTCAGAAAGGGGCTATACACCAAGCTCCATTGTTTAAAAGCTTTTATACAATGCATGGAATTAGAGAGTAGTGCATTAAATTCTTTAGACAGCGTTTAATTTCTACAGGTTCTCCACCTGTTGATAAGTGTGAGAAACATCTGAATCAGAAATATAAACTTTCTTCAGAGATGGTGGATAGTTTTAAAAACTTTATCAAATCGCTCAGAGGATGCAAATTCATTGAATGACACACAAAAACTTTGTCGTAAGAGCTGAATAATACTAAGCTCAATAACATGCACAGGATCAATGCCCTAATACCAACCTTTCCTACAAGTCTTTTTGCAAGATTTTCCAAAGTAATTTCAATATATATTTTTGTTATCCCAGACAAGATGCGTGTAGTGAATATGATGCTTTAAATGCAATGATTTCCCTATTTACTGAAAAGTCTAAATCTGAGACTAATGAAGACACCCTGAAAAATACTGAAAAGTATTTTAAACAAAAAAATGCTGAGAAAGGTTTATATCTTAACAGAAGTGTGTGTTTTTATTCTCTTAAGAGAAAATTCCATAAACAATTGAAAACCTCTACCACTTTGGCAACAATCACAATGGATTTTTAAAAAAATCTTCCAACCTTCAACATCACAAATGACATCTACTACCATTGCCAACTCTGTTTTCTCAGTTTCAACATTCAAATCCTTTCAAACACAAAATCAGTTTTTCAAAAAATACAAGTCTGTAGCCAAAAAAGGAGCAGATGACATTTGCTCAATGCTTAACCATTTTATGTTCAATTTTATTCAACAAATTTCAAGAATTGAAATCAAATTGTTTACTTAACACTTTATCATAATAAAGAAATATTATTTAATAAATTAACAATGAAGTAAAAGGAATAATGTATAATGGAATAACTCTAACTGTTACAAGATAACTCAGAACAAATTCAAATTTATTTTATTTCTAAATCAGAAAGCTCTTAGTTGATATGGAAAATAATAATAATAATAATAAAACCTGCAATCCTTCGATGTTTGGAAGAAGGTTTTCTTCGGGAACAACAACATCTTCCATTACTATCATTCCAGTTTCAGAAGCTCGAAGTGAAAACTTTCCTTGAATTTTTGGTGCAGTTAGACCCTTCATTCCTTTTTCCAAAATAAAACCTTTAATTTTTCCATCACATTTAGCCCAAACGATAAACAAATCAGCAATTGGCGAGTTTGTGATCCTTAAGGAGAAAATTGCTAAATTAAAATTATATGCAGTAGAATGTAATTAAAAAACTCCTTTAGATATATTAAATTTTGAGTTATAACAATTTATTGTCCTTTTTATTGTTTGATTAATTCTTTCATGCAATTAATTTTAAGATGCTTAATGAATTATAAAAAGAGCAGTAATCTGAATTATAATTAAAGAAGTGAGAAGTTATTCTACCCAATTAGACATACACCAATTTTGTGTTGTCACAATTACCAATGTCTTTATTATAATAACAAGCAACCTTCAACAGTGGTGATGTTTCTGCTCAAATGATGAATAATGGAATGATGCTATTACTATCAATTTTAGTACTAATGCTTGTTTACTGACCAATCAGTTAGAATCATTAATACATAACAGCTTTTATTTAAAAAATACCTACATAAATCAGAAATAAAAAAGCAATTACACTCATGTGCAAAAATAAAAAAATTTGAATATTATATTAATTAATGGAATTTAAGGAAATTTGGTATGAATGTACATTTATTTATAACAGAGAAAGAGAAAAATGATTGTACCATCCAAAGGTCATTTTACATACGCATGATTATCAGAAAAGTTCATAGTGCAAGGATGTCTCATATCCACATTGTGATATCAAACTGAAAATGAGTCTAATATGTGCTATGGTTCATTCTAACAGTCAGACAGGGAGAGCCATTTCTAGGCCATTGGCCGTCTGTGTACTTTCCTAAGATTGCCACCTCCAAATTTAAAAAAAAATGCTCATTGTTTAATAACATTTTTATTGCATACTCATTAAGTACTTACATATGAAAAATTGTATAAAAAGTATTTAGGCGTGGTATTGCAAGAGTCTGCCCCCCCCCCCCCCCGATTTTCACCACCCGCATAATTTTACGTGCTGCATCCCTGCTAGGAACGGCCCTACAGACAGTTGCGCAGCGTGATGCCATATTGGACAGGAGACAAGTGATGGTATTTGACAAGTGGTCTCTATGGTAGTTGACCCCATTCCTGCAGCAAAGAGTATTTCAGATCTGGGATGGTTCTCAGATGGGGAGGGCAAGATGAAATTGCTCTTCCAAGAGTTCCCAGATATGCTCTATAGGCTTAAGGTCAGAAGATATAGGTCAATCCATGCAGTGAATATCTTCACTTTCCAGGTAATCGTTGACCAGCTATGCTCTATGTGGACAAGTGTTGTTGTCCATCAAACCAACTGTGCCTCTGAAAGGTTGAATATGGCTCTAAGATCTCTCTATGCCTCATGACAGTCAAGGCTTTGTCAAACACATGCAGGGGTGTCCTGAAACTGTTTCCACAAATTGCAGACGAAACTGGGCGTTACATTGAGCTCTGTAGCCACCTGCAATTGTGATTGGCCTGCCTCCAATTTATTAACAATTCTCCATCTTATGCTATCATCCAAACGTTCATGGCTACTCATTATACCTGATACCTTATGAAATTTAACCAACTCTTGAGAGAAACTTGGTAAATGTCGTGAAAGAGTATGAGCACGCAAATTGCCAAACACCCTTCCTGCACTTATATCACCTTCACGACCACAGCTTTGCAGAAACCCATGTCTACCTTATGTATTCAGCTCTGAATATCTGCATAATTCTTCGGTGGCATAATTAAAATTTTTGGTTCAATACTGCTCATAAAAATAGATATAACTCACAAATTCTCTTAATTTTGCACGAGTGTATTTTACTAACACCTCATTCACATTAATACTTATACTGCGATTTTCAAATAGCATGTCTTTTTTTAAGATTTTATGCACTAATAAAAAAATTAAAAATACACAAATAAGTTTATTTATAATAATTTAAAGATTATGTAGATATATACATATGCACACACATACACATGTATATATTGTTATGTTTTTTGTATTGATTTAGCTATTTTTAAATAGAATTAACAAAAACTGTTTTATAATACTGTGCAATGCAGCACGAGACTTATTTGAAGACAAAGATATGCTGAAAAAATTAAAAATACAGGAGCATGCGCATTTAATAAATAAATATCACTTTCAATTTATATTTAATTTAATTGACTAGGCAAAACCGTAATTCTACCTTTTTTGCTTTCGAGAAACTGCTGGAACAATCTCATGCAGCTGAATTAAAAAACTATAAAAGCCAGAGAGAGAACATCTCAGCTCAGTTGTTTTATGAGTTTGTTTAGGAAACTGTTGTTGTTTACTGTAGCGAATTAGCGGTGAAATCGGATTAGCTTTCTCTATTTTGAATTAGTTCTGTTGAACGTTTTGGCAGTTTAAAAGATAACTACTGCAAGATATTGCTATATTGTATGAATATCTGAGGAAATTTAAGCAATTTGTTTTTATTTGTGATAAATTTTATTCACTTTTCATCGGACTTGTGCCTTCAATTTATTACGAACGAGTAAGCACACAACATTATATACATACACAGACATATATGCATTGTGCACAATGAAAATTTCTAATTTTAATTTGAAATAGTAAATAGCCCTTTAGTCATTCATTTAATTTGGTATTTCCCCTTTCTATCCTTAAAAGAATTTTTTTTTTTTTTTTTTTTTTTTTTAATATAATGCACCTGAACTGCATCATTTTACAAATAATCTTTGTCGCCTGATTCTTATATAACACCTATTATGTACGTATTTACATTCCGCAAAAAAAGGCTTAGCAATAAAAAGTTACATTTTGAAAAACCACACCATTTGCTAACCAACTGAAATAAAACAGAACCTGAATTTAGTTATTCTTAATCTAGGACTTTTTGTTATCTATATGCTCTTTTCGTGCTTGCTTCTGTCCAGCTGCTACTCTTCCTCTCCAATAGTGATGCATATGTGAAACATACATGAGAAATTGCTTACCACATTAAAGTCATCTATCTTTGTTTCTTATATTGCTATTAAATTCATTATTCAACCAAATTATATCTAAATAAAAATGATAACCAGATAGCCAGAAATAGCCATTATCTATTTCTTCGTATTCTTCTGCATCTCACTAAAATTCTATACTATTACGTATACTTGGATCGTACAAAAATGATTGACACAACGGCTCTCACAATGAAACTATTACGCTATGCGAAAGGAAAACAAATGAAATAGACACAATAGACACAAGGGGCGTGAGCTAGTCAGAATGCTTAGATAGAGCTGGCCGCAAGTGAATGGTATAGTTCAGCGACCGTCCCTTTCGCCGTCCTCATTGAGAGCATGGACAGCAATGATGGAAAGTGATTATCACGGTCAGCATTGGACAGCGTGGTTCCTATGGAAGGAAGGCATACAGGGTAGTGAGATCCATTATTGCATGGTGCCTGTGTGAAAGAACAAAGCACCCTCAAGGTGTACTGTGTCCCATTGGTTGGCCAAGTTCAGGAGTGGAATGGAGACTGCAGCCAAAGGTGTCAGCGCGGGAAGCCCAGCAACATCGCATACAGCAGCAAATGCCGCAGCCGTGTTGAATTTGATCATAGCAAACAGGCGCATAACGTTCAATAAGATGCAGGAAGAGACAAGGCTTGCCCAAGGAACATTGCAGGCAATTGTGCATGGTGATTTGGAGATGACAAATGTGTGTGCAAAGGGGGTGGACTTCGGACCAAGACCTCGGACTACGCCTTACTTGACAACAGGAAGGACACAGTCAGGAGCCAACATGTTGAATCTTCTGCCGAATTGCATACAATTGTCTATAGGTGGTGCACCAACACCCCATAGACTGGTTTACCAAAGCTCTTCGGGACCTCCCAGCCAGATGGCAGAAGTGTATTGACATGGGCGGGGATTATTTCTAACTGATGTACTATCAGTTTTGTGTTAATAAATTGCATTCTGCTCTGTGGCAGCATTTGTGTCATTCATTTCTGTACGACTTAACCCATTAACCGCCAAAACTAAAAGGAATGTTTCTTTTCTCATGAAAATAATAACAAATATTAAATTAAGCATTTATAATATAAATTTACATTGAAAATAAAAAAAAAAAAAATGCTCTTACTTGTGGAAAAAGCGAGTGTTGCATTAGTGCAAAATCAGCGGAAAAAGACTATGGATGTTTAGTGAGTAGGATTGTACTCGTGTGATGTTTCTTTTGAGCGCAGGATTACTTTTTAGCTATATAAAGTTTTATAAATCTACAAATCACTTTACTTGTAATTAATTTAATATTAAAATATATATTGTATTTCTTTTACAAATACAGATTATTTCAACTGAAATATTCAAGCATGAAAAGCTTGATTACAATCATGATGTAAAGCTACATTACATACTTTGCATCTGTAAACAGTCTGGCTATGATACTCTTTACAACAAAGTCTTTTGTTATCAACGGACTTTACGATAAAATGTCTACCATCTCCATGCAATGGTTTTTGAATGCTGAATTTACTAGGTATTCCTGTTGCTGATCTATTTCTGGCTAATTCTACACTCTCAATAGGAGTTTGTAAAAGGAATAATGCATTCTCGTGTCTGAAATCTAAAAGAGACTTGATATTTCCAGTAGTAAAAAGTGGTGATATTTAGTAAGTTTAGATACATCTCACCTCATATAATTTATCAGTATTAACAATTTGACTGTTGTCATATGCAAATTCTGCTTCATATTCCTGTACTGCAAACGTGATATCGATTCTCGTACAACAGGAACAGAAATGTCCTTATCAAAAGACCAATACATTTTTTCTTGAGGTAAAGAATGATATCCCGTAAGCAATAATATTCCAATAAATCTCATATAGGCTTCAGATGCAAAAAAAATTTTTTTTTTTTTTTTTTTTTTTTAGAGCGTATATATTTGGCTGTTCAAAGAGAAGAGAGTAAATGTCTAAACCAAAAAGAAAATCGAAAATCTGTGCACTAGTTTTACCTTGTATTTTGTCTTTTACAATTTCTCTTCTATCTCTTTCTTCATGTTCTTCCTGAGACATAACTAACAGTTTCTTTTTTATCCACTTCAAGATTTCAGTCTTCTGCTTTTTAAACTTTTTAGTACGACTATAACTGCTTTTAGAAGGCTGAAACTTACTTCTTATGTGAATTTCAACTTCCCCAGCAGTATCATTTGGTAAAATATCATTATCATTATTTAAAACATTGCCATTCCTTTCTTCTTTGTCACTAGCTTCTGCAATTTCTGGGGGAACAACAACAATATCAGTTTCATTCTGGTCATAATTAACATTATCATCATCTGTTTCTTCATCAAAAAATCTTTGAAGGGCTTCTTCTACTGTAAGATATCTCATTCTAGTCATTTTTAAATAACCAGAACATCGAAAGGAATGAGTGAAAAAGGAGATTGACTACCCGTTTCCTGCTGACATTGCATCAGCGCAACACCTGTTTTCCCTTCCTTCCCAACACAAATATAAACATCTGACTTATGTAACGTTCTGATAAATGGTGACCTTGACTAAAAATAAATAAATCATAAAGACGGTGATTCTTTCGTTAAATATTTTCAGCAAAAATACCTGGTTGAATATTTTGCTCAAAGTATGAGATTAATTATTATAAACAAAATGATTGTTGAAGACAAATATTTTTTTACAGAAATAATCTTCATAATATTCCTTACACAAAATTATCTGCTAATATAAAATATCTTAGGTAGTTATATTTATATACCCATTTATTTTGACCGTTGCGTCAATGCAACACCAGTGGCTAATGGGTTAAATACACACACATATTTATGAAAAATTAGATTTCATATACACTGCTGGCCATTAATATTGAAACACCATGAAAGAAAGTAAATACAAAAAAAGATATTTATTGTACGTAAATAGTATGGCATGAAGATAAAATGATTACATTTGTAAGCAGTTTGGTTGTTTAAAGGGGTGCGAAATTAGTAGAAACCGCTGCCACCCTTGCCATCTAAAAAGGCCCTTATCTGGTTAGGCATGGAGTCGAACTGGGCTTGGAAGACAGAAAACAGCAACTCATTCCATGCTGCTTCAAGTCTATGCCTCACTTTATCAATTGTATCAGCTGGAGAAGGGTGGCAGGCCAGTCTCTCAGCAACCCATGACCAGATGTTTTCAATGGGTAAGAGATCTGGACACTGTGCAAGCCAGGGCGAAAATCTAATACCCTGTGTGAAGCTCCAATAACCATATGGCAGCAATGCCAGGCAGGTGGACTTCTCTCCTCTTTCTTACCCTGTGTATCGAGAAAGTCAGAACATGACATGCAATGTGTGGTCTTGCATTATCTTGTTGAAAGATGGTGTTAGGCAGATCTCGAAGATAGGGCACAACCACTGGATGTAAGATGTCAGAAATGCACCAATCTGCATTCAAATTACCATCGATCTAAACTAGGGATGGATGTGTTGTACACCCAATGGCTGCCCAAACCATTACACCAGGTGCAGGCCCCTATGATATTGAACGCACACAGGAGACATGCGGTCTCCTCGGAACCTTCAGACATGTATATGGCCATTAGAATACTGCACGAAGAACTGGGACTTGTTTGAAAAGATGACGTTGTGCCACTCCAGTATCCAGCTTTGTCACTCACTACAACCAGAGTTGCCTTCTCTCTCAATGCTGCATTAACGGTCATCGTATTGATAATTCATGCAGCTGCAACCATTGACACACCGTATGAGCGGATACTAGGCATGCTGCAAACATGTCTATTTACTGACTAATGGTAAATGATGTTGTTGTACAGTTTTGCAGGGCTGGCTCCACAATATGTCTGTCCTCTCGGGCGTTAGTCAGGGGACAGCATTGAGATTCTGCATGCCGTTCAGTATGACCCTCAGCAACCCATCGATTCCATATTTGCATGACAGTGATAGGATGTTGATCAGTGCGATGGGAGATATCACAGAACAATAATCCATACTCTCAATAGCATACTTGCCAACCTATGACACTAAAAAATCAGGAGATTTTTCACAGTGTTAAAAAGACTTTTTAAATGGTAAAAATATAGTTTTTAATAATGAATTAACTTTAAATAGTTCTTAATTCTTAAATGCAAGCAACACAGAAGTATCTTACACATAAAAAATATTTTTATTACTTGTATCGTTTAAGAAAAAAAAAAAAAAAGACGCTTTAATCAGTTTTCATACAAATATTATGAACAGTGGCAGATTTTGCTTTCGTTAAGAAAGAAACTTCATAATTTTGTTCATAGCAATTGCCACATAGGCCTGCTTTCGCTAATTAAATTTTTCTAATGTGTCATCACTAATATTAGATCTAAATTTAGTCCTCGTTTTCGCAACAACACTGAAAATCCTCTCACACTCTGCATTACTATGGGGAACTGTCAAGATGGCTAACATAATTCTAGACAGTTCACTATATTTTAAAATTTCATCAGCACCTTTCAGTTTTCCAATTAAACTCCACTGGGTGTCAATCCTAGCTAATTTTATAACTTCATCCAAGTTTTCTAATTGTAAACTGCAAAATTGTGATTGCAATATATCAGTGGCAACATCAACATCATCATCTTTCATGACTAAATAAAGTAATGCAGGAATAACTGAAGATATATTTTTCAAACCCATGTTTTTTAACAATTGCACCTGTTTTGGTGCTTGCACTTGATTATTTCTTAGTGGTTTCACTATCGGGAAACATTTTTCTAAATAAACCGATGCAGTCAGTGGCAGGTTGTGCTCCAGTGAAAAGGTATGTGACGATTGATTTATCATGATGTCACCGCTGTGGCTGGTTTGATAGAGCCGGATACGAAGTTCACAGGACTGCATTGCCAGCAATAACCTGCCAGTCAGTCAGTCAGTCAGTAAAAAGGCAGAGAACAGACATTCTGCATTAATAACTTTTTGGTCCTTTGTTTCCGAAGAAAAATGAAACTTTTTCTTCGGAAAATGTTTTTTTTTTTTTTTTTTTCAAAACTACTTATGTTGTCCTTATGTTTTTGTGAAAGCACATGTTTAAGAACATCCGCCCATCCACCGTGCGAAATCGAAAAATCGCATCGACAGACGGTACACATTGCAAATTTATTACATTTCCTTGAGGAAATAATGGAAGGAAAGTCAACTGTGTACAATTTTTGAAACGTACACGAGTATTTCACCTTTCTCGCAAACATAACAAAAGATGATAATTTCTAAAACTATTTCTTGAAAGCACGTGTACTCACACAACATAGGACAAAATGGAGGAAATAACTAAAGAACATCCAAATAACAGCTTGCTTTGTCCTCATTGGCTAATATATGCCAGATGACACACAGTGGAGCTCGATTCCTATTGGAGAACTGGAGAACAACGTTTCTGGATACATATATGCTCTCACTCACAAAGCAGAAGTTATCTGATTCGCAAGGTTTTGTTTTAGATATAATCTAGAGAAAATTCAATTGCTTTCAGACATCCAAAACCACATTTTTGTTCATATAACAAAGTATCAAGCCAAGTTCCATAAAAATCGTGAGAAATTTTAAGAATAAGAAAAAGTCGAGAGAAATATATTTTAAATCGGGTTGGCGGGAGAGCGGTCGAAAATCGGGAAAGTTGGCAACTCTGCAATAAGCAACGCTCCTGCCTCTAGACAGTTGCTAGTAAGTATTTCTTCTTGTTATTTGAGACATAGCACAATATTCTGAGCAAACTCTGACCTAACAAAGTGCCTTCCAAATGAGAAATCCACTACACAACTTTTCTTTTATGCAGATCTTCAGAGGTCATTAATCCCTCCTGCATCGTCTAAATCAGCTAAAATACTATTCATTTGCATATCCCAACCTCTTCTTCCTTTCATGTGATTTTGACGTTCATCAGATCATTTCTTCCTGGTGTTGCAATTTTAATGGTCAGCAGTGTATTTATGCTCCAATATGTTTTAGTAATACTTTATCTGTTATATATATATCATCTGCAATATGAATATTACAAAACAAGTTCATACCATGTTTTAGTACCACTTATAGAATAAGTTTTATTTTCTGGTTTGTAAACTGCATGTGTTTCCATACTACCAGGATCACTGCCATGATTTGGTTCTGTTAGGCCAAAACAACCAATCAGGTCTCCTTTTGCTGAAAAACATTAGTCATTGATATTTTTCAAGAAAACTCTTTTACATGTAATTACATAGCAAATGTTTGAGGTATTACATGTTAAAAATTAATAAATAAATAACAAAGAGTTGAAACGTTATTAACATTTATAAAAGCAAAAGATCTTTATAAATGCATCAATTTATGCATGAATGAAGTTGAAAATTATTTTGGTTATTATAAATAATTTTTAATAAAGCTAAGTTGTAATAACATACAAGCTCTGTCTAAAAAGTATCCAACTTTGAATTTTCCCAAGCAGAAAAGCACCACTGGTCACAGTGGAAAGAGGTATCTTATTTCACATGCTTGAATTTTTTCTCTACATTGAAGTGTAAAACTTACTGCCTGCTTGCTGCTGAGTGAGGGTTTGTTATATGCGTTCATCAGATTTTTGATTTCTCTCAAGATAACTGAGCAAAGATATAGCATAAAATTTCACTAAAAGTTTGCCGATTCTCAAAGTAAAAAAAAAAAAAAAAAAATTGTAAGGTTCAATAGGTGTTTTGAGATGATGTTATAGGGGTAACACATATTACGGATTGGTTGAACTAATTCAAAAAAGGGAACACATCAGCAGAGAGTAACCAGCATTCTAGAAGCCACAAACTCCTTGGAATGCAGCTGTTGTTGAGAGGGTAGAAGATTGAAGTAGTAAACTACTGACAACATTAGTACCTAAAAAAGCTATACGCCATGATTTTGTGACATTCTGTAGCTGAAATTTTGCAATAGAACTGGAAGTAAATGATGGTTATAATGTAGTAGCATGATAGTTCCATTTCAGACACCTTGTATTTAATGATACCTTATACTTATTTTTTACAAGTTTCACAAAACAGTGTTCTAAAGCAAGTCTCTTTCTTTCATATGCCAAAAAATAATTTGACAAAATATGATTAAACACACCAACATGCACAGATAATATTTGCAGTGGTGGGAAACTTTCGTTAAAACTGATATTTATCATTATATTCACAAATACGCTAATTAAGTTCTAAAGAAAGAAAATATTTCATAAATAAACTTAAAAATTTAATAAATAAAAGAAAGATAATAAAAGTTCATATGTTCTCATGTTTTGTCCTACTTGGAAAATTTTCATAATTTGTTTATTGTCGAGTTAAAATATACTAATTCAGAAGTCAAACAACAAAAATCAGCGTTATATTTTCAAATTTTCACAAGACTAGTTTCAATGGCTTTAGCAAACCACCATCGTCAGCTGCAAAAGCACAAATCAACGAGATAGAATATAATGATCAGATAAGATAAGAAAGCCTGGACAGAAAATAAGCTAGTGGTGCCATCTGTTGGTGAAACCAGAACTAAAACATAATTTCTTTAAAGGCTGAAGGCAAAGATGAATTGGAATTAGGATTGTTAACTAGAACAGAAAGATTTTTTTTTTTTTTTTAATGTGAAATGCCTCTAGAAAATCCAGTTCTCCAATGGAAGATGTTTTTTTGAATAATTTTGGCAGCAGAAAAATTGAAAGTGTGATTTTCGGAACCAACAATGTTGGGCAACTGAAGACTTCTGTGTTTCCCTTTTTCTAGCATATACCTCATGTTCCTTGATGCAAAATTTTAAGGTTCTCTTGGTTTGGCCAATGTAAATTAAACCACACTGGCAAGGAATCCTATAAATACCCCAGGACTTCATATCCAGAATGGAGTCCTTGAGTATGGAAAGAATTTTATTGATGGGAGAAAAAGCGATCCGAAAGTTAAATTTCTGCAAAATATGTGCAGCTTTATAGCTAACTGATGGAAAGAAGGGAATGACAACAGAATTTTTATAATCTCCTAAAACAAAAGTGTGCCTTTTAGTGTGTTGAGATGAGAATTTTTTAACTGCTTGATTAATAATGTTGGGTGAAAAGCCCCTGTCAACAGCTATTGTTTTTAAATAATTTAGTTCATCATGAGATAGTTTGGAGGAGCAAATTTGAAGAGCACGGAAAACATAGGAATAAAATGAAGCTAACTTTTGTTTAGTCAGATGACATGATTTAAAGTGTGGTGGAAGGCAAACTGATGAAGGTTTACAGTAAACCGTAGTACTGAAGTTGGATGTGTTACGTGTGACCAGAATGTCGAGAAACGGAAGAGAATTGCAAGTCTCAAGTTCAAAAGTGAACTGAATAACAGGATCAATAGAATTCATTGTTGAAAGAACTTTATTTAAATCATCTTTATTACCTTCGATTAGAGTAAAAGTATTGTCTACGTAGCGGAACCATATTTATTTGTTTACTTTCTTAAACATTTCTTTCAGCGCGTGCATGCATTAAGCATACATTACGCATATTCGAGATTAGAAAATTGCAACCAGAAAACTATTTTATGCGTATTCGTGATATATATAATGACGAGGAAATTGATTTAAATCATATCGTAGTACATCGAGATGAAACACTACATTTAGTAAGGAATTATAAGCCGAATAAAATAAAAACATCTGCCCTGAAGATAAGGATAGTGCGGACAGATCAACTTCTAGTTCAGTGCGCGCGGCGACGTTCCTCCCCCCCACCAGCACAGCAGCGTGAAATCGATAAACAGATTTCGGAATGGTTAGAGAAACAAATCACCTCTCTGTCACTTTCTTCATGTCTTTATCCATTTTTTGCAGCAATTCCACTTTTTGTTTAATGGACATCGAAATATGCTTTCGCTTTGTAGATCCTTTGGCAGCACCAAAATCGGAAATTCTATCTGACATAATCGAAAGTTCAAGCTTACTTTTATAAAATTGCTCTAACAGTCTGCAAAAAATAATAAGCCGGATCCAATTAGAAGATTAAGGAACAACGCAATCTGCAACATTAACTGAAATAGATAATTAGATAATTTTGGCTTAGCTTATACCAGCCGTTATACATTAAACACGCATGCGTAAATGCATTACGCGTTTACGCATGCGCGGTTAATGTGAACGCATGCATGCGCAGAAAGTTTGTAACTTTGAAGTCCAGATTATAGATCATTCAGGATTATGGACGTCCGGATTAAAGACTTTTGACTGTATTAGAAAAAAGGAAACACAGAAATCTTCTGTTGCCCAACATTGTTGGTCTGAAAATCACACTTTCAATTTTTCTGCTGCCAAAATTATTCAAAAAACATCTTCCATTGGAGAACTGGATTTTTTAGAGGCATTTCACATTCAAAAAAATCTTTCTGTTCTAGTTAACGATCCTAATTCCAATCCATCTTTGCCTTCGGCCTTTAAAGAAATTATGTTTTAGTTCTGGTTTCACCAACAGATGGCGCCACTAGCTTATTTTCTGTCCAGGCTTTCTTATCTTATCTGATCATTTTATCCTATCTCCTTCATTTGCGCTTTTGCAGCTGACCATGGTGGTTCAGTAAAACCATCAAAACTAGTCCTGTGAAAATATAACGCTGATTTTTCTTTTACTTCTGAATTAGTATTTGTTCTCCGTGTTATTGTGTCTTAATTAAAATATCATGCCAAATAATGATTGGATCAGTTAAAGCAACAAGAATCAGTGTAATATTCATATGCAGGATTAGTTTTGGATATTTAAACACAGAAGAAGCTTCTTCTTCAGCTTCAGAATGTAAATGACCAAAGAGAAGCCAGCAATAAAATAAGGTGATAATGAAAAGAAAGAAACAAAACTACTGGCAGCATCTATAGATAATAAATGGAAACAACTATGAAATAATTTCCTTAAAACTGAGGGTAAAGATATATTGGAATTTGGATTGTTTATAAGAACTGAAAGATTTTTATTAATGTAAAATGCCTCTAGCAAATCTAATTCACCAATGGAAGATGTTTTTTTGAATGATATTATTGTAAAATACCTCTAGAAAATCTAATTCGCAAATGAAAAACGTTTTTTCAATGATTTTGGCTGCATAAAAATGAAAACATGATTCTCTAACCAACAGTGTTGGACTACAGGGAATTTATGTGTTTATTTTTTCCTAACATATGCCACTATACCCCAGAAGTTCATGCGGAACAGGGTCCTTAAACATGGAAATGCGAATTTTATTGATAGAATAGAAAACGACAGAAAAGTTAAATTTCTGTAAAATATATGCAATGTAAAATACATCCCAATTCTAACCCGTTTTTACCCTCAGATTTTAAGGAAATTATTTCACAGTTACTTTCAATTTTGTTCAATAGATGGTGCCAGTAGCTTGACTTTCTTCCTCTCATTCTTATGGTTTTATCCTATCAATGGCTTCTCTTTTGCCATTTGCACTTATTCAGCTGAAGAAGGAGGTTCTTTCCAATAACTGTCTTTTGTTAACTTCAGTAATTTATTTAGGGGTTAATTGAGCATATTAAGAGTTATTTAAGATAAATGTCATCTGAAACTTTAATATTTAACTGTCAATACACTTGAATCACAAAGTGCAACCAACAAAATTTTTTTGCAGACACCAACTTTCAGATTTTAGACAGAACATTATAGTCAGCTTTTGATTAAAAATGTAATATGTGAGTTTTCATTTTCTTAAACATTACAGAGGTAATTATTAACAGACAAAAAACCTTCATATTGCTGTAAGAATTAATAGTTTATGAACAAAGCATGTGAAATTTATAGAAATACTGCAAGATTAATTCAGAAAATATATATAAATTGGATTTCTTCCTTCACATTATTATCATTTTTACATGTTTTGATAAATATTTAGTGAATAAAATTTTACGTTTAGTTTAAAAAATTTGTTTTGTTAAAAAAAAATTTGGCCTGCCATCTACTTTCAAAAGGTGCATTCGGCTCAGACATTAAAAATAACGTCAGAATCAAATTTTGTTATTTTTAAATGTACAAGAGTCACATATTTTCCACTGTGCATAAAACAGCACATGTAACGTTTTTTATTATTACACATTTAACATTACATTGTTTAAAACAATAAACATTGCAAATAAAAAACTATTATATTAATAGAAGATACACAACATATTTACCTAATCTAGGCAAATATTTTTCCTTCTGTTCTTCTGTACCATAGGCATAAATTGGATGCATTACAAGAGAAGATTGCACACTCATAGCAGAACGGTAACTACTGTCAACTCTAAGAGAAACAAAAGAAAGTACAAAGAAAGCGTTTGTTGAAATAAATATACAAATGAGGAAAAACATTATTTTTTATTGTGAAATTTTTTTTTAAAAAAAAAAGCATTATGAATAAAAAATTCTTGAGTCAAATAAAAATGCAAGATAACAATGATCCACATTTTTAGCATCTTCTGCTGGCAGATTAAAAAAAAAAAAAAATTCAAAACCAAATTCTACTTCTCTTCCTTCTAAAGAATAAAATTATTATGTACTTATTTATTAATGCAACCACCTTATTAGAAGTCACCAAATTTTCATAATGTGCCAAACTCTGGCAAACCTGCACATAACCATTCTTCCAGCAATCATGCTCATAACAATCCTTCAGTAAGCAATGCCACCATTTTTTAATGTGTTCTTTTTTGCTGTATTCCAAATTACAACTGTTTTGATAAATAAATCATGATATTTTTTCTTTAAACTTAATTTTTAAATAATAAGCTTATGAAATTTGTCAGCAATGAAAGAAACTCTGGTAAAATTTTCTGCAAGAATACAAAATTTTGCTGAAAATGTTCTAAAAGAAACAATGAGGAGATGCAGTTCCTCAATAGCCACTGTTGCCAAGGGTCACATGAAGCCAAGTTTCCGTAATTCTCTGATTTTCTTAAAGCAAAAACACATCACTGTGTACTGTATACATCGTGGAAGAAAAAAAAATACAGAAAGAACTCAAGAATGTAAGTAATTTATTTTTTAATGTATTATGTAATCCTCATTTAATAATTCAAATTTGTATTTTAAACTGCTAAAATACGTATTCTTTTCATATGTTGATAATGTTTAGTGACTTATGATAAATACCAAAAGTTGGGGATCTATCTAAAAAATGGTGCAAAACCACCAACTTGCACCCAACTTTTACCTTTTCATGTATAAAAAATCACCAAGGTGGTAGCATTTATACATAAGTACCTTATATGATAACATTGCAATACACTGCATATCTTCTTTCAAATAAAAGTTAGTAGAAATGAATGAAAATATTTTTATGGTATGATATAAACATTGCTTGATTATTAGATTTATTTAAATATATATGTAATTTGAAATAATTTAATTATCAAAGGAAAAGAATACCTCATTATATATATCTGAGTGTGTGTCTGTATGTATATGCATATAGTATATATACAACATTTTCAAATCAAAGTTTTGAGGCTATGTGAAACTAGTCAGTTATTACCTTTTTGCCAATCACATTTGCTTGCTTTATGGTTCACTTTCACATTTTCAATAATTCACACAATATTTCAAACTTTTATTGCACAATTACATTGAAAGTACACCAAATAATAACCTTTAATTGCTCTATTATTAAAATTTCCCACCTCATACCCTTTTTTAAGAATTCTACAATATTTTTATAAATTTCACATACTTAATTCATAAACCATTAATTCTTGCTATAATATCAAACTTTTTTGTCTGTTAATAATTACCTCTATAATATTTAAGAAAATGAAAACTCACATTATACATTTTTAATCAAAAGTTGACTATAATTTTAGAAAAAAGATGATGATATACTGAATGAAGATACAACACATTATTTAAGAATCTTACATTAAATAATTATGAGTGCAAAGGAAAAGTTGTTTAAGTCTATTACTATCTATCAATGCTTCAATAGCACACACACAAAGGATGAGAAAGCAAAAGTTTTACTGCTTTACAATACGTGATGCAAACCTAAATTCTGCATGCACTGGAAAACCACAAGAATTATGATTTGTTGTGTTGCAATATTAATTTTATCAGAGAGGAATGGACTGGAAACGCAATATCTATGATATGCTTGTTTATTACATAATATTGAATAGTTACAACTGAGCCATAAAAAGAAGAAAGAAAGAAACAATTATTGATAAATAAATGCAAGTATTTTAAAGTAAAAACCCAACTACCCGGCATCCAACTAACTGAAAAGCTCAGGTAACCAGCATATTTTAGAATTTCAGAAAGTTTTCCCATCTCCCAAAAGAGTTCTAATCCCATTATATAGCTTGTAATACTATTAACAAGTATATATTGTCACCAAATAGTGTGATTTAACACCGATAATGGGTAATCATGACATCCCAACACAGTCAAAAGAAGTTCATTTTGGTTTAATGTAAACTCTATTAATTCTTAATAAGCTTATTTACTTTTTGTAAAGAAGGATATACCACATATTTTCATGGATAAGAAAATACTTGAATCACAGAAAAAAGGCCTTCAAATTCTGAGGTCATCTTATAGGATGGCTACAAGAAAATTATATTGGAATTGATATAAATTAAAACCATTAAAAAATAAAACAAATCACTCACCAATGTATTAAAATCCTACAAAATCCTCACATTCAACATCTAAGGCAAACAGCTGCTCAAGTACATTCTCACTTTCATTGTAGAGAAGCTTGTTATATGGCTTCCATTCACAGCATTAGAAATTCCATGTTTTTTTAGGGATATGACCAGTGTTTCCACTTCCATTATTTTTCCATGATTTGATCAGAAAATTACATCAAGTGATGCAGCCTGTATAGCTCCACTTTTTATATACAACTTTTCACCACTCATCATCCAATTATTCTAACATTCATGCATGTGATCTCTGAATGATTTATTCAGGGAGATGTGTAAAGGTGGTAGCACTGAAGATAAACCACCCAGTATAACAGCAATCTTAGTATTGCTGTTTCATTTATCGCCAAGTTGTTGTTTCATTTATGGTAACCTGAATAGCTGAATGTTATGGAAACCCTATTATGACATAATTGGTTGCGTGATTGCGGTGAATTTGAATGATGGGAAAAGATTTGTAAGGGCTTGTGGTGTTTGTTGGTTAGGAAGTACGTTGCTGTTCTCGGTTTAGATGGTAAAATGGCTGAATGTGGTAAGATTAATTTGAAGTTTCCGTACAATTTAGAATGAAAGGAGAAAAAGCATGAATTGACTGGTGTGTAAATGAAGGTTTACTTAGTATCCATTATAAGTTTCCTGTTTGTTGGAAGGAAATGCGTATGGTCAAATGCCGGAGGATACATACCGACACTACAGAGGATATTTTTGACTCTTATCTTTGTGAATTTATGTGGCAATGCCAGTATACAGATTCTAGTTCAGATAATTTTAGGAAGTTTTTGGATGCTGTTAAGGAATTTTGTTTGACTGAAGACAGGTAAATTTCTAAATAAGGTAAGTGGATATTTCCTTTGTGTAGTGTTACAATGAATTTCCTTTTTTAGGTTATTTGATTGTTTTATATAAAATGTAATTTATTCAGATTATATATTTTTTGTTGGCTGCTCCTTTGACTTTTTAAGTGAAAACAGATTGATGTGTGCATGGACAAAGTCAAGGGAGTATGCAATGCCAAGTTTTTGCAATTCTCTGATTTTTTAAGTGAAAATAGGTCAATGTGTACATAGATACCAAGTTTGTGCAATTCTTTAACTTGTCATTTTAGATTTGTGTAGTGGCAAATTTTGGCATAAAAATCAGTGCTACACAAAGCCAAAGTAACAAGTCAAAGAACTGCACAAACTCGGAGACCATGTAATGCAAAAAACTGACAACTATCGCCAAGGGGCACCCGTAAATGTATTTTTACCTGTTGGTGACTTCATATGAACCAAACTTTTGGCAAGTTTAGCAAAACATATCGAGACGACTCTAGTCCCAATAACAGAACAGTACCAAATTATCTTGTAAATAATTATATGCTTCTATAACTTCCTTGTCAAAAGGTAGATCTTCATGATATTCATTCTAAGTACTTTTTGCACCAAAAATCGCCACTACACAAAGCCAAAATAAAAAATCAAGAGAATTGCACAAACTTGGCATCCATGTACCACCAAAAATCACCAATTTATGCCAAGGGGCGTACGTAAATATATTTTTACTAAATTTGATTACCCAATATTTATAACGAAATATTGAATATTTTTACCGAAGGCCAGAGGCATGTTTTCGACCGATTTGCAGGTTCCTGACAGCTCTTTAAATGCACTGGTATTTATTTAACAATTAATTTTTCCTTAGAGCATTTGCTCCCTGTGTTTTTTAAATGTGGAAATGACATTTTATTGATAAAAATTATACTCCCCCCTCTCCTCTAGAGCATTGAGTATTTGGTATTGAGTTCACTGTCCAGTTTTGAATCGAGAATACAGAATCATATCTTGTATATGAGAAATGTTTCTGCTTTGAGCATTATAATGCCAAAGTATCAAAAATCTTTAATAAATTATGTGAATCTAAACCAAGTTATGTCTGTAACTTTCATTTATACAGGAAGAGAAACAGAATTAAAAGAAAATTCAGAATGATATGAGCAAAGAGTTGTTAAATCTCTACTTAAAGAACTTTCTAGTCAATAGTACTATTTATACATTGAAAGTTTTTCTATGTTCCCATCATTGGTGAACGAACTCTTTAGACTTGGAACAAATACTTGTGGGTCTTTTGTGAGAAGGAAAGGAATGACTGAAAATTTTCCACTACCCAAAATGAAAACTGGTGAAATGTCGGTTTTTCAGAAAAAAAGGCCTAAATTTTATTACTTTTAAAGATACATAGGAAGTATTTTTTCAAATGAAAGCTCTAAGAAAGTGCAATGGCAATGTTCCATTTGTTTACACTCCCACAAAAATCCTCTAAAAATGCAAATGAGGTAATATGAATGCATGGATTATAAGATAGGGCTATGTATAGATCCCTGTTTTGAAATTTACCCCACTAAAAATGAATTTTAAGTAAAATGTTTCTTGTCAATTGTGTAATGCCAAAAGTCACTAACAGGGCAGTAAATACTGAAAAAAAAAAAAAAAAATAATGTGCAAAATAAGAATATTCAAGTATATGGCAGTAGTATAACAGGGCAGTAAATAAAATAATAAAATTCAAGTATATGAAGTATGTAAATCAAAAAATACATATAGCATATACCATATATGTACTCTACAGCAGTGATTCTCAACCAGTGTGCCGCGGTACTTTTGTGTGCCGCCAAATTCTTAAAGTGTGCCGCAAATTTTAGAAATGTATACAGTGAAAATTATAATGGGTTTAATCCTAGTATACGGTACACATGATAATTGGCGAAATTCGGTTTTTAAGACATTAATATGCGCGCCAATTGTGGTATCCAAGCCGATTTTTGGTGAAGACTTCTGTATTTGAATTAACTTTGAACGAAGAGGAAGAACTAATTTCGCTTTCTAATAATCGAGATTTAATTTAAAAATAGTCGGAAGAATCAATTAATTCATTTTGGATTAGCATTAGATGCAATTATCCCATGCTGGCCAAAAAAGCATTAAAAATATTGTTACAGTTTTCTACATCTTTTTTATGTGAATTCGGAATTTCAGTATTAACCAACATAAAAAACGAAAAAAAAAGATCGGGACTTTTAAATGTAAAATACAATACGAGAAAAACATTGCCATTTTTACGACAAAATATAAATGAAATGGTAAAAACGATCAAACTCAAATTTCTCATTAAAGGTATTCTTATTGTTAACTTGTAACTAATCCCTTAATAAACGTACTGCACTGCTGTTTTTGTAGTGCATATTTTATTTTAAATTCAAATTTATTATCATAGATTATTTTACATAGTGGTAAGTAAATAACTGTTAAACTTATCTTTTTCTCTATGTGCCGCCAAATTTTGAAATCGTTAAAAGTGTGCCGCGACAAAGAAAGGTTGAGAATCACTGCTCTACAGAACATAATTAAACAATGCATTCATCTTTCTGTAATTTTTTAGATTTAGGGTTAGTACCAAAAAACCCTCCAGCCCTGGAGAAATGCTTGTGAAAGAAAAAGCCGACCTTGGCAATACATGCATGCTTACACCTTTTGTCCCAAAAGGGGTTAATATTTGGGACTGCATGATTTGGAGTATTTTCAAATTTATAAGATCCAGGCATCAAACAAAACAAGGATATGTAATTTTTACAGAAAGCAGTAAACAAAATGAACTTTTATTAAATGAATAAACAGAAACATGAAAAATGTAACATGGAAAACTATCATAAACGATTTAAGTTTTTTATATGCTAAATCTGTGATTTGCCTCGCTTTCATATATAACTAAATAATGGAATTTTTATCTAACTAAATTGTTCTATTCATTTAAACTTCTACTAGAATGGTGACATCTGCACCAACTTTTACGTTTAGCAGGATTTTATAACAATCAAAATATATCATCTTTTATGACTGAAGTGTATGTGTGTGTTTTTTTTCCAAAATCTTATATAATTTTAAATGCATAATTTGATATTCAAACTGGTAACAAATAAGATGACATTTTTATAATTTTACAGCAGACACTTTTGGTTTGGCTTTTCTAAAGTATATTCTACTCTTTATATGCTCAATCTTCCAGAATTTTAACATATCCAGAAGTCGGCATTTCCCAAGCTTTCCTGATAGTCAAGTTTTTATGGTATTACAAAATAAATTGTTCTGAGTTAACATATGCTGATGTATAAAAATGACTGAAAACATATATACACAGTAGGAAATTTTTGTTAGCTAATATTCTTCACATTATGTTATGCTTATTTTATCAGATTACATTATTAGCATATAAATGGCCTCAATTATCAAACAATGCTCACACAAAGAAACAGATCCATACACTGTTAGCAAATAAGTGCACTGTTTCGTTGCTGGTAGGATATTTGACTCCTTTGCAGCAGACTTATGTTTGATCCTCAGTGTCATTTGCCACTCTCAAGGATTCTGAGACACCCATAGTACCACATTTCTCAAACTTACTAACACCATAAAAAATTAATTACAGTTAAAGTATTTATTGAAAATACTTTACCAAGATCTGCAACAGGTCCTTGTTCCCAAACATGAAAAATATTTAAGAACTACCTGCCATTGAATAACAATATATATAAAACAGAGACCCCAGGAAATAATTTACCTCTCACATTCTCTTGTAATAAGGCCATATGCTACAGATGAAACTCCAGCACAACCATATCCTTTAATTGTTGGACCTAATACTCCCATTGCACCCATTTCTTTCATTATATCTTTATCAAACACTAAAAAAGAAGAAAAATATATTGCACTACTATTTACTTCTACTAAATGATTTTAAATGTTAAAAAGTATTGCTATAAAATTATTTACTACTTTATAACATAATTAACTGCTTTTATAAACATTAATATAAGAAACATGACTTAAATAGATATGATATGTTTCCATACACAGAGCTTATATTAGTCAAAACTTATCTAAAAATAGAATTCAAAATTTTTATAAAGTTTTCTTTAAGGCGAATATCCAATTAGTAAAAAAAAAAAATCAGCCTATGCCAATTTCAACTTATCAAAGTTTGTCTGCATATTAAAAAATGATATCAGTGTCACATCAACTTTTAATTGCCATAATCAGAATAATACTAAATAAATATGGTCCAGCTAATTTAATTTTTCTTACTCATGCTGCAAAATATTGAAAGTATAAGAACTAGGGCTATGTTTTTAAATAAGGACTTTAATGTTCCAACTGACTTTAATGTCTGCACAAAGAGTGAATTATAAATTCTTAAAAGTCATTTTCACTTCGGCATCAGTCTCAGATGAAAAGGTTCAATAAATTGTAAGAGATAAATGTCATCCTTCTTCAGGAATAAACTATTCTACATGAGTATAAGGTTCTCCCTCTCTTAAATAAAAAGGATAATCAGTAGTACTTCCTTATTACAGCATACTCTGAGGTTGAATTGCTAAGCAACTGAGATATGTAACCAAATTTTCAAATTTGCATTGGTTTCTTAAAAATACCCCTTGCTTTTTTAGAGACTATGCGGTTAACAATCTTTAATTTACTACACAAAGGGAAGGATATTTTACCATTTTTTCAAGAAAAAGTTCTTTTACCTGAAAAATGAACATGAGAAATTGGCCACAATATGGAACTATATGTTAATAATGAAACATTTTGGTGGTTCAGTATTAAAAATTGTAAAAAGTAGAAGGGCCCGTTTTAGAAATTGGCTCAGTAGTTCCAAAATATCATTCGTCACTGCTATTAGATTTATGTATTCTTGGGCACAGGAGCTGATGTCCATCAAAAGCTGTAACTATTAGCTTAATATGTGTGAAAATGCCACAACTGATTGGAACAATTACATGCAAAAAGTATGTTCCCTACATCCAATGCAAAGATTCAAAGGGCCGAACCAAAATCGATGAAATTCTGTTCAATGTAAGAACAGCAGTCGCACAGTATTCCCACAACAGCGGACTTTTGGAGGAATATGGCGAGTGCATGTCATTCAAATCTTGAATAGAGATGCTGGTACATTTATGGAGAAAATTATTCAACATGTGCAAGATGGAGCAACGATCAATTCAGACTGCTGGAAGGGGTATAAAATGGAGCAACTTGAAGAAGCTGGTTACTGTCACTTTTCTGTGAAGCAAAAGTATCATTTTAGATCCAACAATGAGTGTTCACACCTAAAATATGGAAAGAATGTGGGGTTTAGCCAAATGACTCGGCATCACCTCGAATCATATCTTTTGGAGTTTATGTGAGAAAAATTGATGATTTTTTATTAATTGTTGAAAGAAATTTTAGAAATAATAATTATTAAAAATATTCTTAGGTAAGAATATGCTAGAATTGTTGCTTTTATTATGCACAGTCTCATTTATTTTTACATTCGCGCTTCACAAGCTTGGCAAAATCATAGTGGGGATCTTCACATAATACTAATAAGGTCGCCAAAAAAGGTTAGAGGTCACTATTATAAGAAAGCACCCACAGCTTCTACTATAGAAAGCAGAATAAAAAAAGTATGAAAGTATTATAAAAGGTCTTGTACAGTAAAGCCTTGAATTTTAAATCATTAACTTATAAGGTATTTCCTCCTTCCTTCCAGAATGCCTTTGTGGTGTAATGACACTATACTCGGCATCTATTCAATAGGTCCAGGGCTTTTTTTTTTTTTTTTTTTTAATCTAATGACTCTACTGTGGTGCCTAAACTAAAAGGTGGTTGGCCGATAATTGTCACCACCAGATTTGGCAATTGGGTCCCATCATCCCCAGTTTCCATTTAAAAGGGGAAATATATAAGGTATTTTCTCCCTCTTTTCCGAGCCAGTTTGCCTTAGAAAGTCCTCCACGAAGGCATCCCTCCCCTTAGGCAGATAGCCCTCGAGGCTTTGCCATAATTAAATAACCTAACCTAACCTCCCTCTTTTCTGCATGTCTTTGTGGTGTAATGGTAGCACACTTAGTGTGTATTCGAGAGCTCCAGGTTCGAGTCCTGATGAAGGCATAGTTCATTTTTCACATCTCCTGCTTCAAAATAACCTATCGACTCTACAAACTAAACTTGAGATGATATGCTCAACACATGGAAAGCTAAAAGGAATTGAAGAAACATTTTGAAATAAACCTTAGATGACCAGTAATGATTAGTAAGTGCATGGAATATTTATTAAATTACTTTGTAAATGAAAAAATTTAAATAAATATTTCAATGCAACATTTGAACAGGTAACAAAAAATACTGTCACGGAACATCATAAACTCCCCAGGAATTCACATTACCATAAAAAACTGAAACATAAATTTTATTAGTACAAGAGAAAGTAATCTGAAGTTCACGATAATAAAAAACATCAACAAATTCTAAGCAAGATGAAGAAAAGGCATAAAAAAGTGTCTTATTGCTCTTAGTGGAGAAATATGAGCTGTTATATATAAAAAATGTTTACTGAATATTAATAATAACAAAAGGCCAGTAACTTCTCTTAATAACAACAAATCCTGAAATAACAGCTCTTAAGTAAGTGAATTCCTGGGTGATGAAACAATGAAAAGCAAATAATAAGTATAGAGAAACTTTCTCTTCCCCAAAATAAAGTAATCAGAAATAGATCTCTGATAAACTGCTTTCTTAAAATAATTATTTCTTATAGTATTCAATTACAGTTTCAAAAAGGAAATTTATTGACTGAATTTCAAAGTGATCTGAAAAAAAATCAACATAACTTATAATTAATAAAAGTACTGACTATTCTTCTTTTAGCATAAAAAATAGAAACTTAAAATAGTAAAATCTGTGTTTAAATAAATGACAAAATTTTAAAATAAACAAAAAAATGTAATTTTGCCAATTATTAGTTTTTCAAGTCTTTATGAAATTGAAATTCAAAGTAACAACAAAAACATTATCAAAGTTAGAATTATGGGAAGTTTTATTTCAGAAATTTTACTTTACTTACTTCAAAAAAGGAAAAAAAAAAAAAATGTTAGAGAAAAAAGAGTTAATTCAAAATTTTTATCAATGAATAATCATTCTAGACAGTTCAAAGTAAAATTTACACGATAGGAAAAAAGTCTAACTAAAATAAATACTTTCACATATACTGATATACAAATTTTGAGACATGTTCTTCTTTCGCAGCACTGGAGCAGCACAAAGAAATTAGAGACATACTATAACAGACTTCAGTATGTACACTGCTCAAAAAAAAAAAAAAAAAAAAAAAAAAAAGGGACGGTGCTATATCTCCCGTTCTACTGGGCCGATTGACAAAATTCAAATTGCGTTCTTCATGTCTCGAAAGCGCGACTTAGGTTATATATTAGATTTATATATAGCACTATTCTAACATAGGTATTTTGACACAAAATCGGACTTTTTCTGAAATAACATACCAATTTGTTTACATATTTCGATTCTACAACTCAAATTACGCCTAAATATAAAATTTTGTAAAATTTGGAGCGAAATTTATGGAGAAATTCACAAATTTATGTTGGCACTTTTTTTTCAGTTCGCGCCAAGAATAGTTCATTTGGCGAACTTTTTCATATATGGCAACCTAGTTTCCTAGTTTCCAACCAAAAGTCACCATCGTTCCTTTTTTCCAAATGATATTATATTATATTTTTAATTATAACTTATTATTTTAAGTAACTTTTTCTTTTTTGAATCCCATTTTAAATTGTTTAAGTTGCATGTTTTTTTTTTTCTTTTTTCTTTTTTTTTTTTTTTTTTTTTCGAATAACTGTTTTAAAAATTTCTATTTACCTATTCAAACTGCGTAAATAAAGCTGCAGCGTTTATTTATTTTTTTTTTCAAATAGTTTTCTTTATATATATTTTTTGTCATAGTTATTATTTTAGGTAATTTTAAAATTTTTATATTTTTATTTTAATTGTTTGTGTTGCATTGTCTCTTCAGATAATTGTTTTAAAATTTTCTATTTATTCCTTCGAACTGAGCATTTTAAATATATTTATTAATATAAATTTTCCAGAATTTGATTTTATTTATTTGAATTGCGTTTCTTTCGGAAGAATACTTTGCAACCCAGACTACGATGCATTTGAAAACTGCATATATTAAAAGAGAAATACAGTAAAGCACAGTTAACACGCCTTTCAATGTTCTGTTCAGAAAAGATATATATAAATAAGAGAGATGTATAACCGACATTTTAACTTAGTATGACTTGCATACACTGCTTTAAACATTTTTATCATTGTGCCCATTGCTTTACACAATTTTATCCTACATTTAGTTTCTTAAAATGTTATTCATATTTTAGTCAAATATTTTATTTTTGAAATCGCAAGAATCAAATATCATAAGATTAAAATGTTTTAAATTTAAAAAAAAAATACTAATACTAAATTTTACGCAAAAATTTATTTTTTCTTCTCTTTTTCTTCAGGCATTCTACTTTATTCTTGCTCTTTTTCTTTAGACATTCTGCAAGTATATTAAAAAGTATCCAACTTTTCGAAATATGTTGATATTTCTGACAATCATTTTAAATAAAGTTATCGCCTTCCATTTCATAAAGGCCCACAAACGGCTGAGCGGTAAAGTCGCTGAACACTGGTAGTTCACTCCGGGGTTCGAATCCCGGTAAACGGGCTGGTTGCATGAGCGTTTTCGTGAATTTTCTCATGTGTACCGTGTATGACAGCTTGTTTCCCTTAGAAAGTTCTTCACGAAGTATTTCGTCAGAATCTTTATCAGTCTTTAGAGGTTAAACATTTTGTAGTAGTAGTAGTAGTTTTATGGCGCAAAGCTCAATAGGCCATATGCGCCAAACACAGGATTCTTTTTTTAACATACAAACTAAAGGAACAAAAAATATAAAGACAACAGCACACTTTTAAAATCGAGGCAAGTAAAAAGATATTAAAATGATGGGATGAAAATGCTGATTATAACTTTGATAATGAGAGATGCAGTATAGATATAAAATCCTAAAACATCTGATTAATTAAAATTCCAACATAAAATCTCAGGACAAAAATCAAATTAAATAATAGAAACCTGTTTCCTTGAGGTAGTGAAACAAATTATTATTGACCTCTCTTCCGATTAAACGGTCGAGAGGCAGGTTGCAGCTATTAAAATACTTCTACGAAGATTATTAAAATATGAACATTCAATTAAAATGTGATAAACTGAAAGACAAACATTACAAGTTGCACAAATAGGCTCGTTCTCAGCTTTCAGAAGGTAGTTATGTGTCACTCTAAGGCCAATTCTACTGTGACCAATTCTAAGGCGAGTCAAAAGAACTTCCTCCCTGCGATTGCTAGTAGTATCCCAATGCTCTATTTTAGGCTTCACCCTTCTCAACTTGTTATGAAGTTGAAGGTCCCAAAGTTGCTGCCATTTCTTTCGGATCTTCTCTTTTATGACACAACGGATATCTTTAAAAGGGATGAGGCGGCCGGACATTTCAACAGCAGATTTCGCTGAGATATCCGCCAGCTCATTGCCCTTTATTCCTGTATGTCCGGGGACCCAGCAGTACAGAAGTTCAAATCCATGACATGTCAATTTAATATTCAACTTGAGAACATCCACTATCACAGGATTCTCAGTGCTAGAAAAGGATTCTAAAGCTTTCAATGCACTGTAGAAGTCCGTATATACAATGAATTTTCGATGGTGCAGCGTTGAGATGTACAAAAGCGCATAATATATGGCAGTCAGTTCGGAGGTTAAGACAGAGGAAGCGTCGTGTAAACATCTGCCTTCCATGTGGTCACCAATTATACATGACATGCCAACATGGCAAGCTGACTTAGAGCCATCCGTATATATGGGAACATAACTCCTGTAACTCTGCCTGTGATCAGCAAAAATTTGTCTGTAGATGCTCTCATCAGTAGTTGTTTTTCCGTAATTGTGGAAAATGTCAAGAAGGTGGATTTGTGCATTTTCCCAAGGTGCAATTTCAAAATGCTGTACTGCCTGTGGGGAAATATCAAACAGGGAGAATTCTTCAATGAGGGGACGAACTCTAACAGGAAAAGAAGGCACACAGGATGGACGTGCCTCAAATAAAAGGTCACAGCTATTTTCACATATACACAAGTTATAAGGATGGTCAGGTTGAGATAAAATATTAAAATAGCGTAAAAGAGACAACTCCTCACACCTCAAACGGAGTGATGGCTCGTGACAGTCAACATAAAGGCTCTGCACAGGAGATGTCCTGAAGGCTCCAGAACAAATCCGCAGAGCCTGATGATGAACAGGATCTAGTTTTAACAACACGGAAGACCGGGCAGATCCGTAAACAACTGAGCCGTAGTCCAGTTTAGAGCGAATTAGAGCTCTGTAAATGCGAAGCATGGAGCAACGCTCTGCACCCCAGGAGGTGTTCGCCAGGACTTTTTACCCATGCTTTTATTTATACCCCATGCTTTTTATTTAGATATTTAGAACTTTGGTACTTTGAACTTTGGCTTAAGATATTTAGAACTTTGGTACACTTTTTTCTCAAGTTTAAGACATGAGGAAGGAAAGTCAATTTTCAGTCGAACATCACCCCTAAAAATTTTACTTCAGGTGCAACTGGAATTACAGACCCATTGAGGTATAATTCCGGCTCAGGATGGAGGCCTCGCTTTTTACAAAAATGCACGCACACAGTCTTCTGTTTCGAAAACGTAAATCCTTGTCTTTTTGCCCATTCCTGGATCCTGTTCAAAGCGATCTGGAGCTGTCTCTCTACATGTCTCATATCCACACCTCTACAGCTAATTTGTAGATCATCAACATATAAAGAACCTGAAATGGTGGGAGGAAGTTGTTTTAATACAGAATTTACTTTTAGGCTGAAAAGAGTTACACTGAGCACACAGCCTTGAGGCACACCCTCTTCTTGTTCAAAAACATCAGACAAAACAGAGCCTATCCTTACTTGAAAAGTTCTAGCGTTCAGGAAATTCTGAATGAAAATTGGTAGATTGCCGCGCAAGCCACTCTCGTGAAGATCGTGAATTATACCGTATCTCCATGCCTTATCATAGGCTTTCTCTATATCGAAGAAAATTGAGACAAGGTGATTTCTTCTTACAAAAGCTTTTCGAATGGATGTCTCTAAGAGGAGCATATTATCTACGGTTGTTCTCCCCTTTCGAAAACCACTTTGATAAGGCGATATAATATTATTCTTTTCCAAGAAGTAGACTAGGCGGCTGTTTACCATCTTTTCAAACAGTTTGCAAACACAGCTGGTAAGGGCAATTGGCCGATAGTTCGAGGGATTCCTCGGGTCTTTCCCTGGCTTCGCAATAGGAATGACAATAGCTCTCCTCCATGCACTGGGAAATGTACGCTCCTTCCACACTCTATTGTAAAGTGTGAGAAGGGCACTCAGTGACTTATAGGACAGATGCTTTAGCATTTCATAATACACGCCATCCAGACCCGGACAAGACCTATGTGTCTGCAACAAAGCTCTCTTTAGTTCAACCATAGTAAAGTCTCTATTGTACGGCTCAAAGTTGGAAGAGTTGAAAGCGATGGGATTTTT
Source organism: Stegodyphus dumicola (assembly GCF_044657685.1). Taxonomy (NCBI): domain Eukaryota; kingdom Metazoa; phylum Arthropoda; class Arachnida; order Araneae; family Eresidae; genus Stegodyphus; species Stegodyphus dumicola. The sequence continues at coordinate 144,227,488 of NC_140777.1, forward strand.
CTCAGAGCGTTGCTTGATAGAAAGAAATGCAGGTGAGTAATTTCGGCGGGAAGAAACGGCAGCAAATGTCTCACCAATTGTATTTGCAATTTCTTCTATGGAGCTAATCACTCGGCCATCTTTTTCCAGAAAGGAAAGTGAGTGGTCTTTGTACATTCCGCATGCTTTTCGAACTCTTTCCCAAACCCGCTTACTAGGCGTAGAGGATGTTATTGAGGACACATATGAAATCCAGGAATCCCTCTGGCTCTGCCTTCTTACTTTCCGTGCATTTGCTTTGGCTCTTTTAAAAGCTATGAGGTTTCGCAGAGTAGGATATCTACGATAAATACCCCATGCTTTTTTCTGTTTTTTCAGTGCTTCATGACAGTTGCGATTCCACCACGGTTTCGAATATTTTAGTGTTTTTCCTGATGTTCTAGGAATCGAAAGCATAGCTGCCTGAATAATAGTATTAGTAACAGCTTCAACAGCGTCATCGATATGCACACCTTCTACCATTTCCTCTGTCAGCTCTGCAACGGAAGAGAAGAGTTCCCAGTCTGCCCTGTCCAGGATAAAACGAGGGACTCTCGACACGGGGTTTGCTCCTCTTCGTGCAAGAGACACAAAAATAGGATAATGATCGCTGTTGTACAGGTCATTTCCGACACTAAAAGTGCAAAATGGCAACAGAGATGGTGAACAGATGGCAAGATCGAGAGCGTGGAATGTCCTTGAAGGCTCATGGAAGTACGTATCTTGCCCATTATTTAGGAGACAAAGGCTATGATCTTCGATCATCTGCTCTATTTGTCTTCCTCGGCAATTTGTATCTTTACTTCCCCAGAGTGGACTATGGCCGTTAAAATCTCCTATTATGATAAAAGGCTCAGGCAGCTGCTCTATTAGATTATTTAAATCTTGCTGATAAATGTGCTCATTTGGAGGCAAATACAAAGAAACAAATGAAACAATAATATCAAAATTTATTTGAGTAGCGACAACTTGGAGGGATGTCGTCAAAGGAAGTACATTTGAGGGATAATCCAGTGAGGAGAGGAGACCTACACCTCCACTGGCACGCTCACCTGCAATGTTATCCTTCCTGACGAAAGAAAACCTCCGAAGTTTTGCATGGTGTTCGGGTTTCAAATTTGTTTCCTGTATTGCTAAGCACACAGGATGATACACATTTATTATAGATTTGATGTCAAGCAAATTTCGGTGGAAACCGCGACAGTTCCATGACATGAGGGTGGCCATTATGAATGGTTTTTGTTTTTTCTGTGCTGTTCTTTTGTTTTTCGTGGAAGTAGATGCCTGGGAACTTCTAGACCCTCTTCTACTTCCATAAAGTCTGAATCCGCAGATTCAGAAATCATCTCATCAAAAGAGCTATTGCTGTGACTTCTATTTTTATTGGATATTTTATGTGTAGAAGTTTTGGGCTTACTTTGAATAATTGTTTCTTTCTTTTGTACTATATGGGTTGCATTTTCTTTTTGCTTGTTGGATGTAGACGGATGGGTTTTATTTGCTAGGGTCTGTGTGCCTATTGATGTTTGGGTGGCGACTGTACGAGATGATTTTACAGCACTGGCGTATGATGTATTTGGTCGAAGCTGTGTGCTCTGGACTAATCTTCTGGCTTCGGCATATGAGATGTTCCTCGTAAACTTTGCAGTCTGCACTTCTTTTTCCAATTTCCATTTTGGGCAGAGGCGTGAAAATGCTGGGTGCTCACCCTTGCAATTTATACAAAGAGGCGCAGCGGTACAATTTTCAGAATCGTGGCCAATCTGTGAGCATCGGGCGCATGTAAGGCTGCCACGACAAGACGTCTTAGAATGGCCGAAACGCTGGCATTGGAAACATCGCATAGGGTTTGGAATATAAGGTCTTACAGGAATATTTAGATATCCGGCCTTAATATTCTTAGGCAGATCAGGCGTGTTGAAGGTAAGGATCACGTGTTTCGTGTCTATCATCTTACCTTCTTTACGCATCTTGATCCGCCTTACACCGCAGACATTTTGTTCGGAGAGCTCAGAAGCGATCTCTTCTTCAGAAACATACAGAAGGTCAAATTCTGAGATTACACCCCGACAATAGTTGAGTGACTTATGTGGTGTTACAGTGACATTCGCTTGCCCAAGTTTAGTTATCTGAAGTAAAGAAGCAGACTGGGTGGCTGAGGTTGTATCAATAAGCAAGTCTCCGGAGCGGAGACGCTTTATATTTCTCGGCTCACCAATACAGGACTGGATGTATTTGTTTATTACGAAAGGAGACATCTTATGCATTTCGCCAGAAGGACTAGAGATGACTAGGAAACGGGGACTATTGTTATGATTTTTTTCATTTGTATCTGTACGTAATTTTTTTGCAGTAGACTTTTCAGAAGTAGGTTGAGTGAGTGGTTTAGCAGTAGACGTTTCAGAAATAGGTTGAATGACCGGTTTAACAGTAGATGTTTCAGAACTAGGTTGAGTGACTGGTTTAGGAGTAGAAGTTTCAGAACTAGGTTGAGTGACAGGAGTGATTTGAGTGACTTGAGTGACAGGATTGACTTGAGTGACTGGAGTTACCTCGAAATCTTTTATTAAGTAAATATGAGAAGCCATAGTGAAAGAATAAAGATTCGGGTCCGACGGCCCCGCCCACCACGGAGCCCAACAAGGGAACACAGATTCCTGTGTTAAGGCTAGCCGGACCTATACGCAAACTGAAGCCCCACAGTCGGCTTTCCCGAAAGCAGGTACTCCCGAGAGCTTGACCCCAAGCCACTGACACAAGGACTAGTGACCAGCCGATTGACACCCGTGAGGACGACTAAGGTGCCTCCCGTTTAGCTGAAGCAGAGGCCAAAGCAGTGTGTTGGGGACAGTACCTCGCCCCTCAACTACCAGGACCCTCCTTTCCAGCGACACGGGTCTCCACGCACGGCAAACACGTGGGCAGTTTTCTCGCCACTCGAAAACTAGAAACAAGGTCTGTTCCAGCCTCTCGTGACGAGCCCCAAACTCCGTAGAGAGAAACCACAAGGGAGAAGGGAAGGGAAAAAGATCCAGCCAAGAGGAGAGGAGACGGAAAAGAGGATAGATCACTGGGGCTCCAGGATCGTGACACCCGTCTCACCAAGAAGATGATCCCCTGAAGGGCTAGGGTACCTCGGGATTGCCACACCCGTACTCACAAAAGTGAGCCCCCTGAGGGAGTTTAAACATTTTGAAAGCATGAGATGAAACAAAAGACTGGTTTCATCAAGAGGTTTTGGTTTATTTAATTATGACACAGCACACTAGGGCTATCTGCCTAAGGGGAAGGATGCCTTCATGGATGACTTTCTAAGGGAAACTAGCTCGCATACATGTTACACATGGGGAATACCACGAAAACGACCACGCAGCCAGCCCGTTTGTGGGATTCGAACCTCGGACCAAACTACTAGTGTTCAGCGACTTTACCGCTCGGCCGCTGTTTCATCAGGAGGGGAAAAAAACGCCTTTAGGTGACATCCACATATAATACTTTATAAACTCCTGAATCTTCAAATAATTCGACTGAGAAAATCATGAGATTCTCCATTTATGATACGATATGATGTTCTATAACGTAATTTAAATTTATACAACCATATAGTCTAAAACCAGTTGCTCTTCACTTTAATCTGCAATGATATTGTTTTTGCCTTTTCTGTTAATACAAACTCAATTAATGGTATTTGCTGGTGTACATGTCCAAGTGTTTTCTCCTTGAATGCCCAATTCTTTGAAGTATCCTGAAAGTATATTCAAAAGCGTCCAACTTTTTGAAACATCTTGGTATGTCTGACAGCCAAATTTCCCTGCAAATTTTTGCTTACTTTTCTCCCTAATTTTCTTCGTTCCTTCTACAGTTATTTTCAGTGCTCACACAAGAAAATTAGAATTTTTCGATTGCTAGACTTCCATAAATTTTGCATTCTCGTCAATTTTTTAAAATATCAGTTACATGAATTGCGTTTTAGCTGAAGACAGCTTTTCACATTCTAGTCATTTTAACTATAAATAAAGTTTAAGGCGAAGTCCAAAGTATAAATATTTTAATTAAAAGATTTTTCTAAATGACAAAGAAATAAAACAGTCCAGCAGGGTTTATTCTGTACCACCGAGTGACCCGATTCTAATATCGGCTGAAACAATCTAAATCATACTACGATCATGTCTTTTTTATACAATCTATAACATGAGAGAAAAATTAGCTTCTTAAAACATTCTTTCTAAGAAGATTAATATAAAAGATTATATTTATATATATATTTTTAAGGCTGGGACTTAAACCAAACTGTCAAACTTTTAAAGTTTAATTTACATGGTGGTTATAATTAAAGTTTCAATTTAAAATGGTCATAAAAGGAAAACTACCGGACCAAATGTTATCAAACTTGGGAATCGTGTAAAGGAGGTTATGGGAATTTATTTTCCGTGAAAAAAAAAAAGAATTCAAAAACTCACCACCAGGGGGAAAATGGCGCTGTATACAATATTGCTAAATGAAATAAGACACGAAAACATCTGTTTAAAATGTGTTTAATATTTTCCGAAACGTGTTACAAAGCATGTTCAATGTAGTGTCCAGCATTATCCGAAAGCAAGTTAAATCCTGTTACTGCATTCTCAACAGCAGCTCTTAGCACATTAGGAGGAATGTTATCAGTGTATCACATTTTTCATTTCTGCCAAATTGTTTAGATTATCACCATAAACAGTGCTTTTGGGATAACCCCATAGACAAAAGTCACAGAGGTTGAGGTCTGGTGGGAAGAGGGGAAGTGTTGGCCTATAAGACGTTCATTCGTGAAATGTTGCCTACATACAATACTGGATAAAGTAACTGTGCAACACTCGTGAGGTGGGGCCCAGCCCTGCATAAAAATTGTAGTATCTAAGGCCCCGTTCAGACGAGGGCATAAAGGGCATAAGTGGTTAAAGCCGAGCTCCGTTGCCAAGGCAACCAGTCTCTGCTGCGTCACAGAATCTGGTTTAGGGCTCGTGGCATTGGGTTAAAAGTTTTTAACTTTACGCCAAGTTTGGGATAAGCGTCGACCAATCAGAGCGAAGCTAAAATGAAACAGCTTTCTTTAGACGATTTCGCTGTCACATCGAAGGCGACTTTTTTTTTTTTTTTTTTAATATGGAACACATCGTATCCGAATGAGCTGTAATCGTATCCGAACGAAATAATGAGTTGTAATCGTATCCGAACGAAATAATGAGTTGTAATCGTATCCGAATGAGTTGTAATCATATCCGAATGAAATAAAGAGTTGATCTCGCAAGAAATCTACAATGATGATATGCATTTTTAATGAGTTTTTAATGCATTTTAATGAGTTTTTAAATTTATATTGAAAATATGGATGAAACTCGTAAAGCGAAAGTTAAGCTCAGGATTATGCACACTGTGTATGATCCTGTAGATGATTGATCCCATCCAATATTTTTCATTTTATTAAGAAAATTCTTTAAAAAATGCATGATTGCAAAAATTTTATTTTTTCTGTGTAAATTATTATTATTACTTTCTTTCTGTCTATAATTCTTTTTTTTTTTTTTAATTTTTACTATAATTTTTTTCCTGTTTAATTATTTTTGTATTTAAGAATAAATTTATTGAAAAAGCTGGAAATATTGTATTGCTATTTGCTTCAAATGCTGATTTTCTTTCCAAACAAACTTCATGAATTAATTTTACTAAAACCTCAAATCAATATCAAGAACCTGCTGTTTTTTTTTTTTTTTTTTTAACAGTAAAAATATTACTTTAAAGAAAAAGAATAGTCACAATAGTCAATTTAATGGTGTAAGCTTTGTATAAGTAATAAAAGATTAATTTTTTGAGAAAATTCTCTTATGAATTCCAAGAAGGAAAAAATGCAGTGAAATATCCTTAAAACAGTCAAGAGTCTAAACAGTTTTGTCTCCTGTTGAAGTTCTGTTCTGTTTTTTAATTACGTTCTCCATGAAAGGAATTTACTTTTACTGAAACTGAATAACACACATAATTCGTAACATGGACTATAATTTAATGAATGGTATTTATTATTATTATCCTTTCTTTATTACTATCATTTGAATGGAATTTTGATCATTAAATTCATGCTATTTCTCTGGTAGAAATTACTGGATAAGGTATGAATGTTTATAATTTTGATGTATTTGAAGACATGGGTACCTAAAATTTGTCAATGTGAAATTACTTTTGAGATTTGGTCGTAAATAGATATGACAGTATATGTTGAAATTAAATTCAGGGGTGCGGCTTATACATGCAAATTATTAGAAGTAGATGTATACAAACAGCTGGCAACACAGCAAAATGTACTTAATGATTGAGCATAAAATACATTGTTGGATGAATGTTTCCTAGTAGTGTACTAGTTGTGGTTGCTGGTTATTGTGACCAGCTGTGGGATACTAGTGATAATTAATACTGCTAGTGCAGCAAACTACTATAGTGATCGACACGGACAGTGAATAAGGAGTGCTAAGCACACGTTTCACTGTTATAGAAACATGTTCCTTTTGATTGAAAATAATAATAATAATAATAATAATAATGTATGATAAGTACTGTTTTTAGCTTAACTGCTTTCACACCTGCAAAATGGAAAAATATTATATACAGGCTATCTGTTAGTTACCCTCAAGATTTTTTTTCTAATTAGGCATATTTAGAATATCGTATTTCTCCTAAAAGAAATTATATATAAAAATTGAAGAAGGTTTTATATATATAAATATGCATGTGCATGTTTATAGTATAGAGAGTACTATAGTACAATGCAGAAATATTCCATACTGCTTTGCATAGAAATATATGTGCCAACCAAGTATTGGTCTTTTAAAAAAATATCTCTCGACCATTTCGTTCTTTTTCGTTTTTTACCTTCTTCCGTTGCCTTTTGGCTAATGAGAAGGGCAGATAAAAGATCATTCTGTTGAGCTAGTAAAACTTTGTGGCGAGCTGAAAAAGCCATGACACAACGAAAAAAACAAGCAGAGCGAACGCGGGAAATCAATCGAGCGGGAGAACAGCACGGGAAAGTTGTAGACATTCCACGCATGCGCAAATTTAGCTTCTCTCATTGGCCACGGTTTACACCTTGTTCTCGCAGATGTGAACGAGTCTCCCGTATTTTATGCCCTTATGACTATGCCTCTATGCTCTTTACGCCCACGTCTGAACGCACCTTAAAATGCCAGGTTACTGCAGTTCATGTATCACGAAACATTTTAATATTGACTCTACGTGAGCTGCAATCACAGTGGTCCAGCTGTCGACTGCTCTTCAGAGAAAAATGGTTCAGTTATAAAACTAGCTGTCATTTAACACTAAACAGTGTGGAATGACTGCTATGCAATCAAATGCAGTAGGAGAATGCAATGGAACTAGATAGATAACATGAGGAATTTCTTTGGCCCAAATCGATTAAAAGCGTTTTGAATCAGTATCTTCATGTTTTAGTGCCGAATTCAGGCTTAAAAAATTACAAATTAGCGATCTGTAAGAAAACGATTTCCAGATTGTACGCACTTGTGAGAGTGATTTGCGATCTCACATTTTCTAATCGCTAATTCGTGGTTTTCACGGACAAATTTCTCACTTACAGGGATGGCGCACTCGACATTTATTGAGTTTAACGCCTTTAAATGGTAATTTGCCTACTTCAAAGTTTCTTAACGGTATACAACATATTAAACCCCTATAACAAAAGGTTAAGTTAGATTCCGACCCATATTTCGTTTAACAGTATTGCATACAGCGCCATTTCCCCTCTGGTGGTGAGGTTTCGAATTTCCTTTTTTTCGCGGAAAATATATTCCCATGACCTCCTTTACACGATTTCCAAGTTTGATAACATTTGATCCAGTAGTTTTCCTTTTATGACCATTTCAATGTGGAACTTTAATTATAACCACTCTGTATATTATTAAATTTTAATTTGAAGCTATGCGTTATATGTATACCATGCATAAAATTTTCGCTTTTATTGAAAAATAAAGAATCGAAGCAAATATACTTAGTATAATGGACCAAAACTGAAAAAATTTCCCCTCCCTCCGAAAATAAAATATTCAAATTTCGACCTTGAATTTATTGGGTTATCGAAATATTTAATTTGACTTATCTTCTAAGTTCTAGTTCCGACAACAATTCCGCCGAAAATTCTGAATTACTTAAGCTGAAGTAAAAGATTTAGTATATATTCACTGTATGTTAATAAAGTAATCAGAGTGTAATAAAAATAGATTATAGAATTTACGCTGATGCAACTTTTTGTCTGACTGCACAACATGCAATGGAAGAGAAGGTTTGTAGAGATCTGTTTTTGACATGCCTCTAAAAGTAGATGTCATATTCTTTTTGTCTCTTCAATGTCAAAAAACTTTCCTTTGAGAGGCAACTTTAGTTTTTGGGAAAGACAAAAAATCACAAGAAGACAAATTTGAAGAACATGCAGGACGATCGAGTACACATACTTATTTTCGGAACACAAGTGGTTCTCCGACTGGTTATTGAATAATGAAAAGATGCATTGTCATGCAATACAAAACATTTGGAATACATTTTCTGGCTGAATAATATAAGATTAAAAGTCATCTGCTTAATTCACAGCCATTTACAAGTCAACTACTCGGGCAATTGCAGAACCGTTTTGATTCTGAGTTTGTAAGACAAACCTAATATCACTGGATTTAAACACTTCTTTAATCTTCCGAGAACGTTCCTTCTTTAGCTCATATTTCATGAATATTAAGTGAATACAATTATTGCAAAAGAAATTGAATATTCATTTGCACTACGACTTGGTAGTTTACTAACGAGTTAACAAAACTTAAATTCTGCTTTTTGTGTCTAAGAATACAACAATATTTTAAATATTTACAAATAAAATATTAAATTGGAGATTTAATTGGAGCCTCATCAGTTGCCTAGCATTTGAATATTGTTAAATACTAATTGTTTGTTGCAAAGTCTAACCCAGGCTGTATGGTTGGTTTTCGTAGTTTTCTAGGTTCTCTTTACAAAGGTTCTCTATGAAAGCATCTTAATCAAATAGCTCCCATGTTCTTTCTATATTCAAATAACCAATTAACCTAGTTTAAGCGCAATTTCCAAGTTACTAGCAAAACCCAAATACTCATTAAAAATCATGTAGCTTACCAATCGGGAGTAACATAAAAGATACGGCGCAAATAATTGAATTGTTGTTACAGTACGCTGTTTCTAAACTTAGACGGTCATTCCTTAATTAAATAGCCCACCAGCGGCCGAGCGGTAAAGACGCTGAACACTGGTAGTTCAGTCCGAGGTTCGAATCCCGCGAACGGGCTGGCCACATGGGCGTTTTCATGGTTTTCCCCATGTGTAACGTGGATACGAGACAGTTTCCCTTAGAAGGTCCTCCACGAAGGCATCCCTCCCTTTAGGCAGATAGCCCTCATGTGCTTTGCCATAATTAAATAATCCAATCATTAATTAAATATAATTGATTTGTAAATTCTACTAGAACTGACGGTAAGAATTGAAGTGCAAATAAATAATATGGTGTGCAATCTTGATTAATATAAAATTAAAAATATTTGCATAGAAAAATGTTTGCATTCAGACAGAACGTTTTTTGAAATATTTGCAATTACTTTATAAGACGGCTTTATTAATAACCATAATAATTACTTATTATATTACTGATGATTAAGATTCAGTTCTTGACAATTACATTCTAAATTAGAATTTTAAGGATATAATGAAAATACGCTATGCACAAAAATACATTTTAGGATAAAAAAAATGAGTTGATTTTTTATGTTTTAAAACTTCTTAAATTCATTTAATAAACATTGTATCCTCGTTGTTAATTGAATCCAGAATGTTGGTGTCGTGTATATAATTTTTCTTACTTGTCCACAGAATCTGCTGACTTATCCAGCCATTAAGTAGCTGCAGATCATTTCTACATAACCACTGAACTTCCATTAATTCAGTTTCTAGAGGGTTGTATGTTTATATCATAATTTGACTTTTATAAAAAATGATTATTCTAAATCTTATGTTTCTATAAAAATATACTGTGCTTTAAAAATATGGATGATAGTATCAGTCGCTCTTTCAGCCACTTCAAAAGCAACAGTTTGTTTAGAAATAAATTATGCAGTTAACGTCATAAAATTCAAATAAACATCAAACGAAAATTCTCAGTTTTAGACAATTCGATTTAAACGAAATAAAGTAGCAGACGATAAAAAGCCGAAGGTAAAAATTTACTCTTATTAAAAAAAAAACAAAAAAGAAAAGAGAGAAATTTAAAAAAATAGTTAAAAATTTGAATAATATCATCTATAATTTAAAAAAATAGCTTTTCATATAGTATTAATAAATATTTATTACACATCCTTGAGGAAAAAAATGTCATATAATTAATTCTCCGTAAAATTTTACTTGAAATTTAAGGTTAAAAATAGCTGCGGCAGTTCACTGTAACAAAAATCCATAGACCACATTTGGCGTTGTCATCCCTCAAAAAAAAGATGCCAAATTTCAAAATGCGAAAATATGTAAATTCGTGTATATCTTAGAAAATTTTGAATAAAAAAATCTAATTTTTTGCAGATATGCTTAAAAATACACCTACTTTAAGATGATGGTAAAAATTTTATAGGTTATAATTCAAATTTTTTTTCAAAAAATTTATAAAAATTATTTAAAAATAGAAATTTAAAAAATAAAACACAAAAAATGGTTAAATTTTATTTGGAATGAACATAAATTTCGAAATGTGAGAGAAAAAATCAAAAAAGTTTAATAAAAAAAGAGATATTAATAAATATTTGCCAAATTCAATTAACATTGAGGAGCTAAAATTTTGAGAGCTAATATTTTAAAAACTACTCGCACGACTTTTACAAAATTTGGTATTCTGGCATAATTTGAGTCGTAGAATCAAAATAAGGAAAAAAATTGGTATGTGTTTTCAGAAAAAGTCCGATTTTGTGTCAAAATACCTGTTAGAATAGTGCTATATATAAATCTAATATATATCCTAAGTCGCGCTTTTGAGACATGAAGAACGCAATTTGAATTTTGTGAATCGCCTCAGTAGAACGGGAGATATAGCACTGTCCCATTTTTTTTTTTTTTTTTGAGCAGTGTACCATATTGGAGAATAAAAAACACACAAGCAGAAAAAATACAGAAGTTAAACAAAAGGGTTAATATAAGGTTGTACAGTTTAACTGATCTTTGTAACAAACAAATGCATCTGTTCATAGAAGGAATAAAGATAAGCAGTAAAACATTACTATGGAATATGATGTCCCTTAACAGCTGAACAACTATTTTCATTAATTATTATTACCTATAATTTTTAATAGTTACAAGTTAAAATTTTAAAAAATTATAAATTTAAGACAATGTAATTCCCAATGTTAAAAACAGAAAAAAGTGCTCAAACATATTTAAAGATTCCCCCCTGTAAATATTTGACAATAAATAAATAATATGAACAAAAACAGGTACTTGTATATTATTCCATCAACCGTAAAACTGTCACCAAGCAACAAGATTTAGTGCCAATTATGGACAAGCACTCATAACATCTGCGTTTTTATTTGATGTAAACTTGATTGTTTCTAGGCATGCCACATCTTACTTTTATTGAACAAGAATGTAAATTAACTGTTACTGCTGTAATTTCTTCCTGCATTCTTTTTTTTTTTTTTTTTTTTTTTTTTTTTTTAGGGGAAGGGAATGATTTAAAATTAGGGATTTATCTTCTACAGAACACAAACCAGTAGATTATTTTAAAAGTTACGGGATTCTACCATTAAAAAAAGAAATGTATTAATGGAACAAGATGGTCAGCTGAATATGACCGCCAAAACAGTAATAGATTGGAACAATTACCTGTGGGTAATTTGTACTTATAGTATTTTAAACAAAGCTTCTGGTAAAATCAGAAGGTCTAATAAAATAGTAGAAATTGAAGCCTTTATACAAAGCTCAAAACAAAGTGTTTTAAATAACAATTGTTTATTAAATAATCATGCATCAGTTCTTTCAGTATTCCACAGGAATGACTGGCACCAAGTTTGGTGGCATTTCTGCCAGTTTTCACGGCTCGATAGTAACCAACAAGATAATATGAAAGCGAAAAAAAAAATTGGATTCAAAGAAATTTAACTTGTAGTTATAGTAATTACCTTCATTACGATTGGCCATTAATATTCTAGGCATCATTTTTTCTTGACAATAAGATCTGAACTGATCCTGAATCATAATTTCATCATCAGTCAGTTGATTTTGTAAAGACAGGGCATCTTTCCAGTCGAAGGTAACTACAAATGAAAAACATATTACACTATTTTTATTCTTACTGAATCAAAACTGTCAGACACACACGTTTAATTAAATCAGAGTAAAAAATAAGATTTTTCTACTAAAAGTGTAAAAGTAGTTCATAAATTCCTGTATTACAGATTTCTTACAATTTAGCAATGAAAGTAATTAAGCTAAAACAGGATTTTCCTAACTCCAGCTCCCCTTCCCAAAATATAAAAATTCATTTCAACGCTTTCTTACTGCATGAATGATTCCTGGGTTAATCTTTGGATTATGGTAACTCGGCGATTTTTTGGCGAAAATTTGGCGACCAACCCTGCTACAGCAACCTGCTAGTTTTTGTTTGTACGCCATTTTGTTTTCACGAAGTAAAGGCATGTTTTTTTTTTTTAACGCAACATTTTTTTCCAACAATCTGCTAGCCGAATTACGCTTATGATAGAACTTTTATGGAACAAAGGTGCTTAATCATGACGAAGATTAGGTACGAAATTGGGAGAAAATGTAGAATCGCAAACTGCTTGCCGGGTTTATAAGAATTGCACATGCACGGTATCCATGTACACGTCAACCTATTATCACTTAAAAAAACATCCCAGAATTGCACAAAAATGGCATTGCGCACACTCTTGACTTTATCCATGAACACTGCTAAAGTCCTAGTCTATTGCCTTACCAAAATGTCGCCAAACTACCTGTTACCATATTCTAAAGATTAGCCGATTCCTGTAATATAATTAAAAATTAAGATAAATGTCAAAACTTAATAAGGCAAATTTATATCAGTTTATTTAAGTGGAGTACATATTAAATGCAAACAAATTAATTAGTTTTTTTTTTTTTTTTTTCCAATGGAAAATCCCATTAATCTTGAAAAAGTTAATACACAAAACTAATAAAAGTACATTTTAAAATTTTGAATAAATATATATTTAATGCAGTTCAACTCTGACTATATAAAAACATAAATTATTCATTATAATTTTGAAAATATTTAAAATTAGCAAACTCACCTTTTTTATCACTGCTTGATTTAATATCAAAAATATGTTAAGAAATGTACAGAAAAGAATGAAAACTGTAATGAACAGTCTTTTATACATAATACTACAAATCTAGGCATAACTCTAACTATTCAAACTTCTATTGACTGAGATACTAAAATGCAGAATTCAAAATTAACATTAACATTACTGGATAAGTCATTTTTTTATTAATCAACTGCACTTACTTAAGAGCTATCTTGAGAAAGACTGTACAAAACTCACTTGCATCCACATTATACTCGGATAAAATTATGAAAATATATCTTGTGGCAGTAAGAATTAGGACCAAAAAGGAATTATCAATTTCAATAGTTTTATGATTCCTAGTCTTTGAAACAGGTTGTATATTTTGCAACAAGTTTTTGTTGGCCTGAAAGTTCGCTATATATATATATATACATATATAAGCAGATTCGAAGTTATGTCTTTATCTGACTAATACCAGGCATAACTCCAGGGCCATATCTAACCTTAGAAAACTGGAAGTTTTCACAAAGTTTGAACTAGAACAATACTGAAGCTATCTAAGAGTGATATAGAATTGCCCGAGAAAAATGTTACAATACAAGTTTCATCCAATAAATTCAAATGATGAAGATGATATACACCACGCAGAACAGTAACAAGTAACACAGAAAATGCATTCACATGCATTGATTGGCAACAGGTGTCAATGTGGATTAATAATCCTAACTTGAAAAGCTGTTCATCATTTCTGCATATACCTGGACTGAAAATTAATGCTATTTGCTTTTTAACAATCTTTATACTGATCATAAATATTAAACATAAATTTAAAAACATCATTAATTAGTATCTTGCCCTTAAGGTGGAAAATAAATCTACCATGTTGTGGAATACTCTGGGCAGCATTTCACATAGCAAGTTTTTGGCATATGTTCTATTCATTGTCGAACTAAAGGCAGAACTGGTAGAACTGAATGAAAATAAAAAAGAAAATGAAAAAAGCAGTTAAATATATTTTGTAATTCTACTTCCTTCCCCACTAAACCAATAAAATATAATTTTGCTAACACGATTAAGAATGAGAATAATAGCATGTGAGATAATAAAGTATTTAAAAGCCAATACTTTTTATAATATTTAACGATAAAAATGAAGTTTGAATTTTGAATTGAAAGATTTAATAAAATTCAGATTAAAAACTGAAAGAATACAAGACTAAAAATGATAATAGATATTTTATTAAGTCTTGATTTTATAACCTTTTTTATAAAGTAAAGCAAGTGTGATAATTTCATTTGTTGAACAAAGTTTCTATCTGATTCTGATTTATTTAATAATTAACCAGAAGATGACTTCATAAATAAGAAACTGACAATATTATTCAGGAAAAAATTAAAACTGACACTAAGGAATCTTTTAGAGCCAATCTAAAAGAAGTCAAAAATCATGCAGCCTCAAATTACCCCCAAACAAAGAAAAGACTGAATTTGTTGAAAACAAGCTGCCTTGCTAGCAAGGTGGTAGGGAAGCAGACTGTCATACTTTGTGCTTGGATTCGAATTCCAAAGAGAACAGGGTTGTTTGTTAAAGTACAACTGAAACTGAACTCCAAATACAGTTGAGAATAAGTTGACTGTCTATAGCAATCTGCGGTAAAACAGAAATTAAAAAATGAGGCGGAAAGAAAAAAAAAAACTTTTAAATACTTCCTGTGGTGTGGTGACATTTAGTAGTTAAGATTTTTCAGAGTTCCACATAAAAAAGATGTTTAAAAAATTAGTTATGTTCACTCTAAATTACATGGGTATACTAGCAAGTTCAGAAAGACTGTTATTGCACTGTAATGACAGAAAAATAGTTTCTGAGTTAAATATCTGTGACCTTAACGCAAGATGTTTAACAGTTAAAGTCTTAAAATACATCGAACAACGTATCTCTAATCGGTACAAAACTAACTCTGTCGCTGATCATAATTTAAAATGCTAGAATCAACGCACATATCATTATATAAAAATATTAAAAGTAATTCTTGCTATCGATTATGAAAGATACCCGAAATTAAAAACATGTATAATATTAAAAGGATACTAGGAGAAGCAACAGATGCAAACCAGTTATTCTGAAACAGTCTGCCAACATTTCTAGGTTGAAAACGATGCAAAAAAGTTTTAATAGAGGCCATAATAAAATTATTATTTCTAGGATGAAAGTGTACTCTACTCGTCAGTTTTACTACATGTGCAAATCAGAAGTTACATAAACTCAAGGAGGTTCTAACCTCCTTGCATAAACTGTTTACTTGTAAAGGAACGTATTGCCAACATAACAACGAAAATAAACGTTCAAAAATACAGCTTTAGTTAGGGATATTTATCTTTTTGTTCCTTCCTTTCTCTCTCTCAATCCGTAGTATCCACATATTCATGGATAATATGCTCAAAATTTCACCAGTACAAGAAACAGAGAATGTTATACAAAATATAATTAATATATGATAGTATTAAATAAACTGGCAAATATGATATTTGGTTCGGTAAGGTATTACCAGCATCAAATAAAATATTATTTTTTAATCATACAATGCACTACGCACTATATCATTAGATAAAATATTGTAGCACAATATATATGCTGCAGCATACTTTCTCTCCTGTACGTGTGAAAGAGAGAGATTTTGCTATTTCGAGATTCTATCCTCTTTGTTCACAATTAATTAGCAAATTGCGAGTGAGAAATAAAGAAATGCAATTTCTCCTCCGCAAAAGATTGGCACATGCTTTTGGCCTCAAGGTAAAATCTCAGTGACTCCAAAATTGTGCCTTCGATTCTCTATATATTCTAAAAGTATTGTCACCCTTAAATTCTGCCACCAGTGCTGTTATACCAGCTCTATCACCGGCTATGCCCTATATTCCACAGTCTACTGCTCCACTTCAAAATAGAGTAACTATAAAAAAATTTCAAAACTTACAAAAATATGAAACGGTTCAGATTTTAACTATCGCCTAAAAGAAACCTTTTAAAGTTTAATATGCATTTTCAGTACAGATTATCAATAGAGACGGCCCAGGTGGAAAAGAGAATCATTTTATAGGATGCTAGATGAATATGCACTTAGACTAATATGGAAACATTATATATCATCTGTGTATTTATAAAGAGAAAAAATATGCAATGCATTTCCATAGAAATATTTAATGCTTTTAATTAGATAAACTATGAATTAAATGCGTTTTTATTTAAATAAAGGAGTTTCAAAAGTAAGGGTTTGGTTTGGTTTGTAGGATCGAGGACTATCTGCCTAAGAGGAGGGATGCCTTCGTGGAGGAATAACGCTCGGCCGCTGGTGAGCCGATTAAAAAGTTTAAAAAAAAAAAAAAACAAAAAAAAAAAACATATATTATTCTGAAGAATTGCACCTATTTAATTTATTGGTTGTAAATAGTTTAATCTGTTAATTAATAACAAACAGATTAAATATTAAAGAATAATATCTTACATTTTCCGGAATGGCAACAGGCTCGAATGAAAAGTGAAACAACGCATTAAAGTAAAACAATACAAACTCGTGTTTCGAGACTAATAGCCTTTTTAGGCAAGAAAAAACTCTTTTCTTTTCTTCGTTAAGGAAAAAAGAAAAGTGATAACATCAACAGGACAGTAAGAGATTTTCAGGAAATGTTAGGAGCAGCGCTTAAGCAAGTTTAACGAACAAGTGTCGTAACGGAAACAAAAAGAAAGACGAGCCAAATACACTATGATCACAGATTACTAGAACCACTTGCTTATATCTTTATATATAAGAGTTAAGAGAAGTGCGACATAAGAATTACGGAGATATTAAAAGTGATTTTGTGAACCGCATTGAACTTTCCAATCTTGCCCCGTTATCGTCTGCTTGTTAAGTATTTATTTATTTTAATATAAGCACCTTAGCTTTACGTAAATACAAACTATATTTTTAATATAAGTCGTGGGTAGCAACGATATTCTATTTCAGTTTACTTTTATTCTAAAAAGAATATTCCTTAAATTTATCTATTACTTTCGAACTATTCATCATTTTCTGGTTAGTATTACGCCAATGATTAAACCAGATTAGTACTATGAAGATTGTTATTATGTTGATGATAATGACTATTATTTAGGAAAACAAAATAACGGTCTTCATAACCTACAAACGTGAACTAAACGATCACAACACACCACGAACCTATTTACCCTGTAAAGCAGTGTTTCCCCACATATTTTGTGCTATGCCCCACCTACTCCTGTGTAAAATTTTTATGCTCCCCTTAGCATATGCATAATTTTTAAGATTCAAAAATTGAAATATTCACGAAAGAAACTTCAATGATAGGTTTTAGGAAGAAATATTAAAGCATTTAAATGCCGATGTCTATAACAAAAATTCTTTATAAAGTATTCAAAACGCACCGCAATTTAGGAACTTTTTACGTATATACCTTTTTACGTATATATAACTTAATTATTCTTTAGTTTTGAAAAAAAAACAGGAAATTTCGGAAAATTTGAACTTCTTAAAATAGATTTAGAAATTTGAACGTCTCTTGTCCCCTTAAACTCTAGCGAGTCTATTTTTGAATTGTCCTGTGGGGCGTAAACCCCACGTTCGGAAATACTGCTGTAAAGGAAAAATAGCAAATGAAAGCATACCAGATAAATTCATTACCTGATAACAGGTTCATTAACCGGTCCTGTAACATCGACACCTGTGTCTTTTGTCCAACAACAACAGAATGCTTATTTAGAAATTACGCGGCTCTACCTCTACCCAATTCCTCGTTGAATTGACCACCCACCCTTTCGTTATCAAGTAGTAAGGGGGATTTATAATTTTTGGTAGATTTAGTCAACGAGTATAGTCATATAAATGGCGGCGGGTGCAGGGCCGTTCCTAGGCCATTCGCTGCCTATGTCCTTTCCTATGCTTGCCGCCCTCAAATTAAAAAAAAAATGCTCAATAATTAATCAAATTTCTGTTCTATACTCACTAGATATTTACATATGACCAATTGCGTAAAAAGTACTTAAAATGAATTTTTAATATCTAGTTGCGAGAGTCCAGCCGCTCCTGATTTTCGCCACCTGCGTACTTTTGCGCGCTGCACGCCCACTGGGAATGGCCCTGGGCGGGGGAGAGAAAGCTATTGAAGGGCACTTTGAATTGTATTTACTATCGATGAAATAGCCACTCAATCGGAATAAGGGTTAGTGACTCAAACTGTCGTACCGAAGAGAGACCCTTGGACGCGTCCCTCTGAGGTTACTCTCCATCAAAACTGGAGCCAGAATTAGGTACAGGTCTCTTGTCAACGAGAGCGAGAGGCGCAACCTTGCATTTATTGCTACGATGTATTTCGTGGGCTTGTTCTGTTGTTGCTGTCAAACAAGTGAGATAAGTTACATTACACACACGCATCATATAAAATGCTCGTGGAATAATGTAATCTAATGTTAGATGTATAGATACTTAACATCCTTTCTTACATGCATAAGCATGTGAAGAAAAGGTTAATGTTTCCGAGTACAACAGAAGGATGTAATTTTCTTCCCTGGTTCTGTCAACTTTCATCTCGAACCATTTTCCCCCCCTAAATCTTTGATCTCTAAATAAAGACGATAACGACCTTAATAATGAGTCTTTCCTCCTCCCATCAAGCGATTTTTGTATTTTCTGGATAAGTTCCGGTGTTCGGCTCATTTTCTTGATGGACTGGGCATTACCTAAGTTACTAAGAAAAAGGTAAATGTAAATATGAGGAAATTAAACATTTCACCAAGTTTCTGCAGAGTAGAAATTGTTGAAAACAATTGTAAATGTTCCATGAAGAGAATAGTTCTTGATATGATTGATAATATGGTACGATATATAGCATTAAAACTTTAAAAAAAATTATAAATTATAAATTAATAATATCTTTTTAAATATATAGAGTGGCCTGTAAATCCCTACCTAATTATGCCTGTAGGTTTTATAAATTTTGTTTCTATTCTTTTTCAGGTATTGGCCTATTTACGTCTATTTACGGGTAAATAGTGCATTGTGACTTCAATTTCCTTCTCTTTCAGATATTGGCCTATTTTAGCTTATTTATGCTTGCAGAGTATTCTGATATCATAAAGAGGCCTTAATATGTAATCTCTAGTAGCTCTATGTGTGGTGTTGTGGGTAGGGACAGTTGATTTTCCTCACTTTCTCTTTCTCTCTATGTGTGTGTGTGTGTTTTAAAAATATTACAATAAAAATTAAATCTTTTTAAATCATGCAAAATAACTGATTTTAAAGAAAATGCTGTTCGAAAACCTCTTTTTGTTTATCAAAATAAAGGGAAGAGCAAGTATTTTTTGTTAGAGGAATGCTACATAGGATAAATGTGTAAGGCTGGGTGATAATTACGAGAGTAAATTTTATTACTTTATTCTATTTTAAAATGCTAAGTAAGCTTGTTTGCCAGGATGTTCTTCGGAGAACGGCCATGACATTATTTCTATTATTGTTACAAAATAATAATATTTCAGCCCTATAATTCATTACATATATCAGAGCTAAATTTGTTAAATTCAATTATTGACAGTATTAATAAATTAAAATGAGATAAATCAGTCTTATATCGAAGCAGATTTTTCTAGCTAATTTTTTTTCAGATTTCACGCAGTTTCTAAGTTTTAAATCTACAAAAATTTGGAGGATTTTTCAAAATTTAGAAAAATGAAAAATTAAATATATTTCTGTGTTTTTCACAATTAAGTGTAAAATTAACTTAATATTTGAAAGCTAACATATTTACTTTCGACTTTTGCGTCCTGTTGCTCACATATTTTGACCTTTCTTAAACTTTTTTCAAAATCATGTATGATATTTTGTTCCAAAATTTTAATCAATAAATGTAATAACTTATGTTAAAACTTATTAATAATTTTTAATATGAACGTATCTTTATAAGGTAATATGATGTAGGACCTGCGAAATCTGGCATTGACTATTTTAATCTCTACTTGTTTTCAACCAATATGCCGGATATCGAGGTGACTGAAACTGCGCAGGAGTCAGAATTTATACTAACGATTTGTGATGAGTTTCATCACATTAAAAGGCATAACTGTGTTTGAAAATTATTCTATTGTTTTAGTAATTTATAAATTATATCGCAAAATAAAGTACTTAGACCAATTGATCGGTATAAACTTCTTTTATTTTGACGTGGCATTCGACTTAACCGAATTTCAGTAATGTCTCGTCATGAAGGTGAGTGAAATTTGGGTAATGTACTTCATATTAAAGTTGGAACAAGGGTTGTTGTTCTATGTTTTTTTAAAAAAAATTAAAGTTTTAAAGTTTATCGTTTCTTTAATCGATGTTCCATTGGTCATTTTATTTGTTGTAGTCTTGTTCAAATTCAGTATATATTTGCTTATAATTTTTATTTTTTAAATAATTTTATTATTTGTTTTAACAGATTTTGTGTTTATAAGTGTAATTTTAAGATTTTCTAACTCTGTTATCGTTTTTTATTTGTATAACTGAAGAACCATTTGTATGTTGCACATCGTTTACACCGTTAAAGGCCTTTCTAAATTAATAATGCTCATGTGACTTGTATTTCACTTTCTTACTTTGTGCTTGGTGTTTTTATTAATTTAAATTATTATTGCAAGCAAATGAAATTTAAAATTTAGCTGATTTTTTTTTTTTTTTTTGAATGAGTGAAGTTATCCTTCCGTGACCTCCCTCATTACCAAGAGGGAAACAAAAATCTTTGACCAAATATAAAATAAAGTTTCTTTTATGTGATGCTGTTGTGTTAACATATATACGGAACACGTACACAAAAAAAGTACTTTTTGAAGGTCTGTCATAGTTGTATGGTTACATATTTTTTAAAAATAGTCTTTGCTTAACTTGTTTGTTACATATTTTAAAAAAAGTATATAACAAGCAAGTCCAGCAAAGGAAAACAACTATTTCATCATAGTTTTAAATTATAATTTGAATGTTAGAAATGGCAAAGTACTTACAAAAATTATTTTATATGCATTATTCATGTTATGTATTGCATTAAGATTGTATGGTCCATAAATTTTGTATTGTACATTAAGATTATATTTAACATATTTCTTTTTGAGAAT
This sequence comes from Stegodyphus dumicola, assembly GCF_044657685.1. Taxonomy (NCBI): domain Eukaryota; kingdom Metazoa; phylum Arthropoda; class Arachnida; order Araneae; family Eresidae; genus Stegodyphus; species Stegodyphus dumicola. Next base: position 144,249,018 of record NC_140777.1, read on the forward strand.
TTAGCCCCCAACAATGTCTATATAATTAATACTGCTGAAAACTGGGAATTTAACACAGGCTGGTTGTGTAATTGATTTTCATGATTTCTGCATGTGTAATATGATTACGAATGAATTTTCTATCATAGAATGTCGTCTGTGAAGGCATCCGTCGCCTGAGGCAGATAGGCCTGAAGTTGTTTGCGATATCCAAATAACCTAATATTTTTTAGAATTAAGTGTCAACTAATGACTGTCCTTGCATTTTAAGTAATCTCCTATTTGTTCTGAATTACAATATTCATTTGCTTTTTCCATGTTTGGGAATAAATGATTAAATCTTTATATTATTAACCTAATATGAAACCTGTGGTACTAACTTATCAAATATATGCTGACAACCGTGTTTGACAAGTAACTGGACATGTAACCAATTAAGATGTTACTAAAAATCTGCTGGCAGATTTATGAATACTCTTGAAGAAAAATTATTATTTGTAGGTTATAAATAAGTAATGATTATATACAAGCTGAGTTATGAAATGAGGAAAAGCTAATTTTGCATAGAATTATAGTCAAATATAAATTTAACGTCTCGCAATATATCTTTTGCAATGACCATCTCTGAAAGTGAGTAACTGTTTTTAAGGCACAGAAAACTTTACTTGTGAAATCATTTCTGACTTTTATTGAAGATCAGAATTGTATGGAACTAATAAACCAGAATTGTCTGTGATTTGTAAGGTAATTAAATTTATTTAAGACCAGAATTGTCTACCTGATTATCTTAAGAAAGTTTATTGTACTTTCACCTAAGTAGAACTTATCGTGAGGATTGTTCCATAATTGGGGTAAATGGCAAACTTGACCATTTTAATTCGACGCGATTTCACTTTTTTTGTGGTTTCCAGCTGCATCTTGTTGCAAACACATTTTTATATTGGTCGTTCTATTGGTAGCCACTTTTTTTTTTTATGTTGTGAATCCTTTGCTGCTGCATTTCAGCATATTTACTTGATTTTGAATATTGCAATCCAAGGAGAGTGCAGTTAAATTCCTAACAGAAGTTGTGTTAATTCCATTCACCGAGAGAAATGCATAATGTCCAAAATGCTCAGGAAAAATGAGTGTTAATAAGTATAAAACTAAAAAATGTCAATGGGTTTATAAGAATACTGCTTCGAGATGTAGTAGCATAGTGAATACCCGGAACAGAATTTTTGCAGGGAAATTGGCAAAGTTAATGCTTTTCATAATAGTCTCAAAATTGGAAATCTAACCTGTCGGAAATAGTGTGGCTGCATAACAGGCCTTTGTAAATTACAAATGACAATTATTTGTTTTTGGTATTTATTGCAGGGAAGATAAAAAAGATTATTGCAATAAGGAAATAAATATTATACCTACAGCTTCCATAAAATAGTATGCTAGTGTAGAGAAACTTTTCTGTAATGCTATTCATAAAAGCATAAATCATAGGAAGGGAAATTCGTTTGTGCTGACGATAGATCAGATACTATCAATGATCTAGAAAACCAAAACAAATTACTGAAAAAACTGCTGAAAATAGAGTTCCTTAGAATTCTTTGCATCACTTAATGGCTGTGTTCTTCTACCAGCCCTTCCAGCTGAATAATTTAAATTCAGACAAAGAGAAAATATTTAGATTCTTGCAAGATTTTAAATTAGTCTACGTAGGATATGGGAAAGCACCATTGAAACTGGAAGTGATTAGTTCCCCAACTGTTGAATCCGAAGGTATAGAACATCTAATGCTGAAAGAATGTGCTGCTAACACATACTCAGATTTGGATAATGAGGACATTTTTTATGAGCCTGGGGATTGTGATTGGTGTTCTTTCTGTTAATAATCAAATAATTTTATAAACTTGCTAATAGTTTCCAGGATTATGTTTAAAATTTTGTCATTTCTTTCCACCCCCTCTATTTTTTTATGACATACTTTGAAATATGTGAAAATTTCTGATAGTTGATATGTGTTGGTTTGTGATTGGCATATGTAAGATATTCTCTAAAAAATTATCTACTAATAAAAACACATTATAATACAGTCAAAAGTCGTTAATCCGGACTCGTCGGGACTTCGGCGATTCCGGATTATCGATTTTTCCGGATTATAGATCATCAGTTTAAATCTAGTAAGATGGCATGCAGAAATTACAAAATTAAAAATATGAAACCGTAATTTATGAAATAAAGAAGAATTATGATCTAAAGGGTATCAAAATTTACAAAAAGAAAAAGCTTAATATTTATTTGTTTACTTTATTAAACATTTCCTTCAATGTAAGTTGCTTCGTTTCATGTGATAATACTTTCTCTTTAATTCTATTAAACAGACATAATTTCTTGTTTAGTTACAAAGTTCCGTTGTTCAAGTCCTATAATTGCTGTGTTGAGAATACCGACTAATTTGTCAATCGAAATGTTTTCGTTTTCAATAACCTCTGGTTCACTATCGGAAGCAAATTATACTGACGAGGAACTTGATTTAAATCATATCAAAGACGGAGTACATCGAAATGAAATACTACACTTAGTACGGAATTATAAACCAAATAAAATAAAAACATCTGCCCTGAAGATAAGGATAGTGCTGACAGATCAACTTCCAATCCGCCGCGTGAAATTGATCAACAGATTTCGGATCTCAAAACATACTTTCGCTTTGTAGATACAAATTACATATAAGTAAATATATATCGGAAATTCTATTTGACATAATCTTTATAATCTAATAATGACGTTTCTGCCCCCCCCTCTGCCGCAGAGCAGCGTGAAATTGATAAACAGATTTTGGATTTCAAAACATATTTTCGCTTTGTAGTAAATATATATCGGAAATTCTATTTGACATAATCGAAAGTTCAAGCTTACTTTTATAAAATTGCTCTAACAGTCTGCAAAAAATAATAAGCCGGATCCAATTCGAAGATTAAGGAACAACGCAATCGGCAACATTAACTGAATTAGATAACTTTAGCTTAGTGTATAACTCCGTTACACATTAAACGCGCATGCGCACAAACGTATTCGCAGCCGTAAGGGTCTTACGCGCTCTCGTAAACGCCTGTGCGCATGTGTGAACGCGACGCATGCGCAGAAAGTTTGTAGCTTTGAGGTCCGGTTTATAGATCATTCCGGATTATGGGTGTCCGAATTAACGACTTTTGACTGTATATAAAAAGAAAACTTTATGAAATAAATTAGTCATAAGAAACCTTACTGCATTCTATAAAACCATAACAAACTCTCTCTAGATGCCAGATACATTTTTAACTCCTTCTTTTTATAATTTAATAGCAATGTTGCTAAAATATTAAAACTTAAAATTATACTTTATAAACAAATACTATATACCCCTTATTTGTGTTTAAAGATATAATTTTAATCAATCATGTCCATATTTTAATAGTTAATCTTTCAATTTCACCCTAGGTAGATACTTTGTTAAAATATCCGCATCTTGATTTTGTGAACCAACAAACTGAGGAATGATTTGATTCATTTCATATTCATCTTTTACAAAGAAATATTTTTGATTAATGTTCCTTGTTTCTTGAACTACTACTATGTTATGGTTTTTTAATCTAATCTATTAATGCTTGACAGTCTGTTTTAATTTCTGTTGGTTTGTCAATCATCTTGCCCAAATTTTTCAAGTAAAAAGATGTACCATTTAACTTCACATGTACAGAATGCTGAAAGTTCAGCTTCCATTGTTGATAGAGCAACTATTCTTTGTTTGTTGCACTTCCAAGTTATGAAATTTTTACCTAATTTAAGGAAATAACCTCCAAATGATTTTCTATCTCTAGTGGTACACCAACTTGCATCTGATGTAGCATTTAATTTTCCATTGTCTGAAGTATATACTAAACAAGCATTTTGTGTTCCTTTAATATATCTAAATATCCTCTTCACAGCTTTCTAGTGTTTCTCTCTGGGATCTTGATTATATCTGGACAAATTACTTATGACAAAAGCTAAGTCTGGCCTTGTGCCTGTTGCTAAGTGCATCATTGAACCTAATGCTTCTTGATATTTTGTCTTCGACACAGGTGGCGAAGATGCTATGTCATCAAAATTTTTACCCAATATTCCTGGAGTCTTGACAGGTTTACATTCATCCATTTCAAAGGTTTTTAAGATTTTAGTTATATAGTTTTCTTGACTGAGTATAAGTTTCCCAGATTCTTGCCGGATGTTTATTCCTAAAAATTTTTGTGTTTTGGTGACTTCTTGTAATGTGGACGATTTAGATAGTTGAGAGATGATGTCATTTATCTAGGAATTTGAATTTCCAATCATCATTAAGTCATCCACATATACTGCTATGATAAGATAGTTGATCTTATCTTTATAAACACATGGATCTGACTTTAGTCTAGTTAAATTCTTTTCCTTAAGAACTTTACATAATTCATCATACCAGCATTTTCCTGATTGTGGTAATGTTTACTTTTGTTTACAAGATATACTTTGTTCGGATCTGATATAAATCCAGGTGGTTGTTCCATGTAAATTGGTTTATCCAAGTATCCATTTAAATGTGCAGTTTTTACATTGAAAAATCTTATTTCATAGTTTTTGTAAACTGCAATCAATAACAATGTTTTAAAGATTGCTAGTCTCGTTACTGGACTAAATCCATCTTCATAATCAATTCCTTTTCTTTGATTAAATCTGATTGCTGCTTTGTAAATTGTTTCTAAATTATCCTTTTCATCCCTTTTTGAGAATATCCAGCGGTTTTTAATAACTTTCTTATTGATAGGTCTTTCAACTAATTCCCAGACTTCATTAGCCTCCACTGAACTCAGTTCTTCTATCATTGCATGTAGCCAGAATTCACTTTCAGCAGATTCTATAGCTTCGTCATACGTCTTAGGTAATTCTTCATTTGTATTGTATACTACATAATCTTTTAATTTTTCTGGGTTCTTCGTTGTTCATGCAGGTCTTTTCTGTAAAGAATTTCCATGACTATCATTTCCAGGTTCATCATTTATTTGTGGGTACTCGGTTGGCTTTTCCAATGAATTATTGTCGCGTTCATGATCAGTGTTTGATGGTAAAATTTTCTCAGCTTCTTCATCTGTTGTATTATCTTCTCTATGATATCTGTCAGTTGTTTCTGAATCGTTTACACTGCCATTAGTTTGTTCCTTGTAAAAAATAATACATTCTTCAAATATATGATTTTTATCAAATATTTCTTTTAGTAAATGTGATCCGAGTTTCTGCTCATTAAATTTTTCATCTCTCACTTTTAAGATTAAGTAATGCTAGGCTTGTGTCCTTTATATAGTTCATATGGTGTAAACCTTTTATCATTTTTGTGACTCCTTTTATTCACATGTACAGCTACGTTAACGCTTTCAGACCAAGATTTTATCAGTAATTCTGCATCAATTAACATAGTTCTAGCAGATTCAATTATAGTATGATTAAAACATTCAGCTTTTCCATTACTTTCTGGAGAATAAGGGGTTGTAAGTTCATGTTTAATTTACATTTAAAAAAAAAAATCTTTTATATTTTTGGCTAAAATTTTTGGCTAAAAATTCACTACCATTATCACTACGAATTCCTTTTAGTTTCTTTCTCGTTTGTCTTTCTTCTTGGATAAGCTTGATTAGAGCTTCTAAAGTTTAACTTTTCTTCTCAATTTTATCATAAATATGAAATTACTGTAATCACCTGCCACTGTTAAAAAATAACAGCTTCCATCTATGATTTCTCAATTGGTCCAACTAAATCTGTGCCGTAATTCTAAAATATCTTCAGATTGCTTAAATTTCACACTTTTAAAAGATGTTCGTGTCATTTTTCCTAATGTGCAAGGTTCACAATTGCTTTGAGAAATTTTTACATTTTTTAATCCAATGACCAATGAGTTCTTTTTCATTTCTATCAGCCTTTGATAATTTATATGACTTAGTCTCTGATGCCATAGTACATCATTAACATTACTAATTTTAGCTTCTTCAATTTCACATTTATTTCCATTTCTGTTAGCTATATATAGAATGTTTCCCTGTTTGTTGATAACTTCTGCTTTATTTTTGGTAAAAATTACTTTTAAATCATGATCTACAGTTTTTTATACTGACAGCAGATTTTCATTTAAATTTGGTACTTGCAGAACATTTTCTGCTGTCAAGATGTTCTTATTTCTATCAGTTTGTAATGTTACCAATACCAACTGATTTGATCATGGCCCCTTTTTCAGCTGTCATTATTTGTCGTTCTTCATCTTTAAAATTTGTGAATATTTCTTTATTAGTTGCCATGTGAGATGTGGCTCCTGAATCAATAATCCATTTAATTTTTTTATTCTCTTGTTCATTTATTTTATTCTTTCCATCATTTCTATCTTGATTAAGACATGAGCTTTCTATTTTTTTTTTTTTTTTTTTTTTTAGCTACTTCAGATAAGCATGTAGCTGATTCATATTCGCTTTCCTTGCTTGACGTTCCATTATTTATTTGTTAAATTTCTCTGCTTTCGATGTTCTTGTTTGGTTTTCATTTTACATTCAGTTGATTTGTGGCCGAATTTTCCACAGCTAAAGCACTTTATATTATTATTCTGACATTCTTTTATTAAATGTCCTATTTTTCTACAACTAAAGCATCTTCTTTCATATTTTGTTTCAATGCAGTTTTCTTTTGCCTTAGAACTTACTTCTGTTTCTTTTCCTCTTTGTTTATTTTTTTCTTCTGTTTCTTTTAAAGCTTGTGTAATTGAAGCTAGATCTTTATCTTTATTGCTTTTAATAATTTTAACATCAAATTCAAATTCCTTTCTAAGTCCTTCTAGTATGAAGTAAATTATTCTTTATCTTTTATTTCATCTCCAACTCGAATACTTTAAATTTTTAGAATTACAGCTGTATTCATATAATCATCTACTGATTCATTTTGACTCATTTTCAGTTGAGCTAATTCTATTCTACATTTGATTCGAATATCTTCCGTTCTTGCCGCCATTTCATTTTTTAATTTTCTCCCATAACTTCTTTGCGTTCTTTTCATTCACATATTTTAACGCTTGTGGGACATAACTAGAGAACTTACAAATCCCTTTTATAGTATAAGATCTTCATTTTAATACTAACTACCTGCTTGTGTGGCCAGCCACCTAAAATAATTGTTATAAAAATGAAAAATATATACAGTAGTGTGCAAATTAATGTGAACACAGTTGATTTAGGTATTTTTACTGAAACATTGAAATTTACTACAGTATTTTACATTTAAAATATGACCACCTCTATCTTGTATGACATACTCGACACATTTGGCATAGACTTTATCAGGTTTTATCGCATTACCTTTACTTTATCATTGTAAACCTATTAAAGAAGAAATCCTCCTTGCTTTACACGTACAGTTCATTTTCTGCATTCTTTCCTTAAGAATTGCCTACAAGTTTTTGATTAGATTGAGATCAGGTGAATTTCCTGGCCAGTCTAAAAGCTTAACATAATTTTTTTGAAATAATTTTTTTCATTTTCGATGTGTGGCACAGAGCAAGGTCTTGTTGAAAAATGCTGTGTTCTTTTAGCTTAGGAATTACTTTGCTCTTCATTATTTTAGTATATTTGTTAGAATTCATCAACAAATATACTAAAATAATGAAGATGCGATCAGTTAGCAACAGTGATGCTGCTACCCAAAAACAAAATAACAAGTCAAAGAATTGCACAAACTTGGTGTTCATGTACACATAGATTTATTTTCACTTTAAAAAAAAAAAAAAAAAACTGAGAGAATTTCACAACTTGACATTATGCACTGACTTGACTTTGTCCATGTACACATCAATCTATTTTCACTTAAAAATCGAAGGAGCACCCAATTCTGCACTATAGCCAAGCAAAAAATATATAATCTCAATAAACCACATTTTAAATCAAGCAATGAAATAATATAAAAAAGCACTACACACTACTATCCCATATACACACTATACAAAGGAAATATCCACTTACCTTATTTAGAAATTTCTGTATCTCCAGTCTGTGTCACACAAAATTACTTAATAGCATCCAAAAACTTTCCTCAAACTATGTTCCCTTTCTAATGGAATGCTTTATTGGTGAGCATTTGAACCTTTCTTGTAACAAAGCCATCTGAACAATCTTTACGTTGATCATCTGCATTTCCTTTGTATAAACAGAACGTTGAAGTATATCCAACAAAGTTTCTTTTCTTCTGTCCCCAACCACTTAAGAAAAAATACCTTCCGCTCTCTCGTTCTATACCACCAAACATCCAGTTTACCATGCAAAGCACACAATACACAACGCAGAAACAAGCCTTTACGGATTTTTCAATATCAAATTCACCGCAATCAGGCAACCAATCGCATGATAATAGGTTTTCCGTAACATTCAACTACTCACATTATCATAAATGAAACAACAACTTGGCGGTAATCCAAGGGGCAACGTAAAATATAGGCTGAGTTTAAAAAAAAAAAAAAAATGACATTTTCCCATTGTTTTTGACTCCAGTTTTCATACATTCTTTCCCACGATAGTCTGTTTTTCTAACCAGTTTACCTTGTAAAGCACACAATATGCAATGCAGAAATAAGCCCTTACGAATATTTTCCCATCGGTCAAATTCACCACAATTATGCAACCAATCACATTATAATAGGTTTTCCATAACATTCAACTACTCGGGTTACCATAAATGAAACGACAACTTGGCGATAAATGAAACGACTTGGCGATAACCCAAGAGGCATCCTAAAATATAGGCAAACCTGGGTTTCTTAAAAAAAATAAGACATTTTCCTATTGTTTTTCATATGTTTTTGGCCACAATACTCTGTTTTTCATCATTAGTTAGAAGTTCCTTTTTTTATAAAGATGTACAACCTTATGACCAGCTTCTAGTAGCCTGTGATGAATAGTGAAGTGGTGAATATGAATAGCTAATTCTGCTAAATCTATTGAAGTCAAAACTTGTCAACGTAGGATTTTGTATGACTTTCCTTAGTAGTAAAATAGAGTCATTCCTGACATTAATTTTTTGTTTTCTTTTTCTTCCATACTATCTTTTTTGCTGGGCTGATAAACTGCCTGTCTCTTTAAATCATCTAATAATTTTGTTAATAGAATCCAAACTTGCATTGCATGCTTTAGCAATAGCCTTCTGTATCACAATGTTCACTTAATGTTACTGTCTTAGGTCTTTTCTTTTGAGTGAGGTTCATCATTTAAATCTTGTAATGTAGCTTTTTTGGTGTATAATACAATAAAAACATAAACTTCAAATTTTGTTATTTTGTATATTAAATAATGTCTTACTTTGGAAAAAAAAAAAAAAAAAAAAAAAAAAGATTTCTAAAGTAAATACATGAAATTCAGAAAAATTTTAAATTTATACATTTAAAAGGCTACAAAGAAAAAGAAATGGATCATTTCTTTGTCGGATCCTATGCTGAATGGATCCCCATATAAGAGTCTGAAAGAATGTAGTTATAAGGGAATTTTTTGTTTTTTGTTTTTACTATTTAGCACTGCAGTTTCATTATGTTAGAAGTATTATTCTGGTTTGTGAAGCATATAATGAATAATTTTTGTGTTACTTTCTGCATATATCAATATTTTAAAAATTAATGCAAATTTAATTATTGTTTTCACCTTTGCCTTTTAAAGTGTTATTTAGAAATTATCATTTAATTTGCCACAAGAAAAAATTATGAAAACTTTATTTCCAGTGGCTAGGCAGAAAGTTGCAAAGAACTAAAATCTTACAAACAATAAAATTAAAAACAAAAAGACCAGTGGCATTGCTTAAAGAGTGCTCTTGCCTCCCAGTATCTTGACTCCTCTGTAAGACCACAAAGAGCCCCTCCCCACACATTGATGTAGGTGGTCCCTGTCTATTTTTTCTCCAGAATTAAAGTAGGCTAATAGGATCGCTTGAAATGCCTATGTGCTGCAGGTGGGTGGCAAGACAATCATGTCCTGTGGATAGACGGAAAGCTGCAGCTGCATTGTGCCCTGGGCTATTGGGAGTAAGAAAAGGAGTTATCATTCTCCAACTTTTTAAGGCTAATAAGTTTTCTCTTATTCCTGATACATTATGAAATTTTACTGTATAAATTAAACATTTTCAGGTTTATGAGAAGCTACTTTAGGAAGTTAGAGAAAAGGGGAATATATGTATTAAGAATGAGTGAAGCTTAAAAGGTTTTATTTAAATGCTATGGAATTTGACATTGATAACGATGAATTTTCACGTCTTGATGGTTATCAACTATCTCAGCTCCCATCAGTTATGCAGAACAAATTTACAACTGACAGATGTTGAGCATATTTGGAAAGATGCTTAGATTTTTAGTCTTTTTAAAGAAAAACTAACATGAAAAAGACGGACTGTTTATAGGAGAATTTCTTCTAAATGAAATTCATAGTAAATAAATAAATATATGTATTGCAAAAAAATATATCTATGGAAAAGAAAGAATCAAATGGTTTTAAGATACTTTATTATGAAGATATTTATTAAATTATAATACAGTCAAAAGTCGTTAATTCGGACACCCATAATCCGGACTTCAAAGCTACAAACTTTCTGCGCATGCGTCGCGTTGACGCATAAGACCTTTAAGGCTGTGAATATGCGTGTGTGCATGTGCAAAATACGTTTACGAATGCACGTTTAATGTATAACGGACAGTATAAGCTAAGCTAAAATTATCTAATTCAGTTAATATTGCAGATTGCGTTGTTCCTTAATCTTCGGATTGGATCCGGCTTATTATTTTTTGCAGACTGTTAGAGCAATTTTATAAAAGTAAGCTTGAACTTTCGATTATGTCAAATAGAATTTCTGATATGTATTTACTAATATGTAAAGGATCTACAAAGCGAAAGTATGTTTCGAAGTCCATTAAACAAAAAATGGATAAAGGCATATCCTTTGTTTATCTAACCATTCCGAAACCTGTTTATCAATTTCACGCTGCTCTGCGTGCGTGTGTGTGGGGGAACGTTGCAGCGTGCAATGAACTGGAAGTTGATCTGTCGGCACTATCCTTATCTTCAGGGCAGATGTTTTTATTTTATTTGGCTTATAATTCCTTAGTAAATGTAGTATTTTATCTCGATGTACTCCGTCTTTGATATGATTTAAATCAAATTCCTTGTCATTATAATTCGCTTCCGATAGCGAAGAATTTGACACAGAGGTTATTGAAAACGAAAATATTTCGATTGACGAATTAGTCGGTGTTCTCGACACAGCAATTGTAGGACTTGAACAGCGGAACTTTGTAACTGACCACGAAATTATGTCTGTTTATAGAATTAAAGAGAAAGTATTAGCACAAAAAACGAAGCAACTTAAACAACTTACATTGAAAGAAATGTTTAATAAAGTAAACAAATAAATATTAAGCTTTTTTTTGTAAATTTTGATACCCTTTAGATCATAATTGTTCTTTATTTCATAAATTACGGTTTCTGCATGCCATCTTACCAGATTTAAACTGATGATCTATAATCCGGAAATTCGATAATCCGGAATCGCCGAAGTCCCGACGAGTCCGGATTAACGACTTTTGACTACATTTGTTTTAAGTTTATGAGAGAAATTCTTTTATTTTTTAAACTGATTTTAACTTTTTTGTTTCAAATCAAAACTGAATGATGACAAATTACCTAATTCGTAACAAATTGTTAATAAATCATATCGATTTGAGATTACATGTTTCAGAGGAAATTTATTTCCTTAAATGTATATTGTTTAGAGTGGACTTTAAGGTACCCATTACAAAGTTGTTTCATTTATCACTAAGTTGTTGTATCATTAATGGTAACCTGAGTAGTTGAATGTTATGGAAACCCTATAATTACGTAATCGTTTGCATTATTCTGGAAATTTTGAATCATGGGATGTTTTGCAAGGGCTTTTGTGGTGTGTGTTGCAGCGTCGGATTTAGCATTTTTCCTAGGCGGGGCAAAAACTTTAAAATGCCGCCCTTACCCATCTTCCTTTAAGTTTCTGTAACAAATTTTAGTTTTTTAAATAAACATAGAAATAGGTACTTTTCGAGATAAAATGTAAAATCCATTTTATAGTAAGAAATTCTTTATTTGCCATTTTTGTTCTAAAAGAAATATACATAATAAATGGTTTAAGTTCTTTACTTATAGAAAAGCATAGGAGAGCTACCTGCTTAAGAAGGGTGAGGTCTTTCTAAGAGTGATTGCACTCTGGTGCACTGAAATAATCAAATTTACATTTTCCCTGAAATGAGAATTTTTTTCAATATTTGCAACAATACCTACTCATACTAATAAATGATGCTATAGAAAACGATTCAGAACTAAATACTAAAATAGTTTAGCACAGCACAAAAATGGAAATCAGACATTAATAAATAATAAAAACTTTCATTTAAACAAATATAAGCAAATTACAAATCACTAATACAGTGGATTGAATAATTTTTTACCAGTTTCTCAATACTAACAGTAACTTTAACCTAGCACGTTAAATATTCATTTCACAATAACGTCTTCATGTAGCCTACTCAAGAACTCTACTCTCGTCCTCACAAAGCCCGGTAACATAATAAATATTTACATATTCACGCAGAAGACTATTTTGTACTGTAATAATCAAAATTACATTTTCTCTGAAATACACAATTTTGCAATATTTACAACAATAACTAGTCACACCATGGAGGTAAGAAAGAAAGGAGGGGGCCAACCCAACACCTCCTAGAGCTAACTCAGGGGGTGCTGGCCAACCCCGCGGTTTTCCGAGGGTTTCGATCTCCAGATGGAGTGTTTTTTGTTTACATTTAGAACCTCCCTTGACAGCGCAGTGATAGTATTTTGACACACGACACTTCCATACAAATCGAAAAACAGGACACTTCCGCATAAAAGAAACATACATTGTGTGATGGATAATAGCAATTTGTATAGTTATTCTTATGCAAAATGTTATGTTTAAAGAAGATTTTAGCAAAAATGTTAAAACTTAAAGAATGTAAAATACCTTATGGTATCTTTAAAATTATATACGTCTTTCGATACCCTTGATTATGCACTCTTAATAAAAATAATCTTTAGTTACAAACAATATATTAGATAAGTTGGGACAATAGATGAGCTGATTAATTATGTAATTAACTTTCATTAGCTATACGTAACAGCAGTATGGGCTACTACTGAAAGGAAAAAGTTAGTATTTGTACTTCTTTTCATAATTCTTATTTCAATAGTAATTTTAAGTTCTTACCTAATGCTCTTAAAATATTACGGGATTAAAATTTTACTTTGCGAGCCTTTTGTTCTGCAAGTAAATCTATGGCATCATCATAATTAATTTGATGTGCAGTTTGATTTTCGATTACCAGAATTGCGAGACTTCATAAATGCTCCTAGCTCATCGATAATCTCAGGTAGTTTTTAATAAGTTTTAATTTGCTAAAACTTCGCTCACAGCTTGCGGATGTAGTTGGAAGCATAGAGTAAATCCGCAGGGCAATACAAATATTGTAAAAGGCATCCTGAAAATCATAGGTGTAGATCTGTTGCAAGAGATAAAAAGCTCTAGCCTTTTTATGTCGACAAATAACATCGGGGCTTGTTCTTTAAAATCTTCAAGTTCGTGACAGAACTCAAAATGCGTTTAGAGATCTCGCTCATATTTTCGTGCAAGATCTGCTCTATTCTTTTGCAGTTCTTCAGTTGATATATTAAATATTTCATGACCATTGAGAAATGGAAATTTGAATTTAGTGTAACAGCCCTGTTTACTCTCGTTTTAATTTCTGATAAGATTCGATCAAATACAATTTTCATTGCATAAGAAAGTAGCTGAACACAATGAAATGTTCGTGATTCGATCTCGCACAATTTATCAAATTCCTTTTTGCGTTTTAGAATTCACATTTGTCAGAATAGGTTCAACCTTAATTTTTTTCAGCTGCTGCTTTAAATCTTTCTATCCAATATTCCGTAGGAATTTCTCTCATTTTTTGCAAAGTTTTGGTCACACCTTCCATTTATGTGACGGAACGCGCAAGAATAATATCTTCCATTTGAATTTAAGAATTTATTCGATTGATTTCTCAAAGAATATTAGCCCAAATTGTCAGGCTGATAATAAATTCAAAATTTTTTACAGCATGTAGCAGATGTCCTGCTTTGTACTTTGATATATAGTTAATTTTAAAATAGTAATATAGTACTTTGAAAGATAATTAATTTCTTTCAAGGATTTTACTACTTCTAGTACATTCGTTAGAAGAGCTTTCAAAGCCACATATTTTGCCAACCATCTCGTCTGGCTGCTTCCTTTTGAGTTGGTTTTTGTACATGTTTTCGTAATATCCCATCGAATAGTGAATTCCACAAAAAAGCTAAATATCTTCTAGATAATTCCAAAGAAGTTAACTGTTTCGGGGCAAGACAGAGGCAGAATGCACGCAGTCAAGATTCAAAGAGTGAGCCAAACATCGCACATATTTGGGCAGCGTATTCATTTCTATAATCCTGGCTTGTACTCCAGGATTACTCCAAGATATAGTATGGCCGGTAAGTACCGGCAATATTAGATCCGTTATCCTTAGATTGACCACGACATTGTCAATATCCAAACTATCAAGTGTCAGTTTTCCCACAACCATTGAGAAATACATTCTCCTGACTTTTCACTAATTTCTATGAAATCAAGAAAGCTCTTCTTTATTTCACACACATCACCACATATTTTTTACGTATTGAATCACCTGGCTCATTTGTTCTGTATATGACACATCTGGAACGCAATCGAACATTATTTTATAATATTTGGTTTCTTTAATATCGCTTAAAATGCTATTGCGAACTATTTTCGCCATTACATCAGTAATTTCATTTTGAATTATCTTTGTTAAATATGATACTTTCGTCCGTTTTTTAGGTATTCTAACTGGTACTTAAAAGTTATGTTTGGCTAGCAGGGTCATTAAATTAAAAAAATTGCATTGACTAGGACGAGGACACTTTGTGAGCAAACTGCCAGGGGTTTCATCAGACCCACGGAAAGAAAGACAGTTTGTTGAAAGAGCGCCATACTCGTATGTAGGACCTTTCTCCATTTTTCTTTCTCTGTGTGAATTAATTTCTTAATGTCATGATCGATGCCTTGACACAATTTCATTTGTTGTAGCGGAATTTTCCAGTTAATCATGCACTCTCTGTGGATTTCAGATATTTCGTTCTCAGTTAACCTTTCTGAAGCTTTTTTCCAATTAGTGAATCCTGCAGTACACAATGCTGTTGTAACGGCAGTGGCATGTTTCTGGTAAATCTTATAGGGTGTACAAAAATTCATTTTTAGTTTTAGAATATATAAGCCAAGATCTTTTAAGCCTTTCATAATTCGCTAATGTTCTGTGCCACAATGAAGATGGTCAGATGTCTTCCATCACGTTCAGTGTACTAAGGTCTATGTTTTCTGGATATTTTTCGGCTAATAATACAGCTTGACCGCGAAGAAAGATTGTTGCCGATCGTTCATTTTTTCTGTGTTTGGCCAACTACCGGGGTCCGACAAATCAAAAGATTTTAAGTCTTCTTTCTGCTGCCCACACTCACCTAAATGAGAAAATTATATTCTAATTTCATATCCTCTAGATGTTCGTTTGGGATCTATGAAGAAAGTTGTTCTCTCAGTTGCTGAAATGGAGTCTGAGGATGATAGATGAAGATTTTTCATTTTGCCATGCAAATTGCAAGAAATATCAATATTGTTTAGAATCTCTTCACCATCGGAAGTTGTGGCAGGGTCTGACGGTTTGTCTTTTCCGTGAAGCAATTTTTCATTTTAGCTGCAATTAGTTTTCTCTGTTCGGTACTATTTTTTGCTCTGGTTCTATATTCTGCCTCTGAGAGTTTTTTCCTTCTCATGATTTCTTGCACCCTAAATAATATATACTGTATATACCCGCGTATAATAAGATATAAGTCGAAATATTTTGGACAAAAAAAAAAAAAAAAAAAAAGACTTCAAAGTGTGGGGGGGGTCGACTTATACGCGGGGCCATAAAAAATTAAAAGAATCGGAAGTTCAAAAATGTCTTTATTTAATGCAGTTGGTTTCTTCCCGCACTCAAATTGGACGACTTATCAAATAAGTCACTTACTTGAAGTAATTTCATGACTTAAATTATATGACGAACTAATCACAGAGTTTCATACTTTAACTAGAGTAAGTTTCGATGAAACCAAAGAATTTTCGGCTCCTGAACAACCAATCAATATCGAGCAAAAAAAGTTTCGCCAACACGCCAAGAAAAGAGAAATGCAGATAGTTTTTACGTACGTATAAGTCTTTATAATAGTTATTGTTCATTCATGAAATACTTTTGTTAACAGGCGTACACGTCAAAATTTTAAAAAATAGCCCACGCAATAACTGAACAGTTTTGAATATTTCTTTTAACTTTTAAAAAAGGAAAATGCAGATAGATTTTACGTGCGCGAATCTTTTCCGGAACAAATTCTAGAAGGTTACTATATACGACAATTTTTCTGCAATTATCCTGCGTTTTGGATATGTTGGCCAATGACGACAGAAGAGTTTTATGAAATGTTTGGCGAATCTGACCATGAATCGGCCGTTGAAGGATTTTGATTTTGCTTATTTACCAAAGTATTTTTTATCGTATATTTACTTTTTTTTTCTCAGATGATTTTGAATAAATGTAGTACTTAAAAAACATTTTTCGAAGTTTCTCGATCGATTTCGGAAGTGGGTGGTTTACTTATACACGGGTTTATTTTCTACGAATTTTTTATGTCGAAGTGGGGGAGTCGACTTATACGCGGGTATATACGGTAGTATAACTTGCCTTAATAAGAAAAGCTAAAAATTGACTAAATGGTTGCGTCTCGCTAAATATAGTGAGGAATACTAGAAGCAGGCATATTAAAAGAAAATGAGACAACAGGAAAAAAAAAAAAAAAAAAAAAAAAAAAAAAACCTCCAGATTTAAAAAAACTAAAAAAAACTTTTTAAACTATAAAAATAATAAATCCATTTTTAAAACCTAGCTTGCTGACTGGCTGCAAAAAATCAAAATACCTTACTTCATTTCTGTTGTATATTCTCGACGTACATTAATTTGAATTATTTCATTGGTTCAAGGTTAATTTGTATTGGGTGTTAGGAAAGAGTTACAATTTACAGTGTTTCTCCATTTATTTTGCAAAAGGTGATTGTATAAAAACAAGGCGCCTCTATGCAGTCGTTCTGTTTTTCATTTGAATATTTTCTCCAGGAGAGAGGATAACAGAGTGACTCTAGACAAAGCAGTTGAAGGGAAGATATATAGATTCTTTGCTCTATGCGTCACTTACAGGGACCAAAGACCAAGGCATCTAGGGAATACCTTTGTAATAATATTGAGTTGGCAGAGGGACAGGGTCCTTTGACTTTTTCAGTGACGCCTGGAGTCCCTCTATTGTCCTCTCCCTGATCTGATCTTTAGAGTCGTGTTTGGCTGTATTTAGCTTACTTTTAAAACTATTTGCTTCATTAAAAGGTTTTGACTAATTAATTAAATATTCTTAAAAGAGGTTTTTAAATCTGGCTTTAAAACTACTAATGCTGCATCAAAATTTCACAACATTCCAAATACAATTCAGCATCAGTCTTGAATTTGCCGCTCAGGGCGTGGACCCCAGCTTGCCCCCCCCTAGATCCGGGACTGGTGTGTTGTTTAGGAAGTACATTGCTTGTTTCATTGCTTAGACAGTACAATGGCTGAATGTAGCAGGATTAATTTGAAGTTTCTGTATGATTTGGAATGAAAGTGGAAAAGTGCATTAATTGACTGGTGTGTAAATGAAGGTTTACTTAGTAGCCATAGTCTGAAACTGCGTAGTATATGTTTTACTCTTATTTTTGTGAATTTCTGTGGCAACGCCGATATACAGATTGTAGTTCAGGTAATTTTAGGAAGTTTTTGGATGCTGTTCAGAAATTTTGTGTGCCACAGACTGAAGACAAACGAATTTCTAAATAAGGTAAGGAGATATTTGCTTTGTGTATTGCTAAAATACTTAACAGGTTTTTCCTTTTTTGTGTTATTTTATTGTTTAGTTTAAAATGTAGTTTATTGAGATTATGTATTTTTTGTTTGCCTCTGCTGTAGAACTGGATACTCCTTTGACTTTTTAAGTGAAAATATGTTGATGTGTACATTTACAAACTGAAGGGAGTGCGTAAAACATAGTTTGTGCAATTCTCTGATGTTTTTTAAGTGAAACTAGGTCGATGTGTACATGGATAAAGTCAAGGGAGTGCACAATGTCATTTTTGTGCAATTCGAGGATTTTTTTTAAAGTGAAAATAGGTCGATGTGTACATGGGTACTGAGTTTGTGCAATTCTTTGGGCTTGAGTAGCGCCAATTTTTGTGCCAAAAATCGCCGCTACACAGGTCAAAATAAGTCAAAGAATTGCACAAACTTGGTATCCATGTACCGCCAAGTTTCGCCAAGGGGGATCCTAAAATATACTTTTACCTGTATATTTATTTTATTTAACTTTTTATATAATTATTATGCTTCCATATGTATCTAAAATGTATTACAGTTCAAAGTCTGTAATCCGGACGTCCATTATCCGGAATGATTTATAATCCGGACATCGAAACCGCAAACTTACACATGTGCATAATGCGTTTATGCATGCGCGTTCAATGCGTGCGTCCGCTATGCATGCGCATAAAGCGTTTACCCATGTGCGCTTCTGATAGTGAAGGGAAGTGGGAGAGAGGTTATTGAAAACAAAAAAATTTCCATTGACAAGTTAGTCGGTATTCTCGACACAGCAATTACAGGACTTGAACAGTGAAACTTTGTAACTGAACAAGAAATTATGTCTGTTTATAGAATTAAAGAGAAAGTATTAGCACAAAAAATGAAGCAACTTAAACAACTTACATTGAAAGAAATGTTTAATAAAGTAAACAAATAAATATTAAGCTTTTTTTTTTTATAAATATTGATACCCTTTAGATCATAATTGCTCTTTATTTCATAAATTACAGTTTCATATTTTTAATTGTATAATTTCTGCATGCCATCTTACCAGATTTAAATTGCTGATCTATAATCCGTAAAAACCCCTAGTCCGGAATCGCCGAAGTCCCGACAAGTCCGGATTACAGACTCTGTACTGTATTAGAAACTACTTTATGTAATTAAAGTTTAATAGTGATAAGTCAATGCAATGAATGTTATACGTAAAACAGTTTTCAAAGTAAATTTGCATTTTACATGGAAAACAAGCCAAAAAAAAAAAAAAGTATCTCTTGTTTCCATAACACAGTAATAAAATGAGCTTATGTAAAATACCTTCCTTCTTTATGAAAATCTGCTCAGAAATTTAAGATTATCTTACATTTTGGCTAATAATGGTCTTTTGTAATAAGCTGGTAATTTTTATGGTATTGATAAGGTAAAAAAAAAAAAAAAAGTTGAATCTTGGTGGGAAAGCTATCTTGTACCACTTAAAAATATCATTTAGAAAAAGTATCATCTAGAAATGTTTTGCAGGGGTGTGAAACTAATGTTGCAATATATGTATTTAATATATCTATATATAAATCTTAGCATCCCTTAAATAGGGCTGCGCTTTACAGGAGTATATCTATATATACATTGGTAAAGACAAAAAGTAAGAAATTAAAAACCTATTTTACATAAAGACCTCAAAAAGTGAAATTCAGTACCAATAAATTTTAAAATATCCTATAAATATGCGAAATAAGAATTAAAGCAATGTGAAATTCAAACGTAAAAATTCTTAAAACCTGAAAATATATACCAAAACCAGAAAAATAAAGAAGAGCAACTCAATCAAATGTGATGTAACGTTATCAAGAGTAGGATACTTCAAATTAAATTACTACTTCCAGCAAAAAAATAATTTCTCTGTTTAGGATTTAGTTTTATACAAACTACACTCATTATATTAGATGATTTAATTCTTATAAATTTTTGAAATTTGTTTGACATTTGTACTGCTCTGTTTATACAACTAATTGGATAAGAGACCAGTGGTCTATGGAACGTTTTTATGCTTATATGTGGTTGTAACAAAAGTTTTCCGCCAAAAAACTTTCTTAATAAAGTTATGGAAAAAACATGAAAAGCAGTACCTTTAGCGCAGGTAAGTAATCATCACCCAAATCTCTGATTTTCTGCCAACAATTTGGTAGTTTTTCAAAGCCTTCGGCTCAGAAACTTTGTGGCCACGAGTCCAAAAACAGATGGAAGATAGCACCAGCAAAGTATAGCTGCAGGTGTGAAAAAAGGTAGAAGTCTGAAGGAGGGATGTTGGGCCATATAGTGAATGTGGCAAAAGATACCATTTGAGTATGTATAGAATCCAGCCGTTGAATGCAGACACATATGGTCTTGCATCTTGATGAAACATTAACTTTTTGCGCTGGAGCTCAATTTGATATTTTCCCTTAATAGCAGCATCGACATGGACTAGCATCTCGCTGTACACCTTACTGTCGAGGGTTTTACCCTTTTCCAGATACTCTTTGTGGATAATACCACAACAGTCGTACCAGATACAACACACAATCTTTTTGTTGGTCAAATTGCGCTTTGTCACGCTGCCGGCGGGCTCACAGGGCGTAGACCATACCTCTTTTCAGCCTGTATTTGTTGAAGTAAACCCCCTTCTCATCACAAGTGACTATCCAGGCCATAATTTTGTCTTTGCGTTGATATTTGAGCAGATCAGTGCAGTCCTGAACACCTGTCCTTATCTGCTTGAGTTAGCTCGTGTGGCACCCTGTGATTAAATTTGTACACTGGGCAAAAAAAGGGGGGGCAGTTCTATATCTCCTGTTTTACTGGGCCGATTGATGAAATTCAAATTGCATTGATTTAAATATAGCATTGTCCTAATATAGGTATTCTGACTTTTTCTGAAATGACATGCTAGTTTTTTTTCAATACAGTCAAATACCGAAAATCCGCCGACTTGAAATCCGCATTGCCTCACAAAATATAAACATTCAGTTTATTGGTTCCGGAAACCGCAATATTGAGTGCGAAATATTGAAGAAAAATTACTCACTGAATAATGACGTCATAATTACTGAATAATAATGAGTCATAACAGAAATACCAAATTATTGACATTACGATAAAAGTTTTTATCCTCTAATCTGCATCGAGGTAAAAAAGCTGACGTTTCACTCAACTCTTTCAAGTTCATGATTCACGTTGTTGTGTTTTCTGAGCTTTGTTATTTCACAAGATTATTTAGTGCTGCCTTTTTTTTTATCCAGATATTTCGTGGATAAATCAAGAATATTTTAAATTTCAACCCTTTTTAACACAATTACAGATAAGAAACGCAGTCATGATTTTACTGCTTGCAACGTTGAAAAACGTAAACACGTTGCATTGACGGTAAGGCAAAAAGTGCAAATTGTGCAAAAGATGGACACAGGTGCTACTCCTCAGTTTCTAGCAGAATCGTATGGAATTGCGACACGATTGTGTATGATATATAAAAAAATGAAAAAAGCTGTTGAAATTTTACAGCAACAGTGATTTTAACACCGGAATTCGAAACCAGAAATCTTTGCACAAGGCGAAATCGGAAAACCTCAATTTATATATGTAATAATAATTTAACGCATATAATAAGTTATTGCAATAATGTATATAATAATTTTATTAAATGTATCTAATGCACCTTATTTATTTTGCACTTTCAGTCTGAAAATTACGATTTATCTTTTCTGTACTGAAATCCGCAACATCCTAAAATCCACACAACCTTTGGTCTCAAGCTTTGCGGATTTCTGGACTTCTACTGTATTTCGATTCTAAGACTCAAATTTTGCCAAGCTGCCAAATTTTGTAAAAATCGTACCAGTAGTTTTTAAAACATTAGCTTTCAAAATTTTAGCTCTCAATGCTAATTTAATTTGATATATATTTATTAATATCTTTTTAAATTAAACTTACTTGATTACTTCCAGAATTCAAAATTTATATTTATTCCAAATTTATATTCATATTCCGGTTTTGTGTCAAAATACCTATATTAGAACAATGCTGTATTTAAATCTAATATATATCGTAAGTCGGGCTTTCGAGACATGAAAAACGCATTTGGAATTTTGTCAATTGGCCCAGTAGAACGGGAGGTATAGAACTGTGCTTTTTTTTGGGAGGGGGGTAGCGCTGTGTACATCAAGTTTTATGCTTTGCATAGTGTGACTAAAGGACACGCCACTAACATCTAACTCCTTAGCAAGCTCTAGAGTGGTTGCATACTGATCTTCTTCTGCAGGTTCTCACAGGCGGGACTCATCAACATCAGTAGGCCGGACAGAGTGCTCTGCTTCTTGAATGTCCATAATCCTTGTTTTTGAACGTTCGGGAACTAAACCTTCACAGTGTCATATGATACAACATTAATACCTAAAGCTATACACATGATTTGGTGACATTCTGTAGCTGACTTTTTGCAACAGAACTGTAAGTAGATGGTTCTAATCTTGTAGCAAGATAGTTCCATTTCATACACCTTGTACTTAATGGTAATGATATTGTTTTACAAATTTCACAACACAGTGTTCTAAAGAAAGTGTCTTTCTTTAAAATGCCAAAAATCATTTGACAAAATTTGATTAAACAAGTCTATGTGAACTTTTGTTAAAACTTTTTTATATTATAGCACTTACAATTTTTATGCAGTTACTGTTATTTTCATAAAGATGTTTCATTAAAATTTTTATTATCTTTATATTCTTACATAATGTTATGTGATCTAATTTTTCCATATTGATTTAGGTGTTAGCTGTGATTCTTGCCTGAAGGGAAATTTTAGAGGAAAACGGTATAAATGCCTTGTATGCTATGATTATGATTTATGTGCCACATGTTATGAAGCTGGAGCATCCACTACTCGGCACAATGCCGATCATCCCATGCAGTGCATCTTGACCAGATCAGATTTCGGTATGATTTCTTATTGTAGTTTAATGTGATTAAAAGGTTCAGTTTCATATCTATTGATAAGATTGTTCAGTTTTTCTGTTAAGATTTAACCAGTGAAACTGTACTCATAAATGTTTAAATTTTGTTTTTCAAAATTTACATATGCAAAATTGAATATTTTAAAGATATATTCCAAATGTTGTAGATCATTGTTATCTGCTTGGCCAATTTAATAGCAATGCAAAATTGAATATTTTAAAGATATATTCCAAATGTTATAGATCATTGTTATCTGCTTGGCCAATTTAATAGCAAGATTTCAGATAACTGATAAAGAAAAGTGTGCTATTGTTTCTTCACAATGTGTTTAATTTAATAAAAATTAAGAATGCAACCTTAATGCTAACTGCTAGCAAAATATCAATTTCTCTCCACATTCATGAAATGTGGGATCTATCTTGGAAACTTTCAAATAAATTCAAAGGTAATGTTACACTTGGAATAATGTTTCCTGTAATTTTGTGTATTATGTAAGTGGACGTAGAAATTCTTTAGCTAGTAATAAAATGCAGTGTAAACAACAGTTCAACTTCTCCAGTAGTTATTGTATTGAAATTTCCTAAACATGAAAATGTCTTCAAATCCTTTGTGCTGAATACTAAATTGATAGCTTTTTTGGATGAAAGAACAATTTTTCACTATCTGAACCTAACAAACATCTAGAATTCATTTTTTGAGTTTTGAACCTTAAATAAAGCAGTACACAAAAGTACATGACTGCTTTTACCATTAGTATGAGCTCCAAAATGGTTATTTTCATAGTTGTTCTCACAAACACTTGGAGAAACATTACAGTCAAAAGTCTTTAATCCGGACTCGTCGGGACTTTGGCAATTCCGGATTATCGGTTTTTCCGGATTACAGATCATCAATTTAAATCTGGTAAGATGGCATGCAGAAATTATAAAATTAAAAATATGAAACCGTAATTTATGAAATAAAGAGCAATTATGATCTAAAGAATATCAAAATTTACAAAAAAAAACTTATTATTTATTTGTTTATTTTATTAAACATTTCTTTCAACGTGCACATGCGTAAAGCATACATTACGCATAGTCGAAATTAGAAAATTGCAACCAGAAAACCAATTGATGTGTATTCGTGATATTTATAACGACAAGGAATTTGATTTAAATCATATCAAAGACAGAGTACATCAAGATGAAATACTACATTTAGTAAGGAATTATAAGCGGAATAAAATAAAAACATCTGCCCTGAAGAAAAGGATAGTGCTGACAGATCAACTTCCAGTTGATTGCGTGCCCGACGCCCCCCACACCCCCTCTTACACATTTTAACTCTATGGACATTAGACAAGCAATTAAAACAAATTCTATTAGTCCTATTGCACTGTTAAGTTAAAAAAATTAGTATACTTGAGTAAAACATGATCCTTACAAAATAAGCAAGTAGGATTAGAAATCAGAGAAGTAATCCTATTATATATATTGGTTTATCTGGTGTATGTTTTTTATTAATTAAAGTTTTACTGTTTTGTAATGTTCTGTAATGTTCTTTTTATTAATTAAAGTTTTACTGTTTTGTAATTATCAAAAAATTGTATTCATTCAACTTTGGAATTTTGTGTTTTTTTAATTGACCATAACTTTGTCAAAACATCAAGTTTTTGCAAAATAATATAAACTAACAAATTATCACTAAAATTATCTATCTTTTGATCTAATATTTAGAATGAGTGAGTTATTTACATAATCCACTAAATTTAATATCGAGGATGCAGATTCCATTTGCAAAACATTGAGAATTGTTTTAATATAAGCAAATATGTGTTCTCTTTTATTAAAAAATCTCTATTCTAGTTAATTCCTAGCAATACTGAAATGTTGATGAGCTACAGGCATTGACTGAATTATGTATCATTTTCAAAGAATCTTTTAAATATTGTAATTTTTGAGCTCCAGAAAGATTGGGATTGTTGCAAACACTAGTGTTAAATAAATCTTTAAAAATTATCCATTCTGTTAAATTTCAGCTGAATGTGGGTAAAGATAATTTTGGCAACTGTAAACCTTCAACAATTGATTCTGGTATGCTATAGGAATGGTTTCAGTACAGGTATATCGTGCCACTTGCATTTACGACCTTTTCTTATTTTACGAATAATTTTTAGCTGAACCTCCTCGATTTTCTCTAAAATCGACTGTTTTTCCTCAGCGAAGGTGTATTTTATCATCCTCACAATTTTTATAAATTTTGTTAAACATAGATTTGAAATCCTCTTTAAAGATTTACATTTTTCTAAGATTAATTCTACTTCAGCATTATCTAAGTTTTCATTATCTATTTTCTCAATGAATTTTGTTAACTGCGGTTTCAAAACTTTCTTCTATTTTTTCCCTGTATCTGACATTTTGATGAAGATAAAATTAGAAGAAAACAATACTACAAGAACATGCGAAATATCGAGGCTCAAGAATTTAATGTTTGAAATATCATGGCTCAAAATTCCCAGTTTTCACTTGAAATATTGCATGTTATTTTTTTCGCCATATTTCGCCTTTTTTTTAGTACGATTGATTACACAATATACAAATTACCTAGTGACAAAGAGGCTGCCATAAGATTCCTTCACGACAAAGAAATAACTCGTGGCAATTGACTTTGTTCTCAAAATCATTTGCAGAAGTTAACTTTTGATTCAAACAAAGCTTCTATGGGGTGTTGTTAGGTACGTTCTTGCTGTGAAAAAAAAAGATTGAAAACCAAAACATGGTTTGATGGCTTGCGTCTTTCTTTCCTCAGTGCTGTTCGTTTTATTTACCTGTGGTGTCAGGAATTGATGTCGATCGAAATTTGCAAATTTCAGTTAGAAATCAGCCATAATATGATAGTAGATTCGAATAACTACTTGAGGGAGGTATGTGCAGATAGTTAGATGCCTCATAAAAAAATAAAATCGATGGAGCGAACAAATTGTAGAAATAAACCAAAGTCTTATCACAAAAAGGAAAAACAATGCTGGATGTGTTGTTCTGCAACAATGGGTATTCAGGGGTTTGTGCCGGGAAAGCAAAGAATGGTTTTCTGGTCGCTGTTCCTGATTGTTGTGCTACAACATTAATAATTGCCATTCAAAAAAATATCGCGAATAGCAGCATTATAATTTCAGACTGTTGGAAAGGATATAAGAAAGAGGAATTACGAAATGCTGGGTTTGAACATTTCACTGTGAATTATAATTTTGTAGACCCCGAGACCGGATGGCATACTGTGAAATGATTGTGGGGCAGTGCTAAATGGAGAAACAAACATCATCGGGGCACTTCTCGCCACCATTTAGAGTCAGTTTAATAGAATTTATATGGTCTCGGTTATATTCAAAAACTGAAATTTTTTCTGTAATATTGAATGATATTTATAATACATATATATCTGATTAGATTGAATTTTATTTTATTTTGTTATTTTTAATTATGTGTAGAATATTCTTTATGCCACCTGTCTAGATTAAATTTCATTTTGTTTTATTTTTTATTTATGTGTAGAATATTTTAGATACAAAAATTAAAAAGAAGAATTTCCTTTCTTTAAGAATTATGAAATTAAAAAATTTACTTTTTACAGAAGTAATTTTTTTTACACTATTATTATTTCATAATTTTAAACTCGCCAAAAGTTGGTGGCCAAAAAAGAGTGGCACATTTTTAACTGACACTGCTGTAATGGAATAGTACCGAAAAGTTACATAAAAATTTATTAATTTGGACGTAGAAAATTGCAAGAAAGCTTAGAAAATTTTTTTCTAAAAAAAGGGGGGGTTGTCCTTTTTTTTTCTTTTAAGAAAATTGTTTAAAAGGAAGTGTATGAACAGTACAGTCAAAAGTCTTTAATCCGGACTCGTCGGGACTTCGGTGATTCCGGATTATCAATTTTTCCGGATTATAGATCATCAGTTTAAATCTGGTAAGATGGCATGCAGAAATTATAAAATTAAAAATATGAAACTGTAATTTATAAAATAATGAGCAATTATGATCTAAAGGGTATCAAAATGTACCAAAAAAGAAGCCTAATATTTATTTGTTTACTTTATTAAACATTTCTTTCAACGCGGATGCGTAAAGCATACCTTACGCATAGCCGAAATTAGAAAATTGCAACCAGAAAACTATTTGATTTGTATTCGTGATATTTATAATGACGAAGAATTTGATTTAAATCATATCAAAGACGGAGTACATCGAAATTAAATACTACATTTAGTAAGGAATTGTAAGCCGAATAAAATAAAAACATCTGTCCTGAAGATAACGATAGTGTTGACAAATCAACTTTCAGAATGCATGTCAATTTCTGAGTTAGTGTCATGAGCACTAAAAAATTCATTATAACTTTCATCATCAGTTTCTTCAATGGTTGGATACATCAAATAATTTTTGCAAACGTAACAATTCTTCCTTATAGGATAAATTACGTGACATGTTTGCAGCTTTTTGTGCTACCACAAATGAACTACCTTACAGCAAAGCGAATAGACACGCTGGGTCTGAAAGATTCAATCTGATTAAAACAAAACTTCGAATAAAATTTCTGGCAAAAACACTTCGGAAACGTAAAGAGGATGGCATTGGAGGAGACTACACTGAATTACAACCACTTCGGAAAAAATATTGTGTTTTCAGAAAGGTTTCTTTAATCAGGCGGGTTCATTGGACTCTACATGCGCGCTTGCGGGTTAAATGAATAATTTTGTATCAAAGTTTCTGTAACATAGGATAAGGAATGGAATCAAATCCTGAGTCTGTATCCTCTACTTCATCTTTTCTAACATTATCTCTATCATTGTGTTTCTATTAAAGTTAACTTATCTTGTTGCCTCATTCCATAAGCAAGTTATTCGAGGCAGTTTTTGGTTAGTATTATTCTTTAGTATTTGCACATAAAAAAAATAAAATTTTTATTTTCTATTTGAATTTTTTGTACAAGTTTTTGTGTTATGCTTGTTTGAATTGAATGGAGAAGCACAGCCCTTCTGTAGTAAATTATTAAAGTACAGAGGATTATTATAACATGATACTGCATCATGGTTTCCAAGTCTTTAAATGATTGGTTGCATGAAGTTATTATGGTTTACTTTGTGTAGTAATTTTTAAGCAATAGGCAAATAGTCCTACTATGTTTTTCCATAATATAGTAAATAAATAATCCAGATAAATCTGAAATGGACCACACAAAAATAAGAAATTTATGTGTGTTGGAGCCCCATAGGTGGCAGTGTTTGAGTTGTTACGAGGTGTGAGATGACAGGCTCTGACTTTGCAGAAGCAATAATTTAATCAGTTATGTCTCCACTTGACATTACAGAACTATAACTTCACGGCCAGTGTCAAGGGATTTTAATAATCTGTACCGTCTCGGTCACTAAAGCCTTTCAAGACTAATTCAATATGCAAATTGTTTTAGAGAAGGCAAGATTCGGAATGCTCCTAAACTCTCGACTCTTGTCTCTAGCAAGATCTTCAAATAATGAGGGCATAAAACATATACAGTCAAAAGTCGTTAATCCGGACTCGTCGGGACTTCGGCGATTCCGGATTACAGATCATCAGTTTAAATCTCGTAAGATGGCATGCAGAAATTCTAAAATTAAAAATATGAAACTGTAATTTATGAAATAAAGAACAATTATGATCTAAAGGGTATCAAAATTTACAAAAAAAAAGCTTAATATTTATTTGTTTACTTTATTAAACATTTCTTTCAATGTGAATTGTTTAAGTTGCTTCATTTTATGTGATAATACTTTTTCTTTAATTCTATAAACAGACATAATTTCTTGTTCAGATACACAAAGTTCCGCTGTTCAACGTATTCTGCACTTGCGCAAACGCATATGCGCAGTCGTAAAGGTCTTTCGCACACGCGTAAACGCCTATGTGCATGTGTCAACGCGGCGCATGCGCAGAAAGTTTTTAGCTTTGAGTTCCGGATTATGGGTGTCTGAATTAATGACTTTTGACTGTACTAATTTTTTCTATGCCTTCAGTATTTTTATTAGAACTTATCAGAGATTTATACTAAATGTATTTTAGCTCTCAATGCAATAAGTAATATACAACGAACACCAGTTAACACATGGAGTCGTGCCATCAGCACAGCATACTATTTTCACCCCAAATCCATATTGTATTATTATCATCATCATCATGTAAACTGTTTGTATAAGTTCTTGCATTATTATCGTCATCATAATCATCATAACCATCATAACCATATAGGCATTATTCATCTGAAATTTGAGTTGCATATAAATTCAACTTACAGATGTTCTCAGAAATGTATATTTTTTAGGCATGCTTGGTTTGTAAATGCAGACAGTGCAACATATGCTTTTAAATATGAAGATTGTTGAAGCTAATGTATGCAATATATATTGAAATTAAAAGATTGTTTGGCTAAACATGCGCAAAATGTGATATATGTAAATAGTTTTTCATATTTATATATATTATTTTTTGCATATGTGGAAACAATGAACTTTGCCTTTTTTAGTAAAATAAATTATGATTACTAGACAGACTACGCAGAACAGTTTGATGTCTTTCTAACTTTTTTTGGGGTATGTGTATGCTATTTTTATACAACCAATACTTTTTTTTATTGCAAACAAAATTATGAGCTTTTACTGTATTTTAGATTTGTACTATGGAGGAGAAGCAGCTTCTGTTGAGCACCCCCAGTCATTTACTTGTCCATTTTGTGGTCGAATGGGACTGACAGAATCTGCTTTGACTGAACATGTTGCTGCTGAGCACTCTGAATCTTCAGCTGAAATTGTAAGTTTAATAATGAGTTTTTATTTTTTTTTTAAATTTATGTTCTTGTATGATTATTAATATTTATGAATGTTCATGAAAAAAATATTCTTGAAATAACTTTATTAATCTACACTGGTAGGAATTATAAAGCTGTCTAATAAAGTGTAAATTATAGAAAAATTAAAAATGTCACAAAGATATTTCTTGCATCAAATTTCAGAAAGATTTCAGGAATCATTCGAATTTTAATATTTTTTTTTACAAACATCGAATTGAAATTCATTGATTTCCAGTTACATGTAAATTCTGTTATGTTTTTGACTGCTGTTTTTTTTCTTTATTGGCAGTTGACTATTTACCTTGTAGAGACATTAGGAATTTTTTGGAAGCAGGCAAGATAAAAAATATGCAACTGCTTCTCTGGGAATCGAACCGCAGACCTCTCAGTTATGCTCTGAGCATGCAGACCACTACACCACGAAGGCTCACCAAGAAGGTGGGAGAAATACCTTATATATACTCCCCCTCTTAAAGGGCGACTGGGGTTTTTAGAGGGCCCAATCACCAAATCCTGAGTGAGGAGAATCATCATCCAACACCCTTTTAGTTTGTGCGCCACTGTAGAGACATTAGGAATTTTTTGGAAGCAGGCAAGATGAAAAATATGCCAGCGCCTTCCCCGGGAATCAAACCGCGGAGCTCTCAAATTACGCGCTGAGTATGAAGACCACTATACCACGAAGGCTCTCCAAGAAGGTGGGAGAAATACCTTATAACTTCCAAAATTTGATACTATTTCTCGTTGCCTTGGTGAATATATGACACAAGAAAGTGTGATTTGTTGCTAAATATTATAAACATCCACAAAAACAAAACTGACTAAATGGGGACCAATTCAAGTCAAAAATTCATTTAATATAATAATTTTTAATTTATATTTGCACAACAGTTTATTTAACATTTATATAAAAACAAGTTAATATAAATTTGCATTCATTATTTTATTTAATGCATTTTAGCAGTCACTTTGAAGTTCACAGTTCAGCAGTTCTTAATGCATGAAACACATTATCATGGCCAATATATTGCCTGAGCATAAATTTTGCTAGATGTAGTTCTGAGTGATAGCAAAGTGTGGCTATTTCACTTACTACCATGAGTGTTCAACTTTTAGAATCTTTTTTTTATTTTTTATTTATTTATTTTTTTTTTTTTTTTATTGAAGGCATGTTAAAAATAGAACATATTTTAAGAAAAAATCTTGTATTTTAAAAGAGATAATTTGAAGTAACTGAAGGAACATAAACTCTTTGCACATTAATTAGTAACAGTTTATTTCTTGCCAAGGTGTAAATGCACGTATTAAACATTTAACAGTAAAAAATGTTATATTTTAAACCACCCTTTTTCTATAAAAGGGAAGTACTCAGAATTTTATTAACATAGTCTAGTTAATTTAACATTGGTTTCATTCATGATTGCTATTATTATTAAAGTTTATACTGTAAATGTTGTTTTGAGAAATTGTTTTTGTTAATTGGATCTGAATAAATGAGTTCTCAATGACACCTGCATGCATAATAAGAACTCATTTATTCAGATTTAAATTTACAATTTAAGGTAAAATCTAAATTTACAGTTTTACCTGTGTATTGTTAGTTCATCACTGATGACCATTAATTTGCTTCTTTTATCAATATTTTTATTTTTCACTATTGAAATAAACATGGAGCATTACAGATTAATTTGATATATTTTTTTACCTTTAGAGATAATAGTGTAGATTTTTCAAAATGATATTCTGCATCTGTACCCACTCTTTTGAATTATTTATACAAATTCTTTTTGAAAACCAATTAATTGTACCTTAACCCCTTAACTGCCATGGGTGTATATATACACCTTGCTCAGCTGATGCGTCAACTGCCCCGGGCGTATATATACGCCCTTCTAAACTACTATCATTTGCTTTTCGCTGCTACCCCTAAAATTATTCGCAAAGCTTTGGAATGCAACATCACAGTGATCTTGACAAAGTATGCGAAGTAGGATACTATTGTAGAGAAGGGTATTGGGGAGAAATTGGTGAGAGGGGTGGGTCTAAAGCGGTAAAAGTAGTGACTGCACGGTATTGGCTGGTGTTGCTTGAGTAAAATGTATTTTTTTTTTATTCTGTGTGTCCGTTTTCGTTTACTTTTTGTAATAGGTTCCAGGAATAAAAAAAAAAAGATGTAATGGATGTTTCAAACCCATATATCTTTTTTGAATTATTTTTTGATGAACTGCTCGTGCTTCATATTGTTACTGAAACTAACTGTTTTCTAGACGAGTATATGAACCAACACCTTGCAAACGAAAAATCAAGAACAAAATCATGGCATTCAACCAGTTCAGAAGAAATATTTTTTAGGCATACTGATTTCACAAGGTATAACACTGAAACCTGGTATTGCACTTTACTGGTCTAAAAATGAATTGATCGAAACTCCATTTTAGGGATATTTTTTATAATAAAAACATCATTTTTATTATACTTACATCTTTTTATTATACTTTTACTCAAAACATTAAATTTTGTTCATTCATTTTTTCTTTTATTCTTTATTTTGTGAAAGTAAAACTTGCACTTATTTTCTCCTTAATACATCGTATAACTACGCACGCCTGTGTGAATAAACCGTGGCACTGAGAAATGAATCTTGGTATGTTTCTGTGGAAGTTAAAGGGTTAAAATTCGTGACTAAATTTTTTAATTTTGAAATTAGGGGATAGCGCATCATAATGTACAATTTAGATCATTTTAAGAATGTACAGCTTTAATCCATCTGCTTCAGTAAACAAATTATTCTATATGTGTGGCTTGTCATATATTGCATCATTTATCATTTTAGTGAAAATAAAGCTGAGTATTTTTTGTTCGTTTTGATTTAGCCTAGTGTGAGTTAAAAACATATTTTAGTGAAATATTCCCCCTCCATCCCCCGATTACAAAGATCCTCTAGTAATAATGGTTTATCACTCTTGGTTAGCATCACATGTCACACCTTACTAATCCCACTTTCTTCACATTTTTTACAGTGAGATTCCCACCTTAAATGGGAAAACATTTTGTATTTTCTGTAATTTCACCTTTGGTTATTTTTACATGTGAAAATAGCTTTTGTAGTGGATTTAGAGTGTGGGTCCAAAGGAAGTGAATTACATAGCCAAGATTTCTTTTTTGAGAAAATATGCTATAAAATAATCTGCAATAAAGGATTCCATTATTTTTTTGTATGAAGGTCAAGAAGGAATTGTAAAGCTGTTTTCAAGATAATATTGTAAAACTACTTTGTGAAATTTTTTTACATATTTTTAATGATTATTTTTATGCTGTTGCTTATCTTAAGTATCTCAAAGCACTGTATTTGATATATATTGTGTTTTAATTAAAGTTTCTTGCTACTGTAAATATCGTCTGCGCAAACAGCTTCCGCTTGTGTGTTTAATCATATTTTATCAAACGACTTTGGCATTTGAAAGGAAGAGACTTGCTTTAGAACGCTGTGTGAAATTTGTAAAAAAAAATACTCTTATCATTAAGTACAATATGTCTGAAATGGAACTATTATGCTACCAGATTAGAAGTATCGTATACTTCTAGTTCTATTGCAAAAAGTCGTCACCAGATCATGTACACAGCTTTAGGTACTAATGTTATATCATATTACACTTTGAAGTATTTTTGAAATTTAAAATTTGGGTGCATTGCTGGGAAAACAAGTTAGTGAACGTGATTATTACATGCAGGAAGGATCCTAGTACATTAAGCGAAAAAACACGTTATTGACGAAAATATTTTGCTTTTCTGAATTCAGGATAGAACATATGTTGATTTTAAGCAATTGGGAGAGGGAGGGGACTTTATTTATTTATTTATTTTTTGATCAGAAGTTAAAAAAAAAATGGAACAGGAAGGGGCTAATTTAAGTAAGACTAAAACTTCGTTTTATTAATTAAAAGAAAATCGCAGTAATTGAAACTGATGAAATTGAAAGCAGAATTGAATGAACCTCACTAAAGTGAGAAAATTAAATTTCTTTTTAAAATGTGTTCAATTTAAAATAATTAAAAAAAGTGAAGCAGTTTTATATTGTTGAGTAAATTTCTTAAATTATTTACTTAAATGTAAATGTAAATACATATATTTAAAAATACATGATCTTTTAATTTTTCTTAAAATGGTTCATTATAATTGTTATATTTTATTAAATTTTCTTACTTATTTTTAAAGGAATTAATGTTGTATATATTTAAATGTTTATTAATTATGGTGTATTGTTATGAAAGTAATCTCCTTGATGTCTAAAATAACTATTTAAAAAAGATTAACTGATTAGTTTTTGGAAACTAACTTACAGGTATGTCCTGTTTGTGCTTCTCAACCTGGAGGGGAACCTAACCACATGACAGATGATTTTTCAGCCCATTTAGCACTTGATCATAGAAATAGAGATATTATATCCTTTCTTCTAATTTATAATTTCATTGTTTCATAATGCGTAATAAAGCAAGACTTCTATAGCTTGTTCCTATGTGGAAGGAGATCAAAATTATTTTATATAGAATTTGCCAATTTCACTTGAGTAAATGTTTTTTGTAAGCAAGATTTTTATGTAATATGTAAAATGTAGCAGTGTTTTATCTTGTGAAATTCATAATGAATGATATGTTGCTAGTATATTAATAACATAATTAGTTCAATGATTAATATAAAGTAATTGGTTTTTAAAGTTTAATTTTCAGTATGCCATAATTTTGTTAGGTTGAATAGAATGTTTCTGACTCAACATATTAAAAGTTAGCAGTAACTTTTGTATGTGAGTAAAATTTTGTAACTGGAAAGATTTGGCATGTGAAACTTTTTTCTGTAATGCTGCTGAATTTTTACTTTCCTTTCTTAATAGTTCAAGTTGGGTATTATTCCCAAATTTTGGAGGAAAACTGCTTTTATGAATATTTAAGGAAAATTGTAATTTATTTTATGAATGTGATCTACGTTTTGTTTAGATCTGAGTAAAACATATCCGTTTCACATTTTACATTTTTCTGTGCATTAGACTATTTGATATATGTTGTATGCTGTGTTGTTTCTTGTTATTAATTATTCTTGTTTTAAAATTCATATTTTTACAAAATTTTTCTTATTAAAAATTAATTTTCAAGGGCAGCTTAAAATTAGTTATGTATGTTGGCATTAGAGGGAATTAAATGTAAGCACTTTAATATGAATAATATTTATTTAATAGTTGGTATTTTGCTGTTCTGTATTTTGTAATTTATTTTAGCTACTGATATGTAGCTTGGGAAAAAAAATGCAAATGACAGTTTAGTGTTTTTTTAATTAAAATTTAATTTTATTCAACGGGAATGTTATTAGCCTACTGTGTAACTAACAGTATATACTTCTCCTACACATGAAAAACTAAATACTTATCTTTTGTTAAAATTCTTTTTTCCCCGCTTATTTATTTAATTTTTCATCCATGTGTAATCATATCCACTGTGTAAAATTTCTTCCATTTTATATTTTAGTAGCATTTTCTTCATCAGCTTTGTGATACTTCTTCAACTGTAGAATATGCAAAGCAATATTTGATGAATGCCTGAAGATACTTTCCTAAATATTAAGTAACTTTTCAAAAAATAGAACAAATTTCATTAATTACTTCGTAAATTCACAAATATTTTTAAAAACTCCTTTTTCCCCTTTTTGTTTTTTAAATTGAGTTAAAAAATAAATGTCATTTGTCTAGAAGAAGAAACTTTTCTCAAAAATAGCAGTACCAGTTTTTGATTGCACTTTCTGTCACCAAGCCGATTTACAATATATTTCTCCCGACTTTCTATTATCCTTAAAATTTCTCATGATTGTTGTTAGTTTGGCATAATATTTTTCATCCAAAAGCATGATTTGTATGGTCAGAAATTTATTTTTTGTCCAGTTACTGATTTTTTTTTTAAAAATTTGTCTACTGATTTTTTAAAAAGTTTTTTCAAAGTTCATAGTCCACTTCTCCAGTGGGCTGCTGCAGGTTATCTGACACACATCAGCCAACGAATATAAAGCAAAATTGAAAAAGTCCTCAGCATTTTTGGAGTTTGGGGAGTACTTCTTCAATTGTAGAGTATGTAAAGCAATATTTGATGAATGACTGAAGTCACTTTCTTAAATATTAAATAACTCTCTTTTTTTTGTAGAGTTTCATAACTAAGTTTCTCTTCTGTTGTTACATCATTTGGCTTAATATTTCTTATTTTCAACCACAAACATGATTTCTGAGGTCAGAAATTAATTTTTTTGTCCAGGTACTGATTTTTACTTTCTTGTACGAAGTAAAAAGGAAGTTTTGTAATCGCGAAAAGTTTGAGGCAGCATATTTCAACGAAAATATCCATTTTGACCGCTATCGAATGCAATTTAACGATGTTTTTGCATAATATCTGTACGTAAGGACAGAATAAAATACACTTTTCCTTCAAAAAAATTATAAAACTGCTTTAAAATTAATTCTGAAGAGAATTTTTCGTGGCGTCTGTACGAACGTACCTATGTACGAACATACATACGTACGTATCTCGCATAACTCAAAAACGAGTAGCCTCAGAACGTTGAAATTTTGTATATAGGACTGCTATAACGTGTAGATGTGCACCTCGTATTTTGGGTGCAATCGGTCGCTCCAAACGTATATAAATATATTTATATTAACAAGCAGGGTAGTAGTACAATACTGTATGACCAATTTGGTCTAGATAATTTTTTTGCGCAATATATTTATATATATAGCCACTGTTACCCGGATCAGTGATCTCAGTTTCTTTACTCTTATATGTTTGTAAATTGTACATTTTTTGCTTTAAAAATGATTGCATTATGTTGTTTTTATCTTCCGGTTAAGGTTTTTATGCCTTTAGTAAATCTGTATGCAATATTTTTAGAATTATCAACAGTTTTAAAGTTGTCTAAGTGCCGCTAAGCCTTTTTTATATGGCGGCCATTGATGTTTACATTTGAAACAGAGACTAGTGGATTTGTTGCCAATCTAGAGAAACTTAGCTTCGCAACAACAAAGATAACGCATTCATTTATTATTGCCAATTAAATCATGCTTAATTCTTTCTGGAATTTTTTCAAGGAAATTTTCTTCGTAATTTTTAATATAGATATTTTGAGTTTTTATGCATTTTTGCCTTCTCGCGAAGTGAAAACTGAATTAATTGAATGAGAAATACTCAATCGTCTGTGAAAAACTGTTTCTTTTTTGTTTTGTTTGCTTAATTTCTTTTATACATCGTTCTAGCTTTATTATAGTATTTGAATAGAACATGTGGCAACGATTAGATAATTATATTCTTTAAATGATATAAATTTGGTGCATTACGAGTTATAATGTGAACGAAATATATAAGTTAACTGTTATGTAATTATTGGATTATATAACAGTTAACTTAGTTTCCATTATATAATTATTATATAAGTTAACTGTCATATAATTATTAATACTGTTAAGTGAATCTAGCGCCAGAGTGTTGCTATGGTAAACAAATACTAGAGTGAATTTTAAAGAATGCATTTATTCTATTGTGGTTTATGCGCTGTCGGCAAAGTAGATTTAATTCAATCTAATAAGTTTAAATGAAATGCAAGAAAAAATGCGTATAATTTAATATTTCGTACAAGGAAGTCATGTAGTGTACACATCAGATTTTTTCTTTTTTAAATTTGTCTACTGATTTTTTCAACCATTTACGCCTATGCAGAGTAGATGTGTCTGAAAATGTCATAGGTCACTTCTGCAGTGGGCTGCTGCAGGTTATCTGACACACATCATCCAATGAATACAAAGCAAAATTAAAAAAGCCCTCAGCATTTTTGGAGTTTGGGAATGGTGTGGAGTTCCCATGATTAATTAGGTTGTTTAAGTATTTGTAATTTTTCATCTTAGTTTTATCTGTAGAAAGAGACCCATATACATTTCAAGAAACATATTAAAATGACTTTCTTTGTATTATTTTGACAAAGATTGTAATATGTTTGTAATGTAGGCCATTTGTCATAGCAGTTTTTCAGTTTCTCATAGCAGAAGGATTAATGTATTGAAACGTGCTCACACGAAAGTAATGTAAATTATGGTGGGGTGGGGAAAGGAAAAGTTAAGTTTTCCTTTGGAAGTAAAGGGTGAAAAGATTATTTTATCCATGCTGCCTATTTTTATCCCTTTCTATGGGAAAAAAATTTGCTGCTCTCTCTGAAAAATGCCTCTGATCGTGTGAGGGAGAGTGGGTTATTCAGAAAAATGTTCCACAGTAGCGAAACTGCTTAGAAATTTTCACATGCGAAAGAGATACAGTTTCTTTGCCAAAAAATATAGATGAATTCTTGTTGATGTTTATTACTATCTTGAAAAGACTTCTAAAAGGAAAGAAAATAGACACAATTCTAACAGCTATATAACACTGAAATAAAAAAATATTAAATACCTATATCCACACTGATTAATTTGTTTTAAACTTTTATTAGCAAAAATAGACCTATGTAGCAGTTGCTGGGAGCAAAATTACGATGCATCTTTTTTAAAGAAAAAAAATCTGCTGTGGTTGTTGACAATTGTATGAAAATGGGTTAAACTGTTATCATTCTAAATGAAGCGTTTCAAATAATGTCTACATTTTTTTACTAAATGAATATAAAACTTCAAGATTGTACTATCCAGAAATTAAATAGATAGTATTTAAGTTTGTATTTTTAAAAATAATTCTTATGTATTTTTGCTGCTTAAATTCACCTTTATTGGTTTAAAAAATTCCTGTTTTTTTTTAAATAAAATCTGATTTTTGACTCTGACACGTTGGCACATTTGCATCAGTATACTTCTGTCTTCTGTAGCAAGACTATAGTGATTTTCATAACTCTTAGTATCATTTGTTTTGAGCTGAGTATTTATTATTTGTTGCCTGGCATCATTGAAAAAATTCTTTTATTAAACAGGATGATCTTCAGTCGAATAAAAATTATAATGTTTCAGTATATATGTAAACATTTTAGTTTATAATGTAGATGAGTACTGAATAATTTCTTGTTGTATTCATAAATTCTTGTTGAAAATCAAAATTTACTATTTATAAATCCTTGTTGAAATGCAAAGTTACAGTCCCAATTTTCAATCTTTCAAGCCTTTATAATTTTATTGTAAATTTTATTATTATTTTTTTGGGGGGGGGCTCTGTTTTTGTTGAAGCATCTTTCCATTTTAACCCATTAACCGCCAAAACTACAAGCAATGTTTCTTTTCTCATAAAAATAATAACAAATATTAAATTAAGCATTTATAACATAAATTTACATT
Organism: Stegodyphus dumicola; assembly: GCF_044657685.1. Taxonomy (NCBI): domain Eukaryota; kingdom Metazoa; phylum Arthropoda; class Arachnida; order Araneae; family Eresidae; genus Stegodyphus; species Stegodyphus dumicola. The sequence goes on from NC_140777.1 coordinate 144,288,272, forward strand.
GAAAATTAAAAAAAAAAAGCTCTTACCTGTGGAAAAAGCGAGTGTTGCATTCATGCAACGTTAGCAAAATAAGACTACTAAGTTTAGTGAGTAGGATTGTACTTGTGTGATGTTTCTTTTGAGTGGAGCGCAGGATTACTTTTCAGCTCTATAACGTTTTATAAATCTACAAATCACTTTACTTGTAATTAATTTAATATTCAAATATACATTGTATTTCTTTTCCAAATACAGATTATTTCATTTGAAAGATTCAAGCATGAAAAGCTTGATTACGATCATGATGTAAAGCTACATTACATACTTTGCATCTGTAAACAGTCTGGCTATGGTGCTCTTTACAACAAAGTCTTTTGTTATCAACAGACTTTACGATAAAATGTCTACCATCTCCATGCAATGGTTTTTGAATGCTGAATTTACTAGGTCTTCCTGTTGCTGATTTATTTCTGGCTAATTCTACACTCTCAATAGGAGTTTGCAAAAGGAATAATGCATTCTCGCGTCTGAAATCTAAAAGAGACTTTATATTTCCGGTAGTAAAAAGTTGTGATATTTAGTAAGTTTAGATACGGTCTCACCTCATATAATTTATCAGTATTGTCAAATGCAAATTCTGCTTTATATTCCTGTACTGCAAACGTGATATCGATTCTCGTACAACAGGATCAGAAATGTCCTTATCAAAAGACCAATACATTTTTTCTTAAGGTAAAGAATGATATCCTGTAAGCAATAATATTCCAGTAAATCTTCTCATATAGTCTTCAGATGCAATAAATTCTGGACAATTTTTTTTTTTTTTTTTTTCCTGAGCATATATATTTGTCTGTTCTCAATGAGAAGACAGTAAATGTCTAAACCAAAAAGAAAATAGAAAATCTGCTCACATGTTTTACCTTGTATTTTGTCTTTTATAATTTCTCTTCTATCTCTTTCTTCATGTTCTTCCTGAGACATAACTAACAGTTCCTTTTTTTTAATCCACTTCAATATTTCAATCGTCTGCTTTTTAAACTTTTTAATATGACTATAACTGCTTTTAGAAGGCTGAAACTTACTTCTTATGTGAATTTCAACTTCACCAGCAGTATCATTTGGTAAAGTATCATTATCATTATTTCAAACATTGCCATTTCTTTTTTCTTTGTCACTAGCTTCTGCAGCTTCTGGGGGAACAACAACAATATGAGTTTCATTCTGGTCATTATTAACATTATCATCATCTGTTTCTTCATCAAAAAATCTTTAATGGGCTTCTTCTAATGTAAGATACCTCGTTCTAGGCATTTTTAAACAACCAGAACATGAACCAGAACATCGAAAGGAATCAGTGATAAAGGAAATTGACTACCCGTTTCCTGCTGAGGTTGCGTCAACGCAACACCTGTTTTCCCTTCCTTCCCAACACAAATGTAAACATCTGACTGGTGTAATGTTCTGATAAATGGTGACTTTGACTGAAAATAGATCACTCATAAGGACGGCGATTCTTTCGTTAAATATTTTCAGCAAAAATACCCGGTCGAAAATTTTGCGTAAAGTATGAGATTAATTATTATAAACAAAATGATTGTTGAAGGCAAATATTTTTTACAGAAATAATCTTCATAATATTCCCTACATAAAATCAACTGCTGGTATAAAGTATCTTAATTAGTTATATTTATATATGCATTTATTTTGACCGTTGCGTCAACGCAATACCAGCGGCTAATGGGTTAAGAAAATAATTACCCCCTTTAGGTTAGGATTATTGTTATATACTATATCATTAATTTCTAGTGTAATTTAATATTTTCTTAAATAATTAACAAATTTGAATAATAAGATGCTTTTTAATGGAAGCTTGCTTTGTTAAAATTTTACTGAATTTGTCGTATGATAGTAATAGCTGTTACAACTTTAACTTACTACGATGAACCAGCTAGTTCTCGACATGTCAGGAGGATACCCCATGCTGGAAGAGGAATGAGTAGCAATAGAGCACGTCGTTCTCAAATGCAGTTTACGTCGGCTGGTGGATTGGCATCATTATCACCTAATAGTAGAGATTCAATGGATCCTATTGCAGGTTTGTAACTTCTTATTTGTGTTAACTGAGTAATAAAACCAAGGTGAAATTATCATTTACTCATTGATGAAATTAATAATTTTACCTTACAAAACAAAAGTCTCCCGTTTTACATAATTACTGTGATAAGCACTATAAAGTTTTATTACTATAGTTCGACCGTCTGAAGCACAACCCTGGTTGGCATTTTGCCAAAACACATAGACTCGTCCAAAAGGGGCAGTATTACTTGCTGCAACATGAAAGGTCTTCTCTTCTCCGGAAAGAGCTATGCTGGAGGGAAAGAAAGTCCCCCATCCTTCCACCCTATTTTGAGAATAATTCGGTCCAAATGGCGCATGCGTGTTTGCGCTCATGGTTGCAGATGAGGCGGTCGAACTGTAGCTACTTACACAGCCAGCCTTCAGGCTAGTATGCTTAACTTGTGAAAGAAAAAATAAGATGAACACCAAATACAAAACTTTGGAAAGAAAAATGGAAATAGTATGGAATTTATGTAATGGAAGAAGACTCTACATTAAATCTAATTTCTTTGTGAACGATTATTTTCTGAAGGGAATAGGGATAAATAAATAAATAAAACCAGCATGAAATATTAAAGTTAGTGCAGGCAGAAATTTGTATTAGAAAAGGAGTAGTGCTATGTGAAATGATGTCATATTGTCGAAGCAAGATGTGCGATTCTATAGCCAACCAAGGTTTCAAAGCATGGAAGATTCTGTTTGAAGTCATTAAAAATACTGTAGAGAATTACCTAATTAATATTTTTTGTATCTTTCTTTGTTTTAAAAGAAGGTGGAAGATCGTTATTTTCAGTGAAGCATATGAAACTTACATTTTAGGTTGTATAGAGGTATGAATTGATGAAAACATCCATGCTGAAAATTGGTAACTTATGCTGCCATTTTATAACAAACTTCATTCAAAAATCCCCTCCTGCCAGTTGGTGGGGTGTCTCAAAAGTTCAGTTTCTTTTTGAGCACATTTTGTATATGCATTACAGATGTAATATTAGGGCATCTGAAGAAAGAAGAATTTGCATTATAATGAACAACAATTAGTGACTGCTTTTCTGAAAATTTTTAATGTAGTGATAAAACTGTAAATACACTACTTCACAGTAAAAACACTTTGAAACTTTTGTTACAGGACTGTTCAAATTCCAGCTTGTGTTAATGAAAGCAAAATTACATAAATTATTATCATTTCTGATCAATGATGTCATTTAAAAAATGAAATAAAGTTAATGCATGTCCTTAGAAAAGCACTTAAATTTGTTTTTCTGGGAGGTCTCTTGAAAATCTTGCCATAGGTGAACAGGAATATAAAACCCATAGATTTTGTTTCCCTGGATTCTTTTATTCAAATTTAGGGTGGAGTTTTGGTGGATAACCTCGGTATGTTTTGCCTAAATTAGATAATGCTCATTTTTGGTTGAAGAATTTTTTATTAAATATTTTATATTAAAATAAAACTAGATTTTAATATAATATTGAATATATTGAATATTTTATAGTAATTACATATGCAGTTCTTCTGTCCCCAGAGTTGATATGCAACCATATATATATTCCTAAAATTTATATCCTGAAATTAAAATGTAAATTTTGCTGATTTTGACATATATTAAAAGTGTTGCTTTTTCTTTAGAACTTCTTTCTCAGCTGTCTTCTGTGCGGCGTTCAAATCTTGCTCAATCCAACACAACATCACAGCTGCAACAACTTCAGATGCAGCTGCAAATGGAGCGACAACAAGCACAAGTAGCTCGGCAGCAGCTTGAACGGCTGCCTCGTCGTCAAGCAGCCACAACTAGCATTTCTACTTCGGCCGGTGCAGGGGGTAGCAGTGCTCTGCAAACCCATTATACAGTCTCTCTTGAAACTTCTTCTAGTCCTTCATCGGCATCCTCTGGACCACAGTTCCTTTTATCTAGGTAATTTCCATGTAACCTTTGTGATAAAATGAAAAATGCAAGCTATATAAAATTTGGGTATTCTTCTGTTATCAAGACCGCATTCAGAAACGTATGCACTTGTGTACCTAATGTATAAGCGTATATGTGTGCGTGAATATATACACACGCATACTTTACATTATTTCTGAATCTGGTCCTTATAACAGAAGAGTACAAAAATTTGTTTTATAATTTTTAAAACTTTTACCTGAAAAACCATGTTATAGCATCCATTATAGTAGTTTATAGCAGCAGTTTGAACATATTTTAATTATAGTTCTTTTATATGAGAAAAATTGTAATTTCAAATAACATTTTGTAAAAGAATACTATACATTATATTAGGTAGGCTAACAATTTTTATTCTATTATTTTATTATGCAAATGCAACTAGTTATGAGTTGCATTTGCATCATTCACAAACCGATGAACATGCTGTTGTCCATTATTTAAATATACATGTCAGTTGATAATGAATATCAGCAGGTATTTCAATCTTTAGAAATTAGAACCTCATGCTTTCTTATGCTAAAGTCAATTGGTCTGATACAATTTTAGTAACACAGCAGGTAACTGATACTAGCAACTTCTTCTACCAGATGTTAGATATGTGTATACAGTGTAATCTCAATTATTGGGGTAATGCTAGGAAAGCAGGTCACCGGTAATCCAAATTATCAATTTTCATGTACATTGTATTTGTTTATTTCTTAAGTAATTTTACTTTGTTTTTGAGAACATTTAAATATTTATTGATTTCATTGCATATTTGAAGTGCTATTTTATCACTATATTTGAATCCAATTTAGTCGAGGAAAATAGAATTTCAGCAGAAGTTATTGCTGTCTCAAAACGTGTAATTGTCAGTATCTTCTTCACTTGAATTTTCAATACTATATGCCTCTTCTGCTCTTGCAACATTTGAAACAATATCCACATTATTCAAACACTGAAAGCCTTAGTCAAATCATTATTGAACCATTCCTTAATGTTTTCCCAAGCAATATTTTCAAAGAATTATGCTTTTTCTACTTTTTTGCCACAGTCGTTTCCAGAAAACCATATCAACATAGCTGAATCTGAGGTTTCATGTATTGAGAATTTCGTGCTCATTGAGTTAGAAGGATCCACTGTACTCTAATAATCTCTTGTGAAATCTTGAATCTCATAATTTCTTTTTTTGTTTAACTGTGTCCCGAACAATATGTGCCCCAATCCCACATTCCTTTGCAAGCTTTATTGTTGAATCATGACGTTCAAATCTTTTGAATAATGCAAATTTTTGTTTTAATGTTAAAATAACTATTTTGCAGTAAGTATTTATAGCCTGTTCTTTATTCATTGCTTAGTTTTAAAATTCTAAATTAATTTTCGAAAGAAAAAAATATGCATAACAAAACAAAATCCCAGTGATCAAAAGAAATACCAAAATATGCAGGTGAGATAGAAGAGAAATTATAAAAGACAAAATACAAGGTAAAACTAGTACACAGATTTTTGATTTTCTTTTTGGTTTAGACATTTAGTGTCTTCTTGTTGAGAACAGACAAATATATACGCTCAAAAAAAAAAAAAAAAAAAAAAAGAGGAATTTAATGCATTTGAAGCCTATATGAGAAGATTTACTGGAATATTATTGCTTACAGGATATCATTCTTTACCTCAAGAAAAAATGTATTGGTCTTTTGATAAGGACATTTCTGATCCTGTTGTACGAGAATCGATATCACGTTTGTAGTACAGGAATATAAAGCAGAATTTGCATTTGACAATACTGATAAATTATATGAGGTGAGACCGTATCTAAACTTACTAAATATCACAACTTTTTACTACCGGAAATATAAAGTCTCTTTTAGATTTCAGATGCGAGAATGCATTATTCCTTTTGCAAACTCCTATTGAGAGTGTAGAATTAGCCAGAAATAAATCAGCAACAGGAAGACCTAGTAAATTCAGCATTCAAAAACCATTGCATGGAGATGGTAGACGTTTTATCGTAAAGTCCGTTGATAACAAAAGACTTTGTTGTAAAGAGCACCATAGCCAGACTGTTTACAGATGCAAAGTATGTAATGTAGCTTTACATCATGATTGTAATCAAGCTTTTCATGCTTGAATCTTTCAAATGAAATAATCTGTATTTGGAAAAGAAATACAATGTATATTTTAATATTAAAATAATTACAAGCAAAGTGATTTTGAGATTTATAAAACGTTATAGAGCTGAAAAGTAATCCTGCGCTCCACTCAAAAGAAACATGAAACGAATACAATCCTACTCACTAACCATCCGTAATCTTATTCCGCTGAGGTTGCGCGAACGCAAGACTCGCTTTTTCCACAAGTAAAACCATTTTTTTAAATTTTCAATGTAAATTTATATTATAAATGCTTAATTTAATATTTGTTATTATTTTCATGAGAAAAGAAACATTCCTAGTAGCTTTGGCGGTTAATGAGTTAAAAATGCTTATTTTTTTCGATTCTAATTTTTTTTTGAATCGTAAAAGTCCTTATTTTCATCCAAAATCGGTAGATGGTCCTTAATTTTAATCATCTAAAATTTCGGTCTGTTTTGATGACTGCTGTTTTAAGTGTGAATTAGAATTTTGAAGGAATATTTTTAGCGATTCATTGACAAATATGATTATCATTTGAATTTGCTCCTATTTCGAATATAAATGTTGTGATACTCGAGTTTGTAGGCAAGAAACATAAGAATTTTCTAAGTTTTTTCTTTTTTCTATTGAAGAGCTCTTAAAGAATTTTTCCTTTTTTATGGGAGTGAATTTCTTTATTAAAAGGCTGTAAATTTGGCTACTTTCAGCATGTTGGCAATTTTAAGATAATTTCTGTACAAAATTTTTAATTCAGAAATCTGTAAATTTTTGGACACTTTTGTTTAGAACATTGTAATATTGATAAATCTTGTTAAATTAATGGTAATACAGTAAAAAGTCATTAATCTGGACTCGTCAGGACTTCGGCGATTCCGGATTATTGATTTTTCCGGATTATAGATCATCAGTTTAAATCTGGTAAGATGGCATGCAGAAATTATAAAATTAAAAATATGAAACCGTAGTTTATGAAATAAAGAACAATTATGATCTAAAGGGTATCAAAATTTACAAAAAAAAAAGTTTAATATTTATTTGTTTACTTTATTAAACATTTCTTTCAGTTTAAGTTGCTTCGTTTTTTATGTGATAATACATTCTCTTTAATTCTATAAACAGACAAAATTTCTTGTTCATTTACAAAGTTCCGCTGTTCAAGTCCTATAATTTCTGTGTCGAGAATACCGACTAATTTGTCAATCGAAATTTTTTCGTTTTCTATAAACTCTGTCACTTTCTTCGCTATCGGAAGCGAATTATAATGACGAGGAATTCAATTTAAATCATATCAAAGACGGAGTACATCGAGATGAAGTATTACATTTAGTAAGGAATTATAAGCCAAATAAAATAAAAACATCTGCTCTGAAGATAAGGATAGTGCTGACAGATCAACTTCCAATTCATTGCGCGCTGCGGTGTTAAAGATAAACAAAGGATATGCCTTTATCCATTTTTTGCAGCAATTCCACTTTTTGTTTAATGGAGTTCGAAACATACTTTCGCTTTATAGATCCTCTACATATTAGTAAATATATATCAGAAATTCTATTTGACATAATCGAAAGTTCAAGCTTACTTTTATAAAATTGCTCTAACAGTCTACAAAAAATAATAAGCCGAATCCAATTCGAAGATTAAGGAACAATGCAATCTGCAACATTAACTGAATTAGATAATTTTAGCTTAGCTTATACCGACCGTTATACATTAAACGCGCATTCGTAAACTTATTTTGCGCATGCGCATATTTGCAGCTGTAAAGGTCTTACGCGCATGCGTCACCGTGGCGCATGCGCAGAAAGTTTGTAGCTTTGAGGTCCGGATTATAGATCATTCCAGATTATGAGTGTCCGAATTAACAACTTTTGACTGTACATTTAAACTGTATTTGAGGAATAACAAAAATCTAAAAGTCCCAAAATTCTAAAATGAAGAAGAAACTGAATGCTTAAAGAAAATTATTCTTTAAAGATACGTACAGTTATTATTCTGTAAATTAACTCGTTAACACCCAGATTATTTAAAAAAAAAGAATTTTTGAAAAATTCTTTTAAATGACATTTCATATAATCATAATTAAAGTAATTATGAAGTTTTTTCAGTTACTGTAATTAGCAGTTTAGATAATAGGTGATATAAATAGATTGCTGGGTGCTTCTGGTAATAAAAGAACAAGTAACTGCCCTCTGATCTTATGTTTAAAAAATTATGTTTTTTTTTTTTAAATATGAATCTTTTGTAAAGTTAAAACCAACTAAAAAGATTTAAAAGAAAAAAAATGTTATTTTACTAATCTTAACTTTCTTAATTATATTTTTATTGAGCAAATTTGCAATAATTAAGTGTGATTATAGCGGAAAACATTTCATGCAAAGTGTTCCATCGCATTTAATACAAAACATAGTAGGACCTCCTGTACATTTTTTTATACTTTTTTTCACTTCTCGTGTTCCAAGCGGTTCATTCGAAGTTTCAGGAGTATTGTCAAAATTCTTCGCATCACAGTATAACTCAAAATTATAACAGTAGTCTTTACTCCACACATGCCCCATGATTTATAACAAAAACGTACGGGTTTGCCTTTAAGAAATTGTTTGAAAAAATGATGACTGTAAGATCTAATCATCATTTATCATCAACACACAGAAATTTATCAAAAATTCCAAATTTTTGAAAACTGACTTATATGTGTGATAAATTTTCTTATTTTGAATGCCCAGTCTGATTTTTGCATTGCTGTGTTATTATTATTTGCAAAATGGATTATAGATTTAGTTTCTAAATATTTATTTAGAGACATTGCATTTTTTACTATCTGTACCGTGAGATCTTCCCTCTAACCAGTAATTATGTTTGCATGGTAGCCAGAGAAAATCAAGAAACCAATAAAACTCTTCAACTCATCAACTGTAACTGAAAACTCTGGCTTATTTTCCCATACTTTCGCATATCTTTCTGTTTCGTTTATTATACATTCGTAAAATTCAGGAGTTAAAAATTCTTCAAAAATTTCAAGTGGATTCATATTTTCTAAAATATTTGAAATACTCTGAAGATTTTCACCAGATAAATTACCTTCTTTGTTAAAAGCATAAGTATGGCTATTTTTTGTCCAATTTGCTTTTGGCTGCATTTTTTTCATAATCTCGAACTAACTTTTTAAAATTTTCATTTTCATTCTTGTCTCTAGACGTAGATAGCAGTTGCTCAGTAATGTTAGGTTCAAAATTATTTATGTTTTTACCAATGGAGTGATCATTTCCTCATCATCAACGCACTCTTCATCAGTTAACTCTTTCACCTCAGGCGGTAAAGTATTATTTAACTTCTCCTGTCTTTTCCTCACCAGAATGCAAATCAGTTAGATAGTATTTAAACTGAGGTTTTTTGAATTGTAAGACAGAGTTTTTCTGGCCTCTGCTTGCACTCTGCATTAGTTCCTGCCAGCTGTGATAATTTGTAATTATTCAACTTTGCATTATTGCTGCCAATATTCGAATCTGTTTTGTTGATGATTTACTGAGCCAGCTTAGATTAAAATTAAATTGTGTTTGACTACCACATTTTAAATATGAATTTAACATTTCGTGTATAGTTAGTTAGATTGCCATGAGCTGTAGTTGATTTTGCTGATATAAGAACATGCACTTTTGTTCTAAGTTCTGTTTAAATAAAGAGGTTTAAACTTGTATCTGACTTTATAGTTACTTTCAAATTAAAAAGATGAATAAATATTTTGTTGCGTGTTGTTGCTTTAATGTATAATTATCCTGATGTCATTTAAGAATCAATGTAATAAATTACATGTGTTTAAAACTGTGAAATTTTATTAGATTGTGATTTTAATAGTGTTTTTTTATCAAATAGTTTTTTTAAAACATTTAATGGTTTCCAGGCAAATCTTTAATGACTAAGGGTATCTAACTACCTAATTTAATTATTGGTAACTAATTGCCCACCCTTAGAAGTTATCTTTGCATCGGGTTATTGCTTTTTATTAATCCTTACCATAGTCATAAGATACAACACAAAAAATGTTAAAACCTACTCCTTACAGCTAGTAAGACTTAAACTAATACAGAAAAACTTATCACCTCTAGTGCTTTAGTGTCTTATTGAAACCTTAAAGTATATTAACTGGGTTACAACTCCAGGAACTTTAAATGAAGCTATTACACACTGCATCAGACAGATAGAACACAACTAACTTTCGAAACATCTTAACCCTACCAACATCAGGCATTCAAGTCTGTTCTGATCAGCTGGTCTCTGTATATGCAAACAACTAAGGTGACAACAGCCAGTCTTCTGTTATGGATTATGCTGCTCATTTTAATTTATGCTGTTTGATATAAAATCTACCTGCTATTTAAAAGACCTCTAGCCTGAGCAAGTACATAACGAAATGAGACCCAAAAGGAAAAATCAACATAAAGCTGTTAGTAAAATGTTAATAAAAGTCACTGATCTTCTTTAAAATATGTCCAACTATTATAAATGTAAAATATTTAATACTACTTGACAAATTTTACAAAGTTGATTTTTTTCTTGAATTTATTTTATAATTATGTTTAATAATAGGGCATCCTAGTTGTGGATCTATTTTATTTTTAGGATGGTATGACAAAAGTAATGTTCTGGTATAGATAATATCTTTAATTGAATTTATGTGGTTCCAAGTTGCTTTTAGGTCCTTAATTTCTTTCTTTAATAGTCGTTATAATTGGAAGTACTCTGTAGTTCATTGTGGAATTGTTGCTATGTGTTTGGGGTTATCAAGACAAATTTTGGATATTTAGTGGAGTCCATTCGGAAAAAAGTGGTTTATTGTAATGGGTTAAAAATATAAGAATTTTTTCCTTACAGATTTATTTTTTATTTATATCACACACACAGTTCAACTTTGCTGCAAAGAGCTTCAAGGGATTTGAAGTTTGGTTTACTATATCCAATCTAATCCAGTAAGAAAAGTGGATTATCTCATAAAAACATGTAAAAACTAAATGATGAGAAAAGCATTGTAATATTTACCAAAAGTAATGAACAATAAATCTAATTAAAAAATCAAATTAAGATTTGATTGTAATTGTTATTACTCACAGATATTAAATTTGCTGTGCATTATTTTACTCCCTCCATAGTGTTTGGCCAATTCATTTTCCTCTATGTGAATGGTATGTTGCAATATTCACAGGTTAGAGGTTCTTTAAACCATTTCAGATATGCTTCTTTGACATCTGTTAGCTCCACTTTTCTCAACTGTTTCCTTGTATCCAATTTTTTTCTGTGAGCAGAAATTACAGAGTTTCATTTATTTTAAATGGTATCAGCTATAGACTTAAGTAAACTGTATTTCTGGATTTCGCATTTTTCTAATAATGATCACTGTATCTTTAATACAAGAAGTTTGTTTACAGCCTACCTTGCACATGAATTTCTGAGACAGAAACAGGGATGCTGAAGGTTTGATTAAATAATATGTTAGAATTTTGCTCTTCTGGAAAATATTAAAAAAAATACTCCAAGATATGAAAGGCTGAACACAAAGATTCAGTATCCTTTATATAGAATAGCTTATATCTTGCAAAAGACCTAAGGAGTGTAAAACCTCTATTTGGAGGCTAGAACTTAAGAAGCATTCTCATTCTAACAAACCAATAATAGTTAGAACTTTTCATTTCCTGAAAGGAGAATCAACTGTAAAACCACAAGCACATAAAATTCACTAATTTATTTTTCCTTCATATTCGTTAGTTCAACATAAAATTCACTACTTTTCTACTTTCCCTGCATAGCAAATATTTCAAAATTTCCATTATAGCATCAGCATGAATGCAGTTTTGTTTGGTAAATTCAGTCAAAGAATTTGAGTGGAAGAACCCATTGTGTTTTTCATACAGTTGTCATGTACACCATATGGTGTCCTAAGATATGCTTATTGTTCTTCTGGAGTTAGTTGTCGGACTCGTAGCATACAGCATTTGTTTAGAACACAGAGAGAAATGGGGATGCAGTTAAAAAAATAACATAAAGGTATTTTCCTTTATGGTTGGAAAGGGGAGCATTTTAACAGTTAATAGGTATTTCATTAAAACTTGCAGAAATTCCAGGGAAAATATGAAAAATACAAAAAAGATATTGAAATAGTTTGTCCTATATACATATTGTAGGAGGTTCACTATAACTGTATAAAGTAACAGTGTATATGAAACTGGATGGTACCAAAAGATTTCTTAGTTGTATCCAGGAGTTCGTCATAAGCCAAGCTCATTATAATGGGGCTAACTGTATATATACATATTTTATGGGCTATGAATTTAAGAAAAGTATTTATCATCTCTTGGTTTTATATATGTATATATAATGAATAAATAAATACAAAACAGTTTTAAACCTAACCCAGGTGCACGCTGAAAGCAGCAACAAGTGGTGGTAAAAATGCAAAACAAATTTTAATATATTTAAAATTTATCTCATATTCAGTTCAGAATAAACATATGGAAAAATACCACAAGGACAGTGGCAAACTGCAAGGAAAAGGGGCAAAACATACCAAAATCAAAACTGAAAAATGAAATGTACATTGAGAGAGAGAGAGAAAAAAAAAAGGGGGGAGGCAGTTCCGTATCTCCCCTTCTTCTGGTCCGATTGACGAAATTTAAATTGCATTGTTCATGTCTCAAAAGCTCGACTTAGGATATATATATTAGATCTATATATAGCATCATTCTAGCATAGGTATTTTGACACAAAATTGGACTTTTCCTGAAATAACATGTTTTTTCCCCATATTTCAATTCTATGACTCAAATTATACCAGTTTTGTAAAAGATCGCAGGAGTAGTTTTTAAAAAATTAGCTCTCAAAATTTTAGTTCCTCCATGTTAATTGAATTTGATATATATTTATTACTGTCTCATTTTTTATTAAACTTTTTTGATTCTTCCTTTCACATTTCAAAATTTAGGTTGATTCCAGATAAAATTCATCCATTTTTTATGATTTATTTTTAAAATTTGTATTTTAAAATAATTTTTATAAATTTCTCGAAAATTTTTTAAATTATAACCTATAAAATTTTTACCATCATCTTAAATTAGGTGTATTTTTAAGCATACCTGAAAAAAATTAGACATTTTTATTCAAAATTTTTTAAGATATGCACAAATTTACATATTTTCTCAGTTTGAAATTTGACATCTTTTTTTGAGCGATAATAATGCCAAATGCGGTCTATAGATTTTGTTACAGTGAATTGCCACAGCCATTTTTATCCTTAAATTTCAAATAAACTTTTACAGAGAATTAATTATATGAAATTTCTCCCCTCGATGCGCAATAAATATGTATTAATACTATATGAAAAGCTTAAAATTATAGATTTTATTCAAATTTTTAACTTTTTAAAAAATTTTTCTTTTTTCCTCCCCCTTTTTTTTTTTTTTTTTTTATAAATATTTGTAACAGTAAATTTTTACCTTCGCTGTGTTATTGTCTGCTACTTTAGCTTCAGTTAAATTGAATTGTCTAAAACTGGCAAAAGTTCGTTTGTTTATTTTCATGGTGTTTTTAAGCAAACAAGACGTTAACACTTTGGGTCATGTCCAAGCTTTAAAAGACATATATATATAAACATAAATTTTTACATTAATCCTCTTAGAAAGAATGTCTTAAGTAGTAATTTTCTCTCATGTTGTAGATTATATAAAAAAATCTTCTTTAATATACAAATTTTTAGGCTTAAAAGCTCTAAATAATATAATTAAGATTTTTTTGCACCCAGTATTAAGAATTGGGTAACTTGGTGATACAGGATAAGCGTTGGTGGAGTTATTTATTTCTCTCATTTAACAAAAATCTTTTAATTCAAATATTTATCCTTTGGACCTTGCTTTAAACGTTATTTATAGTTAAAATGTATAGAAGCTGTTTTCAGCTAAAGCGCATTTAATGCAACTGATATTTAAAAAAAATTTTGATAAGAATGCAAAATTTATGGAAGTGTAGCAATCTAAAAATCTTAATTTTCTTGTGTGAGCACTGAAAACAAATGTAGATGGAAATTGGGAGGGGGAGCAAAAATTTAAAGGGTAATCTACTTCAAGGAAGTTGGGTGTTCAAAGAGAAAACACTTGGATGTGTACACCAGCAAATAGCAGCAATTGAGTTTGTGCTAACGGAAAAGACAAAAATGATATCATTGCAGATTAAAGTGAATAGTGACTGGTTTTCGACTATATGGTTGTATAAATTTAAATTGCTTCATAGAACATCATATCATACCACAAAAGGAGCATCCCTTGATTTCTAAGTCGAATTATTTGAAGATTCAGGAATTTATCCAGTGATGCATGTGGATGTCTCCTAAAGACGGTTTCCTTCTTGTTGAAACCAGTCTTTCCTTTCATGTCATGCCTTCAAAATGCTTAGCCTCTAAAGACTGATAAAGTCTCTTGACCAAATACTGATGAAATGGATTGAATTAGATTGTTAAGTTATGGGAAAGCAGGGCTATCTGCCTAAAGGGAACATGTCTTCGTGAAGAACTTTCTAAGGGAAACCAGCTGGCGTACACATTACACATGAGAAAAAACATGAAAACGCTCATGCAACCAGCCCGTTCGCTGGGATTCAAACCCCAGAGCGAACTACCAGTGTTCAGCGATTTTTCCCCTCGGCCGTTGCTGGGTCTTTATGGAAAGGAAGGCGATAAATTTATTTAAAATTAATGTCAGAAATACCAAGATGTTTAGAAAAGTTGGATGCTTTTTAATATATTTGAAGAATGCCTGAAGAAAAAGAGCAAGCCATTAAGAAAAAAATAATTTTTTGCATAAAATTTAGTATTTTTTTTAAAAAAATTTCTTATGATATTTGATTCTTGCGATTTCAAGAATAAAATATTTGACTAAAATATGAATAACATTTTAAGAAACTGAATGTAGGATGATAAAATTGTGTAAAGCAATGAGCACAATGATAAAGCTGTTTAAAGCAATATATGCAAGTCATCCTAGGCTTTACTGTATTTTCTCTTTGAATATATGCAGTTTTCAAATGCATCATAGTCTGGGTCACAAAGTATTCTTCCGAAAGAAACGCAGTTCAAATAAATAAAATGACAAATAAATAAATATATTCTGGAAAATTTGTATTAATAAATATATTTAAAATGCTCAGTTCGAATGAATAAATAGAAAATTTTAAAACAATTATCTGAAAGGACAATGCAACACAAACAATTAAAATAAAAGTCTAAAAATTTAAAAATTATGTAAAATAATAACTATGAAAAAAAAATTATAAAGAAAACTATTTGAAAAAATAAACGTTGTACATTTTATTTAAACTACGCAGTTCAAGTGTATAAACAGAAATTTTTAAAACTGTTATTCGAAAGAAAGCATGCAACTTAAACATTTAAAATGAAATTCGAAAAAGAAAAAATTACTTAAAATAATAATAATTGTAATTAAAAATATAATATAAATAATGTTATTTGAAAAAAGGACAATATTGACTTTTTCCCCGCTCACGTGCGATGTAAAAATGGAAAGAAAAATAGATTGTTATGTATTAAGAAGTTAGCCAAGTAAACTATTTTTGGTGCAAACTGTGGTGGGGGGAGAAGAAGCATTAACATAAACTTGCAAATTTCTCCATAAATTTCACTCCAAATTTTACAAAATTTCATATTTAGGCATAATTGAAGTTGTAGAATTGACATGGGGAAAAATTGCTGTGTTATTTCAGAAAAAGTATTTTGTATTAAAATACCTATGTTAGAATAGAGCTATATATAAATCTAATATATATCCTAAGTCGCACTTTCGAAACATGAAAAATGCAATTTGAATTTCGTCCATCGGCCCAGTAGAACGGGAGATATAGAACTGTCTCATCCCCCCCCCGCAGTGTACATCTTTTGTTGCATTGTTACTTAGTTGGTGCAACAGAAAAAGTCAGCTTGTTTCTGAACCAATAAAAACACAAAGTTTAAAACTTAACATCATCTCAGAACTACAAAGTATTCTGTGTCTTTTCTGACATAAGCAATGCAAACTGTTGTAAAATTTAGCATCAAAAACATGAAAAAAATTTTTAAAAAGCTTAAAATTACATTTTGAACTTCGTCTGTTCAAAATAATAGTTAAAATTTGTTTGTTTTTGATGCTATATGTTGCAATGTTTACTTCAGCCTGTAGGGGTTAGACTGATAAAGACACAGTTTGCTTTGACTGTTTTTCTGAGATTATTGTAAGCTTTAATCTTCGTGCCTTTATTGTTCAGAAACATGCCAATTTATTTATTTACTTTTTTGGGAGTGGGAGGGGTAGCATTGATTCCTTGATAACAGTGCAGTTAGATGTAATTTCCTTATTTTCTTTGTCTGCTACTGTGCTTCTCGTATCTGGGTTTTTGCATATGTTTATTCCAAATTGACTATGGGATGAATTTTAAGCGTATTATATATGCAAAAAATTGAAAATTTGCAACTTTAAAGCCATTAATAAGCTTAAATTAAAAAAACATTGAGTGGAGAGAGTCTAAAAAACAAAACATATATAATACAAGAAAAAATAATAACAAAGGAAAATTGATACCAAAAATATAGAGTAATAAAAAATAAATAAATAGTTAGTTCGTGTATAACCATTAGAACCACAAGCTGTTTTGAAATGAAAAAATTGATTTAACATGCTCAGAAGGATAAAACTGTTACTAACCCTAACAGGATCCAACACTTGCAATTTATATTACAGATGTTAGCATTTGTCTAGCTTGTTTAGGTATATGTACAAGTTCAACCAATAAAGCGGGAAATTTTAAAAGTTCAGTAGTTCATTTTATATTCACGACGAAGTGTGGAGGTTTCGGATTATTGTTAGATATTTAATGTCATTTTTTAAACATGAAACAGTAGTCTGATCTACAACGTACTTTCTGCGTAAAATTATTTTATAAGAACAATGACTTGATGACTTTACTCGGTACTGATATGATGAAAACCTTGGTTAGTTGCATGAAAAGCTGTTAAATAGTCCAAAAGCTACGGTAAGGTGTGCACTTTCATTATCTAGCGTTATTGGCCATATTTCCTCCAACACTATAGAGCCACAACGTTAATGAGCAACAACCATAACTTCCAAAATGCTGCAATTGTTAATTTGGACACCATGCGCACATGTTCAGAACATTTTTTGTGCTACATTTTTGATGTGCACATGTTCAGAACATTTTTGCATTTATGATTTGATTTCTTAGGCTTCTGGAAATTAATTTTTCCCAACAGGATGAGGTCATATGTCATACTCATGTATCCATATCTGCTTTAAGAAAACTGTTCTAGGACAGACTCTTATCCAAATATAGTGACATCTTATGGTCTGCAACATCCCTAGATATGTCTGCATATGACTTTTTTCTTTGGGGATTTCTGAACAGGTTGTACATTGATAGACTGCAAACCATACCAGAATTAAAAACAAATATCAGACAAGAAATTGCATGGGTTTGATCTGACCTGCTTTGAGTATTGAAAAATTTTCATTGAAGATTAAAAAGAATGGTTAAAAAGAGATAGCTCTCACTCAAGCTGCATTATTTTTAAAATGGCATATTTTACTCAACTGAAATCTATATATATATATAAAGAAAATTCTCGTAATAAATGTTTTACGAAAAATTGGGTACTAAAATTTTCTGCTTCGCTGCTTGACCCCATCAGTATATGTATTTTACGCTGTGTTATCCTTTCGGATTAAATAGTTTTTTTTTAGAAAGAGAAAGCATTTAAAACAACAAAAACATCTTAACTAGCTAGACAAACGTTGATATCTCTGATATAAATTGCAAGTGTTGTATCCCTGTCAGTATTGTAACTAGCATAGGAAAAAATGTAATATGCATACCATTAAATAGAAAACCCATTGTAGGAAGTGTAGCATTCCTCTTGCAGATGTGGAAAAGGGGGTGAAAATTTGAGATGCACTGCCCTTAAAAGCCTGAGAAATCACAAAATATGTTAAAAGGCATGGTGCAGAAATGTGTTATTATTTTGTGGTTCTCTGTTGTATTTACTATTTGAATTATTGCTTGGAACATTGTGTTTGTAATTATGATCTTCACTGTTATGTATTATGTACATATCACCTTATTTTATTAAAGTATACAAATTTGATTTAAATGCTTTTTGAACTTTTTTCTGTTTGCAATCATAATTTGTGACTTTTCTATAAATTGTTTATCATGACAAGGATTAACCCAAAAGATTAAAAACAGCTCTGAAAATTTAATTTTCTGATTAAAAATTTATAAATATTATTTAAAATTAAATTTTCCCTTTAAAATCTAGAATTTAATAATGTAATATTTAACATTTTAAAATTCTGGAGTGAAGAAAACATTTTAAATGCTTTTGTATTAATCTATTTATATTTATGTTACATTAATTTGTATAAATATTTATGTTTAGATGCACGGATCCAGTCATTAGTGAAGGTGAACAACAGGCATTAGAAATTGAGCATGCCGAACGTAGTCTTTTTGTCCAAGAACTCTTACTCAATACTTTAGGTGAACAATTTAATAATGAAGAATGGGACAGTCTTATTAAAGTTATTGATCTGAATTGGAATGGTGATGAAGTAAACCATTGCTCTGATGTCAATGATAATCATGGTCCTAAAAGGGGTCCGATAAGTGCCATACTGGAACCCGACTCCCATTCTATGCAGCCTACCAGTGTAGAAGAAGTTCGGCAATCCCGCAATAATCCAGAACCGCCGGCCCAGCGCTCGAATCCTCAAGGAAGAATCCATACTCGTGGGGCTGGAAATAATTATAACAATCCAATTGGGAGAGGAGCTACTTCTCAGCGTGCAAACACTAGGGAATCTCTTAGTGGGGGAGGACGACCAGTGGGTAGGACAACTAATCGAGAGAGGGGTACCTCACCTTCAAGAAGGAAAGCTTTACGTCAAGTTGATGATAGAAATAAAACTACGGAGCCGCCGCCGCCTCACTGATATTAAGAGCACTTTTTTCAGACTGTTGGACTGCCACTTTTCATCGTGTTTATGAGTAAAAGGACATAATTAGAACTTGGGAACTTGCTATCTAAAATATTTGGAATAAGAGATTACAACAATATTCATTTGGCATGCTGTGGTTTAATTTATTTCAGCATGCTACATGTTTAATGCAGATATGTCCATATGAAATCCAGAATAAGTATTTAAATAAACGTTATGTTATAATTCTCCTTTTTCTCATTGCTGAAGTAAATATTTTTGAGTGAAAACGGTTTGTTGCAGTATAGTGAGAATGTATTTACATACTTGTAAAGCCTTGTATACTCTAAATTATAAAGTTATGCTTTAAAAATCAAAAATAAACTCTAAAAAATGCTTTAGTTCTCCATTAATGTGTGTTAAAATGCTATTAACTTAATTAATTACTGAAGCCCAGAATATTCTGATTATCTAAAGTTATGAATTTGCATATTTTTAAAATCTGGTATCTGAATTTTATATAAAAATTTTCATTAGTCCTCCACTGCGTTTCGTATGTCTAGCACTACTTGTTGCTGGGATGTTTATGTAAATATGTGTATAGTTACTTGCAGCTGCATAAAGATAGCAAATCACACTTTTTGTAAAATTGTAGAAATGTCTCAAAATGCCCAAAGTATTGTACTCTATTTTAGAGTGAAGGTGTTAGATTATTTTAGGTTAGAATCTGAAGTTGCTGAGATCTCTTAACTCGTATATATCAATCAGTACTGTGATAATTAACTTGGATATATATGCCTTTACTGCATTTTATTCTTTTAAATGAAATCTATGAGAAAAATTTTACTAATTTAATAAATTTTGCCCATATTTTCTCTGAAGGCTTTATGTTCTATTAAGAATGTGGTTAAACAGTTAAGATTTCGATTTTGTTTAGCTAGTTCTAATACTGCTCATTAATTTACAATGTTCTAATATGGCTTATTAAGATGTTTTCTTCTTCTAAGAAATACTTGTTGAAGCTTTGGAAAAAAGGCCCTGATAGTTAAAAGGCCTCTGTTATATGTTACTAAAGCACAGTGTTAATGAATTACATTGTGCTTTTTATCTTTTCTTATTATTTTTTAATATTAATGTTTTTGTTTCCTAATTTTCACATACTTCCTTCATGGACTAAATTATGTAATACAGTAATTAATAATCTTTTCACTAACTCACAAAACTGTGACCACACTACAGGGTGTAATATTGTAATTAAGATTGTGTTTTCAAAGCATTTGTGATTTACTGTGTTGCCTATAATCTTACCCCTTTTCAATATCGATAAGTTAACTACTTATTCCAGAAATGTGGATCAGGCAAGCAAAAATGTTGGCTTAACATTTTAAATTCTCAGACATATCAGGCAATTTAATATACATCTACCCTGTATACTGCATACTGAGTGAAAGCTTTGCAATAAAAGGTCAAAATGATAACCATTGAGTCCCACACACAGTATATTTTTAATGAAACCTGTCGTTCTAAAATATATTAGCTGAAGCCTAAAATGTATCAGCTTTTTCAAATGTGTGTTTTTTTCTCAGCCAGTGATAAGTTAGGCCAAGTGGGAAATGGTGGTAGGGTCTAGCCAAAACAATTGCAGCTTCTGAAACATAAAAAGTGAAATGAATATTCATTAGCTTTTGTGTTGATGCCAGAGATCTTTACTATGAATTGCCACCACTATGCTTTTTAATAACAGAACATAGAAGTGAGGTGATTGCAAGTTACCATCAGTTATGTTATTTATATGTGCAGCTTTATCTGTGATTTTTTTGGATGGAGTTCTGGTATTCAGTCTTCATATGCAGATATGAGCAAATCATATTTGTAACAATTTATAAGAACTGTAAACTATCTGTTATGCTTGTGTGTTTTCTCCTCTCTCATGTATCACTTATTTCACCTTTGAACAGTCTTATGAGTAACAGTGAACCCACTGCATTATATGAATGCAGCTTTTTTTTTTTTTTTTTTTCCGGCTGTTTGGTGCATTCTGGCAGTTCATTTTACCCTGCTAAAATATTTATATCATTATCATGTTTGATTTTTTTTATAAATAAGCCATATATATCATCATTTTACAGGTCTTTATTTTCAGGAAGCTTTATACATTAATTTGATTTTTTTATGTTTCTGTAATATGTACTATAATTGTTGTGTTGGCATAATCATAATTTTGAATTTCACTTATAATTTTAGCATTCAGAGTTTAAATTAATAGAACACATTTCCTCATATGTTTGGAGGATATGAAGATACATTTTTAAAAAGCATTTTGAAACATCTGAAAGATGCATATTTGATTACAATTTTTTCCCCATCAAAATTCCATTTTTTTTTTAAACTGAGACTTAACTCATTTTCTATTTTTCTTCATAACGAACATTTTTGTTAGTGTGCTGCAGAAAATGATAGATACTATTATACAAAACCTATGGCTGCATATCTGTAAAAAATCACTGCCAAGTAAAATGTAATAGGCAGTTTTTTAAAGCATAGAAGGGATTGATTATTGGTCAATAATTTTATTCCAAAATATTTTATTTTCTGTTTTTTCTTAAGTTTTAGGCTGTTGTAATTTAGTTGACTGTTCTTATTTGTATCTGAAACACAAACACTAAAGAAGCAACGTTATGATTAGTAAAAAATAATTGCCTTCATGAATTTCTGCTAAACTGTTTTATGGTTGTTCTTGCCTCCTTTGAAGGATCTTAGGTTAGTGGTGGTTTTAAAGATCAGCTGCTTTGTAAAAACAAGACATATTATTGAAGCAGTCCAAATGTTTAAAAAGATATTTTCATGAAGTATTTAAAAAAAAGCATGTGTACAGAGTGGCTGTCTCACATTTGTAAATGGTTAATTTTTGCAGTTTTCAGTGAGATTGGCATGTTTACAGTTATCATTTCATATTAGAAATCCATTTCTTCTTGATAGTATAGTATGCTGCTGAATTCCTTCTTATTGGTTCCTGTTTTAGGAGAAAGGCATAGTCTTCAAACCACATGCATTTGGTAATTCCAGTTAGTTTGTGTAGTATGTACTGGTCAAATAATTTTATGTAACCACTGGCAAGACAGTTGAGTAATGAACATTGTTTTATTCAACTTCTATGTTAATTTTTTATGTTGTTTCACTTGGATAAGTTTAATAATCTGTTGCATCGTGTGGTACATGAATTTCTTTCGCAACTTTGTATCAGTGCAAAGTGGTAGTCTGCAATAGTGTGGCTGCAAATAACATTTAACTTAATTATTAAATTAATAAGTAACTTTGGTCATAGTAATTCCTGTTTTTTCAGGTATTATTTCATATTAATATTTGGTAAAAAAATATGAATTTTGCGTGTTTCATAAAACTACTTTTTAACCATGTTTCGCATAAAATATTAGTTAAATGGAATTATGTGTCATTTGAAAATATTTGAAATAAAAAAAAAAAAAAAAAAAAAAAAAAAAAAAGATCCTGAAAGTTGCTCTGTGTATGAAATTAAGTTTCTGAATAGAATTTTTGTGAGACTTTTATCAAAATCAGACTAAGGATTTGTGAATGAAAAAGTAATATCCTTGTCTCCAAGAGTTTTCTGAAAATTTATGTAAAATTGAATGCTAATTAACAATATCGTAATGCAGTCTTTGGGCTCATCGCATTTCTGACATAAAAGTGAGTATTGTAGAATTTTATTATCTTAATTAAAGTAAAATTCTGAATTTATTGTCAGAGTATTTAAATTTTAGTCTTGATTATAAATTACTTTATATGCTTGATCAAATCCACTCTTAAGTATAAATATATGGATTTTTAGTACCACTAATTTCTAATGTTTTAATGATTCAAACTAAAGAAGTTAAATATCAAAATAGGATTTATTATGTGTTATGTTATAATTTGCCACTCAAAGTCTCTAATCTAGGAATTCTTTCTCTCACTTTTCATCTGACTTTTGTATACGTCTCTGCATTCTGAAATGTTTGTTCATCTGTATCTTAGTTCTTAAATGATTAATTATTGATCAAATATTCATGATCAGATATTATGGTAATCTTGGAAACAGGGTTATTTAAGAAGTTAAATAATGGGAGTTATTAAACACTATACACTAGTCATACATTGGGAAATTTCACGAAGTCCAAATTTTATTTAAAAAAAAAAATGTTTGCTATTAAAAGCATCTGTCATTGAAAAAAGTGAGGTTTACTTTTTTAACTGTAATATGCAGAATTACTAAAGCTGTTTCATGAAACACATCTGTATACTTTTTTGAAATTGAAGGGGAGAAACAGCTTTTTAAATTATCAATAAAGCATTCACAAGTTTAATTCAAAAAGATACTTTGAAATATAAATTGAAAATTGAAACAAGAAATATAAATTAAAAAAATTGTTTTCTATAATAGTCTTATATCTATCAGTATGAAATGAAATTGAAGAATTTTTCTGAGAAATACGTTTTTTGAAGCACTAGGTTTAATAGGAAGTTTTTAACCACATCTTTTGAACAACAGTTGCATTTGGTGATTTGTCTCATGTACACAGCTGCAACATTTTGTAATGCTGGGAGAAAATTGGGCTCACAGCCTTGTCTCATGTAGAAGAGGAAACAATCAAAGGAGGGTATGCTTCAGTATAGTATGCATATCAGAGGTCTTCTGTGTTTCTGAGAACATGTTTGTATTGAATTTTACATCAGGGTTTGAGCAAGATTTAAGAGATTTAAATTTCATAGTTAAGTGAAAGATTCTGCAAAACAAAAATGAAACTATATTTACATGTAGCAGTGTTTGTCTATGAATAAGGTGATTTAGGCTTCACAAAACACTAATTTAAGTATTTTAGTCAAATTGGTTAAAAAGTCTGAACTATTAATTCTTTTGAGACAGTCTTTTTATTCTGCATGAAAGTTAATGAAAAATTAACAGAAATTAAACTTCAGTTGTGATTAGTTTAAGTATAAAATACACTGGTTTTCATTAATTAAGAAAAATCCTCAAAATGACGATTACTCAAAAAGTTACATGCGGAATTTAATGAAATTGAAATAATACTTTTTATTCGGTCTACCGGAAAGTTCTGTCCATTTTTGGAATAACACAAAATACAAATTTTTCTTAGCGTCAATAGACTTTATTAAATGATATAATTGCCATTATTATTAATAACTTCCTGCCAGCGTGAGGGCAATTTGTATATACCATTTTTGAAAAATGTTATATCTTTTCATACAAAAAATTGAACGAATTCTTGTTTGATAGCTTCTTCATTTTCGAATTTCTTGCACTTCAAAACATTTTGTAAGGACAAAAACAAGTGATAGTCAGAGAGTGTTTAGTCTAGGGAATATGGTTGTTGCGACCCCAGCCTAGTTCAGAAATTTTTTGATAATTTCTTAAAGCAGCATGTGACCTGGCATTATCATAATGCAGTATGATGTCCTTCCTATTGAACATTGCTGGCCTCTTTTCTGGGATTGCTGTCTTTAAATTATCTCATTCCTGACACTACTCCGAATAAAGCTTTTTGTTCAGTTTAAAAAACTCGCAATGTATTGATCTTAAAATATCCCACCATATACACAATATTCTCTTACTCAGAGTCAAATGCGGTTTAGAGGTGGAAGGGCTAGATTTTCTGGGTTCACAATATGCCTTTTTCCTTATGATGTTTTCGTAGGTAATCTACTTTTCATCTGCAGTTATCATCCGGTTCAAGAAAGGCTCAATTTTGTTCCGAGCAAGCAGAGATGTGCGTATGACGACTCGATCATCCAAATTCTTCTAACTTAATTCTTGTGGCACTCATCTTGAATATTTCCACACCAATTCTCTCTTCTGTATATGGTCTAAAATAGTTTGCTGAGCTGAATTAAGCCTTTTTATCAGAAAAGGATCTTGCTCCAACATGGTCTGAACAACGTCATTGTTGATTAAAGATGGTCGCCCGGAACATGGCAGAAAGGTCGAAATCACCTGTTTCAAAATTTTTGAACCATCTTCAGCATGTCCTGTTAGAAACTGTACCTTCACCAAACACTTTCAATAAATTTCTATGCTTTTGTAGCATTTCTTCCTTGTTGTAATTCATATAAAATACAGTGCTGTAAATGAACTTGGTAAATGAACATGGATACACTATTGCTTCACACTTAAAGACTACTGTGAATCAACTTTGTTTTAGTTAATTTGCTATGTCAGTATGCATACATTAAGCAATAAAAATAGAGAGCCAAACATGTGCCAAATAAACGTGCTTACGTGTAAAATGTTGTCATAGAAATGGACACAACTTTCTGGCGGACCGAATAGAATATGCTGCATGAAAATAAATTAAAAATTAACAGAAATTAAACTTTAGTTGTGATTAGTTTATATATACAATACACTGGTTATCATTAATTAAGGAAAAATCATGAAAATGACGATTACTGAAAAAGTTACATATAGAATTTAATGAAACTGACCACAGTATACAATTCATAATAAGATATAAAATAACAAGAAAATAAATTACAGGCAATTGATGTTCTAGAAATTAAAATATGTATAAAATGAATAAATCGTATGGGAAATGGTGTCAGTATAGGAAAATTACTTTTGGTATGGAGTATAACAAATATTACAATTATGCAGTATATCAGTTCTATAGGAAGTGAGAGCTATATATATCTCTTGCAGAGCAGTTGTAAGTGTGGCAAGGGTCTGAAGAGGAGGATTGAGAGCAGTTACGTCTTTCTAAAGCATCCCAAACATGCTCTATAGGATTCAGGTCCAGTGGTCGAGCTGCCCACTCCATGCACTGAATTGTTTGCTGCTGAAGGTAATCATCTACGATCCGAGTCCTATGCAATCTAGCATTGTCACAGGAAATTATGACCTACTGTCTGAGCATAAGGGGGCACATAAACATCAAGGATATTATCTCTATAGGCCTGAGCATTCATGGGTCCAAGTGAAAGATGTGGAGGTCTGTGCGTCCACCCAGAGAAATACCATCTCATACACAGACACTGCTTCCTTCTGTATGCATCTCTTTCATGGATGTTTGATGGATGATAATGGGTTCCGAGTTCTCTGCAAATCAAATAATGCATACTATCACTCTGGAGGCTAAGCCTGTACTCATCCATAAAGAGAACAGCCTTTCATTGATCAGCTGTCCTGTGGATATGTTGACGTGTCCACGTCAAATGGTCTCTTGATATAACCTGCAAATGGCTGGTGACCTCACGTACAGACTTCCTTCAGGAAGCCTTCTATGCGTGGTTGACATTGACATCAACCTTCCAGTGGCTGCAGTAAGGGAGGATCTGAGTTGAGGTTGTATTCCTTCATGCAGATAACAAATATCAGTCAACAATGCTTGTTGTAGTGGTTGGCTAAACCACCTGGATGCCGAGTCTGTGGTTAGAAATAATTGCCACAGAAGGACTGACATTTAGCCATCCGGCCTCTTCTATCTGACTTTGTCCCGTTTGTAGTCTTCCATTGCAGTTCTTCAGGCAAATGATCCTTGGGTGGTGATAGTTAAAAATTGGCTATCCCAGATTTCTTATCTCAGTATCACAGTGGAATCTGCAGGCTTGCTCTAAACATGCAGTTTTATGCTTCTCACAGATGACTTATTTCGATTGCAGCGCCACTGATTTGCATACTGCAGTTTTACTCTGCAGTTCTTATTTGACAACATATTCAAATTTTATATGGATTGGTTTATTTTTGAATGAGTTATGGCTATTTTTGCAATTTTTCCTTAATTTTTGGAAACCAATGTATATTTTTAATGAAAAAGGCCTAAAACATTTGAATGCTAGCAGCTAGTATTAAAGTGCACATTTCAAAGAATGTGAAATGTATTTAAATAATGTATGGAAAAATTAGCTATCTGTAATCAAAGAAACAGTAAAATAAGCCTATATCTACTGAGGCATGCTGTTGATAGTAATGAAAATCCTGCTTGCATCATTTTTATTTCTAGTTAGTCACTCAGCAGAGATTCATGATTGCAATGTCTTCCATAATGAAATTTTGGGTGATCCAAAAATTCTCAACCTTTACCCTGTGGAGAAGAATAAAAGTTTAAATGCATCCATGGAAAATTTCCAAAAAAGATTGGTTCTAAAATTTTTTATTTTAATCATTTAGAAAATTTCTGAAATATTAAGTTTTAAAAACAAACCTGGTTCTAAAATTTTTATTTTAATCATTTAGAAAATTTCTGAAATGTTAAGTTTTAAAAACAAACCTATAATGAATAATATCAAATGCATCAAAGTGGTATGAGAAACATTAGTTATATTTATTAATATTATCTGTTATTGTTGGTCATTACCATTATCAAATAGCAAAATAAAATCAATATTTTAAACTCAGTTCTTGAATGTTTAAGTTTTTGCCTTTTAATTTAGTATATTTTAGTTAGATTACTCTTCATCCTGAACGAAAGTTTTAGAAGACATTTTTTTTAAGGTATTATATAGCAGTTCCTTTTTTGTTTGAATGCAGTAAAGCCCGTGGATACTACCTTCCTAAGGTAGTGAAATCTTTTTGAGAGAGACTGCATTGTATTTTTAACACACCAAAGGAAAGTTGCGAAAATACACATGCAGCCATTTGGTTTGCAGGGTTTGAATGTGGGTTGAAATACTGAGGTTTGACTACTGAAAATGATTGAAATCTGTTCTTAATAAAATTAGTTACTTTAAAACTTTTTAGAGATCAAAGTGATTATAAAGCTGTACCTAAGTATTCTCTGACAAGAATATATTACTATAACAGTGATTAGAAATAATTGTCATGTGACAAATGAGAGTATTCTTCTTCATGTCTTTTTGAAAATTCTTCACATTTGATTTATTTGTCATTTTACTATTTTTTTCTTTGAAAAAACTTGCATGCCAAGGTTATATATATCATAATTTGGAAACCACTCTTCATGTATGTAGTAAAATTCTTAGATATGTTAAAAGCACTGACCAGTCTGTTTATATCTATCTTATATATTACCAAGAAATGCCACATCTCGAGAATTATTATCTTGGTAGCAAAATTTATACCAAATACGTATTATTGATTACAAGGAAGCATCTGTATTATTTGTTGAATTATCCAGCCATTAAAAAAGGCACATCATGTTATTAGTAACTTATTATCCATAGTTAAAGAAATCTTAGTATGCTTTTCATGTTTCAAGTTGGATCAGCTGTAAGACATGACAAGTGATGGACAAATAATTAACTGTATGTGTTGCACTTTTAAGTGCTGTACTATTAAGTCATTTATGAAATGTTTCATCATGCACCCATTCCATGTCATCTGATTCAACAAGTCCAAGTTATTGGCAAAATTTTTTTAAACTGAGTTCTTATTGTAAAATTTATTTTCACAGGTTTGATATAGTTATTTGTACTTTTTCTGCCATTTACACTTCAGTAATTTTGGAAATCTTATATTGTCATGACAGTATCTAATTTTGTAGTGTAATTATTCGTAATAATCAGGGGTGTTTGTGCTACGGGGAAACCTTGGAATTCCGGGGATTTTGAACGACGATCCCCGGCGTTCAAAAGGAAGTAGGAATAATAATGAATTATTTATTTTGATCTGGGTAATTTTGTTTGCTTTGAAAGCAGAAAACGCAAGGTCAGTGTGTGTGGTGAAAACTTTTCCTTTCTATCTCTAAAGGCAGTGATAATGCGTGAAAAGGCGGGAAAAACTTCTTTTTTGTTCTTTCCTTATTGCGAGTTATGACTCATTCCCCCGGTTCTCTGACATTCTCTTCTGGATTCTTTTCGGCAAGTAGGCGCGGCAGAAAAAAAGGGGAAAGACTTTGTTCGACCAGATGTGCGATCACGTGACTCTGGGTTCAAAGGCCTTATCTCTCCTGGCGTGGCGCCAATAAGTAGAGAAGAGGGATTTTTCGCCGTATTAGCTATTTGACATTGATCGCTTCTCAACTTTTTTTCTACGCTGTGTAAAATTTTCGTTTCATTTATTGATGCACGTGTAAATTTTTCGTTTCGTTTATTGAAATATTTTTTTTATTTATGTACGCAAGAGAATTTCACTATGAAATTTCTCGATATAAATAGTGATATTATACAATTAGAAGAAGGTGTCCGGAATGCATTTAGGTGGAATTGGATTGAACGGAGAGATGGTAATGGGGATACCATAGGCACATGCTGCAAGAAAATAAATGTTGCTGGACAAGCATATTGTGTTTTTTGTAACTCACTGCTGAAGTATGGTGGGGAAGGATTCAAGGCTTTCACAAATCATTCTAAAACTGTGACGCACATAAAATATTCAAAGTGCATTAGACATTCAATGACTTATTAATTATTATGCTAATTCAAAAAATACTGATGATTTACTGGAGATTGATGCTCGGCCATTGGATATAGTGACAAGAAAAGCACGCCTAGAGGTATTAATAACTTCGTTTATCGCCGAGAATTCTCTTTCTTTCAATGTAGCTCCCAATTTAATTCAACTCTGCAAACAGTTGAGCCGCGATCAGACGGCGCTAAATTCATTGGAAATGTCCAGGACTACTGCATGTTATAAGATGAAATATGGGCTCGCAAAAACTATTAAGGAAAATACCATTAAAACTTTAAAGGAGACTCCCATTTTCTCTAAATTTGGATGAAAGTACTAGCAAAGCTCAAAAAAGTATACTGGCAATATTGGTGCAGTTTTATGACAACAATCAAAATGAAGTTGTAGTTCATCATTTTGCATCTCTAAAGATGGAATCTTGCAATTCAGAAGCTGTTTTTAAAGCAGTTGTTAATATTGTTGAAGATAATAATATTCCATGGGCAAACTTAATTAGTGTATTAATCGACTCATGTAACACCATGCGTGGAAAAAAAAAGGGTGTTGAAACCAGACTACGATCAAAGAAAGCACCCCACTTATTAGATATTGATGGTGACACATGTCACACAGCTAATAACTGTGGAAAAAAATTTGCTTCATGTTTTGATAGATACTTAGAAGATTTGTTTGATGACATCTATTTTGATATGAAAAGCTGCAGCAAAAGAGAAATTTTTTTCAAAATCTGTGAATCCCTTGCCATTAAAGAACTTAAGCCGTTGAAGAGACCAGACCGTAGGTGGGTGTACATTTTATGTGTTTTAGAAAGAATCAAAGATCTGTGGGATGCTCTTATTGCATTTTATTTTCACTACTTGGATAAAACTGATAAAGGGGATTATTTTTCTTATGTTGAAACTGTATACAATAAAAGAAATATTTCTGCAGCTCAGAAAAAAATTGTTGAAGGGGTGTATTCTTGCTTGCATTCCCAACAACTCACAAAGGATGCTTTAGCTCGGAAAAAAAGAATACTAAATGGGTTATTTGTTATGCAAAACAAAACTTTACTGCATATGGCATTATATTCAGCAGTATTACCAGAGTTCAACACATATATTAAATTATTTGAAACAAAAAAACCAATGCTTCATTTAATACATTCCAGTATTTATAAATTGATGGCAAAATTTTTCTCTTTTTTTTTTTATGAAGCCAGAAAATATAGAGTGCACATCTTATAATGATTTATTAAAGGTTGGTGTCACAAATCCAGAATTCCATCTACCTAGCAAAGTAATATTTACTGGTGCAGAAGCTTCCACTCTCCTGAAGAAATTATCAAAAAATCATCCAATAGCAAAAGAATTCCAAATTTCTCTGATGAAAGCGTATACTAATACAGCACAGCATATGAAACAGAAATTACCCCTTAAAAATTCATATCTAATTAGTTTTACAGCATTAGATCCAGAGCTAAGAGGTAAAACCAGTACAATATTAGCTTTTGAAAAATTATCATCTTTTATGTCCCATATTTTTAGTGATAATGAAAAGTCAAAAGTGGAAGCTGAAATAAGGTTATACCAGAGTGATATTGATATCACCAAAGAAATGCTCTACACATCTGATGAAAGTGGAAATCAGGCCAAGTGTACAATTGATAAATATTGGTCTAAAATTTTTAATTTAAAAGATGATTTCACAAATGATTATAAGTATCCTACATTGGCTAAATTGGTCAAAGCCTGCCTTAGCTGCTTCCATGGCCCATTAGTGGAAAGTGCATTCAACTTAATGGATACACTTGTCACTGACTATAGATCCTCTCTTAAGATTGATTCCCTAGATGCAGTGCAGACTATTAAATATGATTTAATGGCTTCTAAAGAAACCTCGTGTGAAAAATATGGCTAAAAAAATCCAATGACTGATCCCATGCACAAAGATCTCTTACTGAATATGAACAGAAGTTGGAAAACATATCAAGAGGACTTAAAAACATGTATTTCAGATGAGTCACCTATAAAAGTCTCTGAAAAACCTTCTACATTAGCAAAAAAGCAAACTGCTTCTACCTCTGCGTGTGCAGTTCTCGAGGAAATTTCTTCAACTGTAAATGAGGAAAATAAAAGTCAACCTTCCTGCAATTATGAAGTTTACCACAAAAGAAAGACAAGCCCACAAACATCAGAAAATAAAAAAAGCAGCAGAAATTAGATAATTTTTTTTAAAGAATTAATTCAGGTAATTTAAAATATTTACATAAAATGTATTAGTTTATATGTTTGAAAATTTATGGTTATTAATTTTGCAAAAAAAGTAATTCATTGAACTTTTATAATTAGGTCATGCAATACTTCATAATTGTAATTTTTCATTTCTCTCCCCCCCCTTCTCGAAACTCCAAAATGTCGGTAGTAAGTCCGTAAAAGTTTCAGGGGATTTTTTGGAGGTCCCACAAACACCCCTGAATAATAGACCTTGCTATCATAATGCTATTGTTTGAACATACTACAGCATTAAAATACATCTGCTGGTGTTATTTACAAATAGATCTCTGTCTTTGACAAAACGTGGCATTGTAATGCTCATGAAGATAATTTGTAGATTGATGGAAGTTGCCAGAAGTATTTTGCTTATCATAATGACTACAAGATACATAATCAACTTCATTCATTATTTATATGCAGATGATTAATGAATTTTCTTCTAATAATGAGTTCTTTGTTATTTTGTGCGATTTCGTACCACAGATGGTACAAAATATTTTTTGAAGGTTTTGCACATTTAAGATGCTAAATACCATGTAAGAAAGTTTTAAATTCTTTTAATGAGCTTCTTAAAATACACTCACTTCCAAAAGTTAAGCACGAAGATGTAAAATGCAAAAAAATCAACAAATACTGCTTTGATTGACACAAAATTCGGCAGGAAAGTAGCATATATATTTATGCATAAAACAAAATCAATAATTATATACAGAAAGGAAAACAATATTAAATTTTTGTAAGTTATCAGATAATGACATACTGGAGACTTGAACAGAATTATGTATAAAGTGAAAATAAACAGCATAAAATGAAAAAAAAAAAGACATTAATAGGGTATGTGATCTCCCCTCATCTGTATACAAAGTTTACACCTTGTGACCATGCTTTGAATTAAGTGGTCAACCACTGCAGAATTAAGAAATCGCCCTTCTTCTTGTAGAGCAATTTCTAGCTCAATAAGCGTGGCTGGAGGTGGGAAACGTGAAGATATAGCATGGCTGAGAGCATCCCAAATATTTTCAATGGGATTAAGGTCAGGCGAATATGCTGGCCATATGCGCAATCCGTTCACTTTCCAGGTAGTCGTCGACGATGTCAACTTTATGAGGACGTGCGATATCGTCCATTAAAACAAAAGTAGGGCCAACTGCTACAGCGTACAATCTCACAATGGGTTCTAGGACTTCATCTCGATACCGGACAGCTGTCAAAGAACCCTGTTTAAAGATGTGCAGGTCGGTGTGGTATCCTAATAAAATCCCTGCCCACACCATAATGCTTCCGCCTCGGAATGCGTGATGTTTCGGGACTGACTGCGTGTTTGTTGTTCACACCACATCCTTATATGCTTGTCATCTGGCTTCAGAGCAAATCGTGACTCATCAGTAAACATGACATTGCCTCAGTCAAACACATTCCAATTGACATGTTCCCGGCACCACTGTAATCATGCCCCTCTTGATTGGATGAATAGAGGAACACAAATACGGGGTACCTGGGCGTACTGTCTACTTATATGTAATCTTCGGCGTACAGTAGCTGCAGATATCGCCTTACCAATGGATGCTGTAACCATAGATGTCACACGTGTGGAGGTCTAGCTACAATAGCAATATGTCGATCTTCAGTGGGAGTCGTAACCCTTGGGCGACCGGCTACGGGCCTTCGGACAACTGTCTGTGTGGTTTGGAATTGTTTCCATAAACGTGAAATTACAGAATGATGAACGCCAAAGAAAAGAGCAACATTTGTGATCGACTGTCCTGCTTCAACGCGTCCAACAGCACGCCAAGGCTCAGAATCTTCCATTCG
Organism: Stegodyphus dumicola; assembly: GCF_044657685.1. NCBI lineage: Eukaryota > Metazoa > Arthropoda > Arachnida > Araneae > Eresidae > Stegodyphus > Stegodyphus dumicola. The sequence goes on from NC_140777.1 coordinate 144,321,887, forward strand.
TCTTCTGGAAGTCATAGAAACACGTATGTCTTGAAAACAAATTGTACGAAAATTTTAAACACCATCTATTAGCACTTACCATCAACTTCTGAATCTGGCTATCCCTTCAAAATCTGGCTACTTACAAGACTGCCTTTTTTGCATATTTCTTAACATGAAAGTGCAATTGGCTGTTACCTAACATATTTCCATACTTCGATCTAGCTCTGCAGCGAATTGCATCCTCTTTAATTCTGATTGGCTTCCAGATATTAGCATTTTCCTCTTCGTGCTTAACTTTTGGAAGTGAGTGTATATTATCAACCATAACTGTACTTTTTCTGAGAGTCTTATAGCCTCAAAATTAATTAAAAATGTATCACTGCAAAATATTTTAATAACATTTATAGAAAAATATGCAAAAATTAAAATATTTCCTTTTTTGTTGTATATTAAGTGCAGTTTCTATATTAATTTTTAATAGCATTTTCTTTGAAATATATGCTTTCTATACAGAGATCACTTATTTAATATAAGTGTGTAGTCATTACACATATGTTGAACTTAACATGACTGAATCACTTCAGTCATATGTTGAGTGATGCATGATTGAACTTGATATTTAACTAAATTCATGACTGAAATCATTATTAAATGAGTTACATGTACAAAAATAGAGAATTTTTCATAAACATGAAATTAAACAAAAATTAAATGATTTGTATGTGTATATAAAATGTAACTGATACATAAACATTTTCCCAAACTGCTAAACATGGATCCATTTTCCTGCAATAAAAAACTATGTGCCATGTGATAGACTGAAGGTTGTAGAATGCAATGATGAAGCTGTTTCAATGAAAAGCAGTTATTGTTACCTCCAGAGTCATGCAAAGGAAAACACAGTTGCTGAAAGGAGGATCGAAGTTCATGGCACTTGCAAAATGATGATCTAGGTCCAGTTACCAGTGATGTAGTTCACTAGATGTGAATTTCATTAATGGCATTAACAATATATATATATATATAAACTTCTAAAAGGGTTCAGATTTTAACAATAGAGGCAGCCCAGGTGGAGTAGCGAAGTATTTTATAGGATACTAGATGAATGTACATTTAGACTAAAATGGAAACAGTATATATCTTGTGCATATTTAAAAAGAGAAAAAGTACATAAATCTATAAAAATATTTAACATCTTTTAATTACATATATCATGAATTAAATGTATTTTTATTTAAATTATTCAGATTAAAAAGTAAGAAAACATTCTTAAGAACAGCATCTATTGCTTTTTAATAGCATATTTTGTTACTCAATAACATACAGATGAATGGTAAAAGATTCAAACCGAGAGTGAAACAACACATTTATAACAACATTTAAAGTGAATAAATACAAAATTATGTTTCAAGACTAATATCTTTTGGCCTACAAAAACAGAAATGTAAAAATTACATAGTATTGGAAGCATCACCTTATTATGCAAGAAACCATTTTCTTTAATATTACCCTCATTCCCCAGTGCAACTTTTGTATTTTCTAATTAAAAGCTTAGCTATAAATACTGCAATAAAGATTTGCCTTATTTATTTAACAGTAGAATGCTACCCTTTAAAAAACTTGGGGAATGGTAACGATTTATCTCCCAGACTAATTTATGTGTAAACATGTCTAAAACCTATTTTAAGAGCTAATTAGAATTAAAGTATATTACCTGCAGATGATTTCATGACACTTGAATTTTCAAGTAACCTCTTGGTTACTTGAAGTACCATCAAGTATAATTTATTGATGATACTTTATTTACATCCATCAAGTATCATTTATTTATTCTCAAAGCAGTCATTACACATATTGTTATGATGTTTGCACATTGCTCTGAAACATTTTTGACAAAAGCTACGCATCATTCTGCATTAATTTTATGGGGAAAAGGCATACATTTTTATTTTTTATACTGATGGATTGTTTTCTTAGTGAATGTTCAAATCTAATTTCAACAGTTCCCTTATAATTATTCTTGTTGATTGAGGCAAAGTTGGCAGATTGAGACATTTCTTCTTCCATGGAGCAAGAACATTTTCAGTTAGCTTTATAGCTTTTCAGAATTTCGAACCATATTTGCATATATAACATACATTCACTAAACTAGTAGTTATCACACCATAAAATGCACAAAATGGCCAACAGCAAGTTTTCTGCTGCATGACAGTGTTGCACAGCTGATCCAATGTGTCTATGATCTTTTCTGTGGTTCAGCCCTTTAGTTCTTTAATAAATTGAATAATATTGCAACATGCTGACCTTGTGCTGCTTCATTTAGGAACAGATGACCACTTACCTTTACTATTCAGCTAAATTTTAGTGAAGTAAATAATAAATTTGTTACATGACTCGGGAAAATTTCAGAATTATTTCAGCTTTTCCTTTTTTAGCTTCATATTTTCATCTTCTTGGGTTTGTTTTTCAAGCATTGTTCTTTCATCTTTGTCAAATGATAACTCCTCATTTTCATCTTTGTCACTATTTGTGAATTTTCGTGATTTTCAACTTCAACAAAATAATTTTTCTTTGATTCATCCCCCGACGCGGAATTTTCTTCATCACCTAGTTCTTTTAACAGATCTCGTATAGCCTCGAGTCTATCCCCAAATTTGTTTTTGCGAAAACACCTCGACATCTTCAAGGCAGCAGAGAAATAAATTTAAGTTGGATTCTGAAATGCATGTTTGGAAATATTTCAGTAAGAAGGAATGTTCTTAACTATAGTAGCCAAAGTCATACAAAGGTACTGAGTCACATGTTCCATTTCCTGCTTTAGGAAAGGCAAGATTGATGAATCAAGATTATTTTTTAAGGGCTTTTAATCCAGGAGATGAATGGGTAGCATTTTGTTGTAGTTGAAAGTTGGTTGTATATTGATTGATAAAAATGTTGAAACAAAAGTGTCTTAACTTCAAAATGCTGATTCTCAACAAAGTGGAAAAAAAGTGTAAAGAAGAAAGACACTGCCAAAAAATTCAATATTTTGCAAAATATCTTATTGACAATCCTGAAAAATGGGACAAGATTTCCTCAAGCTTTGATTCCACTGATGCAAACTTAGAAAGTCCTCCACGAAGGCATCCCTTCCCTTAGGCAGATAGCCCTAGTGTGCTTTGCCATAATTAAATGCACCACACCACTAATGCAAGTGCCAAACAAAACAAAAACAAAAAAAAAAAAAAAAAAAAAAAGGCATATTTATGAAAATGCAACATTAAAATGGATGTGCACAGTGACAGAAAAATTATACCAATATCAGGGCCATTGATACTGGGAAAAGCTACAGAGTTTCTCGAAGCTCGACAAGTGAATTTCATGCGAGCAATGGGTGCCTGGAGAAATTCAGAAAAAGACATGGAGTAGCTTCAGAAATCATATGTGATGAAAGATAATGAAAATAACTGTGTCATACGGAAAGAGTGAAAACTAGAAGAAATGACAGAAATGTACAAGCCAAAGTTATCTTTGATGGTAACAAAACCAGCTAATTTTATCAATATTTAGTACAGAAAATATTAATCTTCAAAAAAGAGAGATGTTTTGGAGGTAAGCAGAGCAAAGTTTCTATGTACAAAAATAGATGAAAAACTGAAACCTTAACTTACAGAAAAGAGTAATAATTCATGATGCATTAACGGTAGTAGATTACAATTTCAACAAGAACTTGTGGCTGATCTCAGACATCTTTGAAAAGTGGCTAAAAAATTAGATAAATACATAGTTGTATAGAAACAAAAAGTTGCTCTAGCGATAGATAACTGCTGTGTTCAAGATACGAGAGACAAATATAAAAATGTTATGGTTTTTTTTTTTCCTTTCCTCCTAATAACACTACAAAACTGCAGTGTATCACAGGGTGATAAAATGTGTTAAGAAGCATTATCGCAAAAGCATTTTTAAGGCCGTAACAAGAACTGAAAGTAATGAGCCTCTTTGTGTAATAAGTTTACATGACTTCTTATCTCAACTTGCAAAAGTATGGAATTATGATATCACCAGAAAAACTTCGCAATTGTGTCAAAAAAGCTGGCTTTATCACGAAGATTGTTCTACTGATAATAGTGTCTATGACTATGATCAGATGAGGAACTAGAATAATATGAGGCTGCAGTTAAAAAATGAAGGATAAATAAAGAATACTAAATAATAACAAGATTACTTATTTCTAGATATATGGGAGAGCATAAAAAACAGCAGCCACTAAAAGAAACAAGCATTTTGTAAGACTATCAAAGTAATGAGTTTAAAGGGGGAAAAAAAAAAAATACATATATATGTAATCCAAGGTATAAGAATGTGGGTTTGAGTTATCTTGGCTTTTCTTTCAATCATTTGATAGTTCAGATCTGTTATTGTTCAATAAAATAAATATGTCTATTTTTTATTTTGAAAGTAGAGTTCCAGTTATCCAATATAAATGAAATGACATGGTGGTCAGGTAAGTAGGAAAATCACATAATAAGGAATTACCAAAGATGATTTATTAACCATAGACTTGCCAGCAAGAAACATTTTATTACAAACTGACATAATAAAGGAAAACTATTATTGCATATTGAAATTAATATATAATTTTATTTTTATATAATCTAGTAAAATATTAATTCAAAAAATAATCTGAAAGTTCTCAGATTTTATAATCATGCCCAAAGGGGCCTTTTTTTAACGTTTTGTGTATTACCTTTATTCATTAAATATGTTCTTCGTACTTAAACCAGATAAAATTCAATTCAGCAGCAATATCACAAATATTAAAAAAAAATATCTTTAGAATTTCCGATAGACAGTATCGTGTGCTGGAGAGAAAAATGCCTTTTCCATACAGTATTGCCATTCCTCACTTTGAAATTGTTGAGTTTGTTAATCAAAAATTTGTTACAGTTTTACAAAGTATGAAATAGGTAATAAAATAAATTCAAAATTCTGGCTTCCTGGTGTCCATATTCAGGTGGAGGATTATGAATTCAAAATTTGATGGCTTTAGGTACGATCGTTTTTTCAAAATGTGAAAAAAATTCGTTCATTCATGCAGATTCTTCATTATTTAATTTCTTTCAATATAATACAGGGCAATAATATTTGATGGAAAAATTTTGGAAAAACATTCAATGCAAAATTCCATTTCAAGACTAATAGTCCTTCTGGGCTAACACTACTTTGGGCTTTAAAAAAAAAGCCTACAATTCTCTGTATAAAAATTATACAGTACAAAGTACGACATCCGGACTTCAGCGATTCCAGATATTAAATCATCAGTTTAAATCTAGAAAGATGACATGTAGAAATTAAAATATGAAATTGTGATTTATGAAATAATAAAGTATTTATGATCTAAAGGGTATCAAAATTTACCAAAAAAAAAGCTTAATATTTATTTGTTTACCTTATTAAACATTTCTTTCAATGTAAGTTGTTTCGTTTTTTGTGCTAATACTTTCTCTTTAATTCTGTAGACAGACATAATCTCTTGTTTAGTTACTCGTACATTGCTGAAGTCCTGTAACTGCTATTTCTAGAATTCTGACTAACTTGTCAATCAGAATTTTCTCATTTTCAGTAACTTCTTTGTCACTTTCTTCACTAATGGTAGCGGTATTTTCTGGATCTAAAATCATACTACAGATTTCGCCATTCATTAATTGATTGATGATTGAGAAGCATTGTCATCACAATGAAAAACTTCTTTTATATTATCTTCATATATTACCGCTTCTCCACGTTTCTTTACAAAATCCGTTAATTGGAAAATTTCACCTTTGTTTTGCGATATCCAAACACCTTTAAAATTAGCGGCTAGTATCATCAAATTTAACTATCCTTCACTATTATTCATATTATTTGGCTATGCATCATATGGGCATGATTATTTGGCTATGCATCATGAGCTTCGTGACTAATGACAAGTTGTTCCGTGAAATTTTATCTTTCTTCTATCGTGCATTGAGACAATTAAAGAATTGTATTAGTTATTTATTATTCTTATGTCTATTTTTTGCACATACTTAAGGCTTATCAGAGTTCTGAATAAATAAATTCCCACATATACTTATTGTAAGTCGGGGCTAGATATCTTATCGCCTGATACTGACTCTGTCGGTCCTAAATTCTGCCGCGCATTGCGGCCATGCGAGCCCTGGCGCTGTTTCTGGGCTTATGTGAGTAATAAATCAGTTATTCTTAATTCAAATAGCAATAAATTTAGTCTTTTGGCCTATTAATATTTTTTAAGAAATCTGTTTTTAGCATATGAAAAAAAAATTGTTAAAGTTTTTCTCCTCAAAATTTTTAACGCACTTAATTTAAATCTGTAATCGTCGCCAAGCGTAATGTCAACAGAAAAGGTTACCATACTCCTTTATTATTAATATAAAATTGTTTAGGCATTACTACATGAGTCATTACTCAAGTAGTCATGTTTTGATAAACATGCGGTGTTGAAAGGAAAGTATAATAAATAATGATTCCCCAGGTTGGCATCAGATCAATGAGTATCTATGTAGAATGTTTCGGTTTGAGATGTATGCCAACGCAGATAGATACGCAACAACAGAGCTAAATAACTGATTGTAGAAATTTATGCTAAAATGATTGTTTCTTTAATAACAACGTCAGAGTTGCCAACTCTCCCGATTTAGGCGGGAGACTCCCGATTTTCGACCGCTCTCCCGCCAACCCGATTTACAATATATTTCTCCCGACTTTTTCTTATTCTTAATATTTCTCACGATTTTTATGGAACTTGGTGTAATACTTCGTTATATGAACAAAACAAAAAAAAAAAAAAGTGATTTTGGACGTCTGAAAGCAACTGAATTTTCTCTAGATTATATCTAAAATGAAACCTTGCGAATCGGATGAGAATTTCTGCTTTGTGATCGACAGCAAACATATCCAGAAACTTCGTTCTCCAGTTGTCCAATGGGCATCGAGCTCCACTGCGTGTCATCTGGCATATATTAGCCAATGAGCACAAAGCAAGCTCAAGGCCATTGGCCGTTCTTTGGATGTTCTTTTGATATTTCGTTCATCTTGTCCTGAGTTGTGTGAGTACACGTGCCTTTAGGAAATAGTTTTAGAAATTATCGTCTTTTGATATGTCTGCAAGAAAGGTGAAATACTCGTGCACGTTTCAAAAATCGTACACAGTTGACTTTCCTTCCATTATTTCTTCAAAGAAATGTAATAAATTTGCGAGGTGTACCATCTGTCGTTGCGATTTTTCGATTTCGCTTGGTGGAAGGGCAGATGTTCTCAAACATGTGCGTACACAAAAACACAAGGACAACATGAGTTGTTCTGAAAAAACGAAAAATTAAATTTTTCTTCAGAAGCAAAAGACCAAAAAGTGATTAATGCAGAATGTCTGTTCTCTGCCTTTTTACTGGAGCACAACCTGCCACTGAATGCAACGGATCACGCTGCAGCTTTATTTAGAAAAATGTTTCCCGATAGTGGAATCGCTAAGAAATACTCAAGTGCAAGGACCAAACCAAAATTATGAAGTTTCTTTCTTAACGAGAGCAAAATCTGCCACTGTCCATAACATTTGTATGAAAACTGATTAAAGTGCCTTTTTTTTTTTTTTTTTTTTTTTTTAAACGATGAAAGTAATAAAAATGTTTTTTATGTCTAAGGTATTTTTGTTTTGCTTGCATTTAAGACTTAGTAACTTAAGACTTAGTAACTATTTAAAGTTAATTTATTATTAAAAACTATATTTTTATCATTTAAAAAGTCTTTTTAACGTTGTGAAAAATCTCCTGATTTCTTAAAAAAATCTCCTGATTTTTGAGTGTCATAGGTTGGCAAGTATGCAACGTATTTTAGTTACTGTCGAAATGGAATTAAGAATCGGGACTCTCCAGATGTTTTATTATTCGTGGAGGGGGGAATCAAATGCACATGTCAAGGCTACGAGAAAAACGGTTTTGGTGGTTTTGAGATCCGGATTTTAGATCATTCCGGTTAATGGATGTATAGATTTCGGACTTTAAGTATCATGCCATTTTATTATTAAACATTTCCAAAATATGTCAGATAACTGGGAAGTAAAATCATATATTAAGGAACTACTGTGTGAGGCAACTTCACTATCACTTATGTTTACCTTCAGATGTCTATTTTTACTTTTATATAACAGTGTCTCTCTATAATCAAATAATGTTTAATTGTCAGCAATTTTCTTTACATTTTAAATATTTTTCATGAACTTTATGTTATAACTGCAAAAGAGCATACCACACAACTTTATGAAAATATAATTTGCAATAGCAAAAATCTGAGTAATTTTTCAACTTGAAATTTACATTGAGCATGTGTTCCATCAAGGCTTATGCATTAGAAATCACACACTTCACAAAATTATTTATTTTCAAATGGATTAGTTGAAAAATATATTCTTTGAATTTACAATCAACTGTGGAAATAGCAATATAAATTCTTTAATAAATAATTTCATAGTTCACTACCTAGACTGCCATAAGTCATTCATATTAAAATCACATGGTACTTGAAGCTTCTTCAAATTCTGAGTATAGAATGTAAGTTCCTGGGTAACCAACCTGAAAAAAATAATTACTAATTGAAAAAGAGTAATAACAAAAAAATTGCAGTTCTGAATATGCAATTAGGTTTAAAAGTAGGCAAAAAAAGAGCAACTCTCTTTTTCGGGGGGGGGGGGGGGGGCTTGGCAAAGAGTTTATACAGTCAAAAGTCGTTAATCCGGACTCGTCGGGACTTCGGCGATTCCGGATTATAGATCATCAGTTTAAATCTGGTAAGATGGCATGCAGAAATAATGAAGTTAAAAATATGAAACTGTAATTTATGAAATAAAGAACAATTATGGTCTAAAGGGTATCAAAATTTACAAAAAAAAAAAGCTTAATATTTATTTGTTTACTTTATTAAACATTTCTTTCTATGTAAGTTGTTTAAGCTGCTTCATTTTATGTGATAATACTTTCTCTTTAATTCTATAAACAGACATAATTTTGTCAATCGAATTTTTTTCATTTTCAATAACCTCTGTGTCACTTTCTTCACTATCGGAAGCAAATTATAATGAGGAGGAATTTGATTTAAATCATATCAGAGTACATCGAGATGAAATACTACATTTAGTAAGGAATTATAAGCCAAATAAAATAAAAACATCTGCCCTGAAGATAAGGATAGTGCTGACAGATCAACTTCCAATTCATTGCGCGCGCCGCGCCGTGGGGTTAAAGATAAACAAAGTTTAAATAAACAAACGTTAAAGTTTAGATAAACAAAGGATATGCCTTTATCCATTTTTTGCAGCAATTCCTCTTTTTGTTTAATGGATTCCGAAACATACTTTCGCTTTGTAGATCCTTTACATATCAGTAAATATATATCAGAAATTCTATTTGACATAATCGAAAGTTCAAGCTTACTTTTATAAAATTGCTCTAACAGTCTGCAAAAAATAATAAGCTGGATCCAATTCGAAGATTAAGGAACAACGCAATCTGCAACATTAACTAAATTAGATAATTTTAGCTTAGCTTATACCGTCCGTTATACATTAAACATGCATTCGTATTTTGCACATGCACACACGCATATTCGCAGCTGTAAAGGTCTTACGCGCATGCCTAAACGCCTATGCGCATGCGTCAACGTGACGCATGTGAAGAAAGTTTGTAGCTTTGAGGTCCGGATTATAGATCATTCCGGATTTTTGGGTGTCCGAATTAACGACTTTTGACTGTATTACATATTTCTCTTCCAATTCGATATCATGAATGGTCTTTGAGGGCAAGTTGCATGCCATTTCATTTTGAACATCACGCATTTACAAAATCGTCATTTTTTATATGGTTCCTGTAGCTCAAAATGTTCATTATGCTTTACATTAAATACACAAATTGCATAGTTTCATGTGCACTTCAAATTTATATGAACAAACAAATTTACTGACATATATAACTTCTTAGTGCCTATCAATTAAGCAATTCTAATCAGATTTAGAGAAAAATTGCTCATTTTGGAAATTAATTATTTTAAATTGAGAGAATAATATTTACTATCAACTTTACAACCATTCCAAAAAATTTTAAACATAAATGTCTCTTTTGTATTTAATTAAGACATAACCAATATCTCATTAATTGGACATATGGTCACTATGTGAAGCGTTCGATCAGAAAGAGTCCGTTTAGATGGATTTGAATGGGTTTGTAGAAAAAAAGGTTCAGATGGTCACTATGTGAAGCGTTCGATCAGAAAGAGTACCTGGTTTGAAAAAAGTCATTTGAGTATGATTGATATTTTGATTTTTACGTGGTTTTGGGTGTACGAAGCGAACTCAAAAATCATAGTAAGTGAATATTTGCTTTTGGTAGTGCTTAAATGCATAACATGTTTTTCCTTTTTTATGTTATTTTATTGTTTGGTTTAAAATGTATTTTATTGAGATTATGTATTTTTTGTTTGCCTGTATTGTAGAATTTGGTGCTCCTTTGACTTTTTAAGTGAAAATATATCGATGTGTACATGGACAAAGTAAAGGGAGTGCGTAATGCAAGTTTGTGCAATTCTATGATTTTTTTTTTAAGTGATAGGTCGATGTGTACATGGATAAAGTTAAAAGAGTGCGCAATGCCATTTTTGTGCAATTCAGGAATTTTTTTAAAAATTGAAAATAGGTCAACGTGTACATGGATAAAGTCAAAGGAGTGCGCAATGCCATTTTTGTGCAATTCGGGGTTTTTTTTTTTAAGTGAAAATAAGTCGATATGTACATGGATACCGAGTTTGTGCAATTGTTTGTCTTGTTATTTTGGCTTTGTGTAGCGACGATTTTTGGCGCAAAAATTGCCGCTTCACAAGCCAAAATAATGAGTCAAAGAACTGCACAAAATCGGTATCCATGTGCCTCCGAAAATCGCCAAGTTTCGCCAAGGGGTACCCTAAACTATACTTTTATCTCAATTTTATCATATTTACAAATTAACATTTTCCTAGTTAACGACATAATCCCTTTCATACCAGTAACTAGACAATTTTTATTATTTTCCATATTCTCTGTAGGCAGGCATACTAGAATTCTACACATTAATAAATAAAGAAACTAATTTCTCACAATGAAAGAAAATAAATACAGTCAAAAGTCGTTAATTCGGACCTCAAAACTAAAAACTTTCTGTGCATGTGCCGCGTTGACACATGCGCATAGGCGTTTACGCATACGTGTAAGACCTTTTACGACTGCGCATATGAGTGTGCGCAAGTGCAGAATACGTTTTCGCATGCGCGTTTTATGTATAATGGACGTATAAGCTAAATAATTATCTATTTCAGTTAATGTTGATGATTGCGTTGTTCCTTAATTTTCGAATTGGATCCGGCTTATTATTTTTTGCAGACTGTAAAAGCAATTTTATAAAAGTAAGTTTAAACTTTCGATTATATCAAATAGAATTTCCGATATATATTTGTTAATATGCAAAGGATCTAAAGCGAAAGTATGTTTTGAAATCTGAAATCTATTTATCAATTTCACGCTGCTCGGCGGGGGGAACGCCACCGCGTGCGCGTAATGAATTGGAAGTTGATCTGTCAGCACTATCCTTATCTTCAGGGCAGATGTTTTTATTTTATTTGGCTTATAATTCCTTATCAAATGTAGTATTTCATCTCGATGTGCTCCATCTTTGATATGATTTAAAACAAGTTCCTCGTCATTCTAATTCACTTCAGATAGCGAAGAAAGTGACAGAGGTTATTAAAAACGAAAAAATTTCGATTGACAAATTAGTCAGTATTCTCGACACAGCAATTATAGGACTTGAACAGCGGAACTTTGTAACTGAACAAGAAATTATGTCTGTTTAATAGAATTAAAGAGAAAGTATTATCACATGAAACGAAGCAAAACTTAAACAACTTACATTGAAAAAAATGTTTAATAAAGTAAACAAATAAATATTAAGCTTTTTCTTTTTGCAAATTTTGATACCCTTTAGATCATAATTGTTCTTTATTTCATAAATTACGGTTTCATACTTTTAATTTTAGAATTTCTGCATGCCATCTTACGAGATTTAAACTGATGATCTATAATCCGGAATCGCCGAAGTCCCGACGAATCCGGATTAACGACTTTTGACTGTACTACAAATTTGGAACACTAAGCAATGCTTTACATACATACATATATTATCAAAGAACTCATATTATCAAGTGCAATTATGATAGCAAACACTACGTCCTAAAATAATGAGGTAAAAGTTACTTATAGGGTCAAAGTTTACAGTTTTGCTACTGTTAAGAAGATCGTCGGACTATCGATATATATCGTAAATCGGAAAGCATTATAAACATATCAAAACCAAACAATTAAAAATACAATTTAAATGAAAAATGATGTTTTAAATATAATTCACAATTAAAAAAATACAAATTAAAAATACACAAACGATATGTTAAACATTGCACATAAAATATGTTACATTACAGCTCTGCATCACACACTATCTCGTTTTCCCTTGTACACAACAATCCATATTCACTCGAAAAACATCAAAAGATTTGCACAATCTCGGTGTCCATGTACACATTGATCTATTTTCACTTTAAAAAGATCACAGAACTGCACAAACTCGGCACTGCGCACTACATTGGCTTTGCTCACGTACACATCGATCTATTTTCACTTAAAAAAAAATCAGAGAATTGCACAAACTCGGCATTGCCGTACTACATTGGCTCTGCCCATGTACACAGCAATCTATGTTCACTTAAAAAAAGTAAGAGAATTGCACAAATTCGGCACTGCGCACAACCTCGGCATTTCGCACTAAATTGGCTTTGCCTATGTACACATCGATCTATTTTCATTTAAAAAAACAAGAGAGAATTGCACAAATTCAGCATCGTGCACAACCTCGACATTGCGTACTACATTCGCTTTGCCTATGTACACAGTTATCTATTTTCACTTAAAAAGGTCAGATAATTGCACAAGCTCAGCATTGTGCACTACATTTGCTCTGCGCATGTTCACAGCAATCTATTTTCACTTAAAAAAATCAGAGAATTGCACAAACTCGGCACCATGCAAAACCTCGGCATTGCGCACTACATTGGCTTTGCCTTTTCGCTTTAAAAAATCAGAGAATTGCACACCGGCACCGTGCACAACCTCAGCAGTGCGCACTAGATTAGCTTTGCACACATCGATCTATTTTCACTTAAAAATCAGAAAATTGCACAAACTCGGCATTGCCCACTACACTATTGCGCATGCCTATGTAGTGCGCCCATGTACACAGCAATCTATTTTTACTTAAAAAAAAAATCAGAGAATTGCACAAACTCGACATTGCGCACTACATTGGCTTCATGGCACACTACATACCTATGTACTACCTATGTAGTGCGCTACTACCTATGTAGTGTGCCCCATGTACACATTCACCTATTTTCACTGAAAAAAAAAAACATGAGAGAATTGCACAAACTCGCCATTGTGTACTATGCTTTGCCCATGTATATAGCGATCTCTTTTCACTTAAAAAATCATACATTGAATAAACTCTGCGTTGCTCATATAATAAGAAATCTGCTTTCACTTAAAAGAAATCAGAGAATTGCAGAAACTCGAGCATAACCACCTCCACTGATTCGAGTTCACTGATTCGAGTTGTAAAAAAAAATTTTTCCAGAAAAATTGAGCTTACTACAGGCGAACCAAGCTCCTAGCCTAATTGATGTCTCAGCCCTACACTTCTTGCATCTCCAAATACTCCCATTCGATGACTTTTTCTGACTACATTTTTCACAACAAACGTTATCCTTCAATAATCGACAATCCATCAAAAATCCTCTAAATAATCTCTTGCTCATGTATATAGCAATCTTTTTTCACTTAAAAAATCAGACACTGAATAAACTCTGCGTTGCTCACATAATAAGAAATCTGCTTTCACTTAAAAGAAATTGAAGAAATGCAGAAACTCGAGCATAACCACCTCCATTGATTCCAGTTGTAAAAAAAAAAAATGTTTCCAGAAAATTTTAGCTAGCTACAGGTGAATCAAGATCCTAGCCTAATTGATTTCTCAGCCCTACACTTCTTGCATCTTCAAATACTACCATTCGATGACTTTTTCTGACTTACTAACCCACATGGTATCTTACATTTTTCACAACAAACGTTATCCTTCATTAATCCACAATCCATCAAAAATCCTCTAAAAAGTTCATATTCTCTTGTTAATTCATACACAAAATATCTGTTTGGAATGCCTGGCTTTCCAAAACTTTTATGCTTATTTGAAAACTCCCACCTGAAATTTTCCTTTAAAATCGCCTGATACTTAATTACAACATCACTAACAGGTTTAGAGCAAGCAATAATTAAACGCAAAAATATCACCTCCAAAGTAGCCAAAAAAATATATCCAAAATAGTATCCACTGTATCTGAGCATTAAACAATCGCCGATAATAGTGCTACGAAATGTGTATTTAGATATTAATTTTAGTAGAATTCTAATAAAAAATTTTGTATTTCCCCCTGCAATGCAGCGTGAGACAAATTTTAAGAGAAATCTATGCCAGAAAAGAATACAGGGCATGTGCATTAAACTTTGAGTAAACGGATATCTCGGTAATTTGTATTGAAATTGAATAAATGTAACTGACTACTGTATTAGCTGTAACAGTAATTCCATCCTCTTGTTTACATTGCGTTTGACAAATACTTGAGTTACCACATCATATCATTTATCACTGCTCTTGGTGATATATTTTGTTTAAAATTCCGGGTGGGGTATACTGAAGAAGAAACACTCTTTGAGGCCACATTTCAAACACGGATTTTTGTAGTTTTTTCCCCTCAAAATAACTAATTCATTAATTAATTTACGAAAAAATTAATTAAAAAAATGCATGAAAAAATATTTTCTTTTGCTTTAAGGTTTAAAAGAAATTTTAAACGAAATTCATTTTACGAACTCTTGATAACGTGACCTTCGAATTTCGACACCGGCTTCGAGCTTTGGCGACAGCTATTTCCCTCTATGTTGGAACGGAACTACTCCCTTTGCAGAGAGGTTTTCCTTCTTAATTTCCAATACATATTCTTTGATTCTAACTTTCACGGTACCGTATTAATCGATTTATATTTATACGAGAATAAGTATTTTGTTTAGTTCAACATGCACTGCGCATGCGATTCTCGAGGTTACTGCAAACCAAAGTTGCTGGAAACTTGCTTTGCCTTTTTAAAAGACAATCTAAATCTAATTGGACCTGCAAAAATTGGCTCTATGCCAGCTGCCTGAATGACGCTGTGATACACAATTCGGCAAGAAAGTGATCGCTTCCAACATCGGTGCAAAACTCGCTTTTTTTGGGGGGGGGATCGGTGTATGAAATTCCCCGACTTTTCCAGATTTTGACTAAAATATTTAAATTCCCTGAATTTTTTGGTCAATTTTCGAATTCCCTGACTTTTTCCGGTTTTTCAGGTAGCGTGGCAACCCTGATTTAAATGCTTAAAACTTACACATACTTTAAAAAATTATGATATTTGGAAAATAAGAATATTTTACCCATGTTGTGGACCACCATCATTGTTAACTTGTAGCCTAAGAAGATGATCTCGTAACTTGTTCTTGAAGGAATTATTTACTCTGAGAAATATGTTATTTAGTTCTTCAGGAGATAACACATTATGAACCAATTCATGAACTTTATTCAGTTGTTTGGAAATTGCACTGAAGGATGGTGAAGGAACAGGTGCTTTAACTTCCCACTACAGTATATAAGAAAATACAGATAATTACAGCTATATATATGTATATAAAATTTTTTATGGGTATAAAGAGACAACATAAATAATTCAATTTATTTTACTTGCAATAATATAAATACCACCCATGAATAATATGTAAACACAATAAGAATTCAAATGTACCACATAAATTCAATACCTTATTTTTAATTAACCTATGTGGTAAATCATACACTAGACACCGCTTAAGTTGGCCTTTGACTGAGGCATTAGCCTATACAGAGTTTAGAAGCCAACCCACTGGAAGAAACTAGGGTTATAACAGTGAGATGAGTTCTGTTGAAACTGTTCAAATACAGCTTGGAAAGATGCTAATGGTGACAAGACACTTTGATTTACAGATGGTTTGAGCACATGCATCACTATGAGCAATAAGGGAAAGACAAAACTGTAATAGCATTATATAAATAAAGTTGAATTGCACCTAGTACATAAGCTAATGGAGGAGTACATAATATCTCAAACCAGCTGATACACAAACTGAAAATATACATATCAAAACAGAACTATGTACAAAATTGAATAAGGATAACAGCATTGAATATAGAGTGGGGAGAGTGTGTCATTGTACTCCGACTGTTGTAGGATGCTTACATTATTGGACATGTTTGGGGCAGGCTGCATATGGCTAAGTAGGCAGGGATGCAATATGTAATGACACAGCCAATTTTATTTTGTACAGATCTGTTACTATTAGCCACCTACACTTACCAGTTTGCCGAAGCTGGCTTTTTAAGGTAGTATCTTGAAGTACGTGGGCATTCAAATACATAGCGGTCAGCTATTTCTATCCTACTGCATATACAGAGATATGTGTCACTGTGTGAGAAGTGCTGCAGTTATGCTGGGAGTGGACCATGTCCAAAGAAGTATAGTGTTAGTGAAGTGGAGTTGCTACATAACTCTATGGCCATCTTTAGAAAGAAAAGGAATGCTTTGTGACCCATCTCTCTCACTACTTTTTGAGCATGTGCTGAGTGGTCTGCTTAAGATATGATTTTGGGAGGAGAGTTGAAATCATTTCACCTTCCACATTGTTTACTGTCTGCTTTGGCAGATCGTCAATCAGTTCACTTCTGGTGATACTCTTGTGGGCTGGAACCCAACATAGAACAGAACGGTTGGAAGTAGTGATTAGCAGCATTAGGTGGCAAATGGCATATACCAATGGGCTTCTGCTCCATATTCCCAATATGGAGTGGAGGATAGACACTGAATCACTAAGAATCATGGCATTTAGCGCATTCCATCATGTAGCGGTCACAGCTTGCAGGGCAATTAGTTCCGCTTAAAAAATGGAACTGGTGACTCTGAGCCTTCGTGTTCACTTGTACTGAATGTTATGCTGAAATGGCAAAATCCACGGCTAGTACTATTTTCTGTCTTAGATTGTCCACATAGATGGCTTCCAATACCTCAGTGTACAGTGAAGGATCTATACTCACATTCTGCTTCAGGTCTCGGTGCGCAGGGTGACAATTTATACGAACATTTCAGTTTTTATAGTTAGAATGTACATGTCTGGCCCCAGATATCACATGTTCTGTTATGGCTGATAATATTTTCAACTGTAACTTCCTTTTCTAAAACCAAGTCTAAAGGCAGTAATCTCATGATAATTTGAAGCATTGCCATTGATACTGTGCTTTGCAACATTGTGAGTAGAGAATCAAATTGATTGGATAAATTTTCTCCAACACTAAAACACACACACTTCTCTGCACTTACAAACTTCAGTTTGTAAAGAATTTAATCTGTAAGCTGGAGCACTTTTTTGCTGAATATAACGAAGACATGTAAACCGGTATTCTAGCATTATTCAAAACTATTTCAACTGTGCGACATATTTCATGGTTTTGCTCTGGAGTTACATCTTAAAATTCGATAATGATATGTCTATTATGTAACAAACAAAAGATTTGTATAATCTGTATAAACTGATTAAATTTATATAAACTGAATAACTAGTAATTAATTACAATTAGTTTGTAATGATAAATTAACAGATTATGACAAAAGTTTATAAAAGGTACCTAAAAATTACTTTCATGATGTTTTTTGATTGTGTTGCAATATAAAGAATGTAAATGGAAAATTACCTTTTTCAACTGAGCTTCAAACATATCAGAAATAATTGATTCAAGCTTATGACTAATTTCACGTATATGTTCAGTATATATCTGTAAAAAATAAGAGATTAAGTAACTTAGATACAAACATATTTATTTTCTTGGATGAAGATGGCACATAAAATACAAATTCTTTTATTTTATTTATTAATTTAAGTTATAATCAATTTGGTAAAATACAGTGATACTTTTAAATGGCCACCATGAAAGAAGATCAACAAGCACAAATAACATGTGATGTGATAAAAACAAAAAGTAGAAAAATGTTACAGATTTAACAAAATAACACATTTAATTCTTGCATGCAGTTTATCATTTACATTTACTGCTTGCATAAATAATGCTTCTGGTGGTCATAAAGCATCTAACAATTTTCATTTCCTATGTACTGGGGCCACCAAAATTTTGTTGGGTTCTACTCAAAGTAACTTTTTATTGAAATTTCTAGGTCAATTTTTGAAACATTATGTTAAATTTAACATGACAGGCAGTTTTCTGATAACTGTATTAACAACCATTAAGGCATATCTATATAAGCTTCCATGGATATTAATTTGATACACAGCCAAGTAAACTATTTAACATGAACTCTATATGCTACAACTTGAACAAGGAAATCATATATTTAATTATTTTAAGCCGTGCATTTCATTATAACAATTTTTTTACATGACCTTGTAAAATTTGTTAGTACTGATTATAATTACATAATAAGAATTAAGGAATAAATTGAATGACTTTTATTGAACTGTTCAAATACAAAACTTTTTCACTGCAATCATGAAATTTCATAAATTTTATATACATGGCTCTCTTAAAGTAAAATACTATAAATTTTATGTACATGGCTTAGATATGCAGAGGATAAGCAAGTGATTAAAAATAACTTTATAAGAGAAAAGATTAAAACTTACTTTAGTAACCTGGTCAAAATTCTTATCCAGAATTTGTTGCTTCCCTGGTATTTTACTTTGAAAATGGTTTTTAACATAAGGAATGAAATATAATATCAGGTGCAAACACCGGGAAGTTAAAGCTGTTAAGAAAATTAACATTCAATATTAAAATAGTATATGTAATAAAAATAAATTTAGAAGTACTGATGTAGGAGCACTGAAATGTAGAAATATTGGTGGCACAGCATGTAGATAGGATATAACACAGATCCATATTGAAGAAGAAGAATTGTGATTGCATAAAATGCTTTAAATGTTGAATCTGTAATGACTAGGAAACTTGGCAGCTGAGTAAGATGAAATATCCATTTTTAGTTCAATTGACATTTGTGGCCACATTCACTTGGCACTCTAATCATGTTTATTTCTATTTTTGATATTGTCTTGATAAAAAGAAAGCAGACTAAAATAATGTCCATGCAGCACAGAGGTAAAAGTGAAAAGTACGCAATTATCCAATATGGAAGCTCACCACCAGCTTGGTTAGTAAAGTTTCAGTTCTTAAAATTTTGAGTTTAGGTTCCGAATTGCATCATCAGCATTACGCAAGCCATATGCCATAGACTGATCTAGAAAAGATGCCTGTCCAGTGAAGTTATTATGATTTTTAGAATAGAATGGGAATTAAGGGCTTGACCCTTAATTGGAACACACTTTTCGCTTTTACCCCTGTGCTGCTTGAATGCTATTTCATTCTGCTCTCTTCCTATCACAACAGTATCAAAAATAAAAATAGTCTGGAAATAGGCACAATTAGAGTGCCAAGTGAATTGTGGCCAAAAATGCCAATTGAAATAAAAATGAATATTTAATCTTACTCACTGCAAAGTTTCCTAGTCATTATCCTGCACATTTTCAGAGATTTGCTTTCTAAAAGTTGAATTATAATGGTTATATTCCATTAAATTAAGATTTGTGCTATAAAATAAAACTGTATTAATAGTACTTTTTAGTATACTAATAATATAATTTATTTTTTATTTTATTTATTTATTTATTTATTTATTTTTTGTATTTTGATTTAGTATTTTTTTTAAAGTCTCAAGCATAACTCTGAGATTAATCATTTTATTTAACCATCTATAGTTAAGTAAGATTATACAGTCAAAAGTCGTTAATTCGGACACCCATAATCCGGACCTCAAAGCTAAAAACTTTCTGCGCATGCACCGCGTTGACACATGCGCGTAAGACCTCTTACGACTGCGCATTTGCGTGTGCGCAAGCGCAGAATACGCTTTCGCGTGCTCATTTTATGTATAACGAACGGTATAAGCTACAATTGTCTAATTGTCTATTTCAGTTAATGTTGATGATTGCGTTGTTCCTTAATTTTCGAATTGGATCCGGCTTATTATTTTTTGCAGACTGTAAGAGCAATACTATAAAAGTAAACTTGAACTTTCGATTATGTCAAATAGAATTTCCGAATCTGGAGCTCCCAAAGGATCGTACAAAACGAAAGTATGTTTCGATGTCCATCAAACAAAAAGTGGAATTGCTGCAAAAAATAGATAAAGGCATGAAGAATGTGATAGAGAGGTTAGTGAAAACGAAAAAATTTCGATTGACAAGTTAGTCGGTATTCTCGGCACAGCAATTAACAGGACTTGAACAGCGGAACTTTGTAACTGAACATAAAATTATGTCTGTTTATAGAATTAAAGAGAAAGTATTATCACATAAAACGAAGCAACTTAAACAACTTACATTGAAAGAAATGTTTAATAAAGTAAACAAATAAATATTAAGCTTTTTTTTGTAAATTTTGATACCCTTTAGATCATAATTGTTCTTTATTTCATAAATTACGGTTTCATATTTTTAATTTTAGAATTTCTGCATGCCATCTTACGCGATTTAAACTGATGATCTATAATCCGGAAAAATCGATAATCCAGAATCGCCGAAGTCCCGACGAGTCCGGATTAACGACTTTTGACTGTATTATAATTATAATTGTAATAATAATAACTATTACACATTGGGAGGTATTTTCTGATTTTTCATTACTAGTGCATTCATGCATGATTTTACAAGTACTATAAGTTTACAGAAATCTTTAAATAAGACTTAATCAGTTATTTTAATGACAGATTTTTTTACCATATGCTACTCAAAATACACATGATGCAGACAAAAAGACCTATTACGAAAGAACTACAGGAGAGGAATGCATATAAGTCTTCAAGATGATATAAATTACACTGACATATTTATAATAACCATGTATTTCCGTGTATAAACTAAGAATTTTTTTAACCTTTTTATAAGTTAAAATATGGGGGTTGACATAAATATGAATCTGCTAATCTCACAAAAGATACAGGTACTTTTACATTCGACAGGCACAAAAAATAAATCACTAAACATTCTTTATTTATTTAGCTTATATTTCTTTAATTTATGAAAAAAGTTAATTTTAAATGAAATGGAATACTTGTTTTATGAAAATGAATCGCTTTATTTTTTACATTGTTTATAATGCTGGTTTGTTGCATCTATGTTGGATCATGTGAAAAAATACATATAATTTAACTGTAAAGGATATAATATTATGCTGATGTGGGCCTTTATACTGAAAATGAAATATGTCACTTCATAAATGAATATGGTTATTAAATGGTATACCACATTTATTTTAATATCATTAAATGGTATTATTTATAATCATTAAATGGTATACAGTCAAAAGTCGTTAATCCGGACCCGTCGGGACTTCGGCGATTCCGGATTATTGATTTTTATGGATTATAGATCATCAGTTTAAATCTCGTAAGATGGCATGCAGAAATTCTAAAATTAAAAATATGAAACCGTAATTTATGAAATAAAGACCAATTATGATCTAAAGGGTATCAAAATTAAAAAAAAAAAAAAAAGCTTAATATTTATTTGTTTACTTTATTAAACATTTCTTTCAATGTAAGTTGTTTAAGTTGCTTCATTTTATGTGATAATACTTTCTCTTTAATTCTATAAACAGACATAATTTCTTGTTCAGTTACAAAGTTCCGCTGTTCAAGTCCCGTTAATTGCTGTGCTGAGAATACCGACTAACTTGTCAATCGAAATTTTTTCATTTTCACTAACCTCTGTGTCACATTCTTCATGTCTTTATCCATTTTTTGCAGCAATTCCACTTTTTGTTTGTTAGACATCGAAACATACTTTCGTTTTGTAGATCCTTTGGAAATTCCGGCATCGGAATTCTATTTGACATAATCGAAAGTTCAAGTTTACTTTTATAAAATTGCTCTTACAGTCTGCAAAAAATAATAAGCGGGATCCAATTCGAAGATTAAGGAACAATGCAATCATTAACATTAAGTGAAATAGATAATTAGATAATTTTAGCTTACACCATCCGTTATACATTAAACGCGCAGGCGAAAACGTATTCTGCACTTGCGCACACGCATATGCGCAGTAGTCAAGGTCTTACGTGCACGCGTAAAACGCCCGTGCGCATGTGCCAACGCGGCGCATGCGCAGAAAGTTTTTAGCTTTGAGGTCCGGATTATGGGTGTCTGAATTAACGACTTTTGACTGTACCACATTTAATGTTTTAAGACCTTCAGTTATTCTTGCGCTTCATATGAGATTTGAAGCATACACATGGTCATCTCTAAATACATACTTATTTAACAATGTAGACAACATTTTCAGATGGTGCCAGATGAATAATGTTGATATTTGTATGCCGAAAGCAGATTTGAAATTAATTAGATGAGAAAGTGGATGAAACAAAATAAACACATTTGCACCCTCAAGCACCAGACCTTAATATAATCAAGCCCATATGAGAACATGAGAGATGTATGACAATGCATTTATCTCCATATGCATCATTTAAGATAAGTAAATTTTAAAAAAGAAAAGCAGAAAAAAAGATTTTATTTATTGTGCAGGACTTCTATGTACCTGCTTCACACTGACATATTGCTGCTCAGATTTTTAGAGCAGGTTGCCATATTCACAAATGCACTGATGCAGATGCCTAATACTTTTTCACTGTTTGCGTATCTCCTGAATGTTATAAAATAACTGATTACAACAAGGAATTGCAAGCACTTAAGAAACATCAAATTATTTTCACTCTAACATTTACTTTCTGATACTTACACCATAAAACACCAAATATTAACAATAAACCATAGTTTAAAATTTATCTACTTATGTACGTGTGTATGGGCATCTACGCACAAACACATATATAAACCATTTTATATGATTTATTATGAAGTTACATAATTTTGAATGCTTAATGTTTATGACATACCTAAATGCTTTGTAGTTATAGTTTTTAGGCCTACTACTTGTAAGGCTCCAGCCCCTAACACCAGCTGACATGTTCTTGAATTAAATGCCTAAAACAAAAATAAATAAGTAAAACATAAGTCATTTGAGCAAAATGCTTTCAATAAACATTTTTACTCTTATGCAAAACACTATATCACCAAAGATGTAGAGCTTAATTATGTAAACTGGAATTATGACATAAATAAAAATAATTATTTAGTCTGCAAAAGGTATAAGGATTAATTCAGCTCCTTTACCACTTCAATTATTAGCATTTTTAATTTCTCGCCCCAGCTTTTTATTAAATAAGGAATCACAGTAGATGAAAATAATACATAATGACCATTTTAATAATATTCTACAGAACTAATTTACATTTTCCATTTACATTTAATTTTTAGTTACTTAATTCTAAAGGTGAGAGCAATAAAGTGACTAAAATCTTATTATTATACTAAAACCATCAATCGTCTTAGGGTTTTTAATCGACAGCTTCATTTATAAAAGCATGGATATTATTGGAAAATGTTTTGCTAGGTGAACAGAAAACTTTTAAACACACAGCAAAATTAGCTGTAACTGAATCTGGTACCATTTTTTACAGTAGAAATGAACATTATCTCTCTATGAAACATAAATATTCATAGAACCATAAATAAAATTTATGCATTCTATAATGCAATTAATTTATTTTTAAGTGGCTGTAGTATATTGATTTTATGTAACCATTCTAGGTAAATGAAAGAGTACAGTAGCCATAAATAGATTTTGAATTCAGGTTAATATAAAAGCATTTTCATACCTTTAACAACTCAACAAGACGACTAGCAAGATCCTGAGCAAGCATTGGTAATTCTTCTGCACACTGGCAATATTCAATTACCATTTTTAAAAGCATCAATGCTGTGCTATAAAAAGAATTTTTGTAAGACATATAGTACAATTATTTCTAGATCAGCACAAAAACCAGAATGAAATAAAGATTAGTAATGCAATTCTTTTTATCTGTAATAACACTTATTTCTAAGTAATTTATGAAAGCTGAAAGATATAATTTAAAATAAAAAATACAGTGAATATTCTCTAAGATACTCTCAAGTTGACTGAAATCTTCAGTACTAGTGATTGTCATACAGAAAATGGAGCCGTAGCTAAGGTTTTCAGTGGCAGGGAAAACAGAAGATTTTGTGCCCCCTTCTGTGTACCAAGAATGGAAAATATTTCATTCTAAACTTTTGTAGCATCAATTTGGCACCCCTGGATGCTGCGTCCCAGGACAGATGTCCCTCTTTGCCCCACCTTAGACACCATTGACAGAAAATGATTACCAGTGGTGAGAATTATCAAAGTCGATGGTTATTTCTGGCTGTGTTAGGCTAGTTAGCGTAATGGATTTATCTCATTTAAGACTCTTACGAGTTATGTTTGTATGTATACGTTACTCTTGGAATATGTTAAAAAATGCTAAAGCTGAAAGATGATATATCAATTTATTAACATAGTCAAGCCTTATTATAATTGATGAATATTTTGGTCCCCTCCAGTTTCCTATACACTTTAAGTTATTTTATACTGTTACAGCAAATCTCTCAAACTATGTAAATTAGATATAATGAACTGTTTGGGTATCTTATATTTTTTGGACTTTTCATAGTTTCCCTAAAACTTCACAAATTTTAATGAAAAAAACACTACCTTAAAAATCCTCCACATTCCATCCATAAAGGAAAACTATATTATTTCATCCCAACTTTTCTCTGTATTCTAAACAATTATTATGCGAGTCAGGTGTGATACCTAAACCTAACTCTAGAAAAAGGAGGATACAATAAGCATGTCTTAGATCCCTATATGGTGTACCACTGAATTAAAAAACATGAATGAGCTCTCAGATTCCATTCAGATTCTTCAATTGAGCTACCAGACAGAATTCTATTCAAGGCTAATACTCTGATGGAAATTTTGAAAGATTCACCACTCAGGGAAAGAAAAATAGTGAATTTTATGTGTTTATGGTTTAACAGTTGATTCTCCTTTTAGAAAATGAAAAGTTTTCTTTATTATCCATTTTAAAGTGTTAATGCTTCTCAAGTTCTATCTTCCAAATAGGGGTTTTGCATTCTTTTGCAAGATATAAACTATTCTTTATAAAGCTTACTGAATCTCTGAGTTCAACCTTACATATCTTAGGAGAAATAACTGTGCTTTCACTGGACGTTAAATATGACATGCAGGTGATGAAATTATCTTCTTCTTTTATATTTCCCAGAAGAGCAAAAAATCTCTTTGACCAAACTCTCTGCATTCTGTATAGAAATTTTCCATAACTGCACATAATAAGAATTACAATTAAATCATAATGAAATTTTAAATTAAATTAAATACTGAAATTGTTTGGTAGACATACGAGGGCCATCCAGGAAGTAGATTACGTTTCCGTCTGTGTCCGCTAGGGGCGGGGCTAGCGCGGCCATCTTGGGGTCAGAGCGTTGCGCAGCTCAGTCTGCATCTAGCCGTGCTAGTGAGAGGTTCGTGCTGTGCTCCGTTCAGATACTGTGACGGTTTGAAATGTCTGCGTTAATTGAAAATCCCGCGAGCTGCGAGGTGCGCTCAGTAATAAGGTTTCTGACTGCAAAAAACTGTAAACCGATAGAAATCTATCGGCAGCTTCGTGAAGTGTATGGGGACAACATTATCACTGAAGGTGGAGTGCGTCAGTGGGTCATAAGATTTCAAAATGGCCGAACCAATGTTCACGACGAAGATCGAAGTGGGAGACCCAGCATAGTGACCGCCGAACTTCTCGAAAAAGTCGATGCTAAAGTCCGTGAAAATCGAAATTTCACGATAACGGAACTTTCTTTGAGTTTTCCACAAATTTCGCGAAGTTTGTTGCACGAAATCATCAGCGAAAAGCTTGGTTACCACAAGTTTTGTGCAAGATGGAAGGCAAGAAGAGGTAACGAAGTGGTTGAAGGCGCAGGCGGCCGAATTTTTCGACGAAGGAATTTCCAAGCTCGTACATCGCTACGATAAATGCCTTAATTTGTATCGTGACTATGTAGAAAAGTAGTATTTGAGTGTGGCTTTCATCTGTATATAATAAAATTTGTTTCCTATACTTTGTTTATTTTTTTATTCCAAAACGTAATCTACTTTCTGGATAGCCCTCGTATAAATGAGGTTCTTTTTTTTTAAAAAAAATTTATTCATCATTCAATTTTACATGTTTTTGTGAGATCTTTTTTACTGGATCGGTATAGTGAACCAAACCTTTTACAAATTAATTAAAAAGATAAATAAAGCCTCGCCCCCTTTCCTCCAAAACCATGAAAATTTCATTATATAGTTAACTTTTTAAAATAAGTGGTACAAATATTATACCATATTTACTCGTATACCCCCCTTTTTCTACTAATTTTAAAGCTTGAAAACTGGGAAGGGGAAATTAGTAATGTATTGCTATTCTTGAACAGACAGCTTAATTAATAAAATTGGATATCAAAACACATGTAAAGACAGATCAATATTATTTTATTATGTATTTTAAAGCACTTATCAAATTCAAAAATATACTTATACAAATACTTTGTGTATACATTTTATATTGTTACCATAAATCAAAAGTTTCTACTAAATCATATGCTCAAAAATCTAGGAGGGAATTCACATGAGGGGGGAGAAATATGCAAGTAAATATGGTATTTTAAAACATGAAAACAGATGCTATGTACAAAGCATTAGTAATTTTAAAATATCCACTACTTATCAATATATTCATCCAAAAAGTTTGTTTACTCGATCTTCTGTTCTGATGAATTTTTTCCTAAAAGAATTTAAATGCAATAAAAGTAAATCAATTATCTCTTTCTTTATTTTATGATGTAATGTTTTAATTTACTTAAGGAGTTTAGAGCTTGCAAAAATTATTAAAACCTTACATCATAAATTTTGTTCCAATAAGATTAAAAAATACTCATTATTAAATTTGCATTTTTGTTTTCTTTAGTTTGCAGAGAATCTTCTATTAATTTTTAGGCATATTCCCAAATTTAATACCCTTTGTTTTTCAAAACGTTAAGTTTATCAATACATCTTAATCAAAGGTTAAGGCCTCACTGAAACTTTCTCTGCATTGACGGAACCAGGTTTGTATATCTCCTTCTCTTCATTTTCTATAATAAGTAGCCCTTCCTTTTTTTTTTCAGTGATTTTGGTATACCCAAACTTCATCAAGGGTCACAATATATTTCCATTTATCTTCTGCTAAATAGCTTTCATCCAGGGTTCCACAAATTCTGTATTGTTCTCCATAAAACCATATGCCTCAGCAAAAGTTGATGAACATTATGATTTTTAGCATTTTAAGTTGTAAATCTTGGTTCTTTATTATTTTATTTATTGTTGCTACTGATATGTTTAAATTTCTACAGATATACTTGAAACTGATTTCTGCATCAGCAGACTTTCTCTTGTTACAACGATTTAACTTTAGAAACATTCGTAATTTTTTCTACATACTTTTCCCCCTTTCCAGTTAATATTAGTTTATTTTGTACTTAGAAATTTTAATACTATGCATTTCACATTTTTGAATTTTGTAACAGAAATATTTCTCTTTGGGGAAATGCAAAAATATAGCTTTCAAATCACAGTTTGTTTACGTGAGACATTCTGAAAAAAGAATAAATTTAAAAGTATCAGATGGTATTTTTCATTTCAAATAATAAGCTGTTGCCAGATATTTTTATTCCAGAACATTTGCATTTTCCTCAAATTTTTCATCAAAATCATTGTAAAAATGTGTAAACAACCTCTGTATATATTTTTTAAAACTACCATTCATTTCTTTTGAAAGAGGTAACAATATTAATCATGCTTTCTGGGTGACTTATCAATCATTTTTTTTTTATTATTTTCGAGAGATGATCCCTTTTTTTCTTTTCAGATTGAATACAGCAAACTAAACATTCGGTCTCCTGAAGTTCACCGAACTGCGGTTCGGCTGTATGTAAAACTCAGGAGGTAATCAATCATTTAATAGTTTACTGTTTCAAAACTACCCATTCATGTCTATATGATAAACTACACCATGATAAGGAAGCATAAAATTAACTATTAAACATAATTAACTTCTGTTTTCCATAAAATTAGTTTTATTGCTACAGTGAGAATTGCAATCCAATTTCTTGATTTTCTTAGCGCAGGGCTTCTTAAGCTTTTTTTTAGTCATGACCCCTTTTTATCGCCAAGATTTTTTTGCAACCCCAGGACTCCATAATATTTATGAAAATTTTGTCGGACCCCATAACCACGTGCAAATCCGACACACGCATGAGTGAAACAGTCAATTTTTTCACTTGTACTGTAATATACTTTGCAGTTTTAGCTCATTAATTTAGAATTTCAAGGCATAAGACAATGTGAAAATATTAAATAAATAACAGATGAAATGGCAGCGTCACATGCAAAGCAAGTAAAATGAACGTTTATATTATAAACAGAATGTGTCAAAATGTTTTTGTTTTTTCTTTGTCTGTATTATCTTGCCTTTATCTATTTTCAGAAACATTGTGTAAAAGTATTTGGTAATTGCAAAATTATTATAATAAGTTAAAGAAGTACCCAAACTGCTAAAATTTTTGGTGACCCCCCCTGCTGCAGGTCCCGCGATCCTAAATGGGGTCACGACCCACAGTTTAAGAAACTCTGATATAGTGCATAAAATATTTTAGGTTAACAAGGAATCAAACATTTTGATGGTCACCTAACACATGCTTGATTGTTTCAGTTGGGTCAGGAAGTCATGACAAGTGACAACACACTACATAACAGCATAGTCATAATCAAAGTTTAACCATGTCCTCAAAAATACTGGCCATTTTCAGATGTAGTCACTATACAAGGGTTCACTAGAGTTTTATTTATGAACACATGATTATTTTCAAACAAATGACAATCTATATAATTTTCTGTTTACTTTAATTACATTTTACTAATGAACTCAAATTTTATTTTAAATATATTAAGCTTAAATCTACAATGAAATCCACAATATGAAATACTGATACAATTTGCATGATGCAAATTAAAAAGAAAAAAAAAATATTCTCTTGAAATGAAATTAGAATGAACAATTCTTTATACTGAAAGTGAAAATATTTAAAAGCAAGAACATTTTATGACTGCATTTTTAAGAGACTATCTTGTAATTTTTAAAACAGAATACCTTTTCTTTGTTTTGAAATGAATACATTTTCTTTTTTAAAAATAAAAATGATGGATTAATTTTTTTATAACTATAAACAATGATTTTAATTTCTTTTTGTAAAGTAATTTGACATCATTCATTATTCATCATTAACAACATTCTAAATGTAGCTGATGATATTCAGTTTAAAAGTGATGTTACCTTTCAGCACAGCATGCACAATAATTATACTCTTGTAATCATGTAAGATAATCTCATATATTATGTGTTTAACAAAAGATTAGGTAGTGGTAATTTAGTCATCTAAAATAGATAGCTCTAATCTTGATAAAAATAATATCGATTTTAATTTAATTACTCCTTTTTAGAATTGCTATGTTCAAATTTTGGCTCAAAACCCTTTATTACAAAATGCAAGATTTAGAGCCTTTTATAAAGTAAATTTTAAAATATCCCCTTCCATGTGTTAAGCGTATTCACACCATAAATTTTAGATAAAAAAGAATCTATTTAATACTAAATATTAGTTCTGCAGTTTTTAAAAACTCATATAATAAGACTCTTACTATATCTATGATGGGGACAATAATAATATTATATACAAATGTAAGACTTTTTACCCACAAACTGCAAAATTTTCTCCGTTAACAATTAAATATGGTTGAGGATCTCTATATATTTTGTCTTCTTTACTTTTTATTGATGTAATACAACCTGAAAAAGAGACAATACACAGATTATTTAGAAACAGATATATCTAGAATGCAAGATTTCAACACACACTTTGATGAAATACTTCATCAATATTTTAATGAAAAATCAATCAAATCAATATTTTAATGAATATTAATAATAACACTGTTGCCACTTCTTCTCTGTTGAAAAGTGCAATTCAAAAATAAAGTTCAAAGATTAAAGTTTCCCAAAGTGAAAGTTTTTGATAGATAACACACTTGTCTCTTACATTATCAGATTCCCCCTCCCCCCCCAAAAAAGATTGCTGCACATTAATAATTAATTGTTCAAAAGCATTTCAGAATTTAATTTCAATTCTTGCAAAAAGATGTGTACACAAGTACCACAGCTTCCAGCAAGTTTATTTCAATACACTGGCAATTAAGCTTCGTTCATACATTTCAAATTCTGTATTCACATTTTCAGTAATAAATTTCACAAAATTTTATCACTGGACATGCCAAGTTTTAAATATAAACACAATAAAAGGTATATAAACAGAGATAAATACAAAGAATGTTTATAAATCTTCAATGCCAGTGTGATGGTTGCCATTTATGTTAAAATAATATTAAGTTACCTACTTACCTACTTTTGAGCCTAAATTTAGTGTTCTATAGTACATTACGCATTCTTTTCAAGTTATAGAGCAAATTTAACTGTAACTTTCAGAATTTTTTTAATTGAATTTTAAATTATCAATATATAACATATAATTAAAATCATTGTCAAATTCTTTTCTTGTATGCACATGCATAAAAATCATCCTAATGTAAATACATCTTTTATTTAAAATATGTTTAAATTACCTCAAGATACATTCTTTCATCTATTCTTATTTTTCAGTACACTAAAAATATAAGCTGAAAATTTTCTAAAATCTCAATTATCTGTCTTCAACAACATATTAAAGAATCTGATGTGGCCAGCACATGACTTCATACTAATTACATATTTTAAATAGCAACTATCATTTCTGGTGGATTGTTTATAAATAAAATCTAATTTGTTGTTCCAATAAATAAAAATATCTGTAATATGAAATTTTGGATTATGTTTTATTAGGTACAGCCATGTGTAAAACCTAGTTTTTCTAAATTTATATCAATATAATCAAATGTTTTTCATCATATTTTTAAATTAAAAATTGCATTTTATTGGACAGCTGAATAATATGTAATTTAACAGGTTTCAAATCAAATGAAAGGAAATTAAGTATTTACAACACAGTTTTTTTTTTTTTTTTTTTTTTTTTTTTTTTTACTGACAATACTCAGAGTCATCTAGTTAGATCAGTTGGAATAGCACCAAATATGGAAGGGGACTAACAATGATATGGAAAAAGGACTCTGTGGAAAAAATATTAGTTTCAAAAGTTGCTGATAAGGGAAATTGCAGAGCTGTTCTATCCTATTCAGCTAAGAATTAGAGAAATTAATAATAAAGAAAAAATTTCAGAGGACCATTGCTGTAATGCAGCAAATGAGCTTCCACAGAGTTAGAGATATGCTATTTCAATGCACCATAGCACTGTATTCAATAAAACCTCTTCCTCAGTGATAACACAGACCTCTTACAATGTAACTACCCTTCTTGTGGATCACACATTTCATACTTTATACAATATTTTCGATGGTCAAATGTAACATGACACCAGGAATACTCAGCACACCCTGTGCTATGTTGTCCTTTACTGATCCTTGTCAAGGTCAGGAACTCACAAAGATAGACATTTAACTTATTAAATGACCCCATAGGGTAAGTTACATGGGGTTAAATCTGAGAAGCGAAGTGGCAATGAAGGTGAAAAAGTGAAAAGGTTACTTATGACCTTTTCACCTATGCGATAGCACCATAGCTGTTGTACCAACAATTCAATGTGCAATGGTTCTCCGTCTTGTGTAAAAGTTACCAAATACAGGAATTGCATCTGCTGAAGTTGTGGAATCACAAAACTAGCCAGCACATCAATGGTAACAGTACAGGTGTGTGGTCCTGCTACAGTAATGTTTTCAACAAAGAATAGTCCGCTGATGAAATCTACTGTGAAGTCACAGCAAACAATGACTTTCGTTGTATGCAGTGAAATTTCCTGAATTGCCCGAAACTATTCAGATGCCCAAGTTTGAGAAAGTGTGCATGTTAACAGTCCCATTTAGGTGAAAATGGGCCTCACCTCCTCAAAGAATTCTCCATGGTCAAGTATCGTCGATCTCCATTCTAGCAAGAAATGTCAAAGCAAATGTCACCCATTTACCATAACCACTGTGTATTAATTCCTGCACACAGCTTATAAGGCATAGGTAGAAATGAAGAAATTTCTGAAAGATTCACCATAGTGTTGGAAGATTTAAATACAACTGTTGCACTATTCCATGGCCATTGCTATTATCGACAATGGTCCTATGGTTGCCATCAGCCACTGCAGTCACAACATCCATTAACTGTCTGTTGACACCAGTTTATGCCGTTTACCAAACCAAGCTGCAAGGGATTTTGTTCTTTCAAACTTCTGATTCCTGCCTTTCAATGCATTAACTGACAGAAGATCTTTACATAGGTTGTTATGACTTTTAAACTCAGAAAGAGCAGTGAATGCATTTTTTTTGATGAAGATAAAACAACTTCACAAGAAACGCGCACTGAGGTATATTAAGACGCGTACTGAACCCAGCTAACAGATGGAATGCCTTTGATGTTTTACCCTCATTTTTAAGACTGAATTACTGATACTGCTGTTTATGTCATTGAGCATTTATATTTTAAAATTTTATCTGCATTTCATGCCCATTTTCTGCTGTCTAGACTAGAAGAGTGCTACACTTTTTTTCTATTGGGAACTTTTGGAACTAATTTTTTTTTTTCATGGAATATTTTTTCCCATGCCATCATCAGTCTTTCTGCCAAATTTGGTGATATTTCAGCTGACAAAACAAGCTACAGATGAATCTGAGTAGTACCAGAAAAAAAAAAAAAAAAAAAAAAAAAAAAAGAGTCCCACTTTATTTAAAGTAAATACTTTGAAACAAATACAATTTAGTTTTCTTCTATGTTATTTCTATAGTATCAACAAATCTAAATTCATTTTGATTTGCATGTAACGGGTGGCCATAATTAAACTGACAGTGCTCACAGTGTTCTGTAGCGCGATCTATTTGTGAGAATGACGCGACATTTTGTAGGAAGATTAAACAAGTCGGGGGGACGAAGGATTCCGCGAAAAAGAAAATTTCAAAAGTCACCGATAGGGGAATATTTGGCGCTGTGTAATAGAAAATAGAGTGTTAACAAATGCAAATCAATACGGAAATTACCTTTTATTTTGCATTCAAATGAGGTTCAATGTGGCTGCCGTTGTTGTGGACCATATATTGCATTCTGTGCATAGTATGCACAAAAGCAGAAAGTAACATGTCTGCAGGAATCTCCTGTACAGTCCGTGATATGTTATCCTTCAACGTAGCCAGGTCCTGGACCACTCCTTGATAGACCTTGGACTTAAGGTAACCCCATAGCCAGAAGTCGCATGAGGTAAGATCAGGCGACCGAGGTGGTCGTGCAGTTGGAAAGTAGTGGCTAATGACTCTTTCTGTTGTAGCATCTGTTGCACCCATACAGCAACGTGTGGAGGGGCTCCATCTTGCATGAAAATTATTTCTCCTGGGCATTGTCTTTGCTGAAGTGCCGGAATGACAAAGCTGTTCAACATGTGGCGATATTTCCCTCCGGTAACAGAACAGGTTTCCGGTCCTGTCGGGGTAATGTTCTCATAGAAGAATGGACCTACCATAAATTCCGCTGTGAACCCACACCAAACAGTTACCTTTGGTGAACGTAAGGGAATTGCTGCGATTGCATGTGGTGATTTGTCATCCCAAGTTCGGCAGTTCTGGGTATTCACAGTTCCATTCAGATAAAAGTGGGCCTCGTCTCCCCACAAGATCATCCACCTCCATTCTGGCAAGAAAGATGAGAGCAAAAGTCAATCGCTTATCATGGTCGAGGTACAGTAACTCCTGTACATGGCTGATCTTGTACGGATAGAAGTTGATAATCTTTTCTAAGATTATCCATACCGTACTGTAAGGCATATCCATAATAAAAGGTAATTTTATTCCGTATTAATTTACAGTTGTTAACATTCTATTTTCTATTACACAGCGCCAAATATTCCCCTAGCGTTGACTTTTAAAACTAATTTTTTTTTCGCGGAATCCTTCGCCCCCCGTCTTGTTTAATCTTCCTACAAAATGTGGCGTCATTCTCGCAAATAGATCGCGCTACAGAACACTGTGAGCACTGTCAGTTTAATTATGGCCACCCGGTATATCCATGCAATACTTAAGTATTAGTAACAAATGCTTGTTCATCTGCAACAATATGTTATGATTTATACATACAACTAAATGCTATGTTGGTTGTTGCAAAACTGTTATGGGCTTCAAGTAAAGAAACATATCTGGATACCTATTAAAACTGTTTTTTAACCCAAATATACACTCACGTTTGTGAAAATTGCAACACCATGAAGGACTTATGCGAGTGAGCTGAAATTTTCAGGAAATGCAAAGTAGCGCATGATATGCAAATGATTAGAATTGCAAATCCGTAGCGCATGCGTATACTGAGCAGCGCCCTCTGAACGGCTGATGGATCCGAATAAATAGACGGCTGTAGCGAGGCGTGTATGGTTATCGGTGGTTATCTGCTAGTGGTAAACGTTAACTCAATCTGTACTTATGCCTCGTCGACGAAAGAGAGCGAGATTTGAACAACTTACAGAGTTTGAACGAGGGAGAATCATCGGCCTTCGTGAAGCTGGATTGTCGTATCGTGCAGTAGCCTCTCGTGTGCAGCATAACAGCAGCACAGTGATGCGCGTTTGGAAGCAGTGGATGGACGAGTGTCGGACAACTCGGAAATCCGGCAGTGGACCCCGAAATGTGACGTCAGCTCGCGATGATAGACACCTGGTCCGCATGGCGCGGACGGACCGTACAGCCCTCCTCTAGACAATTGGCAGCACTGTGGTCAATAGCTACAGGTGTTTCATTGTGTGCTTCATCAATTCGTAGACGTCTGCTGCAGTGTGGACTGCGCGCACGGACTCCTTTATACAGGATCCCCCTAACGCACGACCATCGCCGCCTGCGGCTACAATGGGCCAATCAGCATAGAGACAGGCGTGCTGATTGGCAGCATGTCGTGTTTTCTGACGAATCCCACTTTAATTTGTGGTACCATGATGGCCGCATTCGTGTCAGACGCTATGCCGGTGAACGCCACCTTCTGGAGTGCATTATCGAACGCCACAGTGGACGAACACCCGGAGTTATGGTCTGGGGCGCCATAGCATATCATAGACGATCTCAATTGCTACGAATTGTGGGCAATCTGAACAGCAACCGGTATATCCGTGAAGTTCTACAGCCCGAAGCTGTTCCCTTCCTTCAAAACTTGCCAGGCGCTGTATTTCAACAGGACAATGCCCGCCCTCATACTGCTCGGATTGTTAAATCCTTCTTTGCAGCGCAGCAGGTACAGCTTCTTCCTTGGCCTGCGTGTTCCCCGGATATGTTGCCAATTGAACATGTGTGGGATGTCATTGGTTGGCGTCTTGCTCGTGATCCTCATCCTGTTGCGTCTGCAGACGAACTTTGGGTACGCGTACAAACGATATGGAATGCTCTTCCTCAGTCAGACATTCAAACTTTGTTTGACTCCATGCCATGTCGTGTAGCAGCACTTATTGCGGCGCGTGGTGGCCACACAAAATACTGATTCTGATCTCTTGTTCTTGTTTGTTTGCTTTGAACATTTAATCATTTATTTGTACCACTACCACTCAACTGTGTATTAAATTGCATTCAATTATGACGATTCCTTCTTGGTGTTGCAATTTTCACAAACGTGAGTGTACTTCTTTGCGTGAATGCAAAAAGGAGAAATTTTTTGGAAGTTTGATGTAAGAGCTATCATGGACGAAAACATCATCTTACACAAACAAGCAGACAGGTATCATTGCAAAAATAGTAAAAAC
This sequence comes from Stegodyphus dumicola, assembly GCF_044657685.1. Lineage (NCBI taxonomy): Eukaryota > Metazoa > Arthropoda > Arachnida > Araneae > Eresidae > Stegodyphus > Stegodyphus dumicola. The sequence goes on from NC_140777.1 coordinate 144,358,115, forward strand.
CTGTTGTGGGAGACTTGATCCATGCTTTTTCACTGAAAACTCACAAAGAGAATTTTGGTCTGAAAATATTACTTCTCTTACTTATGTATATAGACTGGCAGATAGTAAAAATATATATGTAACATCAAAAGCCATGATTACACATTTCTCGTAAACAGCTTCAAGAATTCTCTGCTGTCTAGCATGTACTACATTATAAAAGACTACTTTCAGAAGGGTTAACATACAAAATATTGCCCCTCTCCCCCCAAAAGAATTGTAATTTGACATAATTAAATGCATTTATTACAAAAGATAGCAAAAACAGAAAAGAAAGGTCAGGAGCTGGAAACAGAAGAGAAAAATGAATTATGTTTCTGATAATCAGTAATTCAGGAGTAATGGAAAAAAAAGCCTTGAAATGATCCAAAAACAATTTTCTTTCCCTGAGACTGTGTTACAAAACTTATTATTATTATTACCATTATTCTACAAGTATAAGTATTCCAAAGATATACTTATGCACAAACAAGACAGCCACAAATATGAACAGCTGATTACTCAGGATAAAATCTGGATGTACATATAAAACATACAATAAACACCCATCCCTTCATTCATGCAAATCTTCCTCTGGTAAATATCAGCTCTCAGGATAACAATGCTTTTCAGAACTCTATGAAGTATAATGCTTAAACAGCATGTATAACCTTGAGTTGGAAATATTATTACCTTACTATTTATTTTTATAATTTATGAGATTTTTTAGAGCATTAAAGCAAATAACACAGCAAAAGATTTCAAAAAACAAGGCAACGTATTCACATTGAAAATAACTGCAAGACTAGATAATAGCAGTTATCCGTTCAAAGGGTTAATTAAATTTAAAAAAAAATTGCTAATATAAAGTTGAAATATAATAATGAATGAAATTAGGAATTCAACTATAATGCTAATATATAGTTGAATTCCTAATTTTATTAAAATATTCCATCCCATTCATATTAATTTTAATGCTTGAAAAGCAGGAGGGAAAATTTATGCACAGCACTGCATACTCTTCAGAAATAGTATGCAGTGCATAAATTGCAGTACACACTATTCAGAAATAGTATGCACTGAAGAGATGGTTTAACCCATTAACGGTTTGGCCCGGATTTTCTCGTTCTTTTATGCAGGTCTCTTAACGGTTCGTTACGGATTATTGTTAGTTTAAATGTACCCTCGAAAACGGACAGTCCCGTGTTTTTGTATTATCGAAAAAACGCGCTAAAAAGGACTAGCCCGTATTTTTGTATGTCTTCCAACCCCCAATGCCTAAGGCGACAAGGGTCCATGCAATTCTGACGACAATGGGTAATGGCTGTCATTAGCGTGGGGAGAAATCTTCTTGATGTTTTGGGATAAAGGCCTTACACTGACTCTAAAGAAACAAATTTATTACCAGTTACAAAGTGGATGCATATATAAAGGGATTTAAGAATTTCCGTTTTAGAGCGGTTATTCAATAAAAAATAGAATTTTTTACAAAATGAACGTTTACCTTATAAGAGCATTAATGAATTAAAACGAGAAAAATAAAAGTAATAAATGCAAACATAAAAATCTGAAAATGCAAATCTTTCAGATTTTACATTAAGCACAAAGGGCGTTTTTTTAACGGTTTGTGGGTTACCTTTATTTTTAAATATCATGTTCTTCGCACTTAAACCATAAAACTTCAGTTAAACAGCAATACCGCAAAATAAATTTTAAATAAGCATATCTTTAGAATTTCCGATACACAGTCTCGCCCGTTGAAGATAATTTTTTTGTATTTTTATTTTCATACAGTGTTGCCTTTGCTCGCTCTAAAATCGTTGAGTTTCTTAATTAAAAATTCATTGAAGTTTTACGAAATATGAAACATATAATAAAACAAATTCCAAATCTCGGCTTCGAGATGCCCATATTCGGGTGGAAATTTACGTTATTCAAAATTGGATGGGTCTAGGTACCGTTGTTTTATCACAATGCGAGAAACATACATATATTTATACAGATTATTCATTATTTAATTTTAAGGCAGATAGCCTCGAGTGCTTTGCCGTAATGTAATAAACCAAAACCATTATTTAATTTCTTTAAATATGATACAGGGCTGTAATATGTGGTAGCAACAGTTTGAAAAGTGAACTGACATAGTTTTCAACGGAAAATGAAAAAAGGAAGTTAACAGACCTTCTCGGCTAACGCCCTTTGTTTTAAAAATAATGTATCATGTAATTTAATGGGAATACGAGATTAAATAATTCTCTTTAAGAAATTTATCTACAAATTTATATCACGAATAACAAAAACGTGAGGCTGTCTTGATAAATTTATAAATATTATGCATCTGACAATGCGATTCAATTATTTGATTTCGTAATTTAAGGACCTATGATTCTTCTTATAAAACTGTACAGGAATTTAGCAAAGAAGCTATTAAGTAATCTCTTATTACCATTAATCTATGTGATAAATTATTATTATTATTATTACTATTGGTTCAGTCTTTTACTTCCAAGTATCCTTTTACCTCAAATAATCGAAAAGATATATAAATTTAAAACAAAATTCGCCCCAAAATCAGAAATTAGGTTACGAATTTCATGCAAATTTTATTTCAAAAGCTATTTTACGCTCTGTAAAATGATGCAAACTTAAAAATTTTGAGATTTTTAGTTTATTCTTAAATGGAAATATGCGCAAAAAATTTCTTCGACATTAAATTTTAAAAACTCTAAATCGAATTATTATCATCCGTAAACGGTGTGTGTACAAAATTTGAATTCAATAGCTTATCGATAAGTAGTTCAAAAATCGACGACGAGCTTTTGATTAAACACCGTGAATGAACTGAATACAATTTTTGGAACAGCTCTATTTTTAAGCACTTTGGAAAGATCGGTAAGTTGTTGATATAGCATAACCGTTATTTTTATAACATTCTTGGCATTATGAAACGTGTAAGTGACATTCATAAGCGATTCCCGACAGTTCTGTTCATTTGTCAAAGTGGCTGCTTTTGAAAATATTGTGAAGCTCACTCGATGTGCTCCACTATCTATGATACTCATTAAAGATATTTAATTATGTTTTATTTCTATACAGAAATACTGGTAAAATTAAGAGGTCAAATATTTAATTATTTGAGTTATATAACTACTTATACTGTCTCAAGAAATTTTGAGTCATTTTGTAAAAATAATCTTTTCTTTAAAATTCCTTTTTCCCCCCTACCCCCTATGCTTCATAACTTTATTACTATTCTGATGAATGGAAGGTTTGTAGAGACATTACATTTTTTTTTAACAGCAAGAGACATGAAAAATGAGCAATGCCTTACCCGGGACGCGAACCACGGACTTCTCGAATGCGCGCCGAGCGTACTGAGACCACGAAGGCATGCTAAAAGGGAGGGAGAAAATACCGTATATACTCCCCCTTTTAAAAGGCGACTGGGGATTAGGGGACCGAAACGCCAAATCCTTGCGGCGGAGAATCATCCTCCACCACCTTTTTTGGTTTGGGTGCCACTATAGAAACATTAGGTTATTTCGAAGCAGGACATGTGAAATAGGAGCAATGCCTTCGCCGGAACTCGAACCACCAACCTCTCGAATACACGCCGTGCGTGCTGACCATTACACCACGAAGGTATGCTAAGAAGGCGGGAGAAAATAACTTATAGGTTATGAAAACCAAAAGTTGAGTAGGTAGTCTAACTAATAAATGCTCTACAAATACAACTTTTAATATTTTAGCAGAATTTTTTGGAAACGTATTTATATAGATTGTTGTAGAAATCGACACAGTTTGATGCCAGTTTAGAGGATGGGTTGTTTATGAGCGTATTAAAAATGCTTTTCCCACTCAAACTCTTAACTACTTTAAAATAATAATTCATAATCGCACTGAATCTGATGTTTACAATTATTTCCCCTGAGATTTCTTTAAAAAGAAAGAATTACAATTGTGTTTAATGCAGAAAATTTAATGGAATTGGCATCTGCGCAAGAGGACGGAAACTATCAGGGAGGACTTTCTAAGGAAAACTAGATTTCCTTCACATTGAACGTAGAAAACCTTCACCGAACAAGCGTGTTCAGCAGGATTTGAACTTATGTAGGATTACCAGTACTCAGCAGTTTTAGCGTTTGGCCACTGGGGCCCGCAGACCGATTAAAAATCTTGTTTAGAAACCTTTTATCATGATTTAGTGTGACAGGTGCCGTAGTTTGAGGGTTAGGATTACTTGAATACAGCAAAACACACGAGGACTATCTGCTTTTAAGGAAAGAGATGCCTTCGTAGAGGACTTTTTAACGAGAAAAGTCTCATATTCATGTTATACATAGGAAAAAACATGGGAAAATACCATTCAGCCATCGTATTTGTTCGTCAGGGTGTAAATCTAAGTCGAACTACCAGTATTTACCGGCCACTAATATGGCCGTATTTTAATAGGGGAAATAACTGTTGGATTGTAAGGCATCTAAATTAAGAAATAAAAAAAAAATTCACTTCTGAGGTAATTTTAAACCCAAATTAAGTTTTTTATCATAATTATGAAAGAGTTCAACTCATTTCTTAATTTTCAGATCGTTAAAATTAGTGTGGCTGTAATGAATGATTATTTAGACCTGTTACAGGAAACAAATACATCAAAAGTTTCCTTTAAAATATCAGGAATTATTGAAAAATCTTCTGTAATTTATAAACGAGAAAACGTATTTAACCAGATTTTACATGTGGGAAAAAATAATGAATTTTGATCTCCCCTAGTAGAGACATTTGTAATTATATTTCTAGTTCCAAATTAAAAGTGAAAAATCTAGGTGCCTGAAGCCAGAGAACACTATCGATTCTTCTTGGCTTCTATTTTCAGCGACGAAATAGATCAACTGCATGGAATTTTTATGATTTTTCTCAACATTTAAACTAAATGCTTGTAAGTGTTTCTTAGAAAGCTCGTCGGAAGTAGAATATCTCTATCTTGGTAGATAGATATCGTGTGCTTTAGTAAATTTAGCAAATCTAAACACAGAGCCGACAGTACTATGTTTGAGGCCTTTCTTTAACATAGTCGAATAGTGTATCGAATAGTCGAACAGTGAAATCACTCTACATCGCCCTCTTGTACTTACTTTTATACTTTTATCTCAATATTATATATTGCATCCACAAAAATTTCTCTAAATTAATGTTATTTGGATTCGAAAACCATTTTATGCTTAAATACATCTTTCCAGATGTTTGTCTTTTACTCACTGAGAGTCAATGCTTCTTGAAGATGTCAATTCATGAATGAAAAATTATTTCTTGCTTTTCCGGTTTCCCCTAACCTTTCCCACAAAAGCCGAACATTTGGGCAAAAACAGCCCTCCTATGATGTTAATTCCTTAGTAAAAGAGAAAGCACTGAACGGGGTAAAGTAGTAGAAATCTTGACTTTCCTTTTCACTCAAAATTCAAGCATTCCCAAAATCTACTATAAAAGATATACTCCCTAAGGTATAAAATTTTTGTGTAATGAAATTATAAAATGAAATATATATATATATATATATATATATATATATATATATATGCATTCTAATATATACATATGCTAAATATGAATGCATATATATATCATTGATTATATATATATATATCATTGATGACATATATATATCAGTTAAACCATTAGACATACTTACACACATACATATACAGATATAGAATCACATAGTATCAGTAGGTGAAAGAAGAAAATAAATCCTACTGGTGAAAGATTGCTGAAGAAATTCAAAGCATAATGAAAGTTTCTTTTATCTTGGAATCAAAGAACTTTTTTATCGCTTTAGTTTTTGGGAGACTATTAGATTAAAATGTAATAAATAAATAAGTATATGGAAGAAAAATAAATCTTTAAAGGAAGAAAAAGGAAAAATAGAACCAAACAAACAAATCATTTTCAGCATTAAAACCAATTTTAAATGCGACAGTATATTTTTCTGCCGACACGAAAACTTAAAAAAATAGACAGAAATCTGCATTGTTTCACCTATCAATATACGACAAATGGAAAAATGATACAAGAAAAAGTAAATCTGAAAAATTTGCGAAAGCGGAATAATTTCGAATGCTGCACAAACAGAAAGATACCATGCAGAGACATTGGATTTTTTTCGAAGCAAGAAATGCGAAAATTCAGCAGTGCCCTCATTGTGCTTCTAATAAGGAGGTCTTCCAAATTCTAGCTGGAAGGACTTCCATTTATAACAAGATAGTGAGAATGACATAATTCCTTTATTATTTGTTTCATTTAAAGGGCGAGAGAGAAGAAGCACGAGGCACTGTCGGAATAATTCATGTGTTAACGAATTATCGTCTGACATGTTTTTGTTGGAGTGCCATTGAAGAGACATAGCGTTTTTACGAGGAAAAAAAAAAAAAAAAAAAAAAAAAAAAAAAAAACACGAAACATCCGTTATCCTATAGTCCGATCTACTATCACTTACACCCCGAGTTCAAATTCTAGCTGGAAGAAGCTCCATTGAGCAATTTCCAGCTCAAAGAAGAATGAGATAATTTCTCATAATCAATACGGATATATAACTGATGATTCTAAAATTTTATTATCATTAAGACTGGAAAAAATACACGATTTAATTCATTTTCATACATTTTAAAAGAAGTTAAATTTTTCAGAGAGTTACTATAAAATATTTATTAGAATGTCAAATTTAAGCATTTCAATTATTTATATAATAAAGGATAAATTTTATATTTATATAATAAAGAAAAATCGTTGATAATATCATTCTGATTTTAGTGGAGATATTTTAAGAAGTAAATAAGTGAAAGCTAAAGGAAGAAAAACTATTTCAAGTTATATGTTTATCTTAAAAGTAACGAGAGAAAAACTATGTTAAAAGAAAAGGCGCGCATATCGAAATTGTTTCCTGTACTGCTGAGAAATTGTTATATGGCATACATACTATAATGTTCATGAATAATTGATTGCTACTACATTAATACAGGCATAGCATATTTCTAGGGACTGATTTGCTGCAATTTCCAATTTGATTTTTACATACTTTTATATTTAGGACACTAATTACATCACACTGAAGATTACTCAATGCAATAATTCCATCGCAGTTTTATAGAAAATTATAAAATTTTCAGTTTCAATAAACAATTATATAATATTTCGATGACTCAGCAGGTAACATAATTTATTATCTTTCAAGTTTTTTTTCGAAAACACCTCGGCAGATATAGAATCAGCCGCAGACTGTACTAACTTTAACAAGCGCAGTATCTGAGTGTTCACATTTCTGTTTATAACTGCAATAAGAACAAGTATAAGTTTGAAAATTTTACCGATGGCTATGTGGATAAAAGAGATGATCATAAGTATTTTGACCTGGTTTTGGTTTCTGGTCAATACGTTGGCTGTAAGGAAGATTTCGTGATTTTTTCCATGTGAACTAGTTTTCTTTATAAATTCCTCCAAGTCTTTTGTTAAGTACATACAAAGTTGCTACATTAAACATTAGTAAGTGTTTACATAGGTAAACATTTTAAAAGCGACTAGCGTAAAGAAAGATTATTTAAATTATGTTTTGAAAATGCAAATTCAGAACACTGAAAACCAAACAGTAAACATTATAAGACTAATTTAATAATCTTTGGTTTGGTTTACTTGAAATCTTTACTTAAAAAAACGTTGAAATTTACAATGTTTACAACAAACTATTATTCTGCCATATTCAGCGATTGCATTAATCAAAATTTTAAATTATTTAACGTAAAATGTAATTATCCGAAAATTATATAAAATGAGAATTTTTTCCCACTATATCTGTAGCTTACAATGGCTAGAAAAAAAGATAGCTCTAGATAATGAGTATTTCTACAATGAAAAAACTCTATTGACTAGAAATAGTCTTTGGAGACCTTAGTATCAGTTAGCCTGCGGAGGTCAGGTTCCCTTCCAAGTCGTTTTCTTTTGCCAGGAGGCAGGGGTAGAAAGGATTCTTCTCGATTATAATTACTTTTAGCAAAGACATTTACAATTATCTATTCAATCCTTGCTAATCAGACGAATTTGGGAAGAAAGGGAAAGTTGTAGATAAATTTTGCTTCTTCCAGTGCCAGTTACAAATCGTACAGTTTTTCAATAACATTTGAACTATATCATTAACGTTGCATATTACTAAAATGTACTTGTTCTTTAAAGTCCTTCATCTGTTCTAAAAATAATACCACAGAAGTTTCAGAAATGAAGTACAATTTAAAGCTACTTAACATTTGTATGCATATAAAAAAGTAAAACTGTTTAAAATGCATATAGTTTAACGCTTCCTGTTTTATTTGGAATAATATTTAAAAAATAAAACTCGTGTTGGTTACGACCCAAGCAATACTTAACGGGATAAAGAGCCGTACTTTGATAATGCATACAGTTTTCATCGTTTTAATAAAATCCATTATGATACTAATGCTGGTAATTATAAGCTGCATTTACGGATACAGAAGTATGATTAATACACTAATATCACAGAATATATGCTTTTTATGCTCTGACAAGTTTTGTCAAGATACCAATTTTTAGTTCATATACAAGTCGTAAATTCCCTAGCCAGATTCCTTTTTTATATAAATAGATGCATAGAGGACAAAATGGAACAGTTAATTATATTTTTTATTCTTTTACAAAATTTAATTCTTTTAGATATAATTTTTAACGGTAAATGATATTCTGCTAAGTTATAATACAAAAATTATTACTAATAATAATTTATATCCTAATATTTATATCCTAATTTAATAATATTTATATCCTCATTTATATCACTCAAAACAGAATTGGAAAACTTATTCAAATCATATTTAATCAAAACATTTTACGAAGTTTTGGGAAAAAGGAATTTTGGGGTTTGTTTGATTTTTAACTTTGAATTCAGTCATAAAAACATTTTTACCGTGTTTCATCATTCATATAACATTAGCAAAATAATTTACTAAATAATTCTTAGATGTTATAGTATTCTTGTTTATCTTTTGTTATATGACTAAAAATAAATAAAAAAGCGGCTGGTATTCAATATTTATTTTTATTTAATTACAAATACTTGGCTATTGGTACTTAAGACATAGTCTTTCCATATTATCACTTTTCTATTCGGCCTTGAAATTATGTTAACGACCTAATAGAATTCGGAAAATCCTATGATTGCATAAAACTGCGGGAGGTGCTAATAATGACAAATTTTAAATGAAAATAGAAATTTATTTAAATTCTATTTGTGCATGTCTGCTTTATGCATTTAATCTATCAAATGCAGAAAAGTGAGAAAAATCCATCCAACACAGAGAAATAATTCTTCTAGTCTGTGCTAAGATTGTATCAAATTCATTTAAACTTCCGTTTAAATTCGAAATGCGATCTCTCAAATCAACGAAGGAGTACATTTTTGGCTTTAAATTCCACATTAGTAGCAACTGTATAATAGCTAAACGTACCCAAAATATTTGTAGAAAACCGCCAAAATTCTAGAAATTGCTATAAAATCCCGAAAAATATTAGGCAGATTATTGATTGCCATTTCCATGCTGAAAAGATCAAGCGTTTACGAGGATGAGCTCGACTGTTAACGAACAACTTGTGGAAAAAATTCAACGCTAAAATATAAATACGTATGCCAAATTTTCCAAAAATTCCTGATAAATATTGTACTCTCATCGTAAATATATATGGACTTATAATGTGATGAAAACAGTCGGTAAAAGAATGAATTAAAATTTAATTTCCAAAAATAAATTGGCCTACTAAAACTAAATAAAATAGATTAGTAAATAGTAAAAAATTGTGTAACAAAATAAATAATGATCTTTCTTAAAATACTGTCCAATAAAACATGTCGAATAATTGAAAATTTACAAGTTTGGAAGCTAAAATTCTAAAAAGATTTCGGAAAATTCGGCCGTCACATGTTAAAAGAAACAAGTCTACAGGCTACTAGTACAAAGAAAGAGGAGGGAGACGAAACGAAACGCAAGCCATTCAATACCGGGGAGGCAATTTTATGGCTTATCCATCACACTAAGGGGAAGCAAACATACTGCCTTAGGCTGGGCCATCTTAGAGAGATTTCAGAAAACGAAAGCGATTTTTTTGGAGGGGTTTGTTGTCTGACAACGCGGCCGTTTTCAAAGCATTTCGTTCCGAGAGGCGTGCTCGTTGATGGGTTAAGTGATATATATAGCACATTAAAAATGTACATAAAGAACACACTAATATTACTGTTAGAAATTATGTATTTAGTCAAGATATTTTTAGTAGAATTATAACTAAAACTGTTGTATTCCCCCACGCAATGTAACACAAGACAAATATTATGCTATGCTGAAAAAGTAAAAATACATGAGCACGTGCATTTAACATTCAATAAATGTTCTCAGTAAATAAATCTCAGTAATTTGTATCGAAAATGAATACATGTAATTGACTACTGTGTAACTGAAATTACATCCTCTTACCGCTTACCAGAAATCTTGAGAAGCAGAAATTACTAGAAATTTTTCACGACCAATAAAAAGCCAGGGAGAGAACATCTCAGCTCAGTTGTTTAGTTAGCTGCTGTTGTTATTGTTGCCAGTGCAGCGAGAGATCAGATTAGCTTTCTCTTTGCATTGCATTCTATTTTAATGTTTTTATTACTTATTATATTCTGTGATATTGTGAACACTTGTATGAATACCTCTGAGGGAAATTCCAGCATTCTATTATATTTCTTTTGATAAGAATAAATGTTATTAATCTATTATTGGACTTGCGGATTCAATCTGTTGCAAACCCAAACACACGCAACATTATTATACTTTCTTGTCATAGGCGTTATCAATTCGATAATATTATTTTTACTTACACACACACACACACCAAAAAAAAAAAAAAAAAAAAAAAAAACCCTCCCTATTTGTACATTGTTACCATAAACCAGAAGATTCTAAATGATATGCTGGGGGGGGGGAAGAGGAAAATTGTGCAAAGGGAAGAAATATGCAATTAAATACAGTATTCAAATTTTTTTCCCTCTTTGTGATGAAGCTAATAGATAACTCCATTAATAACAAAAGTTTTCAGTAAACATTTTAATGTAAAAGATATGAGATATATATATTTACCAGTTGATATAATATTATTCACCAACTCCTGAAATTCCATTGGAACATCAGCCTGTTTCCACTGTTCATTCTCTAAAATAAGGCTGGGAGAAAAAAAGTTTTTTTTTTTTTTCCTTATCAGAATTTAATTTTAAACTTATTAAAAATTAAATTTCAAACACCATTTCATAAACAACTTAACAGTAATAATATTTTATGCATAAAAATAAACATATGCTGAGGTAAATGTACCCAATTCTGATTTTGCATCATAGATATCTCTCCCCCCCCCAAAGAAAAAAACTCCACTGCAAAAGAAAAGCATGTTATAAAATTGTAATGTACAGAAAAATACAAAAGACTGATTCTCAATATGAAAACCCTGTGGGGTGAATATATATATATATATATAAATAAAATTAAAATTAAAAAAAATAAAAAATTGTTTTCATACAAATCTTAATTCAGTTTCTAATCATGTGAATACATATTTTAATAAATTATAAAAAATTATGTACAAATCGAAAATAAATTACTATTTACAAAGAAAATAAGATGTCACTTATTTAAGAATACAAAAGCTGTTAAAAACTGTTACTCATCCTAAACTCAAAATTTCGAGAAATGAAACCTTTCTCTTAATAAACAACCTAAACCAAAACCTTTTTTTGGTGGGTTTCCATGCTGGTTAATTGCAGACTTTAGCTCTTTCACAGCCAAGATGCTATTCATTCATTGATGTGTTGCTTAATCTCTGCTACCTATTATCAATGGTTCTAAAAATATAATCTGATTAAAATTGTGGGATATATAGCACATCCACAATGATGATGTGCAACGAAATAGAATGTGTCCTAATAATTAGTTATCAAGGAATAAAATTATGTATGGAATTTAAGGCTACGTCTGTCTTAGTGTCATCTTTCTAACTACCCAATAATGCCTCTCCCAGTTATAATGCAGAGAACCATCGCCAATCCATTATTTTGACATATTACGGAATATTCTTCTAAAATGCAATAAAAACTCTTAATTAGAAGCTGATTATCTGTTTATTTACAAAAATAATAATTATTTTACCCAAGTTTTGTTTTCCTCTCTTCATGAAACCTTGTAACAAAACGGGTTGCCTGAAATTAAAAAGAAAAAAAATAATATTATTAATGGATGATTGTATTATGCAAAGGAGGCAAAAAAAAACATATTAATGCTTGACCACCAATAACAATATATAATTCCAGTTAACCGTATAAAATATGAAAAAACAGAAAAGTTCTTGCACAAGAGTTGCCACTCAAACAGGAGAATTAAATTCCCTGACTTTTCCAGGTGTGTTTTAAGAAAATTCCAGTCTATCTGCGTAATGCAGGTTAGCTTAATGAAAGAAAAAGCTTCTATTTAATTATATTTCAAAATAAATTCAGGTATTTTATATTCATTTAGCAGCCTATATTAGCATTATATAAGAAAAAAATATGTGCATAAAATTTCGTGATGGTATGTCATCATACTGCTAGAATTAGTTTCAGGAGTACGCAAGAGAAAATTGCCTGAAATTTGAAAGTATTATTAACTAATAATAAATTAATTTAGAAGGAAGAAGCCACATTAAATTATATAATACTGATAAATAGAAATTATCATTGAAAATTTAAATAACTTTAGTCCTTTTTCAAGCTAACTTAATTTGGCACATTAGCACTTCTATTCAGAAGATCTGATTTATTTTTCCTAACGAAAGTATCATTTATCTTAAATATCGATTTAAATGATCAGAAAATTAATTATGTCAATAATAAATATATACTGACTAAATATTACTACATATTAAAGAAGACTAGAAAATGAAACAGTAAAATAAAAATTAAATTAATAATTATAAAAGCATCTCTGAAGAAGTGGAGACTTTGATATATCAAGAAGAGTATGTATGATGTCAATTACCACATGCATACAAATATTATATAAAATCCCTGATACAAATATAGAATGCACAGAAAATTACACTCTGAGAATCAGTGAAGCTTTTGGACATGAATTCTAGTGTGACAATTTTTTTGGAAATTTGGAAGTATTCAGGAAATGACTTTTCTACTTATACACTGGCTTCCAAAAGTTAAAACATTCAATCGTAAAAACTGACAAAAATAGAAAAGTAAAGCTTTGATTAACACCAAATTCTGTATGAAGATAACACATGTATTTATACACAAAAGAAAACAAGCATTACATACGAAGATGAAAACAATATTTATTTTTTGCTAATTATGTGATGATGTCACATTTGGGTCATTAGCAAATTGAATTTTAAAGCTACTAACAAATGAATTAAACAAATAATGAATTATATTAATAAGGTATGTGATCACCCCAGACCTTCCCAAAAATTTTACAAATTGCCCATCCTTTTAATGATCAATTATTGAAGATGTTAGCAATAGCCATTACACCATTAGGGCAGTTTCCAACTGTCTGAGACAGGATTGAGGAAGCAAAGATGCACAGCAACATGCGTGAGGGCATTCTAAAGATTTTCAATGGGATTAAGATTGGCTGAAAAACGCGGCTGCTCCATATGAGAAATCTTCTCATTTTCCAGGTACTCATTAACAATGTTCGTGCAGTGGGAATGAGCATTATCTATCATTCATTACGAGAAAATCACAACCAACTGCTACAATGTTAAGTCTCACAATAGAGGTTAGGACTTCATCTCAATAATGCACCATCTTTAAAAATTAGATGTGATAAGCTAGTCAAATTCTAATTCATACCATGATGCTGTCATCTCTGAATGTGTAATGTTCATTTGATGTTCTAAATCTGATTCTGTATGCCTCATTCTCTCCAGATCTTTCCATGATTTATCATTTGATTCCATGGCCGTTCTAAGACATGCCCATGAACAGGACTTGCACTAATCTGGGACAGTCTAATTGAGATATTGACAATAACAATTTAATCTTTCCTCTCTGGATTGGGTGATTAGTAGAACACAAATACTTGTTACTCGGGCATACAGTCCCTTCAAGTGAAGCCTCTGTTGCACAGTACTGACAGATACCGTCTTCCCAGGTAATGGTGTTACCACAAATGTAACATTTATGAAAGTCATTTGTCAATATAAGATCAGAAGAGGTAGTAACCCTTGGCCAACTGAACACAAGTCTTTGAATAACTGTTTGAAATTGTTCCCACATTTGAGAAATTACTAAATGATCGACAACAAAGAAAAAAGTGACATCTTTGATTGACTATGCTGCTTCAATGCTTCCAACAGCATGTCAATGCTCACTATCTGGCATTCTTCTCCTTTCAGCCACAGAAACAAGGATATCATCAAAATTTATAATATGAAAAGTAAAACGTTTTGTACAAGTATGAAAGTAAACGTGTTGTACGAGTATAAAACCCTCCAGAATGTTGGCATCTTTAATCACAACCTTATTAGGATATGTTTGGACAGTCAATCATGACTGGCAGTAACATATATTTGCATATTGCCATCTATATCTGCAGCGATTCTCCAGCCACTCAAAAATTCAACTGGGCTTTTAAAAACTGCTAATTTGCATTACATACTTTAACTTTTGGAAAATAGTGAATATTTTGAATTATTTAGGAATAACTCATATATATCTAGATAATATAATCAATATTTCTTTAGTAAATAAATTATTATAAATAAATATATATATATAAGATAAATTTTAGTATGCCTGCTAAGTTACCAAAAACTGTGGCTCCATGAAAACTTCAACATAAGCAAATTTAGTTGCTATGAAATGTGTGAAAAAAGAGAAATATACAACATTTGAATATTTACAAGTAAAATTAATAAAAATAGTAAGCTGTATGCTAAACGAATTAAGTAGATTTAAAACACAGTAAAATACTAATCAATTGATTGAGGTAAAAATAAAAAATAAAAATATAAAAATTAAGAAGTGGTAAATGGTTAATTAGCCCAATTCAAAGTTTATTTTGGCTCGTCGGGAATTTTTTTTAAACGAATTTCGAACTAAGCTAACTCCATCACACGTTTCGCCGAAACAGACAATTGAAAGTGTGCGTGACAAATTTTTCAACGAATTAAATAAACTGTGTCAAAAACTTTAGTCTCAATTCTCTCTTCCAATTTCCCGACGTGTCCGCTTATTTTAACACATTAAGGTGTAAAAAAGATAAAAAATAAATAATGGAAAGGCAATTCCGATGTACAGAAAAAATAAATAGCGATATGCTATTAGTCAAAATATACAAGATCTTATGGGTGGACCTGCGAGCTTAAAGAATTAATACTTTGTAAAAGTACCGTAAATAATATTTAAATCAAAGCGGAAAAGATAATAAAAAAGACGAACTGAAGCATGGGTCTTGCCAAGATCTAGAAAAAATCTTTTAGAGAAAAAAATTATTAAAAACAGATCTGGATCAGAGCCGTCTTCCTTGGTAACGAGGAAATTCGAAAAGGGGGGGGCAAACCCCCGAGCGTTTCCATTGCCCTCCAACTGGCCGGATGACATAGAAAGGGGGACAAACAACGTCACTGGGTAATAGCCAACATAAAGTGACTGACCGCTGGCAGCAAATCTGACTCATTGCAAAAGGGGGTGAAATGTGTTGAAAAATGTGGAAAAAGTTCATAATGGCATCTTGTCATAGTAGTTTGAAGAAAAATAGATTGGGTAAAAGAGAAAATGGCTAATTCAATAAAATATTACCTAAAATGGCCTCTAGAGTAAGCAGTCGAATATCAGATTGCCACAGAGTATCCCCCCAGTGACACAGTCACGAAACAAAAGGGGGTTGGCTGTAAATTTCCAATTTAAGATATGCACATTCGAATAACAGTTATACTTTAAAATTGTAAGTACAAAAAAAAAAAAATACAAATATATGAATAGTAATAATACATTTACAATTATGATTGGAATATATACCATACAATGCATAACTTAGTTAAACAAAAATAATGAAAATTGGTAAGCATTTTATGTAACTCTCAATACGTATGCAAAAAAAAAAAAAAAAAAAAAAAAAAAAAAAAAAATTACTCAAGTATCTATACACTGTAACATTTGCAGCAAACCACAAGAGAAAACTTTAATCATATTACAATAATTAGTTTTTAAGAAAATGAACACGACATCCACTTCGGGTAACTACTTGTTTTGGAACAATTTTTGAGTCTTCGCAGACTTCTTGTGGAAACTGAGGAATTACAGGTGAATTTATACATTCTGACAACATATATGCTGGTTTCAAATGATCGATTGTAACTGTAATCTTTTTGTTATTTACCTCCATAATAAAATTTTTATCCATTCGTTTTAACCATGGTATAAGGACCAGTGTAAGGTGGAGTTAGAGGTGGTTTAACAGAATCGATATGCAGAAATACATGAGAACAGGTTTGAAGTGCTGGATGTACATAAATTGGTGATTGAATATGCCTAGAGGTTGGAATAGGTCTAACTAAATGCATGACTGATCGAAGTTGTGACACATAAGATTCAGTAGGCAATACAATTTTGTAGCATTCAGCATATCTGATGGTAATCTAAGAGTAGTACTGTAGACAAGTTCAGCGCAAGTAGCATTTATATCTTTCTAAATGGCAGATCTAATACCCAACAGAACAATAGGCAGGATTTCAGTCCATTTTGGATTGTTATGAGCCATTATTGAAATTTACGTTGCCTATGAAATATCTCAATCAGTTCACTGGACTGAGGATGATAAGCAGTAGTTCTAATGCGATGTATACCCAAAATTTTCATTAAATCCTTAAATAAGTGAGATTCAAAATTTCGTCCTTGAACAGTTGTTATTGATATTGGGCGGAGAAATCTTGCTATCCAGTTATGCACTAACACTTTACAAGTCGTCTGCGCTGACATGTCGACAGTAGGTATGACTTCTGGCCCTCTGGTAAACCTGTCAATACTTGTCATGCAATAACGGTTACCTTCAGACGGTGGAAGAGGACCTATGAAATCAATATCGATATGTGCAAATCTTGCATCAGGCAAGGAGAAGGTACCCAACGGTGATTTCGTATGCCTATGAATTTTAGAACGTTGGCACTGTAGACATGCTTGAACTGCACTTTTAATAAATTTCTTCATATTAGGCCGAAAATAGCGCTTAGTAATTAGCTTTGTTGAAGTTGAAATACTGGCATGAGAAAGACAATGAATCTTCTGAAATATTTTAAAGCAAAAAGATTCAGGTATGAACGGTCTAGGTATACCTGTGTCCTATTACAGTAAAGAGTAACATCTTCTAAAGGAAAGTAATGTTTGTCAAGTTTAAAAGCTGGTGAAGATTGAGATACGTAATTTTGAATTTCATAGTCCTGAATTTGTGCTTCAGATAACTTTTTATAATCAATATATTGATTATCAGATACAGCATCTATTTCTACCCTTGGTAAGGCATCAGCAACGATATTGTCATGACCTTTGATGTATCGTATGTCAGTGGAAAATTGGCCAATAAAATCAAGATAATGAAGTTGTCGTGGAGAACACTTTTTGAACTTCTGCTCAAAAGCATATATTAAGGGCTTTTGGTCAGTGTAGATTGTAAAGACCCTGCCTTCAAGCACGTGCCGAAACTTCCTAATAGACAAATAAATTGCCAATAGTTCTTGATCATAAGTTGACCATTTCCTTTGACTTTTGCTGAGTTTAACAGATAGAAATGCAATGGGTTCCCAAACTGAATTATGCAGTTGCATTAATGAGCTACCAACTGCAACCTCCGATGCATCAGTAGAAAGTTTCAAAGTCGCACCAGGAATTGGGTGTTTGAGAAGGGTTGCCTCAGCAATTGCCTTTTTTGCATTTTTGAATGCTTTCTCGGGTTCGTCGTCCCATTCGACAGGATATTCTTTTGTTTTGTTTGGTTGTGAAGGTTTCCTTTTATTAATGCGGGCTTCCAGTAACCTATTCAAGGGAGCTAAAACATGTGAAGCTCTTGGGACAAAATGTCTGTAAAAATTAAATATGCCAAGAAATTTCCTTAACTGAGTTAATGTGCTTGGTTTAGGAAATTTTTGAATAGCTTCTACCCTGTTCAGATACATGAAAACCCAAAAATTCCAAAGAAGTTAAACCAAAACTGCATTTAGATACATTAAGTCTTAATCCATAATTACTTAATCTTTCAAAAAGAGCTTTTAAGTGTATCAAATGCTCATTTTCGTCTTTTGACGCTATGAATATATCGTCGACAAAAGCAAATACTCCTGGCAGCTCACAAGTTACTTCATCAATAAAGGGTTGAAAGGTTGCAGCTGCATTACATAACCCAAATTGCATTCTTGTGCTCTCAAAAAGTCCAAAAGGAGTGGCAATAGACGTTTTATGGATATCAGAGGGATTAATTGGAATTTGGTGACATGCTTTAACTAAATCTAATCAAGAAAATACCTTTGTTCCATGTAACCTCGCTGCAAAATCACAAATATTGGGAATAGGATACTTATCCTTCACTGTCTCAGCGTTTAACCTCCAAAAATCTCCCACAGGTCTCAATTCGTTTGTGCCCTTTTTTGACACCATGTGAAGAGGAGAGGAGTAATTACTTTTAGAGGGTCGCATGTGACCTAAATTGATCATTTTCTGAATTCCATGCTTAGCAATTTTTAATCTATCTGGAGCTAATCCCCTTGGCTTACATGAAAAAGGAGGACCACTGGTTTCAATGGAATGCATAGTATTATGCTTAACAGTCTCACTGAGATCAAGAAGCTTTGACAGTAAAGGATAGTTAGACAGTAATTTATCATAAATACAATTTGTAATAATTGTTTTAACAGAATATAAATGTGTGTTAATTACACTGCAGTTAATTTTTAAATGTGTTTTTAAATCAGCAAGTTTTTTGTTCCGTAAATCAGGTAATAAATCAAAATAATGCTAAAAATCAGATCCAATAATATTTGTTGATACTTTACACACATAAAAAGTAAAATTAAAATTACGACGAAGTCCAAGGTCAATACTTAACGCTTTTTGTCCATAAACTGGAATGGGGGTACCATTTGCTGCAGAAAATGTCATAATAGGTGTTTGACGCGCTTCCTGTTTGGTTGCTGAAAGAAGACTGACGTCTGAGCCAGTGTCGCACAAACATATTCTATTTGATTTCCTGTCTCTAATGAAAAGGCAACGAGACTCAGAGGGTAAAGCGCATTTCGCCACTACACTTTCCCTGGTACGTTTCCCTGGAATGTACATGGTGGAACACATTTTTTAGCTTTGTCACTAAATTTATGATGATACCAACAATAGGAACAGTTTGAAGCAGCTTTAGCTGAAGGGCTTCGCTTCCTGTTATAGCGATTTTTGGAAACACTGCATGATCGTCGTAGAGAAAAAACATCACTATGCAATTTGCACACTTCCTCCAGCAGGGAATCCAATTTAGAATTCTCAGAGACATTGAGAGATACACGAGAAGAAACTTTGCTTACCTGAGCGGGTGTAACTTCCAATATTCCATCCGCAATACTGGCAGCTTTCGATGAATCGAGCGGCTCAACTGACGCTAGAATAATGCTAAAATAATGCTAAAAATCAGATCCAATAATATTTGTTGATACTTTACACACGTAAAAAGTAAAATTAAAATTACGACGAAGTCCAAGGTCAATACTTAACGCTTTTTGTCCATAAACTGGAATGGGGGTACCATTTGCTGCAGAAAATGTCATAATAGGTGTTTGACGCGCTTCCTGTCTGGTTGCTGAAAGAAGACTGACGTCTGAGCCAGTGTCGCACAAACATATTCTATTCGATTTCCTGTCTCTAATGAAAAGGCAACGAGACTCAGAGGGTAAAGCGCATTTCGCTACTACACACACTGGACATTTGGCGGCATCTGGTGCATGAATAATTCCAGTAACAAAGAGTCAGGCACATTGTATTTTTCAGCCCGCCTAGTCATTACACGAAGAAGTTCTAATGGCTTCCTATCTCCAAGTTGCTCG
The DNA here is from genome assembly GCF_044657685.1 of Stegodyphus dumicola. NCBI lineage: Eukaryota > Metazoa > Arthropoda > Arachnida > Araneae > Eresidae > Stegodyphus > Stegodyphus dumicola. The sequence goes on from NC_140777.1 coordinate 144,378,281, forward strand.
CCGGTAAGTAATTTCCGTATTTCACTCGTACTGCTTTCTCCACAGCGTTCCGTAATAGCAGCTTTGAGGCCTTCGTAAGAAGCATCTGTACATTCCCAGAGAACGATACCTCTAACTAACGCAGCAATTTCCGGCAAATGAGCGACGCAGTAGTTAAATTTTGTCTGCGAATCCATAATAGGCTTGGGTACGACTAAAGCAAAAGTTGCTTCACACATAGCAAACCACAATGCCGGGTCAATCGGATTGTAAATTGGAATCTTGACGGCTGCTGTTTCCTCCATGTCAGTGGCTGAAGGGAAAAACACAAAAGTTCTGGAACCAAACTCTTAAACGAACAACCAGTATAAGCTTCATGCGAGTAGCCGGATCGCCATTTTATGGTCGTTGACGCCGGGTCACCATTTTATAGTCGCGTGATGGTTACGTGCTTGGTGTATATCCTTGAATTGACTCCTTTTCCTTAAACATAACCTTTATTCACACACACCATAACTTTTAAACGCAACTGAAATAACAGCACGAAATAACAAAATCTACTAAACTAAAATTCAAACATCCTATGCTCCAGCTAAGGGTGAAGTGAGCTAGTTCACTGCCAGTTTTTACATAAACCACATGACATGGATTGGCTGCGCACACAGTCGAACATCAGATTGCCACAATACATTAGATCTTCAGAATCAGCCATCCACTTTATACCGTCCCATAGGGCTTTAAGCATAAAATTTCATTATCTAACTCAAAAAATCTAAAAATTAGTAAGGTTAATGCCAGCTTTTTTTAAAGTATTTTTAATTATTTTTTGAGGAATAAGGTTATTTTTCAATATTGTGACGAAGTATAGTACTTCTTCTTGAAGGTGTTTTGCTGTATTGCATATTCTTTTAATTCTAAGCAGCTGTGAGTAAACTGTGTTGAGGATGACTCTTTTAGAAATATTGGAATTCCAGTTGGTTAATTTAAGTGTTGAAAAGTTGAATTCTCTTTGTTTGTCATAGACTTTCAAAAAAATTGTAATCTATAATATGCAAAACAAGGTAGACTATATCATGTTGCACAGTATTTGTACTATTAAGTTTTAGGCATGAAAAGTAGATATTAGCATTTTCGATCTTGTTGAAGTTGTTGATGGCTATTACATCATCAATATATCGAAAGACGTGTTGGTAAAATTTATGATCTTCCTTATTGAGTGAACGTATAAAAGTCAATTCTCTTGTAAAAAGGAATAATTCACAGACAGAAGTTGAAAAATTACCACCCATAGGAATTCCCTGTATTTGTTTAAATATGTTGTTGTTGAATTGAATATAATTATTGAAAAGTACACAAGAAAGAAAAAGTTGCCATTTTTCGGCATTTATTACTGTAGAAATTTGGGGAAATAATTCAGGAAAAGCAAGTAAACTTTCGTAAATTTCTTCAAGTGGCAATATAGTATAGAGGTTTTCAAAGTCATAGCATTGGATATGTTCAATTTTAAGTGTATTTAATGTTATACATACACACACAATAAAAAATATGAAGATATAGCAAAAGCATGTAAAATGCAGAATATAATTACATGAAAAGTTTTTCCACTACTTATATTAATGGATTATGTAAGAAAGGATAAACTAATGTTCAATTTCAATATTAAATTACATATTTTATGTATGAAACAAATGAAATTTTACTGCATAAATGTGGGAAAATTACTATTCCTTTAAGATAAATTTCATAGGATTTCAAATTTCACTGGATACTTAATTTAATAAGAAAAATTGTTTTAAATTATTAAACAACATTTGTAATGCATGAATGCTGAACATTTTAGTTTTGTATATATATATATATATATATATGTATGTTTTGTTACTTTGAAATGCTATTCACTAAACATATCTCAAAATAAACCAAAAGATAATTTTTTCTGAGTTTTCTATTACTACTAGATTGCTAATTACGTCTTTGTGATTAATTATTTTGTTTATATGTATATATATTATGTATTAATAAGCAATAATTATTATTATTACCAATATATACTTTTATTTTGGCATTCTTCTATTACCAAATGCCATCTGAAATGATAAAATCGTTTGGAAAATTGGAGAACAGCCATCACTAATAATCATGCTCCTTAATGTGATTACCACAGAAGATCAAAATTAACTAGAACAATGCAGGCCCATTTTATAGAGGTTTCTAATTGTACAATAGAAAAAGTAATACTCATAAAATGCAAAAAAATCAAGGCAGAAGAGGGAGTAAATAAGACTTTTCTTCAAAAATCTTCAGCTTACCAGCAGCTAAGCAGATAAACCCTAAAACACACACTTTTATTCTCAATGGAAATTGGTTGGTTGCATATGTGTTTCTGTTAAGCACACATATATAAATCTATGAATAAAGTCCTTCCTTTTTCTTTAGCAAATGCTGCTATTCCATCAATTACTGACACAATTATTTAAATATATGAGTTCTTAAAAGCTATTAAAGAAAAAATTTATATACAGTCAAAAGTCGTTAATCCGGACTCGTCGGAACTTCGGCGATTCCGGATTATCGATTTTTCCGGATTATAGATCATCAGTTTAAATTTCGTAAGATGGCATGCAGAAATTCTAAAATTAAAAATATGAAACCGTAATTTATGAAATAAAGAACAATTATGATCTAAAGGGTATCAAAATTTACAAAAAAAAAAACTTAATATTTATTTGTTTACTTTATTAAACATTTCTTTCAATGTAAGTTGTTTAAGTTGCTTCGTTTTATGTGATAATACTTTCGCTTTAATTCTATAAACAGACATAATTTTATGTTCAGTTACAAAGTTCTGCTGTTCAAGTCCCGTAATTGCTGTGCCGAGAATACCGACTAACTTGTCAATCGAAATTTTTTCGTTTTCACTAACTTCTCTGTCACCTTCTTCATGTCTTTATCCATTTTTTGCAGCAATTCCACTTTTTGTTTGATGGACATCGAAGCTTACTTTTGTAGATCCTTTGGGAGCTCCAGCATCGGAAATTCTATTTGACATAATCGAAACTTCAAGTTTACTTTTATAAAATTGCTCTTACAGTCTGAAAAAATAAGCCAGATCCACTTCGAAGATTAAGGAACAACGCAATCATCAACATTAACTGAAATAGATAATTTTCGCTTATACCGTCCATTATACATTAAATGCACACGCGAAAACGTATTCTGCGTTTGCGCACACGCATATGCGCAGCCCTAAAGGTCTTACGCGTACGCGTAAACGCCTATGCGCATGTGTCAACGCGGCACGTGCGCAGAAAGTTTTTAGCTTTGAGGTCCGGATTATAGATCATTCCGGATTATGGGTGTCCGAATTAACAACTTTTGACTGTATTTATAAAATGCAGAAAATACACGAGTACCTGATTTTGTAATACGAGTCTTAATGCTGTACTTTGAGTGCCAGAAATCATTTCACTTTGATGTTGAAACTCTTCAATACTTTTAGCCAAAATTAAAAATTCTGACATAATTAATTTATCTAAAGATCCATCCTACAGAAAAATAAATATGCACATATAAATAAATGTATTATAAAATGAAACATTTAATTTAAAACAGAAATAGGAGATATTACATAAGTAAAAACAAAACTTTAAATGTTAAGTCATGGAAATTAATATCTAATTTTTATTTTTATCTAAAATTTACCATACCTTAGCTTTAGCTGTCAAAATTTTTGCACAACAGTCATGTGCATGATCACATACTGAACAGAGGACATCTTTTAAATTAGTTTTAAGTTTCACATAGTCTTGTTCCAGTACCATAAGTTCATTTTCACTTTCTCTATAACATTAAATTTTGTATTTTATACATAGAACTCTAATGTACAGTTTCAAAACAGAAAAATCAGTATTTTGGTTAAAATCGAACTATACAATTACATACATGTAAAATAATGAAAAATGTAAATCAAAATTATGATTTAAACTAATGGTAACCTTTTACTTCTCCCTCTCTATTCTAAAAATCGTAATAACTCATCTGGATTGCATCATTTCTCGCTCAATCCTCCTTGCATGGCCTGGGAATGCTGGTGACGTAGTTATTTTCAGAGCCTAAACTCTGAGAACTGAAATCTTTCTAACTTAAACCAAAACCTTTCTCTCTTAACAGACTGCGAGATTGGATAAATATGCAGTTAGCTTGGCAGCTCTGTTGTCGATTGGACGCAATTTCATTTCGCTGTGCTTTGTTGTGCTGCTAACTACAATGTTATTTCAATTGTGATACTCCATATAAAACTGTGGAGTGCTCATTGCACTCATGATCATGTTTAATGCAAAATATAGTTTCTATAATTAGTTCATGTCCAGCAATAGAGATTATGCTTAGTTTGGCTATGTCTGTCTACAAGTTTCTCCTCTGAATGTCATCTTTCTAATAATGCAGCAGTCTCTCCAAGTTGTAAGGCTGAGAACCATTGTCAATCTGTTTCAGCTTACTTAAAGTCATTATTAAATACATGACTGATCCTATTTACAATGAAATTCTGAAGATACGTTGCAAACATTTTGCTAAATTAGTGAATTTATTATAAAATGCCATACAAATTTTATAAAAATACAGAAATATACCTAATATTTTTCAAAATCCTTTATTTCTTTTACTGTGCAATTATTAAGCGAACCTTGCTTTTTGCTTTTATCAGAAACTAAAATTAAATACTTTAAAATGTCTAATGACAATTTTTTATACACCAGGATCATTATTTTCATATTCAAACTTATAAATTTTAAGCCTTGGACTCAAGCATTGGCATTGATAGATAAATTTTATTTATAAGTATGCTTAGATTTGAAGAATTATAAATTACAAGCATCCCTCTGTTTGTCCACACTAAAAGACTATGTCATTATATAAGAGTATGGGAAAGGAGAAGGAAAAAATATGCATGGAGTCTACAAAGAAGCAAATAAAGTTCTTGCCAGCTCAGTATTTAGAAATAAAGGGGGGGGAATACTGAAAACTAGCATCATTCAACAATTTAAAAAATAGCTTTCAACAGAAAATAAATTTAACACTGGTTAGCCATGAGACATTAACTTAGAAATGAGTGCTAATTTAATTTCATTAAAATTAATGTCTACTACAATGTAAATTTATTATAATTGACTTCATAAACAGGTTGAACCTTTTTGGAACAGATAAATCTAATTAAAACCATAATTCCTGCAACAGAAAATGCATTATTATAAAAATGATATCTAAAATAACAATAACTTTAATATCTTTTAACTTTTTTTTTTTTTTGGAAAAAAAAAAAAAAAAAGCACTGCAATCAAGCTATTTCAGATAGCAGGAGTAATCTTTTTTTTAAAAAATAAAAATAAAAAATAAAAATCAAACACATAAGAAACTAAGATAAAAAATCTATTTCTTGGAATATTTTAAATTAATCTACAGCAATAACTGAATTCTATATAAATAACTGACAGTTAAAGACACAATGATAGAAAATTTTATAAATTAAAAAAGAATCATGAAATGAAAATATCAGATTTTGTAATACACATAGACATCTATGCATTTATACATAAAAACTTTAATTTCAATTTTCAGTTTCTCACTTCATATTAAATAATTCGAAATGTTATATTTAAATCATTAAATTCAAAGGTGAATATAGTGGAACTGAAAAATCATACAATAAATGCAAAGGATGACATCGATGCAAATTTTCTTCTGTTGAAACATTAGAAATATGACCAGCAGCCACTTCCAAGGTATCATCCATGACTTGATACAATGCCTAAAATCAAGCAAAAATTGCTATACTTTATTATTTTAATGAGAAATAAAAGTAGGTATTAAATTTCATGGCAAAAGTAATTAAACTCTATTCACCGAACATGAATGTAAATTTTACAAATATTAAATGCTACTTAACCTCTGATAAAAAATAAATTAAAATAAAAAAAATATTTAAAATATATAGAGATAATTAAACACACTAACAAAACCATACATTACTACTTTATTCTGCTATGCTGGAAAGAAAAGTATCATTATACTTCAAATAAACACCTAAAACAGACAACTGGTATTTTCCTTCAGCAACACATGTTTGATAAAGCAATAATATCTGTCTCATTAATTACAACTTCATTTTGCTTTTTTTTCATTATTTTTGCTCTACTTATTTCTCAATTAACTACAAATTAGAATAAAGTCCATGAATAAAATAAAAAACAAAAAAATTCTTCGTTTATAATAAACACACAGTTCTTGTGGCTTTGGAATGATCAATTATTTTATTTACAAGTCAAAAATGTATTCTGGAAGTCCAAAATTCAATAAATTATTGCATGAGTTATTTAATTTAATTTAAAAAAAATCATTCTTTAAATATCAATAAACTTCCATTTAAAGTTATTTAAATAAAGGGGTGGACATAAAATTTTCTAATGCCTTTTTACACAAGAATTCAATATATATTTTTCTGTTTAATCTTTCTGTTTAAAAAAGATATATTAATGCAAAATTATCCTTTTAAAAGAAATAATAATGGCATAAAAGACATTCTACATAATAAAGCAATTAAAAGTTTAGTGACTTTGAAGTTAATTTAATCAGTTAATTGAGGTAAAGCACTTGATGGCTTAGAGAGACCTTGCATCATCTTTTATGGAATGAATTGCTCTTATTATTATTTAGGTGTTTTTAAGCATAAGTTTGATAACACTTGTAGGATTCTCCACTGTGTATTTCTAAGTTACAGTTGAAAGTGAGAACCTTAAGAACTAGTAAGCGAATAATTGCTTCAGTTCGTGAGATAGAAAACAACAAGTAAGAAGTGTGAATAACCCTTTATTATTCCAAGTAAAGTTTAACAAAACTCCATCTTGGAGTTTTACAATAAAGCTGACACTTGGGCCTGAACTTAAGAGATTAAGAATTAAACTAAACTAATCTTAACTAAAGAGCTATAGCCGAAGCTATTGAAATTCTAACAGAGTTGGCCTCTTAACGCTAACTGACTGGGAAGCTATCACGGGCCTAAAGTACGGCCGAGCATAATAATAGCTTACGAGAGAGTAGCCTAAAAAAGACGGATGCGTGCAGCCGGAATATCTGGTATCTCTCTCATTAAGACAGAAGAACTTCACATTTATATACTGCTCTTCCTCATTAGCCTTCAACACATGATTCTAAAACTATGTTCTGGCCAGAAGTGGCAAGTTGAAAATAAGAATTCATAAGAAAGGAAGTTTAACTCAAAATTTAACTGTTAATAAAATTAACATAATCCTTACACACTTATATGGAACTGGCTTTGAGGAAAAAAGGCAAACAGGTTTCACTTTAAGGAACAAATATATTCTGCAAAAGATGAGTGCTAAATGCATAATATAAATACTTATTAATATTCCTGTCTCTACCTATTCCAAATTATTACATTTAATGTTGTTTAAGAAATACTATGGCAAATTCTATGAAAAGGAAGGGAAGAGAAAGGAGCCCACAGTAAATCATAGAGGGCTGAAGTTTGTTTCAGATAATAGAAGCAATACAAGTTAAATAACATGACTGATACATAACTCACTTCTGTTTATTTATACGACAGTTTAAATGTTAGTCCCTACAACATTTTTCCTATTTGCAATTACGTAATGCTACAATTGTGTTTTCCCGTATAGCAAAGACACGGAGAATGTCAAGTCTGCCAATTGTTTAAAGATATACAATGTCTTCTTTTTGCATCAACTGAGTCAAAACATGTTCCTTTAAGATCTGATTTCAAATTATGAAACAATTAGGAATTTTGGAAAGATCTCTTTCAAGATCTAGGTTTTGTTAGCAGTGATGACATTTTGAAAAGGACACAAGTTATCCTCAAGTTGCTGCAGAATGTCAGTGCTTCCCTGCAGCAAGAGGCGGGAAATACAGAATTGTATTAAATGGTTATGGACAATTCATTAAACAGCAGACATTGTTTTGTTTATCATGCATAGATGGGAATTCATAATAAGTTTTTTTCTTTATTCAAAAGATGAAACAAAGTCTTTTTATTTAATAGACAGCCCTCATGTGTCATTGAAGATATTTGAGATGATGTATTACTTTATATTTTTTCAAATTTAATACACAAAAACAACACTTTTAGACAGGTATATCATAACAATGGTCAAATGGTATAATCTTACTCGATAAACAGACCATGATTATGTGCTGGTAGTATTTCCGAGAAATGTAATCCTTTAATTTCTCAAGGATTTACTTGCAACAACAAAACATATCTATCTATACGTGCTTTTAGACCCTTCCTCACATTTTTCCCAAGATTCATCACCTTGAGGTGCTTCTTACAGTACAGTACTAAGCAGTTTTTCATTCTTACATATATACACTTCTCTTTTCACAATTATTTCACTCCTCATACATGAAAGCTTGATTGCATTCACAAGCTTTCAAGCCCTGAATACCATTTGTATATTTTGATAATTTGGTTTTAATCTGTTGCCTTCGCTAAAATAAATTCACTATTAAATTCAATTAAAAATATTTTCTTTCAATTAACAGAAATTGTATTACAATACACTTAAAATTGTTGTCATTAAAAAAGATTAATAAATTCAGAATATAGAATAATAAGTTATGCAGACCTGAATTCGTTGTAATAGGAAATGAAGATTTTTCATTATCAACTGCAGCAATTCAACCCATTTTTGAAAATTTAATGATCGGAGCTGCTCAGCTAAGCTACAATAAACAATAGTGAAAATAATATTTATACAGCATTATAAAAATTTTATATTTTTAAAGTGAAACTTACTTTATTTAATGTAATTTTAACTATAATAACAAAGATAAAATTTAGAGTAAACTGCCAGATCATAGCAAATGATCCTCAAAAAATTTACTTATATGACATAACTTTTTACTTCATAATAAAATAGTTTAGTTAAATAAAATTTAACTCTGACAAACAGAAATAAATATGACTCAAATGTGCCATTTTAAATAAAAATATTGCATATTTTATATATAAAGAAAATACTAATGTAAATATATCATATAATGCTGTAATTTATATACACAGATAAGTCAAAATTTTCCAGTCTCAAGTACAGAATATTTCTTTGGCAATAAACTCCTCTTTCAGATATGCATTGTCAGTATTAAATGAATAAATTTGAAAGGGCTAATCTTTGGAATATGGTAACAAGTAGTTTGGCGAAATTTTGGTAAGGCGATAAAGGTTACTAGCTAGGACTTTAGCAATAATCTGAGAAGTACACAGTTCAAGTCACAGATTATTTTGTCTCAGAGAAATGAGAGATCATGAGACATGTAATTTTCCAGAAAATTCCAATCGGGATTTTAGCTAATAAGCACTTGGAAACAATTTCGCTGCTAAAGTGCAAAATTGCCCACGTATTTGTTTGGCGCTTTTTACAAGAGTAGAGTTGGAGTTTTGTCAATTTACTTTGACTTTTTAAGTGAAAATAGGTCGATGTTACATGGATAAAGTCAAGAGTGTGCGCAATGCCATTTTTGTGTAATTCTGGGATGTTTTCTGTAAGTGAAAATAGGTCGATGTGAATCTCTAAAAGCTTTAAATCACTTTTCAAATTATTGCCACCAGATATTATTGCCCTGTATTATATTTAAAGAAATTAAATAATGAAGACTCTGAATGAACGTTTCTCGCACTGTGAAAAAACAACGATACCTAAACCCATCGAATTTTGAATAATACAGTCCTCCAGTTGAATATAGGCATCTGGAAACCTGAATTTTGAATTTGTTTTATTATCTGTTTCATATTTTGTAAAAATTTAATGAATTTTTGATTAAAGAACTCAACTGATTTCAAAGCAAGCTGTGGCAGTGTTGTATGGAATAAAGCATTTTGGCTAATCTTTGGAATATGATAACAGGTAGTTTGGAGACATTTTGGTAAGGTGATAAAGGTCACTAGCTAGGACTTTAATCTGAGAAGTACACAATTTGAATAACAGATTATTTTGTCTCAGAGAAATGAGAGATCATGACACATGTAATGTGACATTTTCCAGAAAATTCCGATCGTGATTTTAGCTAATAAGCACTTAGAAACAATTTCGCTGCTAAAGTGCAGAATCGCCCACTTATTTGTTAGTTATGCGCTTTTTATTTGTTATGCGCTTTTTACAAGAGTGAGTTGGAGTTTTGTCAATTTACTTTGACTTTTTAAGTGAAAATAGGTTGATGTTACATGGATAAAGTCAAGAGTGTGTGCAATGCCATTTTTGTGTAATTCTGGGATGTTTTTTTAAGTGAAAATAGGTCGACGTGTATATGGATACCGTGTATGTGCATTTCTTAAAAACACGGCAAGCAGTGGGCGATTCTGCACTTTCTCCCAATTTTGCACCTAATCTTTGTCATGATTAAGCACTTTTGTTTCATAAAAGTTCTAGCATAAGCGTAATTTGGCTAGCAGATTGTTGGAAAAAATGTTTAAAAAAAAAAAAAAAAAAAAAAAAAAAAAAAAAAAAAAAGAAAACACTTTCAGGAGTTGCTGTAGCAGGGTTGGTCGCCAAAGTTTCGCGAAAAAATTGCCAAGTTACCATAATCCAAAGACTCACCTTTGAAAGTTTTTTTTTTTTTTTTTAAATCACCCAGATTCTCTTTTTTTGCCTATTTACTGAAAAAATTTATATGCCAGTTGATTCTCAAATTCTTAAAACTGAGTAACATAAACCTTTGATTAAATTTTTGACTTGAGGTCTCAATCCCGCCCCCCTAAAAAAAAAAGAAAAGCAATGATTGGATAATGTAATAGTGATTTGTCTCCTCCTGATTTTACAATGAAAGATAATTTTTTTCAATCTGAGAATCCATAGATGATGATTCCCAAGAAGGCTGACCATTAAAGTGTTGCCATGCTGTCGACCAATACAGCACGACAACAGAAAATACTGCTCTTTGAGTGATACGAGATTAAAAATCAAGGAAATTGCAGTCCGATTAAATCTATTTCAAATTATTGTTTTGTGCAGTTTACATGAAGAAAGTATCCACAAGATGGGTATCTCAATTTCTTTTAGAATTTCAAGCTACAGTCGATTGTAATTAATGAGGAAACAATGGTTCTATACTATGATCCTCAATCAAAGAGGAAATTTGTGGAGTGGAGAAAACTAGGTGGAGCATTATCAAGAAAGCAAAGAGGCAACAATTTATTAAAAAGATTATGGCTGTAATTAGGTACTGCCAAACTATCCTCCTGACAGAACTCTGAAGAAAAGCCTTTTGCATAAAGAGCATATTGAAGTTAAGAAGAAAATGCATGAAACGCTGAGTCATAAAGTTAATCTTCTCCATGATAATATGTCTATACATTCCATTGTGATTACTAAAATGAAGGTTTAACACATTCGCTGTCGATCATGCACTGGCGCATGATTGGTGTTATTGCTGAAAAGCCAATCACGCTCTGGCACGTAGTGTGGAGTGATATCTCAGGTACCATTAACGAGCTGGTGCACCAAAAGCATCGTCTCATTGTTTATTTTCCAAGATTAATCAGCATTACATTTTGAATATATATTCTGGCATTGGTTTAGAGTGAAGGTTAGAAACTAGTTGTAAATGTATGGGGCTTGGAATGAAAGAATAGTTTCATTTTATGCAAAGATCATATACCATTTTGTTACCATTTGTTTTGAAGCCATTTTGTTAAAAGTAAGATTCTGAAATATTAATTCAGAAGTCAAACAACAAAAATCAGCGTTATATTTACAAAATTTTCACAGGACTAGTTTCGATGGTTTTATCGAACCACCATCCTCAGCTGCAAAACCGCAAATGAACAAGATAGGAAATAATGATTAGATAAGATAAGAAAGCCTGGACAAGAATAAGCAAGTAGTGCCATCTGTTGGTGAAACCAGAACTAAAACATAATTTCTTTAAAGGCCGAAGGTAAATTTGGATTGGAATTAGGATCGTTAACTAGAACAGAAAGATTTTTATGAATGTGAAATGCCTCTAGAAAATCCAGTTCTCGAATGGAAGTTGTTTTTTGAACAATTTTGGCAGCAGAAAAATTGAAAGTGTGGTTTTCGGACCAACAATGTTGAGCAACAGAAGACTTCTGTGTTTCCTTTTTTCTAACATGTGCCTCATGTTCCTTGATGCGAAATTTTAAGGCTCTTTTAGTTTGGCCAATGTAAATTAAACCACACTGGCAAGGAAATGGATAGTTTGAAATATATAGTTTGAATTAATATCATTGTAATTATCCTATAAGAAATTTATTTTCAATATATATATTTGTTAGTGATACAGTTTCATACAAAAATAAGGTATATTGTTATTTATTTTGATTAATTTTTAAATACGTTTACTGTGATTGCAGAAATAATTTTAATAGGGGGACCTGAAAGTAATGTCGCTTCTTACATTAAATTCAAACAAATAAATTTGTAACAAGTTTTTATTTTTAATGAATAATAAAGCCGATTTCAATCCCAGACCGATAAAAATCAATTGATTTTTGAGTAAAATATCTCGAGATGGCATTTTGGACATCATTCAAATTTTTTGTCACTAAGAAAATGTAAGGATCGGTATAAATGGAAATTCGAGGATGCGATATCAGGTGAATATGGTGGGTGAGACAGTACCTCCCACCCCAATTCATTATATTTTTCCAGTGTTTTTCTTGCATTGTCATATTGCAGAATGACTGACGCCTTTTCCGTTGACAATTGCCAGATATTTTTCGATTAAAGATTGGTTCACTAGATCCAAATATTCACAATAAAGGTTTACATTAACAGTTTTTCCAGGTTTCAACAATTCAAAATGAATAATTCCGCGAATACTCCATCAAACACCCAGAAGCGCCTTTTCGGTATGTAAACCCTTTGTAACCCCTATTAAAACTGCCTTTTGAGTTTTGGATTATTGTACAGGACTTAATTTTTTGTCTCACTAATCAAATGATCAAAACACGGTTCTGTATGGTGCTGCTGAAGCAATACGTTGCATGTGATGGATAGGTTGGCTTTGTCCTTTTCGGACAAATTATGGGGGACTCAAACACTTGCTTTGCTTATCTTTCCATTCTGCTTTAAATGTTCTTGGATGGTCGAGTGTTTGACATGGATTTGCTTCCACTTCTGCCCTTAGCATGTTGTTGTCGACATGTGCAGAAACGACATTACTTTCCAATCCCCCTATTATCTCTTGTCCCGATCACGTGTTGGCCCATAGTCATAAAATTCTAAGCTTAAAAGCTAAGTAATCAATGTATAACCCATTCATGATCAAAAGCATTTGAATAATTATACCACCCTTTACTGCAGTTGCAGTACTACTGTTACTTTCTGAAGAATGCTTTCTACTAGTTTTTGATATGTTTCAACAGGAATTGCATGCTATTCTTGCACAAGAAAACTGGCCAGTTAACCATCACCAACTTTGGGCGATATAGATAATCATGACCTGCATTCTAATACATTGCACATGTTCAAATCTGGGCACAGGCCAGACCAATGTCGGAGCCTTCAAGTCTGCAAATCACCTCTGGACAGGCCATGCAGTATAGGCAGGAGCACAATCATGCTGAAAGAGGAATGAACCTAAGTTGTTGCCACAATGCGGGCAGTGCGGAATTGTTTTCAGAGTTCCTTGAACAAGAACCGAAAGACCCACACCAAACAGAAAAATAGGCTCAAACCCAAAAAAAGTTCACCCGGAAATCTTTACACCCAAATTTTACCATCAGATTTCCATATCATCACTCCATAACATGTGATACCACTGCTCAAGGCTCCAGTCTTATTGCTATTTGCAACACTATTTTTTTCCTGTTGACTCCATTCAATTGAATTTCACAACTATCTGCAGTGCCATATGGTCCTTGTTCACAAGATACGAGGGCCATCCAGGAAGTAGATTACGTTTCCGTCTGTGTCCGCTAGGGGCGGGGCTAGCGCGGCCATCTTGGGGTCAGAGCGTTGCGCAGCTCAGTCTGCATCTAGCCGTGCTAGTGAGAGGTTCGTGCTGTGCTCCGTTCAGATACTGTGACGGTTTGAAATGTCTGCGTTAATTGAAAATCCCGCGAGCTGCGAGGTGCGCTCAGTAATAAGGTTTCTGACTGCAAAAAACTGTAAACCGATAGAAATCTATCGGCAGCTTCGTGAAGTGTATGGGGACAACATTATCACTGAAGGTGGAGTGCGTCAGTGGGTCATAAGATTTCAAAATGGCCGAACCAATGTTCACGACGAAGATCGAAGTGGGAGACCCAGCATAGTGACCGCCGAACTTCTCGAAAAAGTCGATGCTAAAGTCCGTGAAAATCGAAATTTCACAATAACGGAACTTTATTTGAGTTTTCCACAAATTTCGCGAAGTTTGTTGCACGAAATCATCAGCGAAAAGCTTGGTTACCACAAGTTTTGTGCAAGATGGAAGGCAAGAAGAGGTAACGAAGTGGTTGAAGGCGCAGGCGGCCGAATTTTTCGACGAAGGAATTTCCAAGCTCGTACATCGCTACGATAAATGCCTTAATTTGTATGGTGACTATGTAGAAAAGTAGTATTTGAGTGTGGCTTTCATCTGTATATAATAAAATTTGTTTCCTATACTTTGTTTATTTTTTTATTCCAAAACGTAATCTACTTTCTGGATAGCCCTCGTATCATCATCTGCCAGATCCCTGTTGCACAGTTGCAGCCCCTGCATACTTCCACTTCATATTAACAACATGTATTGTAGAATGGGATACTCGTAATGTAGCAGAAATTTCCTAAATAGACTTTCCACAATGTTGACAACCAATCACTTCCCCATGTTCAATTCACATCCCCCCCCCCATTGTATTTTTCTAGCTCTGAAATAATGATTGTGAACTTATCTGGGAACCAGAAGTTTGATGTCATTGGCAGAATCTACTATTACAAAGGGGTCCAGATACTTTTGATCATATACTATATGTGAAAAATGTATCAAAGTGTAAAAGATTATACCGAAAAATAAACTATTAAAATTTGTGTTTCTTTTAGAACTATAACCAGGCCAGAAATTTTTGGATCTCCCTATATTTTTAAAATAGTGTAAATTACATGTATGAACAATTAACATACAGATATTTTACATCTGTGTCTCTTCACCTTGAAACACATGAGTAACATACTTCACAGTTTGTATATATCAGTCTGTTAATTTTTTTATGTTTTTTATCCTACTGAAGAAATTATTTGTCTAATCTGAAAAGAAATTACATTTTTTCATAGCATTTACAATTTTAAATACAGATTTTTTATGCATTTAGAATTACAATGCTTTAAAAAATATTGTATCCAAAAGTCTGGCAACATTTCTCCAAATGTAAAATATCTGCAATTAAATATATTTTAAAAAGTTTGCTAAACTGTCATAAAACAGTGGTATTTGGGTACTAGCCAGTATGCAATGATACAATTCTCAACAATCTACTGGTGCTCTTTTATGATGAAATATAATTTCAACATCAGCAAATCAAATAAAAAGTTTTTTTTTTTTTTTTAAAAATTTCCAGAAGGAACTGTTTGGTTATCACATTCAAAATCGAATCAAGTTGTTATTCTCTACAGCTGTCTCTGCTATCATGATAATTGTGCTAACTAAAAAGGCAACCAACTTCTCCGAATCAATTTCCAATTCTTATTCTAACAATGTGGTAGCAGTTTGTTGACACAACATTTCTATCGCATAGTTTTACACTCTTAAAATTGGAACAACTTTGAAATTTTGGCAAAATACCACATGTTAGCAAATACTGGATTCCTTCAGCATTTTTTATTAAATCTAATAAATGCATGATGCAAAACACAATAAAAATTAACATGAGACAAGAAACTACCATTCTGAGAACTTTTGTGGGAAAGGGTTGCCAAAATAATACATTGGTGTGCAAAAGCAACAATGTAAATTTTAATAAGAAAGCCGTGAAACTGCAGAAAAGGGATTCTTGTGATTAGTACAATGAACATGCAATTCAGTAGAAAGGCCATGCATATGCAAATATCAGGAACAAAATGTCACAAAATGCGACGTGAGTAGTGATGGGCAACTTCGGTACTTTCTTGTACCCAGTACAAAATACCCGTTACTCAAGTAACCGTTACTTTGAAAAGTACCGAAAACCGATTTCAAGTACCAAGTACCCAAGTAACAATTTGGAGTACCGAAGTAACGAAATATCGGAGTAACGGTTTGCTGTACCGGAGTACCCTAGTAACGGTTTGCTGTACCGGAGTACCCTAGTAACGGTTTGCTGTACTGGAGTACCCTAGTAACGATTTGGACTACCGAAGTACCCTAGTAACGATTTGGGGTACCGAAGTGCCCTAGTAACGATTTGGAGTACCGAAATACGCAGCTAACGATTTTGCGCACTGAAGGAACTCTGCCACATCACCACGTGTTTGATTCTATCTGTACGGAGTAAGATTTTGAATATCAGAAAATATGTCAACTACGGAAGTGCCTGAGGAGCAGGAGAGCGCGGCGGGTTGTTTCTGGTGTTGGGTTTGTGTAGATTGTCTTTGATGGCCAGTGGGGGTTGGGAGGATTGGTGCGGGAAGTGGATGGATGGAAACATTTTCGCTTTCGGTTGTGTCTTGTGTGCAGGTGCAGCAAAATCAATGGGTGTTCTATCAATTTCGTGAAAGGGGTTGTCCATAAATGATGTCACGCTTCGAGGGGGGGTTAGTGAAATTGTGACAATTTGTGACAGTTTGTGGGGAAGGGGTAACAAGAAGTGTGACATAATATTTTGATTAAAATAAAAATGTTTAAAATCAGCAGATTGAATTCTGAAGTTATTTTAAAATTACCAAAATTTGAAGGCATTTCCTTAATTGGGGCGAAAGCAACTTTCATGAGATATTTTTTTTTTTTTTTTACTTACATTCCTTTCTTTCAAAAAAGGGCATTCAGAGTAGGTTTTGAGAATAGGGTAGCGGCAGAAATTGTAATTTTATTGCTATTGTGTATTAATTATGTTTTTTACTGTAAACATTTCTCTTATTTCATACAAAATAAGTGCACGAATCATTATTATTGTTATATTTACAGATGCCATTAAAACATATAGTTTAAATTTAAAAATAAAGTCTGAAATATGATCTATAATGTAGGGCTACGTTTTTGAACAAGTATAAATTTACGTAATATTGCGTGACATGTGACAAAGGGGGGAGGGGTTATGTTGAAGTGTGCCATTTTGTGACAAAGGGGAGGGGGTCCAAAATGTTACAGAAAAGTGTGACATCATTTATGGACAGCCCCAAATGAGCATAGTTGTGTACTTGAAAAACGTCGGAAGATTTTCTTTGTATGAGATTGGAGGAAGAGAGAGTACACTATGTTTTTTTCGGCTGTGTTGTGTCGTGTTGTTGGAGGGAAACAAAGGGAAAAAAATCGGAAAATAGAAATTTTGATGCAACACTATGAGTAAAAATGTAGGAATAAATTTAAAATAGAAAATTAACTATAACTAGCTGTGTAGCAACCCGATAGGATGCAGTTTCCTAAGTAAATATCAGAAATTTAATGATCAATCTGTTTTAACATGATATTTTTTATTTGTATATATAAATAACATACCACAGAAGTCGTTTAATACCTTCAATTCGGTAGTAAAGGGCATAAGGGTGTGTAGAAATTAAAATAATCACAAACCTTTATTCCACTTATAGATAAGATAATGACCTTCAGTGCCACTGCGAAATAAAACTTATTCAAGCTACCAAATTTTAAAAAAGATAAATCTCTTATTCTCTACTCTGCCCTATATATATTAAAAATTCTGAATAAAAAAGTAAGATAAATTAAACACTAAATATAAAATAAATGACCTTGTGTGTTTAATTGTACAATACTAGCATAAAATAAAATTTACACATTTATTCATATACACATGGTTGAAGAGCTTTTCCATAAAAAAGTTTATACTGTTCCTTTTTAAATTTCATTTAGGTTTATTTTGAGTTAAATTTGTACTTTTGGAGATTTGGCACCGTACAATAAACAACAAAATGATTAGAAATATTTTTAAAAACAAAAAATATGATTTTAAAAAATGCATAAACATATATATTTGATTTAAACATTTTGAATTACCAAAAGCACTAGAAAATGAGGTATGTTTTGAAAAGTGAGATAATGTAATATATTTGGATGTACTACAGTAATAAGTAAATTTCAGCAAAATGGTTAAAAATATTTTTAAAAATGCACAATATGATTTTAAAAGGCACATTCAATATAACAATTTTGAATTGAAGATTATCAAAAACACTACAAAATAAGATAGCAAAGGGTTTAAAACTGTGAGAGCGCAATACCTGGATGCAGTAACTGCTGTAAACACAAAAATGCAACAGAATGGTAAAAAATATTTTTAAAACTCAAATTACAGCCAAAGCGCATTCGACATAAGAATTTTGAGTGAAAGATTATTAAAAACACTAGGAAATAAGGCAGCATGTCTTTAAAACTACGAGAACGTAATATCTGGATGCTGTAACAGCAAAAAGCAACAAAAATATTTGTAAAATCGCATTATATGAATTCAATAAGTACATTTGATATAAAAATTTAAATTAAAGATGATTTAAACACTAAAAAATAAGATAGCATGCTTTCAACTATATGAGAACTTAACATATGTGAGTACAGCTAAGTAAATAATAGAACTGTCGAACTTTATATTATATTAATAATCTAAATACAATTTCAAAATAATATTTTTTTTAAGAAATTGACATCTGAATGAAGTAATATTTCATTTAATTAAAACAAATAAAACTCTGATAGGCTGTGCAAAACGTTATAAAAGTATCAAATTTTTTAACTTTATAGAAATTTTAGGCATTTAATTCCTTCTATTTTTTTTTATAAAGACCACTTAAAATATGTAACGAAAAATTAAGCATAAAAAAATTGACTCCCAGAAACAGTTTGAAAATAAGGCAGCGAAAATAAACATAGAAATAAACATTTTAAGCTGAACTTAGGTTGGAATTTTAAGAAGGTCAACAAATGATTAAATATTATAATTGTAATGTAAGAAAATTAGTTGTTTCAATTTTTGTCCACTCAAAAGGTTTCGCCGATCATTCAATATTAATCCAGCTTTAGAGAACACCCATTCGCATGGCACTGAAGTAGCCACAAGGTCTAATTTTTTCCGTGATAATTCATACAAATTTGGAAATACATTTTTATTCTTTTCCCACCACTGCAGTGGATCAAATTTCCTGGAAAGAATGGGCTCTTGCAGGTATCTTTTCACTTCTGCCGCAGCTTTGTGGATCGCCCGCCGCGTCTGCTGCGGGAGCTGATGAAGTTCGAGAATCTTTAACTTTACTCTCAAACTCGAACCAAACCGATGATTCGTCTATCTCTTCATTATCCCCTTCCACATCTTCAACAAGATTATGGGTAGTTTGTGCAACTACCGATAACTCACAGATAATATCACTTTCAATTTTTTTGGCGACATCACATTTGAGCCCCAATTTTTTTATTCGGGGGTCAAAGAAAGCGGCTTGAGCAATGTCTTCTCTTAAATCAATAGTTGTAAATCTATTACCCAATTCACGTTGTAGTACTAGTACCACATTTTGTACTAGTTCATTAACACTTTTACTAAGCAGATTTTCACAGATTTTTTGAAGTCCGCCGATTAGCACAGGCGCCATAGATGCTGACAAGTATTTTTCCGAACTCAACTCGCAAGTCACCTTTTCAAAAGGTTTCAAAACGTCACAAAGATGTTGGACACTTTCCCATTCTGGCACATCAAGAGCCTCTGGGGGGTCGTTCATCAAATCCAAGAAGACTTTTAAGTCTTTTCTCTTCTTGCTAGACCACAGATATTTTCGCAGATATTTTGCAGCGATTTTTTTTTTTGCTAGACCACAGATATTTTGCAGCGATATTACTTCTCCTGTAAACTATCACAATATCCCTAATTTTCGTTAGAATGTCGTTAACCTCGTTTAGAGAATTTGTGACAGCTAAATTGAGAGAGTGTGCAATGCATCCTAAATGTTTTAACTTTAGTTCGCTGTCGACAGCTTTAATCATATTTTTGGCATTGTCAGTCACTATTAAAGACACTTTTTCCATCGGAAAATATCGTTGGCAAATGTGTATGATATTTTCTGCAATATTTTTGGCTGAATGACGTTCATCAAAAATTGCGCAGTCAATCAATACCGTTTTCCTTTGTATGTGTTCGTCAATAAAATGGCCTGTCACGGCCATGTAACTTTCAGCCTTTTGGTTGCTCCAACAGTCTATAGTCAAACAGATATTTTGTACAGCACTAAGAACGTTTTTTAAACTAGTCTTTTTTTTCTTCATAAGCAGCAGGAAGCAAGGACTTAGAAACCGTTTTCCGTGAAGATAAGGAATAGGTTAAATTCAAAGCCTTTGAGCATTCTCAGAATCCCTCATTTTCTACGATACTTATTGGTTGTAAATCCTTATATACCATTTTGATCAGTGCGCAATCGATTACTTTTTTTTTTTTATGTACATCCATCGTATTTCTCTGGACAAACTGCATTATGCTGGACTGGGATTTTTGTGAAAATACACCAACAATATCACAAGCACTGTTGTCTACCGTAAGTTGTGTAGTCTGCTGGGATGTGCATGTTGCCCACCATCTGCAGAGCTAGTGACGACAGAACGGGTTGGAGCGGCATCAATATCATCAACATCTTGATTCGGCAAAGCGCGTTTCTCGTGCAGATTTACACAAGGATGCTTCCTTTGAGAATGTTTTTTTAAATTTCCTGTTGAACCACCTTTGATGGATAAAAGGTCTTTACAAATGTCACACATAACTTTTTCGTCTTCATTAGTATAGGGAAAGTGCTGCCAAACCAAGCTGAATTTCCTTTTCTTACTAGACATTTTGTAATTCGATTTTTTTTTCGAGGCGTAAGAAACTGATTAGGCAATTCTATAACGTACTGATACTCACCAGTACGAGACAAGAATGAATCTTATGAGAAAAGTGACGAAATTGGGAGATGGTCCTCAGCATCGTCAGATAAGCATAAAAAAAATTCTATTAATGACTTCCGCTGTTCACTCCAGCTGCAAATTCTAAAATCAGCACTACGCTGTGAAAAGGGTAAGTGCAATATCGCCTAATGATTCTATTAATCAAGCATGAAAGAGTAAAAAAATGCAAAGGAAAAAGAGGGAGGGACATGTATGTTTACATAAACATGGCCAGATAATTTCCGGTGTTCCATTCGATAGTCCCCCCCCTCAAATATGCTCCAGAGGGAGTAAAAAAAAAAAAAAAGATTCGGACTGCCAGGTCAAAGTTCACCACTCTTCCTATCGGAGGAGCATCATCACGTCCTGGGGGGTAAAGCAGGCGTTGACAATCCTGCGTTACGCACATGACCTGGGTTTAGTTTTCGGCGAGGTGAAAATCTGTTTTTAGAAGGGGGAAGAATTATCATAAGTGGGGCAGTTATCTTTGTTCTTTCATTAGAAAAGTTTAAAATTGCGCCTGTATTTTATGTTGATTGGCTTAGTGATCCACTAAATGCTGTGACATTTTCTGAAGTAGGTACAGCGGGATAAAAAAGGATAATTTTTATTTAAAAAGGATCATATGATTAAGCAAGCAAACGAAAAATATTTTTCATGATTTATGCTAAAAATATGTATAGGAAAAGGAAGTAATCTAGTTGGTAGTTGATTCCATTCACCAATCCAACAACAGCAACTTACCAAATCAATCATTTCAGATCCATGCTGTTTTTCTCCTACAAACGATGAAAAATTAAAACATGCACAATTCGGATTGCAAATCATCTACCGCTCCCCTTCCTTTTCCTCCTGACTATACCGACTCCAATCACAAGCGAGCAATGCTGGCAACAGTGACTCCAACTGCTACTATCCCACCCCAACACACACACAACGAAAGGCCTTTCGAAAAATTTCCACTATTTCCCACTCGTCCTCCCACGCACACAATACAGCAATTAAAAGGCAATAAAGGCAATTAATTATACTACCTCAAACTCTAGTCTCCGTGACGAACGGAACGGAAGTTCCCCCCTTTCACGTTTGCCATTCCATGCCCTATTTCAAGGTCATTCATGGACACAAGGAGTGCATATCACCATTTCGCAAATACAACCAGATACTACTGTCCTCGTACCAAAACCGAAGTGAGCTGAACCCTCATCGATCCTCCAGTAATGAATACCGAAATACTGAGAAGAGACGCATATTTTCGTTACAAAGTGGCGAATACTGAAAAGCACCCGTTTCGGTACAGAAGTAACGAATACCGAAAAGTACCCGTTTTAGTACAGAAGTAACGAATACAGAAAAGTGCCCGCTTCGATACAGAAGTAAAAATACTGAAAAGTACCGTATATACCCTCGTATAAGTTAAGATATTTTGGACAAAAAAAAAGACTTCAAAGTGGGGGGGTCGACTTATACGCAAGGCAATAAAAAATTAAAATAATCGGAAGTTCAAAAATTTCTTTATATAATGCAGTTGTTTTCTTCCCGCACTTAAATTGGACGACTTATCAGATAAGTCACTTACTTGAAGTAATTTCATGACTTAAATCATGTGACGAACTAATCACAGAATCCCTCTGAAATGATTATAAAATCATTTAAAAAATGTTTTATTAGCAACGAAGTAGACGGCACAGAAGATGATGCTGTTTTTGAAAGTGAAAATGACGACGAAGGCTTTAGTAGTGATTGTAAGAATACAGAGTTCGAGACTGAAAATATGTATGACGACAGAAGAGTTCTATGAAATGTTTGGCGAATCTGACCATGAATCGGATGTTGAAGGATTTTGATTTTGTTTATTTACCAAGGTATTTTTTATTGTATATTTACTTTCTTTTCTCAGATGATTTTGAATAAATGTAGTATTTAAAAATTTTTTTTTCGAAGTTTCTCGATCGATTTTGGAAGTGGGGGGTCGACTTATATGCAGGTTTTCTTATTTTCTAGGAATTTTTTCTAGGGGTCGACTTATACGCGATATCGACTTATACGTGGGTATATACGGTACCCGTTTCGGTACAGAAGCAACGAATACCGAAAAGTACCTGTTTCGGTACAGAAGTAACAAATACCAAAAAGTACCGATTTCGGTACTGAAGTAATGGATACTTGGATGTACCGATTTTCAGTACCTGTTACAAAATACCCGGTTTGGTAGCACCGACTCATCACTAGACGTGAGTGTACACAAAATGCGTGCGGTTGGCACGCCAACTCAAGACTACTATAAAAGGAAGGATGTACATGCAATTAAAGACATTCGCTGCAAGTACAAGTGAGTTCTTTTGTGAAATATGGCTAGAAGAAATCACATGGATGACTTCACACATAGAAGAATGATTGAAAAGCTGGAGGAGGGGTGTAGTGTGATCCGTGTAGCTGAAGAGTTTTGTAATCAACAAACGTGTTATTTTGTGAGCTTGGAAGGCCTTCCAAGCCATAGGTACAGCTGTTAGAAAGGTTGGTGGTAGCCGCCCCAGGAAAACAACTGCAGTGGATGACTGATATATCATCCTGCAGGTGAAAAGAGCCCGAAACCAGCCAGCAAGTGCCATACATCAGCAACTGCATACAGCAACAGAGTGAATGTTGTGGTTTACAGAGTTCAGACGGCTTCACAAAGGTTTCCTATTCGCACGCCGTCCTGGATGCTGCATCCCTTTGAAAGTTGGTCATCAACGCCACCATTTAGAGTGGTGCAAGGAGCAGAAAAACTGGACATCTCATCAATGGAGTCATGTCCTCTTTACAGACGAGAGTTGTTTTAGTGATTAGCATCGCCTGTTGATTTGGAGAGAGGTCACGACACAGCTTCATCCCAGTAACATCAAGGAAAGAGAGCACTACGGTGGTACTGGAGTTCTCATCTGGGAAGCACTATGCTGAATAGGTGGACAGAGTTCCAAGTTTTCGGCAGAGGTTCTGTAACTAGAGATTGCTATTGTCAGCAGGTGATCCTTCCCCATGTACGTCTGTTACGAGATGCCATTGGAGCAGACTTTATGGATGACAATACACGGCCACACCAGACACCTGCTGTTCAGAAGCTACTGGAAAGTGAAGATATCATTCGAATGGATTGGCCAGCGTACTCCCCTCATTTAAATCCCATAGACCATGTCTGGGATGCTTTGGGAAGATGCCTTGCAGCTCAACTACATCCTCTGGGGAACACCTAACAACTGAAACAGATGCTGATTGAGGAATGGGCACTCTTATCTCAAGATCTGTTGGGCAATCTGGTGTTGAGTATGGAGAGACGGTGTGAAAAAACCATTGCAGTAAGGGGAGGGCATATCCTATACTAAGGAACATGTGCTTGATGTTCTCTCTCTTGTACAGACAATCATGTGTAACGATACAATAAGTCCAATAAAGCCTTTTTTGTTTGATTCCATATCGTGTGCATTGTATTCATTTTTGCACTACACTTTCATCATACTTAAATGCTTTAAATGCAAAATGCTGTCTTTCATTTCTGAATTTCATGTCTCTCAGATGATTTCTCATGGAGTTATGGCAAAAAGAACACTTGTTGCTTAAGAGTTGCACACCAATGTAATAATAATATAATATGAATATGTGCTTGTTACACAAAAAAGGGAGCCATCCCTATCTTCCTTTTTGGAGGGTTAACCCTCTCAGCGTTACGGCCAGAAAATTCCGCATAGAAGGCTGCCTTCTATATTCACAATACAAGAAAATTTCTGCTAGTTTTTTAATGTATCTGATTTTGGTTTGGATGTATACTGGAAGAAAAGGAATCAAGGTACAAAATAAGAGAGTAATTTTTTAATTAAAATCAAGAAAATTCCACTTATTCATGACATTTTTAGGAACTTTGAAATTTCAGGGCTAAACCCCTAATGCTTGGAGGGTTAAAGGGGGAGGGAAAGTAAATGGGAAGAAAATAAAAATCCACATCCTTCTAAAAAAAATCTAAAGCAACATTTTGAGTTGATGCAATACTTGCAGGAAAACAAAACCAGGGATGCTATTACTGTCAAAATACCAGCAAATATTGGCTAATACCCAAGACCCTCAAATATAATAAAGTTTTTAAATATTAATCTTTGCGACATATAAAATTATTTGTATTAGGATTAAAATGTCAGATTAATTAATAAATTATAAAAGTTTTGAGACCATTCCAGTATCCCTGCACCCCTGACCCCCAAAAAATCTATAGCATAAAATAATGGTACAGCTTTCAGTAACTTTCATATTTAAATGAGAAAACTTAAAACTTTTTATAAACCTAAATATACTACAGAATATACGTAACTATAATGCAATTAAAAAGAATACAGAAATGTAATACAAAATACAGATATATATTAAAAACATAAAAATATAACACTGCACAGTCTAATTTCATTACTTGCCAGTGTTGCTTTCAATGTCAAAATCATCAGCTTTAGATATAACTTCTATCACAGTCTATTAATAAAAAATACGAAAGATTTTAGTGAGTTATAATTAAAAATAAATAAATAAATAAATAAAACATAAAATGCACACTATCTGAGAGAATTTGAGGCACTTTATATTTAAAAATAGTCTTGCAATTGCACATGTAAAATTTAATAACAAATTAACAGAAATTATATATTCAACAGACACATTAAAAAAAACCCACTAAAATTCAATTTCTTGTACAATTAACTAATGAACAAAAATATTACACACAATATAATATAATTACCTGTTTAACTATTGCTTTGATAGTTGTAAAACATTCATCTTTAAAAGTCTGAACAAAACGAAAATGATTTTGACGAAGCATACCAAATACAATAGCAATTAATCTTTCCTATAAAAAATGGAAAGTTTTTAGAATAAAAAAGTTTAACATTCAGTTCTTTCTACAAGGAAATTAATTAGATTAAAACACATTAGCAGCAGATTTAAATATGAATCAATTTTAGTAATAATGGATTGCCAAACAATCAGATTTGGTTAGCAATTTTAAAATTCATATTATATTTACAAACATTTTTTGAATAGTTTTGATAAAATAAAATCACCTCTTCCATTATAAGGCATTCTGTATGTGGCCGATTCAAATCAGCAGTTACATAACGTACAAAATCAGTATCCATCATTTTACCAATAACCTTCTCCATTTCTGCAAGTTGTGAACTAAGATGCCTAAAGATGTAAAATATTCTTATCAGAAAACTTAAAGGTAGAGTATCCTAAATTAATTTCAATAACTGCGATGAGAAAAATGTCATAAAACTCACAGAGACAATCAATTTCACGTAAAGAAATAATATTAATATACATTAACAGAGTTAATCATACAGCATCAGATTTGCAAATTTCCTGAAATTTTTCTTCACATATTTTACATTATAAAACAGAGAAGCTTTTCATGCAACAAATGCTTTATTTTCTAAACGAGTAAAAATAAGTACCAAAGTCACTGAAAAATAACATAAAACACTTTCAATATTTCCCCCCCTCTCTGTTACACTACATATTTATATCTTGCATTTCAAATAATCATAAAATAACTTTTAAAAGCAAATTGAACTACAGAAAAGAAGAAAGATGAGATAATAGTAACTAAAACATATTTAATTTAATTATAAAATCAAAGCATACCTAAAGTAGTAAATTTATTGTCAGGAATATGATAAAATATATTGTCTATCATAAAAAACTATTTTCTTTATTAGAACTCACTATATTAATTTTACATTTCAGAACTTTTTGTTCATTTATCTTACTTTATCTAAAAGTCTGTTACACAAAAACACACCAACAGCATAGTTTTTTTCCGGATTATAGATCATCAATTTAAATCTGGTAAGATGGCATGTAGAAATTATACAATTAAAAATATGAAACCGTAGTTTATGAAATAAAGAGCAATTATGATCTAAAGGATATCAAAATTTACAAAAAAAAAAAAAAAAAAAAAAAAAAAAAAAAAAAGAGCTTAATATTTATTTGTTTACTTTATTCAACATTTATTTCAATATAAGTTGTTTAAGTTGCTTCACTTTTTGTGCTAAACGCGCATGCATAAAGCATACAAAAAAAAAAAAAAAAAAAAAAAAAAAAAAAAATTGTGGCTTTGAGGTCCGGATTACAACAGACTTTGTACTGTATATATATATTCATAAAAGAGCCCATTTACATTACATTTGCAGTTTATTTATCTAAGACACAAAACTATGAAGGAAAATTACAAAAAATTACTAACTTAAATGGAACAAATTACAAACTTAATTGGCAATAGCTTTTTAAATTCCTAATTTTAATTTAAATACAACCTCCTTCAAAACATCTACACTGCATCACTGACATTATTCATTCTCTGCCAAAAACCACAATGTGAAAGCAATCACTGTTCAGGATTCATAAAATGAATTTCCAAGCTATAAATACAACTGCAACCAACTATGCACTTTTTGGTGCTTTCTCTGAATGAATAACACATCTCTTTGCATGGCTTATCCTATATTATTTAAAATGTAAGCAATGTATATATATATAATTGTGTAGCCCTTATAATTACATAGAAAATATTTAAAAACTAGCTTCAGTTTATTTCCTACTACTTAGTTTATATCCAAAACAGTGTCTTTATGATGCTATTAACATTTAACTCTATTAAAACATTGTCAAACTGCTAGTCATGAAACATGAAAAATTAATTTAGATGTTGCAACAATCTGATATTATAATGACTTATCATAATGCCTACTTTTACTAATTTTATAACACATCTCAACTACCTCAGTAATAAGTACCAGGAATGACAACTGACTGATAATGTTCTTATCAGCAGTTACAATTAAGGATAGCAGAACACTCATAAAGTATTTATTAAATAGTTCTGATTATTACAAAATACTTATTTTACACCATGTCATAGAAATTTAAATGAAGTCTTACATATTTTTCAAAACCTTAAAGAAGCTGATTGAAGTCAGTGTCTAACACTATTAAAATATTATTTGTTTTACTTTTTTTAACCTCTCACATACAATTTAAAAACTACAAATAACTGATTAATACAAAATACTTATTTTACATCAGGTCTTAGAAATTTAAATGAAGTCTTACGTTTTCAAAACCTTAAAGAAGCTGATTGAAGTCAGTGTCTTACAAAATGAAAGTAACACCATTAAAATATTATTTGTTTTACTCTTTTTACCTCCCAGATACAATTAAAAACTACAAATAAAAATAAACTGTTATACCATTTATTTTTGTAATCATTTAGCCTTTTGAAGTTCATAAGAGAAATTATTTTCAAGATGATGTTTTCCATTCTTTTTATGGCTAATATGATGATTTCTCATAGTTTTTTTTTTTTTTTTTAATAGTGTTTGTGTTAGTGCTTTTTATAGTGTAACTCATAAATCTATAAAGTCTTTAATAGATTTACGTGTCCTATCTATGAAAACCTTGTAATTATATTAAATATGAAACAATACAAATTATAATCACATAAAGGAAAAATTTTAATCAATGATCATTTGCAAAACTACAACATGAGGAAACCAGAATTCATTAAAAACTGATAAAAAATTTTCTTTATTAATAGTAGCATCAAAGTGGGATCACCAGATTCAAAATTATACCAATATAGCAGCATAAAATTACAAATAATCAATAATAAAACTAATAATTCACTAAACAGAAAATTATACACTTTAGGAAGTTTATTTTTATTGAGTAATGACACTTTTTCTTTTTCTCTACTCATAATCAAAATTTACTAATCATATGAACTGAACAAATCCATTAATAAATGTAATAGATGCATATATATTGGATTTTAATGAATGTTTCCTGCCACCACAAATATCATCTGCGCAAACAGTTTGTGTTGGCATGTTTAATCATATTTTGCTAAACAATTTTTGGCATTTTAAAGAAAGAGACTTGCTTTAGAACACTGTGTTGTGAAATCGGTACAAAAATATTATTATCATAAAGTACAAGGTGTCTGAAATGGAACCATCATGCTTCCAGATTAGAACTATCATTTACTTCCAGTTCTGTTGCAAGAAGTCAGCTATAGAATGTTACCCAATCATATCCATAACTTTAGGTACTAATGTTGTATCATATGACACTGTGAAGGTTTGGTCCCAAATGTTCCAAAACAAGGACTATGACACTCAAGCAGCAGAGTCCTGTGGCCGGCCGCTGATGTTGATGAGGCCCACCTGTGAGAACTGGTGGAAGAAGATTAGTATGCAACCACTCGAGAGTTTGCTAAGGAGTTAGATGTTAGTGCCATGTCCATTAGTCGCGCTGTGCAACGCATAAATTTGGCGTACCAAGTTCAATCTCTGGGTGCCGCATGGGCTAACTTAAGCAGATAAGGACAGACGTGTTCAGATCTGCACTAATCTGCTCGAATATCAATGGAAGGAAAAAATTTCGGGCCAGATCATCATCACTTATTATGAAAAATGGATTTACTTCCACAACACAGGTCAAAAAGGGGGTTGTTCTGCACCCGGTGAGAGCCTGTTGGCAGCATCACAAAGCACAATTTTACTAACAAAAAGATCATGGTATTATCCACAAAGAGTATCTGGAAAAAGGTAAAAACCTTGACAGTAATGTGTACAGCGAGATGCTAGTCCAGGTTGAAGCTGCTTTTAAGGAAAAACGATGAACTGAGTTCTGGGACAAAAAGGTAATTCTACATCAACATAATGCAAGACTACACGAGTCTGCATTCACCGAATGGACTCTGTACAGACTCGAATGGGACATTTTGTCACACCCATCATATAGCCCCGACATCACTCTTTTGGACTTCTACCTTTTTTCACACCTGTAGTTACATCTAGCTGGTGGTATCTTTCATTCTGCTCAGGATGTCTGAAATGAGGTTGATCTGTTTTTGGACTCGTGGCCACCAAGTTTCCGGACTGAAGGCTTGCAGAACCTACCAAAACATTGGCAGAAAATCATAGATTTGGGTAGTGATTACTACCTGCAATAAAGGTACTGCTTTCATGTTTTTTTTTTTTTTTTTTTTTTTTTTTTTTCTAACTTTTTTAAGAACATTTTTTGTGGAAAACTTTTGTTACAACCATTTGTCTATAAAATTTTCTTTACAGTGTTCCTCTTGGCATTTTAAAATCAACAGTTCGTGTAGAGAACTTTTCGTACATTTGAAAGAGATGATATAAATTTTAAAAAATTAAAAAATGGGAGATCTGCTGGGAAATATGAAATTAGGAATCTCTTTATTTTATCAAGATAGTTGGCAGCTCTGCAAGAGATGAAAAAGAAGTATGTTATTTTTAAAATTCAGCAAAATTGAGTTCTAGTTGAATGCTGATTTCAAATAAAGATATCTTTATATATGCCAACAGACAAAATTTCTGTGCAAAATAAATACATTTAAAATCGACACTAAATAAAAGTTGGAATTTATATATATCCTTTGAATTTTACCACTCAGAAAATCCATAAAAATCACTAGTTAAAAATTGATATCATTTGCAGATTCACTATAATTCATTTCAAGGGTCAGAAATTGTGATACTATATTCTGTATGTAGGGTGCATTTATAAAGAGGAAGAGACAATCAGTGGCATTCCACAGTTTGAAATTATTCTTAATCTTCATTGCCATTCAAGTTTTCTAAATCATCTTAACTTTAAAATTTGTATAACATCTAGGTAATTCAAAGAAATTGGACACCATACAAGTGATAAAATAAAATTTACGTCTATTTTTATCAAACTTTTCTCTAAATCAAAAATAGCATAAATTTTTTCTAAGATATTTACAAATTCATTTTTTTTTTCACATTTTCTTCCTGCATTACCAACATTGCTTAACACCAATAAATTAAGAAATTAGAAATTAAAATTCAATAATAGAAAATTTACCTAAAACTATGAATACCACTTAATTCTTGAGCTAAGACATCCTGTGTTGTATATATCATATCTAGAGCACCAACAAAATCAGAAGTGTTAAGTAATTTTTGAATAGTTGGCTGTGTTTGATGCACAGTAGATATGAGATTCAGCTGCAAAATACATATAAAAGTAATAATAATAAACTTGCACATCCAAAGATCAATATATAATGCAATGATTAGATATCTTTTTCAAAGTGATACTCAAACTCCAAGATAATCATAAGAAGTGAAAAAAGTTATTAACATATCTTCAAGAAGTTGCTTATAAATTGAATTAAACATGATTCAGATTCATGTCATACATAAAACATTCCAATACATCATGTTATGAATATTATATTATCTTGTTTATTAACAAGGGAAAAAGAACAGAAAAATATTCTTATGCATAGATTAATATATTCTTATTACTGTTAAAATAAAAAATATTTTTATAACTGTTAATTGCAGTTACATTCAACTTGTTTCATCTGGACTGCAAATAATTCACAAATTGATTTAGAAATTTATAACATATGCTGCAACGCTTTCTAATTTTTCCTTTAGTTTTTTTTAATGATATCATCTCAACTAATTTTTAATATAAAAATTTGTTACTTTTCTATTATTGGGGACTGGATTCAGAAATATATGTATGTATGTACTTATGTATATATACAAGATAAAAAATATGTATAACAGCTTTACAATTCAACTTAACAATACACTTTCAATTCTTCATTTTTACTTTTAGTATTTTCTCTCTGTGTTCTAATAATTGCAATAATGTTTCTGGACTGCATCATTTCTACATCCATTTGCATGGCTTGCATAACGCTGATGAAGTAGCTAACTCAGAACCTGAACTAAAAATTTTGAGAACTGAAACCTTTTTAATCTAAACCAAAACCTTCTGTTGGTGAGCCTCCATATTGGATAATTACACACTTTTAGCTTCAGCTTTCCTGCAGTCAAGCTGCAACTTTGCTTCCACCTTTGTTGCTGCTAAGGTACTCAAAAATGTAATGTTCTTGAATAGACACGATTAAAGTGCCAAGTAAACTGTAGCCACAAACTGGAATTTGAATAAAAATGGAATTTAATCTGCCTTGACAGCCAAGCTCCTTATTCATTATGGATTAGCATTCCATGCAATCAAAATTCTTCCTCTTAAATATGGATCTACATTCTACGCCAAACCACACTGCTATGTTTTTTACGTCTCAGTTTTCCTACATCAGTGCTTCTAAATTTATTTTCATTACATATACATATATATATTATATACATATCAGACATAAAGTAAGAAATTTAGAACTAATTTTTCACAAAGCCCAAAAATTTGAAATTCGTAAGTAATAAATTTTACAAAATCCTATAAATGTGAAAAGATATTTAAGAAATGCTAAAACTAAAATATTTCAAATATGTAATACCCTAATTGAAAAAATTAATGAAATTTAAAGAATAAGGAATATAAAAGAAGAGGAATTCAATCAATTTCAATGTCACTTCGTAAGGAGAAGGAACACTGAAATAAATTGAAATCTCTTTTCCATAAAAAAATCCTTGCTTTTCTGTATCCGGAATATGAGCCAATGAACCATTCCAATGTATTTTAATAATAACTAGTGAAAGTACCCAATGGCAGTTAAGTTTAGATTTAGAGTAATGCATCTAACAACAGAAAGAACGATACCGCTATACTCCTTCTCTAATAATGATGCAAAAAATACGATTCATGGTCATACAATTTTCAGTCTGATGCGATATGGAACACACATAAAAAAATTTGATAGAAAAATAAACTAATTCTCTCTCATTATATCAGCAACAATGGCATGCAGTTTTTAATGATTTTCATCTTTCTAATCAAATGGTCGAAATACCTCAAGCTCCATCCAATATTTCACCTACATTCAATTTTAGTCGATTAAATGTGGCAAAACATTTATCAGAATTGATCAGAAATCAATAACGTGAACAAACACACAAACAGGCATTCTTCCTTATATATATAGATTTTGTAAAACTTACAAATTTTTGATTAATAAACTCTACAATTTGAAAGTGAGCAGTAGCAACACTTTTCAAAATAAAGCATTTTTATCTCCAACGCACCACACCATTGCCACTAGAAAAAAAAATTGAGTGCAAAAATTAATATTTTCAGAGTTCTTAATTAATATCTCAGCTGATTAAAGTCATACGCAGGCAAAATGGCTTCCCACGAACTTCAGGAATGGGGAATAAGGTATTTAACGTTTGCCAATGTTATTTTTATTTCATTGTAAAACTCATTGTGAAATTTTTTACTAACAAACTCTACGGTTTGAAAGGGAGCAGTGGCAACAACTTTCAAAATAAAGCAGATTTTCATCGTCAGCTTCCGAGACTGTTTCCACTCGGAAAAATGAGGGCGAAAATCATTGTTTTTTTTAGTTTTTAATTAATATCTCCAATTTTAGCTACTGATTTTTGAAAAAAAAGTGGGTGTCAACCTTTTCCAGGACCCAGAAAAGAATTGTAGAAAGTTTGGTGATGATAGATAGCTATAGAGCTATGACTGAGTTATTAGTGAACAAACACACACATGCACAGAGAGACTTTCTTCTTTATATATATAGATAGTTCACTCAAAAATTCTGGCCTCTCCGCAAAGCAAGGAAAAAACAAAGTAAATTCAAATCAAAATTTTAACTTTAAACAAGGAGAACTCTATCCAAAGAATTGAAAACGTAAGTGAAATATTAAAATACTTTAGTGAAAAATTCAAATCAAAATTTTACTTTTCAACAAAGAGGACTTTATCCATAGAATTGAGTTTAAAGGCAGAATTTTGATTTGAAATTTTCACTAAAGTATTTTATTATTTCACACACATTTTCAATTCTTTGGACAAAGTTATCTTTGTTTAAAGGTAAAATTTTGATTTGAATTTACTTTGTTTTTTCTTTGCTTTGGGGAGAAGAGAGAATTTTTGGGTAACTATTATAATTAAAATACATTAGAATGGTTCATCTGCTAATTCTTAATACAGAAAACAAGGATTTTTTTATGGAAGAGAGATTTCAATGTTCCTGCTCCTGACGAAGTGACATTGAAGTTGTCTGAATTCCTCTTCTTTTATATTCTTTAAATTTCATTGATTTTTTTAATTAGGGTATTACTTGTTTGAAGTATTTTAGTTTTAGCATTTCCTAAATTCCTTTTTACATATATTATGAAATTTATTACTTATAAGTTTCAAATTTTTGGTCTTTGTGAAAAATTGGTTCAAAATTTCTTACTTTATGTCTTTACTGATAATTTTTCAGCAGCTTAATGCATGAATACTAGGCATGATTATATTATGTTTAAAAAAATGCTTTGTAACTATACATATAAACATAAACAAATGTAAGGAAATTATATATATATATTTACTAAAGAAATATTGATTATATTATCTCCTAAGATTAATTTTAGTAGAATTATCTAAAAGAGTGAATCCATAGTTAGTAAGTTTAATTCCAAAAATTGTTTTAAAGTAATTTGAATGTAAATTGTTAAAAATGTTTAATGGGGACTTGAATTAAATCATGAATAACAAAATTTCAGTTGAATAAGAAATTAAATTAAAGGCAAGTAATTAAATTAAGAGCAAGTAATCATTGCCATTGATCGGAAATTAGTTGACTTTTCACGGGGAACAAACCAACTCCCGTTCAATGTACAATAATTAAGAAATAAATACGAAGGTGTTTCGTCCTTTTCTCAAGTAATAAGGCAATGCCAAACTGGCAATTTAAGTTAGGCCAAATATTTCCGTGAATTGAAGGGATCAAGAACCAATGCACAGCACCAAAGAACTCATTCTGATTAAGCATTTTCGCTAATTCAATTTTGAGTGAAAAGCAATTTATGCAGTGATTTTTTGATTTATCCCCCGACACCCTCGTGTTTATGCATTTTAATTCAACTATTTGTAAAAAATTAAACATTGGAAATTGGCATTATGAAATAGAACTCAAAGTAATTGGAATAAACATTAGAAAATTATGAAATATAAGAAATATAATGTAATCTTTGCAAAAACAAATCAAAAAATAAAAATTTAAATTTAAAATATACATAATAAGAAAAGGGAATGTACATGAAGATATAAAAGGCCAGAAAAAGTAATATTTCTTTAGTAAATAAATTATTATTAACTTACTTTGCAGCTATTGTGCAAGTAGTAGAATAACTTGATTTCACACTAAGTGAATTTAAGATCATACAACATTTTATATATATATATATACATGTATGTGCAGGTATATGTGTATACACACATACATAGATACATATATACGTAATTATGTATGCAAACATTCATTCCAATAACAGGGAAGTAATAAATTTTTATTATTAAAAATATAAAATTTTCATATTGAGGATGCATGCTTATATGTATGTGTGCATGTATATATGTACATAAGGGTACGTACGTGTGTGTGTGTGTGTGTGTGTATGTATATATATACATTTCTAAATCTGAGTCTGAAAACAAAAAAAGTACCAAAAATTTAAACAAAAAGTTTTTATTTAACAAGGTATTTTTTTAATATAAATGCATACAATTTTATTTAAAAAACACAAATTTGTACAAAAAGTCCAAAACCTAATTAAGAAAATTTTGTTAAAAAAAATATTAGTATTATAAGTTTTATTTATGAATAATATGAAAATCATATTGGGACACTATATGTAAAATCCAAGTTATTTCAGCTTAAAATTAGGCAAAATTTAAAAGACAGTACGCAAAACTTATTCTTTAAGAAAGATTGACATGATTCACTATATTCTTCAAAATGGTGAAATATAAACTCTGTTCTGGTTCCAGTATCTGATAATTCATGTGCATTTTCCCTTGCAAAAAATTCTGCAAGCTACCATTTATTGACAATCTTATATAGTATCAAAAGAATCAGTAAACAGTAACAATTTGGTATATTAAAAATGAAATGCTATTACCAAAATAAAATCAAAAAGTATCTTCATACTTTCATAAGAAGATGTTAGGAAATTTGCATTTCCACACCTGCACAGTGCTGAAAAGGAAAAGCAAAACTATGTTTAATCTCCAGTGGAAGCCAGACTGTGTAGTAGTGCTTCTCGTCATCATGGCATAGTATTGCATGGCAAGGAATGCTGATGATGTTGTAGCATCAAAGACATGAGCAGCAAAAGGAGTTGATTACAGTATTGGGATTCCAGTAACCAGTATGAATCATTTCATCAAATCGTGTATCTTAAGTGCCAGCCGATGAACATAATGCCAAGTGGACCCAATAGATATAATGCTAGACAGTCACCATAAAGGAAAAGCAGTCACAGTTGGTTCCGCTGCAATTCTACAAAATTATCCATCTACCCTTGTTATGGTTATAGCTTCACATATTTGTGTTCATTATTCATTCTGTTATGCCTTAGGTGAAGATTCCTTAAAATTCATGTTATTCAGTTACATCCAGTGTTTTCAATGAGTGCAATGTTGCCATAAAACTATCACTCTCAACAAAACAGAGGAAAACAAGGTGAACTAATATTCTAAAATGTATATCTGAAGCAACGCAGTCTTCAAATAAAAATCAGTTATCATCTAGAGTAATACCTCGCATCCTGAAATCAATAAAAAATATATTGGCATGTATAGAATCTTATTAAATATTACCAAAAAAATTCCTGTCTTTTAGAGACCCATCTTTTTTTGTCCTGAATTATGAACAACAATAACTGCTTTTCCTTTTCACAATGTAAGTTTTTCACTAATATATAGAGTTTAGTGTTCTTAGCAATTATCCAAAGTGTCTAAACTCTTGGTAGACATTAAGCAAATTATTACCAAGTCTGAAGTAACAACAAAAACTTGAGAAATGTGTAAAAGACCTTTTATTTAAAACTAAATAAAAAGAGAGAAGACACTCTTTGTGTTTACAACTCAGCCAACCACTTGTGGCAAGATAACTTAAAGTAACAGTAAGTCATATGTAAAATTTAAATTCAAATAAATTATTAGCTGAAGATTACACAATTAAATTAACATGAAATTCACTCTTACTACTGTGGAATTCAACTGTCAGCAATTATAATACAAGGCTGAAGACGAGAACTTTTGAAGTAGAACATGCTTGTCTTACAAGCTAAAAACCTAACCTTAAAGACACAGGAAATAATTTGCTTTCTCATGGGAAGACAGAAAGTGTGTATAGATCCAATATATAAAATAACTAGTGAATTAACATAAAGGAACCTGACAACTATATTAAATATGTATCTACTTTTAGACTCAAGATACCCAGAACAGAATGTAAGAAATTAGTGATTTTTATTATAATACCAAAAAATAAAACAGGCTTACCTTTTTGTCGATTTCAAGTATATTTTTCTGTCTTCGTTTAAGTCGCATAATTTTCATAGGTCCTGTGACTAAAACATCTTCAATTACATGTATCCTTTCCCTGGAATAAAGAGTACTTTATAGGCTCCACATTAATGTGCAAAACTTGTACTACTAAGTACATTCATAAATTATTACATAAATGTTAGTAATTGACAAAGATTTTATGCATTTTTTTCTTCATTTTCATAACCTTCCATTCATTTGGATAACATTCAAATCATTGAAAAAAAAAATCCAAATATATCAAATAATTAAATAATATATAGTGGCAACACAGAGAATTACAGAAAAATATAAAGAAAGATCAAACTGACAAATAAAATCTAAGAAATACATAAAAATAAAAATTCCAGTATAAAATACTAGTTTCCCTGATTAATAGAGAATACCAATTTCTATTTTTGCTCTTAATATATTTTTCCATATGCATGAGAGAGAGAGAGAGAGATGTTGACATTCCTTTATCATAATATTTAAAATTCAAAACTAGCAAGGAAGATATTATATTAAATTTTCAGTTGACAGTCTTTTATAATGCAGCAGTCATCTAAACAGTGAAAATGTAATCATGGAAATAAATTTATTTTTATGACTTTAATTTTTACTTAACATCCTTAAACCTTCAAACAGCATTCCTTCCTGTACCCACTTCCATTAACTTATTTAGATGACTACTATATTATAAAAGTTTATCAACTGAAATTTTTTAGACAAGGTCTTCACTTTTCATCTGGAAAATGTTTAACTTAAAATTATTATAGCTATTCTGAGCAGATTTTCTTATTGCACACACTATGATTATATACCTATGGAAAAAAAAAAAAAAAAAAAAAAATGTCTGGACTTTATTAAACAGAACAGCTCTTATTTATATTACAGAAAGGAAAACTTCCCCCAAACATCATGCAATCAAATTGTTCAGTCTAGGAAGAAGTAAGCAGAATAAGCATTTATTCTCATGTAATTTGGCATAAATTTAGAATTATGTTTTTATTTAGATTTATTCTCATGTAAATAGGCATCATCTATCTTAGTGACAAGTTTTCACTGATCAGAACAGACACTCAGCATGCAAAAAGCATCATAAAACAAAGTAGTTGATGACAGAAAATTATTTCAGGCACATAATTTACTTAATTAATTCATCATGTAGTTTACAAAATAAGAAACCTAAATTTCTTTCCAAAAATTCTTAATACATTAAAATTTCATTATACAGTACAAAGTCTTTAGTCCAGACGTCCATAATCCGGACCTCAAAGCTACAAAATTTCTGAGCATATGCGTAGCGTTTGCGTACGTGCATAATACGTTTACACATGCACGTTTAATGTATAACGGATGGTATAAGCTAGGCTAAAATTATCTATTTCAGTTAATGTTGCAGATTGCGTTGTTCCTTAATCTTCTAATTGGATCTGGCTTATTATTTTTTGCAGACTGTTAGAGCAATTTTATAAAAAGTAAGCTTGAAATTTCAATTATGTCAAAAAGAGTTTCTGATTCTGGAGCTTCCAAAGGATCTACAAAGTGAAAGCATGTTTCAATGTCCATCATACAAAAAGTGGAATTGCTGCAAAAAAATGGATAAAGGCATGAAGAAAGAGACAGAGAGGTTAGTGAAAACAAAAAAACTTCGATTGATAAGTTAGTCGGTATTCTCGGCACAGCAATTACAGGACTTGAACAGCGAAACTTTGTAACTGAACAAGAAATTATGTCTGTTTATAGAATTAAAGAGAA
This sequence comes from Stegodyphus dumicola, assembly GCF_044657685.1. Classification (NCBI taxonomy): domain Eukaryota; kingdom Metazoa; phylum Arthropoda; class Arachnida; order Araneae; family Eresidae; genus Stegodyphus; species Stegodyphus dumicola. The sequence continues at coordinate 144,417,446 of NC_140777.1, forward strand.
AGTATTAGCACATAAAATGAAGCAACTTAAACAACTTACATTGAAAGAAATGTTTAATAAAGTAAACAAATAAGTATTAAGCTTTTTTTTTTTGTAAATTTTGATACCCTTTAGATCATAATTGCTCTTTATTTCATAAATTACGGTTTCATATCTTTAATTTCTGCATGCCATCTTACCAAATTTAAATTGATGATCTATAATCTGGAAAAACCCCTAATCCGGAATTGCCAAAGTCCCGATGAGTCCGGATTAAAGATTTTGTACTCTAGTAGTTGTTAAAACACAAGCTAATTATACAATTATTTAAAGGCACACAGAAACACAAAAATTTTTAATAGTATGATTGCTTTATTATTATATTATGTCAATAAATTAAATCTCACAAATATTTTTAGACAAATATTTTATAATTTAAATTCAAAAATCAGATTAAACTAGCAAATGCTGTATAAGTAATGAAAAAATCACCAATCATTAGGAAGAATTATTAAAGAAAAAATGATTTGAAAAAAGTTACACCATTAAAAAAATTTCAAGGTTCTTACATTTCAGATTTTTTCTTACTTTATATATCAATATGATATATTTACAAGTTTTATTACATTTCCACTACCCATTTGAAAAATAATATTAACTTATGAATGGTTTTGCAATGACTACAATGTCGAAGATGACATATCTTCATAATGAGGAACATATTCTTCATAATGCACTCCAAGGATAGATGACATGCATAGATGATGTACATAGAAGATGCACAGACAAAACAAATATTTCTTTCATGCACTTTAAGACATGTGAACTGCTTTTACCATTATCGAAAAGTACTAGGAATGATTTATTTAAAAAGGGCATGTGAAAGGTGGTAGTGGTAATGCATTTCTGGTGCAAAACTCTAAAGACCATATGCACCAAACACAGGATTCGTTCTTTAACACAAAAACTATTGTACATCTGTTAGATAAAAGGCAAGTTTAAAAACAACAGTAATCTTATAAAATCGAGACTAGTAGCAAAATTATAAATGGTTGGATGAACTGCTGATTACGATTCAAATAATGATATATGCAGTATAGATGTAAAATCATAAAACATCTGATTCATTAAACTACATAGCATCAAAATTCTAAAATGGAATCTAACACAAAATCAAATTAAATAATAGAGACCTGTTTCTTTCAGGTAGTGAAACAAATTGGTAACGACCTCTCTTCCAACTAAATGGTCGAGAGGCAAGTCACAGCTATTAAAATACTTCTAACGAAGACTATTAAAATATTGACACACAAAAAGACAAACAGGATCATTCTTATCTTTCAATAGATAGTTATGTGTCGCTCTAGTGTGGCCACTTCTCAGGCGAGTCAAAAGAACTTCTTTCTTACGATTTCTAGTAAATCCTAATGCTTTATTTTAGGCTTCACTCTTCTTAACTTGTTACAAGATTGAAAGTTCCAAAGTTGTTGCCATTTTTTTTAGGATCCTTTGTTTGATGACACGACTAATATCTCTCAAAGGGATGATGTAACCGGACAGTCCAACAGCAGATTTTGTTGTGATATCTGCAAGCTCATTACCCTTTATTTCTGTATGTCCGGGAACCCAGCAGTATAGAATTTCATATCAAAGACTTGCTAAGTTTATATTTAACTTCAGTACATCAACTATCACAGGATTATCAGTGCTGGAAAAAGATTCTAAAGCCTTCAACGCACTGTACAAGTCTGTATATAATACATTTTTTATGGTGTAGCCTTGAGATGTATAAAAGTGCACAATATATGGCAGTCAGTTTAGAGGCTAAGACTGAGGAAGTGTTGTCTAAACATCTGCCCCCTCCCATGTGGTCACCAATTATAAATGCCATCCCAGCATGACCAACATCCCAACATGACTTAGATCCATTTGCATATATGGAAAGATAAAATTACCTATGCTTGTGCTCAGCAAAAATCTGTCTGTAGAACAATCTCATTAGTGGTAGTTTTGACAAAATAGTGGAAAATATTAAGGAGCTGGATTCCTGCATTTTTTCAAGGTGGGATTTCAAAATGCTGTACTGCTTGTGAGGACATATCAGACAGGGAGAGTTCTTCAATGAGAGGACAAACCCTTATAGGAAAAGAAGGCACACAGGATGGACGTGCTTCAAATAAAATGTCACAGATACTATCAAGTAAACACAGTTTATAAAGATGGTCATATTGAGACAGTTAATACTATAAAATACTATAAAAGAGACAACTCCTCACACCTCAAATGGAGTGATAGTTCGTAACAGTTAACATAAAGACTCTGGACAGAAGATGTCCTGAAAGCACCAGAACAAATCTGCAGAGCTTGGTGATGAACAGGATCTAGTTTTAACAGCACTGAAGACCGAGTGGATACGTAAACAACTGAGCTGTAGTCCAGTCTAGAGTGAACAAGAGCTCAGTAAATAAGAAACATAGAGCAACGCTCTGCACCCCAGGGCTTTTAAAACATTTAAAATTCTCGTACACTTTTTTTTTCAGGTTTACGACATGAGAAAATCAATTTTCGGTCGAACATCACCCCTAAAAACTTTACTTCAGGTGCAACTGGAATCACTGACCCACTGAGTTATAATTCGGGCTCAGGATGGAAACCTCGCTTTCTACAAAAGTGGACACACACAGTCTTCTGTTTCGAAAAAGTAAATCCTTGCTTGTTTGCCCATTCCTGGATCCTGTTCAAAGCGATCTGGAGCTGCCTCTCTACATGTCTCATATCTGCTCCTTGATAGCTAATTTGTAGGTCATCAGCATATAAAGATCCTAAAATGGTGGGAGGAAGCTCTTTTAAAACTGAGTTTATTTTTAAGCTGAACAGGGTTACACTAAGAATACAGCCTTGAGGCACACTCTCTTCCTGTTTGAAAACTTCTAGCTTCCAAAAAATTCTTAATGAAAAATGGTAGGTTACCATGCAAGTCACTATCATAAAGATCCCGAAGTATACCATATCTCCATGCCTCATCACAAGCTTTCTCAATGTAAAAAAAATCCCTGAGACAAGGTGATTTCTTCTTATAAAAGCTTTATGAATAGATGTCTCCAAAAGCAGCATATTATCTATCGTTGTCCTTTCTTTTCGAAAACCACTTTGATAAGGCGATATTATATTATTCTTCTCCAAATAGACTAGGCGGCTGTTTACCATTTTTCAAATAGCTTGCATACACAGCTTGTAAGGGCAATTGGCTGATAGTTTGTGGGATTCCTTGGGTCTTTTTCTGCCTTAGCAATAGGAATGACAAGAGCTCTCTTCCATGCACTGGGAAAACTATGCTCCTTGCACACTCCATTGTAAAGAGCGAGAAGAGCAGTAGAACAGGTGTTTCAGTGCTTTGTAAACTATGCTTTCGAGATCCAGAGAAGACCTTTGAGTCTTGAACAAAGCTCTCTTTAACTCAACCATAGTAAAATCTCTATTATAGGGCTCAGAGTTCAAAGAGTTGAGTGCAGTGGGATTTCTCTCAAAGCGCTCCTTGATAGAAATGTGGGTGAATACTTTCTGCTGGAAGAAATGACAGCAAATATCTCACCAATAGTATTTGGAATTTCTTCCATGGAGCTAATCACTTGGCCATCTTTTTCCAAAAAGGAAAATAAGTGGTCTTGATATATTCCGTATACTTTTCTAACTCTTTTTCAAACCTGCCTATTAGGCGTAGAGAATGCTATTGATGACATGTATGAAATCCATGAATCGCTCTGGCTCTGCCATCTTACTTTTCATACATTTGCTTTGGCTCTTTTAAACGCTATAAGGTTTCGCAAAGTAGGATATCTACGAAAAATTCCCCATGCTTTTTTCTGTTTTTTCAGTGCTTCATGACAGTCGCGATTCCACCACGCTTTCGAATATTTTAGTATTTTTCCTGATGTTCTAGGAATCGAAAGCATAGCTGCCTGAATAATAGTATTAGTAATAGCTTCAACAGCAACATCGATATGAGTAGGATATCTACGAAAAATTCCTCATGCTTTCCTATGTTTTTTCAGTGCTTTATGACAGTCACGATTACACCATGGTTTCGAATGCTTAAGCATTTTTCTGATGTTCCCTCTGATGTTTCTGATGTTCAGCATAGCTGTCTGAATAATAGTATTAGTAACTGCTTCAACTGCATCATCGATATGCTCAGTAAATGTGTTCTACGTGCTTCAAATAAAATGTCACAGATACTATCAAGTAAACACAGTTTATAAAGATGGTCATATTGAGACAGTTAATACTATAAAAGAGACAACTCCTCACACCTCAAATGGAGTGATAGTTCGTAACAGTCAACATAAAGACTCTGCACAGAAGATGTCCTGAAAGCTGTTCTCTATGAGCTCTGCAGTGGAAGAGAAGAGTTCCCAGTCTGCCCTATCAAGTATGAACCAAGGGGATCTGGACATGGGGTTTGCCCCTCTTCGTGCAAGAGATAAAAACTGGAATAATGATTGCTGTTGTAAAGATCATTTCCCACAATAAAACTTCAAAATGGCAACAGAGATGGTGAACAGATGGCAAGGTCGAGAGCATGGAATGTCCTTGAAGGCTCATGGAATTATGTGTCCTGCCCATTATTTAGGAGACAAAGACTATGATCTTCAATCATCTGCTCAATTTGTCTTCCTCGGGAATTTGTGTCTTAACTTCCCCAGAGCGGACTATGACCGTTAAGATCCCCAACTATGATAAAGGGCTCAGGCAGCTGCTCTATAACACCATTTAAATTCTGTTTATCAATGTGCTCATTTGGAGGCAAATAAAGAGAAATGACTGAAACAACAATATGAAAATTTGCTTGAGTAGCGATAACTTGGAGGGATGTCATCAAAGGAAGTGCATTTGATGGATAGTCGAGTGAGGTAAGGAGACTTAACCTTCACTGGCACATTCACATGCAAGATTATTTTTCCTGACAAACGAAAACCTCTGAAGTTTTGCTTATTCTTCTGGTTTCAGATTTATTTCCTGTATTGCCAAGCACACAGGATGATGAGTATTGACCACACTTTTGATGTCGAGCAAATTGTGATGGAAGCCACGACAGTTCCAAGAAACAAGGGTGGCCATTACGATTGATGTTTGTTCTTTCTGTGCTGGTTTTTAGTTTTTCATGGAAGTAGATACTTGGAAACTTCTAGCCCCTCCTCTACTTTCATACTATCTGAATCTAAAGATTCAGACACCATGTCATCAAATGAGCTATTGCTAAGGCTTTGTTAGGTATTTTTGGGTTTGCTTTGAATTACTATTTCTTTTTCCTATACGACATGGGTTGGATTTCCTTTTCTTACTTGCAATCAGCTGGGTTTTATTTGGTGGAGTCTGTGTACTTATTGAAGTTTGGGTGGCAATGGTATGTGTTGATTTGAGGACAATGGCATATGATACTGTTACGAAATGTACAGGTGTGGTAAGATAGCCCCCCCCAAAGCAGCATTAGGGTTGCCATAAAATGGCAAAGGAAGGCAGGGTTGCCACATTTGGTGAGAAATGACCCATTTGGCGATATACCATGGACGGATGGAGAACCTTCTGGAACGAATTCTTACCCCAGAATGTTCTCGTACACAAACCGAAAGCTATATAAACCCTGCTGATCCGCAGTCAGTTAGTGTGTGTGCCTCCTCTAGCAAGCTGATAGTCATTGAGCGCGTGTCTTGAAGTCTAGTGCTGAGTGCATCAAGAGAGTCTTTTAGTATATCGCGAGTTAGTGCATCGTCGAGTTCTGTCTTAGACTGTGTTGAGAGCTATACTCTTGTGTATCGTCGAATGCATTGCCAGTTGTAGCAAAGAGAGTCTAGAGAGTATGTGGCATTCCGAGAACGAGAACGACCAAGCAGAGTCGTGAGCTGTACTCGGGTGCTTTGCAGTGAAGCTGTCTCCACTGTTATTGCCCAATAGTGTGAAGGCTGTGTCGCTGATTGTTCCGGCGTGTTTAATGTAGATCTTTGATGACTGTAAAAGTGTTTGGAGCTGTCCTGAATAATATTTGTAAATAAAGTGTGTTTTGATACTTCATTATCAAGTGTCATTATTATTCACTCCAAATCCACACGAACCCCGTACGAACGTGAAGGAAGGAAATAACGTAACAACTGGTGTCAGAAAAAAAAAAAAATTAACAATATGTATGTATGCCTGTCTACACCCACACATATGCACACTATGCATAGACACGTGCATGCACAGACACATTTCTGAATCCAGTCCTGATAACAGAAGAGTACCTTGCTTCCCTCAGTCTTTTCAAAACTAGCACGTAAAAAGAGGTACATGTACATTTTTTTGCAAATGTAAAAAGAGTCATTAACAATTTGACTAACTGAAATTCATGATGCACCATATCGAATCTCATTGTGTCGAAAACACAATGAGCATAACTTTTGTTTTTGATTTGATATGATGTGATTTCTTTGATCAAGGAAGGAGAGGTCATTTTGTGCCATTCACATGACTGCATCTTTGTCTCTGGGTCATAAGCATACACCCAGGTCTCGTCACCAGTAACCATTGTCTCAAGAAATGCTGGGTCTTCTGTGCTTTTTTCAAAACATTTGCGGCAGTTAACTACCGAGTTTCCATTTGATCTGGATTCAGCAGCCACGGGTCATACTTTGCACTGACACATTTCATCTTCAAATCATCTGACAAGATTGTGTGAATGAATCTATGAGAGATCCGAATCTATGAGAGAGCGTGTTTATAACAGTTCGACTACTGTAAAAGTGATTTTGGAGCTGCCTGAGAATACTAGCCAATAAAGTGCGTTTCGATACTTCATCAAGTGTTGTCTTATTCACTCCAAATCCACACGAATCCCGTACGAACGTGAAGGAAGAAAATAACATAACAACTGGTGTCAGAAGAGAAAACCGTAACAATATATTTGGTTGAAGGTGTGTGCTTTGAACTAGCCTTCTGGCTTCAGCATACAAGATGTTCCTAGTAACTTTTGCATCTGTACTTTTTTTTTTTTTTCTGATTTCCATTTTGGACAGGAACGAGAAAATGCTGGATGGTCACCCTTGCAATTTAATCACAATGCCGCAGCAGTGCACATCAGGGTTCCACAACACGACATCTTGAAATGGCCGATAAGTCACAGGAAGGATTGCATAGGATTAGAAATATAACGTCTTATGGGGCAATTAAGATATCCAGCTTTGATATTCTTCGGCAGATCAGGCAAGCTGAAGGTCAGGATCAAATATTTTGAGTCAATCAACTAACTTCCTTACGCATCTTAATCCACTTAGCAGCACAAACCTTTTGGCCAGCTAACTCGGAAACAAACTCTTCTGAAACAAACAGAAGGTCAATTTCCGAGTCACGCCTCTACAGAAGTTGATTGTTTTGTATGCTAACACAGATATAGATACTTGTCCAAGTTTGGTTTGACATGAATGTGAGGCAGACTGGTGGCTGAAACAGTATCGATAAGCAGGTCACCAGAATGGAGACACTTTATGTTCCTTGGCTCACTTACGTATGAATGAATGTATTTATTTATCAGGAAAGGAGACATCTTTTGCAATTCGCCAGAAGGACTGGAAACAACAAGGAAGTGCAGGCAATCAGCAGTTTCTTTGGCATTTGCATCAGTACTTATTTTCTTACTAGGAGATTTATCAATAACATGATGGTTGGTTTCATTTGACTTTAAACATAGAAACCATGATTGAAAGAGAAAAGATTCGGGTTGATTGTTAAGTTGTAGCATCCTGCAGCATGAACTTTGACAAGCTGTGCAAACTTTTCGCAAAGAATATTATATGAGTACTTTACAGCTTCCGATATTCATCTGATATCAAGATGTGACTTTTTTTATATTTTCTCAGTTAAAACTGCTTTTTTGCAGCCACCAGTTTAAATTTGCTAATGGGAAAAAAAAAAAAAAAAGCTTTCAAATTTTATTTTATACCCAAAAAGGATTAGTTTTATTTATTTACGCATACATTCATGCATGTTTTGTAAGCATTTGGGCTAAAAATATTTAAAAACAGCATAACTTTAGAATTTCCGATAGACAGTCTCACATGTTGGAAATAAAAATGCTGGTGAATCTTCGGATTATGGTAACTTGGCGATTTTTTGGCGACCAACCCTATTACAGCAACCTGCTAGTTTTTTTTAGATGCCATTTTGTCTTCACGAAGTTAAGGCATATATTTTTTTTTTAACTCAACATTTTTTCCAACAATCTGCTAGCCAAATTACGCTTATACCAGAACTTTTATGAAACAAAAGTGCTTAATCATGACAAAGATTAGGTGCAAAATTGGGAGAAAGTGCAGAATCACCCACTGCTTGCCGCGTTTTTAAGAAATGCACATACACGGTATCCATATACACGTTGACCTATTTTCACTTAAAAAAACATCCCAGAATTACACAAAAATGGCATTGCGCACACTCTTGACTTTATCCATGTAACATCGACCTATTTTCACTTAAAAAGTCAAAGTAAATTGACAAAACTCCAACTCACTCTTGTAAAAAGCGCCAAACAAATAAGTGGGCGATTCTGCACTTTAGCAGCGAAATTGTTTCTAAGTGCTTATTAGCTAAAATCACGATCGGAATTTTCTGGAAAATGTCACATTACATGTGTCATGATCTCTCATTTCTCTGAGACAAAATAATCTGTTATTCAAATTGTGTACTTCTCAGATTAAAGTCCTAGCTAGTGACCTTTATCACCTTACCAAAATGTCTCCAAACTACCTGTTATCATATTCCAAAGATTAGCCAAAATGCTTTATTCCATACAACACTGCCACAGCTTGCTTTGAAATCAGTTGAGTTCTTTAATCAAAAATTCATTAAATTTTTACAAAATATGAAACAGATAATAAAACAAATTCAAAATTCAGGTTTCCAGATGCCTATATTCAACTGGAGGACTGTATTATTCAAAATTCGATGGGTTTAGGTATCGTTGTTTTTTCACAGTGCGAGAAACGTTCATTCAGAGTCTTCATTATTTAATTTCTTTAAATATAATACAGGGCAATAATTTGAAAAGTGATTTAAAGCTTTTAGAGATTCAACGCAAAATGACATTTGAAGACTAATAGCCATTCTGGCCTAACACACCTTTAGTGGGGGAAGGAAAGAAAGAAAGAAAATTCATTGCACATTTAGGTTTTTAATGAAAATGACTTTCAAACATGTTTTGAGGACTGAAATTTAAAAAAAAAAAAAAATGATGGTGTAAGTGCACTGCATTCAGCTTCGAAAGAGGATGCAATACATATTGACCAATGGTTTGAAATCTTCTGTTTTATGGAAACATTCCCGATTCCTTCTGATGACAGTAGTATAAACATCGAATATCCTGACTACCAATTATAAGCTAATTTGCATTTGACAGTTTATTACTGGATGACAGCAACAAAATATTTAGTAAACTAATGTCCATTTTATAGCAACAATTATGAGACATTTGAAACAAATATGACTGAATGGCAGGTATCGAGAATAAAAATGGAAAATCAATTAAGCATACCAAATAATACATTTATTTAATGAATGATGACCATTTATTTTTTAAACAAATAAAAAATAGCATTTGGATATAAATCTGAAACAGTAGATTATTAAAATAACAAATGAAAATCTTCTATTTACGGATTATATGAGTACATAGGAAACTATTTTTTGTCACACTCTCAGGGGGGGGGGAAAGAGCTATAAATTATTTTTCTTTCTGTCTCTCCTCCCCCCAAAAAACACAGTATAGTTGTGAATTCAACTGCAAACCAAAAAATTGATACTCTACATAATAATGGTGTAAATCAAAATGAACGGGAACAAGATTTTACAACTGCCTATTAATTTGTGTAAAGTAAAAAAAATAACTGATGGCAACTATATTTTCCCCATAATAGGTGTCTTCAAGTCTTTGACAATTCTCATACATGAAGTGTTTTGCTGTTGTATAGGAGAAACAGTAAGAAAATGTTTAAGGGACTGGAAATATGATTTTAGTAAATAGTTTTATTGATTTTTGCAAGATATACAACCGAACATACATAAGCCCATATTAACAAATGCATTCATGCAAACATGCAACTACTTCTATTTTCAGTTGATCAAAACCAAAGAAGTAAATTGATCTGATAATGAGAATAGGATGTAAAAATCCCTACGTCAAAATCTTTAACACAGTATTTACAAAATATGCCCCAAGAAAATAATTTATAAACTACTACATCATATTCATGTTTAATTCATCTATTTCTAGCAGTATAGCAAATTAGAATTAGTGCTGCCAATTTTGTGGTGTCACAGCAGTTTATAAATGCTTTCATGTAGTGCATATATTTTTAAACTTATAGTTTGGGAGCTTTATAGTTATCCGATATAATGACAAAGAAAGAAACACTTTAACTAATTAAAAATTCAATATAGGGAATGAATAAATAATGTAACATGAAATAACAGTAATTAATTTTTAAAATAAGCACTTAGAAAAACGGTATATAGAAATTAAATACTCACAAACTGACCTTAATTCACATACGCATTTTATGACATCGGTTAGCTGGTCCATTAACGCATCATGGGATGTCATTGCATGAAAAAATGCTTCAGATCTCATTGAAATTTGCTTTGCAATATGAACTTCTGCAATATCTAAATAATGGCTCATCTGTAATAATAAAATATCAAGAATTCTTGTGCAAATAAAAAATTAATTACATTTTTAGGGGAAAAAAAAAAAAAGAAATATAATGAAATAAAATTTCATAGGTAGCAGTTTTTGAACATCTATAGATATATATTTTTCAAAAGAAAGCATAAAATATATCCTTTGTTGCATTATTCATAATATTTAATGTCAATTTTGATAAGTGGTTCTCAAAATTTCATTTCAGCTTTCTGAGCTGCCAAAAAAGTTATCCTAATTTAAAAATAAGATTTTAATTTACAGTATTCTAAATTAATTTTCCTTTAACTCTTCAATAATTAAAATTATTTTTCTCTTAGCAAATTCAGCAGTACCTATATGTTAACACAACCACTTCAACATACTTTGATGATTTTTTATAGATGAAAAGATAAGAATTACTTATCAGGTGCAAGTTAACAATTTTCGAGCCTTTATAAACATTCCCAAACTATAAATTAGCAAAACCAACATATCAAAATAAAACAAATTTAAAATCAGAATTTTAATTATTAAATAAAGACTATGTGATATATTAAAAAAATAATAAAACACTACATTTTCACGAAATCATTCTTTAATTTTTAGAGCCATTCTTTTCCCCATGTACACAGTCATCAATTTTCACTTTAAAAACAACATAAAATTGCTCAAACATGGCACTGCATGCTGGCTGTCTATCGAACATATCTCATTATTGTTGTCTTCAGTGATTTTGTAGCGAAAAGAATTAATCCTGCATAAAGTTTACCACAGTTTCTCTTATTGCTGGCATATTCCACAAGCAGTATTTTTAAATTGAGTTGAATGGAGGAAAAAAATTATGAATTGTCTACAAAAATCATTAGAACTTTGAAGACAAGGGGGAAATAATAATAAATAAATAAAAGAATACATATGAAAATAGTGATGTTGCTTAACAGAAGGACTGTTATGAACATGGTTACCAGAGTTTGTCACATTAATTACTCTGATATGGTTGACAGAATTTGGCGACTTCTACTGAGGTGGTTGAGATGATACGTAAGTACCATTAAGCTTCAGGGAATGAAAATGGAAGAAGCTTGTTGTAATAACTTGATATGGTAGATGGATGCATAAGCCAGAAACTTGCACACATGGCCGAACTCAATTGTTACCTTTTTACACAAATTAAAATAGCACTACAGCACCTCCTTATTCTTAAAGGACGTTTTACATCAGACAAACTTTAAAAATCTACAGCAAAGTGAAAAAGAGAGGTGACCAAAAAGAAAATGTGAGTGAAATTGCACAGCAAGAATTTTTATATGAAAGCATGATTACATTAACCCTTTACATGTCAATGTTCCATTAATGAAACATCAATTTTAAAATTTTGCAAAAAATACAATTTTATTCATATTGCTCTGTAAAAATGTTGACATAAAATATATGGTTTGATTTTTTTAACAGTGACATAATGTTGCTAAAATAATAGTATTTTGGTAAAAAAATCATCATTTCGGCTTTTACCTTACTTTTCTATGAGCAAACTTAAAAAATTCATGTAAAATTACTTTGATTACAGTGAATAGAAGCACGGAGGAAGATTTTCCAAATGTAAAAAGTTCAGTAAGTGTCGAGAAAAGTTGTTTATGAGTGTTAATCTGTTTTTGACACCCATATAACCTCCCCATTTCTCCCCTCACACAATCCCATACAGATCGTAAAGGGGTTACTCAACATCTGCTAAAGAAACTCAGGTAACATATATTGATAGGTTAGTGGTAGTTTATGACTCAGTTGGAAAGGCTTATACTATTGCCAAACTGTCGATCACAAGCTACTAGTAGCTTGCGAACACATTTTTGGTAGATCGTGTTAACACTCCGGTTGGCTAACCTTGATTCCTCCACTGAGCTGATGCTAATAACAAGGGGTTCTGATGACAACAACTGCTTGTTCCTCCTATGCAACTGCCATTGTCAGCCACAGTTGACTATATATACATGAGCTTGTGCACATTATGTTTTTCATGTGTATATTAGACATTTGCTGAACTTGGATAGTTTGACTTATGTATTTTTACTAAGCTAGGTCTGTTCTAATGATGGTGCGTTCAAGCAGAAAGGGAAAAAAAACTTATCACTTTTATTCAGAATGGGAAACTGATTACTTCTTTACCCAGTAAAGGATAAATGTGCATATTTACTGTACTAAGCAAGCATACGAGTCGGGAAGAACAGGAATGTCGAATGTCACTTCAAAACCATTCACACAGGGATTGAAAAGGATTCCCCACTGAATTCTGCTCTAAGGAAAGAAAACGTAAGGCAGCTAGAATTTAAACTTAATGCTCAATAATCAACTTTTAAAAAACAATTAAACAAGAACAAAGCAGCAACTGGAGCATCATTCCAAGTTTCAAATATTATTGCATGGGATAAGAGACCATACGAAGATGATGAAATAATCAAAGTTGCATTTTTATAAGCTGCAGATGCATTATTTGATATTAGCTTTAAAAATAAAACTGAGATATCTGCTATTAAGTCTATACAGCTTTATGCAAACAAAAAAATTGGAAGGGTTGAGGTTATGAGTTCCAATGTTACCTAACAACTTTGATCACTACCAACTATTTCTCTCTGCAATTTGATGAATCAATCGATATAGTTGATACAGCTCAGCAGAGGTTTCTGCAAGAATGGGTTTTGATAATTTCAAAACAAGAGAGGAAATGGTAAAGATTATACCATTAACAGGGCACACTACAGAATAGGACATATTTTTAGCAGTTAAAGATCTTATGAACTCAGAAAATATTCCTATAAATTAGTTGGTGGGCTTAGAAACTGATGGAGCCTTTTGCGACAGAAGGCAGAAAGAAAGAATTCAGAAACTTATGTCATAAAGTTGACAGCTTTCCGAAATTTCTGTCTTTCAAGATTTTGCTTCTTTCTCAGACATCACTGAAAAGCTAAATACCTTTAACTTGCAGCTTCACGGTAAGAATAAAGCTATTAGTGGAACAATATCAGATGTTGCTTCATTCTAAAAAAAGCTGAAGCTGTGGGAAAAAATATCATACAAAGCAAATACAAACACTTTGCCTGTTTGAAACAAACAAAACATTGGCAAGCAAGTGTCTTCAACTCCTCCTTACAATAGCAAAAAATATGTTGAAATTATTTCAGATCTGAGAATAGAATTCAACAAACACTTTCAAGATTTCAAAAGGATGTCAATTGTTGCACAGTTTGTCAAATCACCTTTTCTAGAAATTAATGCTGAAGAGTACTTGTGTCATGGAACATTTTGATTTTCAAGAAAACTATGCTGCAGTAGAGTTAGAATTCATCGGTTTTCAAAATGATTTATGTGCCAAATGGCTTTCTTCAAGCTCTGAAAATATTTGGCCACCTGTTCCTAAAGGAAAGTACCCAATTTTTGTCCAGGTTTGTCTCAAAGTGAAGACAATGCTCAGCTCTACATATCTGTGCGAGATTTCTTTTTCCACTATGAAATTTATTAAAAATAAGTACAGAAACAGACTCCCTGATGAACACTTGGACAACTGTATTTGAATAGCAGCCATTACCTACTGCTCCAACACTAAAAAATGTGATGACAAAAAAAGTTCCATCCTTCTCATTAAAGTTAAGAAGTCTGATAAAAAAATATGTTATTATATTTGCTATTTATTACTAAGTGAACTTCAATTTCTGTCTTAGGTACAATTCAATTTCAGTTTCTTTCTGTTATAACAGTTTAACTAAAATTGATTTCATATTTACTAGAAAGGCAATAAACAAATGTAAGATATTTTTTAAAGTTGGTAGTTCTTTTGGTTGGTAGCTTACAGTAGGACTTAAAAACAGTATAGTAGCTCAGAAGCTTCATAAGTTTGGTGACCATTGGTATAGATGAATCGGTGGCCCCCATTTTTGGTTATCATTCAATTAATATGTTCATCTGAGGAAAAGCATTTCAGTTTGGTTATAAAATATGGATGTGTTCCAATAATGATTATTAATACGCTGAGAATCTACAGTGAAAAAAGTTCAGTAAAGAAAACTCCCCTCTTGGATCTAGTTGTGTGGGAACTTCTATCAAGTGTTTAAAATCCAGATAAGCACGAAATTTCTTTTTACACCTTTTTTTCATCCCATAAATTGTTCATGGGTTTATCTTAAAAGAGCTTTAGAGCAACTGGCACAATTCAGGATTTTCACACAGAAAGATGCTCTCTCAGGTCTCCAAAGAAAGCTTTAAAATAGCAAAGAGTAAATTTCGATTACTGAAGTTATCGACAAGTTTACATTTGCCATTGGAAAGACAGTGCTGTAGTAACCATAGCACCCAATTATTCAACACATGAACCTGTCAGTAAAGCTAAGAGATTTTGTCAAGTCCAAAAAAAGAAAAACTGATATTTCTCAGCCATATCTTATAAAAATGTACAGTGAAGGGATGGGGGGAATCAATTTGCTAGAGAGGTTTCTTGGATCATATCAACCTATACTTAGAAACAAAAAATGGTACTGGAATCTATTTAGCAAGGCATTAATTATAGCTGTTGTTGCTGGATGGATTTTGCATTCACATTTGCACAAAGGTACAGAAGCAGAACTGGCATACCTCAATTTCAAGAGAGAAATAACCATATCTGTTTCACACAAAACCAAAAATCCATTCATTTCCTGGACTTCATGCACATAACTTTTTGAGACAATCAGATTCATATTGTCTTGTGCCATTAACAGAAGGACATTGCACAGTATGCCAGACCACTAAAAGTGTTTCGAGTGCTACAATACCTATATACATAATCACCTTCAAAGTAGGTTCAGTCAGAACACATACACTTGCTCCACTGATCCTGCTATTGCTATTTCAAAAGATACCACAACGACGAAAGTCCTGTTGTTGTATCTTCCGAAGCCTTAGTTTTGATGTCTTCTGTGGTGCCAAAACAGTTACCTTTGAGGCCCATTTTGATCATGGGGAAGAGCCAGAAATCCAATTATCCTAAATCTGGTGAATAAGGAGGCTGGTGGAGGAGTTTAATGTTCTTTTCTGCAAGCCATGCCTACACAGCAATCGATGTGTGGGAGGGAGCATTGTCATGATGCAGTAACCATCCTCATTGTCGTTTGTCCGGGCATTTTCTTCGAATTGCCTCCAGTACTCTTCTATTACTGGGACCAGATTTAGAAATGTATGGATATATGCATGTATGCACAGATGTATGTGTTTGTGTATGCATCTATATATTGTTACAAAATGTACAGGTGCAGTAACATGGCTTCCCTGCAAAGCAGGTTTAGGGTTTCCATAAATGACAAAGGAAGGCAGGGTTGCCACATTTGGCGCGAAATCGCCCATTTGGCGACAAAATTGGTGATATGCCATGGACGGATGGAGAACCTTCTGGAACGATTCTTACCGGTTTAGTCCAGATTGTTCTCGAACACAAGCTGAAAGCTATATAAACCCTGCTGGTCTGCAGTCAGAGAGTGTGCCTCGCATAGTTCGAGATAGTCAGTCTGTGTGGAGTCGATCGAGTTGACAGCCGGGCAGCGCGTGCCGAGTGAGTCGTCGAGTGCGTCGAAGAGTCTCTTAGTGTATCATGGTTAGTGCATCATTGAGAGAGTGTGATAAGCTCCAGGAACGACTGAACAGAAGAGTCAGGAGCTGTGTGTCGTCGAGTGCATCGCAAGTTGTAGTGTGGAGAGTCTCGAGAATACGTGGAGTTCTGAGAACGACCGAGCAGAGTCGGGAGCTGTACTCGGGTGCTTTGCGGTGAAGCTGTCTCCACCGTTATTGCCTGACAGTGTGAAGGCTGTGTCGCTGATTGTTCCGGCGTGTTTATTGTAGATCTTTGATGACTGTAAAAGTGTTTTGGAGCTGTCCTGATTAATATTTGTAAATAAAGTGTGTTTTGACACTTCATTATCAAGTTTTATTATTATTCACTCCCAATCTACACGAACCCCGTACGAACGTGATGGAAGGAAATAACGTAACAACTGGTGTCAGAAAAAAAAAGTAACAATATGTATGTATGCCTGTCTACACCCACACATATGCACACTATGCATAGACACGTGCATGCACAGACACATTTCTGAATCCAGTCCTGATAACAGAAGAGTACCTTGCTTCCCTCAGTCTTTTCAAAACTTGCATGTAAAAAGAGGTACACATAAATTTTTTTGCAAATGTAAAAAGAGTCATTAACAGTTTGACTAACTGAAATTCATGATGCACCATATCTTCTTGGTAGAAAACACAATGAGCATAACTTTTGTTTTTGATTTGATATGATGTGATTTCTTTGATCGAGGAAGGAGAGGTCATTTTGTGCCATTCACATGACTGCATCTTTGTCTCTGGGTCATAAACATACACCCAGGTCTCGTCACCAGTAACCATTGTCTCAAGAAATGTTGGGTCTTCTGTGCTTTTTTCAAAACATTTGCGGCAGTTAACTACCGAGTTTCCATTTGATCAGCAGCCACTGGTCATACTTTGCACTGACACATTTCATCTTCAAATCATCTGACAAGATTGTGTGAATGAATCTATGAGAGATCCCCACCACCTGTGCCAACTTGTCGATGGTCATTATTTGGTCTGATCTGATTAAATGTCTGAATTGCTTGACCATTTCTTTGTTTCTGGAGGTTGAAGGTCTCCCACTACAGCTCTCGTCTTCCAGCAATTCCTGTCCCCCTGTTTGCTTTAACCTTTTGAAGACGGGGCTGTCCACTTTAGTGGCCATATCTTTTTCCCCCATTTTCCAGGCTGAAAAGTGGGGTGAAATGTCAAATTTGATGTCCCTAGAGTTTTAACCACTGATCTCTTTCAAAGGTCTTCCTTTTGCAATATAGATGCACCCCTCTGAGAATCCATTAAACTACACAAGAATCTTTGTTGCAGATAGGAGGTGATTTCTTAAAGGGGGGAAAGCATTCGGTTCAAGATTCCCCGTCCTTTGGTAGCTTTTCTACTACGAAAGCCCCGGCCTCAAAAGGTTAAAGAATTGTCCCTGTAAAATGTTTGTAGGCTAATAAAGCATCTGAAGCAGATTTCGACAATCTGCACATGAACTTGACGTTCATCATTTGCTCAAACTTCGACATCACACCAACTGATCATCACACCCTTCTAACTTCAGCTACACTGCCTGTTATGAATTCCGGTAGTAAATAAATATAGTGGTAGTAAAAAATAAATTAATTATTTGTGGTGATAAAGAGTTACAAAGAAATTCTGGGAACTTTTTGAATGCTCTTTGTACTTTCTAGATTACAATGTTAGCATTTTTGGGGGAGGTCATATGGCACCACTAAAGAGTACAACAGAAAAATACCAAACAATTATAACTAATTCTTTCCAGTTATTGATAATTGCTTGGGGAAAAAATGGTATCCCCATTAGGTTGTTCTTTGTGTTTCTGTGCACAAAGCAAGAAATTTTGCTTGAATTTTTAAAGAAAGCTGAACTGATTCAGAATAGTATGCTATGCCCCAAATGCAACTGTTCGATGGGTCTGAAGAATGATCACAAACTCTCAGATGGCATAACACGGTAGTGTGGGGAAAAATAACAGCAGTGTTTGCTATACCTTAAAGACTAGTTCAGTATTATCATGGTTTCCAAAAGCTCACTCGGTATAGCTGAAATCTTTGAATCATATATAATTATTAAAAAAACAGCTACATCAAAGATATGGTTTTGGATTAAACATAATGGACTCCTGGAGCCAATGCAGGTAATTATGGAATACATTGAAACAATTATGGAACAAACAACTATGGAATACATCGGAATGAACAGCAAGATGATTGGTGGACCTGATAAATCAATTGATACTGATGAAAGCAAATTCAAAAAGAGAAGATATCATTAGGGTCATCATGTAGAAGAGCAGTGGGTGTTTGGAAGAGTTGAATGTGATAGTGGAGACACTTTATTTTTTTGTGGCTGTGCATGATTGCACAGTGCAAATACTCAGTGTTATTCAAGAGTGAATATACCCAGGGACACAACTATAATTTCAGTCTATTTGAGGGCTTATCAAAGCTTAGACATCCTGGGCTTTGACCATTTAACTGTAAACCATAGCATTACATTTGTGGATGAAATTACAAGAGTATGTACCAATAAAATTAGAGGTACACTGCACCCAAAAAAAAAAAAATAAATAAAATAAATAAATAAATAAATAAAATAAAATAAAATAAAAATAAAAAAATAAATAAATAAATAAAAAGGGGGGAGGACAATTCTATATCTCCTGTTCTACTGGGACAATTGACGAAACTCAAATTGCGTTTTTCATGTCTTGAAAGCACGACTTAGGATATGTATTAGATTTATATATGTTATAAGATTTATATATATCGTTCTAATCTAGGTATTTTGACACAAAATCGGACTTTTTCTGAAATGATATGCAAATTTTTTTTCATATTTCGATTCTATGGCTCAAATTATGCCTAAATATTAAATTTTGTGAAATTTATGGAGAAATTCAAAAATTTATCCTGGTGTATGTTTTTCAGCTTTCACAAAGAATAATTTACTTGGCGAACTTCTTAATTTACAGCAACCTATTTTCTTTTTCTTTTTTTCATTGTAGATGAGCAGGAAAAAAAAAAAGTCATTGTTTATACTTTCAAATAATTTTAACAAAGTGTGTAAACCACATTTGGCGTTATTAGTGCTCAAATAAAAGATGCCAAAATTCAAAATGCTTCAATATGTAAATTCATGTATATCTTAGAAAATTTTGAATTAAAAATTTAGTCTACTTTAAGACAATGTTAATGTTATAGGTTATGCTACTACAAAAAAGTGTTTTGAAAAATTTCTAGAAAATACTTAAAATTACAAACTTTAAAAATAATTCATAAAAAAATGGGCGAATTATATTTGGATTAACCTTAAATTCTGGAAAAAGGAATCAAGTCAGTTTAATAAAAAGGGTGATACAGTACAAAGTCCGAAATCCGGATTCGTCAAGACTTTGACAATTCTGGATATTAATTAGATCATCAGTTTAAATCTAGTGAGATGGCAAGTAGAAATTATAAAATTAAAAAAAATATGAAATCATGATTTATGAAATAATGAAGTATTTATGATCTAAACAGTATACAAGATTTAAAAAAAAAAAAAAGAAAAGAAAAGCTTAATATTTATAACATTTCTTTCAATGTAAGTTGTTTAAGTTGCTTCATTTTTTGAGCTAACACTTTCTTTTTAATTCTATAGACAGACATAATCTCTTGTTCAGTTACATTGTTGAGTCCTGTAACTGCTGTTTTGACAATTCCAACTAACATGTCAATGAAAACTTTCTCGTTTTCAGTAACTTCTCTGTCACTTTTTTCACTACTGGTAGCAGTATTTTCTGGATCTAGAACCATACTACAGATTTTGTCATTTATTAATTGATTGATGATTGAGAAGCATTGTCATCACAATGAATAACTTCTTTTATATCATTTTCATTTATTACCACTTCTCCACATTTCTTTACAAAATCTGTTAATTGGAAAATTTCACCTTTGGAAAATCTTTAAAATTAGTGGTTATCATCATCAAATTTAGCTATCCTTTACTATACATATTTGACTATGCATCATGAGCTTGGCGACTAATGACAAGTTGTTTCGTTAAATTTTATCTCGCTTCTATAGTGTACTGAGACAATTAAGCCTGACTTGTATTAGTTTAGTTATTTATTATACTTATGTCTATTTCTTGCACATGCTTAAGGCTCATCAGAGTTCTGAATAAATAAATTTTCACATATACTTAAGCTTTACTGAGGGCAGGCACTAGATATCTTACTGCCAGATGCAGTCTCTGTGGGTCGCTAAAATATGCGACTCGGTGTGGCCATAGGAGCGCTGGAGCTGGTTCTAGGTTTATGAGAATATAAGTCAGTTATTCTTAAATAGCTCTAAATGTAATCTTTGGGTCTATGAGTATCACCAACAAAATCTAGTTTTAGGATACGGAAAGAAATGCTTGGTAAATTTTTCCTCGTCAACATTTTTGAGAGCATTTTAGCTTAAATCTGTAATCATCGCCAAGCGTAATGTTAACATAAAAAGTTACCATACTCCTTTATTATTCAATTACTAACATAAAAAATTTTTTTAGGCATTGCTACATGAATCATTACTCAAGTTGTCATGTTTTGATAAACATGCAGTGACAAAAGGAAAGTATAATAAATAGTGATTCGCCAGGTAACTGATCGTACAAATTTATGCTAAAATGATTGTTTCTTCAATCAATAACAAGGTATTTTATTTAGTGTCGAAGTGAAATTAAGAATTATGACTCTCCAGATGTTTTATTACGCATGGAGGGGAGAATCAAACGCGCATGTGTGAAGCCTACCAGAAAAACGTTGTTGGTGGCTTTAAGATCTGGATTTTAGATCATTCCACATAATGGACATCCAGATTTCGGATTTTGTACTGTATTAATAAAATTCAAACAACATTGAGGAGCTAAAATTTAGAGGGCTAATTTTTTAAAAAGTACCCATGTGAGTTTTACAAAATTGGGCAGTTTGACATAGTGAGTCATAGAATCGAAATATAGAAAAAAAATTGCATGTCATTTTAGAAAAAATTCAATTTTGTGTCAAAATACCTACATTAGAACAAGGCCATATATAACTGTAATATATATCCTACGTCGCATTTTTGAGACATAAAAACGCAAATTGAATTTCATCAATCAGCCCAGTAGAGCGGTAGATATAGAACTGCCCCCCCCTTGTTTTGTGCAGTGTACATGGTAGCATATTAAATCACGGCTACCTTGGAAACTTTTAGTAGAATACATGTTCTCAAAGCGTGTACAGCAAAATGACTCGACACAGTTACAAAATTTTTAGAAATTGTTCATGAAATTGAATGGTGACTTTTGCTTTGTGACTCTAAGGAATTATTAATCAATATTTAGCATACATCAGTACTGTGAAAATCTTATCAATAAATTTTATTTTTATTATTTTATTAAATATTTTTATTTAAATGGTCTTTTTGTGTGTTTTCTCAAGGGTCAGATATAGTGAAATCTATTCAAACTTCTTCAAAAATAATTTTGTTTTTCACATCATTAAATTTATGTCTGCTATAAAATTGACATGCATAAAAATTTAAGCGAATTAATTTGAATGGAAATTTCACCCTCAGAAACGGTTATTGCCGAAAATTAGATAATTTCAAGAATTTGAATGAAATAATTTGTTTACTCATTGGATAATTTCTCCCACACTCTCACAGCTACAAATTGAGGGGGGGGGGGTATCCCAAAAATTTATATAAGTTGAATGGAATTCCATCTTCCTTTTCAAAGCAAAAAATGTAGAAATAATCTGAATTACATTTTATAAAAATGAGAAATATCAAAATTTTCAACAAATTTTTTGATTTAACATTAAAAAATTTAAAATACTTATTTTAAACATCAATAAAACACTACAGTGTTACTTACTAATTTAATAGCACTCCAAATCTAATAATAATAATAATAAATAGAAAATCTGGGTGCCTAACTGTTACATGAAAGTTCTGCTTGCTTACATCTGGTGACCAGAACACAGTATAACAGATTGGCAACATTTATGGTTGGGGAAAAAAATGGGGTTATATGCTAGCTGTTCCAAAATTTGTTATCGTGTTGTACTAATACTGTTTTTTGGAGGGAAGATGGATACTCAATAGCTGCAAACATGCATTCTTTTAGATTTCTTCTCTTGCCGTAAAAAAAAAGTGTAAAACACTTTGTATTTTAATTACAGTTATTTCTATACATGTTAAGAGAAAAGACAATTAATCAATTTCTTTTCATGTAAATACATGAACAACATGAGCACAATGCATGAATTCCTAACAATTTTTATCTTATTTCTTATTTTAATTTTGCATGATTATCAGGTTTGTTCTGTATTGTTACTCCCTAGATATCTATATTTGAGTTATCTGCATCATATTTTCACCATTACCAAAATCTGCACAGCAGTGTGATACAATTTTACTTTTCATATTAAACTTTTTAAGAGTTTTAATTAGGTGTTTTGTTAAAATACACAGTTCCATCTCCTATGTATCACAAGATTCTACCAGTTACCCTTGAACAATAAATATTTTATTAATGATAAGCATATATTTCATATAAAATCTACTGAAAGTATCCACGAATCTATAACAAAACTGGAACTATTTAATTAATTTTATATTTTATACATTAATAATTCATCTTATGATAAAGCTGAAATTCAGACATTTCATAAATTTCAGTGTACTTCTTCAAGATAGACACAAGGACAGGACAAACAGTTAAAATACAAACAATCCATAGTAAAAATGGACTAACAATCCATAGTAAAAATGGTAATTCTTAGCACATGCCTAATATAATATATTACACTAATACAAAATATTTATACATCAGAATAAATGTCAAGCTCCGAATTGCGATCCTGGCAATGGCAATATACATGAAGTAGACAGAAAAATATCGCAAACAATGCGAAAAAATGATATATCAGAGTTTCCAAGCAATTATTTTTACAATTAAAAGAAATAATGAATATTAATATGAACAATGAAAGACAGAATGCAAATATTCAGGGATTTGCCAAAATCTCTAATGATACAATATTAGCAGTTAGTTAATAACAATTTATTAATAATTACATATAAATATCTACAGCATATTAATTGAAATTTAAATATACAATCAAAAGTCTTTAATCTGGACTCGTCGGGACTTCGGATTATCAGTTTTTCCGGATTATAGAACATCAATTTCTGGTAAGATGGCATGCAAAAATTATAAAATTAAAAATATGAAACCGTAATTTATGAAATAAGGAGCAATTATGATCTAAAGGGTATCAAAATTTACAAAAAAAAAAAAAAAAAAAAAAAAAAAAAAGCTTAATATTTATTTGTTTACTTTATTAAACGTTTCTTTCAACGTACGCACACGTAAAGCATACATTACGCATAGTTGAAATTAGAAAATTGCAACCAGAAAACTATTTGATGTGTATTCGTGATATTTATAATGACAAGGAATTTGATTTAAATCAAATCAAAGACGGAGTACATCAAGATGAAATACTACATTTAGTAAGGAATTATACGCCGAATAAAATAAAAACATCTGCCCTGAAGAAAAGGATAGTGCTGGCAGATCAATTTCCAGTTCATTGCACGCCGCGACCCCCCCCCCCCCGCAGAGCAGCGTGAAATTGATAAACAGATTTCGGAATGGTTAGAGAAACAAAGGATATGCCTTTATACATTTTTTGCAGCAATTCCACTTTTTGTTTGATGGACATCAAAACATGCTTTTGCTTTGTAGATCCTTTGGCAGCTCCAGAATCGGAAATTCTTTGACATAATTGAAAGTTCAAGCTTACTTTTATAAAATTGCTCTAACAGTTTGGGAAAAAATAATAAGCCGGATCCAATTAGAAGATTAAGGAACAACGCAATCAGCAACATTAACTGAAATAGATAATTAGATAATTTTAGCTTAGCTTATACTGTCCGTTATACATTAAACACACATGTGTAAACGTATTATGCATAAAGGTATTATGCCCATGCGTAAACGCATTATGGATTTACGCATGCGCAGAAAGTTTATAGCTTTGAGGTCCAGATTATAGATCATTCCAGATTAAAGACTTTTTATTGTATATATAAAGAAATAGCAGTAGTGAGACAAAATCGAGAGTTAACATTATACATTTATTTCAAAGAAATATACAGACTTTTAAAACTATTTATTAAGCAGAAAATACATGTATACCTTTTCTTGTAAGAGCTTGACAGAATTTTTTTGCACAGAACTGTCATGTCCTCCTTGGTTATATAACTGTGACCAGGGTATAACAGCATTGAAAGTTTCGGGATCTTCTAAATTAAAATCTGATTGCAAAAATATCTGAAAAGATATTCAGTTCATTAGTAAAATTCAAATTAATGCATCTTATATTAGCAGATCACCAGGAGATTCAAGGGATTATAAGAGTAAAGTACTATTTCATCTTAATCAGGCGGTTATCAATAGTATATTATTATTGATAATATTTCATAACTCGTTAATTAATAACATAACTGTGGAAATTTAATTATCAATTGCCAAAAATCTGTAGAATGATTATTTAGAATATATGGATATGTGACCATCTAAAAAGTTTTTTTCTTTCTCGAATTAAAAAAAAAAAAAAAAACTTAATCATCCATCAAAAAGATGAAAGAAAAGTAAAGGCATATATATATACAGTGATGACAGCTTAAACAATCCTGCAACCTAAAGGAATTCACAGGCTAGGGTACAAGAATGAAGACATTACGACAACATCAGTCTGAGTATTTATATCTTCAATAACTGCTTAATGCTATTCTGAGAGGCAGAGAATTCAAAGTTCTTAGCCCTTCCTGTCCATAATACCAATTTCAGAGATTGTTCTTTTTAATTTAGATGTAGTGGGCAGGAACTGTTCTTCAGTACTGTCAGTTAATAGGTTAGCTAAAGTAAAAGAGTTTTATTCATAGGACTGACACAGCATAGAATTGACATTGCATGGGATTGAGATTGCATAAAATTGTCATTTCATAGAACCAACACTGTCATTCAACCAACATTAGACACTAGCATATCATCAATATGATAAATTAAAAATCTTGATAATGGTGTAATAGCGAGCAACAGGATTAATGTATATTAGTCACTTTCAAAAGTTTGTTACATGCATATGATTAGTTCTACATATGGTTGACACTAGCATAACATCAATATAGCGTACTAACAACATTGGCAGTATCATCAGGAAATGCAATATAGCCAACAATTATTACTAGTAACAGCAGAGAAACAAAAGGCAGAGAATTTTATTAAATTATAATTTTTTTAGGGTACTTACATAGGACTGAGACAGGTCTACAATCGAAACTGTTTTACAGCTGCCTTGTGGATCCTGTGCTGGTAGACAATAATGTTAACCTCTAACAATATGAGTAAATGAATCATACTGCAATAATTAAAAGAATGCGTGATCCAAGCCACATCTGTATTATATTATGACACTTCCCCCTCCCCGACAAAAGACAAAGCTGCATATCATTTTGACTTCGAGTAACATTTTAACTTCAGAAGTTGGTTATTCAGACACAAGCTTTCTTTTATGAAGAACATGTCTGAAACAGAATTCATATTTCTTCATCCCTTCACAAATCCCAAGCCATGAAATCAATTGCAGTAAAGAAGAATCTGTTTAGGAAATAATTCAAACCAAACTTGCATCAACTTGTGGTGAGAAAATACAGCAAAACAAAACAAATAAAAAGAACGCAAAGTGAGGTTTTTTAGATAACAAACCAGACAAATGTTATCTAAAAAAATAATGGAGATGTCAGTCTTCAGATTCACTCATTCAATGTCATTTAGCTGCACTGCATAGGGTCATACGAATTTTAGATAAATGGGACTTTAACTGCCAGTGCTACTATATTTTTCTTTGTTTAAATTAAGAAACAAGATTTACTTTTGTGCAACTTACCAAAACCTAATGCAAACTTTTACACTGTGCTAATAATATTAAATCATGAGTTACAACAATTATAATACCGTATTTATGCGAATCTAATGCGCCATCGAATCTAATGCGCATCCCCATTTTAAAACTTTAAATAATAAAAAAATTGTTTGTCGGCAAATGTAATGTGCATCAATGATATGAGGAATTTATTGAATCTTATTTTATACAACAATGGATTTGTATATAAACTATCAATTAATGGTATGATAATTTTATTTAAATTTAGATACCATATTTTATACAACCATGGATTTATACATAAAGCAGCAGAACATAGAATTAACCTATTAGTGGGCTATTGTCATGTGAAACAATCATTGTTAATTAGCACTACCGTATATACGGTATCTATCATAAAATATGAACATGAAATAAATTGTAACATTTCTATCTAGCTAACAGTTTCTACAATCAGTGATTAATAGTAAACGTCTTTATTCACTAATGTTTTCATCACTGGAATGCTCGCAGCTCTCTTCGTCAGAAGCAGATTCATTTCTTCTTTCCTCATCATCGTCATCCTCATCCTCGGCGTTCCAGAGCACGTCATCGTCACTGCCATTCAATGCATTTGAAATGCAGCATTTCTTGAAAGATTTCACAATCATTGGTGCTTCGATGCTTTTCCAGGCAGCAGAAACCCAGTGTGCAACAATGTGCGGTGCAGCACGCTTAATTTTTCCTGACGGGGTCAATACACGGTTTGGCTCACAAAACGATTTTTCGTACTCCGCCTGAACGTACCCCTTAAAAAAGTTTATTTATACTAACGTCCAGGGGTTGTAACACAGACGTCATCCCTCCAGGAATGATAACAAGATCACTGCCGAGGCTGTGCATCTTCTTTTTTACGTCGTCGGTGAGATGACCACAAAATGCGTTCAGACAAAGCATTGATGGTGGATTAGAGAGCCCACCGGGACGGTGTTTCCATACATTTTGGAGCCAATCAAGCATTAATGATTCCGTCATCCACCCCTTCTCTTGGTTTTGAATCAGGACATCATCTGGGAACAGCTTTTCATTCTTAGGGGTTTTAGGGCATGTTTTCCGTTTGAGGATTAAGAAAGGGGGAAGTTTGCACCCGTCTACTGTTATTGCCAGCATCACTGTTACGCGTTGTTTTTCACATCCCGAAGTTTTGATGATACCTTCCTTAGTCCCCTTCTCCGTAATGATGTAGTTATGAGGCATATCAAACCAAATTGCCGTCTCGTCAGCGTTGCCAATTTGCCCCATTGAAAAATTCTTTTCCTTCCGAAGTGTGATGACATACCGCTGAAATGTTAGTAGTTTTCCCTCAAAATCTGCAGGAAGCTTTTGGCATATTGTTGTATGGCGTCTTAGAGATAAACCCATCCGCTTCATAAACCGATCCACCCATCCACAGCTAGCCTTAAACTCTTGTTTCGGTATTTCAAGAACTTCAGCCTCCTCTTTTGCTTTATTTCTTATGGTGTCACTAGTCACAGGTTGTCCATTCTTCCTCCTTTCGCATACAAATTCCAAAACTTTTTCTTCAATTTTAGGGTGTCTTCTTTTGCGAGGGCCAGTGAATTTCTTTCTACTAGCTTTAGTTGCAAACAGTGCCAATTTCTGTTGCCGCCACAAGCGAACATTGCTCTCAGCTACGTTGAACTCTCTCCCTGCCTTTCTATTGCCATTTTTTTCAGCATAAAGAATTACTTTATGTTTGAAAGTAGCGTCATATGACATTCTTCTCTGTTTGCCCTCCATTTCATGACTACGTACTCTGCAGTTTGTATCCTCTATGCAATAATGTGTGAATGATAAATGTATCGGTAAATGTAGTCGAGAAATTTGGTTGACGTCATCGGCGAACTTTGCACTCGAATCTAATGCGCACCTCAATTTTGAAAACTACATTTGGCCAAAAACGATGCGCATTAGATTCACGTAAATACGGTAATATAACTCAAGATACAGTTTTGAACTTACAGGGGGAAAAAATTCACTCACTTTGGGTATTTCTTCAATGTCTGAACATTTAGAACCTAGAAAATTAAATATTAAGATATATGAATAAGTAAACATTCATATCTACATAAATAAACTATACTTGTGAAAATTATTGCATATGAAAAACAACCAAATAGTACATTATAATTGGTATTGATTAATTTTGTAATAATACATTAACTGAAATTACCTTGTTTTTTTATTATTAAATTTATTAACCCCTTCTCATCACGAATTCCAGAAATTATGTTAGTCAGATTCATTAAATGAAGTTGGCTCCAGTCCATGACACTTCAATGATGATACCTGTATCATTGCAAGTGGTGCATTTTACAGCCTATGAGATTTTGAGTTAATTGGGAAGGGGGGGAAACTATGATTTTCTTTGCACACAGCCCTCTTTCTTGCAGCCATCTCATGTGTTATATTGGTAATACAAAAAATATGCATATGTCTGTAAGCGTAGCTGAATCCCACTGGACTGTGAGATAATATTGATTTGAGCTACTAATCACTTTTCACTGGACTTCACAGAATTAACACAAAGCAACTTTTCATACTTGTTCCTTTAATTTTTTTTTGCCTGCCAATATATTTTTTATATACATCATTACACTGCCACTTCTATTATTCTGCAAAATTTTGTTAATGTCCCAATGTTTTAATAGATGAACACCCATTTTATTTTTATTCATATAAGATCAAAAACACTGTGATAAATATAAGAATTTTTATTTTTTTTTATTTTTAACGCATTTAATTAAAAAATATGTAATTTTAAAAGTTATTTTTATATACTTTATAATCTGCAGAAAGTCATTTTTAAACATAGGATAATTACTCCCTCTAATCAGCATAACAATAAAAAGTATAGGATATTACTTTTCATTTCGAATCTGTCAATTATATAAAATTACATTCAATTCATTGAAATCTTGCTTTGTTAATTTTGGAAGGCCTGTATTTATGCAGCATTTATTAGCTAAATTCAAATATTTACTTATTTCAGCCTCTATTTTCATAAACTTACGTTCATTAAGATTAAATTTACATTATTAAAAAAAGAAAAAAAGCAAAATATCTTAATTTATAAGCTAATATGTAGCAAGTGACAAAAAATCTCATGACCTCATGCCACTCAGAGGGTTAATCAATCTTTAAAAAAACTGCCCCCCCCCAAAAAAAATGGCAAGTTATTTTCTGATATGATGGTGTAAAAAAATTCTGCAATGCTAGCTTCGTTATTAAACAAGGATTTATGTAAAAGACTGATAAAAAAATCCCTGTGAAATATTGTATTTTCACAGCAAATATACCTATACTATAATTCAAGAAAATTCATTTAGTAACAGCAGGTCATAAATTGTTTCAAAAATTTTTCCCAACCAACAAGAAAGTAACCAAAATACAATCAAGAAAAATTAACTCAGTATTATAGCTTATATACAAAGTGCAGGGGAAGACTACAATTAAAAGAAAAAATATTATTTATATCTCTTATAATTAGTAACACCCTAGCAAACTATGAATTTTATCTTACTTGATTTTTCTACAGCAGAGCTAGATTGTTGCCTTTTCTCATGAGGTTGCTCCTTTAGAGATTTTTTAGAATTTCTTCGGATGCCCTGTAAATTGGCAGATATATATATAAATATAAAACTCGAATGACAGTGGAAAAAATAAAACACTTTTCCACTTAAAAAACGTTTTAATTTTATTACCAAGTTGTATTAGTCAGTTTTGAAACACTGAATAATACTATATGCCACGTTTAACACAATATTCATGAAGCATATGCAAATATCATACAGTTTAATTGACAAATTATGCAAAATTAAATATATTACCAGGACAAAATAAGGCCCTTTCTGATTACAAATATCATCCTGAAAAGCATGAAAGGTAAATGTTTTGTTATAGATGTTTCTTTCTTTTTTAAAAATTTCTTGATTCCTTTCTTTTTTATTAAATTCTTAGTGTGGCATCATTTTCAAAATTCTTTTTGCATATTAGCTTGGAGAAAATTTAGCCAACAATGAACTGGCAACCTTTTGGAGGAGATGCAGATAATTAGAAATTACAAATAAATTAATAATATTACACATTCACAATATATTTTTCTTTCTCATTTGTATGAAAGTAAAAGATTATGAAGTTCTAGCTTGATCCAGACTTGGAATAAGGCCTTGTAATATTACACATGAAAAATACCGTTGCATTCTAAGGGTCGTGAATTTAGAGTAACTGATGATAACACTTGATGAAGAATTTAAATTCAATGTATTTGCCAGTAAGCACTATACACAGGACCGTTCGAAAGACATGTTTACACTTGTCAAAAAACTACGACAAAACGCTAAAATACTCAACACAGGCTAAAACTGAAAAGACAGTTTCACGGCTAAGCACTTCAGTACAGCTCTTAACTTGGTCGACTGCTCTCAAGCTAACCTCTGAACTCTAGGACATTACTCTCAACCAGGACAAGCAGGATATATATATCTCAAACCTACATTCCCAAGAATTTATTTTCCCCAAAAAACTGCTAAGAACATGTTCTCACTCCATCTACGGTGTATCGCCAAATTTATTACCATATATCACCAATCGACAATTTCTTTCCTGCCACTTTCTGGCAACCCTAACTGTTTTGTGGGAAAGCTATCTCACTGCAACTGAGCATTTTGCAACAATGCTATACAACAATGCTATAAGAAATAGTAGAATCAAGATCACTCTTTTTTTCTTTTTTTAATTAAAGTATCATAAAAGTAATGTAATATCAGTTTGATGCTTATTCTCATGGTCAAGATCATCAAGCAGAGTTTGATCTGCTATATTTCAATATGTTACAATCTGTCCTAATTTGGTGTATGTTTTACAACCTCATTTACTTATATTCATTACTTTCAATACTGAAAGCAGATATGTAGATAGGATTGTCTTTAAAAATCATTGTTGAAATGCATTAAAGGATGTGAAAATAATAATAAAAACAGAAATTGAGCAGAAAATTACAGGAATAACTTTTATTAAAAGTAGTGAACAATGATTTTACACTGAAAGATAAACATTACTAAAAATAGTTAGGAATAATTCTGCAATTTTAATAAAAAACTTGTACTTTGGCCGAAGATTATTACATATTCTGCAAATTGATTGCAGAGTCTCACATGCCTGTAAGCTTGCATATCAGCATTAAAACTGTAAGCTTGACATTATTATTTTTTTTCCTGTTGTTCTAACAAAACCTATTTTGTGTTTTTAAAAATTTATCTTCTAACTACATTACCATATTGCAGGAGCTCTGGTCATGTGTAGTGACTAATACTGGTATGTTATATTCTTGTTTGGTTTGTTTTCAAACTTACATTATAGCTGTTCCTCTCACACAAGTTTTAACTTTATTAAAATTTTTTGGCCTTACTAAATTGTTCATTAGTTAGTTCAGAAAAAGGCTAAGTTTTTAAAATCTCTTGGAACATCAACCCCCTGATGATGATGTCACGAAGAATGCAAAACTTTTTGAGTTTCACTTAGTTTAGTTCTCTACAATGGTTTTAAATTTTGACTACAATGTTCTTTTTATTGTTTCTTTTTGCTGCTATCCCAATAGAATATAAATTTAAAATTATGACTATACTATTATTATTATTACAAATAAATTACTGCAACTTTTAGCATGCTATTTAGTTACAATTTTTTTTAGCTCATTGCCTATAAATTTCTATATACATGTGTGTGTGTGTATATGTATCTAAACAGCATAATGATTTATTTATTTTTTGACATTTTGATTATATTAGTTTCATTTTCTAAATCTAACATGTCATTCATTTCATGTTTTAACAAATATAGATTTCTGGACTTTTTATTACTTTGGACAATTTGTTTTGTAGACTTTTTAATACCTTGGACAACTTCTTGCTTTTTATATTTATAAGACATTTTCATTTAATCAAATTTAAAATTCTAAAATTTTATTATCTAAATAAAAATATACAAAAGTTTGTTTACCTTCCTTACATGTTTTATATATGTTTCGAAATGCAAGGCAGAAATTTCTGGTAAATATGTAGGTGGAAAACTCGCAGACTCCACAAAACTATCACCCCAAGTTTTTGTAAAAAGATCATACTCCCGTTTTGTCCTACGTGGATCATTTAGGACTGCTGGTAAATTTTGAGAACTGTTATAAATTGTCCACTGATACTTGTCGACGACAACATTTGGTTGGGAATTTGGCTGGCTGGCAGTAAATATGTGAGCATATTTTTGGCGAAGATTTTCCACAAATTCTTCTTGGGAATGTTCATCTTCAACTAAATGAGAGGGAAAAAAATAAATAAATAGAATGCTAAATTATTTTATACAAAATCATCAATGAATATATTTTTAAGAAAAATTTATAAAGAGTTTTTGATAAAAAAAAAAAAAAAAAAAAAAAGGTGGTCTGCAACATAATTTTTCACTTTTTTAACTATAATAAGAATCACAGATTTAAGAAAAACAATTTATATAGTACAAAGTCCAGCGTCCACCAGCGGCAAAGTCGCTGAACACTGGTAGTTCGGTTCCGAGGATCAAGACTTGTGTTTCTCTTGATTTGCTTTGGAAACATGATGTGTCCTGAATAGGAACAGAGAGCTTACTCAAGCTATGTTCAAGATTTGTGTGTAACAGACGGCACAAGCAGGAAGGGTATATGAAATCCTTTATTTTCTATACTTTTACAAGTACTCCCGAACTTAGGGATACAAAGACCAACCACTTGTGGTCTGAACGTAAGAATATAAAACTACTAACTAAAACTCTAACTAAAAGCTAACTTTAAATTAGTATACAAATGCATAGCACTAAGACTGGCCTTTATTTAAAAGGGTACGTATGTAATACGCCAAGCTGCTGAAACGACAATACATTTTCAAATATCAAGAGGGCTAAACCTCTGGCCTTAAAAGCAACCAGCAACTGAGTGAAAACTCATAAAACTGCAGTGGCAAGCGACTTGCTTCCTTCACAACTTAAATACTTGGGCGTTAGCAAGACAATTTGCATAAACAAGTTAAAACATTTAATTCTGGCTGGAAGTAGAAAATAAGAAGTGATAGTACAGTTTTAAAATAAAATAAACGTTAGTAAAACTTAAGATCCTTACAAGTCCTCCACGAAGGCATCCCTCCCCTTAGACAGATAGCCCTAGTGTGCTTTGTCGTAATTAAATACACCACCAGTACAAAGTCCAAGATCCGGACTCATTGCAACATTGGCTTCCAAATTTGGAATTTTTCCAGATATTAGATCATCAGCTTTAATCTAGTAAGAAGACATGTAGAAATTATAAAACTATAAAACAGGAATTTATGAAATAATGAAGCATTTATGACTTTTAAAGAAATAAAAATTTGAAACAACAACAACAAAAAATTCTTTCAATGTGATTTGTTTAACTTGCTTTTTTTCCCTTGGTGCTAATACTTTCTCTTTAATTCTATAGATAGACATAATTTTTTTTAAGGTCCTGTAATTGCCTCATTGAGAATTCCCCCTAAATTGCCAATCAAATTTCTTTCATTTGCAACAAACTGTCTGTCATTTTCTTCACCATCAGAAGCAATTTTCTGGATGTATGGAACCATACTACAGATTCCGCTGTCTGTTAGTTGATTGATCATTGAGGCATTGCCATCACAATGAAAATTTTGTTGTATCATTTTCATTTATTACTATTTCTCAACAATGTTCATTAAAAGGAAAATTTTGCTTTTTGTTTTGAACATTTAAAAATCTTCAATCATTTAAAGTTGTGGGTATCATCATAAAGCTCAGTTAGCATGCACTATACACTACTGGCAATGTATTATGAGACTGGTGTCTTAAGACACGTTCAATTAAATTTTGTTTGCTTCTATCACATGCTGAGGAAGTTAAGCCTGAATTATACAGTACAAAGTCCAAAATCTGGACCATCAAGACATCGGTAATTCCGGATATTAGATCATCAGTTTAAATCTAGTAAGATGGCAAAAATATGAAATTGTGATTTATGAAATAATGAAGCATTTATGATCTAAACAATATCAAAATTAACAAAAAAAGAAAAAAATATTTATTTGTTGACCTTATTAAACATTTCTTTCAATGTTAGTTATTTAAGTTGCTTTGTTTTTTTGTGCTAATACTTTCTCTTTAATTCTGTAGACAGACATAATCTCTTGCTCAGTTACATTGATTTCACGGTCCATTTCTCTTGTTCAGTTACATTGTTCATTTGACAGTTTCGGTATGAGATGTGTTCCAAGCAGATACACAGTCCTGTAACTCTTGTTTCGAGAATTCTGACTAACTTGTCAACCGAAATTGTCTTGTTTTCAGTAACTTCTCTGTCACTTTCTTCACTATCGTTAGCAGCATTTTCTGAATCTAGAACCATACTACAGATTTTGTGATTCATTAATTGATTGATGATTGATAAGCACTGTCATCACAATGAAAAACTTCTTTTATATCATCTTCATTTATTACTGCTTCTCCACGTTTCTTTACAAAATCCATTAATTGGAAAATTTCACCTTTGTTTTGCGATATCCGAAAACCTTTAAAATTAGCAACTATCATCATCAAATTTAGCTATCCTTTACTATACATATTTGGATATGCATCATGAGCTTGGCGACTATAAACAAGTTGTTTCGTTAAATTTTATCTCGCTTCTATAGTGTACTGAGACAATTAAGCCTGAATTGTATTAGTTTAGTTATTTATTATACTATGTCTATTTCTTGCACATGCTTAAGGCTTATCAGAGTTCTGAATGAATAAATTCCCACATATACTTAAGCCTTAGTGAGGGGCGGCGCTAGATATGTTACTGCCAGATGCAGTCTCTGTGGGTCGCTAAAATATGCGACTCGGTGCGGCCATAGGAGCCCTGGAGCTGGTTCTAGGTTTATGAGAATATAAGTCAGTTATTCTTAAATAGCTCTAAATGTAATCTTTGGGTCTATGAGTATCACCAACAAAATCTAGTTTTAAGATACGGAAAGAAATGCTTGGTAAATTTTTCCTCGTCAACATTTTTGAGAGCATTTTAGCTTAAATCTGTAATCATCGCCAAGCGTAATGTTAACATAAAAAGTTACCATACTCCTTTATTATTCAATTACTAACATAAAAAAATTTTTTAGGCATTGCTACATGAATCATTACTCAAGTTGTCATGTTTTGATAAACATGCAGTGACAAAAGGAAAGTATAATAAATAGTGATTCGCCAGGTTGGCGTCAGATCAATGATGTATCTGTGTGGAATGTTTTGGTTTGAGATGTGTTCCAAGCAGATACGCAGCAACAGAGCCAAATTACTGATCGTACAAATTTATGCTAAAATGATTGTTTCTTTAATAACAAGGTATTTTATTTAGTATCGAAGTGAAATTAAGAATCATGACTGTCCAGATATTTTTTATGTGTGAAGGGGGAAATAAAATGCACATGCATAAAGCCTACAAGAAATACATATTTGGTGGATTTGAGATCCGGATTTTAGATCATTCCGAATAATGGACGTCCGGATTTCGGACTTTGTACTGTATCAGTTTAATCATTTATTATACTTACGATTATTTTCTGCATGCACTTAAGGATTATCCGAGTCCTGAATAAATAAATTTAAACATATATGTAATGCTTGGCAGCACTAAACATTTTGCAGCCCACTGCAGTCTCTGCTGCCAAGCGCCTCCTTTAATTCTAAAACTTTGCTGCCCCTAAATTCCAAATATTTTGCCATCCCTTAATCTTGTTGCTTAGTGCTCCTCTAAATTCTAAATATTCTGCCTTCCCTTAATTTTTGCCATATGGTTCGACCGAACCAGCTTTTGCAGGGATTCTGGGCTTAACTTCAAAACAAATCAGTTATACTCAATTCAAATAGCACTACATGCAATTTTTGCCTATGATTATCATTTATAAAACCTACTTTTTGCATATAGAAAAAAATCCTGTTAAATTTCTCCTCATTAAGAAACGCAACACTTTACAGCAGAATTGGCTGAAGTCAGTTATCATCACCAACTATAATGCCAATACAAAAGGTTCTGCTCTTATTAAAAAAAATAATATTAATAAATTTAAAGAAAAAACTCAGATATCTCTGCACGATTAATTTTTCAAGCTACAATGTGTTGATAGTCATGTGGTAAAGAAAGCAAAAAATAATAAATAATGATCGGCAGGTTGGCATTGGTAGTAAAATGATATTAAGAACCAGGACTCTCCATGTTTTATTATGAAAAATACCAAATGCACAAGTGCAAAGGATAAAAAAATTTCAGAAAATAATAATAATAATAATAATAATAAAAATTGCTGGTAATTCAAAAGCCTGAATTTAAGATCATTCTGAATATTGCATGTCTGGATTTCGAACTTTGAATTGTACATAACCTTTTTGCACACACTGTATATACTTAACAGACAAGAACGTATTTCATAAAAAAATGCAGTTTAAAGTTGGCTTTATTTGATTAAAAAAAATCATATAAATATATGCATGTCAAACTTGCATTGATTATAGATGATTAGTTTATGTATCAACAGTTTGATCTTTCCTTCTTATTTTTCAGTACATCAATTTCACTTGCCCCTTTCTCTACTTTAATATATCAGTTAATTACTAATGAAATGCAATGACAGCTCATAGAATTTGAAGACAAAACCAAAAACAATAGCCGTCTTTCAATAGTTTAACAGGTTAACTTCCTACCAAACAAATGTGAACCAAGTAAAGAGTTAAAGGATTCGAGTTTTTGCACTTAAGTCTAAAGGTTTCCAAGAATGTTTGAAAAGATTTACCTACATATGGCAAAATTAAATTTCAAATATAATCTCAAAAGTATACCACACAGAAAATAAAAATTTACCATGATCTCTCAGCTGCTTAAAAATGATAAAATCAAACAAATAAAAATAATTAAATTATTAAAATATTTTGCTATATATATATATACACTTGTATATTAAAAAAGAAATAAGAGCAATAAGAACAATCAATTAGCATCTCAAAAAGACATCAATACACTGTTTCAAACAAAAAAATAATTTTAGAAACTAATAACTTTTGTTATTAAAATAAAACATATCTATAAATGGTCTTCCAGTAGAGTAGACTTTAAGGTACCCCTTGTATTATGGCGAAGTTGTTGTTTGATTTCTCGCCAAGTTGTTGTTTCATTTATGGTAGCCTGAGTAGTTGAATGTTATTGAAACCCTATTGTGACGTAATCGGGTGCATGATTCTGGGAATTTTTGAATCATGGGATGTTTTGTAAGTGTTTTTGTGGTGTGTGTTGGTTTGATTCTTTAGACGGTAGAATGGCCGATTGCAGTAAGATTAATTTGAAGTTTCTGTACGATTTGGAGCAAAAGAGGAAAAGAGCTTTAATTAACTGGTGTGTAAATGAAGGTTTACTTAGTAGCCATTATAAGTGTCCTGTATGTTAGAAGGATATGTGTTTAGTCGAACGTAAAAACCGTTTAGATGGATTTGAATGTGTTTGTAGGAAGAAAGGTTCAGATGGTCACTATGTGAAGCGTTTGATCAGAAAGAGTACCTGGTTTGAAAAAAGTCATTTGAGCATGATTGATATTTTGATTTTTACGTGGCTCTGGGTGTACGAAGCGAACTCGAAAATCATGGTAAGTGAATATTTGCTTTTGGTAGTGCTTAAATGTATAACGTGTTTCCTTTTTTATGTTATTTTACTGTTTTGTTTAAAATATATTTTATTGAGATCAGGTATTTTTTGTGTGCCTATATTGTAGAATTTGGTACTCCTTTGACTTTTTAAGTGAAAATATATCGATGTGTACATGGGCAAACTAAAGGGAGTGTGCAATGCAAGTTTGTGCAATTTTTATTTATTTTTTTTTTTAAGTGAAAATATGTCGACCTGTACATGGATAAAGTTAAAAGAGTGCACAATGTTATTTTTGTGCAATTCGGGGATTTTTTTAAAGTGCAAATAAGTCGATGTGTACATGGATACTGAGTTTGTCGTTATTTTGGCTTTGTGTAGCTGTGATTTTTGGCGCAAAAATAACAAATCAATCGGTATCCATGTACCGCCAAAAATCACCAAGGGGTACCCTAAACTATACTTTTATCATGGTCTTCGTATGGATATAAAATCTTTCTTTTGAAAACTTATACAGTCAAAAGTCGTTAATCCGGACTCGTCGGGACTTCGGCGATTCCGGATTATCGATTTTTCCGGATTATAGATCATCAGTTTAAATCTCGTAAGATGGCATGCAGAAATTCTAAAATTAAAAATATGAAACTGTAATTTATGAAATAAAGAACAATTATGATCTAAAGGGTATCAAAATTTGCAAAAAGAAAAAGCTTAATATTTATTTGTTTACTTTATTAAACATTTCTTTCAATGTAAGTTGTTTAAGTTTTGCTTCGTTTCATGTGATAATACTTTCTCTTTAATTCTATTAAACAGACATAATTTCTTGTTCACTTACAAAGTTCCGCTGTTCAAGTCCTATAATTGCTGTGTCGAGAACACCGACTAATTTGTCAATCGAAATTTTTTCGTTTTCAATAACCTCTGTTACTTTCTTCGCTATTGAAAGCGAATTATAATGACGAGGAACTTGTTTTAAATCATATCAAAGACAGAGCATATCGAGATGAAATACAACATTTGGTAAGGAATTATAAGCCAAATAAAATAAAAACATCTGCGCTGAAGATAAGGATAGTGCTGACAGATCAACTTCCAATTCATTACGCGCCCGCCGCGGCGATCCCCCCGCCGAGCAGCGTGAAATTGATAAACAGATTTCGGATTTCAAAACATACTACTTTCGCTTTAGATCCTTTACATATTAACAAATATATATCGGAAATTCTATTTGATATAATCGAAAGTTTAAGCTTACTTTTATAAAATTGCTCTTACAGTCTGCAAAAAATAATAAGCCGGATCCAATTTGAAAATTAAGGAACAACGCAATCATCAACATTAACTGAAATAGATAATTAGATTATTTTAGCTTATATGTCCATTATACATAAAACTCGCAGGCGAAAACATATTCTGCACTTGCGCAGTCGTAAAAGGTCTTACGCGCACGCGTAAAAGCCTATGCGCATGTGTCAACGCGGCGCATGCGCAGAAAGTTTTTAGTTTTGAGGTCCGGATTATAGATCATTCCGAATTATGGACTTTTGACTGTAGATAGATGGATTTTTTTTAAAACAAAAGCTGAATCTTTATTATGACAAAACATCTCAGTTTATACAGAAAGTAAAAGTATATATTTTTATTGTATTACAGGATTCTCTTAATTATAATTTATCTTCTAATAATAAGCACATAGCACTAAAGCTGAATCTTCATTATGACAAAACATCTCAGTTTATACAGAAAGTAAAAGCTTATATTTTTATTGTATCACAGCATTCTCTTAATTATAATTTATCTTCGGTACAACTCTAATATACGCCCTAATTTCACCAAATGTGGCGATATGTGTTCTGCGCTGGTTTTTGGCACGATTGCGTGTTCTATGGCAACCCTGTAACAGAGGGTAAATAACCTTAATGTAACAGAGGTTATTGTTGACGTTGAAAAATCTTTCGCTGGAGCTCGTTGGTTCGCCTCTGTGTCTGAGAAGATGGGAGGGAAAGATAAAATGGTAGTTGTTGAATTGAAGTTCGGCAAAAGGAAATATGATTGTGGCTATCCTGTTGAGAGGTAGTGGGTATTTGGAAGTGTGGAAAGAGGGTCTGGGAGATTATTTTTAATGGCAGTGCATGATAGAAGTAGGGATTTGTGATTTTATTTATTTGTGAACCATAGTATAAATTTTCTGGATAGTGTGTCTGGCTGTCATGTAAATACGATAGTGATTACGTGGCGGCATGTTAAAGGCGGTATGAAATTTATATTTCTGCTATTCGAAAACGCATTAATTCATGGTAAGTGCATTTTATTTTATCCTTGTTCTTATTTTGTAGAACGCTATGTTCATTGGCTCTTTAGTATGGATTTCTGTCGTTATTGTTGTTTTTAATTGTTTGAAATTTATTTTAAATTATTTTGTTGTTTAGTGTCTAGACTGTACAATTCGTAGATGTTTTTTAAAGTTGAAACAGAACGCTGTGTACATGGTACTATTTGAAATTTATTGTTGTTATGTTATTTTATTAAAGCGAGAAGTGCGTAGATCGTAGATTCCTTCCTTGCCTAAATTGTGCAATTCGTAGAATTTTTTTTTAGTTTAAACAGGATGCTGTGTACATGGTATTCTTTGAAATTTGTCGTTATGTTAATTTATTAAAGCGAGGTGTGCGTAGTTTGTAGATAGTTTGTAGATTCGTTCGTTGCCTACATTGTGCAATTCGTAGATGTTTTTTTAAGTTAAAACATGTCGCTGTGTACATGGATTCTTGTCAAATATTTTTGGTTAGAAACTTTACGTTTTTGCTATCTAAATTTTTTGTTTTTGTTTCGGAATTTTAGCTAAATTGTGTGTTCAAAACGTAGTTTTTGCATGTGCGAAAACCGCGTTTTTGGAGACATTTTAGGCTAAAAGTTCAAAATGTAGACAAAAAATTTAGATAGTAATATGGCATCGTGAAGTTTCTCGCCAAAAATATTTGGCGAAAAATTTGGCGACTTGAGGGCGCATATCAGAGTAGTTCCTTATCTTCTAATAATAAGCACATAAAAGGAATTCACAAAATGGTTGTAAATTCTGAATTACAGATTTTTTACCTTAAAAAACTACTGGGTAAAAAAAGGAAAGTTAGTAATTATGTATGTGATGAGAAAAAATAATAATCCTCCCTAATAATTTATTTTGGTACTATTCGGTTTCGAGGGCCATAAAATATTGCCAAACTATTGTTGATGCCAATGATGCCAAAAATAATTGCAGCAAGAAAGGAAGTATAATAGTAAATAACTACCGTATTTGACGGCATATAAGACGCACCCTTAATTTAGACGGCCACACACAAGGAAAAAAAGTTTTAATAGCGTGGTTTCTTTTAATTCTCACATTTCGTAAAAGCCAAATAAACAATGGTTGATCTTTACAATATGGTAAGTGGTAGTTTGGCGACATTTTGGAGGCGATAAAGGTTACTACCTGGGACTTTGGTAATAATGTGAGCAGTACTCAGTTCCGATTACGCATTATTTTGTGTGAGGGAAATGAGAGATCATGGGATATGTCATGTGATATTAATGGACGAATTACGGTTCTTTAATCGGTAAAGGGGGGAAATCTGGAAAAAATCTGGAAATTTTGTATTTGGCTTTATTCTGTGTTGTGTGAAACAGTCTTGGTTAATTTTTGGATCCCATGGCCGTAACTAAAGTGAATTCGAAATGGGTATTTAGTGGTATTGAAAAGGGTAGTAATAAATGTTTGTTTAAGGTTGTGCGAGATAGACATAAAGATGTTTTATTAAGTTATTTATTTTACCTGGTACCTTGCTGTGAAATATAAGTATGATTTGAAAGATCCTGAAACAGAAAGAAAGAAAAGTTTATCGGACACGTAATCAAGATTCTGAAGAAGATTAGGTAAGTTAGTATTTTTAATTATTTGAGGATATTATTTTTATGCATTGTTCTAAATGTAAGGTGGAAAGGAATTTGGTATTATTGGGAAAATTGTTATTAGCAATGATTTAGTTTAAAGTAATTAGGATTGTAAGCTAATTTTTATTAATTTAATGTATGTGCTCATTTATGTTTTAAGTAGTGTTTTTGAATTTAATTATATTTTAATGAAATGATAGTTATTTTATGAATTTTATGTTTGTAGGAATTTGGTATAGGTTTTAGTTGAAGTAAACGTGCATGGAAATAATTTAAATATCTGACACTAAGTATTTGTAATGGTTGCGGTATGAATTCGTTGGTGACGTTTATAATATAATAGATGATTTAGAGGTAAAAGTTTTTGGATATTTTATTTATTTTATATGTGGAAATGTTCATATTTGGAAAGGGTAAATACTTTTTCGCGATCAGGTAATTTCATATATGTTCTTTTTACCGGGTTTAAAGATTGAGAAAATTGTCATGTATTTTCGTGAAATTTTTCTAATTTATTAGAAAAAAGCAGTGTACATGGATATAGTGAAGAGTGTGCGCAATGCCATTTTTGTGCAATTCTGGGATTTTTTTTAAGTAAAAATAAGTCGGCGTGTACATGGTTTATGTGTATGTGTTGCGTAAGGAGTATGGTATTGTGCACTTTTTCCCAATTTTGCAGTGAATATTTGTCGTGATTAAGCAGTTTTGTTTGATAAAATTTCTAGCGTAAGTGTAATTCAGCTAGTAGATTGTTGGAAGAAGTGTTCAGTAGATAAAAAGAAAAGAAACATGTCTTTACTTCGTGAAGACAAAATAGCGGCGGAAAAAAAAAAATAGAGGGTTGCTGTAGGA
This sequence comes from Stegodyphus dumicola, assembly GCF_044657685.1. NCBI lineage: Eukaryota > Metazoa > Arthropoda > Arachnida > Araneae > Eresidae > Stegodyphus > Stegodyphus dumicola. The sequence continues at coordinate 144,460,226 of NC_140777.1, forward strand.
GAGTTTGCCAAATTTTCGCCAAAAAATCGCCAAGTTACCATAATGTAAAGATCAACCTAAACAATTATTGAATGCAATTACCTTCACGTATAAGACACAGGTAACTTTTTTGAGACCAAATTTAGGAAAAAAAGTGCATCTTATATGCCGTCAAATACGGTATCTAAGACTGATGTTTTAATTTAGGTGAAAGGTTAATTTCATATAATACTTTTTTATTATTATAATTTATATGAAAAAGGCTAAACATGACTGAATGGAAGCAAAAGAGTAAATAGCTATTTCAGATCATTATTATAATTTATATAAAAATTGCTAAACATAACTGAATGGATGCCTGCATCGCTATTTCACTACCGATGTATCGCTAAAGCATAATTTCATCTCGTCGGTTGTTGAAACGTAATTTTCTATGATCAATGATGCCTTTTCTTTGAAAATATTTTCAGTAAAGTGCAGAATCGCTCACTTATTTGTTTGCCGCTTTTTACAAGGGTAAAAACAATTGGATTTTTGTCAATTTTCTTTTACTTTGTAAGTGAAAATAGGTCGATATGTACATAGATAAAGTCAAGGGTGTGCACAGTGCCATTTTTGTGCAATTCTAAGATATTTTTTTTAAGTGAAAATAGGTCGATATGCACAAGGATACCGAGTATGTGCAATTCTTAAAAACGCGTCAAGCAGTGGGTGATTCTGCACTTTACTCAAAATTTTATTGCAGACTTTTCGTCACGGGCAATTTCCAAATTGTTAAATCTATAGGATATCAAAAAAGGATTTAAAAATCAAACTAGTATTTCAATGGCGTCTTAAAAAATATAGAACTATATAAACTTACGCAATTTGAAATCAGCGTGTACGCTACATTTGGAACTTTTTTGAAGGCGGGGGGGGAAGTTCAAATTAACTTATGTGATTTAACAGCTCATAATCTGGGTGATCATTCAATGTGTGAATGTGATAAATTAATAACTAAATAAACTATCACTTACTGAATTAAAATAAGAAAAAACATACCTGCATAAACCAAAAAGCATTAATCATTTCAGATATTTTTTAAACCATCAGTTATTTAAATATATTTTAAATTACATATTTACTGCTACAGTTTAAAATGATACCTTAATATACAGTGACAAATCAATGAAAATTTCAAATATTTAAGAATAAAAAAGCAGAAAACACAGAAATAACTAAAATGGTGTTACTGTAAAGTATTAATTTAATCAACACCATGTTAAGATGTAAAGCCTTAATAAAAGTGAAAAACAAAGTAAAAAGTATACTGTATAATAATGGCAAATGCAACAGCTAAATAACAATGATTAAGTGCAGTAACAAAAGCAAATAATCTGTGAATATTTAATGAAGTCTATAAAACCTCCTACTGACATGATAATAATAATAAAAATTAAAAAATCAACCCCCCCAAAAAAAACTGTTAACTTTTTGCTGATTCACTACATACAATCAACACAGTGACAACAGCACAATTCCAAAATATACAATGAGAAATATGAGCAATATCACTTAGATTTTATTAAATAACTGCATATTTAACGGTAGATGATTAATAATATATTTCTCTCTCAGAAAAAGACACACTGGAAAGTAATACCTGTAAAAGTTAATACATGATGTTTCACTACATGAAATTCATAATCCTGATCATTAACACCTTCAAGTGGCAATGACCCACATATATTATTTTTTCCATAACAACATACATAAGAACCTCCTTCCTTTTTGCAATGATTTTTTCGCAAATGTAATCGGAATTCTTGAGGGGTTTTAAATGTAACATCAACACATAAGTTACAACGTTTCCATGCAGCAACAGAAGACCGAGGTTCAGCTGTCATAGTTATCGTTGTAATTTTGTAATAATTTCATTGTTTGCTTTTTTATAACAGATACACATTTCAATTAAATTTTGAATTTTTCCTAAATATATAAACATCACGTACAGTATGAAAACATCACCGATAAATTATTCCCACAGCTTGCACGAAGCCGCAGAAAAATTGCCATTTCCGCGATTTTTCGTTCAGGGCAGTGAGTGGTTGTTGGTTAAACTGTGGTGATGGCGATAAGGAGCGCGCCTTGCGCCCTCCGATAAGTGTGGCAACCCTAGAGGAGAAGTTTCTTACGAGTAGCGAGCAGAGCGAAACAGGCAGGCTGTCGGGGAGTATGCGCGATGTTCCTAAATAAAGCTTAATTTTTATTGTGCACTATGTCTCGTTAATATTTATATTAATGCAGTAAGAACATAATCTGTGATATGGAATTCGAGGATTGGTGGTAAAAACATAACAGGAAATTACCATAATGGTGACCCGGACGTGATTAATCGTATGAACAGTTCTCAAGCACTTTCGGTTTTGACTACAAGCCATCACTCAAGATCTCCAAACCAGAAGTAATGGATTACATCGGTTTTCATCCTCCGAATCACAGATGAGTACTAATTATAGATCATTTTATAATTCTGTTTTCTACTTATCATTTAATTTCATTTTCTTTAGTTAAATTTTTGCTTTTATTTTGGCTTAAAAACCTTGCACAATGTCTGATGTTCATGCCGTTTAAATTCCGGTTTATAACCGATCAGACCCATCTTTATGGTTTATTATGTGTGAAAGTACCTTTGCTCTTGCCACCCCCAAACCTATCACAGAATCCATTACTAAATATAATTATGTAGTTGCTCATCTTCCTCCAGATATTGCTTCAATAGTACGGGATTTACTTATGAAACCAGACCCTATTGATCCATATGCAAAGCTTAAAACTGAGTTAATAAATCGTGCAGGAGAATCTTCTCAGCAAGAAATTCGCCAATTATTATCTGGAGAAGAATTAGGTTCTCGAAAACCTTCCGATTTGCTTAGAAATATGAAACGTCGAGCAGAATCTTTAAATGTTCCTGATAACTTAATGTTAGAATTATTCCTTCAACGTTTGCCTTCGACTGTTCAGTCTATTTTGGCAGCGGTTTCCAATTTAACTGTAGATAAAGCTGCAGAAATTGCCGACAGAATTTTAGAAGTAAATCCAACCCCAGGGACTTGTGCCGTTTCTCGCACAGTCGATCAGTCTCTTGAGGATAAATTATTTAAACAAATAGAAAAATTAAACAAACGTATTGATCGCATTTCTCTTTCTCGTGGTCGCTCGCCAAATCGCGGAGATCGCAATAAGGAAAGAAGCAATTCCAAAAGGAGAGATTATTCTATTTGCTGGTATCATAGACGTTTTGGGAAAAAGTGTAGAGATGACAAATGTACAAAACCTTGTTCATGGCAGGGAAACGAAACCAGCAAAGAATAGAGGCGACTTATTCTTTGCCTCAAGTTTCACGTCGCCTGTTCGTTCGTGACCGTAGAACAAACCTTTCATTCTTGGTCGATACCGGCTCTGACGTGTCCTTACTTCCAGCAAATAATTCTCAAAAACGGAATTCGTCCCAACAAACACTTTTCGCTGCTAATTCTTCTACTATTCATGTTTATGGTCAAAAAACACTTTCTTTGGATTTCAAATTAAGACGACAGTTTATATGGACTTTTCTTATAGCAAATGTTAGTACACCCATTCTTGGAGCAGATTTTCTCCATTTCTTTGAATTGGTGCCTGATCTCAGAAACAAATGTCTCAAAGATTTAAAAACGCATTTTAAAACTGTCGGTTGCGTGAAAAATGCAAGCATTTATTCAGTAAAAACTGTATTTAGTGATACACCATATCACAAAATTTTAAAAGAATTTCCTTCAGTTACTAGATTACCAGATCCTAACCAACCTGTTAAACACAACACCGTTCATTATATCATAACTAAAGGTCCACCTGTGGTTGCAAAACCTCGTCGGTTAGCTCCAGATCGCTTAAAAATAGCAAAACAAGAATTTCAAACTATGATGCAATTGGGGCATTTGAGACCTTCAAGCAGCAATTATGCATCCCCACTTCACATGGTTCCAAAAAAGGGAAGTCTGGAATGGAGACCTGTAGGAGATTATCGAGCATTGAACGCTCAAACGATAAAAGACAAATACCCTATTCCATGCTTAGCCGATTTTACTGCTGCATTGCACGGTACTAAAATTTTTAGTCATGTCGACCTGATTAAGGCATACCATAAAATACCAATTAACCCAGCCGACATCCACAAAACCGCCATATGCACACCATTCGGTTTATTGGAAAGTATCCGTATGCAATTCGGCTTATGCAATGCATCTGCGACTTTTCAACGTTTTATAGATGAAGTCACGCGGGATTTAGAAGGCGTTTACGCTTTTGTCGATGACTTGCTCATAGCCTCTAAAGATTCTGAGGAACATTGCAGGCATTTGAAAGCTTTATTTTCCAAACTTCAGGAATATGGACTTTGCATAAATGTTTCAAAATGCACCTTTGGTCAAACATCTATTGATTTCTTAGGTTTTCACCTTAGTGAAAACGGAATTGAACCTCTTCCTGACAAAGTCAAATGTATTTTAGATTTTCCTCAACCTACCACTCTCACTCAGCTTCGCCGATTTTTAGGCATGTTTAACTTTTATAAATGTTTCATACCTAAAGCAGCACATATTCTTTCTCCTTTAATAAAATTGTTAGAAGGCTATATTAATAAAAAGAAATCTCGTTCTCGTGTTCGGCCCACCAGCGGCCGAGCGGTAAAGTCGCTGAACACTGGTAGTTCGGTCCGAGGTTCGAATCCCGCGAACGGGCTGGCTGCATGGGTGTTTTCGTGGTTTTCCCCATGTGTAACGTGTATACGAGCCAGTTTCCCTTAGAAAGTCCTCCACGAAGGCATCCTTCCCCTTAGGCAGATAGCCCTAGTGAGCTTTGCCATAATTAAATACACCAAATACACCGTTCTCGTGTTCAGGATTCATCCCCACAATTAAATTGGAACGAGAATGCTGAACAAGCCTTTATTGCTGCCAAAAATGCCATTGCTCAGGCTACCCTTTTGAGACACCCTATTCCCGGAGCACAGCTAAGCATCTGGGTAGATGCCTCAGACGTCGCAATAGGCGGCACACTTATGCAGTTGTCTCAACAAACATGGGAACCTATAGCATTTTTCTCTATGAAACTCAGTAAAAGTCAACAGAAATGGTCCGCGTACGATAGGGAATTATTTTCTATTTATTCTGCAATTAAGAAATTCCGACACATGTTAGAGGGCAGAAATTTTATAATTTATACGGATCAAAAACCGTTAATATACGCTTTTAAACAGAACCCTCATAAATGTTCACCTCGACAATTGCGCCTTTTAGATTCTATTTCCCAGTACTCTACTGATATTAGGCATGTGCAAGGTTCAAAAAACGTCGTTGCTGACGCTCTTTCAAGAATCGAAATTGATTCCATAACAAAATCTCCATTTTTGGATTTTAAAAAATTTTCGGAAGCTCAACGGCATGATCCGGAGGTACAAGACCTTCTCAAAAACAACACATCATCTTTGAAACTGGAATTTAAACCGTGCCAATATTCTGATGGTAATATTCTGTGTGACATATCAACAGACATTCCTCGTCCATTTGTTCCGAATTCCTTTCGTAGACTCATCTTTAATCATCTGCATAATCTGTCACATCCAGGAATTGCAGCTACTACGAAGCTTATTTGTTCTCGTTATGTATGGCCCGATATGAAACGTCATATCAAAAATTGGGTGAAATCCTGTGAATCTTGCCAAAAATCGAAAATTACTAGGCATACTAAAGCACCACTGGGCACATTCTCTCTTCCTGATGCACGTTTTTCAGAAATCCATATGGATATCGTCGGACCGTTACCTCCATCAGAAGGCAACGTGTACCTTTTGACTCTAATAGATAGATTCTCCAGATGGCCTGAAGCCATTCCCATCCCGGATATGAAAACGGAAACCATTTGCAGAGCCATCTTCAACTGTTGGATATCTCGTTTTGGCTGCCCATCGATCATAACAACAGACCAAGGTTCTCAAATGAGATCCGCACTTTTTGCAGAATTTACGCGCATTTTGGGTACGAACAGAATCACAACAACAGCCTATCATCCAATGTCAAACGGCATTGTTGAACAATTTCATCGACATTTAAAATCTTCTCTCAAGGCTCACGAGACCAATAACTGGACTGAAACACTACCAGTTGTTATGCTTGGTATTCGGACAGCCGTAAAGGAAGATCTAAAGTCATCTTGTGCTGAACTGGTGTACGGCACAACTCTCAAGCTGCCTAGTGATATGATAACGTCATCTAAGATATCTCCGTATGACACACAATTTATCACGAATCTTCGGCATAGAATGCAACAGTTGAATCCAATAGCAACATCTGCACATTGCCAAGAAAAATGTTACGTAAGTGCTACCTTAAAGTCGTGTACGCATGTATACTTACGTGTCGATCGAGTAAAGCCACCTCTGTGCCAACCATATACAGGTCCGCATAAAGTTCTTTCTAGAACGGACAAAACTTTCACAATTGATATTAAGGGTCTGAAATCTACTGTGTCTATAGACCGTGTGAAACCAGCCTATTTGCTTTCGGACTCTAATTTGCCTGAACTAAAAACAAATAAAGACTTAAAGACAGTTCAGCAGAATAAATCTGCAAACGAACTAAGACACAAACTGTCACCAGATCGGGAAGACATGTTCACTTCCCTAAGAAACTTGCTTCTTACATAACAATTTAAAACATTTTTTTTTAAATTCATATCTTAACATATTTCTTGTTATTTCATGTTTATTATATGTGTCAATACCTTGTTATATATTGAATTGCATTTTGATCTTTTCTAATTTTATATTCTAATTTTGTAATCATAAAAAAAATACCCGACAGCACGGATACTCTGAGATAATTTCATAACCTATGTCGTTCCTTTGAATAGCCATTAAAGGAACTGGGGGGAAACTCTGTGGTGATGGCGATAAGGAGCGCGCCTTGCGCCCTCCGATAAGTGTGGCAACCCTAGAGGAGAAGTTTCTTACGAGTAGCGAGCAGAGCGAAACAGGCAGGCTGTCGGGGAGTATGCGCGATGTTCCTAAATAAAGCTTAATTTTTATTGTGCACTATGTCTCGTTAATATTTATATTAATGCAGTAAGAACATAATCTGTGATATGGAATTCGAGGATTGGTGGTAAAAACATAACAGGAAATTACCATAAAACCAAAGATATAGTAATACTATATACATTGGACTAAACAGCGTCCTTAATAAGTGAATTAATATTACATTGGACAAAACTAACTAAACCTCCTCTCATAGTTAATTTCCTCTTCACATTTATAATAGTATTGTTTTAATGAAAAGTTTAGGATTTGTGGATAATGAAATATAGAATGCGAGAAACGAGTGGCAGGATAAGACTCAAGTGAACAATATCAGAATGCAGAAAAGCTGAATTCAAACGCGAATACGGCTTCCCTATGTTTCACTCGTATTCAATATCTCGGTGCTACAGAGCTCTTCCTTTAAGTGTGTGTGTGTATGTGATTATGGCAAAGCCTCGAGGGCTATCTGCCTAAAGGGAGGGATGCCTTCGTGGAGGACTTTCTAAGGGAAACTGGCTCGTATACACGTTACACATGGGGAAAACCACGAAAACGCCCTTGCAGCCAGCCCATTCGCGAGATTCGAAATTCGGACCAAACTGCCAGTGTTCAGCGACTTAACCGCTCGGTCGCTGGTAGGCCCCTTCCTTTAAGTAATGTTTAGATACTTTGATGAAGATTGAGTTTGCTTTTCATAGGGACTTTTGACCAGCGCCGGATTTAGTATTTTCCGAGGTGGGGCAAAAACTTAAAACTTCCGCCCTCACCCATATTCCTTTAAGTTTCTCTAAGAAATTTTAATTTATTTAATGAACATAGAAATAGGCAGGGTTTGAAATAAAAACTAAAATCCATTTTATAGTGCCATTTTTGCTATGAAAGAAATATGCAAAGAAAAAAAAAAAAAAAAAAAAGGGTTTATTTTCTTTACTTATGGCAAAGCATAAGAGAGCTATCTGCCTAAGAGGAAAGATGCCATCGCTGAGGACTTTTTTAGAGTAATTGGCTCCTATGCAAGTTACGCACTACTCTTTCTCCTCCTCCCAGATTCTTATCAGAAGTCGAGTAAAAAGATGTTTCTACATCTTGACACTCGAGAATAAAATACGATCTGTGTGTGAACAAAACGACGGAAACGCTCATGCTGTTAATAATGCATTACTTATTTTGTTAGTATAATTTATTATTATTTTGTTAGTATAATATAATTGTGTATGGCAACAGTACTAGATGTTCACGTTTGAGAACGATGTAACAACGCGAGGAGTGTCATTGTTTCTTCCGTGATAGTAAAGTTTGTTTTCGTTGAAACTGATTCTATTGTGTTAATAATCACCGCAGTTATAGTGTTTTAATGATAAAGACTATTTTTAAATCTATGATGCGAGTCTTTAATTAAAAGCTACTTCGTGCTGAAGTGTGATTTATGATTTTAAGTACTGAAAGCTGAAAATTGTCGGTGATACTTTTTTCTTGTAAGCTTTAACACATGCTGCCAGCCGAAAACAAATTTCGGCCTTTAAAGAAATTATGTTTTAGTTATGGTTTCACCAACAGATGGCGCCACTTGTTTATTCTTGTCCAGGCTTTCTTATCTTATCTAATCATTATTTCCTATCTTGTTCATTTGCGGTTTTGCAGCTGAGGATGGTGGTTCGGTAAAACCATCGAAACTAGTCCTGTGAAAATTTTGTAAATATAACGCTGATTTTTGTTGTTTGACTTCTGAATTAGTATTTATTCAGTGTGTTATTGTGTCTTAAGGTTTTCTTTATTTCACACACATCACCCCATATTTTTACGTATCGATTCACCTGGCTCATTTGCTCTGTATGCGACATATCTGGAGTACAATCGAACATTATTGCATAATATTTGGCTTCTTCGATATCGTTTAAAATGCCATTTCGAACTGTTTTTGCCATTATATCCATAACTTCATTTTGAATTGTCTTTGATAAATATGATACTTGTCCCATTTTTAGGTGTTCTAACTAGTACTTAAGAGATGAAATATGCTTGGCTAGCAGAGTCACTAAATAAAAAAAACCTTGACTAGGCCGAGGACACTGCGAGCAGACCGCTAGGGGTTTCACCAGACTCACGGAAAGAAAGACAGTTTGTTGAAAGATAGAATACAGTATCCATAACCATGTGTAGGATCTCTCTCCATCTTTATTGCTCTGTGTGAATTAATTGCTCAGTATCATGATCGATGCCTTGACACGATTTCATTTGTTGAAGTCGAATTTTCCACTTAATCATGCACTCCTGTCTGGATTTCAGATACTTTAAATAACTTTTCTGAAGCTTTTTTTTTTTTTTTTTTCCAATTAAGGAATCCTTTAGTACACAATACTGATGTCGTGGCAGAAGGGTAAAAGAGATTTTTAAACCTGGCTTTAAAACTACTAATGTTGTATCAAAATTAGACAACATTCGAAATACCATCCAGCGCCACGCTTGAATTTGCCACCCGCAGAAGTTGCCGCGCGGGGCGCAGACTCTGGCTTGCCCCTAGATCCGGGACTGCTTTTGACAGGGAGAACGCTCAATCAGATTTAGCTGACTGGTATTGCTTACACCGAAACTGAGAAAGCAGCTGAGTCTCTAGCTGATAGCTACGCCTCTCAGTTTCGCATAAACAACATTCTCAAACAGAACTTTGTGTCATTACTATACTAACACAATATTCTACAGAAACAAACGCAAACAACACCCCTCTTATTTTGCCTTCGGAAGTGCTGAGTTATTTCGAAAAAAAGAAGAAACGGAAGAGTCCTGGACTAGATGCGGTGACGAATAAAATGATTCAAGAAATGGGTACAGGTATGCTATATAAATTTACGAATTTAATTAATTATATCTTCAAACTTCAATATTTCTTCGCCAGCTGGAAAGTCGCTGTTATTGTACCCATTCAGAAAACAGGTAAAGACCCATGTGACCCAGCCTCATACAGGCCCATCAGTTTGCTTTCCATCTTCAGAATCGCAGAAGCAGCCAATTTGAATCGCACGAACGAATTCATCGACCGAAATAACATCATTATTCCCCAGTAGCATGGATTTAAACGGCTACATTCTACGACGCATCAATTATACAGAGTTACTGAATACACCCCAATCGGGAGATATAAAGAAATGAGAAATAAAGAAAACACAGGAGATTTTTACGAAGTATAAACGTATACTATAAATTTATTCAAAATTAAACAAAAATTAGAGTCCTTTTAACAAATTTACTTAAGAAACATACTCCTTATATATGGACTATTGAATGTCAAGCAGCTTTTCAAAATGTAAAAGACGCATTAATTTCAAGACCCATTCTAATTTTGTTTAATCCAAAATATCCTTGTCATATATTTGTAGATGCATCTAAAGAAGCTGTTGCTGCAGTTCTAAAACAAGAACACCCAGATGATAATCTACATCCAATTGCTTTTCAATCTAGAAAATTAAGGTCTTATGAGCAAAATTATGTAGTTACTGAATTAAAATGCTTAGCATTATTGATGCCATAGATAAATTTTATTATTATTTACATGGCAATCATTTTACTGTACATATTGATCGTGCTGCTTTAGTCTGGCTTAAGACCATTAAACATCCTACAGGTAGGTGGTTATTTAGATGGTCTTTGGAATTATCTATGTATGACTTTGACATTAAATATAAAAAAGGTTCTACTATGATAACTGACATGATAACAAGAAATCCTATTTGAGTTAATCAGCATTAGAGTTTGCAAGTTAATTTATTATCATTAGAAGTAGTTAAACAACACAAAAATTTAGAAAATGTATGTAATACAAAGTGTAAGAAATTAATGATGTGTTAACTATTAAAAAGCAAGAATTATACAAAATAGTACAGTAGAAAGGTATGAAGTAGGCATTTTAGCAAGGCAAAGCAGCGCTGTGTTGGCAGAGCAGAAGTTAGGAAAAGGAAGATGACGTAGTCATTTTGCAAAGAGTATTTATACTTAGTAGATGTAGAAAGTACTCTAATTGGTACTGTGATTGGTTAATTACAGTTTTAGTTACCTTTTTCGAGCAGCGTTATGTAACGTGGAAAGATCTCGAATTTGGGAGAACAGATGGATTTAGGGGGACAGCATAAAATCTAGAATCGTTAATTTTACGGTCGCCAATTATTTTTTAATGCAGCTATCGTATTTTGTTATATCTTACACACACACATGCACACACACACGCACACACACACACACACACACATGCACACACACACACACACACACACACACACACACACATATATATGCATAAGTAGTAAATCAGAAAAGATTTGAGACCTAGTTGGTCAAAAATTGTGCGTTGAGCTGCAAATTTTAAAATAGAATGATAATAAAAGAAGAGGAAAAAATAGCTAAAGCCGTAAAGAACATTTGAATAATCTAATTCCAGAGATTACATGTTAAACAAAGTTTAAATTACCAAAATTACGTTAAAGCAATAAATTGTTCGCGAAAACAACCTACATATTACACACGAAAAACTATGCAACAAAATCAAAATAGGTACGCGAAAAAAATCTAAAAAACTTATATAGTATTGAGAAATATTACATATAAAAAACATGGTCAATCCACTTTGTTCAAGGCTTTACGCAGAAGTGCTTGCAGAAGTGCCTGAAGCCCCCAACCAAGCTGATTTCCCAGAAAATAGGCACGTTTCGCAGAACAGGCCCATTGAGACTCAAATCGGCTTTCCTAGTATTAAATTTTTTTATTTTTCATTAACGATGTCTCAATTGATCTGTCTCTTTAACCGACGTGCCTGCGTGTTAGAAAACATAAAAGTGAACTTAAAAAGTTACAAATTTTTTTTCAAACAAGAAAAAACTTGTAATGTAAAAAGGAAAAAAATATCTAAAAGTGAGAAAAATCCTATATAAAGTAGCCTGGCTAGGCAAATGTACAAACAAATTTTACTGTGTTGAACCTGCAAGTAATTAATAAGCAACATTTCAAGGGACTGGCCCCTTAGCGTGAAAAATAAAAACTTTATCCTAATGAAAAAAATCTAGATAATGAGGGGTCCTGTTAAGACCAAAAGCCTAAGTATTCTTGAAGAAAATTAATGGGAAAAAAAAAAAAAAAAAAAAGCTACATACCTGCGTCCGACACGTTTTCTTTCCAAAATTAAACTGAGCAAAAACGTGGAAAAAGGTTGCCAGAAAGTAACAAAGGCCTTGAGAGTGCTACCAGAATGAAAAATCAGTCAAATTCCACCTATTGGAGGAGAATGACATGGAAGCAAGTTAACGTATTTTAGCAAAAGCCAATGGAATGGTCCGGCTTGTGGGGAAAAAATTCGAGGATTGAGAGAGGTCGAGGAAGATGGCAACTCGCTCAAAATGGCATCGTGCTTAAGAAATTGTAGTTTCTAGAAGCGAGAACTTAAACAAGATGGCTGAAATGCTGCACATTTGCTAAACTGGCCAAAAGCAAGTAGAAATGGAAAAATAAGAAAATTGTTAGTTTAAAGTCGTAATTCTTCACGCTAAGGAGCTCTGACGCGTCTTTGAAAGGAAAATGGCCCTTAAAATCAATAACAGGGAAAGGTTGGCCAATAAATCGTGATAATGAATAGTAAATATACTGAATTTCTAGGAAATAGTGAGAGAAAAGGATTTGGAGTGCTGAAAAGCTATGTTACATTTTTACTTTAGATTACCTATTTTAGTCATCCATCTACCTTCCTTTCGGGTTTGGGTAAAAAATTTCATACCACTAAAACAAGTAATTTAAAATAATAGGTAAATGCCAGCTTTTTTAAAGGATTTTTTAATAGCTGCTTTAGGAATTTGATTGCCCTGTAAGATGCTAATGATGTAAAGTATTTCTTTAAATCTATTTTAAAATTTGTTTTGGAAATAAGAGTCCTTTCTTCGGTCCGTACGTACAAATATCACGCAAAAACATAGTTCAAATGGATTCTGGAGCGGTCAAAATGGATCTTGTCGTTAAAATATGATACTCCAAATTTTTTGCAATTACAGTACTTTTCTTACTTCGTACAAGGAAGTAAAAATTGTGACAAGAATCCTCGTATACCAAAACATTTCAACAAAATTTTTAAGTATCCTATTTATTAATACCCTGCTGGCCATTAAAACTGCAACACCAGGAAGGAATGATCTGACGAACGTCAGAATCACATGAAAGGAAGAAGAGCTTGGCATATGCAAATGATTAGTATTTCAGCGCATTCAGACGACGCAGGAGGGGCAGCATAGAGAGAGCGACGACGACTATGGTGCGCCGAACGACAAAGCTGGACACAGGAGTGGCACAATGTCTTCTTTTCAGACGAGTCTCGGTTCTACTTGCAGTATTCTGATGGCCGTATACGTGTCTGGAGGTTCCGAGGAGACCGCACCTCACCTGCGTGCATTCGATATCGGCATAGGAGCCCTGCACCTGGCGTGATGGTTTGGGCAGCCATTGGGTACACGACACGCACATCTCTAGTTCGGATTGACGGTAATTTGAACGTAGATTGGTACATTTCTGACAACTTACGTCTTACGTCCAGTGGTTGTGCTCTATCTTCGAGGCCTGCCAAACGCTATCTTCCAACAAGATAATGCAAGACCACATGTTGCACATCGTGTTCTGACGTCCCTCGATATACTAGACTGCTGCCTTGGCTTGCACTATCTCCTTGCGCTGCACTGTGACAGACTGAAAACATTTAGCCATGAGTTGCTGAGAGACTGACCCGCTAATCCTCTCCAGCTGATATGGTTAACAGGGCTTAACTTCTAAGATTAAAAGTGCCGGAGTCCTATGGAAGACCGTCAGCAAAGAGGAACAAGAGTAAATAAATAAATAAAAGGACTATTAACTCATTAAATAATTTTAAAATTAAATAGTTAATTATTATCAAATTAGTTAATATCTATTATAAATTAGTTAATATTTAATTAATGTTTATAAAGTGTTATTTAATCAATAATAATTATATAATTAATTAATCATAATTTAATTGATAATTATTATATAATTAATTATTATTTATTGAAATAATTAAAGATTGAAGTAATTAAATAATTAAAATTAAATAAAATGTAAAGCGATAAATTGAAATGTAATAAGCGATTTTTAATATAATTTTATTGTTAAAATAAAATTTCTACTGAAATTGCTGCTCAGTTACATAAAAGAAGTGCCGCAGCCTTTTTATTCAGGGCTCCGGTGCGTTCCGGCTAGAATTATGATTTATTACAAAAATAAGAAGCACCGGAGCCGATATCCGGTGGGCTTCGGCCCAATTTAAGCTCTGATCGTAGAGGAGGAAAAAGATTTTTTTTATCATTACAAAAATTAAATATACTTAAAGTATAGCTGATGAAAATTCCAGGGTGAAACAGAATGAGGGTATGAGTGGATGGAAACAAAAAGAATGAGGGGAATCTTGGTGAGAGAGAACGTTCTCTTTGACCGCGGCTGATAAAATTATAGCCATCAAGCAGATGGGTGTCAGGGATAAAATGAGTCCTCAATCTGACTCCTAAGGATGAATGTAAAGTTGCTGGTTACTCTTCCCCCCCTCATTAGTGGGTACTGTGAGACGATGATGTATAGGACGTGCTTGAGCAGTGTATCTCAGTATTTCACTCTTATTGTACTCGCTGTCACTTAACGCACATTTAAGAACACAACTATTCCTTCCTGCGAGGATAACTAACTGTAAGCATCGATAAAAATATACTAGATACGATAGCCATGGCGAGAAATTTACGCGTTACTGAACAAACTCCCCCAAATTTATTGCCCTTCTTAAAGAGAAAGGTTTCCGCATGTGAGTGAGGGGACTTTACTTGAACGTCTCATGTTCTCATGAGTTCGTATTTCTAGGGAAATTGAGTATTACAAAGTCTGCTTATTGTTAAACTAAAACGTTAGGAATTCTAATTTTTTCCCTTTAAATTGTGGTTCAGTTTTATAAAAGAAGTACCAGAGCTCATCTTATTTAGGGCTTCGGTGCGCTCCTGCTAAAATTGTCATTTATCTAAAAATTGAGAAGTACCGGAACCGGGCTCCGGCGCAATTTAAACACTGATGGTTAATGAAGTGTTGTATAGACTTGAAGTAGCATGGAATATGTTGCCCGTTTCTGTGATCCAAGCCCAGTTCGACTTCATGCCTAAGCGGATAAGGTAGTTTTAGCTACCAGGGCTGTCAGCTGTTTCTACTAATTTCGCACCCATGTAAACCCCCAGACTACTTAAAAATTGGATCATTTTGTCTTCATGCCATACTGCTTATGCACAATAAATAACTTCTTTGTATTTGCTTTCCTTCATGGTGTTGCAGTTTTAATGACAAGCCCAGTGTATTTGATTTGAAACATGCAATGTTTTAAATAGACAAAAACTGTATCAGAAAAAAATTGACGTTTATATCTGAATACTTATTGCAAGATTTATGCAAATAAATTCCTGCAATACAAGAAGCCGAAAACAAATATGAGCCACTGTATAATTTTAGAATTTGGATACATTACTCAATTTACAATATATCCACACGAAAATTTTAGGAATATTTTTAGGAAAATATTTATACTATTGTAGCGTTTAATAAAATATGCTCCTGATATTTCATAATCAGTATCGAATTTCAAAACAATAATTTGATTTCCAGAACAGAAATTCCTTAATGAAGTTACAGAGTTACTTAGTCTTAAGAAACATAGTACAACAGATGACCTAGAATATTGTATGAGAAATTATCCTCAGGTCTTAATTACGACAAAATCAGATAATAGTATATAGAACCTTTTGTTAAAACAAGATAATTGCACAGACGGCCACACCTAGGCGTTCACAAAACCAACACTTTTGTCTTAAACCAAATTAGGTAACGATGAACCTAATGTAGTAAGTTTAGCTTAATGGCTCATAGGATAATTTAATGAGCAGGAAGGCTCTGACTTGTGAAAAAAGTAACTAGCCATTAAGCGTAAACAAGCCTAATGGCTAGGAGCGCTCAACGCCATAGAAATCTAATCCCTAGAAATTCAAAATAGTAGCATGGCTTTCAAGCAGGCATAAGACGCTCTAGAATTACCTTCTAAAATCTTGCCTGAACTACTACTACTTTCTACTTCATTTGGATAAGCGCGCGCTAGCTTATTAACGTTCTGACAAGTAAACGTGGGTTGAAAAATGAAAAATAAAAGGAAACTTACTTTAAAATAAAGATTAACTGTTAGATAAATTAAATGAATACCCACAAAGTTTACAAGAAAATACAAAAGTTAGAGTTCATAAGTGGAAAATCGTTTGCAGCTAAAATAGGAAATTATGAAAACTGATAAAAGAAGCAGACGATACATATAATTTAATTTCTCATAATGGTAATGAACAAAAGTTTAACATTCTTTTTATTACCGTAGGTTACTGGAATGGTAAGTTTTTTCACATTCATAATAACATTTTGTTCTGACAATAAAGATTCTGAAATTCTACTTCACGCGCGCTGTATGCATTTCAGAAAATTGCGTTCAATTTGGTGCATAAGCAAAACTTATTATTTTAGCTTATAAAAGTAAATAACATTTTATTGTAACAGCAACAAAACAGAAACTAAGTTTAGGAATATAAATCAACTAATGCGTTTTTATTTGTTGCATTAAATATAGACATTGTTTTATTTGCAAGCTAATTGTTACATTTAAAAGGGAATATTCAGCTAATTCACTTATAGCATTGAATTTTATTCGTCTACAATGTCGCTTATAGTAAAATTTGTTACTGTGCGCAGTTGTTATTTGAGGCTTTTTTAAACTGTTTTACAACTGAAGGGAAAATAAAATAATTTCGTATTTAGGTTTAAGCATAAATTTATCATAGTTACTAAGACGCATTTCAGTCAAAATTTGTGAGGTGGTATGAAGCTAAATAGAGAAATTACGATTGTATAGAACAAAAGTTTATTATTAAGGAATATATTGAGAAGGAGAAAAGAAAATGGTAGTCAGAAATATATATGATAATTTTGTTTCCCTTTTATTACCATTGAGTGAAATCTTTTATAGAAATTATCCACTTCATGTAAAAGCATTTTTCTTTAACTATATTTAAGATGTTTGCCTTTTGTATAGGCCTTGGCGAAAGAAAACGGGGCTGGTCGGGCTTAAGAAAGTATTAATGAGTGTCAGCGAAAATAAAATTGACTGCAGTAAGCAATAAATCGTAATTCATTCAACATCTACACAACCAAAGTTATTTAATTTAAGGAATTTAATATAAATTTGCGTTTATTATAGTATTTCTCGTAAGCAATTTATTTAAAATTTTGTAAACAATTTATTTAAAATAACAACACAGTTCAATACAACAGAAAAGATAGAAAACATTTCAGGTTAAAAAAGAAATAATAATAAAGCTCTTAAAAATATTTTTTCAACTTCTAAATCTAAATTTAAACAAAATCTGAAAGGTTTGAAATTTTAAATTACGTCCAAAGAGGCGTTTTTCAACGCTTTGTGTGTTACCTTTATTTTTTAAATATCATGTTCTTCCATGTTCTAAATCATAAAATTCAGTTCAACAGCAATATCGCAAAATAATTCTAAAATGAGCATATGTTTAGAATTTCTGATACACGGTTCCGCGCGCTGGAGATAAAATGGTCCTCCCCCCGTAGAGTATTGCCATTGCTCGTTTTTAAATAGTTGAGTTTGTTAATAAAAAATTCGTTAAAGTTTTACAAAATATGAAATAGATAATAAAAAAAATTCCAAATTTGGGCTTTCAGATGCCCATATTTGGGTGGAATCGTACGTTATTCAAAATTGCAAGGCTCTAGGTACCGTTGTTTTATCACAATGAGAGAAACATACTACATACATTTATGCAGATTCTTCATTATTTAATTTCTTTAAATATAATACAGGGCTATAATATTTGGTGGCAACAATTTGAAAAGTGAAACGGGCATTTATAGTGAACCAACGCAAAATGCCAAAACGGAAATAATAGTCCTTCAGAACAAATTGCCCCTTTGGACTAATAATTTGATATTTATATTAATTATTGTATTTAATGCAATTATGTAAGCCAGCGATTCTCAACCGGTGGTACGCAAAAAACAAAGTATTTTTGACTACTAAATTCAAAAATTAAATATTCCAATATCCTGTTCAAGTTTTCTCTCTACCACTCCTAAATTTATGCGATCTGAGCTATATCAAGATCAATAGCCGCTCAAACTTTAATGAATAGAATAATAGCAAAATAGTCTGTTTTTATTTTCACACATATTCTTTGAGGCATAGACAAAATAAAATTTGTCATAAATGATGTTTTTAAAAGGAGTAATATAAATGGATGTCGTATTTAATAGGAAATAAAAATAAGTTCCTATAAAAAGATAATAGTATCTCATTAATTCTTTTAGAATTGATCGATTTATGAGCATGTCTACACTAAGTCTCGCCACCATTTCCGAGCTCATTTTGCTCTATTTTCAATTAGAATTATTGTTTTAAGTCGATTTGCTGTCTCTGACAGCAGATATTTTGTCTTCTAGTTGATTTTTATATTCCTTACGTTTCTACTCGATTTGAGAATATCGTCGCTAGTTTTTGAAGAACTCTTAATATATTGCGCAGTTAAATATTTGTGAAAAAATAATAAAAGAAACCTATATTTTCAAAAATGGAAAATTGCTAAGATTGACTAAGCGGAAAAGTGATGATTCACCCGTGATGGATCCAGGAAAATCTACTCTCATTAAGAATATTGAAAAGAAAGATTGTTTATAAAAATATAATGAAAGTTATTTAACATTTGGGTTTACTTGGAATGGAGATGAAATGGACCCTTAACTTTAATGTGTTGTTTGCGGTGAACTATTATCCAATCAGAGCATGAAATCATCGTTTATTAAAAGACGTCTGAAATCTAAGCGTGCCAATTTAAAGGATAAATCTGAATAATAGTAGTTAAGAGGAAATTATTGGAGCTCAAAAATGATAAATAGGTAATGAAAGGTTACCTAGGAAGTTTCAGAATTGCCAAGACTGGGCAGGCTGAAAGAAACCTTATATTACGAGCAGCTAAAAATATCGTTTTAACGTTATTCAACAAAAAAGTGCCTCATGAACTTAATAATATTCCGTTATAAATACGGTAAATCTACTAAATTCCACAAAAGAGACATTCAAAAAATAGAACACGGTGAGTATTTTGCATTGGAATTGGGTGAAAGTACTGATATAACGAACTTTGTTCAATTATTAGTTTACATACGTTACGAAGAAGATAAACGAATTGCCGAAGAGTATCTATTTTATGAATCTTTTCATGATAGAGCAACTGCAAATGAAATTTTCAAAGTAACTGACAATTTTATGTCTGAGAATAATATTCCTTGGAATAAGTGCATTGCATGTGCAGTGATGGAGCTCGGGTATTAACTGGAAAACATTCCAGGGTTATTTCTCAAATAAAGAAAGTTGCACCTGAAACTAAATTTACTCACTGCTCCATTCATCGTGAAGCTTTAGTAGTCAAAACGATCCCTGAAAATCGTTTTGAATCAAGCTGTGAAAGTTATTAATTTTATTAAAAGTCTTTAAATTCAAGAATATTTATCATTTTATACCATGAGATGGGCAGAGAACATGAAACGCTTTTGTTACATTGCCGAAGTAAGGTGGTTATCCAGAGGCAAAGTTTTAAATCGTTTTTTTTTCAACTTCAGTCAGTAATTCAAATTTTCCTGTGTCTTTTAAGATTTGAATCACAAAAAATTTTATTTGGTGAATTATGGTTGACGGGTTTAGCATATTTAGTTGATATATTTGGAAAGTTAAATGAATTAAATTTAGGATTAAAGGACAAAGTGCTAATTTGCTTAGCATTGAAGATATAATAAATACAATGATAAAAAATTCGAGCTGATAATCAAAGAATCGGATAATAATATTTTAAGATTTTTACCTCTTTTAGAAAATTTTGCAACCGAAAATAATTTGAAAATAAAAGATGAATTTGCATCAGACATTAAAAATCATTGTTTTCCGTTGATAAATAATCGCAACATGTGTTTTCCCGAGGATTATGAAAAAGAATTTTGGATTAGAAATCCATTTTATTTAAATGCACCTGAAATTTTACGAAAAAAAGAACAATTGTTAGAAATTTCCTGTGATCGGATTATAACTAACTAGCGACCCGCTCCGGCTTCGCACGGGTATAAAATATATAGCCTATGTCAGTCACTGAAAAAATGATTAAAATCGATCCAGTAGTTTTGATTTATTCATTACTGCCCATGGCCCGCACGCGTTAAATTTGGAGTAAAACAATTCTCCTTTCCCTATACCATGAAGATTTCCTGCTATCTTTGGAATATCTAAATTCACACACTACATTTTTACTTATTTACTTTTTACATTTTTACCTATTTATTTTATTTTTACAACAATTAATATATTACAGAATGTCTTTATATACAACGTTCACAGCTTTCTTGTCATTAGTGAATGCGTAGTACAGTGATTGCCTAACTTATACGATGTCGCGCTGAAAAGCACGTTTTTATTAAGTATATTGTTATTTTCCTCGCTAGAGAGTCCGGTAATAAACGCGTCCGATCGCTGCTAAATTCAAAGTGCTATAGGGAGAACCGACGCGCTATTTATAAGCACGCTCCCGCCGGCCGGTACCGCCGCAAACGCTACGTCCCGCAATTTTTAAATCTATAGACCTTTTCAATGTGTACAATACTTAGTACATTATTTTGATAAATCTCATAGGGTTCAGCCTGCGTTTGCAATGCAAGCGGAAAAAGTGTAATTATTTACGACATTGTGATGACTTCGTGGTTTAATAAGGCACCATTTAGCAAGACGAAACAAACATTTATTAAATATATAATTCAAAGCATAATATAATAGTTACTCAGAGCAGTACGTCGCTCCTACCGCATAGTACAATCTACTACCTTCCTCTTCCGAGGCTAACATGCAACTCCTAATAAATACATTAACCCTTCTCGAAGAAGAGCTACCTGCGCCAAGCATGCTCTGTTGATCGCCAAACAGTCGCCAGATATCACACCCCTGTCGTAAGATTGTTGTTGATATTATTTACAAATCAATCAGCAATCTGGAAACTAAAATCTAGCAACTGTTTGCGATCAATGTGAAAAAGAAAAAAAAAACTACATATACTTTTATACATTCTATCCTAATTTTCAAATCTCAATTACTATAGACATACCTCAATTTACTACATAAACATAGATAACACATTTTTATATATAAACATAGATAAATCATTTTTAACTTCACTTGTTCCGAACCTTATTATTATTGTAACAATTTATCAATTCTTAATTCAAAGAAACCAAGTTGATATTTTCTTTTATAAACATGTTAAAATATACCCTAGTATTATTCCAATGATGACAGTAAAATTATTAAGTTTCTTATATATATATAAAATTATATTCTTAACATTCCTTTTAATTAATGATGCTGCAGCATAATTTAAATCCTTGGGAGACAAATATCTAAATTTACCACTTACCTCGAATATTTGTTATCCAATAATTTCTCTATCTATTTCAAATTACATAAACATCTTATTTGCACAAAATTGTAAAATGATTATGAAAAGCAAAGAAAACTATCTAATTATTAACTATACAAAATGTTCGTGAAGATGAACAGTAAATTAATGTTCAAAGTTCACAAGTGGGAAGTCTGGATAATGCATCCGCGTTTGACAGTTTTTTTCCAGGGCAATGTTCTATTTCGAGATTATATTTCTGCAAAGCTATGGCCCATCGTTGTAATTTGGACGATTGCGGAGCATTTCTCACTACAAAGGCTAGAGGATTATGATCAGTCACAATTTTCACCGATGAACCGAATATCCAAGGTTCAAACTTCTTCAATGCCCATACTATAGCATAAGCTTCTCGCTCTATAGTCGGCCAGCTCTGTTGAGGTTTTGATAATTTCTTGCTCGCGTAGCAGATGGGAAATTGCTTCTCTCCCCTTTGCTGTGACAAACATGCACCTATTCCGATTTGGGATGCATCAGAATGAATGACAAACGGATCCTGCAGTGTTGGGGTGATCAGCTCCGTTGACATCGCTAATCGTTCCTTCAGTTGTTGAAATGTTGACTCATGAATTTCTTTCCATTCGAGTATTTCCGGTTGTTTATTTTTCGTGAGTTCTGTGAGTGGGTAGGCGATCTCTGCATACCCTGGGATATAATCGCGATAATAATTACATAGTCCTAACAGACTTTTAAGATCTCTTTTCGTTTTCGGCGTTTCCAGCTTCTTGATTGCCTCTATTTTCTCGGGATCTGGTTGATGTTTTCCTGATCCAATGATGTGTCCTAAATATTTAATTTGAGGTTTTGCAAACGAACATTTCTTCGAATTGATAGTAAATCCAAGTGATTCTAATTTGGTAAAAACTTTATCCAGATGTTGGAGATGAGTGTCGAAATCCGTGGAAAATATAGCTATGTCATCAATATAGGCTCTTGAAAATTGTTGAAATTCTTTCAGCGCGTTATTCATTACTCTCTGAAAAGTTGCTGCTGCGTTCCTTAATCCAAAGGGTAGCACTTTAAACTGATATTGACCTCGATGAGTTTTGAAGGATGTGTACTCTTTACTTTGTTCCTCCATGGGAATTGCCCAATATCCTTTCAGCAAATCTAAAGTTGTTATGACGTTGGCTCTTCCTATACTGTACATTAAATCAATGGCATTTTGCATAGGAAAGTCATCTGGCTTCGTCACTGCATTCAAAGCTCGATAATCTAAGCACAATCTGATATCTCCATTTTTTTGCTTACACAAACTACTGGATGAGCTATTTCTGCATTACTTTCTTCTATTAGTCCCGATTTCAATAATTCTTCTACTTCTTCATCGACCTTGGGTTTCAATGCTTCAGGAATCCTATAAATGTAAGGTTTCTTCCTCTCCATATTGGGTATTAATCTAATTTTATGAGCTTCAACTTTAGCTATTTTCAGCTTTCCGGTGAATAGTGCTCGGTGTTTGTTGATAAGAGCTATCAATTTTCTTCTCTGCTGCGGATTCAAATTTTCTAAATTCAGATTTGCATCTATTTTAAAATCTTCCAGGGGGGTCGAGAGATCTTTTCCTGGTAAAGTTATAATTTCTCCAAATTCTTCTTCATTTTCAAATATCACTCCAATTGCATTGACACTAGCTTGGAATTTTCTAATTTTATTTGCATGAACATGTTTGATCTTTCCATCAGGTAGTTTTACTTTATAGGAATGAGGTGGGCAATGATTCACGATTTCTCCTGGACCAGTCCATCGTGCATAGAGTTTGTTATTTGAATCTGGTATGAGTAAATAAACTTGTTCTCCGATTTTGAAATTTTTTGGTATTGATCTCCGATTAAAGTACTCAGCATATTTTTGTTGTTTATCACTTGCAATTAAATTGGCTTGTTCGGCTGCTTGTTCTAACCTTATTTTTAAAAGTTGTAAGTAATCCACTGCCGATTCACTTAGATTAGGTGGTATAGGTATTTCTCCTGACCATGAAGACTTCAGTACTGCTAAAGGACCTCTTGGTTGTCTTCCATACATCAGCTGAAATGGTGAGACACCCGTGGTGCAGTTTGGTACTTCTCTGTATGCAAAGAGCAGGTATGGGATGTGCTTATCCCAATTCGAAGGATCAGTCCTGATGACATGATGTAACATTTGCTTGAAGGACTTGTTCCATCTTTCTACTAATCCATTTGAAGCACTGTAAGCAGGTGTAGAGAACCTAGGGTGAGAACCTAGTCTTTTCTGGAATTCATTAGTTAATTTTGAAACGAAGTTACTTCCGTTGTCACTAGCTATTGTATTAGGGATTCCTGTTTTCATGAAAATCTCCAAAAGCGCGTCGCAAGTGGCTTTTGCTGTCAAGCTTCTTAGTGGAATGGCTTCTGGCCATCGGGAATGTTGATCTACCAGACATAACACATATTTATGTTTCCTAGCAGAGGAAGGTTCAATAGGTCCAATAATGTCGATGTTAACTGTTTCGAAAGGTAATCCTGGCCTTCTAACCGGTGTGATGGGAATCTTGTCAGATCGCTTTTCTGGACTTTTCAACTGACAATCTTTGCACGTTTTACAAAAGGTTTCAACATCTTGTGCTAATCCAGGCCAATAAAATGAATATCGTATTCGCTCCTTTGTTTTTCTTATCCCAAGATGTGCACCGAAAATGGAACTATGTGCTAATTCCAACACTTGTGCTCTTCTACTAAGTGGAAGCACTAACTGAAAAACATTCTGTCCTAATATTTTTTCTTGGTGATGTAAAAGATGATCAATAAATAAATAATTTCCTTTTTTTTCTATTGCTAGCTTCAATGCTTCTCTCAGCGAGGGATAGTTAACTTGCTCTTCGCGTAGGCGTTCAGCAGACGATAAGTCTGTGTTGTTTACATAAACACTCGCCTTCTTCCCTTCCTCCTCTTCGTTTTTCTCCTCCATAAGCATTAGCGGGGGGGAATCGACGCTGTCGTTTGACTGTGCATTGGCGAAAAAAGTTTGTAAGTTTTCGCTTCCGTAATTATTTCTTTCTGCGTTTGGTTCTTCTGCCGCAGGATTAATCAACAGTTCGTATATTTCTGGAGTTATTAGGCAAGGCACATTTAGCTTATCAGTCACTGCAATTAATGTATCCACAAAATTAAATATATTGCTTCCATGATCTTTATGGTAAATAGGTACACGGCAAACTTTTGCTTCAATTGGTTGTCCGAAAGCAGGTGTTAGCAATATTTTACCTCCTTCTCTCTCCTCTAAATTTGGAATGAGCGATGAATGTACGATCGTTATCTGCGTTCCAGAGTCTACGATAGCTTCGATTTTCTCAGAGTTAATAAAAATATCTACTTTTTGCAGTGGTTGAACGATGCGTTCTGCGAATTCAGATCGTAGATGGGATGAGTCTACTTTAGCTACGATGGCTTCTTCTTTTGATGTTCTGTTTGAATTTTTTTGAGTTTTGGAATCATCCTTTCCCTTCTTATTTACTGCAGTTTCGTTCTTTCTTCTTTTGTCTGGACAATCTCTCGCGATGTGTTGATAATTTCCACAAATATAACATTCTTTTCTTCTCGCGTGAAATCTTTCGTGTTTTGGATATTCTTTTCTCATGGGTGGTGGAATATATTTGTCGTGTGCACATGTTGTATCCAGGAATCTCGGTGATCGCTTAATTCCATTTCGAACTTCGTCGAAAGATTTTCCTTTGGCCGTGAAATAAATATCACATTCTGTAGCTAATTCTTGAGGCTTCAGCCATTTATTTCCTTGGCGTATTGCGACGTGTGCAGCTGTTTCTTCATCTAATGCTTGGAATAATTTATCGGAAATAATTAACTCCTTGAGTGTTTCGAAATCCTTTACTTCTCTTGACTTGCAGTAATAGTCCCATGTAGCTGTTAGTCTTGAAGCGAACTGGATATGCGTTTCGCCGGAATAACGTTTAGTTTTTCTGAAGTTTTCTAAACAGGTTTGAGGAGTAGGTTGATATTCCTTCAGAACAAGAGTTTTCACTTTTTCGTAATTTTGCAGATCTTCCTCCTTTATATAAACAAGAACATTTGAAGCTTTTTCTCCAATTAATTTCAATAATATTTCTGATTTGTATTCTTCAGGAACCTTCTTGTGCTTAAATGCTCTTTCGATAGAATCGAAAAATATATTCCATTCTTCTGCTCTCTTCGGTACTGGTATAGTCAGTGTTTCTACTCATTTGATCAGCTTGTCCAGTGAAATTTCGGTTTCTCGTTCTGTGTTTTGGATTAAAGGTGTTGGACTTCTACTTCCTTCATTTTGAGTTGCTCGAATCTTCGCTAGTTCTATTTCGTGTTCTCTTTCTGTTCTTATTCTTTCTTCTTCCATTTGCATTCTTTCCATTTCTTCTTTTCTTTTTCTATTCTCCACTGTAGTAATCAGAATTTCTTTCACGAAATCAGCATCTTCGATGTATTCCTTGCTATTCTGGAGTTTGTGTTTCAGTTCTACCAGCTTCAAATCTGGGGATGCTTCTTCGCCAATTTCCAATAGAACTGTTACTAAATCCTCTTTCTTTGCGTTTTTGAACATTTTCTTCTATTTTCCTTTAGAATCAAGCCTTTCAAACGCTCGATTAAATAATTCTCACGTTTTTACTCTCTTTTGCAAATGAACACTTCTTTCGTTAGTTAGGCTTAACTTTACACCTCTTCCGTTTTCAACGCTCTAAGCTTCTAACCTCTCTGGTTTTCTCGTAAGAGAGCGTGTTGTGATGACTTCGTGGTTTAATAAGGCACCATTTAGCAAGACGAAACAAACATTTATTAAATATATAATTCAAAGCATAATATAATAGTTACTCAGAGCAGTACGTCGCTCCTACCGCATAGTACAATCTACTACCTTCCTCTTCCGAGGCTAACATGCAACTCCTAATAAATACATTAACCCTTCTCGAAGAAGAGCTACCTGCGCCAAGCATGCTCTGTTGATCGCCAAACAGTCGCCAGATATCACATCACATTAGAAACCTCAAAAAATAACAATATTTCTCCACTATTTAATGGATGTTATTATACATATAAACCTTCCTCTTCAATCACTCTATCTATTAAAAAAAAACGCATCAAAATCCGTTGCGTAGTTTTAAAGATTTAAGCATACATAGGGATATAGGGACAGAGAAAGTGACTTTGTTTTATACTATTCAGATTTCAAAAATAACCCGCTTGTTAACTTTTGGCCAAACCGGGGAAAAAAAAGGAATTTAAAGGCATTTGAAATAAAGCTATTAAGTTTGTATTGCCTCTTTGCACAACCTTGTGTGAACAAGGATTTTCTTTCATGTTATATTTGAAAAATAAGTGCAGAAAAAAATTAAAAGGGGATCCTAATTTATGGTTAAAATTAAGTGAAATAAGACTAAAGTGTTAATAAGACTAAACATAAAGAAACTGATCTTTCTTAAAATTTCGCACTACATTTTATAATTAAAGTATTATAACTTAAATTTTGCTAATTAAAATGATAACCATTTTTTAATCTAATTTTTTTATATGTGCATATTTTATACAAATAGCCAATAGGTTGTAGAAATACAAAATATATTTTTTAAAAATATTTCTATTGAAAAACTGAAAAATAATCTTTGTAAAATGTTGTAGTGGTACTTTTTAGATGGTACGCGTTAGTTAAAAGGTTGAGAACCGCTATTTATTTAAAACAACAACATATATAAACATGCCGGGGAATTCTATTTATTATCAAATATACCAGGAAATCACACATATTAATTTTATAAATTCTCTCGCTTAACGAAATACTCTTTTCTTGGGGAAAAATTAGCTTCATATTTCGTTGATAGATTGAAAATAGCAAGCAAATTGAATATTCATTCATTCATTCATTCATTCATTCATTATACTTATTGCCGAGACTTATTGCATTCATTATACTTATTGCATTTATGATGCAATGTGTCCGGCTCAGTGACATTTAAGCCCGAAGGGCGCATGACGATGGTCTGTCTGGGTCGAGTAATAGGGAGTCGGAAATGCATGAATATTAAACAATGAAAAAGACCTATACTGATACAACGCAAGTACGAAAAGCCAGTTAGATAGTTAACCGTTTGTTTCTCACACATGCACAAACAGTCAGCAAGATTCTTTAAATAGAATTCTCTTTATTTAAGAAACAAGATTCTAATTAGAATTTTATTTTTTCCTTGCTTTGGGGACGAGCCAGAATTTTCGGGTGAACTATTATGATTAAAATACGTTGAAATGGTTCATTGGCTAATTCTGGATACAGAAAAGCAAGTATTTTTGTAGAAGACAAGTTTCAATTGATTTCAGTGTTCTTTCTCCAGACGAAGTGGCATTGAGCTTGATTGAATTCCTCTGCTTTTATGTTCGTTTTTCTCTAAATTTCATTAATTTTTTGAACTTGTTTGAAAAGTTTTGGTTTAACATTTTTTAAATTCTTTATTGAATTTATCGGATTATTTGAAATTTATTAATTATGAATTTCAGTTTTTGGTCTTGGTAAAAAATTAGTTCTAAGTTTCTTACTTTATATCTTCACTGATAATTTTTTCATTAACTTAAAGAACGAAAATACTAGGCCTGTTTATATTTCCTTTTTAAAAAATTGTTTTGTAATTATATATATACATTGTTGCGTTAGTTTTCCTCTCTTCTTCACGTACGTTACGGGGTTCGTGCGGATTTGGCGTGCATAATGACAACAGTACTTTATGAAGTATCAAAACACACTTTAATTAGCCAATATTAATCAGAACAGCTCCAGTAACATCTTTACAGTCGTCGAATAATACTATACACACGCTATAACGATCAGCGACACAGCCTTCAGGCTATCAGGCTATCATGGTGAAGACAGCTTCACTGCAAAGCACCAGCGTACAACTCCCGACTCTGCTTGATCTTTCTCGGAACTCCACGTACTTTCGAAACTCTCCACGCTACAATTCGCGATGCACTCAGCGATAAACAAGAGTAAAGCTCTCGACTCCTTAATTCAGTGTATATCGGAGCTCAACATACTCTCTCGACGATGCACTAACGGCGATACACTAAAAGACTCTTTCGGTGCACTAACGGCGACCAACTCGGCACTCGCTGACTAACTATCAACTCGACTGAGTCCGCACGGACTTAACTGATTCACTTGACACTAACTGACTCTTCGCGTCCCAGCAGGGTTTATATAGATCTTGTTTTGTGTTCGAGAACATTCAAGGCTAAACCGGTAAGAATTCGTTCCAGATATTTCTCCATTCGTCCATGGCATATCTCCAATTTTGCCGCCAAAGGTTGCCAAATGAGCGATTTCTCGCCAAATGATGTGGCAACTCTGCCTTCCCTTGCCATTTTATGGCAACCCTAAACCGGCTTTGAGAGGAAGCTATCTTACCGCGCTTGGACATTTTCTAACACTGCTCTCACAAGGACTGCACGTCCCGGGCAGTACAAACTTTGGTCAGAAGCCTAATTCGGTACAAACAAAACGTAATAAAAATACAAATAACATAACCAAAGAAACAAATATTTGCACTATGTACAAGTTATAGACACAATTTAAACACATAACAATTTTTAATTTCTATAAAATTAAAGTTCAGATTTAATTTTCGTCTCAGTCTTTTCATTAAGTTATACCCGGGTCAAATACCACTGCAGTTCTCAGATGTATTCTCGGTATGCATATCACAGTCTGAAGATTCAGTCCTTTCCGACTTTTCATCCACAGCAAGATATGAAACAGTTTATTCATCACTCTGAAGTTTGTTCGCATCATGTGTACAATTCACCTCGATATTTTCAGCAGCTGGTACATTTTCATCTGTTTCCTGAGAACCAACTCCAAATTTTGCATCAGAGTCATGAACGGAACCCGATTCTTCACAAACATAAGTATCCTGGCTTAAAATCAAGTCCTTGTCTGCAAAACCTGCACTGTGAGGCACGCATCCAATTTGTGAGGTGGGTGAATTTCCTGCAATACTGGAGCACGCAGCTTAAGCTGTATATTAGCTTCTTCCATCTGTGCATCACATGCACTTTCAGATGGTTC
Source organism: Stegodyphus dumicola (assembly GCF_044657685.1). Taxonomy (NCBI): domain Eukaryota; kingdom Metazoa; phylum Arthropoda; class Arachnida; order Araneae; family Eresidae; genus Stegodyphus; species Stegodyphus dumicola. The sequence continues at coordinate 144,489,971 of NC_140777.1, forward strand.
CACATTTGCTGCTTGCGACTTCGTCATTTCACTATCAGTTTCGACGAATTTAATAGTTGTATTTTCTCTTTCTTTCGCTTCAGGCACTTGAGAATCAAAAACTTCTTTCCCGTCTTTTATTTTTTCATGTTTTTGTTCTTTTTCTTTATTCTCGTTAGACGGTTCATCCTTCATTTCTTGATATTTCTCAGACACTTCATCAGCTACTTCATTCATTTCTTCATTCTTTGATTCCTCAGATGCCACTTCGCTCATTTCCACATCGTCTTTTATGGCTCCAATTTCTTGTGTAAGCTCCACTTTCTCCTGTTGGAGTTCCTCTCGCACCTTTTCTAGGCCGGCTTTCATTTCTTCTCATCTGGCTTTCATATCAGTTGCCATTTCTTCATATCCAGCATGATATCCGGCTTTCAACTCTTTCAGTTCGGCTTTGATCTCGGCTAAAATGTCCAGCAAAGTCTTCGTTTCCTCCACCATGGTTTTCCGCTACAGGCGGACCACTGGCATTCACTCACAAAACACACTTCTGATATCAGTTGTTACGTTATTTTTTCTCTCTTCTTCAAGTACGTTACGGGGTTCATGCGGATTTGGAATGAATAATGGCAACAGCACTTGATGAAGTATGAAAACACACTTTATTTAGCCAATATTAATCAGGACAGCACCAATGACATTTTTACACTTGTCGAATAACTACTATACACACGCTGTAACGATCAGCGACACAGCCTTCAGGCTATCATGGTAAAGACAGCTTCACTGCAAAGCAGCAGAGTACAACTCCCGACTCTGCTTGGTCGTTCTCGGAACTACACGAGACTCTCCACGCTACAATTCGCGATGCACTCGGCAATACACAAGAGTACAGCTCTCGACTCCTCGATTCAGTCGGTCTTAAAGCTCAACACTCTCTCTCGACGGTGCACTACCCGCGAAACACTAAGAGACTCGGTGCACACGACGACCAACTCGGCACTCGCTGACTGACTATCAACTCGATGGAGTTCGCACGGACTAACTGACTCTTCGCGTCCCAGCAGAGTTTGTATAGCTCTTGGCTTGTGTTCGAGAAAATTCTGGGCTAAACCGGTAAGAATTCTTTCCAGATAGTTCTCCATTCGTCCATGGCATATCTCCAATTTTGCCAAATGGGCGATTTCATGCCAAATGTGACAACCCTAACTTCCCCTTGCCATTTTATGGCAACCCTAAACCTGCTTTGCGGGGAAGCTATCTTACCGCTCCTGGACATCTCGTAACAATATATATATATATATGTGATAGTTTAGCAGTCGTGGTGAAGCTTGTCATCAATGGCATGACTTTTTGCAGTGTGGTAAGGAGGATATCCAATGACGACACGCAGAGGAATTTCATTTCTAATTACACATGTTTATTTAATTCAAATAGCAGATCAATTTCCTTTCCGACGAAGTTCTCCAAATTACATATTCAATAATGAGTTACTAAGTACGATTAAAATTTGACTTTCTGCATCATAACATTCTAACAAAGAAAGAAAGATGAGAAGCATAGGTCCTAGCAGCACAGGGAAAGAGAAGCTTCTAACGCAAAATGGCGCGCAGTCAGTACTTATAGTAGCGGTTATGTAATAGGCGCGAATGTTCTAGAAGGTACTGGTCTAGGGAAAGATCCTGAATTGCAGAAAATTAATTAAAGGTTGCTGGTTCGCAAAGAGCAAAGCCATCGTATTTTTTTATACTTTATCAGGTTCAATGTTTCTTCTAACCTTCTTCGGAAACATACAATGACCTGACTAGAACAGAGAGCTTACTAAAGCTATGTTCACTAATTGTAGTAAGTAGACAGGATACAGACGAAGGGTATACAAAACCCTTTATTTTTTTCTTTATATACAATGACTTCCGTACTTCGGAATACAATGACCCTCCACTCGGGGTCTAACTTAAAAGATATCAAAATAAAACTAAACTCTAATTTAACTTTAGAATAAGATTGGCCTTATAATAACAGAAAGCGTATGTAGCACAGAGACTGTGAACACTACAATACGTTTAATTTATCAAGAGGATTAAAACCTCTGGCCTGGAAGGCAAAGTAGCAACTGCGTAACTTCTAAGGTAAGCGGCCTGCTTCGAACTCACGGCTTCCTCTCCTCTGCTTGGCAAAAAGGCCACACTTAAATACTTGGCGTTCGCCAGACAATTTTGCATAAACTCCTTCACGCTTAAAATTCTGGCCGGAAGTAGAAAATAAGAAGTGATAGTAAAGATTTAAAATAAAATAAACGTTAGTAAAACTTAAGTTCCTTACATACTTCCCGCCAGAGTTAATTAGTTTGAAACTGAGGTCTAAAACGACCTTGTTGAAAACTTTTAGCTCTAGAAACTAACGCGAGGCCAAACTTTTACAATCATAACTTAGCTAGAAACTAGAAAATTTTAAAAGAAAGAAATTTGTTACAATAGCAGCTCCCGGAATATACAACAATCTTTTTTCTTTTTCATCTGTACTGCATCTAAACAGGAGCTTTATTCAATTCTGGTTCCTTCCAGAGATCTGGAAGGAAAACTAGTTTAATGAAATGTTACAGAATGACATTGCAAATAACATATAGAATATACTTTTCTTAACATTCTTATTTCATTCATGACTATTTTAATTATCTCTCCCCGTGCTCTCTGACATGTGTTGTAAAAACACCAAACACGAATGTGTTTCTGTCTATGTGTTCAACACTTCCTCCTACAATCAAAACACTAACGTGTTAAAATTCAACATACGAGACCTCTTAACACACCCTAATTTCAACTCTAGACCCTGAGGTACTATTCTGAAAGTGGCTAACTCTAAAGTGTAGCGTCAGAGAGCCTAACTACATTATTCAACCTTTAACACATATTCACCATGATTTAATCTTTACAGTCACACGAATAACAAATTTTTTAACATTACTTTCACTTTTACCATATCACGGTATTTCTAAACATTCAAAATAACAGTTCACATGTATACAAGAACATATCAAGATGCCGTTAATTCTACACATTTGAAAACATACATTAGTAGTACATTGTTAACTTCTATTCTTTTCAAAGCAAGTGCCAATTCTTTCTACATTGAAATAATACTACATTTCAAAAAGTCTTTCAGACTAAAACTTCTTTCTTGTTAGAATGTTTTAAATAAAATTTATACAATAACTTTTTACAATATTTAAGTCTTTATACAACGCTATTATACATCAACTTTAGTTTTACGCGCGAGTAATTGAAAAACATAATAAGAAAATCGGTCACAACTCATTTCTCGCCCTTTTGGCGATAAAGGTAGACCTCGCATGAGGTAAAACTTCTTGAAATCTGCCACTTGCAGTAAGAATGAAAGATTAACTTAAGTTTGTAAAGTAACATAAAATTTTACTTATCTTTGTAATATTCAGACATCCTTTTCTGGGCCCAGTCTTTAAAGGTGCTGCAGACCGTAGCTTGGTTGATCCTCCTTCTTGTACGGGCTCGCCCTTCAGTGCTTTCCTCTGGAAGCTTCCGTTTTTCACCACTACGGCCACCCTTGAACATCTTCCTTCTGTCCTCTGCTTGTGGTCTTGGCCGTTTGAAGGCAGCTGGTCTTGGTGGAACCGGGAAACTTCTGTCGTGATCCTGCTTGGACCTCGTTGTTGGCCGTTCAAATTTTTCTTGTACTTTTTCCTCCGCCGCTGATGGCCCTTCCGCAGTTCGGCGACTTTTGCTGCGGAGAGTTCTGTCGGATGAGTCAATCTTCCGTTTCACAGCCGGGTTATAGTTGCCGTCCTTTCTCCCGGTCTTTTCCACATACGTCGTCCTTCTCCCTTCTTCATTCTGGGGGTGTTCGTGAACTCTGTTTTCTGGACGGTGGAACGGCTTCTTTTTCTTTGTACCTTCAATTTTTCCGCGGGGCAATTTTCTTTTCACTTGCTTCTGTCTCTCATTGGCTTGCCCTTGTACTTGTCGTTTTCCCACCTCTGGAACTTGTACCTGCGGTGTCTGCCGTACCGGATCCTGCAAAAGATCTGAAAAGATTTGCATTTTATTACGGTCATAGAATGGTTTTATCTGGTCAATGTTTGCGGAACAGGTTTCACCATTTCTTGCCTTTAACACTACAACAGCGTGAGTTATTTTTTCTATAACATATGGTCCTTCAAAGCGTGGAAAAAATTTGGCAGTTTTATCTTCTGGTGCTGAAGAAAGTGAATGCTTAATTTTTAGTACTTCATCCCCTACTTTATAAGTTACTCCCCGTCGTTTCAAGTCATAATACAATTTTTGTTTTCTTTGTGCTACTTCCGTATTCTTTTTTGCTTCTTTTATTAGTTTTTCTATATCACCCATTTTAAATTCTGGGGCTCTTTGTTGCACATAAAATAGTTTATCTAACGGTGTTATAACCTTTCTGCCTAGAAATAACTCAGCAGGAGTTTTGCCCGTTGTATCATGTTTTGCGGTCCTAAGGGCGAAAGCAAATTCATTGACATAGTTATCCCAGCTTTTATGAAAATTTTTAACATAACTACGGATAATTTTCACTATATTTCTGTTGACCCGTTCCGCTATATTTGATTGCGGCCGATACGGGACCATTTTTAAATGACGTATGCCCAGTTTTTGGCACATGTCTTCAAATATATTACTTACAAATTGAGGACCATTATCCGATATAACTTTTAGGGGCGCCCCGTATTTTAAAATATATTTATTTAAAATAGAATCGGTAACTAATTTCGCGGAGGCTCGTTTTAAGGGAACAATTTCGGTCCATTTACTAAAATGATCAACTATAACAAGGAGATAGCGACTTTTGTTTAACTGACTTTTTGGGAAAGGGCCCAATAAATCGATGCCGATTATTTCATTTGGAAATTCGGATTTAATACTATTTAGAAACCCGGCCGGGCGGAAATTAATATAATTAACGGCTTGACATGTTGGGCAGGACTGGACATACGCCCTTGTTAACTTTTGCAGTTCAGGAAAGTAGACTGCCTCGCGTACGCGTTGAGTACTTTTTCGAATACCAGCATGAGAAGCTAAAGGGCTGTCATGGAGCTCTTGCAGGATATTTAATCTAAGACTAGCTGGGATAACAGGTCGAAATTCGTTGTTGGAATTCGTAGTTTTTGTATAAAATAATAGACTATCTATTAGTTCGTAATGGGCCGCCCTATTTCTTATCGCCACAATATCTTGGTGGCTAAAATTTTCAGGATCCTTCAAATACTCATAAATACTTCCAAACTCAGGACCCTTACCCAGTTCGGTTATTACAGTTTCTCGGGAATTTATTGTACACGCTGTCAGCATTGCAACTTTTACGGTATTACCCTGTTCGTCTAATTTAATTCGTGACAGGGCATCTGCTACGATATTTTCCTTTCCGGGGGTATGCTTGATTACCAGATTATATTCTTGCAGCTTGAGTGCCCATCTTATTAACCTTGGGGATAAATTTTTTCCAGAGTACAATCTAGTTACCGCCGCATGATCAGAATATACTGTTATCGGCGCCTTTCCAAAATAGACTCGGAACTTTTGCACTGCTAACAGAACTGCAAGTGCCTCTCTCTCGGTCGCGGAATAGTTTCTTTGTGTTTGATTTAAAGTTCGGCTAAAAAATGCTACTGGCTGCTGATTTTGCGAAAGTACCGCTCCTACCGCATAATCCGAAGCATCCGCTGAAATTTCTAAATTTTCATCCTTTTCAGGAAATTTCAACACAGGGGCTTGCGTTAATGCTTGTTTTAATTTTTCGAAAGCACTATTGGCTTCGGCCGTCCACGAGAATCTTGCCTTTTTCCTTTTTAATTTTAACAATGGCTCAGCGATAGCCGCAAAATCTTTTATAAAGGACCTATAATATGAACAAAGTCCTAGAAAAGAAGAGAGCTTCTTTGCCGTGTTTGGAGTCGGATACTTTTGTACAGCGATTATTTTTGATTCATCTGTCTCGATCCCTTTTTTTTAATTCAGGGGCTGCAAATTTGCATTTTTCGACATTAACTTTTAGACCGGCCTCATTTAATAAAGAAAACACCTGTCTTAAATCCTGTACATGTTGGTCTAGATTATCACTAGTAATAATGATATCGTCTAAATAGATAAATGTGGACTTTCCGAGAACAGGTCTTAACACAATGTCCATGCATTGCTGAAATGTTGCTGGGGCGCCTGAAAGGCCAAACGGCATTCGCAAAAATGCATAAGTGCCAGACTTGGTTATAAAAGCAGTCTTAGGCACGTCCTCAGGCCTGATCCCTATTTGAAAATAACCATTCGTTAAGTCTAAAGTTGTCATAAATTTGGTTGATTTTATGTTCCTTAAAATTTCTTCTATAATCGTAACGGATATACCGGATATTTCGTTATGGAATTTAATTTACGGTAATCAATAGCGAATCTCCACCTTTTTGGATGCTCCAAAGGATAATCATTATTTTTCTTACATAAAACCACTGGACTAGCATAACTACTTGAGATAGGCGTTACGATCTTTTTACGTAGCATATCGGTAATATGCCATTCTATAATTTTTTCCTTATTCTTATCATACCGGTATGGTTTTTGACGAACCGGCAATGCATCTCCGGTGTCAATACTATGGTTAGTAACCTGGGTAAATCCTGGAATATCACTAAATAAGGAAGCAAATTCACTTACCACTTGTCGGATTCTATCTTGCTCGTCATTAGGCAGGTGGTCGAGATTTAACCTTGGCGGTTCAACCTTTTCTACACGCACTGGTTTCATCGTCAGCTTAAGAGACGCTTCATTAAAATCCAGTGTACCTTGTGCGTCTGAAAGAAAGTCTATTCCTAGTATTAAGTGTGCTTGCAAATTCTTTACTATAAAAAACATCACCTTTACTTGTTCGTCCTTGATACGGATGTACAAAGGTACTTTACCTACGCACTTACATTGTTCTCCTTGCGCCGCTAATACTGTTGTATTATCCGCATTATATATGCGGTATTTGCGAAAATACTTTCTAAAAAAGACTTCTGCCACACAGGAACACTGCGCGCCGGTATCCAGGAGTGCGGTGGCCGGGATATTATTTACCAAGACTTCAATCTTCGGAAGAGTTAAATTTTTCACCATTACTGTATTTAACTTGTAGGAAGAGGGGTTTTCGTGGCCTTCGGATTTCCGCACCCTCTCGTCAGCAGAAATCCGTTTTAGTTTAAATTATTTTTCCTTTCGGTGCTTTCCTTCTTTCTCCACTGGCCTTGAGACTTTTTTCCTGGGTTGCTATTGAACTGTCGACGTTCGCCGGCTGTTTTTGAATGCTCGGGTTTCCTTGCCCACTGATTCGCTTTTTCTCCGTAGCCATGTGCTTGAGTTTGCTGTAGTCTTGGCGTACCAAATTGGTTTCGCTGTTGATATTGGCGTCTTCTTTCGACGTCCGCCGTTCTTCTACTTTCAAACTGGATTGCTAGCTCAAATAATTTTTCCAGTGTAGTCGGATTTCTCAATTCAATAAAGTCTTGCACTTGGGGTAGTAACCTCGGCAAAATCACTTGAATTATTTCAGGATCCGGACGGTTTCCATACAAGAGCTTGAAAACGTGAATTTTTCTTAAAATAAAACTCGAGATGTTTTCCATTCTTTGTTGATATATACTGAAAAGTTCTGTTTCTAATTTCGCACGATCCCTTACAACAGGGAAGGCTTTTAGTAGGGCAGTCTTGAAATTTTCGTAGGTATAGGTGGGACTTCCTGCTTGACCCAAGAGACTTCTGCCGATACATTTGAACCAGTTAAGCGCTTGGCCCCTCAAAGCGCTGGTAGCAAAGGTAACTTTTTGAAACTCGTGCACGGGGTAGAGCATGAAGTGGTCATCCAATTTTTCCAAAAAACTGGTTACCTGTGAGTTTCCATTAAACGTTGCTTCTGGTTTCATCGAAGCGCGCATGGTCTGGACAATATACCCAAATCCTTCCAGGGCGGCAGCTGGCATTTCTGGATTCTGAGCTGTTTCTGCAGGCAGCACAGGTTCTTCTTGAAACTCGGCCATGGTTATTCTTCGTCGGGCGCCACTATCAGGTTCAATGTTTCTTCTAACCTTCTTCGGAAACATACAATGACCTGACTAGAACAGAGAGCTTACTAAAGCTATGTTCACTAATTGTAGTAAGTAGACAGGATACAGACGAAGGGTATACAAAACCCTTTATTTTTTTCTTTATATACAATGACTTCCGTACTTCGGAATACAATGACCCTCCACTCGGGGTCTAACTTAAAAGATATCAAAATAAAACTAAACTCTAATTTAACTTTAGAATAAGATTGGCCTTATAATAACAGAAAGCGTATGTAGCACAGAGACTGTGAACACTACAATACGTTTAATTTATCAAGAGGATTAAAACCTCTGGCCTGGAAGGCAAAGTAGCAACTGCGTAACTTCTAAGGTAAGCGGCCTGCTTCGAACTCACGGCTTCCTCTCCTCTGCTTGGCAAAAAGGCCACACTTAAATACTTGGCGTTCGCCAGACAATTTTGCATAAACTCCTTCACGCTTAAAATTCTGGCCGGAAGTAGAAAATAAGAAGTGATAGTAAAGATTTAAAATAAAATAAACGTTAGTAAAACTTAAGATCCTTACAACTTTACATCTTCCCCCGTCTCAAAAACAAGAGGCTGAGTGAGCAAAGCATTAGTAGATTAGTGAAGCAGGAAATATGAGGAAAGACATGAAGAAACATTTAGGACATATCTTACAAGCTTTAACTACAAGTCCTTATATGTTCAATCATAAATCATGATCTTTTCTCATATAATTAAAAAGTTTTTGAATTATACAATTTTACAATGATTTATTAATGAACATATAACTAAATTTTATATGGAATAATAATAATAAATAAACTAAAAGTATAAAAGTCCTCAATTTTTCTTAAAATGTGCATTAAACAGTACTTTTCCTAAAAAATAATTGAAATTGAATGAAATACTTTTTTAAAGTCTCTTGAGGCCAGTAAGTCAGTTCATTTTCATCTTGTGGACTAATAAGTTCACAAATATTATGCACTTTTTCCAATAAATATGATTCACTAATAATTTTTGAATAGAAGATATTTAAAATTTTCTTTTCATATAAAACTTAGAAAATAAACAATTTATACAATTTATAAATAATGTATTATGTGAGTTCATTCTTCTCATCGTAGGTAATTAACAATACATTTGACATATTTTAAAATAATTTAAAAATTCAATACAAAACATTACGATACAATTCAATATAAATAATAATATGACACAATAAGATATTAACACTTTGAGTCCAAAGTTTTTCCATGTCCTCGCCAACAGATCAGCATGATGAACTTGCTGATGGTTGGGGGGGGGTGCTAGGTACAAAATATCAAAAAAACTCCGTTGCATAATAAAATGTAACTGATTTTTGGAATTGTACATTGTATCAAAGGGTTTTTGTAAAAATACAAAATCTTACAAAATTTAAATTTTAAGACAAATAACTTGTATGATCAAGTTGAAGTCTTTTTTAGAAATTCAGAAACTAGAAATGAATATTACTCTACAAGAAGAAAGAAAGAAAAAAAATCTTATAAAATAATCTAAAATTATGTGAAAAAAATATGGGTAGCCTTTGAAGAATAAATTTATAATACGTAAAATTTTGAGTTCAAAAATAATTTTTAGAGTCCTATGAAGATTTGAGTCTAATCTGTAGAAATTTCTTGTTTCTGCCACATTCACATCATAATTTTTGATACTTCAGGGAAGGATTTCCAAAAATGTTTGCACACAGGATCACAATTATAAGAATTTTATATACCTATTAGTTATCACGAATGATCTTAAATCTTAAAATTTACCGCATCTATAAGTAATACTTATAATTTGGAATATTATTGTTGAAATTATGGTTTTTACTTGTATTACTACATTTTACAATTTTCTTATTTTACATAAACAAGAAGACCTCACAACCTTCTCCTAATACATACATCCAGCTATTTGGGCAAATCCACTTTAAATAGACTCATGTATTAAATTTTCATGAGTTGTTAGTGAACTGCGCTACTGCATTCCATTATGTTAAAAAAACAACACTCCATTACATAAAAAAGTAAAAATCTTATTATATAAGATAAATTAAATAAAGTAGGAGCCTTCAAAGTTTATATTATATGAGGAGGGTAAAAGGAACAATTATGCAGAGGTAAAACAAGCCTCCGTTTCTTAACCAGTTATCCCATCATCATACTTCATATTTTAACATACAGTTATTGATAATTAACATTCATTTACCATAATTCCAAACAAATTCTAATACATTTTACTCTTAATTGAATTGTGATATAAATTTTATTACTATTATTCAATTTTTTAAATCTTTGGTATTAATTTAATGTAATAACATATTAATTTTAACAATATTTAACATTCTTCCATTTAATAATTATTTCATTTCTACTTCATATGGACATCATTCTTAAAAATAATTATAAAATTCTTAATATTGAAATTTTTAAACACTAATCGTAATTACAAAATAATTTCACAATTCTTATCTTGTCAACAAAATCAATCCACAATTTTAAACATTAAGTGTAAAATTTTTAACAAAACTTACTAATAACAATAAAATTTAAAAATCTTCCCTGAATTAAATCTTAGAATACTTATCCATTTTGATTCGATATTTTCGTAACACAGTGCCACATTTTTTTTATATTCATCGAATTATAATCATTTTGTAAGAAAACACCATACTTTCAGATTAAAAAAAATATAAGCAATTATTGAGTAAGTTATTTATAATGTTGCAGTTGGAAGAAACTCAAAAGACTTTTCCATCACGTAACATCAAAACGCAAATTCGGAAATATGGGCACTTATTTGTGGAGGGAAAAATCTTTGAAGAATCAATTTAGAACCGAAGAAAATTAATCACACTTCAATGCCACTTTTGATGACGCGACGCCGTAAATCATTTCCATACTTGTTGACATGCTATATTTCGATGTTAGAGTGATCTTGGCCTGATTGGGAATCAAGATGAATACTTTTCCTTTTTCCTTTTATCCATTCGTTCAACGATGTGAGATTAGTTGACATAAATGTTCCATTGAGGCTAGTAGCACATAATCAAATCCTGTACGACTAATTGAAATAATATGAGTACAAGGAAAAGCCGGAGCAGTGTCGATGCTTGCTTAGATCCATATTGAAGAATTTTGATTGCGTAGTATGCTAATAATGTAAACTTGGTAATATCTAAAGAACTTGGCAGTCGAGGCAATTTTAATTCCGTTTTTGAGAGAGCAAAGCTGAAGTGCGTAGTTGTGCAAGATGGATGCACCCCTAGAGAAAAGTTTTGGTTTGCAATTTGGGATTGGTCAAGAGGCATCTGCATTAAGAGTTACGTAAGATCGCATGATTAATTTGAATGACGCAGTTTAGACTTAATAGGACAGATAGATGAAGTTTCCAAATGAAATAGAAAATAAAAGAGGTTATAGTGAATTAAATTTAGAAGTTTGCTTTCATATTTTTTATCTTACACACATATATATATATATGTATATATGTATATATATATATACACCCATTCTGTTACTCGGTTCCGTAAGCTCAGTTTCTTTTATTCTTATACGTTGGTAAATTGCGCATTTTTTGCTTAAAAATGATTGAATTATGTTGTTCTTATGTTGCGGTTAAGATTTTTAGGTTTAATCCTAGTATCCGGTGCACACGGGATTTGGCTACTTTTGGCGACTTTATGATGAGCAGTAAAAACGAGACATATACGATGAGTAGTAAACGGGCCATTCAAAGATTATATATAGTTATACATAGTATATAGTGTATATACTATACGTATATATAGTGTATAGTATATACATAGACCTTCTTTGTGTCATTTTTGGTGCTGGCGATAATTTTCAAAATCGCGCCAAGGTTGCACCGTATATAGGATTTTACCGAATTTTATGCTTTTAGTTAATCTGCATACAATAGTTGTAGAATAACCAACAATTTAAAAGTTGTTTAATTGAGGCTAAGTTTAATTTTTATTACCATAGCAGCCGTATTTGTTTACGCTTGAAATTTAGCAGAATAGTGAATTAAGTCTTTCTGCACCTTCAATGTCTTTTTGCCAACTGGGACCTAGAGGAAACTTTAAGCTTTTTGTACCGAAAAATTTGCCTTCTTGCCTGCTGGACGAATTGCTTGTTTTTGCGCAGAAATTCTAATTTGAATTGTTTAAAAAAAAAAAAAAAAAAAAAAAACTGTATTTGGTGTTTTATGTTTTTCTATATTTTTCAATTTTTAACGAAGATATTTTGAGTTTTTACTATTTTTGCCTCGCGCGAAGTGAGAACTGAATTAATTTAATGAGAGATATGTGTCTAATGAAATTCAAGGAAAACTGTGTTTCGTATTAGGAGCAAATATTGTCGCCAGTCTGTCTCGGACACAGGAGAATGTTTACGAGTAGCGCATGCGCATTACGTAAGCGGCACTGAAACCTCCGTGAAAAAAATGTTTATTTTTAATAATAGATTTATTATAGTATTTGAATAGAACATTAGATAGGTCTTCAGATGATCTAATGTTTGTGCATTCTGAGTTATAAAATGAATGAGATGTAACGCTGTTATGTCAACCTCGCGTCTGAATGTCGCTATCGTAAATAAATATAGTGAATTTTAAAGAGTGCATTGTTGCGGTTTTATGCACTACCGACTGTTGCGGTTTTATGCACTACCGACGAAGTAAATTTAATTCATTTCAATAAGTTTAAATGAAATGCAGGAAAAAATGCGTATAAATTAATATTCCGGACAAGGAAGTCATATGGTGTACACATCAGATTTTTTATTATTATATGTTGGTAAATTGTACATTTTTTGCTTTAAAAATTATTGAATTATGATGTTTTTATGTTCTGGGTTAAGGTTTTTATGCCTTTATTTATTTGCATACAATAGTTTTAGAATTAACAACAATTTAAAAATTTTTAAGTGCGACTAAGCCTATTTTTTCTTACCATAGCAGGCATATTTGTTTACATTTGAAACTTAGCAGGATAGTAAATTAAGTCAGCTTCTGCACCTTTAGTGTCTTTTTGCCCTGTGGGACCAAAAGTAAACTTTTAGTTTTGCGCACCGAAAAATCTGCTTTCTTGTCCGCTGGCCGAATTGCTTGTTTTTGCATAGAAACTCTAATTATATTTGTAAAAATCGTTTTTAATGGTTTTAAGTGTATTTGGTGTTTTATATTTTTCTATATTTTTCAATTTTCGATAAAGATATTTTGAGGTTTTATGCATTTTTGCCTTGCCGCGAAGTGAGAACTGAAATAATTGAATGAGAACTATACCTCTTATGAAATTCGAGGAAATAAGTTGAAATGAAATGCAGCAAAAAATGCGTGTAATTTAATTTTCCGTGCAAAAAACGTCATGTGGTCTACACATCAGATCTTTGTTTTGAATGAAAATATACTGCAAGAATTGCCGTCTGTATTTGGAAATTGTTACTTGTTCAGCGAAATATATTAACAGTTCCATATTTGAATTGAACATGGCAAGATGTTACAAATTAACAGCTGAGTCTGTTAGAAATTTCGTAATTTATCTATTTCAAGATGGTAAGCATTCAAGATATCCAAAAAAATCCCTGATATAAAGCTATTAATATAATAAAACGATGGAAATTGTGTAGCACTAGAGTCTGGAATACTTTCCAAGCTAACTCCAAGGAATCGCAGATTAATTCTATGAAAGATCAAACAACGTCTAAAAATTAGCACTGGGAAACGTTAAAGAGACTTAGAAGAACGATTTGCATTGAAAGTTAACCCTGAAGCTTTCGGAAGTCTGATTTATAGCACATGTATAAAATGGAAGATCAGCAAGAAGGATATTTTTCATTATCTAGGAAAACAAGGAAAACACGCCTGACATACGCGAAATCTATGATAAGCAAAGTTTCGTCATATTTGAACAATGTTAATTTAAAGTTAAAATTTAATACTGTGGTTTGCAGATGAATTAATTGGTGGGAAAATCCGAATTAAGAATTGAATTCGAAAAGCTAATGTTATCCACGGGGTGGTGGGAAGTAGAAACAATAATATTTCAGGGATGTTCCGATGCCTTTAGAATTAGAAATTTGTCAAAAATAATGTAGATTAGTATAAATATAAAAACATCCTTTACAAAAATCTAAAATCATCTACAAGAAAAATGGAGTGAAAAATTTATTAACATTCTATCAGAATAATCCGTCCTAAGCATACAGCTCTAAATGTTTTCTTGCGGTTATTATACAACTGTCTGAAGTTATCAGAATTTCTCTTATTTAAATTTCATATTCTTCGAACTTGAAATACAATAGAACGTGCATGGAGTGGGGTGGAGAAAAGATAAGAAAGCATGATAATAATAAGGACGACGATTCTTCGAAATCTCTATAAGGTATTTTCTCCCTCCTTTTTGTATGCCTTCGTGGTGTAATGGTAGCACACTCGGAGCGTATTCGTGAGGTCCAGGTTCGAGTCCCGGCGAGGCCATTGCTCATTTTCCCAGTCTCTTTCTTCAAAATAACCTAATGACTGTATAGATGATGATTCTTCACCACCAATCGCCAAAACTGGATAATTTAAAAGGGATTTAAAAGGGAAGTATTTTCTTAATTTCTTTCTTAAAAAAAGGGAAGTACTTTCTTTCTTAATTTAAAAGGGAAGTATTTTCTCCTTCCTTTCTGAATTGTCTTCGTGGTGTAACGGTAGCACACCCGACGCCTATTCGAGAGGTCCAAGTTCGAGTCCTGGGAGGACATTGTTCATTTTTCACATATCCTGTTTCAAAATAACCTAGTGAGTCTATAGTGGTGTCCGAATTAAAAGGTGGTGGATGATGGTCCTTCACCACCACCTTTTAATCTTGATGGTTCTTCACCACCAGGATTTGGAAACTGGGTCCCCTAATCTCCAGTCGCCCTTTAAAAGGTATATTTTCCCTTCTTTTTGAATGCCTTCGTTGTGTAAACGGTAGCGTACTCAGCGCGTATTCGAGAGGTCTAGGTTTGAGTCCCAGCGAAGGCATTGCTCATTTTTCACGTCTCCTGCTTTAAAATAACCTAATGACTCTACTAAAAGCAATTCTTATGTAGGAATTAAAAATATATAACACACTTAGACGTTTACAGCTCTACTAAAAGCTCTACTAAAAGCAATTCTTATGTAGGAATTGAAAATATAAAACACACTTAGACGAAACAATTCTAAGAATTTTAGTTAAATCCGCGCTAAACAAGTGAAAAATGTAATCTTAATTAAACGATATCCAACGAAATACTGAATTCACCGTTATTTTGATGATTTTAGTAACTATAAACTGTTTATTCAAAGTATAGGAATACTTGTGTGAGTTAATTTTCGGAAAGTTTTGTAATTTAATTTTCCATTTTTTTAACAGCAAAACCGGTTTGAATAATTTTTTCGAAACAAATGGCCTTTAAAAAATGGAATGGAGGTTCGATAGTGTATGTGAAAGAAAAATATAAAGTCACTTTGCTAATATTTAATAACTGATATTAGCAAATAAAATTGAAAAATACGAGTGTCCTAAAGCAAATGTCAGCCATTGCATATCAAGATTTCATTCCATTATGCGGGGAAAAAAATTTGCATATATGCGTCCCTCTGAGAAAAAAACAGTGCAGTTGAATAAAATCATTATAACAATGAAACTGACAGACTGAAGCAGAATATTTCGGCTGCAGAAAGAGAAAAAATTGTTCAATTATTATTTAACTGCACCGTGGGTTTGAAAATAGAGCAAGATACACAATCGGCGTCTATATGTTTTAGAGAATTCATGAAATAAGTATTCGATGCATAAACGACAGCTGAATTTTTCTTTGTGTTAAAACTAATTGAATCAAACTAATGCGTGGAGAATGGCGAACGGATATTTATCCTTTATTAGTTGATTATGAAATATTTAAAATGATAACGGTATAAGTCAGCCTATGTACACCACAAATTAGAAAATATTAAATATGTAATACTAAACTGCATCTTTATAAGTAGGCCTTAATCGATACAATGGAAATCAAATGATTTTTGGGATTACGGAATGCATAGGCTTTGCTGGACTGACATCGAATGAAAATTGTCGGATTTGTAAAGAATTTTACGGGTTAATCTTTAGGCACGCCGATTTAAAATGTGCACAGAATTTTAGATTGCTTAAAGAAATCTAAATGCTTTCAGATTTTATATTACGACCAAAAGGGCGTTTTGTTCATTTACAGACACATGCACGTTTCGAGAGCATTTGGGCTAACACCACATTGTGCTAATAATGTTTAAAAACAACATATCTTTAGAATTTCGGAAAGGCAGAATCGCGGGCTGAAGATAAAAATGTTTGATTCCTTACAGTGTTACCACTGCTCGCTTTGAAATTCTTGAGTTTTTTTTAAATAAAATTTCGTTAAAGTTTTCCAGAATGTGAAATAGACAATAAAAAAATTTCCAAATTCGAAATTCGGGCTTCCAGGTGCTCATGCTGCGGCGGAGGACTATGTTATTTAAAATTTGATGACTCTAGGTACTTTTTTTGTTCACAATGCGAGAAATATGCATACATTCGAGTAGATTCTTCATTATTTAGTTTCTTTAATATAATACAAGGCCTTAATGTTCCTTCATGTTTGAAACTCAATAAAACTAACTTTAAGAAAAGAGATATTAATTACCTAGATTTGAACATTATCAATTTTAAAGATATTAAAATTTAAAGAATATTAAATTTTACGACAAAAGAAGAGATTTTGACTTCCCTATTATAAAACTCATCCATTGGCACTCCAATGTCTTCAAAAGAGTAATACTTAATACCTTACATATTCAATTCCTTAGAATCAAAAATATTTTCAACGATGTCGAATACTTACAAGAAGAATCACTAACTTAGTCAAATTTCTCTTAGAGGGTAAAATACCTCTATTCAAAATTCCTATGTCTTTAAAGAAAGCTGGTATCAACTAAGTTTTTTAAATTTCTCATCTAAAGTGATATGATAATTATTATTTAAACCTTAATCGGAGGTAATAGTTGGATGACTGCGATAAAAAACTTATGTAAATATGTACAAAGATCTTGCTTCTTTTCCCCTTTTAATTATTAGTTGTACTATCTTCCTACCGTATTGTAAATTTAATAACTGGCAAATCTTAATTTTACTTTTAAAAAAATGAGGCTTCTAGTTTTAAAGACGTATTGTACCCCGATTACGTGAGACTTTTATCTTTTATAACCTATATTTTTCCTTTTCCTCAACTTTGAACCAGTTCTGTTTTCGCGTTTTAAGATTTTACAGAGGATAGCATCTTTTAGAAGTTTCTAACTCCGCGGTTTTGGAGTAGACGATCACCCCTCCTCGTAATGAATAAATAAAGGTAACTGGTAAAACGTTAAAAAAAACTTCCTTTTGGGCGTAATGTAAAATCTGAAAGTTTTCGGGTTTTATTTTATTTTTAAGGTTTTTTTTTTAAATTTTTAATTACTTTTTTGTGTGTTTACTTTATTTATTAAATATCGCGTTCTTAAAATTCGATTCAACCGCAAAATCGAAAAATATTTTAAAACAGAATATCTTTAGAATTTCCGACAGACAGCCTCGCGTGCTGAAGATATTTTTTTTTTTTTTTTTTTCCGTAGAGTGTTGCCACTGCTCGCTCTGAAATCGCTGAATTTGTTAATCAAAAGTTCGTTAAAGTTTTACAAAATATGAAATAGATAATAAAAGAAATTCAAAATTCGGGTTTCTAGGTGTCCATGTTCGGGCGGAGGACTACGTTATTCAAAATTTGATGGCTCTAGGTACCGTTGTTTTTTCAGGGTGCGAGAATATACATACATTCACGCATATTATTCATTATTTAACATTTTTAAAAATAGTACAGGGTGATAATATTTGGTGGGAACAATTTAAAAACTGATTCAAAGCTTTTAAGTAGAGGCAAAATGCCTTTTCACGATTAATATTCCATTCGCGACTAATGTCCCTTTTGGGCTAAGAACTTGACAGTTTAATGACAAGAAAAATTAGTAAACACGTTATGAAAAAGATTTGGTAGGAGCATACAGGACGAGCCAGCGTGATCATACAATACATTTAGTTCTTAGAGCAGAGAGTAAAATCAGTAAGATGGGAGAAATGTTAAAGTTACACACTACGGAGGAAGGAATAGAAGGAGACGCCTTCGTTGCTCTACGCCTGAAGCAGTGCTGCCGAGATTTGACAATCTAAAGGGGAAGTGGCAGTTTTGTTTACATACAGAGGACGTTACCTTGACAGTGGTTTATTCCTTGACCTTGACAGTGGACTATTCTGCAAAAAGAAACATTCATTGCTGGATGGGTAGTCAGCAGTCTGAATAGTTCAGTGCCATTTGCGCACAAATCACAGCTTGGTTATCTTTGGATAACATGCAAAATCACCTTTGATTATTAACTTGTTTTATAAAATTCTAAGCTATTGGACTACAAAAATGTAGATTTTAGAAAAATGTTTATGTTATGTATAAAGACTGAGAAATATCTTGAGGCAGTGGTCTTAAAGTGGCGAACGGCGGGCCGCATGAGGCCTTTGAAGTTATTTTATGCGGGCCAGGAATACATTTCTCTAAAATTACTTTGAGGAAAATGTTTAAGATTTTAATGACTTAAAATCAAATTTTATATTATTTACATGACAAAAAATAAATGTTAAATAATTCATTACAACTATTGAAATATCTTTAAAATAATTCTTGTTGTTATTGTCTTGTCTATATTACATGCAACGACAGTTGCCAGAGCCTACTCCGAAGAGAAATTGGACTTCTATTTTACACCCCCAATTTTGAGAGCACCCCGGGGGGGATCTAGGGGTCTCTCCCTTACCCCCCTCCACTAATCCACACGAGAGGACTTTCAGCTCGCCGCATATTTAGAGTGCCGCACCGACACTATACATTTACAAACAGCCATGTCTTCTGGATTCGAACCCTGGCCCTTCCTTACCTAAAAAAAAAAAAAAAAAAAAAAAAAAAAAAAAAAAAAAATTAAAGCACTGAAAAATCTAAAAATAGAGCTAATAACCTACACTGCGATATCGATCTTATTCAAAAAATTAAAGATACAAATTTGATTAAAATTTATTAAAACTTGCCAAAAGATAAATATCCTCAGTTAACGATTTTTTGCAATAAGAAAATTGCTTTGTTTTGAAAAACGTTTGCCATATGAGCAGTTTTTTCCATAGTTGAAAATTAATAAGTCTGCGAAGAGAACTAGACTGCGGATGAGTTTCTACAATTTGGAATGAAGATACTTTCGAGTAATTTTCCTTGAAGATTATGAAAATCGAAAAGGTGAGGTGTTGTAACTGTAAGATGTAGTAAGAAAGGAAAAATCCGAATATATATTTTTTCTGCATGCGCCATAGAAAAATCTTATAAATAAAAGAAAGAGATTTAGTTTATAACAAATTGCATTTTATAATAATTCATTCACTTACAAGTTTTAACTATTAAAAAAGAAAAAGTTCCCTAACTTGAAATAAAACAGAAAGAGTATTAACTATAGAGTGAATATGCTTTTTGACTTAAAAGATGCTTTAAAAGCTGAAAATCATTTATATTTGAAAAAATATTTTACAAAGAAGCTCTGTAAATAAAACAGAAGTTATGCGTGATTTTAACATTAATAATACAATAAACTTTGATTATGACTTTTGTTATAGTTAACTGAATAAGTTCGAATTGCTTAAAAATTCCTTTCTAATGTAATTATCGAAAACTTGTGAAAACATTTCATTCAGATTAAAATTGTTCTGGGAAAAGTGTAGCATTTAATTTCAATCAGAATGGAATGCTGTTTAAAAATGTATATTTTTACATACTTAGGACTCTGGAATGTTATAGAAAAAGATAATATATATATTTGTATTTACATTAACTGAATAATTACAGATTGTTTACTTTCGAACATGTCAAAAGCTATAGATCTCAATGGCAAGTCACTGAATGTTTTGACAAACAAAAGGGGGAGGTGTCACTGTTTCATGTGTGTACTTGGGGGAAAAACCAGACTTAGACTTTTTGATACTACTGAGCTATTGCAACGTTACCGGTTCTTGAAGTAAAGCCCAAAGGCACATGACGTAAAATGCACCGGACGTGGAGAGAATCTCTAAGGAGAAATCGGAGGCAAAGGAGAAGAAAAAGGAGGGTAGCTTAAAAGGACCAAAAGCCAAAGAGCGAATAAGACAAATGTCTCATAGTCAGACTAGAGTTGGAAAGAATAACCAAAAGCTATGCAATGATCAAGTAGAATATAAAATACAAATACGAGCTACAGTCAAGATACTATATACAAAATACAACCTATAATAACACATAGAAATACAAGATGCCATACGATAATAACAGTAAATACAAACAATAGAGTTACAAATGTAGAAAATAATAAAACATTTCCCCCCCCCCGTGAGATAAATAATTAGAAATTGATTTAGTGATAAACTGTTAAAACATTTACTGCTTTACTACAGATTTTAACAGTTGTGGCGTTTTTCCCATGTTTCTGATGTACGAAGGAGGTTCCTTGGCTTTTCATTCAGATATGCTATACGTAAACATATACTATCATCACAAATGAAATTCAGGTATTTAAGGCTTTTCTGGATCTTAAATGTGTTTTATATTCAAACTGGAGTGATGAGTTAACCTACGAGACTTTATAGGAACCAGGGCGGCCGTTTTTGAAGATCCAGGTAGAGGTTTTGGCTTTTTCACCAATGCCCAGTTGCTGCAATGTGTTATTTCTATCATACAGTGAGTGCGATCTTACCAGCAAACCTGATGACTTCTTGCACACAGGCGTGAAGAAATAGCACACAGAGGAAAGTTTAAATTGCCCTTTTATTTGATTAAACTCTTTAACAAAAATGCACGTACTTCGTGCTCACAATAACACCCTCTACTTGCGATGGGAACTTCAGAATAATTTAACAATAAATTTAAATGACAAAGAGTAGTGCTAGTCTGCTTAAAACTAACAGGCTGACTCAGCAACCTACACTCGCGATAGACATTAAATAAACGGCCAGAAGGCATTCAGCAACTCGGAATAACAGCAGAAAGGACAGACTAGCAACGTGCGCTATGCCAACGAAATCACGCTATGACTTAACTTTCTCTTTTTGCCCATTTAAATACTCTTCTTCACTTCAAGATAATTTGCATCTTGACGAGGAAATGCGAGAGGAAATAGAGGAGTTCACAAAAGATAACAAAAATTAAAATAATTGGTTATTCAAACTAAGGAAATCCCACAAGATAATCTGAATAATTTTAGAAATGTAATTGATTTTTGTAATTATTGATTTGAAATTGAAAGTCAAATGCCATTATGTATAGTTATCAAAAACCGTACAAATGTACCTGCTTCGGTGAGAAGCTATTTAAAAGTCGTGCGCCAAAGAATGCGATAGTCAATGGATTAAAAACAATAACAGTAACCATGTTGTCATTCTATTTTTAATTTACGATTTTTTCGAGCTCATTTACTCTTTTTGTAACAAAATAATAGTTTAGACTTTAACATAAATCTGAAATCTTTGAAGCTTTGCAGCACTCCTTCTTAATGCGATTCCACATATAATGGTCAAATTAAGCTTATAATTTTCACATTAAGAAATTCGAATCTTATTTAAGTAAGAAAGACAATTATAGCTCTTTCATTGTGAATCACTGCTAGCGTTTTTCATCATCTCTTGTTTTTCTTGTAAAATTTCATGAAAACGTATTCATATAGTGATTTGCATGCAGTGAACACTTTAACTGATATTAATGTTTAACATGCAATGAACATTTAATTCATATTAATGTTTAATGTCAAACTTTCTTAATTATAGCTCTTTCAGGAAACGACAAAAATTTGCGTGTTAAGAAATGAGCAATTCCTTTGTATTATCTGATGAAGAATTCATATGTGGATCAGAAGAATCGTACGGAGAAGTTAAAATCATACCTTTACATCAACATGAGCTCTTCTTTAAGAATTTAAAAAGCCCAGAGATTCCATTACTTAATCCATCGAAACAGCTTACACGCAACGCAGCTTTCGAACATATGGAAACCAAAGATAAAAAAGAAGTGTTATGTGTGAATGGGTTACATAGTTTTCCTTTGATAGATCAAATTATAAATTTGGATCAGCACCTAACAAAACTTATTCTGCAGGATGAATCAAACTTGGATACTTGGTCAAAATCTTCTCCTCATGAAGGAAATATCTTTTCTAAAGAATTGACAGTGGATGATTCTTCTTTGATAAATCCGAATATTATAAATGATATTCTTGGACATTTATACGAAGATAAATCAGTTAAACAATGTTTAGATTCCCCTATGTCAAACAGTCGTGATGGGCATTCATTAAAAAAATTAAGCAAATTAACGGAAACGTTGTCACAAAATGCAAAATGTGATAATGCCGAATATTCTTCGACTGCATTAAAAAATCATTCTGAGGATGCAATAAAAGAAATTACTGAAAATTCAAATCATCAGAACTATATTTATGAAGCAAGTTCAACACATCATGGCATTCAGGGTATAGAACATGAAGTCACGATGAAAAAGATAAATAACAATAACTTGGCTGACAGCCTTTGCAATCTTGACAATGATATAAAATTATGGAGCTCTGATTATATTCATAAACCTGAGGTAGAAGATGATTTGAGAGAAAAAAATATTTCTTCTTTGCGACCTTCTTTTCAAAAACATTCGCTGAACGCGGCCAAAGATGTAATTGAAACATTTGAGAAAATTACAGAAAACCATACAAATTACAATTATAGTAAGACGCATGATCACACTAATGGCAAAATTATACAGTCGAATGTTGATACCGGTGATTTAGATCAAGAAAATTATGATTTTTCCCAGCCATTATTTTTAAGTCCTACTTCTCCTGCAAAGAAGCCTGACATGAAAAATACAGAAACATTCCTGTTTAACAATATCCCTAGCAATACGTTGCCCAAGAATAATACAGAAACGTTGTTAAATAATGGCGAAGGAGACGAATCAGACACCTACAGTAATTCACAGGCTATATTTTGTTCTCCAGCATCCCAAACAGGGTACGCTGACACAAATGAAAAGGAATTAAAATTATCTTCACATCTCAGTGATAAAGCTTCAACCTCGAAATTGGCACCATTAAATGGAAATAATTTGATTTCGGAACTAAATTTGGAAGAAAACATTTCACTGAGCACTAACAATGTAATGGTTGAAAAACTGAAAAACCAGGCTTTAAATGATGAAGTTAACGATGAATTATCAGATACAACTTTTCGGAATAATAGCAAAGCAAGTGAGTATTGTTCGTCAGATAACAATACAAGTTTAGAGCCTCAGATGGAAAATTTTATTGCTGAAGTTGAAGCAAGGTCTGATTTTCAAGGAATGATATGCGAAGGAGAGTTGAATTCAAGTACGTGTTCATCTCCTTCATTACTGCAGACAATTTATTGCCAAGCAGAAGAACTAAAGCAAAATACTAAGCAGACATGTAATGAATGGAGTGAATTAAACATTTCGGTTAATGAAGTAAACAGGATAAATGAGAGTCGAAAAATATTGTCGGACCTTCCACCATCTTCATTTGAAACAGAGAAAAGTCTAGCAGATGAAAATGGATTTCAGTTAATATCAACTGCAGATAAGACATTTGCTTCATACCAGAATTTCAACACACAACAATTTTCGATAAATCTGGAAGAGCAAAAAATTGGTCCAACTCTCGAAGAAAATATTATCAGTCATGCACTAGTAAATAACATCCAACAAAAGCTTTACAAAGATAATGATCCATCGGTTATATCAAACACTGAGTATGAGAGAAATTCTGTGGCAGTTAAGGAGGATGAAATAAACACAGATATAAATGATAAATATATTACTTCTTTTGACATTACCGAATCAAATTCTCCTCGTATAAAAAGGAATTACAGTGCAGCATTCAGCAATCAAAATTCCAGAACTGAGAAATTAAACGGTTCTAAACAAATAAATAGAAAATTTGATTCAAATGAATCTATTTGCCCAATAACTGATTCAGATACAGAAAACTCAATAGAACATGAAGTAAAAAAATTAAAGGTCGAAAGAAAGTCATTTTTTAAAACTGGAGAGTCTCGATGTACTAGTCGTTTTAAACCACCGTGGAAAAGTAATGATACATGTGAAAATGTGTTCGAAAAAGAAAATTCAGTAAAAATGAGTAACATAACTGAGATTAAAAAAAAGAAATCACTTCCTAAAAGCCAAAAAGCTGTTTCAGAGATGGATCATAATGATGTCGATGAAGTGAGACAAAAACCAGAAGCGAATTCTCTAAACATACAGGAAGTGGATGGAAATGCCAAAAATGACAATAATGTGCCAGAAGAAATTCCACTTCAAAATGCCGAGCATAGAAACTCTGAAGTGAATATAGATGTCATTACTGAGGGAAGAGATATCACTCTGGAATCTTTGAAAGAAAGCGTTGATACAATCCGGCATAATACTGTTTCAAACATTGTTATGGAGGAATGCATTGTTAAACAAAGTAAGGAACAGATTACAGTAGAAGAAAAAGGAGACTACACAATTGTAATAAATTCAGGAGAAGAAAAGAAATTGGGAGATCAAATTAATAATGAAGGGAGCATTTCTTTGACTCCAAGTCCAAATATATTAACCTTTAAAATACAGCCTAAAGATAGAACAAGTCCTACGTCAATAAAAGAAATGCAGAATTCGGAAGGAAATTTCAAACCAAAAAGTACTGAAAGCAGAGAACTTGCTAAGAATAATGGCAAGCAGATTTTAGAAGAAAATGAAATAAACCATGTTGAATGCTTAAGTAACATGGAAGATACGCCCTCTAATTTAAATCCCACAAATAAAACAGAGAAAAATGTTGCAACAGTTTCTTTCACAAAATGTAAACAACAACACTTAACAAAGTACAAGCCAAAAAGCCGAGTTCGAAATGTTTCCGCTTGTCGACAATATGGTACAAAAAATGACGTGCAAAGCCGAAAATTTTTGAGAAGG
The DNA here is from genome assembly GCF_044657685.1 of Stegodyphus dumicola. Classification (NCBI taxonomy): domain Eukaryota; kingdom Metazoa; phylum Arthropoda; class Arachnida; order Araneae; family Eresidae; genus Stegodyphus; species Stegodyphus dumicola. The sequence continues at coordinate 144,515,148 of NC_140777.1, forward strand.
AAGCAAAGGTACAACACTTCTACACACCTTGTAAAAATGTCTTCAAATGGAATTTCGAAGCAGACGGAAAGCTCTAATATGTCAGTAAGAAATAAATTAAATTCAAATAGAAGACAAAAGAATCCTGAATCACACAATCATAATAGAAAAGATAAAACTATTGAAAATGAAAAAGCACTGCTTAATAAAGTAGAACTTAAGTTGTTTAGTTTGGAAAAAAAAGTTGCTAATGAAAGAAGGGGGAAAAGATATGCTTCTAAAGCATATTCTATTTTGAAACGAATGGAACCAGTTTTACAGAAGATAGAAATGCATTATTCTGATCTGGTATTAAAAGGAGAAACAGAAATGGATATAATAGTAGAAAGAACAAAGTACTTGAAGATTATTTTAAGAACTCTACTGCTTAAAGCAGAACACATCTCAGCAAATGAAAATAAGGAAATTCATAGGAGTATACCCAAATCAACATCAACCATTTCATCGCAGGAGGCATCTACTGAATCTCCAACGAAGGGTATGAATAAATTTAGTTCAACTATTTTGCATCTTTTTGACAAAAGCCAGCCGCAAGAGGAATGTTTAAAAACTGATAACCACTATCGAAGTGAAGAGACTGATAATGTTGAAGAAACTGAAAGTAAAAGTATTCGATCAATATTTCCTTTAAAAAGTAATTCGGATGCTGAAACTACTGTAATTAATGGACGAAAAATTGCAAGTCAGGTTTCCAAAACCCAAGAAATGCCTTTATTACCATTAGATATATCTAGACGCAAGATAAAAGCTGTGGTAAGTCTAAACGAAAAGAATGAAATAATATACTCTGAGAAGCAATGCGAAAAGCTTAACGAAACAATTTTAAATGAAGAAGACGTCTTGAATTATGAACCAGCAGAAGAATTACATGAGTTCCAAAACACACAATTGACTAAATACGCAAATGACCTTTCATCACATGCTTTTGCTCTCTCAGGGAAGACATTAAGCTTAACTGATATGGATAAGAATGGAAAGGTTATTGCATTCTATGAAGATAAATTTTCTCAACCAATAAATTTACAAAGAAATTACAGAAAAATCTTAGTTCATGTTCCTGAAAGCAAGAACGAAAATTCTGGAAGAAAAGAAGTGCCCCAACAAAACAAAAGATTTTTAAACATGAATAGTGAAGATAATAATTCAGTTAGCGTAGTGACAGCACAAAACTTTGCGCTTGTCGATGCAGGAAACATACTAAGTACTACGGAAGCTCAGCATAGAATGAGTAGAATGCCTAATGCTGGAATAAATCAAGTTACATTGGATAATATTGGAATGGTGAATTCTGAAGCCATGAATCCAATGTCGAATATCAGATGGAATGCTGCGGATGGAAAGGGGAGTTCTGAATATTTGGTGACTGAGGCTCACGGCAGATTAACTAAAGTAGATGATCAGCGTACCTTGCCAGATACTATATATTCATATTCAAGTTCTACGTTTCCAAAAGAAACACTTATGAATTCAAAGCCAATGTCTTCAATAAAATCCTTAAACACTTCATCAATTAAAACTTGTAATGAAAGAAAAGAACAGAATAAATTGATATCACAAGATTTTATTCCTCTGGGGAACGCTAAAAATAATACGAAAAGCAATCAAAACTTAAATAAGAAAAGAACTAGTATTTGTCAGCTTATTCGAAGTGGACTATTGAGACCAGAGTTTAACATTTTTTCAGTACATACATCTGAGAAAATACATTTTGCCTCTTTGGACTGTGATGGTCGAATAATTTCTGATAATGGTACAGTATATAACCATCCGTTGCAATGGTGCAAGGATATACCAAATTTCACAACTCCAGATAAGAAGGTTACTAAGCAAATGTGCTGGGAAAGAATTTATTATCAAGGCCGAGCATTATCATATTACCAAAATATTTATCAAGGACTCAGTGACCAGGATAGGTCTCTTGGGGTTAAAGAAGCAACATCGATTGTTGAGGTTACACCTGGGTCAATGATACCTCAGGGAAATCTGCTTGTCGACAACGTGGCCCAAATGACAGCCCCGATCGTTCTAAATCTATCGAAAATGAAATTGCTGCTTATCGGAGATAATGAGGTTGGACCGAATATTTCCAACGAAAGAGACCAGTGGAACGACATTGACAAATGGAAATTGTAAGTGAACAAAGCTTTGAATGCCTACGTTTTCAGATCTACATTTGCAGTCTTTTTTAAATTTGCAGTGACTGATGATCAAAAGAAGAATTAATATCCTAAAGTGCTATAGCTTATTTCTTTTGAATTAAGAATTTATTTTAATTTTTTTCTTACTTTTATGTTATTTTTCTTAATTAACATCCTTAATTTCTTATGTTTAATAAATTACGTTTCGCATCTTTTTTACTTTTTATGCATGTGGTCTTGATGTAAATTTTAATATGTTTGAATATTGTCCAATTAATTTTTGTATAACATCAGTAGTTAAATGTTTCTAGCAGTTTATGATTTTATAATATTTGTATTCAATATTTTGAATTAGTTTCATCAAGAAACGGATAAAAGCACCTTTTTAAAAGGTTTGAACTCAATTAAAAATATTTTTTAATCAAAAATTCCCACAATTTTTTATTTTAAATTTTTAAAAGAACTCTCTCTGTCTGAATGATGGTTTTAGTGATTTTTTCTTTACATGTCCTTTAATATGCTGTTGCTAAATATTTTATCTGTTGACAATTGTAACTGAAATATTACTAATCGAAATAATAACAAAAGTTTTACAACTTAAATTTCCTATTTGCTTGAAATTTAAATGTGTGTAAATTCTCTCAGAATTGGTAATTCATAAAAATCCTGATTCATATCCTCAAAATCAACACGGAGGAAAATTTACTAGTTTTGGGAGAACTGATTGAAAATTTTTCAGTTATTAATTTTTAAATTAAAAATTTATGCATTCCTAAAAAATTCAGCTTTAAAACTTATAAAACTAAAGCATGTTTCTTTATGTTAGCAACTTAAAATCACACACATCTATAAATCTCACCATATAGAATCTACATTTCGGAAAAATTGTGCTTTTAATGCCTGTCCTTTAACTGGAAGTGAATGCCGTTTAAAACCAGTGATGTGTTTGATAGCAAGAGCTTTCAAATTTTGTGTGCAGAAAAATCCAAGAATCATAAGGACAGCAGTAGAAGTCCTTGAAATATTTCGTTAAAATATTTCAGATGTATACTCATTTATTGAATGACTGAAATTACTCAATGACTCAAATTTAACGAAAATCTGTTTCGTTACAACAACAAGTCCCAATAGACATTTTGAGTTCTGCATTTTCTGAAATTTTTAATCATATAGCTCGATATATACAAACTTTATAAAATTAGCTGTGTTCTGTGGTTGGCTTTTAAATTTTCTTTGTTGAATTTGTCTTTGCTTTGTCTTCACACTGGAACTTGAATCAGCTGAAAGATTCCCATTCGGATAGCTTTCATTCATAGGGTGAGTTATACTTGAGCACTTATGATAGTAATTCAGTAACAGCCTTATAGACTGAAGATAAGATATATATATATCGCAATGAATATACAGAAGAAACATAGTGGAAGTTTCGCAGTTTATGTTCATTAATATAATATGGATAATAATATAAAAAAGTTAGCGATATTTTAAGTGTTTTTCGTTTTTTAAGTGTTAGCAATATTTTGCGTGTATGTCAGTTTTCGTTTGCCAGCTAACCCAGTTTGTACATCAACTTTGGAATAGCGCTAATGTATGCCAACGTTTTCAAATAAGTCCAATTTTTACACACTTTGTAATGCTTTTATTCCATTTGTGTTTTTAACTTTTAAATAATTTTGTTTGAAAAGGGGAAAAGTTCCTGAAAATGTTTAATAAAAAGTGCAGAAAAGGTACTGATACAATGCATTTATTTAGTTCTAAATTAACATTTTTGTTCATTTTTGAATAAATAATAATTTCGCATTATAATAAATAACATAAGTACCTTATCTTTAGGAGGCCGACATGGCATATACTAAATTTGAAAAAAATGGTTTGCACTAGATAATAGTCACCATTTCTATAGTTTAGAAAGTGAATTGCTAGTGTTTAAGGGATCAGGAGATTTTTCTTGAGTAACTCAATCAACATCAGCAAAAATCAAAATCGTTAAAAACAAAAACAAACAAACAAAGGAAAATAAAATGGAATTTCAGTTAAGTTGCAAAGGAGTTCACATCTGAATTCTTTTTCCGAATTTTTTCTTTAAGTTTGGTTTTAGAAATTCTTCTGATATTGTCACTCGCAGTTTTCAACTTCTATTCTTCCTATTTTTCTATAACTTCTTCCAAGCTCTGAAACACTTCTGGTAAGTACTTAAAACGACGCGCAACGAAAGGTTCAGTTACTGTAGAGACATTAGGTTATTTCGAAGCAGGAGATATGAAAATGCACTCGCTGGGACTCGAACCTCAGACCTCTCGTGCTGACTTTTACACCACGAAGGCATGCTAAGAAAGCGGAAAAAAATACCTTATATACTCCCCCTTTTAAAGACCGACCGGGGATTAGGGAACCCAATCGCCAAATTCTGGTGGTGGAGAATCATCATCCACCACCTTTTTTAATTCGGGCACCACTTATGAGACATTAGGTTATTTCGAAGCAGGAGATATAAAAAATGAGCAATGCCCTCGCCGGGACTCTAACCTCGGATCTCTCGAGTACGCGCCGAGCGTGCTGACCATTACACCACGAAAGCATGCTAGGAAGGAAAGGAAAATATAAGCTTTTGTCTTGGCATGCTTGATAGCTGTTGCCTCCTTTGAATCTATGAAATCTTTCATTTTGCCGACATTTTTGAACCATCAAATAATATCTAATCCGGTGTTCCTTATCAGGGGACGGGGAATCCTAGTAGGTGGAGTCCAATGGCTGCTCTTTCTTGTGAGTTTCCTCTCTTTGAGATTGACGTTCTTTCATTCAGAGGGTTTCTTTTCCTTTTTCGTTGAGAGTGACGTCTCAATGTAGTCTCAGTATAAGCATCACGACAGTGGAGAATTTGTATATGGTCACAATCAGAGATTTGGAATTTATATAAAACGACGACTTCACATATTAACCCTCTTTAAGGAAATAATTAAGTCATTCCTATTACATTTCTTATTGCTATAGTTTCGTAAATTGGTTTTATGTATTTTTTATGTTAGTGTTGTCAAGCTATATGAACAGCAAAAGTGCTGAATTGAGAAATTTCAAATAAAAAATATGCTAAAACGGGTTTTAGCAGAACTGTAGAAATTGTAAAATGCAGAAAATATAAAATATGTATATACAACATTATATTAATAAAGAAAAAGGACGATTTCAGTAAATATTGTTTCAGAGGAAACAAATACCCCAAATACAGCTATGTTTCTCGACCATTTTTCGCCCCATGCATCCTTTTGCCCATTGCCCTAGATTATCATTCTCCCTCCCCTCCCTTCCAAAACTAGACAAACATATGTACAGTAAGACCCCGCTTAACGCTATTTCGTTTAGCGCTGTTTCGGTTTAGCGCTCTTTTATTTCAACCCGGGGATTCTCCGAAATTGTGCGCAGCGCTAGGTTTCCAAATAACATATCCGAAACAGTGTAGTTGTGTTTCTTGCTTGGTGGACGCATTTTTATCATTTGAAACATTTGTTGACATTATTGTAAGTTTAAATTTGTATAATACTATAACGATTAATACAGTGACAAATGTTATGATCTTTAGTTTTTATCATGGGTGATAAAAAACAAGAAAAGAAAGCAACCAGAAAAAGCATTTCACTGGAAACTCAAATGCAAGTGATTAGAAGATTAGATTCTGGTGAACGTCAATCTCAAATTAGAGCTGCATTGATTTTGGCAACTTCAACAATAAGGACAATTCTTAAGAATAAAGAAAAAATACTGTCATCGGCAACTGCAACTACGTGAAGCTCTGCAACTAGAATTACCCGTTCTAGAAATAACATTATAGAGGAAATGGAAAAACGACTGTCTATATGAATTGACGACGAAATTGAACGCAATATGCCATTAAGCCAATCTATCATAATGCCTTCTTAACAAAAAGGCAGAAAATTGGAAACCCAGAATAGACTGAATGATCTGACTGAGAATTTTATTTGTTTTTAAAAGTATATGCGTTTATATTGTTTTTATTTTTGTAAGAAATAAATGTTTGATTTTATTTTTATTAAAAAAACATTATTAAATTTAATGCCTAACCATTTTTTATCCGTCTTTCCCTAACCCCATTATTTACATGTTAAGATAGCCTCGCTTAGCGCTGTTTCGCATTACGCTCTACTTCGATGGAACGTATCCCCCGCGTTAAGCGGGGTCTTACTGTACATTTATTTAAATTTAGATTAATTTTTAATGTGTTTTATAAATTAAACAAGAAAAATATATAAAATGTTGATAAATACCAAACCGAATAACAGTAGGTTTTTATATTATAAACTAAATACTTAACCGGAAAAAAAGAAAAGCTTCAGTTTCCCTCTGAAACTATGAAATCTCTCCTCCTCTCTGGTTAAGAACGACTGAGTTATACATGAAAGTACTATATACATAGCAGAACGAACATGAGGAAGAAGAACAAGACTAAGAATTAAATACAGTCTGTAACTCACAGATCAATCAATCAATCAAATTATTGCTGAGATAGCGCGCGAAGCACGCTGTTTCCAGCTTAGGAGGAGTTGCCAGAAGGCACATGACTTTAGAAATTCTGAGGTGGAAAGTTGAGGCATTGAGGGGATGAAGAAAAGAGGCAACAAGAGGCCGAAAGCCTAAGAAGGCAGCCATAAAGCGCGCGACAAGACGAAGCAGTGCTGGTCAGTTGAGTCATGAATTTCTACTGTTGTACAGTGAAATAATACTTGACAAAACGAAATTGCAGGAAGCCTGCAAGATCTCAGTAGACACATTTTATTTATACATAATATAGTATTATACTTGAATACAAAAATATATGAGATAAATACTAACTAATGATATACGAAGGATAAATATGAAGTCTATGTACACTATTAACAAATTCTTTTACAGTATTTCCTACATTAGGTAGGGAAGTTTGCGTTTCGTGCAATATGTACCGCAAGCGGCCGTAGTTCTTTATCCTCTGGTAATATGATGTAATCAAATACACTCATGTCCATAAATTAAGGATAATTCGGTGTTACGCGGAAATCGAACTCTAAAGTAAATATATCACCTGTAAAATCACTACACACATCTTCAAGAATCATATGCAAATTTCAGGAAGTAACCAGATGACATAGATGGTACGTCACAATGACGAGAATGTAAGAGAGTGATATATAAGGAATACAGGCAAAGAAGTAAAATTCTTCGCAGGCGCTTTATAAGCATTTCAGTGCAATAACCGAATAGTTATGACACAAAGGACGCATTTGGGTGATTTTTTATGTGGTAGAATTATCGGCCGTCTGAAATGTGGGCGTACCCAACTGGAAGTATCAGACGAACTTGGAACTGCCCAGAGTGTCATCTCCAGGCTTTGGCAACGATTCCAAGATGATGGTAATGTGAGTAGACGTTACAGCACAGGTCGCCCCCGAGTTACAACGCCGAATGAGGACCGGTATTTGGCAGTTACTGCCAAAAGAAACAGGCGGAGCACAGCCTCAGACCTGTCTCGTCAGCTCTCTTCAGCCACTGGTGCGACAATTTCAAGGCAGACCATGTACAGACGCTTAGGGCAGATTGGTCTATATGCTCGTAGACCTGTTAGATGCGTTCCACTGTAACTCACTGTCGCCTGCGGTTAGCCTGGAGTAGAGAGCATGCATTGTGGACACCGCAACAGTGGGCTTGTGTGATGTTTTCCGACGAGTCCAGATTTAGCTTGCAGTCTGATTCTCGGCGGACTTTCATATGGAGAGCTCCAGGTACCCGTTACCACCAAGAAAACATCATTGAACGACACCGTTACGGTGGTGCAGGAGTGCTCGTTTGGGGTGGAATTATTCTGGGTTCCAGAACTGACCTGCAGGTTCAAATTGGAACCATGGCAAACCAAATCTATCGGGACGTCATTCTGGATCAACATGTACGTTTGTTTCGGGGCGCCATGGGCTCACAATTTGTGTTTATGGATGACAACGCCCGTCCTCACCGTGCAAACATCGTAAGCGAATGCCTTCAATCGGAGGATATCACCCGTATGGACTGGCCAGTATTCTCACCGGACTTGAATCTAGTAGAGCACGTGTGGGACATGCTTGGCCGACGAGTTGTAGCCCGTCAACCTCCTCCTACATATCTACCGGAACTTCGGAGAGCATTGCTTTTTGAGTGGTGTAATATCCCCCAAGATCAGATCAATAATTTGATACTCAGCATGCCTAGGCGTTGTACGGACTGTATTGTATCGTCTGGGAGACATACAATGTATTAACAATTATACCAACCATGTAATATTGGTTTTTTTGTAAATAGTTTTTTTTTTTTTTTTTCTTTCAATATGCTCCAGGGAGAAAAAATCGCTAATTTTTTTAATAATATCAAACATATAGCATCTTTATTGTCTCTTTACCTTTTGTTTAATAAATAAGCTTTACAAATAAGTCAAATTTGTTTTGCTTCTAACTCTTCCTTTGCCTGATTTTGCATTATCCTTAATTTATGGACATGAGTGTATCTAAAAATATATGAATAAATTATATCATTAAAATTTGAATGTACAAAGCTCATTTAGAAATTAAGTATCGTGTGGGTATTAAAAAAGATAAATACTTTGTTTTCATTTGTATTTTATTACAGAAAAATCTACTTGGAAATTAAGTCATGCGTCATAGCATTCGCTTCGTAGAATACGGCCGTCAGCCACCAGAATCAATTCTGGACATTTTCCTTGTCAGAAAAGGCGAAATTAACAAGTCTTCAATAGCGTATCATAGTTGGACATTTAACCATAATTTTGACTTGGACATAGTTGGACATTTAACCATAATTTTGACTTGGACATAGTTGGACATTTAACCATAATTTTTGGTCTGCAAAAATTATCCAAAAGGCTTCTTCCATAGGTGAATTGGATTTTCTTGAGGCTTTTCATATTCACAAAGATTTAGCATGTTTAGTTAATGATTTCAAGTCCAATCCAGTCCTTCGTAATGCCTTTAAAATTCTACTATCTTAATTCAGTTTCTATTTTTGCCGATAGATGGCGTTACCTCCTCGCGTTTGGTACTACCAGAGGGTATAAAAATCCGTTCAGTGGTTGCTTTCAGATTTTGAGCGTGAAGGTGCAGTTGCCCCTCGCTCCCTATTTTTAACTTCGCTAATTTTCTTGTCCTTTGTGTTAAATGTTTGATCAGATAGCCTGGCTCAGTAAAAGTAGGCGGCCAGTGTAACTCTGATTAAAAATCCGGTTATAACGACGTGCAGTGCTGATAAGGACCACGTGTTTCTGAGACTCCTTCCCCTTTATTTTTCTTCTTTCTAGGTATTTCTTTCCCCTGATGAGGAGGGACCTTTAGCTGCCCTCGAAATCGATTGTTTCAATATACTTAGCTAAATACAAGGTTGTTTTTATGATTTTGGATTTACCTTGATGTTATCATTATTTACAAAGTGCTGGACGGCAAAGAAATTTATTGAGATAAGAAAACAAATTCTGACGAAAGGAAAGAAAAGATCAGAATGCAAGGCGGATGGAACTAGGTCCGTATTATAAGGACAGAGACATAATTGTTCCCAGCGTAATTAGTTAAGCAGAGTCGTCATTACGTGTTCGGTATGCGGTCGTGCGTTGTCATGCACGAATATAATACCAGAAGTTAGCAGTCAGGCCGACAATAGGTGCAAGGTCGTGCGGCGCACGACGACGCCGAGTCAAAAATGCGGCGGACAGTCATTAAAACAAGCAGTTCGTCTCGCTACCTGTCTGAACAAAAACATTCTTTTCTTATTTGAACGCCCCTCCGAGGTCGGCTCAGGTAAAACCTGGGAAGCTACTGATTAGGATCTCTACCTAGGCAGTCTTGGTCGCGGGTGATTAAAATCAGTCTCCGCAGGACTGGAGTCATCGCTAGCGATGGCTGTTTCAGGCTCAGGAAGGACTAGTATATGGGGTTCTCGTCCGTTCCGCTGGTTGTGGTTAAGCTATATAATTATATATTCATGATTGCCCGTGGCGAAACACCTCCGTCGGTGCAGTTGGTGAATTCAACGAGCCTTTAAAGTGCTTGAGGTTTCCAGTGAGCGCCTGGAGCCTCAAAACTACATATTCATATCCTTCCTTTGTCCATTCCTTTGTGATGCTTTTTCAAGTTTATATGCTTGTTTTACATTATATTTGTGTTACGACATTGAAATAAATCAGTGGATAGAGCAAGCGATTTGGATAATCTGAAGTTCCGGAGCTGCCTAAGCCTAACCTGCGAGTTTGTTTATGCCTGTTATTTTCTTGTTAGTTGAGAAACAGTGTTTAGTGGAATTTCACGCTGTATGAGGTTAATTGAATGTTTTATTAAGACTTTTCACATATATCTTGAACTTATTTTAAGTATTTTCTTCCATTCTTAATGTTTTTAAGAATCTACTCAATTTGCATATAGTCTATCTATAAAATTGGTGTGCATTGAATTTTAATGTGGCTTAAATTAAATTGAAAACTCATTTAATATTGCTTACGTGTTTTCATACCTATATTTAACTTCATGTACTGTTTATGACTTTTGTGGCTTTTGAGAATTTACCTAATTTGCATGAAGCTTATTTAAAAATTCTGCGTGTTTTGAATTTTAACACCGTGTATGATTACTTGAACATCTGCTTTATATTACTTACGAGCTTTCATACTTATAATTGACTCAATACGGTATTTTTGAACTGTTTTTATATTTTTTGAGATTTCGTGCGAGTCAAGGCTTAACTTATTTACTATCGAAGAGTGTTTTGCACTTTTGTTTTATCTTTTGGTTTATTGAATATTATTAATATTTTGCGCAGAATTCTATATTTGTGAAAAGAATTTCTGTTATATAGTCTCTGTGAATCTGTGAATATTATTTTAATTTAGAATATGAAATTTTTTTTATCTGCATACTTAAATAATGAGTGCTTAAATTTTGCTTTTCGAGATGAATGGAGAATTGATTTGATATAATTAATTTTATATAATTATCTTGAATATTAGAGGCGTGTATATAGTTATTATTGATTTTACTTTACTATTGAATAAAATGGATCGTGAAATTATGAAATCGGCTCAAAACGACGTAACGAATCGGGATTTAATTGTTCATGGAGAGATATATGATAATGATATTGTGAAAAATGGGAAATTGGGAAACATAAATAAGATATATGATAATGATATTGTGAAAAATAATAAAATTGGGAAGGATTATCAAACAGTGAAAGATATTACAGTAAAGGAAGGTAAAAGTGGAAAAGGAAGGGAAAAGATGAATAAAGCTGAAAATGATAATAATATAAGGCTGCAGAATCCAAAAGTTGAAGAATCCATTAGATCATTGAAAAGTATATTGACCGTAACTAAGACTATGCATCAAGTAGTTGAAAAAATGAGAAAGACCAGAATCAGCAAAGAGATATCAGACAAAATTGTTGAGGGTCTGGACAAGATCGTTGAATTGGCCATGCAACAAAATCTTAAACTTATAGAGACGGGTAGTACTATGACTTATAAAGTTGGTATTGAAGAGATTAAAGAGGAAGTGAGATATATTGCGGATTCTCTGGATGTTAAGAGAATAAGGAAAAACGTACTTAGATCGAAAAGCGAAATTGTTAAAAAAGATAACGATGATATAAATAGAGACGCAGAGTTGATTATTAAGGCAAAAACTCCTGATATTGATGTGTTTGATGAAATCTCAAGCTCTATTCGACCAAAGGATCTTGGCATTAAAATGGTGGATTCTTTTCTAAAAAAAGAACGGAGAATTTGTTATTAGATTAAAAGATGTGGAGGAATCGAAGAAATTAGAAAGAGCTATTGAGAACAAATCATCCCTTAACAGACTAGTTGAAATTCGGAGAAGTAGGTTTATAAAACCAAAAATTATTATTTATAATGTTTCGCAGGAGGTTGAAGATGAAAAAGTTTTAGAAAGTTTGAAACAAGACTATTCTTGTGATGGAGGATGTGCTAGATTTCTTTTTTATACAGGTAAAAATGGAAAGAAGCTTACTTCTCATCGAGTTCTTCATGTGGATAAAATCTGTCAAGCCCAGATTTTGCAAAATGAGAGACTTACGGTAGGGTGGAAGTCTTACCCTGCCAAATTGTTTGTTCAACCCAAGAGATGTACAAATTGCCTTCGTTTTGGCCATATTAAACGCTTCTGTAAAAATGAAACTGTTTGTCACACCTGTTCAGGTCCTCATTTAGACAAAGACTGTAAAAGTAAATTTAAGAAATGTATTAAATGTAAAAATTTTAACTCAAGGAATAAAATGAATATAAATGATGGGAACGAAGCTATTTCTAAAGAATATCACGTTTTTAAGAGAGAAATAAAATATATTATGGAACATATGAATTTATGAACTTATGAGTTTTTAACTATGAGTCCTGATATATTAGCTTTACTGATTTAATATCTCGCTGCGGGATGCATACTTGAGTTTCACTGTACAAATTCTACTGAGGATTTGTTTCTGCTTTAAGTTTTCCTGGCTTAATAAATTTTAATTTATATTAGTTTTAGGAGAGATTTTTACCATTACACGATTTTTAAATTAAATTAAAATTTTAGGATTTTTATTGGATACAGTTTTTATTGTACCTTATTTAATGAGGTTTTTAAGCATTAATTTGAATCACTGTCAGCTACCATACAGCTCTCTGCAATTGAAAAAATTTTGACCAAGAACCCAGACGTTATTTTGATTCAAGAACCATACTTCATTGAGGGCGCCCTTGCATATAGTAATAGAAATTGGAGAGTTGTTCATCAAAATTGTGAGAGATCGGCCATTATTGTCGTTAATCCGGATATTGATTTTATTGTGGATTATTCTTTAGATGGTATTAATTCTTTAGATGTTATTGCTATAGAGGTAATTACCTCTATAACAACTAATGCTGGTAAAGATTCATATGGAGTTGTGTGTATTTATTTTTCCCCAGCAGAAGATATAAATTTATATCTCTTTGAATTGGATGACATTTTAAATTTATATACAAATTTTTTAATTTTTGAAAATTTTAATGCAAAGCATTTTACTTGAGGAGCTGCATCGGTTGATGCGAAAGGAGTTTTGGTGAGCGACTTTATTTTATACAGAAATCTTTTATTATTCAATAATTTTGATTCTGCCCCCACTTTTTTATCTACAGTTGGAGCTGGATATACTGACTTAGTGATCGGCTCTTCAAATGTATGTCTTCCAGATTATAATTTTATTATTTCAGATGAATTGACTCTTATTGACCATAAATATTTGATTCTTGATGCGGATGGAATTGTATATAGAGAAACTAGTTCCTGTACTATTACGAGGAATCCAAATCGTATCAAGAGATTTTGTGTAAAAATGAAAAGTAAGGTTACGAGTTATCAGGAGAGAATTATAAGGGCTGGTACTAAGTCCCAGTTGAATAAAATTATTTTGGAGATGGAGAAAGATCTTGTACTGCATACAAATAAATTGCTTCATATTAAAAAAATACAGGATAATAAAATCTCTTGGTGGTCGCCGGAGTTAACTAGGTTGAAGAGAAGAGTTCGGTTATTAAGAAAATCCTATCAGGTGAGATGCATTTCGGAAGAAATTAGAATTCATAGAAGGATCTGCTATAAGAGAGAATTAGCAATGTATAAAAAATTAATTAAGAAATCAAAATATGAAAGTAAATTAAATTACTTTTTGAGAAGTAATTGTTATTACGATGGATTTTTTAAACACGGAACTCAAAAGGTAAAAAGGGGAATGGTGTAAAGGCCTGATGGTAATTGAGAAGAAAATATAGAGCATGTGAAAAGGGAAATTTTAGATAAGATCATGGGAACTGGTATCCCTATACGATATAATTTTGATTTCATCTTAGAAAAAATGAATGAATGTAATGCCGATGATAAAGAATTCATGCTGGATGAGATTCCGGCGGTTATTACACAGCTTCGTTCGTACAAGAAGTTCCCCTGGTTTGGACGGTATACATGCGGGCATAGTGAAGATGTTGTTTGAGTTTTATCCTAGCTTTTTCCGGCATTTATACAATAAATGTTTGTTACATGGTCTCTTTCCTGAGGTTTGGAAAATTGCAAAACTAGTTCTCATACCTAAAAGCAATGATAGAATGAGGCCAATATGTCTCTTAAAGGTGATTGGAAAGGTGCTGGACAAATTGATTGCAAATCGCTTACAATATTATATAAAAACGAAGAAACTTATGTCTTCTAATCAATATGGTTTTTGTGCCGGGAGGAGTACATAGGATGTATTATATTATGTTATTAATTTTATAAGAGATAATAAAAAGATAGATCATGTGGTGGTTGTCTCTTTTGATGTTACTGGAGCATTCGATTCTATTCGTTGGCCGTCACTCCTTGTCAAGTTACTTGAATTGAAGATACCAAGGAATATTTTAAACATCATTATAGATTATTTTAATAAAAGGAAGATTGTGTATGAGAATGAGGATGGTCAATCTATAAATATTAATTCCAGCAAGGTTTGCCCTCAGGGGTCTTCTAGTGCTCCTCTGTACTGGAACATCATTGCAAATAATTTATTGAAAAGACATTTTCCTGAGTATATACATTTCCTAGCCTATGCTGACGACCTTCTGGTGCTTATAAAAGGTAAATCTTTGGAAATAATCGAAGAATATTTTAATAAATTCATAATGAATTTTAATGAATGTCATTTGTTCCGGATCACGCGCCGTAACTTCCTAAACGTCTCACAGTAAGCTATAGCGTTATTGTGACTCGCTACATGAAGTCCGCTAACAAAATTCCTTCACAGTCCTAAGACACGGTGCACATGAATTTTCTTGGAGAAGAGGCGGCTTTGCTTTCTTGGGTTTCGGAGAACCAGTATGCCGCCATTACAGTGACTATTGTCTCATTTCAGATGTCTTGTCATGATTCCATGTTTCATTGCCAGTCACAATCCTTTCCAAAAAATCATTTCTTTCTGCTGCATAAGGCTGCTAATGATAAAAGCTTCAAAACTGCTCCCATGTGTTTACGTTTTTGAGCGCCCGTGAGTAGTTTTTAACCATCTCGAACACAATGTTTTGTAGTGCACATTTTCAATCACAGTTTCATAGAATAAAGATAGCGAAAGGTTTCGCAAATGCAACTGAAAAACGTGATATCGGAAAATTTTTCATCGATGCAGCGCACCAGCTTATTAGTGATCAACTACGAGCGTCCATTGCGCTTCTCGTCGTGGAAAATTTTCCCTTTCTTCATTAAATATCCTTAGCCACTTTCGCACCGTACCTTCACCCGTCGCGTTCTCTCCACAAATTTCAACTTATCTGACGATAAATTTCACAAGGTCGAACATTTCTAGCATTCATGAACTTGATAACGGCTCTTATTTTACAGCTGGAAGGCCAATCGATTGTTTTAAACATGATTGACAAACAATGACTTCAAACGTTAATGTAACAAAAAGAAATGCTAGGCTAATTTGTTCTCGAGTTGAATGATGCATTATGTATACACGACCTTCGTGCTGTCACATCCCCCAAAGATATGCGCAAACGGTACTTACTTTCTAAAACAGCTTGTAATAATGTAATAAAATTTTGTATCAGTTTGTAATTGATTTGTTATCAAGTTTTAAAGTATTCATAGGATTTGTAAACGTTAATTAAAGATTGTATTATTGAAGAGTTTTATAAAATTGTATTATTGAAGAGTTTTTAGCAAATGAAATACTACAAATTCCAGAGAACATTATATTACCAATTAAAAATTTGAAAGCCAAATGTAAAATAATGCCAGTAATATGAAAAGTGATCAGCAAAGAACTTCGTTAATTCAAGAGATATAGCGTTCAGTTCAAATTGAAATTTATTTGTGAATTTCATTGGAAGCAGTTTAAATGATACAGTATGTCTTGATAAGATAAAATATCTGCATGCAACTTCTTCTGGATAGATGGAATTAATACGAAACACAAATAATGATTTTCCTTTCAAACCAGTGTAATATACACTGGAAGAATCGAATGGTAATATGATAAATGGCTTAAAGAGAAGCACTACGAAATTAATAGCAGAGATCTTTTCAAAACTTTGCCAATTTCAAATTTATAACATTTTCAAAAGTAGGATATAATATACTTTTCGAAATAAACTTTACAAAAAATTCAGAACAAACATTTTCATATAAATGGTTTCCTATGAAACTTTGAAATAAAGGTGAATTTGAGAAAAATGTTAACAAATGCAAAAAGAGTATAACTGTGGTTTTATATGAAGCATATAATTTTAAAAAAGAAACACTGTGTATGCAACAAAAGATGAACTCGCAACTGATTTTAAATGGAAATTTAAGGTATACTTTTTTTTTTTTAAATAATTGATACTGCAACTGGTTTTCTGTTAAATATATGTAAGTTACAGAAAAATGCTTGCAAAAGTTTTTCAAAATGAATAATAATAGGAAGCTGCTTGAAACACGGAAATATTAGGGATACTGAAAGAGAAGATGTATCTAGAAGATCTGTCATACACATGCAAGTAATTTAGAAAACAACATTCTAATATCATTAGGAACTCGCAAGAAACCAAAATTGATAAAAATATATATTTCCTGTACGATGGTTCATAAATGATTCTCCGGCTTAAGAATAATACCTACAAGATATGAACGATATTTATGGGCGATATAAATGAATGAATTGAAAACGTTTTCAAAAGAAAAGTCCCAAAATCTAATTTTTCATAATTTTTTATGCTGAGAATGTAACAATTTTCTTTCTGTACGTAACCTTAGAAATATTCTTAATTATAAACCAATAAGCAATTAAATAATTTTAATATTACTTTAGCACCGCTTTTATAAATAGACGCAAGTATATTTATTTGAGTGTGTGTTTGTGCGAGCGCGATAATATACGTACATAAAAGTCCATGAGAACGTAGAGAGTGTCCTGAATGTTCTTTGCTTAGGAGTACCGAGCTTGGAATTAAGCTTTCACGGCTAACTTATTAATATTTGTGATTAGTGCTGACAACCAAAGTGCCGAATGTATGTATGTGATTGTGTTTATGTGTGTGTACGATAATATATACAAAAGACAAAGATAATATTAACTAAGCGCTTAAAATTTCTTTGCCATGCTTTTGCCAATTAAGCTTCCATCTCTAACATATTATCATGTAGTGTTTAAAGCATCAGCCTTACTCTGAGTTACAATTTATTGATAACAAGGAAAAATATGTCCGAATATTATAATTAAAAGTATTATAATATTTTCAAGACATTAATTAGAAGGACAATGAACCCTAAGATGCCCATCTACGGAACTGGATGATTTTGGTCTTCTGTGAAGGCAACTCTCTTAGAGAAAAAACAAACAAAATCGATGTTTATTTATTTTTTCAGAAATACTAGTCACTCTTAATGGCGGTTGTCATGCAGATTCACTTTATTTGTATCGTAGCGTAATCTCAAATTTTTATTCAATTTCAAAAGCGTTAAAAGGTGTCACCATAATTGGCATCAAACGTATAATTTATAGCATATTGGTTAAGAAATTGTAAGGATTATGTTAATTTTATTAACAGTTAAATTTTAAGTTAAATTTCCTCTTCTGTCAAATTCTTAACTTCAACTTACTACTTCTAGCCAGAACGTCGTTTTGGAATCACTCTGAATACTTAATGAGGAGGAGCGGTATTTAAACCGCGAAGTTCTACTTGCTGAGTTAGAGAGAATCAGAGTTTCTGATTTGCGCGCGTCTGCTTTTTGGCTACTCTCTCTCAAAGCTGTTATTACGCCCGGCCGTACTCAGGCCCTTCATAAGCTTCGTAGTCAAAGAGTTAAGGGACCAACTCAATTAGAATCTTGATAGCTCTTTAGTTAATCTTAGACTAGTTAATCTTAGCTTCGGCTATATCTCTTTAGTTAATCTTAGACTAGTTAATCTTAGCTTCGGCTATATCTCTTTAGTTAATCTTAATTTTAGTTTATTTCTTAGTCCCTTAAGTTCAAGCCCAAGCGTCGGCTTCTATTGTACACTCCAAGACGGAGTTTGGTTTTAAATCTTATTGGAATAATAAAGGGTTAGTTACCCTTCCATCTTGTCGTTTCTTGTCAAACGAACTTAAGTGATTGTTCGCTAACTAGTTCTTAAGGTTTGACTGCAATTCCACAGTAGTAAATATCACAAAATGTAAAACTAAGAATATGCCAAACACTCTGAATTTATAGCACACTGATTAGGAAATGTAAAACTAAGAATATACTAAACACTCTGATAAACTTGAATTTCATTCTCTAATATAGATTCAACTATCTATACTTGATTTTCACAATCGCATTCAACACGCGATCCTACGATTCTTTTGACAGAAGCGTTTAAGTTTGAAGAAACTGAAACTCAAACGGTTTGTTAAAACAAATAATGCTTAAAATTTTCTCATCAACAAAGCATATAAAAATTCTATTAATATGGAAACAAAAATTTCTAAATCTTGAAACTGAAGAATAGTGATTATATAAAATATAAAATTAAAATAAATTTGAAAAATCTAAAAATTGCTTAATAGTCAAGCTAGTTTTTAATAGCATTCTAGATTTTTAACTTCCTTCTTTTCTTAGCAAATCACTTAAAATTCCTTTCTCAGCTAATAAGCACTCTTTCAATGGTTGTGTAGCTATAGCAACTAATGGAAAAGTGATCTCAAGGGTCTTTGTGCGGATATTAATTTCCAACACGCCAAGTAATCGTTGAGCAGTACCCTAAAAGCCCCAAACCCGCTACCGTTCTGAATAACGAGGAAAATTTTGGGGTTACAATTGATCTGTTTAAAAGTCGGTCACCCAATTTCTCTAATAGCTATTTTTTTTTTTTTTCAGTATTTGAACAAAATAAAGCATTTTATTTCAAAACTTGCATCGAATTGTTTGATAAATTTTTATTTTTAACATAGAAAGTGTCCTAGTCCTGTGAAAATTTTGTAAATTAACGCTGATTTTTGTTGTTTGACTTCTGAAATAGAAAGTGTATTTACACTCTTATGCAGGGAGGGAATGCAAATTTCCCAACACTTTCTCTTGCAGAGCTAAAATTAGAAAAAAGGCATTTATTAGTTCGAGACTTTTGTAATTGTACCTGCAAATGTTCTTCGTTAAAAAATTGGCGGGCATTTCTGCTGTAGACACATACTTAATATCAATTTCTTTTTTAGTCATATAACTCTCTAATGTAATGAAAACGAGTATCATATTTTCTTCGAGAGTGATGAATTGGTTTTTCATCAAATGCTGTGCATTTTGTTTGTCAGCATATAACAGAGTTGATTCTGTTACCTTTCCTTGCGAGGGTCCTTTGGCGACGAGTCTCAATCTTGTGCGAATCAATAATGCCATCCATTTTTTGCTTTATTCAGGACATCCCATTGCAGACAACGGCTTTTTCTATTGTTTGGGAAACAGGTTAATCCCCACATAGCTTCTTCAATGAAGAATTTAATCTTCTTGTATAGCTGCTCTCCATTTTTCTGCATCTGGTATGAATAAAGCTTCTTTTCTAGTTTCTGGATCCGTAAAAGCTTCAGAGTTTACCAAATTAGCGCGTTTTTGTTGACTGACTTTCCTTAGTCTGCCTGGTTTTTCCGTTTCCATAAATGTAGGTTGTGATGTAGCCGTTCCTCAATAGACGCTAATGCCGGCTAGCTTTAAAAGGATTTATTAACAGAGAGCACAGGAACAGTTACAAACAAAAGAAATATACATAAAAATGAAACATATACCAAATGGAACATCAAACATTTGAATAACATAGTAAACTATCATCATGGCGGCTAGAAGTCGACTGACTTTTTTTCATATCGCCACGAGATTGCGTTTAAATAAAATAGTTCGGTTACAGTTCATGAGTTCATGGCGTTGAATAAAATAGTTCAGTTACACTTAAATAGTTCTGTTACATCCTCCCCCTCCGACTTCGTAGACGTCTCGGCAAGAAGACAGCAACTGACATTTGTCTACTTTGTGCAGCGGGCGGAGAATCAGATGAATGGGCTCCAGTTTGACGAGCAGTAGATTTAGCGTGACCAGCACCTTGTGCAACAGGTGCAGATTCGGGTGGTATTACACGTTTTGGGCGTCCTCTTTTCTTTAAGGGAACCACTGGAGTTACATGAGCTGAGTTCTGAAACTTATTTCGATCTTGACATGGTTTCAAGGCTGAAACATGATACTTTCCGAGAATTTTATCTGGTTCATGAGGATTGGCAATATCATAAGTGGTTGGAGATCTTGTAGTCACTATCACATAAGGGCCATCTCTCTTGGGCATGAATTTAGCAGATTTTTTCAGTGGACCTTTGCTGATTGGGTGGAGGGTGACCCAGACTTTATCTCCAGGAACGAATTTCGGTGTTTCTCTTCGTTTTTTTGTCAGCATAACGTTTCTGTTTACTTTGATGCAATTCGTTCTCGTACCTGTTGTACATTTCTTGCAAAACGTTTCAAATATGGAGTAATTTCGGGAACAAAATTATCGTTCTCAATTACGGCTTTTATATCATGCTTTACATCATCTAAGGTTCGTAACTCTCGTGCAAATTGAAGAAAAGCAGCAGAATGTCCACTTGAATCACATTTGGCTGTATTCAAAGCAAACATTATTAATGGCAGTTTATCCTTCCATGACTGATGGTTGTTACCAACAAGTATTGCTAAACGTGGTTTCAGATCTCTATTCTTCATTTCAACTGGGTTAGATTGTGGGTGATAGACAGGAGTAAGACTTTGTTCAAGATATAGCATAGTTGTTGCATAACAGCACTAGTAAACTGGGTACCATTATCACTTATTATTTTCCTGGGTAACCCAAATCGAAGGGCGACTTCCTCCAAAAGAATAGTGGCACATTCTCTGGCCGTGGCTTCCTTTAAAGCAAATAGTTCTGTCCACTTCGTGGCACAGTCCTGCACAATAAAAATCCATTTTTCACCAGACGGTGTTTCAGGAAGGGGACTGAAAAGATTAATTGACAATGTCTCAAAACGTTGAGCATAGACTGCAGTTTGAAGTAAGCCAGATGGCTTTTGATTAGTGGCTTTATAACGACAGCATTCGAGACAGCTTTTGACATATTCTGCTATATCCTTTGTTATTCCAACCCAGTAGTATCTTTTTGCTATTCGATAAAATGTTCCTTCAGATCTATAGTGACCGGGCCGTTGGCGAATCATGATATTCTTTCAAGATTTCTACTTTTCTTTTTTGAGGTATAACTAGTTGAGCTTCTTCCTCTTCCGAATCAGGGGAATATCGGTACAAAACTCCTCTGTTCATAACGTAGCCTCTTCCAGTCCAAGTTGCACAGTCTGCTTCTTTCTCTGGACTCTCAAAAGTTTCGATGATCTTCCGAAGATCATCATCTTCTAGCTGTGATTGTCTTAAGTCTGCAGGGCTAATAGTAGGGATTTCGACAGAGACAGCACAGACTTGACAAGAATCTGTACTTGAGTGTTCACAAATAGGACGAGCCAATAGATCAGCAATAAAGTTCAATCGTCCAGGAATGTAATTGATAGTCAGATTGTAGGATTGGATTTGTAAGGCCCATATTGCGAGCCTACCAGTTGGTGACTTTAAAGACATCAGCCACTTCAATGATTGGTGGTCAGAGGTGATTGTGATAGACTGGCTTTCAACATATCCTCTAAATTTGTTGAGTGCCCATACTACTGCTAAGGCTTCTTTTTCTATGGTGGAATAGTTTTGTTCTGATGCGGTCAGCAAGCGGCTGGCATATTCTATAGGGTGTTCTTCATTTTTCTCCCCTTGTAGCAACACTGCTCCAATGGCTACACTGCTAGGATCTGTGAGAATGATAAAAGGCTTTGTTCCATCAGCTTGCTTAAGAATCGGCGGGCTAATTAATTTGGATTTCAGCTCTTGGAAAGCATTTTCTTGTTCTGCTTCCCACTTCCACAGTGCTTTCTTCTTTGTTAAATCCGTTAACGGTTTGGCTATTTGAGAAAAATTTGGAATATATCGACGATACCAGGAACACGTTTGTACGAACGATTGCACTTGCTTAACAGTTTTCGGCGATGGCATTTCTGCAATGGCAGCAGTCTTGTGTGGATCAACAGCTATACCATGCTTAGTAATGTAATGCCCTAAATATTTCACTTTTTCACAACAGAAGTGGCACTTCTCACCGTTAGCATTGAGCTTGAATAACGATAGACGTTGGAAAACTTGTTCTAAGTCAGAAAGGTGCTTTTCGAAGCTAGATGACAGCACGATGATATCATCTAAATATGACAAAGCAAACACATTATTAAGTCCAGAACGGAACTTATCTATCAATCTAGAAAAAGTGGCAGGAGCGTTTCTCAATCCGAAGCGCATTCGGGTAAATTTATATGTACCAAAAGGGCAAACAAAAGCAGTCTTATCTTGATCTTCTTTAGCTACTCTTATCAGGTTCAATGTTCCGTCTTACTTTCTTCGGGAACATGCAAGGACCTGACTCGGAACAGAGAGCTTACTAAAGCTATGTTCAATAACTGTGGGAAGTAGACAGGATACACAAGAAGGGTATACAAAACCCTTTATTTTTTCTCTATTTACAATAATTTTCGTACTTCGGAATACAAAGACCCACTACTTGTGGTCTAAACGTAAAAATATAAAAATAAAACTAAACTCTAATTTAACTTTAAAATAATAAACGTGGAAGATTGGCCTTATATTAACAGGAAGTCGTATGTAGTACAGAGAACTGTGAACACTACAATACGTTTAAAGTTATCAAGAGGATTAAAACCTCTGGCCTGGAAGGCAACCAGCAACTGAGTAAAACTTCTAAGGTAAGCGGCCTGCTTCGACTCACTGCTTCCTCTCTTTCGCTTGGCAAAAAGCCACAACTTAAATACTTGGCGTTCGCCAGACAAACTTTGCATAAATACTTTAACGCTTATAATTCTGACCGGAAGTAGAAAATAAGAAGTGATAGTAAAGATTTAAACAAAATCGAACATCACGACTCTGTATTACTTCACACTTCCAGGTTTTTCGTAGACGATATGCTTTTGCTTCTTCAGAATGTCCAATAAAATTGTAATCTTCGGAAAAAAATTCTTAGAATTCGTTATTGCAAAAGCTTTGCTTCCTGTAATCCTGAAATGCAGTACTGTATAGGCTTTCCTTTAGACCAAATTTCTTCATGCGTTTTTTATCTGCTTCCAGTAAGAACAGCTGTTAGGTATGTAAGCTCTTAAAGAACCGTTTTTGCTCATAAGTCTTAGGGTAATTTTAACTTGAATAGCAGACATCTGACCATTTCAACTAAAGTACAAATAGTGCGTTCTGCAATTCTATTCTGTTGCGGTGTGTACTGGTCTGAGTATTGACATTTAATGCCCTTTTTCTCTAAGAATTGACTAAATTTGTAACTTTTGAATTCTTTGGCATTATTAAACTAAACTCAGTGGCGCAACAGCCCTAGTGGACCATGGCCTGCTGCTTTCTTGACCTTTGGGCTCCAAAGTGCATCAGCATATGCCCTGGGCAATTGGTCAGCTTGTCGCAGGACCCCCAATGTTTAGTCCCCAAGCGAACTTGGCACTCATTTTATCGAACCACTTGAGGGATGAAAGGCTGGGTCAAACTTGCCCAGTCCGCTGATCGAACTCCAGACCTGTCTTTGGCATTATTGTGGCGGAGTATTTTAAGCTGTTTCGCAGTCTTTTTTTCGGCTTGAAATTTGTACTTAAATGCTTCAAGAGTTTCGGACCTTTCCCGTAGGTTGTACAAAGTAATTTTCCGCATTTTGTCGTCAAAAAATGTTATGAAATATTTTGTCGTACCTAAAGATGTGACTTTCGTGGAACCACAGATACAGTCTGTATAGGTTCAAATATGTCACGGTTTACTGCGTGCGCTTCGTTTTAAGAATGGTAAACTAGTCTACTGTTTTGTACAAATTTCACAAACTAAAGTTCTAGACACATTAGGATTTTTTGGAAGCAGGAGATATTGAAAAATGAGCAATGCTCTCGTCAGGACTTGAAACACTGACCTCTCGAATACGCATCAGGCGTGCTGACCACTATGCTAAGAAGGCGGGAGAAATACCTTAAATACTCCCTCTTTTAAAGGACGACTAGAGATTTGGGGATCCATTCGTCAAATTCTGGTGGAGGAGAATCATCATCCACCTCCTTTTTTTAGTTCGGGTGCCACTGTTGAGACATTAGGAATTTTTTGGAAGCAGGAGATATTGAAAAATGGGCAATGCCCTCGCTGGGACTCGAATTACGGACCTCTTGAATACGCGTCGAGCGTGCTGACCGCTACACCACAAAGGGATACTAAGAAGGCGAGATAAATACTTTATAAGGTATCACCTCGCGCACTTTCAACCACCAGGCGGGTTCATCTTTTTCTCATGCACTCTCCATAATAGGAAAATATTCTCCATCCGTTTGAAATTTTATCCACAGATTTATTACGCATAGCGGTATGTAATACACAGTAAAACAGATAACCACTACTATACATTCAGCTATATACATAATATATGGCGCGCAAAACATGTTTTATCTCTTTCCACACGGCATGGCTGCCGGTACAATCGCAAAAGTCCCAAGTCCCGTATTCATCCCACCAGCCTGCCTCGACCAGTTTTTCCGGAGTCTCTATGTCACTTCCCTTATCAGTTCTTCTCCTCACGGATAGGAAGTTCTGGAAAAATCTTTGGCTAAAGGAAGAAACTTCGCATAAGGTTTTGTATTTACATTTTAATTTAGAATTTTTAGATCATGCACCATCGTTTTAGAATGCTTTAATTTTAAGTCGGATAGATTTAAGTGACAGCAGGTTTCATGCTACAGTTTCAATTTACTATTTGATATATTTGGATTATACTGTGCAACCTTCGAAACTCGCAGGGGACTACCTGTTGATTTGTTGATTTACAACATATAGACCATTTTGCTTCGTTGCTTGTAAAACTACTCATTTATTTTTATCTTTGATCATACACGCATGGAATTTCTAAAGTAAATATAAAGTAAATAGAAGATTATGCTACGTGACTAAATGAAATATATATATATATATATATAAGTTAATTTTATGTTGGCATCATATAATACATCAATCACTATGTTCTATGTGTTGTGAAGTTTAACTGGCACTTGCATACTTTTCAACTTTCTCTTTGACTTCTAGAAATTCATTATTTACTAATTGAAATTTACTTTCTACTTCAGTTATTTATATGAATTTAATTTTGTCATTGCACATGTGTGAGGTTGCTCCCAAATCAGAGTACTAGTTATGTGATCCTAAATCTTGCTTGTATTGACAATGCTGAGAGAACGACTTTGTTAAATGAATTCTTGATTAGGAGTTTTGCTTTTAATATTCTTACGTTTTGATTTTTGTGCCCTTTTCTCTTGCAATTATAGCAATTCAAGTCTCTCGACTTCGCGCATTGCTGTGTTCTTTAGTAACTAACATAGCTTTCTCTTTAAATCTTAAACGTTTTGAGCCTTCCAGTAACTTCACTTTTAATATATTTAAGTCTGACAATTTATCGAGAGATTTTGCTGCGATTTTGAAACTTTCATATTTTCGGTTTATCAGGACTTGTATTTGGGTTTGTATTCTTTATCAGGACTTGTATATTGACGAACATGACGTTTCCTGATTAGACAGTGAGTTTGACTACAAACTATGTCCTGTGGAGTGTAGAAGAGATGAGAAGATGAGAAGGGTTTAATTACTCTTTGTTTTCCACAATATTACAGGCGCTCCCGCACTTCGGGATACAAAGACCAACCACTTGTGGTGTGAACGTAAAAATATAAAAACTACTAATTAACTAAATTTAAAATAAGAGTTAACTTTGAATACTTTACACAAATGACCAACACTCAGACTGGCCTTTTTAAATTATTACGTATGTAGTATTAAGTACGTATTAATTATTACGTATGTAGTACTAAGTACGTATGAAGTACTAGTTTTCAGGAGGACTAAAGCCTCTGGCCTTAAAGGCGGACAGCAACTAATTGCAAGATCGCGTGAAGTATTGTGGCAAGAAGGCTCACTCTCTCCCCGTCTAACTCTGCTCTTGGCAAAAAGCCACAACTTAAATACTTAATCGTTTAGCAAGTAAAATTTGCATAACATATTCACGCGTATATTCTGACCGGAAGTGGGAAATAAGAGAGGACACTACAGTTTTAAAATAAAATAAACGTTAGTAAAACCTAAGATCCTTACAGGTTAAGCCACATAGCAGCTAAATAGTTAATTCTTCTGAAATTTCAGATACTATTTCTGGAAGTTTTTTTATAGTTTCGAAGAAATAAGTTAACCTTTCATCGGTTGTGAAACTAAGCAATTCTTTCTTATGTATACACGCGATATCTGTTAGTCGTAAATCTGTAATGCGAACTTGTTCATTTGCGCCCACAGCGGTGCATAACTGGAATGTGAGCTGAGCTCGTTCATGACCATCAAAGGGATAACTAATCCTGTATTGTTTCGTTCGTATTCGTCTTTTTCGAGATAAGGTGATTCATAAAGCTCACATTAATTATAGAGCCTTTCGTTTGATCAATTTAGAGCGGTTTCAACCATGTTTCATACGAAGCTTTACAATTTTTTATATGCACTGCCTCAGATGATTTCATGTTCAAAGCAATAAGTTCTAAAACTTTCTGGTCCCATCTGTCAAGTTTGGTATAGTTAGTCTTAGAAGTTTCTGTCTTGTTCAACTGCCCAATCACGACTTTTCAAAGTTCTGAATGGATTAAAATCATTCTCACTTGGAAACACCATATCTCAGAATTAGGGTTATTCAGTTTTCAATCTGTATGTTAGCCTTCATCCTTTTCATCAGTTACATGCAATACAAGTAAAGCGAAGGGAAAAAAAGAGTAATTTTCTTACCTTGTTTTCCCCCCAAAAATACAGACCTTACTTCTTAGATGTTTATCTCTAATGGATTTCCTAGGCAGCTAGACCACCCCAAACCTGCTATTTATTTGGGTGGGGGATATTTAGAGTACTTTGTATAGTAGAATACGTGATGGCTAACCAAATGTAAGTGAAATAAAAGAGTTTTAATTGGTGCTTTCTTTGAACTTAACACAATAGATGAACATGGCACGTAAACCTATGACTATGATAAAAGCATAAAATGGGTAATAGGGTGCTAACGTGACAATAACTGCTGCGTTACTTCAGGTTTGGATGGTGTTTCAATAGATAACTAGGCACTTGAATACGAGTTAATGCTTCATTGTAGGAACTGTTCAGGGCTTAAACTCTGGTGTATTCCCGTTGAGAATTAATGCATATAGCCCATTAATAACTGAAAGGTAAAATCGTTGAACACTGACAGTTCAACTGGAGTTCAAATCCCACGTGCGGGCTCGCCCTATGGCGGTTTTCGTGATTTTTCGGTTGTGTAATATTAGCTAGTTTCTCTTAGAAAATCAGCCAGTCATCCAAGAAGGCATAGCTTTCCTTAGGAAGATAGCCTTTGAGTGTTCATTCAAGTTTAAAATAAAATACCATCCTTAACTTCCCTTTTTGGCGGAAGACAAAACAAATAGAATTTGCAAATCGGTATCTGATTTTCTAATATAATATGTTAACAGCTTTCTGCATATGTTATAATTGTAGCATAGTAGCACATTTAGCACATTATAGTTGTCCCAAGACCATGAGTCCATGCATTCTCAAAAAAAAAAAAAAAGGGGGGGGGAAGGGAGTGGAATATCAACATGAAAATTACTTTTTAATAAAATTAACTCAGGAGAGAATGTGACAAGGACTGGCTTGCCCAGAATTGGATTTATTATAACTAGAAAAACGTTTACGATACCGATCGTATTTGAGACACTTACAACTTAGAAAACTGACAAACTTCGAACCACCGACAAACTTAGAAAACGCAGTGTAATTGGCCTCAGCACCCTAAAAGATGACGGCACTTCCAGAGTAGCTAGCACTTTGCCAGTCATTGATAGGCGGAGTTCTTCAGATGTTATTCATTATATATTTCAGGCCCACCAGCGGCAGAGCGGTAAAGTTGCTGAACACTGGTAGTTCGGTCCGAGGTTCGAATCCCGCGAACGGGCTGGCTGCATGGGCGTTTTCGTGGTTTTCCCCATGTGTAACGTGTATACGAGCCAGTTTCCCTTAGAAAGTCCTCCACGAAGGCATCCCTCCCCTTAGCCCTCGAGGCTTTGCCATAATCACACACACACATTATATATTTCCGTATAAAAGAAATTCTTAAAAGTGAGAATCAAGCCGAAATGACAGAGATCAGAAGCACTTTTCTTGGTCAGTGCATAGGCTCTCTCATCGCTAAAAAGATGCCAGGAGGAGAACCCCTGTAAAGAATGACGTAGCTTTGAGAAAGGTGGCTTAAGAAGATGCACATAGAAACCCTAGTTTCATCTGCCGCCCAAGCACTTCGATAGTGTATATAACTATGATTATTGGTCAAAATTCCTATTTCGTTGATTGGTACATCATTTTTAATAGATCTGAAACCCTCCTGCATAGCAAAACGTTATGAGTGGAACACAGAACAATGGATTTCTAAATTTAAATTCATCTGGGCCGTATGGTTATTTATAGTGCATAGTGAATTTAAATTAGGAATTTTCAACAGAGAAAATCTGAAATTCAAATACGCAACTCATCGGTAATATAAATTAGTAAACTGGCGCAGATTCTTGCGTATGGTGGGGCAATTCTTCATTCTTTTGCGATTGTATCTTAATACTTCTTAAATACTATTTACCAATCTTAATCTTTGAGAAAAGGTTTAAAGGAATCAAGAGAATGAAAAGAAAGTGGAAAAGCTTATACAAAAGTGCTTACTAATCTTACATTATGATATATAAGTATCTTCGGTGTATTAGAAAAATATTTAAATATAATTTGGAATATTTCAAATGCGCCAATTTGTATTAATATCTCAGTTACAAAATTTTTGATTCCACAGTTTCTCATTCTCCGGAGAATTTAATGTTAAGTTAGAAGTTCTTGACAGACTATTTAAGACGAGCAGAAGTCGAGCCCGTACAGACAAGAAAAGAATAAGCAACAACATCCAGGAGCAAACCAAAAACAAAATCTTTCTTGCAGTATCGTATTTATGTATATTTAGTACGATTTCACTATCCCACCTCAGATGAGGAAATTTATTTGAATTTCTCGATCATAAAATTCTTGACCTCATATAGGTTTTCGATACCCGAAGAATATAATTTTAAGTTAAGCCAAGTGAGAATATTTATGACGAACAAAGCGATCTTTATGAAACGCATAAAGATGAGAAAAGAATCAACAATAGCATCACATACAGACACAAAACCTTTTTTGTACTGCTGATATTTATAGATATTAAATAAATTTTTTTGTGGAAAACTAACAACTGAAAACACTTTAAAACCAATAACTTAAATAATGCACAGCAACACTTATAGGGTAGTTTCTCTTTCCTTTCCGTATGCCTTCGTGGTGTAACTGGAAACACAGTCGACGCACAGTCGGAAAGCCGGAAGTTCGAATCCCAGCGAGTGCATTGCCCATTTTTTACGCCTCCAGCATCAAAAATCCTAATGACTCTCCACAATGAGCAATCGTTATTATGATGCCCAATACTATAGCAACCAGTCGGTACCACCCTATTAATAAGGCAGTATGATTAACCTAATCATCTATCTTTAATCATTAAACACAATATATTTAGAAATTTCCTGATGTGGGTTAAGACCTTTTTCTCATTAAAACTAATATTATTACAAATTTTTAACTAATAAATTTTTAATAAATACTTACAGAGTCTCTCTATATACTATTTGTAATTCCATTTATAAGCTTTTATGTGCTATTTTATGTGATGTTTTTGCTTAATCAACGATTTATTTCTGTAGTCTAAATTCTGGCCTCATAGAGGCTGGTTAATAAGGAATCTTCTGTATTGATTACTTAATTATTACTCATGTGAGAAAAGATATAATTTTTTATTGCTCATAATTATAAAATGCACCATGCTTATTTTAAGGTAGATAAAACATCACTATCGGTTCGATCTAAAAATAAATTTCTTGCCATAAATTTTGTAATAAAAATAAATTAAAATAAATGAATTAAATTAAAAGAAAAGAATAAAAAAATCTGAAAGGTTTCAGATTTTAAATTACGTCGAAAGGGGCGTTTTTTTTAAAGTCTTGTGTGTTACCTTTATTTATTAAATATCATGTTCATTACACTTAAACCATAAAATTCAGTTCAATAGCAATGTCGCAAAATAATTTTAAAATGAGCCTATCTTTAGAATTTACGATACACAGTTCCTCGCGCTGGAGATAAAAAGGTTTTTCCCCCCCGTAGAGTGTTGCCGTTGCTCGCTTTTAAATCGCTGATTTTGTTAATCAAATATTCGCTAAAGGTTTACAAAATATGAAATCGATAATAAAACAAATTCAAAATTTCAAATTTGGGCTTCCAGATGCCCATATTCGCAGTAGAATTACGTCATTCAAAATTGGATAGCTCTAAGAACTGTTGTTTTATCATAATGTGAGAAACATACATACATTTATGCAGATTCTTCATTATTTAATTTCTTCAAATATA
Organism: Stegodyphus dumicola; assembly: GCF_044657685.1. Classification (NCBI taxonomy): domain Eukaryota; kingdom Metazoa; phylum Arthropoda; class Arachnida; order Araneae; family Eresidae; genus Stegodyphus; species Stegodyphus dumicola. The sequence goes on from NC_140777.1 coordinate 144,546,019, forward strand.
ATACAAGGCAATAGTATTTGGTGGTAAGGATTTGAAAATGATACGCCGTTTATAGGGTTCCGATGCAAAATCACAAAACGAAAACAATAGTTCTCCAGGGACAAAGCCCCTTTGAACTAAAAAGAAAAAAAAAATCTGAAAGGGTTGAGATTTTAACGATCACGCAAAAGGGTTTGTTAAAGTTTTTTGTGCTCTCGATGAGTTCGCAGTTTACCAATCTGCCGTTGTAGTCACTGATTCAAGCCCATTTCTTTTTGTCTTTAGATTTATAATTAAGCATCGTTTTAATGGCTCTTACGTTATATACAGTTCAACAAGAAAAATGAAAAAAATGTAGAGAGGCACATGTTTAAAGTTCTCGATGCAGCATTATGTGTTGGCTTCATTTTTCTATTTTTCTCTTTTCTCGGTTTATCATATTGATGTTCAAGTTTCTTAGTGAGATGGCTTGCATAACTTTTGTCTTTTCATTATTAAAGTTTTGTGTGTTAACCTTTTATTTATTAAATATCACGTTCTGTGCACGTACGCCACATAAAATTTAATTCGATGAAAAAATATTTAAGCACAATATAAATTAAGAATTTCCGATAAACAGGGTCGCATGATTGAGATAAAAATTTATTCTATGCACTACTCCACTACTCGCTTTCGAATCATTGAGTTTCTTAATCAAAAATTCATTTACGAAACATGAAATGGGTAAAACAAATTCAAAAATCAAAATTCGGTCTTCCAGGTGCACTTCCAGGTGTTCGGATGGAGGAATATGTTATCTAAAATTTGAGGGCTCTGGATACCGTCGTTACGCAAATTCTTCATTATCGAATTTCTTTAAAAATATTTCAGGGCGATAATATTGGTGGCAGCAGTTTGAAAGGTGATTCGCCACTTACAGTGAACGACTTAAAATCTCGTTTCAAGACTAATAGTCCTCAACACTTTTAGTTATTCAACGCAAAATGCCGTTTTGAGACTAATATCTCTAAAATTACATTAAATATCCCATGGAGCCATAATGCATTTTAAATTTGCGATCCAAACTCTTGTGCTAGCTCTGATTATGAGTGCGAATGATCCGATCATGCCAGGCGGTGATGCGTCACCGCCGGATAAGCTTTGTGTTTACTTAGGCTAATACTTTTGATAATAAAGACATAAAGACATCACAGGATTTTGACAATTCAATTAATATTTCAGTTTCACATGAGAAATATCTGGCCTTTTAGGTGCAGTTACGACTTTGGAACAACGCAGCTCCCCACTTAAAACGACCAAAATGACTTTTGGTGAACTTCGTCCCAGTTTCGAAACGGATGCTTACGCTGAAAAATTCGTCGAATACCACCAGAAGCTCAACGAAAGACTTCAGCTACTCCGGGATGAGTTTTATGAAAATTCGCATGCATGTAATCTCTTATACCCATCTAATGATGTTTATACTTCTAAAAGAGAAAAACATGAAATCACTGATAATACTGATGATAATGCTAATGTAAATGAAGGGTTCGTAAAACCCAACAAAACTATTAAAGCTACAAAAAGAGGTATAAATAGGAAAAATATCCTAAATTATATTTCTCTTAATAATAGATTTAGCAAATTAGTTTATGATTATACAAAAATATCTCAAAATATGTCAAGTAATGTTGTTAATAATGTGAATATATTTTCTTCTGTACAGCAACCAATTCAGACTCAGACTGTTGTACCAGCAGTTATGGTTAGATCACCAGAAAATGTTGTAGAGTCATTAGGTTAATTGGAAGCAGAAAAGATGAAAAATATGCAACCTCCTTCGCCGGAAATCGAACCGCGGACCTCTGGAATATCGACCCAGCGTGCAGAACCACTACACCACGAAGGACGCTAGGAAAGTGGGAGAAATACCTTATATACTCCCCTTTGTTCGGGCGCCACTCGTAGAGATATTAGGATTTTTTTGGAGGCAGAAAAGATGAAAAATATGCAACCTCCTTCGCCGGGAATCGAACCACGGAGCTCTGGAATACAGGCCCAGTGTGCAGAACCACTACACCACGAAGGACGCTTGGAAAGTGGGAGAAATACCTTATAATGTAACTTTTAAAGCTTCTTCCACGGCATCAAAGAAAAATGTTTTCAGACAACTTTCAAATTTAACCATGCTAATTAATAAAAATATTAAAAAATTCCATGATGGTCAGTCACCAATAGATAAAATGTACATCCTTTTCCTTATTTTTGAGAAAGCCAGCTGTTAATGCAAAATCATAATGGTAAATAGTAATTAATGCTTTTAAAATTTATTCTCTTGCTCTTGTTGAAAGTATTAACTTAAAATTAATTACTTATTGTTAAATTTTATTTACTTGTATCCATTACCCTTTCCCCACATTTTGGTATCCCTTCTAAATCGTGTGGCAATGAAAAGAGTTTCCTCTCCCGTATCCGCATGTGACCCAACTCTCACATATTCCAGCCAATTAGCTTTCATTTGGACAAAAGTCTCCTGCTCGACCAACAAGAAAGCTTTCTGCCTACTGATTTCATCTTCAAGGCCAGCTTCTCTTCAAACAAGCTTCCACTTCCACTTCTGAAGCATCACGTTGCATTGGCCTCTATGTTTTTCCTGCTGATAATCCTGAAATGCTAATAATTGCCTCCTGCAACCTTCAGTTTTTCAACTTTACTCCACTAAGAACTTTTCTTTTCATTATTAGTTCAACACTCGGAAAAAAAAAAAAAAACTGTTACTTAGATTGAAATAGGGGCTTTTTGTCTAGGCACACGTAGAAACGAACGTTTGTTCACAGATATGACTAATAGCCCATTCAGGCTAATAAATTTGAAATACTGTTTTATCTTTCTTTTGGCATTATTATCACACTTCGTTTTTAAATAGAATACTACTCTCATGTGCAAATGCTAGACAGTAACAAAAAATTGAAATAATTTCAGATGTGTTTCTCCTAAAGCTAAACAATACTGCTATTCACACGAAAAACTGAAGCAAATCACCATGTTCGCAACCTATTATAAGCCTATACTTCTAGACTTCTAATTAACACTTTTATTTTGTTCTTCAAATGCTTATTTAGTTCTTTAAAAACTTACCCTTGAACCTTAAAATATAGTATCAAACTAATTCAAGCTTAACAATGTCATTTTGGCTTTTTAGGAAGGAAAGCAAAATTTATCAATTTCAGAAAAGCATGTCTCAATTTTTTAATCTTGCAGTGCTTCATCAATCGCGTTAAAATATCTTACATTACTACATCTCTAACAAAAGTGAAAAAAAAATAATTAAACCTGTATATCTAAAATGCTGTTAACATAATTCTGCCTTATCTTACTTCTTTTTTATAGAATTTTGTGTGGATTTGATGAATAATGGAAAATAAATGGAGTTAAAAAAACTATCATTCTCAATATCATTGTGCTTTTCACTGACAAAATTAATGATGGATGCTTTCATCAGTGACATTTCACAGCATTATATGGGGCACTGTGACACTGCACACACACACGCACTCTTGTCACTCAGAGGAGGAAAAAAGTACCGTGCTATTCTCCTATTAAGGTTAAAAAAGCTGCTACAAGCAAAACAACGAAAGAAATAAAATTTATCCCTGCTTATATCAGCGCCATCTGTAGTCGAAAATAAGTATTATTATAAACGTTTTTTTAATGTGAGGTTGCCGTTGGTTACGGGAAAACACTAACTTGGAGTTTGGTGGCCCGAGAAAAGCATATTATAATACACCCAGCTGTTGTAAAAAGCAAATGTCCGTCTGGTTAGTGACTTGGATCTCGTGGACAAAAAGTAAAAGAAAATATTTTTTTCCTTTCTGAAGCAAGCTCGGCATTAGCTGAACCAGAAAGTATTTTTCAGGTAAGGGGGAAAAAAACCTCTCATTTAAAAGTTTTGACTGAAGGAATTTTGTGCAGCAATAAAGGGATTTTATGGTTTTCCGAGACTAAAAATACATAACTTTAATAACACTAAGAGAGAAGAAATAATTATACATTTATTTAAAGAATGATTTAATTTGTTATGAAATTTTTGTTTGATTCTGAGAAATGTGCGATATTTAAATAATCACATTCTGCAGTTTTAAGAAACAAAGTGTTAAATAATTTACCAAAGTTAGTGCCTTTATATGTTCATGTTTTCCTTTGCTATAGTTCTAATAAAGTTAAAAAATAAAAAGTTTCCGAAACAATGATTCTTACATTCATGTGCAAGTCTCCTTCTTGATTTTTATTGTTCTTGAAACAGCTATCTTGAAAGCTTAAAAATAAAATAAAACTAGCATTTCAAAGCTGCTAACTTGAAATACTACAAGTTATAGAATCCATAGGCAGAGTATAGGTAGAAATAAAAATTCTAGTTCATTTTTTTGGAGTAAAATTAAGTATGTACTTCATGCACTAGTTCAACATATTCTTATATTTTTAGATATTAGAATTTTAGTATAATTTGTCATTATTTAGCACAATGTTTGTCAACTTACGCACTCTCGACAAGCAATTTAAGTTTACTTTGGGACTACGAATCGCATAATATGTACTGTAGTGGCGGATAAATATAATTGGATAAATAATGTTTATCCAATTATTAATAAGTATTTATGCATATATATATCTTGGCATAATAAACATCAATCACTTCAACATTCTTTCAAATACATTAAAGTCCCGCTAACTCAACTCACGATTATTCGATATTCCACATAATTCAATGATTTTTTTTATCGTTATATGATTTCTGCTGGTCAGGCATAACACTACTCTTCAGATAAAGCTGTGGTTTATCAATAGCTGGAATGTAATAATTTCTAACTTTGCTTAGAGGATGCAAACAGTATACACGTATATTTTAATTACTATATCTCATGGATTTAGGTGTTGGACGAAATATTATGAATTGTGAATAGCCTATTCCTTCTTCGTAAAATGGGACATTTTTGATAACTCGTCACCCTCTCAATCTACATTAAGTCAAGTTTACATGTTTCTGTTATAACCTCTGTAAAGCAGTTCATAAGTTTGGTAGATCGGTCAATAATTACAGTACAAATTTATGTGTATGAATGTCTGCATGCTTCCGTATTGCGCTCAAAGATTTGTTACGGTATTATAATTTCTTAGATTTTGTCTCTTCCCCTTTCTACCAGCATTTCGTAGAACCTGCTTGACGAATCTGGTGACAGGTTTTGCTCTTTTCGTGGAAATTACAGTCTACACCATTCCTTCTCTCAAAGTGGCTGAAAAAAGTCAGCTAACCTTCATTCCCTTTCTGTTGCCAGCCTTCTTAGCAGGCTTACCTGGAGATTTATGGCTGTACTCTCTTGTAAACTAAACCTTTAGTTTATTTTGAGTAGAGTTTCTCAATTTTTATCCAGGCTTGCAGGTATTGTTTTATGTGTGCAAGTGAATATTCGGACCAGAAGACAAATTTGACACTGGAAATGAAATTGGATGCCTCAGGAGTTTGGACAAAGAGGGTATAATAAAAGTGCTAATAAAATAATTATTAATAAAGTATATATAATAATTTATTAATAAAATAAGTATTTATTAGTAATAATAAAATTCTCATGGATTTAGGTGTTGGACGAAATATTATGAATTGTGAATAGCCTATTCCTTCTTCGTAAAATGGGACATTTTTGATAACTTGTCACCCTCTCAATCTACATTAAGTCAAGTTTACATGTTTCTGTTATAACCTCTGTAAAGCAGTTCCAGATCGTCAGAAGTAGAAAAGTGTACATAAGTTTGGCAGATCGGTCAATAATTATAAATTTTGTCAATCTAACCGCTTGCTACCGGAAGGAAAAACAAACAAACAAACAACAACAACAAAAAAAAAAAAAAAAAAAAAAAAAAAAAAAAAAAAAAAAACATGGTCCGCATATTGTCCACTGGGAACCGATTGGCCATCTTCTGTTTATTGCATCTTTATTTCATAATTTTATTGTTTTCAGAATTTAGAAAATGAATTTTAAATCTTTTGCCTAAACTCATCTTCTGTGTTGACTCAATTTGTATTGTACTCAATTTTATATGACAGCACTACGTAGTTTCACAGCACTAATTATTGAATAAAACGTGTACAATTAAATTTGGGTAATCAGGGTACCTATTTTTAAGTCAGTTTTGTGTACAGTTCTGGGTATTTATTTATACTTCATTTAAATGCCAGCCAGTACTTAAATATTAAGTTAATAATGCAAATTGGTTATGAGGATATGAAAATTGATTTGAACAAGATCCATGCTCTGGCGAAGATTTTGTTCTTGAAATATAAGTAACGTGAGAAGAATACATGTTACTTAATCTGAAGCTTACAGAACTTTGATTCTCAATAGTGCGTTAGGTGCTCAAATATTTTAAATGTGTATAGATCTTGTACTTTTTTTAGTGTGTATTAGTATTATACAAAGGTAGAAGACTTTATTACCTCTAATGTTTTTATTTTAAACCTCAACCTAAAATTACTTCAGTCGTTTCGATGGACGATTTTTTTAACTGTAATATGATATTAAATTTTGAAATTAAATTTAATGATGCTACAAATATATTTCGAAAGGAAAATTAAAAGGTTTATTTAATATGATATTATTTAAATTTAGTTCCATAATATAAGACAATGGTTTACTTGCCTTTTCGGAAATTGTTTTACAATCTTATATGAAACATCATACATAAAGAAGTTTTTTCTTACCATCAAGGAAATAATTAAAAACTGCTTGAAATAAGAAATTCTTTTCAATCGCATCTGCAGTTGCTAATGATCTCAGTATTTTGCAAATTTTTTCACATCTTATGCTTTTTAATTTTACAATTATTTTCATAGCTTTTGTGTTTCTCTGGTTTGTGTTTCTCTGGTTCAAATGGGTTTCTCTTTTATGATTAACTAGCACGCTTAATATAACAGCATCTTTTACTATAATGAAAACTAACTCAGTATCATTTGCTCAATACGAGAGACAAATGCAATAAAATTAGCTTCGAGATTCACTTATATAACAAATCATAAGAAAATAATCATTTCTAAAACAGAATATATATGTAAGAGAATATATTTTCCCTGAGGATTGGTCATGTTTCATAAAGAATTACGTGATTAAAATTAAAAGCCAAAGTAATTCACGAAAGTAAAGCTTAAGCATGTACTTGGGAAACTAATCAAACTAATATATGCAGTCTCCTGTTGATTCTGTAATGGCTTTCTCATCTCTCCAGCTTCGTTTTCGCTTTTCTCCACTTCTGCTTATCCCTTAAACAATAATACCTTTATAACAACCAACTAGATCTGAGTGTATCAAGCATAGTTCAGCAGCATTTTTACGTTAATCGATCCCTCTCTGGGGTTTAATTTGATCAAAGTCTCCTACTTCTGGAACAAAAATAGAGATGTCTTTTGAATGTGACATTGTCTAAAAAGCTTAAAATGTTTTAGATACTTAATAAGCGCTAAATAAACATTTTTACTTCATCAAATTGTTAAATGCAGCTTATCATGGAGTACAGACAAAAAACGGTGGCTATTAAAATCTCGAAGTGTTTGTAGAAATGAACTTGAAACAAACGCTCAGGTTCTGCCCATGGCAATTGTTGAAAAAGGAAATTTTTGAAAGAAATTCTATTTTCAAATCGTGGATATCATTGTAAACATAGATTTATGCGATTATGGTTTTAGAATATTAGACTGGAGTTTATAATTCTAATCCCTTGGAACAGAGAAACTTGGACCAACAGACAACTTGCACTAAGATATGTGAAAGGACAACTTGTAAAGTTCTTAGGTTTGTCGAAGTAGGAAACAAATACCATAGCCGGGATACGAACACTGGATTCTCCAACTGCTATTGCTTCTACTAACATCACGAAAGCACGTGGTAAGAAAGGGAAAATAACTTACGTTCTTCCCACTTAAAGAGCGACTGGGGCAGGACAGTGACATAATCGCCAGATCCTAGTGGTAATGAATTATCTTCCACTATGTTATAGTTCGGGCGCTGCTATTTAGAATTTTTTCGACATCAGAAATCTGAAGAAATTCGCAATGCTCTCGCCGGGACTCGAACCACGGACCTCTCGAACACGTGCCGAGCGTGCTGACCGTTACACCACGAAGACATGGTGAGAAGGCGGGAGAAATACCTTATAAAATGAGTGAGTGGTTCCGTACAAGGTTAAGCAAACTATTATAAAGGAAAATTTTCATAACATCTCTCCGTAGGATTTACGGCAATAGATTATTTATATTTTTATAAAAGAATCTTCGAAAAACACGAAAATTCTATAATCTGTCATAATTTATTTATTCCTATGAACGTATTAAAATTAATTTTTAGTCAAAGGGGCAATTTTCCCAGAAGGACTATGAATTTCGTTTTGGCTTTTTGGTTTGATTTACTACAAGCGTTGTTTCCCTTTTTAAATAGTTGCCACCAAATATTATCGCCCTGTGTTATATTTAAAGAAATTAAATAATGAAGAATCTGCATAAATGTATGTATGTCTCTCTCACTGTGATAAAACAACGGTAGTTAGAGCCATCCAATTTTGAATAATGTAATCATCCTACGAATATGGGCATCTGGAAGCCCAAATTTGAAATTTGGAATTTATTTTATTATCGATTTCATATTTTGTAAAACTTTAACGAATTTTTGATTAATAAACTCAACTATTTCAAAGCTAGAATTGATAACACTGTGCGGAAAAAAATATTATTTCCAGCGCAGGAGACTATCTATCTGAAATTCTAAAGATATGCTCATTTTAAAATTATTTTGCAATATTGCTCTTGAACTGAATTTTATGGTTGAAGTGCGAAGTACATGATATTTAATAAATAAAGGTAACACACAAAATGTTAAAAAAATTCTCATTTGGATGTAATTTAAAATCTGAAACTTTTCGGATTTTTTTTATTATTTAAATTTGCTTTTAAACTAAATAACAAATGTCTGACGACAACTATAATATACATGTCCTAAAATTACTGCCTTAAATTCCAATCTGTTTCAGTTAGAATTCCAAGTACTCGAACTGGAGCAATTATTACTTAGTTATTTTTTATATTATAATGATTCGTTGCTGTAATAAGTCATTCTGAATAAGAAGCTTGAAAATTCGTTTGAAAACGCTGGTAAAAATACCGATTGTTTTACTTTTTTTAACGTTATTCATTCTTTATTGTAACTTTCAGCTTTTTGCCACTAGATCATACTATTTCACGGAAGGTTAACCATGCAAGGTGAACATCATGTAGACGAAGTACTGCAGATTAATAAAAGGTTTGGGATTTAAGAATGCGTGTTTTTAATGTAGAGAAAAAGCGCCCTTTTGAAATAAACGTTTTAAAATCAAAATTTAATTTATTGAACAAGTAAATGAGAAAAAATTAGATTTAATTTATAATCAAATGTCCTAGTAGGCGGGAAAGAGTACTTTAGAATATATTTTAAAGGAAACAAAGGTTTGACTATCAAAATCTATTATAAAGCATTGCAGACTGTAAATAATCGTGACCAGCTTTTAAACACTGCGATTTAAAGCAGTAGACTTCGCCTTTATAGTTTGTTTCATTACAATCTTACATTTCTTGCAAAGAAGTTAATACTAGAAGATTATTTAACGATTAGACTAATAATATTTAAAAAATAAATTGCATTAATATAAGCAAAGTGGAAATTTTATTTTGGTATGTGTGATTAATTTTAAGCATAATAAAGAAATAATTAGCACATATATTAATTTCTAACTAATAAAATAAATGTATAAATTTACAAATTCAGTGCAATGTTTTTTAATAATTAATGAATTCTCTTTAAATTTTAAATCATATAAATTGGTGTTTCTTGATTTTATGTATTTATTCCTACTCTAAAAATTCTGAGCAAAAAAGGAGCTATTAATTTCCTATCAATTCTTAACTTCAACTTACTACTTCCGGCCATAACGTAGTTTTAGAATCATGTCTGAATACATAATGAGGAAGAGCGGTATTTAACCGCGAAGTTCTTCGGTCTTAGTGAGAGATATACCAGGTATTCTGGATAGCACGTGTCCGCCTTTTTAGGCTATTACTCTCTCGTAAGCTATTATTATGCTAGGCCGGTATCCAGAGGTCCATGGTTCGATTCCCGGCGAGGCGATTGCTAATTTTTCATCTCTTCGACTTTTCGAATTAACTTAGTGTCTCTACAATGCGCGTTTACTAATAGAGGTATCGACTTAATTATCTCCTTTAAATGGCTTTCATTTTCACAGGATTCAGCTCTGTTGAGCATCTTATCTGGGATGTCATTTGAAAGTTTAATAACGCCCTAGTCTGAAGGTTGAAGTTTAGAAGCTGTATTTTCAGGAACAGTAATGCTTTTCAGAAGATATCAGAATAATGTGTGCGTGTACAGCACAGTTATCTATTATCTTCTGAAATTTTTTCAAACTTCTGTGTGAGAAAAATGTGTCTATCCCAAACGGAAGACTTTGAATAAACGAAGGTATGCTGAAGTTGCATTTCCATTTTCTATCAGCTAGTATTTGAGAAGAAACGCGCACTCATTTACATGATCTGTAGAGGATTATTTTTGTTAACTTTAAACAAACTCCTCTGAATCCGCATTGCGGACAAAGAGCTCTGGAAACAGTGTCTCACAGATACAAGGAACCGGCGGTAAAGCAATTTAGGTCAAGCATTTATATACCTGAACTATAGATAAGCCACAGTCCACAATAAGTTGAATGAATGAAATATAAACAGCTTTGATAGGTAGTAGTAGGTTATTCTGGCACTGAATCAGTCTTTCTCCAATCTCAGTTTTATAAGCAGTGGAAATGAGTTTGAATGCGAAGATGTTCTATTAATCAGCATATATTTGTTTTGGTTACAGGCAATTTAAACACAAAAGCGGCGGGTCTGTAGTTACTTAGAGTTTCGACAAGAATAGTTAAGATATCTTTATCAAATGCCTTATAGTTTTTTATCACCATGATTCATTGTCTTTTAAGTAATGTATAAAACATAATTTATATTTTAAATCTTAGAAATTTAATCTAGTCATTAATCAGAAGTTCAAAAAGACTACAAATGCTTAATAAAAATGATGTTTTTTAACATTGTATTTTAGGAGTCAAACTTGCATTCATATGAAAGAATACAACAGATAAAATTAAAACTGTTCGTGCTATATATAGTTTGTCATCTTGATTTAAATCCTAATTCGAAGTAGTTGATAGTTAATGCTTATTAAATTTTTATTACTTAGAAGCACATAAATAATGTAGTAAGAAAGGTGTAAAGACTAATGCCAGTTAATATGTCCTTAATTTGATATTGCAACTATTTACTTAATAAACTTTATAATAAATGCTATAGAAAAAAAAAGTGTATATATATATATATATATATATATAAGCAAATAATTCTGTAAAACTGTTTCATCTTAAAAGATGTTTCAAACTTTTCAGAAATAAATAATATTTTACAGCAGGTTTTCAAGTATATCATGATTCAAGGCTGATTGGTTATATTAGAGTGCTAATTAGGTATACTGTAGAAAAAGACTCTCTATCTAAAGTAAGTTTTTGTATTGCAAGTAAATGCAGAACTCTATTAAATTATTCTATGAATAGAAGTAATAAGCCTTTCTTACTCTAAAATACATCAACACTGATACATAAAATAACCTTTTCTGTTAAATAAAGTACTGAAAGAGCATAGGAGAAAGAGGCCTTTTACTTCTTGGTCATTGCCAAATTGGTCATGGAAAACTTGGAATTTTGCCAAAAGGTTCTTAAGGCAAAAGGTGACTCATATGCTCTAACTCCTTTTTATTCCTGTCACGTCCTTTCTCCCTTTTTAATCTTCTGTTCCTTATGATCTTGATTTCCAGAAATGAAAGCAAAAAGGTTAAAGACACAAAAATAAGTTTAGGACTTTAGCGCCACCTGTCAGACTTAAGCATGAACAGAATTCGGTCAAGGCCTTCTTAAGTTACCTAGAAGTCTGAAAGTAACTAAAACGGAGGGCTCAATGAAGCATTCTCTGCTTTTTCAAATTATCTCTTACAGGTTTTGTATTGTTGCCTGCGTGCGGGTTCGTTATGAGCTGAATGGACAGGTCCGATGAAAAATGAATAAAATTTATTATTATCACAACAAATAAAACAAAGTGCTTAAATTTACTCAGATATTCGCACAATATCCCAATATCTCACAGTAGTTATCTTTTAAACTACGGAAAACGTTCAATAGAACTAATTCAGAATAGTGAAAGCTAAAGCTTCACCGCGAATTCGCTACAGTAAGCAACAACAGTTTTCTAAACAAACTCATAAAAAACTACTGAATTGAGATGTTTTGCTCTTTTTATAAGCTTTTTAAATCACGCTCAAGCATATTCTGGCATTTTCCTCGATTTTTTCTGGAAAAGCAAAAGCTTGCAATTACGAGATATCTATCTATTAAATGCACGTGCTCCAGTATTTTTAATTTTTCTGGCGTAGCTTTCTCTCCAAATAAGTCGCGTGTAGCATTGCACTAGGAAATGAAACAATTTAATAACAATTCTATTAAAATAGAAAACTGAACAAATCAATACAAAAACCGTAACAGTATCATCGCTTCAAATTTTTAGACTCTTTAATCTCTTAAGTGCATTAAAAATTTGACTCTTTTCATACCTGTAAATGCACATACAGGAGGAAATCATAGTGTAGAACATATAAAGGGCCGGATAGAGAAAACAATTTCAAAAAAAGTTCCCACACATACCTTTCCCCCAACAAAATATACTACATATAACATAATAATACTACATATAATATATATATATATATAAATATATAAATATATATATATATTAAAAATTGTTTAAATGTTATTATCTCAAAGGCGCGGTATCCCAGAAGGGCTATTAATCTCAAAGCAACATTTTATGGCGTTTCACTATAAACGACGAATCACTTTTTGAATTGTTGCCGCCAAATATTACCACCCTGTATTGATATTTAAAGAAATTAACTAATGAAGAATCTGCATGAATGTATGTATGTTTCTCGCATTGTGGAAAAACGATGGTATTTAGCCCCATCAGAGTTTAGATAACGTAATCCTCTATCCAAACATGGGCCACTTGGACGTCCGAGTTTTTAATTTCGAATTTGTTTTATTATCTATTTTATATTTTTTAAAACTTTAACGAATTTTTGGTTAACAAACTCAACGATTTCAAAGTGAGCAATAGCAACACTGTATGAAAAAACATATATCTCCAGCGCGCGAGAGTGTCTATCGGGAATTATAAAAACAGGCTGTTTTTGAATGTTTTAAGCCCAAAGGAACATTAGCCCAAATAGTCTCGAAACGAGTACGTGTATGTAAATTGTATTAATGTTGTATGTAAATTGAAGATTTTTTAAATTCAGATTATTTTTTTGAAATCTTTTTCTTTAGATTTTATTCAAAAGCTGACATTATAGATCTTTTATTAAAAGCATGAAAGAGGTAAAGAGGCACAGAATACCTTAGTCCTTTAAAGAACATAAAGCTCTTTCAGGTTTCGTGAAAATTAGTTCAGTTTTCTCTCCAAATTAACTCCTCGCTAAGTTTATATTACGTTTAATTTTCAAATACTTTATCTTAAACTTTTAATAACTGATATCTGGAATAGCAGATTTAGGCTATTAGTAATTAAAGCTATTATTTTTAGCTTCCTCTCATACTTTAGATTTGCCCACCAGCGGCCGAGCGGTAAAGTCGCTGAACACTGGTAGTTCGGTCCGAGGTTCGAATCCCGCGAACGGGCTGCCTGGATGGGCGTTTTCGTGGTTTTCCCCATGTGTAACGTGTATACGAGCCAGTTTCCCTTAGAAAGTCCTCCACGAAGGCATTCCTCCTCTTAGGCAGATAGCCCTCGAGGCTTTGCCATAATCACACACACACACATACTTTAGATTTAATTTCTTTACTTTATACATAATTACCTTCGACACGACATCAAACTTGTCTGTGCTTTGTGTGGTCTGTAACAGAGTTATCTTTTTTAAGGAAAAGAGAGCATAACATGAATTCTAGAATAATATTTAATATTTTATTTCATTTATATTTGCAGGCGTCTAAATAATTAATAGTTACATCAGCACAATAAATGTGTAATGTTGCGCGCTCCCAACCTGCACGCAACAATAGTGGTAAATGCTATGAACTGGAAAGTATACAAAGTCTTGAGAAGGGTTTAAATACCTTTTTATTCAACTTTAGAAATTACAGATGCGTGCTCTTGACGCTCACAAACTACGCCGACCCGGCGGTAAAGTAAAAATAAGAAACTAAAAAATGAATAAGAACAAGTGACTACCTACGATGCTCTCTAAACGTAACTAACCTAACCGCGTTCTAAAATACCGCTGATAATTCAGCAAACTTCTGAATTTTACGTTGAAAGATTTAACTATCTACCGAGGCAAGCACACAGGCCGAAACGCGTGGTTCTTCAATTTCTAACTAGCCACCTACACGCTCGTGAAGCAAGAAAGCACACTTTCGAACTCGTTTCCCTTCTAATTAACTCAGAATTACTTCCGCTGAGCCCACCAGCGGCCGAGCGGTAAAGTCGCTGAACACTGGTAGTTCGGTCCGAGGTTCGAATCCCGCGAACGGGCTGGCTGCATGGGGGTTTTCGTGGTTTTCCCCATGTGTAACGTGTATACGAGCCAGTTTCCCTTAGAAAGTCCTCCACGAAGGCATCCCTCCTCTTAGGCAGATAGCCCTCGAGGCTTTGCCATAATCACACACATACATACATGCTAAACGAAATAAAATATAGAACTGATATACACGCCAAAAATATGCCGAATGAACTACCTCGAAGAATAAAAAAATAAATATGTTTTTGAATAAACTTTTGACATTCAGATTATTATAAACAGATCAGAAATCGAATTCTACAATTAAAGCGCTGGCAGCTATATAACTTAAATTTGTACGGGTAAACATAATTTAATGCCACCGTTCGGGATCGATTTCAGTGTTCCATGTTTCTTACTATTCGAGAAGCTGTTCAATATTCGAATTTAGATTCATAGAATACCCATCTTTTTCTTCATATGTATGCAGTTCATATACATGTAATAAAGATAGAATTTGATTCTTTACGAGTTTGGCGATTTCGATAACGAGATATATGTCTCCAGCAGTTTGATGACAAGAACACAAATAAGATAATATTAAATAATGCATGAAAAGTTTGTATAAAGAAAACATGAAAATAAAATTATACATTACTGATGTTTAAATAAATAGTATTGAGTCTTCTGTATATATATATATATATATATATATATTTAATGTGATAGTCATCAATAATTAACTCATTTTTTCGGAATGAGTTTCGATAAAACGTCAAATTATATTCAATTATTTATTTAGTTATAAACCTTTCAGTTACAAAATGATGCCAGCTATCTGTTTATTGACATGAAGAAGATAAAAAAGTAATAATTATGATATGGTATGAGGGACGCAACCCGACCCTCCTGGCAGACTTCACCTCGCCCTATGGCTTTTTTGCGGGCTGCGCCAGAGTAACCCAAAAACAGCACCTTCAACAGACATAAAGAACATAACTAAAAAACAAAATTCAGATTAAAATCCCTACTGCAAGCTTATTATGATTAATCCTCTCCATCATTTCTCTGAAAAATTTTTTCAGTCTTTTAAATTCCTATAACTATAATAATTAGAGTTATCAGGGGGAGAGGGGTAATAAGTAGAAAATTTATTTTGTACTATTGTATCAGTTCATAATATTATTATAGTATATTCGAAGCGCGGAATTACACAGAGCAGGTTTTGATTTAAATTTGTTAAAAGTAACTAGTTAGATAAAATACTGATAAATGAAGTTTTATTGGATAATGGCTCCTTTAGAACAGTAACAGAAAATTATTTTAAAAACGCATATTCAGTTATACCGCGGTACCGATAGTGGGCCACGTGGAAAGCTTGCATAAGGTTGTAGAGTCTTTTAGAACTCTTCCGAAACACGAAACTCAAGAAATTCATCTATGCCCTCGCGGAGATTCGAATTCTAGACCTTTAGATTACAGATTCCCAATTAAAGCGGTAAGGAAGAAGGTTGTTCCTTACATTTTCCCCCGCTTAAAGAGCGACTGAAAATAAGAGGACCCAGTCTCCAAATCGAGGTGGTAACGAATAATGCTCTTACGTATTTTAGTCCCAGCGACATTTTTAGAGTCTTTAAGTTTATTTTGGAGTTGAAAAAAATGTGAAAAATCATCAGTGCCCTTGTCGTTATTTGAATTCCAGATGTCGCGATTGCCATGCGGATGTGCTTCTAGTTACACCACCAATGTATGCATCAAGAAAAAAGAAAATTCTTTAGGAGATAAAAAAAAAAAAAAAAAAAAAAAAAAAAAAAAAAAAAAAAAAAAAAAAGAACGAACATTAAATGTTAATGTGAAAGCGAAAAAAATACTGTTAAGAAGACTGAATTTAGGATTTGCTTCTAGTGGTAAATCTAAGGTTAAAATAATATCATATAATCTTCGTGGTCAACAGCAAATATAAAGTTACAGACAGCATCAGCATCAACATTTCCCATTTCTACATCTCGTGGGTTTTTCCTATACTTCTAAATTTATTGACATAAACAGCACTGATACGTATGCGCTATTTCTATCTGAAAAATCTGTCACTGTTATGACAGCCTATTCAGAGTGCCATCAAAAACCACTCACAATGTGTTTTCTCCTACACTTACGACAAAAACTTGCTCACCACCTGAATGTACTGCGTGACAGCCGATTGACGAATAGAATATTTTTAAAACTTTTTGATGTAACTAAAACTTCAGAACTTCTGTCTTAATAGATTTTTCTTAAATGAGGAACTGCTTTTTACACCAAGCGTAAAAAGAAGTCTTAATTTTCTGTATTACCCTGTACTTGCTTCGCTGTATTTAAAATAATTGCCCTCCACAAATTCGTGAATATAACTCCTTAAATTAAAGCAGCTTTAAAATATTGTATAAAGAGTTTGATGAATTTAGAGTAATATTAATTGAACTTATGATTCCGAACATGAATAATTTTATAAATATTTTGTGTTAGATCAACGAGAGAAGAAGATAAACCAGAATCACTTATCAGTAAAAAATAAACAAATTTTCATTAATATTACACATGAAAACTCGTTTACAAAAGCTGTGTTTGAGAACGAGTTGCTATGCATATGATCCAGTTACAGTATTCATTTAAATTTTAAATTTCGCATATTTGTCTTATAGGCGTTTCCGTAAGGATGAATTGTGATATCGTTTGATCTAGTTATTTTATTGTCTGTACAGGAATTTATTTTCTTATGAAGGTTACATATGCTAAAAATACTCTCATGATTTTTCCGGTTGAAAGTTTCTAAATTCATGTCACGGAATTCTTATTCGCTTTGGATAATTCAACTCTCTTTTGGTCAATATTTTATCTTCCGCTCATCATATTAAAATTCATTTCCATGTAGCACTTATTTTTATTTTGAAAGACTGAAAGCAAGATAATATGCAAAGTTATCTTACATTTCAAAAAATAATTATATAGTTCTCAGTATACATATTTATCATATTGACTGAAATTTGTTTTGTTACATAATGCTGAAATAACTGGTTTTGGAAAAACAGACATAAAATATAGTGATGTGTATGCAGGACCTGATTCATATAAGAGCAAACGAAGCATGAACAATGGACTTCCAACTTAGGGAGCTTTAAAATCCTTCTGTAATATTCTCTATTATTAAATAATGAAGAATCTGTGTCTCTGTAGATAGTGTGTATATTTGCTTTTCACACTGTGGAAAAACGACGAACGTCGAGTCACAAAATTTTGAACACGCATAGTCCTGCCCCCAAATATATGCAATTCGAAGCCCGAATTTGCTTTTTAATATATTATGTTTTATGATAGATTAATAAAATTTTGTTGAACGAATTCAGCGTCTTAAAAGCAATGTGTTGCCATTTGGCAAAGAGTAAGCGTATTTATGTTTATAATTCAGTCAGAAAAACCCAGCGATTCAAAAGAAATATGTTGCTACCCAACAAAGCGAAAATACGTGTCTTTCAAATTTAATCAACAGACTCAGCGATTTAAAAGAAATGACATTGCCCCGAATAAAGATTTTTAATCTTCCATGCGCCAGTGTATTGCCATTCGCAAATTGTAAGATATTTAATTCTTCATTCAAATTTAATCTGTCTGTTACTGATTAGTAAACTAAGCGATTTAAAAGCAATACAATCAGTATCCTTCTCCATTATTAAGTACCAACTGGACACGTGAAAATTGCATTAGCTAAGTTCTATAGAGACATTCTGTTATTTTGATGCTCGAGACGTGAAAAATAAGCAATGCCCTCGACGGGACTCGAACCTGGACCTTTCGAATGCGACACTGAGTGTGCTACCGTTACACCACGAAGGCATGCAGAAAGGAGAGATAAAGTACCTTATATACTTCTGCTTCAATATGTTTTACTTTAAATTCTTTTATATATTGCTCATATAGTTTTTCATTGGCAAATTACAGACTTAAGTACGGCATTAAAAACTAAAGTACTACTTGCAAATAAACTAAGAGGGAGGAAAATGTATTATATATATATATATATATAAAGCACCTACAAGAACAAGCAAGAATCCTTATATATTCCCCCTTTTAAATGGCAATTGGAGATTAGGGGAACCAATTGCCAAATCATGGTGCTGAAGAATCCTCATCCACCACCTTTCAGTTCGGGCGCCACTGTAGAGACATTTAGAATTTTTTCGATGTCAGGAAACTGAAGAAATGAGCAATGCACTCGCAGCAAGAGGAATCTGGACCTCTTAAATACGTGCCGAGTGTGCTACCGTTACACCACGAAGGCATGCAGAAAGGAGGGAGAAAATACTTAAAATAATTACATATATTTCTTAAATCTTTCTTGATTATCATCTTAAAAGAAAAATTAATATAGCCTAAAATAGTCACAGCGTATAAAACAATTAGTATGACAAAGAAAAAATAATGGAATTTTTTATATTTTATTAAAATATTTAAAATTGTAAATATCGTTTTTCATTCTGGGATTTCTAAAGCAAAATTAGAAGCAAGAACAAAATTTTACATTTTATTTAATTTTTTTTTTATCTTTATTCAAAATTCAAACGTTGGGCAGTTGTCTTCCATTTTGGTCGCCAATAAAATCTGTCATGTGAATCATGTGATGAAATTTGCCGATTGCTGGTACAGTCAAGTACGCCTCGATTTGTAAAATAGCAGTAAATTGCACAGCCAATCGCTGCTCTTTTGCGACCACCATCATTTCAGCTCACAATGACATGTAAATAAGAGGGTCTTCTGATTATTAAGTTAATAAGGAACAGAAACTCTATTGCTTTGGTTTTATTTCTGTAGTCTAATTAGTTAAGGATTTGGAATAGAATCATTAGCAATATTTTAGGTTCTTCTCTTTATTATTGTTTCCCTCCATCCAAAATAACCCTGGTTTAAAAGGTACAAGATCATATTTTATAAAACATATAATAACCTGAAACTACAAAAATAAAATATAAAGGAAGGCAAAAAATATTGTTTTAAATGCCTTTAAATAAAAATTTAGTAAATTATTAGGTTATTTTACAAAATCATTTATACAAAGGTCGCTCAGAATGTAACACACATTCTATTGTAGTTCTGGTTATGACTGTGGTTTGCTTCCATCCGTTCTTCCTCATCCCTTAGAAATAAATGCTGTGAATTCTATTCAATTTAGGAATAAAATCACAGATTATTACCTAGTAACTTGCTATACTGAGGGCAAGATTGGTTTCGCATTTGTTGTTTTCGGAAATGGTTTTGAATTCGAGTACTTTCAGTTTAGAATTTGAGATGAATGCACGGGTTTTTATAGTTGAACTTTTGAGTTTAAACTTCGCCAACAAATATTTATAACTGAACAAAGTAGTTCTATTTCTTTTCATAGCGCTCACTTGTATTGATTCCTCTTCATCTTTTGAAACTCTGAAACGTATTTTTTCTTTTAATAATCGTCGAGATTCAAAGACAACTTATAAACTTGAAAGGTAAAAATATTTCGGTTGCTTTTGCATTTGTTCATGGACATATGAGTATCGCTGGGAAGGAAAGGGCTGATTTTATTGCAAAGAAACCAAGCGTGAAATTGACATTTCTATCAGTATCCCTAAATCCTTCTACAAGAAGATCATGAATGAAAGTATTGTGGAGTCATAGAATCAAGAATACATTAGTTTAAACAAAGAGAGCTTAATTCGAAGATTTTCCTCTCCATTAAAGTGAGATTGTCATGTAATTATTTTGTTTACAAGTTATCAAATGACTCAATTCCTTCCTGACCATGGAAACGTTAAAAGTTTTCTGAGCATATTTAAGCTGGATCCAGAGACGTTTTGCAGCGTCGTTGGCGAAGAAAATGTTGAACGTGTACTTCCTCTATGTTCCAAATTTGACACTGAGAAAAAGATCTTAAAATTGGCACTTAAAAATATTAATATTAACTGGCCTTCATATTTTTATCAGTTTATTTTTGAGAGAAGGGCCTTTGACTACTTTTATAAATTTATTGCAATTTACTGTAATCCTTCATAATTTTTTTTAAAAACATTTTCGGCTAATCTTTGGAATATGATAACAGGTAGTTTGGCGACATTTTGGTAAGGCGATACAAGTTACTAGCTAGGACTTTAGTAGTGTACATGGATAAAGTCAAGAGTGTGCGCAATGCCATTTTTGTGCAATTCTGGGATGTTTTTTTAAGTGAAAATAGGTCGACGTGTACATGGATGATACCGTGTTTGTGCAATTCTTAAAAAACCTGCGGCAAGCAGTTTGCGATTCTGCACTTCCTCCCAATTTCGCACCTAATCTTCGTCATGATTAAGCATTTTTGTTCCATAAAAGTTCTAGTATAAGCGTAATTCGGCTAGTAGATTGTTGAAAAAAAATGTTGAGTTAAAAAAAAAAAAAGAAAAGAAAAAACATACTTCGTGAAAACAAAATGGCGTCCAAAACAAAACTAGCAGGTTGCTGTAGCAGGGTTGGTTGCCAAATTTTCGCCAAAAAATCGCAAAGTTACCATAATCCAAAGATTAACCACATTTTCCTTTACTGTTTATATTTCTAGTTTGCATTTCATACTTACTTCTGTTAAGTCGCATATGATACTTTATGGTACATGATTTTCCGTCTTTTTCTGGTTCTTTGTGTACATGATTTGTGTTCTTTTTTGCATTTTTAATAAAAAAAAGTTCATTGCAGTTCAGTAATGGTTAGCATGAGAGAAATGAAATTTTGTAAGGAAATTCGTTTGTCCTTTGGAAATGTCTTTCAGTTTTTTTTATCAGTTTGTTTTATTGCATTGCAGCCTTCTTTGTTTCAATGATACGAATGTACATGTATACCACTGACTGCCTTTTGCCCTCAGGATCAAAATGAAAAAAAAAAAAAAAAAAAAAAAAAAAAAAAAACAGACTTCACCACATGTGATGACCCCATAGAAGCATTCTGTTCAATCCCCAGAGAAACTGTGCAGAAAATCATCATACACATTCTTCCTGATTTACATCATTTAACTTGCCAAGAACATTGGAGCCAGCGAGTACAAATTTCCCGTATCCCATTCGCTGGATTAGCGTCGTTAACACAGATCTTTTTGCCATCCTGTGTGCTTTACGATCCGTATCGTGGTGCCGAAACTTCTGAAGCCATCGACACACATTATTTCAATTCATTACATTGTCCCCATTGACTGGCAACTGCCTACTGTGGTTCGACGTTGTTGAGTAATCCCCAGACTTATACAGAAATCCGATTTCTGTATATTGACATAGTAGGATGTCACGTTGATTAACCATGATAGCTTACTATCGGTAACAAAAAAAAATACATATGAGGTGTAGGTTACTTAGTGAAGAGCAAATGCTTCTACCTACAAAATTTCATTATCTAGCGCTTAAAATCGCCAAACTACAGTGGATTGTGCATTACATTTTAACAGACCATGTTATAATTCGCATCAATGATATATCAAAACAGAAACATAATTCGCATTCCCGCTAACATTTGATCATCTAAATGACTATTTAGAATGAGCTATACAGCAGGTATAGAAATATCGAGTTCCTCGTACGTCAGAATTTTACAAAATTTCGTGTATCTAGCGCTTAAAATCGCCAAACTACAGTAGATTGTGCATTACATTTTAACAGACCATGTTATAATTCACATCAATGACATGTATTACATCGAAAGGAGTTAGAGCAGGGGTGGGCATTAAGTCGATCGCGATCGACCGTTGACCTCCAAGACATTTTGCGGTGACCGCTTAAAACTTAAGACGCGCATACTAAAAGAAACACATTTATGGAACACCGACACCAGCTAGACTGGAGAATCGGCTTTTCAGAATCGATGCGACTGTGTTTACTTAAGTAAATGATTCGATGAATGTGTAGACGATACACGTACCTTCATTGGAAGAGCACGATGACGCTTAAGTACATACGTCGGTTAGAGATTCATTGGTTCACGTATGTTCGCTGCTCGCTGCATTGTATATGTCTAAGATCCATGGTCTAACTGTCAGTAAAGTTCTTCAAACATTCAACTTGACAATTTTGTGCTACTTGTGTTTTTGTAGTAAAAATAATTATCGATCATATTTTAAAAGAGAGGTACAATGTCAAAAACAAAGGTTATAGACAGAAAAATACACAATTTTAATACATAATGGGAAGAACAGGTTTTCGTTACAATGGCGAATGCAAAATGTGTGTGCTATATATGTCATACAATTGTGGCACTTCCAAAAAAAGGAAACGTTGAAAGGTATTTCAAAAGCATGCATGGATGTTTTGATAGCTAATTGCGTAAACAAAAGTTAAGAGAATTTAAATCGCAATTAATCGGACAACAATCCTATTTTATCAAATCCAATACTAGAGTGCAACAGTTGCATCTTTTCGTGTGAGTCATGTGTTAGCAAAACATAAGAAACCTTTCGCAGATGGAGAAATAATAAGAAAAAGGGTTTCTGGAAATGCATTGTGTCTTCCTTGCAGTTTGACGAATCTACGGATGTGATTGTATTTGTCAACTTTGCAAGAATGGTTTTAAGGCTATGAGTGAAAAAAATAATAATTAAAGAAGAAAACACATATAGGAGAAAAAGGCTCCAATTTATAAAGTTGTATCGATGACAACTGATGAGGCCCCATCAATGACCAGTACAGCCAATGGATTTTTGGCTATGTGTATCAAAGACAATGACTTACCGCATTTCCTTTCTTATTATTATTCACCAACAGGCTTTCTGTTGTAATGAAAAATTGTGAAGTCAATTCAAGGAAGAAGTCTTCAGAGATGAATGTTTCGGGCCTAACTAGAAGAAAACAAATCTAAATACTGGGAATTGTTATATCATGCCAGATGTTGGTTGGTTAAGTCGTAGTATATTTTTGCAAAGACTCAGGGGCCTACTAAAAGAGGTAAAAGATTTTTTGGGATCAAATGATAAAGTGTACGCTGAACTTGGTGATGACGTTTGGTTGACGGATTTAGTTTTTGTTGTTGATATAACAACCCATCTTAATGAATTAAACTTACAATTGCAAGGAAAAACATCAAACAATAGTAGAATTGATTGGATTTGTTAATATTTTCAAAAAGAATTTAAAACTCATATCTTTCCAGTTAGTTAAAGAATGAAATAAAATATTTCAAAAATATTTTTGACCAGCTGTTTAAAACGGACTTTAAACAAAGGGAAATATTATGATGAAACAAAAAAAAAAAAAAAAAAAAAAAAAAAAAATATTCACTCCGAATTTGAGAGATGACATAATTTTAAAAGCATGTAGCTCAGAACCTAACCTTTTGGAATCTAATGGGCTAAGTAAAATATCCTAATTTTGAAAAAGCTGCATTTCATTAACATCGTTCTTTGGCTCTGACAACATATCTTTCCTGTCTCACAGACTACCATTTAGAATCCAGTACAAGATTAGCAGTTAGTAATTATATACCGAGATCTTTAAGAATGACTGACAGTATGCAGACTAAGTCTTCTACTAACTATAACTATGAGAACTAACTTTAGATGAAAATGATTATATTTGTGGCTATTAATATTATGTTTGTATCTTGCGCTTTGCTTGAAGCGCGGTTTTAAAAGAGTAAGATTTCTTAGGTAGGGTTATAAGGTATTTCTCCTGTCTTCTTAGCATGCGTTCGTTGTGTAGTGGTCTGCAACGCTGGGCGCGTGTTCCAGAGGCCCATGATTCGATTTCCGACGAAGGCGTTGCTCATTTTTCATCATTCCTGCTTTAAAAGTAACCTAATGACTCTACAGTAGCGCTCGAACTAAAAGGGTGGTGAATAATGATTCTCCACGCCCTGTATTTGGCGATTGGATCCCCTAAAAACCCCAGTCGCCCTTTGAAAGGGGTAGTATATAAGCTATTTCTCCCGTTTTCTTAGCATGCCTTTGTAGTGTAGTGATCTGCACGCTGGACGCATATTCTAGAGATCCGTGGTTCGATTTTCGGCGATGGCGTTGCTCATTTTTCATCACACCTGCTTTAAAAATAACCTAACGACTCTACAGGGTTAGGTAGGCAAGTACATATTCCGTATTCATTATCAAGTTATAATAAATATTGTAGACATTTTTTTAGGTCACCACACCTACGCCACTGGGTGGACCGCAGCACCATGAAAAAAATAAGAAGTATCCCGTACCCTGGAAATGTCTGGGTTAGAGGATAAGGGGACTTCCATAACAGGTTTTGCCAAATGCTCCCAGTTTCGTAAAACAGGACCTGATTATTTATATTATTATTCATGCTTTCAATAACAGCTAAAGAGTATATAGCTTTTGACTTTTATTTGTCATATTTAATCAGTTTTATACATTATGTTTGAAACATATTTTTTTAACTTTTTATTTAAGTGAGTACCACTATATTAAAAAGATTTGAATTCGATGAAGAAACCCTAGAGTATTATTTCAGAAAAATATCATAAAAGATGTTTTAAACTTTGAAAACTTTCCAAGAAAATTACAATAACTAAGATTAAATTATATTTACCGCTGAAAGGATCTGTATATCATTGTAATGCATTTCCTGGTTCTTTCAATACCTTTTTCTCACATTTCCTGCTTCTTTCCATTTCAGTCTCTGTCAACGTTTTTGTGAGGTAATATGCACAAAGGTATTGACAAATAGACATAAAAAGAAAATGAGATTTCTCTTCTGGCGTGTGCGAAAGTATATCTCTTTCTTATACATCTAGCATATTATTAAGGAAAAGTGATGAATTATGGTTGACTTTAATTATATGACATTATAGGGAAATTATTGGTTATTCTGGCAAAATCTGCTGAGCACTTCATTTCCTTTTACCCTGGCAAAATGAATAGATATAATAAATAAGCTTAATAAATATAATAAATTATCTAAGTGATGGAGAAAGGAAAAATAAAAATAACTGAACAAATACTCTTTCTTGATGGAAAAGTTCAGATCAATAACATTGATCTTATCTATTTCTTAATGCATACATCTTTCATCGAGAATTCGTGTCTTTATAAATCACAAGACGATCTTCAGCTGAAAAGAAGATGAACACCTGCTGTTTTCTTTTCATTTTCTATGCCATTCACATTGATTTGGATTACGTTGTTTATGAACAGAATTTTTATATTCACAAAATATTTTATTTCAAGGTGTGATAAAAACTCACGCGAAACTTACGGAGTTTTGAATAAATTAAGAAACCTGTGTTAATTGATAAAAATAATATTTTATATGAAAGAAGTTATTTTATCAAATTTAGACAGATTACATCGTGTGTCTAGTGATTCATGAAGCAAAGTCGTACCATTTGCAAATTATTACCGTAATTAATAGGATAGTGATATTAAATAGGGTGTCTCAAAAAGAACGCCGGATTTGAGTCTACTATAAATCAAATTTATTTATTTGAAAGAAGCAAAAAAACACACCATTCTCTTCAGGAGATGTTGAGATTATACGTGAAAGACAATATCGGCCCTACAAGCAATCGTTCTGTCCACGAAATTAACCATCACTCGCTCACGCATTTCCCTATCAACTTCGTTGAAAACTCGTTGAATTTCTTATTTGAGTTCCAACAGATTACGGGGTTTGTTTTAATAACGCTACTTAGAGTACCCCCATAGGAAAAAGTCACAAGGTGTCAGACCACAAGATCGAGGTGGATAGGTTTGGTCTCCTCGTAACGATATTAGTCTGTCTGGGAACTTCTCACGCAGCAGAGCAATTGTGTCTCCTGAAGTGTGGCAAGTTGCACGACCTTGTTGGAACCAGAAATTTTCGATGTTCATTTGATCCAACCGGGGCCAAAGGAAATTAGTGAGCATCTCACGGTAACGAACTCCATTTACCGTAACAGCCCTTCCTTGGTCATCTTCAAAAAAATAAGGACTGATTAAACCCCCACTCCAAATTGCACACCAAACCGTAACTCGCTGAGGGTGCATGTCTTTTTCGTGAATTACTCTTAAATTATCTGAGCCCCATATGCAACATTTGCCTCACTCCGGCCACTTCGAGGGCGTCCTGGGCTTTTGATGTCTACTGTTAAACCGGATTTTCCAAATTTCTTGATCAACCTATGAACAGTGGATTCATTTAGTGCATTGTTGTGTCCCATAATCGTAAGGAGTTTTCGAACGGTTTCCGCGAAACGTTAATCATTTTTTAATGAGTTTTCACAATCAACACTCGCTGTTCCGTACTGTATATTTCCATGACTATACACCACAAACATTAACTTGGAAAACAAAAGCACAATATCAAAACATAACCTCAATGATCAGTGATAACAAAACATGCAAAAACAATGTTGCCAACAACAACAAATAAAAATAACGGGCTTTTCAAACCCGGTGTTCTTTTTGAGACACCCTTTATTAGCGTTTATAAGTTTAAGTGAAAGTAGCAGTTAATGAATAAACTTTACTGTAACAAATCTTTTTTGTCATTTTTTATTTTTAATCGCAAAGGCAAGAATTCTTCAAAAGATTTTTTACATTTAAACGATTTAGTGGGTTTTATATACACAACCATATAAAAATGCGTGTTGAATTTCTAACATTAAAATTAATAGCTATTTAGAAAGTACTTTCAGTAGCGCTGATCTGAAGTTTCTAACTCAACAACAAGGAATTTAAAGAGTACTGTTTGTAGCACAGCAGCCTGAAGCTTTGGTTTCAAAAAAGAAGTGTTTTCTTCAAACAAGAAAAACATTCTATTTGTAAAGAAGAGTTTAGTTTAAACTAACCAGTTCTGTTCAGTTACTTATCTTTTATATCTTCTCTTATTTCCATTTCCTGCAAGAATGATATTTCAGTTTCGCGCGTCATGCAAAATAGGATAGAAAACTACTATTTAAGCTGGTGTCTGAGTTACTTCAGAGAAGAGTGTGTTCTCCATTTTGGCCACATTGTTTCGCTGATATTTAAAGCTTGCTATTTTACGGCCGTGCATATTAATTACCGGTTTGCCTACGTCGGTGGCAGAGCTAAGAACCAGCTCACTTTGATTATCTTTTCGCAGATTCGGTTGATTATTTAGTTTTAATTTTATATTTCTATTTTGAGTTGCAGCCAAACGTATTGGCTAAATTTGTAAACATCATGAGTGCCGTCTATAAATTCCTTCTTGAGCTGAATAAAAGGATCTTTTTACCTTTCGTATACAGTTTGAACTCAACGAATAGTCGCTTCAAAGCTCAGGTAAAGATCTAGCCAGCAAAGTAAAGATAATTTAGCTAGAATCTTAAATAAAAAACATCTTGAACACCGGTTTTTATGTCGAGTACTTTCCTGTGACGTTACAGTATTACGGTAAAGTTTCATATCTGACTCATGAAAAAAACTCAGGATAATTATCTTATGTGAATCGAATGTAAATTCACTTGGAAAGATACGAAATATTTCTATCATATACCAGACTGTATAGTTTTAAGCTGCTCAGAATGTGTACGATGGGCGTTCAATAACTTTTAAGCTTTTACGTATGATGTAATACTTTGTGATGTTGAAATTTTTTTATTTTTGATAAGACTATGAGGTTTTACGTGATCCCCAGGTAAAGCTAATCATCGCGATGTGTGAAGTAACTGCAAAATTATGAAAAGGTTTGAGTAACTTTTTTTATTTTGTAGGGTTTATATTTATTTTAACTAACATTTATTTTAAGTTTAAACTATCTTTCCTGTCAAGCCTTACTTTCCCCTGGAACTGCCAATGCCAGAATATGTAAATTTGAGTAGAAAGCGCAAGGATTCAAATTATCAGCGGAAGTATTCTGATTTAAATAGAAGGAAACAAGTTCGGTGTGAGAGATTCTCTTACTTAGCGAGCGCGGAGGTAGTTAGCGAGAATTGAAGAACCCCGCGTTGCGGCCTATGTGCTTGGCGGGAAGTAGTGGTCATTGTTCCAGTGAGCTTCAAGTCTGCTGAATTAGCAGCGGTATTGTAAAACGCGGTGAGTTAGTTATTTTAGAGAGCCTCGTAGTTAGAATCTTGTCTTTATTTTCTTTTCAGGTTATTATTTTTATTTTGACTGCCAAGTTGGCACAGTTTGTAAGCGTCAAGAGGACGCAATTGTAATTTATTACGTTGAATAAAAAGGGACTTAAACCCTTTACAAGACTCTGTGGTTTATACAAGCTTTCACAATCACCCTTGGTTGCGTGCAAGTTAGAGGCGCGCAACGTTATATTGGCGCCCGAACACTTATCGAACTGAAATGGCCGAAAATTGGATGGAAGCCGCTGGACAACACCAAGAAATGACAACGCAGTTAGAAGGATTTGGATACCTGGTCCAGACTTTGAGAGCATCAATCAAGCCAAACGTCTATTTCGACGGAAAAAATTCGGTGTCCGTATTTTTAGAAGGTATAGAAAACCACTTTCAGCTCTACCCTGTGCCTGAAAGACAAAAAGTTGCCATCGCCACATCAGCACTAAGAGGACAGGCCGCGCTATGGTGGAAAAATATAGGCAAATTTCTTCTAGGTGAATTTGGAAGCCCGACGTATACATTTGAAAATTTCAAAAAATCGTTAGTAAAGGCCTTCCCCATAGTGAAAGATCGCGCACGGCTGGAAGCCGAGCTATATAGTTTCTATCAACGGGATACAGCAGATTTGACGGACTTTATTTTACGAAAAATCAAGCTAACGGATATGCTGTATGGGAAAAAACCCGATGCGGAGATTATTGAAATAATATTACCAAGATTGTTACCCGCTGTCCAAGACTACTTTGAAATTAGAAACCCAAACACATTGCAGGAACTTTTCGAATTGGCGGTGAAGTTTCAAAATCGCAGAATAGCGGAAAAAGCAAGAGGGGAAACATATTCTCAACATACCCGAAGGAAGGAGGAAAACAGAAATGGAAATCGCTCATATGGGGGAAAGAACTATCAAGCTAACGCATCGAAACTCGAAGGTCAAGGCCCAAAAAGAAAATTTGAAAATAAGCATTGCGTACCCAGAAGACACAGATTGAAAGGAAAGCTTTAAACGACTAGAGGGGCCTGTGAAAGGGAGGGTCCAGACCCCGGAAGTTTTAAAAAAACCCTCAAATAGACATTTAAATACAGTCATCGTAAAAAACTGACAGCTACCAATTATACAAGTCCTGGTTGGCGATGTACCAGTAGAAGCCCTCATCGATACAGGAGCAGAAGGAAATTTCATGAGTGAAAAGTTCTTCAAAAAGAATTTTTATAGGATACGACTCTTTAAAACCAGAAATACGGAAATTATAGCGGCGCAAGGAAAAACATGTCACTGCATCGGGAAATTATCATTAAACGTACAGGTAAAAGAGGAAAATCTCAAAGTATTAATTTTTGTGGTGAAACACCTGCAACACTCTCTTATTTTAGGTATGGACTTTTTAAGGGCCGCGAGGGCCAAATTAAATTTTCAAGATAGTTCCGTGGTGCTGGAGATGGACCAGAGGGTGGTGGAACCTGTGGAGACACCTGAAGTGGACCTTAGCCATCTGAATGACCATGAAAGTAAAGCAATACAGCAAGTGGTGAGTAATTTTTCTCATTTGTTTTCAGAAAAACCAGGAAACTGCCAAATCGTGACGCACAAGATTCAATTAAATGCCGAAAAACCTTGTAGGACTAAGCCATACCGTTATGACAAACAAAAAGACTTAATCATCGGAGAACATATTCAGGAGATGTTAAAGAATAAAATAATAACGCCCATAAATAGTGAGTACGCGAGTCCAGTCGTACTATGTAGGAAAAAGAACGAGTTTCCTCCTTCGGATAAAAGGGCTTGGAGGTTTGCTATTGATTACAGAAAACTAAATAGTATTACCAAATTTCCAGTTTACCCTTTGCCGGTTATAGACGAGATCATTAGACAGATCAAATCGACAAGATATATGTCTACTTTGGACTTAACGTCTGGCTACTATCAAATAGCTATGAGACCCGAAGATATACATAAAACCGCGTTTATAACAAAATCGGGCACTTATGCATTTTTACGCATGCCCTTTGGGTTGTGTGGGGCCCCATCAACATTCCAGAGAGCTATGGACATTGTTCTAAAGCCTGTCCTAGGAAAATCAACTTTAATTTATCTAGATGATATAATTATAACGAGTAGTACGTTGGAACAACACATTAATGACCTCGAACAAGTTTTTAAATTATTAAAAGAGGCCGGTCTTACAATTAACGCCTCAAAATGCAAGTTCGCAACTAAAGAACTTAAATATCTCAGTTATAAAATTTCGCAAAAGGGTATAGAAACGCAAGATTCAAAAATAAAAGCTATTAAGAATTTCCCACCGCCCAACACCGCCAAGAAACTTTCGTCTATCCTTGGATTATGTTCTTACTATCGATCTTTCATAAAAGATTTCGCTAATATTGTTGAACCACTCTTAGTAATCAAAAGAAAAAAGAGTAAATTTACGTGGACAGCGGAAGCTAACACAGCTTTTGAAAGATTAAAAGAAGCGCTTATTAATGCCCCTGTTTTAAAATTCCCTGAGGGGGAGGAAAACCTGGAAATTGCGGCAGATGCGTCAGACTATGTGGTGGGTGCGGTTCTTATGCAAAATAACCATCCGCTGGCATTTTTTAGTAAAACATTGAATCAGACACAAAGGAATTATACAGCTACAGAAAGAGAAACATTAGCCGTATTAATGGCTGTACACAAATTTCGAGTTTATTTCGGCAAATCGCCAGTAACAGTCTTTTCGGATCATGCGGCTGTTGGTAGACTTTACTCGGGAAAAAACCTAACGCCCAGGTTAATAAGATGGGCTTTAAAACTCCAAGAATATAATATCACAATAAAATATAAACCGGGTAAGGAAAACAATGTAGCTGACGCACTTTCTCGTATAAAACTGGACGACGAAGGAAATGAACTTAAATGCGCTGTGTTGACTTCAAAAATTTTAGATTCTAGAGATACGGTTATTACTGAACTGAAAGCTGATCCTGAATTTGGAAATATCTATGCTTATTTGAAAGACCCCGAAAGCTTTGAGCACACAAATATCGATGCGATAAGAAATAGAGCAAAAAACTATGAAATAATAGATAATTTATTATTCTATACGAAAACAACAAACGAAAATCTTGAGTATAAGCCAGTCATCAAAGCCTCGCTTCGATTAAGCATTTTGAGGGAGTTGCACGAAAAAAAAACAGCGGGCCACCTCGGGGTCAGAAAGACTATAAAAAGGGTACGCGAGGCGGTATATTTCCCGCAATTATACGAAATAGTAACGGCGTATGTCAGGTCCTGCAATCAATGTCAGTTAATAAATGATATTAATTACAGCCCGGCCGGGTACTTAAATAGCATTCGCGCTACATTTCCGAATGAAATTTTAGGTATAGATCTCCTTGGTCCCTTCCCCCAGAGCGAGTTAAATAAAAATCGTTTTCTTTTAGTAATAGTAGATTATTTTTCTAAATGGATAGAAATTGTTCCTCTTAAACGCGCGTCAGCCAAAACAGTCGCAGATGCATTCTTACACAGATACATTTTAAAATACGGTGCACCGATAAAAGTCATTAGCGATAACGGAAAACAATTCATTAGTCAAATATTTGAAAACATATGCAATGGACTTGGCATACGCCATATCAAAATGGTTCCGTATAGACCACAGGCTAACATAGCAGAAAGAGTTAATAAAAACATTGTAAAAATAATTCGCAGTTACGTTAGCACACATCACAAGCGCTGGGATGGCTACATAAATGAATTAGCTTATGCTTTAAGAACGGCACATCATGATACTACGGGAAAAACTCCAGCAGAATTATTTTTAGGCAGAAAGTTAATTACGCCTTTAGATAAATTATTCTTTGTGCAACAAAGAGAGCAGGAGTTTAAACAACAAGATGTGCAAAAGTTGATTGATCAGGCGCTTAAAACCTCGGATACGGCAAGAAATAGACAAAAGTTATATTATGATAGAAAACGCCGTGAAGCAGATTTTAAAGTTGGGGATAAAGTATTGAAGCGGAAATTTTCTTTATCAAGTGCCCCAGACAATTTTATGGCAAAGCTAGCTCCAAAGTTTGAAGGCCCCTATGTAATTCAGGAAATCAAAGGGGTAGTATTATATCTTAAGAACGACAGAGGGGTAATCTGTAAAGCAAGTCCCGACCAGGTGAAAAAATACTATAATCCAAATGATTTTGAAATCCTTAAAAGTTTCTTGCAGGACTCAAGTCTAAACGAAATAGAAGAGCCAGAGACTGCAACAACTATTCCACCACCCAAGAAACGGAGAACTGAAGAGAGACCTAGCACTTCTACAACCCGGACGTCGGTATCAAAAAGAAAAAATGATTTTCAAACTCCGACGTTTAAGAAAAGCAAAAATACAGATGAACCGGGTAAAGAAACCGTGGTAAAGACGAAAACACCACCTACAAAGGATGGCAGGAGAAATTACACATCAAGGAGAACGCGCACACGGCCACAGAGTCAGGTGCCAGCAAGGCCGCCGTTCCGGAAACTGAAACGCCAGCAGGAGGCACAAAAATACGAGGAACAGAAGAAATTCAAGAAGGACTCCAGACCGGAGGACGTCAAGGCCAGCAGTCCCAGGCAGAAACGCAAAGGCCAACAACCAGACGATTACTCCGTCAAGAGGCCAGCATGTAGAGGACGCAAAAGAAAGACCAACGTGGACGACACTCGGAGATCAATAAGGAGAAGATTGACATCCATGAAACCTCTAACTTGGGATCAATTTTGCCAAAAACGGATGACGGAGTTTCAAGCATGGAAAACTCAAAGATAAGTTAAAACCTTCTATAATTTTTTTTTCTCTTTTGTTCCGAAATGTTATGCATAAGTACGAAGTTCTATGTTTTGACGAAAGTCAATACGTCTCGGTTGAGACTTAGTTTTGTTTTACTTTATTTAGCTAAGGCAAAAGTATTATTTTCTTTAAGTGTAAAAGCTAAAAACAAGCGTTTTCTGTTGGTCGAAAGACTAATTCTGTTATGTTAAAGCCAAAATTTGGCCGGAGATAAAAATAACTTCGTATTCTTGTATTAATAAGAATTTTACTTTCAGTGCCGCCAGCTTGGCGAAGAATGAGTAAAGTAAAAATTTATTTTCTCTTATTCATTTTATGGTAAATTGTAAAAAGCATATGTATTAAAAATTTGTAAATGTATGTAAATACTTGAAGGTTATGTAAAAGTAGAATTTAGTCTAGAAGCATAAAATTGTAGATGCTAAAAGTGAATGCTTAAAAGCAATGAAGTCAAAATTTAAGTATTAAACTGTAAAGTCATGCTTTAGAGGGAAAGCCTGCATGTTTAAAGATGAATGAGGGGGAAGTTAGAATGAATGTGTTTTGTAGGGTTCTCCACCTACATTTGAATTTTTAAGAATATTAAAGTAGCTCATTGAGTTGTAGAATGTCGAGTAAGGTGTGTCTATTTGGTTGTTGAATTCTAACAAATCATGGTGGTTAGGGGAAGTGTTGTAAGACTAAAACACGAATATTCCCGTTTGACATCACACACGGTGGAGAGCCAGGGTAAAGTTAAATTAATGCTTGAAAAATTGAATGAATGTGAAGTAAGCAATAACTAAGAAAAACGAATCGTTAAAAACAAAAATTTATTGTGTCAAGAAAGTGTAAATTATAATGTATGTAGAAAGATACTGATACTTATTCCTTCCAGATGCTGGAAGGAAAGACCAAGATTGATTGATGAAGTCCAGGAAAAGTTGCTGTAAGAAGAAAGCTTTGTAACGACTAACAGAATTTTAGTATAATTGTTACATAAGATTTTTTTTTTTTTTTTTTTTTTTTTTTTTGTGTGTAAACGAGGTTCTCGCCAGTTAGTTCAGAATTAGATAAACTTACAACAGGTCGTTTGTAGGACCTGCTTCCAAGTTTTCCAAATTCTGGCAGCGGCAAATGTAGGGTTTATATTTATTTTAACTAACATTTATTTTAAGTTTAAACTATCTTTCCTGTCAAGCCTTACTTTCCCCTGGAACTGCCAATGCCAGAATATGTAAATTTGAGTAGAACGCGCAAGGATTCAAATTATCAGCGGAAGTATTCTGATTTAAATAGAAGGAAACAAGTTCGGTGTGTGATATTCTTACTGCACGAGCGCGGAGGTAGTTAGCGAGAATTGAAGAACCCCGCGTTGCGGCCTATGTGCTTGGCGGGAAGTAGTGGTAATCGTTCCAGTGAGCTTCAAGTCTGCTGAATTAGCAGCGGTATTGTAAAACGCGGTGAGTTAGTTATTTTAGAGAGCCTCGTAGTTAGAATCTTGTCTTTATTTTCTTTTCAGGTTATTATTTTTATTTTGACTGCCAAGTTGGCACAGTTTGTAAGCGTCAAGAGGACGCAATTGTAATTTATTACGTTGAATAAAAAGGGACTTAAACCCTTTACAAGACTCTGTGGTTTATACAAGCTTTCACAGTCACCCTTGGTTGCGTGTAAGTTAGAGGCGCGCAACGTTATAATTTAAACAGAAATTAGAACATAAGTTCACTCTCTTGCGCTAGCCACAGCTCGTGGTGATATAAGTAAAAGAGAAGTCAATTCAGAGTAGATATGGGCAAAGACTACAGAGTTTAAATCAGAGTTTCTTAAATTTTTTTCAGTTGCGACCCCTTTTTATCACTGAGATTTTTTTCCGGACCCCCAGGACCCCATAATATTTACAAAAACTTTGAGGGACCTCATAAGTATTGCGCAAATCCGACACACGTGTGAGTGAAACTGTTAATTTTTTCCATTGTAGTGTAATACACTATAAAGTATTTCTCCCGCCTTCTTAGCGAGCCTTCGTGGTGTAGTGGTCTGCACGCTCAGCGCGTAATTGAGAGGTCCGCGGTTCGATTCCCGGCGAAAGCGTTGCTAATTTTTCCTCTTGCCTGCTCCCAAAATACCTAATGTCTCTACAATATTATTGCAGTTTCAGGTCATTAACTTTAATTTTGAATTTTAAGACATAGAAAAATGTGTTTCGTTTTTTCTTTGTCTGTATTGTCTTATCTTTATATATTTTCAGATACATTGTGTAAAAATATTTGGTAATTGCAAAGTTATTATAATAAGCTAAAGAAATATAAAAACTGCTAAAAATTTTGGCTTCCCTCTGCTGCAGATCTCGCGACCCACAGTTTAAGAAACCCTGTTTTAAATAATACTAGGAGGTGGTTTAGTACTTCTACCAAAGCGTCAACATCAAAATGTCGGCAGCAAAATAACGCAAAGCCGAATAGTTACAACTCTCAGAGCTGGCAGGAACTAGACGTACCTTGTACGCGAAGCCAGAAACACGCTTTCTCTTACTATCCTAAAACTTAAGTTTAATATTGATTACTCAGTTTAAATTTATATTCTGTTAAGAAATATGAGAAAGAGAAGTACAAATCCAAATCATAAAAACCGGTGAATATTAAATAATAACCTTACAGACTTACTTATATGCTGTCTGTCAGTTATATCTCTTAATAATAAAAATACAAAACATCATTCGGTGATTAAACTCGAGATAATAGAAAGCATAACACTATTAAAGATTCATAAAGGCAGGGATTCAGTCTATGGTGATGTAGCATCTTCTTATGCCACCGTCAGTATAGGTTGCCATATTTAGACACAGGAAAGCACCTCTCAAACATGGCCAGGTTGCAATGTGGATGTGATCAATGAAGAAATTCATGCTAAAGCAAGAAATATGTTGTGAAAAATAGACTACTGACAGTTTCTGAGATTGTTACCAAAATGCTCAACAGTGCGGGATCTGCGGGAAAAATCTTCCATTAAACCTGGGGATACCGAAGGTCTGTGCGAGATACTACTCAGATGTTTTGTGCTGGAAATTAAGAAACATTGGATCGAATGTTCCCGAGAACTGCTTCCTATAATAACGCTGGTAAAATGTTTTTATTCATGCTTAGTCACAATATTTGTTATAATAAATATAACAAAGTTGGTTAGTTATAATAACGTTTTTATTCATGATTATTTTTATTCATGGTTAGTAATAAGAAACGAAACATGGCTTCACCACTTGTAACGCATGTTGAAACAAAAGAGCATGGTGCAGAAACACAGTGAATCACTCCACGAGCTCAGAACGCAAAATATGCCTGGAGATTTCAGGCACAAGTTTCTGGAATTAACAACGATCACTGTCTATTGATTATTACCACAGGTTTTCATTATTTTAACTTTTGCTCAACCTTGACAAGACATGTACATAAGACACATTGCCAAATTCAACAGAAAAAATATTACTTTGCACTACAAATCTTCAGCAGACAACACTGAGATTTCACAATGCGAATTTGATTTGAGTTTTATTTGCTTTAGAGTCATTAGGGTTTTGTAAAGCAGGAGACGTGAAATATATACAATGCCCTCACCGGGACTCGAACCTGGATCTCTCGAATACGCATCAAGTGTGCTACCGTTACGCCACTAAGGCATGCTACACGGAGGGAGAAAATGCCTTATGTGTTCCCCCTTTTAAAGGGCCAGCGAGGATTAGGGAACCCACTCGCCAAAACCTGATGTGACGAATTATTCTCCACCCCCTTTTAGTTGGACACCACTGTGAAGTCATTAGGTTTATCTGAAGAAGCAGAAGTGACTCGAACCCAGACGTCTCGAATACGCGCCGAGCGTGCTACCATTACACCACGAAGGCATGCTGGAAGGAGGCAGAAAGTACTTTATACACTCTAGCCTTCATTTTGATTAAATTTACTTCAACGGACCTTTTTTTTTTTTTGTTGTTTAAAAAGCTAAAGTACGATCTGCGTGGTTCACGTTCCGACGATGATGATGATTTGAAAGGTGCCATTCAGGAATGACTTGAAGGCTGCGCCGAAATGAATTTTTAATAAAAGGAATATTTATCTGCTAAAATGCAAAGCTTAAAGGATATTATCTGTGCTAAACGTATTGTAGTCATGGGAAACTGTGTGGAAAACATACAAATTAATTTTAGATATTTATCTAGAGTTAATGTATTAGACCCACAAATTATTGAACGTATTCGATAGTTTGCTAATAACAGCCCGTAGTCTTAGTTTCTTCTTTATTGTAATATATGTTTTCAATATTGGTTTTGCTTTCTCATAATGTTCAAAAGTATAATAAGGACTTACAAAATATGCATAATAAAATTCTCAGAACCCAACATTTTATTTGCCTTTATACTCTGTTGCTGTCATACGAAACAAAAACATTTCCTTCTCCCACTCTGTAGAATGGATAATTTGATACATCCGAAGTTTTCACGTTTGGACGAATTTTACTCAAGTTTCGAAATTCTTTCGCTAATCCATTACTTATCTTTGGAAATCTAAAAA
Organism: Stegodyphus dumicola; assembly: GCF_044657685.1. Classification (NCBI taxonomy): domain Eukaryota; kingdom Metazoa; phylum Arthropoda; class Arachnida; order Araneae; family Eresidae; genus Stegodyphus; species Stegodyphus dumicola. Next base: position 144,584,050 of record NC_140777.1, read on the forward strand.
CATAAATTTCGATATTAATTTTGCAATCGCTTTTCTATTATTGTATTAAAACTGGAAAAGTATTAATTTTGAAGTATGCAGCGATGATAGGGTATTTATTGAGTAGAACTTCAGCTACTCTGTTAATCTCTCTAGAGTCTCACCTTTTTGGGAAGTACAAATTAAAACATCAAGACTCAAGCTGGATTCTAAGCGACTTATCGTTATGTCCAGTAAGAAAGCAGAGAGCGAAAGAAGGGTGTAAAGGAGCCTTTTATTCAGAATTCAAAACAATAATAGAAGGCACTTCTTATGCTTACATACTGGTCAGCATTTATGGCATAACTCAAAGGATGACGAATTAAAATTTAAAACTAAGTTAAACCTTAATTTATAGCCTAAAGGCTAACAAATAAACGCATAAGGTTATATCGGAGGCGTGATAAGCCTTATTGGCAACAATAACTCAAAGACGAAGGAAGACTGCTATCGAAAGAATTGCAACTAGTAACGTAGCCTTCAGCAGGCGGAACATACTGTAATTGAAGAACCCAAAACTTCTCTTTAAATACTATTTCTTTGTACTTTTGAATACGAGCAAACTAAAATTACCATTCTGACGGGAAAATGGAAAGCGAGAATGTAGAGAATCTTAACATAACATAATGCCCTAGTTAAAGTAAATGAATAATTTACATCTCTAAAACTTCAGTAACGATCTGAAGTAAATTATGCCATAATCCTTGATATACAATATTACACAGATCAATTTAGAGAAGCAAATTCAAAGTTTATAAAAGAAAGATAGAAGAAATGTAGAAGTAAATTTAGATCGAAATGTATTTTCTGTTAGAATAAGTCGTTTCATTTTCTATCAAATACTGAAATCAAAGTGTTGTTAGGAATTTTTTACGTATGTTAATAATATTAGTGAAACTTTATATGACACTAATATTCGTTTTGTACACTGGTAAAATAAATTAAGAGAGTTTGCATATTTTATCGAATTGCATAAAAAGAACTGAACTGAAGAAAAAACCACTGCTTCTAGCCCTTTAACTGCTTAAGACGTGTTTAAACGTTTTTGGAATTTCTTTAAAAATGCTTAAGACGTCTTTACACGAATTTCAAATCGCACGACAAATGCTTAAGACGTGTATACACGAAGCCCGAATTTCACGAAGATTGCTTAAGACGTGTTTAGACGACGCGATCTGGTCTTCCTTCCCCTACCTTTCTGCAGGCGGCTGTCAGTTGACACAAAGGTCTTAATAGGGTGTGAAGTCTCTTTGAAAAGAGCACTTTAGGAAAAAGTCCTTAGAGTGAAGTATCTTTGTCAGACAGCAGGTATGTATTATCTGTGTGCCGACTAAAAGTTTGCGAAAGAAGATAAATCGTTTTACAACTGTTTGCCTTGTGGTACTTTACACAAATGAAAGTCAAACAGGATCCGACGTTGTTATAGTACATTGCCGAATTTTAGTAGAAACAAGAAAAAATAAGAATTGTAACGGAGGACGCCTTTATGCCTATATGTTATAGAATCAAATATTTTATTTTTGTATTGAAAAATGATTACAATTTCTGATTCGTCAGGAAAAAATATAAAATGTTTCAACCAGCTTTCTTGTTTGCCTTCGTATTTCAAATGCGCGTTATTATAATGGTATATTCTTTTTACATTCTTAAATGTTAAAACTGTGCTTTCAGCATGCCTGAGTTTTGTACTCGTATGTGTGGCTCTATGCTCCGTAGAAATGGCGAACTGACATATAAAAATTATATGAATGTTGAAAGGAAGATATTCTACTCGAAACTTCAACTAAATGGAATAAATGAATACGCCGAAGGAATTTCTAGAAATATTTGTTTTAAAAATTTTATTATTAAGATTTTAAATACAAAATGTTTTGAAATCTAAAGAATAAAATATGTAATCCTTGAAACATTTTTGGAAAGAAATCTATCGATATAAAATCTCTTAAAATTAATGGAGTGTAAATTAATTAAAACAGTTAGTGTACAGAAGGGTTAGATATACTGCGCACAAAAAATTACAGTCAGAAGATCAATTATTTAAAGATATAAATTAATTACATTAAAAGAATGTAAAATAAATTAACATCTGTCCAAATGTCAATGCTAACAGCAATAGCGCGAATGAAAGTTATTCTTTAAATTCCGAAGATCATCCGTCGGTACGCAATGATTGTGTCTTTGCGATTACTTTTCTTATAGATATTACAAAAGTCCGCCAACGAAGTAGCGGTAAAATCGTTGAATACTAATAGTTTGAAGCGGGTTCAAATCCTGATGAATGGATTGCCTGAATACCAGTTTTAGAGAATGTTTGTTGCGCATGTTTAATGTGAATATGAGCCAATTTTAGTTAGCTTTTCATGATGACGTGCCTTGACTACGAGTCCTCGCTCGGGTTGTGTTTGGTTTGGCTTGTTAGATTATTAAGCACGTGAAGGCGATCTGTCTAAGGGGAGGTATGCTTTCGTGACAGATTTTCTAAGGGAAACAATCTCGCACTACAAAAAGTTAAAACCATAAAAACTCCCATGCAATCAGCTTGTTCACGGGGGTTTGAATGCAGGTCAAACTACCAGTATGTTAAGAGAAGCGATTTCAAGAATGTTTAATTATTTTATTTAGTTTGTCATAAGCTAAATAAAATAATTAAACATTCTTGAAATCTCTTCACATTACTGAAATGGCAATAACTTCGAATTATACTATGCTACCACTTTTCCTCTAATATGAAATTTTGAACTTTTCCGTTATCGGACAGCCCACCAGTGACTGAGCGGAGTCTAACGGAACAACTGGTGGTTCTGTCCGGGGTTCGAATCCCGGCAAACGAGCTGGTTGCCAGGATGATATTCTTAGTTTTCCATATGTGTAACATGTATGCAAGCCAATTTCCGTTAGGCAGTCCTCGAACGAAGGCATCCTTCACCTTAGGCAAATAACCATCGAGTACTTTGCCATAATCAAATAAACCTTTATCCATAACATGCTTCAAATATTTTTATGTTGAAAAGTTCATGCGCCAAAGTTGGCCACCGTTGAATGAAATATGTTGTTTATTTTTTCTTTGTTTTTTATAACAACAATGTTCTTGTTTTCAGAATCTGAATTATCAATAAAATTCTTTTAATAATATGCGATTCTATTTTGTTTTTTTGTTTAATGAAAAATTAATTTAAGCGACAAATCTCTTACATTTAGAAAAATTTTCGATTTTCGAAACAAGTTGCTGTCAAAAGCGCATCTTCTCGTTGCTGCATATATTTATTTAAAGCAAACTGCTTGGCGCGTGTGCTTTTATATTTGAAAAGATTCAGAGAATTTTCAACAGGGAAATAAAGTTATTAATTTTACTGAATTTTGTGGATTCTTTGTGTTTTGAGGTAAAAGTCAAACCATCAGATATGTGATAACCTTAAAATAAGGGTATATATAATCAGGATTTTGCGGCCAGACATTCCCAGCGAAATACATTACAAAAAATTATCTATGCAGAATTAATGTATATTCCGTTTAGTATTTTAATTTATCAGTGTTATTACACATCAGTTTATCAGTGTAAGTTATATCGAGTTTTAGTTGTGTTCGATATAAGAATTTTATTTGGTTTATATAAATCCGATTCGTTTAATAATATTATATTTATTAAATACTATTTATTAGGTTTCCAAATCTGTCAAACCCAATCAATGGCCTCCTGGCTAAGATATCTGATTATCGCTAATTCGACTCGTATTCGAACCCAAACAAACGAACTGGTTGAATTTTGTGATTTCTCCTATGTGTAACATGAACATGAGTGCGTTTTAGTCGAAAAGTCGTCCATGGAGACATTCATTGCCTTCGGCTGATAGATCTCGTTTCCTTTGCCATACTCAAAAAATCTAAAAATTTTTCAAAAACATTAACAGATGCATATAACAAAATAAAATTAAGTAAATGCATATAAGAAAATAAATTAAGTAAATGTATATTAAAAAAAAACTGAAGTAAATGTATATAACGAAAAAAAAAAAAAAAAAAAAAAAAAAAAAAAAAAAAAAAAAAAAAAGGTAAGAACAAATTTTCAATAATTTTTCAATACAGTAGTTTTTAAATTGCTTGTTTTCAAATTTTATTTCATTTTTATGTATGTACTAATATACAGAGTATGTGTGCGAAAGTATGCTTGTTCGGCATATTCATATATATTAATTAAATAAATCTGATTTGAAAATGCATGCACTAACGCGCTATTCTCGTAATTTGAAAAACACTAAAGTATTGTCTGAGAAAAATATTTATAAAGAAAATTAAATTTCGTCTCCTTACTCGGTGCTGTGTAAAAAATTTAAATAAGCTTATTAATTTTTTTCTTCTTTATTAGAAACAAATTAGTTTCTTTTCATTTATATACGAAAAATAACAAAATCTCGCTGTCAGAATGGAAATTCTTAAAAATATAAAACTCGTTTTCTTCGAACAAAAGTTTCTGAGAAATTTCTCTAGGTCAGCAGGTAGTAACAGGACCACTGACTGCTTTGTTTGAAAAACCCGATGAAGTGGATGATTTTACCCCCAAAAGGTTTTCTTTAACAAAGCATATGCGGTCCAAATGGCTTTGCTGAGAAGCGTTCGTATTTGAATAGCTTGAAGCTTGAAAGCTTGAGTTGTTGTTTCCGAAGCAATCAGTCCAACAGCAATAAAATATGTTATAGATATTTCTCTCTCTCTGTGAGTTCTTGAAATCTTGGAATGGGTGAAAGTTTATTTTGTTTTACATATATAAGGAAACTGCATGTAAAGCAAAATAATTCAAGGCACTTATTGTATGTTAATCATTGTACGTCCCCTCAGCTCTTCGTTTGGGTATTAAGAAAAGAAATTCCTATACTGCTTTTGTATTACTTGTATATTGAAAGATTTGAAAAAAAAAAAAATAGCTTTATATGAAAAGTTTTTCTCCGATGAACGAATACAGCTGAAACATGTTTCTGTCTTCAAGTATATCCACAAAACATGAAATAGTATTGTACTCTTTTGTATTCTATTGCATTTTTATATTACTTCGTGGTAAATTTTTTGATTCTTAAATTTTTCTCTCTCTTTTCTTATAATACACAAGTACTCTTTCAAATATGGCTGACCTATGAACCTAAATTTTTATACTATAAAATTTTATATAAAAATTAGCCGTAATCATTAGACACAGCATTGTGTATATTATATTCTTGAATACATGCCTGCAATTAATACTAAGAATACTATTGATAAAATTCGTGATATAATTAATAATGAAAATACTGTTTAAGCTAAAAACCGATTTGAATCTTTTTTTCATTATAGGGTAACATGAGCCAAACAATTTTCGTTAGAAATATACAATTATGCTAACTTGACACATCAGATAGAAAATATTTTATCGTCATCATTGGCTATGATAAAAGATTTTTACGCTTAAGATTTTGGATTATGATAAAGCACACAGGACCTATTTGTCTAAGGGAAAGGAAGTCTTCGGGGTAGATTTTTTTTTTGTGGGAAACAAACTGTTAATTCACAATCAATTGTATTTATGAAAAACCCCTAAACCCCCCCATGCAGCCGCTAGAATTTACCGGTGCTCAGCTATCTTACCGCTTGGAGACTAGTTGACTTTCTGAACTTACGCAATACCCAAGGTCCGTGCAGTGAAAAGGTTCGCGCATTCGGAAACTGAGGCATAGAGCGCATGCGTCAAGTCTCAACGTATGACGTCACAGGGCGACCAGACGAGGCCTACGTGATATACGAGTCTAAGGGAAACGCCAAGTCATTGCTTTCGAATGCTGAACTTCTGTGAAGTCCTCTGTCAGTGAGAATATTTTCTTCAAGGTTAGTAAAATTTCAGTACTTTTGTTTTATTTTAATGTTACGTAATATTCACTTCTGTTTTATACTATCAAATATTTTATCTTCAGTACTAATTGTAAAATAACAAGCTTAAGTTCAGAGCTTGTTTATAGACGAATTTTGTATATCTATTTGTGCCAAAACAGCTTAAATTACAGAATAAAGATTACAAAAATGTGTATATATGTGAAATTACAATTTTTTTTTTTAAAACAAAATATAAACATGTCTAGTATTTCCGCGCATTAGTTGTTAAAAAATTATCAGTAAAGACATAAAGTAAGAAATTTACTTTTCACAAAGACCAAAAGGTGAAATTCGTAATTAATAAATTTCAAATAATTCTTTAAATGCAAAAAAGAATTTAAAAAAGTTTATAAAAAAGTATTTAAAAAATGTTTAAAAAGTTACATATATACATATTAATGTAATATAACATAGTTTTCTATATCAAAAGGTTAAAATATTTACCGAATATTTTTATATTATATTATGGAATGCTTACAGTGCAGAAAAACGATTCTGAAATTCTTTCTTTTGTTCAATTTTACTAGATGCCTGGAATGCGATGTGCCGTTGCTCTTTGCAACAACAGTTTAGAAAAAATTAAAAATTTATCTGAGCGCATAGTTTATCATAAATTTCCAAGTGATCCTACATTAAGAAGGAAGTGGATAAATCTTTGCCGTCGAGAAGATAAATGGAATGCAAATTCTTCTAGGATATGTTCTGCCCATTTTACTGCGTATAAACTGAAAGAAGATCCAAATTGTATTTCGTCGTGGATACAACATCTGTCTCATGGAGGACTAATTCAACCCTCTGAAGAGTGGAAAACGCAGGTCCATAAAATGGAAGAACAATTTTTAATTATCAACGGTTCCACTTTAAGAAAGGGAGAAAATATTATAAAGGACTTTGTCAAAACCCTTAAACAGCAGTTTTCCGACACAGATGAAAACTTACTTAAGTCCTTTGCTAGAATTCGAACTTTCATACGATTAAGGACTTTAAATCAAAAATTAGTTAATAAAAAATATTCGAAAGCACAAAAAAGAATACTAAATTCAGTCGACGAAAACTGTGACATAACGCGGAAAAGAAAAAATAAATTGAAGAAAATAATTTCGTAATATCAAAAAATTATTTCTTTAACTGAATATAAATCGAGCTATCTTTTGTTTTGTTATCTTAGGTGCGCTATTTTTTTAGCCTAACCGTTGTAAGGAATACTTAAAATTTTTCTTCAAGCAAAGCTTAGCTGCGGAAAAAATGGTGTATTCAGCATATCTGTTGAAAGAAATATTTTTTATTAAACAGAACTGATCCAAATTACGTAACTAGACTAAATTTTAGATGCAAATACCTGGTTACTTTTGGAAAGAAAAATATATTTTGTATTACGTATTATCTGATATATATATTTTTTTTAAACATTCATCTCATAATATTTGTATATATTATATATATATATATATAAATGCATATATCTTAGTGTAAAATATTATATGTATATATATAATACATCTTCATAATGTAAAATAAATAAATAAAAATATTTTTGATTCTGAAAAAGCGAATTGTGACATAAAAAAATCTGCAACTACAAAAATCTATTTTGTTTTTTTACAATAGCATTTGCGAATTCATGTGCCAGTTCCTTATTCAGTATGATATTTGAATTAGCTTAGATTATGTTTAGAATTTAATAAATATAGCCACTAAACTTATGCAATTTACAGCACATAATTTGGGTTCTGAACTTAATTTGCCCTCGGTTTAAATTATTCAAAGTTTATTTTTATAAGATATCTTTATATACTGTCTTAAAAATTATACGCTCAAGTACAAAATATGTCAAAGAAATAAGGGTATGTACAATGCAAATTTATTTTTCAGGTTAGTGTTCATTCATTGATTTGCGTATTTATTCGATACGTTTAGTTTTAAATATATATTTCAAAAGTCGTATGTATGTCGATAAAAAATGTTTATTAGATATTTATACATGTTAAATTATGATTTAGTTAATATTCTTCTTTAACATTTTAATGTAAACACCTAGCAAATAAGAACAGTCAAATAAGCGCAAATTCGTTTCAAGCGCCTACCGTAGTTTCTACCCTCGTAGTAAGAGAGAAAGCAACAGAGGTCTCCCTGTGACGTCACGATGTGGTTGACCATTCAACGCGTTTTTCCTCTTATGCGCGAACCTTTTCACTGTATGGACCTTGCGCAATACCTATCTGAATTTGAATATTTGCATAAAAAACGAGCAAAATATAATGACACATTGTAAATAGTACATTTTACTGAAATCAAACTTTCTTTGAAAAAGGAAAATAAATTGTAAGGAATAATAAGATGGATGCATTTAATTAAACGGCGGGCAATAACAGCGTTGATCATACGTTTCGTATAGGAAATCATTTTCTTCGTGTTATCGTATAACGGAAAATATCAACAGATTATATTTTACAATTTTTAAGAAGTCATGGGTTATCTGCTTTAAGAGAACACCTTCGTGGGCAATTTTCTAAATAAAATTGGCTTGAATTCACGTTACGCATCGGGAAAATCATAAAGACCACAAGCAGCTAAACTGTTCGGTTGCCAACAACAAAATACCAACATCCAGCAATCTTATTCACTCAACTGTAGTGAACTTAAACTAATGTTTGTATATTATTAGTAGTATTAAAATAACGAAAATATTTATTCTAATAAAAATTTTTGTTTGAATATCCTTCCTAGTAAGGTATTTCCTTTGGTTGGAGATTTGTCAACAATAAATGCTATGTTTAAACAAGACATTTATTTAGAGCATAATGCTTCAAAAATGTATGCTGGGATCCCTAGAAAAAAAAATATCGCCGGAAAATATATCTCCGAAAAAATATTTAATTATTCATATTCTTATGATTAATTATTAAATAATTAATAACTTTTATAATTATTAAATGAAATGTTTATTTATACTTTACCAAATGTACAGCAACACTCTTTCTTTACAAAAATACCATATTGAATAAATTATATTGTAAGCTAATAAGTAACAACATTACTTTGTTTAATTAAGATACAATAACAAGCCGAACAAACATTAAATTGGAATTCAAACAACAAAAATCAGCGTTATATTTTCAAATTTTCACAATCTAATTTTCATTATATCTTATCTGGTTCATTTGCGCTTTTGCAGCTGAAGATGATGGTTCGGTAAAACCATCGAAACTAGTCCTGTGAAAATTTGAAAATAACGCTGATTTTTGTTTTTTTGACTTCCAAATTAATTGTTTTGTTTGTTATTAATATGTCTCATCTTTCCTATTTCAGATAAAATTTACTAGTGTTTCTTGGACAGGAAAGCAAGAATTTTTATTTTGAATCAATAAATTTATGATACACTGAAAACGGTTTCAATTTATAATTCCCTTTCTGAATATCTTGAATGTATATGAAAAAATAAAATGCAAATTTAATATTAATATTATCACCCTTAAAAAACACCTAAATATTTCGTTTATTACTCTCTTAAAACTACGTAATAATTAAGGAAAAAAGAAATTATTTAAAATAATTATTAGTTGCCTGCAGTTGAAGAATATAGGAAAATGCTGAAGGTTTTAAAGATTTTTAATTAATGACAAAAATACAGAAAATCGGAAATAATACGAAATGTTTCAACAATATCTCAGAAGGAATGAAAATTGCACCAGATATTTGTCAGAATATAATTTTAGTGATAGCAGTTTAATCAGTCTGCATTGAAATTCCGGTGATAATCAGTGACATACAGATTTAGGTTACTTAGGTTAAAAATGCGTAATAATTTAAAATTTTACCGGGTAAATTTTAAAACCAATTTATTTGAAAATTAGCAGCTTCGCTGCGAGCCTTCGTCTGGCTTTTAAATGTACCGGAAAAATGGATGAAGGGAACTCCAAACTTTAAATTTAAAAACTGCGTAGGATTTTACTCTGCAGAACAACTTCATAAAAAAAGTTATTACGTATAACAAAATTACAATGAAATAAGCAATGTCCCTTAATACAAATATTAATTATCCTAATAAATAAATTAAGCAAATTCCCTTTGCAAAATCTTAAGAACTCAAATGGTATAAAGGAGGTTAAGAACTTAGTTTCCTAAAAAAATCAGTCAAAACTTTTCAATATCTTAAAAACAGTGAAATGAGCAATAAATAAAATAAAGGTATGCAAAAAACAAAAAATTCTGAAAAGCAAAGTATAATTAATGATATTTTATCTTATGTTTTCAAGGGAAAATTTTACAATGAAATAAGCTATATCTCTTAATACAAATATTAATTATCCTAATTAAAAAATTAACCAACTTTCCGTAGAAGAACAAAAATCATGCAAAACTTTTCAATATCTTATAAACAGTGAAATAAGCAAAAAAATAACATGAAAGCAACTCAAAAAACATAAAATTCCGCGCAGAATTTTACTCCACAAAACAACTTTATCAAAGAAAATCAATAAAAATATATTATATTTATATAAAAATGACAATGAAATATGCCAATCTCTTAAAAACAGTGACATAAGAAATACGATGAAAAATTGTTGCCAAACCCATATTTCTAAAAGAATGAAACTATTCAAAATGATGCGATTTCATCAAAAATCTATCAACAACAATAAGACAGTAAAATTGTTGCCAAAATCACACTTTTAAAGATGTGAGATGTGAGAAATGTACTCGGAAGCTTCATTTAAAAAATCTTTTAAAAATACAAATTAAATTATCATTTTTCCAAAATTTTTTTTGTAAAAGCATTCGCAAGGATGAAAGTTTAACGTGTACAAATAGCAAAGAAAAATAAACTGTACATTTTTAAAAATAAACTTTTTTAGAAAAAATCCCATTGAAAAAGTGTTAAGCTCCCTTTGTTAAATAAATTCGTATTTAATCGATTTATTGAAACACGAAATTTATTTTAAGTTCGTAAAATAGCTAAGTGCCTACGTTTCATGACGATGTGAAAATGGAGTGTGTAGAGTAAAATCTCGCTTTCCTATAGCCCATTATGTTTCAAAATGACACGATTTCGTCACAAAACATGAAATAAAAAAAATTCGAATTCGAACTTCGAAAAAATCGCTTCGAAGTGCACTGGCTCTTGTGTAGATGTACCTATGTACCAAATTTCGTAGCCGTGGGTCTATTAGCTTACGGGCAGCGCGAACGAAAGGCGCACACACACACAGACAGACTCTTTCTTTTATTATATGTAGAGAAGATATGTAGAGATAAGATTGTTTAAGGAAAGGAAACTTTCAAGTTTCGCAGCTATAGCCTGCGGCATTAAGACGATCATCACGGAGAGTCTAGCCTTTTGCACAAGCGTCTAGCCCCTCACACGCTAGTTTCCTCCTGGTTCCTCCCTGAACATCTGCGCACATTATTGCGCATGTCGTCATTTTGCTGAAGGCGCCTCGTATTTACTATTATTTACTCTGGTCTTTGCCCTGCTGTGGTAGCAAAGATTGTGTATTGTAGCGTGTGATTGCAGATACAGCTTTCTTTTTTTATTTTGCTTTGATTATTATATTTTCTGCACAAAATCAAGAAAAACTGCCCCTTTCAGGGCCAAGTACTTCTGTTTCCTCAGAAGGTATTTTTGATTCTAAATCGAATCAAAATTAGGAAGGAGTAATCATGAGCGATAATTCAGTGTGATAATTCTGGTTGTGTTGTGAGTGATATGGTTCATTGGGCAAATGATTTTAGTATAGCTCAGAGTGATTTTGTTTGCCGTGATTGTTTAAAACTTTCAACTATAGATACAATTTGAAACGCGATGCATATAAATTTCATTACAATAATACTACATTAATTGAGTCTCTGAAAACTGGTTGATTGTGCAAATAATTTTAGTGTGGCTGAGAGTAATTTTGTATGCTCTGATTGCTTAAAAACGTACCAAAATAAATGCAGTTTGAAACGGCATACCAACACATTACACTCTAATAATACTACATTAATGATTCTTTAAAAAGTGGTCGATCACCAAGCTACAAATGTGAGGACTGCCATCTGAAATTTAGTGACCTAAAAAATTGGAAATATCATCAAAATAAAATTCATACTTCTAACAGGTAATTATGTGTGTCCTGTATGTTATGCTAATTTTGAAAAGCGAGAAATAATATTTCATTTCAATAATGTTCATGATGTTGATTTGAATCATACTGAGCTAGAATTTAATTCATTTAATGATTTTTTGGCATGGAAGGCAGAAATTGAAAATAATATGAAGACAAAATTTCTTATGGAGTAAGCATATTTAATATACATGGTGTAATGCCACTGTTTAGGAAATTTTATATCAGAAAGTAAAGGTTTGTGTCACTTAAAAATCCTTGGTAGCAATAAAATAAATGCATATTGCCCAGCTGCATTAAAAGTAACAGAACATACAGATGGCAAATGTGTAGTGTCATATCAGAAAATACATATAGGCCATTGGAATGATTTAGGTTACTTATTTTTAACAACAGATGAAATAAAAAAATATTGCATCAAAGATAGCTGCAAAAATTTCTCTGGATAATATTTTAGATGAAATTAGATGCTGGTCTTGAGAGGGTTCATTTACTTGCAAAACAAGATTTACATAACATTAAAAATCTTTCAATTTGTCTTCTAATTCTGTTAAACATGAAAATGATTAGGTTTGTGTAGATGCGTGGGTACCTCAAATGCAAAATCCTGAACATCCATGCATTTCATTTTATAAAACCCAGGGATCAAGATAGCATGAGTGAATATTGTACACAATATTCATTTCTAAAAGGAAATGATTTTGTTTTGATAATGATGACAGAAGCACAAAGAGAGATACTGAAAAAATTTTGTTCTGACTTGTATATGTATTGATGGTACACATGGGGTGAATGCATACAGATTTCATAACTTTACTTATAATAGATGATTTACACCAAAGATTCCTGTGTGCATTTTAAGTTTCTAATCGATGTGATCAGCCAGTGCTATTATTATTATTATTTTTTTTTTTCATGTATTAAAGAAAATGTTGGGCAAATACAACCACAAATATTTATGTCTGATATGGCTGAATCTTTTTTTAATGCTTGGGTGTCTGAAATGGGTTTACTACAGAAACGTCTTTTTTGTGCATGGCAGATTGATAGAGCCTGGAGAAACAATTTTTAAAAAAATCAATGGTGTTGAAAAACAGGCAAAAACATATAAAATTATTAGATCTCTCTTAGAAGAACAAGACATTCATACTTTTCATATACTGACAGAAGCAGCAATAAAATTACTTAAGATCCTGACACTATTGCATTTGCAAATTACTTTGAAACATATTATTTACAAAATACATCTAGCTGGGCATACTGTTATAGACTTCACAGTGGTGTTAACACAAACATGCACATCGAACGGATGCACCGAACATTAAAATATATTTATCTTCATGCAAAAAAATTTAAGAGATTGGATAACACTATATTTATATTATGAAATAACACTATATTTATATTATGAACACTATATTTGTATTATGAAATTTGTAAGAGATAAAATGATTAATCGCTTAATTACAGCAAATAAAGGTAAATTAACAAGTAAGATTTGGAATTTAAGAATCAGACAGAAAACAAATGAAACACTATGTTTATAAGTAATACAGAATGAGAATGGCTGGTCTGTTTCATAAACACATAATACAGAAATATACACTATACATGAAAGTAACAAAACTTGTACATGTCACATACAGTGCACCGAGTGTAATATATGCATTCATTGATATGTATGCAGCTGTATTGATTCATCAGTTTGTAGAGATATTAGGTATTTTTGTGGAAGCAAGCAAGATGAAAAATATTCAACACCTTCGTCAGGAATCAAACCGCGGACCTCTGGATACACATCACACCATGAAGGCATGCCAAGAAGGTGGGAGAAATACTTTATCTCCCCCTTTTAAAGGACGACTGGAGTTTTCATGGGACCTAATCACCAAATCCTGGGTGTGGAGGACAATCATCTAACACCCTTTTAGTTCGAGCGCCACTATACAGACATTAGAATTTTACATTGGAAGCAAGAGAGATTGAAAAATTAGCAATGGCTTCGCTAGGAATTGAACCGCAGACTTTTGGAATATGCGCCCAGTGTGCAGACCACCACACCAAGAAGGCGGGAGAAATACCTTATATGTTAGGTGGAGTATGTGCAAGCACACTAGAAATACTGCTACTTATTAAATACATTACTTACATCAGCACACTAAAAATACTACTACTTATACTACAACTACAATGCATAATAAATTATCCACTTAGTATAGATGATGAAAATGAATTTTGAATTAAGTAGCCAAAAAAAAAATCACAGACCCTCTCACTGGAACACAGAAAGAATGAACTAACATGTTTAGAATTAGTAGATTCATTAAAATCTGACAAACAATGTGATGTGGAACACAGAAAAAATGAACGGTTAATCTTTGGATTATGGTAACTTGGCAAAAATTTGGCGACCAACTCTGCTACAGCAACCTGCTAGTTTTGTTTTGGACGCCATTTTGTTTTCACGAAGTAAAGGCATTTTTTTTTTTTTTTTACTCAACATTTCATTGTAACAACAATCTGCTAGCCGAATTATGCTTATACTAGAACTTTTATGGAACAAAAATGTTTAATCATAACGAAGATTAGGTGCGAAATTGAGAGAAAGTGCAGAATCGCCCACTGCTTGCCGCGTTTTTAAGAACTGCACATACACGGTATCGTCCATGTACATGTCGACCTATTTTCACTTAAAAAAAAAAAATCCCAGAATTGCACAAAAATGGCATTGCGCACACTCTTGACTTTATCCATGTACACTGCTAAAGTCCTAGCTAGTAACTTTTATCGCCTTACCAAAATGTCGCCAAACTACCTGGTACCATATTCCAAAGATTAGCCGAATGAACTATAACAAACATGTTTAGAATTAGTAGATTCATTAAAATCTCACAAACAATGTGATGTGTTAAACAAGATTCTAAAATCAGCACCACTAAAACTAGAAGCTGCTGATGTGTTAAATGCGCAAGAAATACATTTCCCAAACTGCTAATAAAGATGTTCCACCTAATAAAAATATAATACCCAAAAGATTCTCAAATACAAAACGAAAAAGAAACTTACAAAAACTTCTACAGTAACTTCACAGAATGAAGACAAAAATACAGTTCTAAAAATTATTTTGGATCACAAAAATTTTACACATAATTTCACTGAAGAAACTTAACACATCTAGTGAAAAATATATACAGTGGCTCCCAAAAGTTTTCATATACTTATGATTTTCATTGAAATAGGGTTCTATCCATTAAAGTAAACTTTCTGAATGAGATTTTAATAATAAGATCTATAATATATTCGTAACAAAATTGCATGAAATATTTTTAAAATATAGCAAAACTTTATTTTTAAGAAATTAATAATCAAAAAATGATAAACATTTTATCTCGCAAAAGTCTTTGTACACTGAAATATTTTTGGATAAAATCAAAATTAGAATAATCAGTTGCTTTTTTTTAATTTTTACATTCTGGTGGCACTTAAAAAATCGTTTGCTTTAATTGTTTACTGTTTACTTCATAATATTCTATTTATTATTGAAAAATGGGTCGCAGTCGTAACGAAATTACAGCATTCGAAAATTGATCATTTTTCACCATAGTAGTGGTAAATAAATTCGCAATATCAATAAATTAGTTAATTTACCCCATTCTACAGTGCAGTATGTGATAAAATGCTTTAAAGAAGAAAATTGGATTGAAAACAAGGTAAGAAAAAGTCGACCGAGAAAGTTAACTAAACGTGATGAGGGATTTATTCTTAGAAAATTTGTAAAAAGCCACGTTTGAGTTCTGTAAAAGTTTTCAACTTCGATTTCACCTGAAACTGTTCAACGAGTTCTCAGAGAAACTGGATTACATGGGCGTTCTGCCCGTAAAAATAATTTTGTTAGTGAGAAAAACAGAAAGCATTCGCAAAAATCAATGATAAATACACCCGAAACGTACTGGAATAATGTCCTATTTGCTGACGAAAGCAAATTTAACATTTTTGGTTCCGATGGTCGAATAACTGTATGGAGAAGAAAAAATGAGAAACTTCATTCTAAGAACTTATTTGGAACAGTTAAGCATGGTGTTAGTTGGAGGTGTTCTTGTGGGGGGGGGCATGACAGCATCAGGACTAGGTAATTTGGTATTTATTGATGGCATAATGAATCATTCTTTTTATTTCAATATTTAAGAGACAATTTAAAATTATCAGCCCAAAATTTGGGTATTGGAAACAACTTTATTTTTAATCATGATAACGATCCTAAGTATACGGCTCTTAACGTTTGCCAGTAGTGTCTCTATAATCCACAGGTTTTGAAAACACCACCTCAGTCGCCAGATTTAAACCCCATAGAACACATTTGGAAAGAGCTGCAGGTTAGAATACGAAATCACAACATCAAAATGAAAAGCGAACTCAAAACAGCCATGATGGAAAGAATGGGTGAACATTAATACAGAAATTAACCCCCCCCAAAAAAAAACTAGTAAAATCTATTCCCAGATGTTTAAAAGCTGTTGTGGATGCTAAAGGATATCCTACTGATATTAATTTAACGAAAAATGAAAATATTTACTAATATGTCAAGATTTTTTTTTGAAGTGTACGAAGACTTTTGTGAGATAAAATGTTTGTCATTTTTTGATTATTAATTTCTTAAAAATGAATTTTTGCTATATTTAAAAAATATTTCATGTAATTTTGTTACAAATAGATTATAAATCTTATTATTAAAGTCTCATTCAGAAAGTTTACTTTTGATTAATGGATAGAGCCCTATTTCAATGAAAATCATAAGTGTACTAACACTTTTCGGAGCCACTGTATTTTAACAATAGTCATTAGTACCTATTCACAATTCTTTTTGTCCATTTTTACGATCTAAAATATCTTCTTTCAACTGCCTGTAAGTGAATCAAAATCGTAAAGACAACCTTGTATTTAGCGTAAATATAGTGAAACACTCAATTGATTTCGAGGGCAGCTAAAGGTCCCTCATCATCAGGAGAAAGAAATACCTAGAAAGAAGAAAATAAAGGAGAAGGAGTCTCAGAAACACATGGTCCTTATCAGCACTGCACATGGTTATAACTGAATTTTTAATCAATGTTGCACTGGCCGCCTACTTTTACTGAGCCAGGCTATCTGATCAAGCATAAAGGACAAGAAAAATTAGAGAAGTTAAAATAGGGAGCGAGGGGCAAATGCACCTTCACGCTCAAAATCTGAACATCAAATAATGAATGCCTGTATGTGTTTTATATGTGTCAGATGATATTTTTTTTCTTATTTATATAATACTCTCTCTCTCTCATTCTTCAGAACTTCTCTTTAGTAATAAGATAATTCCAACTCTGATCCTTAAAATGATCAGGAACAGATGTAGAAGGTCAGCACAGGGTTTTGAACCTTTATCTCAGGTCCTCGTGATAGGCTGATGTATTCTGTGATTAATGAGTAAGTCTATTTTTGTTCATCCTCCTTGCATTACTGTCTTCTTCTCCCCCCCCCCAAGTTCAACAATACCAAATATTGTCCATATAATCAATTATTCATTGACTTTTATACTATTCAGTCAATAGATTATTACCAAACGTTTTAATGTAAATAAATATATTTTGAAGAAACTGAGTCAATCCCAAATTTGAACAGTAAGCAATATTTTCTACTATTTAATGTTTGTCAAGTTTTTTATTTTCTAATTATTCAACCCCATGTTCATTCACATGTTGTGCACTGGCCATTTTATTATGTGTAGAATTGTTTAAAATTAACTGAACATTGTAACAATCTCATCACAGTTTTTTGAATTGCCACATGCTGCTACATTTTTATTTTGGGGTTTTAATTATTAATAACATTAAATAATAGAAACCTTAAGTTTTTTTTTTTTATACTAACTAGCTTTATATTTCTGGTGTGTACCTTTAATAAGGCTTACTTGTACATTATATAAACTTGTATTTTATGCCAATCAGTCCCCCTCCCCACACATGTTGATGTCAGCATTTATTCGTATTCCTTACATTTTACAGCAATAATTCATAAGTTTGTCTTATGGATATCTGGTGTGTGAAGGAATATGTGAAGAACACGTTTCCCCCCCCCTTCGGGGCCGAATTTTGAAAACATAGAAATTGGTTTTCAGGTATTCATATTCCATACATTTTAAAGCAATAACCTTATGTACATCTGTTTCTTCCTTATATGAAAAAGCATAAAAACACGTTTTGCCCACCGAATCTTAAAAAATTGCTTCTTAAATGACATCTTCGGTACAAAAGGAATAAGCTCCTAAGTTTTGATATCTCTATCTCTAATAGCTTTGGGTGATGATCTGTAGACGAATAAATCATGAATTCTTCCTTTATGTAAAGATTTATAATAAAACATCTGAACAAATAAATATGTATACCAATTAAAAAGAAAACTATTTCTGAAAAACTAACAAAAGAAATTAATTTACACTCAGTAATGCGCACCCAGTTCGTAACGTTTTAAACACACGGCATGTTAAAACAATCGGCTTTGACCACGCCGAGCTCCTTGGAGTAAACACACTGCGCGTGAATCTGCGCAAATGATCAGGGAGGAATCGGGAGGAAACTAGTATCTGAGGGGCTAGACGCTTGTGCCTTTTGCAATTCTCTTGAGAGCTCACAGCTACCGAACAATATAGAGCAATCAATCTCAGTTAGCGGAATCATTGAAGTAAAATTCTGGGAGGGATGGGAAATAACAAAAGAACTGCTTGACAATTTTCAGAGGTTTAGGGTTATTTTCGCGACATTTTACGGGAAGTTCGGTCCAAAACTAGCGACAGTTTTAAAGGCATTCGCAGAAAATCACTCGACAGGCTAAGGGTATAAAAATACATATCTTGTACCGCAAATACGTAAGCGCACACGTGTGTGTAGGCGAAGCCAGCAGAAAAACAGGTTTTATAACCGCGTGGAGCGTAAAACGAATTGCGTTCGCTAGCACACCTCGGCGAATTTCTTGGTGTTATTTTGCAGCAGTCAGTTAAGTTTACATTCGAACAATAAAAATGAGTAACCACCAACGTTTAGATGATGGAATGAGGTGGCGAATTACGAGGAGGCTAGAGGTAGGCCAATCGCAGGTCCAGATATGTAGAGAGTTTAATTTAACGCTCAGCGTCGTGTGTAACCTATGGAAACAGTTCCAGGATATTGGATCCATCAAGAGAAAGCCTAGGCAAGGCCATCCAAGAGCCACGACGTCCAGAGAAGATCGCTATTTGTCCATTTTAGCGAGGCTTCCAGATGTCCATATTCGGGTGGAAGACTACGTTATTCAAAATTTGATCGCTCTAGGTACCGTTGTTTTTTCACAGTGCGAAATACAAACATACATTCATGCAAATTCTTCATTATTAGTTCAAAGGAGTGAAGTCTCGAAACAGAATTTTGCGTTGAATCATTATAAACGGCTGAACCACTTTTCAGATTGTTGCCACTAAATATTACTGCCCTGTATCAAGTTTAAAAAAAATTAAATCTACATCACTCTATATATGTTTCTCGCATTGTTGAGAAAACGACGGTAGGCAGAGCCATCAAATTCTGAATAACATAATCCTCCACCCGAATGTGCGCACTTAGAAGCCCGAATTTTGAATTTGTTGCATTACCTATTTCATATTTTGTAAAACTTTAACTAATTTCTGGTTAACAAACTGAACGATTTCAAAGCGATCAATGAGAACACTGCATGGAAAAAGACATTCTTATCTCCAGCTCGCGACACTATCTATCGGAAATTCTAAAAATATTTTTATTT
Source organism: Stegodyphus dumicola (assembly GCF_044657685.1). Lineage (NCBI taxonomy): Eukaryota > Metazoa > Arthropoda > Arachnida > Araneae > Eresidae > Stegodyphus > Stegodyphus dumicola. The sequence continues at coordinate 144,603,870 of NC_140777.1, forward strand.
TTAAATATTTTTTGGTATTGCTACTGAATTGAATTTTACGTAGTTTAAGTGCGATGAACATGATATTTAAAAAATAAAGGTAACACATAAAATGTTAAAAAAAAACTTTAGGCGTAATATAAAATCTGAAGCTTTCAGATTTTCTTTTTATTTAGTTCTTTAAATATAATACTGGGCGATAATATTTGGTGGCAATAATCTGAAAACTGGTTCAGACTTTTATAGTGATTCAACGCAAAATCTCATTTCGAGACTAATAGCTTTCTGGGCTAACGCTGCTTTGAGCTATTGATTTCTATGGAAAAAAAAAATTGCAAGGTTTCTAGATTTTTTTTTTATAAATGTTTTTCTCTGACTCCAGGTTCTAAAATGTAATTTTCAGTTTCAGATGTCCAGTTCGAATCCAGTCTGGTAATTCTGGTATACGGACCAGATTGTCACATGACTTGATAAAAAGAAGAATCTATTGAAATTCATGGTTTTCTAACTCCTGCACGAAGTGTTATTCCCTTTCTGAAGTAAGTACTGGGTGTGTGCGCTTCTATTAATTGCATTCCAAAGATAAACAAAGATTTAGAAGAACGATAATCCTCAACTCTCTTTTCTTTCTTTTTTTTTTTTCTTTTTTAATATTTGTAGAGTACTGACAGACAAGAAGTGAAGCATTTTGCGTGACACATAAGCATTTGCATAAAGATTTTTTTTTGTAACAATGTTTTTAATGATGCCTTTTTGAACTTCATTTATTTAGCACACGTTTGATACATGCCGTTGCATTCAGAAGTTCAGGAACGGCTTAAATGCAAATAGATTTTGAAATACAATTTAGTAATAATATTTAATAAATTACATTCAAATTATTCTACATTAAATTAAATATTACTTATTAAAATTACTTTATAATTATATACTATTTAACATATACTCCTGCTCAAAGAATAAGAAACAAAGGCAGAACACAGAATAAAATAAAATCTATTTATGAAACATGCGTGAAATTGATCAGAGAGGTTGGTGTAGCATTACTAGACTACAAGCAAACAATAAAGCAAAGTCATACAAAAACACGCATATTACAACTACCATATCGGGAAATACCTAATGGAACTGAAGAATGTGCAATGACAATATCACTTTAATAACGGGTATACTCTCTAGCTGAAATGCATGCTTGACAACGGCGAGGCAAGCTGGCAATAATGTCTTTGATCTCTTGTTGGGGGAGTAGCGCCCATTCCTGTAGTGATGCATGACGGAGCACAGCAGGTACCTTGCCATACATTGCGACCTACTATCTGTCGTTCCAACATGTTCCACATATGCTCTGTGGGGTTCAGGTCCGGTTATCTAGAAGGCCACGGCAGATGTGAAATGGTTCCACTCTCCAAATAACTTCGCATCATTCGACATCTATGCGGGCTGGCGTTATAGTCCATAAATATAGCGTTGGTATCTATTGCAGCGATAAAATGACGCAAAAGTAGATGTAATTTTGTCGTGATATCGTACTGCTTATTGGAGCCACCAGGAACCATGTAAAGATCGGTGTGGCCGTTTGTTGCTATCACAGCCGTAGGCATCCTCCTTAGTAGTGGTTTCTTTGAAGGTGTCTGGCGCCTGATAGCGTGTCCCTGGCTCTCGCCATATCATTGCTCTTCCGGAATCGTCCTGGATACTAAATTGAGACTCAATCGTAAAGAGTACGTGGCCCCACAGCTCTGGTATCCAAATGCGAGTTTCACGGTCTTAATTCAAGCGCACTGTGTCATGCGATGGGCATAAAGGAACACAAACCACATGTCGTCGGGCGTACAGTCCACCTTCATGCAGTCGATGCGACACATTTGGCGAGATATGGACAGTCCTGCAGCAGCAGAGAGATGTGATGCCAGCTCTCGTGCTGTTAGTTATCTGTCGTGTCTCGCACAAAACAACAGGAAACGATCGTCTGCCGTTGTAGCAATCCTCCGGTATCCAGCCCCACATCTTCTACAAAGGTTTTGATCCCTTTACGATAACGATCAACGATTCTATTGACGACACTACGATGCACATTCAGCTTTCTTCCAACAGCGGATTGTCTTGCACTACCTTGCAACATTCCGACAGCATTCCAACGCATTTCATGGTGTCTTCGGCTCATGCGTTCCGCTTTTACTGTCTCGGCACTATTGCTGGTCTCAGAAATCCGGCATGGAGCGTTTTAAGGCTTTGTGGTATGACTTCGGGATTGCGTTTTATGCAAATTTTGGTTGCCTATTTGTATTCGACTTTACTTAGCGTGCTGATTAAATCGCAATGCAAATAATTTAATTAAAGTATTCGCACTATGATTCACAAGTTTTATTTGATAGGTAGTGCCATAAAACATTTGAATTACGATTTACTTCGTTTATCGTTATTAATTAAAAAAACTTAAAATTATTTCTTAATTTAGTTAAATTATTTGCAGTATTATTTATTCTTTTTTAAAGGAATATCGATGGCTGTAAGTAAAATTAGTTTGTGGTGCCCTATTTCATTGGTGATATGATTCATATAATGAGCCATTATTAATTGAATTTTATTTAAATAAATTTTAATTTAAACAAATATTAATGTTAATAACTTTATTATATATACATATATATATATATATGTGTGTGTGTGTGTGTATGTAACGAATTATTAATTTAAGAAAACATTACTATCTATGAATGTTATTGATTTATAGTGCCATATTTTTTGTACTACGATTTAGTTGCTAAATTTATCATTACTAACTAAAATTTATTTAAGCAGGTATTTAAATATACATAAGGAGCAAGTACTCATTATTGTAATTACTAGCCTCGCATTGATTTATTATTAGAAGTATAATAATAAATCAATATCAAAACTGAGTAACAAATGCATGAACTTTACTTAAATATACACATATGTTTCTCTATATGCATTAGTTAAAAACAAGCTAAAGGAGCTCTGAAATATTTCATGTATTATAATTTTATACCTGTTCTTATTCTGCAGTACTTCAAATTTCTAAAACGTTTTAGTAGCCAAACTCAAAAATGAAGTTGTTGGTGTTGGTGTATTTAATTATGGCAAAGCACACTAGGGCTATCTGCCTAAGGGGAGGGATGCCTTTCGTGGAGGACTTTCTAAGGGAAACTGGCTCGTATACACGTTACACATGGAGAAAACCACGAAAACGCCCATGCAGCCAGCCCCTTCGCTGGATTCGAACCTCGGACCGAACTACCAGTGTTCAGCGACTTTACCGCTCGGCCGCCAAAAATGAAGTTGAACGAAGGAATAAATTGTAACTTATTTCTGGCGCTAAAAGTTCCTGTAAATCTTCCCTAAGGTTAAACAAGAATTTGTACCTATGAAATACGTAAGAAATAAAATTTGCTTAGTTCCAATATTCACAAGTAAGACAGCGAAAGAAAACTGATTTCGATAAAAATTATCTTTCTAAAATTAAATGTTATATAGTTCTAAAAATAATGTTCATAAAATGCGATTTGCAGCAGAATTCTGATTTGAAATCTTTTCATGGCTCTTTTTTGGAATAAAATAAGTATTTGCTGTTACAAAACTACAGATATAAACGATGATTCCATGTTTTAATTTAAAATGTCAGCTTTGTTACAAACAAACAATGAAAGTTTTTATTAGCGTACTTGATAAAAAGAAATTTTTATCGCATTTAATGAAAGTTTTATTATAAAAGAAACTTTTAATTAAAATGCGATCGGTCATTAGAGTTTTAGGAAGAACTTTGCAGCATTCATCGGGGCATTTGCTATCGGCAAAAGAATATATAAGTTCATGGCAACAAATAAAATCTTTGGCGCTTTATTTATATAAATCACATGCCAGATTCTTAGTTCTGATATTCAAATCTTAGTTCTGATCTGCGGTTATGCAACGCTTATAAGCTTCACCATTTCAACTTCAATCATATCTGTCGAAATCGATTCCCTTACAACGTGAACATTTAAAAATCATTTTATCGATATATTGGCAAAATATTGATTAGCCTTTAGCAGTTAATTTTCAGAAAATCGTAATTGCCAATGAATGTAAATAGCATATTCAATAGTTTGATTTCATTTTATTCTTTTTTTCCTTTCATTTAAATTTGCCTAGTGATAGAGGAATTTAAAAATGATATAATGGCCTTCTACGTTACTTAAGAAATAGAAATTGAATAATTCAACTTAATAAAAATTACTTCTCCTCACAGAAACTATAAAACGTAGCTCTTTAATGCAATGAACTCGCTTTAAGATACCACCAAAAATTGCTGATTATTTTGGTCATCTGCGGAGAAGATAACTCTAAGGAGGAGTTGTTCAATATCGATATCAATTTATGCTCTCAGGGGAGGGGGAATATTGTTAGTTTCCACAGGTTGTCGCACAAACGAGGGCTCTCTTTATTTCATTCAGTTTTTATTAAATGTTTTTTTCAGATATAATTTTCTTTTGACAAAAAGCAAAATATGTAATATTTCAAATGTTATCTATCTTATATTAGATAAAATTAAATGAAATTCGAAGATAGTAGTATTTAGAATTCATAAAATTCTTAGGATCACGAATTCAGCTCTGTGAACTCTTCAGCTTAACTCTGTGAAAGTTTTGAGACTCACATTTAGACATTTCCGTCTTAATTTACAATCTAATAATCATTTCTCAGTACTTTTTGAAAGTTGTAATTATTACGACTTTTTTACTGAACCTAAATACTAGAGATATGAATGTGAATCTATTCATTTCGATGTTAAAATAAAATGGTGCATATAATTATAATCCAAAGCGAAAATCGAATTGTTCCATAGTAAATCTAGATATTCATTTCTGGAAGAAAAAGGGAACCAAAAATTTAACAAACAGCAAACTCTTTACCTAGAACATTCTGTCAAGAAAGAATGTGTTAGAATGATAATTATTCCTGTCTCATTAAATGACGTAAGATCTTTTTATTTGACGTAAGATCTTTTTATTTATTTTCTTTTATTATTTATAACACCATATGCAAAATACTCTTCGTGGCTTTCCCGACAAGACGCTTAACCACACCCAACTCAGACGACTTTTTCAGACACTGGTAATGCATTTCTTTAACAAAAAATGAATGTTCTACAAGTCATACCTTTCGGTTAAATAATGACGGATTGCGAAACGTGATATGCCAAAGATTTCAATCTGTCTCTGCAACTAGGACTAGGAATGGGTTAAGAGTCATCGCGTGACACCAGTAAAGCTTTCCCATCATGCGCTTTTCCAACTTAGTCACACATCTTTCTGTGTACTTTTTTCAACAAGAAACATCTGAACGTGACCTATTTCTAGCAGTTCCAAGGCTCATAAAAGCACGAAAAGAAGTATTTGAGATACATATGTTATGCCCTCGATATAAGTTTTATTATGTATCTATACCGGCGTACAGTGGGAAAGGGATTAATAAATATTTTTGAGTTCAACATTATTATTGAATGCTATTTTGTAGAGTTATTAGATTCTTTTGGGGCAATATATCTTGAAACATTAACCGTATCTTGCCGCGAATAAACTCGTTTTTCAGTTGCGTTGATCACGAAACATCAAAAGCACGTAAAAGGAATGTTTTTATTCTTTACAATAAGTCTGAGAACCATGCATAATTCATAGCAAATAGCTTGAATTGCTGTATCTAACTTTTGACTTGAGACATCTTTGTGCAATAAGCTGCGCATTGAAATAGCATATAATATGTTTTCTGAAGACGTAACCTTCTTAAAGGCATTATTACTGATGGTGAAACATGGACCTATGCTTTGATAAAACAGCATAACAGTAAATGGGACTGAGCCTCGAAAGGTGAAGCAAGACCAAAAAATGCGGTCAAAAATCAAGGTAATGTTTTTATTTCTTGGTGTGGTGCATCATGGATTTTCATTAACTTTCTAAATCTTAACAAAGAGCGTTATTTGAGAATTTTGCAGATTTTGCTTGACACAGTTCATAGAAAACGCACTGAATTGTAACAGGATAACTCAAGGATTTCGGGCCTTGATGATGCCTTGCTCACAATGCTCTTGTTATTTCTAAACTTTTTGTCAAAAAGTAGACAGATACGGCTCTGTGAACTCCGTATTCCCCTAGCTTGACTTTTTCTTTCTTGCTTCAACAGTTAAAATAATCCCTTTGCAGGTCACCGTTTTGAGAGAGTTGATGCGCTAAAAAAATTTCGTTGCTAGTCCCGAATGGGTTTCATAAGAATAAATTTAAAGCATATTTTCAGGATTGAAAATATTGCAAGATTCACATTTCGACCTTTGCGTTTTAATTTACAATCTAGCAGTCACTTTTCAGCGTTTCTGCTTTCGAAAGCTCTAATTATTGTGGTTTTACTTCATGTTCTAAATACCAGAGATATCAATTGAAATCTATTCATTTTGAAGTTAAAATAAAATACTGCATGCTCATAAATAAAAAACCAATTGTTCCAAAGTGAACCTAATTCCATAATTCATTTCTGAAAGTAATCCATAATTCATTTCTGAAAGAAATACAATTACACTGTAAAGTTATAAAATTCTTTATCTAGAATATAAATTACAATTACACTGTAAAGTTATAAAATTCTTTATCTAGAATATAAATTACAATTACACTAAAGTTATAAAATTCTTATCTAGAATATAAATTACAATTACACTAAAGTTATAAAATTCTTATCTAGAATATAAATTATAATTACACTAAAGTTATAAAATTCTTATCTATAATATAAATTACAATTACAATTACACTGTAAAGTTAAAAATTCTTTATCTAGAATAAGCGTCAGCAACCTTTCTTGGCTGCAGGTCAAAATCAGCCAAAATGTGTATATTATGAAGACGTTTCAGGTCAGTGATTAGTAGTATCTTTATTTCAGAAGAGTCTTTCTTGGTTAATAATAAAATGCATTTTATTAAAAAAATAATTACAATACACTTTAAACATAAAAATTATAATTATTATAAAAACAAACATAATTAAATGAATTTTATTTTCCTCTTCGATATCAATGGCTTCTTTGATACTAATTTATGACGTCAATTTAGTTAAGCCGAGTGTACGATTAGTCGTCTTAAGATAAATACAAGCATATGAATTTTCGGTAGTTAAGCTGCTCCTGTTCTTACTTAAAAAAATTTCACGAGTGAAAACATTTGCTCACATTTATAAGTTGAACCGAATGTGGACAAAATGGCAAAGACAATTTTTTGGAATTATGAATTATGGATTAACCAAATTTATCGGTTTCTCCTTCAAATTATGTTATAATTTTTAAAAATGCATATTCGTTATTGAAACTTCCTATTTTTTGATTTGAAAACATACACACTTCCCGTGCTCCACAGATGTACAACACGGGACTTACAGAAATAAGTTAAGTAAAACATTAAAAGTTACATGCATAAATAAAGCGAACAAAAGCAAAGAACAGAAGTCTGTACTTCACAAAAACAGATAAGTTTACTGGCCAAGTCACTCCGAACATTTTCAAATAGTTCTGCAAGCATAATCTAGGGCCATCAAATGTAGGGAATGAGAAAATCAAATGTTTCATATACTGAGGTACTCTTTCTGAACATTTACATAAATTGTTTGATCTTAGATTAAAACGAAACAGGTAACTTGCAAATTTACCGTGACCAGATAAAAATCTGAGAAACTTTAAAATTAATTTAGAGGAGAGACTTGAAATGCAGTCTATGACAAATAAAAGGAAAGAATCTTTTGGTGACCTCAGCATTATAATATGAAATATATTCCTCATTATACTTAGCTAAAAGCTTCTTATAATGAAAGGACTTCCAATAGCTCTTTGGAATGCTAATGTTGATATTCAAAGGGTAAATATAAGGTATCTTTAGCTAAGAAATCAGCTCTTTCATTTCCATAGAAACCGTGATGAGCATACACATAATCGAAGCGAATATCAATTCCCCTATTTTTAAGCGAATTGATCGTTAATAGAGTTTCGATAACTAATTTGTCGCAGCTGGTAATACTGCTCAAAAAGTGAAGAGAAGAAAGAGATTCAGAACAAATAAGGTACCTTGAGAATGCTGTACCATTATCCTTGATCCATTTCACAGCAAGATACACACAAGAAGATACACACAGGATGCACACAATACACAGAAGTTCTGCAAGTTACTATTAAGATGTTAATCAAAGGCAGAAACCAAGAAATGATTATCGCGGTAATGTGTGGAAGTTAACTACTAGAGGCGTAAAAAGAGTAAAATTACGCCCCTTACATGAGTAAAAAATTACATTGGGTCCTTGCTGACATAATAAATTTTGTAGTCATGTTTAATAAAAAAAGGAGAACCCGATTTGTAATAAGAAGCATTTTTTTGGAATGAGAATTCATATTAATATACACAGAATATGTCTATTATATTATAACATCTAAATACCTATATTTCTTTCGAATTGAATTAGACTATTTGGATAACACCAAGCGTTCCAGAGCTCTCTGTTTAAGGAAAGGGAATGTCTTTAGACAGGACTATTTAAGGGAAAAAGGCTCGTAATTACCCTATGCATTGAAAAAGTACATTTCTTTAACATTGTTATAATTTCATAGCTTTCTAACACTGAAATATCAGATAAAAAAACGATCGGTTTATCAATATCAAATAAAAACAAAAGTAGGTGGGATATTTCCGGAGAAATCTCACATATAGAAAAATAAATTAGTTAAGGTTGTCAGGACTTGTGTTTCTCTTGATTTGCTTTGAAAACATGAATGATCCTGAATAGGAACAGAGCTTACTCAAGCTATGTTCAAGAAAGTGTGAGGTAGACAACACAAGCAGGAAGAGTATACGAAACCCTTTATTTTCAATCTTTTACAGGCACTTCCGAACTTCGGAATACAGAGACCAGCCACTTGTGGTCTAAACGTAAGAATATAAAAACTACTAACTAAAACTCTAACTAAAAGCTAACTTTGAATTAGTATACAAATGCCTAGCACTAAGACTGGCCTTTATTTAAAAAAGGTACGTATGTAGTACGCCGAGCTGCTGAAACCACGATACGTCTGCAAATATCAAGAGGGCTAAACCTCTGGCCTTAAAGGCAACCAGCTACCGAGTGAAAACTCGTAAAACTACAGTGGCAAGCGGCTTGCTTCCTAAAACTCCTTCTCTCTCTCTCGCTTGGCAAAAAGCCACAACTTAAGTACTTGGGCAATAGCAAGACAATTTGCATAAACAAGTTAAAGCATTTAATTCTGGCCGGAAGTAGAAAATAAGAAGTGATAGTACAGTTTTAAAATAAAATAAACGTTAGTAAAACTTAGGATCCTTACAAGGTAAATAAGCGATATTAATGTCTTACAGGTAAAATAAGATTCTGGTTATTCTTAAATGTTGTTTTAAGATTAAAACTCTATTATTAATTAGTTTTGAATTCTTTAAAGAAAGGATAATTTTTTAAGAAAATCGGATTTTTTTACACTGAATTCTCATTAATTAATTTATTAATGAAGCTGGGAAAAGCATTTCGATTTTCCGTAAGTAATGCATTGAGAAATGTAATTTTAGTTGAACCTGTCTAGAACATGATGAAGCCGACCTATTTACGGCAGCTTTTCTTTAAGCAACAAATAGAGTAAGCTATAAAAATTACTTGTGAAACATCCTGCATTCTAATGTGAATATCTTGAGTCTAGGGAGAAAAAAAAAAAAAAAAAAAAAAAAAAAAAAAAAAAAAAAGAGCGCTTTTTCTGGAAATCAATTTTATGTTTTTCCCACGCAGAAAGTGCCAAGCAACGGCGAAACATAACAAAAACAACAGTTCAAAGAAAATGCGATCGATTGTTACTATATCATTCTGAAAACGACTACGTTAGCCGTTCACGCGCAGATCTTTAAAGATTGTTACTAAGCTTTGTGAGACTAGCTTTAATTAGAGTCAGCTATATAAATTAAAGAAAATCCATCTTAAATTACCATAAAATATTCAGTCAAATCCGGTTAACAGGGTGTTTTAATAGCTGAGACGATAATATATTTGGAATAAATCTTAAAGAACTAACTGCAATTCAATATAATGATCTAAATTTCTTTCGCTTATTTTGTATAGCACGTCGTCCGGAAGTGGAAGAAATGCTCACTCCGGATACACAATCTGTAAAAAATCATAATATTTTAAAAGAAAATAACTATAATAAATTTTACAGGGTAAAAGATTACTTTTCTAACTTTTTTTTAATCACATCGTTATGTTGGTGTGCTTTAAATTGAGTGATTTAAAAAAGAATGCCAGAAAATGCGTTTTTCAGTTATTAAATATAAGCATGCCGTGCATTTTTATATTTCTTTCATTTGCTGTTAATGAGAGATTCCAACATTTCGTTTAAGGCATATTCTACCCAAAATTGTTATCCTAAAGAAGATTTGATTAAGCATATGATTTTTTTTTTTTTTTTTTGTAAATGTAATATATAATACTAATATTTTTCTTACTGTTCCAAGAAAGTTATATTTAAGTATTTAAGAGAACATTTTTTTTTAAATTATTCCTTCAGTATTTCAGTATTAATATGCTAGAAAAAGATCCTTAATGTACTTGGAGAGTCCAGAGAATGAACTTCTGTCTCTATACTGGAGCAGGAAACTACACAGAAGAAGAGTAAAAGTATCCTTTATGAACTCTTTAAAATTTACAATGCGTCAACTGGACGCTAACAAACTTCGCCTCTGCTTGGGCGGTAACTGAAAATCACGTAATTAAGCTAAAATTGGAAGATATTAACAAACGGTAGACCTAAACTACAGGGCTCAGCGCGATCCAGTAACATAAACCCCCTTCTACGCTAGTGGCAGCAAAGCAATGCAATTAAGCCACTTGGAACAGCAATAAGCAAACGTATCTACAGCAGGCGATGGCTGATAGAGTCTAACTCTCCCTTTCTCCTACGGAAACTCGGCTTTTAAACTGTTTTCCTATCTTGTGACAATGTGCTCTCAATTCAGAATGCTTCTCCTTAAATAACTCCGAATTAATATCCAGCAGAGACTGAATGCGACCATTTGTAAAAGATTGCTTTACAACTCAAGATCTATGGAAACCTTTGCTTTCCCACGACCAGATTACCCCAAACCTTAGAGGTTTTGAATGCATTCTACGCCTCTGGGTGATAGATGTACCAATAGTACATCTTCTGTTTGATACAAACGTGAAAAGCCTAAGGTATACTTGATCTAATGGTGATAACTCACAGTAGTTGGTACCAAATGCGAGTGAAGGTAAAAGTAAGTAAAGTTATAATACGAACGAAATATAACGCTGTTAAGTGAACATAGCGCCGGAGTGTCGCTACTTTGAACAAATACGAGTATAGTGAATTTTCAAGAGTGCATTTATTCTATTGTGGTTTATGCGCTATCGACGAAGTAGAGTTAATTCAACCCAATAAATTTAAATGAAATGCAAGAAAAAATACGTATAATTTAATATTCCGTACAAGGAAGTCATGTGGTATACACATCAGATTTTTTTTAATATATGTTTTCCTTTTTAAATTGTTAGTAAAAATTTCTTATTACCCCTAGATAATTAAAGCATGTATGAAAAGAACTTCGCTTTATTGGCGGGTTAAACTTACAAAAATGAAAGTGCAAGTATTAAGGCCGTTAAAGAAAAATGAAATTTAAAAAGCATCACAGTATAATCAGTAATATATGATACCAAATAAAATTAGTTTTACTTTTTAATTTACAGTCGTTTTCATAAGAAATATATTAAACGCAAGAAATGAGTTAAAAAACTAGTTTCATTAATTGTTCTGGTTGCGGTATCTTCCAAGCATAACAAGAACGTCACAAGATAACATGTATTTGAGCACGTCTAAAACATTTGAAATCAGATTCCCTGTGAAACAGCTGGACCAAACTTGTTTCTAACGTTCCGTTTGAGGATACGATTCATTACTAACAAACGTGAATATAAAGAAAATATTTTAACCTAACTATTATTTTGAATTCACTGTACCCAAGAAAAATATGTATCTCTGTCTGAACATTAACCACAGTAGTGCCAGGTTTTAATTACGAAATAAAAACCTGTCCACAGTTGCTCATAAACTAAAAATGTTAGCTATCGGAGAGAAATTCATTATCATATCGCAAAGATAATACTCATAAAACTGAAGCAGTAGCCGCACCCTTTACTCCCTCGAGTTTTGGACACATTCAATAAACTTTATCTACCAAGAAAAACCAAAATTTCAGCTTTATCCCTCAGAGACTATCATCTACCGATGCAAATGCAACAGCGTAATATAACTCCACGCATGATCTCATTAAATAAAGTGCATATGCATTTGGGTCGAATCTGACTTTTTTAATACCAGATAGATTTTATTAATGTCCTATATTTCGGGGCTCACGATGAAATATCTTCTTAAGTAAGCATTTCAATAATGACCTCGCATTTTATATTTCTGAGGAAGAAAATAGGAAGTTACATGTCATTAATATCTTCGAAATAAAGCCTATGGGTATATACTGGAAGTCCTTTGTTAATGTAAATGCCACCGGAGTTGTAAAAGCTTAAATGCTAGTCTTTGTTTGTAAATTCAAGGCCGTTTCCAAGGGGTTATGTTCAAGCGATATGTAATTAATTCTTTAAGCTGTTTAACAGCTGAGGTGAAAATTACTATGGTTAACGGAACAGATAGCATATCTTAGAGGTATTTATTGAAAAACATACATTCGTATTTTACACAATTTTGAAAATATATAAGTAGTACGTATAGTACAAAGGCAGTTTTAGAAGTAGAAAGAAATTAAAATAAAAAGCGGTTCTTTTAATATAAATAGTTATGTAATATTTAATTTAATATTTAATTTAGATTTATTATGCAGATTTAATTTGAAATTTAAATTCAAAAGGTCCAAACTTAAAATTACAAACAAAATACCATAAAATGATTTACTGGAAATAACTGGAAGGCTTTCAGCACATTTTAGACCTGTTTTACACAGATATAGGCTTAAAAATGGTACCATCCAATTTTCTGAAAAATAAGCCATTTCTTACAGTAAAATGGAATTTTTAAACAAGAACTGTACAGATTTTAAAAATAAATATTTTTGTCATATGTCAATTATTAGTCCAATGGGGGAATTTTCCCAGAAGGACTATTAATTTCGTTTTGGTATTTTGCGTCGATTCACGATAAGCGTTGCTTCACTTTTCAAATTGTTGCCACCAAATATTATCGCCCTGTATTACATTTAAAGAAATTTAAAAATGAAGAATCTGCATAAATGTATATATGTTTCTAGCATTGTGGTAAAGCAACGGCACCCAGAGCCATCAAAATTTTAATAACGTATTGAATGACGTAATCCTATTGCGAATATGGACATCTGGAAGCCCTAATTTGAATTTAATTTTTTTTTATTATCGATTTCACATTTTGTAAAACTTCAATCAATTTTTTATTAACAAACTAAACGATTTCAAAGGGAGCAATGGCAAAACTATGTAGAATAAAAAACATTTTTATCTCCAGCGCATTTTTATCTCTATATTAAAAATTCTAAAGATATGCTCATTTTAAAATTATTTTGCGATATTGCTGGTGAATTAACTTTTATGGTTTAAGTGCGAAGAAAATAAATTTATTTAATAAATGAAATTTAATAAATAAAGGTAACACACAAAATGTTAAGAAAACGCCCATTTTGGATGTAATTTAAAATCTAATCCGGGATTATGACCCAGACCCGGAGAAATGTCATCAGACGAAACTGAGGAGAGCAATGTCATTTTTCCCACCCGCCAGAAAATGTTACACGCCTTGAACCCTGTAAGTCCAAATAAGCAGGAAGAAATGTACAATTTATTAGCAAGATAGGCAAAATAATGGCTGGAAATAACTCAAGTAGAAATCGGATGTTTAGCAATTCCTTCTTAGCACACGAAAAAAATCGTAAAGTTCTTCAAATAATTCTCAGGATAAACCCTATCCCTGCCTCTGTAATCTATGACCCGACGGTCATCAAGTGACCAATTTCATAATTTCAGACGACCCACCTGAGTTCCGAAAAGAAATTATAATATATTAAAATAAATTATAAGACATAAATATGAAATGACCACTTGAAAATACATAAAAAAGAACCTAAAATAAAAAATAACAACAACATATTTGTTTGATTACAAAGATGCAGAAACGATGCATTTTTATTTTTACAAAATATGATGTGGATACCACATAATTTCCTTGTACACCTATTCAATTATGCACCATTTTTGCTGATTTTAATTTAAATTTATTTCATCTGAAAGTGAGATTCTATCTTTCAATTCAAAATGCCTTTCGGGAACTGTCGATGGCAATAAAAACGAGACATGCTCAACAAGATGTCACAGAAGTCTCATATACGAAATTTCAACCTTCCTTGGCTAATAGTTTTTGAATTATGAGAGATACGTACAGACGTCAAGCAGAAACCACTCGAAAGTCCCAAATAAAAAATTTCAACATTTTACGGCGAACCGTTTTAGAGTTATACGGCATAGCTACATATAGCCGCCACCGACGGATCTGGTTAAAATGGATTGGAGAAAGTCAAAATGGATATTTCCATTGAAATCTCAAAACCGAAATTTTTTACAATTACAAGCGTTCTTTTACTTCTTACAAGGAAGTAAAAATAAAACTTGTAAAGTAATTTCAAGGAGAAATCGATAAGTTTGGCCAAAAAATCTATAATCCGTAATTCCAAAAAATTGACTGTGCCATTTTATTCCCCTTCTGTTCAGCTTATAAATGCAAGCAAATATTTTCACACATGAAATTTATTTTAAGTAAGAACAAGAATAGCTTGAATACCGAAAATTCAGATGCTTGTATTCATCTCAACACGACTAAGTATAATCCAGACTCGACCAAATTTGAACAACACAAATTCAGCATCAGGGAAGCCATAGATATCGGAGAGAAAAATAAAGTTCATTCATTACGTTTGCTTTTCTAATAATTAGAATTAAAATTTTAGTTTTCATGTTTAAAGGTTTAAATGTATTGTAATTATTTTCTCTATAACATTTATTTTATTTTTCATTAAGTAAGACTATTCTGAATTAAAAATACCACTGATCCTAAATATCTTCTTAATACACACATTTTAGTTAATTTTGACTGCACTAAGGTTGCTGAAGCCAATCCTAACTCATAATTCAGTTAAGTGATAAATCTCACATCTGATTCTCACTTGAACGCCATAACTCTTCGATCCATATATACGATTTTGATTCATAACAATGTCCAGCCACGCAGAGATTCTGTGGTGTTAGAAGTACTACCAGAAATTTATCGGACAGTAGTCAGATACCATCTGTATAGCGAGGACGAAGCACCATGAGATTTCTGAGCATACGGATGCAACGTCCATGCGTGGAAAGAGGTTTTGAGACGAGAAGGTAAAACTGCCACGTCCACAATGCCAAAATAGATGTCATAAAACAACCTATTTTATATTTTTGAACCGTTCACAAAATGCTATTACAATTATAATTTAATATGAAGAGTTTTATTTTGGAAGAAATTAATCTATATTATCATATTTTTTCCAAATAAACAGAAAACATTCTTTCTTAAAACTTTCTAATCAGTCCTCGCGCATATTTATGAATATGAATATATCACATTTATATACATTTATATTTCTTCAGGGATATCTGGTTCAAGGACATGAATAAGATATTAACTACAAATATGTTAAAAAAAAACAGGAGGGTAAAAAAACATTCTATATAAATTCTGTGATTTTCAAGACAGAAACACTGAAGTTCCAAAATAAATTTCTGTGCAATCTTCTATTTTCAGGTACCCTTATTTCCGTTGTGAATTCTAATGACATTTGATATAAATGTATTGAGCATTTATAAATATGGGTTATGTAAATTGGTAAAAGATTTTGCATAATAAACCAAACATTTCTTAATACATCAGATATGATAATTTTAATAGTTTCAATTCACTTTAATCATGTAAAATGTTAAAGAGAATCCAGTTACCATCAATCAGGTCTGCATCATGAAGAAGAAGTGTATTCACTTATCGTAAAAAAAATCACTTACCTCTTTTTTAATTAGAAAAAACAGCAACCTTATTTTGACATACACTCACGTTTGTGAAAATTGCAACACCATGAAGGACTTACGCGAGTGAGCTGAAATTTTCAGGAAATGCAAAGTAGCGCATGATATGCAAATGATTAGAATTGCAAATCCGTAGCGCATGCGTATGCTGAGCAGCGCCCTCTGAACGGCTGATGGATCCGAATAAATAGACGGCTGTAGCGAGGCGTGTATGGTTATCGGTGGTTATCTGCTAGTGGTAAACGTTAACTCAATCTGTACTTATGCCTCGTCGACGAAAGAGAGCGAGATTTGAACAACTTACAGAGTTTGAACGAGGGAGAATCATCGGCCTTCGTGAAGCTGGATTGTCGTATCGTGCAGTAGCCTCTCGTGTGCAGCGTAACAGCAGCACAGTGATGCGCGTTTGGAAGCAGTGGACGGACGAGTGTCGGACAACTCGGAAATCCGGGAGTGGACCCCGAAATGTGACGTCAGCTCGCGATGATAGACACCTGGTCCGCATGGCGCGGACGGACCGTACAGCTTCCTCTAGACAATTGGCAGCATTGTGGTCAATAGCTACAGGTGTTTCATTGTGTGCTTCATCAATTCGTAGACGTCTGCTGCAGTGTGGACTGCGCGCACGGACTGCTTTATACAGGATCCCCCTAACGCACGACCATCGCCGCCTGCGGCTACAATGGCCCAATCAGCATAGAGACTGGCGTGCTGATTGGCAGCATGTCGTGTTTTCTGACGAATCCCGCTTTAATTTGTGGTACCATGATGGCCGCATTCGTGTCAGACGCTATGCCGGTGAACGCCACCTTCCGGAGTGCATTATCGAACGCCACAGTGGACGAACACCCGGAGTTATGGTCTGGGGCGCCATAGCATACCATAGACGATCTCAATTGCTACGAATTGTGGGCAATCTGAACAGCAACCGGTATATCCGTGAAGTTCTATAGCCCGAAGCTGTTCCCTTCCTTCAAAGCTTGCCAGGCGCTGTATTTCAATAGGACAATGCCCGCCCTCATACTGCTCGGATTGTTAAATCCTTCTTTGCAGCGCAGCAGGTACAGCTTCTTCCTTGGCCTGCGTGTTCCCCGGATATGTCGCCAATTGAACATGTGTGGGATGTCATTGGTCGGCGTCTTGCTCGTGATCCTCGTCCTGTTGCGTCTGCAGACGAACTTTGGGTACGCGTACAAACGATATGGAATGCTCTTCCTCAGTCAGACATTCAAACTTTGTTTGACTCCATGCCACGTCGTGTAGCAGCACTTATTGCGGCGCGTGGTGGCCACACAAAATACTGATTCTGATCTCTTGTTCTTGTTTGTTTGCTTTGAACATTTAATCATTTATTTGTACCACTACCACTCAACTGTATTAAATTGCATTCAATTATGACGATTCCTTCTTGGTGTTGCAATTTTCACAAACGTGAGTGTAGATTTTGAATTCACAATTTACCTCAAAGTTGTTGCTTTGCCTAATTTAAAGTTTTACTCTAACGTGTTTCTCTTCTAATTGAATTGCCATTAAAAGTAAATAAATGTAAGTTAAGTTAAAGATTTAAGCTAAAGATAATGATTTAAGTTAAAGATTAAGTGAAGTTAAAGATTTTTGCCAAAATCTGTGTTAGGAATTTTGCATAAGCCCTAGATTTTTTTGTACCTGCTATATATAAATACAGGAAGTAGAAATATTATTTGTCTTTACAGTTAAATACACTAATGGGAAAAGAGCGTGACTTCATACAAGAAAAGTTTTTAAAGATATTTTAATTTCTTTATTACAAGTAATTTACGAAAGAGCCGATGATTCTAAAAAACCAGATACTATAATATATCAGTTGCTAAGATGTCCCGAGTACATATTTACGAGATAAACATATGAGAAAGAATGAGCGGCTTTTTGCAAAAATACGGTTTATGAATGCTTTGTTTACTCGAATAAACGCAAGAAAACGAGAATAAACTCAAATAAACGAATAAATGAAAAAACTCATTAATGAAACTACTAGTTTCGGGTATAATGCTTCCTGAAACGAAGCACCTTGCATGCTTAGTATCTAAATAGGTCAGCTAGAATAATGATCAGAACTCTCCACGCAGCTTCTATTGATTTGCTTTAGAACCAAAAAACCTTTTAGTTTTTGAGTTCATAAACAAAACTGACTCATATCCCCCCCCCCAAGTAGGCTTTTTACCCAGCACTCCAATCCAGAATTGAAACACGGTTAAAAAGTTCTATAAATATCAAAAGGAAACGCTAGATGTCCAGATTAAAGTTATTATTTGCTCAGAATTTAATTCAGTTTCAAAAATTTTGTGATGACAATATTGTGAATTTGTATATTTATCTTGTATACGAAGTTTTAAAACTAAATACTTACTAATTCTAACTTTCAGTAAGCAATTCTTATAAATCTATACAATGCTCAGTAGTTTCATACAGCTGCTCAATTTCCTCGTAGAACTCATCTTTTAAAACTCTGTTTAGACGTCTGTTTATGGTTTTCATATTCACCTAAGTGCTATTAAAATAATAAACTTAGGACAGACTTCATTTTAGGAAAGAGAAACTAGTCTGTAGGTGCTAAGTATGGTGAATTCTTCTAAATATGGTGATAAGTGGATGATTGAAAACTGTTACACCTTTTGTTGCCATAAACTGCTTGACAAAAAGGCGAATTGCGTGACGGTGAATTATCATACAGCACAAACTAGTTATTGGATTTAGTTTTTTTTTTCTGGTCTAACGCGTTTAATTTCATTCATAGGTCTATTCATAACCTTTTTATATAATATGATTTTTTTCCAAGCTGTCCCTTAGGAACAAGTTCATTATGAATTATTCTTTTCCAATCAAAAATGTTACCAGCATAGGCTAGGTTTCTGTGGCCGCTAAGAACCTTCCACAGTTAGCAAATAATTTGTCTCAGAATCTTAATAAAGTATTATTAAGTATTAGGCTTAAGTATTAAGCGTTGAATTAAGTATTAGATTTATATCAACTCACAGTTTTTTTTGAAAAAAATCACGATTTTTTTCCGTTTTACTGCTGAACTACATTGCTCGTTTTGCTCAGCTTTTGAATCCATGATATCACATGTTATTTGGATAAATGTAAACGATTAACTTCATAGAAAATTCTGTTTTTAAGTAGCCAGTACTCTCACAGAAATAAGCTGAGATTTCATAGTAATAAAAGCTGTCAATTATCGTTTGGCAGGTTTGTTAGATTTTGTTAAAATAAGTCTTGAAACGTTGCAGATCTACTGCATATTTATTTCTACTGAATCTGTACATTTTTACAGATAATGTATGTGCTTCTCTAGCCAATTTTGCATTATTCGTTTTTGTAGAACCCTATTTGATATGCCTAAAATTTAATTTTTAAATTTTCAATATTAGTGTGTGTAAAATCTAGGAAAATGAACATTTTAGACTACAAATAACATAGCATCTTAATTTCTCTTTTATAAGAATAAAGAAATTGTTGGGATGGAAACATTTGGCGTCTTTCAGTGGCACAGAATATTATATTTAAATTTCCTAGATTAAACGTCCAACAGTCTATGATATGAAGTGCTTCATTAAAGCTGTAAAAAATAATTGTAATAATTAAATACATTCACTATTCACCCTTGCAAAAAAAATTTCAGTATGTCCGCATAAAACGATAACAATTGTTCTTAATATCTACAGGAATAATCTTCGTTGTTGGGTTGAATGGTGCCATCTTTGCCAACCGATTTACCAACAATTGTTTCAAGTAATTCCATTAAGGAATGCTTTCACTTTTTCTTAAACATACTAATTATCACGGTCATAAGACGAAAATGTCAATAGTTTCCTTCGCGCCTGTTGAGCAAAGTATAAGACAATCCGGGACGTTAAATATGCCAGTTGTGCGATTGTACCTATAGGTCTTTAGCTTGCTTGTTTAATTACGATTGTTTGGTTCTTATTCCATCTTGGAGCAGCGTTGAAAGGTAAAAACATTTAGACAAAATTTCTCAAACTCAAGAAACTCGAAGTTATCTCGAACCCTGGCATCATTGATGACGATCGTGAAAAAATTCATCCTCAAACGTTAAAAACTAGCAAACAAATATTATGTACTTAAAATCATATTTTTCTTTTCATATTTAATCATGTTTTTTTTAAATCTACATAACTGTGAAATATCGGCCAAGTTTTATATGAGATGCATTATCTTAACAGACATAGTCTTTGAATTACTAATGTATTTTAGAGCAAGATTGTTTTCCTAACCAAACGCCCATCGAATTCAAGAAAAATGATTTAAGCAAAATAAATGTAACAAAAGCACAAAAAACGTTAACTCCGTCTTTTATACGTAAATTATAAATGGCTGCTTTTATATCAACATCATTATAGCAATTCTAATCCAGAAGTGTTCTGTAAACACCAGGTACGGGATGTGGTAACGAAAGAGCAAGAAAAAAGAAAGATGCATAGAGAGGGCATAAGGGAAAGATGTTAAGTTTGCGTGTATAACTTGATAATATTGAAAGAATTAATAATTTCGCGAATCAGACCTAAATAAATTACTTAAACAAATTGATTAACATGTTCACTAACGAAGAGTCTGACAACTAAGATTTGAGAAAATCAGTGCTTCTCCCTAACTTCTCTGTCAAATGTTAGAATTAAAGTACTTGTATTTAACTGTTTTCAGGATAAAGCAGGAAAATGTAAATAGCATGCATATTCATTTGCATCCTTTATTTTCTTACTCCTTGTAGAATTCCGTACATGTTTTCATCTTTGAAATCAAGTAAATTGTTCTTATTATCTCCACCAGTTTTAAACAGGGCATCTTCTATCCAAGGAAAGTCAGCATTTTATAAATTTTTTTTCTGTATCAAAATCAAGGTAAAAAGGAAAGATCACGACAGTCATATTTTAAACGTAGATGACAGTTCAGCTTTGTATACATTATTAATTTCTTACCCGGATACGTTGCCTATTTTACACTTTTAGCTCTAGAAATGAGTGCTCTTAGCCATTGATTGAATCGTCTATGATGCACTTTTTGCTCTTTCTTTCAGGACGTGTTCCTGAAGAGATGTTGAGGAGGGGGCGGGGTTGAGCCGCTCCTTCCATGGAATTGAAGCGGAATAAGAGAGCCCAGCGATCTCAATCCCCGAGTCACACTTCGTTGATGCTTGCATGCCAACAAGAAGCCAAAGAAGACGTTCGGAATATAATTCAAAGACAGGTACAGTTTTCAATTACTTCTGTTGCTTCTGTACATTTAAATGTGATTTCACAAGAGCTAAGAGTTAATTCTAGCAAATAATTTAATGAAATCCTGATGTACTACTGGATGAAATAGGTAACAAGCTTACCAAAATACATTTTAGAGTCATTAGGTTATACAGATGCAATAACGTGAAAAATGTGCAATGTCTTCGGAATTCGAACGCGTCGAACGTGCTTCTAGTTATACCACGAAGACTTGCGGAAAGGAAGGAGGAAATACCTTATACCGTAACTAGCTAATCGTAGTCGATTATTCCTTTATTTTCATGTGATGAAAATTTTAAGTTGAAATCAGGTCTTTCCGAATGTTAAAAAAGGAAATTTTCGTATGCGTTTGGTCCACCAAGAAAACAGCTGAATGCAACTGTCCGCTAGATTCGACATGGCTATTTACAACTCTTGAGAATTGATTTTAAACTCATGTTCCGTTAATAATTATATTCAAAGTGAAACCTAATATCTTAGGGCCACTCTACCTTAAAAGTGAACTGGCAGAATTTATTTCGACGATGACTATCTGTATTGAATTATTCAATAGATTATTCAATATTAAATTTTTCGATATAGATAGATTTAATACAGTGATTCTCAAGATAAAGTACATAAACACAATCGGAAATTAGAAATCTTTCTGATGATGTAAATCAGTGGGATTTTTATAGCAGTTAAGGGAAAAAAAACCTTTGTGTTAAAAATGAATGCACTCCGTTAAACATGTAGAAAGGCACAGCGATTGCCAAGGGATATTGACATGAAGTCTCCGGTTTATTAAAAGATCTTTCTTCAGAAGAGTATTCCATTCTAGCTGCCAAATGGTAATGCTCATTCACTTAAACTTAAGAATGAATGTCTTAAAAGGAAAAACACACAAACAATAAAGTTTGCCAAATCTTTAGATTTATATTTGAGAGAAAATATCTAAAATACCTGAAAAGTTGCTATATTGTAAAACGTCGGAGGCTCTTTTAAGAACCCTTAGAAAAACTTTTGAGAACTGAAATTATCTCTTTCATGTTTAAATTAATACAAGGATGCTCAAATGTTAACCAGACGATCGAATTTTCGCGCGGTGATTCCTGACCTTGAACATGCCGAACACCATGCTTAAAACCATGGAGGTAAGAAAGGACCTTCCTACTACCTCCATGGTTAAAACGCGTTAGTATGTGGCCACTTTAAGAGTAATAAATTAGCAGGAAATGCCTCAATACGTGGAACAAAGGTTTGTTGTAAAGGTTTTAATAAAAAAAAGAGATCTTAAGCTCCCAAATGTTTTATCAGTCTTCGCAAATAACACACAGAATATTGTCTGTCTCATATAACCGATAAGGACACCTGGTGTTCCTCAAAGACATTGTAGCTATTCGAGTAAAACGCGTACCTAAACTCTTTTATATAGGGCATAAAACTGTTTTCGAAATGCTGGGGAAAATGCTAACAGATTTATCACATGTTACCGGATTATAAAAAGAAAATAATTTTCATACATTGTGAACTATATTACGTAGAATTATTTCGTTAATTTTATCCTTTACCTGTGATGAATTACTTCCGCATCGCTAAGCGAAAAATACTTCAAGTAAAAATAATATAAACAATCAACAAATAATGTCCACAAATTGCATATCAATATCATTTCTCCTCGACAGTGCAGTTTTGCACCTTTTGTTCCACGTATTGTGGCATTTTCTGCTAATTTATTACTCTTAAAGTGGCCACATACTAACGCGTTTTAACCATGGAGGTAGTAGGAAGGTCCTTTCTTACCTCCATGGTTAGCATGGTGTTCGGCATGTTCAAGGTCAGGAATCACCGCGCGAAAATTCGAACGTCTGGTTAACATTTGAGCATCCTTGTATTAATTTAAACATGAAAGAGATAATTTCAGTTCTCAAAAGTTTTTATAAGGGTTCTTAAAAGATCCTCGACGTTTTACGATATAGCAACTTTTCAGGTATTTTAGATACTTTCTCTCAAATTTAAATCTAAAGATTTGGCAAACTTTATTGTTTGTGTGTTTTTCCTTTTAAGACATTCATTACTTCAAAACTAAATATAATTTGATAACTTCAAAACTAAATATAATTATTTGCATTATGAATAAAGTCGGCTGAAATGATGAATTACTATTTCTTAACATAATATTAATAATTCCAGTCAAAAGAATAGATCATAAAGTAAAATAATCATTTAAATTTTTATCTTGGTTAAGTTAAATTACTTGAACATGACAAAGCACTGGGGCCAATCTGCCTTAAGTTAGAGATTCTTTCGTCGACGGTTTTCTAAAAACAAATTGCTCATATTTAGGTTACACATGGGAAAAACGACACGAAACACCCGTGCAGCTAGCCTGTTCACCCGGGGTTAAAAGAATTAAGCGAGTTGAATCACTGAACCAATGGTAGGGCCAAATTTTATTGAATTGTTAACAACAAAACACAGAATTTTCAGACTGAAACTATAACTAATATTTTAGAAATAAAAATGTGAAGTAGACAAAATCCAGCATATGTACAATGGTTGATTGAAATCAAAATCCGGACAAACTTCAGTTGAACTTCAGGAGGAAACTTATTATAAGATACACAGTGTGTTTACTATTTTTAAGACTTTTACAATGCTTTTATTTGAATTTGGAAAGTTGTTCGGTGACCCGTTGGAACGCAATTCTTAATTGCGTGACCCTATAAATCCCCTTTATGATGCGTATACGAAAGGAAATATAATGAAAAATTAGCAACACTTACTGTTATACCGATGTATCCGTGTTCGAATTTTGAAGAAGCCATGGATAGTATATCGCATTTTGAGCAGCTTCGGTAAACTCAACATAGTAGCGAGCGGAAAGTCCTTTCGAATGGTTAGGTAGTAGGGAAAAGGATTGGGACAATCTCCTGGAGTACTCCTCCATTAAAACTGGGGCGAAACTGCATAATTAATGCTGAGGGCTATACATGTAGTCTGCAGATCTAAAAATGAAGCTGTTTAAAAGAGCTTCAAGTGAACATTAGTGGCTCACTTGAATACTTGGTGCTTGACTTGGGTTCCATTCCAGACGAGTTGGATGGCTGCGTGTTTGAGTTTCCCAAAGTTTCCTTTGAAACGTCTTCTACGAAGACATCTCTTCCGTTAGACAGGTAGTCACCGAATGCTTTGCCATATTGGAATAACCTAACCTAACGGAAAGACAATTTACTTTGAATAAAAGAATTTCCTTTTATTTTTAAGTTTAAAGGGAACTTTTAAGCAAAATTTAAATAATTTTCCTAGTTGACATTTTTATATAAAAAATATGGTTTGGTACTTCAGAACTGATATGAAAATTTCTTGTACCACTTACAGCCAGGCGCAGCTTTACAGAGGGATCGTACCGGTAAGAATGCCCTGCATTATTGTGCAGAGAATACGGATGTGGATTGCGCCAGTCTTGTTCTTTCCGTCGCTCCTACACTACTTAACGCCCCGGACGAAGAAGGTTACTCTCCTTTGCACCTGGCCGTCATTAGTGGAAACAAATCTATAGTGAAATACCTTCTAACCAGAGGAGCTGACTGCAGAGCCGTCGACAGTGAAAAGCATTCTTGTGTACATTGGGCAACAGGTAACCAAACTTTGCACCTATATTTTTTTGCATTTATAACATATTTTGAACACCATATAGCAGTGTGAAATCCAAAACAATTGCTTGAGAAATAAATTATTTAAGCGTGTAAATTTTTAGCTGTGTACTATCCATCATATAGCAGTTTGGTTGTCTTTTATCCAAGGTTCTTCATTAATTTCTCTATCTTAGGATTGCATATCATATCAAAATTTTTTCATATTTCGAAATTTGGTACGAATTGATTGTATGCTTGCATTATACCCTAAATTTTTTTAAACTGTTACAGTCTTTCATGTATTGCAATTAATGTAATCTTAATGTAACTTTTAAGTAGTATACATGATTAAAAACCTGTACGTGTAAAATGACTAAAAATTTGCATTTTCACGTAGTAAGCGGAGACTTGGAGTGCTTAGATTTACTCATAAACGCCGGAGCCGATCCTTCAACGCCGGACATCCACGGAGCTTACCCAGTGCATTACGCAGCCCAGATGTGTGGTCCTAACAGTGAGATGGGGAATGATGTGCGCGTGGGGCTGGCAGTCCTCACTAAATTACTTTCGAGGGGCGTGGACGTATCATGCGTGGACCGTGACGGTCGTCCACCCCTGCTCTGGGCTGCAAGCGGAGGTGAGTACTTTCATCACCTTGGTATTACAAGTTCTTTTATTCAGTACACTTTTGTTTCTTAACGTTAATTTTATGTCTTCAATGTATATTTTATGTATTCAGTGAGCCCTTTTCGAAATGGGGATTTATGACATTAATAGACTGCGCGTACGGCAAAATCGCATTTCGTAAATTTAATTTGCTATGGAAAAAGTGTGTTGGGGATGATTATGATTAAGAAGGTGTAGATAATTTAAATAAACCTAAATACCGTTATAATTAAAGGGGGGAAACAAAGCAAGTGTTAATTGAAAGGATTTTTATTACTTCATAATAAGTAAGTGAAAAATAGTTTTTTAGCCTGTAGGGTTTATATTTATTTTAACTAACATTTATTTTAAGTTTAAGCTATCTTTCCTGTCAAGCCTTACTTTCCCCTGGAACTGCCAATGTCAGAATATGTAAATTTGAGTAGAACGCGCAAGGATTCAAATTATCAGCGGAAGTATTCTGATTTAAATAGAAGGAAACAAGTTCGGTGTGTGATATTCGTACTGCACGAGCGCGGAGGTAGTTAGCGAGAATTGAAGCACCCCGCGTTGCGGCCTATGTGCTTGGCGGGTAATCGTTCCAGTGAGCTTCAAGTCTGCTGAATTAGCAGCGGTATTGTAAAACGCGGTGAGTTAGTTATTTTAGAGAGCCTCGTAGTTAGAGTCTTGTCTTTTGTTTCTTTTCAGGTTATTATTTTTATTTGACTGCCGAGTTGGCACCGTCTGTAAGCGTCAAGAGGACGCAATTGTAATTTATTACGTTGAATAAAAAGGGACTTAAACCCTTTACAAGACTCTGTGTTTTATACAGCTTTCACAGTCACCTCTTGGTTGCGTGCAAGTTGGAGGCGCGCAACGTTATAAGCCTAAAAGGAGTTACCCCTGAAGGTTACTAGTGTCGAAACGGCATTTTGCGCCGAATTACTAAAAGCATTGAATCTCTTTTCAAATTGTTGTCATCAAGTATTAACGCCCTGTATTATATTCAAAGAAATTAAATAATGAGGAATCTTCATGAATATATGTACGATTGCCGCATTGTGAAAAAACAATGGTACCTAGAGCTATCAATTTTTAATAAGTAGTCCTCCACCCGAACATGGGCACCTGAAAGCCCGAATTTTGAATTTCAAATTTATTTTATTATCTGTTCAATATTTTTTAAAACTTTTACGAGCCGTGGCAACACTGAACGGAATAAAATATTTTTATTACTAGCTCGCGAGACTGTCTATTGGGAACTCTAAAGGTATGCTGTTTTCAAATATTTTTTGCCCAAAGAAGCGTTAGGCCGAATGCTTTTTTGTGAAGCTGGCGATTTTCGCTTGGTACAATCTCTTTAAAAGCTTTGAGGGAAAGTGTGCACAGCTTTTCATAAAACGTCCTCTTTTTTGTCCATTAAGGTCGATCTAAATTTCAAAATCAGACAAATCCCATCCTTTTTTAACACTACGCTTATCTTTTTTAAGCTAAAGGTGCTCTCCCGAGTGGGTATCATAAAATCGTCCAAATCTTTATTCGTAATTTCTCGATCGACATTCTCAATTAATTTTTTGACTTCTGGTTCTTTCATAGCTGAAAATCCTTCGTCGCCAATTGCTTTTGTAGTTTGCACGACTTCTTTGGCTTCCTTTTCAATTGAGGGAAGTACTTTAAAATTATCGGCAACTACTGCCACTGCTGATACCAGCAAACATTTAAAGTTGACGAATGAGCGTTGAGCAGCATAAGAAGGAAATTCTAGCGTTGGACAAATTAAACGGAAAGAATTAAAGTTACACGCACATGCAAAATCGGGTTTCGCATATCCGCTCTCGGCAAGTGTTTACTTTGTTGAAAAAATTTCAGTTAAAATAAGAATCTTCTATGCGTTGGAGAGTAAGAAAGATTTCTTTAAAACATCTTAAACTAAATTTAAAAGTGTTAAAATGCGTGTAATTATTCTGACGATATTAATATAAGTATTCCTTGTTTGGCGAAAACTCGTATTTTCTCCGCCAAAAATATCATGGATGAAAATGCTGCGGAAATAATAATGCAAGAGGAAAAGGATCTCGAAAAAAACATCATGATAGCAAAGATGTAGAGATATTAGGTATATATTTGGAAGCAGAAGAGATGAAAAATGAGCAATCGCCTTCGCCAGGAATCTAACCACGAACTTCTGGAATACCGGCCCAGCATGCAGAAGTACTACACCACGAAGGTATTTTAGGAAACCGGGAGAAATACCTCATAAAAAAAGCAAGGAGAAAACATCGCACTTCTAAAACACAGTGATAGAAAACATAGCTATGAAAAACTTCGCAGTTTAGTTTTAAAATTTCATCGTACAAAATATCATGCAAATAAAACACCTATAATTCATTGCATGATGATATTACAGTGGACTTGCATTTTCTGGCTATAAAAAGTTTCAGTGAATTTTTGTTTAATGATCTGAAATACAATAAACAGGGAAATTTCTTTTATTTTTATATTTCATACTTTCGAATTACGTATTTAATGATAAAGGAAGAAGGAAACTTAAACACTGAAATTTAGAAAAATTTAGTGCTACATATAGCAGTTAGTAGAATTTTAAACTTATGTCTCTTTCTCCTTCTAATCTTTCTTATTACTAAAACAGATTAGAAAGAGCAGATAATATAATAAATAAGATTTATTTATTTCATCTTATTTATTATGTTTTATACTGTACTTTGTCATGAAAAACTACGTATACCTACCTGTTCATGAAAGTTGTTAACTTTTAATAGTGAGTAAGTTTAAAATTCTTTTTTGACTGGTACACGTAGCATGACTTTTTATTACTTTCCCGCTTTTGAATGTTTAATTTAAGTTTCCTTCTCGCTTTTCAGAAAAATGTATTAGTTAATACAAAAATACGATGTATTTTCTTCTTCTGCTCAAAAATAACTATACGAAAATTCATTAAAATGTTTAAAAGCCGAAGAAGACTTCTCTCTGCGATGATTTATAGGTGCTTTATTTTTAATCATGATATTTTGTACGACGATGTTTTAAAATTACGAAGATTTTGCCCCGCTTTATTTTTTACTACGATGTTTCCGCGACGACTTTACGTTTACGAAAATCTTATATTGTTATCTTTCATGGGTTGCGAAAGAAATTAGAAGGATTTCCGTTTTACAAAGGAAGGAAAGACTTAGTAAAAGGAAAATGTCTTTTAGATGTTCTTTTATGCAATATTTGAAGAAAGATCTGAATCAAATGGAAAATTTATTGTAGTACAGTTTTACAAAATATTTTGATTGCTTACTAATAACAGCATGATAGAAAACGAAAGAGCCACACTAAGTAGTCAAGTTTTGGTAAGGCAGACAGGCCAAGAAAACTGTATATACATATTGTGTTGATCTGAAAATTTTTTCGCAGTATTTTTATATTTTTCATCTCTCCCTTCTGGCTCCAATGATTTTCAGATTCTTTTCCATTTCAGAAAATGGTGCTACACTAAACATGTTATTTCAATTTATATATGTGCTGTTGTACGTCTACGCATTTCATACCATTCTCGGTTACTGAATTTTTAATTTTTTAATTTGTGATGTTTTAATATTAATTAAGAGAGTCTCTTTTAATATTTTTAAAGCTCGGAGGTAATCAAAAGATTTTCTGTAAAATTAAAAAAAATAATTTCTTTTTCTCTTTGCTCTATTTAATGTTTTGAAATTTTCAATCGTCTGCTACCTTAAAGGTATCCGGAGCCTTTCAAGCTGCTTTGAATAGATGAAACAGCATTAGGTAAACTATAACGTTCTACCAAAGAAAGTTTTGGTTTATTTGATTAATTGCAAAGCACTCAAGGGCTATCTTCCTCTGGGAAAGGATGCCTTCGTGGCGGACTTTCTACAGGAAGCCGGCTCGTATACATGTTACACATGGTAAAAACCAATTTGATTTAGTTTTATATAAGCTTTAATATTAATTCATATGGCCTGTCGATTCATATGTCCAAGCCTGTCGAATACGCTCCGAGCGTGTTGACCATTACACCACGAAGACATGCTGAGAAGGCGGTAGAAATACTTTATATTAGGTAATAATAAATGCAGTTACTAACATTTAAATATAATTATTTCAAAAATATTTATTATTAATTTCTATTGATAGATGAAACAATGCTAATCAATTCTTCGCTTCATCAGTCAATTTTTATACGTTTCTAGGAAGTAAGCCATTTTTCTTATGGCATCAGATATAACGAATCACTAGATATAAAGAACTAAACTTCTGGTCTATTGAAGTTCGTCACAGGGAGGGTGGGGTCTGACTGTATTTTAGACTGAAATATTTTTTAGCTCTTATTTCGAAGGGAAGGCCGTTATTCTAAAAAACGCTAATTTCAGGATTACTCCAATCATACCACAGCTTTCAGTCGTATTAAACATCAAGAAAGCAGTCTTATAAACCAGCATTTTTCATAGCCCTCCAAAAATTTATGATTGCACTTATGTTTGAGTTCTTGAAATGGATTCAGTAACAGTTGTATACTTTATAAACAGCAACACGTATGTTTTAATAAAGCCATTTATATGCAATTAATCCGCATTTTATATTCTAGCTATCTATATAAATATACATATCATGAAGTGACAAGCAATTTTTAGCACGCGTTACAGCTTCATTAGCTTGCAAGAACTGCTTATCCCCCTTACGATGAACAATTTGTTTCGTGAAAAGAAAATTAATCGACCCAAGCAACACAAAGAATAGCACTCAGTAAATAATACTTAATACTGTTCTTATAGTACTTCTGAGAGGGCCGTTTCATTAATATAATGAGAGTGCTACAGCCAGATACTATATCACCTTAACTCCCGAAATTTGGAAAGAAATCGGTCATTTCGAAATTTCTTTACGGTAAAGTTTTTCCGTTAATTATGTATGTGCACAGAAATATATTTTAAACGATTAAATAGTGTCAGGACTCACAGAACTTTTATAATTTGCTCTAACTTTCGTCTAGTATAATCTTTGGTACGCTAAGAATCGTTCAAAGAAGGGCTTTGTGTTATAAATGGCATAAACCGGGCATCGCTGCTAGTCAATCAGATATTGCTACATCATAAAAATTGGAGTAAAGATTTTGCCTAAATGTTCCAATTGTTCAGCTTTACATTAGCATGGTATAAGAACCAACCAACCACAGCGATGCAAACACAAACTGACATCCGATTGACTATTTCTCTAAATCAGCTGCCCATTTATGCAAATGCGGCTTTGCTTTTTCTAATCGGCTAAGGCTTAAACCATGTTCACAGGCGCGAACGGACTTTTACGCCTCAGGATCTCGACAATAATTATGATTAGACTATAGTGTTAATGCTCCTTTAAGCATCTGGTTCATGCATATGCTATAATTTAAATGTCAATGAACGTTACTTTCAGAGTCAGATAATATTAGTCTCATATTAGCGATATGGCCCAGTTAATAAATGAATAGACTGTTAACGGCTATTGTGAAGTTTTTATAAAAATAATATATAAAAATTCTCGCAAAATTGTTCCCGAATCCATTTTTCTAAGGCCAACAACTGAAACTATTTTCCTAAATTGGCACATTCTGTATGTCAGGAAATCACATTCTCTAGCCAGAATTTGGATACTAATCTTGGAATGCACAGCTGTAGAAATTATGTTTTTCGAAACCTGGAAACAGGAAAATTCAACTATTCTCTCTCCGAGTAGCAGGAGAACACGCATACGGGAATGTGATAATTCTTTACACCCTCTCGGATTTAAAGGGTGGCTAGAAAGATGCACACGATCCAATCGAACAAATCCAGGTGATCAAGATTTATTAATCACCATATTTAAATTCGGGTGCCAATGTACAAGCTACTAGATTTTTCGAAATTCGAACCACGAATCTCTCGATAGCTTCTAGAGGCATTAGGTATTTTATTTGAAGCAAGCAAGATAAAAAAATAGCCACGCCTTCTCCGGGAATCGAACCGCAGACCTCTCAATTACGCGCTGAGCGTGCAGACCACTACACCACGAAGGCTCGCTAAGAAGGCGGGAGAAATATCTTATAAAGCTATTTGGACGTTCTAACCATTTACACCCCAGAAGATGAAAAGATGGATGCTGTAGTTTATAAAGATTACTCACAAGTCGACAATTTCTCAATAAGAATAACCAGAATCAACCCAAACGACGCAATTTAAAAGAACAAAGTGTTGTAGTTAAAAAATTGTAGATTCCACATAGTGATGGCTTTCGAAACAATGTATGTGATAACATTATAGACGAACTTTACATTAAACGAAGAATATATAAAGAAATCATTGATCACGCGCTTTGTAGGTGCATTTTGAACAAACTGTTAGAATACGATTTCGAAGTTTGTTTACTTGTTTACGAATCATCAAATGGCTGTCATCATTTAAAATTTTCTAGATGTTTTGATGATACAATCAGAAAAAAACATAATGATACTTGATTAAATACTATTTAACATTTAAGACACTGGGATAACACTCAAAATAGAAATCTATTATTTAAATTAAGACAAATCTTTCCAGGACTATTTGCCTAAAGGAAAGAAATATTTTTGAGAAAAATGTTCTGAGAAAATTTGTTCGTATTACGTTATTCATGGGAAACCAAAAATCTCGTGCAGATAGCCCGTTTGATATCATTTGAACCAAAGTTAAACCTTCTGTATTCGGCGATCTTACCGTTCTGCCGGTACTGGGCCCAAAATATATTCACTAATTTTCTTATATTTTAGAATTCTGACGTCTTCGGGCTATTCAACATCAATTTATTCAGGCACTGTAAAATAGTCCATAAGTTACTCGTTTGGTTTCTAAATTTTAAATTTCGCAATTCATTTTTAGTACAAATTCTTTAAAATTAGTGATCAGTAATAAAACTTATGAATTCAATAATAAATATTTTTGAGTTGTTATATTCAATGCACATAAAAATTGAACTTACAGGGAAGCATATTTCGGCCCAAAAATATCACATTATCTATAATCTATCATTATAAATAATTAATTTTAAATTATTTACAAATTATAAATTATTTTTTCTAAATTATAAACAATAGTATTCAAGCATTGGAGCTTATGCTCATGAGTAGTCTTTATTATTCGAAGCAAATTTATGATGGTAATTTTAAATTTATGTCATTATATGGTTGAAGAGACCAGAGCTAGTAAAACGTACTGTCCTTCAGGGAGCAGCGACGCCATCTTGGCTCTCGTCAAATCAGGAGCAGATGTCAATGCAGCAGATCGAGATGGCTTGACAGGTAAAAAAACGTTTTCATCCTCGTTTGATTATCAAATGTATTTTATCATTACTCCAGTTTACCTTAGTTTACAAAGAAGTTTTGTAAATTAGTCTTTAGCATATTTACTATAAAATAGTAAAGTTCCATTTATTTTAAACAAATGTATAATAATAAACAAAGTATGTTTTAGAAAACTGTCAAAGTCTTTGTTAAAACACTCGTGTATTTTATTAATTACTGAGCTCTTCTACTTGAGAACTCGATGAAAAGAAAAGATACCTGGGATCAGAGATGTTCTTTTTCCTGAGTGTAGTCTGGCAATGGTTCAAAAATATCTGAAAGCTTTTATTAATAAAATATATGGGTGTTTAAGCAAGCGTTTTGACTATCTATATCTATAATGTCTATTTAAATTAAATTTAAATTTATGTTACCTTGTGTTCTAATCGTACTGCTATATGAAAAAAAAAAAATACTCATCTGACATATTGGTTTGTCTAAGTGTATTTATCCTTTAAATGTAAAAATTGATACTACATTTATTGTTACTGGAAAATAACATTATGAAAACACATCCTCACCATTTTGTCCGTTGACCATCTGTCATATTTCTGGATGCCGTTGCTACAGAGCTTGTGCAGTTTCTGGTCTACAAATTGTGACACGTGGTCATTTCTAAAATAAACACCATTGAGGAAGTGCTATAGAAACCGATTCAAATGATAGTTAAGACACAATAACACGCCGAATAAATACTAATTCAGAAG
Source organism: Stegodyphus dumicola (assembly GCF_044657685.1). Classification (NCBI taxonomy): domain Eukaryota; kingdom Metazoa; phylum Arthropoda; class Arachnida; order Araneae; family Eresidae; genus Stegodyphus; species Stegodyphus dumicola. Next base: position 144,637,623 of record NC_140777.1, read on the forward strand.
TCAAACAACAAAAATCAGCGTTATACCTACAAAATTTTCACAGGACTAGTTTCGATGGTTTTACCGAACCATCATCTTCAGCTGCAAAACCGCAAATGACAACCGCATTTGCGGTTTTGCAGCTGAAGATGATGGTTCGGTAAAACCATCGAAACTAGTCCTGTGAAAATTTTGTAGGTATAACGCTGATTTTTGTTGTTTGACTTCTGAATTAGTCAAATGATAGTCTCATGGTGCTAGGCCAAGCTATATGGACCTCCCATCCAAGTTCCTTCAATTTCTGACGTGTCATTAAAGATGCATGTAGTCTGAAGTTGTCAGCATTGGTATACGAAACCCTTTCTTTCGACACGTTTCGCCCAGTTTCTGTGAACTACTAAATTTAGTCTCACTAATTATCGTCAGTGTTAGTTCGACTACCGTTCTGCCTGGCGGCAACAGCTTGTAGAGGAACTGCCGACAGACAACAAAGAGCATTTCGAGAAGCATCTTGAGCGTTTTGGACCATCTCGAGTAACATCTGAAGCATCTTGTGTATCCTGGAGCGTTCATCTTGAGCATCAGAAAAACGTATCGGACATCGAAATTTCCAGAATGAAAACGACTAAATCAACTTGTGTTGCATCTGATAACGTATCCCGCCCATACAAATTACGAATTTCTTCAAGGGCCTAAGTAGCATTTATGCCGTTATCGAAATAAAATTGTGAAATATAGCCCAGTTTTGCGTAAATTCATTTTCAGAGCGTCTTTCAAGGTCTTAATTCTGAGCATAGGAGTTAGAGTATTTTTATATATCTAATAGCTTCAAATGCAGCTGTTGAATAACCGGCTGCGTTTCGTATATCTTGAGATTTGGGGTACTAACTCTATCCCGTGAGCAAAAGGCTCTCAGTATTTTTATAATACCCAATATATAAAACTACGAATGCTTTTTCACTTTACAGGTAACTAGAATTTTAATGCGTAATAATTCTTGTAAGTATGTTCCAATACATTTTGAATTTCTTCGTTATTTTAAACGGAAGTTGTTAGCTTGGAAACCATGGAAGAAAATAGCTCGCATGTATCCTTAATAATTGAATATAGCAGGACAGTTACAAAACCCGGAGGTCAGTTATTTTCCCAGATAACTAATACTTATCTTATCCTTTTACGTACTTCATTATCAATACTTTACTAAGGTTATCTCAGTGCAAACAATCTGAATTCCAAATATCCACGGAATGTATGAACGGTTAATTATATACATTTATGTACACATCAAATATATCGTGCTTAGGCCACGGCTGAGACGGAAATTTAAGAATAGCAAGCATTCCGGGGGGGGGGGGAATCAGGGGTATATTAAAGCTAGATAATTTGAACATGATGAAGTAGCGTGTATAATTACGGAATACATGATATCGCTTTAATGCGACAAGTGTAGAACGGAACATTTTTGCAATATCTTTTTTTGTTACTCTTCGAAACATGTATTAATTTAAAAATATGAGCATCATAGAAGCTTGAACTGTATATAGATCTTTGCGTGGGAGTGATTATATTAGCGTATATTGATGATGATGATGAACTGTGCAAGGAAATTTATTTTTCTCTCTGCCCGTCGATATTTCACAATTTCATATTTAGAAAAATTACTAGTACAACAGATATTATAAGAGAAATCCAGCTTCAAATTTTTCTTTATCAAAACGGTTAACTTGTAGAACAGCCTACCTGTCTTAGTCAATCAAACTTGCAATTTGTAACTTAATTTTCGAGCACAAGTTAATCTTTTTTTAATAGCATTTAAAAGAAATTTTAGTGATATCATTGGATATTTATACCTCACTAGAACCTATCACACTAACTTTCACCTATCACATTTTCATGCTTTACATTTTCTATATCAATAGTTCTTGAATTTTACAGTGCATTTGGATGAGTCTAGAAAGATACTCAGGGATCAAATTAAAACAATAGATGTAAAATATATGAAGGATAGATATTATTTCCGTATGTTTTTAATTCACGCACAATGAAACTTACAACTTAGATTGTACTTCTTTTATTTCTGTTCATGGAAATTTTATGCATATATTTTAAGATTACACTTTACTTTCACTTAAACTAAAACGCGTATCTTTGCTATAGTCTGTTACTTTAAAATAGTCGCATCCAAGGTCGCAGCATTTACGATCGTAGAGTTTATCTTCATCTCGAAAGAGAATTAGGGGATTTTTCAAGTTAGAGAATTCGATATTTTTCTACGCAGCAGTAGTTGCCATAGTTATGAGTCATAGTTAGGGGAGAAGAAAAGGCCTTGAATGTACCTATTCTAAATAGATTATAAGAGTGGCGGCCTTTCCGTTCTGTCATAACTTAAAGTACTATAGCAGAACTGATAACAATAAACGGATAAAAATGCTAGAATATGTATTGTTACTTAAAGTATACAGATAAAAAGAATAGCAAACTAAATTTCAGCTTTAAAGAGAAACACGGACAAGGCAAAGTTTAAAATTAGAAAAAATTTCAGTCTTAGTTTATCGTAGATTTTGAAAAACTATGATTGCCTTTTTTTTTCTTTTTTAGAGGGCAGAGGACTTTTCTTAAATTTTTTCTTCCTTCAGCTTTATAGTAATTCGATATTTATAAGTCAAGATATTAAAGCCTAAAAACGTGTCTGATTTTGTTAATGCAACTTCACCGTCACATCGAGTCTCGTTTACTAAATCTTCTTTCTCTCTATACTTTAAGCACACTTCTGATGGTATAAACAAATTCTAGAAACAAAATGTTCAACAGGACATTTTCAATTTAAGTGATCACTTGTTACTTAAAATAAACATTACAACAGTATTTAGATTTCCATTTCTTCTTGCAAAACTGACAACAGGACTATTGAACTAACTAGCGAACCTTCTTGAACAGAAATATCTTTTTTTCAAAAGTCATTCCTTATCATGAGATTTAACTTTTCTCTGTATGCAACATTTTCGGGCAGAGAGATTTTTGCAGGATATTATATTTTTGGGATTGCAAGAAATTTTCCTCATTTACATCATATATAAAATACACTTAATAAGGCCATTATGAAAAGCGTTTCTCCCACAGACTTTGTGTGCCTTAAATAGCCAAACAGATACACCATACCTATATAAAATTATGGCTTTCTTCGAAAATTATTGTTTCAGTCTGCCATATATTTAATTTTTTGATCCGTTTTATCAGAATTATCCACCAGTGTATAAAAAGCGTGCCTCTACTAATAAATTTATGCACATAATTTAACTACCACACAAAAGAATTAAGGTAATTGTCTTTAGATAAAAATTAATAAAACTGAAATAACTTAATCTTTTATTCCAACTGAATAAGGTAAACGACTTATATGACGACTAAGAACTTTTTCTTTCCATTTTAATAATTATTCTTCATTTATCCTTACATATTGTGACACAAATCTCTCACAAATTCTCACGAGAATTTTGAAATTCGTATTTTGGGACAGCTCTCCACTGTGCAGCCAGCAGAGGTCATGTAGATTGTCTTGAGACCTTACTCACTCTATGTGGAGCCGAAATTGACAGAGTAGATGACAATGGTTGTACAGCCCTGTTTTACGCTGTCACTCTTGGACATGCCGACTGCACAAACCTTCTCCTGAGTTTTGGGTCCAATCCAGACAAGCAAGATCACAAGGGAAGAACGTAAGCTCATTTTCTTATAATATTTATAATAATAATTCTTTTATATAAATTTCAAAGAATACATCCCGGTTGTTACTGTAATTAAGTCGAAACTCGAATTAACTTATGAATGCTAAATAATTCTATTACATATATTTCGGGGAATACAGCATTGTTGCAACTCTAATTAAGTCCTAATTTTAAAAACTTAATTTTTCAAGACATGAAAAAAATCTATACGTAATTTTAAATACTATCCAAATATTATCACACACAAGTAAGATATAGAAATAAATAAAATGAATTTATAATTACAAATTGTCAATAGTTTGTCAGTTTGAAAACTGCTTATTGCGAAATGCGAACTTCCATTTTTAATCGGAGATATGTTTTTCCAAGACATTTGTAAAGCAAGAAAAATGTCAAATGTAGAGCTAATCCATCATCTTAGAACCATCTTGTAACGAATATATATAAAATAAAAAATATGTGGGTGCACTTGTTCGTCAGCTTTAAGCAATAAACTTTCTCTAAAAAATAAAATAAAATTCTTAATATTAATCCGAAACAGCGGTCGCCAACCGCTTGTCCATGGATCACTGGTGGTTTGCGAAAATGTTTTGATGGTCCGCAGAAAAACTGGGACTTTATTTATATTTTTATGAAGATTCCGTTTAAAAAAGTGGCGAGTAACAAAACCTATATTGGAATATGGATAATACCTTTTTTTTTTTAAATTTTAGCTACTATTTTTAGCGAAATTCCTTCTGAATTTAGCGACATTTTAGCTACTTTTGCAGGTGTATCTAGCGACATTTGAAAGTGAGAGTTGGCATCCATAGATATGCTGCTGTTATCAATAATAGCGCGAACTGGAATTATCTTTCCTTTTGAATTACAAACATATGCTATTGTAGTCGTTAATAACACAGTTTTTCTCCGTGTCAATAGGCAACTTGATGGATTTTTATGAGAACCATTTGCTTTCTTGCTTTTAATTGCATCACTGAAAGTTTCCGTTTTTGTTTTGTCTAACTGTTCATCGACGACGCCATTGCTGAGTAAGCGATGATTATAACGTTGACAATAACTAAAAATTGGCGGCATAACACTTTCAGTTTGTTGATATTGCTTTGCGTTTGCCGGTTTGATCTTGGTTTTCGTGAAGTTCCTTTTCAGTGATATGGAAATGTGAAGCTTTCTGTACAAGAAGGTAAGATTTTTGTACTTTTCGTATAATATTTCAATGTGAATGAAATATCTGTATCGGTGAGATGTTAATAGTGATTTAATTGTTACTCATAATCAGGGGCATAGCCTGAATTTCCATAAAGGCATGCTGCTGAACACCAATTGTTTGGAAAATTATATTAACAAATGAAAATAAGAATTACATGTATTAGAAAGTTGAATATTGTTTTTGCGTATTAATATGTTGTTTTTAAGGTCTGATTTATGGTATTTTTTAAAATTCATATTAGTGGTCTGTCAAATATAAAATTATATATGTAGTGGGCAGTGAAATTCTAAGGGTTGGATGACCGCTGATCTGAAAGACGTATTTTTTTCCAATTTAATCAAAATGCTGTCGTGCTGACTGGTTGTATCATTTTCTTAACTTCGAGACAGTTTAATAACATCAACGTATCATAATCCAACAAAATGCTAATGTTTAACTTCCTACAATGTTTTTCTTTTCTTTTTCTTAAAAGTAGCTTCTAATAGTTTCATACAATACAAAATAACATGTTTTCTTAAAGTAAATCTTATACATGTTTTTTGTTTATATATGCTTTTTAGATGTTTTTTAATGTAATCTACAATAAAAGACTAAAACGTATAAATATTTACTTGAAGAATAAGTTGCTTTATGGATACTTCTATGTATAGCATAACCGGAATTCGAATGTGACATAACTCTGGCTAGGATAATTTTGTATAAAAGTTGCGTGTATTTAAAAAGTAATTAACAATGATGAAAATAAAATATTTCCACTGAATTTTATATAAGCTGCTGGACATTAAACATGTTACCCTATAAAAGAAACACACAGCACAATGAAATTTGCACGAAAGTTAAAAAAATACGGTACTTACGAGTTAATGCAATCACTTGAAGAAGTTACCATATTTCAAGAATACTTTAAACTCTGACCAAGCCATGCGCATAATAGTCCTTTAGTGTTAACAAGCAGTGTCTTAATAAGACATTTATTGTATTCCAAATTCCAAGGGTTTTCAAAGTAAAATTGTGATTTATTTATTTTTTGTTTATTTTAAAATATATGCTGGTTAAATTTTCTTGCAGTGGAAGGAACCGCAGAAAATTCTTGTAGAAATACAGCATTTTACTTCAGAATCGTCAAAGGAAGCAACTGCTTTCAATCAGAAAGGATCAAAACCCTTTTTTGGGAGTAGATTAATTGATCGATTATCGACATAAATACCTCATCAAAACATAAAATATATGCGTAATAAATATACATATATGTAATAATTTCTTTAATTGTAAATCAATTTTCTTTTCCATCTGTAAAGAAGTCGCCAAACTGAGCCAAGATGGTAGCTCTAATATGTAAGTTTCGAACATACTGGAATATGCAAATTATTAGCCTTTCACGGAATGCGGACACCACAAGCAAGAGCATAAAAGGGTAGACTAGAATGCCTATTTTTCATTCAGAAATCACGTTTAAGCATCGCTTTTGTATTGGAGGTTATGTTATGCCTAGTGTATGAAGAAGGAACTTGTGTCAGAATCCAACTGCAAAAGAATCCTTCCTACCGAGACTGCACAACTACTGTTTATGTTGTTCGAGATTCAACGATTGTTATCAGAATCTGTAATCGATGAGTCCAACAGAGTCACACAAATAGCATGTGCGATCTCAACGGTCGTTGCTCACCAACGCCCGAGATGACAGACATCCTGTCCGGTTAGCTATTAGAAGTCGTACAGTCACATCATGTACTAAAGGTCATAGTTTGGCATGGTGATCTACGGGGTGGAGGCGTATGATTCAGGGGGATGTCATTTGTGTTAGATTATTAGTATGTGGGGACGTTAGCCAGTGACGCAAGGTGCCAAATAGGTGTCTCTCATACTTCAACCTGTAATCTGTACCCAGGGTAAGGAAACTGGATGCGTTGCACAGCATCAAATGTCTGTAAGTACGGTACGATGACGTCTCCAACTCCAAGGATAGTCTGTAAGGCTATTATTGCTTTGTCTTCCCTAACGCTACAGCACAGAAAAAAATGCATTCATTGACGTACATAGGTGTATGAACACATACTTGAGATTGTATTTATTACAAATTCCACCTACCGTTATCAAAAGGATTTGTGATAAATAACAGGAAATTTAATGTTGTGTTGTTCCTTTTGCAAATGAAAATCTAGTTCTAAGATTAACCAAAATTTTTATTTTTGAATTATATACTGCTATAATTACTGATTTTTTAAATTGTTGTTGTTGTTGTAGTTAAGGAAATAGTAACAATATGTTAATACAAATTTGGAGTGAAAGTAAAAGTTTCTTATATGCATTGTATAGCTGCATTTCATTAGATAAATAGATGCTGATGGTGGCTTTTGTATTTTTAAATTTTTTCTTTATTATTATTATTATTTAAATAGACCGGCTCATTGTGGAGCATCCAAAGGCCAATTAGAAACTCTGAAGATTTTAACTCATCACAAGGCTAATTTGTGGCTGAGGAATTCCAAGGGAGATATGCCTTTACATGAAGCAGTGCAGTCCGGTAGAAAAGGTAATAATATATTTGTGCAATAATATTTTACTTATTAGAGCCTATATGTAAATATTAACTAGTGAATAGTTTACTTATCTGCTCAAGAATAAATTCTCGAGTTTATATTTATATAAAAATTAAGAAAGGTATTATCTCTACTAATCGCTGTCTTTATGGCTTAGGAAAATTTTTACAATCAAAATTAGTTCCTAAAACACGGGCAAAACTACTTTTATACAGTACAAAGTCTGAAATCCGGAGTTCAATATCCGGAATGATCTAAAATCCGAACCTTAAAGCCACCAACAAAACTTTTTTAGGAATTATATTTTAATGCTTTACGCATGCGCATTTGATTTTTTCCCCCGTAAGAAAGCATGTGGAGAATCCCGATTCTTAATTTCACTTCGATAATCAATAAAATACCTCGTTATTGAAGAAGCAATTATTTTAGCATAAATCTTGTGTGACCAATAATTTGGCTCCGTAGCTGCGTATCTGCTTTAATTAATCCAATTAATGGATTTTGTAAAGAAATGTGGAGAAGCGGTAATAAGTGAAGATGATAAAACACAAGTTTTTCATTGCGATGGCAATGTTCCAATCATCAATCAATTAACAGACGTCGAAATCTGTAGTATGGTTCTAAATCCAGAAAATACCGTTACCGATAGTGAAGAAAGTGACGAGAGAATATTAAAAACGAAAATATTTCGATTGACAAGTTGGTCCTATTTCTCGATGCAGTAACTACAGGACTTGAACAGCGGGACTTTATATAACTGAACAAGAAGTTATGTCTGTCTACAGAATTGAAAAGAAAGTATAAGCACAAAAAATGAAGCAATTTAAACAATTTATATTCAAAGAGCTGTTTAATAAATTAAACAGAAAAATATTAAGTTTTTTTGTTTGTTTTGTAAATTTGGAACCCTTTACATTATAGATGCTTTATTATTTCATAAATCACGATTTCATATTTTTAATTTTATAATTTCTGCACGCTATTTCACTAGATTTAAACTGATGATCTCATATCCGGAAAAATCCCAAATCCGGAATCGCCGAAGTCCCGACAAGTCCGGAGGATTTCTTGCTGTACAAGACTAGTTTAAGACACCTTTTCGTTTGGCTCTGAAACCTCGGCCTTAATTAAGATACAAGAAACCCATTTCGCTATTAAAAAAAAAACGCAAGAAAAACCTTTGGTACTATAATAACTGATAGATTGAGAAGCATAGATATAACAACAAATTATGCAAAGTGGTATTGTCAAATGCATTAAAATTAACCGCAAGTAATTTGTTGCACACATTTGCCAAATAAGTTCTTGTTTTTTAACATTAAGAAATTTTAATTCTAAAACAATAGGGAAAAGATTCAAACAAGGGCGTAGCTAGAGGGGGGCAAGAGGGGGCATCTGTCCCCGGGCACAGAATCCAAGGGGCTCCAAACTGATGTTACGACATTTTAGAGTTAAATGTTTTCCATCCTTGGCAAGCAGTAGGGGGCGCGAAATCTTCAGTTGTCCCTGGGCGCTGAAAACCCTAGCTACGACTCTGGATTCAAAGGCAGGTACAGGCTTTTATGGTCAGAATGTATCGACAGTAACATTAAAATTATAAAATCGGAAACTCCGGTTAAAACGGAGAGTGGAATAGGCAAAGGGTTCTAAAGAACGCCATGGTCCACCCTGAGCTATCGTGCCAGTAAAAACAGAAGAATAAGAGGCTCTAAAAAAACTATAAATAAGAAAAAAGGGAAGTAAAATTAAAAAAGAGGGTAAATTATAAAAATTCTGCGTTATGTAATTTTAGACATCAATATATTTTAAAAATGAATAGTTTGATTTATAAATTTAAGGTATTTATTTAAATTAGTTATTTTATGTTCAAAAACTTTACTGTCATTTCTTCCTTTCAGTTGTCCTGCCGGAATGCAAAATTTAGTTCGTGCGTTTTTAAATGAGGGTTTGAGTTTACCTTAGTCAGAGCGTGTTCCGCCTGCTGTAGACCACGTGGCTAGTTGATATTCTAAAATAGCATTACTGTCTACGGCGTTGCTTTAATCTTGCGAATAGTACTGTCACGCCAATGTAGGTTTGAGCAAACTTGCGAGTTAAATATTTCTGCATAGACTTTGTCTAAGACTTAGATTTAATTTAAATTTGAATCCCGTACTTTTGAGTTTACGCCATAAATGTTGTCTTGTTTTGTAAGCATCGGGAGTGCTTTCTGTTCACCTTGTTTGAGTTCTTAATAAAAGGGTCTTTTACATACTTCTTGCATTTCTCTTTGAGACTTAGATAAGTAGCTTAGATCTACTTAGAGTCTTGACTTAGTTAATGCTACCGAAAAGAATGAAACTTTACAAACTCTACTAAAATAATATTAAAATTATTTCAAAGTGCTGCTGCTTCATTAAATAGTGGTGATTTATTGATTTAACTGTAATCATCTTACGCAAACACAGATTTAAAATTAAGTAAACTTTATTTCTCCACGTTCTATGATATATAACTAAAGCGAAAATTCACTTAAAAATGGTCCGTTACTTACAACATAACTTTTAACCTTTTAGGCAGCTGCCTTTAAGGTACGTATATTAAAATTAAATATCTCTAACAAGGCACCTGAAATTTATCCTAAGCTAATCAATATGGATCGGATCGAACTATTTGCCAATCTCGTACGGCAACGCTTCTAATTCCTTCCAAACGAATTTGTACTAGCTTTTACGAACAGCAAAATAGCCCTTTATAAAAATTCAATTTTAATTCACCTTCGATAGCTTTTAAGCTATCTTACGTATTCTTCAATTTTCATAAGAATATGAACTGAGCAAATAGATGTGACGTGAATCAAAGGGAAGACAGGAAAATGTTTAAATTAAATTTAACTGTGAGTAAAACTCAAAATAATCGTTACGGATCTTATTTTGATTATGTATGCTGTAATTGCATCATATCTGTGGAAATTGACGTTATCATTGCCGAATCAATGTATTAGTGTTTTCTGGAGCAAAGAAAGTTCTTTAAAAGTTTGCGTTCGATAATTTAACGTAAGAACTATCTTTCGCAATATTGTATCCTTTCACGCAGATTTCATTGGTATCTCCGGGTAATTCTGATTACATGAAGAAAGTACTTTTTTCTTTGTTTGATTAATCTGGCTGAAAAAAAAATGGTTTTCTGAATGTTATTTCTTTCTATAGGGATTAAAAAAATAAAATTTCGTATATTTTTACAGACAGATTTTATGCGGCAGAAACTGCCACTGAATGAAAGCCTGCCTTATATGATTCATTTCTCAAACTGAACTTTTCTTTACCAATAACTGTTAAAGCGACGCTTAGCTGCGACATGTGTTTTTGAAACAACTATACGCATCCGAAAGGCTGTGAAGTCAGAATATATAATTTAAAAAATAATTAAATTCAAAGAGCTACTGAAAGCATCTAAACTCAAGACGAAGAAAAAATGTTTTCCTGTTCTTAATCCCCAAATAAGATTTAAGGTGTAAAATAAAAGTATTACCTATCATTTTAAGAAACATATTTTACTGGAAACATATCTTTAGAGATTTTACCTGCCTTTCTACAAATCATATAATATACCATGAATAATCAATAGAACTCAGTTCTTGAAATAATAATCTTAGGAAAAAATCTGCTAATGAGATTATGTAAATATGATTATATTTTGCAGATGGGACTTCATATTTTTTGACAGATTTCAAAATGCCTTAATAAGTTTGTAAACAAAAGAGGGAAGGAAACAACTTTCGCAGTCACTTTCTTCATTTTCTTAAGCGTTTTACATCTTTTTTATATGTCATTAGTTTGTTTTAACTGTGTTGCAAATATTTTGCTTGCGAATTCGAAATAGTATAGCAGTATGAGTAACAAATTCAGACGCACTTCGATGTGAATAATATCCCACAGGCAGAAGTACAAATGTAAAGAAAAAGAAAACGCAGACTACATCGTAGACGGACAACGGCAAGTGACAGAAGAAAGCATACATTATAAAAATGTTAAATTAAGATTTGTGAAGTTATGTTTATGTTTTAGTTCCATTGGTTGAATAAGTTTAGTATAAAAATATGAATATTATTATTGGCTAAAAGAAATTTTATGTTATGTATTATTACATAGTTGTCATGGGTGTTATATAAGAATATTATGACAAGAATTCATTTTGAAATGGCACTGCTCAGGTTTATCATAGGAATGTTAACAATTTTTATATTAGGATGAGGAAATAGCCAAAAAGGAAATTTTACCACTATTTCAAATTAATATTAGAATTGTTCATTATATATTCTTTATCTTGCATAAATATGTATATGCAATAAAATTAGAACTTTATTTTACATCTACATACACATTTATTCTAAACAATAAAATATTTTCATGCTCCAACAAATTATATTTATAAAAATAACAGGAAGATTTATAAGGTTTTACTTAAGCTCCCTAGAGCTGCGGTAAAATAAGACAAATCTAAGCGGTAAATATCTCATCCATAATAACCATGCAGTTAGCACTTAAAATATTTTAAATTAACGATACCTCAAAATGTATTTTACAGATTTGGTTGAATGGTTGCTCCAGCAACACAAAGGCTCTGTCAATGTGTCCAATGCTAATGGAAGAACGCCTTTACATATAGCAGCCATCACAAATAATGTTGATATGTGCAAGGTGCTAATGGATTATGGAGCTTTTATCAATCCAATTATGAGAAATTCAAAGGTAAGACACTAGATGAAGTTTTAGACAAAAAAACATTTTTTTTCTAAAACCGTAAAGCATTTGACAAATCAGAATACTTAGACACAGTTTTAATCGTAATACATAAATAAGACAACAAATTAAATGCCACATTTCTCCAGAAAAAGGATCAGTAGTAAACAGATATCAAAGAACAATTTGAGTTATTAAAGTACTCAGCCAACGGAAGCATTAATACCATTCAACACGCTTATGTGCACAGTCATAAATCTTACTCCGAAATATATTGTTTTACATGAGCGGTCTTCAAACTAGGTTCCGCGAGTCAAAATAAAAATTCGAAAAGAAAATTTTAAAGCACTCACACTATCAGGTTCTGTGTTCCTCCTTACTTGCTTGGGGAACATTTAAATGACCTGAGTCGGAACAGGGAGCTTACTAAAGCCATGTTCAATAAATGTGGGAAGTGGACAAGATACACAGGAAGGGTATACGAAACCCTTTATTTTTCTCTCTTTACAATGATTTCCGGACTTCGGAATACAGAGACCAACCACTTGTGGTCTGACCGTAAGAATATAAAAATATTAACTAAATTCTAACTAAACTAACTTTGGATTAATAAACAAGTGTCTACTCGAAGATTGGCCGTATATTAACAGAAAGGCCGTATGTAGTACAGAGAACTGTTAACACTACAATACGTTTAAAATTATCAATTGCTGGCCTAGAAGGCAACCAGCAATCGAGTAAACCTGCTAAGGCAAGCGGCCTGCTTCTACTAACTCCTTCCTTTCTCTTGCTTGGCAAAAAGCCACAACTTAAGTACTTGGCGTTCGCAAGACAAATTTGCATAAATAAGTTAAAGCTTTTAATTCTGTCCGGAAGTAGAAAATAAGAAGTGATAGTAAAGATTTAAAATAAAATAAACGTTAGTAAAACTTAAGATCCTTACATACTTCCCGCCAGAGTTAATTAGTTTGAAACTGAGGTCAATTAGTTTGAAACTGAGGTCTAAAACGACCTTGTTGAAAGCTTTTAGCTCTAGAATCTAACGCGAGGCCAATTTTTTACAAACATTTCTCACTAGAAACTAGAAATTAAAAAAAAATTCGTTTTTACATCATGAATTCCATGGACAATTACTTTTCATCTGTACTGCATCTAAACAGGAGTTTCTAGTTGAAATCTGGTTCCTTCCAGAGATCTGGAAGGAAAACTAGTTTAATGAAATGTTACACAATTAAATGGCAAGTAACATGAATATTTATATTTCTCCTAACATTCTTATTTCATTCATGACTTTATTTAATTATCTCTCCCCGTGCTCTCTGACATGTGTTGTAAAAGAAAACACCAAACACGAATGTGTTTATGTACAAGTGTTCAACACTACCGCCTGCAATCAAAACACTAACGTGTTAAAATTCAACATAACAAGACCTCATAACACACCTTATATTCATCTCTAAACCCTGAGCTACTATTCTGAAAGTGGCTAACTCTGAAGTGTAGCGTCAGAGAGCCTAACTACATTCATTCAACCTTTAACACATATTCACAATAATTTTCTCTTTTTACAGTCACACGAATAAATTTTTTTTTATCATTACTGTATTTAACTTGAAGGAAGAGGGGTTTTCTTGGCCTTCGGATTTCCGCACCCTCCCGTCAGCAGAAATCCGTTTTAGTTTAAATCTTGTTTTTTCCTTTCCATGCTTTCCTTCTTTTTCCACTGGCCTTCAGACTTTTTTCCTGGATTTCTATTGAACTGTCGACGTTCGCCGGCTGTTTTTGGATGCTCGGGTTTCCGTGCTTACTGATTCGCTTTGCTTCCGTATCCGTGTGCTTGACTTTGCTGTGGTCTTGGCGCACCAAATTGGTTTCGTTGCTCATATTGGCGTCTTCTTTCAATGTCCGCCGTTCTTCTACTTTCAAACTGGATTGCTAGCTCAAATAACTTTTCCAGTGTAGTCGGATTCCTTAATTCAATAAAGTCTTGTACTTGGGGAAGTAACCTCGGCAAAATCACTTGAATTATCTCAGGATCCGGACGGTTTCCATACAAGAGTTTGAAGACGTGAATTTTTCTTAAAATAAAGCTTGAGAGATTTTCAATTCGTTTCTGGTATATGCTGAAAAGTTCCGTTTCTAATTTTGCACGATCCCTTACGACAGGGAAGCCTTTTACTAGGGCAGTCTTGAAATTTTCGTAAGTATAGGTGGGACTTCCCGCTTGACCCAAGAGACTTCTGCCTATACATTTGAACCAATTAAGCGTTTGGCCCCTCAAAGCGCTGGTAGCTAAGGTGACTTTCTGGAACTCATACACAGGATACATCATGAAGTGGTCCTCCAATTTTTCCAAAAAACTGGTTACCGGTGAGTTTCCATTAAATGTTGCTTCTGGTTTCATTGATGCGCGCATGGCCTGGACGATGTAACCAAATCCTTCCAGGGCGGCAGCTGGCATTTCTGGATTCTGAGCCGCTTCTGCAGGCAGCACAGGTTCTTCTTGAAACTCGGCCATGGTTAGTCTTCTTCGTCGGGCGCCACTATCAGGTTCTGTGTTCCTCCTTACTTGCTTGGGGAACATTTATGTGTGTATTTGTGTATTTAATTATGGCAAAGCACACGAGGGCTATCTGCCTAAGGGGAGGGATGCCTTCGTGGAGGACTTTCTAAGGGAAACTGGCTAGTATACACGTTACACATGAGGAAAACCACGAAAACGCCCATGCAGCCAGCCCGTTCGCGGGATTCGAACCTCCGACCGAACTACCAGTGTTCAGCGACTTTACCGCTCCTCCGCTGGTGGGCCTGGGGAACATTTAAATGACCTGACTCGGAACAGGGAGCTTACTAAAGCTATGTTCAATAAATGTGGGAAGTAGACAAGATACACAGGAAGGGATATACGAAACCCTTTATTTTTCTCTCTTTACAATGATTTCTGGACTTCGGAATACAGAGACCAACCACTTGTGGTCTGAACGTAAGAATATAAAAATATGAACTAAATTCTAACTAAACTAACTTTGGATTAATAAACAAGTGTCTACTCGAAGATTGGCCGTATATTAACAGAAAGGCCGTATGTAGTACGGAGAACTGTTAACACTACGATACGTTTAAAATTATCAAGAGGATTAAACCTCTGGCCTAGAAGGCAACCAGCAATCGAGTAAAACTGCTAAGGCAAGCGGCCTGCTTCTGCTAACTCCTTCCTCTCTCTCTCTCTTGCTTGGCAAAAAGCCACAACTTAAGTACTTGGCGTTCGCAAGACAAATTTGCACAAATAAATTAAAGCTTTTAATTCTGGCCGGAAGTAGAAAATAAGAAGTGATAGTAAAGATTTAAAATAAAATAAACGTTAGTAAAACTTAAGATCCTTACAACACTAGTTGATTAGTGTTTATTAACTAAAAATATATATTTAGTTATAGATTACTTTTAAAACTTAACATGTGGTCATCATATGTCAAAGAGAACAATGTGGAATGCTATACAAAACTAAATAGTTTTCTAATGGTAAATGAATTGAATTTAAACGGCAGTTTTAAAACTTTTAAATGGAACACATTCTTCAATTTAAGATGACTGTAAGAGAATATTTCTCAGAAGAAAATCTAAGGATGACAGGATAAAAATTCAGTTCGAGTACTACCCTAAACCAGAAAGCTTGCCGATGAAGAAAAAGAAATAATTTATGAACGTATCAACAGACTGGACATTAAAATGCAAATTTAAGAAAGAGTAGCCTCCAAACGTTCTGGTTGTTAGATTAATGCATAATACCTAGACGTTTCTCACACAGCTATGAATATTTTAATGCCATTTGGTTTGGTTTATTTGATTATGGGAAAGCACTCGAAGGCTATCTACGTAAGGGGAGGGATGCCTTCGTGTAGGACTTTCTAAGGGATACTGGCTGGTATACACGTTACACATGGGAAAAACACGAAAACGCAACTATAGCCAGTCCCTTTGTGGGATTCAAATCTCGGAGACTGAACTACCAGTGTTCAGTGACTTTATCGCTCGGGTGCTAGTGGGTCTAATGCCGTTTGGAACAACGCATTTAAGTGAAAAATCTGTATGTGGCTGCAGAAATAAAATATAGAAAAAATTTAAATGCAGAATATAAAATGCGACTGCAGTTAACTTCAGTAGAGCTAGACTTGGACAGCCTGTGTTAAATCAATGCAATCACACCCCTGGTACTAAATATAATGCAAGGATAGGTGACACCTAAAGCATGAATTAATACTATTAGTGAGTAAATTATTTTAATTTTATATTAAATTCTTCAATAAAAAATACAGTAACTTTTTAAAACTTTCTTTGCATAAAGTAGCTAAACCTACTGTTTCTAAGGGTGGGATAAGATCCCCCGCCCCCCCCAAAAAAAACCGTGTAATTCTAAGGCATCCATGAGCGGACAAAGTTTGAAGACCACTATTTTAGATTAATACATGTTTAATCATATAAAAAATTACATGAAGCAATTTTTCTGTTAGATTTTCAAAGTAATTTTTTTTCTATTTTTACATTCTTTAATACGTTATATGAAATTTAAAAAAGTACTTCATGATTAGTGTAAAGAAAAAGAAAAAAACCGTGTTTAAATAACATATAAATATCCGATAATGATATATTTAAGTGGTCATTAACTGTTTATCATGTTTAAATACTAAATTATTTTCGCCCAACAAACCTAAGAATTGATCCTAAAGATACAGAGATGGTGATACATACAGAGATGGCTTTATATTATGGAGTTATGGCTTTATATTGCGGTAGTATCAGCACACAAGCTAGGACTCTAAGTTAAAATTTGACAATCTAAGTTAAAATTTGACACTAAGTTAAAATTTGACATAAACTTTGTTAGACATTCATTGCAGAATCATAAAACTAAAGCAGGAGTGTTAGGACTTCTCATCAACTTACAACTGCTTGCTGGTATGTTTATGTTTGCATGTAATGACTACAACAACAGTAACGAAAATATGTAGCAAACATAGGGTGGAAAACTAGCTAATTCTCTAAAACTTATCGGAGCTCCGCGAAACGCTCTGTAGCTCTAGTTCCTTACTCTGTGAAGAGGTTCTGCAGCAAGATGTCAGAATTTCAGACTAAGTTCTAATGAGCTTATGATTTAAACTACATCCTAATTTTAAACAATATGCCTTTGGTCTGTGCAAGCATCAGTATGGGACAAGGAACGTAAGAAAACAATCAATATAAAGCTAGTTGTTAGTAAAACTTAAATTATAAGCATCTTCCATTACTGAATTTCTCGTAATTTTTTAATACAAGTTGATGCACGTAATTAAGTTCGCTACATGCTAATTTTGTTCAAGCTGGGAAACTGCCTGAAAAGGAAGAACAACAATGATTTTCGGCTAAAATACTGTACAATCAACTACGAGGCACTACATTAAATAAAATTTGATATGAAAAACGTATTACTACTTTTAGTTAGCTAATAAACTAATTTTTGGTATTTCTTTGATCTGCCCCCATCCAGCTTGAAGTTAAATTATAATAAGAATATAATATAACTACAAAGAATGGAGGAGTATTAAAAGTTAAATTTTATAAATTTTACAAAAGTTAATTTTTAAATTATAAAAATGTCAAAACATGAATATTTAACCTGAAATATTTGTAATAGTACATATCTACGATCAGTGGTTGTGAAAATAAATATCACATATGGATATGGTGTGTATCACATATGGATATGGTGTAAATGAAATAAGAATAGTATTTTTGATTGATTTTCAAATATTCATATTTTTTAATTATTAATTTTTGTTATCGAATTATTTGCAGCTTGTTTATAAGCTGATCCCGAACTTCAGTAGCAAAACATTTACTGAAACCTCTCGGCCTGTATACGGAAATATGTCCAAATAAAGCAATATTAAAATGGATATAAGATATTTCTTATGATTATAATTTAATTTCTGTTGTCACTTGTGACAAAAATACTGTATGTTTACATTTATACAAACAAATACTGGTTGTGAACAATTGCCAAGATAGACAATGTTTTTGGTATTGTTCTCAAACAAAATATTCCACAACTACCTATATATTACTATAAATAAATAAGAAATTTTAATTTTTTATACACTTTATAGATATGGTTCTACTTGACAGGCCTATTGTCGCGGATATTACGCATATTGCATCTAGGGTGAGTTGATGTAAAAGTCATGTTCGGAAAATGATAGTATTAAAATAAATCAAAATTGTATACGGAGGATGCCGCGCCCGTATTGATGGAGCCATTGGTAGCAAATGTATCCAAAGCAGATCAACACGCATCCTCTTTTTTCTTTTTAAATCTGGGTAAAGACATAAAATGGTATTGTTATACGTTTGACAAGAAGCAACGTATAATTAAGCGGAAAGGCTATGGTAACCTCTGCCAAATCAGTTATTCTTTTGAACAAAAATGTCCTTCTTTGCATTGAAAGAGCCTTGAAACATTCTTAAAAACCTTCCTTTTTTAAGCATGCCTATTAGCATTCTTCCTTTTTTAAGCATGCTTAAAAAAAAGGAAGATCTCTTGCTATGGATTATTTTAGTCTTATATTGATAAAGTCCTTGAAAGGAAGAGGGTTCCAGTAATGCGATTATGGCATCTTTATCGAACACTTTTTTACTGCAGACAGCAGATTTTTCCAAAACGGCATTTTAAACCAGACTCATCCATGGGACAGTTTATCTTCATTATTGCAATTTCTTCAAAAGGAATTGAATACATTGGGTCATGTAACTCTCGAACGGAAGCTATTTGGATTTGAACGTCCGTTCTAACTTCCTTGTGTACAGAAAAATCTAGGATTATCATTGCAGGTCATTGATTATTTTTCATTGAACCTATCCGAGGAGAAAACAGTTTTTTAAATTGCTTCGACAATACGGAAAAATCAGTGATTATTTCTTTCTAATCAGTGCAGTAGATGAGATATTAGAAAAGGAGAGTAGTATATAATATATTGCGACGAAACTGTTGCCAATGTTTCCACACCTCAGTTGCTGTTACCATGGACCCCGTAATTAACTAATCAAATTCTACTGAATTTCTTTGAAAACCCCACACGTTTTTTGAACTGCACCGAAAGTTATCAGTTTGAAAGATTTTATGCTATACAATGATTTTAATGTTATTCTTTTCATCGTAATTTGCAGTTCTAAAAATGTTTCAAAATTATATAAACGGCATTTTGAAGTAGTGTGTTAAACCATAGTTTTAAATTCAAGTTTTGTATGATGTTCTTGCGAATGCAGAAAATATTTTATGGTAACACCAACGCTTATTAAATTTCCCCTTAATCTTAGTAAAAAAGCATTAGTATATTTCTATACCTTTGTAACGTAATTCTATTCCAGCTTGAAGTTAATTAAAAGTAAGATTTTCGTCTTGTGGATGTTTAACGAATAATATAATAATACCTTAAAAATCTTACGTTAATATTCAATATTAATGAAAAGCTAATATAATTTTAGTTGAGAAGAGAAGTACTTACTGAGATTGTTTCAGTATGAACATTCATTCATTTATTCATTTATCTAGGAGTTTTTCTAAAACTCTTTTCTTTTAACTCTTCTGTATTCACTTCATGCTAATATTTAACAAAAACATTTTGGGTGATTCATCTGAGATTCCTAATATCTAAATTATTCACTTTATGCTAATATTTAACAAAAACATTTTGGGTGATTCACCTGAGATTCCTAATATTTTAATTTTATATAGGTGACAAAAATTGTCTCTCTTTCTTTTAATGCATTTTTATATCAAATATTAAATGAAAGCTTATTTGTAACATTCATATGTTACAATGCTCGTCTTAAAAATTTAGTCCACCAATAGTGGAGAGGCAGAAATGCCTGCTCCGCACTGATCATACATCGTTGACCTGGCTTTTAAATTTCAAGAATCCCGCAGGCCAAATTGCCAAATGGAAAATAAGACTCAAGGAATATGACATTACGATCCATCGTCTGAAGGGATCATCACATGGAAACGCCGACGTCCTGTCTAGATTATCCTGCACAAAAAGCTCCCGATATTGTTCCAAGGTCAAAGCGAAACACGAACTACTTGCTTAATCCGGCCGTACGTCAAGATACGAATTCAACAATGTCCGATCCAGACCCATGTAGTGACGAAGAAGTCAGGAAAGAACAGTTGGAAGACGGCGATATCAACAAGAAACCTACTTAGCAGGACATTTCGAAGTCTAGTCCTAAGACAAAACAATCAATATTGGGCTCCTTGGGACTCGGTCCATATTCGAAACGTCGTCTTCTGGCACGAACTGTTAATGGAAACAAATGCATTGATTAATCTTCGACGTCACTGATTATTTCACAAAGTGTCCACAAGCATATCTTATCCCTGATCAAAAGGCTGCCACAGTAGCATGGATAAAGTATACAGCATTGTATTTCCAGATTTGGAATGCCTCTTCAGTTAGAATCCGGTAAATGAAGGAATTTTATCTCGGTTGTAATGAAAGAAGAACTCTGCAAGCTACTTGGCATCGATAAAACCCAAATGACACCTTTACATACCCAGTCAGACTACATGGTACAGAGGTTTAATTGAACCATCCGTAATAACCCCTCGCTCCAGAAATCAACAGGATGGTAACAGAAGCTACTTCTCTTACTGGCCTATCGGAGGTGCTGTCCACGGAAGTGTCGTCTATTCCCCACCGAGATGCTCTTCGGTCGTAACCTTCGTCTGTCTTGAGATCTCTTGTTTGGTCGTTTTCTGGATGCGTCTTCATTACCTGGGGACTACATTCAAGATCTCTAGGCAACGTTTGATGTGATGCATAATTTAGATATAAACTGTAAATGAATGTTTTTCTATGAATGTTGTTTTTAACTCACAGCGAATTTATTAACTGATTTCTTCTAGGGCTCGCTTTATAAGCTCCTATAATCCTGAATGTTCAAATGCTGATTTTATACACTTTTTGTTGTAATTGAAAAGAATAATTTCAAATACAGAATTCAATATAACATTTTAGTTTTATAATTTCCATTCAATTTAGTACTGATAACCTGAATTTTGTTGACTTCCAGGGGCAACAAATGACACCCCTTGATGCTGCACTACATCGAGGCAACAGAGGTTGTGCGAAGTACCTTAATTTACATGGAGCTTTGCCTGCTAGCAAGCTGCTGGAGAAAAGAGAATACAACAGGTAGTAACAAACTTCTTTCTTTTTAATTTATTATTTTAGAGGGGGAAAACTATGAATATGAAAATATTAATTTAAACAAAAAATGCAATTAAGTATGTTTAAAAGGTTTTATAAAACTTCACTGCAAGCCAATTATCGTGCAGTTAACAATTACATGACAAAAATCTGTAAATTCTTTATTGCTGTGGGAAAATACCTGAATGTGGACAAAAAAATTGGCACAAATTAATAAATAGTTGCATTTATGTTATATATTTATAAATAAAAAAATTAATTTTAAAATTAAATCTGACTAACTATTTTTACTGGAACTTCAAAAAGAGTATCCGATACTGATATACCTAATGTATGCACTTACCAACTGGAATAGCCTTTTTACATCTTAAATCATTTTATAGTAACTCACTTCTATTCTATATATAATAATATTCTCGGTTTCATTATTAAGATTTACAGAAACTCATCTTTCTGAAACTCTGGAACTTAGCCCAAACACGAGACAAAGGTTGCTACGAGATACTTCTGCACAAACGGAACCTCAGTTGCGAGACGTAGATATTCAGGCTGTAGTAGAGCAAAGAAACGTGGGAGCAGTAGCAGACTTGACTCGTGGCCAGACGCCCATAAATTCCAAGTCATCTTGTGCATCAACAAGTATTCGCTGTGCAGGAGAGGATGGATCAGGGAAACCTATCATTGCCAAAGTTTATGTTCACACCAAGCGTTCAAAGATTAGAAGGTTGACTAGAAAACCTACTGCATACAGGCGAGATTATCAAGGAGAGAAGGTCAGATTCATTCTTCCAATAACTATGCTCTTAATTATAAGCATTAATACTTTTTAATAAACAAATTTTTAGAAATCAAAACTTTAAAATTTCCGCTCTTCAATAAAATTACTAATACGAATTATGTAAAATTGTCTTTTTTTAATAATATTAACTCTTATTTATCTTTTTAGTTGTGCACCCGTCAGCAACAAAGACTAAACTCTAATGCCCAAAACATGGAAAATGGGTCTTCCAATGATAAAAATGATACAGAAACTCCACGCGAAACAGATCTTGAAAAAGATGTTTCGAGTCGTAAAGCCTCTCAACCAACGCTGTACGAAAAGCTTGAGGAAACAGCTAAAGAAGAAGTTCCACAATTGAGTTCCGAAGAAAAAGAATTCAGACCAGAAACATCGGAACAAAATGGTTACACTAAAATGCATCAATGCAGCTGCTATTCAAAACATGAAGTAGGAACAGAGACTTGTGATTGTGATTGCCATGTTGCAGAAGAGAGATTAAAGCAGCTCTCTGTAGAGCAAAACAGAAGATCTTTGCGAGCTAAAGACTATGATACGGAGAATCATTCACCTATGTCTAGCATTCGAAGTTTTGAATCAACAATCAAAGATTCTGGTTTCAGTGATGATGTGGATCGTGGACATCGCGAAGAAATGTCTTCCTCTGATGACGATAGAGGAGGACATTCGGACTCAGAAACCAGAACTGGGAAAAGAAAAAGACGACATATTGCTCGATATGTGGTTAGTAGCGGAGCAGCAGAAACGTTTCGTTTGGAAGATGAAGAAGATGAAGCCCATAAAACAATCATCAAACCTCGTTCTTCGAGTTTACCTCATCTTCGTAAGAAAGATAACAAATTTGAAACTTGCCCAAGATTGCTAAACAGGCCTACCATTACAAAAGAAGTTCAAAAGAGTTTAAAAAAGTAAGCAATTTATCTTATGACCTTAATGTAAATTTTTTCCAGAATTCAAATTTTATAACTTTTATAAAAATGAATGAGTAAATGTATTTATTAGTAAAAACTGTATAACTAAACTAAAATACTAATAATTTAGCAATTACATAAATAACATTGATGAGCGATGCGTAATGAGTTGATGATGGTAATGAGTGATGAGTTAGTGATTTTATCTAATTGAAAATGCATCTGACATTATTTTAGAATCTTTATTTATACAATATTTATAAGAACTATAATAAATAAATAATGTATTGAAAGCACATATGATTCATGGGCAAACGAAAAAAGTACAGGAAAATAACTGCCAACAACTATGTGATTTTTGTTAACATAAATATTAGCCGCCACTACTTGCAGAACTACAGAAATTCAGTTATTTAAATTTGTACAACTAATTTTCAATAACTAATTCGGCTCAGCTTTCTAGCCTTGCGCATTAACAAATAACAAAGGTCATTCACCTCTCCCAAAACAGATCACCTGGTGGGTTTCTATTGCTTTCTTTTTGTGATGTCACTATTTAAAATCAGTCTAATTTGCATTATGACGATGATAAGAATGCAAGAAATAAAACATACAAAAAATGCAATATATATATATATATATATATATATATACTATATACTATATACAAAACAAAGAAACTAACATAAAAGTAATGCGTTCGATAAAATGAACTTTATATATTTAGATGAAATGATGCTAGATGAAATGCTCAAAATTCCTTTTATCCGAGGCAACGTGCGCTTCGTAAAGTTTCTAAAGTTCGACGCACAGACTGGCGAAGGCGTTAAAAAACATTAGTTTTCTTCTGGATAGACACTATAGCATTTATATCGACAACTTCTGCGATGATATCAGTGATAGAGATTACAGGGCTCTCTTACACAAGGATTTGAGGTAACGCCCAAAATAAGAAATCAATGATCGACACCTTGGATGAGCCCCGCACTCTCTCAGGAAAGGTGTTTTTAAGAGATTCCCTCACAGCCAAAATGAAATGTACGGCCGCAGAAATGCAAGTATATCAGGTACTAGTTCCAGCAGGACCTCCTATAAAAATATCCCACAGCAACAGTTATTTAGTCGTGATTAAAGAAGATAAGGCTCAAACAAACAGGCTGCAACTATTTACTTAACCAGTCATTTATGATGAGTCATTGTTTCACAGCACCGGAGCTGGAAACTGGTGGGTTTTAGTTCGCTCACATATGCACATTACAAGCATGAACAATATCTTCACTCGTAAAGTTACCTTGGTTAATAAAAAATAATCAGACGAGAAGATCCGGCTGTAAAACGTATTTTTGCAAAAGACGTAGCGTGCAAAATCCACACTCAATATCCTACCTTCAGTGATTAGACCCATTGCATTTGATAAGGATGTAAGCTTTTCTCTTGTAATTCTCGCCGCATATTGATTTGAAGTCCACAATTATAATGAGAAATAGCCCGTATATTTGTGTATTAATTGAATTCAGTTAAGTAATACTGCTTCTTTCACATTAAGTATGTGCATACTCGATCCCAGTTACAATGGTTGTTTAAGCTAAAAAATCCAGTTTCACATAATTTGTGGTGCAAGCGCTCAAAAATTGTATAATGTAACTCACATTTTTTTGGAACCATTAGCGATATAATCTCATCGCGATGTCCCTTTTCCGTTTGTTACCTCATAAATGAAACACATATCAATCATTTCATTATTACTGTAGCGACCTCTTAAGAATCCCAGAGTGTTAATAATTCAAGCTGTCCAACATAGTTTCTGGCAAACAACTCCCTCTAATCTATGTAAATGATATTTCAGAAATTTTAAACGTATGACAATATATGTCTCTATCTGAAACAGTTTCCCAAAAAGCTCATATAAAAATTTATATATGAATCAATAAATTCAAATATATTAGTATATTGTTACTAAAGTTTATCATGTTACTAAAACTTTCTAACTAGTCTAAATGCTTATTAAATTCGAATCATGGTTATTTGTCTCCTTCTTCAGCAGTTCTGTAAGTAAGAAGTTTGCATATGAAGTCTGAAATTTCAGTTCGATTGCCGGTGCATAAAAAAACGCTTCAGTTTTAAATGTTCACTCACCAATCTCTCAAGAGGTTGCCCATTTTGCAAACGTGAACGTTTCATTTAAGTGTTTATCAATAACTGATAATGTAATGTTTTAGGTATCAAATGGAGCGTCGTTTGTTCTACGAGCTGCAAGAACTGAAGAGGAAACAGATTACGACAACGCCACACGAGGAAAAAGAAATGGTCACAAAAATGGTGGAAAGATTTCGAAATTATGTTCTCTCTCCTCCGTTGTCCGATTATCAAGGCCCTCTCACGTTCAGGTCCTTCGAAAAATATCTTTACGGTAATCATTTCTGTATACTCAATTACTATAGCAAGAAACTATGTACTCATTAACTACCATACAATGTAGCAGTAAGGGTTTACAGCATAAAACGGTTGTACTTCTCACATTTATCTATCTGTTCTACAATAGACGAATGTATAAACCAGCCATAGCTTTCTTTTAAGCATTTTCATATCTTGCAAAAAATACAAAACTCAAATTTTGGCATTATTATTTATTATAAACTAAAAAGACTTCTAAAAATAATTCTGAATAAAAATGAAGAATATGAATTTGTTCGTATTATTAAAAAGATGCGGACATATGCTTTTGATTGTCATATTATTTTATCATTAAATTGTATAATTAATATATAAAATAATATTTTGAATTCTAATATTAAGGAATGTCTTAGCATTTCAATTAGAAAAAAAAAACACATAATTTATTTGAAAATTAAAATTAATGTATTAAATAAATAAATAATTTTACGTTTTCATGGCATATTTTATAAATGATTTATGAAAATAATTTCATGTATTCTGTAAAATTCGGAAAACTCTATAACGAAAAATAAACAGTGAAAGTAAAAGCGAAATCTTGCGGAAGAAACTAAGGAGCTTAGTAATATTTTTCATTAGAAAAATACTAAAAAACTAAAAAAAAAGAAAAAAAAATCACTTTTGCACAATAAGTAAATGGGAAGGAAACGAGTTTGGAGGGTGATATTCTTACTTCACGAGCGCGGAGGTAGTTAGCAAGAAATTGAAGAACCCCGCGTTTCGGCCTATGTGCTTGGCGGGAAGTAGTGTTAATCGTCCAAGTGAGCTTCAAGTCTGCTGAATTAGCAGCGGTATTGTAAAACGCGGTGAGTTAGATATTTTAGAGAGCCTCGTAGTTAGAGTCTTGTCTTTAGTTTCTTTTCAGGTTATTATTTTTATTTGACCGCCGAGTTGGCGCCGTCTGTAAGCGTCAAGAGCACGCAATTCTAATTTATTACGTTGAATAAGAAGGGACTTAAACCCTTTACAAGACTCTGTGTTTTATCCTGTTTTCACAGTCACCTCTTGGTTGCGTGCAAGTGGGAGGCACGCAACGTTACATTGGCGCCCGAACAATTATCGAACTGAAATGGCCGAAAATTGGATGGAAACCGTTGGACAACACCAAGAAATGACAAGCCAGCTAGAAGGATTTGGATACCTGGTCCAGACTTTGAGAGCGTCAATCAAGCCAAACGTCCATTTCGACGGAAAAAATTCGGTGTCGGTATTTCTAGAAGGTATAGAAAACCACTTTCAGCTCTACCCTGTTCCCGAAAGACAAAAGGTTGCCATCGCCACATCAGCACTAAGAGGACAGGCCACGCTATGGTGGAAAAACATAGGCAAATTTTTATTAGGGGAATTTGGCAGCTAGACATATATATTTGAAAATTTCAAAAAATCGTTAGTAAAGGCCTTCCCCATAGTGAAAGATCGCGCACGGCTGGAAGCCGAACTATATAGTTTCTATCAACGGGATACAGCAGAATTGACGGACTTTATTCTGCGAAAAATCAAGCTAACGGATATGCTGTATGGAAAGAAACCCGATGCGGAGATTATTGAAATAATATTACCAAGATTGTTACCCGCTGTTCAAGACTACTTTGAAATTAGAAACCGAAGAACATTGCAGGAACTCTTCGAATTGGCGACGAAGTCTCAAAATCGCAGAATAGCGGAAAAAGCCAGAGGGGAAACATATTCTCAAAGTACCCGAAGGAAATCTTCAAAGGAGGAAACCAGAAATGGAAATCGCTCTTATGGGGGAAAGAAGCTATCAAGCTAACGCATCGAAACTCGAAGGTCAAGGTCCAAAAAGAAAATTTGAAAATAAGCATCCGCGTACCCAGAAGACACAGATTGAAAGGAAAGCTTTAAACGACTAGAGGGGCCTGTGAAAGGGAAGGTCCAGACCCCGGAAGTTTAAAAAAAACCCTCAAATAGACATTTAAATACGGTCATCGTAAAAAACTCACAGCTACCAATTATACAAGTCCTGGTTGGCGATGTACCAGTAGAAGCCCTCATCGATACAGGAGCAGAAGGAAATTTCATGAGTGAAAAGTTCTTCAAAAAGAATTTTTATAGGGTACGACTATTTAAAACCAAAAATACGGAAATTATAGCGGCGCAAGGAAAAACATGTCACTGCATCGGGAAATTATCATTAAACTTACAGGTAAAAGAGGAAAGTCTCAAAGTATTAATTTTTGTGGTGAAAGATCTGCAGCATTCTCTTATTTTAGGTATGGACTTTTTAAGGGCCGCGAGGGCCAAATTAAATTTTCAAGATAGTTCCGTGGTGTTGGAGATGGACCAGAGGGTGGTGGAACCTGTGGAGACACCTCAAGTGGACCTTAGCCATCTGAATGACCATGAAAGGAAAGCAATACAGCAAGTGGTGAGTAATTTTTCTCATTTATTTTCAGAAAAACCAGGAAACTGCCAAATAGTGACGCACAAGATTCAATTAAATGCCGAAAAACCTTGTAGGACTAAACTTTACCGCTATGACAAACAAAAAGACTTAATCATCGAAGAACATATTCAGGAGATGTTAAAGAATAAAATAATAACGCCCATAAATAGTGAGTACGCGAGTCCAGTCGTACTATGTAGGAAAAAGAACGAGTTTCCTCCTTCGGATAAAAGGGCTTGGAGGTTTGCTATTGATTACAGAAAACTAAATAGTATTACCAAATTTCCAGTTTACCCTTTGCCTGTTATAGACGAGATCATTAGACAGATCAAATCGACAAGATATATGTCTACTTTGGACTTAATGTCTGGCTACTATCAAATAGCTATGAGACCCGAAGATATACATAAAACCGCGTTTATAACAAAATCGGGCACTTATGCATTTTTACGCATGCCTTTTGGGTTGTGTGGGGCCCCATCAATATTCCAGAGAGCTATGGACATTGTTCTAAAGCCTGTCCTAGGAAAATCAACTTTAATCTATCTAGATGATATAATTATAACGAGTAGTACGTTGGAACAACACATTAAAGACTTGGAAGAGGTTTATAAATTATTAAAAGAGGCCGGTCTTACAATTAACGCCTCAAAATGCAAGTTCGCAACTAAAGAACTTAAATATCTCGGTTATAAAATTTCGCAAAAGGGTATAGAAACGCAAGATTCAAAAATAAAAGCTATTAAGAATTTCCCACCGCCCAACACCGCCAAGAAACTTTCTTCCTTCCTTGGGTTATGTTCTTACTATCGATCTTTCATAAAAGATTTCGCTAATATTGTTGAACCACTGTTAGTAATCAAAAGAAAAAGGGCTAAATTTACGTGGACAGCGAAAGCTAACACAGCTTTTGAAAGATTAAAAGAAGCGCTTATTAATGCCCCTGTTTTAAAATTCCCGGAGGGGGACGAAAACCTGGAAATTGCAGCAGATGCGTCAGACTATGCGGTGGGTGCGGTTCTTATGCAAAATAACCACCCGCTGGCATTTTTTAGTAAAACGTTGAATCAGACTCAAAGGAATTATACAGCTACAGAAAGAGAAACATTAGCCGTATTAATGGCTGTACACAAATTTCGAGTTTATTTCGGCAAATCGCCAGTAACAGTCTTTTCGGATCATGCGGCTGTTGGTAGACTTTACTCGGGGAAAAACCTAACGCCCATGTTAATAAGATGGGCTTTAAAACTCCAAGAATATAATATCACAATAAAATATAAACCGGGTAAGAAAAACAATGTAGCTGACGCACTTTCTCGTATAAAACTGGACGATCAAGGAAATGAACTTAAATGCGCTGTGTTGACTTCAAAAATTTTAGATTCTAGAGATACGGTTATTACTGAACTGAAAGCTGATCCTGAATTTGGAAATATCTATGCTTATTTGAAACACCCCGAAAGCTTTGAGCACACAGATATCGATGCGATAAGAAATAGAGCAAAAAACTATGAAATAATAGATAATTTATTATTCTATACGAAAACAACAAACGAAAATCTTGAGTATAAATTAGTCATCCCAGCCTCGCTTCGATTAAGCATTCTGAAGGAGTTGCACGAAGCAAAAACAGCCGGCCACCTCGGGGTCAGAAAGACTATAAAAAGGGTACGCGAGGCGGTATATTTCCCGCAATTATACAAAATAGTAACGGCGTATGTCAGGTCCTGCAATCAATGTCAGTTAATAAATGATATTAATTACAGCCCGGCCGGGTACTTAAATAGCATTCGCGCTACATTTCCGAATGAAATTTTAGGCATAGATCTTCTTGGTCCCTTCCCCCATAGCGAGTTAAATAAAAATCGTTTTCTTTTAGTAATAGTAGATCATTTTTCAAAATGGATAGAAATTGTTCCTCTTAAACGCGCGTCAGCCAAAACAGTCGCAGATGCATTCTTACACAGATACATTTTAAAATACGGTGCACCGATAAAAGTCATTAGCGATAACGGAAAACAATTCATTAGTCAAATATTTGAAAACATATGCAATGGACTTGGCATACGCCATATCAAAATGGTTCCGTATAGACCACAGGCTAACATAGCAGAAAGAGTTAATAAAAATATAGTAAAAATAATTCGCAGTTACGTGAGCACACATCACAAGCGCTGGGATGGCTACATAAATGAATTAGCTTATGCTTTAAGAACGGCACATCATGATACTACGGGAAAAACTCCAGCAGAATTATTTTTTAGGCCGAAAATTAATTACGCCTTTAGATAAATTATTCTTTGTGCAACAAAGAGAGCAGGAGTTTAAACAAAAAGATGTGCAAAAGCTAATTGATCAGGCGCTTAAAACCTCGGATACGGCAAGAAATAGGCAGAAGATATATTATGATAGAAAACGCCGTGAAGCAGATTTTAAAGTTGGGGATAAAGTATTGAAGCGGAAATTTTCTTTATCAAGTGCCCCAGACAATATTATGGCAAAGCTAGCTCCAAAGTTTGAAGGCCCCTATGTAATTCAGGAAATCAAAGGAGTAGTCTTATATCTTAAGAACGAGAGAGGGGAAATCTGGAAAGCAAGTCCCGACCAGGTGAAAAAATACTATAATCCAAATGATTTTGAAATCCTTAAAAGTTTCTGGCAGGACTCAAGTCTAAACGAAATAGAAGGTCCAGAGACAACAACTATTCCACCACCCAAGAAACAGAGAACTGAAGAGAGACCTAGCACTTCTACAACCCGGACGTCGGTATCAAAAAGAAAAAATAATTTTCAAACTCCAGCGTTTAAGAAAAACAAAAATACAGATGCACCGGGTAAAGAAACCGTGGTAAAGAGAAAAACACCACCTACAAAGGATTGCAGGAAAAATTATACATCAAGGAGAACGCGCACACGGCCACAGAGTCAGGTGCCAGCAAGGCCGCCGTTCCGGAAACTGAAACGACAACAGGAGGCACAAAAATACGACGAACAGAAGAAATTCAAGAAGGACTCCAGACCGGAGGACGTCAAGACCAGCCGTCCCAGGGAGAAACGGAAATGCAAACAACCAGACGATTACTCCGCCAAGAGGCCAGCATGTAGAGGACGCAAAAGAAAAAGTCAGGTGGACGACACTCGGAGGGCAGTAAGGAGAAGATTAACATCCATGAAACCTCTAACTTGGGACCAATTCTGCCAAAAACGAATGACGGAGTTTCAAGCATCGAAAACTCAAAGATAAGTTAAAACCTTCTATAAATTTTTTTTCTCTTTTGTTCCGAAATGTTATGCATAAGTACGAAGTTCTATGTTTTGACGAAAGTCAATATGTCTCGGTTGAGACTTAGTTTTGTTTTACTTTATTTAGCTAAGGCAAAAGTATTATTTTCTTTAAGTGTAAAAGCTAAAAACAAGCATTTTCTGTTGGTCGAAAGACTAATTCTGTTATGTTAAAGCCAAAATTTGGCCGAAGATAAAAATAACTTCGTATTCTTGTATTAATAAGAAGTTTACTTTCAGTGCCGCCAGCTTGGCGAAGAATGAGTAAAGTAAAAATTTATTTTCTCTTATTCATTTTATGGTAAATTGTAAAAAGCATATGTATTAAAATTTTGTAAATGTATGTAAATACTTGAATGTTATGTAAAAGTAGAATTTAGTCTAGAAGCATAAAATTGTAGATGCTAAAAGTGAATGCTTAAAAGCAATGAAGTCAAATTTAAGTATTAATCTGTAAAGTCATGCTTTAGAGCGAAAGCCTGCATGTTTAAAGATGAATGAGGGGGAAGTTAGAATGAATGTGTTTTGTAGGGTTCTCCACCTACATTTGAATTTTTAAGAATATTAAAGTAGCTCATTGAATTGTAGAATGTCGAGTAAGGTGTGTCTATTTGGTCGTTGAATTCTAACAAATCATGGTGGTTAGGGGAAGTGTTGTAAGACTAAAACACGAATATTCCCGTTTGACACCACACATGGTGGAGAGCCAGGGTAAAGTTAAATTAATGCTTGAAAAATTGAATGAATGTGAAGTAAGCAATAACTAAGAAAAACGAATCGTTTAAAAACAAAATTTTATTGTGTCAAGAAAGTGTAAATTATAATGTATATAGAAAGATACTGATACTTATTCCTTCCAGATGCTGGAAGGAAAGACCAAGATTGATTGATGAAGTCCAGGAAAAGTTGCTGTAAGAAGAAAGCTTTGTAACGACTAACAGAATTTTAGTATAATTGTTACATAAGATTTTTTTTTTTTGTGTGTGTAAACGAGGTTCTCGCCAGTTAGTTCAGAATTAGATAAACTTACAACAGGTCGTTTGTAGGACCTGCTTCCAAGTTTTCCAAATTCTGGAAGCGGGAAATGTAGGGTTTATATTTATTTTAACTAACATTTATTTTAAGTTTAAACTATCTTTCCTGTCAAGCCTTACTTTCCCCTGGAACTGCCAATGCCAGAATATGTAAATTTGAGTAGAACGCGCAAGGATTCAAATTATCAGCGGAAATATTATGATTTAAATAGGAAGGAAACGAGTTTGGAGGGTGATATTCTTACTTCACGAGCGCGGAGGTAGTTAGCAAGAAATTGAAGAACCCCGCGTTTCGGCCTATGTGCTTGGCGGGAAGTAGTGTTAATCGTCCAAGTGAGCTTCAAGTCTGCTGAATTAGCAGCGGTATTGTAAAACGCGGTGAGTTAGTTATTTTAGAGAGCCTCGTAGTTAGAGTCTTGTCTTTAGTTTCTTTTCAGGTTATTATTTTTATTTGACCGCCGAGTTGGCGCCGTCTGTAAGCGTCAAGAGCACGCAATTGTAATTTATTACGTTGAATAAGAAGGGACTTAAACCCTTTACAAGACTCTGTGTTTTATCCTGTTTTCACAGTCACCTCTTGGTTGCGTGCAAGTTGGAGGCACGCAATGTTACACTTCGATACAAACAACAGAATACGTTGCTGCAAGCTACAGGTTCGTAGATGTCTCTTTGAATAAGCAAAATCAGTAGCTGTAATTAACTCAAAGAGAACGCGGGTATTAGGCAAATCCTCTTTAGTGCCTATTGTAATTTAGAAATATTACTCAAAAGTAAGTTCTTAAGACGAAATTCAGCTTCCGCTTTGAACAACAATGAAGTTCTGAGAAACGATTAATAGCTGACACGTCTTGATTCTGAGCTATATTTATATATGGTGATGCACGGACTTCTGGAAACTTTGGGAGAAATCTTTCCTAGAGCTCCAAAAATGCGTTTCCCGTACCTTCGAGAAAGTTGCCAAGCTTCTGACATTTGACAGTATATCATTACAAGGTTATATATACAAGGGCTGAAAAGGAATTCTTATGTAATATAATAATCATGCATTCTGTCCCTTACAGTAGTATTCAAATTAATCTGAACAAATAAAAACATACCTTTAATAAAACACCCTTTTACAAAACTTGATTGTTAACTTAATACGAAATATTGACTCCTTTGGCTTTGATTATTTGTTCCATACCCCTTCTCGAAGGTGGAGCAGTCACGTTACTGAAATGTGGTAGCTGGACCCAAACGGGCTGGTTTCCTGAACGTTTTCGTGGACACGAGTCTTGTAGCAAGTTTCTTGTAGAAAGTTCTCCGGAAAAGCTTCACTTCTTTTAAAACGTAGCTTTCACGTTCTTTGCCGTAATCAAACTAATTTATTCTATATGTTTTGGAGCTGATTTCAGCAAAGCAATTTCATGGATTATCATGAAATCAAACTCTGATGCTATTAAAAATTAACAGATTTATTGAGATGCTGCCTGAGCTTTCCTTTCATGACTGGCCAAAGTTTTTTCATTGGGTTGAAGTTGGGCGAGTTTCCTCGCCGTTCACTTATTTTATACTTCTAAAAGTACCTTCAGCTTTCTGGGATTTGCAGTAGGCGCAAGATTTTGTTTCGGAATTTCATTTTCATCCGGCCATCGTTTTTATTATAAGGGAACAACTTAATTCTCTGCTGCTTTAAATTACTTTTCTAAATTCATCATACTAACGATAAATACAAATACTAAGTATTATAGATAGAAAAAGAAACTCGGACAAATTTTTCTTTGCGTTTTACAGTGTAATCGAAGTGCTTTGTGAAATACTTTCTCTAGGTGGTTTTCTTGCATGCTGTGAATGTCAATTCTGTAAACCTAGACAATAAAATGATTATCATCATAAAACGAACATTTTTCCAGTTTTGTTATTTCCATATTAAATATATTTTTGGCTAAATCAAATCAGCAGTCGATTTCTCTTCATCGAGATCGTTGAAATTTGTTTTTTCTGAGGTCAAACAATTTTATAACCGGTTTCGAGAGTCGAGTCATGGCCGAATTATAGAGGCTCTTGCTATTTAAAACTGTAGAGGCACTTGGACTCCACAATGAGTCAGTCTTTTTGTAGATCAAAATTGCAAAGCCGAGGATTCTCTTTCGATTACTTTACAAAGACAATATTTTGCATAGATTTACATTGGTAGTTTTACGTTTTATAGTACGTTTCCCGGTTCTCTTTGGATCGGTGATACCATTTTGTGAAGAAAGGTTTTAACACACTTTCTTCTCATACCTTGGCAATTTTAAGTCATGGAAGACTTAAGGTGATATACTCCTCTGCCTTTGATTTCCTTTACAAAAATTTTAAACAAATATTATCGGTAAAAATAATCAGGTCTCAGTAAAAAATTGACTTGCTTGACGCAATTAAAAACAATGCTTTGCTCAAATTAATTTGCTTTGGATCTCTTCTACTTTTAAACTAAAATAATACATTTATTATAGTTAGCCGTAAATATCATTACACTAGTAATATAAAATTCTTTATCATTTGTACTTATATTCCTTAAATTCCAACCTGCAAATTTTCGTATTCATAAACAAAAAGGAACTTTTTTCTAAAATATATTTAATTAGGGGAATGGCTCGTATCTTTCCAAAGCAGCTTCTTTATGTTCATAATTGCAATTTATTTTCTTACTGTGTAGCTTTACATTGTGTTAATCTAACTAGTTATCATGATTTAGTTTCTTTACTGTCGCTTCTTTCTTTTGCTTTCCTACAAGAAAGCAAATCTTTATGGTGAGGTTGTTGGATTGTAAGAAAAAGCATGTTTCTGCCTCTCCATGCCACCTTATTAGTAATTCAGAAGTCAAACAATAAAAATCAGCGTTAACCACCTTTCGCCATCTCAGATAAGGTTGTAGTCTTCGTCTTTGCATTATAATTGTCGACATTTAAATTGTTACGCCAGTGACAAATTTGAGACTGCGTTAAATCAGTTGTGTAGCCTTTGGGTATAGACTTAGTTTTAAATTTTGAAATTGTCTGTTACTTCCAATTAAATCGCCGCAAGTGGCTGGCTGATTTGTCAAGCACGAGACATGCATTTATGCTCCAGTTCTGATTTAATAAAAAGGTTTGTTTTAAAACCTTCTTAAGATTTTGAAGTTCTTTTCAGACGAAGCAATAGGTCTTCTAAGTCTATTAGGAATCTAGACTTAGTTTATGCGACTAAAAAAAAACCTCTATAAGTTTTTTTTATGTAAATAATTGTAACACTAATACATACGAATAATAATGAAACCACTCTTTTGAAGGGCAGATGTTTTACTAGAGGCATGCCAAATTCAATATCTCAAGCTGCCACATAGTTATGATTTGCAGGAAGCAAGAAAAAAAGTATTTTTATGCTTAATATTGTATTTAAAATATGAGTAAATACATAAGATATTACTTAATACTATAGTTTTTAAAGAAAATTGGAAGGAACATAAGGAAATATGAGTAATAAATGGATATTTGTTCTTCATTGGAAGACACCTGGCATCTTTTCTTTGCAACCAGCTTTCAGACGCTTGCAACCAGCTTCAGAGAAATGCTGCTCATATTAGCGATTTTCAGAACAAAGGTCAGATGAATGTTAACCTCGACCTCGCTCGAGACTTTTTATAAGTGAGAAAAAGTTTTAACACTGATACGTACTACTGAACAAAAAAGTCACATAATGATACACAATTTTTGCTCAGTCGATTCGTACTGAATTTCTGTTAATTCCATCTGCAGACTGGCTGGCATTTTCTCAGCGTCAGTTCACAGAGAGGCAGAAAACATGGAGAACTCGTCTTTCGATTTATCTAATCAGAACTTTTCTTCGATTCCAGTCTTCAAACGATGAAGCTTATTAGCACATTTAGTAAAAAACAGACGCTTTTTTGTTATTTAATATAATCTCAGCTTTCAGTTGTTTTCTCGAAGTGAACCATGTGCCGCAGAAAAATGAACTGAGCCGTCTGCGACCCGCGGGCAGTGATTTTGATATGCCTGCTTTAGTAGGTGTATATTTTCTTTTAGTAAGAATATATTACGGCTACACTGATAAATAATATATCAAAACAGCTTTAAAAATTTATTAAAGATGGCCCGTGTTTAATAATAATACATTTTAAATATCCCTATTAAAGAAAAAAATGATCATGACTATTTTAAGGTTACTGATTGTTACAAAAAATTTGCAATACATTCTTTGAAGAAGGGGGAAACCCTAGAGATTTTTGTATAGTTGTTTTTATATAATTGTAATTTTAGTTAAATTTTTCACTTAAATATATTTGATAATAAATATGTTTCTAATTACAGAACAATTAAGGAAGTTGTCTATGGGAGGAAAAATCCCCAAACCAAAGGCGAGTATAATAAGCTTAATAAAAGTGCTCTTTATTGTGTAAACTATGCATTTCACTTTAATTAGGTTCAATTTAATCTAATCATTGAGATTAATATATATATATATTGTGAACTAGAGAAATTTTTCTAATAATAATAATAATAATACGGGATTAGTACGGCGCTGTGTGCCGAAAATATCGCGGATGAATACGCGGCTGAGGAAACAATGTAATGGAAAAAGGTCGTTGTAAATATTACGAAAGAAAAGAAAAGGCGGAAACATTGCGGTTCTGTAACATCATGGTGGAAAATTAAGCAGCGCAAATTGTACAGCTTTAAAAATCTGCCATATAATATATCGTAGTCAAAAATAAAGCACATGCATATCATCACATGGTGATAATATAACAGACATGTATTTTTTACTATAAAAAGTGAGTTTTCGCCTAATAATTTATGATCACAGCGGGTCCGGACACCCGGGAGGCTTACCAGGACTATTCGGTTATCATCCGGAATCCGCAACTTTATGATCACAAGAAGTAAATAATACTGTTAATTCTAGATTTCATATTTTTGTATTAACTAATAAAGTTTATTGAAAAATTAAGAAGGGAACTTAAGCATTCAAAATCTGGAAATTAATACTACGTAAAGCAGTTAATAGAATTTTAAACTTGTATTGCTAACAATTAAAAGTACTTATTTAATTAACCTCTATCATAAAAACATACTGGTAAATTTTCATTAAAAATATAATACCCCTCCCCCTCTCCCCCCCCAAAAAAAACAGATTAGAAAGAAGAAGGTACATAAGTTTAAATTTAAATGAACTTCTGTATGTAGTATTAATTTTTACGAAATTCTAGATTTGGAATACTTAGGTTTCCTTCCTGATTTTTCTGTGAAAATTTATTTTCTAATCATTTCTGTGAAAATTTATTTCAACTTTTGTACCATGATGTTTTATAACTGCGATATTTTCTCCTTGCTTTCTTTTCTAATACGATGTTTTATACGATAGCATTTTCCGCTTGCGTTGTTTTCTTTACGTTGTGGCCCACCAGCAGCCGGGGAGTAAAGTCGTTGAATATTGGTAGTTCGCTCGTGGGATTCGAATCCTGGTGAACGGGCTGGCTGCCTGAGCGTTTTCGTGGTTTTCCCAAAATGCAACATCTATACGAGTTAGTTTCCCTTAAAATTTCTTCCCCGAAGGCATTCCTATCCTTAGGCAGATAGCCCTCGAGTGCTTTCCAGTAATCAAATAGAATCCAAAACAAACCAATCTTCATAATGCTTTCACTTCTAACGAGAAAAGCGATACCTTTACGCACTATTAAAAATAAAATGACGACTTATGAATGGAGGAAAAAATAAAATTTAGCTTTCAGACTCTTAAGATTTTAAAAACTTGGCAATAAATGGCCAACTCAGTAGAACTTTCCACTTTGGCAAATAGATAGCCTGGTAATGCTTTATTGCACTTAAATAACACACCTTATTCCACTTTTGAATGCATCCTTATTGATGCAATCATTATTGATCAAGTTTCATTTAGAAATAAATGTGATATCTAACTTTATTACCTTCAAAATAAAAACTATCTTATAGACTATTTATATCACGAATCTTATAGACTATCTACATCACCTTATAAACTATCTACATCACGAAGGTATGTGATCTCTTTTTAACAAAAATTGAAGGAACAGATGACAAGAGAAAAAAAAAATAAGCGTTTCGCACATAAATTTTGTACTCATTTAGTTCTTATAAATTTACTTGACGTGATTAAATAAGCTTTCTGAATCCTATATTTGAGGATTTCAGCGTAGTTGCTGATATCCTTTTATCTGAAGACCTAAGCTCTTAGTCTTGAGGAAATAACTCTCTGATATAAAAAATATTTCTCGAAAATTAATTTTTATGTAAATTTATTGCATTTTAAATCCTTATGAAAATTCAGATATTATTTATTCCTTCTGCTTTGATAGCCGACGAAATAAAAGCAATAACTTCATATAGATCCTTATTTTGATTTATGAACACATTTTTAGTTGCCTATCAAAAGCAGCAGTTGAAGATAATATGCCTAAATCCTGTATCTGTTTTTGAGGATAATGATGGCATTCCTAGAACCAGTCATTTCGCCAAAAGCGTAATCGTTGTGTTCGTGCGGGTAATTAAAATGAAATGTTCAGTTGTTTGAGCATATCTTAAAATTCGGAAGTATAATCTACTACTACTTTCGCATTTCATATATTCTAAGTCCGCCGGAAGATTTAATACATTTTCCGAGATGCTGAATAAGGTTTCATTTACTGGCAAATTTATGAAAATAATTTTGGCACACCTTACACAAAATTCAAGTGATAATAGATAATTTACTTGAAACAGTAAAATCTTTTATTTTACAGGAGTAAACTGAAATAGTAAAATCTTTTATTTTACTACGTGTTTTCTCACTATATTACTCTCCTGTAATGAAATTTATAGAACGTTATAATCAGTAATATCGACTTCCTAGCGTTTTAAAATGCCTTTGGAGAAGTCTATGAGCTGCTATTCCGTAAGATTCGCCGAATGAGTGCTGCATGCCTGAAAGAAAAATTGACAATCAATATAATTAAATTAAACAATATTTTTAAAAGACCATACACTTGTTTTAAAATAATAAAAAATTTAAATATAAGATAATATGCTTAGTTTTGATGCTTATATGTTAGATTGTGAAACGCTTCCGCTATTTACTGTGCTACTGGTCTAAAAAGAGCTCATTCTCTGGATCCAAACCTGATTAGAAGTTAAAGACAAGTGGACTGATAGCTCATTAGTGAGCTCAAAATAAATGCAATACAGTCGAACTCCACTAAAACAAAATTAAAGAGATATACTGTTTGATTCGCTATATTCGATCTGAGAAGAAAAAATTTGGATTTTCTCTCAAATTAAGAGTAAAAATTTATCGCTGAATCACGCGAAGTGCTTAACATTGTCCCATATCCCAAAAAAAGTTAATGGTAACTTTAAAGCAATGTAGGCTTATTAAAATTTTATTACAATTATTACTGTGTGCAATTACTAAATTATCTTTTTCGTTGTTTTTCAGTGGCCACATACACTACTTTTATACACAATAAAATTTTACTTATTCATAAAAATCACAATTTAGACCTGTTCCTTCAGTAACATATTTACATCTAAAATACGCATTTAGCAATCATGAATAAGCATCGGCCTTGAAAGAGTGTTGCCTCTCAGTACACCAAAGAATTCGAATGGAATCAAAGAACTAATTAAAGTTCTTTGTCTCAATGAATCAATGGTTCTTTTCAATGGCTGAGTGAATGTAACAATAGAATCTCCTAAGCTATATTTATTGTGTGTCCTGGGTTTTTAAGAATTTCGTGCTACACCTGCCTCCTATAGCCCTTTTCAAAACAAAGATGGAAGTGAAGATAAAATAAACAGGTAACTACAGGTAAAGGTACTTTTTGTTATTCTAACAGCTCTAATTCATTCTGTCTGAGCTGACAGAATGAATTAGAGCTGAAAATATTCATTCTGTCTGAACAGTTAGTAGTTTTTTAGTCGGAAATTCCATAGATCTGAAAAAAAGTTTGAAAAACAAAACTGTCAAAGATACCCATTAAAGTTTGTTATATTCGGTTTTTAGACATTTAGAAAATCGCTACAGCCGTATAAAATAACATTAAGTCTATAGGAAACTGGACAGGACCAAGTGATTCATTCGTTATATCCGGGAAATTTGATTTAAATAGGGTTCGCTATAGCGGAGTTTAATTGTATTTCGTACTTTAAAATAGTACAATCGAAGGTTGTTGTAATCATCCTTCATTAAAGTGGCCATTCTATTACAAAGATCAGTAAAGAAAGTTCTCAGTTAATAATGGAATATTAAATTAATATTTGCTATAGCAACCGATCGTGATAACGTTCTTTTTCTGCAACATGATTGCATCAGTGTCAGTTGTATAATACTAGAGATCTTCTCCGTTGCAGTCCTTATTATACTTATCATTCGATTATGCACAAATATGAATGGTTTTATATCCTGAAATATGAGGCTGTAGAATGCTTTGTCACCATAAATCAGTTTCAAAAGAAAATTTGTTTAAATATCCAAATATCTTATGATGCATTTCAATAGTAAACTATAAAAAAGTTTGGACGAACCAGCTTTTATTGCCAATTTGCACAATTCCATAATTAACATTCATTAATATACCATTATTCACACTAATCAGCTGAAACATTAAGATTATGCTTGAGACTCGGCGAATTGGAATTTTGTATGTCTGCTAATTTTGTTGCAATTAATACAAGTCTTGGTACATTAACGAATTTTATATGTTTTATATTATTCATTATTTCATAGTCGTTCATATAAATTTTTCAGTCATCTGTTTTACTTTTATCCTGATACCTGGATCAGCAAACGTATGAATTTCTTGAAACATTTGTTGTCTTAATTGTTTCGGAATAAAAGATCTGATGTTGATTGTTGAGTTGTCACTCCAAAATGTTTTCTCAGATGGCCATATACATGATTTATATTTCAGGGAAGTACTAGCTGTCATTAAATGATGCTAGTCTTCATTATTTTCATGAGCATCTGCTACTGCATTATAATCAATAACTGAGACTGCTTCATTTCGTTACACAGCATCCGACTTTTTGCCATCAATATTACGAATATCAGTTGAAAATTCAAATTACATAGTAAATTTAGCGTTGTTATCTTGACTATGCCTTCTTTCTCTTTTGTTTGCATGCATTCGTCAGTGGATTGTGATCAGTAAATATGATGAACTCGCGTTCTTCCAATAGATGCTTAAAATGCTTGGCAGGAGAATATATTTGTAACAATTCTCTGTCATAGGTGCTATTAGTTTTCTGTGCATCATTTGATTTCTTGGTGTAGAACACAATTGGTTTCCAGTCTTGATCTCCCAACTGTTTTAATTCTGATTTTATAATAATGTCTGATGCATATGTACACAAAGATAAAGGATAATCCATGTTTCAGGGAAACAAAAAGTATTGGCTAAATCAGATTTATACTTCTCGAATTGGTGAATTCCTTGGTTTGTTCATCGAACATTATGACGTTTTTTTTAGTACCCTTCAAACATGTCCTGTAGGATTGATTCAGTTTCTAAAGCATTCTTCACATAGCGGCGATAAAATTTTTATCATGCCAAGAAATGTGCGAAGCTCATATATCGTTGCGGGTAATTTATAATTGCGAAGTACTTCACACATTTTTTCCGGCAGTGGACAAAAATCTTCTAAGGTTATGACGCAATCCAGATATTCTACCTGAGCAACTCCCATTTCCGACTTGGCAATATTAATACGAAGTCCATACTGCTGTAATCAGTCGAAAAGTAATTTTAGATGCAACTTATGAGGCGATTTAGACATCTTCAAGAGGGAAGATGCGATTTAGACATCTTCAAGTTGTAGGAAACAAGAATCTAATCCACGTAATACCTCTGTAATGAAGTGTTAGAAGGTAAATGAAGAATTACGGAATCCATAACTCATCAAGTTAACTTCATAGAGACCGAAAGGTACTTCTATAGCAGTCTTGGGTTTATTTTCTTCTGCAATTCTGTTTATCACTTTGTTGCAAACCAAATGGAGGGGGATAGCTCATTGAGATGTGGATAGCCGAATTATGCTATTACTCAGCATGAAATTAAATTCTTGCTTTGCTAACTCGAGCTTTCCAGTATCTATCTGTCTAGCTTAGCTCTTGAGTGCACAGTGTGGCCTGCAGTAGTTATATAATGCTTAACATCATGTTTTAAGACTTAAAAAAAGAAGATTTTGCTAAATCTGGAAATTTGCATAGCAATTCAAAATATTTTGCTGACTTGCTGACAGTACTTAAATTATAGTTTTGAACAGTTGTAACTTCTCCATTGATCGAAGTTGGTTTTACCATCGATACTTTTTTTATATATGTCAACAAACAATTCAAATTTATTTAAAAAATCAACTTTAAGTATGTCTTTGGAAACTTTAGCCACAACAAATGACCATTGAAATGAGCGGCGTAGGCCTAGGTCTAATGAAAGGATTTTTAAACCACATGTGTGTATCTCAGTACCATTTCATGCATATATAATTTGTAATCACCGTCTTTAAAATCACTGTTACAAGGAGATACAGCTGACACATCTGCACTGCTGTCAAGCAGAAACTGGCAATCCATTTTTGTTGTTGTTGTTATTGTTGTTTGTTTTTGACAAATAAACAGAATTTGCAATAACTAGAATCTTCTGCAGCATAACTTACTACCGCATCTACTGCTGGGACCGGTTTTCCGAATCTTTCCAACTGCAGGATTGTAAATATTTCTCGAAGCACATTTTACCAAAACGAAAATTATAAACACACAACCTGCCTTTTAG
This sequence comes from Stegodyphus dumicola, assembly GCF_044657685.1. NCBI lineage: Eukaryota > Metazoa > Arthropoda > Arachnida > Araneae > Eresidae > Stegodyphus > Stegodyphus dumicola. Next base: position 144,680,728 of record NC_140777.1, read on the forward strand.
GATCATATCTCTTACGAGATTTACTCCGGCAACTTTTCCTGAAATGACTGTAGCTCTCAATTAGGACTACGGAAGTATCTTTGCTCACATTGCGTACTTGCTAAATGTAATTCAAGTGAAGAAATTTTTCGATCAATTCATCCATGCCAGCTGGCTTAGTGTTGATAACACACAATTCTGTGTTTCTTGGAGACATTCCATAACTTTGTCTGCCATCGCAGCCAAACAGCCAACTTATCCAGAGCTTCCTTACTCACAATAAGAATGTTTTTAACAGCATCTGGCATTTTATTCAGCCGTAAGGTGCGCAGCACTTTTTCAGGTATATAGCTTGGTCCAAGTGAACGTATCTTTCATAACAACTGGACAGCCATCATATCCCCTAATTCCAGACTCATAATTAAACGATTTATTCTCTTATTCTCACTCTCTTTGAACGTATTCAAAAGTTTTTCCTTTGCAGCTGTGTATTTTTGCTCAGAATAATCTTTAATAACATCCCTTATAATTTCTATTCAGCTGAGCGACTAATTAAATGAATTTCGAGTACTCTGCCTTAACACCTCAAATCTGGAACTGAGCTTGTAGCTGGTTGTTTTCTCCGCCAAGTTTTCGTCCGCAATGTTTTTGCCGCGATGTTTTCGGCCGACACCGTTAAAACCACATCTCGGACTTATCACTCCTAAACGGTGGAATTTTGATGCTCATGGAACTCAACTCTACAACGTTTCCTGATTTAGCAGTATCATCCGGCATGTTGATTGTATATCAAAAGTCACCAATTATGTGTACTTTTTTTTTCTTGTAGGTTGCTTATCTGATCAGTCATAAGTTCATCATCCAATTTTACTAAGCACGCAATCGACAATACAAAATATCACTCAGTGCAAAATCCATGACTCATTATTGAACATCACGCGATATTCTTTCACACAGGTAAACTCACAGTTGGTTAAGTTTCATAATAATTAAGTTACTAAGTTTCATAATAGTTTCTACATTGAATAAATTACATATCAATTAAATATGAAATATGTTTTAAAATTCTTTAAATTATTTATTAAATATTAAAAATTATCTACACTTATTCAAGAGTTAATCTCAGTTTTATAAATTAGCTTGTGTTATTATCAAATCTTATTTTAGAACATAAAAATTATTGTTGGCTACTGCAGACATCTAGTGAGTGATTTCTTAAAATATTTGTTGTCCTAAGACGACCATCACTGTACCAAGAGCATGCGATAAACGGAATGACGCAAACAGCATATGACAAATTCGAAATGATATTTAACTATTGCTGGGGATACTTCTGTTATTTGGCCTCTCACTTCTTCCCTTGGAGAGATCTTTCAATCAGCGAATTTCCAGCGTCGTGTAGCCATTATGGCATTATCTGTCAGAGTCTAACCACGTCGTACAAAAGCATGATAACTTGGATAAAATGTTAGTTGGAGCTGTACATTGTTGCGAAGAATGAGGGCATCATATATTTACCACAGGATAGTCTGTTTAGTACTTCGTCTACCACTATCTAGTGGGAGAACGCTCCGCAGGGTATACAAGAGGTCTGTAGTAAATTTGAAAACCTGCATTTGGATAATGGAAAAGAATGAATCACTGTTGTTTTACATCATGCCAATGTCCATGTGTCAGGGTACGCCGTCTTTCAGGCAAGCATTTGATAGACATTTGCGGTATAGAGAGTGATGATGGAGATATTATTACTTTGATGAATATTCTCAATGGCATGGTTATTGTACAACACACCCTGACAACTACAGGTTATGTTACACCTCTTTACTCTCCTGATTTCTGTCTTTTTTACTGAGAATGGCCTCTCCTACCAGTATAATGCTCCTTATCACAAAGCCAAAACTATGGAATTGTGCTACCATGCCTAGAGGAATGTACTAATGAATTCCAATTAACACTAGGTTTACGGACGCTTTTGTAAACCTGTATTTACGTACACCCGTCAAATGAAGGGTTTAGAAAAGCAGGTAGTTTCGTAAAAAAATGCTAATGTAATTTATAAACACTTAGCCTAATCATGCCTTTAGTCTTAAAAATCTAGGATTACTGATAACCATCAGTTTAACAGTTCTGTAATTGTTTTATAGCTGTAAAAAAGTTTCAGTAGTTTTTAGTGTTAACAGACTTACCACAGCAATCTTCCCTGATACTAACTATTTTCTCTAGCAATTCAGTATCTCTTCTTGAATTACTCATGATGACTAAAGAAACGCATTTCTTCAGAAGAAAGTAAAACTAGTACTTTCCTCTAATTATATTGCTAATACACACACATAATCTAATACCTTCTTCTCGACCATTTCTACTCGCGCTAATTGAAACGTTTTCGAAAACATCTTGATACATTGACTGGAATTCAACGACTGCAGATCACTCCTTAGTCTTGAGCCTAACGCTTTACATTTATGCTTTAGGCATGTACGATTGACAAGTAATCACACGTGATATATTCCTTGCTTTGGCGAACCCCAGGGCGTCGATATTGTATTCGAAGTTATCGAAAGATATTTCCGTTAAATTATGATTTTAATTTAGTATCTATGTTCTGACTACTTTTATGCTTGTCACCAGAAAAATAATTTCAAAAAAGGCCGGTTGTCACGATTAACTATGAAACTAGATTATCCGTCATTTTGATGGGTATCCGTGAAGACGTAAATCGTACAGAACTCTGAAATTAAACGACTGAAGGGGAACTAAATTTGGGTGTGTATTTGTGTGTATTTACATTAGAAATTATAAGCATAAACTAGAAAACTATAAAAATAACGGTTTTTATAATTTTGTTCATGAATTCCGAAATCCGTCAAAATAACGAGTACCGTAAATTTAGTGTTAATGTTCTGGCTTCCTTAACTGCCTGGATATTAATCTTGTTGAGAAAATTTGGGTTATTATGGAATACCAGCTCAGAGCTCACCAGCCATCTCCATGTAATCTATGGGAACTGAATTGTGTTGGCAAAACTAGTACAGTCTCCTCCTAAGTAGGTCCTTGTCAAGGACATGTTTAGAACCTATGCAGGGACGAAGCTATGTAACTGTTTATTTGCCAGAGGTGGAGCAAGTTAGAAGTTAGAAGTATAATCATAATGCTTTGGCTGATATTCTCCTTTCAATATATTTTATACTACAGATGAGTGTATCTTAATTTTTGTTAAGATCTTGTACTTATACATTTTCTGACGAAGTTTGTAATACTTATTTTGCAGTTCGACGCTTAACAACATTGCTTACTGGAAATTTAATATTCGTACGCATAAATCTCAGTACAATAGCAAAGTTACTCATTTGTGAGCAGTTTTGAGAGTTTTGAGAATAAACAAACAGTTTTGAGAATAAACAGAGCTTTTGCCTCATATGAAATGTTGTCTCAGTCAAAGTTCATGATAATCGATGAGAAATATCTTATTTTCGAATTATTTCATCAGCAGATTGTTAAGATATTTTGAGAGTAACATGAATTAAAAGAAAATTAAATGAAAAGAATTTAATTTGAGAAAGAAAAGAATTTGGTTTGAGAAAGAAAAGAATTTGATTTGAGAAACAAAAGAATTTTATTGTACTGCACTATATATCGTCTACTAAATACTTCCAAAATACTGCGGATTTCCATCTACTGTGAACTATATGCTAATTCTTTACATTGATAGTCTCGATAAACCTTAGTCACTAATGAAACACTTTTTTTCTTTCTAGTGTTACATTTTATATCCATCTACAGTATGTAAAACTTAAAAAAGACTTTTTGAATTAAGAATGCGCTGTCTAAGGAAAATTTAAGATCACTTGTTTAGAGTTCTGAACTATCTGATACCCTCTCGGTTAATAAATAAATCACAAAAGTTTCATTCATCCCAATTTAAAATCGTTTAGCCTTATAAAATATTCCCAGATTTAACTTAGTAATTCTTATAACTAGTTTGCCACAGCCAGCTGCAGCAGTCTCTAAGTGAGACTGGAATATTCCTGTCTGAAAATAAATTTCCCTTGTTAGTTAATGTAACCTTCAAGAAAATTGTAAAATGATAAAGCAAAAATTTTTCTCGGTTTTTCTCAGGTGTTGTTAATCAAGGAGGAATCTCCCGTGAGAAGATTCCTTACTTTCAGGGCCGAATGCGATCAGCTTTTTATTTAGCTGGTTAAGTATTTAGTTTTACTTTATGAACCTAAAAAATTACTTTTTTATGTTCAAAAGTTTGTTTGTATGTTATGTTTTAGTATTTATCAAAGTTTTCTAAACTTTCTGTTCTTAAATTTATAAAACATGTTAAAACGTAGTCTATATCTATATAAATATATGTAGTATATTTTTCGAAGTTTGAAAAAGAGAGGGATAACAACCATCTAGTAATGGTAAAACTGGTGAATGTGACAAAACAGGTCAAGAACCACTGATTTAGATGTACCTGGAATGTGTCCCATATAATTAGGTATGACACCTCCTTTCCTGTAGGGTATAAATTCTCTTTCTTGAAACCTAACTTTCAGACATGGATGGAGCTTTTCTATCTTCTCGCCTTCACAAGGTTCACCTTCCGCGCAAGAACCACAACAAGCCTTCTTTCCTCCTGAAGCTATCTGGCTTCCTGGATATCGGACACATGGTTCCGCTTCAAAGTAGACCTGAAACAATAATGTTATATATATATAGAGAGAGATATATATAGATATAGATATAGATATATGTGTGTGCATGTGCATATATATTATTTATTTTAAAAGCGATGTTAATTAAAAGAAAATGACATGGCTCGAGAAAAAAAGGAATTTGATTGTATTGCATTATATAGCGTCTACTGAATGCCTCCGAAATTCAATGGAATAGACTGGAATATTGTTTAGAATTTTGAACAATCTGATGCCATCTCTGTTCATAAATAAATTAGGAAAGATCCACTAGTCCAATTTAAAAAACGTTTAGCCTTAAAAATATTCCCAAACTTGAGTTATTTTCTAATTCTTAAAGCAACTTAACCAGTGCCAGCTGCAGCAGTCTTCAAGTGAGGCTCGAATATTTCTGTCTGGAATTAAATTTCTTTTGTTGGCTGAAGTAACCTTCAAGAAACTTGTAAAAACGATAAGGCAAGCATTTTAAGTTTAATCACAACTATAAATGTTACGCTGATATAGATGATTATTTTATTACAGTAGTATACTTACGTGATCTCCACAGTTATGTCCCTGTTTCTCGGAATATAGACTACATGCATCCTCACATGGCATATTCAAGCAAGGTGAATTAAACTCGGTGCAGCTAAGAGGGTATGCTTTGATGGTACAATGAGAGCTAGAATGTAATCTATTGTCGCGTTCGCAGCCTGACCACAGATTGGTAGGAATATGACCTATAAAAAATAAATGACGTTCTGGAGACTTTGCAGTGTTGGATAGGATCTAAAAAAATTTTAGCAATCAGCTTAGTGATAAAATGGACTATATTTTTTCTTCTAAATTTTATGCATTGTAGAAAGTAAACTATTATTCTCTTTCTACGTTCAGGTATGCTCAGGTATCTTTATTTAAATAGAAACAAGATGGGAATCTTATTTGGCAAATAAAGTTTTTTCATAAATTCTAAGTACAGTGATAAAGAACGCACACGAAGACCAAGAAAAGGTCCTTCTTAATGAATTCAATCCCGCATAATGAATTTAGTCCCCGAATTGCGTGCCAGATTTTTCATATATCAAACGCACAGCCATTTTTTTTACCTTCTTATTTTTAACGACACGTAAACACATACAAAATAGTGTCTGTGACAAAGATAACAAATATAGGAGCAGGCAAATAAATCTATTTATTTATGTTATTCTCATTGAAGATCTGCAAGCCTTTCTTGACCAAAAACCTAAATAGAAGTCTCTTCTAGTAAAAAGAAGGAAGAAGTTTCTTTAGGAAAGAAGAAACCAAGACAGGAGAAGTTTCTTTAGGAAAAACGAAACCAAGACAGAAGTTTCTTCTCATAAGGATGAGATGGAGAATGCAAGGACCTTTTGTCTATTCCAAACATCAAGTACCTTCTGAAGAGATGAACATTACATAAGTCCATAATTCTTAAAGCAAAAATTTATTTAATTAGAAATGGGATTAAATCCTGGTTACAAACAGTAAGAAGTTACCCAAACAGTGGCATCTCAGTAAGTTGCGATGAACAAAGTAGCTGAACTATTGAATGGTAGTACCTCGATATCTTGAAGTGAACAGGTATTACTTTAGACCAGAGGTCGGCAACCTTTTTTGGCCGCGGGTCAAAATCAACCAAAATGCGAGTATTAAAGAGACGTTTGGGTCAGAGATATTTTCGTATTAAAACAGCATTTTAGTAAATAATAAGATATATTTTATTAAGAAAATAATTACAAACATAGTTGAATAAACTTTATTTATAAACTTTCTCTGCGATATCAATGGCTCCCCTGATGTTGAACTTGTGACGTCAATTTAGTCAAGTCTGGCTTATAATTAGTAGTTTTAAGTCGAACACAAGCATCTGAATTTTCAATAGTTGTTGAATTATTTAAGAAACTCATTTTAAAACGAAACACTATCACTATCTTAAAGAAGGAAAAGTTTTCACAGTACCTTTTTTGAAGTTCGCCGGCTTGGAGCCCCCATAGTTGTGAGGGTGACGTCTTATCATCAAACAGAGATCACACTCACGATTCAAACTATCAGGTTTTATTTCTGAATTATAGAAGAAAAGATAAACGGAATGAGTATGTACAAATGGATTAAATATGTTTAGGAGAGTAATCACACTGGTTCCACTATGGAGATGTAAAAGTCACAGCTGACTACCTACGTGCGGTCACTTTAGATAAGTTCTAAGTCCGATCGCCTACGCGCGACCAGTAAGCGTCTAGTTGTAGCTCCTTCGCGAGCGTTCTGTTAGACCGCTTCTCTCGGACTTCTCGAACCAACTGAAGATCCTGGAACCTGGAGAGTTCGTACAGAGAAGTGATAGGTAGCGACATCTGGAGCTTCGTTGAGGCACGATTCCCACATTAATGCTGATCGCGCTATTATCATGTTTACGATCTTAACAACTTTTTCCATTACATCCTTAAGTTGTTGTGTAGATGCCTTTGCAAATAAATTTTCTTCACGTATGATACAATGAAACGATAAAAGTGAAAGGCTAAGTTCATTTTCCATGAGTTTTACAAATCGAACAGTTTTTCCTCTCATACTTGGAGCACCGTCAGTTGTTACGGAAAACAATTTACTTTTTAAATCCAATACTTGCCCATTTTTGAAATTTGTAAACTCTCGTACTTGACGAAAAATATCAGTGCCTTTGGTGGCGTCATTCATTGAAGCAAGAACGCATAGTTCTTCATTGACATTCGAGCTATTTATTGATGCAAATCTAATAATTATTGCAAGCCTACCAATACTATTTATGTCGGTACTTTCGTCAACTGCAATGTTAATTATGTCACAAGATAACAAATCATTTTTGATCTGTTCATCAATATTCTTGGCCATATCTTCAACGCTACGCTGGACTGTTCTAGCTGACAATGGCATTTCTTTGATTCTCTCAATTATTTGTTTTTTATTTGCGAAGTCATTAAATAAGTGTTCGGAACAATTTATAAATGCGTTTTTCAAAAACTCGCCGTCTGTAAATGGTTTTCCGTTGGTACCAATGCTAAGAGCTGCAACAAAGCTGGTAGACGTAGCGTGATTGTTGCTGGTAACAAAAACTCTTTAAGAATTTATTTTGTTTTCCAAACTTTAATACACGTTTATCAATGTATTCAAATTTATATTCATTTGTCATTTCACTCACATCTTTATGTTTTGAAGAAAAGTGTCGCTCAATATTATAAGTCCTGGCGGTAATTATATCTGTACATAAAGTACATATCCATTTGTCAACCATTTTCGATACACCCATACTTTTCTGTCCACACATCTTGAAATAATTTCTTTTTTGCTTTTTGTTTGTTCATTGTAATTTTTCTAAATAATAATATTTATTTCACTAGGTCACTAGGTCAATATTATTGTGCTACTGTACTACACGTGCTATAACTATAACTGACATACAACTGAGATAACAACGCGCGCGTCCAGGAATGGTACAATTTGTTCAGACAATGTCGCTGCATTCCGCATACTATCGGCCGATTCCATATCCAGTCAGGCCGGGGTGGGGCTTTAACTGACATTTTTATTTGTTATACTGGATTCAAATTTGGTACATTCATAACTTTGCGACAAAAATTTTTTGGAAAAAAGAAAAAAATGCTTGTATATCTTATACTTTATTTTCGGAACTAAAGTGGGTCACTTGAAATAACCAAAGGGTCACTCGGTGACCCACGGGTCATAGGTTGCCGACCTCTGCTTTAGACCTAGACCTAGAACTAGAACTCCATGAAAAACTCTTGAGTTTTCAATTTCTTGAAACCTATACTTCTTTCAAAAGCATACTGAACATAAATGTGTAAGGAGGTAAAGGACAGTTGAGTCTTCCAAATTCTGAGGAAGACTGAGGTTATTCAGAATAAATGTAACTAAAAAGTGAAAACCTGTGAGGTTGTGTTGACATACAGTGCATGTTAATATTTTTATAGATAACAAATCTATAAATTCTTTGTGTTTCTAAAACTGAGGGCGGTTTTAACATTCTATGAATTTTTTACGGTATTTCGCAATTTTAAGCCAGGCTCGGGAACACTTTAAAATTATTCCCACAATAACTTTTAAGAAATAGCGTACCATAAAAGTACCATTAAGGATTATGTTCGTTGTATGAAGCTCAACAAAAAGTTATATTTCAAATTATGAAAATAAGTAAACAGGCGACATACATATTCTGGCTAAATTGTTTTAGACCTGAGCTCATAAAAAAACAATCAGTGCAGTAATTGTTTTACATAAATTATTATTCTACATAAAAACCTTGTGAAGTTATACATCGGTTAGCACAAAACGCAACCCTTTTCATATGAGCTGGAAGTCCTCTTAGATCCTTTTGTAACATTTTGTTGGATCGTCTTGACATCGTTGAATCAATGGCCTTTCAGTTTTGGAAACAAAAAATAATCTGGTGATGATAAGTCTATCGAATAGGGTGGTGATGTTGCACAGTTACATCGTCTCCCCAAAACGCACGAATAGCAGCTGCATTGTGGAACGGCGCGTTATTCTGCAGAAAGAATCTTTTTTTTTTTTTTTTTTTTTTGGCATGAACGTCCGGAAGGATACGTGGGATGCGTTTATGTATCCAATCCAAATAATCAGGAGCTATCTACATGACAAAACAGTACAGATTACAACATATTCAGAGATTGTAACCAGAAAGTTTCAAAGAGCTCTTGCTTAGAACCGATACTTTGGTGCAATTCCATTCTTGAAGAATTCAAACACTTTCAAGAATGTGAAATAGTTGCCTATGCAGATGACTTCCTAATGGTCATACATGGGAAGTCAAAACTACCACTGATAGCTCAATTCTATTTGGATATATTTAGCAATTGGGCCCGTAATCACAAAATCACAATATCTCCTTCAAAAATTTCGGTTATGATAATAGGTGCAGCAAGACCCTTAAAAAGAAACCCATCTCTGAAATTACAAAGACAATCAATTAAATTCAGTAACCAAATTAAGTATCTAGGCCTTGTTTTAGATTCACGACTATCTTGGGTTCCACACCTAAAACAAATGAAAAGCAGAATTATTATCATAAATAATCATATGAAAAGAACCGCGGGAAAGTCTTGGGGAACCTCATCTCACCTTTTAAAATTGTGATATAAAACGGTCATCGAAAAAATTTTCCTCTACTGTGCTGGAATATGGGCAGTTAATCTAACTAAGCATGCTCGTTCGGCTATTAAATTCTATATAGAGTATGTCTCTTCTTCACATAAGCAGAGGATATCGCACATCACCAACAGCGGCATTGAGGGTACTCACAGGTTTATCTCCATTTGACCTAGTAGAAGAACAAGAGGCCACTCTCCCTCGAGTTTTTCGTTTAAAAATAAACAGTACATTATGGAATCACTCTTACTATCCTACTGATTATGAATCAAAAGTGTTAGATCTCCTTTCTCATCCAGCTCTGAATGACTTACAGTCAAGCATCAAAGCTAAGTTCATTAATTATCTTCCTAAAGATCTTACAATTTATACGGATGGTTCTAGACTAGATGCTGGAACAGTATGCGGATTATGTACTTTACAGAATAATGAGACTCTCCACACATGGAGAATAAGACTCAATTCAAATAATTCATTTTTCCAGGCAGAGTTAACCGTAATTAAAAAAGCAGTCCTAATTTCGAATCGATTTTCAAATAGAGCTATAATTTGTACCGACTTACAATCAAGTCTTCAAGCCATTGCTGGAACACAACCAAGGAGCCTTTTAGTATTTGAAATTTAAAAACACCTGCTCAGATCTCCATTAGAACTAAGACCGACCTTTTGTTGGGTACCAGCACACACAGGAATAGTAGGGAATGAGCAAGCAGACAAATTAGCCAAAAATGAGGCTATGGGCATACATTTACCAGAATATGCATTACCATTTCCAGGATCTTTTCTTAAGAAAGTGACATTCGTTAGTATGTTACAAGAACGGCAGTTTCGCTGGAATAACGGTACAACGGGTCGTAGAACACACAAGCTCATCCTCAAAGTATCTACTGATTTATCTACGTTCTCTAACACAATCACAAATTATACAACTGGTCATGGACCTTTTATGACTTACTTGAATAGATCTGGCCTATCAGAGAACGACTTATGCAGCTGCGGTCACCAGGCATCACCTGATCACTATGCGTTTAATTGCATACATACTAAAACTTTTCCTCTACGACAACCTTCAGAACACTACTGGGCAAATTGGCTTAGCCAATTATTGAAATCAAAAGGAGCATTAAAAACTTAGTAACTGTATAAACATTTGTTACAACTTAAATACATTTTCTTCCCCTGAATCAAATTTCATTTAGCAGGTTTTGTTGATTTTTTCTTTCTAATATTTTCTTTTCCACCAGTATACATTTTATATACTATCTTGTAAATTTAAATTTCACTGACGATTTTTTGTATTTTGTAGCTTATTAATACAAGTTTGTATGAAAAACTCATAGTTCTGCCCTTTAATGATATCAAAACGTGTACTTCTTTAATTAGAAGCAATGTTAACTCTTCTTTTTACTCAGGGTTTTTTTTTTTTTTTTTTTTTTTTTTCTCCTTTTTTAAGTTTGCAGTTTCTTTGTTTATACTTTCATGCATGCTTTTTTTTTCTTTTTTTCCAAAATTAAATGGGCATCCCTTTTCCCCCCTTTTTACTACTTTGCAATATTTGCTCCGAGTTACTAGAAATTTACTTTGAGTATCTTTTTTTTTTTATTATTTATTAATTTTCTTTTTTAATTTATATCATAAACACCTCAAGTATTGATTTAATTGTTATAATACTTTTCATATTGTTATTGAATTCCTGCGTCAAGTGTATTTTTAAATTATTATCATATCTGTCATTTTACATATAGTATAGCTGGTTCATTGAATCATTTCATGTAATCCTTTATTTGCTGTAATGTTTGTGAGGTATGTGTAGAGTAAGTGGGGCACTGTTTTAAAACAACTAATGTAATCATAACGCAATGTATTATCGTATTTTGATTCAGTCATATATCACCTATTTACATCATTCTTAAAATAACTATTTATGTGTTATAAAACGCTTTGCATTACTGCAGTTATTATGTCAAACAACATAAATTTAATGTGCCACATTTCACATTTAGTCGTATTTAACTTATAGTATTATTCGTACTTTATCATAGTTCTGTCTCATAATATTAAGGAATTATACTACAGAATACCATTAAATTATGCATTCATGTTCCTTATTACTAAATGCTATTGTACTATAATATTATACACTAACGTTTTGCTTATTGTCATATGTAGCATCTTATGCAAGATGTCCTGTAATCATTTTGGTGAAGTACTTTTCTGTGACATTCCTGATTAAGAGCAATTAATGGCACTTGGTCTTTCAGCCATTGCCTTGTTGTGGTGGCTGCTTGTTGTTTTTTTCACTGATCAGGCATCATTCCGCTCAGTTTGACCTTAGGTCGGAAGCCTGGTCAGTGGCGCATAACCATAACCGATATAAATCATCACATTCACTGTTTTTCCTTCAAGTACGAATTCCTGGTGAATAAATCCTCTACAGTATAAAAGAAACCCTACTAAGAGTGTCTTCACCCTGGATTTTTGGAAACACTTTCTTTGGCGAGTTTTGGCCAATCCACTCTGCAGTGTACATTATTCCAAAAGGAGAACAAATATTCGTATTAGCCATTTTATGCTTTAACGCTATGTTCAGCCTATTCACATGTGATACTAATGTAACGAAAATTATCGTACTAGCGCTTAACATTATTCCATAAATAAAAACTGATTGTTACCTGTGTACCCTTCGACATAGTCCGGCATCGCAGAATAGGCATAATCGTAGTCATTTCCATTTTCATAGCCTGTGTCTCCTTTCCTCATTTCTCGCCAACGGACAGCTGAAAGACGTTTCCGGAGATGCGGCCTCTCTCTTATGATATCTCGCGTTGTATCTTGGTAACTTCTTCCCATTCGTTGAGCCACGCCAGGACAAAAACCAGTATATCTGAAAGAAAATGTAATTTTTTGCTTAGTAACACAATAAACGAATGACTCGATTAAGTACGCTTATAGAAGAAACTTAATTCATCTTCTTAGAAATGAAAAATCTATATAAAATTACATATCCTAAGAATATACAAGAATATCCTAAGAATATTCTTACATATCCTAAGAATATTTAGTCAGAGGTTGACCGGCTTGTGCTGGACTGGTATAAAGTCACCAAGTCCACATATCTAGATCAATGGACTAGTTGCTTAAAATATTTAGTGGTTAAAAATCCTGGGTACTGGCAGTTCGAAACTCAGGTTTCAGTCCTGGCAAACGGGCTAAATATATAGCCTATAAGTTTTTAATAGAATTCATTTTGACTATGAGTTTAGAAAATTCTCCATGAAGGCATCCTTTACCCTAAGCAAATGGTCTTCATGTCCTTTGTCGTATTCAGTCAAATAAATAAACAAACAAAAATAAACCTTCTGTATCCTTCTTCTACTGTTGTGCCAGAAGAACAAATTATAGAAGTCAATAAGTGTCAAATAATAGTTATAGACAGCCTCAGCGCTAGTACTTTTGCTGTCCGGTACAACTTTCAGCGCTCTTAATTCTGCCAACAGGCCCGATCGCTATGTTTGCCCGGCTGTGGTGTCGACCCTGATTACAGATAACAATATAATAAATCCCACCTTGATCACAAATACTTGCGTTAAAACTCATGTAAATGTACAAGAGATCAATTTTAACTGTCAAAAAAGTTCAACTTAGAATCAACTTCTGGCCAAGTTAGAGCAAATTTCACTTCATTGGACAAAGATTTACACTAAGAAATAAAATTTGCTTTCAATCAGAAATACAACTGAATTCCAAAGTTTTTGTGCTAAACCTAAAGGCTATTCTATAGTTAACGCAACGCTTTTCAAAATTAGTAGAACGATAAAAGCCCCTTTTGAGGAAAATAGTCCAATTACAGATCAATATTCTTGCAATTCCGTCAAAATAAAGTCGTCATGCTAATTTAGACTGTGTATAAATAATTTTCAAATTTGTCATATTACTGTTCTTATTTCCCTCACAGTGATCGAAATTTGATTTGAAAATATCAACTTATGCCTTTTTAAAGGTGAAAAATAATCTTCAATAATCGCAACTGCAATTTTACGATATCCTTAATTTTCGTTTTAAAAAAAACTGACATATTGAAGCGATTATATATCTAAAAGAGAGTCTCAAATGCAAAGTAACTCGGATAAATATTTCTTTAATGTTAATCTGCATATAGTCGTATATTCTGTAAATTAGATCAGCAAGTGGTTCTTTAGAATGTATAAATTGTAATTCAGAAGTCAAACAACAAAAATCAACGTTATATTTACAAAATTTTAACAGGACTAGTTTCGATGGTTTTACCAAACAACCACCCTCAGCTGCAAAACCGCAAATGAACAAGATAGGAAATAATGATTAGATAAGATAAGAAAGCCTGGACAAGAATAAGCAAGTGGCGCCATCTGTTGGTGAAACTAGAACTAAAACATAATTTCTTTAAAGGCCGAAGGCAAATTTGGATTGGAATTAGGATCCTTAACTAGAACACAAAGATTTTTATGAATGTGAAATACCTCTAGAAAATCCATTTCTCCAATGGAAGATGTTTTTTGAATAATTTTGGCAGCAGAAAAATTGAAAGTGTGATTTTCGGACCAACAATGTTGAGCAACAGAAGACTTCTGTGTTTCCTTTTTTCTAACATATGCTTCATGTTCCTTGACGCGAAATTGTAAGGCTCTCTTAGTTTGGCCAATGTAAATTAAACTACACTAGCAGGGAATCCTATAAATACCCCAGGAATTCATATCCGGAATGGGGTCCTTGAGTATGGAACTCGGAATTTTATTGATTATTCTCCCATCAATAAAATTCCGAGTTCCATACTCAAGGACCCCATTCCGGATATGAATTCCTGGGGTATTTATAGGATTCCCTGCCAATGTGGTTTAATTTACATTGGCCAAACTAATGGCCCTATCACTTCTATGGACGCGCGCGCTTACCCGGGACAATTCCGAGAAACGAGATTCTAGTAGCACGGCTTCCGAGAAATGTTTCGTCTAGCTAGGAGGAACCTGTGCCAGCTTCGAGCAACATTTTAAAATTTATCCGAAAATGTTCCGGCTGGAGACGTGTTCCTCGAACGTTCAACCAATCAGACGAAAGTTCTGCTTCTGAAGGATCACGGGTAGCTTTCAATATGGCGATGGCTCTCACTGTGAAGTGATGGACGGTGGAAATAGAGGCCGATTTAATTATTGCTGTTTTGTTGTAATACATTTGCCTGAGTCATTTTTTAAATGTGTATATATTCATTAAATATATAATCGTGGAAATTTCAGAGTTGACAGTATTTTACGACGTTCTTGCAGTTCGGATTTGTTTACAAATTGTTCGTCGCCATAAGTTCGCTAAATTTGTCGTATTTCGTGCTGATCGTGTATTATACTGTTATATAATAGAATTTTATTTCTTAAATTTAAGTTGAATAATTTTTTTAAAATCCGTTTGTATATGCGCAGCTTTTCTCCTAATTACTTATCTTTTAAATTGTTAATTGCATAATCAGTGATACATTTTAAACAGCATAAAAGATGCATAAAAAAAGAAAAGCATAGCTTATGTAATAATGAGAATACTCATTAAATTTGTCTATTATTTTCATGTTATTAATGAAATACTTTTTGGATTATAAATACATTAGAAACTATACTTTTATTGTAAATGCTACATATTGAAACATTGGAAATTTATGGATTTATTATTATGCATGATGAAAAACATTTGTATATACATTCATTAATATAAATCTTATTCATTACATTAATACTAATAAATATATATTAACAACTTCTAAACCATCGCTTCTCTCTATCTGTATGTAAATATATATGACTTATTAGATGTATATATATATATGTCTGAATACAAAAATGAACATTGCCAAGAAGTTTATTTGAAGTTGCTTTTAATTCAGATAACGATTATGTAATTGGCAGCAACTATAGTTATCACTTCTTTGCAAATTATTATGGGTATGTAATAATCAGTTGAAAAATAATTGATGAGTATTTGAGTACTAAAGAGTGTACACATTTTGTTATTGGGTTAATTCATAATTATATCATACGTATGATCTACGTAATAAAAACATGACTAATAAATAATAAGAAATGTAACAGCTGTACATTTATAACATTTGATTACTTAAAACAGCGCACAACTGATTATCACCTTCATGTCTGTTTACATAATGAATTGCACTTTCCAATTAAGTGCACAGGCCTACTAGTGGCCGAAGCGTCGTTGAACACTGGTAGTTCTGTCTCAGGTTAGAATGCCGCGAACGGGCTGGCTACATGACGTTTCCTTGGTTTGCCCCATTTATAACTGGTATACGAGCCAGTTTTAAAAAATCTTCTACAAAGGGATCCTTCCTGTTGTTATCCTTCGAGGCTTTGCGGTAATCACATAAAACAAACTGAGCCCACCAGCGGCCGAGCGGTAAAGTCGCTGAACACTGGTAGTTCGGTCCGAGGTTCAAATCCCGCGAACGAGCTGGCTGCATGGGCGCTTTCATGGTTTTCCCCATGTGTAATGTGTATACGAGCCAGTTTCCCTTAGAAAGTCCTCCACGAAGGCATCCCTTCCATTAGGCAGATAGCCCTAGTGTGCTTTGCTGTAATCTCAATAAACCAAACCATAAAACAAACTCATGATGTGAACACCTAATTTCTAGAGTTGGTAAAATTAATGCGTTTTAGGTATATTACCGAGTGTTCTATGGGACAGTAAACAACTCACACATGTTTGATTGCTCATGTATTCATGTTCTTTATTTGATCTTCATTTTGCTGAATAGTATCTGCTGGCTGTGAGGAGGTAAATATCAGCCATATAGATTTTTGTCATAGAAAGTCTTTTTTTGGGGGGCGGGGGATCTGTTTGTTTGAATGGACAGAACAGTAATTATGAGCCATAAAGTTAGTCAGAAAATGCTTTCATCAGGTCACAAATTTTCCAGTGAGCCCTCAAATTTTCATTGAAATGCAGACAACAGAAAATACACATAAGCGATGTGTGATGAATAGACTTATCCAGCACATGTTTTTAAACTATTCTTAGTGTATACAGAATTTGGCTATTAGTGATGTAATTGATTGCTATAACCAGAAGTGTGTTTATCTGTTACATGAAGTGCTAGAGTGGAGCTCAAAGTGATTAACTTGATAGCAATCACCTTTCTATTATCTTCCATTACTAAGAATAAAGTTTAAAACTAAAAGCGTGTGAGCGATACAAAACAACACGAAGAAGCGAATGACACTTGAAAGGAAACGTCACTTTCGCCAATCTGAGCGATAACTGATTCTTGTTTGGCTTTCAGCCTGTTTACCAAGTGAAGATGGTAACCCTATTTCGTCAAAGGCCGTTTCTCAGAACTGTTGCTGCAAACGTTTTGTTCGGGCAACAAACAGCTAATGTGATAACGCTTTAAGAGAGCCTTAAAATTTCGCGTCAAGGGAACATGAAGCATATGATAAAAAAAAGGAAACACAGAAGTCTTCTGTTGCTCAACATTGTTGGTCCGAAAATCACACTTTCAATTTTTCTGCTGCCAAAATTATTCAAAAAACATCTTCCATTGGAGAATTGGATTTTCTAGAGGTATTTCACATTCATAAAAATCTTTCTGTTCTAGTTAACGATCCTAATTCCAATCCAAATTTGCCTTCGGCCTTTAAAGAAATTATGTTTTAGTTCTAGTTTCACCAACAGATGGCGCCACTTGCTTATTCTTGTCCAGGCTTTCTTATCTTATCTAATCATTATTTCCTATCTTGTTCATTTGCGGTTTTGCAGCTGAGGATGGTGATTCGGTAAAACCATCGAAACTAGTCCTGTGAAAATTTTGTAAATATAACGCTGATTTTTGTTGTTTGACTTCTGAATTAGTATTTATTCGGCGTGTTATTGTGTCTTAATTGTATAAATTATATTATAGAATGGTAACAAGATTACACTTATAGTACTCATAATTAGATTACACTTATAGTACTCATAATTAGATTACACTTATAGTACTCATAATTAGATTACACTTATAGTACTCATAATTAGATTACACTTATAGTATTATAATTAGACACATGCCAAAATATACATGCATCTCCATAATTTAAAATGTTAGTTAATGAACAATAAGAAGATGAAATTACGTACGTACCCAGTTACAAAATAATCGTCATTCATTATGTCAAAGTAATAATTTCGTTAATAGAATGATTTTAATGGTGAAGAAATGCTGAGAATAATTTAAAGGACGAGGAAAATAAATATTTTAAAAATTTGGTTTAGAAAATTTTAAATTTTGTTTATTGAATACAAAATTAACCTATTTGAAAACTTTTTCACATTTTGGAGTTGAATTGTGCTTGTTGTAAAATAATGCCATGCGCGCTAATTTCACGTGAAAAGGGGGAAAACAAGCATAAAGTAAAACTACAATCCGCTCATATAAAAACACTTATCTTATTATTTATGAATACAACATAACTTGGTTTCCTTTCTTTTGCCTGTTTTCAGCACTTCTCATTTATCCATCTTATTTCATTTTGCGTATATATTCGATAGAAGTATCAATGCAAGATCAGTGCTCGCATATTTTCTTTTTTTTTTTTTTAATAAGGAGGATATTTCACAGTTTATTTTTATGAAATTAATATAATAAAGTAACTGAATTCCTCAAGAATTAAATTTTGAACTCTTGTAGCAGTTATTATTAAACACTTCGAAGGGAACCTCTTCGAGATGTTTGTTAGCCCAAAGAGGCAATTTGAGAAGAGAAGTAGTAATTTCAGAAGAGCTATTAGTAATTTCGTTTTGGCATTTTGCGTTGATTCACTATTAACGGCGAATCACTTTTTAAATCGTTGCCACTAAATATTAGTATTATATTTAAATAAATTAAATATGAAGAATTTTCATAAATATATATATATATATATATATGTTTCTCGCATTGGGATAAAATAACGGTACTTAGAGCCATCAAATTTTGAATAACGTACGTTTGCAACCAAATATGGGCATTTCGAAGTCTAAATTTGGAATATGTTTTATTATTCATTTCATATTTCTTAAAGCATTTATGAGTTTTTGATTAAGAAACTCCAAGATTTCAAAGCAAGCAATGGCAACACTGTACGGGAAAAGGGAAAGAAAAAAACTTTTTTTTTATCCATCGCACGAGACTGTATCGGAAATCAAAAGATATGCTCTTTTAAATATTTTGTGATATTGCTGTTGAATTGAAAGTGCGAAAAGCATGATTTTTAATAAATAAAGGTAACACACAAAACGTTAAAAATATACCCCTTTGGGCGTATTATAAAATATGAAAGCTTTCAGATATTCCCCGGGGAATATCTGAAAGCTTTCATATTTTATATGAATAATCTAAATACCCGTAAAAAGGGTGGCCACCCTTTTTTTTAATATATTTTTCATTTAATTTCACGGACTTCCCGTCCTACCAAAATAAAAAGTATTCTCACTTCAGACAAATATTTGTCACAAGCTTCGTGCGGAAGTAGTCTAATGAAATAAATGCATATTGATGTTTTGAATAATTTTCTTTATTATGTAAGTGCACAAATCTTTCTATAGCGTTAATTTACAGTGAAATAATAACATTGTAATTTCCTAATTTAATATTTGATTTGCCATTTTGAAAAACTCATTTTTAATACAAAGTTTTATGTTTTATATTTGTGAGTGCATTAATTCTTGAATTAAAGAGCCTATTCCAATTGTTTATTGATTAAAATTGTTTTAGGTGTTAAAATAAAATCTGTACGTAACACTCAGGCAATAATTTTTTTTAATCCGGTAATTTTTATATAGTTCATATAATATCATGAAACTTTATAAATTAATGCTCGAACTGCCGCCTGAAATTTCAGACTGGGATTTTTTTTTTTTTTTTTTTTTTTTTTTTTTTTTTTTTTACACGTAATTTTAAAGCAAAAATGTTGTACGGTTAAATACGGTCAACAAACAGTTGAATAGTATCTTTTTAAAATGAGTTATTTAGTCATAACATTTTCAGAAGTATTATACAGTCGAACACTGTTATAATGAACCCCCGGATATAACGAACGAACTTTTTAGCCCCGTCCATTTTCCTATGTACTTAATGTTATTTTATACTGTTATAGCTGACCTCCAAAAGTATGGATGACTTATATTGAAACTTTTTTGTTCAGCATATTATTCCAGAATACCTGCAAGTTTTAACCAAAAAAAAAATTACTAACTGTTAAAATTATCCATTTTTAAGATATTAGGATTGGCATTCCATTACATTTCACATTTTATCTATAAAGGATCTTTATGCTATTTTTCCTTTTATCTTCATGGCCAGTTTTCTCTCGTTCTAAATATACGCTATGCGATACAAATGTGACACCCAATTCTGGGAGAATGAGGATACAATAAACATACATTAGGACACCTTACGATGTACATGACCCTTGAACCAAAAAACGTCAATGAGTTATCTAATTTCATTGAAATTCTTTCACTGAGTTGTCAGACAAAGCTCTATTCAAGGCTTATTTCTAGGATGGAAATTTTAAAATGTTCTCTAGATAGGGAAAGAGGAAGTAGTAAATCTTACGAGTTGATGATTTTACAATTAATTCTCTTTTAAGGAAATGAAAAGTTTCATTCTTATCGGGGTGTTTTTTTTTTTTTTTTTTTTTTTTTTTTGTGTGTGTGTGTGTGTGTGTGTGTGTGTGTGTGTGTGTGTGTTAAACTGTGAATACTGCTCAAGTTTTATCCTAAAAATGGAGATTATGCACTCTTTAAGTTTTTGCGAGACGTAAGATATTCTTAACCTTTTTGTTGCATCCTTACATATTTTGGGAAAAATGCTCATAATATTCTCACAGAATACGGGACAGGATACGTAGAAGACGAAATTATCTCCTTTTTCATATTTTTCAGGAAAGAAAAATTCTCACATATTCTTTGACGAAACTCACTTACTCAGTTTCTGTTAAAAAATTCATCCTCGTGCGAGCTGTAAACATTAAGCTTCTGCACGGAAGATTAGGTAAACATTATTCGAAAAATATAAAATGAATGTAGCTACAGTTAGTACTATTTGAAAAAATCGAAACTTTGTAATTTTTGTTCAAGGGGGAAAAATTGGATATGAGGAAAAAGTTGAAAAAGTGCAAAATAGGGATGCTGAAGAAACATTGCTTAAATAGTTCGCCAGTCATTGAAGCCGAAATATGTTGATATCTGGACAAATATTTCAGACAAAGGCCAATGAATTTGCCAAACACTTCGGAGAGACAGGAAAAGAAGAACAGCAAAATTTAATAACTGCGCCCAATAATAAATGCAATCAAATCTTAGTGCGATTTTTTTAAATTAAATCTACTATTCACTTCTTTTTGGTTGAAGGTGACAATGTTAATGATCTTTCCTTTAGTCATTCAATTTTTACACGTTTTTATGAGATAATCTTTTGCCTTATCGTATCGGAAATAACGAACCAAGCTTTTCCAAAGTCCCTTAAAGTTAAACCGTAGAAAGGATTTAAAATGTTTACTTTGTAGAGTTCCTCATTGTGTAAGTTACTGATGAAAGTGAAGAATCTTAAGAACTGATAAGCGAATAATTGCTTGAGTTCGTGTGACAGGAAACAACAAGATAGAAGGGTAAACTAATCCTTTATTATTCCAACTAAGGTTTAACAAGACTCCGTCTTAGAGTGTACAATAAAGCGATATTTTGGCTTTGAACTTAAGAGACTGAGAATAACACTAGACTAATCTAAACTAAAGAGGTATAGCCGAAGTTATCATATTTTTAACAGAGTTGGCCCTTAACCGTTAATAGACTGCGAATCTATCAAGGGCCTAAAGTACGGCCGAGCGTGATAATTGCTTACGAGAGAGTAGCCTAAAAAAGGCAGACGCGTGCAGACAGAATACCTGGTATCTCTCTCTCTAAAACAGAAGAACTTCGCGGTTAAATACCGCTCTTCCTCATTATGTATTCAGGCGTGATTCTAAAACTACGTTCTGGCCGGAAGTGGTAAGTTGAAGTTAAGAATCGACAGGAAAGGAACTTTAACTCAAAATTTAACTGTTAATAAAATTAACATAATCCATACAAGTTAATTTCAAACATATTATCAGATGTAGTAACAGTTATAAATAAAATATTTGCTAATCAAATGAAAGAGAAACATGCCAGTGTAAAATTTAAATATTAGGCAAAAAAAGCAACCTTATTTTGGCGTAGATGCTGAATAAAATTTTAGCCATTTCGAGGGCGATAATGCATAAAGCATTCCTGAAGAAAAGAGACCTGTGTCTGTTCGGTTTCCAAATCAAGAGAGCTTTATTCAAAACCTACGCCATAATAAGGTTGCTTTTTTTTTTTTTTTTTTTTTTTTTTTGCCTATTTTAAATAATCTTTGGCATGCACGATATATATTCACATTTCATCGTCAGTGATTGTGTGGTTGTTTTTTATTTTTTAAAGCTGCTGAGGCTGAATGTCGTTTTTGGTAATTTAAACTTACAGATTCAAGTTTCCATCAGCAAATGTTAATGCAGTTTTCCAGTTCTGAAGTAAATGTATGCAGATATCCTCTATCTTCAGATATTCTCGTAACTAGGTTTTAATTCTTATTTTTCAGGCTGTCATTAGCTTAGACCGTGCGTCATATGTATTTGCAATACACAGTTATCTTTGAAAAAGGTGACTACACCCTTTACTTTTTAAATACTGATCCTAGACATGTATACTTTTAATAACACGTTTTTAAACGAAGCACGAAAGAGCAATTTTAACTTTAACTGGAAGAATTCCATAAATATAATGCCTAGATTTTCATAAGGCACTCGTACAGAAACAATTTCAATTACTAAAATAATTTTATGTTTTAATTTAAGCACAAAATGTTATGTTTTATCCTCTATGTGCACTGTTCGCGGAGCTATTCGAAAATGACTTACCAGCTAAGATCAATTTTCAGTTGTTGTTACAAAGCAAAGTTCAAGATTTTTACCCAAGTTACAAAGATGTTTATTAGCGCGATTAGTGGTTCCATACTGGATAAAACAACAACAGTCTTTATTAAATACGCACATCTCAACAGATTTTTAATGTGAAAATACGTACCTTTTTCTTTTTAACTTCTTAAAACATAATGAGTACTTTATTAATTTTTTATAAGAACATGTAAAATTTTACGTTTCACTTAAACAGAATCTACAGAATACTTCCATCCATAGTGTAGGAACTCTTTTCACATTCTTATGTTATTTTGAAGAAGAGTGCGATTAAAGAGCTGTTCTCCATAAGACAAGTATTTAGGAAAATAACAGCCTGTACTTAATTTTTCTAAAGATCCTGTATACATTCCACAGAATCCTTCTGATAACACCACAGTTTCAAGCTTTACAATCACTTAAACCAGTGGGAAGAGGATCAGAGCCACTAGTGGGAGCTCAAAGCCAGCTCTGGAGCAGGCTGGCTTCATGCATAGGTTCAGATTTTCGCAGGCACATTTTCAGGGGGCGTTAGCTAAAGTGTTCTCAATTATTTAAAAGCATATTTCGTTTTCAGTTATTAATATATTTAATTTTAATAAAGCACTACGTGTATCGACCACCTAGAGCAGTGATCTCAAACTCAAATTGCACACGGGCGAAATACGCAATATGAAAGTAGCTGAGAAGCAGCTATTAAAAAAAGGGGAAGAGTACAAAGAAAGATTTTTTTTTTGTTCACAAAACAAAAGCTGTTTACTAAATTAAAAAAATTTTTATTGCATATTAGTCAAAACATATAAAAGTAACGCAACGAAAAAATTCAAAATTACAGTTATCTTCTGCCTGAAATCTGAAAATAGTTGGTATTTCCAAGAAATTTCGTTTGGCTACAGTTCGTAGTTCAAACGTATTGACAGCTGAATACTAAGATCTTCAGATTGATATTTATTCAAATAATTGTCATATATTGAAGTAAACACTAAGTAACTTACTTTAAACTCAAACTAAAAAGAAATACTTGAAAAGTTCCCAAGAGGGACAAAGCTTGAAAATAAATAATGAAAATTATTCTCTTTCTTTTTCTTAGATTTTTATGTGAAGTATGCAGAAAAAATAATGTTTGTATGTAAATAATTGTAAATCTGTTTGTTACTATATTTTTCAAACTACAACCCCTCCAGGCGTTTTGATTCTGATAAAATTTGTAATTTTGGAGGAAAATTAATAAAAAATATCTTCATAACAAATATTAAATACTCATCGGCAGTCTGGCTCTTTTCGTAGATTTATAATTTTTCATTTACGAAAAAAAACTATTCAGATGTAAATGTACTCCCAAACAAAGTGATTATTTTTTTGGAAAAATTCGCAGGTGAAAATACTTATCTTTTAACAAATACTATAAAATTTAATCAAATTTGTATTTTCAAATCTAATAGTCAGTATTTTTATCCCAGTATAAATTAGCTAATACCATTTCTAGATTTTCCGGTGAGTTACTCACGTTAGTTTTTGATAATGAAAATAATGTAAAACTGGACTCCAGAATATTAAAATCTTAAACTTTTTCTTAAAATTCTTTTCATAATAATACTAATTAATTTACTGGAAATGAATTTGCGGGTCGCATAAAATTGCTTTGGGGGCCTCATGCGCCAATTTCAGACCACTGACCTAGAAAATCGAAAATGCTACAGCCGGGTCTGTTCTCAAGTTGTTTTGCTTGACATAGCTACTGGAATTGTACAGTAATTGACATATTTCTTGTAGAGGTGGCTAAAACTATTGTCATATGTTATAGCACAACAACGAAACTGAAATAAAACGGGTATGTATATTTTTTATTTTTTATTCAGGTGTTACGTATAACGATAAAATCTCAGAAATGATATAAAACAAATTTAAACCTTCGTTATACTTAGTTTAGATAAATTAGTTTTATAAATCCATAACCCTCCAAAACATCATAAGTAATTTGAGTAACGGTTTGACGGTATAATCTCAAATAGAGATGGGCTTGGTTTCCCTATAGCGAAGGTAAGATGGATTTACATATGTGCACAGATGCGAATTACAGCTCTGCATTTTGCCAATTAGTTCACATAAAACAGGTGGTCATTCCAACTCGTCTGCCACTAGCTATTTATTATATTATCAGATTATTGTTTAATATTTTACCAACTCATCAGTATATTACAAATTGGCCGCACAGATAAAAAAAGTAAATTCTGGCTACAAAAAGGTTGACAGCTTATTATGCACTAATCAATCACAGTGCTGCCAACTAATCGACTAATTTTACTAAATTTAGTAACTTTTGAGTTCTCACTGTATTACCCTAAAAGGTTTCATGATGTCCCATTTTAGCTTTTCCCATTTCAGTCTTTCTGGAAGTAGCAACAAAAATAGCGCCACTTCGTACTTCTTTCCTTCTGCAAGTATTCGGGCAGATAACTTCAAAAATCGTGATATTTTACGCTTTTCTTTCCATTTGTTTCCCTTCACTATAGTTGGCATGGAGATGGTTTAAGAGTAACGCAGATGTTAACAGAAAGAAGCTGGACGAAATGATAACCACGCGTTATTATTTCATTAAAAAAATACGTGTGTTTAGTATATAGAAATAAACGCTAATGAGGTTAATATTGTATCTTAACGGTGTCTGAGCACGAAGTTTAAAAGACGGATCATCATTATGACGTCACTTCACACGGAGTTACGACATCATTATAACATCACTTCACACAATCATATCCATTCGCGGCTTTGCTTTGAATGGAAAAGAGTGAAATGGGAACCTTTCTTACCTGTCTCGTAATAAGCAACTGAAACTGGACGATTTTCAGAAAAGCCTCATCTCAGAAAACCTGAAGTAAAACATAATGCATTCACTTAAGGGTTATAAACACCATAGATTGAAAACCTTTCAATTACTTGTTAGAAAACGATATTAATCACCATTTACTGCGAATTTTATACAGTTTATTGGCCAATTTCTATGTAGAATAAACATCTATTAAAAAATAAATGTTCTTTTTTTTTTCAGACAAACACCAAAGATATTTCAGAAAGAACATATGTAGGACCAATAACAAAAAATGATACGAATGTTAATCATGTACTTTGCATGTGTGATACGCACAAATGTCATCATACCGCACAACAGCATTCAGGTGAGTATCAGTTGATTCTGTTAAACATGCTATCGAGTAATAAGATTAGTCATAAAATTTGTCAAGCACGAGTAACTGTGAATATGTATGTCGTAAGTACTAAGAAAACGATTCTTAATAATAAAGCTAATAAATCTGATGTGTGCAACACATGACTTCCTTGTACGGAATATTAAACTACACTTACTTAATATTAAATAACACTTTTTCTTGCATTTCATTTAAACTTATTGGATTGAATTAAATCTACTTCGCCGATAGCGCATAAACCACAATAGAATAAATGCATTATTTAAAATTCACCATATTTGTTTACCATAGCGACACTCTGGCCCTAGGCTCACTTAACAGCGTTACATTTCATCCATTTTTTAACTCAGAATGAACAAAATTTATATCATCTTAAAAATTATCTAATCGTTGCCACATGTTCTATTCAAATATAATAATAAATCTAAAACGATGTATAAAAGAAATTAAGTAAGGAACAAAAAAAAAAAAAAAAAAAGAAAGAAAGAAAGAAAGAAACTTTTTCACAGACGATTCAGTATTTCTCATTCAATTAATTCAGTTCTCACTTCGCGACAAGGCAAAAATACATAAAAACTCAAAATGTCTGTATTGAAAATTATGAAGGAAATCTTAAACACTTATTTCCTCGAATAAATGCCAGAATGGATTAAGCATGATTTAATTCGCAATAATAAAAGAAGGCATTATCTTTGTTATTGCAAAGCTTACTTTCTCTAGATTGGAAACAAATCCACTATTCTGCTGTTTCAAATGTAAACAAGCGATGGCTGCCATGGAAACAATTATTAGGCTAAGCGGCACTTAAACAACTTTTAAATTATTGATAATTCTAAAAATATTGCATACAGGTTCACTAAAGGCTTAAAAACTTTAACCGGAAGATAAGAACAACATAATTCAATCATTTTTAAAGCAAAAAATGCACAATTGACAAACATATAAGAACAAAGAAACTGAGCCGAGTAACAGAGAGTGGAAATATATATACATATATTTATATACTTTTGGTTTTTTGGTGCGGCCGATTGCAACCAAAATATGAGGTGCACATCTGCATGTTATAGTATCCTATATACAAAACTTCAACGTTCTGAGGCTACTCGTTTTTGAGTTATGCGAGATACGTACGTACGCACAGACGCCACGGAAAATTCTCTTCAGAATTAATTTAAAATTAGTTTTACAATTTTTTTGGGCGGAAAGAGTCCTTTATCCTGCCCTTCCGTACAGATGTCAAGCAAAAATATCGTTAAATTGCATTCGATAGCGGTAAAAATGGATATTTGCGTTGAAATATGATGCCTGAAACTTTTCGCGATTACAAACTTCCTTTTTACTTCGTACAAGGAAGTAAAAAGACGGGGGTTAGTAGGAGTGAGTGTAACAGCAAACTTGTAGACTGCGAAGTAAGTGAGAGTGTGAAAAACCTTAACATCCCTTTTTCGACGACAGTTAAAACCTGAAAACTTCCAGATTTTTTTAATTTAATATTCAAATTTTTTAATTAGTGAAATTTCCAATAAAAAATTAATCCTATTAATGCTCCAATATTAAAAAGTGTTAAATTGTGCGTTTTCTTTGTTAATGGAGTTCTCAAATGGAAATTACCTTTGTTTTTAGATCTGATGTCAGACAGACAATACTACACTCGTATCCCATCATTGCCTGAAATTGCCCGTAGGACTGATGAGAGGAAAGGACCACAATCAAGAATACTAGTGAATCGCTCTAAAAGCTGGGATAGATTAGAAGATGGTTCCACAAATAATTCCACATTTTCTCCATGCCCCGGTAAACTTGGAAATATTCATACTTCAAACAGTCTACCTGCCTTATCCAATCCTTTTCCTAGGAGGGTTCCTGCTGCTCTTCTGGCGGCTATCAGCGAAAGACTTGGCCCAGATGTCCATCCGGATGATACCATTGTAGTAGAGATGTCAGCAGATAACGTCACATCGAAAATGAGACACGCTTTCACTGTTCAAGAAATGAAAGAAGTGGTCTCGAGGTATGAAGAACAGGCTGGACGCAAAGTGAAACCTGTACCTCTAGAAACTGTTCTGGACCCAGATGACGATGGCCCAATTACATTCGAGATCAGACATGGAAAAGAAAGAAATATCTTTAGATTACCTGCTGGCAAGTTAAAGGACAACAAAAAATGGCAAGTTACATTTACCATTGGTAAATGGCAGAAGGATACGAGATCGCTTCATGCCAAGTAGCTGTAGTTTTTAAGCTTTTTGAAGTTTTTATTCTGCTCTTTGCGACCGAAGACAATTTTTTGAGCGTTTTCAGGTGATAATTTTTTAAGTACTATTCCATGTGATAACTGAGAACTTGCTTATAAAAGAAATCAGCCCTTCGCTTTTCAGTGTATAAATGTTAGCTTCTTTAAATGTACAAACATTTACATCCCTTCCCTATCTTGAAGTTGTATCTATCGCGCTTTAATAAAGTAATGAACAATTTTTTTTTTCTTTTTGTCTGAAAAAAAATGAGAGAAAACGTCTGTACATGCAGATTCTAATTAATGTATGTTTCAACTCATAAACAATCAGATTATTTATGTAGATATTTCCTAATATTAATCGTTATATAATAAAGAAGAAATTGGAGATAAAAATGCTGCTTAAATACATATTCAATTAAAAATGTACATAAGATTGTTTGGTATTCGAAATCATTAATTAAAATCATATACTCCCCATATTATTTCATTTATATTCTGCTGAACGTATTGTGCCAATATTTTTGATATGACAATATGTTATTTAATTGCATCTTATGAAAGTACTGTGTGCCAGCCACTACCTGTATTTGTGTCATTAGGTTCCTGCATTACTGCCTGTGGCCAGTTGGACGCTACATCCTGCCACTGAACCAGATGGATCACACACTCGCGGATGATATCCGATGGGAAGAAATACGACTGAGTCCTAGAGCTGTGCTCATGCTGCCACCAAATTTTTGGACTTGATCTTTAAAACTGCCTTTTTTTTTTTTTTTTTTTTTTTTTTTTTTTTACAAATTATTGGCTGAAAAAGGTATACCAAAATATGTAAAGCAAAATATGTAGAAAATATCAATTATGTATATGTAATGAAAAAGCTATAAAGTGATTCTCTTATCTGTGTTTATTTCACTGAAATATAGCTTATGAATTTTAGTTTTTATTTATCTCATGAAAGATCTTTTCTAATAATTTTTCATCTATTAATGTAATTTTACCTTCTGAAATTCTTAAGTAGTTTATAATGCATTTTTCAGTTTTTGAAAAAAATTCCTAACAGCAATATCGAATGTTTCTGGCTTCTGCTTACCTTCTTCTCATTAGTCCCTTGTGAACTTCTTTGAGTTTCATGTGTTACATAAAGCAGTGGTCTGAAACTGGTACCCCGCATTCCGTCCCCAAAGCTATTTTATGGGGCCTACTGATATATTTAGTTCAAAGGGTGTTAGCCCAGAAGGGCTGTTAATTCTGTTTTCGCATTTTGTGTTGGTTCACAATAAAAATCTGAATCACTTTTCAAATTTTTGCCACCAAATATTAGAGCCTTGTATTATATTTAAAAAATGAAGAATCTGCATGAATGTATATATGTTTCTCTGGCATTGTTAAAATCAACGTTACCCAGAGATATCAAATTTTGAGTCCTATCTAATAACGTAGTTGGTATCTGAAAGCAGAAATTTGGTATTTGTTTTATTATCTATTTCATATTTTGTAAAACTTTAATGAATTTTTGATTAACAAACTCAACGATTTCAAAACGTTTCAGTTACATTAACATCGCATGCATCTTCAAGCACGGATATTTTATGCGCTAAGTTACTTTACATTTCTTACTGGTATTATACTGGTAGCGTAGCAGCGCAAAGACGTTACAATGTCTAACGGTATTTTGCATCGAATGACTTTGAATGTCTGTATCATTTTTGAAATCCCGTTTAGAATCCCCCATGAAAAATGCGCCCCTTCGAGCGCAATATAAAATCAGAAAGCTTTCAGATTTTATGCTTGTTTTTTTAGTTATGTGTTTGTTGTAAATAAAGCGATACATATTTGCAGATGGATGAGGTTATGGAAAAAATAACTAAATAAGTAAACTGTATCTGCAGTCGAGCTTTGAATTATCGAATTTGTTGCATTGCTTCATGAAATTTACGTATAGAGAAACTACTTTGTATAACTACATGAGGTAGGGATGTCGATGAGCTGTATTAAAACACGTTTTTGCAATATACGCTCAGCCGCATTAGAGACTGCACTACCATTGCTAAAAGCATTGCTGACAGCCTGGAGTGACATCTTTCCTTGGACACCATTGGGGTCAGCAGCCCGCTCTGCAAATATATTAATTTACTTCA
This sequence comes from Stegodyphus dumicola, assembly GCF_044657685.1. Lineage (NCBI taxonomy): Eukaryota > Metazoa > Arthropoda > Arachnida > Araneae > Eresidae > Stegodyphus > Stegodyphus dumicola. The sequence goes on from NC_140777.1 coordinate 144,711,133, forward strand.
TGTCTTGTGTTTTTTGTTGTTGTTTTTGTTCTTAATTATATTTAATATTATGATTATTCCAGAATTCATTTAATGTATTCCACAATTTATTCATCTGCACCTGATTATATACAGGGTTGCCACTTAAAGAGGAGAATGGAACACCCTGACTTTTTCTGGTTTTCCAGGTGTGTTTTGAAAAAATTCCAGTCTATCCGCATAGTGCGCGTTGGCTGCGCTGAGAGGAAATTTAATTATGGTACCACCTGAAAACACAAAAATTTGCCAATTGCATATGACTTATATATAATCCTGAAAACATTTCTATTATAGCTACAATAAGAGTTGTTTTCTCCACTGAAGATTGAGATTAGAATCTGCCCAATCTGGATTAAAAAATGAGTTTTTTTGAAGACATTTTGCAGCTAAACAAAAGAAAGAAATCTATTTAATGATATTTTAAAATAAATTCAGGTTATTTTATGTTTATTTAGTAGCATACATAAACAAAAATACGTACATTAAAATTTCGTGATAGCATGTCATCATACTGCTAGATTTAGTTTCAGAATTATGCCAGAGAAATTTGAAAGTATTATTAACTAATAATAAATAAATTTAGACGAAAGAAGAACATTAAATGATATAACTAACATTAAAATGAAGTTAATTACTTAAAAATTGAAATACAATAATCAATGCTATTTTGGCGAATATTAAAGGTTAGCCTAGATGACTGATTACTATTTTTTTATTTTACTGCAAAATGAAAAATAAGGCATTTATTAAAATGAGAAAAAAAAAAGTTTAAAAGATTTTGCGGTAAAATCCTAGTCTTCGCTACGGCCGTTGTACAATTTTGAAAACTGCCGCCAACACCAAAATGACCGGTTTACTGCCCAACACTTTCTTAAACAGAGACTAAGAGACAGAAAGAGGTAACTGTTGTTACTGCTCATCATAATGTCGCCAAATCCCATGTGTACCGTACATGGAGGTTAGAATTAAAAAAAAATATGTATTGTTAAGATAAAAAAAACTTCTCTGCAACAGGAATGGCTCCGTTCCAACGTAGAGAGAAACAGCTGCGTATGCGTGAAATATCTGTCGCCGAAGTTCGCAGGTCAAGTTTATCAAGAGTACATAAAACGAATATCATTTTAAATTTCCTTAAACATTAAAGGAAAAGAAAATATTTTTTGCGCGAGTAAATTAATTAATAGATTAGCTATTTTGAGCAAAAAATGTACGAAAATCCGAGTATAAATTATCACGAAAGTCAAACAACGTTTCTTAACACATGCTCCACAATTTCCTGTTCCTGGCTGTTCGGTGATATCTCTTGGATGCCGTTGTATACTGTCCGCTTAGGCAGCAATCTCAAGCTGAATATAAGGAAGTATTCTCGGTCCAGTGCTATATCTTTTCTACATATAAGATTTTCCTCACCCTGGTTTAGACAATTACTCTCTGTTAGCATGTTATGCCAACGATACGGCGATTGCAATTAAATCCATCCAAGCTAATCATGCAATAGACAAAACGCAAAATTACCTCTATGCCGTAGAAGACTGGTGCACAAATTGGCGCGTAAAAATCACTGCTAGCAAGTCACAACTTTTAATTCTTAGCAAAACTAAGAAAAACATTGCTTTTAAAGATCTCTACCTTTTTCAGGAAGCTGTTCCTCTGGTCACAAAAGACAAATACTTAGGAATTATTTTGAATCAAAGGCTCACATGGTCTAACCACATTGATAGTGTCAGGAGCAAAGCCATGGGCATAATATGCAGATTTCTCCCGGTCATTGGAAAATATTCAAATCTTAGCTTGAGTACCAAAAAACATATATATACCATTTGCATTCGACCCATACTTTGTTATGCTGCTCCTGCTTGGAATACGGTAACTCAAACTCAACTGCATCAATTACAAGTAGTGCAAAACAAATTTCTGCGCATTATTACTGATTCACACTATCTTATCCGCAATAAACTTTTACACAGAGACTTAAACCTTGAGAAGATTCCAGATTACATCAGAAGATCTAATGAAAAATTCTTCAACAAAGCTGTGCAATGTGACTTTGTTAATTACTCCCAAGTCTTTAATTATGAAATTCTCTTCGAAGATAGAAGCGTCAGACCACTTGCAGCTCACACCTTCATGGGAGGAGACAACAATTTTTTCACTTAAGCTCCTGAATCGGTAGCTGTTTATACTTCCAATGCATCTGATTTTGATTGAAGTTCTTCTGTAACTTGAATATTATTCTTGATAAATTATAAAACTAATGCTGTGAGATTTTTCGCATTGTGATGATATAGTAGTGTTGTAAATAGGTTGCTTAGGTTGTTGTTGAGTTGCTGTAGTGTATTAAAATTGTGCTGTATAGTTGTATTGTATTGTGTTGTATTTAGCACTATTGATTGAGGTTGTTTAGTTGTATTTGAATTTGTCATTGGAACTATTGCTGTAGTGTATCTTCGCATATTGTTGTCATTGATTTGCATTGTCTTGGGTCCTCCTTGAAAGCTATGATCGCTCGTCACGTTTTGCGAACTTGTCCGATTGGATTGTCTTGCTCCTTTTGGTACTTCTCTTCTTTCCCTTTTCTCCGTTTTCTCATATGAGATTTTCTCCACGTCCGGATTTCTTTATATCAAGTGCCCTTGGGCTTTAATTCTGGAACCGGCAACGTTGCTCTTCGCAATAGCTCAGTCAATTATAAAGTCCTGTACACATCGCGGAGGAGAAAATTCTCGCCGTCAGGTTCAATCGCCAAATCCCTCGGCGAGTTCTTCCCTCCGCTTTCTAGCGGCACTCTAGCAAACTGATTTACACTACGTTTATGAAACCTTTCTTTCTTTACATATAGATTCTTACATTAGAACAGAGTACATTGGGGGCTTTTCTAGCTTCCATGGTACCGTATATTAGAATTAAACCGATTTTGTTGTATACGTGAATGGGAAGGTATTTTCTTTAGTTCAACATAACATGCACATGCGAGTCTTAGGATTCTCGAGGTTACTGAAACCAAACTTGCTTTGCCTTTCTAAAAGACAATCTGATTGAAGCTGCGAAAATTGGCTCTACGCCAGCTGCCCTAATGAAGCTCATCGATACATAATTCGCCAACAAAGCTATCGCTTCCAACATTGGCGCAAAACTTGCTTTTTGGAGGATAGCCGTAAAACATTCCCAGATTTTGACTAAAATATTTTAATTCCCTGAATTTTTTGGTCAATTTTCGAATTCCCTGACTTTTTCCGGTTTTCTAGGTAGCGTGGTAACCCTGTATATAGCATATCCTTAATATATCTGCATGCTTAACATGTACCATAATAGTAAAAAGTGTTCCCCTTAGTCTCAGCAGTCCCCACCATGCACCTTCTTTCCATGTTCTGGTCCTTATTTTAATGTTCCTCGTTTAGCATGGCCAATCCCGGAGGACACAGTACTAAGCTCTTTATTTGTAATTATTTATGCATTTATTTTTAATTCTATCGATGGGATCCAACAAGCTGAAAAGCACCTAACCCAGTGGGCCTGATGTTCCGTCGATGGCGAAAAGAAAGAAAGAGATCAGCATACTGGATGGAATTTCTTATGAAAGAATGGACTGTTCATAATTAATCACAGCGCTTTTATACTTAAAATCCAACTAAAGCAAAATTATATTCAGTTAAAGTATTGAAACATCAGTATTTTAAAAATTTTATTCACTTGGTCTCAAACTTCAGCTTACAAATAACTAGCTTGGTGTGTACATTCGTCCACCACAAAAGCACATGGAAAAAATTTCTTAATTCCTTACAAAAGCATTAAAAGTTTTGGCCATTTTTTTCCGTTCAATGATGTACCTTTTTCAATACCTACGTACTTTCTAATTGACCATTAAAGTTGTTGATGATCCTGCCTAACTTGCATCAACCATTGTGGCAGAAGTTTGAAGAAACGGGTTGCTATTTTATATAGCAATCTGTTGTTATATATTCAATTTGATATGTTGTTATATATTCAACAGACACAAATTAGAAATTTAACACATGAAAGGCTTAAAAAGCTTAAACTCTAAATCATTCTGCCACAAGATTGGAAAGAACATGCACTGCCGCCGTTTACCAGTTTTCACATAAAATTCATAATATGCCTAACAGAACATTAGCTTTAAAAATCCACTGCATGTTGTTCCATACTCCCAAATATTAATCTTCCCTTGTCTCTCTCTCTCTTTTTTTTTTTTTTTTTTTTTTTTTTTTCAAAATGACACCGAAAAACACAGAAATAACAGCTAACTTATAACCTTCTTCACATAAATTAAACTGGTTTATAGAGGATTAATCATATTCAGGCAAAGATCCTTACATGTGCATTGTAATCTCACACTTATTCTTTACTGACATACGCCATACTTGTAGGGAACAGTTTTTCCTTGTCGGAAATGGTCAAGAGGAAAATATACAAGCTTCCCTTTTCCTGTCTGTTTAACAGTTTTAAGAAAGAATTGTGCTTCTGAGTGCATGCAAATATAAGATAAATTATTTTGCCATTGTTTATATCACAATTTGTTTTCATTTTAAAAAATGCAATGAATGTTGTTTCTCTAATTTTATATCTACAATAAGTTAGTCATTTTTTATTTGTCAACACATGTAATGTATAATATTTTTTCTTTCTGTCAAGTCCATAATGCCTTGTGAGGAAAATTTATGTAATAGTTAATTTGTTTCAAATCCAAATACTTTATTTTTTCATGAGTATTAATTCTCAGGAGTTTATTTACTCATTTTATTTTGTTTCATCCAGTTTCATCTTTTATATACAATGTTCCGAAAATAATAATAGTTTCTTTTATTACACAGCACTGTTATTACTTCATTTTTAAAGCAATATAAGAGGAGTCAGCAGGATAATTGATATTACAATTACAAACTTTCACTTAGATAACTACTAATTAGATTAATAATGTTAGTTGTTGTTTAAAAAATACTACAATTGTCTTGGAGCTTACTGTTAGCACTGCTGTACCACATTTTTAGCCCAAAGGGTGTTAGCTCAGAAGAGCTATTAATTTTGTTTTGGCATTTTTTATTGAAAATTTTAAAAGTCTGAATCACATTTCAAATTGTTGTGACCAAATATTAGAGCTCTGTTTTATATTCAAATAAGTTAAATAATGAAGAATCTGCATAAATATATGTATGTTTTTCGCACTGTGATAAAACAACGGTATCTAGAGCCATCAAATTTTGAATAGCGTACGTCGCCAAATGAATATGGGCATCTGGAAGCCCAAATTTGGAATTTGTTTTACTATTTCATACTTTGTAAAGCATATATGAGTTTTTCATAAGGAAACTCAACGATATCTAAGTGAGCAATGGCAACACTGTACAGGGGGAAAAAATAATCTCCATCCTGCAATACTGAGTATGAGAAATTCTAAACATATGCTCTTTTTAAATTATTTTGCAATATTGCTGAGGAATTGAATTTTATGGTTTACATGTGAAGAACATGATATTTAATAAATAAAGGTAACACGCAAAACATTAAAAAAATGCTCCTTTGGGCGTAATATAAAACCTGAAAGCTTTCAGATTTTTTTTTTCATCGATTTTTCCTCCTTTACACTTCTTATCACTGGCATTTAATGTAAAAAAATTCTCAGAAATGTATGCTTAATTATTTCCATTTGTACAAGTTTTTTCAAAAGCCATCACATTAAAATGTAAAATACTTTGCATTTTAATGTAAAGTATTTTACATACAGTAAGAACTTTTTCTACCAAATCCATAAAATTTGACCTTGGGGAAATGTACAAAGAAAGTAATCACACAATTTTTCAGTTTTATCTTTTCATGTTACATAAAATTAGTCATATTCCTTGATTTAAAAATAAATTTATGAGATTTGTTACTTTAATAAATTTATGTCTTCATATCATTTTACCTTTAATACTATAACAGGTGGAAAGTGTAACAAATATGTATGTCAACTAATGTGAAATACCCAGAAGAGTTCATACATTAAATGACAGATATGCATATATCTAGAAATTCCCTGTTATAAACTAAACTATACTCTTAATTATTAAGCTTTTCTTAATTTCTTAATCATAAAACACAGCTCAGAATAAGTAGGCAGAAATTTTCTTATACTAAAAAAAATCTACATGTGCATTTAAATTTATATAAGAGAATCAGAATTTTTAGAAATTTAAAATCATTTTTATAGTTGCATCCAAAACAGATACTCCTTATTGATATCCTGTCTCTTTAAACCCTTAACGGTTCTTGTTCCTTTTACTTTAGCTATGCTTATCTCTTAATTATTCAGTTTTCCTTAGTGAAGTTGTGGAGGTAATTTGCTGGTTTCAGCAAAGGCACTCCGAAAGCCTACGCCTTGGTCCAAAACAGATGACAGTTCAAAATGTCTAAAACATAGGAAACATTTTCAAAATGCTTGATATATGCATAATGGATACGAGATTCCTTCCGTAATTTGCTTTACAAAAAAGGATAAAATTTAAAAGCCTGAAAAACTAATTTGTTTACCATTACAACAAAGCTGATGAGGATTTCTACAATTGTGTTTGCAGAGGACTTTTTAATGGAAACAGGCTATTTCCTATGTTATGCATGGGAAAGTCTTGAAACCCACGTAGGATCAGAGTAAGACTTAAGCTCCTAAGCAATTAGATTTTGGTGCCCCATGTAAATTTACATTTGCTTTTTCCCCATGCTTCTTCTCTTTAGGCCTTGGTTTACTACAACACATAGATAAAATTGGCAATGCGAAATTCTTTTGGTGCCCCAAGCTTTTTATGATTTTATTCATCATTCAGCAATCAATTTTTTACGATTTTACTTTCCTTGATGCTGTAAACACATACTTGTTTTTTTTTTTTTTTTTTTTTTTTTTTTTTGTGCTTAACGATTAATCCAGCTCTGAACCCAGGTTTCATCTGCCATGTTAGCAGTGTTCCATGGCTTTAGACATTCAGTCATTCTGGGTATGGAATAAAAAGGATTTAAATTACAGAACATTGTACTAATACTTTAAAAGACACAGCAACTTTTTTGGATATTACGAATTAATAAAAATGTTGACTATTTAACCAGCATAGCAATTTTTTTATCATGATCTGCAATTTTCAACTAATGTTATCAGGCTATAAGACATAACGAAAAACCACAGATTTAACACAGAGCTCAGGAAAACCTCTGTATAAAAAAAAACACAGAATAAAAATACAGATCAGATGTAAATAAATAAAAAAAACCCTACTGTTTCATGATATTTAATATAAGTGTTGGGAATATCATCGCAAATTTGGAACACTTTTTTAAAATAAATTTCAGTCTGGTTTATTATATTGCACATATTTGTAATATGATATATTACAATCAAAGATCCCTGGTTTTTTTAAATAATAGCCCATATTTAGTAGTCATTACTATTTTAACAGAAGATGAATAAAAAGTTTCTTTTGTAATATTCTGCCTTTTTAATTAAAGTTAACAAAACTGATTTGTTTTGTTTGCATAATTCAAAGCAACTACGCCATCAAATTATTGTGCCATTAAAAATTAAATATTTTGCTAACACAAAATGCATTCTTGCTTAGTCTATTATTAAACATGTTCTTGCTTAGCTGGTACTTAAATTCATATTTTTCAAAAAGTATTTAATATATTTAGTTCAATATTCGAGGAAAAAAATTAATTCATTTTTGTGAAACAATGCATTTTTCACAGCATGATAAAACTGAAATGAGATATGCTTAGTCGAAAGAATCAATTTGCAAACTATAGCCATACAGCACTGCTTTCCATAAAAACCACATGTCTTTCAAATGAAATTTCTGTTTTTCTGATACATTTAAAATTTATGCCATATCATCTGGCATTCTAGACATAATTTCCTTTTTTTATTATTTTTTCTAAATTGTATACAACTTTAGAGTCAAGTGCACTAAAGCTTCTTTATGGAAAAGGAATTTTTTAGCTTAATTTTCTTATTTGGGGTTTAAAAGTAGGTCATAATGTATTCAAAACTCAAGATAATATTTCAACATAAATTTATAATAAATATCTGATTATATGACTGCAGCTTTAAATAATAATACAGTCAAAAGTCATTAATTGGGACACCCATAATCCGGAATGATCTATAATTCGGACCTTAAAGCTACAAACTTCGACGCATGCGCGTAAGACCTTTACGGCTGTGAATATGCGTGTGCGCATTCCCAAAATATGTTTACGCATGCGTGTTTAATGTATAACAGACGGTATAAGCTAAGCTAAAATTATCTAATTCAGTTAATGTTGCAGATTGCGTTGTTCCTTAATCTTCGAATTGGATCCGGCTTATTATTTTTTGCAGACTGTTAGACCAATTTTATAAAAGTAAGCTTGAACTTTCGATTATGTCAAATAGAATTATTATTTACTAATACGTAAAGGATCTACAAAGAGAAATTATATTTAAAAGTCCATTAAACAAAAAGTGGAATTGTTGCAAAAAATGGATAAAAGCACATCCTTTGTTTATCTAACCATTCCGAAATCTGTTTATCAATTTCACACTGCTCTGTGGCGGGGGGACGCCGTGGCGCGCAATGAATTGGAAGTTGATCTGTCAGCACTATCCTTATCTATTTTATTTTATTTGGCTTATAATTCCTTACTAAAGTAGTATTTCATCTCAATGTACTCCGTCTTTGATATGATTTAAATCGAATTCCTCGTCATTATAATTCGCTTCCGATAGCGAAGAAAGTAAAGTAAACAAATAAATATTAAGCTTTTTCTTTTTGCAAATTTTGATACCCTTTAGATCATAATTGTCCTTTATTTCATAAATTATAGTTTCATATTTTTAACTTTATAATTTCTGCATGCCATCTTACCAGATTTAAACTGATGATCTATAATACGGAAAAATCAATAATCCAGAATCGCCGAAGTCCAGACGAGTCCGGATTAACGACTTTTGACTGTATAACTAAAATATCACTGAATAATAATTACTACTAAATAATAATATAACTGGCCGCCCAGACGGTAGAGTGGTTAGGGGAGCCTGACTGCGATACCAAAGGGCCTGAGTTCGAACCCCGGAGAAGTAAATGGATGCAAAAATATTCTGTCCTTTCTTATTACATAATGGTGGCCACCTATTAGGTGCCTCCACAATAAAATGACCACCACTTCTGGTCTTAGTAGTGGCAATGCCGTTATAGGCAAGTGCCTGCCATTTGGAAATATATATATATAACTGGGTATTTATCATATCTGCTCCATTCCACTCGTAGTTTTTTAATTAGATGTAAAGTAAAAAGTTATAACGATGGAAGAAACAACACAAATCCCAATTTTCCATTAATAGCTACAACTTTGATGTTATATGCATTATCAATAATATTATTAGGTTTGTCTTTGCGATTTCACTACCAAGCAAAAACAAAAGGCTAATTTACCAATTTTTGCAAATCTCATCTGACATAATTTGTAATTAAATTCTGAGAACACCACATACAAATGAATAAAATACTGTACAAGAAATAAATTTATTTCATTATTTACATATTTCAATTCTCTTCATCCTCTTCCTCTTCTGATGATGAGCTGAACTCAACATAAGGTCTGTTAGTATTTACAAACAATTCATCATCAGAATTTGTAGAATGCCGCCTCTCATTTTTTGTTGAGTTATTTTCTGCAAACGCCTCTGGCCTGAAAGTAAAATAAGGCTATATTTATACATTAACAACTAAAGTTATGGTAGAAATACTTCGATTTTTGGACCTAGCTTTTATGACCAAGAATAGTGAGCAATTACATGTCTATAATCTCATATTAAACAGATGAAAAGCAGATGTATTTACATTAAAAATATAGTACAGTACAAAATCAGACATCCGGACATCCAATATCTGGAATGATGTAAAATTTACCAATTGACCACAAAGCCACCAACAACCCTCCCCCTTTTGTTTTTTAGGAATTTTTTTTTATATGCTTAAAGCATGCGCCTTTGATTTCCCCCCCCCCCATAATAAAACATGTAGAAAGCCCCGATTCCTAATTTCCTTTCCTCACTAAAAACAATATTTCGTTATTGAAAAAACAATCATTTCAGCATAAATTTGTGTGGTCAATAATTTGACTCCGTAGCTGCATATCTGCTTGACATACATCTCAAACTGAAACATTCTACATAGAAATATTGTTCATTTTGCACCTTCTAATATTTTACATCGTTCACGACAACTTGACAAATCATTGTTTATTATATTTTGATTTCATCACCATATGTTTATCCAACACATGACAACTTGAGTAATGACTCATGCAGTGATACCTAAACAAATTTTTTATATTAGTAATTGAAAAACAAAGAGTAGGGTAACCTTTTCTGTTGACATTACACTTTGCGATGATTACAGAATTAAGTTAAATGTGCTAAGAAATAGTGACAAGGAAAAATTTAACAAAAAATTTCTTTCCATACGCTAAAAATAGATTTTGTTAATGATATTCATAGGGCAAAAGATTACACTTACTGCTATTTGAATTACAGTAGATTCCGACATATAATGTATACCAGTGTATAATGTGCACCTATAATTTCAAATTACATTTTTTAATTTTTATATATATTCCCCTTATAATGTGCATCCTTTTGTCAAATGCGTCATGCCAGTCTAAGAAATAGGTATGTGTGGATAATAAAAGCATGGAATGAAATTAAACCCGACGTAAGTCAAAAATAATTGAAAAATGTATATATGTATTTCTTATAATCTAGATGGAATGGAGGATGATTATTTATGGATAAGATAGTGAAGATAGTGAAGATGATATAAAATTCAATGATATGCCTAAAGATATAACGTAAAACATACATGAATAAATTTTCATGTTATCTGACGATGAAAATTTTAAAGTTCATACGGTATGTCATTTTTTTTTAAATAAACAGCATTTAGGTACATGTAGAGATATAATTTTTGTATGCTCATGTTCTCCATATTTTTTAAATCTGTAGTTTTTATATTTAGCATATAACATGCACCTCTGAATTTCAACCTTATTTTTTGTATTAAATGTTCACCTTACTAGAATATACGGTAAGCATAAGACTTGTTATTCACATAAACCCAGAACTGGCACCAGAGCTCGTATAGCTTAACTGGGAGGCAGAATTTAGGGAAGACAATTTTTTTTGGAATTTAGAGAAGCATCAAGCAGCAAAATTAAGAGATAAAAACATTTTTAGAATTTAGGGAAAGCACTGGGACCCAAAATTAGAGGTGGCAAAAATTTAGAACTTAGGGATGCGTCTGGTAGCAGAATTTAGGACCCAAAGACAGAACTTAAATTGTGCCGGAGCCCACAGGATTCCAGCTAAGGTACTTTTTAGCTTTGGGGATAAATTCGAATTCTAGCCGGAGTGCACTGGAGCCCTAAATAAGAAGGCTTTAGCACTTCTTTTATGTAACTTTTATTTTTAGCAATAAAATTATATTAAAAATTGCTTATTAAATTTTAATTTCTCTCTTTGGATTTTATTTAATTTTAATCATTTAACAACTTTAATTGTAACCCAGTTAATATACTTTTAGGTTCCTATAAGCCATTAAAGCACCAGAGGTGATAAGTTGTTTTGTATTATTTTAAGTCTCAGTAGATGCATAGAATATGTCTTACTTGAATTTTTATATTTTTATATTTTATCTTGTGACCACAGTGAGTATTAATGAAAGGCAATAACTCACTTTAATATGTAGAGATAATTTTTAAGGGTAAGGCAGTTAGTTATACATAATTAAATTAGGTAGTTTGATAACCTTAGTCATTATGGATTTACATGACCAATATTAAATTTTATTTTTTAACAATATTTGTTAAATAAAGCCTATTAAAATCAAAATCTAATAAAATTTCACAGTTTAAAATACATGTAATTTATGAAACAGATTCTTAAACGATATTAAGATAATTACACATTTAAAGCTACAAAACATTAATGTTTTGTAACAACAACAGTCAACAAAATATTTATCCGTCATTTTAATTTGAAGCCTTTCCAGACATTTTGGCTAATTTATATCAATTTTCTTCTCTTTTAAGCATCTTTTCTAACAATTAGAGATTTGTCTCAATATGCAAACCAATGCTCTCGTTAGTTTCTGCTTGCTTTATCTCCTAACTTGTCAACCTCCACAGTGTACCTATGAGAGTTTAATTGATCTGATAAAAGTTAAATAGTCCAAATTCCCTGACAGACATGAAACATATTATTGCTATGTCTGAAATTAACTACAGTATTAAACAAAGGTTTAAATAAATCTCTTATTTAAAAAGAACTTAGAACATAAAGGCATTTTCTGATGCTAACAAAATCAATTACAGCTCAAGGTCACATAATTAAAAAAGAATAGTCAAATTAAAACTAATAATGTGGACTAGTGGTCAAAGATTATACAATTTAATTTAAATGTAATCTGGCTCAATAATTCTAACACATGAGGAAATAGAAATGGAAAATTATAGTAAAAGTTGAAATCATAAACAATTGGGTAATTTACATAATAATAACTGCACATATCTTTGAAGAATAATTTCCTTTACGTATTCAGTTTCTTTCTTCAACACATTTCCTTTTTATTTTAGAATTTTTGTATTTAATTAAGGATTTCTGTTATTCTAAAAAACACTAAATGCATTTAGAATGTATAGAAAAAGTGGATAATTTTATTTCTTTAGTAATATGAACATTCAGAAGCAATATGAAATATATATAGTAAAGGCCGGTTACATGTGGTAGAATTTCTAGAATTTAGTGACACACCGAACAAAATCTAGAAATGCCAAAACTCTTAGAATTTAGAGCAAGCATTGGAAGCAGAATTTAGAAAGGCACTAACTAAGCAGCAGAATTTAGGATCCACAGAGATTGCATCAGGTGGGAAAATGCCTAGTGCCAGCTATGTTTATGATTCATTAAGAAATATTATATGAATCTTTTAAATTGTAAGTTTTCAATCTCTTTTTTAATAAAAAATCCCTTTCTATAATGCCTTGCCCATGTGATAAGATCAGAAGCATTTTTGATATTTTCCATGCTTCTGTCTAGTGAAAAGTAGAGAAAATAAAGAGAAGATAAACATGTTAAGATTGTAGTATCAGAAGTAAAACATTCAACTATTATGTTTTCATTGTTCTTCCAGATGTTCTCCAAAAATTAAGAAATTCATTGCAAACTTTCTGTAAAATACATCCACTACATGTTGACACCATGGATACATTTTTCATTTTGTCACATATTTCTCGAAACTTCTAGAATTGTGGGTCTATAAATCTTGCCTTCAAATCCTTCTAAACTTTCCAAACTGCAATGTCTAAAATCCTAAAGAAAAATTATCCCTACCATTTCTGTAACAGCAAAAGGCCAGAAATATTTTGGAAAAAAATAGGAGGGAAAAAGTATAAAATTAATTTGATAGAGAAAACTTATGCACATTCTGAGAATTTTGAATATTCTGAGACAATTACTTGTGTTAAATATTTGCATAAGTCGCCTGTAGTAACGGCAACCGCCGGCAATAAAAGGAGGTGCTTTCCTTAGTGGCACCGCAGTTCCTTTTAGTTTGAGCCAGAATAGACCTGCCCGGGGAGAAGCCAGGGGATGAGAGATTCCGGTTTCCGCCCTGTTCCGGTTCCCGTCTTGTTGCGGATCCAGTCCTGTTCCGGTTCCCGTCTTGTTCCAGTCCAGTTCCGGTCCTGATCCAGTCCTATTCCAGTTCCAGCCTGGCCGTTTAAGTCCAAAACACGTAGGAGCGGATGTCTGAATTCAGCGGAATGGAGATATACGCCGAAAGGGCTAGATGGATTCTGTCTTTTAAGGGAAAGTGTTCTTCACCATGCCGGTATAGCTGTTACTTTAAAGCACTTTGAAGTTTTCCCACCCAAGATGTTAAGTTTTTGTTTGGTATGTTAAGTTTTCATCCGTGTTGAAGTTCCAGTTAAATAAACCTTTAAGTTTTAGACAAGGTTTTTGTGTTCTTCAGAAAATTTTAGATTCGAAGTCAGATATAGCATATAGGATTATCATCGGAAAATCAACATTTGGCGTCCGTGACAGGTCTGCAAGGTAAGCGACTTTTTTATTTTTGAATCATGGAAGCTTTAAAATTAGCAAGAACTCAGTATAGAAGACTATTCAGTAAAGCTTGTAATGAATTTGACAATGAAGAAACTAAATTTAATCAGGAAGAAAAATTAATTAAAATAAAAGTTATTTCCGAGAAAGCTAAAGTTTTGTTTGATACTGAAATGAAAATACGAGAATTAATGTTTAAAGAAATTACAGATGAGACTTTACTTATTAAGGAAATAGATGAATCTGAATTATATTTTGATAGGTGGAGACTTCTGGAAAGTAAAGTAAAAGATCTTACTTCTGGAACCCCGAATGTAACTTTAATTGATCCGTCCTTTGTTCAGAATAAAATGTTACATTATCCGAAGATTAAATTGTCTATGTTTGACGGCAACGTGAAGAAATGGCTAGGATTTTGGGGGCAAATCCAAAAGATTGATAAAGATCCTACATTAGATAATAATGATAAATTTGCTTATTTAGCACAGGCTATGGAGAAGAATTCTCCTGCAGAGGAAATAGTTAAAAGCTTTCCGCCAACTGGCGATAGTTACAAGAGCGCAATCGAAGCATTGCAAACACGTTTTGGTAACAAAGAATTACAAACGGAGATTTATATTCGTGATTTGCTAACCCTTGTTATTCAAAAACAAGGTACACACTCTTTGCGGAAACTATACGATGAACTGGAATCTAATCTAAGAGCCTTGGAGATATTGGGAATAAATAGAGGCAAATATTGTGCGATATTATATCCATTGGTAGAATCAGCATTGCCGAATGAAGTCTTAAAAACGTCGGAGAGACTTAGGTTTTCGCATAAAGGATCAGAAAGTTTAACCGGCGAAAACACCGAGTTAAGAGAAAGGGAATCTGACCTTGAGCGCCTTTTATGTTTCTTGCGCGGTGAAGTTGAAAGTGAGGAAAGAATTTCTTTAGCAGCTAAATCTTTCAATGTTTTCGATCGATTGGCTCACGGTAATAAGAAAGGGAATTCGGGTTTAAAGATAAGAGAACCTCGCTTAAAACCTACGGCAGCTGAACTGTTTATTTCTTCTAATGAAGCTAGAAAAGGCTGCATATTTTGTTCCAGTATAAATCATGGTTCTGCGGAATGTTTTCAGGCGCGTAACTTATCATTGTCGGAAAGAGAAGTTTTGGTCCAAAGGACACGCTCTTGTTATCTGTGTCTGAAATCTGGACATTCTGTCAGGAGGTGTAGATTAAAAACAGTTTGTTTTACATGCGGCAAAAGGCATCATATTTTTCTATGTAAGGGCCATTCACAAATGAGTGAGACAAGGGCAACGGAACAGCCTCCAAATCAGGCTGAAACACTCGCCAACATTTCTTCAAGGTCTCCTAAAGTTTTGCTGCAAACAATAAGAGTAATAATTAAAGGAGATAAAAAATCTCGTTCGGCTCGAGCTATAATTGATACTGGTTCTCAAAGGTCGTATATTCTGCAAAGCGCAGCTCAAGATATGGGTTACAGGTATACGGTAAAGGAATACCTTAGCCATGCATTATTTGGCGGTACAACGACCAGTTTGTGTGAACATAAAGTTTACAAAATTCATTTATTTAATATGTCTGGCTCGTACAGTTGTAATTTTGATGCGTTAAGTCAGCCTGTTATTTGTAATAGTATACCTTCTATTGGACAAGGAATATGGCTTAAAGAGCTTGCTGACTGTGGAATAAGTTTAACAGACCGTTTAGAAGGACCCATAGAAATTTTAATAGGAGCCGATGTTGCAGGACGATTATTAACGGGGAATCGTAAACAAATTTCAAACGGTCTTGTAGCTATTGAGACAAAGTTAGGATGAACGGTCATGGGAAAAACCCGGGAGTTGAATAGTGAAGGTTCAACATTCTTAGTTACATCAATGTTGAATAAAGAGGCTTGTATTTCTGATTTATGGGCCCTCGACTCGCTTGGTATTACGGACCCATCCGAACAAAAGACTAAATTGGAATTGTATGAAGCTACCAGGCAACATTTTCTTGATACTGTAAAAATAGAAGATGACCGCTTTGTAGTGTCTTTGCCTTGGTTGGAAGGGCACCCTCCCCTGTCGGATAATTTTGAGTTATCGCTTAAAAGGTTGCACGGTACGATTAGGCAACTTGAAATAGATAATCTTTGCCAAGAGTATGAAAATATATTCCAAGAATGGCTCAAAGAGGGCATAATAGAGGACGTACCCGTAAATGAATTAGATTTACCCCATCATTATTTGCCACATAGACACGTTGTTAAGGAACATAGTACTACGAAGTTACGGCCAGTATTTGATGCTTCGTCTAAAGTAAAGGGTTCTCCGAGTCTCAACGATTGTCTTGAAAAGGGATTAAACCTTATTTCATTTATTCCTACAATCTTAAATAGATTTCGCCAAGAAAAAATAGGGGTGATTTCTGATATTCGTAAGGCCTTTCTACAAATTGGCCTGAATTCTAGTGACAGAAACTTCCTCCGATTTCTTTGGATAAAGGGTGAAGATGGCTTGAAGCATTTTCGTCATTGTCGAGTCGTATTTGGTGTAACCAGTATTGCGAATGTATTAGGTTTGTTATGGGAAAGACAAGGCGATACTCTTCAAATAAATGTTGCTAATTTACAAAATCTCTGTTTCGAGAAAGTTACGAAAAGAAGTATTTTGGCAATAGCCCATAAAGTATTTGATCCCATCGGTATAACATGTCCAGTCCTTATATTACCTAAGATGTTATTACAGCGTACCTGGGAAACAAAAGTAAAATGGGACGAAGAAGTTAACACTGAAATTAAAAGTAAATTTTTGAAATGGGTAAAGGACATTTCTCTTTTGAAAAACATTAAAATTCCAAGGTGGATACGATATCAGCCAAAACAGTGTTCAATCCATGTTTTTTGTGACGCCAGTCAAGCAGCGTATGCGGCAGTAGTTTTTATTCGTGTAGAAGAACCTGAATCAGTTAAAGTCCAGTTGCTTCAGGCTAGGTCTAGAGTTCCCCTTGTGGTAAAAAGGAAACTACTATTGTAAGATTAGAATTGTTAGCAGCAACTATAGCATCTCGTCTTGCTGCAGACGTTCTAAAAGACTTTGAGGCCAGAAGTATATTTTTCTGGACAGATTCAACTACTGTCCTTGCATGGATAAAAAGGGAAGAACAATGGGGGACATTTGTAGAAAATAGAGTACAGGAAATAAGGCTTTTGACAGGTGTGGAGGATTGGAGGCATATACCTGGTCACCTTAACCCTGCAGATCTTCCAAGTAGAGGGTGTTCAGTTCGCCAACTCTCCCGGTCAAAATGGTGGGAGGGTCCGAGCTGGCTTTTAAAATCCCAAGAAAATTGGCCGAGTGCCGAATTTATAACTGATGAAGCGGAAATAGCCAGCGAGAAAAAAAAGGCAGTGGTTTCATCTCTAGTGTCTACTGAAAGGTTTAGTTTGAATGAGCGATTTTCTGGCTATCGAAAAACAGTTAGAGTTGTTGGTTGGATTCAACGATTTTTCTTTAATTGCAGAAATAAGAAAAAAAGGAAAGGTGAACTCACTGTTGATGAAATTGATTTTGCAGAAAAGGTTGTTATTCGCTTGATTCAATCGGAATCGTTTCAGGATATAGAAGACGCACGCTTACGAACTCTTAGTCCATTTTATGATGCGGGAATTCTAAGAATTAAAACTGGTGCGTTTCGAAGAGATGACACGTTAGAGTTTAGAACACCTATATTACCAGGAGAACATCCATTAGTTAGGAATTTAATTATGGAAGAACATAAAAAGAAAGGACATGCAGGTGTGCAATATATACTGAATACCATAAGGGAAAGGTTTTGGTTGTTATCTGGCAGAAGAACAGTGCGTTCTGTTTTGAGTAAATGCATTACTTGCAAGAGATATTCTGCTGCACCTGTTGACCACATATCAGCCCCACCGCCAATAGAGCGAGTAAATGATTCAGCAGTATTTCAAGTAACGGGTATAGACCTTTGTGGTCCTTTATTGTTGAGAAACAAAGAAAAGGCATGGATCTGTGTTTTTACATGCGCCGTTTATAGAGCGGTCCATTTGGAGTTGCTGACTTCTCTATCTACAGAAGTGTTTCTTCAGGCTTTTCATCGGTTCGTGTCACGAAGAGGTAAACCCACAACTGTGTACAGTGATAATGGAACTAATTTTGTAGGAGCTTCAAATGCATTTAAATTAATAGATTTTGAACAAATTAATCGGCAGGCAGCCAATGAGCGGATAACATGGAAATTTATTCCCCCTGGTGCTCCATGGTGGGGTGGTTGGTGGGAACGTCTGATCGGAATGATGAAGCAAGTCCTTAAAAAAGTTCTTAAACATGCTTGTTTAAATTATGAAGAAATGTACACGATACTGTGTGACTGTGAAGCGATTCTTAATGACCAACCGTTGACAGTAATTCCTTCCGATCCTGAATTTAAAGCTTTAACTCCTGCCGACTTTTTAAAAGAAATTAGAACTAGTAGTTTGCGGGATATAAAATACGGTATTAAATCAAGTAATTTACACAGAAGATTTCAGTATATTCAAACTGTACGAGAAGCATTTAAAAATAGATTTCGTAAAGAATATTTGGGGATTCTCAAGGTTTCGCATAAAAGAGCTGAAAGGAAAGTTACTACTATTAAATTAGATGACATTGTTTTGATCGGTAGTAGTGACAAAAGACTTTTTTGGCAACTTGGTCGTGTCATAGAACTACTTCCAGGACCTGATGGAATAAATCGACTTGCAAGAGTAAAGACCCGAAATGGAATCTTGCTTAGAGCAATTCAAACTCTGTATCCTTTAGAGGTAGCGCAAAATGATGTACCCGTGAAGCTGCAGAATGAAAAACAAGATTCTTTGTCTGAACTTAAACTCAACATAGATGATAAATCTGTCAGGCCTGTAACACGATCTGGTAGAACTGTAACTCCGCCGGACAGACTGGTATATTAAGGCTCTTTGGCATTGTTTTACTTTGATGTGAAAGTTCACTTTTTTTTCTTTTTCTTTTTTTTCCCTTAGGTGGAAGGATGTTAAATATTTGCATAAGTCGCCTGTAGTAACGGCAACCGCCGGCAATAAAAGGAGGTGCTTTCCTTAGTGGCACCGCAGTTCCTTTTAGTTTGAGCCAGAATAGACCTGCCCGGGGAGAAGCCAGGGGATGAGAGATTCCGGTTTCCGCCCTGTTCCGGTTCCCGTCTTGTTCCAGTCCAGTTCCGGTCCTGATCCAGTCCTATTCCAGTTCCAGCCTGGCCGTTTAAGTCCAAAACACGTAGGAGCGGATGTCTGAATTCAGCGGAATGGAGATATACGTCGAAAGGGCTAGATGGATTCTGTCTTTGAATGAAAGTGTTCTTCACCGTGCCGGTATAGCTGTTACTTTAAAGCACTTTGAAGTTTTTCCACCCAAGATGTTAAGTTTTTGTTTGTGATGTTAAGTTTTCATCTGTGTTGAAGTTCCAGTTAAATAAACCTTTAAGTTTTAGACAAGGTTTTTGTGTTCTTCAGAAAATTTTAGATTCGAAGTCAGATATAGCATATAGGATTATCATCGGAAAATCAACAACTTGGGAAAAACTCTTACTATGAAAAAATTAAAAACAAGACATTTTTAATTAATTACATAGCTAATTTTTCTTTTGCTAAGAGTTTTTCGTAAATTGTGCTTTATAGCATTATACCTTGTTTATTTTTCAGATTTAAAATATTGTATAATAAGTTGCCAAAATGAAACTTTATAAAATGACAGCAAAAAATAAAATGTTTTATTTTAATGTTATTTGTTAAATATAATTTCACTATATTACCATTATTTTAATGAAATTTATCAATGTTACGATGTTTAAAAAAAAATCGTCGAAAAATTCTCAGATCTCGGAATTAAAAAGTTTCTATAGAAACTAATCTTAAAATCGCCAAAATGTTGAAAAGTCGCCAAATTTAGGATTGTTTAATAAAAGAATTCACATCCCCAAAAGCAAAAAGTTGTTTAAGAGCTCTTTACTAGAAAAAATCAATTTCGAAATGCTTATGTTTCACTTCTTGCTTAAAAACTCAAGTATTGCATCATTTATATTAGAAATAGAAACAAATTATAACTCATGAACCCATTCAAAAGATAACCATATATACGGCAGTGAATCGCCAAAAATATTCCTCAAAATGCTAATTCACACTCAAAATGACAGTCGTAAAAAGAGACAGAAATTTCAGATGAATAAAATTAAGGACCTTCTGCTGATTTTGGCCAAAATTAAGGACTTTTAAGGACCAAAAATCGATTTCAAAAATTCTAAGGACTTTTAAGGACTCTTAAGGACCGTACGAACCCTGGTATAACATACAAAAACAGAAAAAGGAACTTTTTGTGGATTCTGACACCCTACTCGTAATGAATAATAGAAAAATGATTACTTATGCTAAAAGTGATGATCATATGATTGAATGAATCAGGCAATGTCGCAGCGAGGACATGCCGTTGACGGGTCTGATGCTATTGGCTCAAGCAAAATATTTCATGAAGAAAGGAACTTAAAAATTGAGTGCACATATTCGACAGGTTGGTTAACTAAATTTAAATTAACCATGGTATAAGGCAATTAAAAATTTCAGGTGAAAAAGCTGAACTATTTGCAGATGAATTCATTGAACTCACTAATAGTGATAAATTATCTCCAGAACAACTTTACAACACTGATAAAAATGGTCTTTTCTGACAATATGTACTTTGAAATACCTTAACAATCTGTACAGAAAAGGCTCCAACTGGTGTCAAAGATTCCAAAGCGAAACTAACAATTTTAAGCATATGCAAATCTTGAACGAACACACAAGTGTAAACTTTTCATAATCGAAAAAAATATATGGCCTCGAGCACTTAAAGGAGTAAATATTTTCCCCATTATATATCGTGCAAATAAAAGAGCATAGATGACACAAGCATTAATAAATGATTACTTTGAAAATTGTTTCATACTCGAGGCTCAGCAACATTTGAATACATTTGATTTACCTGATGATGCAAAAATTGTCCTGATTCTAGACAACTATATGGCTCATACTTCATTTAAATTTTTAGTAATAGATAATGTATCTGTATTATTCTTTCTTGAAAATTGCATAGCCATCATTCAGCCTATGGATGTCGGAAGAGGGGGCATGCTGAAATGCAAATATAAAGTAGTACTCTTAAAGTCCATGTTAAATTTATTGAATAATGGCAAGACTATTCAAGAATTTTTGAAAAAAATTAGCATAAAATCTGCTGTGTGGAGCATCGTGAAATCATGGGTGCATCTCCAGATACTTTAGAAAATGCTTGTTGTAATTTATGGCCAGCTACCAATTTCATGGTGAGGATGAAGAAGAAGTCACGAATTCGAAAGTATTTGGATATTGCAAACCGAAGGTGAAATTTTACAATTAATGGATTTTGTAAAGAAATATAGAGAAGCTGTAATAAATAAAGATAATATAACAGAAGTTTTTCATTGTGATGACAATGCCCCAATCATCAACCAACGGATAGCAAAATCTGTAGTATGGTTCTAGATCCAGAAATCTACCAATAGTGAAGAAAATGACAGAAAGGTTACTGAAAACGAAAAAAATTCAATTCACAAATTAATTGGAATTCTCAACACAGCAATTACAGAACCTGAAGAAAGGAACTTTGTAACTGAACAAGAAATTATATATGTCTATAAAATTAAAGAGAAAGTATTAGCACAAAAAATTAAGCAACTTAAACAACTTACATTGAAAGAAATTTTCAATAAAATAAACAAATAAATAGTAACCATTTTTTTTGTAAATTTTGATACCTTCTTTAGATCCTAAATGCTTCATTATTTCATAAATCAGGATTTCAAATTTTTAATTTTATAATTTTTACATGACATACTAGATTTAAACCGATGACCTAATATCTGAGAAAATACCAAATCCAGAATTGCTGAGGTCCTGATGAGAGAGTCCGGATCTCGGACTTTGTACTGTACTAAGTCTACGATTCATGATATATATTTAATGACTGCTAAAAGCCAGCTTTCAGTTTTTAAACTTACAAGCTGTGTAATCTGAGTTTATATTAAACCAAAGTGCAAATATTCCTCAGAGAGTAATAGCAGAAGAGATTTTAATACCCTTGCATGTACTTATTGTAGTGAACATAATATCACTTTCAAGTCATTTAAATAGGAAGTTTTCATAACACAGAGATAGAATAACTATCCTTTTAAAACACAGAGATTGTAGTATCAACACAAATTTGATTATCTAGACCTCATACAATCATGAGTAAGACATTTAGACGTAAGCATATTAATTTTTTATTAAAATAATCATAGACACTGCATATGATACACAAACTAAAAATACACATAAATGATTACATACCATATACCTTGGTCTTTAAAATATTTTATTTGATCCTTAAGCAGAATCTGAGCTATTTCTCCTTTCACTTTCACACCTTCAGTAATAGGATCAATAACAACAAAATCCCCTGAAAAAAATTTAAATTATTTCAAGCAGAAAATGCCAGTGAAAACAAAAAGAATACATGCAAAAATTCTTAACTTTTGATGATAATCAATAAATGTATTACATGGGAGATACAACAGATTTCCGATTATCCACACATTTTGAGATGACGGCTTGTGTAGATTATAACAGACTACTCTTTATTTAGTTAGATAATCACAGATTATTCTTTATTTAATTAGATAATTAACAGACACAAATATTTTGTATTAAAATTTAAATAAGTGGATCAGGCTTTGAGATCATCTAAATTTATTATAATTAATACCGGTCATTCTAATACTGAAAAATCCTGAATGAAGTATAAAATAACAAAACCGTCACCTTCATTACAAACCTGATGCCACATAAATTCACCTGAGTACTAACGTAAGTGATGATGCACTTTTCTGTGATGTCTTTTATAGTACCATTTTCACAAACTTCATGGTCTTTTAATGTTATGAGTATGTCATCAATATAACTAGTCCTGCAACTTTGAAAATACTCTATTGCTTGATGTTCTGTAGAAGGGATATGCAAAATTTGAACAATGCTACATAGAAAGTGAAAATATTTTAATTTGGGCAAGGGCGACACATTTCATTTAAATCCTGAAGTTCTTTGAGTAAATCTGAGACAAATATATTGCATTTTCCCTAGTAGCAGTACACTTCTTTAACATTACTGAGTTTTCTGGTTCAATTTGAAATACAACTATTTTACACTTTGCAGAATGGTGACACAAAGTTTTTACACAGCTGAGTTTTTATTCAAAAGTTTCTTAAGTTCACCTAAAATATAAAACAAATTTGAAATTCAAAATTTGGGCTTTAAGGTTCCCATTTTCAGAGGAAAGTGTATGTGTGTTCAAAATTTAGTTTTTGTAGGTGCCACTATTTCTCCACAATGCAGTTAAAACTGAAAGACAAATATATTGCATTCTGCCCAATGGCAACATTTTTGTACTACATTTTTTACTTTTCTGATTAAATTTGAAATATAAATATCTCTTATACCTTGTGGAGTGGCACTACAGAGAGGCATTCCACAAGTGTGGAGAGCTCTTAAATTACTGAACTCTCAATTAAAAGTTCAACAAATTTGCCCAAAATATGATATTAAAAAAGAAAAATCAGAAGTCAGGCTTCAAGATACATATATTGAGGTGGTGTACTATGTCTGATCAAAATTTGATGATTCTAGATGCACATTATTCCACAAGGCAAGGAACATACAAACATACAAATTCATTATTTAATAGTAGAAATGATTTTGACATAACTATATAAATATTTAATTATGATATTCTACATCTTATGTTCTTTGACAAATTTCATTCAGTAATTTGTTTAGTTTCATACTGAGAAAATTCTGAGGAGGGAAGGAAAGCTTTATCAAAATATTTTCAGACACGAAAGTAAATTAATAATTAGTGTACTATTTTGTGCTTGTTTTAATAATAGTAATTTATAGATAAATTTGCATTCTTTATATTGATGTAAAAGAAAATTAAATACAAATAACAGCTCATTAAACACTGATTCAATTTTCCTATGAAATTTAACAAATGACTACATCAGATTAAGGCTATTCAAATAAAATAAAATTTATATCAAAAATCACTGTGGATAAGAAATGAAATTTGTTAATTAAAAACAATTTGATTTATTGCTGAATAGCACCTTCTTTACCAAATGTGAAATATTAAAAACCAGGAGGTTTATGATCTATCGCAGGGTTTCTTAAACTGTAGGTTACGACCCCCTTGGGGGTCGTGGGACCTGCAGCAGGGGGTTAGCAAAATTTTAGAAGTTTTGATATTTCTCTAACTTATTATAATAATTTTACAATTACCAAATATTTTTACACAATATATCTGAAAATAGATAAAGATACAGACAAAGAAAAGAACAAAAACGTTTCGACGCATTCTTTTTATAATTTAAACGTTCATTTTCCTTGCTGTGCACGTAATGCCATCATTTCATCTGTTACTTGTTTAAAGTTTTCACATTGTTCTATGTTTTAAAACTAGAAATTAAGGTTAATGACCTAAGACTGCAGTACAAGTGAAAATCTGACAATTTCACTCACGTGTGTGTCGGATTTGCACAATAGTTATGGGGTCCCACAAAATTTTTGTACATATTATGGGGGTCCTGGGGGTCGCAAAAAATATCAATGATAAAAAGTGGTTGTCACTGAAAAAAGTTTAAAAAACCCTCATCTGTTGAGAGATCGGAAGTTGTGACAAAAAACTGGGAGTCTCCCAGGAAAAACCAGGTGAATTGCCAGCAATGTAACATGTTATTATAAATGACAGATAATGTCATTACATCTGTAGTTTAAAACTGTATCATTACATATAATTATTATTCAACACAACAATCATATAATAGGCAAGATATGGCTCAAATGTACATTCCTTTCATATACAGAACACAATTTAATTTGTAATGCATCTTGTAGAGACCTATTTAGTTTTACTAATATTTATTTTAATTTGTGAATTAAATTTCCTGAATTCTCTTATTTCCCCTCGCATTTCTTTGCCAGGACGTAAATGAAGTAGGTGAACGAGAGTATTTAAACTGTTGGAACGAAAATGTTAAAGTGAGATTTCATATTGGTGAGCACTCATTTGTTAGTTTCTACCAGCCATTACTATTAGTAGCAGTTATGCATTCTGTTCATCTAGTTAGTATATTGCCGATGTAGGTGTCTGAATCATTACCTTTAAATTCTTATTTTTTAAATTTATTGTTACATTTTTGCTTAAGTTCCCCTCCCGAGTTGTCAGTGTTTTGGTTGTAAGAACGTAAGTCCATATCCTCTGTTAACTAGTTTGTGATAAATAAAAGGGTCTTTTACACCCTTTCCTTGTTGTGGTTGTGTTTATCTTTACACCTGTGCAAGAAGTTGCAAGGGTAACAGTCAAGTAGATCTAGTAGGCAGTTTACGTAGCAAAATGATCTCACAAACTTTGGTAGACTAATGACTTTTTAAAATTATGTATGCACATAACTTCCATGAAAATTTTCCATCATTAAAACAACAAAATATCTCTAACATACCTTTTTTCTGGTAGTTCATATTTTATTCCTTTGCAAACATTAGAATAACAGAAATATATGTTACAAATAAACTCATCTCTAGTGCATCTTTATTAAAAAAACAAATTATTTCCTTAAAGTTAGAACATATTGCTTAAATTTATATGACATTTATTGCTTTCATTTGGGATTTCATAATAAAATTATATTGCTTTTTCTCACTTCTTGACAACTGACGGAGTTTTTCTTAACATATCACAATAAAGAGAGAACAAGATGAGAAAATGAAAAAATAAATTAGGTAAAAAAGGGGGAGGAAAAATAATGAATTAATTCTTGCACTTGAGCTACAAAAGATTTAATTTTTAAGAAATTATTGTAAGAATTTTTGTTAAAATTTTTTATTAAAAAGATTATTCCATCCTAGGAAAAATTGTTTACGGTATTAATATTGCCTCATGGTAGTGAAATGCAAAATTATTATACTCTTAGAATAAATATTAAAGCTAGAACAAAAAATCTTAAAAAGGTAATTGGAAATAGGTAATAAAATTTTGTAAAAAATATAAATGGGAGAAACAAACTATTAATCCCCCTCTGCTTGATCCTTCAAATAGAACTTTTCATGGATTAGTATTTTAAAACATTAAACTTGGATAATTAATGCAGTCTTCCTACCATTATGAGACTCAAATCATCGCTAACCAGTTGTCTAAAATTGCTAAATAATATTTCTGATAAATAATATAATGATAAGAATTGGCACCTTACTAGTTAAAACAAATAATAAAAGCCTGTTCATAAACAAACTAATTGAAATGCAGAATGGTAAAAAAAAAAAAAAAAAAAAAAAAAAAAAAAAAAAAAAAAAAACTGTTCATGAAATATTCAAAAATGTTGTTCCATTGAATAACAAAAATGCATGAATTAGTCCTAAAAACAAAATTATATAAAAATGAAGCTTAATTATATAGACTACTAAATTTTAACTTGCATAACAATAAGCTATTTCTAAAACAAGAAAAATAAAATAAAATTGTTTTCCTGTGATGTTGGGATGCTTTAAAAATAAATAAATAAAAAAAAAAATTGTACCTGTTATTGCTAGAAATACCAAAATTGTAAAAAGGAAAAGGAGTGTAAAGTACTTACATTTCAATTTTGTTTTTAGGCAGGACTTAGAAGAGAAGGGCTAGCTCATAGAGCTTTTCCCCCTGAAGCAGAAAGTGAGAAGTGATGACGTAGCCATGATGACACTGAGCGCGCCAATATAATTCACAGCTTGGAAATTAGCATTTTTGAACCAGCGTTTAAAATGAGCTGTGTGTGAAAGATAGCTATAATTTGGAAGAGGCAATGTTACTGCTTTATTTATGCATTTTAGACTGAACCATTAAAAAATTTAATAATGCTTACTCAATTTTAAAATGATATATAAAATGTGCTACTCTTTTAACATAAAGTTCCGTGGTTTTTTTTTTTTTTTTTTTAATTTTTATTTGCAGGTTTTTTTTTTTTTAATGCACGTTTATTTCTAATCATTTCTTTATTTGCATGCTAACTGAGAGAATTTTTATACTGCTTCTAAGATAACTATAATAGCAGCTATTTAAATTTACTCAAAATACAACTTTACATTGACATAGGTTTAAACATATATGACATATATGGCAACATATCTGCTAACCTACGTTTGATTTTTTGCCTAATTGTAAATTTTACATTGTTATAATTCTCTTCCGATTCAATATAATAGATATTTTTTTAAATAATTTTGTAATTTATACTTATATCTATATTACAATTAAATAAATATATATAAGATTGTTACCTTAATTTTGACAAAATAGCTTTATTCAGAGTACCTAAAACAGTTATTTAATTTTTCAAAAGTGTGAGTAAAGGAAGCAGGTCTTTTTATGCCAATTACTTTGATGTTTTATACTATTATATTTTATCTAGAATGCTAATCTAGCACAAAATCTAATCAATAATTAGTTACAAAGGATACAATAAGAATAACTTTAACAAGTACTTAGCAAAATTAGTTTGTAAAATACTTGTTATTCTTGTTGGTACTATTCATAATACCGAAGATATTATCGATTAACTCATAGAAGTCAGATGCTTTCTGATTTCCTGTGGGGTAGAGTATACCTTTTGCGGTATTTTTGAAAATAATATTTTCTCTGGAGCGACTTTTTGTTTCTCGTTTCCCTTGACCATTAAATAATTTGGTTTTAGTTTGTGACACAATTTGATTTCTTCTCAATCTCTATTTAAAACCTCTTTAATAATATCAAAATTTAAAACAGTTACATCTTCTAAAACAAATCCTCTACCTAAAACGCGGTTTCTCAGTAATTTGAGGCAGAGCGCGAAATGAGACCTCTGATTAAAACAAACTGCACATTTTGAAAAGAACCAACTTAGTCCAGTTTAGAGTCATAACTGAGTTTTCAATCTATATGCATTTCGTCAAAACTGAGAACGCATATTTTTTCTACACAATACAAATATTCGCCTCTTTCCTTCTTTAGAGTAAGAACATTACTTTGAATTCTTGGACTACACTAAAATTTAGAAAACACTAAAAAATAAAATAAACACCATTTCTTTAATTTGATAAGACTAGGTAAAGATATTCCAATTTTTTTCTTAATTTTTTTATTTCCAAAAATCATAGCTTTAAGATGACAGAGCCCTTATGACAATGCAACGTGAAATATTTTCACTAGTCCACCTGATTTTTTTCTTCTTTTTCAGTAATGCATTAATCTGCGTCTTTATAAAAATATGCTTTAGATATTTTTCCAAATTCTCCGATTTGTGCTCCCCCCAAATTTCGCTATTTGAGATTTTAATTTCTGATACCAATTTCTGTCGTCCACCTTCTTTGTCGCTGAACAAACATTCTAAAATTTTTCTTTTCTCTATTTTTCAATACTTTAATACAATTTTCTAAGGATATTATTTTGTTCTTCAAATTATCAATGCATTCTTGTTTATCCTTAAACATTCAGGATGATCTACATTTTCATTTGTGAGTTTTATTTCAAAATCATTAAAATTTGATTTATTATTGTCATCATCAATTTCGATTTATTATTGTCATCATAGTTTACTTTCGGCACAGCATTCCATTTCAATAGTTTCTTTTTGTGGCTATCCAAACAAGCGATTTTTCATATCCTCTTCATAAACACTGCATAGAAAATGTTCGCTGCAGATTTTTCCGCTCTTCACATTAATAAAATCTTTTCTTTGACATTTGTGTATCCATTATTTCGTCAAAATCAAACTCTCATTTGGATCCTTTGGTTCCATGAAATAAAATATCTCATCCTTTCATACTTCTGTAAGTGCTACGGCACGTTACTGCAGCGCAAAAAGCCATATTACGTAAACGATACTTTACAATATAGAATTTAAAATAAAAACTGACTAAAATTGCATATATATAAATTATTTTAAATATATACATTATAAGAAAACAGATATATATATTATTAAAATTAATTTGGGATATATAACCTCTAGAAAATCGTCTCGCAGCTCAATGAAACTACTGTTTTAAACGCGGGAAATCAGGACAGGTGGCATCACAGTGACGTCAGATTATTGCCTGTTACGTCCCCCCATCAGGCTCGCGTTGGTGAGGAGTCGAACAAAGAAATGAGCTAGCCCTTCTATTTATCCCTGGTTTTTAGGACTGATTTGTGTGTTTTCATTATTCATTAGTATATAACATTTTTGAATAATCTGTGTACAGTGTTTCTTGGTTTTCATCTTTATATGAATTTTGTTTATTGCATAATTTTACATTTATTTCAGTTTAGTTTGTTTATGAATAGACTTTTACTATTTGCTAGTAGGGTGCCAAACACATGTCTTGATAGTTCTTACGATTATGAAATTATTAGAAATATTATTTAGAAATTTTAGGCAACTGGTTAGTGGTGATTTGAAACTCATGATGGTAAAAGGAATGAAATGTGGGTTCGGCACTCATTAATCATTCCAGTTTAATGTTTAAAATAACTAAACCCTTGAAAAGTTCTATTGAAGGAAAGCAGAATGTGATTAATAGTTTTATTAGTTTCTCGAATTTATATTTTTACAAACATTTATTGCCTATCCCAAAGGACCCTTTTAAGAAAAAAATTTTTTCACCTTTAATGTTTCCTCTAATAATATAATAATTTTGATTTGATTACCAATTAACATGAGGCAATACTAATACTGAAACAATTTTTCCTAGGATTGGATGATCTTTTAATTAGAAATTTAAAAAAAAAAATTCTTAAAAACTATATATATACATCTAAAAACATAATTAGTGGTGATGGAATGAACCTTTTGATGTAGAAAGATTTCTGGCAGTTGTTGTAGAAGTAGAGATAAACTTTTAGAAAACACACAGTTGACGTCTTTGACTGATGACCAGGTAGCGATAGCATAACTGCATAGTAGAAGGATGAATGATTTGCAGACAAATGTCCATGAGTTAACACATAATTTTTTTTTAACATTCTTGAAACATATATTTTTCCACATTTCTACATTTTAGAAGGGAATAAACACACCAGGATTTATCTATGACTTATTACCTTTTTTAAATAATAAAGAAAAACAAACAATGACACACAATGTTAAGTAACTGTTAAGTAATATCATGTAATCATGTTAAGTTTTGCAAGCACTAAGAAGAGAAAAGGTGAAAAAAAGAGAACAAAATCGCATAGCAAAGACTTTTTATAGCACACATGATTACATTAAACAGATTACATTTTGGATCACATTAGAAGAATGTTTACATTAAGTGAATGAAATTTCAGATACATAACAGATTAATATTGGGATGCTGGGTTAAGATTTCATCGCATTCCAGAAATAAATGTGCACTAGGAATCAGATGATGGATTGCTTATCAGAATAACAGAAAGTAAAGATTATATTATAAATATAGCTTTACTATTTTTAGAATGAAGAGGGAAGCATGCTCAAATTTAAAAGGGAGATTAAATGGCTATTAACTTTTTATTAGAAAGGTAGATATTTTATATTTTACACACATATATATATATATATAAATTGGCTTATAATTATGTTAATAACTTAAACAGCCAGCAATGGTAATAACTTTAACTACATCATGGATAAACCCTAACAGCTTTATGTAGCCAGCAATTGTGAATCAAATCTAAAAAAAACTACCAATGTTAAAAAAAAACTACCAAATGCTTATCCACTTGGATCACTGACGTCATTCATGTCATACATGTATCCATGTAAAAATGAAGAAAACTACAAACAACAAAAATCCCATTTAGCCACTAGGTACCAAATTCAGAAGAAATTATCAGGACCCATGACCTTACTCATTTTGGAGCTACTGGACTGTAATGTTAATGATATATTAGCTAATTTTTAATATTGAAATAAATTGCATCTCTCTTATTGAAAGATGGTAAATGAAAATTGGATATTATTGTTTTCAATATCAGCATACTGAATTCAAGAAATTAGTCCATGTAAATGAAAATCTGAATGTCCTATGTAAATCTCACTATATATACATAAAAAAATTTTATTATGTTCAACACTCTCATAAAAAATGCAGTAATCAGTATTTGTGTGTTAGCAACACTTGCCTACATCACCAAAAATACTGTTTCCTGCAAGCAATTGGCAACCCTAGAAACTATTTCAATTTCTCCTACATAAATTAAGAGTTTTAATTTTTTTCTTGTTGACATTTTCAGGGAAAAGAGGCAGTTCAGACACGTGGGATGACTTCTTTTTTATTTCAGTGTCAACTTCAGATAATATGGAGCAAGCACATTTTTTTTTTTTTTTTTTTTTGCGGGTGTAACCCTTTCTTTACCTGTGAAACATTCTCAGCACAATATCTAAGACTTCATATCACTTTTGCCCCCCCCCCTTTGTTTTTTAAATTATTATGCATTTTCTACATTTATCAAGAAAGAAGGTTATTTATCAAGAAAGAAGGTGTTACATAACGAAACTCAGAAACTTTGATCAAACACATGCCAAAAAGTATAAAATTGGAGGAGGTAGCCAACTATGAGCCATTTCAGCCATATTTTTTCAGAAATTATCCTATAGATACTTTTTTCTTTTTTTTAAAGAATGAACTAGTTTATGTAATTGTCTTTTGAACATTTGAATTATCATTTTATTTTAAATGTTTCTGAAGTTTTCAACTTATTTTATTCTCCTCTAGCTGAGTAACATTTCTTTTTTCTTAAATAGCAAATTCATGGTTATAACTTGTGAATCTCTTGTAATTGTGCTAAAGAATTACTTACTCAAACACCTTTGTAGTCTTAATTACTCTAGTCTGTTTCAAGTTTTAATGCACACACATCAAAAGGAATCCGTAATTTCTAGGCATATGATATTTGCCAAAAAAATTAAAAGTGTTTTAATTCCTATACAGTAAACCTGCATATGACAGAAGATATATGACAACAACTGCAATCTGCATGTCTAAGCATAGTAAATCTGCATACAACAGAATATATGTGACAACGGCAGGCATATTAGTGAAAAAAGAACAGGGAACTGGTTTGAGAGAAGTCATCTGCCTTCTTATTCAACAGAATTGATATGGAGACAAAGACTAGTTGTAGAGAATAATATCCATCAGATATAAACAAAACAGTTTCATCGATATGGTGATGTAAAAAATATATTCCAACACCAAAAAGCACCCACAGAGTTTTGGCAGAGTATCGGCAAGTACCAGTTAATACAGAAGTACCCGATAATTTAATTAACATAAAACACTGCATTATGAAAATATATTTATAATCTTGTTAAAAATTTCTAGATAATAATATAAAAGCTTCAATTACCTTACAGTAAAAGGTAAAAATATATTTACAGGTACCCATTGGCAAAAAATGGTGATTTTTGGCGGTACATGGATACTGAGGTTGTGCAATTCAGCCAAAATAACAAGACAAAGAACTGCACAAACTCAGTATCCATGTACACATCGACCCGTTTTCACTAAAAAATCATCAGAGAATTGCACAAACTTGGCATTGCACACTGCCTTGACATTATCCATGTACACATTGACCTATTTTCACTTTAAAAAAAAAAAAAAAAATGAGAGAATTGCTCAAACTAGGCATTTGCACACTCCCTTGATTTTGACCATGTACACATCGATTATATTCACTTAAAAAGTCAAAGGAGCAGCCAACAAAAAAAAAATATACGGTACTATTCGGTTTCGAGGGCCGTAAAAAAATTGCAGCAAAAATGTATGCACAAAAGCGCCAAATCTAGCAAACGCGTCCATTTAACAGCGCGCCACATCTAGCGTACGTGCTTATTTCAGATTGTGTAAGTTTAAATAGTTCTATATTTCTTAAGACGCCATTGAAATACTAATTTAATTTTTAAATCCTTTTTTGATATCCTATGAATTTAACAATTTGGGAATTGCCCATGATGAAAAGTCGGCAATAGAATTTTGGGTAAAGTGCAGAATCACCCACTGCTTGACGAGTTTTTAAGAATTGCACATACTTGGTATCCATGTGCACATCGATCTATTTTCACTTTAAAAAAAATCCTAAAATTGCACAAAAATGGCACTGTGCACACTCTTGACTTTATCTATGTACACATTGACCTATTTTCACTTACAAAGTAAAAGAAAATTGACAAAAATCCAATTGTTTTTACCCTTGTAAAAAGCGGCAAACAAATAAGTGAGCGATTCTGCACTTTACCGAAAATATTTTCAAAGAAAAGGCATCATTGATCATAGAAAATTATGTTTCAACAACCAACGAGATGAAATCATGCTTTAGCGATAAGTCGGTGGCGAAATAGCGATGCAGGCATCCATTCAGTTATGTTTAGCAATTTTTATATAAATTATAATAATGAACTGAAATAATTATTTACTTTTATGCTTCCATTCAGTCATGTTTAGCCTTTTTCATATAAATTATAATAATAAAAAAATATTATATCAAATTAACCTTTCATCTAAATTAAAACATCAATCTTAAATAGTTATTTACTATTATTATACTTCCTTTCTTGCTGCAATTATTAGGGTTGCCGCAATTATTTTTGGCAGCATTGGCATCAACAATAGTTTGGCAATTTTTTACGGCCCTCGAAACCAAATAGTACCAAATATACAATCTAAATAAACTACATTTTAAATAAAAAATGAAATAACATAAAAAAAAGGAAATTCATCTTTGCACTACACAAATAAATATACACTTACCTTATTTACGAATTAACATGTCTTCAGTCAAACAAAATTCCTTAACAGCATCCAAAAACATCTTAAAATTATCTAAACTAGAATCTGTATACTGGCGTCACCACATAAATTCAGAAAATAAGAGTAAAATATATCCTCCATAGCGTCGTTATTGTCTGACGTTCGACCATACACATTTCCTTCCTACAAACAAGACACTTAATAATAGCTACTAAGTAAACCTTCATTTACAAGCCCAGTGAAATAATGCTCTTTTCCCCTTTCTTTCCAAATCGTAACGAAACTTCGAATTAATCTTACCACATTCAGCCATTTTACCATCTAAACCACAAAACAAGCAATATACTTCCTAGCCAACACGTATCAAAACCCCTTACGAATTTATCACAATCGTGCAACCGATTGGCATCATATTAGGATTTCCATAACATTCAACTACTCAGACTACCATAAATGAAACAACTTCGCAATAATACAAGGGGTACCCTTCTCTTTAATCTAACCCATTAAAATTATAAAATATTGCTAACAACAGCTACAGAAAATCAAAATACACTTTTTTCTTTATCATTAAATAGAACATATTGCATTACATGATTTTAAGCTGATTATAAAAGCAAAGATGATATTAGTAACATACAAAAATACATTGTCATAGCATACACTGAAAACAAATCTCATGCACAGTAAAACTGTATTATAGTATAAATTCTAATTTGAGCTAAATATACAGGTATTACCTCTTTTGATCCAGATATGCTTTCTGAATTTGGTAGGCATACTAACTAAAAATGTTTCTCCTTCTGGTGTAGTAATTTCATGAAGATTATTCCCACAACTTCGCAACACCTGTAAATGAAATAAATTTATAAAAAACTATATACATCCATAAAAAAAGTCTTTTATACCTTAAAAATCATTAAATGCTTTGCATACAAAAGCAACAAATGTTTTTGGAATCTAAACTTAATATTTTCATATTTCGATTACTTTAAATTCACATAAATAGTTATTACATATCATTTTGCAATTGAAAGTTAACGATACTAATTCAATGATATACAGTACAAAGTCCATAATCTAGATGTCCATTATCCGGAATGATCTATAATCCGGACATCAAAGCCACAAACTTTTTCTTTTTTGTATGCTTTACGCATGCATGTAATGCATTTACGCATGTGCGTTTAATGTATAACAGATGGTATAAGCTAGGCTATAATTATCTTTACTGATTCTAAGGCATTTCAGTTAATGTTGCAGATTGTACTGTTCCTTAATCTTCTAATTGGATCCCACTTATTTTTTTTTTCAGACTGTTAGAGCAATTTTATAAAAATTAAGCTTGAACTTTCTATTATGTCAAAAAGATTTTCCAATTCTGGAGCTGCCAAAGGATCTACAGAGTGAAAGCATGTTTCAATGTTCCTCAAACAAAAAGTGCAATTGCTGCAAAAAAAGGATAAAAATATATCCGTCTCAAAATTATGCGAGGAGTATGACATTAAAAAGTCAACTGCATATGACTTTAACAAAAAGAAAAAGGAATATTTTGAATTTTTTGTGGATTCCGACACCCCACTTGCAATTAATAACAGAAAAACAGTTCATTATGTCAAAAGTGACAATTATGACTAAGTGATGATTGAATGGGTCAGACAGTGTCGCAGCGAAGGCGTGCCATTGATTAGTCTAATGCTAATGGCTCAAGCCAAAATATTTCATGAAGAAATTAACTTCAACACAAAGTGCACATATTCGACAGGTTGGTTAACCAAATTTAAAAATTGTCATGGTATAAGGCAATTAAAAATTTCAGGTGAAAAAGCTTCAGCTGATACTGAAGCTGCTGAACAATTCGCAGATGAATTCATTGAACTCATTACTAGTGAACAATTATCTCCAGAATAAATTTACAATGCTGATGAAACTGGTCTTTTCTGGCAATATGTACTGTGAAATACCTTTGCAACTTCTACAGAAAAGGCTCCAACTGGTGTCAAATATTCCAAAGCGCGACTAACAATTTTAGCATGCTCAAATGCTGCAGGAACGTGCAAGTGCAAACTTTTCATGATCAGAAAACATGCATGACCTTGAGCATTTAAAGAAGTAACGATTTTCCTTGTTATATATCGCGCAAATAAAAGAGCATGGCTGACACAAGTGCTGATGAATGATTGGTTTGAAAATCATTTTATACCCGAAGCTTGAAAATGCTTCTTTTTGTAATTACTTATAAACAGCCAAACGAAACTTAAAAATTAAATTATTAAAAATGTACTTATTAATGGCATTTACAGGTAACAGCCAAACAAAAAATTTTCACCAGTGAATTGGCAACTTTTCATGCTATGTGGATAATTAGAAAGTATTGATAATTCTGAAAATAAATACATAAATAAAAACTATTCCAGTAATTTTTCTAGTTAGGGTAGATTTAACCCCTTAACTGCCGCGGGCGTATATATACGCCTTGCTCAGCCGATGCGTTAACTGCCCCAGATGCGCAGCCGATGCGTTAACTTTGCGAATAATTTTAGGTGTAGCAGCGCAAAGCAAATGATAGCAGTTTGGAAGGACGTATATATACGCCTGGGGCAGTTAACGCATCGGCTGAGCAAGGCGTATATATACGCCCACTGCAGTTAAGGGGTTAAGGGTGCTCCTTGGATTATCGCCAAGTTGCAGTGTCCTGCTTGTACGAAGGAAATGTGTATGGTCGAACGGCGGAGGATACCGACACTACAGAGGATCTGCTTTTGTGAATTTACGTGTCGACGCCAGTATGCAGATTCTATTTCAGATAATTTTAGGAAGTTTTTGGATGCTGTTAAGGAATTTTGTTTGACTAAAGACATGGAAATTTCTAAATAAGGTAAGTGGATATTTCCTTTTTTATGCTATTTCACTAAAATGTAGTTTATTGAGATTACATATTTTCTGCTAGCTGTTCCTTTGACTTTTTAAGTGAAAATGGATTGATGTGTACATGGACAAAGTCAAGGGAGTGCGCAATGCCAAGTTTGTGAAATTCTCTGATTTTTTTTTAAGTGAAAACAGATCGATGTGCACATGGATACTGAATTTTTGCAATTCTTGGACTTGTTATTTTGGCTTTGATTAGTGGCAATTTTTGGCACAAAAATCGCTGCTACACAAAGCCAAAATAACATGTCAGAGAATTGCACGAACTCGGTGTCCATGTATCACCAAAAATCACCAATTTGCACTGAGGGGCTCCCGTAAAAATATTTTTACCATTTTTCCTTCAGAAATACAAGCCTATAAACATTCATTTGATGCCCCATCTAAATAAAGGCATGGAGAACGTTTTCAAAGGATAAATGGATATGGTTGAGATTTATAGAAATATAAATTCAGGTTCATAATTATTTGCAGTTTCAATTGATAAACTTTATGCAGAGGGTTTATGTACCACATCTACTCACATATAAGTGCTCCCTCGTGTTAATTGAGACTTGATTTTACTGTATATTTTATGGAACCTCATAATGTCAGATATTTAAATCAAATGTGAAAAACCTGCACTCCAAAGTGTATACATGTTCATACACCCACTACCCACATGGATAACATGGATAACAAAATGGAGTTTCAAATGCAGAGGATAGCAAATAAGATGCATTATGGGTGAATGATGACTACGAGGAAAAGAAACACGAATGATATGGATCCTTATAATGAAATGTTTATTGAAGATGAGGTTTTAAAGTAAGCAAAGATTATTGAGCACAAAATTTTGAATAAAATTTATTTTCTCTTTTTTTCCTAAAGAACTTCTTGTTTCGTTTTTAAAGTAATATTTTTTTTTTTTTGGTAATATAAAGTTATATTCCCTTTATTTTATAAAATGAAATTTATTTATAAATGTACCTTTTTTAACTTAACATTTTAATTTTACAAAATTACAGTGGTAGGTAAGTATAACAGCAATTACCTCCTAATCTAAGGATTGATTTCTAAAATAATACACAGACATGCAAAAAAAAAAGAAAGAAGAGAAAGAAGTGTGTTTATAAACACACATATTAATCATTTGATTTCACGATCAAATTTTGGCATTTATAGATTTATAGATCAACTTACATGGAAATATAATATTTCATGTACGATGACAAAACATGTAAAACCTTGTGCCTATGAAGAAGGAGATCTGTGTGAGGGATCTTTCCAAGGGAAACTGATTTGTATTCATGTTACCCATGTGGTATCATGGAAATATCCACGCAGCAAGCAATATGGGAGGATTTAAATGCAAGTTAAATTATCAGCATTCGGATGTAATGTTGAGCTGCATTTAGAGATGGAAGTTACCAGCACCGGATCTTTGATTTTTCTGATGTGGAGCAAAAGCTGCCGCCCTCACCCATCTTCCTTTAAGTTTCTCTAAAAGGTTTTAATTTCTTTAATACAGAAATAGGTAGGGTTTGAGGTAAAACCTAAGCTCCATTTTATACTAAATTCTTAACGTGCCGCCCCCCCCCCTTTTTTTTTTGCTATAAAGGAAAAAAACATAACGAAGATACATAATTAGAAATTTGTCCCCTCCCAAATCTTTCTGGTGAGCTTACTTTCGTATTCAAGCCTAATCCTAACTCTAATCCTGAATGCTTCTAACCCTCCAGTCTGCGCCACCATTCGTTTTCCATTCTAGAGACAACGGGCAACCAATAAACTTCTCACTATTCCATATTATTGCATAACTGGTTAAATTAGGTTGGGTAAGATTATATGAATATGGCAAAGACAGGAGGGCTATCTGCTTAGAGGAGAGGTGCTTTCGTGGAGGAACTTTTTAAACGAAACTGGCTTGTATTCACATTACACATGAGGAAATCCACGAAGAGAAACCATGCAGCCAGCCCGTTATTTCTGGTTTGAACCCAGGCAAGGTCGAACTACCAGTATTCAGCGGTCTTAATCACTTGGCCACTGCTCAGGACATTTGTTTGATTATTTACTATGTGTTTCGCCATTAGGCACTGCATGGAAAGGGAGGAATGCCTTATGGAAAAAAAAAATTTAAGGAGACTGACTGGTATCTGCTTAGAGGAAAGGTGCTTTCGTGGAGGAACTTTTTAAAGGAAACTGGCTTGTATTCAGATTACACATGAGGAAATCCACAAAAACAAACCATGTAGCCAGCCCATTCGCCTGGGTTTGAACACAGGCAAGGTCGAACTACCAATATACAGCGATCTTAATCACTCGGCCACTGCTGAGGACATTTGTCTGATTATTTACTATGTGTTTCGCCATTAGGCTCTGCATGGAAAAGGAGGAATATCCCGTGGAAAAAACTTTGTAAGTAAAACTGGCTTGTATCTATGTTACACACGGGGAAAATCACGGAAATACTCATACAGCCAGCCAATTCACCTATACTTGACCCTCGGACCGAACTACTAGTGCTCAGGGGCTTTTATTGCTCAGCTACTAATGGAACCATTGCATACAAAATATAGGCTATTACCAAAAGGACGTATTCTGAAACAATTATACAGAATATGGGCTAATACTGAGAGTATTCGTGCTTCCTGTCTTGTTTTTCATACTTCCTATTTCATAAGTAATTGAAAGTTCTTACCTGCTTTAACGCTATTAAAATATCATGGAATTAGTAATGAAAATTAAAATTTTACACTGTAAGCCTTTTGTTCTGCAAATAAGTGCATGGAATCGCCATAATGTGATCTGAAGTTTGATTTTCAGTTGCTAGAATCGCGAGACTCGATAAGCGCTCTTGCTCATCGATAATCATAGATATTTTTTAGTACGTTTTAATTTGCTGAAACTTCGATCTTAACAGGTTGAAGCGTTCGTGATTCGTCCTCAAACAGTTCATCAGATTGCTTTTGAATTTTTTATTTGTCAGAATAGACTCAACTGCAATTTTTTTTTTTGGCTACTGTTTTAGACTCTTATATCAAATATTCCATAGGATTTTTCTCTCATTTTTTATAACTCCTCAGTTTTGGTCAGTTCTTTCGTTAACCACACAGAACGCGGAGGAGGAATTCCTTATGAATTTCTATATTTACTCGATTGAATTCTGGAAAAATATTTGCTCAAATTTTCAGGTTGAGTAAATTCAAATTTTTCACAGCATGTAACAGATTACGTACCTCATGCTTTGATTCTGCATCGAGAGTAATATCTTTAATTTCTTTTAAATATTTGAATATTTCTGGTAAATTCATTAACTTCTAATGAATTTATCAGAAGTATTTTTTCGACCATCACAGCCACATATTTTTTCGACCATCTTGTCTGGCTGCTTCCTTTTAAGTTGTATTTTGTACATTTTTTAATAATATACTGTCGAGTAGTGTATCCGACAAAAAAGCAAAGTATTTGAGTAATTCCAAACAGATTAACTGCTACCAGGCACGAAGAAGCAGAATGCATACTGACAAAATACGAGAAGTGAGCCAAATATGGCACAAATTCATCCAGCTTATTCATTTCTGTAATTGTAGCTTGTACTGTTTTAGAAATGCCAGCCATATTAGACATGTTGTCGTAAGATTGACACCGACATTGTCCAATATCTAAACCATCAAGTGTCAATTAAGACACTAATTTTCTAAAATGTGTTCAGAAATACATTCTCCTATCTTTCCACCAACTTCTATGAAATCAATTAAATTTTCCTTTATCTCACACAATCACCACACGTTTTTACGCATTGAGTCATCTAGTTCATATTTTTCTGTATGAGACACATATGGGGTAAATATGATTTCTTTCCCATTGTTAGGTGCTTGTACTTAAGAGTTGAATTATGTTTGGCAAGCGGAGAGATTAAAATTCAGAAAATTTCTTTCGCTAGATCGAGGACACTTTGTGAACAGGCTACTTGAGATTTCATCAGACCCAAGAAAAGAACGATACATTGTTGAAAGACATAGTACCGCATCCATGACTATATGGAATTTTTCTCCTTTTTTCTTTTTCTGTATGAATGAGTCGCTCAGTGTCGTGATCGATGCCTTGGCATGATTTCATTTGTTGTACTCGAATTTTCCACTTGAGTAAATTCAAATTTTTCACAGCATGTAACAGATGCTCGTCTGTAGATTCCAGATGCTTTGAGCTCAGTTAATCTTGCTAAAACTTGTTTCCAATTAATGAATCCTGTTGTATAGTGTAATGGCAGCACCATGTTTCTGATAAATTTTGCACGGTGTATAAAAAATTGCATTCTTGTTTTTAGAATATGCAAGATCTAAGCTTTTTATTATTTACTAATGTTCTGTATAACATGTCAAATGTCTGCCATGACGTTCAATGGGATTGAGGTACGTTTTCTCGGATGTTTACCGGCTAATAATACTGATTGACTGCTTAAGAGAGATTGTTGGCGACCGTTCATTTTTTTTTTTTTTTATGCCCAGCCAATTGCATGCATCCAACAAATAAAAAATTTTTAATTTTTCGTCTTTCTGCTGCCCGTTCCCATCTAAATGAAGAGATCTTTATATCTTGGTTTCATGTCCTCCAGCTATTCATTTGATGTCGATGAAGAAGTTTATTCTTTCAAATGCTGACTTGTATATTGTTTGGGGATGATATATGCAGTCATGTTTGGTTATGCAAATTGCAAGAAATATTAATTCCCTCTAGAATCTCAGCACAATCGGAACTGCGGCAAGATCTGACGGTTTACTTCTTCTGTGAAGTTATTTTTTCATCTTAGCTGAAATTTGTTTTCTCTGTCTGGCCTTATCTTTGCGCTTTTCTCCCCCTCGATGCGCAGATGGTTCCTTTTAATCTAAATGAAATTCACTATGAATTACCTTAATAAGAATAACTAAGAATTGACATAATTACACTGAACAGTCCTAAATAAATGGTCGTGTGTCGCTAAATATAGTGCGGGCTATTAAAAGCTAGCATATCTTAAAAAAAGAAAAGGCAGAAGAGACCTGGGTAGGAGAAAAACATAGAAATAATAAATCTAGCTTTAAAATCCAACATGTGCTCCACCGTTCCGAGTCAAACCAAAGGTGAGCCTAAATTGCCAACTGGCTGGAAAAAATCTAAATGCCTTGTTTCAACTTGAAGACATAATATCTGTGTCTTGTATATACTCGATGAATATTAATTTGAATTATTTCATTTTTCCAGGATGGCCCAAAGTTAATTTTTTGGGTTAGCTCTTAAACAATAGTTATAATGCTTCTCCATTTCCCAGCAGACGTTGCTATGGGAACCAGGTGACTTCTTCTATCTATCATTCTATTTATTATTTGAACACGCCCGGCCTAGACAGCAAATGATGCAGGGACTCCAAATGTTACTGACATGGTCAGTCTGATTCTATCAGTGATGCCTGGGGTCCCTCTATCGGCCTCTTTCTGATCTTGTATTAATAGTTGTAATTGGCTGTACTTTATTTTAACTCATGTTCCTTTAAAAGGGTTCTTAGTATTTAATTACAAATCTTCTTAGAAGAGATTTTTAAAACTTGGCCTTAAAACTATTAACATTGTACTAAAATTAGAGAGCTGTTTTAGCGAACAAGATGCCAAAACGATCCAGCGTTATATTTGAATTTTCCGCCCTCAAAAGTTGCCGCTCGGGGCAAGAACTCTGGCTTGCCCCCCGCTAGATCCGGGCATCACTTCATAGCCTTCAGGAAAAATACAAAGTTTAACCCAGTCACAATTTAACATGGGTCACAACATTACCAATTACATGCAGGTGTGTGATATGGCACTATCACCTAATATATAATCATGTGCCAGTGTGAAGTACATAATGACACTTTGATACTACCCAAAACACAGTCAGCACCGTGTCTTACATAGTTGCATATGCACTGTAGTAAATGCAGAAAATTTGACTTTTTTGTTTTTACATTTTGCATACATTTTTTTTTTCAAAATTTCCACAGATATGAATAATGACCCTAAATATCCAATAATGATATACAAAAAGATAAATATTACAGAAATTTCATTTCTAAAAAGCATATACATAAAAAAATACTAGCAGAGAGACATGTTCCTAAATAAAACTTCTCAAAACTGTTATATTCATTACATATTATCCAGTAATATAAAGAATAATGGTGTTTCTTTACTAAATCAGAAGTTCAGTTAGTCACCAAAACTAGCAAACTTATTTGCCTTATTTCTATTCTGCAGTTTTGAAATGTTGTCAAATGCTTATAAGGTGACTGTATTAACAAAAAAGTAGCAAAATGGGTTGATCTTTGGATTATGGTAACTTGGCGATTTTTTGGCGAAAATTTGGCGACCAACTCTGCTACAGCAACTCTCTATTTTTTTTTCCGCCGCCATTTTGTCTTCACGAAGTCAAGACATGTTTCTTTTCTTTTTATTTACAGAACACTTTTCCAACAATCTACTAGCCGAATTACACTTATGCTAGAAATTTTATGTGACAAAACTACTTAATCATGACAAATATTAACTGCAAAATTGGGAAAAAGTGCACAATCGCAAACTCCTTGCACGTTTTTCAGAATAGCACATAAACATAAACCATTTACACGTCAACTTATTTTTACTTAATAAAA
This sequence comes from Stegodyphus dumicola, assembly GCF_044657685.1. Lineage (NCBI taxonomy): Eukaryota > Metazoa > Arthropoda > Arachnida > Araneae > Eresidae > Stegodyphus > Stegodyphus dumicola. The sequence goes on from NC_140777.1 coordinate 144,754,744, forward strand.
CATCCCAGAATTGCACAAAAATGGCATTGCACACACTCTTAACTTTATCCATCTACACTGCTATTTTCTCATAAATTACAAAAATGTGCATGAAAATGCAAAAAAATTCTGTGAATCATTAAACTCGGTAAAAAGCACATATATGAAATTACCTGATCGCGAAAAAGTATATACCCTTTCCAAGGATGAACATTTCCACGTATAAAATAAATAAAATATCCAAAAACTTTTACGTCTAAATTATCTGTTATATTATAAACATCACCAACGAATTCATACCGCAAACATTACAAATGGTTACAAATACTTAGTGTCAAATATTTAAATTATTTTCATGCATGTTTACTTCAACTGAAACGTATACCAAATTCCTACAAACATAAAATTCACAAAATAACTATCATTTAATTAAAATATCACTAAACCATGTACACGTCGACTTATTTTTACTTAAAAAAACATCCCAGAATTGCACAAAAATGGCATTGTGCACACTCTTCACTATATCCATGTACACTGCTTTTTTCTCATAAATTAGAAAAATTTCACGAAAATGCATGAAAATTTTGTGAATCTTTAAATCCGGTAAAAAGAACATATATGAAATTACCCGATTGCGAAAAAGTATATACCCTTTCCAAAGATGAACATTTCCACGTATAAAATAAATAAAATATCCAAAAACTTTTACATCTAAATTATCTATTATATTATAAACGTCACTAACGAATTCATACCGCAAACATTACAAATGGTTACAAATACTTAGTGTCAAATATTTAAATTATTTCCATACACGTTTAGTTCAACTGAAATGTATACCAAATTCCTACAAACATAAAATTCACAAAATAACTATCATTTAATTAAAATATCACTAAACCATGTACACGTCGACTTATTTTTACTTAAAAAAACATCCCAGAATTGCACAAAATTGGCATTGTGCACACTCTTCACTATATCCATGTACACTGCTTTTTTCTCATAAATTAGAAAAATTTCACGAAAATGCATGAAAATTTTGTGAATCTTTAAATTCGGTAAAAAGGACATATATGAAATTACCTGATCGCGAAAAAATATATACCCTTTCCAAGGATGGACATTTGCACGCACAAAATAAATAAAATATCCAAAAACTTTTACCTCTAAATTATCTATTATAAACGTCACCAACGAATTTATAACAAAACATTAAAAATGATTACAAATAATTAGTGTCAAATACTTAAATTCTTTCCATGCACATTTACTTCTACTCAAACGTATTCCAAAATACTACAAACATATAACTCTCAAAATCAGGATCATTAAATTAAAATATAATTAAATTAAAAAACACTACTTAAAATATAAATAAGCACATACATTAAATTAATAAAAATTAGCTTACAATCCTAATTACTTTAAACTAAATCATTGCTAATAACAATTTTCAATAATACCATATTAATTTATTTACTCCTTACATTTAGAACAATGCATAAAAATAATATCCTCAAATAATTAAAAATACTAACTTACCTAATCTTCTACACAATCTTGAGTGCATGGCGGATCACAAAATGTCCATTTTCACCAGGTTTCTTGCACCGCCATTCAAACTATCTGTAATATCCTTCCTTTCACACAATCTCATTTCATTCCCACATATCGGACATTCATACTTATCCGCAATTAAGCAATTCTTTACAGTTACACGAAAACGAAATAAAAATTTCGGATTTACTTTATATACGGCCATGCGATCCAAATATTAAACAACACTGTTTCACAGAACTTAAAATGAAACTACTGCTATAAAGTACAGCAGATATTTTTACAAATATACCCCCTTTTCCGATTAAAGAACAGTGATTCGTTCATTAATGTCACATGACATATCTCATGATCTCTCATTTCCCTCACACAAAATAATGCGTAATCGGAACTGAGAACTGAGAACTCACATTATTCCCGAAGTCCTAGGTAGTAACCTTTATCGCCTCCAAAATTTCGCCAAACTACCTGTTACCATATTCCAAAGATCAGCCGCAAAAGAATATATAATTTTAAAGATGTAATTCATAAAGAACTCTAGTAAACTTAATCAAAATAATAAATATCAGCATATGGAATTTTCAATTATGAAAATAATAGACATGCAAACTTTTATATAAAAATAAAATACATTACATTTTCCTTCTATGTCAGTCAACTGAGATATAATGTACACTGAGATATAACGTACATTCAGTTTCAAAATTACTTTAAAAGCTTTGCACTTAATGATTAATTTTTTTACTTACTTTCACAATTCGCTGATTGTCAGCAGGAAGATCATATTTATTTAAAACTTCTTCAACAACATATTTTTTCTTGGTAGTACGAGACATTTCTTCTCAATGCACAAATAAAACTACTGAAACTACAAAAAAATCAACTATGAAATAACAACTAATATATTACACTAAAAATTACTATTTCTTCACTGCAAATCTTGAAAAAATATGAACATTATATGGAATAGTAAATCGGTAATGTAAAACTAGGAAAAGGAGCGAGGAGAAGAAAAACAGGGTTGATCTTTACATTACGGTAACTTAGCGATTTTTTCGCGAAAATTTGGCGACCAACTCCCCTACAGCAACCCTCTATTTTTTTTTCCCCGCCGCCATTTTGTCTTCACGAAGTAAAGACATGTTTCTTTTCTTCTTATCTACTGAACACTTCTTCCAACAATCTACTAGCCGAATTACACTTATGCTAGAAATTTTATCAAACAAAACTGCTTAATCATGACAAATATTCACTGCAAAATTCAGAAAAAGTGCACAATACCATACACCTTACGCGTTTTTCAAAATAACACATACACATAAACCATGTACACGCCGACTTATTTTTACTTAAAAAAACATCCCAGAATTGCACAAAAATGGCATTGCGCACACTCTTCACTGTATCCATGTACACTGCTTTTTCTCATAAATTCGAAAAATTTCACGAAAATACATGACAATTTTCTCAACCTTTAAACCCGGTAAAAAGAACATATATGAAATTACCTGATCGCGAAAAAGTATTTACCCTTTACAAATATGAACATTTCCACATATAAAATAAATAAAATATCCAAAAACTTTTACCTCTAAATCATCTATTACATTATACACGTCACCAACGAATTCATACATGAAGCATTACAAATATTTAGTATCAAATATTTAAATTATTTCCATGCACGTTTATTTCAACTTAAACGTAAACCAAATTCCTACAAGCATAAAATTCACAAAATAACTATCATTTCATTAAAATATCACTGAACCATGTACACGTCAACTTATTTTTACTTAAAAAAACATCCCAGAATTGCACAAAAATGGCATTGCGCACACTCTTCACTATATCCATGTACACTGCTTTTATCTCATAAATTAAAAAAATTTCACGAAAATACATGACAATTTTCTCAATCTTTAAACCCGGTAAAAAGAACATATATGAAATTACATGATCGCGAAAAAGTATTTACCCTTTACAAATATGAACATTTCCACATATAAAATAAATAAAATATCCAAAAACTTTTACCTCTAAATCATCTATTACATTATACACGTCACCAACGAATTCATACATGAAGCATTACAAATATTTATTATCAAATATTTAAATTATTTCCATGCACATTTATTTCAACTTAAACATACACCAAATTCCTACAAGTATAAAATTCACAAAATAACTATCATTTCATTAAAATATAATTAAATTCAAAAACACCACTTAAAATATACATGAGCACATACATTCAATTAATAAAAATTACCTTACAATCCTAATTACTTTAAACTAAATCATTGCTAATAACAATTTTCCCAATAATACCAAATTCCTTTCCACCTTACATTTCCAACAATGCATAAAAATAATTAAAAATACTAACTTACTTAATCTCCTTCAGAATCTTCATTACGTGGCGGATACACTTTTCTTCATTCTCTTTCAGAATCTTTAAAATCATACTTATCTTTCAAAGCAAGATACCAGGTAAAATAAATAACATAATAAAACATGTTTATTTCTCTCTCACACAACCTTAAAAAACATTTCTTACTATCCTTTTCAATACCACTAAATACCCATTTCGAATTCACTTTACTTACGGCCATGGGATCCAAAAATTCACAAACACTATTTCACACATTACAGAATAAAGCCAAATACAAAATTTCCAGATTTTTTCCCGATTTCCCCCCTTTTCCGATTAAAGAACCGTAATTCGTCCATTAATATCACATGACATATCCCATGATCTCGCATTTCCCCCACACAAAATAATGCGTAATCGGAACTCAGTACTGCTCACATTATTACCAAAGTCCCAGGTAGTAACCTTTATCGCCTCCAAAATGTCGCCAAACTACCAGTTACCGTAATGTAAAGATCAACCAAAAACAGTCTTAGACTGACACAGCTTTACATTAAACTCTATCGGTTTCAAAGGATGAACCATCTTGAACAAACATTCATGTCAATTCGCCCTCGAAACTGATACACTTTTATTTACAAGCTAGGTCAAAGTGAAACTTTTTTTCCCCTTTAATTTTTACCCATATATATATGCACACACAATTTTTTCGGAGTATCAGATTTAAATCCAGTTTCTTAAAAAATAAATAGTAAAAAATGCGTATACAATTAGCAGAAACAACGTATGAATGCTGTCAACTCAAAATCCTCTGGCCAACTTTTAAATGTATGTGAAAAATACAGAAAAATAGTAAGAATAAGAAAAAATTATACTCCCGTACCAATCACAAACTATTTTGTCAGCGAAATTATTTCTTGGAAATCCAGCTACCATATAATTAATTACATTTGTTTGGTGTTTAATTTATAAAACAAATTCTATAAAATATAATCACACAATTAGTAACAATTAATCAGCATGCAACAAAATACCTCACAACGCTAATTCACGATCACGGTGCTAAAATTTGTATTTACTAGCGATTTAAACATGATCAAAGAATTTTGTTGCCACCTTGAAGATAAAATTTTTCCCATTGGGAAAACACGTCGCTTTACGGATGTCCGTCTTAAACCAAACCTCTCGTCTAAAATAAAAAATATAACTCTATAGTTACTAAAAGTTCTATTTAAACTTTAAAATTATGAGGAATTCATAATCAGTTTGTTTTAATTTTGGATAAAAACTCAGTGCATATGAGGATCTGAGAAAAATAGCTGAAAAGAAATTTAATTTTCTAATCTGGCAGTTTTTCGTAATCTGTCATATGGTTTTAGTATTTGCAGATGTATGGTGTTATTAACTTTTCAACTTTTATTATTATGAAAGTATTGTATTCCGTTATTGTAATGATCATGTAGTGTAAGAAACTGAAACATTTAACCTTAAAAGAGTGTTCAAAAAGGAGGTAAACGTGCTTCATTACTGTTTTACTTTTTATAACTTGTGTGTATATATATAGCAAAGCAAATTAAATTTATATGAAATTATTAGTTCAAATTTGTTAGATGTAATAGCATATCCTATGGGTAAAATAAAAAATTAGCGAATGTTAACCGGGATGGAGACTATGAAAGTCGGTCGTGGAGTTGTACACGTTTATGTGCAGTGATGATGTTTTTGTACAAATAAAAGTGTTTTGTGAAATGAACATTACCTAGATATATTACAACAACAACTGCAATCTGCATATCTAAGTATAGTAAATCTGCATATGACAGAAGGTATGGCTAAAGTGCAGAATCCTCCACTTATTTGTTTGGCGCTTTTTACAAGATCAAGAAGACTTGGATTTTTGTCAATTTTCTTTGACTTTTTAAGTGCAGATAGGTCGATGTGTACATGGATAAAGTCAAGGGAGTGCACAATGCCATTTTTGTGCAATTCTGGGATGTTTTTTTAAGTGAAAATAAGTCGATGTGTACATGGATACCAAGTGTGTGCAATTCTTAAAAACGCGCCAAGCAGTAGGCGATTCTGCACTTTCACCGATGTGACAATAGATATTTTTGAGCAGCAACACACTTTGAATATATTGTTAAAGTTACCATCACTGTTTGAGATTACATTTCGCACCAGCATGTATTGAACTACTGCTCATATACTTATAAAAGATAAACACTCTCTTTTTGTCTGTATATGCCAGGCATGACCAAACTGTGGTTTCCATACTGTATGAGTCATTTTTGGCTCGTTAAACGCAGGTTATGGTTGTAAGAAACAATCTAATTTCAGAAGTGCAATTGCTATTTTAAGCAGGTGTTTGGTAAACTGTGACATGTTTTAACTGTCAGTAATTTTATTGGGTAAAATTTTAGTATATGGTACGACCTTGAAAATTGTCACTGCCACTCAAAATGACTCATTTACTGCTCATCATAAACACCACATTTACTGATAATCATAATGTCACCAAATCCCTTATGTACCATATACTAAGATCAAACCATTTTATTGTTTAAAGTGCATTATGCCATGTAATTACTTTAAAATATGCTGCATGTGCTAATAATCAAAATAATGAAATGAAAGCATACTAATTTAACTTTTATGACCTTATTTCTTTCTTTCCTCTTTATTTATTTATCATAATCATATATTTAAAAAATGAACACAGGAAGAGTGGGTTCTTTAGCAACTAGCCAATACTTCATATCTTATCACATATTACGACTAATGTGCAAGTTTCATTGCCTACACGAAAAAAGAATAAATTAAAGTTAACCGCTGTGGCTAATCTTTGGAATATGGTAACAGGTAGTTTGGCGACATTTTGGTAAGGCGATAAAGGTTACTAGCTAGGACTTTAGCAGTGTACATGGATAAAGTCAAGAGTGTGTGAAATGCCATTTTTGTGCAATTCTGGGATGTTTTTTTAAGTAAAAATAGGTCGACGTGTACATGGATACCATGTATGTGCATTTCTTAAAAACGCGGCAAGCAGTTTGCGATTCTGCACTTTCTCCCAATTTCGCACCTAATCTTCGTCATGATTAAGCACTTTTGTACCATAAAAGTTCTAGCATAAGCATAATTCGGCTAGCAGATTGTTGGAAAGAAAATGTTGATTAAAAAAAAAAACATGCCTTTACTTTGTGAAAACAAAATGGCGTCCAAACAAAAACTAGCAGGTTGCTGTAGCAGGGTTGGTCGCCAAAAAATCGCCAAGTTACCAAACAGTTGTTTTTAAGCAAAGATCCTTGTAAATTGGCAGTTTGAGAGTATAGAAAATTCTCTGTTTTTGCTTTTCAAATTATTGAGTTGTCAACTTGCTGATTGCAGATTTTAAACTAGAAGGCAAATTCACAATTTTTAAATGAAAATATAGTTTTATTAAATAAGGTATTGTCTGTTTTTGTTCATGACCTTTTGTCATCTTTCAGGCAATGTCATGATTCTATTTTCATAAAACTTTTGATTTTTGTGGTTAGTCTATATTTTAGGGTGTCCCTTGGATTATCATCAAATTGTTTTGTCGTTTATGGTAACCTGAGTAAGTTGAATGTTATGAAAACTCTAATATGACGTGATTGCGGTGAATTGGACTGATGGGAAAATATTTGTAACGGCTTCTTTCTGTGTTGGATGTCAGTTAGGAAGTACATTGCTTATTTTGTGCTGTACACCATAAAATGGCTGTATGTGATGAAATTAATCTGAAGTTTCTGTACGGTTTGGAACAAAAGGGAAAAAAAGCATTAATTGACTGATGTGTAAATAAAGATTTACTTAGTAGTCATTAGAAGTGTCCTGTTTGTATGAAGGAAATGCATATGGTTGAATGTAAAGATCGTTCAGATGGGTTTGTTGCTTGAAAGGCTCATGCAAGAAATGCCATCAACAGTTCACCACTATGGAGGATGTTTTTTACTCATATTTTTGTGAATTTATGCGGTGGAGGCAGTATGCATATTCTAGTTCAGATAATTTTAGAAAGTTTTTGGTTGCTGTTAAGGAATTTTGTGTGCCACAGATTGAAGATGCAAAAATTTCTAAATGTGGTAAGTCAATATTTCCTTTTTGTAGTGTGCATATGCGATAACATGTATTTCCTTTTTTATGTTATTTCATTGTGTGGTTTAAAATGCAATTAATTGAGCTTCGATTGGCTACAAATTTTGTTCAATTTTGATGATGAGTAAATTCGTTTTAACATTATATGACATCATTATTTTATTATCATTCTCCTGAATTTTTTTAAGTGAAAATCGATTGATGTGTACAGGGACAAAGTAAAGGGGATGTACAGTTCCGAGTTTTTGCAGTCCTCTGATGTTTTTTAAAGCGAAAATAGATCGATGTGTACATGGACACAGAGTTTGTGCAATTCTTTGACTTGTTATTTTGGTTTGGTGTAGTAGCCGGGTCCGTGATACATAGTCGACAGGACACCTAGCCGACACGGACACTTAGCTGACAGGTCATTCAGCTGACATGGACACTTAGCTGTCAAATACACTTAGGCGACATGGACATTTAGCCGACAGGACATTTGGCCAACATAGAGAGTTAGCCATCAGGGCATTTAGCTACGGTACACTTAACTGTCAAAACATTTAGTCAACAGGACACTAAGCCGACAGTATTGTTTAGCTGACATGTACCCAATCATTATTTAAACTTACTATGAATTACAAAATTTCTTGGCTTATCCATAAATTCAATATTTAAGTTAATTTTCACCTATCAGTAAAATTCATTTTTCGATTCTTAAAGATCTCATATGTGCTAATCATTGGGATAATTTAGCATTGTTTGATATGTATCGTGCTCTTTGGTGTATATTGGCCAAATTGAAAGAGCGCTGAAATTTATCATCAGGGAATATGAATTAAATTTCGAAAGGAAAACAATTTTTTTCAGCTAAGTATGGTGGTCACTTAATTATATTTGGAATCTTCAAAAATTATCCGTAAAGCTTCTTCATTTAATCAATTGTGTTCCTTTGAATACTTTCACATCATTAATAATTTTTCTTGTTTACTTAATGATATTAATTTTCCAATCTTTCTCTTCCAAATGCTTTCAAATTTCTAATACCTTTACGTTTCATTACTGTTTTACTCGTCAATCATGTTACATTCTTTCCCTTACAGAATCATTTTGCTCCTCCCACTAATGAATTTTCCTTTCCCTGTCATGAAAAATCTGAATAATACAATAAAAATTATTGTTATTATTGAATTATACTTTTTATAGAAACATATGGTCGTGAAGGGTTAGTTTCGAAATATATATTATTTTGTTATTAGAAACAATTAAGAAAAAGTGAATTTTTAAGACAAGCAAAGGTATAAATTATTGACCTCTATAATGGGCTTTTCATGCTACCATACTTGCAATAAAAATTCTGTAACATTTTATTGACCACACCTCTCACTGTAAATACTTACTTAGTTTAATGTTTATAGCACTAAACTGGTGCATTATGTTTAATTTAGAAGTATAATATTCTTTAAGGTTTCATTTAATTCATAACTGAATACATTTCTGCAAAAACTACATTTTCACTCTTCATATATCGAAAACTTTGCTGATATGAAATTCTGGACGTGGGAAAATCTCTGAAGAGAAATCTGAGGAATCTGCAGAAGGAGGGGCACCAAGCGGGGCACAGCATAGCGAGACATCCTGAAAAGTCACCGTAATGTTGTGCCATCTATCGATGCTAGATTTAACTAGATCATTCATGTAACTAGATAGTATTATGTATTCTGTTTTGAAAGTCATGATGTGTAATTTTCAATATAATATGTTATATTGTTTCATGTTTTTCTAATCAAATGTAACTTTCTCAATATCTGTTAAAAATGTATAAATTATCATTTCACTTTTCATTAATTTCATTTTTTTTTTTTTTCCTGTTTCATTCCTTCTCGTTTTTGTTTTAGCTATATGGTAATGGGAAATTTTTGGTGCCCATTTTCCTGAATGGATTTATAAAGTTCTGGCATGAAAAGGCAATTTGGTACTTTTCCGTTTCGTCGTCGCAAATCTCGCCAAGCAGACTTTATTGGCGACAACATACAGTATGCACATAAAAAATATTAAAAAAATGTTAGTTCTAAGAATTATTTTTTGAAGGCATAAACATTTTATTATCGCTTAAAATTTTATAAAAAGCCAATAAATAAAGGCATTAATTTAAGAATTTACTATGCTTTCATGGTTCAACATCCTGATTCGCCGGTTCATATCACGTGATCCCAAGCGATCTCATCTCACATAAACTACTCCACAAAAATCTAATGCTCTCAGTAATTATCTACATTAATTTCGAGTTAAATCTTAATTTGGAACACAAGTTTAAGTGCAAGAAATATTTCAATTCATACGAAAAGCTTACTCAGAAATTATGTAAAACTGCAGTGCTTTACTTTGCTAATGCATTCTCATTAGAATTGAGGAATTTAACCCTTGACTTTACCTTTTCTATATTTTCGGCTTCGGGTAAGCGCTGTGATTGCATCCTCATTGACTTAATGACCGAAAATGGCCTTAGACATAAAACTGAACTATCTGATAAAAATTATATATACTTATATGCCAGTATTGAAAGAAACAATCAATCTGATAAGAAAAAGCTGCGACTTGTTTTGAAAATGAGGCGTAAAAGGTTACCAGAGAGAATAATCCATTTTGCATCGGTTGTACCATTATTGGCGACTTCATCGCTTGCGTTGGCAAAACGGAAAAGTACCGGCAATTTTTATTGGAAGAGACTGGTCATATATTAAGCAAAACGGTCACTCTTTTTCTGTTAGGTCCAGCAGCAGCCGAGCGGCAAGGTCACTGAACACTGGCAGTGCGGTAAGAATTTCGAATCCCGTGAACGTTGCATCCGCTGCGTGGGTGTTTTCGGGGTTTTCCCCATTGTAACATGTATACGATCCAGTTTTCCTTAGAAAGTCCTCCACAAAGGTATTCCTCCCGTTAGGCAGATAGCCCTCTGGCTTTGCCGTAATTGCATAAACCAAACCTACTCCTGTTAGGTGGCCGCAGGCCACGAGATACGAATTCCTGTGCCAGAGCCCTACCCTAGATTAATAAATATGTGATGCCTAACCTGTAAATAGCATTTTAGATAAAAAAAAAAAGTAATTCCAGTGGGGCGAGGAATAGGGCGAATCACTCTACTTCCTGACCGGGAAAGGAAATTTCATTAGTGGGAGGAGCGAAATGACTTTATGTGGGAATAAATGTAGTGTGATGTGTTGAGCAAAGTAGTAATGAAATGTGAAAATATTAGAAATCTAAAAGCATTGCGAAGAGCAAGACTCCTTGTCGGCTTACTGTCCTGTCGGCTTTCAGCTAAGTTAATGCCATGCTGGCTAACTGTCCGTGTCGGAAGTGTCCTGCCGGCTAAGTGTTCTTGTTGTTTAAGTGTCCTGTCGGCTAAATGTCCTTGTCGTTTAAGTGTCCTGTCAGCTAACTGTCCTTGTTGGATAAACGTCCTGTTGGCGAAATGTCCTGTCAGCTAACTGTCCTTGTCGGCTAAGTGTCTCTGTCAGCTAAATGTCTTTACGGCTAGCTGGTGTCGGTTAAGTGTCCCATCGGCTAAGTGTTCGCGACCAGTAGTAGCCATCTTGAAATTTTGCCTTGTTGGCAAATCGCCAGTTTTCGGCAAGGGTCACCCTAAAATATATTTTTAGCATTTTTGTCAACAAAAAAACGGTTAGAGTAGACTGAATGGTACCCTTTGTATTATTGCGAAGTTGTTGTTTCTTTTATCGCCAAGTCAAAGGAGTGGCAATGCCAATTTTTTGCAATTCTCTGGTTATTTTTTAAGTGAAAATAGGGCCGATGTGTACATGGATAAAGTCAAGGGAGTGTGCAATGCCTAGTTTGTGCAATTCTGTGATTTTTTGAAGTGAAAATAGGTATCCAAAAATCGCTGCTACACAGAGACAAAATAAGTCAAAGAATTGCACAAACTCAGTGTCTATGTACCGCCAATTTTCACCAAGGGGTACCCGTAAATATACTTTTATCCCCAAAATTAAATTAATTGAGATTTTACATTATCAGCATCATTAAAAATGTTAACATTTAAGAAATTCTGCATGCAACAAAATAAACAGAATCTGAAGGTGCAAGGTTAGGGCTATATGGTATGATGGATGTTACAATACATCCCAACCTAGCTCCAATAATCTTTGGTGAGTCACAAAAAAGTGTGGGGCTTTACATTATCATGTTGGGAAAACAGCACCTATATGATTTGCCAATTCAGGCATCGTTCAGTTTGGTGAGTTGTTGAATGTAGACATTTGAATTAACTGGTTTCTTCGTAAAAGGAGTATGCGGAACTTCTTTATAATCATACCAAACTGACAGCACAAGTTTTTTTTTGGGGGGGAGTATGTGTGAATATCAGGTTTAAATCTTGTGTGTGCTGTTTCATCCCGCTTCGCCCTTGATCTTTTTCAGTTAACATTGCTAAACCATCCACTTTCCATCGGCAGCAATTAGTCATTTCAGAAATGGATCAATATCATTCATTGCAGATGTTAATGTGTCCAGTGAAACGAATTTCCTCAAGCTGTTGAAGAAGTTATAAATCAAGTTTCTTAACATAGCCAGGCTGTTTTATTTATTTATTTATTTCAAAATTTATGTATGTGATATTTTGAACTCTGCAGTCTCACATGTTGTGCTGTGATGATCTGAATGGATAATGGCCTTGAAATGTCTATCATCAACTTTAAGTGGGCGGCCAGATTTTTATACATTTTTGAGTGAAAAATCCTTTGAAATAATTTGGTGAGCCAATTTTGATAGTTTGCCTTTCTTTCAAGGCTTCATTCCCATATATTGCACATAATTTCTTGTGTGTATGTGATGCGTTCCTGCCTTTTTGGTAATAATGCAATAAAATATATCTGGAATGCATGTTTTGTTCTTCAAGTTTTTAAATTGGGATAAAAACAAAACTAAGCAACTAATGCATTCAGGTTTCTTACTAATTAAAAGTGGAAGTTTAAATGACAAGAAAATAATATAGTTCAGGTACTTTGAACATGTTTGCATTCAGGTTTCTTACTAATTAAAAGTGGAAGTTTAAATGACAAGAAAATAATATAGTTCAGGTACTTTGAACATGTTTACAAAGTAAAATAATATGCTAATTATCTGTCAACAAAATCCACAATCATTTAGTTACCAACCCAATATTCCATTCTCCTTTTCTTGAATAAAAACTTGAATCGTACGAGGGTTGGGGCAAAAGTCATGGCAACTATTTTCTTCTTGTAGATATGTGAACGGATCACAAACTGTATATGTGTCATGTGGAAGTTCTGCAAGCATAGTGTGTATGCAGAACAACAGATGGCTCTGTGATAGCAAGGGCTCTGAAATCAGTCAGTTGGTGAGTGTTGTGGGAGATGGATGTAACCCGTGTTGAACAGCGCACTTACATCAAAATAGCCGTTCTCCGAGGGAAAAATGTGATGGAATGTCACAGTGAATTAGTAGAAGCCCTTGGGAATAATGCCCTACCATATCGTATAGTGGCACTCTGGGTAGGAAAGTTTCAGCAAGGATGTGTGTCACCCAGTGATGAGCAACGTTCGGGACGACCGATGAGTGTCCGGACCGACTTGACATGCGCTGTCATCGAGCACCTCATGGATGAAGACATACGATGGATGTTACTGGAGTTAGAGAGGGTTAGTTACTGGAGTTAGAGTTATTACGTTCATGACAAGTGGCATCGAGAAACGCACCGTCCACAGGATATTGCGTAATGAGCTACAGCTACGCAAAATTGCATCGCGGTGGGTACGGCATGCACTGACGGAAGTTTAAAGGTGGCTGCGCTATGCAATATACTCCGACCACTTTGCACGCTGGCAACAGAACGGCAATCAATTCTTATCACGAATAATCGATGAATTTTGGGCCAGGGTATACGAACCAGAACTGAAACGTCAGTCTGCGGAGTGGCGACATCTTGGATCATGAAGGCAGCAGAAGGTCCGTCAGAATCCTTCCCCAGTCAAATTGATGGTGATCATCGTGTATGACGTCAGGGGTGTCATTGTTTGCACTTTGTTCCTAATGACAGAACAGTGATCGCACAGTACTACAGGGACTTCCTGGTGCTACAGGTAAGATTTAGCATTTGGGATAAACGTCCAGATCTTGTGGACAGTGCAATAATTCTGCACGACAATGCAAGACCACATAAAGCAGAGTGTGTACAACAGCTATTCCGACATTGGGGATGGAAAAAATTGGAGCACCCACCATACTCTCCTGACCTTTCACCCTGTAACTTTGATCTCATTCCCAAGATTAAGGAACCAATATGCGGTAGGCGGTTTGCAACATGAGAGGACATTACTAATGCTGTGCGCCAATAGATAACCTTATTCACACATGGTGCGACAAATGCTAAGGCTGATGGTATTCAGCACTTCCCACATCATTGGTAGCGTGTGGTGACAGTAGCAGAGGGCTGCATTGAGGGTCTTTAGGCCCAGGTTTGTCATGTCAACTTTATGTGTATTGTGTTATTATTCTTTTGCACTGTGAAGGCCATATTGCCCTGTATACTACCGTAATAAATTTGTGTTACGATATTTCAGTGCTATTCATTGTCCACACATGTAGTTAAGACCTTGCCTGTTCATCTGTATAATATGTCACATTTTCCAACCGGACTGGTATCTTCAAGAAAAAAAATAGTTGCCATGACTTTTGCCCCAACCTACATAAAAGCCTTTATGTCTTCTTTTGAATTCCATTTACTGTTATGCACATTCTTATTGTTATGATTTAGCTTTTTCTAACAATCAAGTAAATCTTTGTTTTGTACATAATAAGGCAACATAAAAGACTGTTGGATAGATTCTGGTGTAGTAATGTGCAAAGCCCAAAATCGGCCAGTTTATGGATAGAGCCTCATTCTGCCTGTTGCAAGTGGCACTGTAGATTGACCAGCCACCAATTTTTTATTATTTTGATCTTTGGTCAGTCAGTTCATAAAATAGCATGCGGTGATCAGCAGAAGTTGAAAGGAAAAAGGGTATGCTATTAAATTAATTTATAGATTCTTTATTTATTATCAATACTTGTTACAAATGGGTGAACTAATGACATTTTTAAGCGTGCAATGGTTTTTTAGGTACAGTTCCATTATTGGGACAACTAAAAATTCCCAAACTATTGTTGATGTCAATGATGCCCAAAATAATTATGGTAATTCTAATGCAAAGAAGGAAGCATGATAATAAATAACTTTCTGAAAGTATTACCATATATACCCGCTTATAAGTCGACCCTGCATATAAGTATAATCTTGACTTTTGAGAAAGATTTTCGGAAAAACAAATTTGTGGCATGAGTAGCACCCGCACCGCTGATTAAACAGCATGCTGATGTACTTTATAAAATTACACTCTAGTGAATTTTTGTTTATTTCCTTTGTAGCATATGATAAAATTTTAAAATATTCACACAGTTTTCAAAGAATTTCAAATCCTTCAAATTCTGATTCAAAGTTAGAATCTGCAAATAAGTCCTGAAATTCTTTTTCAATCATTAGTGAATCGCCATAAATTTCATTACTCGATTCATCGCAGCTAGTGTTTATCATCACTTGGATAGATTGCATCATCTTCTGTGCCATCCAAGTTATTGGAAATGAAACACTTTTCGAATGATTAAATTATCATTTCAGCTGTAATCATGTCCCAAGCATCTTTCACCCACCGTGCAATTAAAGTTATATCCGGCTTTCTAATATTGCCGCCTTTGGTTTTAATAGGCAAATTAGATTGTATCCATTCTGCCCAATATTTGCACATATTCACCTTGAACGGTTTATTTATGCTAATATCCAGTGGTTGTAAAATGGATGTCAGCCCTCCTAGGATCACAAAAACTGGTGTTTTTGAACTTTCTCCGTGCTTTTTTAGAACTGCTGAACGATGTGGTCGAAACATATCCCAAATCAAAAGCAAAGGTTTCCATAAAATTGCATCTGGTTTTTTGCACAATACATTTTGAAACCAATTGGTCGTTAGGGTGTCATCCATCCAACCATTTTTGTGGGTGTGAACAAGAACCCTGCTGGAAAATGCTGTCTTTTTTGGTAATGTTTTTCGCTTGAAAATAATCATGGGAGGCAACTTATTGCTTATAAAATGGAAAGAATAAATAAAAGTTTTGTGTTTTTTCTGTATGAATGATATTGGGGGGGGGGCAATTACCCTGTTCGGTAGCACTTAAGCTCACCTTAGGTTGGGGTCCACTCCTCTTTCAATCGCGTTGTATGAACGATATATTTAATAATCAAGGTCATCTAATGTGTCGTTGTTGGCGGATCTTTTTTTTTTTAGGTTCTGCGTATTAGTCGACCTCCTACATCGAAGTTTGATTTTTTACTTAAAATCATCGACTTATACATGGGTATATACGATATTTACTAGAATTGGCTCTTTTGCAGATATGGTCTCCATAATGGCATTGTACCAGTTCTTATTTTTACGTTGACAACAAACTGTTGGTGCACTTAGTAATGTAGTTGCATTGAGTGTAGTGTTAATTGTTCGTCAGGGATTGGGAAGACGGGGTGGTTGTTGGTTGTTTAGTGTTTTTATTCAGCACACAAAGCTTTCAATTAGGGAAATTTCTCATGGAAAATAGAAAACTTGCATCTAGAATACAGTTGTCAGAGGACACCATGTTTTGTTCCTAACATGTGAAAAATGGTCTCAACGTTCATGACAACTGCCAGAATGATTCTTGATCAGCCCCAATATTTAGTATAGGGCTGTAGGCATTTTCATCAATTTTTGTTGGCTGGAATTTTGCTTGTGAGCTTTTAAATATTCTAGTATCTTGAGCTCTTATTTATTATGACAGTGCCTACAAGTATTTTCCTTTTCGTATCCTTTGTCTGCTTCATTACTTGTACCAGAAATTGCATGTTTGCCACAGGGTCCACAAAAATGGGCTGAATTAAACTCTTTTCAATGCATTGTACATAATCCTTTTGCATTGTTACTGTAAAGTAACTAGTCTAGATTTTCTGATGCTTCTACTGCCGTGATAACAGTATCATTTTGAGACATGGTCACTTATTTATAACATCTTGCATTTCTTGTTCAATTTTTCTCAAGGTCTTCATCTGTAACTAAAAAAAAAAAGATATATAAAAAAAGCCCTCTTCAAAGATTAAAAGTTATAGAAAAGCCCTCTTCAAAGATTTTAGGTACTATATTATGCAAATTTGAAGAATACTGCAGTGAAAAATGTATATCAAGATAAGAAGAGTATTTCACAGAAGGATGATATCTTCTAAATCTAGCAGATGAACAGAATATTATCATATAGTGGCACCTTTGTTACTACATGAATGTCAGTGTCAAAGAAAAGATAGATGTGCTGTCTGCCAAACTGGTTTATGTCAGCATAATGAATTTTGGCTAGGCATCCCTAGTCACTTTGCAGAATGGCTGATCAAAATATGAAAAGCGCTAGTCATTTCTAATAATTGGACTCTGACCACATCTCTTGGCCAGTTTTGCTAACTGGCTAGACTTCTGGATTTAGCTGTAACATATCTATATTTTATAAAATGAGCAGTTGTTCAGTCAGTGAAAGTAAACAAATTAAAATGACACAGAAATGCTCATACTAGTTTAACTGAATATTTTTATTTGCTTTTGTTATAGATTAAATTTTGGTTGTATCAAAGATATATGAAAAATATATCTTTCTATATATGAAAAAGCATAGACATATCACTGTTTTCTGCAAGTGTCATTTATTTATTTCATGTGTAATCCTGTGTTTCATCTTGTTACAATTTGTTTTAGTTTTAATGATCCTGAATTATAATATATGAATTGCAAGAACAGGCTTAGCGACATAGTATTTGCATTCAGTAATTAGGTTTAAATACTTTTCATTGAAATATATTTTAATGCAAGTTTTAATTCAGATCTGTATTTCCAGCTTGGAATGTCTTGTTACAGTTGCAGTGCAAAATTTGGATTCCTGAAAAAGGAGGTAACTATATAACTTATTAAGACTACACTGTTCCTTATTTTAACTTCTGTACAAAATTCAATGTTTTAAATGCTTTAAGAATCATTAGAGAACCTTGGAATAAGATTGATAAAAAAAGGAAAAAAACTTAATGTCTAGAAGAAAATTTTCCTTTCTTTTATAAAAGACAAATTAAACCAGCGTCAGAAACTGATGAGATCACTAATATAATGGAAGTGATCAATTTTTCCAGACAGAATAGGAAGATAATAATGATGATGTCAGCAAGCTGTTCCAATTCGCATAATAAAGAGCTAACAAACTGATAAGCTAACAGAGATGTATGAGCAAATCACTGCTGAAAAAACAGTAACTCAGACCCAGATCCACCAGAAAAGGATTTGATGACTGAGCTTCAACAGGTCTTGGTTTAATTGCAGATGTGTTGGAAATTTTTGAGAACATAAACTATAATGAGAAATATGTTCTAGCTAATACGGGGGGGGGGGACTCGCTGTAAAGAAATTTTACATAATTAAAAAAGTTTTGAATTATCAGACGAGTTTGTTAAATTTTAAATAGCCATTGGTGTCAAAATAATTCCATTTTATGCAGCATGTGCATTTTAATATTATTTTGCATAGCTATATATGAAAACTACATCCTTTATTATATATTTTTCTAGTCCTTGATCCCATTAACTAAGATTCATATGGAAGGTTAGAATCCCAACTTAAGTGGTTTGTGTTGGTCTCATTTATTGTGTAATGTCAGGACATTACTGTACTAAAAATCGCAATGTTTGAGTCGTATGTTTAAATTTATTTGTTATGGTTTACTGATGAATGAAACTATAAAAATAGACTTTCATAAACACCAGGGTTGAAATATAAAAGTTTTTGTAAATTACATAAATATTTATTCTAAATGTCATGTATTATTATTAACTACAGGTTACATTAAATAAGTAGCTCTGTTAAAATTGTCTATCTTGCATTTTGTGATTTGATATCTTTGACATAAAAGTTAGAAACAATTTAGCAAAATTCTGCCAGTTTGGCAACATCCTAATTTTTCTTTTTTTTTTTTTTTTTTTTTTTTTTTTTTTTTGTTATGTTTGTTTGTTTTGTTGTTGTTGTTGTTATTGTATTCCTTGTTCCAACAGTTTTTATAAACAAATCATCTTCTTTTCCCCCTTAAACTTAATTTTAAAATATTTACCAGCAATTGAAGAAACTTCAGGAAGATTTCTGTTGGAATGCAGAATTTTACACAAAAGTTCTAAAGGAAATAGTGAGAAGATGCATTTGTTATATAACCTTTATTACTGAGTTTTTGAAATTCTCTGATTCTTTTTTAATGAAACTGTGTACTTAGGTAGAAGATTAGCACAAAAAAAAAAAAAAAAAAATTACAAAAAGATTTTGAGAGGAATTTTTTTAATGCATCATGTCATACTTATTTAATAATTAAAATCTCTATTTTACATTGTTAAAGCATGTTTTCTTTTCATATGTTCATAATGTTTGTAGACTTACTAATAATGTTTGTCAACTATTGATAGTTGGGAATCTTTATTAAAAAAAAGTTGCAAAAACTACCAATTTATACCTATAAGTAACTTTTACTTTTCATCTCTAAAAAATCATGAAATTGTCCCAGGGTGGTTGTGCTAATATGTAAGTACCAAAAAATTATTTAAAAATTTTCCCTGTTTTTAAAGTTCTCTTCTGATATGTGTACCACCAATACTATTGATTATGGCACGACACAGAGTGAAACCTCTGTATTAGGCAGGAGATGGGTAACCAGTCAGTAGTTTTCCCCAAAGAGAGGATTAAGAACATTCACTTGCTACTGCCCCGGCTCCCTCACTACCAAGATAGCAGACTTTTAAGAACACTCTCATTTACCAACTGCTACCTACCGAGCACACGTGATTACCACTGCCAGTTCCCGAGTTTTGCAGCAAGTGGAAACATGCATGCTTGGAGATTTGACTGGTCGTCAGATATGCTACCTGCCCATACTACACGGGCACGGACTCATATTCCTGTGGGCCAATTACACCAGACGGAGTACAGAGTTATTACCTCTCTCCTCACCGAGGGGACACCCTTTAGTGGGCCAACCGCCTGGCGGAGTACAGTTATTACCCCTCTCCTCACAGAGCTGTGGTCTTTGCCAATCCCCCTCGTAGTCCAGCCATATAAAACGACCTTGTTTGGGGTTCTGGAACTGCCAAGCTCATGAATTTTATTGGCCGAGACTGCCTAGGTAGTAGCTTGACATAATTCTCTGCGTCAACCCCTGGGTGGGGGACCTCTTTTGTGAAAGAAGCAAAAGTGTTTTTTTTTTTTTTTTTTTTTTTTTTTTCCCATTTTGCTGTGCTTTTCATTCACCATTCCTTATTCTTTAACTGAATGATTTGTACTGCAGTCCGTTCCCTGAATTGATACTCATGTCTCACATAACTCAATAAATCTCCAATCTGGCAAAGAAAAACAAATTCGTTTTTTCAGAAATTTGACTTTATTTTTCAACATACTCTCTTTCAAAAGTGATACATTCGTTCTAACACTTCTCTAACTTTTTTATGCCTTTTTTGTAGAACAATTTGTCTTTGCTGTCAAAATAGGCCTCAATTTCAGCAATCACTTCTTTAATTGAGCAAATTGTCTTTCATTGGAGTGCCTTTTAGATGTGTACAAAATGCTAACAGTCACTGGGGAAGAGATCTGGAGAGTACGGTGGGTGCGGAAGTTATTTGAAATGTAATTTATTCAATTTAACCATTGTTTTCATCGACTTGTGATATGAAGCATTGTCTTAATGAAACGTACTTTTTTCTTTTCCATGTGAGGCCATTTTTTTCTTGATTTTCTGTGCTCATTTGATCCAACAAAGCTATGTAATATTCATTATTGATAGTTTTATCCTTCTGAAGATAGTCAATGAACAAAATACAGAGGCCGTAACCTTTGCGGGCTAACTTTTGAATTTTTGGTCACTTAGGACGACTTTCACCGGCTGATGTCCACTCAGCTGATGATCTTTTTGATTCAGATGTGCAGTAGGGGAATCCATGTTTCATCCATTATCACATACTAATACAAGAAATCCTTTTTATCTCACTTGAAGACCTCCAAACAGCACTCTGAATTGTCAAAGTGTTGTTGTTTTTAATCTGGTGTGTACAAACTTTGAAAGCATGCTCAAATTTTCATGAAAAATTATAAACACACTACCTTCTTACTTAAATTCAGCATACCAGTCAATAATAGTTGATTTCCCCAGTGCAGAGTCTCCGTAACACTTATCAAGCCACTGTTTGTCTTCAACAGTATTTTTCACCATAAAAAAAAAAAAAAAAATGTTTAATCAATACACAAAATTCTTTTTTTTATCCATTATTTTGAAAATTACAAAACTGGGGTCACTATAACCTATATAGACTAATTATCAGAATGTCATGAAATTTTGACAGATATCGTTTGAAGGTTATTACTATCCAGAAATTATGTGGGTCTGTCAACAGCATTGACATATATGTGTCAGACTGGAGACTTAGACAATAATAAGAAATTTTTTTGGTACTTTTCTGTTTCTCCTGTGCAAATCTCGCCAAGCAGACTTTATTAGCAACAACACACAGTATACACATAAAATATTTTAACAAATGTTAGTTCTAAGAAGTTTTTATTTTGAAGGCATAAACATTTTAATATCGTTTAAAATTTTGTAAAAAAAAAGATAAATAAAGACAATAAATTTGTAAAAAGACATTAATTTAAGAATTTACTGTGCTTTCATGGTACAACATCCTGAATCACCGTTTCATATCACATGACCCCAAGTGATCTCATCTAACGTAAACTATGCTACAAAAATCTAATTCTCTCAGTAATTATCTACATTAATTTGAAGTTAAATCTTAATTTGGAATGCGAGTTTAAATGCAAGAATTATTTCATTTCGTACGAATAGCTTGCTCTAAAATTATGTGAAACCACAGTACTTTACTTCACTAGTGCATTCTCATTAGTATTGATGAATTTAAGCCTCGCCTTTTCTATATTTTCGCTTCGGGTGAGCGGTATGGTTGCATCCTAATTACCGCAAATGGCCTTAGGGTATAAAATTATCTGGTATTGTATGCCAGTATTGAAAGGATCAATCTGATAAGAAATGACTGCGACTTGTTTTGAAAATGAGGCATAAAAAGTGTACCAGTGAGGAAATTCCGTTTATCATCGGTTGTACTATGGGGGGACTTTATCCCTTGCGCCGGCAAAATGGAAAAGTACCATTTTTTTTATTAATGGACAATTATATATCACTCAGAGATTATATAAAAACATTCGATTCCAGTTTTAGAAAACTACGTGTGATAAAATTAGTAACATAACAACCTTGAGTTTTGTGTAGATTAAAGTCATGATCTCAATCAATTTTGAAGGCAAACAGTTGCAGGTCTCTCTTCTTTAGGAGCAAAGAAATCTGCAAGACTGTCAAATTATTTCTCTTCTGCTTACCTATGATAATTTTGCAAATAGTGAAATTACTTAAAACTGTTACTGGATTTTATAGGTAACTAGAATGCATTATTTTTTAGTAAATCAGAATTTGTGCTTTATTTTGGGAGGAATTAAAATGCCTACTGTACCACTCAAATTAAAATCGTGTAGTTTTCAGTTATATTAATATTAAAAATGACCTTTTACTACTGTTCCTTTTAATAACAATTGTTCTGCTTAATTGAAATTTGTGGATCATCTGTCATGTATATGTGGCAGCTGTCTGCAATTGGTTTAATCATATTCATTTCAGTTTTCATGAATTTTTTTTAACTTTATTCAAAACCAAGTTTTGATTTATCCTCTAAAGTCAAACAATTTATATAAATTTTTATAAGAATAAAGATATCTTTGAATTGCAATTATTTTGTGTAGAATATGAAGAAAAGTAGGCAAACTCCTCAACTTTTCTGCTCAACTGGTTTTTATTATTTAGATAGCAGTAATATCAGTATTTTTTAGATTATTTTTATAGCCAAGTCGATACATTAACCTGTAAGGAAAGAAAATTATTTCTAATTAAATTTAAATTTAAAATGTTATTTATTTTAACCCAATTTTTTCATGATTTTTAAAATATGAACTTTTAAATTTAATTTACAGGTAGGCTGTGAAGTTTGTGGTTTTGCTTTTTGTCAAAAATGTTGCAAAAGGAGAGAAATCCCTTCAGACAATGATGCTAGAAAACAGAAATTAACATGCAGTAATTGTTATCAGCATTTAACTGGGTTAGTATACTTTCACATATTTATTTTGCTTGAAGTTAATTTATCATAACTGATATAATATCTAAATTTTAGTCATATTCAGTTTTGAAGCTTTATATTTATCACTAAAGATCTCTATTCTGAGAAATAAAATTATAGTTGGTGAATCAAAAAATGAATTCATTAGCAATCACAGAATTACAAACTCTCCTGATTTAGGAGGGAGACTCCTGATTTCCGACTGTACTCCCGCCAACTTGATTTACAATATTTCTCCTGACTAAAATTTTTCGTGAATTTTATGTAGCTTGGCTTAATACTTTATTATTTGCATCTGAACAAATTATTTTAGGCATCGGAAAGCATTTGAATTTTTTTTTTTTTTTTTTTTTTTTTCCTAGAGTACACATAAAAGAAAGCAAAGTCGTTTCATCAGTGAGACATTATGGCACATTTCTTCTTTGCGTGTGAGAGCACGTGCTCTAAAGCATCATGTTCCAGTTCTCCTATGAGCATCAAGCACCAGTGGGGGGGGGCATCATCTGGCTTACATTAAGCAATAAACACAAGGCAAAATCGAGATTATTTCATTCTTCTCGCTGTTGAATGTTGTGAATTTCACATGCTTTCGAGAAAAAGTTTAAGAACTTATGATCTTTTACCTTAGTTAAGTCTGCAAAAAAGGTAAAATACTCAGGTACTGGTAAAAAATAGTACATAGGTGACTTTCCTGCTATTATTTTGTCAAAGAAATAAAATACATGTAATGTTTGTCATTGTGATTTTTCAATTTTAAACAGTGGAAAGGCTGATGTATTATTAAACATGTGCATGCACAAAAACACAAAGACCAAGTAAGTTTTATTGAAAAAAATTAAACTTTCTTGGGAACAAAGGACTGAAATGAATAAAAAGTTAGAGAACAGAATGACTGTTCTCTAACTTTTTACCGGAGCACAACCTGCCACTGAATGCATTGGATCTAAAGATATAACTTTAGATCATAACTTTAGATGCATCTAAAGTTATGATAAAAGGCTCTGTATAAATTATAAAATAGCTACTGATATAAACTTGGATAAAGTCAAGGATTGACACCTAGTGGATTGACACCACTAGCAGGGTTCGTAGCAGTCTTTAGAAGTGCTTATAAGTCCTTATATTTGAAAATAAAATATAAAGGCCCTTATAGGTGCTTACTTTTTCTTTAAAGCCCTTATTTTTTTTTGTTTTTAGCACTTATTTTTTGCTTTTAGTGCTTTTTTTAATGAACACGCATTTTTTCCCCCCGTACCAAAGCCGAAACTAAATAAACAACTTTCCTTCCTTATATGGAACGTCAGATGGTGAATCATACTCCCGGAAATAGCTTTTTCCCCTTTCTCTGCATTAACATAACCTATGGTGCGCGCGAGAGTACGGACAGGTACATGTCGTTCTATTGGTCAAAGAATTGCGAAAACCGTAGAAAATTCCAGTACATTCGGTATTCTTTTTCCTCCCACCCAAATACTACACACGTTTGAATTTCTATCAAGATTTTAATAATTTGCATTCTCGTTCCGCGTGGTCAGTTCATATTTGTGTTTATTATGATCGTTATGCTTATATTATGAGCATATGTATGAATATTCATAATAATATAGTTGCAGTAGCTGCTGAAGTGTTGATAATGTTCCAAAAATGATTTTATTTTTACACAGATTAGCTTTCTAAGGAATAATATTCGGAATGGCTTAAATAAAAGGAAAGTAATCGAATAGTCAGAATAATTTCTTTTCTTTTTTGCCAATACATTATACAGTACGGAGGTTGGGAGGTTCTCCCCTTTCTCCGCAAAATCTGTAATATTGAAGCCGCGGACTTTTTTTTTTTTTTTTTCACTGTCCAATCTGGATTGAATAGGACTAACAGTTTTGCGGTCTACCCAACCCAAGCGAAGAATGATTCTATTTCGGAAATTTAAGGGTCTGTTCAAAATTAGAATCAAAAACACCCCAGATTAGTAAGTTTCTTTCTTTTCCTTTATTTTTCTTTTCCTATTTTATTCTCCGAATACCGGCAGCTGTTGATTCCGATTGCGTAATATCATGTATGGAAGAATTACGCCGCACGTATTGCACAATAACGTTTGCGGTATTTTGCAGAGATAATTAATTTTGATGTTCAGTCTGAGATTTATTTATGAACACTTAAAAGAGTTTTACTGTTCTTTCTAAGCAGAATATTTCTCAGTTCCGTTGGTCTATTTTTATATGATGCACATATCAAAATGTCAAAATCATTTATTTAGCCGAGAAATCTAAAGAACGGCTACAATCTCCCCCCTTCCTCTTTTTCCAGTTACGCTCGACTATATGAAATATTCGGCAATTTCAGAGTATGCGGGTTAGTTAAGCTTTTACTGTTAAAGGATGACTGCATGAAGCAATTTCTTATCTCCTGATTTCAGAAATGTTCCTCTTTTTTACTTAAATTACTTTGCTTGGAATATATGTTAAGGGAAAACTGTTATACAATGAAAATTTAGAAAATGTTCAGAATTTTGATTTAAGCTAAATTATTTAAATTACTTTGCTTGGAATATATGTTAAGGGAAAACTGTTATGCAATGAAAATTTAGAAAATGTTCAGAATTTTGATTTAAGTTAAATTATTTAAATATTAATATGAGTGGAAAAATAAATTGTATTTGTTATTAGGTGCCAAGCGAATACAATTAATATGGCGTATTATTATTTATTTTCTATATTTTGAACTTAAATTTCATCATTAAGTCTTGTAATATAGTTTAGTTCTGCATAGTTTTTTTTTTTTTTCTCTCATTGTAAACTAATTCTGTAAATTGAACTGTCATTTAAAATTTTAAAAAAAAAAAAAAAAAAGTTACTTGTTTTCCATGGTTGAGGTAATGCTCATTCTCTTAATAAATATTGCCTTGCTCATATTTTAAATTGCAAGTCTAATTTTTCTTTTAAGGTTATGCAGTTGTGTATAATGTAATTAGGTGCTTATTTTTTTCTTTAAAATGTGCTTGATAAGTGCTTATAAGTGCTTATTTTTTTAACTAAAATGTGGCTATGAACCCTGACTAGGTGGAGTTTAATTGGAAACTAAATGGTGCTGATGGAATTTTAAATTACAGTAAACTGTTTAGAGTAATGTTGGTCATCCTGATGATTTCCCATAGTAATGCAGAGTGCAAGAGGATTTTCAGTGTTAAAACAGAGACTAGATTTAGATCCAATATTAAGTGAAGTCATTAGAATACAAACCTGCATCGAAAGAAGTTTTAGACTTAAACTGGCAAACAAAAATAGTTAAGAGTCCAGATGGAACACATACAGATATATATTATTACGTTGAAGAAACAGACACTCGTTTTATTACCGGTAATCACATTGAAAAATACTGTGAGGCTCGAAATATTAAATTTGATAAAAATATGTTTGCCTTTAGTGGCAAAAACGAATACTCTGGAAAAGTTAATTTTGTAGAACAGGAGGATAGCTCTTTATGTGAAGAGGCAAATTCTATAGAAATTATTATCCCACAAAATTTTAAAGTGTGTGTGTGTGATTATGGCAAAGCTTCGAGAGCTATCTGCCTAAAGGGAGGGACGCCTTCGTGGAGGACTTTCTAAGGGAAACTGGCTCGTATACACATTACACATGGAGAAAATCACGAAAACGGCTATGCAGCCAACCTATTTGCAGGATTCAAACCTCGGACCGAACTACCAGTGTTCAGCGACTTTAGCGCTCGGCCACTGGTTGGCCACAAAATTTTAACGAAGCATGGAAATCAGTAAACGCTGAAGAATGGGTAAGGCAATGAGGGAAGAAAATGAAGGTTTGGAAATTAGTTGAGGAGCCAGAAAAGAAAATTATGCTAGGAAACAAATGGGTCTATATGCAAAAAGAAATAAAAAGGATGAAGTAGTTAGGTAGAAAATGTGTCTAGTTGCAAAGGAATTCAGGCAGAAAAAAAGGTGGAAGATTTTGATGATGTTTATACAGTCCTGTAATAAATTTTTCAATCATAAGAATATTTTTCACAATACTAGTATGTTTGTCAATTAGACATAAAAAACGCATATTTATATTTATAAACGCATATTCTCTTTATAAATGGGAAAATACTTATGATCCATCCAGAGGAATATATTGAAGAGAAAAATAAAGTGTGTTTATTACACAGGGCTATTTACAGTCTTCATCAAAGTGGCTGTGATTTTGTGAATTTGAAAATACTTTAGAAAATCTAAACCCTTGGCAGCTAAGACACTTCCAAATGAACTCAATGATGTCTTAAAATTAAGCATCAAAATTGTCAATCATGTTAAAAAGAGTGGTTCAAATATTAAGCTTTATACGGCCTTTTGTGAAGATTTTTTACCAGAACATAAAATACTGTTGTTTCATATGAATTTATATTGGCTCTCGAAAGGAAATGTGTTAGCAAGTTTATCTGAACTTTGAGATGAAGTGGTTCAGTTTTGGGAAATTCATAATCAAACTGAATTATGTGTGAAATTCTGAAACTAGGTGTTAAAGATGTATTGGCTCATCTATCAGATATTTTCAATTCATTGAACTTGAAATTACAAGGTGGAGATTCTAACGTAATTTATCATTGGGATGCCATCCCAGCATATACTGATAGGTTGACACTTTGAGAATGTAAAACTTTAGCCTGCTTTCCCAAATAATTTGGAATCCTGGAAGGGCACTTTAAGGAGGTATTTAAGTATACTGATACTAAAAATAAAATATCAAATCATTTCCAGTACCTCACTGGTGAATTCAAACATTACTTCCCTAACTCATGTAATAAAAATATTAATAAAATGGTGATGGATCCTTTTCAGGTTGTATAGATGTGCTATCAGAAACACTATAGGAGTAAGCTTTAGAAATTAAAAATGGTTCTGCAGCCAAATATGACTTTGAGAAGATGGATAAGCAATTATTTGGGGAAAATATCTCAAAATTTATTCCAGCATAACAGGGCAAGCACTACAATTCTACTTACCGTTTCCAAGCACTTATTTGTGCAAAAGAGCATTTTCAACAGTTCTAGCAATAAATAATAATAAGTTTACAAGGTATTTTCTCCCTCCTTCCAGCATGCCTTCATGGTGTAACGATAACACAACGCATATTCAAGAGGTCCAGACAAAGGTAATGCTCGTTTTTCACATCTCCTGCATCAAAAATTTCTAATGACTCTTACAGTGGCGCTCAAACTAAAAGGTGGTGGACGACAATTTGTCACCACCAGAATTTGACGATTGGGTCCCCTCATCCCAAGTTGTCCTTCAAAAGGGGGAGTTTTCTCCCTCTTTCCAGGATGTCTTCATGGTGTAACGGTAGCACACTCTCAGCACATATAATTGAGAGGTCCAGGTTTGTATCCCAGTGAGAACATTGCTCATGTTTCATGTGCTTCTGTTTCAAAAAATCCTAATGACTCTACAAGTGTAGAAGCAAACTCAATATTGCTAGTCATTTATGTTGTACACTTTCTTCTATTTAGCAAAAAATTGAATTTCTTGTCAAAAAATATGCAAGCACATCTGTCTTATTAATTTAACTGTTTTTTCCCCTTAAACTATATATAATTAAGGAGATCCCATTAATTTATCTGTTTTTTCCTTTTCCTTAACTATATATAGATAAGGAGATACATTTTATAATCTCTATTATAAAACCTTTATAAATTATGTTTTTTATTCTTACTACCCTTATAGGTAAATAATATTATTATTAGGGAAGGGGTGCAAGAAGTTTTATTATTAGCAGTAGGAAAGCATGACCCCCCCCCAAAAAAAATGCGGATCCCATGTCTTAGGTGTTTAAATATTTCTGACATTAATAATGAACTGACATCTGTTTACTAAATAATTTTTGTCTTTTTAGTTAATATTCACAGAAGTCTTGTAAATTTAATTTTACAAAAACTAAATTTGTGTTTCTTTTTAACTTCTTTTAGCACTAAATTCAGTATAAAATACATAATAGCCTAACAGAAAATACAGATTAATAATTTATTTCATGTCTTTAAAATTGCTGTATTACATTTTATGCATACAATAAATACTGATTATCATTCTTATTAAACTCAAATGTTTGCTACTTTTCTATTAAATATAACACCAAAACTCATTTTTTGTCAAGCATGAAATGTTGCCAAATGGCTTCACTTAGTTTTGTGGAGTAAAATGTAAACAAAATATTGCCATTAGTGTAGAAAGAAACAGACAAAAGAAAAAAAAAAAAAAAAACCTCTTAATTTTTTAAAGAAAGCAATTCTTCCAATTTAAATTCAGAAAACAATAGTATAACACATCAATACGTATTAATAATTCTAGTCATTGATGTGTTATACTATTATATTACCTATCAGCCGTGAAAGTTGGTGGAGATCTCATCGAACTTGCGTTAGTTATTCAACAGGATTTTAAAGGAACAGCTTGCTCTGCATTTAGTTAAATAATCACAGACCATTTTTTATTTAGTTATGTAATTGACAGATAAAAATAACTGATGCAACATATAAAAGTGTATTAATAAGAACTTTTTGATTATCTGATAAATTAATTCAGCAAACTTGTGTCAGTCATTCTGGCAAGTAAAAATCCCTTATGATATTTAACGTAGCTACATAATAGTCGTAGTCTTTGTGAACTCAGCACTTATAAATTTACTTCAGTACAAATCTAGTTTAAATTACTTCAGTACAAATCAACATACTGGGAGTTACCGTGTGCATATTCAATAGAGGCTGAACTGCTGCAAATGTATGATAAGCAATTTCCATATCTGCTTTGACTGTAGTGAAAAACCATAATGTATAGGAGTAAAGTATTTACTCCTTAAAAATTTTATTTTGTGTTTGAAATAAAGCTTAGGTTCTTTAAAAAAAACTATATCATTCACAAAAGAGATACAACAATACTATTCAGAGATAAAATTATCATGAGTCTAACTTCTGATTAAATGAAAAAATTTATCAAGTGCCTCTTTTGATGGGGAATGATTGCTGTATTGGAATTACCTGCTGTTTCATAAAGTAGAATATGTGTTTGTTTATCTTACAATTTTTCAGCATTTTAGTTCTGTGATGGAAAAATTTTAAACTGAAAATTATTTTTTCTTTTACCAGTAATAAACCAAGCATTCAAGAAACGAGTCCACCACTAGCACATAAAAAGTGAGTACAATAACAAAGGAATAAAATTAGTGTATTTTGTTTGTATAATAGCTCTTGGCAAGTTTTAGTTTTTTATTTTTATTAAATAGTGTGTAGTTATATATGAGTTTTAGATATTTTTTTTATATTGCTGCAACCCCACAAATGTTACCAATTCATTAGTGACTTTATGTATTGTCAAAAAATGTTTGGCTATTTTTATGGCTCATAGATACTGTTCTGTTCATGAATAATAATTTTTAAAAAATGGAGTGCTTTCTGATTATCTGCAATTTTTAGTTTCAACATGCAGCAAAATTGTTGTATTTTTAGCTGTCTCATGTTGCCATATTTACCCACTCATATATAATACTTCCTTATTCATGTTTCAGTACATCTGAATTTACTCGCATGATATTTAACCATCATTCATTTGAAAAGTGTCAACCAGCCATAAAGATGTATATATCTGTTATATAGACTTTTCCCTGCATAAAGTTTCTCCCATCATATGAAATGCTTCTTTTTATTATTATTTATGAATGGAGCAGTATCTATGTGCTGTTAAGCCAAACAAATAATTTTCATCAATTCACAACACAAGTAATTTATTATGCAAGTCTGAAATATGCATAAATATTTTAGTTGGAAACTTACAAATGAACTGTAAATTACCATAATTAACTAAATAAACATTTTTGCAATTCAAATTTTGAATCTCTGAGGAAAATTTGAATTTCTGATCGAAGTTCAAAGGGATGATTTAAAATTTTGCCGCTGGATAACCACCTTACTTAGGAATATAACAAAAGATTTTCATGTTAACTGCCCTATTAAAAGCTCAGCTTTTAATAAAATTAACAGTTCTCACAGCTTGATTCAAAACAATTTTAAGTTTTTTGAGGATTGTGTTTCCAAGGATTAGCACTCTCAGCCATAAAATTGTCAATTACTTTAAAAGTTTAATTTGCAATTGCTTAATCATGAACATCACAAAATAAATACTTTTTGGCAGTTTGTTTTTCTTCTTTGAAACGTATGTAAACTAATAATTGAACAAAATGCATAATATCAGTACTTTTATCCAATTACAATGCAAAATACTAACTGAGTTTTATTTTTTGAATATGTGTCTCTCTTACTGTATTATTTGATAATGGAATATTATTAGTTTAACAGCTTTTTTGTTGAATAATGTTAAAATATCTTTAGCTGCTGGTAATTTAAGGTTTTCTCCAATAGTGTGATCCTGCCCAGTCTTAGTAATTCTTAGGCTTACTAGGTAACTAGCTTCCAAAGCCTTTTCGCTTGAAGTAACAAAAACCACTCATTACTTATTTACTTATTTTGAACTTCGATAATTTCCCCTTAAAATGTTCTTCAGATTTATCCCTTAAATTGGCATCCTTAGATTTAAGATGTCTCTTAAGAAATGGTGGTTTGATACTTTGATTGAATAATAGTTTACTGCAAACAACACACTGAGCCCTGAGGGTCAATTTCATCTCCATTCCAAGTAAGCCCAAACTTTCATTATTTTTTAAACAGTTTTTTTTCTTTTTTTCCCCAATATTCTTAGTGCTAGTAGATTGTCTTAGATCCATCACTTTTCCGTTAGTCAATACTAGCCATTTTTCCATTTTGAAAATCTAAATTTGTTTTATTATTTTTCACAAATATGGAAGTGCAGAATATATTACGAGTTCTTCAAAAACTAACGACGATATTCTCAAATCCCATAGAAAAGTAAGGAATACAAAGCAACAAGAAGACAAAATACCTACTTTTAAAGACAGCAAATCGACATAGAAAATTATTATAATTGAAAATAGAGAGATATGATCCCAGAAATGGTGGCAAGATGAAATGTAGACATGCTAATGAATCGATCAACTCTAAATGAATTAATGCGATACGATTACTTTTTATAGGAACTTATATTTATTTCCTATTAAAATACAACATCCTTTTCTATTACTCCTTTTAAAAACATCATTTAAGACAAAATTTTGTGTCTATGGCTAAAAGAATATTTGTGAAAATAAAAACTAATTATTTTGCTAAAGTCTATGAATGGCTCTTGTCCCTGTAGAAAGCTTAGATCGCATAAATTTGCGAGTGTTAGAGAAAAAACTTAAACAGGATTTTGGGGTGTTTAATATGTGAATTTAAAAGTTAAAAACACTTTATTTCCTTGCATACCACCAATTGAGAATCACTGATCTAGAGCCATGGCATAATTTTCATTTCTAATCAAAGTTTCAAGTTGCAAGTATTACTTTTTAACAATAATTATTATAGTGATTTTTTAATATTGTTGTCAGCTAACGTATTTTTGCATTTCTTTCTATATATCTAAACATACAACTAAAAAATCTTCGTATGATTTTTAAGTAATTGATTTCAAATTAATCTTATGCAAAATATTGATGTGCTATAGTTTGTTGTTTTAGAATAGGCATTTCAAGGCCATTTGTTTTCCTCAAAGTATGACTCATAACCATGGCAATGACTGCTGTTGAAGAAAGCTGAATTATCTCATTTGCTAAAATTTCCTGATTGCTTGTGTGCAGTGATGATGATATACGTTATGACCATAAATGAGAGGAGGGTCACTAGGACCTTAAAGCGCCTATTTTAAAGTAACAGACTATAATAAAGTAATGAACTTGCAATATTCTGAACCTTATTAGTTTAAATTTCTGTTCATTTTCATCAATAACTATTTAAAAAAAATTTCTTATTTACTTAGATTCTCATAAGCGCTGTGGTCTGCTTTCATGTGAAAATAAACTAAAGTTGACCCATAAATCGAATACAGATTTTTAAAAAAAATTTTGGATGAAGAGATTTGCACAGCTGATATTGTTCTTATTTGTGCTTATTTGGCAATTATTTGAGATCACGTGTTTATATTTCTTATATGTTTGCTAATATTCATGAATGAAAAGGAAAAAACATTTTCATGAAGTAGAAATTGTAGTGCATTTGATATGCCATTCCTAACTTTTTAGTGTGTTCTTTATTTTTTATATAAATATATGAATATATTTAAAAGAAGTTACAGATGTTTAACTTTTGGTATAAAAATTTACTTCAGCCCTGCATATTTAAAGCTAAGCAGGAAACAATAAATTAAATACATTCCAATTCTATTTTAGTCAAATCTGTTTCTCACAGAAAAATAGTTTATTTATTCATAAACACTGTGTAGAATAAAATAAAAATTCATATATTTAGTAATTAACCCTTAAATGTTTATTTCACTCAGTACATTGAATTTCCTATCAAGCTCACATAAATTATTGACCCCTTCAGTCTGAAGCAGTTAACTTCCATGATTACATAAAAGCAGCTTTCTCCTTATAGGAATGGAATAGATCAGAAAAGACTTCTTTCTGTTCTGATGACATTCTGAAGATTTTTGAAGGGCTTGAAATCAGGTGAATGTGTTTGCTGCTACATTTGTTCAGCAACTCTGGTGTTAATGCACCCTTCCAAAACTTATATCTGGCATTTGCGAATGGATTAGCAATATTTTCTATCAAAAAAAAAAAAAAAATCTAGATTAGTTACTGAAATGTAAAGTCTCATAACAGATTTCAAAACTTGATCCCATTATCTTTCTGTCATCATAATATTGTCTGTGAATTTATGAAGTTCCAAATGGTATCTGAATGAAAGAATGTCACATAATGATCATATAATACTACAACTAAAAGAAGTGGATTCATGGACTATTTCCATGTTCTTTATTCTGGGAAAACTAACACACATTTATCATCAATTTTAAGCCACATCTTAAATTTCCTCTACAGAAAACTGTGGATTATCTTGCCATGGTAATATGCTGATGATAATACTTTAATTGTGCTTATTTGGCCATGAGGCTCAGACACACAAACTTTTGGTGTTCATGTTTTAATCTGCACCTTATATTACTGGTGACCTTCATACAGCTATAGTAATAATCACTTGAAAACTAACGCTATCATTCAGTAATTGCATTTAGGCCTCCAAGTATGTACTGATTATCATACAGCTTTATAATTTTAAGATTCCCCTCTACATTTTTGGATATGGCTTTCACAAATAAGAAATGATGGAATAATCTGTAGAAAAGAGGTTTACTCTCCATTAAAGATTCCTGCTTTTAGTCTTTTAACAGATGTATTTTGGAAATCTTCTATACATTTATGAGCCATCACCAAACACATTTTTGTCTCTGGTTCAATTAAATTTTCAAGAAAAATTTTCTTTGGACCTTAAATTTTTTCCTTATAAACATACGATTAAAAAATTACAAATATGTCTGTTTTATCATATTTTTGTTTGTATAATTAATTGGAATCAATCTGTTTGCCATGAGGCTTGGTATTTGTGCATTTTACTGGATGAAACAGCTTGTTTCATCCAGTAAAATAAAAGAGAAATGGTTTCATATTTGAGAATTTGCTTTTTATAGAATTATATATGCTGCAAATATTTAGTGATAATGGTATTAATAATTTCTCAAATGCTGCCTTTATTAAACACATTCTAGAGGAAAATATCACTGAAATAAAGAGGTGTGATAAAGAATTATATAGATCCATTAAAAAAAGCTTTGCTAGCCAATATGCATCAGAATTCATGGCAATATGTTATTGAAATTTTTTTTTTATGTAATAAATATATTTTGTTAAAAAAAAGTATGAATTTAGGTCTTGAAGAAGTTAGCATGCATATTTATTCATTTGTATCAGTTGTTTAATATAAAAATGGCAAATCATTTGTACTTTTGTACTTACTTATTGTAATCTTTTGTTTGGTGAATTTGGTATGAGTCATAATTTTCAAATTAATAGTCTGTTAGCGAACTTACAAAAAACATAACTTTGCTCATGTTATAGTCAGAAATCGCTTACACTCGTCATCCCTTGAAAATTACATATATGTGTATTCACTTTCTCAGAACAAAAAAATCTCATTTGCACACCACATGATTTCCATGTATGGAATATTAAATTATATGTATTTTTTCCTGCACGTTATATTATATTAGCTATATATATTAAGCTTAGTTATATATATATTAAGCTTATTTCCTCATATTTCATTTGAGATATATTTCTCATTCAATTAATTCAGTTCTCACTTCATGGCAAGACAAGAGTCCATAAAAACTCAAAATATCTTCATTAAAAATTGGAAGATATTGAAAAATATAAAGCACTAAATGCAGTTAAAACAGTTTAAAAAAATTTTACAATTAAAATTACAGTTTCTACTCCAAAACAAGCAATTTGGCCAGCAGGCAAGAAGGCAGATTTTTCGGTGCCCAGAACTAAAAGTTTCCTTTTGGTCCCATTTGGCAAAAAGGCACTGAAGGTGTAGAAAGACTTAATTCACTATTCTGCTAAATTTCAAATGTAAACAAATGGAGCTGCTGTGGTAAAAAGAAAAATTAGGCTTAGCAGCTCGTAAACAAGTTTAACATTGCATGTAAAAACTGATAATTCTACAACTATTGCATGCATATTAACTAAAGGTGTAAAAACCTTAACCGGAAGATAGGAACATAATTCAATAATTTTTAAAGCAAAAAATTGTTATATGTTGATGAGATATACCGTCAACATATAAGAATAATAAAAAACTGAGCTCACCAAGCCAAGTAACAGAGTGGGTATATAATGAATATCAGTTTTTGGTCTTTGTAAAAAATTGATTCTAAATTTCTTATTATATATATATTGCATTTTGTGGCTGATTGCAACCAGAAAGGGGGGTGCAGAGCTACATGTTATAGCAATCCTATATATACAAAATTTCATCGTTCTGGGGCTACTTGTTTTTGAGTTATGCGAGGTACATATGTACATACATACAGATGCCATAAAAAAAAAAAACTTCTGAATCCATTTTAAACCAGTTTTATAATTTGTTTGGAGAAAAAGAGTCCTTTATTTTGTCCTTACATACAGATGTCACACAAAAAAAAATTGTTAAATTCTATTCAGTATCATCAAAATGGATATTTTGTTGAAATATGATACCTGGAGTTTTCCATGCTTACAATACTTCCTGTACTTTGTACAAGGAAATAAAAAGAATAATGTATTAATTGTAATAAGTGAATTACTAAGAGTTTCTATAATTGAATTTTCTTTAGTCTCATAACTAAATGATCAAAATATTTTGTAATATAAAGTTTATACTAGCAATTGATGCCAAAACAGGTACGATTTATGAATCAACAAAAACTGGGTTTCTTAAAAGTGTATAACGAAAAATGGATAATTTTGACAGTTTTCATTAGGGGCATTTTCTGTGCAAGTCTAGTTTTTCATTTTGTGTCCAAAGTGTGAACAATCATAAGAATTTGGTGCAGTCACATCAGGCTCTCACTGAGATATACCATCAACGGATGTACCATCACCCGTGTATCGTCATCAAGAATGTATCATCATGACTGTTTACCAGGCATTGATAACCAAGAACAAAATAGGCCATTTGTATTGATAGAAACTAGCTAAAGTTTCCAGTGATTTCATATTATTAGGCATTATGTCATATTTGGCATCAGGAACATCAAACCTGTACTTCTGCATATTGTCTCCAAGTTGAGTAACAGATAAATCTCCTTTCTTCTAGTATCAGGCTGAGTAAAGTAGACAGAAATGACACTTGAACTCATGAATGAAGAAATGAACTGATGACATGAGGCTTTATACCGATCTTATGTCTCTTTACAGAGTCACTGCCACAGCAGGTGCACCTGGTGCTTCTGCAGTAGGATTCAAAGGTTTCAGAGTTTTTTTATAATTTAGAGAGGTACTTAGTGGATGAGGAGCCATTGGGATTGCATCGGGTGGCAAAAAGTCTAGTATCAGCTTTGTGTCTGTTCAAAGGCATTCTACATAATTAAGTAATAATAATACTAACAATAAAGTTATTGAAATCTGAATATACTTTTAATTAGCTACACAGTACTGTTTTAAAAATGACTTTAAAAAGTATTTAATAATGTATGGTGACATGACTGTTTTACTTTCTTATCAAAGCATGATATGGGAGGGAAAATTGAAATTTTTTTTTTTATATATCATGAGAACTTATATATATGATATTAATATGTATCATGAGTGAGAACTTGTATATATGCTATTAATATGTATTTTGATGAGCAAAATAGTTTAATTAATAAATGTACATGAAAATCAGAATTTTTAATTTTTGTATTTTAAAAAGATGTATATATTTACATTAGGTGTGGCTTAATGTAATCACGTTTGAATGGCTGTTTTGATAGCATTAATCAAATTATACTATTAAAGGAAAAAAATAGCCTTCAAAATAATAATGGAATTTAACTAATTTAATATAAATGTAACAAGAAGCGTAAATAAATACTTTCACAGCATTTTAATTAGAAAAATGCAAAAGCTCATTTATGAACTCATTCATAACATTTCTGGAAACTATTTGGCCAGTTCTATATCCTTAATGTCTTAATATTCTATGTCCTTAATAGGTCCTTAATGTCTTCTATGTCTTAATAGTTGGAGTGCATTTCTCATTCATTGGAAAAGAACATGCCAGTGCAAAATTTTAAATTGACAAGAACACAACCTTTGTTTGGCATAGATGTTTTCAGGGGGGGGGGGATTTCTGTAATTTTTTTGGTGGAGGTGTTTCTGAAGGTTCTTGTGTGTAATCACCCTTAAAATTAATATTATTCAAATTCCATGCCAAAGTGAGGTTGCTTTTTTGTCTAACTTTACATGATTGACTAAAGTTGAAACCAAAGTATTTGGTGAAATTTCTCCGTCACTTCGTCACTAACATTACTTGAATTTTAAAAAAATTATTCTGCAATACTTTGATAACATGAAACAAACTGTTCATCGCAAGAAGCGGTCCTGTTTTCATATACAAATGGCAGGACTTTGGGAATTTCATACCATTAACCGTGATTCCATTAAGCAGTGTCTACTATGTGTGTATATGACTTATAGGGATTATAGGTGAAGTAAAGATTTATGTAACAAGTTTTCTAATTGAAATGCAATTGTAATATTTATTTTATTAGACGCATGGAAGCTTTCAAAAAACAGTCTTACAGTGTTGATTCAGCAACTGCTATGTCTGGACTTTTATCTCAGTGGTCCAATGAAAAAGACAGAGAAATAGCTGAAAGACTTCAGAAACTGAAAAGGGAAAGAATAAAAGGTCTGTAATTTTAATGCATTGTGTGATATTGCATGGTATCATAAATTATTAGTTTTTCCCTCCCATCTGATACAAGGTCCTAGTGCAGTGCTGTTTATGATGCATGTACAGTGGATGGACAAAAATATGGAAACACCTTGTGAAATGCATGTTTGAAAAGAAAGATTGATTTTAATGAAATATGTAGGTGGCGCTGGCGTTTTTGACTACTGACACCACCTATACAACTTCGTAAATGTGCTAAACAGTTCAGTTGTTGTCGGAGTACTGTTATGTGAGGTTGTCATTGCATTATGTCAGAGTTAACAGACTTCGAACGTGGGCAAATTGTTGGAGCACGTATGGTAGGTGCTTCCGTAAGCAAGGTAGCCGAGGTGTTTAGTGTTTCAAGAGGTACTGTATCGAAGATTTATTCCGCATATTTGAAAAGCGGAAAAACATCATCTGCTAAATCACAGCGCGGACGAAAGTGTGTCCTGAGTGATCATGACAGACGATCATTAAGGGCAATTGTGACGAAAAATAAGAAGACCACAGCTGCAAAAGTTACTGCTGAAATGAATGTTGTGTTACCGAACCCTGTGAGTACCAAAAGAATTAAAAGGGAGCTTCATAAACAGGGAATTGCTGGCCGTGCTGCAAGTGAGAAGCCACTCATCAGTGATGCTAATGCCCGTAACAGGAAAAGGTGGTGTTTAAGTCATAAAGCCTGGACTACAGAGCAGTGGAAGCGAGTAATATGGTCTGACGAGTCTTCTTTCACATTGTTTCCCACTTCTGGCCGAGTTTACGTCTGGAGAACGCCATCTCAAGCCTGTAATACAGACTGCTTGTTGCCAAGAGTGAAACATGGCGGGGCTTCTGTTATGGTTTGGGCAGCCATATCGTGGTTCTCTGCTAGCCCCATGATAACTGTGTCAGGGCACATGACTGCCAAGACTTATGTGAACATTTTGGCCAATCAAGTTCATCCCATGGTACAAACTTTGTTCCCCGATGGTGATGGTGTCTTCCAAGATGACAAAGCTCCTGTTCACACAGCTCACATTGTCCAGGACTGGTTTTCTGAGCACGAGGATGAGTTGTCCCATCTCCCCTGGCCACCACAGTCACCAGACCTGAATATTATCGAACCTTTGTGGTCTACATTGGAACGGAAAGTGCGTTCTCGTTATCCACCGCCAACATCGTTATCTGAATTTGCCACCATTTTGCAGGAAGAATGGTATAATATTCCCTTGGCAAACATACAGGAACTGTATTTATCCATTCCGAGAAGACTGCAAGCTGTTTTGGATGACAACGGGTTTCCTACACCATATTAAGCAAAGAAACATGTTTTTTTAAAAGTGTTTCCATATTTTTGTCCAACCCCTGTATGTTTATTGGGGAGAATGGGTATGCAGTATGTTGAATATAAATATTTTTAGTCATAATTAAGAATTCTAGTTAATGTAATCAATAGAATCTTATACAGATGTTGAAATTTAAAAAATTTTTGCAATTCCACAATGTTATTATATTGCAGTTGAGTTTTTTTTTTTTTTGTTGTTGTTGTTGTTGGTTTTGTATCTTACTCTAGAAGTAAGTGTATGCAATGCTAACTTACTTGTGAACATGCGCTTGAAGATGAGAAAATTTATTTGGTTAATTTTAAGATTATTTGTCTACAGCTTTTCTAGTGGTGTCTAATGCTGTTTACATGTCCAGTTTGTCTCACTCTGCCCACAAAGACTTTTCTGGGATGAAAAATGAAAAAAACTGGTGAAGAAGATAAAACTAAAGAACCTTTTAGTTATCCAAAATTTCAAATCTGGCACTTTTTTTAGTATTGCTAATCTGATTGCCATTGCATGGTATGTAATGGCAGAATTTGCACAGGAATCAAATTTAGAGAAATTGTTGGTAGTGGTGGCTTTTATAAGCAGTGTATTTATTAAGTCTTGCTGAAGGATGTAAAAATTAATCTGGAAATATTTCAGGAGTGAATATACTACTTATTTACATAAAAGTTTTTATGTGTTTTTACTTCTTCAAAAAACTTTATCTTCATATGCATTTACTGAAATTTTTTAGCCCATAGGGCAATTTGCCTAGAAGGGCTAGTAATTTCATTTTGGCATTTTGCATTGATTCACTATAAACAGCGAATCACTTTTTAAATTGTTGCCGCCAAATATTAGAGCCCTGTATTATATTTAAAGAAATTAAATAATGAAGAGTCTGCATAAATGTATGTATGTTTCTCGCATTGTGATAAAACAATGCTACCTAGAGCCATCCAGTTTTGAATAAAGTACGTCTCCACCTGAATATGGGCATCTGGAAGCCCAAATTTGAAATTTGTTTTATTATCTATTTCATATTTCATAAAGCATTTATAAGTTTTTGATAAAGAAACTTAATGACTTCATATTTCATAAAGCATTTATAAGTTTTTGATAAAGAAACTTAATGATTTCAAAATCGAGCAGAGGCAACACCGTACGGAAAAAAAAAAAAAAAAATTTATCTCCAGCACGAAAATTCTAAAGATATGCTCTTTTAAAATTATTTTGTGATATTGCTGTTGAATTGAATTTTATGGTTTAAGTGCGAAGAACGGGATATTTAATCAATAAAGGTAAAACACAAAATGTTAAAAAACTCCCCTTTGGTCATAATATAAAATCTGAAAGCTTTCAGGTTTTCCTTCCCCCCTTTTTTTAATGTGTAAATTATGTTTTATAGTAAATGCATCTTGATTAAATAATAAAGAATGTACGCTGAAGAGCCAAAACATTATGACCATCTACTCAGTAACGTATTGCACGATCTTTGGTCTGTAAAACAGCTGTAACTTGCTGTGGCGCAGATGCCACAAGTTCTTGGTAGATAACTAAAGACAGGTACCAAATGTCTAAGCAGCAGTCATGCAAAGACATGATATTCTGACATGATGGTGTTTGAGCTCTGAGCTTCTGCTCCATGACATCCCAAATGTGCTCTATTGAACTACAATCCAGAAAATTAGGTGGTCAGGACATTAATTGAAATTCATCCTTCTGCTCATCAGACAACTTCAACACAATGACATGGGGGGTTGTCCTACTGAAAGATTCCATTTCGAGGGAAGACAGATGCTGCGTAAGAGTGCAACTGACCCGCAGTTATATTCAGATAGTCGGCAGCTTTCATGGTATGTTCTACCATAATTAAGTGTCCCAGAGCCACCCATGAGAATGTCCCCCAAAGCATAATGGCGCCCCCATCAGACTGTGTATAACCTGCTGTACAAGGACGAGTAACTGTTTGCCCGGAAGACAGCAGCATACCCTGACGCAACCATTGATATGATGAATGAGAAATTATTATTCATCCAACCAGGCAACTGTCTTCCACTTATGCATGGTCCAATCTCAGTGTTCCCGAGTTCATTGGTGTGACTGGTGACAGAGAGAGGAGACACCTGATGTCTAACATAGTTAAGCCTCTTCAGTCCAGAGCAACAGCTCACAGGGACAATGAGAGAGCTGCCCTGAGAGTTTATATATTTTAACCTCCCAGCACATACGTATGTGCAAAATTTACTACAAATTCAGTTTTTAATGCGCATTTTTCTCATATCGAAGCTGAGACGTCTGAAAGTAAATTCTATTTCTCCTTTCTACCCTTCCCCACATCATGGAATGTGCCATCAGAAAATCATTTGACTTTTTTTTAACTGGGCTTTTGTGCTACATGGCAGCTTTTTCATAAAAGTTACGGCATGCACGTGGTCGTGTTTTAAAATTCGGAAAATATTTTTTTCTCAAATATTTTGTAATTTTGTGTTATTAATTGCCATGTATTTTAATTTGAATACATTTGGCTTTGTAAATTTTATATCAGTTTTCATGGCAAAAAAATATGTACAACCAGCTGATTTTGCTTGGATTCTTCAAGAATTATCTGATGAAGACAAGGAAACCTTTGGATGGGAGAACAATAGCAATTTCCATTCCTTATTATCTTTTATTTCTATTTTTTAGAAATAAAAAGAAACGTTAAAATTAGTTTAAAGTGTGTGTTTGTAACCAGTAAGAAGTAAATTTCCTTGCACAATTAAGTAATGCTAAACTTACTTTTTTTCCTACCAAGGTGTGTTCCTTTTTTATTGTCTATACTTGCTTTTGATGAATATTAAAATTAGCTTCAATTTTAAAATATAATTTTTAAATAATAAATTTAAAATTTTCTATAATGAATACATCATTGCATTTCCATCTCACTAACATAAGAACTTCAAAATAATTTACTTATATTTGAATGTGATATCATTTGCATTTTGCAATAATAAGATTAATATTTTATTTCTTAACAAATTTATTATCAATATTCACTCATTTTTGTCATTTTTCGTGTCGAAAACGGTAAAATAATGGATGTCGTAAAAAAATACGATGCACACGTGCTCATGTAAAATTGCTAAATGCACGTGCTGGAAAGTTAAGCACAAGATCTTGCATAACTATTGGTTTTCCTAACCCTC
This sequence comes from Stegodyphus dumicola, assembly GCF_044657685.1. Taxonomy (NCBI): domain Eukaryota; kingdom Metazoa; phylum Arthropoda; class Arachnida; order Araneae; family Eresidae; genus Stegodyphus; species Stegodyphus dumicola. Next base: position 144,797,968 of record NC_140777.1, read on the forward strand.
TGTTTAGGGGTAGTTGACTATGACACTAGGTCAACAGAGGCACTTTTTGGCACAGTCCTGTATCCAATGCTGTCCACTGAACTGTGTGTTCCGAAACACTTGCACTTGGACCTTCATTGTAGGACTATCAGCTGAGCTACTGCCTAGCGTTGATTTTACTGTATACCAAGTGAGACAGTCTCCGATGTCCTTTTTCTTTGATGATGTGTAGATGTCTAACACCTTGGCATCTACTGCTGATTTTGCCATCATTTATCCATGTTGCATAAATACTAACAACAGCAAATCAAGGACAATCTACCAGTCATGCAATTTCTGAGATACTCATTTCATGTCTTCGTTGCAATCTACCATCTATCAAATTTGCTTAGATCAATAGCCTTTCTCATCACTTGCAAAAGTAAGTGCAAGAATGATTCCTTACCTTCTCCAGGAGCAGTTAAATACCAATACCACTTAATCACATGCCTTCCGTGTCATCTAGATGAGTTCATTGAAAAATGTGGGGATGGTCATAATGTCTTGGCTTGTCAGTATGTATGTTTTTAGAAGTTGTTTATGCTCAAATAATCTAGGTTTAATGTAAAAATTAGAAAAAGAACTGTGTAAGCAAAACTTGGGAAATTTAAATCTTAATAATCCACACAAACTGAATTGTGGGATTATCAGAATTCTGTATTTTTGGAGTGGAAAAAGAAACTATCCACTAAATTTATAAAATTATGCTTTGAAGTGAATAAAAGTTAAACTATAATTTAATATAGGGTACTTAAAATTTAAAGATAATTTCAAAATTTTATATGTCTGCATTTATTAATATAAAATTCAGCGCTTCTAGTTTTGAATATATGAAAGACATACATGCATTAAGTTAGGTTTTCAAGACACTCAAAAATATTTTTATTTATTTATTTCCATTTGCTAGATGACTTACCAAGTGAGATGGAAATTGAAGAAAGGTTAGCAAAATTAAAAGGAATGGATCCATCTAAATATAAAGCACCTCCAATACAGGTACAAATTATTTTTATAAGAAATGGGTGATGTTTTAGAAGGTTTGAGAAGATTCTTTTTAAGGTTTGATTCTGAGAAAATAGTAAAAATGCATACATTGTGTGTTGATATTCCTTAGTTTCTTTACACAAACTATCTATCAAAATATTCAAGGAAAAACAAATCTCAAAATTTCCAAAGTATGTATAAATTGCTAAATTTAGAAATACATAAAAGTTCTTGTTTCAAAAAACAAAGAATTCGTTTTTGATGCAATAGAGAGGATGAATTAAAAAATAACCGAAATGTCTGACATAAGTATACACTTTAAACACACATTTTGCTACAGATTTTCAGTCTGGCTCAATTATTTTGTGCGCAAAATTGTAAAAATTATAAAAGTTTTTTTTAAATTGTAAACATTGGTAGATATGCTTTATTCTATTTTGAACTAGAGTTCTTTCACCTTTAAAGGTTCTCTTTGAGTAAATATATACAATACAAAGTCCGTAATCCGGACGTTCATAATCCGGAATGGTCTATGATCCGGACCTCAAAGCCACAAACTTGCGCATGCACATAAAGCATTTAATGCACGTAAAGCGTTTATACATGCACGCTTCCGATAGTGAAGAAAGTGACAGATGTTATTGAAAATGAAAAAATTTCGATTAACAAGTTAGTGGGTATTCCCGACACAGCAATTACAGGATTTGAACAGTAGAACTTTGTACTGAACAAGAAATTATGTCTGTTTATAGAAGAGAGAATTAAAGAGAAAGTATTAGCACAAAAAAAAACAAAGCAACTTAAACAACTTACATTGAAAGATATGTTTAATAAATTAAAGAAATAAGTATTAAGCTTTTTTTTTATTTATATATACTCTTTAGATCATAATTGCTCTTTATTTCATAAATTGCGGTTTTATATTTTTAATCATAAAATTTCTGCATCATCATCTTACCAGGTTTAAATTGATGATCTGAAAAAACCCTAATCCGGAATCGCCGAAGTCCCAACGAGTCCGGATTACGGACTTTGTACTGTATATAGAATATCTTTTGAACAAAATCTAGATACACCCTTGAAAATAATTCCACTTCAGTTTACAGGATTTAGGTTCTGATGCATCAGATGTGCACACCCTTTTTTTTTTTTTTTTTTTTTTTTTAAATGAAAGGAATGCAAATCCCAACTTTTTTTTTTCACAAACAGTTATTTTTTGTAGCCTAGTATGTGCAATTAATCTTTTTCATGTGTAACCTTATGCAAATGGCAGACTTGTTTTCATCTACCAGTTTTCCCTTGCTTTTAGGGCTATAAACTGTGGTTGTGGCTTGTGGATTGAATTTTCTAAAATTATATAGTTATCCTGTCTCTCTTAAATCATTCTGAATATCTAAAAGCAATATTATAAGTATGTTGGAATTTTTTAATTTCTGATTTCATAAAGCATTTCAGACTTATGCAATTTTAAGTTTTGTATATTAAATTAAAACTGTCCAGTTTAGCTTTTCCAACAAATCTTCAATTTTTTACTCCAGTGTATTAAATTTTGTAATCTGTTCTGTAAATACAAATGTATTTTTGTCATGTTATGAAATTTTTACTATAAATAGAATAATTTCCTTTGTATTTTCCTTTTATAATCAGATTTTATGTTAACATTCATAACATCAGTATGTGCAATTACTTATGTGTCATATTATATAGTTCTGGTTCAGTCTTTGTTAATTTATATAATTATAATCTGTTAATTTGTATAATTATAATCATCTTGCATTATTTTATTACAATATGTTTTAATATTTTACAGTTCCCATGTAAGACATTTTAAGAAAAAGAGTACTTTCTGATTATCTTCAAAAAGTAACTAAATAATAATGTAACTTTGTAACTTGGCAGAAGACTTTTTTTTTTTTTCCCTGTTTTTTTAGGTTTATTGGTACTTTCTATTTGTAAGTAATAATAATAAGTAAGAATTTTCTAAGAAGCAAAGAATTTTATGAAATAAAATTAAAATCTACGTGGACAATATTTACAGTCAGTGAATACTGTTCAGTGGAATGATGATTAAATAAGAATCATATAAATATATGTACACTCAAACATGTATATTGTATGTATGCACATGCATGAGTTCGTTATTTTTGTGTGTATTTTAGAAAATACACCAAAAGCCACTTTTTGAAACTGGGCATGTGGATTATCAGAAAGTACTTAAAATGTGTAACATATCATCTGTATAAGAAACTTGGTTAATTTTTTGTTATAAGACTTTCTTATATCTTTTTCACTCAGCAAATTTGGTATTCATGTTTTTAAATGCAGGTTTATAGACCTTCATGCAGACGAACCTCTGTTGAACAAGCTGATGATCTTATGATGCAAGTAACGGAAGAAGTTCAAATAGACTCTAAACTAATTAAGCCAGAAGATGAAATAGCTGCTCGTTTAGCTCGATTGAGAGATGAAGTGCCGGAAAAGGTAATTTCAGTTAACAAAAATTTATTGCTAGTAAAAGTGATGAATTCTAATTTGCAAAGTTGATCTATGAATTGAGGTCAGGGCAAGTACAAACTAAAATGTAATACTGAATGATTGAGAAAACTTTGTTGTTGCAACTAGATTCATGAAACTTTAACAGAATAAATATTGAATTCTTTCCTTTCAAGTGTGAAAAATTTTTGCTTTAAAAGTGTTGAGTCGAGGCGAGCGAACGTTTTTTCTTATGCGCATGCGTATTAATTATGATGGCGCAGCTGTCTCTTCTACCGACACATCCGTCATTTGAGCTTCGAGCGTATGGAGATGGTGAGATGTTACTTGCTGTGTGATGGTCAATACGATTTCCTGTGTGATCCTTTTATTCATTATACGTGTAAATAAAGTGTGTTGTCCTAAATTGATGGCTTCTTTACTCTAAATATCGGCCTCTGAACAACAAATGGTAGCAGCTTTGTGGTTTTGTCAAGAAGAATTGGATATAAAATACCAAGTCGAAACCGAAAGTGTCTTAGTGGAAGCAAAAAATGGAGAAGTGGAACGTTCCCGAATTAACTGGAGAGAACTATTTTATTTGGTCATTGAAAATTACAGCTGCCTTATCACTGAAAAGACTTGACTCGGTAATTTCAACAGTAAAACCAGAAAATTTAGACGAGAAAGATGAAAGATTGTGGAATGAGAAAAACGCTGACGCCGTAGCATATATAAAACTTTCACTATCAGATCAACAGGCACTTCAGTTCTCCACAGAAGAGAATGCAAAAATTCTTTGGGAAAAAATAAGTCAACATTTACGGGACAAGCCAAAGATCGAAAAATAGATGCTGGTAATGAGTTAAAAAATTTAGAAATGAAATTGCACGAGTCGGCTAATGATTATATCGCAAGAGCGACAGGAATAGCAACTAAGTGCCAATCGCTAGGACTAGATGTATCTCCTCGGGAACTGGTGTTTTACACAGTCCGTGGACTTCGTGGAAAATTCTGTCGAATTAGGGAAATTGTAAAAACTCAGCGTGAAAAAACAATTGACGAAGTACTCAAAATACTCCGTGAGGAAGAGTCCGTTCACAATTCAACGAATGGAAAACGACCTGATGGAAACAACGCAGAGGCGTTCATATCAAGAAGGAATAAAAACTATAAGCCAAGAAATTGTTACATTTGCCGACGACCTGGTCACATCGCGAAGGACTGCTATTACAGAAACAAGAATTCAAAATGTGAGTTATCCAAAGGTAACAAGGACAGAAAGAAGTTGCAACCTACGAGTGTGAACGTTTCATCTCGTTCTGATGAAAGAGAAAGTGATTTTGCTCTTCAACTTACGCGTGGAAAAAATGATGAATGTGGTAAAATTTGGTTGCTGGATAGTGGTGCAACCGGACACATGGCAAAAGACTTCTTTTGGTTTCAGAATATTACACCAGAGGTGAGGGAAATTTACCAGGCAGGTAAACATTCAAAAATATTTTCAGAAGGTATTGGTACGGTTAAAGCAAAAGCTATAAATACAAAGAATTCTAGTTTTATTAATTTAACTATTAGTAATGTTAGTTATATTCCTGATTTAAGAAATAACTAATTGTCACTCACTGCCTTAATGGATAAAGGATGTAAAATTGAATCAAGGAATAATTCTGTATTAGTTTTTAGTAGGTGTAATGAATTACTTTTTAAAGCATTTAAGAATAACGGTAGGCTTGAAGGTAATTTAGAACCATATTATAATTCTGAATCTTGCATTGCTAATGATTGTACTGGTAATAATTATGAGCTTTGGCATAGTAGATTGTGCCATTTAAATCCAAAATATATGCTTAAAATGAAAGAATACATTGATATTAATGATGTAAGTGATTTTAAGTGTGAAACTTGTGACATAAGTAAAATAACTAGAAAAAGTCATCCAAATATTGACATTAATCAGAGTTCAGAAATTTTAGAATTAATTCATTCGGATCTATGTGGCCCTGTTCAAACTGAATCAATTGGTGGCTCTAAATATCTTAGTTGATGATTTTTCTGGAATGTATTTTACTTAAAGTAAAAGTGAAGTGTTTGGCGCATTTTGTAAATTTAAAGCTAAGTATGAAAATTTAACTGGTAAAAGAATTAAACGTTTGAGAACAGACAATGGTTTAGAATTTGTAAATCAACAATTAGATAATTATCTTGTTAATTCAGGTATTTTTCATGAAAAAACAATTCCATATAACAGTGAGAGTAATGGGAAAGCTGAACGGGAAAACAGAGTTCTTTTAGAAAGAGCTAGGACATTACTACATGAGAGTGAGCTTCTGGTAAAATTCTGGGCAGAAGCAATTAATTTTAGTACTCAAGTATCAAATTTAACACCTCGGAAAGGAAAAGAAAAAATTCCTTTAGAAATTTGGACTGGTAAAAAACCCAAATTAAACTATCTAAAAAGGTTTGGATGTGTGGCATACTTTCACATTCCGAAAGTGATGCGAAACAAATTTGACATACCAGGGAAAAGAGGGATAATATTAGGATATGCTAGAGAAAGAAAAGGATATCGTATGTATGATATAGCAAGTAATAAAATAATTGAAGAACGATCAGTTAAATTTAATGAATCTTTAACGGGTAGTAATTATATGGGAAAAAATAAAACCTTAGAAACTTGGGATATTGAAGAATTAAAAGGAAGGGGAAACGAAGTAGATCAAAAACCACACCTCGAATTGGTTGTTACGGAAAATACCCAAGCAAGCGAATATGATGACTCATCGAATTTCGAAATCGCCGACGTAAGCCGTTGTAGCGGGGGTGATGACAGGGAGAATGAAGTCCAAACATCTGATAGCTATGAAAAAAGTAATAAATATGAAAATGAAATACTATTAAGAGGATCGGAGAGGCTCAAATCAAAACAACTAGCGTCAAGTATAATCAGTAATGTTCAGAATGATTTTTCAGAAGAAAAACAAAGTGCTAGTTGGTATGACTGGAAATCCGCAATGGAAAATGAAATAGATTCATTACATAAACAAAACACGAAGTGTGGGAAATAGTAGAGAGGCCTGAAAAAACAAAATTAGTAAAAAGTAAGTGGGTATATACTTTGAAGGAAGGAGACTCTGGGGAAGTAAAATATAAAGCGCGATTAGTAGCGGCTGGGTTTAATCAAATAAAAAATAAGGATTATACCGAATCATATTCACCAGTAGTTAACATTGAATGTTTTAGATTATTGCTTGCACTTTCAGCTAAATTAAACTTGACTGTTAAATTTTATGATGTAAAAACAGCGTACTTGTACATTGACTTAAATGAGGATGTGTATATGACTCCTCCACCTGGTTATGAAAAACTGATTGGAGAAGGTAAAGTATGTAAATTGAAGAAAAGTATTTATGGGTTGCCTCAGTCCCGTAGAAATTGGTATATGAAAATAAAAAATGAATTAGAAAAACTTGGGCTGGTACAGTTAGCATCTGATAATTGTATATTCATTTATAATGATACCAAAAACATATTTATATCGTGTTTGTATGTTGATGATTTAGCTGTATTCTGTAATAATAAAGAAATTCTTGAAAATATTGTTTCTAAAATAAAAAATGTATTTGAGTTACATGAAAATACTAATTCAAATTTTTTAGGAATGCAAATAGAAAAACTTGAAAATGGTATATGTTTGTCTCAAACAGAATATATTGAATCTTTATTGACTAAACACAATCTGCAAAATTCTAAAGCAGTAAAAACGCCAATCGTTAAAGGGGCAGATAAAGGTTTTTCATGTACAAATGAAAAAATTGAAGCAATTTTGTATCAGGAATTAATTGGGGAACTTTTATATTTAGCGAATAGAACGCGTCCTGATATATCATTTGTAACAACTTATTTGTCACAATTTAATCATGTACCAGAAAAAAGGCATTATCTTTTGGCTAAAAGGGTATTAAGGTATTTAAAAGGTACAAAAAATAAAAAAAACTTTTCTATAGCAATGATTTTGGAGTTTTAAATGCATATGCTGATGCTAGCTGAGGAAATGCAGAAAATGGTAAGTGATTTTCTGGTGGTACTATTTTACTAGGTGATTCATTGATTTCTTGGAAATATCGTAAGCAGAGAAGTGTTAGTCTGTCTACTTGTGAAGCAGAATTATTTTCTATTTCTGAAATTTGTAAGGATATTATTTGGACTGTAAATTTATTATCAGAATTAAAATGCAAACAATTTTTGAATGGTGCAGTGGTCTTGAATACAGACAGTCAAGCTGCCATCCAGTGGATCAACTGTGCAAGATCTTCTACGAAATCCAGACACATGAACTTACGTTTCCATTTTATGAAGGACTTAACAAAGGACAATGTTATTAAGTTGGAATATTCACAAACTGATAATATGATTGCAGATTTTCTTACTAAGAGTGTCAGTGAAGAAAAATTAATGTATACATTGAAAGTAATTTCCTTGATTTCTTAATGTAATGTGTTATATAAAAAAATGTTGCTCGCAGGAGGGGTGTGTTGGGTAGAGGCGAATGAACGTTTTTTCTTATGCGCATGCGTATTAATTATGATGGCGCAGCTGTCTCTTCTACCGACACATCCGTCATTCGAGCTTCAAGCGTATGGAGATGGTGAGATGTTACTTGCTGTGTGATGGTCAATACGATTTCCTGTGTGATCCTTTTATTCATTATACGTGTAAATAAAGTGTGTTGTCCTAAATCGATGGCTTCTTTACTCTAAATATCGGCCTCTGAACAACAAAAAGAATTATATGCATAACTGTTTCTATTTACTTAATATAGACAATGGGAAAGCAAAAAGTAACCAGCTCCTTAAAAATTCCGTAATAGTACAAATTTTTGAAACCAGGTCAAAAAGTACTGTGATATTTTAAATTGACGCTATAAAACAAAAAGTTGTGTCAATGTTCAGTTTTCAATTTTCCCCCCTTTAACCATTACTTTCCTCTCCCCCTTTTTTGGTTTGTCATGTTTTTGAAACATGGCTCATAAAAAAGATTAATGAGTGATTTAAAACTTGCCATTCTATAATGAGAAAAAAGTACTGTTTTTTGTTCAGTACGTAATAAATATTAAAATTTCAAACTGTAACAGTCTTGATTAATTAAAAGTACTCTTTTTACTGAAGTCATGTGACATAGTATTTTACAATAATTCACTCAGTTTCTACATTTCATAATTGTTTTCTCCTTCTTTATCTTTTAAATAGGGGGAAATATTATTCTATGATTAATATTTATTTGCCTTTGCTGTGACATCATTTGCTATGTACCTTGGAATTTAAATTTAATTTTTTTTTTTTTTTTTTTTTTTTTTTTTTTTTTTTTTTTTATTTCTGATGCTACTAATTTTTAATTTAATGATTTGTATGAGTGACTGTTTTGATTTTAGATTGGTGGATTTTGGGTCTTCTGCTACGTATTCAAACAGGGAATATTATATATATTTTGCAACATTAAATGAAATGTTATAATTTTTTCATATCCATAGAAGACTTTTATTTGTGTATTAATCATTTCAACTTAATTTCTCATTTAATAACTTACTTTAAATAGATGGAAGTTGAAGGAAAATTATCAACAGAACAAGATGCTTCTCAAAATGAAATAGATTTAAAGAAGTCCCATTCAACTTTCCACTCAGAAAGTGAACTTTTATCGAAGCTTGCTTCTAAAGAAGTAAAAGAAGTAGTAACTGATCCTGAATATCAGAAAATGATTTCAAGCATGCAGCATAGTAAAGGTATGTACAGTGAATATCAAAAAATAATTCCTTGCAGCTGAGTTTTTATTTGTAGATTTCCTTTTAAATGTAGTATATAAATTAAATATAATTTATTTTATAACTTTCTTAATTTAAGTATTTATCCTGCTTGTAATCATTTAATGAAGATTTAATTTAATAATCATAAAATTTCTTCATCTAATTAAGTTGCGCTCAGGGTCATATTTGTTATTTTAATTTATTTAATTATTTATTTACTTCTGTCAAAACCCTTTTCAATGAGTATTTTAAAAATAAGCAGAATTTTTCTTTCTCTGTAGTATACTATCTTTTCCATGAATGGATGCCGGACAAGATTAAATTTTGCCATGTTTGTATATTTTCATGTTAAACTAGTACAGTAATTGCAAATTGGTGACTGTCGTATGTTTAAATAGCAAAGGTGTTAAGTTGTGAAAAAAGATGATTTTTTAAAAAAATGAAATTAAAATTATCATAGAATAAAGACAAAACAAATATAATTATTACTTGTAAATATATGGTGGAAAAATAGTGATGGAGAATATGACTACAATTAAGTAATTTCTGATTTATTAGTATTTTTTTCTTATCTTGAAATCTTAATTTTGAAAACATAGTATGTTAAAAATGTCCGAACTATTTTATCTTTGAGAATTTCGGTAATTTAGATAGTGTTATCCTTCAAAACATATCTCCTTTTCCAAATGAATAAAACTGGATGGGGGATTATAAATAGCACATAAAATATATAAAATTACGAGTGACTTAGTATTTGGGGTGTTTAAACGGAGATTTTCACGAAACTAACAATCATATTTCCTTTATGTTCTTGGAATTATAAATTTTATACATAATCGTTTTTCACTGTTGCTGTATATGTTGCAAGAAAAAAGAAACAGATACACTGCGCCAGAAAAAAGTGGCGGGAGGGACAGTTCTATATCTCCCATTCTACTAGGCCAATTGACGAAATTCAACTTGCGTTTTTCATGTCTCGAAAGTGCGACTTAGGATATGTATCAGATTTTTATATAGCATTAATCTAACATAAGTGTTTTGACATAAAATCAGACTTTTTATGAAATAACATACCAATTTTTTTCCATATTTCGATTCTACAACTCAAATTATGCCAAACTGCCAAGTTTTGTAAAAATTGCACGAGTATTTTTTAAAAAAAATATCTCTCAAAGTTTTAGCTTCTCAATGTTAATTGAATTTCATATATATTTATTAATCTCTCTTTTTTTATTAAACTTACTTGATTCCTTTTTCCAGAATTTGAAATTTAGGCTTAATCCAAATATAATTTGTACATTTTGATTTATTTGTTAAATGTGCATTTTTAAATATTTTTATAAATTTTCAAAAAAACAATTTGTATTATAACCCATAAAATTTTTAACACCATCTTAAAGTAAATCTATTTCTAGGCTCACCTGCAAAAAATGAGTTTTATTTCAAAATTTTGTAAGATATACATAAATTTACATATTGGAGCATTTTGAATTTTTTTTTTTTTTTTTTTTTTTTTTTTTTTGAGTGATAATAACACCAGACAATAATACACACTTTGTTAAAATTATTTGAAAGTATGAAAAAAATGCAATGAAAAAAAGAAAAGGAAAATAGGTTGCTATAAATTAAGAAGTTCGCCAAGTAAATTATTCTTTTGGGGGAAAAAAAAATGCCAAGATAAATTTTTGAATTTCTGTATAAATTTTCCACCAAATTTTACAAAATTTAGATTTAGGCATAATTTGAGTCGTAGAATTGAAATATGGAAAAAAATTGGTATGTTATTTCAGAAAAAGTCTGATTTTGTGTCAAAATGCCTATGTTAGAATGATGCTGTGTCTAAATCTAATATATATCCTAAGTCACACTTTTGAGACATGTAAAACGCAATTTGAATTTTGTCAATTGGCCCTGTAGAGCGAGAGATATAGAATTGTCACCCCCCCCCCTTTTTTTTGTGCTGTGTACATCCTTGTTAAAACTGCCACCATATGAGCCACTGGAGACAAATAACATTTGTAAAAACTTTCCAGATGTGGTATTAAATTTTTCAGCTTTGGTAACAAAACAGAGCAGCTGCTTTTACAAGGAAGTGTAAAAGAATAATGAACCATACTTACTCGCATATTTCTCTTCCTACTTGTTTTCAGCATATGAGTGTAGAAACTTCTGCTTAATGGTAACAATGTAAAATTTATACATAAATAGAAATGTTTACTTTGTAAATAAAAAGAATATTATTGAAATTGGTAAGTCTTTAATAATACTTAACATAATGTTACAAATTTTGTATATATGCAAATAATTTTATTTATATTATATGTAAAATTGTCGTACCTTTTGTATAATGTATGATGAATCTGTGCCAGAAAAATGAGATTACAGGGCTAAATCTATTTAACACTGAGGTAAAGAATTATCCGGCTAAATTGATGAGATATTGCCAAGATGGCGATGGTTTTGGTGACTAATTTTTGTTGCTAAATTTGGCCAGAAATTGAGAAACTTGGCAAAATTTTGGTGATCCCTGTATAATTGTAATTATTAGTATTGTAATTGTATCCAGCTCTTGTATCTAACTTTAACCATGTATACCTTCCAGTAATTTCGAGAAATGGAAGGTACCAGAGATTTCCTGATAGCCTGGGTGGTAAACTATATAAGACCAGAGAGAACATAATTTTTCAGTTTTTAGTTCAAAGCTGTCTTTGGAAGATTGAGGCATTGTGCAAACTTTGCTCTTTGGGTGCACTTTGCATTGAGTTTAACATTCAGTAGTTTGAAGTGGCAATTGCTGATTGTGTGCTGTTATACTAAAAAGAGTAGTATGAGTAGTTTTGTGTAAAGTGTCAGAACTGTAAAGTGTTTCTTTTTTTAAATAAATTTTATCAAACTATCTTCGGTTCTGTGTGCATTCAGTTCATTCTGAACCTGTATGTATGCATGTAATAATTTTTGGTGTCTGAAGTGGGGTTAAATGCTGGTGACAGGACTGAAGGACAAGCAATTACGACAGCTGGTGACAGCCTTTGCTGAGAATAAGAAATGAAAGAAGGGTCAAGAATCTGCTAAAGAAGAAGTGTTGAAAGCTGGCCAAGAAAAGATTCAGCAGGTCAACAGGAAATGAAAAGAGAAATTTCTCTCATAATAGAAAATAAATTTAATGTTGAAGGATAGTAAGATTAAGACAATAGATAGACATGATAATAAGACTAAGACAATAGATAGAGAAATTCAAGGAAAAGATTCTGCTTTGAAGTGATTAAATCAAAGGAGGATTTTTGCTATCCACCAACGAAACAAAGAAAAAGCTACTGTGGACCAACAAAACAAAGGAAAAGCTTCTACTGTGTAACAACAAATTGATGACAGAGTGTCTACTGTTGTCGCCAAGAAAGTTGACAGTTTAAAGAAATCCGTTGCTGTAGCTGGACACAATTTTGATACTTCTAAATCTCCATATGGTGGAAAAAAACCTTTCAGCAAGTATGAAAGACTCAGTTCTCTAGACTGGCAGATGCAGATGGATGGGACTAGCATCCCCTTGTTTTCATTTTTTTATAATTTACGACTTTATCACAAATGTTCAGCATTCATAGAGACTGCCAACCAACCCCCCGCTCGTGTCCAGCAGTATCCAGTTATAAATTTGACATTGATGGAAAGTTAAGTATTAATATCGAGTTTGGAAGTGCCACCTACCATCCACACAGCATATGTGGCAAATATTACAGATCGTTGCATACTTGGGTTAGACTTTCTGAGGAAGTACAATAATTTCTTTCACTTTAAAAATAACAAACTACATTCTACCTCAGAGGACATAACTCTGTTTGAAATTAAAAATAAACGAGGTAAATTTGTCCACAAAATCATAGCTCAAGATAATGTTACAGTAGCAGCATGAATAGAATTTTTACTTCCTCTATCCATAGATCAAAAAAAGAGGAATTTCCATTATAGCATAATGGGATATCCTAAGAACTGTAACACCCAGGAGGGAATACTAGTAGCCTCAGCATTCATCTGCTTTTTAAGGCCCATCATCCTGGTCAGATTTGCCAACGTCAGTGATAAATCAAACATCTTTAGGAAATGTGAAGTGGTTGCAGCATGTAGTCTAGTGACCCTCTGCATTAAACAACCCAATAGTCCACCAATTTCTATGTGTTTCGGGAGCCTAATATTGCAGTTAAATAATGAAGAGAGGACTGCTACTGAGTGTTTCATTCAAGAATTTCAAGATGTTTTCTCCTGCATATTTTCTGATGTAGTTCAGATCAGTTTGGCTCAACATACAATTCAGATGGGATATCATCCACCAATCAAGCAAGATGACTAGCCATTGCTAAACGGGAAGAGATAGCAAAATTTCTAAAGGGCATCCCAAAAAGTGACGTTATCAAGCCCTTAGCATGTCCTTTGGCCTCTTCCACCCCCTTGGTCAGAAAGAAAGACGGTTCAACTAGTTTTGCATTGACTATCCCTGGTTGAACAACATCACAAAGACAGCAACCCTATTCCTAAAATTGATGACATTTCTGGAGGTAAGTGGTTTTTGATGCTTGATTTAAAGAGTGGATTTTGGCAGGTAGATATACACCCTGATGATGGAATAAAAATGGTATTAACTACCAGACAAGCACTTTGGCAGTTCAAGGTGATGCCTTTTGGATTCTGTAACATACCAGCAACACTTGAATGACTCATGGATACTGTGTTGAGAGGTCTTTCTTATGAAGCCTGTCTAATATACAAATTATCATTGTAGGATCGCCTTAGTGGATACGGTGGCTTCTGAAATATGACATCTCTTTCCATCTCTCTTTGGAAGAGATCATAACATGGAAGCACTGACATGCTCTCTAGAAGACCCTGCCTAGAAAGCTGCCAATATTGTTCCAGCATTGAAGCAAAATATGCACTGGTTAATCCAGTCATACATCAAGTTAGAACTTCAATGGGCTGATCGAAATTTGTCGAGTGAAGTCAGAAAAGACCAGTTGGAAGACGGTGACATTAAACTGATAATTGTCTTTAAATAGAACTGAGTCTTCAAGTAGGAAACATACTTGGTAAGATATTTCGATCTATGGTCCTGCAACAAAACAATATTTGGCGCTCTGGGATTCACTATGTATTCAAAACGCTGTCTTTTACTGGAAGTTCGAATCGGATGATGGAAAGCATTCTGATGGGAGCTGATTCCAAGAGCAGCACGGGGAAACTGCAACGTTACAATGTAAAAAGGTTTTTTGAATGCATCACCTTTGACATCCTAGGTTTTCTGCAATGAGTTGCTGATGGGAACAAATACATTGATTATTGACAAAGTGCCCCGAAGTGTATTTTGTCATCAAACCTTGATCAAGTTTCCCGAAACCAATAGGACTGGTGCCAGAAGTTACCTTTGTTCTGACCAGAGCTATGGAGTCGGTAGGGAAAATGACAGACTCCTGTAATTTTAAAGACTTCGACTCCGACTCCCTCATATATGTGTAAACATATACACATGGGTTACAGCTTATTTTATAATATAAAAGAAATAGTAGATGCTACAGAAAAAATTGATGGCATAGCAAATTATTGATATTAAGTAGCATTTTTTTATGAAATGGAAAAACTAGCATTAGTAATTTCTAAGAAACAGTATAGCTTTGGCAAGATCTTCTTTGTTAGAGGCCACATTGACTTGAGGAGGAGAAAGAGCTGTTACTGTTAGGACTACTTCTTTTAACTTTTCAGGATAGATTTTTATAAGTTTAAAAGAGGTATCTTACAAGAGCAATCATATTTCCCCATTTCTTCACTGGCCATGTAAAAAGCTTGTTTGTATTTTTTCATTTTTATATCTAAAGACTCTTGGTTCTTTATTTTCATTCACTTTGCCTTAGCCTTTTCAATATTATCAAAATATTTCTCAAAGTTTAATTCATCGCTGGATGAGGATGATAGAGACTCAGTTGCAATGTCTGCAGTTTGACTCATGATTTGAATACACCAATTGTCCTGAGAATAATTTCATTCTTAAAAAAGTTCATAGATGGCTTTCTTTGCCTCTTTAATTTGTTCATCATCCAACAAAATTCAGTGTTTTGGATCTACATATATTGAACCAACAAGATCTCATTGTCTAGCAAACTAGTTTCTCTTTTTGTCATTGAAGAAATGATTCCTCCTGCAGTAAACCCTCCATTTCAGAAAGAACAAACATCACATTCTTCCTTTCTTGCCTCCTGTTAATTCTTCAGATTGTAGCTTTTTTGTGGCTATATAGGGTGTAGAAAGAAGAGTTTCCAATTGTGCAAGATCATTCCACAGTCTAGTTTCTGTTAGAGTTATCTACATCTTCTAAAAATGTTCTTAATTCTAACAATTCCTATATAATCAAATGTATACTTCCCTATCACATTGCTTGATCAATAATTGCTGTTATTACTGATTACCTAAATTTAACAATGAGATTTGTTACTAAATGAATCGGTGTAATCAATAATGGCAAATATCACATCCATCCTCTTCCCTTATATTTATTTATTAATATGTCAATAAAATAGAAAATAACTATTTATTAATATATATAGTTTATAAATAAAAATAATAAACTCAGTTTTCCATTATTTTATTTTTCAATTCACTTTAATTTCATTTCAAATTCAAACTGTTCAATAAAAACTGGAGTTAAAATCGACATGTTTTTAGCGACTCCAGCTCCGACTCCTTTTATCCCAAAATCTGCCTAACTCATTCCGACTCCACAGCCCTGTTTCTTACAGGCATATAGCAGTGCTGTCCACGAGACTACCAGCTATTCTCCTGTACTAGATACTTTTCAGTCAGGACCTTTGTCTCCCTTATGAGCTATTGTTTCATTGCCTTCATCACCAGAGGAATATATTCAAGATCTCCAGGCATGTTTTGAAGTAATGTACATTTTTGCACGAGAGCAAATCATTTGGTGACTGAGAAGATGAAAACCCGTTATGACACAAGAGTTACTGGATGTTGGTTGACAAAGTAACAAGATGTGTTTATGGAATCTGATTCAACAGAAAGGTCTTTCTCCTAAACTGCAGTCCTGAACAGGCTGAATGACATTGTAGTGGCTATAGTGCTTAAGTGTATAGTGTATATAATGTAATTAGTATGTTAAAATCATGGTCCTAATTTTATATAAATTTGTGCTTTTAATTATTTAGTATTTGATTTGTTGTGTGTTATTTATTGATATTATTATTTTATTATTGCATTGATTTGCCTTAGTTGCCTGTATGACTTCCTGTCTGGGACATGCAGTTCTTGGGAAGAGAGCATCGTTATAAATTTTGTATATATGTAAATCATTTTAGTCAAGTTATGTGTAAAATTTTATTATCTTTTGTATGATATAGCATGAAATGCCTCAAGACATGAAGCTTTACCGAAAAAATAAGATTACAGTGAGTCTATATTGTATTGAGGTTAATAGCTATCTTGCTAAATTGGCAAGATAGTGCCAAGATGGCGATGGTTTTGACAACTAATTTTTATCACAAAATTATGCAAGTAATCGCCAAAAGTTTTCAAACATGGTAACATTTTGGTCCAGTGCTGGTATAACTGTAGTTAGTTCCATAATTGATCCCGTATATGTAACTATAACCATATCTGGCATTTCTATGTAACTTTGACTGTATATGCGTTCCAGTAATTTCGAGAAATGGAAGGTACTGGAGATTTCTTGGTGGCTCGAGGAAAACTAAATAAACTCGGAGAAAGCATGAGTTCTCAGTTTTTATTTCAGAGCGGACTTCAGAGTATTGAGAGAGGTGCAAGCTTCGCTGTTTAGTGACACTTTGCATTGTGTTGCATTTAATGATATTAGTAGTTTGAAGTGGAAATTACTGATTGTGTTCTATTATACTGAGAAGAACTGTACAAATAGTTTTCTAGATAGTTCCAGATCTGTAAAGTGTCTCTTTTGTAAAACTAAATTTTATCAAGCTGTCTTCAATTCTTTGTGCATTCCATTCCCAACTCGTATGCACAGAGCAATAATTATATTAGGGCATCTTTATGTATGCTTTTTAATGTGCTGTATTTAAGACATCTTTTGAGAAATGCATATTTTTGCAAGTATTGTTTTTACAACTTTTGCTCATAAACATACTTTCAACTGCAAAAAATGTTTTAAAAGCTACAGAAATTTGATATTTTTAATTGAAAAAAAAAATAATCAGTTCTATAAAAATTATGAAACTTTGTATGGTCTCTCTCTCTTCCTCATTCTTATATGTGAGAAAATTTTGTACTCGTTTTAAAAAATAAAACACAAAAAGTTTCATTCTCATACGATGAGAATTGACCAATATATTTAATTTCACAGTTGGGAATTTTTACATCATTTACAGCTTGCTTTGGGGATTAGTTTATTAATAAATGAAAATAATTTAACATTAATTTTTTTCCCCTGAAATGCTATTCAGTGACTTTTTGTGATTTACTAGTGTGAAACATTTATTTATAATCTTGTTCAACTGGTATGATGAAAGAATTTTCACTTTAGTAATTGATAAGTTTTCAGACATTAAAAATATGTTATTAATATTCTCACAAAAATTTATTTCTTTAGAAACAAATCAAAAAATCATACAAAAGAAATCATTAAACTAATCCTTGATTTAATTTTGTGCAAATAATAATATGAATTTTCTATATGCTAGCATTGAAGCCTGCCATTGTTTTTAAAACATAAATTCTATAGAATTCTGTGAGTGAGATCTCCTTTTTTTTGGGGGGGGGGAAATTATATTGATTAATACTTTTGACAGCAATCTCAATAGAAATGCTTAGCACTTAATCTTTTAACATCAGAAGCCTTTTTGTGATACTTTATTAATTAGTGCAAATCTAAGAATATAATTGTTATGTATGTATGAATGTAATCTTAACCTTTAAAATGAAATATTTCTGTACTTCCTTGTTAAAGCAGCCACTGCAAGTGCTTTGAAATCTGGCAAAAACTAGCAAACACTGTAGCAGCTTTAAATATAAAAAATCGTATAATGTTTAATGTGTAGAATTGCAAGGCTGTGTGCAATGCCAAATTTGTGCAATTAACTAGTATTTTTAAGCAAAAATAGATTATTGTGTATATGGGGAGAATGTTCTCATATGCACATCTGTTTTCGTTTAAGAAGCATCAGATAATTCTGCTGCATTGTGTGTTATATATATTACATTAGATAATATATTTACAAATTTACTGTTACTTTTATTGCTGGTATTGCAAAATTGCCAATTCTGGAGACTACTCTTGTAATTTTTGTGACTAACCAAGCTGACTGCTTAAATAAAGAAGTACATAAGTATCTCGCAGGAATAGGACTTTATTTTTATATTTTATTTTTATTTGTACACACACATTTAAAGGATGGTAATGAAAGAGGTTGCAAAAGATTTTTAAAAAAGTTTTTTTAGAACATCGGTTTTGAACTTTTCCAAAGTATTAAAATTTTTATTGTAATATTTGTGTTTTTCCATTTGGATGTTAGTATTTTCCTTTTATTACTTACTATTTTGTTTGCTTGTAAATTAGCTAAATCATTGCATCTGAAAAAGTATTTTATTATTTATTTGTTTGAAATTTATTAAATTACATAATTCAGATTTCACTTGTAGTTTCTAATGTTTTTAGTTAAGAACATATGGTAAGCATCAACTACTTCCATAAATGTAGTAGTTCTGCTTTGAAATAACTACAGATAATTTTGTCTCTTTCCTGATTTTACTGAAGCTGTAACAAAGTCATTTTTTAGATATTTAGTTTCATCTTTAAATTTGGAAGATTCTATAATATTTTGATTTAATACAGTTTAGAGACCTTCTAAAAAATTATATTCTTAAATTTTTAATTAATAACTTTTTAATATTACAACATTTATAAATGCTTATCAGAATTTGTGTTAAGACTGGCATTGTTTAAGCCTAAATCTTAATAGAATATACTATTTGAGCTATCATAAAGTTTTAAAAATCCATATATCATAAATGTTGTATAATGTCATTAAATCATGACAAAATTAAATTTCAACTTTATTTGAATATTCATGTCTTTTTCTTTTTTAATAAAGAAACGGAACATGAAAGTGATGAAGAACAAGAAGCTAATAAGCTTGTTGAAAAGGTATTGTGATTACTTATGCCAAATAATACAGTTAACTAATATTATATAGTATATGTAATATTATCAGGGTCAATGTTCCTTCTTACCTTCTTCGGGAACATACAAGGACCTGACTCGGAACAGAGAGCTTACTAAAGCTATGTTCACTAATTGTGGTAAGTAGACAGGATACACATGAAGGGTATACAAAACCCTTTATTTTTCTCTATATACAATAACTTCTGTACTTCAGAATACACTGACCCGCTACTCGGGGTCTAACGTAAAAGTATAAAAATAAAACTAAACTCTCATTTAACTTTAAACTAATAAACGTGGAAGATTGGCCTTATATTAACAGGAAGGCGTATGTAGTACAGATAACCGAGAACACTACAATACGTTTAAAAGTTATCAAGAGGATTAAAACCTCTGGCCTGGAAGGCAACAAGCAACTGCGTAACTTCTAAGGTAAGCGGCCTGCTTCGAACTCACTGCTTCCTCTCTCTCGCTTGGCAAAAGGCCACAACTTAAATACTTGGCATTCGCCAGACAAACTTTGCATAAAAACCTTAAAGCTTTTAATTCTGTCCGGAAGTAGAAAATAAGAAGTGATAGTAAAGATTTAAAATAAAATAAACGTTAGTAAAACTTAAGATTCTTACATACTTCCCGCCAGAGTTAATTAGTTTGAAACTGAGGTCTAAAACGACCTTGTTGAAAACTTTTAGCTCTAGAATCTAACGCGAGGCCAATCTTTTACAAACATACTTCGCTAGAAACTAGAAATTTAAAAGAAAGAATTTTTTTTTTTTTTTTTTTTTTTTTTTAACAATAGCAGCTCCCAGGATATACAACAATTTTTTTTCATCTGTACTGCATCTAAACAGGAGCTTTTATTCAATTCTGGTTCCTTCCAGAGATCTGGAAGGAAAACTAGTTTAATGAAATGTTACACAATGAAATGGCAAGTAACATATACAATTATACTTCTCTTAACATTCTTATTTCCTTCATGACTATTTTAATTATCTCTCCCCGTGCTCTCTGACATGTGTTGTAAAAGAACACCAAACACGAATGTGTTTCTGTCTACGTGTTCCACACTTCCTCCTACAATCAAAACACTAACGTGTTAAAATTCAACATAACAAGACCTCTTAACACACCCTAATTTCAACTCTAAACCCTGAGGTACTATTCTAAAAGTGGCTAACTCTAAAGTGTAGCGTCAGAGAGCCTAACTACATCATTCAACCTTTAACACATATTCGCCATGCTTTAGTCTTTTTACAGTCACACGAATAAAAAAAAATTTTAACATTACTTTCACTTTTACCATATCACGGTATTTCTTAACATTTAAAATAACAGTTCACATTGTATATAAGAACATATTAACATGCCGTTAATTTTACGCATTTTAAAACATACATTAGTAGTACATTGTTAACTTCTATTCTTTTCAAAGCAAGTGCCAATTCTTTCTACATTGAAATAATACACTTCAAAAAGTCTTTCAGACTAAAACTTCTTTCTTGCTAGAATGTTTTAAATAAAATTTATACAATAACTTTTTACAATATTTAAGTCTTTACACAACGCTATTATACATCAACTTTTAATTTTACGCGCGAGTAATTGAAAAACATAATACCAAAATCGGTAAGAACTCATTTTTCGCCCTTTTGGCGATAAAGGTAGACCTCGCATGAGGTAAAACTTCTTGAAATCTGCCACTTGCAGTAAGAATGAAAGATTAACTTAAGTTTGCAAATTAACATAAAATTTTACTTATCTTTGTGATATTCGGACATTCTTTTCTGAGCCCAGTCCTGGAAAGTAGCGTAGATTGTTGTTTGATTTATCCTCCTTCGTGTGCGGGCTCGCCCTTCAGTGCGTTCCTCTAGAAGCTTTCTTTTTTTTCCAGTTCGGTCACCCTTGAATACCTTCTTTTTCGCCTCTGCCTGTGGTCTTGGTCGTTTGATGGCAGCTGGTCTTGGCGGAACCGAGAAATTTCTGTCGTGTTCCTGCTTGGACCTCGTTGTTGGCCGTTCAAATTTTCCTTGTAACTTTTCCTCCGCCGCTGATGGCCCTTCCGCAGTTCGGCTACATTTACTGCGGAGAGTCCTGTCGGATGAGTCGATCTTCCGTTTTTGAGCCGGGTTATAGTTGCCGTCATTTCTCCTGGTTCTCTTCACATACGTCGTCCTTCTCCCTTCTTCATTCTGGGGGTGTTCGTGAACTCTCTTTTCTGGATGGTGGAACGGCTTCTTTTTCTTGCTACCTTCAGTTTTTCCGCGGGGCAATTTTCTTTTCACTTGCTCCTGCCTCTTATTGGCTTGCCCTTGTACTTGTCGTTTTTCCACCTCTGGAGCTTGTGCCTGCGGTGTCTGCCGTGCCGGATCCTGCAAAAGATCTGAAAATATTTGCATTTTATTACGATCGAAGTAGGGCTTGATTTGATCAATGTTTGCGGAACAGGTTTCACCATTTCTGGCTTTTAACACTACTACAGCGTGAGTTATTTTTTCTATAACATATGGTCCTTCAAATCGTGGAAAAAATTTGGCAGTCTTATCTTCTGGTGCTGAAGAAAGTGAATGCTTAATTTTTAAAACTTCATCCCCTACTTTATAAGTTACTCCCCATCGTTTCAAATCATAATAGAGCTTCTGTTTTCTTTGTGCTACTTCCATATTCTTTTTTGCTTCTTTTATTAGTTTTTCTATATCACCCATTTTAAATTCTGGAGCTCTTTGTTGCACATCAAATAATTTATCTAACGGTGTTATAATCTTTCTGCCTAGAAATAACTCAGCAGGAGTTTTGCCCGTTGTATCATGTTTTGCGGTCCTAAGGGCGAAAGCAAATTCATTGACATAGTTATCCCAGCTTTTATGAAAATTTTTAACATAACTACGGATAATTTTCACTATATTTCTATTGACCCGTTCCACTATATTTGATTGCGGCCGATACGGGACCATTTTTAAATGACGTATGCCCAGTTTTTGGCACATGTCTTCAAATATATTACTTACAAATTAGGACCATTATCCGATATAACTTTTAGGGGTGCCCCGTATTTTAAAATATATTTATTTAAAATAGAATCAGTAACTAATTTCATGGAGGCTCGTTTTAAGGGAACAATTTCGGTCCATTTACTAAAATGATCAACCATAACAAGGAGATAGCGACTTTTATTTAACTGACTTTTTGGGAAAGGGCCCAATAAATCGATGCCAATTATTTCATTTGGAAATTCGGATTTAATACTATTTAGAAACCCGGCCGGGCAGAAATTAATATAATTAACTGCTTGACATGTTGGGCAGGACTGGACATACGCCCTTGTTAACTTTTGCAGTTCAGGAAAGTAGACTGCCTCGCGTACGCGTTGGATAGTTTTTCGA
Organism: Stegodyphus dumicola; assembly: GCF_044657685.1. Taxonomy (NCBI): domain Eukaryota; kingdom Metazoa; phylum Arthropoda; class Arachnida; order Araneae; family Eresidae; genus Stegodyphus; species Stegodyphus dumicola. Next base: position 144,820,808 of record NC_140777.1, read on the forward strand.
ATACCAGCATGAGAAGCTAAAGGGCTGTCATGGAGCTCCTGCAGGATATTTAATCTAAGACTAGCTGGGATAACAGGTCGAAATTCGTTGTTGGAATTCGTAGTTTTTGTATAAAATAATAGACCATCTATTAGTTCGTAATGGGCCGCCCTATTTCTTATCGCCACAATATCTTGGTGGCTAAAATTTTCAGGATCCTTCAAATACTCATAAATGCTTCCAAACTCAGGATCCTTACCCAGTTCGGTTATTACAGTTTCTCAGGAATTTATTGTACATGCTGTGAGCATTGCCACCTTTACGGTATTCCCTTGTTCATCTATTTTAATTCTTGATAGGGCATCTGCTACGATATTTTCCTTTCCGGGGGTATGCTTGATTACCAGATTATATTCTTGCAGCTTGAGTGCCCATCTTATTAACCTTGGGGATAAATTTTTCCCTGAATACAATCTAGTTACCGCTGCATGATCAGAGTATACTGTTATCGGCGCCTTTCCAAAATAGACTTGGAACTTTTGCACTGCTAACAGAACTGCAAGTGCCTCTCTCTCGATCGCGGAATAGTTTCTTTGTGTTTGATTTAAAGTTCGGCTAAAAAATGCCACTGGCTGCTGATTTTGCGAAAGTACCGCTCCTACCGCATAATCCGAAGCATCCGCTGAAATTTCTAAATTCTCATTCTTTTCAGGAAATTTCAACACAGGGGCTTGCGTTAATGCTTGTTTTAATTTTTCGAAAGCACTATTGGCTTCGGCCGTCCACGAGAATCTTGCCTTTTTCCTTTTTAATTTTAACAATGGTTCAGCAATAGCTGCAAAATCTTTTATAAAGGACCTATAATATGAACAAAGTCCTAGAAAAGAAGAGAGCTTCTTTTCCGTGTTTGGAGTCGGATATTTTTGTACAGCGATTATTTTTGATTCGTCTGTCTCTATTCCTTTCTGAGATATCTTGTAACCTAAATATTTTAATTCAGGGGCTGCAAATTTGCACTTTTCGACATTAACTTTTAGACCGGCCTCATTTAATAAAGAAAACACCTGTCTTAAATCCTGTACATGTTGGTCGAGATTATCACTAGTAATAATGATATCGTCTAAATAGATAAATGTGGACTTTCCAAGAACAGGTCTTAACACAATGTCCATGCATCGCTGAAATGTTGCCAGGGCCCCTGAAAGGCCAAACGGCATACGCAAAAATGCATAAGTGCCAGACTTGGTTATAAAAGCAGTCTTAGGGACGTCCTCAGGCCTCACCCCTATTTGAAAATAACCAGCCGTTAAGTCTAAAGTCGTCATAAATTTGGTTGATTTTATGTTCCTTAGAATTTCTTCTATAATCGGTAATGGATATACTGGATATTTAGTTATGGAGTTTAATTTACGGTAATCAATAGCGAATCTCCATCTTTTTGGATGCGTCAAAGGATAGTCATTATTTTTCTTACATAAAACCACCGGGCTAGCATAACTACTTGAGATGGGCGTTATGATCTTTTTACGTAGCATATCGGTAATATGCCATTCTATAATTTTTTCCTTATTCTTATCATACCGGTATGGTTTTTGACGAACTGGCATTGCATCTCCGGTGTGAATACTATGGTTAGTAACCTGAGTAAATCCTGGAATATCACTAAATAACAAAGCAAAATCACTTACCACTTGTCGGATTCTTCCTTGCTCGTCATTAGGGAGGTGCTCAAGTTTTAACATCGGCGGTTCAGCGTTTTCTGTACGAACTGGTTTCATTGTCAGCTTAAGGGACGCTTCATTAAAATCCAGCGTAGCTTGTGCTTCTGAAAGAAAATCTATTCCTAAAATTAAATGTGCTTGCAGATTCTTTACTATAAAAAAAATCACCTTTACTTGTTTGTCCTTGATACGGATATACAAAGGTACTTTACCTACGCACTTACATTTTTCTCCTTGCGCCGCTAACAGTGTCGTATTATCCACATTATATATGCGGTATTTGCGAAAATACTTCCTAAAAATATCTTCTGCCACACAGGAACACCGCGCGCCTGTATCCAGGAGTGCGGTGGCTGGGATATTATTCACCAAAACTTCAATCTTCGGAAGAGTCAAATTTTTCACCATTACTGTATTTAACTTGTAGGAAGAGGGGTTTTCTTGGCCTTCGGATTTCCGCACCCTCCCGTCAGCAGAAATCCGTTTTAGTTTAAATTATTTTTCCTTTCCGTGCTTTCCCTCTTTTTCCACTAGTCTTGAGACTTTTTTCCTGGGTTGCTATTGAACTGTCAAAGTTCGCCGGCTGTTTTTGAATGCTCGGGTTTCCTTGCCCACTGATTCGCTTTTTCTCCGTAGCCGTGTACTTGAGTTTGCTGTAGTCTTGGCGTACCAAATTGGTTTCGCTGTTGATATTGGCGTCTTCTTTTGACGTCCGCCGTTCTTCTACTTTCAAACTGGATTGCTAGCTCAAATAACTTTTCCAGTGTAGTCGGATTTCTTAATTCAATAAAGTCTTGCACTTGGGGCAGTAACCTCGGCAAAATCACTTGAATTATTTCAGTATCCGGACGGTTTCCATACAAGAGTTTGAAAACGTGAATTTTTCTTAAAATAAAGCTCGAGAGGTTTTCGATTCTTTGTTGATATATACTGAAAAGTTCCGTTTCTAATTTCGCACGATCCCTTACAACAGGGAAGGCTCTTAGTAGGGCAGTCTTGAAATTTTCGTAAGTATAGGTGGGACTTCCTGCTTGACCCAAGAGACTTCTGCCTATACATTTGAACCAGTTAAGCGCTTGGCCCCTCAAAGCGCTGGCAGCTAAGGTAACTTTTTGAAACTCGTGCACGGGGTAGAGCATGAAGTGGTCATCCAATTTTTCCAAAAAACTGGTTACCGGTGAGTTTCCATTAAATGTTGTTTCTGGTTTCATCAAAGCGCGCATGGTCTGGACGATGTAACCGAATCCTTCCAGGGCGGCAGCTGGCATTTCTGGATTCTGAGCCGTTTCTGCAGGCAGCACAGGTTCTTCTTGAAACTCGGCCATGGTTATTCTTCTTCGTTGGGCGCCACTATCAGGGTCAATGTTCCTTCTTACCTTCTTCGGGAACATACAAGGACCTGACTCGGAACAGAGAGCTTACTAAAGCTATGTTCACTAATTGTGGTAAGTAGACAGGATACACATGAAGGGTATACAAAACCCTTTATTTTTCTCTATGTACAATAACTTCCGTACTTCGGAATACACTGACCCGCTACTCGGGGTCTAACGTAAAAGTATAAAAATAAAACTAAACTCTCATTTAACTTTAAACTAATAAACGTGGAAGATTGGCCTTATATTAACAGGAAGGCGTATGTAGTACAGATAACTGAGAACACTACAATACGTTTAAAAGTTATCAAGAGGATTAAAACCTCTGGCCTGGAAGGCAACAAGCAACTGCGTAACTTCTAAGGTAAGCGGCCTGCTTCGAACTCACTGCTTCCTCTCTCTCGCTTGGCAAAAGGCCACAACTTAAATACTTGGCGTTCGCCAGACAAACTTTGCATAAAAACCTTAACACTTATAATTCTGGCCGGAAGTAGAAAATAAGAAGTGATAGTAAAGATTTAAAATAAAATAAACGTTAGTAAAACTTAAGATCCTTACAATATATTTGTTGAGAAGTCTACAGTGTTGGGGAATTTTTTTTTTTTTTTTTTTTTTTTTTTTTTTTTTTTTTTTTAGTGAAAATGTAATGTTAGAAGTCTTTATTTTAAACTCTGTTTTAGATAGCATATAAGCATATGATAATCGCATAACATAGTGTATGAATTGGTGTATTTGAGCTTGGTGTTTGAATACGTTTCATGTTTTAACTGCAGGAAAATTGGTTTTAAGAGAGAAAGATTTTATATTAAAAGTTTAATTAAAGGTGCTTAATTTTTCAAATTAGAGAGCATTACTATCGAATGAGCTTACTGGCTATATGTGATTGGGCGAAAGCTTGACACTTTTCTACCATGACTAGATTTGTTAAGATATCACTTATTACAAAAATCTTGTGGGCAAATGAGTACTATACTATAGTGAAAAATTATTATAAGTTAACTTTTTACCTAAAAGGCTACTAATTAATGATGATGCATTACATTTTTGCTGAAATAAAAGAACATGATATATGATAAAAATAAATTCATCTTAAAAGCAGGAATTTCTTATTTAAAAATGAGATAAAAGGGTAATTAAGTAAAAATTAATCTGAATTTTTATCTGATGCTTATAGATGTAAAGCTATCTTTGCCTTTTAAATATATTGTAATTTATACATGGTTTTATTTAACCTGTTAACTGGGGAATAAGCTTTCAGTAAAATCGTTTCAAAATGGGGACTTTTTCCTTTGCAGTAATTTCAGCACATCGCAAGGAATAAATAAAAGAAAATCGTTTTAAAATATTTAATGATATTAAATATTAAAATTAAACATTTTTAATTCGAGAAAACAAATTGAACGAATTTAAACAATTATTTTGTATGATATTCCCTAAAGCAATGCGGCATACACAAAGCAACACTGCAGTCGGGACACCAGAATCTCGATTCTTTCCTAAGACCTTTGGAATAGCATAATTTGCATCTCCTCGTTACATTTACTCTTGAAGAGTCGGATGGTATATAGTCTGCAAAATGTCTTTCAAAGAGTCGAGATGGTTTTGGTGTCAAAGATGATCGTCCTGTACTGGTAGATGGCAACTGCTATCGGTCTCTATATTTTTCAACACCTTTTTCTACAGTTTCGATAAGGAAATGAAGCCTATCTAGGTGACCGCCATCTGTCTTGTATAAAAGATATGCATTCAAACACACCATGTCTAATGCATGTAAAAATATCTTATAGTAATACTTTTTTACTTGGTTTCTAGCGATTTCATAAGTTTTCATTTGTCCGTCAGCAAGATCAACTCCTCCCATATTTTTGTTGTAGTCAGCGATAACTTCCGCTTTTAATATCGTTTTCCTTTGTTTTTCTATTTCTACAAATTTATTGTCGTGGATAATACTCAATATAATTACATCCTTTTTGTCTTTCCACTTCATAATCATTATTTTGTCTCTGTACCTAGCAATATGTTCATCTTTTTTCAAAACACAATTTTTGATATCAAATGGTATTCCCTTTCTGTTTTTTCACATTGTTCCTACAACATCAGTTTTTCTTCTGCACATCTTCTCAGCTAGATCAGTACGAGTGTACCAGTTATCGAGATATAGCATATATCCCTTATCCAACAAATCGTGGCACAATTCAAGAACAATACGATTTGGCCCCTGTTCTTCTGGATAGTTCGAACCATACTGCATGTCTTTACCTGTATATATAATGAAATCACTTATGTATCCGGATTTACTTTCACATATCTTATACAATTTAACACCAAATCGACTTCTTTTCGATGGAATGTACTGTTTCCAAAACAGTCTTCCTTTCCATAGCAAAAGAGACTCATCTACAGATATTTCCTTATCTGGTACGTATAACACCTTGAATTTGTTTTTCAAATAGTTCAAAATGGAATCGATTTTGTAGGTTTTTTTGTTGCACATTTTTAGATCAAAAGCATTGTTATCACTAAAATGTAAAAATTTTACTAACAGTTGGAATCTTTTTTCTGACATCATTTTATAAAAAAAAAAAAAAAAATGGAGTCTCCAGACTTTCTCGCTTTGTGAAATAAAGCTGATAAGAAGGTTTTCCTATTATTCCTTGCAAAATTAGTTAAAAAAAAATACTCTCATCTCTCGGTCATCTGCGTCAAACCACGAGAGACATCTTGAACGCGGTTTCATGGAAGTATTTTTTTCAAAAAACTGTCCAGTGTATTTGTTTGATTGTTCCACAATAAGTTCTACAAAATTCTCATCGAGAAATTTCTCGAAATAAAAAAGGCAATCTTTTTCTTCAGGTCCTTCAAATGTAAGTCAAGATTGAGATAAAAACGGGAAAGGCGATCACAATATTCTTTCACATTTCCATTCAGCTGATGTCGGTTGAGTATTTTGGTCTATAACATCATCATCCTTTGATTCAATGTCCGGACCATCAGTAAAGAAGTCGTTATCGCTTTCTTCCAAAATGGTACTTATTCTTAGAATTCTATGTCGTTTACCAAACATCCTGGGCAATATTTCATCATCACTTTCAGACAATTCAAAAATATTTTCTGCTTCACAATAATTTTTAGCCATATTTATAAAAAACTAACAAATACTCAAATCAACAAGTTATTACTAATATGTAAAATACTGAAATGCAGACTAAAATGAAATTAAGTTGTGCAAATTAGGAGTGTTATCACAATTTATGAGCGGACAAGTGTTTCCATTGATTGATTTTTCTTGAACAACGGACAAGTGACAGATTGCAAAAAAATCTAAGAAAAATTTCGTCATGCCCATCGGAATAGTCTTCCCAGCATGACGAAAAATTTCGTCATACCCATTGAAATAGTCTTCCCAGCATGACAAAAAATTTCGGCATACCCATTGAAATAGTCTTCCCATCATGACGAAAAATTTCGTCATACCCAGTTAACAGATTAATTTGATTTATCTGTTTTACCAAAATTTTGAAATTAATATTTAATTCCTTCAACCAACTCAGTTTTATTGAAATTTTTCACACATGTATATTAATAATGATAATATAATATTCTCCAAGAATATGGTAATTTTTTTAAAAATTATTGTTGAATTTGTGTCGGATATACTTGTTTAATGGTGAAACTGATCATTGCAGGATTTTCATCTGTAAAATAAAATCAATCTTCCAACTGAACACTTTTGGAAATTTTTAACACAGTTTACTGACTTTAAGCTTCCCCCCCCATTCTTAAACCATTTGATTTTTTACTTATTATGTAGTTGCTAACAAAAATAGATTTCTAATTCCCAAGATTTAATACTTCACTATTAGTAGTTAAAGTTGAGATGAGATTTCTGAAGCAAACAATAAAGGCAATGATTTTCTTTCATCATAACTTTTCTGTATTCTGTAGATTAAAAAATATAAAATGAAGTACACTGTAAAACAAAAGTCAAAGCACCAATTTTTTTGCCAGTGATTTGGAGGCATAGGATTTTAATATTGGTGCTAGTACTTGAAGACCATGAAGTGATTCCTCCATCTTAAAAATCAAGTCAGAATCATCAAGTCCAAGGTGTGTGATAGATAATAGAAACATTTCCTAACCCTGTCTTGAACCAGTCAGCTGCAGCTTGTCCTGCATGATTTAGAGCAATTTCCCACAAAATGATAGGTGGATCTTGTGGGGAGTATTGCCACTTTTCTGAAATAAATAGTAATAAATTATAGCTAAAAATGAACAGTAATACTATAAATTAACAGTCTGCTCTCAAGTTATTGTTTACATAGGATAATATTATCTAGTCATATGGAAGAGTCATAACTTTCAATTATTGAGGTTGTAATAAACTCTTTGGGAGAGGCAAATAAAGATGGCACTTATTTGGTACTTCTTTAGAAGCTTTTGTCCATCTTGTTTCTATTCTGTATGGTAATGCAGATTCTCCACAAGCGTATAAGAACTGTTGTTGTTTTATGCCCTTTGACAGAACCAGTTCCAATGCTATGTATTAGACTTATACCAGGCTCTGTTATTCATGTCACTATACAAATGCCTGAAATAGGAAGGGAAAAGCCATTTACTCTGAGGAAATTAGGTATGGAACTAAATTGCAGTGTCATTATTTTGTTCTAAAGGATGTAGTGTTTCTACTGCTGTACTGCATTGTTAAAATTCCAGTCCCTGTATGTGCAATTTCATCAATGTGTAATTACAGCTTTGCAAGCATGTTCATGATTAATTAACTGGATACTCATTAGGTAATCCTAATTGCAAAGGTAAATTTTTATGATATTGAATCATATAATGGAAAAACAAAGATACATCTTTTATTATTTTCGGCCCACCAGCGGCCGAGTGGTAAAATCGCTGAACACTGGTAGTTCGGTCCGAGGTTCAAATCCCGCAAACGGGCTGGCTGCATGGGCGTTTTCTTGGTTTTCCCCATGTGTAACGTGTATACGAGCCATTTTCCCTTAGAAAGTTCTCCACGAAGGCATCCCTTCCCTTAGGCAGATAGCGCTCGCGTTCTTTGCCATAATTAAATACACCAACACCTTTTATTATTTTCCAAAATAAATGCAGACCTTTCTGTTTGCTGTTTCATAGGCATATAGATTTAAATTAATCATTAGAGAACTTTATTATGGTTTAAAAAAAAGGTAGTACTGTTAATTTTCATGAGGCTAGAATTAACAATAAATATTTCTAATTTACTTGCACAGTGTTAATAAGTGCTTCACAGTCATTACTAGCAAGGAGAGAACAGCCAAATAAAAAATTTATTGGAGAGAATCTGATATGCTGTGCATTTAACACAATTAAAACGTTTGAGTACACTATTCTTGATTTAGCACAGTTTTATGAAAGAATCATAAGTTAGAATAACTATGAAATCTTTTAGTAAGTTAGAGAGTTTGCTTAGCTCAAATAGAATACAAATCAATGTTAACAGTCTTTACAAACATTTAAATCAAAGTGTTGAAATAAAGAACTTGCAAGATGCTCATTTATAAGTTTAAAATATCTTCAGGCAATATTATCAGGAGTATATTCTATAAAATGAAGGTAACATGGCTGAAAAAGAATGAAACACAAATACAATCCAAGTATAAAGTCTTTTTAAGACTTCTGCATCTAAAAAACATAGGTAGAATCCTCTCTCACCAATATATCGTTTAGTGCTCGCTTGTTTTTGACATTGCCAAGTTTCTTCATGCAAAAGTTACACTAATTTATTCTAATAGAAACACATGTACGTTTCCACTGACTGGTATTTATATAGTAAGTATGTAATATGTATATCATATTCTGAATGCTGAAATTTAGTATTATTTTATATTTTTTCATTAGCTAGAAGTTATGTTTTCTTACATAGTTTAATTTTAGTTGTGTACCTGTGTACATTTTGAAATATGAAATAGTGGGTTTCTTTTTAGTTAATGGCATCAAATATAGATGATGAAGAATTGGAAAGTTTTAATGGGCAAGAAACAGAAAAAACAGAAGAGGTATTTTTCATTGATTTTTTTTTTTTTTAATTTAATGCAGTCACAATCAACGTATTACATTGACTACTAAATAGCTATTACATGATATGTATGTAAGATATAACAAAATACAATAGCTGCTTTAAGAATAATTGATGACCTTAAAATTAACCATTCTAGAATTGGTGCTCTCCCCCTAAATTTATCTGTTCTCCCAAAATCAAGATCCTTCCATGACAACCTAAAATTAACCAATCACAGATTAGCTATACTTATACATCAGACTTAGTATAAATATTTTTGGCACAATAACCATGTCATTCCTTTTCCTAGCTCCCGCCCGATGCACTCTTCTGTCACCCTGCTCTCCCAACTTTTCTTTTGAAAGGGTAAATATGTAAGATATAACAAAATACAATAGCTGCTTTAAAAATAATTGGCGACCTTAAAATTAACTATTCTAGATGTGGTGCTTTCCCCCCTATATTTATCTGGTCTCCCAAATTTGAGATCCTTCCATGTTGTATAAAAACCTAAAATTAATCAATCACAGATTAGCTGTACTTCGGATTTAGTATAAATACTCATGGCACAATAACTACATCATCCTTTCCCTGGCTTCCCACTATGCGAGCATCTTTATGCTGTATGCCCTCCTCTGTTCTCATTCTAAGGTAATATAATGTGCATATAAAAAATATTGTAATTGCTTATGATCTAGAAATAGCTTATTTACTAATTAATATGTGCGAAAATAAAGCTTGGTGGTTTATAATTGGTGATATGCCTTAACCATCAGCCATGACGGATATTGAAAGCTGTTAAAGTATTGCATGCATTAAATTATGCATATCATAAATATCTTGTAAAATGTGTTGATTAAAAGTTTATTTATTTATTTTAAAATGTTGTATTTTAATTCAGTTAAGCATAGAGTAAAAATTAAAATTTCATATATTTTTAATGTCTTTTATGTTTTTAAATGTGCATTTCAGTAGATTTTCTTTATTTATTTTTTGTCTTTGGTTACTTATTTATGTTTAGAATAAATGAAGTTCATGTAGTTAAATTTTTTTAATTTGATTGCTTATACAATTTTTATAGGTTTCTATGATAAGTTGTTAAAAAATTACTTAAATTTTCTTACATAAAATATGAACATTTAAGATAAAGTTGCAAGTTGTAATATAAATTGTTCATATTTAAAATTTTCTTAAATATGAATATGAAAGATAAATTTGTGTATCATAACTAAAGTTATGATAAACAAACTATATGAAAAAGAATAATAAATTAAGACACAATAACACGCCGAATAAATACTAATTCAGAAGTCAAACAACAAAAATCAGCGTTATACCTACAAAATTTTCACAGAATTCTGTGAAAATTTTGTAGGTATAACGCTGATTTTTGTTGTTTGACTTCTGAATTAGAATAATAAATGTTATTACAATAAGGAATGCTAATGTAAAAATTGAAAAACTTTAAACTGATAAATTACAATAGATATTTACCTTGCATTTTAACTGTGCAAAATTCTTGTATTTGGAAATTAGTCTAGAAGGAATTAAATATTAACAGTATTGTTTTTAAATTCTTCATTTATAATTGTTGCAATTGACCTCATGTTTAAGTTACAGGTTTGATAATTTAAAAAAAAAAAAAATTCTGCTGGGTGTTCCCCACCCACGTTGTTGTTGTTAAAAGTATTGCATATTATTATGTGCTAGAAAGAACTTGGAAACAAGAAATTTAAAAACAAATCCTGAGTATTCCATTATTTTAATAATATCTATGAAGAAATAAATCAGTAACTCTGTGATGTCTTTAGCTATTTTCCAATGAAAAAAAGATTTTTAATTTATTTTTATTTTTGCATATTTTTGTACTGAAATGAAATCTATTGTTGATTATTAGAATGTGAAAAGAAATCAATAAACATATTGAATTTCAGTAAATATATTGCAGCTGATTAAAAAAATTCTATTCTCTTACTAAAATCTTTTCACTTTTTTAGATAAAAAATGGCTTCTTTTTACTTTTATGCTTTTTTCTTCATAACTTCCTCTCTTTCAGAAACACAGTTTTTTTTATTGCTAATCTTATTGTCATACTATTTTTCTCTTCTGTTAGTTAACAAACTGCTCATATTTTACATAAATTCAATTTATAAATTATCTGCTCTCTTGTTAATGGTCATTCTTTAGTCTTTAAAAAAATCCTACTGCAGATTTTTTCCCCTTGGGGAATTCGTAGCATTCTTTGTCACTGCATTTTAACATATATGAACCACTTAAGAGAGCAGTAAACTAAAAAAGAGAACATGGTCATTAATAAAGGAGAAAAAATAAAATTTACCATAAATAATCATTGCTGATCCTCTAGTCATTTTTTCCATTTTAGTTTCACTAACATGCACCTAAAATATTATCTTCAACAGAAATTAAACTAAAACTAACTCAAATAAAACTAAAGTTTGATCTTCATTAGAATCTAGCTGTTAAAATTGCTGCCTCCCCTTTTTTGTACTTGTATAGATCAAATTTTAGTTAATGATTTTAATGTCAATCAAGTTTTCCTTAAAAATAATTTTAGCTTCCTTTGATTTCTGTTTTTCTCAGTAAATGCCTATCTTTGTTATATTTAAATTTATTTTGCATATTTAAAACAATATAGTGCTAACCAACTACATAGGATATATTAACATTTTTAAGAAAAAGAACTTTGTCACAGTCTCTTTTGAAGTGTGTTGAGATTTTAAATGTAAAATCAGTATCATTCTAAAGGTGGATTTCATTTAAGTTTGAATATTTTTAGAAAATATAATATCGGTATGAAATGTCAAGGCGCGGAATGGCAACAGAAGGCAGGCATTTGGCGAGAAATATGGGCGACAAACTTGGCGATATGCCATCGACAGATGGAGAACCTTCTGGAACGGAATTCTTACCACTTTAACCCAGAATATTCTCGAACACAAGCCAAAAGCTATGTAAACTCTGCTGGTACGCGAAGAGTTAGTCAGTGTCTTATCTAGTTAGTGCCTCGTCTAGCAAGTTGATAGTCAGTCATTGAGTGAGTGTCTCGTAGTCAAGCGCCGAGTTGGTCATCGAGCCAGTCTTTTAGTGTATCGCGAGTTAGTGCATCGTCGAGTTTTGTCTTAGCGTGTGCTGAGTTGAGAGCTGTACTCTTGTGTATCATCAAGTGCATCGCGAGTTGTAGCGTGGAGAGTCTCGAGTACGTGGAGTTCCGAGAACAACCGAGCAGAGTTAGGAGTTGTACTCTGGTGCTTTGCAGCGAAGCTTTCTCAACCGTTATAGCCTGATAGTGTGAAGGCTGTGTCGCTGATTGTGTTAGCACGTTTATAGTAGTTCTTCGGTTATAAAACGTGATTTTGGAGCTGTCCTGATTAATATTGGCTGAATAAAGTGTGTCTCGATACTTCATCAAGTGTCGTCATTATTCACTCAAAATCCGTACAAATGTGAAGGAAAAAAATAACGTAACAATATTCATATAGCAGAATATATTTTATACATGCTTAAATCATTGCTTTAATTTTTTTATAAATTCCAAATGATCTCCAACATACTAAATTAAAACCAAAAACTATTAATGGTGGTAATAATAATATTCACTAACAAGAATATGGTAATAATATATTCAGTAAAGCTTCACACCAAAAAACACACTAAGAAAAAGAGTTCTATTATTTGAGTATCATTTCATTTTCATAAATCATCAGTAAAGAAGAAAATCTTGCTGTATTGTAAAATGCTAATTTTAAACAAAAGGAGAAGATTCACTAATTCTTCTAATGTATATTCCTATTTCTATGACTAAATATCTACTAATAAGATTTGAACACATTTTTTTTTCCCAAATCCAACTGGCTCTTCCAAACCAACTTATTCAAATGTAATCTACTTTCAATTATTTTACACTTAGGAAATATAAGTTATTAGAATAATATTTTACTTCATGTACTTGAATTAAAAAACATAGGTTAAAAAAATTAAGCCATGAAATAATTAAGTTTGAGACAGTGAAATTCTGGTTGAAGTTACGTAGCAGCTGGACAATGTTGGTGGTGTTGTGACTTATCTCGCTTGTCTGACAGTAAGATCAGAACAAGCCTACGGAATTCATCATGGCAAGGAGTGCAAGATTGTGCATGTCATTGGCAAGAGCCTTGAGCACCATACAGGTGACGGTATGACTTTGCTCAGTTCTCCTCCCAATTTTGATGGAGAACATCTTGGGGGATGACAGGTTTGGGGGGTCCTCCACCCCTCTTCCCCTACCACCAACCTATCGAGAGGGTTTTCGACTCGCTACGTATTTAGAATGGCATGCCCCCATGCGTCCCAGATACTATACATTTACAAACATCTATGTCTTCTCCAGGATTTCACCCGGGCCCTTCGATACTGTAGATTAGCTAATCACTATCCCGGTTGTGTAGGAAAAGAGATATGTAAACTATTTGCAAACTTTTTTGGAATTTGTAAGAATAGCTAAATATGCTGACTGTATCAAAATGTTTAATTGTACTTTTAGCTTGTTTTGATAATTGTCTCATTTTGATTACTTATTTCTAGGATAACACAGAAGAAGAATTCCCATGGTGTGTTATTTGCACTGAAGATGCAAAGATGAGATGTTTTGGCTGTGATGGAGACCTTTATTGCATTCGTTGTTTCAAGTAATGTTCGAATCATCTTTTCATGTAAAAATCAAAAGCAAACAGGCAGTAACATATTTTGTATTTCTAGCACAGTTTTTTTCAACAGAAATACACTGTTCAACATTGAAAATGCAACACCAAGAAGGAGTGGTCAGAAAGTGATGAAATTTGGAAAAAAGACAGAGACAGCAAGGAGCAATAAGTGATCTTTATTTCAAAATTATAGTCAGAATACAGAGCGACAACGGCGTCGGCTGATTAGGATTAGGAGCGGGGGACGTGGGCACCATCCCTTTACCGTTATGGTTAATTGGTTTAGCGCCACATCCTCCAACATCCAGAGCAAGGCCAGACGAGGCCATATGTGAGATTCGCACCAGACGCCCAGACCCAGCAGCCTATTCATCCGGATAGCAGTCCAGCCGACCAAAGTGCCCCCGAGGAATACTCTAAGCCAAAATGCCGGGTCCAGCCTTAATTTGTTTCCAGGAGTAAAAAGTACAGTGCCAAACAAGGGCAGAATCTTTACATAGGTTAACATACAATTACATAGTTGATCACAATAAGATTATAGAATTATGACATTATAAATACCTGGAATTATCTGCCAAACAGTAGGTCTACTACAATAATACACATATGCAAAATTTGGTTAAGAGTAGTAACAATTTGTGCAGATTATTGGCTACTCGTATTTGACAAATTACCTTTAAAGTATAAATCTTAAAATTGCACTTATATATGTCATGTTGTTTAGAAATTGATTACAAAATACAAATATGCAGGCATTGAATATGAGTTATAACAATTAATACATTATTCTGCAAATTAAGGGCTATTCACTTTGTACATATTTGAAATTCAAATTCGTACATTTGTGCATTTGAAATTCAAATCCTACAAGTACGCTTATGCATTATGTATTCAGATTCGGCTCAGTAGGATGTAGAACCGCCGCGGACAGCGATGCATGAAGAAACACGTCTGGGCATAGAGTCAGTAAGAGTGTGGATGGTGTCCTGAGGTATGGCTCTCCATTCCCTTTCAACCATTTGCCGCAGTTCGTCTTCTGCACAAGGCAGGGGCAGAGTCTGCAAACAGCGTCCAATCACATGCCACACATGTTCGATTGGTGACAGGTCAGAAGAGTACAGTGGCCAGGGAAGCATCTGTATACCTTGCACAGCATGTTGGCAGATGCGAGCACTGTGTGGTCGGGCGTTATCCTGCTGAAAAATTGCATTAGGCAGCCCCTGAAGGTAGGGGATTACCACCGGTCGCAGAACATTATCCAAGCATCGTTGGGCCGTCATAGTGCCCTGAATATGAACTAGAGGTGACCTGGAATTGTAGGCAATAGTGCCACAATGTCGCGTGGTGGGGCATTCTACTGTTACTGCCAGATTAGATCTGTCTCCACGTCGACGCCACACAAATATGTGGCGACTGTCACTAGATAAACAGAAGCGTGACTCATCTGAGAACACGACGTTTCGCCATTCTGACATCCACATCGCTCCAGTCCGGCACCATTCTAAACGTTGGCATCTATGCTGTGGGGTCAATGGCAGTCTTCTTAATGGACGCCGTGAGTGCAGGCCACGTTCAACCAATCGACGGGAAATGGTTCTGGTTGACACGGGAACATCCAGGGTATCTTGCACATGCTGCAGAATTGTGGTACAAGTGACTTGCGGGACCGCCACAGCTTGTCTGCGGATGCGTCGATCCACGCATGCTGACGTCTTTCTGGCTACACCTGCACCCCTTCTTTTTCCCACATTTCCATGTTCGCCATAGCCGATGCGCTGTGCTCGCATGCATGTGGGTATCAGCTGCGATTTGACGTAAGGACCAACCCGCCCTTCTCAGTCCGATCACCATGTCCCTCATAAAATCGTCTATCTGCTGGAATTGCCTTCGTTGACAGCGGCCCGGCATTCTCTCCTATTACACGTATCCTCCGGGACAAGAACCAAATTTCTTCGATAATTCATCTGGCAGAAATAATGACACGAATATTGCCCATTCTGCATGTTCCTTCCCTTATATCTTACTTCACATGCATCAGAGAGCTGCGCATTTCACATCATTCGCATAATACAGTGACATGCGTCTACTCTAAAATTTGCATAAATTTCTGACCACTCCTTCTTGGTGTTGCATTTTCAATGTCGAGTAGTGTATATTTATAAATATGAATTTCATTTACAACATTTTTATTAATTTATAAGTGGTAAATAATTAGTTATTCTATCAATGAAAGTGAGAAAAGGAATATTAATGGATGATACAATAAATAAGAGAAATGGAAAAGATTAGAAATGGCACTAGATATTTAAAAGTCGCATGTGCAAGTGATCAGTATAGGAATTTGTTACGATTCAGAATCTTTTATATTTCATTTAATGTAAAATATATCAGTAAATAAGAATAAAATGTGTATGCGTGTGGGGGGTGAGGAGTCTGTTTTATAATCTATAGACATGACATTGACTACAGTTGTAAGTTAACACTAGAAGCGCCGAGCTTTCTTCCTAACTAGAAGCACCAACGGCAGTCAAATTGACTGCTCAACAAATTAATGTATATATTCAAATGTAAATGCTTTATAATGCTGTTAAGAATATTAATTACATTTGTTGAAGAACTTTAAAGAATAACAGATTATTTTAATAAAAAATAGAGGATATTTAATTATAAATTTCAGCCTACCCTTAATAAAACACATTTTACAGCTTTTCGCAATTTTTACAAAACACAACTTTTTCAATATTGGAAGTGCATTTTCCACACAAATAATATGAACATTTTTTAGACACATCACTTGTTTTGTTGTTGTTACAAAGTCCAATCTGGCATTGATGTCTATTCTTCGAGAGAGTATTGCTAGATTTGGAAATTTCCTGGGGCAATTTTGTGGTTTTTCTTCTGTTTAAATAAAGCTCTCTTAATTCCTCTGCTAATTGAAATAGGAAGTTGTGCCTTGTAATATGTTTATCACTCAATTTATGGTAGATAATGTAGGCATTCGTCCCTGCTAAATCCAGCATATTATAGAAAACATGCACAGGCCATCTACGTGAAGCAGCCCGAACAGAATATTTACGTGTCATCTTGTCAACGATATCAACTCCACATTTGGTTTTGTTGTAGAACTCTACTGTTTCTGGAAGCTTTTTCTTATTTTGTGAGTCTATATTCACACTTTGGATATAAGGTACTTAGTAGTAGGACATTTTTATTCCTTTTTCCCTGATAGACATTGAACGTAGTTTCACCATTCTTTTAGCAAAACTGTCTCAAATAGCCGGGTTTTTGATTTCCTTACTTCATGCAGAAATTCTTGTCGATGTCTTCTTACTGTGCCGACAAAACTTGTGTTTTTCATTCTAAGTCTTCTAGCTAATGATAGTGAGGAAAAATAATTGTCCGTTGTCAAATTTTGACCTGAATTCAGATAATGGCTTAGAAGACTCATTACTACATTTTCAGGAAGACTTTCAGTTTCACTTCTCGATGTATTATTTCCAAGATATGGAAAAGCATTGCACATATACTTCGAGTCTAAATCGACTAACATCTAAAATTTGATACCGAATTTATCAGGAGAAATAATAAGAGAAATATAATGTAATAAGAGATGTGTAAGAGATAATATATGTAATAAGAAAAACTATTAGATTGCTTTATGTAATAATTATTCTTCAATTTAGTTTGTATTTTTTTAGGATGAAAACATTCGTATGTGCAATAATTGCATAAAACATTGAACAATATTTCTGTTTATAGCATATAGTGTAGAAAAACCTATGATAATTTTTTTATTATTATTATTATACGTTAAGTAAAATTCAGATTATTTAAGGATTGTAATGATTTAGATTATTCTAAATTCCAAAATCTCACATTAGTAAGCTTAAAGTTCAAAGTTCTATTTTTATAAGGCTTCATAAAAGTTTTCTATAAAATTGATTTTTCATGATGATCCTGAAGAAACTTCACTGAGTTTAGGATATTGCAAACTTTTAACATTTTCTGTATGCTATAACTCATCTATTTTGAAAGTTTCTTTTTGAATAATATTGCTTTTTCTTTTTATCAGTTTTCTTAACTATTTCAGACTTCCACTTCTGATGTTTAAATGATTTTCTTTTTACAATAAATTTATTCTCTTGTGCATTTTAAAAACAATTATTGAAAATTAAATATTTTTTAAATATGTGTAAGCTGATATAAATATGAATCAAACATAGTACAGCGTTTAGCGTTATCAAAAACTGTATGATTGCTGCATTTCAAAATTTAAAAAACTGCAACTGCTTCTTTTGATACCAATGCAGTGTTACATGATACAATATTATTTAGCAATTTTATTTCTTTCATATGCGAAAAATTGACAAAATATGATTAAACATTTGAACACAGCAAAATCAAGTTCCAGAATTTGTTATGGGTGCAGATTACCTAAGCATGGTGTTTGATGAAACTGCTGAAATTTTGATGTGAATGATAGTTATTAAATTAGTTTAGCTTTGTATTTTATTTCCACTGTAAATTAATTTTTGGGTTTGACTAATTTTTAGTTTTAAAAGATTTTAGATCTATGTTTGGTATCAATAAACTTTTCATTGGCATGAAAGAAAGAAAAAGTAACTAAACTGTATCTTGGTTTATAGTTCTTGCATTCATTGTTTAACTTGGAAATATTTTCTTTTAATTTTGATATAAATGCAGATTAAAAAATAGGGAAAGTGCAAGTATATTCCATCTGTCATTGGTTTTTAAAGCTTGATATTATAATTTGAGGATGTGATTCTCCCTTTTCACATGTTCCATAGCAAAAAATATTTATATGCAGTTTTACTCAAAATTTATCATCAGAACTCATTTCTAGACCAAAAGTTTAAATTGAGACAAATACTTCCTGAGACATGATGTAAAAATTGAGGGGGTAGTTAATTTTTGAGGGGCGAAAATAAAGACCATATTTATTGAACTTAAGTATGGTTTTTAACATTAATTAAAATTTATGTTGCATATAGTAGATTAGATGTGTTAATACCACAAATGTGTGTGATTTACATAAAAATTGTAAGATTAAATGATTGTGTTACGATAAACGAGTCATTGAAGATTGAAAAAAATCCTCTATTGAAGTCTGAACTGATATAGATCTTTTTCCTTTAGAAACATCAAGAGCAAGCATTTTAGATCTCACAGTAGGTTTTATCAAGCTGTTTTCCAGTTTGTTTAAATTGCTTTTTATTCTTTTTTGGTATTGATAGTTGCTACTTCTCTGGACCAGATATTCGTCTACCTTTAACAATATTTAACTTTCCATACAATTTTGAAACCATTTTAGTTCTTCTCTCATACCTTCCTGTAGGATTAGGGTAAGCTTCCTTGATTTCTTCAAAATTTTTTTGTTAAATTCTAAAGGATTCAAACAAAGATTTCTCTTCCTAACCTTCATGAAAATTTTCCTCGGTATGACACACTGCTCCTAAATCCTTTTTCTTACAGTTTAGAATAGGTGAAATAGGTCATAACTTATATAGGAACACAAAAATATAATATTGGTATATAAATTTGTAATATCCAATCATATTTTAAATAGTTTAATTTTGTAAGTTTGAGTGTTTTAAGAAGGCAAGCTTTTTCTGCAAAATTACTAACTAATATATATTTTTTTTAATAGGGAATGCCATGACAGTTTGGATATAAAGGATCATAAAACATGTCCATACTTGTCTCCTAAGAAGCCTTTAATATAAAGCATAATTTTTGTCTAAGCATTTAGTTTGGAAAGTAAGGTTGTAATTACAGTGCTAGCAGACAGGACTGCACTGCTTTTCATTGTAGGAAATGTATATATTTATATTTTTCTCACTAACTGTAAAATAAATTTATATTTTTTCCTCTTCTGCAAAGTTTCTATGCATAAATGCTAAAATAGGTAAAATTACTTTGT
Organism: Stegodyphus dumicola; assembly: GCF_044657685.1. Lineage (NCBI taxonomy): Eukaryota > Metazoa > Arthropoda > Arachnida > Araneae > Eresidae > Stegodyphus > Stegodyphus dumicola. The sequence goes on from NC_140777.1 coordinate 144,840,571, forward strand.
ATGCACAATTTAATAAATGTGCATTATATAAATTTTATAATGTGTGCATTCCTGATGTATATTTTTAAACTTCTAACTTATGCTTTTACTTTGTATGAAGTGCAATAATAATCATTAAAATTCCATTTAAAAGAAATAAATAAAATTGCCGTTGCAAGTCTTTCTGAAAAATAAATTTTCATGTCAATGTCATACTGTAGATATTTTATACATTTAGCATTCGTGATAAATATTTATTATTTTTTGAAGAAATTGAAATTCTCTAAATAGATTTATACCTGTATGAAGCTAATTAAATAATAATAATGTGATTTTTCATTTTGAGTATGCTAGATAGAATTTGTTTTTATTGATTATGTATATTTGTTTACACATTAAAGGTACACGCAAAGGCAAATATATAATTATTCTATATATTTAAATATAAATATAAAAATTGAATAAAATATTTTTTAATTTGTTGTGACTCCATACTTTATGAAGTTTCGAGAAATGACATACAACTCCAAATGTACAATACCCATAGTAGTTGTCTGAAGCCTATATCGATCTAAACCGTAGTAAATATTTTCTGGACTTTTAAGTTGCAGGCTACCTCCTAAAAAATATTCGTAAATTCTGTCGCACCAAGAAGATTGAGGTTTCCATGTTACACACTGAATTTTATGATAACCACATGCAGTTGGAACATGACAGAATCCATAGCTGCAAAATTGATCTCTGCCATAGTCATCTTGATGCCATACTTGAAAGTAAAACTTTGGCCATCCTTGAACAAAATGATTTAAAAGTTAGCTTGTATTTATATGCAGTAATATGATTATATAACTGAATAATACATACATATTAGAGAACTTGCTATCTACAACATAATTTAAAACATGTATTTTATTCAGTAGGATTAATATTGTCATACATTATTATTTCATAAAGTTGGGATTAAGCATTAATATTTCTAGGATCAGCATAGACATGTATTTCTTATATAATAGTAATATTATGTTTCTAAATTAGAAAGGAAGTAATGAGATAGGAAGAAAATATTAATCGAAGGTTTCAAACTTTCAGGAATGTAAGTTGTGCTTTATGAAGAATGAAATAATTTTTATCTATATCATAGAAAGTGTTTGGCTTGATTTATTTGATTGTGGCAAAGCACAAGGCTTTTCAAAATTTGTTTGAAGGATAAAAATAAAGTCCAAAAAATCAAAAACATCACTCCGAGAGAAAATTTTCTTAAAATCAGCAAACTGAATTAAGAGGTAACAAAATTTAAAAATGCTATTATTCTGCAATCCACTGAAACTGCACATACAGTATGGTAACAGAATTTTTCATTTCTGTATCTTCTCTAAAGAATTGCTAAGATGTAAGAATCTTTTGTTTTTGCACTAAAGAAGGAACAATGTAAATATGCATTGCAGCATCCAGTGTAGTTTATTACTGTTTCAATCAATGATGGTTATGTATATACTATGTACGATTAATTATAAGCCTAAAAGCGATATTGGTTCCGAATAGGATATTAGTCTTGAAACAGCATTGTGTATTGAATCACTATAAACAGCATATCACTTTTCAAATTGTTGCCACCAAATATTGCCCTGTATTATATTTAAATAAATTAAATAATAAAAAGTCTTCATGAATGTATACATGTTTCTAGCATTGTGAAAAACCAACAGTACCATCAAATTTTGAATAGCGTAACTCAAAATATCAGCACCTGGAAGCCCAAATTTTGAATTTGTTTTATTATCTATTTCATATTTTGTAAAATTTAGTGACTTTTTGATTAACAAACTCAACAATTTCAAAGTGGGCAATAGCAACATTGTACAGAAAAATATTTTTATCTCCAATGTGTGAGAGTGTCTATTGCTAATTCTAAAGATATGCTATTTTTAAATATTTTATGATTTTACTGTTGAATTCAATTTTTAATGGTGTAAGAGTCAAAAACGTGACATTTAATAAAACACACAAAACAATAATAAAGACGCAAAATGAAGTTTTAGTAAAGCCATCTTACTAAGAAAACTGAGCATTGATATGATGAACTGGAAAAAAAATAGATGCCAACACTTAATGCTGCATCAAAAATTTTAAATGTATACTGCTATGCTGCTTTTAAATTTTTTGTAGGTGAATTGTATATAGTATAAGTGTAAAGAAAGTTATGCTTAATAAAGGAGGGGGTTAGCCAGAGTAAGTGGTAAAGCAGACTGGTAAACTGTGAGCTCAGCAAGAATCTGAAAAACCTTAACAAACCCTTTTGGGTGACCATTAAAATTTTACATCTTTCAGATTTTATTCTTTTTTTTAACTTTAGTTATGTGTGTCGCATGAATCTTCAGGCTCTAAAATGTGTAGCACACAAAGTGATCCAAAAACATGTGGCAAAAAATGTCAAGGCAGATAAAAGGCACCAAAATAAGCTTAATTTTGTAATGGAAAGTGTGTGCAGAAATGGCATGTTGATGCGATAGACAGCATTCTGAGACCTGTATGTGAAAAAGGTACACAGGCATATATCATCATTCCCCAGTGCACATTTCAAGCAGTATGAATTCGTGTAGTTCAACATGAATGCAGAACTTGAAAACGTGCATTTTATACATAGGGCTGCAGCCAGAAATAGAGTGGCTGCCCAAAGAATACGCAGAGAATGATTCTTGAGTAGATAGTTTCGAATGTTCGAACATACTAACTGGGAGCTGCACAAAAATTAATCTTGTATTACAGCTAGTGATCATACTTCCGAACACCTACTGCAAAAAGTTGAATGATTAAAATGTTTATTTCTTTTGACTTTACCTGTTGGTCATATCTTCCTTACATGCACCATTTCTGCACACATATTCCATTACGAATTCTACTTATTTCGATCTCCTCTCCCTACTTATAAATTTTTGCTAGCTATTTTAGAATCATCCTGTATGTAATATTCATTATTAACCATAACTTCAGTCATTAATGGTAATTAAAATCACATTGTTTCACATAGCAGCAGCAAGTCTTGGAACTATATTAACTGTGGATACAGTATTAGTAGTGTATTTTGATACGAATAATATCATATTTTCTCCTTGGCTTTTTAGTGCCAAAGTCTGAAAATTTTTTTAATATTCTTGTAATTTTCCCCTTCCGATTGAGTTCAAAGAACAAGTTCTCATAAATTTTAACAGAGACAAACCTTTGCAATCTACTCGCAAAAATTATCCCAAAATTTTCCCTTCTAACTATTGAAATTTATGCCAGCCTAATACAACAACTGATTTATCACAGCAAAATAAACATGAACTGACATTCAGTCCACGATTTTGTTGAGTCAGCTGCACATTCACTCTCTGTAATTATTTATGAAATATTTCAAGTCAAAAAGAGTAGCACAACAATAAATATGGGCAAAATTGCAAATTACAGGGAAGTAGAAATGAAGACATCTTAATGTAAATATTGCTATTTAATTTTATTGAAATGTAGATTTAAAAAAATAATGTTATAATTATCTGTATTTTATGCATGACTACTTTTCATTTTTTATGCTGTTACTGTAAGCATGTCTTTTGGGCATTAAGTTTTATTTGCATAATTTATCCCCCCTTCCGATTTACAGAAGATAAAATTAGTAAAATAAAGGGGGGGATACATTAAAAAATTAGAAATAATATATTAATTCTTTCCTATATCTTGTAATTCAACTTACACAATGCAATTATTTTCCCTGAAGTTTGTTAACCTGGTCAGTCATGAAATGAGTATATAGCTGGGGAGCTTTAGCAATAAAACAGCAAAATAAAAAATCATCCAGCTAAGTCATGCTCATACAGGCATTTTACAAACCGTCTCTATATATTTTTAAACAACATGACAAAACTTCCCTTTTACAATATGTCATCTGTGTAAAAGAAAAGCATCTTCCGTTGCACAGATGCCCTATTATGTAAAAAAAAAAAAAAAAATACTGTTGATGTAGTATGCGACCTGCCTCTTTCAGTATATTTCTTAGATGGTGCCGGTGCCTCTAAAATACTATTTTTAAACATGAAAATAAATGCAGATAATTATTAATATATAAATGAAAATGATTCCATTAATTAATTTAATAAGCCATTAAACTTTTAATTTAAATTCCTTCCAATTTTACAAAACAAGAGCAGCTCTTAAAACAGCTGTTTTTATGAGTCGTTCAGCTATACATTACAAATGTCGTACAGCACGGCAGAAAAAATAGTTATGTCTTTCATTAACAGATTTCCACTATGCTTTTGTAAGGTGACATGAAAACATTTGTGGTGTGGTGCTACAAATTTCAATAGCTTTCATAATCAAGCATGTGGTAAAATGGTGGGGGAAAGAAATGATTAAAACAACACACAATTTTAAGTGAGTTATCTAAAAAATTAATAATTAATTAAAGGTGGTAAATTCCTATTACATCACTACCAAAATGCTTATATTTGTACTGGGAAACTTAAAGTAATAACTAGTATTTATAATGAAAGGCTATGTTATATTTCTATTCTATGCATCTACAATAAAAATAAAACAGAGACATATCTTTATATCTACAATAAAAATAGATCAAAGACAGATATGAATGGAATATTTTTACATTTGAAAAATCCAACAAAAATTTTCTGTGAAACTGAGGATATAACTTCAAGATTTTCCAACTATTTTAACCCATGAACATTCTCATCAGCAGATCTATGCTCAAAATAATAAAAGGGGAGAAGGGCAGGCATTTTCATGTGAATTATTTTACAAATTTAAATATGGGAATGAAATTAGCCATAATATAAGCAAAATGGAAATTGTTCATTTAATGTTTTTGTTTAACAAAAGGAACCTGCAACATAGAAGGTATATGAGTTAATTTGTGTTATTACAATTACAGTCAAAAGTCGTTAATCCGGACTCGTCGGGACTTCGGCGATTCTGGATTATAGATCATCAGTTTAAATCTCGTAAGATGGTATGCAGAAATTCTAAAATTAAAAATATGAAACCGTAATTTATGAAATAAAGAACAATTATGATCTAAAAGGTATCAAAATTTACCAAAAAAAAAGAATATTTATTTGTTTACTTTATTAAACATTTCTTTCAATGCAAGTTGTTTAAGTTGCTTCGTTTTATGTGATAATACTTTCTCTTTAATTATATAAACAGACATAATTTCTTGTTCAGTTACAAAGTTCCGCTGTTCAAGTCCCGTTAATTGCTATGCCGAGAATACCGATTAACTTGTCAATCGAAATTTTTTCGTTTTCACTAACCTCTCTGTCACATTCTTCATGTCGTTATCCATTTTTTGCATCAATTCCACTTTTTGTTTGTTGGACATCAAAACATACTTTCGTTTTGTAGATCCTTTGGAAGTTCCAGCATCGGAAATTCTATTTGACATAATCGAAAGTTCAAGTTTACTTTTATAAAATTGCTCTTACAGTCTGCAAAAAATAATAAGCGGGATCCAATTCGAAGATTAAGGAACAATGCAATCATTAACATTAACTGAAATAGATAATTTTAGCTTACACAGTCCGTTATACATTAAACGCGCATGCAAAAACGTATTCTGCACTTGCGCACACGCATATGCGCAGTAGTCAAAGTCTTACGCGCATGTGCCAACGCGGCGCATGCGCAGAAAGTTTTTAGCTTTGAGGTCCGGATTATGGGTGTCCGAATTAACGACTTTTGACTGTATTTCATTTTTATAATAATTATAAATACAAAGCGTTATGAACTGAATCTTATCATAATCATTTAAGAGGCCAAAACAGTTTACTTTTAAAGTTCTAATCTATGCAAGGATCTTACAAGTATTAGAGTATCCATGATCAAAACAATATTTCAAAATATTCATCTTGACTAGTTGCAAATAATGGATCTATTTATGCCAAGTCATTGCTTAAGATAGTCAAACAAATCTTTAATTTATTAGATACACTACTGACCACTGAAACTGTTACACATGGAAGAATGCAGTTATTAAGATCATATTTAACTTACAGATACATGACAATAGAAGGATGAAATAATTAAAAGCTGGATATAGAGTTAGACTTTGGATGGCAGTTAAGGATATTAATCTCATTTTTATGCTATAGTTCAGCTGTCACGATGGCTAGCTAGTGATGTGTCTCTGCAATTATTCACCAGATGGTTTCAATAAATGAAAGACCTGAAGAATGTACTGACCAAAACATGAGTCTTAACAGCTATACTGATTAGCAACACTAGCTTTTCTATCATTAAACCTAAGTTCAAATCCTGGATTTTCTTAATGCATAATTAATGTGTGGAATCAGGCACTTAGTACTGGCAAGCCAGAAGGTCCTCTCAAGAGGTTTGTTGATGCAGTAATAGGGATGAGAAACCTTTGAATTCTTCCTCTCTCTGTACTGTCTATTAAAATCATGGTAGAGCTGTACAGTAAGTGCAATGAAACTAAACTGTAAATTTAAAGTACTGGTGTCCTGTGTACTCCTTTCTGTTAAGTCCTGTGTATTATGGACAAATAAGACAGCATAGGCAACACATGGTCTCACAATGTCCTGTTGAATGGTGGAGCAACGCATGCCCCAAAGATAAGTCACAGCTGCTGGCATTCAAATTTTAGTAATATGATAGCTAGTCAAAGTAACAAATATACAGAATAGAGGTTAACGAAATATGTAACTAATATCATCTAATATGTAAATGAAGAATGCAAGCTTCTAGTGTATATTCTTCTGTGTGTCTCTATATGCAGATATCACTGTTATGAGACTGTAACCAAAAATTGAATTTGTCAAAAGAGATGCTGTGCATCTTTTCTGATAATAGCATTGTGAATGCATCATTACAAGTGCTGATTCCTGTCTTTCATTTTCAAGGAACATCAAAACAACAGATAGCTAACTGACATTTATAGATGTCACCACATTGTATGAATGGACATTTGGTGCTGTGGAGCAAACCTAAGGAACAAGATGCATGGATATCATCCCTGACAGCAATGCAGATAAGATGTTCCTCTTCTCGGGTACTGCTGAGTGGGTACCAGTGAGATCCAGCAGATCACTCCATGTGACTATCCTGAAGTCATTGATTACAAATTCTCAAAAAAATTATTGGATTTTAATCAATGTGAACAGCAATGTGGTGAAATAATATGCTGTCCCTGCAGGCTACAGTTAGCCTGAGATATGTTGGTATGAATTTTCTGCAGACATTTCTGATGCTGCTGAGAGTGAGGTAATTTACAATCCTGGCTCTGGCCATCACATAATTGTTACTACTTTCAATATTATGTCTAAGAAATCGCTAAGGAGTTCCATTGGGCACGGATGGAATTTTACTAAAGCTAATTGGAATGCCTTTACTCTAGATCTTGAATCTATTTTTGGATCTACTTCTAGCCTGTGAAGCAGGCAAGAGTATTAATTGCACCTTTTCAAGATTTACTAATATTGTTTTTGATATTTCAAAAAAGTGAAACTGAGAGGCAAGCAATTTATCTATAAGCCTTTCTGGAATGAAAGTCTTGCCATTCTTAAAGAAAAATCTTCTATGGCTTGTACTGCTGTTGAACAAGTTAAGAGACCTGAAGGTATTCAATACTGGAGGAAATGTGTTATCCTTCGTAAAGAAATTCTTTCTACTAAGAGAAACTGTTTCATTTCTAAAATTAGGATAGGAAGGATGGCAAAAGAGTTTACAAATATGTAAACAAATTACGAAATAAGAAAATTGCATCTACCAGAAACCCGTTGAAAATTGGTAGTTATGTTTTAACTGATGACAGAGACATTTCCAGCACTTTTTATTCTTCTAGACAATGCTTGAGGAGAGACCTCAAGATCCAACAGAAGTTTATTAGATGGGAACTTCATCATGCTGCCTCTTCCCTAAATTGTGGGCACAAGATTTTTATCAAGACTAATATGGCAGAAGCTATTAGGCATGGCAAGAGCTCTGGTGCAGATAATTTCCACCCTGATTTCCTGAGGCACTTTGGCAGAAATGCACTCTCTGGTTTATTGGGAGCTCTACAACTACAGTTGGAACACTGGCATTCCAGCAATTTCAAAAAAGGCAATCATCGTTCTTTTATTTAAAAGTAGTAAGCCTACAGATAATTTAAATAGCTATCGACCCATTTCTTTTCTGCGATCTTAACTATAAAAGGGTGTAAAGTAAGTTGTTGAGGTTAAAACTGATAAATTTCATTTTCATTTCATGTATCCATTTGCACCAGTAACAGTGGAAGACAGCAACCATTCTTGATGAAATCCAACCTCACTTATGTGTGTGCTTGATTCTCCTTTTCGAGTAGTTGTTCTGCTCCAATTAGAAATATATGTGCAGTTTTAGCAGTGCACATTCTGTGATGAATGAAATATTTTCTTTTCGTCACAATAACAGTGTGTAATGTAATTTGTCTTCCAAGGTCATGAAAAGAATGATTACATCTTGTCTGAGTTAGTTTCTCAAGTCTAATAATCTTATATCTCCAACTCAGGCAGGATTTAGAAAATGAATGTCCACAAACCAATAAGTTATCTTGCTGAGCCATGTCTATAAAGGATGCTCTCAATCAGAGATGCTTTGTTTTGGCTGTATTTGTGAACTTTGAGGCTACTTTTGATAAAGTTTGTCGACTCAAATGCATCCAGAAATGACAAAACCTGGTTGTGTGCAGTAATATGCTCTCTTGGATCAGTTTTCTTTCACAATGTTTCTGCACCACTTGTTTTGGTGATTCTGTGTCCAACTTTAAACAAAGTGAAACTGGCTTACCACAGGTAAACAGCCCTATTTTATTTAATATCTTTATTGATGACCTACCGAGTATCTTTACTTCTGAAGGACTGACTAACGCTGCCCTGTTTGCAGACGATCTTGCTATTTGATTCTATGCACCTAAAGGCGATCAATCCAAGCAAGAGACTGTTCTGAATAAGTCTCTTGAGAGGCTGGAAAGCTGGAGGACTATAAACTTGGGAAAGACTACTAGTCGATATTTTACATTAAATCAGGGTTTCTTAAACTTTTTTCAGTAGTGACTCCTTTTTATCACTGAGATTTTTTTACGACCCCCCAGGACCCTATAATATTTACAAAAATTTTGTGGGACCCCCTAAGTATTGCGCAAATCCGACACAAGCGTGAGTGAAACTGCCAATTTTTTCACTTGTACTGTAATATACTATTGCAGTTTTTGGTCATTAACTTTAATTTCTAATTTTAAGACATAGAACAATGTGAAAATTTTAAATAAGTAGCAGACGAAATGACAGCGTCCTTGCAAAGCAAGGAAAATGAACGTTTATATTATAATAAGAATGCGTCAAAACATTTTTGTTTTTTTCTTTGTCTGTATAGTCTTATCTTTATCTATTTTCAGATACATTGCGTAAAAATATTTGGTAATTGTAAATTTATTATAACAAGTTAAAGAAATATCAAAATTGCTAAAATTTTTGGCAACCCCCCTGCTGCAGGTCCTGTGACCCCCAAGGGGGTCACGGCCCACAGTTTAAGAAACCCTGCTTTAAATAGACAGCCCTTCACTTCTGATCTTGTTTAATAGAAGTTCTCCCTTGCAGCATAATGATGTTTCAGCTTATCTCGGTTGCATCTTTAATAACAAATTGAAATGGACTAAGCAAAAGCTAGGAAGAAACTCCCCATTCTTAAAAGACTACTGATGCTAAATGGGGATGTTGCAGAGCTAGCCTTAACACTACTTATAAGACTTATGTCGAGCCAGTTTTACATTATTGCAATGAAGTGCTGGTCTCTGCCTTGGATAGTCTTGGGGATGCTTGATGTTTTCCAAAACCAGGCTTTATGCTTGATCACTGGATATGTTAAAACTACTCCCGTACTTACTGTGCATTTGCTTTGTGACCTACAATTAATGACTAACCTGGTTCGGAAGAATGCAGCTATCCTTTATAGTAGACTTATGAGATCCCAAATATTTCTTTTTGGTGTGAATATGATTTTAACAGAGTACGTAATCTAAAGACTAAGAAGGGCTTCATTTAATGCGTCCAGGAGAACACTCCATATAATACCATTAACGACAAGGCCTATGAATTGTTATGTCTTATAAATCCATTGGAGTTTATGGTTCTCGGTGTCAGATTGGACTTTGAATGTGAGGAAAAACGACCTATGCCTAACTGTTCTTCATGCCATCACTTTGGAAGCCATTAACCCCTTAACTGCAATGGAAAATGTATAAGATTCATTTCCCAGTGCCACAGTTTTTCAAACAGGCGTGCGTAGTTATGGGATGTATTAGGGGGAAAATAAGTGCAAGTTTCACTTTCTAAAAACTGTTTACTTTCACAAAATAAAGAATAAAGGAAAAAATTAATGCACAAAATTTAATGTTTTGAGTAAAAGTATAATAAAAATAATGTTTTTATAACAAAAAAGATCCCTAAAATGGAGTTTCGATCAATTCATTTTTAGACCAGTAAAGTGTAAAATCAGGTTTCAGTGTTATACGTTGTGAAATCAGTATGCCTAAAAAAACATATTTCTTCTGAACTGGTTGAATGCCATGATTTTGTTCTTGATTTTTTGTTTGCAAGGTGTTGGTTCATATACTCGTCTACAAAACGGTTAGTTTCAGTTACAATATGAAGTATGAACAGTTCATCAAAAAAGATAAATGGGTTTGAAACATCCATTACATCTTTCTTTATTCCTGGAACCTACTACAAAAAGTAAATGAAAACGGAGGACACAGAATTAAAAAAAAAAAAAAATATGTTTTACTCAAACAACACCAGCAAATACCGTACAGTCATTACTTTCACCACTTTAGACACACCCCTCTCTCCAATTTCTCCCCACACTTTTCTGAAATAGTATCATCCTTCGCATACTTTGTTCAAGGTCATTGTGTTGTTGTGAAATGAACTGAAGTAATAACCGGCGCGAGGCGCTGCTGCTTGTGACGTCAGCCTGCGTGCTGAGTGTTTTCGAATGTTTTACGTGTGGACGAACGAAAGCTGAGCTCGGAAGAGTGATACTGTTTTGATGGAAATAAAGAATGATTTATTAAGAATTTTTTTGTCTTTATTCATAATGCACCCAGCCTCGGGTAGAGGCAGGCCTGCAACTGAACGAACTGTTTTAAATATATTTGATTTATATATTTTCTGTGTTCTTCGTAACATAGTGGTACCCTCGGTGGGACCGGGTGCTTTGAATTAGAATTTTCCGATTGAACTTTTGTTATTGAATTTCGATTTTGAATATACTTTGAAGATGGATTTGATCGCTTTAAAGGCTCAAAGAAAAGGACTTAGAATTGCGTTTTCGCAAACCTCAAGGAAAACCGAAAGTGAATTAACTAAAGAAGTAAGAGATTTGAAAATACTTTCGATTTTGAAGTGTCAACTTTGTGATAAATTCCAGAGACTTGACGTATGCCAGAGTGCTATATCGCAGCAAATTCTGCAGACTGAAGATGGAGAAAAATTATTTAGTGATGATTTTCAAGAAGCGGAGAATTATCGAGATAAGTTTCTAGAACAGTGTGCTCAAATAGATGCGGAAATACAAGCCTCTTCTCCTTCAAATAATTCCGAATCTAGGAAATTTAAATTGCCTAAAATTGAGCTTAAAAAATTCAGTGGTGAAGCTAAAGATTACCTGACTTTTTGGAGTCAGTTCCAGAAAATCCACGATGACAAAAGTATCGCCGATGAAGATAAAATGCAGTATTTATTGCAGGCCATGGAACCCAAATCGAAAGCAGAACGCCTAGTCCTTAGCTTCCCGGCAACGGCAGCTAATTATCCTAAAGCCATCGAACAACTAAAAGAGCGCTTTGGACGCGAAGATTTACTTGTGCAAATCTATGTGAGAGACTTGTTAAGCCTAGTGATGAAGAACGCTGTAACCGGAAGAGCAAAAACGGATCTACCCTCCCTGTATGATGAACTAGAAGGAAAATTGCGAGCGTTGGAAAGTTTGGGAAGAACCCAAGAAAAATATGGGGATTTTTTGACCCCCTTAGTGGAAAGTTGCTTACCAGAAGAAGTACTGATGGCATGGGAAAGAAGCAGAAATCACGACTCCATTGAAACTAAAGGGAATCGATCTTTGAAATATTTAATGAATTTCTTAAAACAGGAAGTTAAGGGGGAAGAGATGGTTCTCCTCGCAAGAACTGGTTTCGCTTCCCAACAGAACCATCGAAAGAAAGATTATAACCACGAACAGGTAAAGCAAAATGATCCCGTAACAGCATCAGCTCTAGTAAGTCTTGAGAATTCAGGTAAGAGTGTTCCGAACTGTAATTTTTGTGAAAAGAAACATTTTAGTGAAAAATGTTACTCTGCAAAAAAAATGACTTTAGCTGAAAAACAACAATTGTTGTTGAAAAAAGGTGCTTGTTTTTCTTGTCTGAAAAGAGCGAGTCATATTAGTAAATTTTGTCCTTTCAAAGGTAAGTTAAGTTGTTCTATTTGCAAAAGTTGTAATCATTTTGATGTAATGTGTAATCAAAAGCTAAAAAATAATGATCAGATAAATGTTTCAAAAGAGAGTTCTCTTTCTAACTGTAGCAGAAGCGAAACTGTATTTTTGCAAACGCTTTGCGTTCGAATTCGGTGTCAAGGTCGCGAGAAAATTATTCGCTGCATAATTGATAGTGGAAGCCAAAGTAGCTACGTTAGTGAAAATATGATGAGTCAGCTTAAAGCATCTCCACTTCGGGAGGAGACAGTTATACATGCACTGTTTGGGGGGGACGAAACGAAACCTAAACAACATGAAGTGTTTTCGGTCGAGGTCAGCAATTTAAAAGGAACATTCGCATGTAGTTTTGAGGCATTATCGGAAAAAAAGATTTGCGGTTTTATTCCTAAGGTTAAGGATAAAGAGATTTTGAATGAATTAAAAGAAAAAGAAATCGAATTTTCGGATCCATTGCGAAAGGAAATTGAAATTAACCTTTTAATCGGAGCAGATGTTATAGGAAAGTTATTGACGGGAAATTCTATTGAATTACAGTCCGGGGTAACGGCTGTCGAAACGAAACTTGGATGGACGGTATTTGGCAAACGAAATTCGGGTGAAAAGGATAATATTTTGAAAACATTTTCAATGCATGTCAGGAGAATTCCTCTGAATGAGTTATGGGAACTTGAAAAAATAGGAATATGCGCTCCAATCGAAACTGTTAAAATGAATGAAAGTTTTAATTTATCTGAATTTGAGAACAAAATGAAAATTCTTCCAAATGGAAGATATGAAGTAGAACTTCCGTGGAAATGTGATACGACACATTTAACCGATAATAAAGAATTATCCTGGAAAAGGTATCAAAAGATGATCTATAAACTCAGATGTAGTAAATTTTTCGATGATTATCAAAATGTGTTCAAGGAATGGGAAAGGTTGAATATTATTGAACGCGTACCAGAAAACGAATTGAATAATGAATGTCATTATTTGCCGCATAGGCCTGTAATCAAATTAGGAAGTGAAACCACGAAAATTCGTCCTGTTTTTGACGCTTCTGCATCTGAGAAAGGGAGACTCTCTTTGAACGAATGTTTGTGTAAAGGAATAAATCTTATTGAATTAATACCTGATATTATAGATCGTTTTAGAATGTATCCGATTGGTATTAGTGCCGATATTGAAAAGGCTTTTTTAATGTTATCCGTCGCATCTAAAGATAGAGATTTTCTCAGATTTTTTTTCCCATGCAATGAAGAGAAATTAATTTATAGGCATTGCAGAGTTGTGTTTGGAGTTTCTTCGAGCCCCTACTTGTTGAACGCATCTATAATGCATCTATTAGAAAACTGTCCACGTCAATATAGTGAAGTTGCTCAAAAATTGAAATCGTCATTTTATGTGGATAATTGTTTATCTAGTGTTTTTAGTATTGATGAACAGTTTATGTTTATTGAACATTCCAAATTAATCATGTCAAATGGATGTTTTAACTTGCGCGGTTTTGAAAGCAATGTGGCTGGTACAAATGTTGACAAACATTCAGGGGATACTTCCGTTTTGGGGGTAATTTGGAATTTGGATAATGATACGCTGAGGTGCTGCACAGACGCAGAGGAATCTAATTCTAGTGCTGGGTGTACGTTAAAAAAGGGTATTGCACCTGATAAAATGGTGATGCAACAATATTCCTCCTCTGGACGACTTGTAAAAGTTCGAAAAAGACTTGATCTTTTAAATAATGTTTGTTATGAGTTTGAGACTCAACCTGAGTCTCAAGGGGGGGGAGGATGTTGTGAAATGAACTGAAGTAATAACCGGCGCGAGGCGCTGCTGCTTGTGACGTCAGCCTGCGTGCTGAGTGTTTTCGAATGTTTTACGTGTGGACGAACGAAAGCTGAGCTCGGAAGAGTGATACTGTTTTGATGGAAATAAAGAATGATTTATTAAGAATTTTTTTGTCTTTATTCATAATGCACCCAGCCTCGGGTAGAGGCAGGCCCGCAACTGAACGAACTGTTTTAAATATATTTGATTTATATATTTTCTGTGTTCTTCGTAACAGTGTGTTGCATTACAAAGCTTTGCGAATAATTTTACGGCAAAGCAAATGATAGTATATTGGAAGGGCGTATATATACGCCCAGGGCAGTTAACGCATTGGCTGAGCAAGGCATATATATACGCCTGCGGCAGTTAAGGGGTTAATACTTACTAGCCTCCTGGTGAGTGGCTTCATATCTACACCACTGGCGTAGCTAAGGGGGAACAAGAGAGTGTATGATGCCCTGGGTGCTGCTCGCAGAGGGGTGCCAAATGGTCTCCAAACAAGATTTTCATCATATCACTGTGTTTTTTTTGGGGGGGGAAGAGGCGCCAAAAAGGTATTTTGCCCCGGGTGCCAGTTACGCTTGCTACTCCACTGATCTACACTGATGGTTCATCTTTTGGATCTTCCCCAGCGCGCTGGTTTCTTCTGCGATCTGTTTTCCTTTTACCTACATGTTGGCTCTCATACAACGCATTTTGACTGTGAATTCAAGGCCATCCATTTAGCCCTTCAACAGCTTTCTGCCCATCTCTCGTTTCTTGATAAGGATGTAATTTTATCAGACTAGAGTTCTGCTCTTTAGGCCTTAGCAAGTAACCTAGGAAAACAAAGTGCTTGTATCCAGAGCTGCAGGGAGCAGTTGAGAAAAGTTCAGACAAAGATTGCTTTCCAGTGGGTGCCATTGCCATCACATTGTGGCCTTTGGGGAAATGAGATGGTGGAACTTTTGGCAAAAAAAAGGTATGGATATTCTCCAAAGGTCTTCCAAAGACTTAGCTCTTCACTCTGCTAAACATGAAATTAATAGGATTTATAAAATATACTTTCATAATGCTGCTGTTAGTGCTTCTGAAAATAAATCAGTTTGGACTGTATTGTAAAGAAGTATTTGAGAGTTCGTCGCCTAATGGCCTGATGGTCAATGGCCAAGCATTTGATAAATAATAAAATAATAATAAATAAAAATGTTGTTATGTATTCTGTATTACACAAATCCCAACACAGCCTCCAACACAAAACATTATGAATAAACATAATTTCTGAATAAAAAACGACATCTCAGTTCTACTTTTTATACTGTTTTGAAGTGCATTAAAATTGCTCATAACATATGCATGCTATGAAATGCTAATCATTTGCATATCCTAGCATGTTCTACCTTTCATGGAAATTTCATGTTTGTTGTGTACTTTCTTCATGCTGTAGCAAATTCTAATAGCCAGTAGTTTAACATTCAAGGAGGTAAGCATTTGTTATTTTCAGAGTTAAAAATAAATAATGACCTTGAACATATTAAGCACTAATTTATGATATATATATGCACATGTGTGGAAAGAAAGATACATATCAAATACAGCATAATAATCTGACTTTTGATAATATACATATGCATTTTATCATTAACAATTTTAAATTTCCCCTTGTTCTACCTAATTTAATAAGTAACTTGTAAACAGAATGTTGTATATTATGCAAAATTTCTGAGTATCAAATTTATTTATTTTAAAATTTTTCAGGATAAGTAATTTTTGTGATTTTCAAAACATGACTTTAAAACAAACAAGGTGTTCACCATTCATTATATGCAATATGTTATGTGCACATATTCACTGTGCAATATGTTATCTGCAGAATTAATAGCTATACCAATTGTCTCACCTTGAATCCCCTTTGTAGCATAATGCACATCAACTGGATGGCTCCAGTAACAAGTTTCATTATCAAGAGGATTATCCATTTGTGTTTGGCCTTCTTTAAAACCTTCTATAACTTTCCAGTTTGTCCCTAGAGAATAAAAATATTTAAGTATGAGGTAAGTGGAAAAAGAGAAATGTTAGAATTTCTGAATTTCGAATTACCTGTATGTATGCCCCATTTACAAAATAATTTATTCTGTTTGAATTCTGATGCACCAGTTATTTGGCCTATGATATGAACTTCACACATTCTGTAAAAATCATTTACAGTCTTTAAGTAGAGTAATTTGAATAATTAAAATTTATACATATATATGGAATATTATTATAGAAACAGGGAAAATCTACCAAAAGTGTTGTTTTTTCCCATACAGAACATGCTTACTGTAAGACTTTTCTTAGCACTATGCAAGTAAAAAACAAATAATGAAATCATATTAATGTTTAATTAGATTTATATATATGCTTTTCTATAACTGAATCATACATTGCACATTTAGAGGCAAAGACAGCACCATTCCCTTGATATAATAAATATAGAAATATACAAATTTAAACTTTTTTTTAATTAATTTTAAATTAACTAATAAATATACAAATTTTATTTTTTGGCATAGAAATGAAGGATTATTATGGATTATACAGTCAAAAGTCGTTAATTCGGACACCCATAATTCGGAATGATCTATAATCCGGACCTCAAAACTAAAAACTTTCTGCGCATGCGCCGCGTTGACACATGCGCATAGGCGTTTACGCGTGCGCGTAAGACCCTTTACGACTGCGCATATGAGTGTGCGCAAGTGCAGAATACGTTTTCGCGTGCGCGTTTTATTATAATGGACGTATAAGCTAAAATTATCTAATTATCTATTTCAGTTAATGTTGATGATTGCGTTGTTCCTTAATTTTCGAATTGGATCCGGCTTATTATTTTTTGCAGACTGTAAGAGCAATTTTATAAAAGTAAGCTTAAACTTTCGATTATATCAAATAGAATTTCCGATATATATTTGTTAATATGTAAAGGATCTAAAGCGAAAGTATGTTTTGAAATCCGAAATCTGTTTATCAATCTCACGCTGCTCGGCGGGGGGATCGCCGCGCGGCGGGCGCGTAATGAATTGGAAGTTGATCTGTCAACACTATCTTTATCTTCAGCGCAGATGTTTTTTATTTTATTTGGCTTATAATTCCTTACCAAATGTAGTATTTCATCTCGATATGCTCTGTCTTTGATATGATTTAAAACAAGTTCCTCGTCATTATAATTTGCTTTCGATAGCGAAGAAAGTAACAGAGGTTATTGAAAACGAAAAAAATTCGATTGACAAATTAGTCGGTGTTCTCGACACAGCAATTATAGGACTTGAACAGCGTAACTTTGTAACTGAACAAGAAATTATGTCTGTTTAATAGAATTAAAGAGAAAGTATTATCACATGAAACGAAGCAAAACTTGAACAACTTACATTGAAAGAAATGTTTAATAAAGTAAACAAATAAATATTAAGCTTTTTCTTTTTGCAAATTTTGATACCCTTTAGATCATAATTGTTCTTTATTTCATAAATTACGGTTTCATATTTTTAATTTTAGAATTTCTGCATGCCATCTTACGAGATTTAAACTGATGATCTATAATCCGGAAAAATCGATAATCCGGAATCGCCGAAGTCCCGACGAGTCCGGATTAACGACTTTTGACTGTAATAGAATTTTATATATATATATATATATATATATGAATTAAATATCATATTTAGCTTTTCATGTAGATGTTTTTTACTACATTTTGTTTCTCTACACAAATTTAATTCCAATAGTATTTTAACACATATATCTGAATTATTT
Source organism: Stegodyphus dumicola (assembly GCF_044657685.1). Classification (NCBI taxonomy): domain Eukaryota; kingdom Metazoa; phylum Arthropoda; class Arachnida; order Araneae; family Eresidae; genus Stegodyphus; species Stegodyphus dumicola. The sequence continues at coordinate 144,858,661 of NC_140777.1, forward strand.
TATAAATTTATAGTAATTATATTTAATTACAATCAGGTCCTGTTATTTTGGGTCAGATCGACTGAGGCCTGTCTTTAAAAAGTCAATGTTGTTTACTGCAAATTTATGTGACTGACATGAAACAAAATTATCTAAAGAAAATTTTAAAAAAAAGGAAGAATGTGTTTGATAAGAGCAGATGATGCCATGATTTCTGGAAGATATTTTAAGTCACAACAATACATTATTTAACTGTACATAAATCTGAATACATAAATAATGTGATGTAAAAAACAATGACCCTTTTTACATGAATTTGAACTTGTAAGTATTGCTGTTTAATGCCATTTATAACTTTGTTTCTTCATTCCTAATTATAATCATTCTATGGTTATTTACAGTGTGTTTTTTTTTTTTTTTTGTTTTGAATACTAATTAAGTAATGAACTGAATTTATTTTTCCAGATTCAGCTGCTTAAAAGTAGAGGAAAATAGTTAATATTATTTTTCTGATAATTATATAATATGGTTTATTCCTATTTCTTGCACTTTTTTTAACTGCCTTTAAACTGGATTAACCATAATTTTGATTTAACTGTTGATAAGGTATTACCCAAGGTTATAAGGTAGTGTACTCTAATATATATCATTTTCTAATGCAAATATTAAAATGGCAAGAAAATATTTATCTCTATAGATCATCACAGATTTCTCATATATCTTTTTATTAGCATAATTATTATAATCAATTTACTGTATTTGTAAGAATTGCCTTCTGAATGATAAATATTGAATCACTAAATTGTTGAACATAGATTTTTTTAGAAGCGTTTCATTCTGTAAGTAATTAATTATGGAAGAAAACTGCCTCTTTGTAGTACATTTATTCATTTCATAAGTGTGTAGTATGTTCCAAATAAAATGCCATGATAATCTTTTTAAACTGCAAAATTATTTAGTAAACAGTAAAATTTGAATAAGTTTTAATTACAGCAGAATTCCTGACATGCAAATAAAACTTTGAGGATTGGAATGTTATTTTTCCTCTATTATTTACTTAGATTAATAAGCATTAGAAAAATTTTTTTAATTCAATATTTTGTATCATTGCTTTATATATATATATATAAGACTTCAGAGTTTTATGTAAACTGTGTACTTTTAGCTGTACGGAAACTGGACTTTGCAATGCAAATAAAACCACAAAGAAATTTCAAAAAGCCTGCATTTATAATTTTATATCATAAACAGCTACATAGTGCTTTTAAAAGTAAATGTGTTTGGATGCCAAGTGAAATAAAATAATGCCAGAATACTAGGACATAACAATAAAGATAATTTATTGTGCTTTGAAATCTAAAAGATTTTGAACAGTGTTCAAGGGACAAAATGGTCATATTGTGCTGAATACAGGAATTGTGGCATAAGATGTCAATTGGGGAAATAGTCACCATGGAGAGCGATGTATTATTCAACACGTCATGTCATACTTTGCACAACATTATCCAATATCTGTCGGGGTGATTTATTCCATTCCTCTCTCAGTGCATGGATGAGGATGTCCTTGTTTATTGGAGGATATTATCGACCAGCAAAATTCCTCCCCAAAGCATAACAAGCATTTTCAATAGGATTCAGATATGGAGAACATGCTGGCCATGCGAGGTATTGAATATTCTTACTCTCTAGACACTCCTGGACAGCAACTGTTCGATGACATGTTGCATTATTGTCCATAAAACAAATTTTTCACTGACAGCATCATGAAACATATGAACATGAGGCAGCAGAACATTATTAACGTATCATTGGCCAGTCATAGTCACAACTGCAACCACATGTAGAGGCATGCAGCTGTTGATCATAGTGTCTTCCCATACCATGATACTGCATCTCGTATACTAGTCCTTTCCTGGATATTTTCTGGATGATAAACAGCACCACTCTCACTCCAGATCAGTTGGTGTCTATAATCCAGTAGCAGACTGAACATGTTCTCATCTAAAAATTGTACGCAAGCCCAGTTTAATTGAGTCCATTCATAATGCTTGCAATATCATTGCAAACGTGCAGTATGTTGCTGTCTGAACAATGGAATACACGCAACAGGATAGTGGGCACATAGCCTTCCTTGATGCAAACATCTGGCTACATTTTTTCTGGAGATTCGATTGCCAGTAGCAGCAAGTAACTGATTTGCTACCTCAATAACTGTCCTGGTTCTTTTTGTCAACAGCACTATATACTTAACTTCTGTAGCTGTCGCACTAGGAACATGACTTCCCCAATTGTGTATGCTACACATTCCATCTGTCTGAAATGATTTCCAAAGCCTTGAAACAACACTGTGGCTGATGTCGAACCCCCTTGCAACATCTGTTTATTTTTCACCCTTCTTCAGTCTTGTGAATAATACAGCCATGTGTAAAATCATCTAAGTGATGTCGGGAATACATATTGAAAATTTCAAAGTTCGTCAATTGATTCTTTCTCATTAAATTTTGCTTTTCAACAACAAAGGTCAATATGTGTCAGATCCTTTATCTCTTTTGTCAGCACTTCTCCTGACAAACAACTTCGGCAATCTAACATTTGCATATGCAGTCCACGTCTTACTGTAACCCATACTTATGCTAATTTTCACATTCCTGCCTTCCATTTTGTAGTTGCTATCACTGCTACTGTCATCTATTCTTAGCAATAGTTTATCAGTGTATTGAACTATCTTGAAGAGAATAATTTAGAAAAAAAAAAAAAAAAAATTAGTGGTCTTTGTGCCGATAATACAAATTCTGACTTTGGAGGAGCTGATAGACATGTAAGGAATAATGTTTTCGTTAAATTGAAATGAAATTTTAACCATGGTTTAATTGGAGTCAGATGTGCAGCACATATTATTCATAATACTGTAAGAACATCAGCTGTTTCACCAGTTGATATAGAAATAGTTAAGGTTATACTTTAATGTTAGAGTAGAAAAACTGAAAACTTTTCTGCAACTTTATAGAAAATAAGTTTTCAATGATACCAGGATATTCACATTCAAGATGGTTAGCATTACAACCCACCGGGATGCAATGCTAATTGAAAGGGTACTCCAAATGTTTTTACCACTGATGGCTTATTTTCAGTCTCAAGAAAGTGCTCATTTTAAAATTCTTTGAAAATCCAGTGGCAAAAGCTTGGCTACATTTTAATAACACTCAAGCTTCAATATTTCATAAAGTTATTACAAAAACTGAAAATCAAACAGCATCTGTATCTTCAACAGATGCTCTGAAAGCTTCAATATAGAGCAAGATAAAGGGTAACCTTAATCCAATAAATGTTTAAAAAAAAAAAAAAAAAAAAAAAAAAAACTTATAGAGAATAGACGTGCCACAATACGAAGTTATTGAATTTTGAGAAGTTAAATGTTAAAAAAAAAAAAAAAAAAACTTATAGAGAATAGACGTGCCACAATACGAAGTTATTGAATTTTGAGAAGTTATTGTTTCATTTTATCAGACTGCTCTTACTTAAATTAAAAATTAAATTAAACTAAAAAAAAATTACAATTCGAAAATAAGGCTAAAAACAATTAGTCTAATTTTTGAATCTGTGAACTTTATGCATCAACAATCAATCAAACAGTGTCTGTATCTGATATAACTTCTTCAACAGATGCTCTGAATGCTTCAATATAGAGCATGATAGAGAGTAACCTTAATCCAATAACAGATGCTCTGAATGCTTCAATATAGAGCATGATAGAGAGTAACCTTAATCCAATAAATGTTAAAAAAAAAAAAAAAAAAAAAAAAAAAAAAATTAAAAAGAATGGAGATGTGTCACAATAGGAAGTTATTGAATTCTGAGAAGCTATTGTTTCATTTTATCAGACTGCTCTTACTTAATTGGAGAACTGACAAAAAAAGTACTTGTGCCAACAGTATTCATTCTAAATTTGATGTATAAGTACAGCTAATGCATGATTGGTTAATTTTAGTTTTAGTTACCCTTTTCATGCAGCGTTATAAAACATAGAAGGATCTTGAATTTGGGAGAACAGATGAATTCAGGGGGAGAGCACCAAATCTAGAATGTTAATTTTGAGATTGTCAATTCTTTTTAAAGCAGCTACCATATTTTCTTATATCTTACATATATATTAATCTACATACCACCTCCACCACAATAACAAGTAATAGTAAAATAATTTATTTGTAAAAAAATATTATTTAAAAATTTATATATATAGCGTCCCAAATTTTGAACTTCAAAATCTGGTCACCTTATATGTGTATAGAAATCAATCATGGAAGTTGCATCATGACATGCTCCAGCTTATGCATCGCACCTTTAACAAATTACTCTACAAAACACTGCACTTCCATTATGCTTCATCCATCCTATTTTCTGGACATAGCAGGCCCACCAGCAGCCAAGTAGTAAAGTTGCTGAACATTAGTAGTTCAGTCCATGGTTTGAATTCTGGCAAATAGGCTGGTTGCATGGGTGTTTTTCCCATGTGTGATGTGTATATGCGCCAGTTTAACTTAGAAAGTCCTCCCTTCCCTTAGGCAGATAGCCCTTGAATGCTATGTGATAGTTGAATAAGCTGGACATGACCATGACAAACTTTTTTCTCTTTCCCAAACTTAAAACCACTTCGAAAGGACACTGCTACAAGTCCAAAGAGGAAATTTAGGTAAATAAAATATAAGTGCTGCACGCCACTAAAAACGTTCTTGTCAGCAGACATTCTAAAAGTGGAAGGAAGTATGGTAAAAGTATATTAACCCTAGCCAAGAGTGCATTCAAGAAGACAGTAGTTCAAAGTTTGTATAATTAACAATAAGGCAAGAACAGCAAAAGTTTGGTCTTTTCTTTCAACAGTCCTTGTATTGTTATCTATCATATTGTGTCTCTGGCCAAAACCATGAACCAGGAAGTTAACAATCATACACTTAAGAAGTAGTGAAATTACTAAAGGATAAAAAAAAATGACCTCAACAAGAAAGAACTATAACTTCAGCAGCAGTAACAAAAAACGAATGTACAAAAAATGTCTTCAGAAGGAAAAAGGAAAAAAAAAAAAATTAGTCTAATTTTCGAATCTGTGAACTTTATGCATAATGGGATAAGATACAAAAATTGCTCATGAAAGGATATCATGATAAAGCAGAAGCAAGCTTTTTCAATGACAATGCCATGTTTCTCTTTAGAAACATTTTAAAACTTAGTCAATGGTAAATTATGAGTAAAACCCCAGTACAGTGGAGTGGCACTTAGAGAAAGTAAAGAAATTATAAAGGAAGATGCCTCATAAAAATAGTTACTTGATGTTTTTATGGAAGAGAATTTCACATCAAAACAAGAACTTTTCTACTTATGATGTCCATAATTGTGCTTACCTTTTTTTGTTTTATACTTAATGATTTCTATTGGTTTTGGCTTATGAATCTGTGCATATAGTACTGTTTTATAGTCTAAATAAGCTACCATGTGTGGTCCAGCAATGAATTAAAGCATTTTACATACACTCCTACAGCGAAAATTATTTCAAATGATGAATAGTTCTCAGGAATGAATTATATTTCTGAACTGAGGTTTCATTATATGCATGAGTATTTGCTACTAATAATTTTTTTGTTTCGTTTTACCAGTAAATACTGGAAACAGTTTTAAAGTTTAAAATGTAATCTAATCAAATTAAATTCATAAGAATATGTAATGTTCCCTAAATAACATTGAGAATGCTACACATACCTTAAAATGCAAAGTATCTGCAATATGATGTGCCAATTTAAATAGTGCTAAATTATACTTAATTAAATTTTGTATCAAAATAATTAAATTATTTAGAAACTTGTAAAGCATGCTGAACCAGCTGTTTGGTCTGTTTTAAAAAATGGAACCCTTATTTTAACTCAAGAATGAATAAATAAATAGGCAAATATATGGCATGCAAATATTCTTCTATCAATATTAATAATCTAGATATTTTCCAGTGATTATTATGTGAAGACATATTTATTGGCAAATTTTTAAAAATAAGCTAACAGATATGTCATATACATTCATCTGTATTAATTTAAAAGCTCTTAAAATATATACTATATTGTTTTCTTCTTTCTGATCATTTCAATCAAACCAAAATATAAAAAATGCATAAATATATTAAAAGCAAATTTACATGAAAAAAAAAAAGAGAAAGCAATCCAGATAACTAAAGTTTTATTATATCTCATTTTAAATAAAAATGATATGCTGAAAATTTATTGAGCTTAATGGCACATTTCTACAAAAATGTTTCCCCCCCCCTTTTTTTTTTTTTTTTTTTTTTCTATTTTTGACGCAATGGAAAATTTTACAAGCAATATGAAATGATTAAATTTCAATACAATCAACATAACAACTGTGTAATTCATTACATATTTTGGTATTATAATTATCTGCACTCCCTTAAAAACATCATGTACCCTTTTTTTCCTTCTTGGGATTCTTGTGCTGAGGGTGTGGTCAATGCCAAGTTTATGCAATTATCCAATGTTTTCTCAACAAAAACAGTTTGCTGTGTACAAAGGAAGAACAACAGTGAGAAAAATCAAGATGTATGCACTCTTGTGTGTAAAAAGATGAATATGGTAAAAATACACAGCACTAGATGCATTGCTGAAATAAGTGTAAAATACCCAAATAAATGTTTCTCTCTAAAGTCTACTTTGGATTCATGCATTCACAACCCCAGTACAGTCACCAACTTCAGTGGGGGTTTCGATAAATCAAAAATTTTTCATATTTTAATGGAAATTAAAAGGGTTTTATTATTATTTTATAATTTAAAATTTAATGAACTGCAGCATGTGAAGCAGTTTTCTGATCATTGCATTTTAAAGTATGTAAAACTAACCAGGTTAATAATAAATAACTGAATAAAATACAACTTACAAAAGAACTAAAAATATTTTAAGAAGGTACAGATACGTTGGCATTCAATATGCTATCAAAAATGTGAAACCGAAACCAATTTGGTTATATCAAAGCTAAAAATGTTCATACAATCAACAACAAAACAAACAAATTACAAAAAAGCAGATGACACAAACCACATAAATTTATCCAAAACCAAAATTCTATACAGAATTTTTAAAAATAGAATTATATCTGAATTTATATCACTAATTATTGTAGCACACAGATTAAAAATATAACCATCCTGATTTTTTTGCCATTTACTAAGACTAAATCTTATTGTCATATCCTACCAGAGGAACAAAACAAAATAAAAATTTAAATTAAATAAATGAATAAATCATTTGTAACATTTTATGCCCCATTAAAATTTCAGTATAAGACGTTTAACATTCATTTTCAAATGTAAGAATCATTAAATAATGAAATGGAAAAATGTGTGACATATAATCTTCATAGGTAGCAAGCATTCTAAAATTATAGGCAAATCAACCTATCTGAATCTCAGGTACCAGATCTCTGAACCTATCTCAAACATGGTATTATTTAGACAATATTTTAAAAATAGGAGCCATGGAAACACATTTTTTTCTAAAATCATTCTTTTTTGAAAGAAATATAGACTATAGCCAGAAGTTACCTTTCTAAGATACACACTATCAAGCTGAAAAACTAATCTGTGAAACCATTGTTTTGAGAAGTGTTTAAAGGCTTTATACCCTCTGTAGAAACGGCATATTATACATAAAAAAGGCGGATCTTTGGCCCGGGGATAAAATAGTAAATAATTGAGATTCCAGGAATGATTAGTCTTTTTTGGAACGTGATTTACAAATGAAATAGATGCATAAAATTTACTTTCAAGCAGAATATCTTTCTTGACTATTGTGTGTTAGAAATACATAAACAGAACTGACAGGGAAAAACTACCAAAGCTATTGTTTTCATATACAGAATATGCATACATAAAAAGATTTTTCCTTACACTATGCAAGTGAAACAAATATTGAAATCAAATGAAAGCTAAATTAGATTGATACACATGCATTTCTATACCTAAATCGTATACTACACAATTCTATATTTCGGAAAAAAAGACACCATTCCTTCCATAGGAAACATTAATAAATACATGAATTACATTTTCGAAACAAAAATAATTTCTACGTAGGAAATTTAAAGAAAAAAAAACTAAGCAAAAGTTTAAAATTCTATTTAATAACTCAGAAAATGCAGATTACGTGAAAGGAATCCTCAAAGTCATAAAAAGTTTGAGAATCACTGGTGTTATCTTTATTAGTGCATTACCATTGGCCCATCTGAAAGCTTTATACAGTCAAAAGTCGTTAATTCGGACACCCATAATTCGGAATGATCTATAATCCGGACCTCAAAACTAAAAACTTTCTGCGCATGCGCCGCGTTGACACATGCGCATAGGCGTTTACGCGTGCGCGTAAGACCCTTTACGACTGCGCATATGAGTGTGCGCAAGTGCAGAATACGTTTTCGCGTGCGCGTTTTATTATAATGGACGTATAAGCTAAAATTTTCTAATTATCTATTTCAGTTAATGTTGATGATTGCGTTGTTCCTTAATTTTCGAATTGGATCCGGCTTATTATTTTTTGCAGACTGTAAGAGCAATTTTATAAAAGTAAGCTTAAACTTTCGATTATATCAAATAGAATTTCCGATATATATTTGTTAATATGTAAAGGATCTAAAGCGAAAGTATGTTTTGAAATCCGAAATCTGTTTATCAATCTCACGCTGCTCGGCGGGGGGATCGCCGCGCAGCGGGCGCGTAATGAATTGGAAGTTGATCTGTCAACACTATCTTTATCTTCAGCGCAGATGTTTTTTATTTTATTTGGCTTATAATTCCTTACCAAATGTAGTATTTCATCTCGATATGCTCTGTCTTTGATATGATTTAAAACAAGTTCCTCGTCATTATAATTTGCTTTCGATAGCGAAGAAAGTAACAGAGGTTATTGAAAACGAAAAAAATTCGATTGACAAATTAGTCGGTGTTCTCGACACAGCAATTATAGGACTTGAACAACGTAACTTTGTAACTGAACAAGAAATTATGTCTGTTTAATAGAATTAAAGAGAAAGTATTATCACATGAAACGAAGCAAAACTTAAACAACTTACATTGAAAGAAATGTTTAATAAAGTAAACAAATAAATATTAAGCTTTTTCTTTTTGCAAATTTTGATACCCTTTAGATCATAATTGTTCTTTATTTCATAAATTACGGTTTCATATTTTTAATTTTAGAATTTCTGCATGCCATCTTACGAGATTTAAACTGATGATCTATAATCCGGAAAAATCGATAATCCGGAATCGCCGAAGTCCCGACGAGTCCGGATTAACGACTTTTGACTGTATCTAAAAATCAGAATAATGGTGTAGGAGTTAAAAACAAAAACATTCATTTAAAATAAATTTATAGAACTGGATTATTTTAAAAATAAGCATTTAATGGTTCAGAGCTGATTATTTTACATTAAAGCATGGTAGATTTATGCAAGAGATCTATGCTGATCATGAATCATTTATAAATATTCAAGTTCTTACACCTTGCAGCTTTGAGATTTTAGATTTCAAACAGCCAATTAATGAAATACAAAGAAAATTTTTATTGGCAGTACATATTTTCAGATTCTTAGATCTTATGAAACTTGAGACTTTACAGCATATAAATGCAGATTTAAATAAAACTAAAAGTGAATATAAATGAAATATTTTACATTGTCTTACAAGAAAATACTTATACTGCACTACAATAACTACTTTCTGATTATCTGCATCCACACAGAAAACAGACAAAAAAGTAGTGACGAGGCAATGTGCCATGCCATCAGAGTAGATTTGTACAATTAAAAGAGAACATAAAGCAAATGTTTTATACTGTGCTAGAAGAAAACAAAGTAACTTCCTGATTATCTACACCCACACAGAAAACCTGCAAAAAAGTCTTTATGAGGCAAGGTCCTATATCATCAGTCTCCAGTGACTACCCAGATGGCTTTCAGCTTTTAGATACATTTTCACCAGTCTGACATTTCAGCATAGTAGTGGACCTCATACTGCATTTTTTATCATTTTCAGCAAAATCTCAAACAGTATAACTCACTTAAAAGCACCATGCGCTGTCTTCTTCTTCCCCCCCCCTTCTCATTTGAGAATTTTGGTGCCACAGTTGTATATGATACTGAATTTGTGCAAATCTATGATAACTTCTAAGTAAAAAGAACTTGCTGTGCACTTGAGGTAAACAGCAGAGCAAACGTGTACAAAGCCCTTGATATGGAAAAAGAAAATGTAAAATAATAGATGTCACTGATGCAGTGTTTAAATAGGCATAAAGACATCAATTCCTTCAAAAGTTCTCAATAACTTTGCAAATGCTTTCCAAAGGCATTAACAAATTTGTGATTTTTCAGTACTGGTATAGATGCTTAGAAAATACTGAAAACATCCTAGAAAATGAGGTTAAGAAATAAAAAATGCAGATTTATAGAGTTTTCTCAATAATGAGAAATAATAATGCAAATGCTTTCCAAAGCCATTAACAAATTTGTGATTTTTCAGTAGAGGTATAGATGCTCAGAAAATACTGAAAACATCCTAGAAAATGAGGTTAAGAAATGAAAAATGCAGATTTATAGAGTTTTCTCAATAATGACAGGGTGTCTCCTAGAAGATCAGCAACATAACAAAAATTAAGATCTTAAAAATATGCCAATGTAGAATTTAAAATTAAGCAAAAAAACAACCTTAAATTACTGTAGATTTTAAATATAACTCTACTCATTTCGATAGCTATCAGACATAAGATTCTTCTTTCTGAGGTACAAACATCTTTTATTCCTGAAAAGGCATCTATAACTTACATCCTTGAAATCGACAGTTTTATTAAAAATCTAAACCAATGGGGGAACCTCCCCTCCTTATTGAATAGAGATTTACTATAAAAGAATCTAAGTGTATTATAATTTTAGTACGGCAAATATGGAACATTTAAAATAGATTTTTCTTATACAAAAGTTTACCTGGCATCCACATGTTGTTATCGTGGACAGCTTTTCATTTACATATACTACAATGCCAGATACAATCATGTTCAAATTTATCTTTATATACTCAAAAATAATGACATTCTATGAAATATCCAGTCGATGTAATCCATTTTTGCAGGGAACGTGCGAAAGACAAGCCTAATTAGAACTACCTTATCAAAAGTGATCAAAAGGTTTTGGATATGTAAATAAAAATGTTACACCATCTGAACCCGTATCAAGGGCTTTGTGCAAAGTGTGAATACTTACAACACAGAATTTGATTGTAGTGTGTAAGGACTCGAAATGATTTAGTATGAATTCAAAGTATCATTTAGAAGAATTTGTGAAGTAGCAAATCATCAGCCATTTAGAAGCAGAACAGACAATCATGAAAGCAGTGAGATGAGTGCAGCACTTTAAATTGTGCTGGAGGCCCCTTGAGCCCGGCTTTGGTATTTCCCAGTTTTTAAGATAAATTACAATTGTAGTCAGAGTGCACCGAAGCCTTAAATATGATGAGCTCTGTTACTTCTTTTTAAAAAACTAAACCACAATTTAAAAAAAAAAAAAGAAAAATCTTCAGAATTTGCAATGTTTTATTTTAACAATAAGTGAGACCTTGAAATACCTTGTTTTCCTAAGATACAAAACACAAGAAAAGTTCCCTCACTCACATGTGGCAATCTCCATTTAAGAAGTGCTATAAATTTACGAGAGCTTGTTTAGGAACACGTATATTTCTCGTCATGCCATTGTATCTAGTGTTTTTTTATCAATGGCTACAATTAGTTATCCTCGCAGGAAGGGAAATTTACATTCTTAACTGTCTTTTAAGAGACAGCGAGCATAATAGAGTGAAATATTGAGATTAACTGCTCAAGCATGTCCTATTCTATAGTGTTTCCCACAGTATCCAGCCTCATGCCAAAAAGCCAATGAATATGTTTCACTATCTTCACAATAAAAGAGGGATTGCTTTAAATGGTACAAAGAACATCAGAACTGGAGTGAACACTAATGGTCCCATGTTTTCTTTAGTTTAACATCTGATTCTAAACATGTTTACATCTGGAGGGAATCGGGAATGTGAAATCTTCCTTTGAAAATTATGGACCACGATCATTTCGGGAATGCAGATGTGATAATTTAGAGAGAAATAATGATTGGACAAGTGTATGGCATCTATATATTCTCAACAGTAGACCTGTAACTGGCCAGAGATATCAAGATGAAGTTTTAGAACTTATGTGACTTTTCAGATGCATATGGATCAGACTTTTTATTAATGGACTATAATATCCACACTCAGCAAACCTTCACTGACCAATTCCTTGAAAATGAAAAAATCGAGGGAATATCATGGGCAACAAAATCTCTTAACCTTAACCTAATACAGAACTTATTGAACTACCACAGAAAAGAAGTTGCACAGAAACATCCTCCTCCTAGGTATGTAAATGACGAAACAATGAACTTAATTTCCCAAGCTGTAATTAAAAATATTACTGCCAGCACGAAAATACATTGTGATGTGTGTGTACAAGTCAGGGAAGATCACATTACATATTCAATTCCATATTCCTTAAATTTTTCTAAGTTATTCTTTTTTTTTTTTTTTTTTTCTGAACTCTCATTTTAACATAATATATTATCACCATTTTTATTATTTTATATCATATGCATATTTATATCATTTCTGTGTTATGATGTTATGAATCATTCCTCACAAATTCATAACATAATAGTTCACAGTTTCTACAAAATTTGGAGCAGGCAAGGGGGAACAGAAGTTAATCCTCTGACCAGCCAGGTCATATATATATACATATACAGCCTAGAATACTTTTTCAATATCTTTAACCCTCTAAGCGGCAAAGCCGTATATATACGGCCTAGAATATTTTTGTGATATCTGTAAGAACGTATATATACGTGCATATTAAAATATGTCAAAGAAATTAAAACAATATATCAAAATAAAACAAATCCAGGTATGAAATACCATCAGAGTTTTTTACATTAAAATAAAAAAATAACTTGTTCTCATAGTAGTTTTGGGAAATTTGCACTTTCTTAGGGAAAACCCTGTCCGCTCAGAGGGTTAAGAAAGTATGAAGGCACTAGGAAGCAGAATTTGGAAGCTACAGAGACTGCGTCGGGCAGCAAAATGCCTAACATCTGCCCTAATTTGATGTAACATGGGCTCATAATTAATATATTGGTTATATCATTAAAATCCAAAAAATCTGATCACAAAATATAATTCTGGCTTAACTACTAAATCAACCAATACACAAAAGTGCAATGAACTATACCAATGCAATTTTAAAAAAAGATGGCTAGACTTTTTTTTTTCAAACTGCAACATCCATTAATAAAATTTTCATCACTTAGATAAGCACATCTAAAAATAGTTTTCTCAGGTAAATATATATTTGAAATATATATTATAAAGAAGAAGAATTCTGTCTTTCAGAAAAAAAAAAGGAAGGAGGAAAAAAAATTGAGCAATAACCAATAAAATTTTATTTACCCTTTATGTACAGAACAGGTTACATAATCAAAATGTAAAAATTTTACCACAAATAACCATCAAAGATTTTTCAAAAATTCAAAATCAGGATTTATCACTAAAACACATAGTATATAATTTTATTTTTTCCTTTTGATAATTTTGCAATTTAGATAAGTGCTTGCTTACTTTGGGACACAATATTGGGGGAGAAAGAAAAATAAATGTTTTTTAATGTATATCTATATATTTTATGTGTATCTAATAATCTAGTGTGAAATATTCAATTTTCTGGTTTTAAAAAATTTATAATTTCTCTACAAATAAATTCTCGTTCATAGTTTCGATGCTTAATATGCTCTTAATACTTAAATATCCTCTTTTATTTCTATCAAAATGTTTCCGAATAAGACTGAAGAGATGTTGTATATAATGAGTAAAACAATCTAGAAACTATACCGCAAGGATTTTTTTTTTTTTAATTCCTTTATTATATAATGCTCTTAATACTTAAATATCCTCTTTTATTTCTATCAAAATGTTTCCAAATAAGACTGAAGAGATGTTGTATATAATGAGTAAAACAATCTAAAAACTATACCGCAAGGTTTTTTTTTTTTTTTTTTTTTTTCCAATTTAGACACACACACACATACATATATATATAATAAAGGAATTAAAAGTAAATTAAAAATCCTATGACTTGTGCTAAAGCTGCAAAGTAATAAACCAATAATTCATAATAATTTATAACAAGAAAACTTTCCATATACCATCTCCAAGGAACACAAATTAATTTTAAAACCATCAAAGAAAAAATTTTTAGAATTTAAATTAGTATTTCAAATAATTCAACTTCTTGTTTAAAGTAAGCATCAAATTATTTGCTAGATTCAAACCATAAGTCACAATAAATACTCAATCCAAATAGACATTAGTCCATTTAAGCCAATAGAATCTTGTGAAACAAAATATAATAATCTTAAAATTAAAGTTCTCAGTAAGAACACAATTAATCTGAACAAGATGCTTACTTTAGAAGACATATCCCCTACACTCTCGTTTTCAAATTGAGAAACAGAAATAATTTTTTCATCGATGGTTTTATATTTAATTTGTGTTCCTTATAGATGGTATATGGAAAGCTTTCTTATTATAAATTATATATATATATATATATATATATATATAGGCGTGTATTTATAAAGAGAGAGATATAATACAGTACAAAGTCTTTAATCCAGACTTCGGCGATTCCAGATTAGGGTTTTTTCCGGATTATAGATCATCCATTTAACTCTCGTAAGATGCATGCAGAAATTATAAAATTAAAAATATGAAACCGTAATTTATGAAATAAAGAACAATTGTGATCTAAAGAGTATCAAAGTTTACAAAAAAAAAAAAAAAAAAAAAAAAGCTTAGTATTTATTTGTTTACTTTATTAAACATTTCTTTCAATGTAAGTTGTTTAAGTTGCTTCGTTTTATGTGCTAATACTTTCTCTTTAATTCTATAAACAGACATAATTTCTTGTTCAACTACAAAAATCCATTGTTCAAGTCCTGCAATTGCTGTGCCAAGATTACCGAATCACTTGTGAATCAAAATTTTTTCGTTTTCACTAACCTCTGTCACTTTCTTCATGTTTTTATCCATTTTTTGCAGCAATTCTACTTTTCGTTTGATGGACATTGAAACATGCTTTCACTTTGTAGATCCTTTGGCAGCTCCAGAATCAGAAACTCTTTTTGACATAATCGAAAGTTCAAGCTTAGTTTTTATAAAATTGCTCTAACAGTCTGCAAAAAATAATAAGCCGGATGCAATTAGAAGATTAAGGAACAACACAATCTACAACATTAACTGAAATAGATAATTAGATAATTTTAACCTAGCTTATACCGTCCATTATACATTAAACGAGCGCATGTGCAGAAAGTTTCTAGCTTTGATGTCCAGATTATAGATCATTCCGGATTAAAGACAGTACTGTACTGAGAATTTTAAAGTGAAAAAATTTATACATATATATATTGTACAAGCATTTCTAAGCTTTAATACATGCATTTTTATAATTATCAACTCCAAGTTAATTGCACTAAAAAAACTGATCAAATGTCCTTTTAATTAACAGTAAATATTAATAGTTGTTATTAATTTGTACTAGTAACATTACATATATTCTGATTTGGCATGTTATATGTAACATTTCTGCTTTCTGTAAAAATCAACAATTTAGGGAAAATGGAAGTTTAAGCAAATTTTTAGCTACTTAACGTATTATTCGGTCAACAGTGAAACTCGCCAAGCAGTACAATTCAGCATATTACTAATAAATGTGACATAACACACTCATAACATCTGTACTTTTGTTCTATGTACCTCCAATTGGTTCTCGATAATTTTTATGAAGAAGAACGTAAATTAACTTTTATTGCTGTATTTTTTAATTTCAGGGGTTGGGGGTGGGGAGATTAAAATTTGGGATCTACCTTTTACAGAACAGCAATCAATGGATTATTTTAGTTTTGGGATCCTAACATCACTTGCATCAATGGACACGATATGGTCAGCTAAATATGGCCGACAAAACAGAAATAGACTGGGACAGAGCGGACATACAATAACAGAAATTTAAGAAAGCCTTTTGATGAACAATAAAAAGGTGTGTACGATCAATTACTGGTCACGTATTAAGCAAAGAGGCATAAGTTCCTTCAGAATTCCACAGGAATGACTGGTGCAACTTTTGCAAGATCTTCACCAACTTTCATGGTTTGATGGTCTCCATCAAATTTCACAGTGGACAGGATAATACCGTACTTATCTTTTTTCTATCATATTCAGTCTGAATGAAATATGAGTCATGTCTTACATTTTTGCCAATTTTTTCTTGCTACTGATTAGTAACTTAAGAACACATTAGTAAACAGAAAATATCATACAAGTTAAGCATTTATTATGGAAATTATTTACTATAATACAAAGACTCTTATCATTTTCATAGTTATTAAAAATGTTAACCAGTGGTCACAAGAAATGTAATTTAAAATATTGATATGTTCATCATAAAATATTATATGAATTCACATGCAACATTTAACAAGAAATGTAATTTAAAATATTGATATGTTCATCATAAAATATTATACAAATCCACATGCAACATTTAACATATTCAAAAATTACCTAGAAATATAAATCTACAATTTTTAGTTACAAATACTATATACAATTTACAAGGATGGAACTACACTTATGATTATATATCACCATGATCATTTAAAATAAAAATGTTAAATTCACTAAATAGCTAAAATGCTAGTTCAGGCACTTATTCCAAAACTATAGAGGTAGAAAAAAATATAACTTTCATAATACAATAGAAATGGATCTAGAATTACAGTTAGTTATAAATTTCATATACTTTGATAAATAGTGTAATAGGAGCTTATTATATAAACCCTTTCAGAGCTAAACTTTGTAGATTTTGTTATAAAGTTCTACTCTTACACAGCATTTATTATACTGATTTGACAATCTGCTTAACTTCTTCAGAAAATTCAAATCATTAGCGAGAATTAGAAAACAGCATATTTTAAATGCATACTAATACTAAATAGGAACACATCTGAAGGTCATACAGATAGGGAAAAATTATCTGGAAGACTAATTTAGTGCAAATGAACAAGCAGCACAAATTTTTCAATTTTTATACTTCATGTTTAAATAAGTAGTTGGAATTTTACAGAAAATTAACACATCAAACTTTACAATAACGAATTCTAACACATATTTTAAATATCTTATTGCTGTACATAATATGGTGTAAACAATACAATTTTTTGGCTCTAGTGTAGAACCAGGTGCCCCTTCGATTAGCAACAAATTTTGTTCAATTTTGGCAATGAAACCCCATTTCTGGTTACCATAATAATTTTAACTCTTAACTTCCTGACTTTTTTTAAGTGAGAATAAATCGACATGTACATGGACAAGGTTAAGTGGTAAAATCCTAGTATACGGTGCACCCTTGGCACGATTTTGAAAATTATCGCCAACACCAAAATGACTCGTTTAACTACTCATCATATATGCCCCATTTACATCTCATTATAAAGTCGCCAAATCTCTTATGCACCGGATACTAGGATTAAACCGGTTAAGTCAGCACACAATACCTAGTTTGTGCAATTCTGATATATATATATTTTTTTTTTAAAGTGAAAATAGATTGATGTGTACATGGACACAGAGTTTGTGCAATTCTTTGATTTCTTATTTTGGTTTTGTGTAATGGCCATCTTGAAATTGTCCCTTCCTGGTGCAGATCTTGGCATCAAAAAAGAATCGCCAAAAAACAAGGGGCACCCAATTATAAACTTTTACCAATTTTTTTTTAATGTTAACAAGATTACAAATTACATTTCTCCACCCATAGTATTTCCCTTTCACTAAACATTTAAAATTATGCCACTAACTATTTTAATAAAAACATGGATTTAAATATTAAGAGTACGATTAACACAAATATTTCTTGCAGTGTTTTGATTTGCATTTACATAACACTCTTACAGAGCTTTGTGCACCACGATTCTTTAGCATTTTATAATCAAATGTCAATTCTTCACCACGACGAATATTTTTTCTTGCAAAAAAAGCAAGCCTAGGTAAATTAGGATCTGGCTGATTGATCCAAACAGCGAACACATGAAGATTTGGGCTACAAGAGTGGTTAATAAAATGGGCTGCATTTCCAACAGGTCCTGCATCAACAGTGTAAGTGCAGTGTTCAATGCCATAATCGAGGTCAAACAAATAAGATCGACCAACATGATCATAAATTTTCCCACGAGCTTCTGCAGCTTCTGAGGTAATTATCTCACCCAAATATTCTAAAACAAATTGTCCTTTGTGAATAGCTTCAAGAGTTTTTAAACCCCAACCACAACCATTAGAAGTCCTAAAAATTGCAACTTTTACCTTTTGGCCATGCTGAACAACTCGATTGATGCAAGTCATAGGGCATTTACATAATTTATTACACTCAAAGACAGGATAACCTGGAGGTAATGCTAACCTACCATTTTTATCATAAGCAAAATACCCATCAGAATCCTTTGGACAGCAAGAATCGTGACTTTCAAAGCAATTGTCACATTGACAAAATGCAATAGGTTCTTTGCAAATGTCAATACCTGAAGCTACATAGTCATGGATGAATTGGAAATCAGTTGGTGGTGTTTCAAGATCTACATCATTTTGCACTTCTATGAATGCAGCAGGATTACACGAATTTATTTTAATTTGCCATTCCTTAATTTTAACAAGAACAAGCTTTCTAGACTCATGTAATAACATTATATTTATCAAAGTTTTGGTGATTTTACGAAGTTGATGATGTGAAATATTACGAAGTTCCTTAGCTTTGATTTTTAAGCTTTTAATGCTTAGATCCATCTTAAAAACTAATGCTTCAGGAGAACCAGACATTAATGCATATACTTTTTTTAGGGTCAAAACATCATATGGCTTCCTTGTGGTTATTTCATGTACAAAAAAATTAAGCATTTTTGATGTCAGTTTCGGCTGGCATCTTCGAAGAGCTTCATAATACTCGATCAATTCTTTACATCCAACAAGATTGGATTCAGGTTCCCAAGTGCAGGTATCCATATCATAATTCTGCCACTTGATTAAATACTTTTTTTCACCTCGTTCCACTTTGTTTCCTACAATCATGTCAACTTCATATAGTGAATTATTACTCATTTCATTTAACACTAAACCTAACTTTTTGCAAGTTTTACTCAGGTCTTTAATGGTTTGCAAACAATTTACAGAACATTCATTTAAATAAATACCTAGTTTCTGATCATCTGCTAATACAACTGTTAATTCAGAATCAGCTGAACGGTCAATAAATTTTAAACTCTGATTTTCACATGCTTTTTTCAGTTTTTGAATACTTTCTAAGCATGTAACATTCAGATGTTTTACTGATTCGGATTCACTATTATTATTAAGGCAATGTTCATTATCAGTTTCAGGAGACAATTCTATTTCATCTTTCTTATCGTGATTCTCCTGATTTTCAATCTGGCCAAAAATGCTCTGAGTAGAATCAGCACTGTTATGCGAACTTTCAGACGTACTACAATCCATGTCAGAGAAGCCGGAAATCTTAGGCAATGTTTCATGTCTGAATGCATTTATGTCCAGTAATTTAAATCCAAACTCCTTGTCAACAAAAATGGGCTCCGAAAGACATATAACTTTTTCTTCGCATGCGGATGAAGTATAAAGCTCAGTAATTGACTTTGCTTTTATGCCAATGTCATCAAAAGGATGCACTGAAGTTTCGTAACAATCGTTATCACCGGACATATTTATGACGCTGAAACATGAAAACAACTCGTCAAGATATTATATTAAGAACGTTACTTAATATTATTTCGTAATATTCATGCATGTATTAGTTAATGATTTGTAATAAACTGACAGACTCATGAAAAATAAAAAGATATCACGAAAAATAAACATGAAAACACGCTTGTTCCATTAAACAAGATTAAAAACTACCTTCCAAATCAGGCTTTTGCTCTGCAAATTCCCGCCGTTGAAGACCGTTAGGACGGAAAACAAGAAATTCCAGAGTTACGGTTAAGAGCAACGGGTAATGCAAAAAAAAAATAATAATAATAATAATAAAATAAATAAATAAATAAAAACAATTCAAATACCGTTATAAAATTGCTTTATATTTTACTTTATTTTAGCCATGAAATTTTTAATGTATTCTAACTCCTGTTATGACTTCTGTTTCGAGTTTCGAGAATTTATTGCCATCAGATAAAAAAAACTAAACTACTAAAATACTTCTATGAAGTTTCTGTTTTGAATAACTTCACTGTCACCGCAAGAAGAAAGCACATTATTCAAATTACCGTATCCAATATGCCATCTAATGTTGAAATTAAAGCAAAAATTTCTAACTTTTCTTCTTTCTTACAGAGAGCAATTTGCCTTTCAGAAAAGCCGGAAGTTGTTATGAGACAAGTGGACACTTATTTTAAAATACCTGCTGGCCGCTTAAAACTTCGTGATATTCAGGTTCATTTGCTAATTAATTTTTGAATCATTTGTAGATTTTATGCAGTAGAACATAGCATATGTAATTTTATTTAACTAGTTTTAAGAAGTTGTCAAAAATTTAACTTCAATGTAGTTTGATTCAAATTATATGCACTTCATAAAAAAAAAAAATTATTAGCTTTTGAAATTCATTCAGTCTGTCTCTCTGGAATCTACGCTTAGGTTTGAATTTTGCCTATTTTTTAAACATTAGGAACTGTTGATTGATTAAATAGCAGGATCATCGAGAACTGGTTTCCTTTATGCAGGAGCATCATTATAATGTGTATTTATGAGTTTAAAACTGTGAGGAAAGAATTATTATTAGCTTTTTATATAGTGATATCATAATTGCTTACATCTGATGTTTAGTTTTGAAATAAAGCATCAATATAAAAGTTATGATGCATTCTGTGCTGCTCTGTTCTTTCTTCTGCCCTAACCAAGAGAGTGACATCAAATGCTCCTTTCCCTTCCAATCAAATCTCCTCAGACTGATTAACAGTCAATCTGCCCCTTCCTTCGATGCTATCAAATAGACTTTATCAATAATCAAACATTTGAAAAAAAAGAAGTTTTTTTGTTGTTATATGAGTTGTTGATGAGTTATATGAGTGAACTGTGATTTTTATGAAATCCTATTGTTAATGCAATTATTGCTGTTGTTTAACTGGTCCACAGATGTTTATTCTGTATCACAGTATACAGCGCATGCAGTGAAAATTTATTTTAAGGTTGGCTTATTTTTAGTTCTGAACCCTTTCAAAGTGTCATTTATACATTTGTAGTATTGAATAAAATGTCTAAATGTGTGTAGAAATTTCAGATGTAGTTAAAAATGAAACAGAAGGATGACTGATAATCAAATGATTTGTTGGTAAAATCCTAGTATACAGTGCAGCCTTGGCACGATTTTGAAAATTAACGCCAACACCAAAAATTACCAAAAGAACGTCTATGTATATATAGTGATAGTATACTATACACTATATTCTATCACTATATACATAATATATACTATGTATAACTATATATATTCTTTGAATACCCGTTTACTACTCATCATATATGTCCCGTTTTTACTGCTCATCATAAAAGTAGCCAAATCCAATGTGCACCGGATACTAGGATTAAACCGATTTGTTTTTAAAGGGTGTAATCCATAATATATCCCCTTTTTGGCTGATCTTTGGAATATGGTAACTGGTAGTTTGGCGACATTTTGGAGGCAACAAAGGTTACTACCTAGAACTTTGGTAATAATGTGAGAAGTCCTCAGTTCCGATTACGCATTATTTTGTGTGAGGGAAATGAGAGATCATGAGATATGTCATGTGACATTAATGGACAAATTACAATTCTTTAATCCGAAAAGGGGGGGGGGAATTTGGAAAACTGTACTACTATATTATTTTGTATTAAGCTTCATTGTGTGTTGTGTGAAATAGTGGAAGTGTGTGTGCCACGTAATGAAGATTCTGAAGATTAGGCAAGTTAGTATTTTTAATCATTTGAGGATATTATTTTTATACATAGTTCTAAATGTAAGGAGTAAATAAGTTAATATGGTATTATTGGAAAATTGTTATTAGCAATGATTTAGTTTAAAGTAATTAGGATTGTAATCTAATTTTTATTAATTTAATGTATGTGCTTATTTATATTTTAAGTACTGTTTTTTAATTTAATGACCGTGATTTTGTGAGTTATATGTTTGTAGTATTTTGGAAAACGTTGAATATTTTCATGCATTTTCGTGAAATTTTTCTAATTTATGAGAAAAAAGCAGTGTACATGGATATAGTGAAGAGTGTGCGCAATGCCATTTTTGTGCAATTCTGGGATGTTTTTTTAAGTAAAAATAAGTCGACGTGTACATGGTTTAGTGATATTTTAATTAATAATAGTTATTTTGTGAATTTTATGTTTGTAGGAATTTGTTATACGTTTCAGTTGAAGTAAACGTGTATGGAAATAATTTATATTTGACACTAAGTATTTGTAACCATTTGTAATGTTTGCGGTATGAATTCGTTGGTGACGTATTATAATATAATAGATAATTTAGAGGTAAAAGTTTTTGGATATTTTATTTATTTTATACATGGAAATATTCATCCTTGGAAAGAGTATATACTTTTTCGCGATCAGGTAATTTCATATATGTGCTCTTTACCAAGTTTAAAGATTCACAGAATTTTTTTGCATTTTCGTGCAAATTTTTGTAATTTATGAGAAAATAGCAGTGTAGATGGATAAAGTTAAGAGTGTGTGCAATGTCATTTTTGTGCAATTCTGGGATGATTTTTTTTAAGTAAAAATAAGTGGACATGTAAATGGTTTATGTGTATGTGCTATTCTGAAAAACGCGCAAGGAGTTTGCGATTGTGAATTTTTCCCAATTTTGCAGTTAATATTTGTCATGATTAAGCAGTTTTGTTACATAAAATTTCTAGCATAAGTGTAATTCGGCTAGTAGATTGTTGGAAAAAGTGTTCAGTAAATAAAAAAAAAGAAACATGTCTTTACTTTGTGGAGACAAAATGGCGGCAAAAAAAAAAATAGAGGGTTGTTGTAGCAGAGTTGGTCGCCAAAAAATCGCCAAGTTACCATAATCCAAAGATCAACCTTATTTTTTTTTATTTCTCTGAAAAATGGGAGATATAGTGAATTTTTTTTTTTTTTTTCCAGATGTTCCTTTCCGTAGATGACCACCTTAGAAAATGGCCAATGCTTCTCTGAACATACATTGGTTCTTTCTGATTACCCACATCTACTCTGAAAGTCAGCAATTTGAGCTGCAGAAAAATTTCTTTTTGAAGTTCATAACATTTTTGTGGCTTGCAGTAGAAGATTCTCTTTCACGGTCGGTCTTTTTATAGAAATTTAAAGTCACTTTGTTCAGTCAGAACTTGATAAGAAGACATGGTAGGTTGTAGCTGCTCTTCAGTAGTAGAGATTGTCATTGACCACCTTAGAAAATGGCCAATGCTTCTCTGAACATACATTGGTTCTTTCTGATTACCCACATCTACTCTGAAAGTCAGCAATTTGAGCTGCAGAAAAATTTCTTTTTGAAGTTCATAACATTTTTGTGGCTTGCGGTAGAAGATTCTCTTTCACGGTCGGTCTTTTTATAGAGATTTAAAGTCACTTTGTTCAGTCAGAACTTGATAAGAAGACATGGTAGGTTGTAGCTGCTCTTCAGTAGTAGAGATCGTCATTCCTGTGGGAAGTCGGCGCCCGTTGGGCCTTTACTTCCATATATCATATAGATGTTGAACTTAAAAGTTTGTGTGTTTGTGAAATCCAGCTGTAGTGGATTGAAGGTGTAGCTCCAGGAGGCACCACCATCTATTGTCAATGTGAGTCAGCATATAATAAAATAACCAGTTCAAATATGTAAATAAGCAATTACATTTCTTTTAGCAGTTTCAGAGCTGTACTAAATGTTATTTGATTACACGATGACTTATTTAAGTTCACGGTAAGCAAATATCTTAACTGCATCTAGTGCTATGCCTATCTTATCTTTGGATTGTTTGAGTTCAAGTTAAATTTGACAAATACTTGTAATAAATTCCGTAAAATCTTCCAAAGTCATTTTCAGAGTTTCATATTTCATTTATATTTTCTAATTTCTTCAGAATTTTGGGGTTTGCAGTGTTACTTCGGCTACCGAAGCAAAGGATTCGCTGGTGTTAGAGGTCTGCAATTGGCTGTTAAAAGTTGAGGTTTTGAAATGACTATCTTTTTCAGTGAAATTTGAATTATCATTAGAAGGAACTGCTTCTTTCTTAAAGTTTCTAAGGCATTTTGGACAATTCTTACCATATGCAGCATGTAATCTTTTACAGTACACACATTGCACTTGAATTTCTTTGTGCTTAGCTGGGCAATCATAAGAGATGTGCGTTTCTGAACATCTTACAGAACAGGAAGTATTTTGAAAAGCTCTCTGTGTATGCCCATTACGTTGGCAATTAAAGCACTGTGTTAGGCATGCTCGATTTTTGTAAGAAACAACTGTAACACACATATCAAGGATGCATTTTAGCTTGTATATTAATTTTCCAACTTCCGTGCGCTGAACTTCTACGTGCAACATTGGTAAATAAATAGCGACTTCATCTCGCATTTTCTGTAATTGGTCTGGTCTCTTCTCCGCTTGCCGCATTTTCAGCACACGTGCGGGGCCACAAGGCTCACTCCTTATCACTATCACCACAAATTGTTAGTTCAGCCATCATTCATTTACGATGCAGCAACATTATTTCTAGTGTGTCTTTTCAGGATGGCCTTTCAAGAATTATCCTTACTGATAATGGGTAATTTCAGGAAATTATCATCAGTTCATATGGTTGTTTAGCTGAAACATCAATATGGTTAGTCAGGTTAGTCAGGAGATTGCAATATGTTTCTAATACTTGCTCTTTGCTAGTCTTATTTTTCAATTAATCAATTTGTATTTTAATTATGAGATTCGAAAGAATCCCCAGAGAGTAGAATCAACTGGAAAATCTTCAGTAGACATGTAAGTCTCAATTATTATCAAGAAGTAGGACTACTAGTCCAGAGATAGGCAAACTTTTTCAGTCGCGGACCAAAAATCGAAAAAAAAAAAGTTTGGAAGGCCAAGATAATTTTTTTTTTTTTAAATTTTAAAAACAATATACAGGTATTATAATTTAAATATGTTAATGAGATGAATGAAATTGCAATTTCATTTTTAAAAGTTCCTTATATTGAGGTTTGAAATGAGATGTACTGATTCTAAGGGACGAGGCTAAATGCCCATCTATCAATCTACTTCTGAAATAATTATTTCTGAGGTTCATACCTGAAAACACTTGTTCACATATATAAGATGAAGCAAACATTGCACTGATTTTCTGGGTGTGAGATATTAAATTTCGGAAACTTACTTTCGAAAATGATTTGTAAAACTCTAACTTTGGCATACTTAGAAACAACTGCTTGAGATGTTTGTTAGATTGCAACTCAATCAATTCAAGCTGCAAATCTGACCTCACTGCTTTACAATTTACGTTGAAAGGCATGGTAAAAATATCCAATTCTGTTTAAAGTAGCAACTAAATGTGTAAAAGCCCATGCTGGGGACATTATATGCAGTTTTTCAAGCCATCTTCATAACTCTGAAGCTTCTCTTCAGTTACTGAGGGTATTGAACTTAACATCGGGAAATGAGACAAGTCATTCTTAGCTAGTTGTCCAGCAAACAGATTAAGTTTTAGTTTATAAGCTTGTGCTTTAAAAATGTGCCCAGATATTGTCGATAAATAGCTTTTTCCCTTGCATCTTGACATTCAAGTTGCTCATATGACAAAGAAGATATGTGAAAAATGCAAGCATGAAGATATGTGAAACAAGTCTGAAAGCCATTCTGTATCTTCTAACATTTTGCACTCCACAGAACACTGTTTCTCATGGAAGAACAACACAATGTTGCCTTTTAGCAGCCAAACTCGCTTGAAAACACATCCTGCACTAAACCACCTTACGTTCGTGTAATACAGTGCATCAAAGTATTCAGATTGCACGGACTGAAAAAAATCTCGAAATTGCCTGTGAGTAAGCCCATGAGATCGAATAGTATTACAAGCTTCACGATTGCATCAAGCATGGGTTTCATATTCAGTGCAGATTTACACAGAGCATCTTGATGTATAACACGCTGTAGAAAAACAATATTATTCCAGGATAGTTTTGATTAAAGACTCCAAGAAATCCAGATTTTTCCCTGGCGTATTTGGTGCTCCATTGGTCATAATATTACATATGTTTGCTATAGGCACTTTCAAAGTTAAAAAGTTTTCAAAGTTTCACCCTTCCTGAAATTTAGGAAAAATATTACATCCTGTTGTTGTTTCCTTTAAAGAACACATGCATGCCAGTTCCATGGTAACTTCTAGTTCTTATCAACACCTCTTATAAATAATACTAGTTGAGCAGAATGATTTATATCAGTGCTTTCATCCATACCTATGGAGCAAAATTTAAACTGGCCAATCCGTGACTGGAATTGTGATTTCAAATTTTTATCGATGGCTTTGATTCTAGAAATCACTGTTTTTCAAGATAAGATTATAGTCTCAAAATTATTTTTCTGGTCTGTACATAAAATATCACAAACTTGGAGCATTTTTAACGAAATCCCCATCACTGAGAGCTTTATTAGTTTTAGCAATATTGTATGCTACAATGTAACTTGCATGTGTAGCTGCTTCTTGGATACTGTTTACCATCTTGACAAAATTTTGTCGGGGTGGTAATTTTTTACAAAGAATTTCTGCATTTTGTTTTCTTTCATATTCGGACACTGCTTTGTAATTGGAATTCTTATGCTTAGATGTGAAATGACGGAAAATATTACATTCTTTGAAGACTGCTACAGCTTTGTTACAGATGAGACACACTGGTTTATCTTTTGCAACTGTAAAAAAAGTATTTCCAGGTCCATTCATCATTAAATTCACTCTGAATCAACTTTACGTTTTTTAGTAGCCATTTTGGGGTTGAAATATTTTACGAATAACCCAAACAAGCACTAGCTATGCTATACTTTTAATAATTTCAACCACTATTCACAATGAGGCTATATGTCCGCAATTTTTCCCTACGCAATCAATAATACTAAAACTCACGCCGAAAGAAAAAAAAAACGCTTGCTGGAACTTAAAATGCGCAGTCTGCCACATCTGAAGTCTTAATTCCCCTATACTGAATTCCCGTATATCTGCTCCTCGAGAAAGAGACAACTCTTGTAGGCGCCAGTCTACAGCTATAACTAACAAAGAACGTTCGCTTTTAACACATTGCCGATTGAAAGCTGTCTGTGCTTGCTATTTCCTTCGATTTATGTTTTGTAGAACAAAAATAGAGAAAGTATAAAGATCATCAGTCCTTTGAAAAAGGTGGAAGAAAAAACAATAGTAGAAAAGGGACTGGATACATAATATATAAATATATATTCCTTTTAATTTGCTTTGTACCGACAAATTAAAATTCTATCCGCAGGCCAGATAGAACCTTCTATCGGGCAGTAGTTTGCCCATCCCTATATTAGTCTATTCTTTGCAGTAAGTAATCTAAATAGTGCGATATTAACACATACCTAATCATGAGAGTCAGTTTTGCTGTGGAAGTCACTAGGCAGTAAAAGAAATGGTAGCATTCACCAAAATTTAAGAAGAGCATAAAAAAACTTCTGACTGGTCTCAATGAGCTTAGCACTAGAAATGGACAAAGGGCAAACCATCTGACTATTAATTTATATCATTATTGTTCATTCATGCAATTAACATATTTTGTATATCCAGTGGCGTAGTGAGGGGGCAAGGGGGTGTATGATGCCCCGGGCGCCGCTCGCAAAGGGGCGCCAAATGGTCTCCAAACAAGATTTTCTGGAAAATCTCAGTTTTTATTTTGATCGATTTCTGAAAAATATATTTAAAATTAATAATTATTGTAATATAATTAGTTATTTATTTTCCTGATTTGTCTGATAAAATGTTTGCAGTACATCAACCAAGTATCTCCGCATACAAAACATTCTTTCTGACCACTTTATTTCTCTAAGAGATATATTTTTATTTATTTATTTTTTTTTTTTTAACAAAATGCACGTATAGCTCCCGCTTTTTATTTTAAAACGATAACACAACCTTGTCCCGAATTTCTCAAAAGCATCCAGTTTCCAGGAACCCAATTCCATAGTCTGGAAATGACATTTTGACAAACTCCTAACACTTCCACTACAATGGATTGCGTTTGAGTCTTCTGTAAACGATTGATGGCCTTCCTGGCTACCGATTCAACTTGTTGAGACATCATATATTCACTGCTACGAAGCATTCAACGCGTGTCAATTGTTTTTTATCTCCTACTACAAAAGGAATGCTGCAGGTCGCTCATACCGAACCCACAATATCCCCTAATTGTTTTGAGCAGTCAATGTGACTGCAAGATGTTACTCCGCAGTAGAAAAAAAACGGAACCTAAAACTCCATTACTGATCTATGGATAAAATGTTTTACTAAACCTAGGAGTCCCACTTCAAATACTCCTTACTATTTCATTATCAAATGCCAGCTATGAACGTTCATTCAGCAAATTAAAATAAATTTTGACATATTTACAATCAATGATGGGACAAGATCCCCTAAGTCATCTAACATTTTTAAAAGTGTGGAAATAGAAAAATTTGAAAGGAACAACTTTGATGAAGTAATTGATAAATTTGCTTCATCCAAGGCAAGAAAAATGTATACATAGTAATTAATTGTATTAATGTATTATAATATTGTATTATTATTAATAAATATATCTACTTATCTATAATATAAAACTTTTAATTGTTTAAAAATTCTACTTTTAAAAAAACAATTACAAAAATATGTAAAATATAAATAATACTTTTTTTTAACTAATTCTGATTTTTCTGCCAACACAGATACATATCCGAATCCAATGCTAGTGTAGTTAGTGGCTATTTTTAGTATATTTTAGAGTATTTTATGGCAGATTCAGCATTTTATTATTCTCTGCATTATTTTCATGTTACGAATATATTCTATACATTATATTACTGTAAGTGGTTTTTTTTGGGAGGGGTGCCAAAAAGGTATTTTGCATTTTGTCCCGGGTGCCAGTTATGCTTGCTACGCCACTGTGATTGGACCTTTCAACTACGATTTGTGTTTGACTAATGTCTTAACATCTTTCTACACAGTGCATAGTTTGGATATGACTTGATTACTGAATTCCCTATTATTATTGCTGGGACATCAAATGTTAAAAATATTTTAAGCAGGTAATATGCAACTTCTTCAGCTATCTTTGTTTTCAAAGATTATAGCAGGACAAACTTATTCAAATGATCCTGATACACCGTTATAGATGTATATTTGCCATTCCTGTGTAACTGCATGCCTATTAGATTGACATCTTGAGCTTAATTCTGAACTGACCATTGGTTTCACAATAATACCTTTTTTAGGTGCACAGTGTTTCATTTGATGTTGTTTACATAAATTTAACTACAACATTACTACTTCATATGTAATAACTTGCAATTCTTTAAGCATAGGTGTTCTTTCTCCATGGCTTATTTTGGTATGAGTTTCAGATTGTATATTGAACAATTCACCATTGATTACATAATACTGTATATTCATTTCTCATGGTTTTAATGGTACAATTAGCTTCTCTTCATCATTAATTTTTAAAATGTCAAAATATTTTAATCACCTGTAATCCAACGGTGTACTGCACGTAGTTACAGCAGAAATCACTTCTGAAAGTATTTTAGAGTAGTTTTCTTGAGAAAAATAAGAACAGTTATTTTCTCATTCTCACAATTGTTTAAAAAAAAAAAAAAAAGTCACGATTTATAACAATAGCCATTCAGTGTAAATTAAGGCATCAGACAGAAAAATAAAAATTTAAAAATGGTTAAAAACCTTGCATAAGACTGACAAACAGCAATGTTGTGGAATACAGTAAGACCCCGCTTAGTGTGGGGTATACGTTCCATCAAAGTAGAGCATAATATGAAACAGCGTTAAACGAGGTTATCTCGTCGTGTAAATAATGGGGTTAGGGGAATATGGTAGAAAATTGGTCAGGTATTTTACCATTAAATTTATTAATTATGTTTTTTATAACAATGAAGCAAAAATTTATTTCTTAGAAATATAGAAACCTATTAAACAAATATACATATAAAAATAAATAAAATTCTAAGTCAGTTTACATTTCAGATCATTCAGTCACTTCTGTATTTTCAATTTTCTGCCTTTTTATCAAGAAGGTATCTAATGTAATTTACGTTTTCCTTTTGCACTCTATAAGAAGTTGTTGGTAAGTGGATAAGGCATCCATAACACTCTGTCTTGCCTTTGAACTCCTGTCAAAATTTGGATCATTTTTAATAAATTGATCCATAATTTGTTACTGTTGTAGAGACATTAGGTTAATTGGAAAAGCCGGAGAGATGAAACATTAGCAACCACCTTTGCCGGGAATCAAACCACGGACCTCTGGAATACTGGCCCAGCGTGCAGAACCACTACACCACGAAGGCACACTAGGAAGGTGGGACAAATACCTTATATACTCCCCCTTTTAAAGGGTGACTGGAGTTTTTAGGGGACCCAATCGCCAAGTCCTGGATGTGGAGAGTCATCATTCACAGCCCTTTTAGTTCGGGCGTCACTGTAGAGACATTAGAATTTTTTTGGAAGCCGGAGAGATGAAAAATTAGCAACCGCCTTCGCCGGGAATTGAACCACGGACTTCTGGAATACCGGCCCAGCGTGCAGAACTACTACACCACGAAGGCATGCTAGGAAGGTGGAAGAAATACCTTAGATAGTGGTCAAACTGGTTTTTAGAAACGCTGTTGAAAGTCCGTTTTGCTCTCCTTCAGAATCGCTATTTCAATATTTTTGTGTTCTTGGTCCACTAATTCCTTGAGCTCATCATTAGAAAGACTTGCTGCTGTTTCTTGCACTATTTCTTCAACATTTTCCACATTTGCCTCATCTAAAACTGATTTGTTGCACTAATTACACTATTTCTTCCACTGTTTCATTCATATCGAGAGAGTGTTCGGTTTCACCACCCTTGCTTAGATCTGGCCAAAATGTTCTTCCACAACCCTTTCATTTTTCTGTTACCTCATTCCAAAAAAGGGTTTATGTTACGTTCACCAGTATCTAATCTGCTAATCACTTGCATTTTAGTTTCTAGTGAAATGCTTTTTCTTGTTGCTTTATTTTAGTGTTTTTTATTATCAATCATTATATTATATAAATTTATACTTACAATAACATCAACAAATGTTTAAAACGATAAAATTACGTTTGTATAACACCGCAGGAAAGAAGAAACACAGATAAACTGCTTCGGTTATCAGGAAGCCTAATGCTGCATGCAATCTTGGGGAATCCCACAATTCAAATAAAAGAGTGTTAAACTGCAACAGCATTAAGCAGGGTCTTACTGTATAACAAATAGATACCACATGACCTCATTCATAACAGAACAAAAGATTTGGTGTTTTTATCTTCTCATTTGAACTTTTATCAAAGGTGTGCTTGTCGATATGCGCCAGTGATGGTCTGAATGTTTAAGAATGTAGCCAGATATTCGGTCTTTCACTGACGTATTTGGTATGTGTTGACATTCACTAGAGAATATCAACATTCTCCAATTTTACTCCTTCATAGTTATATATATATATATATTTAAGAGCATTATAATGCTATGAAATATAAAATTTTTGTAACTATTTAATACTTTTATAAATTATTTTTATTTATATTTTTATTGTGATTTAAAACTAATTATTGGTATTTAATATTTATAACTTTTGCAGAGGTTTTTGCTCTTTGCTTTCAACTGTTTGTGTATGACATCAGTGTTTGGGTCTACAAAATCGTACGTGTCTTTAACTGGGAGATGATCATATGCTGCTTCTTTCAAATCCTTTGTTTTGTATGCTTTCCAGCAATCGGAAAAAAATTGTACTATTGTCTGTGACATTTTTTTTAGTAGCATCAAGTAAAGTTTTAGCTGAGCAATCTGAAATGGCTAGAAAAAAACATTCTTTTGTTTCTCTACATATGCCTCTAAAATCCCACTGTGGAGGAAGAACACATCCAGTGTTACTCTTTCTTCTTGTAAAAAGACTTTTTTCAACCTCTATTAATCTATTATTTCCACCAATTTTAACTTCAGGTCTACATAACAAGGCGTGAATGCAAACCTGCTGCATAGTAGTTCTAGCCAGTGATTGTACTGTGGTTCATTTTTAATTGCATATTACAAAACTCAAGTGAAGTCAGTTCATGGCATCAACAATAGCTAAAGTCTAGACTTAGCTGATTACATTATTGCTGTCTTCAGTACATTACTACACATTTTAACAGTGTGTTTCATGGCACCCATATAATGGAAAAGTACCAAAAATTGCTATAATGAATATAGAAGTGCTAAAAATTTAAGAAATTGAGTAATTGTAATGAAATTTATATGATTAATGTAGTTGAAAAGTAAAATTTCTAGAAAAAATTATTTTGAATTATGGTAAATGAATATTATAATTAATTGATAATTGTATAAAATATAATTGATAAATAATTATAGATAAAGTTGTAAGGATCCTAAGTTTTACTAACATTTATTTTGTTTTAAATCTTTACTATCACTTCTTATTTTCTACTTCCGGCCAGAATTAAAAGCTTATTTATGCAAATTTGTCTTGCGAACGCCAAGTACTTAAGTTGTGGCTTTTTGCCAAGCAAGAGAGAGGAAGGAGCTATTAGAAGCAGGCCGCTTGCCATAGTAGTTTTACTCGGTTGCTGGTTGCCTTCAAGGCCAGATGTTTAATCCTCTTGATAATTTTAAACGTATTGTAGTGTTAGCAGTTCTCTGTACTACATACGGCTTTTTGCTAATATATGGCCAATCTTGGAGTAGGCACTTGTTTGATTAATCCAAAGTTAAGTTTAGTTAGAGTTTAGTTAATATTTTTATATTCTTATGTTCAGACCACAAGTGGTTGGTCTCTGTATTCCGAAGTCCAGAAATCATTGTAAAGAGAGAAAAATAAAGGGTTTCGTATACCCTTCCTGTGTGTATTGTCTACTTCCCAAATTTATTGAATATAGCTTTAGTAAGCTCCCTGTTCCGAGTCAGGACATTTAATGTTCCCAAAGCAAGTAAGGAGGAACACAGAACCTGATAAAGTATGTGGAGGGAGTACTGGCTTAAAAGCAGAGGCCTGTTTTTATCTCTGTTTAACTGGTCCTTTTCCCCTCCTCATGCAGTATAAACTTTGAAAGCTCCCACTTTTAAGAAAAAATGAAGTTTTTTTATATAGAATTATTTTAATTTTTTCATATATTGGAATCTGGTTATATTTTTTATATTATATAACAGATGTTTTAGTGAAATTCACAAAAGCCATTTGCTTTATACAAGGAACAGAAGCCCTTATAAGTAACTGTCTAATTACTGATGAATTACTACATCAGTTAGTTTGAGTGGATATGCCCAGTAGATAGAAATATTTGTACGTGGAGAAAGTTGTGCGGAGAAAGTCTCCCAGTTTTGGATAAAATAAGAAAATCATAATTTCAATAATACCACTACAAATATATTAAAATACTAGTTGTAATAATAAAAATTAGTTATGTTATAAATTTTTGAAATTTATTGTGATTATTCCTAGTAAGTAATGGATGTATAAAATTTTTATGTTTGTGGTATTGTATAAAAAGTTTTGAAAATTCCTGAACAAGTATGATTATATGGATTCTAAATCACAAAGAATTTTGGACTGAAAATTTAATAGGACTTTCAAATATTATCAAAGTTTATTTTTTGTGATTATTTCAATAATGTTGCTGATCAAAATTTTAAGATTTGTATTTTCCAAAATTATATTTCTCTTCACCTGCTACTGCTTAACGCTTTTTCTCTAGAAAGGCTTTTTCCCTTTCAAGGGGGGAATACATAAGATAAAAACTATGTAAATCTAAATTATAGTTTGAATTAGCAGTAGCTCATTAAGTGCTTATTTTAATTTTCTTCTCAATTCTGTCCTAAAAATAGTAATAACTTTTCCTGGAATGCATTATTTCTAGATTAATCCTATCATATGACTTTTACTTCACTAATGACTTTTTTCAGACTTTTTCACTAATTCAGAACAAAACTCTAAATTATGAGAACTGAAACTTTTTCTTAATAAGCACACTTTGCTGCAGTATACAGTATGCAGCTGCACATTTTGCTTTTGCTCTCTTGCTATCAAGACACTAGCCTGCTGCTTTCTTTCTGTTACAACAGTGTAAAAAATGTATCTGTTTTGGAACAGGCACAATTAACGTGCCAAGTATTTGTGGCTGCAAATGTCAGTTGAAATAACAAGGAATATTTAATTTTCTTCAGCTGCTAAGTTTGCTCTTCATCATGGATCAATATCTGCAAGTCGATTTTTCTGGTTTGGTTTATTCTGTTTAATTATGGAAAGGCATGCATGGCCTATCCGCTTAATGAGAGAGAAGCCTTCGTGGATTACTTCCTAAGAAAAACTGGCTCATAAACACGCTATGTGTGGGAAAAACTATGAAAACACCCATGCAACCAGCCCGTTCGCCTGGAATCGAACCCAGGTTTGAACTACTAGTGTTCAGCAACTTTACCTCTTGGTTACTAGTAGGCCTTATCAACTTTTCTACATCATTACCCCTAAGTTTCCATTATTATATATGCACGTGTATACATATTAATTAAACTCTGCTTTATATAGTACTTGACATTTTGTTTGTTTAAAATCTCTGAAGGTTCTCCCCCTCCGACCAGTATCCATATACTAATTACTGTTTTACAAAGCCATTTTTGAGTTACCCATGTTTTTCAGCTGTTCTTAAATAACTGTGAATAAATTAACATGGATATCAGAAGTTCAGTTTATAAATTTCATTTCTGGAAACTAGTTAGTTTAAAATTAGGAAAAAGAGTAACATATTGTAGATTTTGAATAAAACAGTATCAGTTTCAAGAGCAATCAAATATAAGTTCCTCTTTTCCAGGAGCAAACACTTTTGCTTTCAAAAGCAAATGTAATTTTTGACTTTTGAAGAAAAAAGATACGTGTCTTACTGTCCTCAAAAATGGTTTCATTCAAAATCTGGGCATTGTAATTTTTTTTTAACCTAATTTAAATTTTATTGCCAATGTCTGACATGCTTCTCTTCAGTTACCTTGTATTTTTTATTTCCTTTTCTTTTGATGGAGGAGAGCAAATATAAGAGTGAACAGATAAGTTGAAGTTATCAAAATGTGTGTGTCTACCATGTATTTTCATTTAAACAAAATTTTGTCTCATATTCCTAGTGTCCTTATATAATATCTGAATTCAATATTTTAGGGTGAAAATGCTGAATTAATCTATTACAACAGACCTGATACAGAGGGCCCTAAGCTTTCAAATTACAGTAAGCAAGTATTTAAAGATTCTGAAGAAGCTAAGGGCCTTAAAGTAAGAGCATTCTTTTTATTTATCCTTTAAGTAATAGTTTCACAGGAAATGTTTGGCTAGATTTAGGTAGTAAATTTTATCTAAACAAATCATAAATGAATGCAAGTTTAATGTAGCTAAGAAAATATATGGTATATTTTGGAAAAGAATAAACTGTAATAGGTTTGTGGTTGTATATAGAGTAATCATGTATTATCCATGAGAAATAGAAAATTAGCTTGTTTGTGTTAATGCTAGTGGCTGAATCATAGTCTTACTTATAAATTAATGAACTCGAAAGCTGTGAAGAATAAATGAAGAACATTTGCTGGTGTTTCGGAGGGCAAACAAACAAAAAAGATCTCTTTGCATCGTTTAGTTATGGGGTCTTAATCGTATGTAATATTAATAAAAAATATCTTTCAAACCCTATTAGACTGATGTGTGAGTTATTGATCCCTCTATGTATACATGATAAAGTTCTGCAGAGTTTTTAAATAAACCTTTTTTTTAAATTTAAACAAAAAAGGTGCTACTTTTGTGTACAATGACACCATAACATGAAGTTCAATTTAAAAAACTTATATTATCACTGCCTAAGACTGCGCAAATTTGGACTAACTAAGCTGATGCAATTGAATGTCAGCTAGCAAATGGCTAATGTCATATTATTAACTGGTAGATCTCAGCAACAGCAAGTAAAACTGCAAGTTTCTCTGCCAAAAGCTCTCTATAGCTTTCAAAACCCTTGCCTTAAATACTGTTTAATTCATCTGTGTGCTAGTGAGGGCTAGCAAAAAGAGAATTTATAGTAAAGATCCAAATCATAAAAATGAGTTAATTAACAAAAATGCCTTATGTAGTGATTAATTCAAGAACTGTATTCTAGCCATTAAAACTGAAAAATGTGTCTCTAAAATTATATGGAAAATAAATGCAGTTAAACAAAATAGAACTTTTTTTCAGTTTCAGGTTAACATTCGTTTTGTAGAAAAATTCTATATATTTCGAGCGATCTTGTGCCAGCTTCCCTTGAATTTGATAATTTCTGAAATTCAAGTTGACTTTTGCATAATTTAATTTCTCCGCTAAGTGTTTTTTATTTATTATCAATGCTGCATACATCCAGTCGTTGAATTTAAATCACCCCATTGCTGCTGCTATGTTTTTCCTTTAAAATATTATGCCTTAATTAGATCTAGAAAAGATTATGAATTTTAAGGCCTATCATATGTGAGAAATTTTCTCTCGGTGAGCTGTTTCGTAAAAATATATCAACCAATAGGATTCACCACAAAACAAAGTCAGAAAAGTTTCCATTTCACATTGTCTCATCAATCTCAGGAGTCAGTTATGAGTGGATGAGATTAGATCTTTCATAATAAATGCTTGTTGGCATAATTAACAACCAGATGTATTAAATTGATGGTAGAAATCTTAACAGTGAGTACAATTATGATTTAATAATTAAAAACAATAAACTTTAATCATAGCATGCAGCATAACTGAAGAATGTTTTGAAGGATTAATAAGCTGAAAATATTAAACATATTTTGTAATAAAAACAGAATTTTTAATAATCCTTTATAATTTTTAAAATAATTAAATATTTATATTCTACAGAATGTTTTGACATCATCTCTTGGAATACTTGGTGTAATCAATAAGCAGAGACATCTTTTAGTGTGTGGCCAAACTAGAATTCATGTTGATCATGTGGAGCACTTAGGTCATTTCATGGAATTAGAAGTAATATATGTTTCTGTATTTCTAATGTTTCTTTATCTTTTGGCCAAAATCAAAATAACTTCATATCTTTTATTTTTAAAATCATCCAAAGTGATAATTAAAAATTTTTTGCCTTTGGCTTGAAAAAAAGTGGAGGAATAGAATTTTAAAATAAACCTTTTTTAAAAAGCTTGATAATACTTTTTATTTCATATATATATGATTTACTTGATGATGATTATAATTTTTATTTGATATTTTAATACTTTATCATTTTTATTCATTTAAGAAATTTTGCTTTTGAGATGCTGATAATATAAAGGCCTTAATACTAGGAGAGAGTAATAAGGTAATTAAAATTTCAAGTTGTAGCAGAATAGTAGCATGTCTGTATGATGTATTACAGGTGTGAAATGAAATTGAGAAGATTAATTATAATCAGCATAGCTAGATAGATTGATGCCATATTGTGAATTGTCTCAGAATTATATTAAAAAGTAAAATTTCAAAAAGTGTTTCATATGTTGTATACAGTGTACTCTCCATTATCTGCAATGGCAGTGACCACACACTCAACATTAAGCATAACATGTATAAAAACAAATATGCATCAAGTCCATGCTTGGACGAAGGTATAATCAATAACACTGTTTCTTTTATTTCGAAAGATTCCTCCTGATATATGAATTGGAGGCATATTTAATTGTGAAGAAGTCAAGGCAATAACTGGAGTTGTATGCTAAAAATTCTTCAGAAATATCGATCAGGAGATCAATGAGGAATGGTTCATTTGCGATTCGACTGAGCCGGGCACACTATTGGATCTGGGTGCATTTATTTTTGAAGGATTTGACAGTGTTTTTTGGTATTTAGCACATGATATGTGTTTAAAGTGTAAACGATAATTATTTTTACCTCCTTTAAAATGTCCAATTTTATGCGACAATAACAGCAGGTGATTGAAATTTGTCAGAAGTTTCACTTCATTGTTTCATTGCAACAAAAATATATAATTTACTGCTAGAAATTTGCTGTAAACTTCTTCCATTGATTATACTTTGCAAAGAGATGTTTCAGTATTTAAAAATAATGATTTTCATACATATGAGAAAATGAGCACAGAAATCCACAAAGTGCCATCTCTTGCATCGGAGTCATTGCTGAATGATACTAAAACTAGTTTACCAGTTTGAATAAAGCACTGCAGAAGACACTTCGAGAATATTCCAAAGGGCATGATAAGATTGTTTTCCAACATGATAAGACATGTCTTTATCTATCTACCTACATTTGGAACTCCCATCCTGTTCAGTGGAGAATGTGGCGAGGAGACAATTTTAAATCCTGTGCCAAGATTATCAAAACAATTTATCAGCCATTCAATCAGCATGTGCAGCCAGAGAATAACTGCACTCATGCCAACAAGTACTGGAGATTTGATTACCCTTGTCAACGGGACCCCTGTTCCTTTGTTAAGCATGTAAAGTAATAAAATAATAGCATAAGGAAGGAAAACATACACAACATGAATAATATATAACATATACAAGAAGACTTGATATAATTTTCTTTTGTTCTCATGCTCTTTACAAATGTAGACAGGACATGTTATAATCTTAATGTGCTGTTAAATGCTTTCTAATTCACTCATGTAATATGATTAATTATTTATAAGTCACTGTGCCTTCGTTTTCAATAATATATTTCATAATTTGTTGAAGTGCAGACACACACTTTGCATTGAAGAATAGATCTTTTGGTGGAGTTTTTGTTGCAAATCCTGGTAAATGCATTGCTCTGATAACTGAAAGTAATGAACATTGTCATATATAATGTTTAGCATCTGCTACATGTACCTACATCTTACATTTCTTCTTAAGAGTTGCTGGAAATAAGAACTTTTCATGATTTGTTGCTAGTTGTACTAGAAAGAAATTAATTTTTTGTCTTTTGGGGAAGTATTTGGGAGTTAATCTTCCTGTATCTGCCTTGGCCCATCATCTTTGTCATTTTATTAAAACTTGTTTTGAAAATTTATTCCTTTTTGAAATGGGAAGAAGAATATCGATCATATCTTTTAATATAGTATCTTTAGTTGCTGTGTCAGCAGCTTCATTCCGTATTATATCTATTTGCCCCCGTATCCAATTTAGGCTAATAGCACGAATATTTATTTCCATATTTATTGTTTCTTGAAGAGTCTGAATAAGTAAAGATGTTTTCTTTGTGGAACAGAACACCTTTAAAACACTTTGGCTATCCGTATTAATGTTCGCTTAATGTGCCTTATTACCTTTGACAAAAGCGTTTAACCATAAAAAGGCTTCTTTCAAAGCTATTGCTTTGGCTTAGATAACTATGCTTGAATCATTTAATTTAAATTTTTTACATATAATAAATTGTTTATCTTTGTAAGCTGTAAATGCAGCTCCAACTTTATCTTGGATCTTTGGTCCATATGTGAAAATTTCTCTTCTCTTTCCTTCGGGAATATTCATATGCTATATAATTGGTTAATATTGAATTCATATGCTATATAATTTATTAATTAATTCATATGCTATATAATAATTTAGAGTGAGCTGGGCATTTGTTCAATTTTGGGACTACTTCTACTGTATAATTTGGTATATTTAATTCATCTGTAATGCAATCCTCTTAAAAGTGAAAGAGATGGAATAACTTTGATTCCTGTTCTGCTTTAATATATAGTGAAAGCGCTCCAACAAGTGCACTTCCACTAAAATTTAAGTAGTTGTTGGTGTAGTACAAAGTGCTTTAGTTATATGCAGTAATACTATTTGTTGAATTAGTAGCACTTATTTGTTGCTGTTACTGTGATTCTATAATTCCACCATACAGAGCAACCATATAATATTAATCTTTAAATTGCTGTTAAATACAGTTCTTTCCATATTTTCCCTTTAAATCCCCGTTTATGTGTCATAAAATCATTTAAATAGTTTACAGTTGCAGGTATTCAATCTCGCACTTCCGAGAGGTGCGGAATCCAGGTTAATTTTTTATTAAGGATGAACCCTAGATCTTGTAATGTATCACTGTTTCGAATATGAATATTCTTACATCGTAACCTTAGCATATTTTTTACCAGTTTTGAAACCTTAAGAAATGTTTTTTTGGTTTTTGTGCTATTCAAACTAAGTTTATATTTATCACTCCATTTTTCTATGTTCTCTAATGCTTTATTCGCTCTTCTTTCTAAGCCTGTAGGATTTCTACTGCCAACAATGACAATGAAACCATTGGCATATGCTTGAAGAGTGACATCATTTCTTAGGTCTAACTTTAATCCAGCACTATTCCACGAAATTGGACTTAAAGTAGATCCTTGAAGTATGCTCTTGTAATAATTTTTTTAAATATTGACACCATCTCTCTTGTAAATGACTTTTCTATTATGAAGATAATTCTTCAGTAAATTGTAGAGATTTGCTGGACAATTAAGATCTTGGAATGTGGCGAGAATATCCAGCCACCAAAGGTTATTAAAGGCAGACATCATAGCTAGAGAAATTACACAAGTGTGCCAATTTCGCGTGTAATTATCTTTGATAATGGTTGTAAGATTGTCCAATGTATCTACTGTTCCTTTATTTGGTGTTAATCCAAATTAGTATTGAGTTAATAATTTATTATTCAAGAGCAAGTATGGACATTCATCGTAAATGAACCATCTTGTTTTTTTATTTGAAAAAGTTGAAAAAGAGAGATGCTTTTTTCTTTTGCCAAGTTGTAGTAAGTGCCAAACGTCAACTTGGGAGAAAGATTTCCCAAAAATTATTACAAAAAATTAACCTTGGCTTTATAACTATTACACTTATTAAGAGTTTCTTCTTTTCTGTAAATGATGCATAGTCTATTTCTCTTCAACTCGTTTCAAGTCTAACTCTGATACTTTCATCTCAAAGCTCTTACCTTTTTCCTTTTAATGGTTAATTATTTTGTCCACAAATGGGAAAAGTTTTAAAATTTTATTTATAATTTTTGTATTGTTATACAGATTATATAGTTCTTCTGTAGTCTGTGTAATTTGTCTATTTTATTTTCTGTATGTAAATATCCAGTATATTGGAAATTAGTAGATAAAACTTCTCTTAAAGATATCCAGTCAGTTCAATACAGTTTCATTCTCTGCTTATTTTCCAGAAAAAAGACATTGTCTAATTCGAGTGAAACAATCTAGTGGTCACATAGATTAATATTATCTTCCACCTTCCAGTTATTGATGCATAAATCCCCATGAATTTTCACCATGGTGAGATCAACTTGTGACTTGCCTTGACTGGCTATGCAAGTAGCTGGACTTTTGGGATCATTATACAGCATAAAACCGGAGGCAGCTACAAAATCACATACTTGAATCCCTCTAAGGTTTATACGAGAAGGGCCCCAGAAAGAATTTTTGATATTAGTCACCTTTAACAGTAATTGAAATACGAGGGCCATCCAGGAAGTAGATTACGTTTCTGTCTGTGTCCGCTAGGGGCGGGGCTAGCGCGGCCATCTTGGGGTCAGAGCATTGCGCAGCTCAGTCTGCATCTAGCCGTGCTAGTGAGAGGTTCGTGCTGTGCTCCGTTCAGATACTGTGACGGTTTGAAATGTCTGCGTTAATTGAAAATCCCGCGAGGTGCGCTCAGTAATAAGGTTTCTGACTGCAAAAAACTGTAAACCGATAGAAATCTATCGGCAGCTTCGTGAAGTGTATGGGGACAACATTATCACTGAAGGTGGAGTGCGTCAGTGGGTCATAAGATTTCAAAATGGCCGAACCAATGTTCACGACGAAGATCGAAGTGGGAGACCCAGCATAGTGACCGCCGAACTTCTCGAAAAAGTCGATGCTAAAGTCCGTGAAAATCGAAATTTCACGATAACGGAATTTTCTTTGAGTTTTCCACAAATTTCGCGAAGTTTGTTGCACGAAATCATCAGCAAAAAGCTTGGTTACCACAAGTTTTGTGCAAGATGGATTCCAAAAATCTTGACAGAGGACCACAAAAATCAGCGAATGGCTGCAGCGTTGAACTTTTTGGACGCTTACCATAAGGATGGTGACTCTTTACTCGATCGCATCATTACTGGTGACGAAACATGGGTGAAACATGTGAACTGTGAAACGAAATTGCAATCAATGCAGTGGGGGCACACAAGTTCTCCCCAAAAACCCAAGAAATGCATGCAAACAATGTCGGCAAGGAAGATGATGGCGACTGTTTTTTGGGACAGAAAAGGTGTAATTTTGGTGGACTTCCTGGAAAGAGGCACTACAATAAACTCTCAAAGGTATTGCCAAACTCTCCAAAAACTCAGAAGAGCAATTCAAAACAAGCGCAGAGGAATGTTGAGCTCTAAGATCTTGTTGATTCACGACAACGCCCGGCCCCACACGGCAAATGTCACTCGTAAAGTTCTTGAATCTTTTAAGTGGGAGTTGTTTCCTCATCCGCCGTACAGTCCCGACCTGGCACCGAGCGACTTCCACCTATTCCCAGCAATGAAGAAGTGGCTGGCTATGCAGCGTTTTGATGACGACGCACAGCTGCAAGAAGAGGTAACGAAGTGGTTGAAGGCGCAGGCGGCCGAATATTTCGACGAAGGAATTTCCAAGCTCGTACATCGCTACGATAAATGCCTTAATTTGTATGGTGACTATGTAGAAAAGTAGTATTTGAGTGTGGCTTTCATCTGTATATAATAAAATTTGTTTCCTATACTTTGTTTATTTTTTTATTCCAAAACGTAATCTACTTTCTGGATAGCCCTCGTATTATTAAAGCTTCTGTGAAATACTTTGTATGTCCATTAGTATATCATCTAAAGCTGCAGTTCTCAACCTTTTGACTAACGCATATCATCTAAACAAAAATTGAAAACCTTTAGTACCACCAGTGCAAAGTACTACTACTACCACCACCACTCTTGAACAAAGCTCAGATTGCATAAATATGCGAGTATTAGAGAAATCAATCAGGATGGAAATCAAGTCAATCAGGATGTTGGAGTTTTAATTTTTGAATTTAATAGTTAAAAATACTTTGCATCTTTGCGTACCAGCTATTTTTTTCCTGCGTACCACCAATGGTACGCATACCACTGGTTGAGAACCCCTGATCTAAAGGCAAAGACGGTGAGCAATAGACAGAGCAAACTATAAAGGGATCAGGTCCTGCAATTAGAACTGCTACAATAATGTACTCTGAGCAATAGATCTCCAAGACTGAGAGACTGAAATTAGATACTAAGATTGCCACTTTTGGGTTAGAATCTTTGTTGTACCATCTATATTTGAGTGGAAAACGTAAGTTTCCTTTTACATATATATAAATGGTTCTTGAGTACAGTTACCCAATATCGGGAATTTTTCTAAATCTAAATTTGCACTAAATTATAGAATTGCACTCTTTCAATACCATATATTTAATTTAACAATATATAATTTATCTATGATTTATTTTTCTTTTGTATAATTCTAATTCTCTTTTCAGACAACTACATGATTGCTCTAGCATCATGAGTAATAATGAGGTCTAATTTATACTTTTGATTTGCTGGTTTACAATTAATACAAGATTACATAGCTGGATAATCTACTCTGACATGTCCCATGTCTACGCAT
This sequence comes from Stegodyphus dumicola, assembly GCF_044657685.1. NCBI lineage: Eukaryota > Metazoa > Arthropoda > Arachnida > Araneae > Eresidae > Stegodyphus > Stegodyphus dumicola. The sequence continues at coordinate 144,902,743 of NC_140777.1, forward strand.
TTAGAGCATCTTTGCTCAGCATTGCAATATTTTTTAGAGTGCTCATAGTTAAAGCACTTACTCTAAGGAATTCTTGTACCGTATTCCTTGTCCATTTCAGTTTTACATATTGATTCTTAACCATAAGCTTGAAAGAATTAGGATCTACCTCCAGCACCCAGTTGTTACCAGATTTTCCTTGCAATGAAAATTATCACAGAATCTCCATATATATATATATATATAGTCAAAAGTCGTTAATTCGGACACCCATAATCCGGACCTCAAAGCTACAAACTTTCTGCACATGCGCTGCGTTGACGCATGCATGTAAGACCTTTACGGCTGCGAATATGCGTGTGCGCATGCCCAAAATACGTTTACGCATGCGTGTTTAATGTATAACGGAAAGGTATAAGCTAAGCTAAAATTATCTAATTCAGTTAATGTTGCAGAAAAATATTTTTAGATGTCAAATATATATACAGTACAAAGTCTTTAATCCGGGCGTCCATAATCCGGAATGATCTATAAGCTGGACCTCAAAGCTACAAACTTTCTGCACATGCGTAAGCACATAATGCGTTTATGCCATGCGCATAATACATTTAACATATAATGCAATAATGGACAGTATAAGCTAAGCTAAAATTATCTAATTCAGTTAATGTTGTAGATTGCGTTGTTCCTTAATCTTCGAATTGGATCCGGCTTATTATTTTTTGCACACTCTTAGAGCAATTTTATAAAAGTAAGCTTGAACTTTCGTTTATGTCAAATAGAATTTCCGATATATATTTACTAATATGTAAAGTATCTACAAAGCGGAAGTATGTTTCGAAGTCCATTAAACAGAATGTGAAATTGCTGCAAAAAATGGATAAAGGCATATCCTTTGATTATCTAATCATTCCGAAATATGTTTATCAATTTCACGCTGCTCTGCGGGGGGGAGGGAAACGACGCAGCGCGCAATAAATTGGAAGTTGATCTGTCAGCACTATCCTTATCTTCAGGGCAGATGTTTTTATTTTATTTGGCTTATAATTCTTTACTAAATGTAGTATTTCATCTCGATGTACTCCTCCTTTGATATGATTTAAATCAAATTCCTCGTCATTATAATTCGCTTCCGATAGCGAGGAAAGTGACACAGAGGTTATTAAAACGAAAAAATTTTGATTGACAATTAGTCGGTATTCTCGACACAGCAGTTATAGGACTTGAACAGTAGAACTTTGTAACTGAACAAGAAATTATGTCTGTTTATAGAATTAAAGAGAAAGTATTATCACATAAAAAACGAAGCAACTTAAACAACTTACATTGAAAGAAATGTTTAATAAAGTAAACAAATAAATATTAAGCTTTTTTTTTTTTTTTTTTTTTTTTTTTTTTGTAAATTTTGATACCCTTTAGATCATAATTGTTCTTTATTTCATAAATTACGGTTTCATATTTTTAATTTTAAAATTTCTGCATGCCATCTTACCAGATTTAAACTGATGATCTATAATCCGGAAAAATCGATAATCCTGAATCGCCGAAGTCCCGACGAGTCCGGATTAACAACTTTCGACTGTATCATTTTGTGTCCATATAGTATCTACAAGACTTTCAGACTTTCTTTTGTAAGTTCTTGTACATTGTATATTATAATTTTAGATTAACTTTATTGGGTCTTTTAACCTCCACTGTATCCTTAAGCTTTTCATTTTCTTGAATTGCTGTTCAATAAGAGCCATATCATCTTTTCTGGCTACTTTTATTTGTATGCTGCTCTTTTTAATTTTCCTTATTCACTTAATAGTGACTTTTATTTTTCTCAGATGAATATTTTGAATTAAGTGATTTGTTTACTTGTTCTGAAGTTTCCTTTTGATTCTTTGGGTATATTAGAACTTTAATGTTTTCTTCAGCTTTTCTACTGTGTGAGGGATTTGGATCTAGCTCTTTCTTGTGCTGGTTTTGCTGTCTTTTTGGTATATCTCTTTCTTACTCATCTGAGCAATATTTACAAGTTTCTTGTTGATGCTTTAGAAAAGTTTGACTTTGCTTTCTACGTTAGCCATTTGTAGGCATTGTTCAGTCATTTGAAAAGGTGAATAAACATATAATGCATTTTAAAACCAAGTTCTTTAGAAATATGTTCTTTTGCTAAGTAAGCATTTAAATCATCCAAACATTTCTTTCCTTCCAAAAGGAAGTCCTTAGAGGTATTAATCTCTTCTATTGTATTTTGTCCATCCATACTAATATCCAATAGAAAAATCTTATAATTCTTGATAATAAAAGAATAAAAATATTATTTGCTTGACTATTGCATAGAAAGATCAGTACAGTCATAACATGAGGAAGGGTGCTTAATCTTGTAATTATGTCTTGAAAAAAAGACTTTTAGTGTTATTTTCAAACGTGCAAAATCCACAAACTGCCCGTTGGGCAGAAAGAATAGCAACTGATGCACTCAAAAGCAAGCTGGGCTTCTTTTCCCAACAGGCTTTAAAACTTGATTAACCAAACCAAAATTGTACAAGCTCAGAAATGATATAAAGCACACACTAAGCCTAATTAGGCTTAGCATAGCATAGCACAGAAATGTTAATTATTTTCCTGTTTCACTCAAAATCAAAAATACTAAATCACACTAGATGGAACATTACATAAATTATACTAAACACACAAAGCTATATTATGTATATTTCAACATCTCACATATTGCAAGATCAATCTAGGCAAATCTAAAAAGGCATTTTGTTCTCCCTTAATACTGCCACACAACATGACTGCACCAGCCTTGGTTCCATCATGTTCATCATATTACTATTTGTTATGATCTAGGCAGAGTGGCCTTTCTGGAGAGTGTTTCAATTCTGGTGAATGAGGTTATTGAAAATTGGCTTGATAACTTAATTGTTTCAAAACAATTAGAGTTCTTACTTCCCAGAATTGATTTATTATTTAAATATGGGTTGGATGTTGTAGCTTCTATGGAAAATATTTTTAATAAAGCTTTTTGTCATTTTGAAAGGAAAAAGATGCCTTTTATTTACTCAAGGCATCAAGTCATATTTATACACCCACTAATTTTATAGATTTAATAGAACTACATATAGTATGTGTTTGAAAAACACGGCTAAAGGGTTATTACCTTAATTATTAATCCTTAAGAACTTCTTCCAGAGTTACTCAAAATAAAGTTGAGAATTTCCTGAAAATAGTTTTAGTACTGTGTGTAGAAATGTTCTGTAAAAAATTAACTTTGATTCCCATGGAACAAAAATTCTAGTTATTTAATCACTCATTATACTTTATCAAGTTTTTTTAATGGCTTTTTATCTTTAAATTATCTAGTATCCGTAAAGTGTGCCAAAAGAGTTTTTATTTCATAGTTGCTCCTTAAAACTGGTTAAACTAGGTTTTTCTCTGTAATGGACATAGAAAAGGTAACCTAAATCAATAAATTTGTTCTTAAATATCTGCACAAATTTCCCTTATTTAAATATATTGAATATTTCACTGTGTGAAATTTTTGTTCAATGGGTACCATACAAAACATTAAATTTATAGAGCTCTCTCATCCACGATAATGAAACTGAACTGTCAAATTTTCTTTATTAGCAGGCAGGTATTCATAATCGCTACTCAAAGTCGAAACACTGTCATCATTATCATCATCTTCTCAATCATTTTCAGATAATTGTTGTAAGTATTCCAAAACTTCCTTAACGGTGTTGAACAGTCCTGGACGACGTCGTGATATCCTTATACTAAATATAGAAAAGCAACTTCAAAAAATCTTCCGAAATATTCATTGTAATTTTCCACTGCATTTGAATGCAGTTTACGTTTCGAACCAAACATTTTGACCTTGACTGAAAAACTACACTATTTCTCTCGCATTTCAAGAATTCAGGAGTAAGGCAAATATACTTTACAGTTACTTCGGAGAAAATGCATCTGTTTTTCATCATTTAGGCATAAGTGTTTCTTACGGGTCAAATTGACCCATTTTGCAGTTACAGGTGTTAGTAATCAGAAAATTCTTTGTTATACATTTCCAAATTCAGTAAGGTGCTGCTTACCTTAAATTATTAAAAGTCATAAAAGGAATTTTTTTTTCAATCAATACTTTTCGCATGCTGACAAATTAAACGTCGGTTTGGGTCCAATTAACCCGCTCCACAGTTCTAGTGTTAAATACTGTCTTTGATCAACCATGAGCCAAGTAATACTTAAAAGATTTGGCAGTTCTTCCCATAGAAAATGCAGTAGCTAAAACATTAATTTTGATGAAAGCCTTTTTAAATATATGTTTGACAGCTAGATGATTTTTTTTTCCTTAATTATTTTCACTATTTAATTTTAACTAAACAAATGCAAATTATATATTTGTGCTGATATTTCATCTAGTGATCAGTCAGGGGGGAGCAGTGAGATCTCCAGATTGGGTCTCTCAATAGTTGTAGGTTTGTCACTAATTATACCTTCATATCTTTTTAGGACGTTTGAGAGAAATTTTATTTTGGATAATCCAGTCAAATTTTCATTGAACAATTTCTTCTTCTCAAGCATTAATCAAAGCTTTTACTAACATATTATTGAGTGGATAATTCAAGTCACTTATGCTGTTAATGCCTAATATGAAGCAACCTGAACAATGCAAAATGTGTATAATTCTCCATTCGCCTTGCTCCCTAGACAAAATAAAAGTCAAGGAAAATCTGAGTTCAACAAACTGTTTATGCTATTTTGCCACCTGAATGGAACAGTGTAAATTCCCTGTTTTCAAGACTTGTAGAATCTGCTATTGTAAATAGGGCTTAACTGTTTTCATACATATTTGTGATGTATTCCATTATAACATTGCGATAAATGCCACACCAGCTAGATATGTTAACCACTTTCTTTACGAGAGAATGAATGGCAAAATGTGATAATTCCTTGAAGAGTAAAACAATTGCTACATTATTAAAATAAAAATTGTACATATATAAAAGTATTGTACATGAAGAGAAAATTTTAGCTACCTCTCTTCATCTAAACCTGAACCTAATAAAACTGTTTGTTAGAGTTTTATTAGGATAAAAAGGTTCTAGCACGAGGAGTTTATCTCCTTGGATCCCTAAGTAGATGATAGCAAAAAGTAAATGTATCTGTCCAGTAGTCTCACTGTGAAATTTGTAAGAAACCCATGCATTCTCTTTTCCCAAAAAAGAGAAAGATAAAAAAAAAAAAAATTTAGATGTCAAATATATATACAGTACAAAGTCTTTAATCCGGGCGTCCGTCCATAATCCGGAATGATCTATAATCCGTACTTCAAAGCTACAAACTTTCTGCGCATGCGTAAGCGTATAATGTGTTTATGCCATTCGCATAATACATTTAACATATAATACAATAATAGACAGTATAAGCTATGCTAAAATTATCTAATTATCTATTTCAGTTAATGTTGCAGATTGCGTTGTTCCTTAATCTTCTAATTGGATCCAGCTTATTATTTTTTGCAGACTGTTAGAGCAATTTTATAAAAAGTAAGCTTGAACTTTCGATTATGTCAAAAAGAGTTTCTGATTCTGGAGCTGCCAAAGGATCTACAAAGCGAAAGCATGTTTCGATGTCCATCAAATAAAAAGTGGAATTTCTGCAAAAAATGGATGAAGGCATATCCTTTGTTTCTCTAATCATTCCAAAATCTGTTTATCAATTTCACCCTGCTCTGCGGGGGAGGTGGGGGGCATTGCTGCATGCAATGGACTGGAAGTTGATCTGTCAGCACTATCCTCATCTTCAGGGCAGATGTTTTTATTTTATTCGGCTTATAATTCCTTACTAAATACAATATTTCATCTCGATGTACTCCGTCTTTGATATGATTTAAATCAAATTCCTCGTCATTACAAATATCACGAATATGCATCAAACAGTTTTCCCGTTGCAATTTTCTAATTTCAACGATGCGTAATGTATGCTTTACGCATGCGCGCGTTGAAAGAAATGTTTAAGAAAATAAACAAATAAATATTAAGCTTTGTTTTTTTTCTTTGTAAATTTTGATATCCTTTAGATCATAATTGCTCTTTATTTCATAAATTATGGTTTCATATTTTTAATTCTATAATTCTGCATGCCATCTTACCAGATTTAAATTGATGATCTATAATCCGGAATCCCGACGAGTCCAGATTAAAGACTTTGTACTGTATATATATTCTAAATAAAAGTAATTATGAGTAAATTAAAAAGCCTATGACCTGTGCTAAAGCTGCAAAGTAATAAACCAATAATTTATAATTATAAAACTTTTCATATACCATCTCCAAGGAACAGAGATTCGAATAAAACGGAAAAACAAAATTATTTTTCCTTTTTTTTTTAGGCAGTATTTTAATGTTTTTAAAGCAATAAAGATATAAAGATTTTGAAAATATTAAATTAAAATAGTGACTATTTTTTTAATTGAATTTCTGTTCTTTGGAGATAGTACATAAGTTTTCTAATTATATATATGTGTGTGTATGTGTGTTTGTTTATATATACTACTGGAAATTATGTTGAATAATTGTTAACCCTTCACGGCTCAGTGTTCCACTACATGGAAAACCCAAATTGAATTACTTCTGAAACCTTTAAATTCAACCATAAATAGATAAAACTGCCTTTATAATATGCTTTGAACTTTTCTTTTTAAACAGTAGATAGCAGCATATCACAAGGAGACACAGAATTTTCATTTATTATGTGTTATTAAAATCCACTTTTTTTCAAGTAATTTTCTCTATTTTTTTAATGATATAAAAAAATTTATTTGGAAAAAAAATTAGGCATAATTTTGCTGGCTGTACTCCAAATTATTTGTTCTATATTTTTTTTTTTTTTTTTTTTTTTAATCTTTCATACAAAAACCATGCGCAGAATCATTGAATAAAACCAGGTGTTTCATTAGCGGGAACACTGCGCCTTTAGCGATCTCATGCTGTTACGAATCAGAACATCTGTGCTTAGGAGAGAACATCCGTTGTTTATGTTTTCTGTTTCCGTTGGTTTTTTGGGGGTATGAATTCAAACAAAGCAGTATGCAGGGGTGAGGTGTGTTTTGTGTTATGAAAGCCCTAATATTGGCATCTCAAATTTTTTGGGAGTAGTTTTTAGGCGGGAATTTTATTAGTAGCTTGACTCATCTTTACTTAGACCTGCACAAATTTTTTGCTGTTGCATTTTAGTCTCATTCCCGTTTATTTTCAATAATTGTGTAGATATTTTTCATGTATGTATATATTATAGGCTTATTTTTCTTTATTGTTAATATTAATCGTAGTTAATTTTTTTATTATTAATTTTCCATAAATGGCGCGGAGAGGTCTAACTCTTTCTGAAAATTTGTAAATATTTTTGTATATAGGACTTGTGTATATAGATATTTATCTCATTTATCCGTATATGTTCAAGAATATTGTGTATATCCAGGAAACCACATATACAGCCATAATACAGAGTTTTTTCATTCTTATACAAACGCTTCTACTCATTTTCGTGCTTCACTGCAATGCTCGCTTAGTCGTACTTTTAAAAGCTTTGGCGGCGCAGTGTTCCACCTTATGGAACACCCACAGAATTAAAACGGTAAGTGCAATTTTTACAAAATTTTACCTGTATACTCCTTTAGAACTAAATAGACTGCATACAATTTTTTTTTTTTTTTTTAAATTCCGACGTTAACGTATAGTGCGCCGCAAAGGGTTAATAGAATAGAGCTTAAATTAAGTAAAGAAATTGTTGAGCATGGTAATTGAAAGTAAATAATTTCTTTAAATGTTTAACAATGTAACATTAATTACCATAAATGCATTTAAATATTTTCTAGGTAATGCTGAATGAAGAACAAACTCTTGAAGAAGGTCAGCTTATAGCTAATGATCTCATGGAAAAATTAGATGTTGCAAATGATGATCTAATTTCTGGATCCTATATTGACATGCTAGTAAATAAAAAGTGAACCTATGCATTTCTCTCTCTCTTTTTTAACATATATAAGTAGTATATACAGGGTGTTCAAAAAAAGATAACGTCTGTCTTTATTCCCTCATATGCCTATCCATTCCAATAACATTTCTTAAAAGTAGCTAGAGAATTTTATGAAAACAGTTTCAACAGTTTAAATGAAAATTTTTGTAAACTCTTACTTTAAAAATTACCCCAGTCAAAAAAAAAAAAAAATTCCAGCTGATGAAATGTACATTATGATTTAATCAGTTAAAAATAAAAGTTTCATATATCTGCTTGTGAAATTTGCAGTCATACTAAATAATTATTGCATAAATGGTTTCACCCAAAGTAGAACTATTAATTACGAGAATAAAAAATTTTGTCTTGTAGCTGCTTTTTATTTTTAAATTTTTCTCAAATATGTTAAATTTAATCAGTTACAATGAAAAATGATCTAATTGAATTTTGGACTGATTGGGTTATTTAACTAGGTAAAGTACTAAGGCTATTTATTAAAGTTTTGCATTCTTTTGGAAAGACTTATATGTTTTGTGACTCGGTAAGTTAGTCACTGGTGGATGATAATTTATTCTCGAATGTAATAGTCATTAATTTTGCATGAAGCAAATTAAATTAAATTGCAAAGTTATTGGTTTTTAATAAATTAAAATATAATGAATATTTTGCTTAACAGATTTATTAATATATGTAAGGTTTATAAAATTGTGTTTTTATTTTTGCAGAATCATCTAACTCACAATGCTGAGAATATTCTCATAAAATTCGGTATCTTGTTTTAAAAAACTTTGTGAATAGAAATTGAACCTAAGATCTGTATTTATGTGAATAAAACCTGTAAACAATTTTTTGAATTATCTTATGTGGTGCAGTTTACCATAATTTCAAATATCGCTTCAATTTTTTTTTTTTTTTTAAAGAGAAAAACTGTTAAGATATGGGCTTGTAATTGATCTTGTTATACATATGATTATAATGTAGGGTTTCCCTTATTTTGTATAACAAATTTATTTTAAGTTTGGTACCTTTACTGAATTTTTCAACTTCCCCACACATTCTCTCGCCAGGATGTAAATTTAAAGTTAGTGAAGTGCATATTTAAATGGGTGAAACTAATTTTTTCAGAGCATGTTTTCTCTAGCCAATGCACTGTTATGCTAGTAAACCTCTTGGCCATTTCGGATTTATTATCATGCCAGTTAGGTTTAGGGAATCCACCTGTTAGACGTAACCTATGAGCTATCCAGCACTACTTATTTTAGATTTTTAACTTGAATTATATTCTACATTTTTAGTTTCACCGCAAGTTTGACGGTGCAATTGTAACGCAAAGATCGTGCCTTTCTGTTAACTATTTGAAATTAATAAAGGGTTATTTTCACCCTTCTCCTGTGCTGGTATATATTCATGCCTGTGCGAGAATTCACCAGGTTCATTATAGGATCTAATTTAGTTTATGTGGAAAAACAGAGAATGATCCTACAATCAAATAATAAAAGTTTATTGTGCAAAACATTCATTAATTAATAAATAATTTGCTTTTTTTCCAAGCCTTTGTGACTTTTTCATTTAATTCTGCCCAGCAGTATAAAAACTATAAGTTGATTTTTCATAAACCTACATTTATATGTTCAAATGTTAATTAATCTTGCATTTTGCAAAATCACTATGAAATATAATAAGAGAAAATGTTTTCCTTTTGTTGTTTTTTATGCATATGTCGATACATTAATATTTACACTGTCTAAAATTTTAATTGGTATTTGGTTTAAATTTTTCTTGATGTATCAATTTTTTAATGTTTTTTCATTATAGTAACATTTGATCTTTATTTATTTAAAGATATCAAATGCCACAGTGCTATCTCATCCAAATAATATTTGAATTAGTATTACAAATTTTGTATGAGAGATGTGTTTAGGGCCTTCAAGATATAAGCTGAAAAGCTGGAATAAGAAGTTACATCCAAATTTTGAAAAAAAAAATTGAAAGTTAATTAATTGCAAGTAAAACTATGAAAAATTTAGAAAAGAATAGAGAAAAGCAGAAATAAATGCAAGTAAATTCATCCAGTTTAAGTTGTATATATATAATTAACAGAATACGATGATAAGTATGTTCTAAATGGAAAAGAAGAAGGACAAAGTTTTTGCTTATGAACAACAGAGGGTGTTAATTCATTGTTTAAAAAATTCTTTTTAATTAAAAATGAAAATAGTGGCTGAAGAGCACTAACCTTTTTGCATATAGTCATTTGCATGATATCAATTAGATTCCCTGGACCACATGAATAAAAAAGTGGCCTCCTAAGTTTGAAGATATTATTTTTAATGTTTTTAAACTGCTACTCAAGTTCACAGCTGCCCAACCAGTTGTAATGGTTAGTGGTGATTACTGCTGCAGTACTGATGAGCCCAGGTTCAAATCAAAGAGAAAGCATGGATGTTTCTAAATATACAGTGTCTATGCAGCAAGAGGGTGCTGGAAATATACAGTAAACCATAAGTTCTTTCAAGTGTTTGGTGGCAGGGAAAGAGTGGTGGAAACCGTCCCTTCCCCCTGGGACATTCTCCATCAAAAAATTAGGGCAGAGCTTAACAGTTTCAAGCACTATCTACGAGGTCTATTTTTTTTCAACCTCCGATGGGCTATAAAGAAAAGATGGGTGAATATACAAAAAAGATTTTATTACCAAAAGTAATGTACAATACAGGTTATTTCTCTACATAATCACCTTGATGATTGAGGCATTTTTCATATCTGTGAACAAGCTTTGCAATACCCTCTTCATAAAATGTCCCCGCCAATGATTGGAAGTGAGTTGTGATGGTTTCTTTCAGCTCCACGTCATTTTGGAAGCGCTTCCCGCCAAGCCACTGCTTCAGTTCAGGGAACAGATGAAAGTCACTCGGCGCTAGGTCGAGACTATATGGTGTATGTTCGAAAATGTCTCATTGAAATTGCTGAAGGAGCTGTTGGGTTACACGAGCACTGTGAAGACGGGCATTGTTGTGAATCAGAACAATTCCAAAAGTCAGCATGCCTCTTTGTTTATTTTGAATAGCTCTCCGTAAGCGTCGCAAAGTTTCACAATATGAATCTGCATTAATTGTTGTTCCAGGCTGCATAAACTCCACAAGCAACACACCTTTTTGGTCCCAAAAAACAGTTGCCATAACCTTATGGTTGTTAAAGGTTCGTTTGAATTTTGTGGGTCTCTTTGGAGAATATGTGTGTGCATCCATAGTTGTGATTGTCATTTAGTTTCGGGCGTGTCATACTGAATCCATGTCTTATCACCTGTCACAATGGATTTCAAAAACTCTTCTCCGTCAGTATTGTAACGGTCAAGAAACTCAAACGCTACAACCATTCAGCGAGTTTTGTGGTCGTCAGTCAACATCTGTGGGACCTAGCGAGCGCAAACTTTTCTGTCGTGCAACTTTTCAGAAGTTGAGTACAGGGAAGATCTTGAAACTTCCGGAAATTTCATTGATAATTCACTTATGGTGAACCTTCGATTTTGTTTAACTGCTTGGTCAACTCGTTGAACAATGTCGTCTGTAGCGACAGACTTGCGTCCTTGACCCCCTTCATCATGCACATCAGTTCGGCCATCTTTAAACTTTCGACACCATTCACGAACAACGCCATCGCTCATAAAGCTGTTTCCATGCACTCAACTCATTCTTCGATGAATTTCCGCTGCACTGTTCCCTTCTGCCTACAAGAAACGAATAACAGCTCGCAATTCATACTTGGCTGGAAAATCAATAGTCACAGCCATGTTTACGTGACTGCAACTCAACAGAAAATGGCATGTAGAATATGCCAGTGACAGAGCGTGTGAAGGGAGAAATGCGCAGTCGCCTACTACGCACACCAATCACCTGCCGCATACCTGGTCATCATACTGTGCAATCGGAGGTTGAAGAAAAAACAACCTACGTAATATACCAGCACCTAATGAACAGGTGCTGGTCTTGCTTCAACCTATACCAGCACCTAAGTTTACAAGTCTAAACTAATTTTAAAAATGCATTTCTGCTCTTTAGGAAAAATTACCTGACAAATTGGGATGTGTTTGAGAAATTTTACACCACTTTGACATATACATGTGACTAAGAAAGTCATATCAAACATCTATAAATGAAACTTTGACATTATGTTTTTGCATTCATGTATTTTTTATGATTCTGTGCTGTTAATTTTTTTAAATTAATAAAATTGAAATCGGATGATTCTTTCTGACTTGCCTTGTTTAAAATTAAAGAAAGACCATAAGTACGGAATTGGTGTAGGAAAGCAGAAAAGAACAGATAAGTTTAATGGTTTATTTTTTAATGCAAATTGTTAAATCTGATCATACTACTTGAAAATTAAACTTTTTCAGCAGCAAAAAGCTGTTTTTTCCATGTGTATAAAGGACATAATTAATGAAATTTGTCATGGGTAGAGAGATGTAAGATAGCAATTTACAATGCACACCTGTGAAAGTGTCCTGTTGTGATCCCCCTATAATGCTCACGAGAGCAGAAATTTCCGAAATGTACATGGCATTTATGGTTCTAACAGAAATAAATGTCACACAATGTATCATTTTAATGTTGGCAAGACAGCTGATGAATGAGTCCCTGTGACAAATACACATATTCCTACACCTAAGCAATTCTTAGGATCTGGATTGGTTACAGAGGCAGGTGGCAAATTGCATTTGCCTTCTAAGTTCATTTGGATTCATATCTGGAAATATCGTTGCTCTTCTCATCTACCAGTTGTACTGTTGTTCATAAAAACTAACTCTGAACAAACTATACCTCTGAAAATTCATGCCTGGGGCTCTAAGGTGTCCCTTCTATACCTCCGAGTGGTCAGGGAGCTTCTGTGAAACACATGGAGTAATAGTGTAGGACCAATTTAAAAAATCAGCCCCCCCCCAAAGCTGAGAGATGGGGCCACCTAACGGGATCCCTTTTAGTATTATAGTTTCTAAGGCATGTTCAAACCTTTCCATAAATTATTGTCACTAGTCATTTTGTTTTGAAAGTTTATTAGAACTTACATAATATTTTTTGTTGGGGAATAATTTTAAAAATAGTAGAATACAGGTGTATTAAGAATTTTTTTACATCTGACAATATTTACATGGAAAAATTGTAAATATATCAGAAATAAAGTTTACCTTAGTATATTATATTTTACAGCACACTTCTTCTAATCCATTTTTGTTTAACAGTAACTACTATATTGTACACTTTTATTTGAATAGTTATTCCGATTTGTTTTTAAACTTTTATCACTTTTCATATAATTTGTCTGTAACTTCATAATGTCTGTAACTTTAAAAATTATGTTAGCATTTTTAATATCTAAAAATATAAAATAGAAAAATTCATAGAAATATTTCACTGCTTAATGTTCTTCTTACACTTTACAGCCAATTTCCAGTCGGGGCTGTCAGCTTCTGCCAACTTAGCCATCCAATGCCACAGTCCTCCACCTATTGACACCAACATTCTTTAACTACTTTTCCACATTGCCTAGCCACCTTGTTCATGATCTTCATCTCCTTCTCTTTCCCTCTGGCTTTTGAATGTCAATTTCTTCACACAAGCGTCTACGGCCAGCAGGTCACGATTCAGCGAGCATGCGCATTATGAGCCGCTGCTTGTATGACCGCCGTCTGCCCCTGCTACTGGAATTACTCCAGACTGGCAACGTTTCTCGCCAATTTGGCATTGTGCTGGTCGATTTTAGTTAGGAAGTCATCCGACTGAAAGTGGGACTGTGAATTAGCATGTTTAATTTATAATAGTTATGAGTGACTCTTTGTCGTCCAAAAATCTGCCGATTCTAAACCAAATCGTATTTCGAATATTGCTATTGAAAAAAGAAAACTATTCGAAAGACAAAATGCATCTTTGTATCTGGTACATTCATGCATCATAAGTAAAAGATATTGAATTTGTATAAATAAAAAAAGATTTAATAAGATATAATATTAATAACGTGACATAGGGAGTAATGGCCAAAATCAGAAATATAATCAGATAAAAACGAAATAAATATGCTTTGCCTTAAAAATTTGTGGAGAAAAACTTGGTGTTATAATAAATTAAAACATGGGATTGTAACTAGGGAGTTTTTATTTCGAATGAATGTATAAATTATTTTAAATATTTTATACATTCATTCGAAATAAAAACTCCCTAGTTACAATCCCTAGTATAAATTAGTTTTTCAAGGTCTTTGCCACAAAAAATTACATCATGGTATCAAAATGCATAGCCTGTTTATATCAGTTAATAATTTAATGTTAAAATGAAGATGACGATTCAACTTCAAAATTGTAGTGTTACTCATAGAACCCTTATGAATGATAACAATATAATACATTTAATGCAAAACATACTTAATGCAATTTCATTATGGAACATTATTAATTTTCATGGATATCCATTACAAAGAGAAAACTTAGGAACTTATTATACAGTTAACGTAATAATATAAATTGGGGAAAACCTCACATTACACTTCAAACTTTTACATTTACCGATTTAGAAATTAAGAAATACTCATGTTCAGAGCTGCTGTAAAGCTGTGTAACGTAAAACAAAATTTTGTCACCACGTATTCCACCTATATGAAGTAACTGTTGTTATTGCTAATTAGTAGCAATGGAACAGCAACAACAGAAAACTGCAGTAAAATTGGGCTGAATTTCTTTATTTGTTTAAAATCATTCTGAATAAATCTCACAATAATTTTATGTTCACATATAGTTTATTTAACTGTATTTTCTGAATTAGAACAAAAAATTCTGTTTAAACTGGTATTAGCATATGAACTGTAATTTACAGTTTGTCATCTTATGGGTGATCCAAGAAAGTCTCGTAACTTACTGAAGATTGCTGTATTATTTTTCACATATGGCATTCATTTACATTAATAGAACGTGCTGTGTATAAGAGTACGTAAGATTTAAAATTGGAGCCTACCAGAACTCGGTACCTCTCAGTTTTAAGTGAAATCATAATTCCAGTTAGTGTTCATCCCTCTTGTATTCTTCTGTTATCGGGGCTGGATTCAGAAAAATGTATGTATGTAGTATGTATGGATATATGTGCTTGCGTATGAATGTATATGTATATATATATGTACTTATGTATGTATATGCAGACATGCACATAGATACTCCAGTTCATACATGCATAATTTTTTAATCTGATTCGGATAACAGAAGAATACCAATATTTTTTTAATGCATAAATGAATGATGATATTCGTAAAAATTTTGTTATGAATGCAACATGTTATAGTAAAATTTGCATTTATAGTAGCCCGTATGCATGCATCAATTTCCTTTGAAAAACCAAAATATATGGCAAACACTTTAACAGCTGAAGATGTAAATCTCCATATCCAAACTGGATCCAGTCACAAAAAATAATTTTTAGAAGTACCCATCTAGTTAATAAAGTGCCCATGATGTCAAGATGGCCTTTATTATAGCATATACCAAAATTAAATTAAGATCCAGTTTTAGCTGAACACATTGTTGTTGAAAATAGTTACCTTTTTTTTTTTTTTTTTTTTTTTTTTTTTTTTTTTTACGTTCAGTAATCTATTTTGTTACTAATAATTTCTTCACTATTCATTTGAGTTTTATAATATTATAATATTTTATTAATTTATTCTTCATTCCTTTTATCATTTAAATTTTATATTACCTAAATCATGATTTCTTAGTGATTAACTTTCAATTTTTTGTTCTTTTATTTAATTTTTATATTTTAATTTATTATTTACCTATTTAGTATTAATTTAGAAACACTTATCTCTCTGCATTGCATTGTTTTTCTGTCACTTGAAGATATCTGATTGACTTGATTTAGGTGAACAGCATTTCTGTGCTTTCCTTATTCAAATAATCCAATCTTACTTCTTAAAGGAATATAACTTTTAAAATTATCACATAATCTACACACAATCATGTAAAAAAATTTGTAATTAAAAAATAGGAATGAAACAAATCAGCTTATTGAAGCTACACAAATCTTTTTAAATTAGATTGAAGGAAGGAAACTTTATCACTTTTCTTTTAAGAAAACCTTTCATTATATAAATGTCTATTACAATAATAGTTTAAAAAAAAAAAAACTATTACAATAATAGTTTAAAAAAAAAAAAAAAAAAAGATGAAAGCCTCATAAGCTAAAACTATGTGATCAACAAAATATAATTATTAATATTTTAAACATCATTGATGTGTAGATAATTAATAAGTGAAGACTATATTTAAAATGTATATAACATGTGGTACATAATTAGCTTTTATATTCAACCCATACCAATGTAGCTTTAGCACACTTAAGGATTTTTTTCCTCGTGTGATTTTACATTTTTATAAATGATGCACATACAATTACATATTCTATTTAAAATTGTGATTTACATGTTTAAATATGGGAAACAGTAAATAATTCAAAATGATTTTAAGAAATATGTAACTGTAATACACATTATTTTTCACTCATATGTGTGCAATTCATAACGATCAAATCTGATACAGCTTCCTGTATATTATCACAAAGCTCTTAAAACTTTTGTATCAGAAGATTTCATGTGCTCCAATTTTACAAAAGTACTACTACTACTACAGTTACAATTATCTATGCTTTATCTCAAATACAAAACCATTTCCAATTGTTTACCTGTCAATAATATTTACTATTTTCAGCAGGATTTGTTTCATTTTAAATTGCTTTTATACACATCAAAAGAGGAAATTTTCAAATTTCCCACCCTCTCCAAATCACATATGTAAAGAGGTTTATGATGCTTGCAGAATATAACTCCTAAAATTAGATCACTATATAAATATTAAGCAATGTAAAGAATGCTATTAATTAAGAGCATGAAAATATGCAATAAAACGGATTAGAGAAGAAATTATGCATGAAGCAGCAGCTGAAAATAAATCTTTTTAATTAAGAAAGGAGAAAGGCAACTCTTGTGCTACTTTTTTTATAAAATAACACAATATTTTTATTTTATTTATTTATTTATTTATTTTTTCCCAAAAATGAAATCCAAAGAAATCAAATTACGAGAAAGAAAAATTTATATTAATATCAGAAAAAAATTGACAGATAGTTGATGACAAGACAAAAATTGTCCTAATGAGTTCTGAATTAGAGTTTCAATAAAGGAAGATTAATTTTTATATTATTATTATCTTGTATATATTTTCCCTTTTTTTATTTTTAGTTTTCGAGTTTGTATTACTATGATCATTTTTTGTTTTGAATTGTTTAGATTTTATGTTTAACCCCTTTGCAAGGATGCAATTTTTAATATTGTTGAGGAATAGTCTTGCTCTGACTCCAGTTTACTTTTAACTTCAGATGTTTTAAGTTCATTCTTTTGCTATGATATACGCGAAATTCACCGCCAACATACCGCTTTGTGACTTCTGTGGAGATGAACAAAATCATCGCCAAAGTGGTACAACCCTCATATTGGTCGCAGATCATATTGTGCATGCGCGCCGCGCTGTGACCCTGCTGTACCTAGACGCTTGTTTTCTTCACTAGGTTTTCATCTCCATATCTCTCTGTATATAGCCTAGCCATCTTATTTGAGAGGCTTTAATAACTTTTATTATATTTGCTTATCTTAAGTTTTTGCTGTAGTTCAAAATTACATCTTAATCTCCACACCTAATTTTTCCTTACTGCTTCAAAAATTCTCAAAATCTTCCTTCAAATGTCATTATTCTACATCTGCTTTATTCATTGTCCAGCACTCACTTCCATACAACACCATAGGTCATACTGAGGTTTTATACAACTGTATTTTAGTTTTATTGCTTACGTAATTTGATTTAAAATGATTTTGTAATCTATAGTGGCTTCTGTTAACCATGTTAATTCAATTCTTGATTTCAGTAGTTATATCATTCTTATTATTTACGATTGTACCAAAGTATTTAACTTGTTTGACCTCCTCAAACAGTACAAACTCTTTAATCCTGACTCGTCGGGACTTCGGCGATTCCGGATTAGGGGTTTTTCCGGATTATAGACCATCAATTTAAATCTGGTAAGATAGCATGCAGAAATTATAAAATTAAAAATATGAAAGTGTAATTTATGAAATAAAGAGCACTTATGATGTAAAGGGTATCAAAATTTACAAAGAAAAAATAAAAAGCTTAATATTTATTTGTTTACTTTATTAAACATGTCTTTCAATGTAAGTTGTTTAAATTGCTCCATTTTATGTGCTAATACTTTCTCTTTAATTCTATAAACAGACATAATTTCTTGTTCAGTTACAAAGTTCCGCTGTTCAAGTCCTGTAACTGCTGTGCCGAGAATACCGACTAACTTGTCAATCGAAATTTTTTCGTTTTCACTAACCACTCTGCCACTTTCTTCATGCCTTTATCCATTTTTTGCAGCAATTCCACTTTTTGTTTGATGGACATCAAAACATGCTTTTGCTTTGTAGATCCTTTGGCAGCCCAGAATCGGAAACTCTTTTTGACATAATCGAAAGTTCAAGCTTACTTTTTATAAAATTGCTCTAACAGTCTGCAAAAAATAATAAGCCAGATCCAATTAGAAGATTAAGGAACAGTGCAATCTGCAACATTAACTGAAATAGATAACTTTAGCCTAGCTTATACCGTCCATTATACATTAAACACGCATGCGTAAACGTATTATGTGCATGCGTAAAGGTATTATGCGTAAACACTACGCATACGCAGAAAGTTTGTAGCTTTGAGGTCCGGATTAAAGACTTTGTACTGTAGTCTTTTATTTTCAGCTGTATCAAATTATATCTTCTGTTTGTAACTCTCAGTTCTTTTCTTAATCAATGGTCAAACCAATAGTTTTTGCTGCCGACTCAAGCACACAAAAGGCCTCAATCATTGGCAGCTTCATTCTTCCCACGATGTCAGTGTCATTAGCAAAGGCCAACAACTGCACAGGTTTTATGAAAGTCTTTTGTATTTGTAAGTCTGAGTCTCTTATTGCTTTTTCAAGGGTGATATTAAACATCTGTCAGAAAAGAGAATCTCCTTGATTTACTCCCTTTTCAGTATAAAAGAAATCTGATAATTCAATTCCCAGTTTTACCCTACATTTTACTGTCCTAAGGGTCACCTTTATCAGATTCACCAATTTTTCATGTATTTCTAATTTCATGAAACAGTTTCTCCCTGTTGTTGCTATCATAAGCAGTCTTAAAATCAGTGAATAGGTGGTACGTATCTAATCATAGTCTTTTGTCATTTGAGTATTTGCCTAATACTGTGTATTTGGTTGGTAGTAGATTTACCCTTTTGAAATCCATACTGGTATTCTCTGATTGCTCTTTTTGTAAAAGCAGCTAGCCATTCTGATAGAATGTTTGAAGATATCTTATAAGATGTGTTTAGTGTGATTCCTCCGTAGCTCTTACACTTCAGCTTATCTCCTTTTTTAAATATTGAGCATATGGAACCATCTTCCCATTATAAGGTCCATCCAGTTTTTGCTTCCTGAAATTTCCTAACATGTAATTTTTTAGAGGGTGAGGTTGTCAATCTCACAACTCTGTCTCTCCCTCAACCTGGAGGACCAGTACCCTGATATAATCCCCAGGGGCAGGGTACCCGGCTGTATATCCCTGGACACAAGGTACCTATTTTAGTCGCCTTTTATGACATGCATAGGCTATATTGAGACTATTCTTTCACATCCAGTCACCACATGGGTGCTGCTAGATATAAAGATCTTGACTTTTTAATGGGGTTATTTTCATACATTCTTATTTATATCATTTTAAGTTCAATAACAGCAGAAATATTATAAAAGTAGACTAAATATTTATTATCTTCTACAAAATTAATGCATCATACCACCAACTGAAAGCAATAAATCTGTGCAATCAAATTAAATAAAGAATTCTATAAAAATTAATTTTGAGAAACGTGACTGTATATATTTACCTTTCTGTTCTAAATGTAAATTAGTATAAATAAGAAAAGAGAAAATGCTTCTGTCAAAAAGTTAGAAAATGTAATAATGCCATATCTGTAAGCAAATTGAAGAAATCGAACATTTACGGTTGTCTGGTGCCTATAGATGACTTGTTCAGCTTTTTGATTGTGATACTGGAGTAACAATATCCATCAGAATTTTTGGAGATCTTCCACTTTCTTAGCGGCAGTGAAAGTCATTTATGGAAACCTTGCTGTCAGACCATTGTGTCTGAAGTAAAGAACTTGAATGTGGTCTGAATTCAAATGCACAGCATCAATTTGGTTGTAAAATTCTAAACATTCTGACAAAAAAAATTACAGCTGTGATTTTTGCAGTGTTAGTTTTGGACTGCTAGACTGGAATTCCAATGCATACATGATTTTAAAAAATTAAAGTGCAAAAGTATTGTTTCAATAAGAAGTTCAGCCTAGTTTTCTTAATATTTACTCATGCCAAGGGTCCTTTTCAAGCACAGGGCACCTAGCAACTGCAGATCTCGCTGGGCCCCTTAACCTGTCCTTTGTAGGGCCATCTAACATGGTTTCTGCCGAGACAGTGACATTATGTTAAAGGTGTGGTGTTGGGCCCGAGGTTCTTTGAAAAAGAATCGTTGAAAACGTTGACAATAACTATCCAGTTGAATCTAGACTCATAACTGAGGAGAAACTGGATCCATGAAGTTGGCCAGTGCTTTCTGTACTATACCAGATGTTTCTCTCGTATGCAAGAGAGTAAGTAGGAGGCAAAACTTGGCGAAAAGACATCTTCATAAGGCTTGAAAAACAGTAATCCTTGAAATTAAGGTTTTATTATCAGCAAAGGACTGTGTGGCTGTAGAAGTCCTCTAATGCCTGCAATGGAAGTTTAATACTGATCTTTGTTTGAATATAGTACTTACCCAGGCCTTTTGCATATGGCTTCAGTCTCTGGGAACCATTTCTATAAATTGTAGATGGCACTAGATATTATTTCGAGCTTTCTTGGAACTTGAGCTTCTCCTGCTTGCAATATACCAACAATTTTTGACCTCATTTTCTCTTATTCATTCATTCTACTACACTGCTAATGAAATTTAACAAAATTTTACAACAAATGCTATGATTATTGGCAATGGGCATGATTGCTGGCAAGTAAGAATAAAATAACTACATTGTGTATATTTATATGCTCTTTATGCTTATTACTCTTACAGAGTCACTTATATACTATATATACACTGGTTATCATAAATTAAGAAAAAATCACAAAAATAGCGATAACTCCCTCAAAAATAAGCCAAACCGTGTAAAATTTGAGTATGTTGCAAGTAAGAGTAGCTTAGTAAAACTCCAATATGCAAATTAGTGGCGCTGCACTCGGAATACGTCATCTGCAAGGAGCATAAAAATCCATGTTAGAGAGCAAGCCCACATATTTCACTGTGATAGTGATATCAGAAATCTGAGATAGCCGATTCGTAACAATGATCTCCAGGCATCATTTGCCTGCAGAACTGCGATAGAAAGCCATTGGGAGACTAGAGGCAGGACAAAGTCAAACAGAAGTGGCCAGATGGCTAAATGTGAGTCCTTCTGTGGTTCAGAGACTTTGCAGGCGATTTCAAACCACAGATTCGGCATCTACGAGGTTCAGCCAAGGATGGCCAACTGCTACGACGACCGCCGATGATCGATATTTGACATTATGTGTATGCAGGAATAGAACCGCTACTCCGACTCTTCTAAGATCCTCCCTTGCTGAAGCCACCGGAAGGTTGGTGTTAACGTCAACTGTGCGTAGAAGGCTTCAGGAAGATGGTCTGTATGCGATACGACCAGCCATTTGCATGCCGCTCAAGTCACGCCATAGCATGGACCGTTTGCAGTGGTCATGACAACATGTCCACTGGACGCCTGAGCAATGGAGGGCTATTCTCTTTACGGATGAGTCCAGGTTTAGTCTAGAAAGCGATAGTAGGCGTTATTTGGTATGGAGAGAACCTGGAACCCGTTATCATCCGTCAAAAATCCGTGAAAGAGAGGCATACGGAAGAGGCAGTGTGTGTGTTTGGGGTGAACGCGCAGACCTCCATGTTTTTCCAAGGGGAACCGTGAATGCTCATGTTTATAGAGATGACATCCTTGATACTTATGTGCCGGGGCAATAGTTGATGCTTTCCTGTTACAGGGCGACAATGCAAGACCACACAGAGCTCGCATCGTACTCGTATATGATTATCTTCAACAGGAAACAATTATGCGCATGGAGTGGACAGCTCGATCCCCGGACTTGAATCCTATCGAGCAAGTTTGGGATGCTTTAGGGAGACGTCTAGCTGCTCTCAATCCGCCCCCTTAGACCCTTGCCGCGCTTGCAACTGCTTTGTAAGGACAATGGCTCTCGCTTCCTATGGAATTGCATAATTGAAAGCATCACACATCGCTGAATGTGCTATATTGCTTCTAGAGGCGATTATATTCCATATTGAAGGTACTTTTACTATAGCAAACTGACATCTTCGATTTGTTCATTTTATACATGTGCTAATTTCTATACTACCATAATTGTCTGATAATTTCTTTTTATGTTATTTGATACCGTACTATGTGTTGTATATTGTGGGTAAGTTTTATAAAATTCTACATGTAACTTTTTCAGTAATCGTGATTTTTTCCTTAATTTATGATAACCAGTGTATATATATATATATACACACACACACATATATGTGAGTATGATATCAACATATTAGCTCTATTATATTATTATTTTGACATATATATTTTGTAGTTTTAGTGTAATATTTTTTGACAAATTCAAATAAAAAAACAACATTTATTCTCATAATTTTAAACATCAGTTTGCTCGAAATATTAATAAATAGCTTGTGTATATGACATTATGATAAGCGAATGCATTAATAAGTTGACAATCAATTAAGTGTAGAATATGTTTTCAGTTAACATGCTATTCAGTATGAAACATGTATGAAAATCAGTTGCAGTTTTATTTGATATTTGATGTATTGTATTCTGTTGTAAATAAATATAGAAAGTGTGAAAACTGCATTCCTATACTGAACAAAAATTGTAGTGGAGACTATGTAGAATATGAGAATAGCATTATGAGGACAATTCTGTGTCCCAGATATTTATCTGTATGTTGAGGTAGAGTTAAAAATCTATGTGAAAGAGCTACTAATTAGTGAATGCATGATGAAACTAACTACTACATATAAGAAGCATCATTTATAAAAGTCAGTATTTAATGGTTGCTAATACCATTTCTGACAAACAGAAGTTAATAAACATAATTGTAACCATATATACAAGGTGTGTTCGAAAAGTTCGGTGATTGGTCTCATAATTAAAAACCCGCGCCGGTTACGCAGACGCAGTGAGAGAAATGTCATCTAGAGCCATCTAACGGCCATTTTACGACAGATAAGAGGAAGCGCACGCTATGAGCATTTTAACACAGTCAGTGTGAGAAAGATTGTCAGTGGGACATAGAGCAACGCATAAACATAAAGTTTTGCTTCAAGTGACGGAGACACATGACATGTTAGTGAAAGTTTACGGTCAGGAAGCAGTGAGTAAAAACTGTGTTTATGAGTGGTTTAAACGCTTTATAGACGGGAAGGAGGATGTCAAAGATGAGCCGCGGTCGGGACGCCCTACAACAAGCACAACTCCAGACAATGTGGAACGAGTTCGACGGATGCTTGCGCCAGATCGACGACTATCTTTAAGAATGATAGCTGGCGAATTGCAGATAAGCGTAGACAGTGTGAGCAACATTTGCATAAAAGTAAGATATGCGCCCGGTTTGTACCGCACTCGCTGTCAGACGAGCAAAAGCAATACCGGATGGAAACCTCTGGAGATTTTATCAACATGCGTGACCGGAATCCGCAAGTCTTGGAAACAATAATTACAGAGAATGAGTCGTGGTGCTAACAATACGATCCGGAGAACAAGAGGCAATCCTTGGCATGGTGTTCAACGTCGTCACCCCCTCCCAAGAAAAGTCGTTCGACACAATCCAGGATCAAGACGTTGTTGATCGTCTTTTTCGGCAGTAAGGGTTTGATCCATCGTGAATTTGTACTCGCGGCTACAACCGTCAATGCGGAATACTACGAGGGAGTTTTGAAACGGTTGCTGCTACGCATACGCCGGATTCGGCCACAGTACCGGAATGGACAGTGGAATCTGCTCATTGACAACGCCCGGCCGCACACTGCGATCCGTGTAACCCAATTCCTCGACAGGCACCAGGTTCCAGTTTTGGATCACCCTCCATATTCTCCAGATCTGGCTCCCGCGGACTTCTTGCTGTTTCCCCGCCTCAAAGGAGTTCTGAAAAGCCAACACTTTTCCGACATTACTGAGATCCAATAACGGTGCTTCGAGCCATACCGAAAGAAGCGTTTGCAGACAGTTTCCAACAATTGCACACCCGATGTCAAAAGTGTATTGTTGCTAATGGCGAATATTTTGAAGGCCACTAAAGCTATTTTGCTTGTTTCTCTTGTTTCCTTTTTTTATGGTAAAATTCACCGAACTTTTCGAACACACCTTGTAGCATAATCTGGAAAATGCTAATAAGCTGAGATACATATATCAAGGTTCTAGTCATAAAAAGGTATGTTTTATTTGAGAATTCGGTTAAAATATCTTGTTTACTTTATATGAGCATTTTATAGATAAATTTGAGCATTAAAAAAATGCTACTGTTTTTATTCAAAGACTCTAAAATAAGCATTAAAAATGTGAACTGAATTAATTATTTCAGTGTTTCTCAGTCTATTGACCGTCAACAACAAGTGGTCCTTGAAGCCTGCCCTTACAGTTCTACGTTGCAAATACTTTGTGGTACCAATATGAAATTAAATTAGTATTAATTAATTGTATTTTAAAAATGTAAGTATACTGATAGTGACATATGCTGGAAGGGGGCAAAAGTAAGGTGATTCACATATTTTAATTTATAAAAGTGGCCTGCGCTTAAAAAATGTTCCAAAAACACTAACTTATTTTATTTAAAGAATAATAAATAATCTTATCCCCAGTTTTCAGACTTGTTCTAGACCCTTTGAATGAAAATTCATGATCTGATGATTGTTAGGTATTCAAATTGATATCCTTCCAAACTTTCAAAAAAATGGAAAAGAACTGCTATGTTGACTTTTCTTTTTAATCTGTGTTACTTCTAAATTAAGAATTTTCTGATTAATGCATCTTAAATTACTTAGTTGAATTCCTTTAAAAAAATTTTATGGATTCTTTTTTTTTTTTTTTTTTTTAATTAAATGAACGAAAATTTAAAAGGAAGTTTAAAACAAAGGTTTTGGTTGCAAAATATGAAAGAAATTTTACTACTTATAAAAGCAGATATTTTAGCTAAATTAAAATTCATAAAGTGAATTTCCAGTCATAAGGTAATGGAAAACTACTTAAGATTCCTCTAAAGTAGTTATCTGATCTGTAATTTCTAAAACAACTTATTATCACCCACATGGCATGTACTCATGCTGAAATAAATGAATGATATATAAAATAAATTAAATACATATGTTGCCAATTACTTAATATAAATTAATAATTATGTATAACTATATAACTAAGGGGAAAGACTTCCACAACTTTTTGCTACTCATTAAAAAGTGACTCATTGCTTGGTCAGGAGTAAATTTTTGATGGGTCACAAAAAATTCGCGTTACACACATTTTGAGAACCACTGCTCATTTGGAGTCCTAAGTACCTTTCGTATAAAAATGTTCACCTTGTATTATAAAAAAAGTACACTTTTCTAAAAGATTAAAAACATAAAAATGTCTTAAAAAAAAGAGAGTTGTCATTATTAGAATTCATAACACTTTCGTAAAGCTCCTAGAAAATTATTAAACCCACAAATATAACAACGATACTTAATAAGAAAAATCTGAAAGCTTTCAGATTTTATATTACGCCCAAATAGGCCTTCCCCTCCCCCAAAGTTTTGTGTGTTACCTTTATTTATTAAATATCATGTTCTTCGCACTTAAACCATAAAATTCAATTCAACAGCAATATCACAAAGTATTTAAAAGACCATATCGTTAGAATTTCTGATACACACTCTCGCGCGCTGGAAAATGTTTTCTTCTTCCGGACAGTGTTGCCGCTACAGGCTCTGAAATTGTTGAGTTTCTTAATCAAAAGCTTATAAATGCTTTACAAAATATGAAATCGATAATAAAACAAATTCTAAATTTGGGCTTCCAGATGCCCGTATTCGGGTGGAGACGTACGTTATTCAAAATTTTATGTCTCTAGGTACCATTATTTTATCACAGTGCGAGAAACATACATACATTTGTGCAGATTCTTCATTATTTAATTTCTTTAAATTAAAAAGACTAGCTAACTGGGCTTTTATTTCTTTAAATTATTGAAATACAGGGCTCTAATATTTGCTGAAACAATTTTAAAAAGTGATTTGCCGTTTACTGTGAATCAGTGTAAAATGCCAAAACGAAGTTAATAACTCTTCTGGGCAAATTGCCTCTTTGGGCTAAAAATCGGTCAGTTCTATATCTCCCGTTCTACTGGACCCATTGTCGAAATTTAATTTGCGTTTTCCATGTCTCGAAAGCGCAACTTAGTAAATGTATTAGATTTATATATAGCATTCTTCTAACAAAGGTATTTTGACACAAAAATCGGACTTTTTTTTTTAAATAACATGTCAATTCTTTTCCATATTTCGATTCTACGACTCAAATTATACCTTTGTAATTTTTGGTGAGAAATTAAAAAATTTATCTTGGCGCATTTTTTTCAGTTGCGCTACGACTAATTTACTTGGTGAACTTCTTAATTTATAGCAACCTATTTTCCTTTCCTTTTTTTCATTGTACACGAACGGGAAAAAAGGATCATCGTTCATACTTCAAATAATTTTAAATAAGTACATAAGCCACATTTGGCATCATTATCGCTTATAACAAATAAGCCAAATTTCAGAACACGTCAATATGTAAATTCATGTATATCTAAGGAAATTTGGAATAAAAACGCAATACCTGCAAAAAATTTTTTTTTTTTTTTTTTTTTTTTTTTTTTTTTCCAGGTATGCTTAGAAATACATCTACTTTAAGACGATGGCAAAAATTTTATAGGTTATATATAATTCAAATTTGTTTAAAAACATTTATAAAAATTATTTTAAAAATAAATCATGAAAAACTGGCGAATTTTACTTGGAATGAACCTAAATTTTGAAATATAAAAGGAAGAATCAACTAAGTTTAATAAAAAAAAAAGATATATTAATAAATATATACCAAATTCAATTAACATGGAGCATTTTTTTTAAAAACTACTTGTGCGATTTTTACAAAATTTGGCACTTTGGCTTAATTTGAGTCTTAGAATCGAAATATGGAAAAAATTTGGTATGTTATATCAGAAAAAGTCCGATTTTGTGTCAAAGTACCTATGTTACAGCAATGCTGTATATAAATCTAATATATATCCTAAGTCGCACTTTTGGGACATGGAAAAAGCATGTTAAATTTCGACAATCGGTCCAGCAGAACGAGAGATATAGAACTTTTTAGTCCAAAGGGGCTTTGTCCCTGAAGGACTATTGTTTTCCTTTTACGTTGAGTCACTATAAACGGCGAATCACTTTTCAAACTGTTGCCACTAAATGTTAGAGTTCTGCATTATATTCGAAGAAATTAAATAATGAAAAATCTGCATAAATGTATGTATATTTCTCGCGTTATGATAAAACAACGGTACATAGAGAGCCATCGAATTTTAAATGACATAATCGTCCTACGAATATGGTCGTGTAGAAGACCAAATTTGAAATTTGTTTTATTATCGATTTCATATCTTGTAAAACTTTAACGAATTTTTGAGTAACAAACTCAACGATTTAAAAGCGATCAATGACTAGAATCTAAAGGAACAGATATCGGCTCCATAGCTTTTATTTCTTGTTTTGTAAATATTTTTTTTAATTGCAAAGGCACTTAATTATACATCACTGGCCCTCATATGATTGGGGCATGAATAAAATATAATTACAGAAAGACAAAATAGTAACTAATTCATTACAAGTAACAATAACTACCTCGAAACTGGAAAATGGAATAACCGTATGACTACATTAAGCATTAAAAAATTTACTAGTCTCTGGCTGTCAACTACATTGACTCCTAGCCGGTCAACATCGGCTGTATAGGTTTTCTTCCTTCAACGAAAAACATTTTAGCAAAATTCTGGCTGCACAAGGGACTATCATATATATCAATGCTGTGCAGATGTCTAGCGAGACAATCGTGTCCGGTCTCCAGATGAAATGCCGCAAATGCGATGGAACTGGGATATTAAAAATCGAATCCCTCCACTGGAAGAATTCTTAATTTCTTCAAGTAATTTAACTTCATGATGTTTCCTCGGGGCATTTTTTACTATTCTTTTCATTGATATAATTGGTACCATAATATTATTTGATTGCACAATTTCAGTTCCTTTTTTAAATTCCTACTATTAGCTCACACTCTCCCTGTATTTCGTTCAATTTTTCAATCCTTAATAAAATACTTTTTATTCACCCACTCAAGTTCAAATACATTTTTTAAACTTGTAGTGGATGATACTTGATGTTAATACAGTTCTTTCACATATTAAATTCAATTCCTACTTATTTATTCCTGTTTATCAGAAGTAAAGATATGCTGTTTTTATTAAATATATTATAAGACTTACAAATAATGATCGCTTATTAGAAATTCTCACGTGCTGTAAAAATTAATTTTATAGCAACTTAAAGTACATGACTGTGATAAATGGGATTGTAATATTTAACAAAAATAAGTGACAACAATAAGACAGAGTTCTAAAGATTTTTAAAGTGTATGGAATTAAAGAATTGCAGTTTTATAGAGTTGGATGAAGTGGATGTAATGTCCCATTATGTAGCAAAAATTCTCCCCCTATTTCTGTGTTAACGTGATAGTAATGTATGTTTAAAATGCCCTTTGCTTCACAAACAGAGAATGCAAAAAGAAACTACAACGCAACACAAGCGACGATGAATAATCCATTAATATTATATTCTTCGCAGCAGGCCAAGTTATATGTCGCCTTGAGTCGTGTGAAATCATTAGATGGAATATTAACCCTTTGCACTCGAGCGGTGCCTCTCAGGTACCACTGCATGTGATGCGATAATTCGAGCGGTGCCTGAGAGGCACCATTCGAATCGATGTATTTATTTGTGTTTGACCTAAGGAATATCGCTTGAGATATCTACTTGGCCTTTTGTAGATCATATTACAAGGTGTCTGAATAGCCATAAGGATGTCTTATCTCAAATAAAGGTTGTCTTTGCAATGCTTATGCGATTAAATGTCTTATCTCAAAAATACTTGTGACCGCGGGTAGGACTCTGTCTTCGACATCGGTTCGAACTCAACCTTCTTGCCGATCGCAGTATTTCTTTCAAAGTTAGAGCCCAATAAGTACGGAACACGACGAAGAAGTTACTTCTAGCGAAGATGAGTTTCATTTTTCGGCAATAACGAACGAAATTACATCACTACATAGACAGCTTGCCCATGAGAACGAAGACGGAAGTGATAAAGATAGTGACGACGTTAGAGAAGCAAGAAGACGAAAAATCCGAATAATCGATAATGAATCTGGAAGCCAAAGTGATTGTACAGAAGAGACTGAACCTTCAGAATGGA
Organism: Stegodyphus dumicola; assembly: GCF_044657685.1. Taxonomy (NCBI): domain Eukaryota; kingdom Metazoa; phylum Arthropoda; class Arachnida; order Araneae; family Eresidae; genus Stegodyphus; species Stegodyphus dumicola. The sequence goes on from NC_140777.1 coordinate 144,932,501, forward strand.
CAGTATGCACAGAATCCGAAGAAATCCCCAGAAGAATACCGTTTGTATCCGGTGAAAGACAAGTAGGACCGCACGTATTTGCACACAGAAAAGAACCAATAGATTTTTTCAAATTTTTTTCACCGAGGAATTAGTTACTGACATAGTGCAGGAAACTAACAATAACGCTGCAAGGAAGGTGGAAGGGAAGACCTTATCATCCCGTTCTATATGGCGATCATGGTACGATGTAACAGTTACCGAATTTCGGGCGTTTATTGGGCAATCATTAATATGGGCACAATGCCACTGGCAAACATGCAAGAATACTGGTCGAAAAATGATACTAGTTATATTCCGTTTTACTCAGATACGTTTACGAGAGACCGATTTTGTCAAATATTTTTGGAGACGTCACCCCAAGACAATACCCTCAGAAAACACAAACCCTAAAACCCGTTTGAGGTTAGTATCGTGTTTCCTCGAGTATATAAATGAAAGGTTCTTGAATTATTTTGTACCCGGAGAACAGATTTGTGCAGATGAGTCGACCGTCATATTCAAAGGCCGCATATCATTCATTACGTACAATCCAACGAAACCTACAAAATGGGGTATTCGGGTTTATAAGCTCGCAGATTCAAATACCGGCTTCATTTGTGCTATTCTGCCGTATTATGTATCTCTAACAACAGAGACTTTGATAAGACCCAATCTACCGGTATTAACCAGAATACCGCTACATCTATACAAAATGATACAGGATAAAAGTCCCGGTGTTCAGGGACACCACATGTTCACGGACCGTTATTATACGAGTTGCATATTGGCGGAAGAATTACGCCAACAAAACTGCCACTTAACTGGTACGATCATGACAAATAGAAAGCACCTGCCATGTGAAATACGAAAGCCAAAATTTGAGAATCGAACCACATGTGCATATCGTAAAAGGAAATATTTTGGTTATTGCGTGGAAGGACAAGAGGATTGTGACGGCTTTGACTACTTGGAATAATGCGGAAAAAACTCCTGTAAGAAGAACTCTACGAGGCGGTATTGAAGTCGTTATAAAAAAGGCCAATGTTGTTGTAAATTACATCAAATTAATGAGCGGTGTTGATCGAGCTGCCCAAGTGGCTTCGACATATTGTTTCTTAAGAAAATCCGTAAAATGGTGGCGAAAACTATTTTTGGGGGTTTTGGAGATCTGCTCCATCAATTCATGCATTCTTTATAAATCAGTAAAGAAGCAGAGAAACGAGCGGCAGCTTAGTCACCTACAATATTTGAAAACTTTTAGTGGATCAACTGAGAGGAGACTTTCGACAAAAACAACCCAGCACAGCTTCTACTTCACACAGCATTTCTGAAGCGATCCGAGTAAATGGGAAGCTCCATATTATTTTGATGGGGCAAAAAAAAAAAAAAAAATTTCAAGATTTGCTCCCAAAGGCGACAAACTGTATACTACTGTGACACATGCCCCGACAAGCCAAGGATGCATATTGGAGATTGTTTTGTAAAATATCATACGAAGCAAAATTTTAGAACGTAATGTTTAATATATATGTTTCATTAAGTTAAAATATATATATATAATGTTAAAATATACGAGTTTAAAGTGTTTTATTGTGTCTAAAATTATTTTAAGTTAACAATAAGGAACTCATGATATAAACGGGAGTGGCTGATTACTCTCAAGCTGTTGGTTCACCCGACAGAAAAGCGCCTCGAGCGCAAAGGATTAATTGAAGAAGTGGACTGCTCGAAACTCGCTGGAAAGGCTCCTTAATGAAGCATTACAAGAGATGGATAGAATGAGAAATTATAGACCATCATCAGCTTCATAAATTAGAAACGAAAAATGTTAATAAAAAGTAATTAAATTTTTTTTTCTTTGTTGACCTTAGTCGGAATTGACTTTATTTTTTTAATATATATATTACTTGTTTTTAGTTAGTTTATCAGCCCATTCATTACCAGTTATTCAAGCATGAGCAGGGGTGTACTGTAAGACAACAGTCATCCTTTTTGAGGTTAGAAGAGAGAGTCTTTTCTGCAAGATTTCAATAATTTTTTATTCCGTGAGATTATGTGCAGAAATCGCTTGAATGGCTGAAGGAGAGTCTGAAAAGATAATATTTTTTAGTTGGCTTTTTCTAACAATTTACTCAGTTGCAACTCTAATTACCTCAGTTCTCCATCGAAATTGGTCCGAAATGGAACAAGAGTAGAATAGAATTCAGAGAGCTCTGAATAAACACCAGTTTACACTTCTTCGAGCATTTTTTATCTATCATTATGTATTTGAAGCCAATTATTCTTTGGATACCCGGAGTAAATTGTTACCACAACAACTGCTTTTACTTCACCATCGATTGCTGATGACTTTTGTAAATATAAAAGCATTTTTATTACCTTTTTTATTTGAATATGTTAAAATGTATTTACAATTCAAAAATCTGAATAATAAATGAATAGCTAGTGCAGAGCAGCAGTAAGTACAGTGGAACCTCGAGATACGAGCACCTCTATATACGAGAAATTCGAGATGCGAGGAGAGTTTGAGTGAAAAATTCGTCTCTAAATGCGAGCATTGACTCGAATAACAAGCAAGGAACCGGTCTGTTGGTATGCGTGGCGCCATTTCCCTATATGGCTCGACTCGGGGAATCCTCTCGTCAGATCACTCAGTATTGTAAAAAACAACTCACAAACACGTAGATCAGTAGGGTCCCTACTTTGATTTACGTGTTTGTGAGTTGTTTTTTACATTTAACGTGAAAATAATTATTTCACAATGCCTCCCAAGCAGTGGCGTAGTTACGGGGGGCCAAGGGGGGACATGTGTCCCCGGCAGTGTTGCCAGAAAATTTTCAACTAAACTAGCAAATGACGTCAGAGATCACGTGATTTTGTGACGCCATAGTTACGCAGGCTCACATGACCTCTGATGCCATCACAAATTTACCGTCTATTCGTAATTTGCCGTTCATCAGTTCATTTATAGCATTATGAACGCAATCAATTCAGCTACCAAGAAAGTCCCTATAAATCAAATTTTGGGGAGACTTCCCCCACAAATTAAAAAGAAAATCAGAGAAAGAAATAGATTACGTAAGACTTGGAACAAAACCTGGAATCCTAGTACCAAAACTGAGATAAACAGATTAACTAGGGAAATCAAGCAACAAATCCAACAACTCAGAAATGATCTGTGGGATGAAAAAATTATGAATTTCAATGAACCAGATAATGCATTCTGGGCATTTGTGTGTAACTTAAAAGGAAAACCAATTGTAAACAAGCCCCTTCATGCTCTCACGAACAAAGAAAAAGCAAATGTACTAGCAGAGCACTTCGAAAATCAGTTTAAACCTAATGCTAGCCCATGTGATCTAGATTTCACTTATGATGTCAGATACTATATTAACGATTGGTTAACATCACCGGAAGACTCTGGAGAAAATTTAGAGCTCGTTTCCCCGAGAGAAATACAAGATATCATAAGAAAACTTAGAAACAGAAAAGCTCCTGGTTATGACGCAATAAAAAATATAGCAATTAAAAATCTTCCGATGAATTACATAGTCAGATATGCCAGCATTCTTAATGCTTGTTTATACAACAAATACTTTTCGATGACCTGGAAAAGGGCAAAGATGATCGTCTTACCAAAAGCTGGGAAGGATATCTCACGACCAGAAGGGTTCAGTCTTAGGAAGAACCTAGTCTTAGGAAGAAACCAGAAGGGTTCAGTCTTAGGACTTGCTTCCAGTCTTAGGAAAAATTTACGAAAGGATTATTTATCACAGAATGCAACCGTACCTAGAAAAACTACCAGAGGAACAGTTCGGCTTCCGCAAAACTTATCTACCACAAAGCAATTAGTCAGATTGGCGGAATATGTTGGCGGAGCCCTACACAATAAACTGAACGTGGCCTTACTCATGCTAGACGTGGCCAAAGCTTTTGACCGCGTCTGGCATGAGGGTCTTAATTTCAAGCTTACATCTCTCAAAAGAATTAATTTGTCTCATTCTTTCCTCAAAGTCAGAAGCTTTCATGTCGCTATAGGAAACGAAAATTCAGATGTAAAGAACATTAATCGATTTTAGGGCCTGTACTTTATCTATTTTTTGTCACTGACTTCCCGAAGATAGCTTTAAACTACAGTTACTTTTTGGGCTTCTACGCTGATAACACGGCCTCATCTGTCAAATCCATGTGCCCAGACCTTGCTATCAAGAAGCTGCAGCAACTTATGCCACAGATCGAATTCTGGTGCACGAAGTGGCGCATCTCAATTAATGCTGATAAATCAAAGCTACTCATAATCAGGAAAAAGCGCACAGCTTCCCAGATCACAGAAAAACTCACTCTCTTCAACGTGGAAATCCCCAAAGTCCGAAAGGCGAACTATCTTGGTGTAATCATCAATGATAAATTCTGTTGGAAAGACCATTTAACTCATGTGAGAGGTAAAACACTTGGTGTTATCCGAAGTCTAAACCCTATCCTGAATGAATTTTTTAAATTAGATCTGCTCCGTAAAAGACATCTTACATGTCTCAGTTATTAGACCCATCTTCACATATGCATCCCCAGCTTGGGCGACGATTAAAGATAATGATATTAATAAACTACAAGTCACGCAAAATAAACTGCTACGCACTTTCACAAATGCTCACTACTTTGTTTCCAATAAAACCTTACATCAGGATTTAAGAATTGAAACAGTCTTAGAACATATTCAGAAATTAAACTGAAATTTCTTCCTAAAAGCACTCAAGTGAGAGAAACTTAGAGTTAGTTAAAACACTTAGAGAAACTTAAAGTATTTGATTACATCATATTACCAGAGGATAAAGAACTACGACCGCTTGCGGTACATATTGCACGAAACGCAAACTTCCCTACCCAATGTAGGAAATACTGTAAAAGAATTTGTTAATAGTGTACATAGACTTCATATTTATCCTTCGTATATCATTAGTTAGTATTTATCTCATATATTTTTGTATTCAAGTATAATACTATATTATGTATAAATAAAATGTGTCTACTGAGATCTTGCAGGCTTCCTGCAATTTCGTTTTGTCAAGTATTATTTCACTGTACAACAGTACAAATTCATGACTCAACTGACCAGCACTGCTTCGTCTTGTCGCGCGCTTTATGGTTGCCTTCTTAGGCTTGCGGCCTCTTGTTGCCTCTTTTCTTCATCCCCTCAATTGCCTCAGCTTTCCACCTCAGAATTTCTAAAGTCATGTGCCTTCTGGCAACTCCTCATGAGCTGGAAACAGCGCGCCTTGCGCGCTATCCGAGCAATAATTTGATTGATTGATTGATCTGTGAGTTATAGACTGTATTCAATTCTTAGTCTTTTTAATTACATATCTTAGCTTTAACGAAAATTTTCAAACTATATTGCTTATTTTCAATTGTTTAAATATCTATTTCTTTTTTAATTAATTCTCATTTAATTTAGTTTCAATTTTTTAATTTATTTGCAGATATCCATTCTTAAGAGATTCGAGATTCCTCACGTTTAGACTGTTTGTTAGCTCTTTTGTATTATTATTATTATTTTTTTTTCCTTAATTGTGAACATTTTAATTGAGGAATGCTTTTCATCGAGTTTTCAGTTCTGTGTGGTGGCTCTGTTTCAGATTCTGCTTACTTAAGAAAGCCTTGTTCTTTCACTGTTAAAGTTATTTTTGGTTTTATTTAGAAAAATGCCATTGCCTTGATTTTCAAGTCTTTTCCATTGCTCAGTTCTTAGCAATATTATAATCAGAAGTATGAATTTAATTTATTTCTCTGTTTGATACCCAATATATGGCGCGCAAGCTACAAGTTCTTTAGTTCGATTCATTATCACCATAGAACTGGGGGGGGGAGGAACTGACTTAAAACAAAATGCACGGGGGATGAGGGATGGTGGCGAGAGGTCCCGAAGAATATTTTCGCCTTTTCTTTTCTTTTTACGTTTTTCACTTCCTTTACCCCTTTCTCGTTATACCGACATCAGGCTGTGCAGCCTTGAAAAGGAAAGCCCACATCTAAATAAGATTGTCAGATGCCAACTTCTATTTAAGCCTAAATAAACTATTTTTAATATAAATTATATTTAATAGATAAATTATTTTAAGATAAAAGCATTTTACTGTACATTTAAAAAATCTTTTAAGTAGCATAAGAAAATGATGGATGTCGCAAATACTAAAATTTTAGTAGCACAAGTTTGTCAAAAGTCGCAAAATCGCATGATCTGGCAACACTAGTTCCCGGGTGCAGCATCCAGGTGCGCCAAATTGATATTACAAAATTTTAGAATGAAATTGTTTTCATTTTTGGCACATAGAAAGGGGCGCAAGATCTTCTGTTGTCCGCGGGCGCTGAAAACCTTAGCTGCGCCTCTGCTTCCAAGAAGATTTTTGCCTCAGATAGTGCTGCAAAGAAAAAGGAGGAAGCCATGACCGTTGAAATTAAGAAAGAAATTATAGATAAACATAAGGCTTGATGTAAGATTTGTGGAATTGGCGAAGACTTATGGCCGTTCGACATTGACTATCAGCACTATTCTGAAGAAGAAGGAAGAGATTACGAAATTTGGATGTAGCCCAAAGGAGTTACCGTTACTGCCAAGCACCGTCTAAAACTCCCAGGAGGTGTTGAGAAGCTGTTGTTGGTGTGGATTAACGGGAAGCGGTTAAAAGGCAATTTGGTGTCGGAAGCTATCATTTGTCGAAAGCTGTCATAAAGGTAAACTACGGTTATATTAATTACCAGTGTTATTTACTAGAAAAAAATGATTTTTATGTTGATATTGTTGAGGGTGTAGAACGGATTAACTGGATTTGCATCATTTTCAATAGGAAGTTTGTTTCTAAACAGAGAAATTCGCTATATGAGGTCAATGCTGGAACGAATTAAACTCGTATTTCGAGGTTCCACTATACATATAAAATCCGAAAGGCAAGAGGCAGTCGTTTTATTACAAGAAGCTTAAGGGGTTAAGTATCATTTTATTGCAAGAAAATCAACTACGTCCTTCAATTTACAGTTTTGATTGAGAAAGCTACTGCATTTCCCAATGATAATTGCTATGAAACTTTCAAGGATGATTAAGCTTGTAAACAAAGCAATAGGTGCAAAGGTAACTTTTTTGCAATTTCCTGCATCTTCCAGAACAGAGCATGCCTGCAAAATATGTAACCATAGAATTTTTAGCTCAGACTAATAACCAGTTTAGAGACGGCATTTTGCGTCGAATCACTAAAAGCGATGAACCACTTTTCAAATTGTTGCCACCAAATATTATCGCCCTGTATTATATTTAAATTAATTACATAGTGAAGAATCTGTATGAATGTATGCATGTTTCTCTCATTGTGAAAAAACAACGGTACCTAGAACCATCAAATTTTGAATAACGTAGTTTTCCACCAACACGTAACCGGAAATCCTGAATTTTGAATTTGTTTTATTATTACTGCTGAGTCATATGACACACTGTTATTTCCTTTAAGATATATAAATGAAGTGCTAGAGAAAAACTTCATATACGCAAACACATAACTCTTTCAGCTTTCATTGCAGCATCTTCTGCACCCATCTTCCTGTAAATTATTGAAACTGTAAATTTCTTTTCTAATAACACTGTAATTTGGTTCAAAAATTTACTTTAAAAAAAAAAGAGCAGTACCTATACCATCATTCGTGCAGAAAAGAGATGTTGACCTTAATACGTAAATGTAATAATTCATTAGATGACCTCTGTTAATTGTAATAAATTTAACATGAGTGGGAGAGGAGTTACCAATTATTTTTAGTCATAGCCGAGATGTTATAAGTGTGGCCGGCATACAGTTAGAATGCTTAGCAGAAGAAAATTTGCATACGTTAGCATAGAATAACAAGGCACGATTTTATGTCTTGATGAATAATTCTGAGCACATACATTATCATTTACACATGATTATGGTTGCGATAAGTACCCCACAATTTTTAGTAGCATATCGTTTAGAAAACTGTTGTTGTTTACTGTAGCGAATTCGCGGTGAAATCGGATTAGCTTTCTCGGTTTTTAATTAGTTCTGTTGAACGTATTGGTAGTTTAAAAGATAATTAGGTTGAAATGCGGTTTAGCCCACTCGTTGGAGATTGTTTTTCAATGGGCAATAAACGCGCCAACATGGCTAACCTTATGTTTTGAAGCTGTGTTGTTATTCTGTTGCCACTAGATGTTATCGCCCTGTGTTATATTTAAAGAAATTAAATATTGAAAAATCTGCATAAATGTTTCTCGCATTGTGATAAAACAACGGTACCTAGAGCCATCAAATTTTGAATAACATACGTTTCCAAACTAATATGGGCATCTGGAAGCCCAAACTTGGAATTTGGAATTTTTTTTATTATCTGATTGATATTTTGTAAAACTTGAACGAATTTTTGGTTAACAAACTCACAGATTTCAAAGCGAGCAACGGCAACACAATACGTGGAAAAAAAAAAAAAAAAAAAAAAAAAAAAAAAACCATTTTTACGTGCAAAGCGCAAAACTGTCTATCGGAAATTCTAAAGATATAATCATTTTAAAATTATTTTGCGATATTGCTGTTGAACTGAATTAATGGTTTGGTAAGTGTAAAGAACATTATATTTGATAAAGAAAGGTAACACACAGAACGTTAAAAAAACGCCCCTATGGGCATAATGTAAAATCTGAAAGCTTTAATTTTTTTTTTTTTTAATTTTTACTTGTTAATTTGAGCAGTTAATTCTGTTGCGGTTTGAATGTTCTTATGTGGTGGTTCTTTTTTTATTCGAGCATTTTCCCCCTGTGGGTTTTTGCCCTTTTTCTGCATATATTACGGAAATGGAGTATAAAACGTTAGTAAATTTATTTAAAGATGAGAGGGAGATCTAAAAGGGTTTCCCCCTGAGATAAATTCAATATACATATATGAAACCCCTAAAAAAGATTTTACATTTTTCTTGAAAAGGGTAAGTGAAAAAAATTTTCTTGTATGCTTCGTTTTAAAGTTGCTTATTTTTAATATTTTGTATTTCTTTTTGGCACGATCGTAGGAGATTGGAAAAACTGAGGTTGTGCAAATCTCTGATGTTTTTTAAGTGAAAATAGTTCGATAGGTACATCGGCAAAGTCAATGCAGTGCGCAATGCCGAGTTTGTACAGTTCTCTGATGTTTTTTTAAGTGAAAATAGATCGATGTGTACATGGGCAAAGCCAATGCAGTGAGAAATGCCGAGGTTGTGCGCGATGGCGAGTTTGTGCAATTCTCTGATGTTTTTCTAAGTGAAAATAGATCGATGTGTATATGGGTAAAGCCAATGTAGTGCGCAATGCCGAGGTTGTGCGCGATGCCGAGTTTGTGCAATTCTCTGATTTTTTTAAGTGAAAATAGATCGATGTGTACATGGGCAAAGCCAATGCAGTGCGCAATACCTAGGTTGTGCGCAATGCCGATATTGTGCAATTCTCTGATGTTTTTTAAGTGAAAATAGGTTGATGTGTACATGGGTAAAGCCAATGTGGTGCGCAATGCCGAGTTTGTGCAATTCTCTGATTTTTTTAAATGAAAATAAATCCATGTGTACATTGGCAAAGCCAATGCAGTGCGCAATGCCGAGGTTCTGTGCGATGCCCAGTTTGTGCAATTCTGGGATGTTTTTTGAAGTGAAAATAGATCGATGTGCACATGGGCAAAGCCAATGTGGTGCGCAATGCCGAGTTTGTGCAACTCTGGGATGTTTTTTTAAATGAAAATAGATCGATGTGCACATGGGTAAAGCCAATGTGGTGCGCAATGCCGATGTTGTGCGCGATGCCGAGTTTGTGCAATTCTGGGATTTTTTTAAGCGAAAATAGATCGATGGGCAAAGCCAATGCAGTGCGCAATGCCGAGTTTGTGCAATTCTCTAATTTTTTAAATGAAAATAAATCCATGTGTACATTGGCAAAGCCAATGCAGTGCGCAATGCCGAGGTTCTGTGCGATGCCCAGTTTGTGCAATTCTGGGATGTTTTTTGAAGTGAAAATAGATCGATGTGCACATGGGCAAAGCCAATGTGGTGCGCAATGCCGAGGTTGTGCGCGATGCCGAGTTTGTGCAACTCTGGGATGTTTTTTTAAATGAAAATAGATCGATGTGCACATGGGTAAAGCCAATGTGGTGCGCAATGCCGAGGTTGTGCGCGATGCCGAGTTTGTGCAATTCTGGGACGTTTTTTGAAGTGAAAATAGATCGATGTGGACATGGACAAAGCCAATGTGGTGCGCGATGCCGAGTTTGTGCAACTCTGGGATGTTTTTTTAAATGAAAATAGATCGATGTGCACATGGGTAAAGCCAATGTGGTGCGCAATGCCGATGTTGTGCGCGATGCCGAGTTTGTGCAATTCTGGGATTTTTTTAAGCGAAAATAGATCGATGTGTACATGGGCAAAGCCAATGCAGTGCGCAATGCCGAGTTTGTGCAATTCTGTGATTTTTTAAGTGAAAATAGATCGATGTATACATGGGCAAAGCCAACATAGCACGCAATGCCAAGTTTGTGCAATTCTCTAATGTTTCCTAGTAAAAATAGATCGACTTGCACATGGATAAAGCCAAGGCAGTGCGCAATGCCAAGTTTGTGTAATTCTCTGATTTTTTTACTGAAAATAAATGGATGTGTACATGGGAAAAGCCAATGTAGCGCGCAATGCCGAGTTTGTGGAATTCTCTGATGTTTTTTAAGTGAAAATAGATCGATGTGTACATGGGCAAAGCCAATGTAGAACGCAATGCCAAGTTTGTGCAATTCTCTAATGTTTCCTAAGTAAAAATAGATCGACTTGCACATGGATAAAGCCAAGGCAGTGCGCAATGCCAAGTTTGTGTAATTCTCTGATTTTTGTACTGAAAATAAATGGATGTGTACATGGGAAAAGTCAATATAGCGCGCAATGCCGAGTTTATGGAATTCTCTAATGTTTTCTAAGTAAAAATAGATCGACTTGCACATGGACAAAGCCAAGGCAATACGCAATGCCAAGTTTGTGCGATTCTCTGATTTTTTTTTTTTTTAGTGAAAATAGAGGGATGTGTACATCGACACCAAGTTTTTGCAATTCTTTGAAGTTTTTCGAGCGAATACAGATCGTTGTGCACATGAACAAAGCGAGGCTGTATGTTATACCGAGCTGTAATATAACGTATTTTATATGCAATTTTTAATGTGTCGTTTGTGTATTTTAAATTTTCATTGTTGTTTTAATTGCAAGTTATACTTTAGACATCTTTTTTTTATTGTATTTTTAATTGTTTGGTTTTGATATGTTGATAATGCTTTCCGAAAAATATCGATAATCCGACGATCTACTGAATAGTAGCAAAATTTGACCCTATAAATAACTTATACTTTTTTTATTTTAATACGTAGTATTTGCTATCGCAGTTGCACTTGATAATATGAGTTCATTGATAATATGTGTGTGTGTGAAGCATTGCATAGTGTTCCAAATTCGTAGTGTTTATTTTCTTTCATTGTGAGAAATTAGATTTTTTTTATTTGTAGAATGTATAGAATTCTAGTAAGACTATAGAATATGACGTGATTTAAGAATTTAAGAAACAGTGATATGAAAGCTGTGTATGATGTCGATCTGCAATAAAAATATTTATTATTTTTTTATTAATGTAAAGTTTAAAATTTTTAGAAAATAATGAAGACTGTCTAGTTACTAGTACCTAAGGAATTGTGTCGTTACGTAGCAACAAGGTAATTTGTAAAGATGATAAATTAAAGTATTCGATTGTATGAATTTAAATTTGTTGGCAACTACACCAGTAAAAAAAAAAAAAAAAATGACGGAAATAGTTTTTTATTCGAGCGTATTGGCAACAGAGAGAACCAGACGAAAACCGTAGAACTAGCACTTTTTTTTAGAACTTGAACTCGATTTTTGGTAGTTTTTGAATCGGCTGTAATCGGATATTGTTCTTTACATGATTATCCTTTTAAACTAAAAATGTAAATAATATTATGTCAATATAACCCCCCCCAAAAAAAATCAAAATTATGTGTATGATTTATTTTGCGTTGAATCATTCACAAAAGAAGAAGTTAGTATTTTTCTAGTAGCTATCCGGAATATAATCCAGCATCAAAAAATCATCAAAGGAGGGGGGAGTAAGTCTTGAAATTTATTAAGCCCTTATATTAATAGATTTAACGTAAATTGGAGTATATACTATTTTGTTTAAAAGACACGCAATAATTCGCAACATTCTGATATAATTGCCGCAATAAATTTAATAATAAAAAACTTTTTTATTTGTATAAATTCTAAAATCTTTGAAAATACTGAAGCTGTATGAAATACAAATATGAGAGACTGCGACGTTGTTTACCGTTTTAATAACTGGTACAATTCACTTACTGCATTATTATAATTTAAAATATAAAGAATTTATTATACTTATTTCTATATCTATAGAGAGAATACATTGTGACGTCACAATTTCAGTCCCACCCATTTATGGACGTCACTTAGCTCTGCCTTAGCAACTTTGTTTACGCAACGTATTCTGAGATTTTACTGGCGATTTTCAAAAAATCGCCACTACTGAAAATCGCCAAGCAGTGGGCTAAAGCACATTTTCACCGATTATTACTGCCAGATATTGCAATATTGTACGAATATCTGAGGAAATTTAAGCATTTTGTTTATATTTGTTGTGATAAAAATTAATTTTATTCACTTTCCATCAGGTGCATTCCATTTACTACGAACCGGTACGCACGCCACATTTTTGGTGTCAGAAGTGGGATTTGAATGCCAATCACAAGAACGATGGAAGAGCAGTTAAGGCAACTGATTGCAGCCTTTGTTTCATTTTAAGAAGATATGCAAATGGGCCAGGAATCTGTTAAGGAAGAAATGAAGGCCGTTCAAGAAAATTGAAGCAGGTCAAGAGGAAATGAAAAGAAAAATTACCTGTGTAAAAGAAAACAAGTTCGAGGCTATGGAAGGAAGAAATAGATACAGTTGAAGACAAAGTTGGAGAAATTCAAGAAAGAGTTTCTGCGGTGGAGCAACAAATTGAAGAAAGAGTGTCTACCGTCCAACAACAAATTGATGAAAGGGTTTCTGCTGCTGTTGCCAAAGAAGTTGACACCTTAAAGAAATGCATAGCGACAGAAGGAAGCAATTCTGAGGGTTTTAAATTTTTGCCGATGCCTACTCGTCTACCCCTGAAGTTATCCACATATGACGAGATCTCTTGTCAAGTGTATAAGACGAAATTTTCAATAGTGGCAGAGGCGAGCGGATAGAATTCCAAGCGTGTCATCTCGCCGCTTTTCTGAGAGCAGACGCAGCAGATATTCTTCAAACTCTCCCAGAAAACCAAAAGCTATATTTCAAAGCTCTATCCGGTGCGTTGGAGCTGCGCTTTGGCGAGAAATGTTTGAAAGACTACAGCAGGCTTCAATTAAAATCCCGTCGACAGAAGCCCACGGAAACATTTCAAGAGCTCACCGCGGATGTTGAAAGGCTATCCCATCTCGCGTTTTCGAAGTGCCTGGCATAAGCAAGGGAAATCCTGTCCCTGCAATACTTTATCGACGGCATCCGTGATCCAGAAATACAGAAAGCTCTTCGAATGCAGGATGGAAAGGACTTGAAAAGCGCTCTAGAGTACGCCATGAAATTCGAAGCAGCACAGCAAGCCACTTGTAGAAACCGCCACCCAATCAGAGTTGCTCTAGTCCAAGAGCTAGGGGATCGAGTTACTGCTCATCTAGACGATTTAACTAGACAACTGAATGCCTTGAGACAGGATATTGGTGACAAGAAACCGACTGTAAAGTGCTGGAACTGCGGTGCTGAAGGGCACATGCGAAGAAACTGCAGAACACCCCAGGATGCGGATGTCAAGATCTCTCCTAACAAGAAGCAGGGAAACTAATTAGTAGCCATCTCGTATAGCGGAGGTTGCCACATGACAAGAAACCCCATTTTAAAGAAAGCGCTTCAGATTTCTGCCATGAGTGGCGGCAGTAATAGACTCTTCATCATGGGACATATCAACGAGGTTCCCTGCAATATGACCATTGATATAGGAGCCAATGTTACCATCATCAGAAAAGATTTGCCTCAAGAAATGGAAGGTAAACATATCTGGACGCTTCCCTGAGTTACCCTCGAGACTGTGACCAGCGAGAATATCGATATCGACGGAAAATTAAACGTTTGGAAGTACCGCCTACCACCACACGGCATATGTGGCAGACATTACAGATCCTTGCATACTCGGATTGGACTTTCTAAGAAAGTACAATTTTTCCTCGGACTTTAAAAATAACGAATTGCATTCTGCATCTGAGGACATAGCCCTGTTTGCAATTAATAATGAAGGAGCTAAATCTATCCACAAAATTATAGCTCAAGACGATATCACAATACCCGCAAGAACAGTTTTTACTTCCTGGATCCATAGCCGAAAATAGAAATTTCTGCTACGGCATCATAGAATATCCCAATAATTGTAACAGCCCAAAGGAGTACTAGTAGCCTCAGCACTTTTCGACCTATCGCGAACCGTTATCCCGGGGAGAGTTGCCAATGTAACTGAAAAGGCGAGAGTTATTGTTAAAAGTGAAGTAGTTGCAGCATGCGCTCCAGTGAGCAGCCTTGAAAGAAAGAGTAACATCCCAGAATCCGTGTCTTCAGAGAGTATTACATTGCAGTTATTGCAGAATGCGCAATTAAACGATGAAGAGAGGAATGCTGCCTATCGTGTCATTAAAGCTCTTCAAGATGTTTTCTCCCGCTCGTCTTCTGACGTGGTTCGAACCAGTTTGACGCGATATAGGATCGATACCGGTGATCATCCACCAATCAAGCAACATCCGAGACGTCTACCGATTGCTAAACAGGAAGACGTACGAATACTTTTAAAGGCTATGGAAGAAGGCGGTGTCATCGAGCCTTCAGCAAGTCCATGGGCATCTCCCATCGTTCTCGTCAGAAAGGAAGACGGCCGCCGGTTGAATGAAGATACGAAGAAAGACAGTTACCCTTGTCCTAGAATTGAAAACATTCTTGACACTCTTTCTGGAAGCAAGTGGTTCTCAACACTTGATTTAAAGAGTGGGTATTAGCAGGTAAAAAAACAACCTGATGACCGAGAAAAGACGGTTGTTAAATATTTTTGCATAATCGCCTGTAGTAACGGCAACCGCCGTCAATAAAAGGAGGTGCTTTCCTTGGTAGCGGTGCAGTTCATTTTCAGTTCGAGCCAGAGTAGACCTGCCCGGGGGAGAAGGCAGGGGATAATAGGTTCCGGTTCCTGTCCTGTTCCGGTTCCCGTCCTGTTCCTGTTCCCGTCCTGTTCCGGTTTCCGTCTTGTTCCGGTTCCAGTCCTGTTCCGGTCCTGATTCAGTCCTGTTCTAGTTCCAGTCCGGCCGTTTAAGTCCAAAACACGTAGGAGCTGAAGTCTGAATTCAGTGAATGGAGATATATGCCGAAAGGGCTAGATAGATTTTGTCTTTTAAAAGAGAGTGTTCTTCACCGTGCCGGCATAGCTGTTACTTTAAAGCATTCTGAATGTTTCCACCTAAGATGTTAAGTTTTCGTTTATGATGTTAAGTTTTCATAATTTTTGAAGTTGCAGTTGAATAAACCTTTTAGACAAGGTTTTTGTGTTCCTCAGAAATTTTAGATTCGAAGTCAGATATATCACATAGGATTTAGCGGAAAAATCAACATTTGGCGCCAAGCGACAGAACATTGTCTGCAAGGTAAGCGACTGTTTTATTTTTTAATCATGGAAGCCTTAAAGTTAGCACGAACTCAATATAGAAGACTATTTAGTAAAGCGTGTAATGAATTTGACAATGAAAGAACTAAATTTAATCAGGAAGAAAAATTAATTAAAATAAAAGTTATTACCGAGAAAGCTAAAGTTTTGCTTGATACTGAAATAAAAATACGAGAATTAATGTTTAAAGAAATTACAGATGAAACTTTACTTATTAAGGAAATGGATGAATCTGAATTATATTTTGATAGGTGGAGACTTATAGAAAGTAAACTAAAAGATCTCATTTCTGGTACCCCGAATGTAACTTTAATTGATCCGTCCTTTGTTAAGAATAAAATGTTACATTATCCGAAGATTAAATTGCCTATCTTTGATGGTAACGTGAAGAAATGGCTAGGATTTTGGGGGCAATTCCAAAAGATTGATAAAGATCCTACATTAGACAATAATGATAAATTTGTTTATTTGGCACAGGCTATGGAGAAGAATTCTCCCGCAGAAGAAATAGTTAAAAGCTTTCCGCCAACTGGCGATAGTTACAAGAGCGCAATTGAAGCATTGCAAACGCGTTTTGGTGACAAAGAATTACTAGCGGAGATTTATATTCGTGATTTGTTAACCCTTGTTATTCAAAAACAAAGTACACACTCTTTACGGAAATTATACGATGAACTTGAATCTAATCTAAGAGCCTTGGAGATATTGGGAAGAAATAGAGGCAAATATTGCGCGATATTATACCCATTGGTAGAATCAGCATTGCCGAAGGAAGTTTTGAAAACGTGGGAGGACTTAGGTTTTCGCGTAAAGGATCAGAAATTTTAACCGGCGAAAACGCCGAGTTAAGAGAAAGGGAATCTGACCTTGAGAGCCTTTTATGTTTCTTGCGCGGTGAAGTTGAAAGTGAGGAAAGAATTTCTTTAGCAGCTAAATCTTTCAATGTTTTCGATCGATTGGCTTACGGTAATAAGAAAGGAAATTCGGGTTTAAAGATAAGAGAACCTCACTTAAAACCTACGGCAGCTGAACTGTTTACTTCTTCTCATGAAGCTAGAAAAGGCTGCATATTTTGTTCCAGTATAAATCATGGTTTTGCGGAATGTTTTCAGGCGCGTAACTTATCGTTGTCGGAAAGAGAAGTTTTGGTCAAAAGGACACGCTCTTGTTATCTGTGTCTGAAATCTGGACATTCTGTCAGGAGGTGTGGATTAAAAACAGTTTGTTTTACATGCGGTAAAAGGCATCATATTTTTCTATGTAAGGGCCATTCACAAATGAGTGAGACATGGGTAACGGAACAGCCTCCAAATCAGGCTGAAACACTCGCCAACATTTCTTCAAGGTCTCCTAAAATTTTGCTGCAAACAATAAGAGTAATAATTAAAAGAGAGATAAAAAATCTCGTTCGGCTCGAGCTATAATTGATACCGGTTCTCAAAGGTCGTACGTTAAGTCAGCCTGTTATTTGTAATAATATACCTTCTATTGGACAAGGAATATGGTTTAAAGAGCTTGCTGACTGTGGAATAAGTTTAACAGATCGTTTAGAAGGACCTATAGAAATTTTAATAGGAGCCGATGTTGCAGGACGATTATTAACGGGAAATCGTAAACAAATTTCAAACGGTCTTGTGGATATTGAGACAAAGTTAGGATGGACGGTTATGGGGAAAACTGGGGAGTTGAATAGTGAAGGTTCAACATTTTTAGTTACTTCAATGTTGAATAAAGAGGCTTGTATTTCTGATTTATGGGCCCTCGACTCGCTTGGTATTACGGACTCATCCGAACAAGAGAGTGAATTGGAATTGTATGAGGCTACCAGGCAACATTTTCTTGATACTGTGAAAATAGAAGCTAACCGCTTTGTAGTGTCTTTGCCTTGGTGGGAAGGGCACCCTCCCCTGTCGGATAATTTTGAGTTATTGCTTAAAAGGTTGCACGGTACGATTAGGCAACTTGAACTGGATAATCTTCGCCAAGAGTATGAAAATATATTCCAAGAATGGCTCAAAGAGTGCATAATAGAGGAAGTACCCGTAAATGAATTAGATTTACCCCATCATTATTTGCCACATAAACATGTTGTTAAGGAACATAGTACTACGAAGTTACGGCCAGTATTTGACGCTTCGTCTAAAGTAAAATGGGACGAAGAAGTTAACACTGAATTTAAAAGTAAATTTTTGAAATGGGTAAAAGACATTTTTCTTTTGAAAAACATTAAAATTCCAAGGTGGATACGATATCAGCCAAAACAGTGTTCAATACATGTTTTTTGTGACGCCAGTCAAGCAGCGTATGCGGCAGTAGTTTTCATTCGTGTAGAAGAAACTGAATCAGTTAAAAGTCCAGTTGCTTCAGCCTAGGTCTAGAGTTCCCCTTGTGGTAAAAAGGAAACGACTATTGTAAGATTAGAATTGTTAGCAGCAACTATTGATCTCGTCTTGCTGCAGACGTTCTAAAAGACTTTGAGGCCAGAAATACATTTTTCTGGACAGATTCAACTACTGTCCTTGCATGGATAAAAAGGGAAGAACCATGGGGGACATTTGTACAAAATAGAGTACAGGAAATAAGGCTTTTGACTTGTGTGAAGGATTGGAGGCATATACCTGGTTACCTTAACCCTGCAGATCTTCCAAAAAGAGGGTGTTCAGTTCACCAACTCTCCCGGTCAAAGTTCTATTGCAAATGATGGCAAAAATTATACATATAGTATTAGTTTAAGCGATATGGGGATTCACTTTGGTCACTTTCATTAAAAGTATTCAAGTTTTTCCGAATTGACTTCTGGTTCTTCGGAATTTTTTTCCGAACCCTGGAATTCAGTTACCTTGGAACAACTCCTTAATTTTTATCATCTGATGTCTCTACCTGTTTTCCATGACTTCTATATTACAATATTAGAACAATTTTTAACAGTTTAACACTCTACTAATACAGTTACTTATCACGTTAAACATTTAACACAATGCACTAAGAGTGATAAAAATTCATTAATATAATTCTGTTTGCTTCTGAGGAAATATTTGGTTGATCATTTTCCGCTAAGTATATGCAGCTAAGTGCATTCGCATTTTTATTTTCAGTTCTGGTCTATTTTCGATTTTGTAGTCGAACGATTGGAGTCCATCTTATTAGCCTCTGATTTGCACCTGAATCAGAATTTAGCCTTCGAGGCTCGATGATCCGTGTTGATTATAAAAGTAGGGTCATCGAAATCAGATATCGCATTTTGGGTCCTTTGGTCTCGGGATATTCTGCATGCAACTCATTTTAGTACTGGATGGGGATCTATTTCATCTCTTAATTATTCTTCTCTCTTTCTCTGAATTATATCAAAAGCTCCTCATGTTTCGATCTCATTAAATGCACCATTTTCTTAATTCAAGCAAGTTTTAGATTTTCTCTCAACTACTAAATTAAAATGTAGAACTATAATAAATATAAATCAGTTTTAAGAAACAGTATTAACACTTCCTAACCACTCACATTTACACTAAAAATTAAATATACTTATATTAGTACTCAGGTTTAACACTTGATATCAATTCGCACAATAAAATACAATGTGTGGAGTACAGATAAAGGATCTTAAATTCTTCAATTATTGTTGACATCAATATACTTCATCGTTACCATGAAATGTCAATCAAATAATTTAAACGGCCTTGGCTTCTCTTCTCCCTTAAATACAGATCCCTCTTTGCCTTAGTAAATACATAGATTTTGAGATATCATTGAAATTTTGCACTCTTTATTGCTAATGAATTAATGTCACAAATAAAGACTGAGCAAATTTTGCAACTTCATTCACATCCATTTCTACCCTACTCTCATCTCCATTTCTTTAGAAGACCGCAGCTTTTGCTTTTCCTTAATCAAACTGCTAGGAATTTGTTTTCAAATCAAGACGTTTTGATGTCTCGTTCAATTTTATTTGTTTGCTGTCATGCTCACTAGTCACGCTCTTTTAAGTTTTCGGTTGTTGTTTACGTCTTCTAATTCTTTCTAGTCAAAGACGATATTAGAGGATTTAGAGTCATTTGTTCTTCGGCTCCCTGCCGTCGAGAGGAATTGATGACAGACACAGGGCAGACTGATAAAATTGCTTCACATTATTCGTGAAATTATGACTATTGTAATGTCAAATTGAGGCGCTGCGGAATACGTTATTGATGCTACGAGCTCAGAGCACATGGCTTCACACTTCAGCTCCAAGACTGCAACTAAAACGGGACGGCACACATAATTTTATCTTTGTGTGGTCTACTGCACGTCCAAGGCAGTCAAAGATCAAATACATAAAATTAGCTATCGTGGATAATATATTGTTGCGTGCGTACGGGTTCGTTATGAAATGAATGCACAAGTCCGATAAAAAAAATGAACAAAAATTTATTATTATCACAACAAGAATGCTTAAATTTTCTCAAATTATCACGCAGTATTACAATATCTCACAGTAGTTTTCTTTTAACTACTCAAATGTCCAATAGAACGTAATTCAAAACAGCTAAAGAACGCTAATCCGCGAATTCGCTACAATCAACAACAGTAGTTTTCTAAACAACAACAAACTAAGCAACTACTACAAACTGAGATGTTTTCCTCCTTTTATAAGATTTTAAAATCACGCGCTAGAATTTTCCAGTACTTTCTCGAAATCCAAAAGAGATATTTATTTATTTAATGCACGCGCTCTTGTATTTTCAATTTTCCGGCTTAGCTTTCTTTTAATATTCGTCACGCGCTGCACTGCGCGAGAAATAAAACCATTTAATTTATAATTGAACTAACATTAGCTTTTTAAATACCAAATTCGTAACACTGCCCCGTTCCCAAGGACTGCACGTCCCGGGCAGTACAATCCCTGGACAGGAAGCTAAACTTACAACTGTGGCATAAATGCATTAATAAGCATTACATTACAATAATAAACAACATGAACAATAAATGCAATACATAAAACAAATCAAATGCTATCAAATACAAATCAAATACACATTTAAAAACAAAATGGACCATGGTCTTATACTATTTACAATTATTTACATTATGTACTATGGCCATAGTAATGAGCTAACCTGTCGTAATGAACGACTTTAGGTTTAGAGTTCGAAGACTTACGAATCCGAACCACGACGTCATTCAGCCTGTTTAGGACTGTGTACGGCCCATCCCAAGGTAACTGTAATTTCGGACAAAGTCCTTTCCGTCGAGTCGGATTCCACAATCACACCTTGTCTCCTTCGTGGAATTGATGTTCAGTAGCTCTTGTGTCGTATCGGGTCTTCATCTTCTCCGTCGCCAAGTTGACTCGCTCTCGTGCAAAATTGTGCATTACTTTAAACCGGGCCTGGAGATCTTGAATATATTCCTCAGACGGTAAAGGAGCATCCGGAGGGCGGCCAAACAATAGATCACAAGGCAGACGAAGGTCACGACCGAAGAGCATCTGTGATGGAGAATAGTCGGTAGTCTCGTGGACAGCACTGCGGTAAGCCAGTAAAAAGAGTGGTAATTTCTTGTCCCAGTCCTGTTGGTTTCTGGAAACCACTAATGAGAGGTTATTAAGGATGGTCCGATTGAACCTCTCTACCATGCCGTCCGACTGGGGATGCAATGGCGTCGTTTGAGTTTTGTCAATGCCAAGTAGTTTGCATAGATCTTTGATTACTGCCGAGGCAAAATTCCTTCCCTGATCGGAATGTAACTGAAGAGGCACTCCGAACCTGGAAATCCAGTGCTGTATCATTACCTCAGCTACTGTGACTGCCTCTTGATCAGGAATAGGATAAGCTTCAGGCCACTTGGTGAAGTAATCAATGACAACGAGTATGTATTTGTTGCCATCAGCAGTTCGTGGAAGAGGTCCCAGGATGTCAAAGGCGATACGTTCAAAAGGCGCACCTACGTTGTAACGTTGCAGTCTGCCTCGGCTGCGTTTCCTCGGTCCTTTCCGACCTGCACAGGCATCGCAAGATCGGCACCACTTTTGCACGTCATTCTTTGCATTATTCCAGTAAAAGCGCTCACGAACTCTCTGTAAGGTCTTCATAATTCCAAAGTGACCTCCTGTAGGGCTGTTATGTAGTTCTTTGAGGACATCAGGAATCCGGGATCTTGGAAGTATCAGTTGCCATCGGAACGTCTTCCCATCATCCGACTCGAATTTCCGGTATAAGACGCCGTTTCGAATGTGAAGTGAATTCCAGAGTGCCCAGTATTGTTTTGTTGTAGGACTACAGATAGAAATGTCCTGCCATGTAGGTTTTCTGTTTGATGACTCTATTAAATCAAGTATGGGTTTAATGTCGCGGTCTTCCAGCTGGCCTTTCCTGACTTCATCATCACTCCACGGGTCACGATCAGCCGATGTTGATGTTGTAATTTGTCTTGCGACCGGAGTCAGCAGCTCGTATTTCGTTTCCACCCTGGAACAATATCGGCAGCTTTCTTGGCAAGGTCTTCTAGACAGGGCGTCGGCGTTTCCGTGTGATGATCCCTTACGATGACGGATAGTGATGTCATATTCTTGGAGTCTCTGTATCCACCTGGCTATTTGACCCTCAGGATTTTTGAAATTTAAAAGCCAGGCCAATGAGGCATGGTCCGTGCGGAGGAGGAATTTTCTCCCGTATAGATAATGATGGAAATGTTCTACAGCTTTGACTATGGCGAGCAACTCTTTCCTTGTGACACAGTAATTCCTCTCCGGTTTAGACAGGCACTTGCTCCAGTAAGCTACTACACGTTCTTGGCCGTCTATTTCTTGGGACAAAACAGCACCGACACTTTCATTGCTCGCGTCGGTGTCGAGAATAAATGGTCTGTCGAGCTGAGGATACGTCAGGATTGGAGCAGATGTTAAAGCTTCCTTTAAGTTGTTAAATGCATCCTCGCATTCCTTTGTCCACAAGAATCTTTGCTTGCTCTCTGTCAGCTTGTGAAGTGGTCTTGCGATGGAAGAAAAGTTCTTCACGAATCTCCTATAGTAGGTGCAAAGCCCTAGGAAGCTTCTCAGCTGATGGACATTTTCGGGACGCGTCCAGGATTTAACCGCTGATACCTTTTCAGTATCCGTGCGCACACCTTCTGCAGAGATAACATGTCCCAGGTAAGTCACTTCCTTTCGAAACAATTTGCATTTAGCGGGAGTCAGCTTCAGATTGGCCTCTTTCAGTTTCTGAAGCACCTTTCTAAGATTTTCTAGATGCTCTTCAAAACTCTTTCCGACGATGATGATATCGTCCAGGTATATCAGACAGGCTTCGTAGGAAAGGCCTTTCAAAACAGTCTCCATAAGACGTTCGAATGTTGTCGGCGCATTACACAGTCCAAACGGCATCACTTTGAACTGCCAAAGTCCTTGTCCCGTAGTAAATGCCGTCTTTTCTCGGTCATCAGGATGGATTTCTACCTGCCAATACCCACTCTTTAAATCAAGTGTTGAGAACCACTTGCTTCCAGAAAGAGTGTCTAGAATGTCATCAATTCTAGGAAGAGGGTAACTGTCTTTCTTCGTAACCTCATTCAACCGGCGATAGTCAACGCAAAATCTTGTTGAGCCGTCTTTCTTTCTGACGAGAACGATGGGATGCCCATGGACTCGCTGAAGGCTCGATGACATCGCCTTCTTCCATATCTTTTAACAGTGTTCGCACCTCTTCCTGTTTAGCAAACGGTAGACGTCTTGGATGTTGCTTGATCGGGGGATGATCGCCAGTATCTATTCTATGTTGTGTCAAACTAGTTCGACCCACGTCAGAAGACGAGCGGGAGAAAACAACTTGAAGATCTTTAATGACGCGATCGGCAGCATTTTTCTCTTTATCGTTTAATTGTGCATTCTGCAATAACTCCGATGTAATGCTCTCTGAGGACACGGATTCTGGGATGTTACTCTTTCTTTCAACGCTGGTTACTGGAGTATATGTTGCAACCACTTCACCTTTCTTAATAACTCTCGACTTTTCAGTTACATTGGCGACTCTCACCGGGATAACCGTTCTGGATAGGTCGACGAGTGTTGAAGCTACTAGTACTCCTTTTGGGATATTACAGTTATTGGGATATTCTATGATGCCGTAGCGGAAATTTCTATTTTCGGCTATGGATCCAGGAAGTAAAATTTCTGTTCTTGCCGGTATTGTGATATAGTCTTGTGCTATGATTTTATGGACAGATTTAACTTCTTCATCATTAACGAGAAATAACGCTATGTCCTCAGATGTAGAATGCAATTCGTTATTTTTAAAATCCAAGGAAAAATTGTATTTCCTTAGAAAGTCCAATCCGAGTAAGCAAGAATCAGTGATCTCTGCTACATATGCCGTGTGATGGTAAGCGGCACTTCCAAACGTGATGTTAACATTTACTTTTCCGTCGATGTCGATCTTCTCACCGGACACAGTCTGGAGGGTAACGCAGGGCGGCGTCCAGATAAGTTTGTTTCCTAGTTGTTGAGCCAAATCTTTTCGGATGATGGTGACGTTGGCTCCTGTATCTATAGTCATATTGCACGGAACTCCATTAATATATCCTATTATGAAAAGTCCATTACTGCCGCCTCTCACTGCAGAAATCTGAAGCGCTTTAAACGGGGGCTTTTCATTATCTGGCAACCTCCGCCCCGCGAGATGGCCACTAATTAGTTTCCCTGCTGCTTGTTAGAAGCGGTCTTAACATCAGTACCCTGGGGTGTTTTGCAGTTTCGTCGTATGTGTCCTTCAGCACCGCAGTTCCAGCACTTAACGGTCGGTTTCTTGTCACCAATATTCCGTCTCAAGGCGTTCAGTTGTCTAGTTAAATCGTCAAGTCGAGCGGTGACTTGATCCCCTGGCTCCTGGACTTGAGCAGCTCTGACTGGGTGGCGGTCTCGACGAGTGGCTTGCTGGGCTGCCTCAAATTTCATAGCGTACACTAGAGCACTTTTTAAATCTTTTACATCCGCCATTCGTAGAGCTTTCTGTATTTCAGTATCTCGGATGCCGTCGATAAAGTATTGCAAGGACAGGATTTCCCTTGTTTCTGTCGGGCATTCCGAAAAGGCGAGATGGGACAGCCTTTCAACATCCGCGGTGAGCTCCTGAAGTGTTTCAGTAGGCTTCTGTTGACGAGATTTTAATTGGAGCCTGCTGTAGTCTTTTAAACAATTCTCCCCAAAGCGCAACTCCAAGGCGCCGGACAGAGCTTCGAAATCTAACCTTTTGTTTTCGGGAAGAGTCTGAAGGATATCCCCTGCGTCGGCTCTTAGAGAAGCGGCGAGATGACAGGCCTTAGCTTGGGAATCCCATCCATTCGCATCCGCCACGATAGAAAATTGTGTCTTATACACCTGCCAGGAGGTCTTCCCATCATATGTGGATAGCTTCAGAGGTGGACGAGCAGGCATTGGTAAGAATTTAAAATCATCAGTCCTGCTCCCTGCCGACACTACGAATTTCTTTAAAGTATCCATTTCCTTGGCAACTGCAGAAACTCTCTCATCAATTTGTTGTTCGATTTGGTGTTGGACGGCACAAACTCTTCCTTCAATTCGTTCCTCCACAGCAGAAACTCTCCCTTCTATATGTTCTTTTACAGAAGAAACTCTTTCTTCTATTTCTTCTTTCACCGAAGAAACTCTTTCTTCAATATGATCTTTTACGGAAGAAACTTTTTCTTCAATATGTCCAACTTTATTTTCAACTGCGTAAATTCTGCCCTCCATAGCTTCAAATTTATTTTCTATTATGCAAGTAATTTCTCTTTTCATTTCTTCTTGACCAGCTTGAACGGCTTTCATTTCGCCCTTAACGGATTCCTGGCCCAATTTCATTTCTTCCTTAAATGAGGCAAAGGCTGATATTAACTGCCTTAATTGCTCTTCCATCGCTCTTGTTATTGGCATTCAAATCCCACTTCTGACACCAAAAATTGTTGCGTGCGTACGGGTTCGTTATGAAATGAATGCACAAGTCCGATAAAAAAAATGAACAAAAATTTATTATTATCACAACAAAAATGCTTAAATTTTCTCAAATTATCACGCAGTATTACAATATCTCACAGTAGTTTTCTTTTAACTACTCAAATGTCCAATAGAACGTAATTCAAAACAGCTAAAGAACGCTAATCCGCGAATTCGCTACAATCAACAACAGTAGTTTTCTAAACAACAACAAACTAAGCAACTACTACAAACTGAGATGTTTTCCTCCTTTTATAAGATTTTAAAATCACGCGCTAGAATTTTCCAGTACTTTCTCGAAATCCAAAAGAGATATTTATTTATTTAATGCACGCGCTCTTGTATTTTCAATTTTCCGGCGTAGCTTTCTTTTAATATTCGTCACGCGCTGCACTGCGCGAGAAATAAAACCATTTAATTTATAATTGAACTAACATTAGCTTTTTAAATACCAAATTCGTAACACTATGTATATATATTTTAACAAACATGTAAATACGTAAAAAAGCAAATTTAAAGTTAAAATAATGTGCAAACATAAAAACACTTTTTCAACAGAACACACATTTAGCATTACAAACAAGTTTACATTTATTAATTCACAATAACCACTTGATTGGCTCAGCTACTAAACTCCCTACCATAAATAGTTGGTCGGTTAAAATTAAAACTTGAATTACATACTTTTAGGATATTCTTTGATTTTTTCTAGATTTATATTCTTTAAATATTTTAATATTAAAGATAGCAGCTTGACACTCAACTTTACTTACATTAGCGCCATCTATATAATTTGCAGAACACACTTACATCACTTGGGAAATACTTTTGCATTGCAGACTCAACGCTTATATGGTAGGTAAGTTAGAATTAAAACTTACTATTTACTTGCTTTTAAGTATTTTTTAAGTATTTTTTATGTAGTATTTAAGTATTTTCTAGATATGTAATTATATTTTTAAGTATATATTTGTTTTTTATAAATTATGAATTAATTTTTATAAATTATGAATTAGTTCTTTTTGGTTTCTTATTGGTTTATATTAATTTGTCTAGTTCCTTTTCGATTAATATGCATATTCGTGTCGGGGAGGTTTCTGTAGACAAGGGTTTCTAAAATGCATTGGTTTCTAAATTAATTTTTCTGAAAATTTAATTTTTTAGAAAAGTTTAATTTAATACTAAACTTCCTTGCTTATGTCTCAAAATACTTCATTATTGGTATTTTCCTTTAGACCTTTAATTTTTAATTGATAATTACTCAAGGTACCACTTAGTTGGTATATCGTTTTGGACATTCTTCACTACTTTTGGTTTTGACTTTTACCCTTGCTTGCATGAATGACGAAACACGAATTGAATGATTGAAGAGTTAGGTTTGGAGGCAACTTCCCTTTGATAAGTCTGTCTCCTGCCTGCTCAACAGTCATTCACTTATGCATTTTAAAAACATTTTTTAGATTAATTTTAATTTGCTAAATTGGTGAATTTATTTTCATGTTTTGGTTTTGCACTTGATTTACTTATGATATCTGAATTTAAATGATATTGTAAATTAGTTCAAAAATTAATTCTTTTATATGTTTGCACATTATTTTAACTTTAAATTTGCTTTTTTACGTATTTACATGTTTGTTAAAATTTAATTAAATTTGTATTTATTCAATTTATTCTTTTGAAACAAATATATATATATATATATGTCATAATAAAAGCACAAGGAAAAGACAGAACACTGTAGATGCGTGCTTAGATCCATATTGAAGAAGAATTTTGATTGTGTAGTATTTAAAGAACTTGGCAGTCGAGGCAGTTTTAATTCCATTTTTATTTGCAACTGATATTTGGGGCCACAATCACTTGGCACTCTAGTCGTGCCTTTCCACAATAGATTTACATTTTTGATATTGTTGAGATAGAAAGCAAGCCAGCGAAATTACATCTTAGCACAGTAGAGAGCAAAAGCTGAAGTGCGTAGTTATGAAGGATAGAAGCATGCGAAGAGAAAAGTTTTGGTTTACAATTCGGTGATTGGTGGTCAAGAGGCGTCTGGTATTAACGGTTACGTAAGATCGCATGATTAATTTGAATGACGCAATGCAGATAAGTTATTACGATTTTAGAATAGAGAGGAAGAATTAATGTTTATAGTTATATTATAATTCTGATTCATACATTTTTATCTTAGCTTCACTTAGTAGTCCTTGTGTGCTGTCGCTACGCCTTTTTCTTTTTGAAGGGGGGAATATGTAAGAATAGAGAGGAAGAATTAATGTTTATAGTTATATTATAATTCTGATTCATACATTTTTATCTTACATATTCCCCCCTTCAAAAAGAAAAAGGCGTAGCGACAGCACACAAGGACTACTAAGTGAAGCTAAGATAAAAATGTATGAATCAGAATTATGATATAACTATAAACATTAATTCTTCCTCTCTATTCGAAAATCGTAATAACTTATCTTAATATCCTTCCCTATGAATAATTTAAATAGCTTAAAATTCGTTACTTAATTTGCTCACACATATTTATGAAAAATTAGAAAAATTAATGAACAAGAATTTCAGATTTTCTCAAAACAAATTGCAGAAATTTTAACCAAAGTTGAAATGGAAACTATAGAATCCGCAGCACATTAAATAATTTAGTTCCTGAGCTAGATTCACACGAATGGAATAATTTTTGAGCTGTTGAAAAAGCGGAAGTGCAAATAATTTTTTGTCGCACATACTTGCAAACACTAACTCAGATCGACCTTGAACCCGCTGTAATGCTTAATTCTTAAACGGTAATTCACTGATGATTTCCTTTTCACTAGGCATTCGAACTTCTCAATTTATCGAGAGATTACTTTCAATTTGGAAACACTACGCGTGAATATATTTTGAAGCACTTGCAAAACACCACAGCAGAAGAATGATCTGTTATTTTTTAAACACTGCAAAAACAAATTTGATGATTCACTTCTTTCACATTATCTTGGATTTATCACAAAACGATGATTTGAAGAGCAGAACTAGATTTTCGATTGAGGTTTCAGGCTGCAGAAAACTATCCTATCGGCTTAATTGTCATAATAAAAGCACAAGGAAAAGACAGAACACTGTAGATGCGTGCTTAGATCCATATTGAAGAAGAATTTTGATTGTGTGGTATTTAAAGAACTTGGCAGTCGAGGCAGTTTTAATTCCATTTTTATTTGCAACTGATATTTGTGGCCACAATCACTTGGCACTCTAGTCGTGCCTTTCCACAATAGATTTACATTTTTGATATTGTTGAGATAGAAAGCAAGCCAGCGAAATTACATCTTAGCACAGTAGAGAGCAAAAGCTGAAGTGTGTAGTTATGAAGGATGGAAGCACGCGAAGAGAAAAGTTTTGGTTTACAATTCGGTGATTGGTTGTCAAGAGGCATCTGGTATTAACGGTTACGTAAGATCGCATGATTAATTTGAATGACGCAATGCAGATAAGTTATTAGGATTTTAGAATAGAGAGGAAGAATTAATGTTTATAGTTATATTATAATTCTGATTCATACATTTTTATCTTACATATATATAAATGTAAAATTGAAAATAATATATCTTATTGTTATACTGTAAATAGTAATAACATTATTGAAGTTAAAAGAATGATTATTCATTGTTAAAAAAGGTTTTTAAAATTAAACATTCCATTGTAAACACATAGCATTTAAATCTACGGTTTTGTTATTCGTAATAAAAATTTTTAGATGAATTTCGTAAAGATAATTTTTTAATGTCATATTCCCATTAAATTATACGATAAATTATTTATTTTTTCCTTTAGTTCATTAATTATTTTATGAGTTTTCGTAGCTAAGAGCCAACGTATATAGATAAAATGTGTAAGCGTATATATAAACTTTCTGTTGTATTTTGTTTCCTCAAAAACGTTATACAAGCAGGTTCTGTTTGAACATATAACGCATAGTTTCTGTTCTAAAATTCCCTCAATAGATTATTTTAATTGTAGAAATTGGGAAAATAATTCAGAGTAAATTTGGCGAGGAACCGTTAGAAAATGCATAACTCCGTTATGTTGTGTTACTACTCCATAAAAATGAATCCAGTTCCCATTTCTAATTACGTATTATCATCGATAATCATGTTCTTGTTTTCGAATTAATCTTAAAGCTGATGTACGCATTATTTTTCAGACATTATAACACTGTTAACTGAGAACTCACCGGCATGTATTCTTGATCCGCCGAATAAGACTGGACGTATTCCTTTACATTTTGCTTGTGAATATAGTCATTCTGAAGTTGTTCGGTGTTTTTTGTCAGAAGAATGCAGTGTATTTGCAGAAGACCACCGATGAGGCAGTCCTCTATTGAAAACCGTACATAATGTCGCACAACATGTAGCGCCAATTGCTTCTCTGCTTTTAGTCGCTGGTGCGAACGTAAGTAACTGAATCAAATCAGTGTTTTTAAATGATAAATATTTAGGATACTATTCCGTTTTGAGGACCGTAAAAAATCGTCAAACTATTGTTGATGCCATTGCTGCCAAAAGTAATTGCGGCAATCCTAACGCAAAAAAAGGAAGTACAATAGTAAATAACTAAGATTAATTTTGTTTTAATTTAGATAAAAGGTTAATTTCATATAATCCTTTTTTATTATTATAATTTATATAAAAATGGATAAACATAACTGAATGGAAGCATAAGAGTAAATAACTATTTCAGATCATTATTATAATTTATATAAAAAAAGGCTAAACATAACTAAACATATAGGCGAAAATAGAGTGGATTCCTGTATCCCTATTTTCGCTACTGAGTTATCGCTAAAGCATTATTTCATCTCCATGGTTGTTCAAACATAATTTTCTATAATGAATGATGCCTTTTCTTTCAAAAAAAATTCTATTGCAGACTTTTCGTCACTGGGCAATTCCCAAATTGTTAAATCCACAGCGTTATCAAAAAACGACGATTTAAAAATTAAACTAGTATTTCAATGGCGTCTTAAGAAATATAGACCTATCTAAACTTACGCAATTTAAATCAGCGTGTAAGCTAGATTTGGCGCGCTGTTAAATGGTCGCGTTTGCTAGATTTGGCGCTTTTTTGCGCATACATTTTCGCTGGAATTTTTTTACGGTCCTCAAAACGGAATAGTACATAATGTCGCACAATATGCAGCGCCAGTTGCTTCTCTGCTTTTACACGCTGGTGCAAACGTAAGTAACGGTTCAAATCAGTGTTTTTAAATGATAAATATTTAGAATTAATTTTTTAGCAATGTATGTCATTCCCCGCAGATCGCTACGCAGTTCAAAATTTGCTTTTTGCCATCAAATTTGACAAATTTACTGACAACCAAAGCTACTTTGGCCTCTTTTTTATTTATTTATTTTTTTTCAGTTAATAAATTAAAAATTGTTTTGCAATTATACGCATAGTCCAATTTTTCGGGCATATATTCAGCTGTTCACAAATTTCTATTTTAGGCAAAACTATAGAAAATAATGAAATTAATTTCTAGAGTTATATGTCAAAGTGTTACATACTATTTATTTTGATCATATTGTGCGTTCTGATTTATGTTTTATGAGCTTGTCTTAAAACGCTCCACAGGGAAAAGAACACACATGAGAACACTGGTATCATCGTGAGAATTGTGAGCATAATTATGTCGTTATTACTTCTTAAAATTTGGTTTAAATCTCAGGAGAGTATTTGTTTCAGAAAAGCATAATGAAGGGAAAAAAATGTCCTTGCCACAAACGTCACACATCGAAAAGGCCCATAAAATTGGTAAAATGTTATTAATTATTAGTAGGAAAGCAGTGGTAAAATTGCTTTATCAGGTCCCTTTAATAATGCCTTCAGTTCTAAAAATTTGTAGATGTTGTGTAAATGCTTAATAAACTAATAAAATAAATAGACAAAAAAGAAATTCCGGCTTCCAAGTGCCCATGTTTTTAGGTGGAGGACTACGTAATTCAAAATTTGATTGCTCTCTAGGTATCGTTATTTTTTCAAAGTGCGAGAAACATGCATACATTCATGCAAATTCTTCATTACCTAATACCTTTAAACATAACGCAAGGTGATCATATTTAGTGGCAACAAAGTGATACGTCGTTTAGAGTGAGTCAAAGCAAAATACCTTTTCGAAATTAATATCTCATTCGGGGCTAACGTCTCTTCAGGGCTAAAAATAAAACATGCAGTATAGAATTTATTGTGACATTTCAGTTCATCAACTGTTTGGGAACACTTTATAATTCTTGTTATAATATTTTAATATGAAATTTTAATGTCAAATTTCTGTTTAGGCTAACCATGTCGACCGTTTTGGGAGTACAGTACTGGTGTATGCGATAGGAAATTGTGCTGAGATAATGCAACGCGCACCAAAATCAATTGATCAAATTTATACATATGCTGTCGATAGACGTGGATCTGACATTAATGCTGTTGATGATCAGGGAGAAACTGCGCTTCATATTGCTGTTATAGAGAAACAGGAAAATTTAGTTCGAAAAATAATTTTGGGGGGAAGTGATATCGATAGACGTGACAGATTTGATTTTACTCCATTGCACTATGCGTCTCTATTTGGAAGCCAGAGACTAGTTGACTTACTCATCACTTGCGGTGCTAATTTACGGGACCAAAACTGGGAAAACTATTTAACTACTTTTGAATACTTCTTGGGAGAAAAATTTGGAGCAATTACGTGAAAGATGTATTCAACTATTAAATCATGTTATTCGTGCAGCGTCCAACTGGTGCAGTGAAATCGGAGCAGTGTTTTCCTTTATAGACCCAGTACCATATAAGGAGATTAAAAGAATATCTAGAAAAAACGTTAGAAATGTCGAAGACTCCAGTTCATTTCGGACTACCTCCATTATTGGTAAAATATCTGCAACTTAAAAACTGATGGAAATACGTAATATGATATGTGTAATATGTAGTATGCTGGTCATATGCATAAAAAAGAAGGTTATATGTTTGCATGTGATATGTTTTTTCTAACTATTATTAAATTTCTGAAGTGTAAAATTTAATAAATATAGAAAAAACTATAAGTGTTCATTTTCTTTACTCCCACATTGAAGGAATCGTTACTGTTCTCTTCTATTAACATTATTCTACATAATATTATAACACAAATACGCGGCTATAAGTAAATGCAAGTATTCTAAGTTACATAAATAAAAATCTATAGATTATGAGAAAAAAAAAGACTTAGACTCAATACAGGTTAAAAATGAAGAAAAAATTTTCGAGATACTGAAGCGGACAAGAATCAGTGCAATTCGCATGAATTTTCAGGCTTCTAGCTTCTAAGGCTTCAACTTGTACTGGTTCTTGTTTGTTTTACAATCTGTAACATACTATATGGCTGTTTTACTGTAAAATAATTTGAACAAGAAATAGCCCTTTTCTTAGAATTATATTTAAATTTACTGCAATAGCAAAACTACGATCCAGTTTCCACGGAAAGCTCTGAAAAGGGTCTTCCCTCTCTAAGACACACAACCGTCCTATATTTCGCCCAACTGAAGCAAGATAACATATGCAATAATAAACAACGAAATATTTTCTTTACCTGCATTGGCATATACATTAAATGCAACCAACAACCGCACACACGCGTATACGGTTCGTTCTAACTATTCCAAGAGCTAAGAGAATAAAGTTAAGTATACATATGTATATATCATGCACGTAGTATTGAAGCGAGCAAATGAAGCATGCCAAGAGAAACCAACTGAAAGTTATTTAGAAGTCAAACAACAAAAATCAGAGTTATATTTGCAAATTTTCACAGGACTTCCATGGTTTTACCGAACCATCATCCTCAGCTGCCAAAGTCCAAGTGGAGTACATTTGATATAAACATCAATTTTTGCGATTAGCTTAAGAAGTTACTATGCAGAAAATCAAGATACATAATATATAATCCTACACCTCAAAGGAATTTTTTTTTAATTAATTGGAAAATATTGAAAATTTATTTTTGAATTTCTTCATCATATTTTTATAACACTTAAAAATCCTTGCCTTCTTTATTCAGGGAATGTACTAATTCGTTTCATTTGCACATGAATTGATTTTACTGGATCACTTGTGCACGAGGTCCGCAAAAATATTGCCGTCAAGTAGGAAAATATGTTCAAATGGGCTTAGACAGGGTGATGCACTGGCCTGCTTGCTTTTTAACCTTACCCTCCAAAAAATCATAAAAGACGTCTGTTCAGATTTTTGCGTTTGCTGAGGATATTGACATAGTCGTACGCACTCCTGAGTCACTTAGAGAGGCTTTTACATTTCTAGAGGCTACAGCCAGTAAAATGCATCTAGCAATGAACCAAAATAAAACTGAATGCATGCCATGTGGTAATAACAGCAGCCCCTATTTTGAAATAAATAAAAATATTTATTTATTTTTTAATTTGTAATTTAATTACAAATTTGAAACTGTTGGCAAATTTAAATATTTAGGACCAGAAGTTAATACTCTCAATGATTTAATGCCCGAGATCCGTAGTAGAGTCACAGTTGCTAAGTTAGAGTCGGTTAGCATTGCTAACCGATTTTTTTTCGGTCACAAAAAATACTTGAATTCTAACTTCATTAGCAGTAAAACGAAATTTTAATTTACAAAAGCTTAATCAGACCCATTCTCTTACATACTCTGCTGAGACCTGGCCAATGACAGAAAAATCTAAAAGTATCATTTCTGTCTTTGAAAGAGAAACATTTTGAGAAGTATTTTTGGTGGCGTAAAATGTAACAATATCTGGAGAAGAAGAACTAACGCTGAACTCTATAAATCATTTAAAGAAATAGGTATAGTAAAATATATAAGGATTCAGAAAATTAAATGGGCAGGACAACCTGTGCAGAACGGATGAAAATCGAGTAACTAAAAAGATCTTCTCAACCAGACCATTCGGCACCCGAAAAAGAAGGAGACCTAAACTTAGGTGGCTCGACTGTTTGGAAACAGACTTAAGAATTTTAAAAATAACCAATTGGATATCCTTGGCCAGGAATAGAAGAGCTTGGAATTCGATTCTGAGGAAGGCAAGGGCCGATCCTGAGCTGTCTGGCCATTGAAGAAGAAGGAAAATATGTTATTTTGCCAGAAATCGCAGTGAAGAAAGTATTAACCGAATTTACAGCATATTTAAAAGGGTTGGAGAATATTTGTGTAGTAAAACATATTTATGAAATAACCACGTGTTCTGAAATATATTCACACATACCACGTGAGTTGGAATAAATTATTGTTACCATTAGCAGCTAATATGTATAATTTTTTCATAAATAATTGATACTGTTACGTTTTTCTTCTTCTGACACCAGTTGTTACGTTTTTTTCTTCCGTCACGTTCGTACGGGGTTCGCGTGGATTTGGGGTGAATAACGACGACACTTGATGAAGTATCGAAACACTTTATTTAGCCAGTACTAATCAAGACAGATCCAAAACACTTTTACAGTCGTCGATGAACTACTATAAACACTCTGACGCGATCAGCGACACAGCCTCCAGATTATCAGGCTATCACGATGGAGACAGCTTCACTGCAAAGCACCAGAGTACAGCTCCCGACTCTGCTCGGTCGTTCTCGGAACTCCCCGTACTTTCGAGACTCTCCACGCTACAACTCGCGATGCACTCGACGGCACACAGAGCACGGCTCCCGGCTCTTCGGTTCAGTCGTTCCCAGAGCTCAACATGCTCTCTCGACAATGTACTAACCGCGATAAACTAAGAGACTCCTTCGGTGAACTCGACGACCCATTCGGCACTCGCTGCCCGGCTGTCAACTCGGATCGACTCCGCAGGGATTGACTCGCTAGACGAGACACCAACTCGATACTAACTCGCACTCTAGACGAGGCATTCTCTATCAGCTCGCTAGGCGAGGCCCACACTAACTGACTGCGAACCAGCAGGGCTTATATAGTTTTTGGCTTGTGTTCGAGAACATTCTGGGCTAAACCGGTGAGAATTCGTTCCAGAAGGTTTTACATCCGTCACTAGCATATCGCCAATTTTGTCGCCCAACGTCGCCAAATGGGCGATTTCTCGCCAAATGTGGCACTCTTGCCTTCCCTTGCCATTTTATGGTAACCCTAAAACTGCTTTGGGGGGAAGCCATCTTACCGCGCCTGTACATTTCGTAACAATATGTTATGGTTAGTATCACTGGAATATAAAATACGAAAATGTAACGCAATTTAACTGATATTTTTGCATGACGTTTAGTGGAAAATTTCCTCTATTTTAAAAAATTCCGTAAATAGTTACACTAGATATTTTGTAAATTGATGCAGTTTAGTAATAGCTAGTGATTAAATGCTAAGTATTTTTTAAAAATTTGATCTGCGACTGAAGTTCCTTCAAATTTAGAAATGCTTATTTTGCCAGTTCTTGAAAGACAGCATAATATTCAGTAAACACTAATCGAGAATTGTGGTAATTTTTTTCGGGGTGTTAATATCTTAAGCCAGGGGGGGGAAAGTCACCAAACCACACTTGTGTCTTTGTTAGATTCAAACTGTGGATAAAAATGACAAAATTCAATTTTTAGAAGAAAACAGCTTCCTCAGCTATTTTCTTACGCGGATGTAATTCGTCATTTTATTACAAATGTATCTGGAACAAATCAGCTGCACTCGTTTGTCATTACGTGAAAATTTTAATCAGAGAAAATATAGTGTATTTTGAACTACGTAATTTCACTATAAGCTTTCCTGAATAATATACATAAATTTTTCAAAACGATAATTTTTGAGGAAATTATAAAAGTTCAATTTAGAAATAAGCATTTTACAAGGGAAGAGAAGATGAATGAATGAATTTCGTAATAACTGATGTCCTGTAATTATAATACATCCCGTTCGGTAGTTTATTATATCAGTTATTTCTGATTACAAATTTTAATATAAGAGGAAATTTGGAATGCAAAAATTAGCTCACTGGTAAATTAGTTCCACTTTTTTGGATAATTAGTTCAAAGGGGCTTTGTCCCTGAAGGACTATTGTTTTCGTTTTGCGATTTTGCGTTGAATCACTTTAATGTCCGTTTCACTTTTCCAACTGTTGCCACCAAATGTTAGAGTCCTGCATTATATTTGAAGAAATTAAAATTGAAAAATCTGCAATAAATGTATGTATATTTCTCGCATTGTGATAAAACAACGGTACGCATATTTCACAAGTGCACATCAGCGTAGCCACTGAGGGAGGGGTTTCGAAAATGGACCAATGAGATTCTATTGAGCTAATACTGTCTGTCTACGGTAAGAACACCTCCCGCCACGGTGTCTGGCGGGTGGCGGTCGCTATAGCAACAGGGCTAGTATATTTCAAATAGGGACGAACCAAGGGTTGCTTTATTGTTATTTTATTTTTGGCGAATGTTGGCTGAAGGGAAAAGAGTTTATCATTCGTCTTCTTGGTTTCATTCCAGCTGCACGCATCTTTTCTTAAGCCTTATATTATTATTATTAGCTATTTTTATTCTCGTTGTTATATCTTTTGTACTGGTATTTGTTCAAATTTGCTTCTATTTAGCTTGATTTTCATAGTGCTTTGTTAATCGCCAATTTTTTAAAATGCCCTTCCAGTTTAAGAAAGGTCAACCTTTAAAGTCTCAGGCACGTCAAATCGTGTACAATGTCGCAGAATTTTGCGCTTCTGAAGCTTCGGCGAACTCTTTAGTAGTTCCTCTTCCTCAAGTTTTGAAGAGAACGTCGCAAGCTACTGGAGTATCGGAGTATACAATTAAAAAAATTAAGCGCGAAGTATCAACAATGGGGGAAGATCAACTTCTAAATACGCCTGGAAAGAAACGTAAAAGCCCTGCTAATCATAAGTGCGAAATTGACGATTTTGACAAATGCGTTATACGGCAGACTATACAAGACTTTTACATCAAAGAAAAGAAAGTGCCATCTGTGCGGAAATTATTGCCTGTCTTGAGGCAAAAAATAGACTTCCCGTGGCAAAAAGACTCATTGTGCAAAGTTTTGCGTTCGATGAATTTTCGCAAGTCCGTTACAATTATGCGACTACAAACGCTGACGGTTTACGGAAGTTAGCGGGTCTCACGTGACTGGTGGCAACAATACGTCACAAACTATTTGTCTGGGTTACTATAATTGGCTGTTTTCCACTTTTTTATGTGAATTTCGAGAAGTTTAGTTTATAGAAAATCCTTAATTAATCATGATGTAAACAAACACCGATGGCAAAAAATTATTTGGTAACTACATCCATTACGTATTGATAAATGTTTCGACATGATTACATATAACTGCATTAATAACCAAATAAAACAAACTTAGATTACAAATGCGTTATGTAATGGAGCATGTAACTAAAACTTCAGAATTGTAGAATCCGGAAGATTTTTTTTTTCCGAGTTAGAAGTATAACAAAATACGAGCAGTGATCTAATAATTTTTAAATCTTCATATTCTTTAATATTACTGCTGTTTTTGATAACATGATCATAACATAACTGATGATCATAACATCATTTAAAATGAAAGCACGAGAATATTTTAATGGGATTATTAAAGTATCTGTAATAAAGAAAAAAAGTAGGTTAGGAATAAACAGTAAGTAAAAGGAAGATTACTAATAATATATATTAACTATTGTATATATGTGTAATTTTGTGAATTTTGAAATAATGATATTTGTTCATTTTATAATTTAATAAATAAAAATTGTGAAAAAATTATATTTGTTCATTTTATAATTTAATAAATATTATGAAAAAGCTACGTACTTTTTAAAAAATCATTTGCACTTGTTTTTCATTACTGCATTTAAGTTTTATTCATTATTTGAATCAATATATATAAGAATATAAGAGAATCGTATACATTTTACGAGTAAAATATTATAAGCAGTATGAATGGAGATATGTTACTGTAAGATCCTAAAGTCTGGTAAATCCTAGGTTTTACCAGTAAAACCTAGCTTTTACCAAAGTAGCTTGTTAAAAGCTCGAAGTATGCTTTAATATGATTCCACTTCAGCCTTTGAGGTAAAACCGAGGAGTTACCAAATGCCTTCTGGTAGAATCCTGAAACGAGGGATTTAAATCAACCTTGAATAAGCCTCCGCACACAAATTCCGTCATGACACTTTTCTGTTCCTGCCTCTCCTTATTTGCACCATTCGCAGTCTAACTTGGACATAATTTAAACAAGTGTAAGCAGCTACGATCTGAAAAAGAAGAAGTTTGGGCGCAAGTGCAGAATCGCCCACTTATCGATGTTCACATGGACAAAGTCAAGGGAGTGCGTAGTGCCGAGTTTGTGTAATTCTCTGATATTATTTTAAGCAAAAATAGGTCGTTGTGTACATGGACACTGAGTTTGTGCAATTCTTAGACTTGTTATTTTCAAGTTGGCGATTTTGAGAAATGTGCTAAACAGGGGTGATTCTGCACTTTCCCTGAAGTTTGTTTCCATTTTTACATACTTTGCTTTTTTTATTTTGCTGATGGGAAATGAGTGATGTTATGCGGAAAAAGATTATGACATTTTGTCTGAATTTGTAAAAAATAAGCCTGATAACTGCTTTTATTTAACAAGTGAGAAATATGTGATGGAGAAACAAACAGTTCATTACAGAAGGTTGAAATGTTGTCGTATTCTAATTGGAGGAAAGGACAAACTTATAATATCACTATTTGCAAAAATCCTATATTATGTTACAACTGATGAAGTATTTAACACAGCACTCATATTGCAATTGGCCATGGTGAAAGAACTTGCATGATTAAAGAACTGAATCGTAAGTACAAGAATGTAACAGTAGAACCTATTTTCACATATTTAAGACTATGCGAACCATGTCAGAAGAAACAAAAAACTGTGAAAGATGGGATTGTAATTAAATCAGTTGTGCATAGTGAAATGAATTCTCGATGCCAAGTCAACCTAATAGATATGCAGTCCAATACTGATCATGATATGAAATTCATTTGAGTGCATCAAGATCATCTTGCACAATTTGTCCTACTCTGATGTTTACACAGTAAAAGAATTGTTGAAGTAGCATATCACTTTCTGGATATTTTCATAGCTTTTGGAGCCCTGAGCATTCTTCACTCTGATAATAGGAGGGAATTTCGCAACCAAATCAAATCATAAACAGTTTATGTGAAATGTGGAGTGATATAAAAATAGCTCACTGAAAACCGAGACACAGTCAGTCACAAAGTTCTGTCGAACGGGTGAACCAAGATGTTGAGAACATGTTGGAAACAAATAAGATAGGAAATTGGTCAGAAGGATTAAAATTTGTTCAAAAATAAAAAAACAAAGCATATCAGGAAGGATTCAAATGTTCATCTTAATGAAGCTATCCTGTGATGTCCTGCAAAGTTGTCTTATGAAGCTAGGACTTGCTAACTCAGTTTTGCCACATAATTTGATTAGTAACATGACCACTGAACAGGATTTAGAAAAAAGTTATAAGTATGTATTACTAATGAATGTGTGATTAATACAGAAAATGGGAAAACTAATCTCGAATCAACAGTTGATTTAGAATTGCAAGATAATAATAATGCATATGAAAAATAATCAGACATAACAATGGAAGCAGATACTAAAGTTTGAATTGAAATGAAAGAACCAGATATATGCTCTGACACAACGGGTGCAATTATCAAGAAAACTCAAAATGTGAAAGTGTTTCGAGAGACAGTTAAGGAAGGACTTCAGAAGCAGGCAAAGAAGATGAAGACTGTGTCTACTAAAAACTTTCCGAAACCTACATTTGGACAAATACTTTTGGAAAAATGTTAAAATAAAAGTACCTGATATTGATAGATCAAAAATGGATCCAAAATCAATAATAGCCGTTATTAGAGATATTTAAGATGATGAGTTTTTATGTTTTTGATAGTAAGTTCGGTAAATTAAAATCGTTGTAAACAGGAAAGCAGTTTATTTTTTGTAAAGAAAAATTTTTTGAACATTGAAGAAGTTGGTATAGAAGAAGTAAGTGTATGTGAAATAGTAAAAAAAAAAAAAAATTCTTTAGTTGGGGTACAAGGACTTAGAAAATGCAGCTGTTAAAAAAAGTGTACTACGAACATCTGTTTATGCAAATCAGCTGATCTACTTTGTAAATCCAAATGCCATAACAATCAAACTTGTTGTAACAGGTAATAAAATGTATTAAAGTAGTAGTACTAAAGAAAAACATGCTACAGTTTTCTTATTTTTTTAGTTACGTGCTTATTTAACTCTCCCTTATATGTTGTGGTATTTCAATTCCTAGGTTTTTAATC
Source organism: Stegodyphus dumicola (assembly GCF_044657685.1). Taxonomy (NCBI): domain Eukaryota; kingdom Metazoa; phylum Arthropoda; class Arachnida; order Araneae; family Eresidae; genus Stegodyphus; species Stegodyphus dumicola. The sequence goes on from NC_140777.1 coordinate 144,973,620, forward strand.
TTTTTTTTTTTTTTTTTTTTTTTTTTTCTCCTCGTTTTCAATCTTAGAACTTTGTATTTATCAAGTAATAAAACAGAAGCTGCTTACAGTATCATCTGTATTCAGGCTTACAGTACTGGATATTAAGATCCTTCAAGATTCAGTGTTATTCAAGTTTGGCATGTTTGATAGTGAATACAAGTAAAATATGTTACGAATAAGAAATATTTGAATTTCAGTTATTATACTTGATACTCAAGTCATAAAAATGTTATTTATTCCTTGTTAGTTGAAATCATATTTTAGGATATTATGAGTTAAATTTCGTAAACTATATACTTGAAAAGAAAAACCTTTGAAAATTTGTCCTTAGGTGATAAAACAATATTAAAATATAGCACATAAGCATAAAATTAGAATTCAATAGCCAAGCCAGAATTTAAATTACTAAAGTTTAAAATGCTAAATTTAAATTACTAAAGTTTAAAATAGTGTGAAAAAAGTCTCATGTTATTTCGAGCTTCCCAATTATGTTTAAGTAGAGAATTCTTTATTAGAGCAGGACAAAGAAGGAAGTGATCACTATCCATAAAGCCAGAATGGCAGAGATAATCAAGACTATTAAAAATTCCAGTCTTACTCATGTGGACAGCCCAGCAATGATATTCCACTGCTAATCAAAACACAACTATTGTATCTTCACAAGGGCACCAGTCTAGTAAATCATCAAAATCTTTGAGTTTTCCCTCAATGTAAATTAAACAAAACCCTGCTGAATTTCAAGCTTTGTGGCTCAAAGTTTATCCGAGACATCTATGAAAGTCTAAGAATGTTGTTGAAACTTGAGTTGGAAATTTGTATCTCATGAGACATGCACAGTTGTCCAGTTAAGTATAAAAGTAACTCTTAGGGTTGTTTTTTTCAATGCCAGTCAAGGTGAAGAATCTGATTTTGCATTTGTTCCAATTTGTTCTTCAAATCCTCAAAGGCAGTTATTAATTGAGTGCTGGAATATTTCATAACAGTAAGTAGGTTTGTAAGTTGTAAATAAAGTGGAAGTCGCATATCCCCACCTTACTCCTGTTGTTTAATTACATTGAAAAAATTATTTATCTTTAACGTTAGTTCCTCCACCCATTAATTCCAAGACCAATTCCTATTTAAGACAATTACCATGTAGTTAAAAGTTTAGAAACAATTATTTCAATGATAATTCCTCCAATCCATTAATTCCAAGACAAATTTCTATTTAAGACAATTCCCATTTAGTTAAAAGTTTAGTATTGAGGCACATGGATATTATTATATAAAACTCCAAGTCAAAAGGCTTGTGACACAATACAAAAGTTATACAGGCAGGCTTTTCTGTTTCTATGCATGTTATTTAATTGGCACCAAGTACTCAAGTCTTCATGACATCATTTAATTAACTATTTCTGTGTACCTTTTTTGAGGATGGAAGACCATGTCACCAAATTTTCAGCATACATCAATACATTTACATCCCTATCTTCTAACATAAATATAAGGTTGTTGACATGTATATTACAAAGAAACAGCTGAACATAGTATCCTAGAGAAGACGGGACTGAAGTTGCTTGTGATAAGATATGAGTAAAGTGTAATGCAATATGTTGTGTTATTCATAACACAGTGCATTTATTATAAGACAAATCATTTAAAAAAATCATTATTTGAGTTTTGCATTTCTATTTTTTATTTTATTTTCTATTACTTGATTCTCCCTTTAAAACAACTGTAATAATAGAGATACAAGACTGAAATAATGATTTTGTTTCTTATCTGCTTTAAAATGAACACACTGTATGTCAGTGTTAGACTAATATCAAATTATATGGAACTAGAAGCATATCTTCTGTCCTTCATTTCTTTCCAAATTCATTACCAAGCATCATTTCATCATGTGGTGGAATATGCAAATTAAACTGTTGGTAATACAGGTATAATTCCACTACGTTAATGCTGCAGCCATCCAAATTTTGATAGAGAACACCCCTGGGGATACATCTGAGGGTCTTCCGTTCCTTCTTTCCAACAAGCTACTCTAATAATTTTGTGGTTCAAATGTTCGTTAAGTTCGTAAAAACGTTATTGATGCTTCTTCTAGCTTTTCCACCAAAATTTGCATTAGTGTTATCTTCACAATAGGCAATGATTTTATAGTTCAAATTATTATTTTTTTAAATAGTATTTATTGAATCAAAAATTATTTCTGAAGTTTCACCCGGCAGTGAAATAAAATCTAATATTCTAATTTTAATTTCTGTTTCTAGATCAAAAAGTTTAACAATTGTGGAAAATAATTTAAAATTTTTGTGGTTGGAAGCATCATAATATGTGGATATAAATGTGCATTTAAAATCCAATTGTTTCTGCAATTGTGAAAACGAATATAGTGAAAAAACATTACAAATAATTGCTTCAGTTTTTGTCGTTGCTTCAGCAAATTTTTTGTCGTACAATGTTTTGATCATTTATGATGTACAATCAATTGATCTGAAACTTTGATTTGGTTTATAGTGTAGAAAGCAAATAGCCCTTGAGCTAATGCTAGCTGTTCCTCCATTAACAATAGATATTCCTTGACAAGACGTAACGACAATGATCGAACACCACCGAGTAAATCTAACTCGTTACATCGCCTATTTTAGTGTACTCTGCATACATTTTATGTGTTTTTTTTATTTATGTATTTTTTATTTCTTTATATTTACTATAATAATTAATAAATAATAGGTAATATATTTTAACAGTACATTTAAAATAAGAAATGCAGATGTTTTCTAAAAAAGCGGGACATTTTTAAAAATCTGTGGGGCACGGGATAGTCCTCCAAAAAGCAGGACTGTCCCACCAAAATCAGGACGTGTTATCCTAGTAATTTTGACATTAGTAATAATGAGAGCAATAATTGCATTGCTTTAGCATTTTTCTCTTCATAAAAGAAATTGAGTAATGTACTTCAACATTGATGTGATAAGATAGAATCCTTCTGTAACTGATGCCAAAGAACTGAAAGATCTGCTAGAGAAAGGGGATAATTATTTTATTTTAGAAAATATTCACCAAATCATTGCATCAGGGACTTGAACAATGGAGATCATAATTAATTAATCATAGTGAAGAAAAAGACCATGCATTTTGCTTCTGTTTTAGCTGTTTTTCAGTAATAAAAAATCACTCTCTTATGATGCATATAAGGACTTGGAGCATTTACATCTCCCTCTGAAAGGAAATAAAAGACGTCTATAAACCACCTGAAACCTCATGAGAGCTGGCACTAGAATCTGTGCGGTCACACCAGATGACATTATTTAGAAATAGGGGCCCACCAGCGGCCGAGCAGTAAAGTCTCTGAACACTGGTAGTTCGGTCCAAGGTTCAAATCCCGCAAATGGGTTGGCTGCATGGCCGTTTTCGTGGTTTTACCCATGTGTAACGTGTATACGAGCCAGTTTCCCTTAGAAAGTCCTCCACTAATAAATAATGCATTAGGGATTTGAAGCACAGAGCTGATTTTTATATTATCTCTTTACGTTCTCTGAATCATAAGAACTGGTTGAATTGGAAATAATGCCTCAACGTTTTCTGGTGAAAGGTCTAGAAATTATGTGTTTTTATAATTATAAATATCAATACATATTTTTGAGGCTACACTGAGGAATTTTTAAAACATATATTGCAATGCTGACTCTAACTAAGTAGAGCATTACATAGATATTTTTTTGCCTTAAGCAGAGGCATACCCCTATGTTTATTGAAATTAATGATATTTATACGCTTTCATATTCATTGAAGATAAATATTTCAAATCACAACATTCTATTACTTATAATATGTTCAATCATAGCTTTATATATTCAGAAAAATTATGTTACAATTAATGATCTATATTTATAAACTGAGAAATGTTTAAAAAATAGCAAATATCAAAGAAACAGAATAGATAGCAATGTAAAAAATGCTGTACTAATTATGTAATTTTATATACAGTCAAAAGTCGTTAATTCGGACACCCATAATCCGGAATGATATATAATCCGGACCTCAAATTTACAAAATTTCTGCGCATGCGTCAAAGCGACGCATGCGCGTAAGACCTTTACGGCTGCGAATATGCGTGTGCGCATGCGCATAATACGTTTACGCAAGCGCGTTTAATGTATAACGGACGGTATAAGCTAAGCTGAAATTATCTAATTCAGGTAATGTTGCAGATTGCGTTGTTCCTTAATCTTCGAATTGGATCCGGCTTATTATTTTTTGCAGACTGTTACAGCAATTTTATAAAAGTAAGCTTGAACTTTCGATTATGTCAAATAGAATTTCCGATATATATTTACTAATATGTAAAGGATCTACAAAGCGAAAGTATGTTTCGAAGTCCATTAAACCAAAAGTGGAATTGCTGCAAAAAATGGATAAAGGCATATCCTTTGATTATCTAATCATTCCGAAATATGTTTATCAATTTCACGCTGCTCTGCGGGGAAAGGGAACGACATGGCGCGCAATGAATTGGAAGTTGATCTGTCAGCACTATCCTTATCTTCAGGGCAGATGTTTTTATTTTATTTGTCTTATAATTCCTTACTAAATGCAGTATTTTATCTCCATGTACTCCGTCTTTGATATGATTTAAATCAAATTCCTCCTCATTATAATTCGCTTCCGATAGTGAAGAAAGTGACACAGAGGTTATTGAAAACGGAAAAATTTCGATTGACAAATTAGTCGGTATTCTCGACACAGCAATTATAGGACTTGACCAGCGGAACTTTGTAACTGAAGAAGAAATTATGTTTGTTTATAGAATTAAAGAGAAAGTATTATCACATAAAACAAAACAACTTAACATTGAAAGAAATGTTTAATAAAAAAAACAAATAAATATTAAGCTTTTTTTTTTTGTCAATTTTGATATCCTTTAGATCATAATTGTTCTTTATTTCATAAATTACAGTTTCATATTTTTAATTTTATAACTTCTGCATGCCATCTTACCAGATTTAAACTGATGATCTATAATCTGGAAAAATCGATAATTCGGAATCGCCGAAGTCCCGACGAGTCCGGATTAAAGACTTTTGACTGTATATAATTTAATTCTCCTTACCTTTATAGAACAAAATCATCAATATTTTTTCCAGAAGAAATTTGATAGCTTAATTCATATTCTATACAGAGAATAGATGAAGATGTTTCATAATTTTTTCTTATTTTAAGATTATAGAAGCTTCTCTTACCATCAGCAACAGTAACTGGGAATATTAGCCTTATTTCAGCTTCAAATTTCATTATGATTGAACTAGGCTGTATTTAGAGAATTATCTGCAAAATATTTAAAGCAGTCTTACTGTTCAAATAACTGGTTTTTAAAGCTAGAAAGTTGTGATGAAATTTTTATTTGTATATCATTTAGGTATTTAAATGCTAAATTATAAGCTTCTTCATTTGGATAGCTTAAATTTTATTAATGTTAATTTTTCACTGATTAGAAAATGAAAGTCAAAAGATAACTCGTTAAATTTACATATCTCAGTTTTTTTTTTTTTTTTTTTTTTTTTTTGTTTGTTTGTTTGTTGTTGTTGTAAGATTAAAACGTATATTACTTCTTTCTTTTGTACTACGAGAATTCCTCCCCCCTACAAAATTAGTTCTTTTATCAATTTATTACATTTTCACCTTCTCTTCAGATTAGGTTACTTATTTAAAGCTAATTATCAAATTTCTAAAAAATGTTTTCAGAAATAATTTTATGTCTTCATTCTAATCAATGACAATCCCTCTTTTTTATATTTATATAAATAATTCAATTCAGTTGTAGATTGTCAGGATTTCTTTGATATGGGAGATGTGAAAAATTAGCAATGCCTTCGCCGGGACTCGAACCTAGACCTCTCGAATACGCACCGAGTGTACTACCATTACACCTCGAAAGCATGCAGAAAGGAGGGGGGGAAATACCTTAGGCTGCTATCACACGTCGGTTTGTTTCGAAAGAACAACTGTTTGGAACAATTTTTCTGCTTTGTCACAACAGCCAATCACCACAGCTCGCTTTGGGGTTAACACAGGGAAAACTGGTTCTCCATTGCAAACAAGATAACAGCGTTCGGCGCTGATAGCTGATTGGTTGAAAACGAACAACTTGCAACTTTTTTCGAAAGGAAGGAAAAAGTCGCACGTCTTTCTTTCAATAGTAAAACAGGCATAAAAATTGTCCGAAACAGTTGTTCATGTGAAACAAACGCCGTGTGATATGTTCTTTAGGGAACCCAATCGCCAAATCCTGATCGAAGAATCATCATCCACCATCTTTTAGGTCGGGGCCACTGTAGAGTCATTAGGTTATTTTCGAGCAAGAGGATATGGAAAATGAGAAATACCCTCGTCTTCAGGACTCGAACCTCGTCCTTTCGAATACGAAACGAGTGTGCTAACCGTTACATCACGAAGGCATGCTGAAAGGAGGGAGAATAACAAAGCAAAATAAAGGAAATTTTCTCCTGGGAAATTCGAAATGAAATTTAGAATGCAAAAGTGGGCTATTGTGGTAATAATTGGCAATTAAGAAAGCATTTTTAGTTTTGAATATAAGCTACCAGATTATAAATAAAGGTACAGCAGTGTAAATAAAAACTAAATAATAGAGTAAAGCAGAAGAATTATTGCTGATTCCATGGACAGATCTCGACTTTTTAAGTGGAATCAATAACATACATCAATATTGGGTTTTAACGAAACTTTCCCGCCACCGCAAATAACGTCTTCGCAAACATAATACGCTGGCGTGTTTAATCATATTTTGTCAAATGATTTTTGGCATTTGAAAAAAAGAGATTTGTTTTAGAACACTCATAGAGATATTAGGTATTTTTTGGAAGCAGAACAAGGGAAAAATTAGCAAACACCTTGGCCGGGAATCGAACCACAGACCTCTAGAATACTCGCCGAGTGTGCTGACCACTACACTACAAAGGCAGGAGAAATTCTTTATATACTCTCCCTTTTAAAGGGCGTCTGGGGTTTTAGGGGACCCAATCGCCAAATCCTGGGTGTGGAGAATCATCATCAACCACCCTTTTAGTTCGGGCGCCACTGTAGAGATATTAGGTATGTTTTGGGAGCAGGAGAAGTAAAAAATGAGCAACACCTTCCCCGGTAATCGAACCACGGACCTATGGAATACGCGCCCAGCGTGCTGACCACTAAACTGCGAATGCATGCTAATAAGGCGGGAGAACTAGCTTATACACTGTGTTGTGAAATTTGTAAAAAATTATCGTTACTATTAAGTACAAGGTGTCTGAAATAGAACTATCACGCTACCAGATTAGAACCATCATTTACTTCCAAATCTGTTTCAAAAAATCAGCTACAAAATGTCACCAAATCATGTGCTACAGCTTTAGGTACTAATGTCGTAACATATGACACTAAAAAGGTTTGGAACCGAAAGTTCAAAAACAAGGACTGGGCTCAAAAGCAGAGCGCTCTGGCAGGTCTACTGACGTTGATGAGGCCTGCTTGCGAGAACTTGTAGAAGAAAATCAGTATAGAACTCATCGAGAACTTGCTAAGGAGTTAGACGTTAGTCGCATATCCATTAGCCGCGCTATACGTCGCATAAACTTGACGTATAAGTTCAATCGCTGGGTGCCACATGAACTGTCTAAAAAAGATAAGGATATACGTGTTCGGGCCTGCACTAATCTGCTCGAATATCAACGCAAGGACAAATTTCTGGACCGGATCGTCACTTGTGATGAAAAGTGGATTTACTTCAATAACACAGGCCGAAAAGAGGGTTGTTCTGTGGCCTGTGAGCCCGTTGGCAGCGTCGCAAAGCGCAATTTGACTAACAAAAAGATACCTTCCAGAATACGTTGGCTCATGCGAGCAGTGTGTGGTCGGGCGTTGTACTGCTGATAGAGGGCATTGGCCCTGAAGGTACAGAAGTGTCAGCAGCCGCAGCACATGATCCACGTATCATTGGGCCGTCATAGTGCTTTGAATACGAACTAGAGGTGACCTGGAATCGTAAGCAGTTGGCCCCCAAACCATGATGTCGCGCAGTGGAGCGTTCCACAATTGCTGCCGGGATTGAACCTGTCTCCACATCGACGCCACACTCGTACGCGGAGACTATCATTGGAGAAACAGAAGCTTGTGTCATCCTGAGAACACGACCTTTGTGCCATTTCGTCGTCCACATCGCTCGAGCACGGCACCATTGCAGACGTTGGAGTGTATGATGTGGGGTCAATTGCAGTTTCTTAGCGGACGCCACGAATGCAGGCCACTAGCCACCAATCGACGGCAAATAGCTCTGGTCGATATTGGAGCATGCAGGTTGTCTTGAACATGCTGCAGAATGGAGGTAGAAGTGAGTTGCGAGTGCACCACCTCCTGTCGTCGAATGCGTCGGTCCATACGTGCTGACGGCATTCTGGCTGCACCGGCACCCGTCGAACTTGGCACATTTCCTTGTTCCAACCATCGTTGCCACAGCTGGTACTGTGGACGCATCAAGGTGTGTGTCAGCTGAGATTTGCCGTATGGACCAACCTGCCTTTCTCAGTCCGATCACCATGCCCATCTTAAATTCTGCTGTAACTGCCTCCGTTGACGGCCTGGCATTCTCTGCTATTAGACGCGTCCTCTAAGATAAGAACAGATTTTGTACGATGATTTCCCTAGCAGAAATAACGGCACTAAAGTTGAACATTCTGCAGGTTCCTTCCCTTATATCTTTTTCAACGTGCGTTGGAGAGCTGCACATCTCACATCATTCGCATAATTCGGTGAGGTGCGTCTACCCTGAAATTTGCGTAATTTTTAGGCCTGTCCTGCTTGGTGCTGCATTTTCCAATGTTGGGTAATGTATTTTCTCTCATATCCATGTTTTAAACAGTGCAGAATTTCGATTTTTGTACCGTTAGATAGGACGAAAAATAATATTCCAAATCAAAAGTTTTTGGAACTTCTAAAGTAATTTACCAAATTTGTACTTTAAAAAAAAAAAAAAAAAAAAAAAAAAAAAAAAAAAAAATCATTCAGTTTTTTTTTTTTTTATTATGGCGTTATTCTTGATTGTGACGAATTTATGATTCGAAATATTTGATCCTTCGTTTTTAGCAACGTACAGTTTCAAGTGATGGGCATTTAATTTTCACACACATGTAGATTTCAGCAGGTAAATTAGGTACTAATTATGTTAACAGATGCGGGCTTGGAAGAGTTTGCCGCGTTTTAAAATATTTTGAATTTTTGGAGAGAGATTATGTTGCAATAGGACATTTTGAATCATCAAAGCGTTCCCTCAAAGCTATCGGCAAATAATGTTTACTTCTTAAATTTTATTTGAAATAAAACAGAGCCTGGTGTATAACGCAATTCAAAAAGGAAGAATTTCCATATTAAAAATTAAAGGGCCTGAAATAAAAATCGAATTTTTATCTTATACAAACATACACATATACAAAGTGATTAAAAAATATCAGCCAAAAATGAAAGGCAGATAGAGGGGATGAAATAAAGAGATTTTGTAATGGAATATGTGTGCTTTGAGGGGATACAGGCCGCTGTTGAGCAGTAAGTAAAAGCGTTTAGCTGGCGAAAATCATCGTTACTCTTGCAGATTTGGAGCGGCATGCATCCCTAAAAAAACACGAAATTCGGCGGTAAAGCTCAGAACCAAGGATACTGCCTTGCGGGATACTGGATCTTATAGGTCTTGGAGTTGACTTTTCATTTCCTTGTGCAACGAAGAATGTACAGTTTTGCAAAAAGGAGAAGATCAGAAGAATAAGTTCTCTAGGAAGTCCTAGTTTGATAAGCTTGAAGATGAGCCTCTCATGGCAGAGGCGGTCAAATGCTTTTGCCACGTCCAGCATAAGGAGCGCAACACTTATTGTGAAATGCAGATCCGACGAATTCAACAATTCTCACGAGTTGGCAAGTCATACTAAGATTTTTTCTGAAGCCTTATTGATCGTTAGGTAAAAGATGAAAATATGGCTCGATTCTTGTAAGTATAATTCGTTCCTAAATTTTTCCTAGGCTGGATAACAGACTGATAGGTCGATATCCGTCAGATTTGGGGAGAAGTAAGGTCTTTGCTTGATAACAGAGATCAGGAAAGTAATTTAGTGTGAAACAGGCGTTAAGTATGCTGGCAAATTTACTGATAATATTTCTGGGAAAGTTACGAAGCATTTTGTTGGTATCTTATAATGTCGTGAAAGAAAGGAGTGGCACTTAAAAACAAAGGGCATAAATTATTGATGGGTAATTTCTTTTCATCCCCCAAACTTTTTTTAAAATTTATTAAATGAAAATAAAACAAATGCATATTGAACTATTATTCTGTATAGGAAGCATATCCAAAATGATATAAGGGAAAAAATATCTGAATAGAGGAGAAACGAACAGTACGTTTCACAAATGGGATGACAACTCTACGCTGGAAAAATAAGCTTGACATTTTTATGTTGATTCATATGCATAATCTAGTGGTTATACACTGACTACCAATAAGTATTTGGACACCTATGCAAATGATGATATCTGTGGTCCTAAGGTACGTCACGGACTCCGCAGGTATATATCGTGTAGGAAACAGCATCGGCTTTAGTCGCGTGCAAGATGCCTCGCAGTTCGGAGCTCTCTGATTTCGAGAAAGGTATAATTATCGGGTATCACAAATGTGGCCGATCCTTAAGGGACATATCTAATGATCTGAAGTACATCGACAGTGGCCTATGTGATTAAGAAGTGCAAGGTGTGCAATGATTGTCGGAATGTGCCCCGAGTCGGCAGACCAACGAAACTGGAAGATAGAGACCGACGAGTGCTGTCCAGAGAAATTCGGAAGAACCACACCCAACCAATGTCCCTCATCCGCGAGGAGTTTCTACAGGCATCCGGGAGTATTGTTTCAATGAATACCATCCGTAAGGAAGCACATTTGCTTGGTTTTAATGGTCGTGCTGCTGCCCATAAGCCTTTGATCACAAAGTCCAACTGCGCTGTTCGGTTAATGTGGTGCAAAGCACATCGAAATTGGACCGTAGATCAGTGGAAACGGGTTCTTTGGAGTGACGAATCAAGGTTCACCCTTTACCGTTCGGATGGCAGGGTCTGGGTCTGGCGTCTACCTGGAGAACGTGTCCTGCCAGAATGCATTGTGCCAACAGTCAAGTTCGGCGGAGGTGGAATTATGGTCTGGGGGTGTTTCTCCTGGTATGGGCTGGGACCCTTGGTCCCCATTCATGGTAAGCTCAACTCCGATGCCTACTGCACTATTTTGGATGATAATGTGCTTCATACGTTGTGGCAGTTTTACGGGTTGGACCCCTGTTACTTTCAGGACGACAATGCCAGTTGTCATGTTTCGACGTTAACCAAGTCTTGGTATGGTGCCAATGGAGTTCATCGAATGGACTGGCCTGCCAAGAGTCCAGACCTGAACCCTATCGAAAACCTCTGGGACGAGTTGCATCGCCGAATTCAGGGGTGCAATACCCGTGCAAAATTGGCGAAGGAACTTCTATATCTTCTCCAAGCCGAGTGGAAGAATATACCACTAGCTGTCATACAAAGACTTGTGAAAAGTATGCCCTGGAGGGTCCACGCCGTAATTACCTCTCGTGGAGGCTCTACCAATTATTGATTTTGAATAAAATTATTTTTTTCTTTTCTATCACAGGTGTCCAAATACTTATTGGTAGTCAGTGTAGCTGCTGGGAAGTCAAAACTCGAAATTGCAGCTTGTTGCTTTTCCCTCGTGTCTAACGTGATTTATAAGCCGCTTTCTCTCGAAGTCTTCGACGAACTTAAAAGTTAAATTAATTAATTAAAGAAATTCGAGGACTATCTGTGTGGGAAGAGATGCCATCGTAGAAGACTTCCTAAGGAAAGCAGGCACACATTCACGTTTTATATGAGGAAAGCCATGAAACCTTTCATGTTCGCCTGAATTTTAACCCCGGTTGACCTACCAGTGTTCAGCGATCTTACCACTCTTTCGCTGGTGGGTTCCTCCACAAAAGTATCCATATTTTAGGCAACTAGCAATGAACTTCTGAAAACTAATGAGCAGATTTTAACGAAATTTGCTATGAATATACATTTATAACAGAGAAAGAGATGTACTATTCAAAAATCATATCATATATGCGCGATTGTCAATAAAGTTCACGATGCAAGGATGTCGAAAATCCACGTTGTGATATCGAACTAAAAATAAGTGTAATATGGGCTATGTGTCCCTCTCACAGCCAGACAGGTCGCGCAAGGTGACGCCATACTGGACATGAGGCAGTTAAGGAATCCCTGTGTCAGGCGATCCCACTTCTACAGCAAGGCAGTTTTCAACTTCGCTTTAGTTCTTGGAGGGGGAAATGGCGAGATTAAACTGGACTACCAAAAGCGTCGTCGAAGACATGTTTTATAGGATTAAGGTGAGGACATCTAGCTGGCCAGTCTATGTTGACAAATATACTTACTTTACTTTACAAGTAATGGTTGACTAGCTGAGCCCTTTATAGACGACCGTTATCGTTTATTAACAGGAACCCACCTCCAACTGCGCTCCTGGAAAGTCGAAAAGAGAGCTCTAAGGTCTCTCTGTACCTTATAATAGTCTGGAAGCATTTGTCAAACACATGCAGGGTGTGTGGCTATTCAACATAATGCCTGTTCAAACCATTACACTTCCACAACCATAATGATCTTTTTTCTGATGAAGAGGGGGTGGTATCTTGTTGCATACTCTCTCCAGATAAAGATACGCTAAGAATCAGTGCCCCAGGATGAATCGCGGCTCACCTGTGAAAAAGCACGCTGCTCCGCTGAAATCTGGCTCAAGGCACGTGTCATCTATACTATGCTAAACATGCTCTCTTCCGTGCTGCAGTGAGCAGAACGCAACCAGAGATTTTCCTGGCATACAGCCCTATCTCACGAAGCTTTGAGGCAACTGTAGACCGTAAACCTCGAGTTACATTGACGGCACACATCTCACGTAACAGCTGTAGCGGTCCTGTGTCGCCACCCTGAATGTGCTAAATTATGATTCTTTCATCGTTTTAAATGTTTGTGGACCTTGTCCAAGTCTTCTTGATATAGATCCATTGTGTACTTCTCGGAAGTGCATATAAAATAGGAACGATATAGATCCATTGTACTGAAACTACTTCCGGAAATTGCAAATGACACTGGACTTTACATTGCAGCCATCTGCGCTTTTGACTGTCCTATCTCCAATCTACTGATAATCCCCCCTTATTCCATCATCTATACATTCTTGGCTACTAATTTTACCTGATACGTCATAAAATTTACCCCCACTCTTGCGAGAAACACAGCAAATGTTGTGAAGAAGTACAAGTACACAAATCGCCGAAAACCCTTCGTGCGGCCTAGATACCCTCCGCAGATATGCGTACGCTTTATATTCGACATGTTTCATCATAATTCTTTAGAGCCATAATTAGTATCTTTGGTTCAATACTTTTTGTAAAAATAGACATAATTTGCAAATTTTCTTAATTTTGCACTTCAGTGTAGTTATGCCAAGGCCGTCTTAACGCATGTGTTCGCTGAGGAACACATGCGTAACCTCAAGTGCATACGCCCTATAGCCCCAAGTGCGTACGGGCCCTATGCTTATGCGTTTATATTTCACTTACATTTCATTTTTCTGAGCAGTGGCTAGCTACATATCTCTTCAGGTGTCAAACTGATGTTATGAAATTTTAGAATGTTTTTCATTCTGTAAATTTTACTACTTTCATGGGGAGGGCACAAATAACCACTATAATGGTTTGGTTTATTAGATTACGGCAAAGCACTCGAGGGCTATCTGCCTTAAGGGAGGGATGCCTTCATGGAGGACTTTTTATGGGAATCTAGCTCGTATACACGTTATACATGGGGAAAATCACGAAAACGCCCATGCAGCCAGCCCGTTCGCGGGATTCGAACCTCGGACCGAACTACCAGTGTTCAGCGGCGTTAGCGCTCGGCCGCTGGTGGGCCCCTATAATGACTCTTCTCATTAGGGAACAGTAATAAAGGAGGGCAGAAAAGTGATTTGGATCGTGCCTTTCTAAAGGGCTTTACAACCTTTTTTTCGCTGTTCTAAAGGATGTTTTCCACGAAAAAGCGCGAATTAGGGAACTCAACAACATGTTTCAGCTGTTTTTAGAATGATGTCTGTTTGTGTGTGAAAATTTTTCCATCAACAATAACGCTTGCTGGAACTTCCAAAAATTCCCATTTTTCATATTTAAGCTTTCTACATTCGTACATAAAGAGTTGATTAGATTTTGGGCAAAATTGGACAACTAGAAGTGGTACTTTGCTTGAAGCTCATAAGGCCTGTTTACACTACTTATACTCCAACCAAGAGCAAAACTTGTCAGCAGTCAATGTGTGAATGACATTTTTACAAATTTGAAAATGTGCATATAAAGCATATTTTTATTACCCATTTATTAATTTTTAATTAAATCATTAATTGTAATCCATTTAATTAGATTAGCTTAAAATATCTCTCTATATAAAATTGAATAAATAAAAATCTTATAAATTATATGCATATTTTATTAGAAATTTTCCTTTTATTAAAGCAGAAATATCAAAATTTACTAAAACATTATTGATGCAAATATTTTAAATCAAAAATAATCCTAGAGAAAATTAGAATCCATAAATCATATATATTTAGGTTTCTGAATTCTGATTTCTACAGAAAAATAAAATTAAAAAAAAAATTGAATTTTAGATACAAAAGAATAGTACATATAATGATCATAAAATTACTTATAATTTCTTTACAAATAATGAATATAAATATTTATAGGTAGTAAGATTAATTAGTAAGATTAAGTAAGATTAAGCTCTAAATTATGGAATTTTTTAAATAAAGTTTCTTTTCCCATTATATTTAACCTTTTAACTGTCATGCCCGAGTATTTCTTAGGGTAATTTTTTTTTTTTTTTTTGAGTGCATCATATTGTCATACCCGAATATATATCGGGAGATGTTTATTTCGGGTACATTTGGTTTTTCCAATAAAAAAATTTGACAATTTGTGTACCCAAATCATCAAAATAACTTGACAGTTAAAGGGTTAACTTTTCAATTAGAACTGCTTCAAGAGTTTTATGCCTAAATATGGTTAAAATTCGGTCTTATCTTTTTTTTTCTTTTAATGGAAAAAAATTCTTTTGCAAGCTGTATTGGAACTTAGTATAAAAAAAGATAAATTTAAAAAAAGATATGAATGGATGCATTAAATACAAAGTAATGCTTTTTGCTTTAATAATAAGCAAAAACCACTACTTTGTATTTAATGCACCCATTCATATCTTTTTTAATTTTAGTTTTTCTCCGTACTATATCAAATCTGCATCTTCTTACTTTCCAGTTTTGGTATTTAAGACTTTTATATCAATGGAAACAACTAGATTTTTCTTAATATACACTGGAAGTGATACTTTTAACACTTGGAACAAGCTTTTGTAAAAAGACAAGAGAAACTTCTGAAATTTGGTATTTAAAATAGGTACGTGATTGAGAACAACATATTATATTTACAAGCGTTAAATGTATTTTGGAATTGTGCTAAAAGCTATGAGAATAAATTCATTATGAAGCAATTAAATGTATTAGCCTTAGTCCATAATTTCATATTTATTTCACTTTTCCAATAAAAATGCTTCCACCAAATGTTACTGTTATGTGTTATTTTTAAGGATACAATTTAGCAACTACACAAAGAAATGGACTGACATAGTTGACACTATATTGAGAATTCTAAAGATTTAAAAAAATATATGATTAAGTCATTGATTTGTGAATCCGAAACCATATATGACCACAGGATGACTTCATGTATCATTATTTTTTTTTAATATTTGATGGGAGGAATGAATACTAAAAAATGACTAGTGTTTATAATTAAGACTGAGCCATAAAGTTAACAAATTAATTAGATTTCATTTATAAATGATCAACTAGATACTGATAGTTCACTTAAAGCTCGTTATTATTCTGTCAATTCCACGTCTCAAAATGGTTAGAGATGTGCTGGCCACATTTCTTAAATCTGAGGAATATTTATAGTTGCAATATTTGAAAATAACAGAAATCTGGAATAAAAACAAGTGAAACATATCATCCATCTTCTGTGAAATATACCATCTGCTTTTTTAACAATTAACAAGAATTCAAATGTAACTTTACCAGATGTTCTTTAAATTCTATATGGGGAACATATTTTTATATGTCCTAAAAGCAATTATTTTCTGAAAGCTTTACAAATATATTGCACAGTCAATCACAAAAACAATTGCCATTGGGACTTAATCTCTTCTTATACTGGCATGGCATCCATCCATATAAGAGATCATTCAGCTACCATGCAACTAAAAAAAAATTATTTCAACAAAAAAGTGTTTTAAAGCATAAAAAAATATGTTAAAGACAATAAAACTTAAATTTATAATTTCACTTTTAATGTTACACAAAATTTAAATCCTTAATAACAGCACAATCAAGATTAAATATCCTGTTACATTAAAAACTTCATTAATATCTAATTCATCAATCATCTGTATATTTTGTATGTAATCAGCCTTTATGAAACCACTCATACAAGAAGAAATTCCCAATAAGTTACCGAAAAATAGAAATCTTGTTTTCATATAAAAAGCAGGAAATTATGCTTAATTCTTTTCAGTCATTTCCTAAAATATATTTGAAAATTCCAGAACAAGTTAAAATAGGTTCCCGGATAAAAGACTACTGGACAAATCCCATTGTGATACTTGCCCGTGCAACAAATACCTATGTGGATAGCAGCCAGTGACACACTTATGAATATAATTTACTTAAATAATTATTAAATACAGCAGTATTATATATCCATAACATTTAAATGTTAAAATACAGTAAAAGCTGGACTATCAACTAACTGGAAAATTTTTAATTTCAGAAAATTTAAGTGACATATAAAGCAGGAACAGGCCTCCAGAAACCCTGCTGATAACTTCTAAATTGTGAACAGATTTACATTTACACACCTTTCTTACATTCCCTCTTCCCCACTGCCCAAGGCGTTTTGCTTACGGAGTACCTTTGCAAATAAATGCAATAACCTCCACAACTTCGTTAAGAAAATATTGAATAATTTAGATAAAGCATAGCTAAAGTGAGGAGTGAAGACCGTTAAGGGTTTAAAAAACCAGTAATGAATGAGGAGTCCACTCAAGGGACGAGAAATTCCTTCGACTTTCAATTTCGCTAAGGAAGGGTCAGAGACCTGTGCGATAAGAAAGTTCGAAGAGATCGCAGTCGATTTCAATGAAATCGAGACTGTTGGAAGTGAACTGGGGTGAGAGGAACTTGCCTCTGGCCCCGGGAAAGGTTATGTCTTGGCTACTCTGAAAAGCAGCGGAATCGCTAATGCCTTGGGATGAGCGTGGGAAGAGCCGGTCCGAAGACCAAAGATGGCTGAAGGGGGGCCAAAAATGGCGGAGGAGAGGAGAGAAACGAGGAGCGAAGGGTAGGCGGGGGGGAGTTTTCACTCCGACCTCCCGTGGAGAAACCGTTAGGGGCTTAACTGCGAAAATAACTGGAGAAATTTTTTCGCAGCGGTCAGAGGACCAAAGATGGCTGAAGAGGGGCCAAAAATGGCGGAAGAGAGGAGCGATAGGGTAGGTAGGGGGGAGTTTGCACTCCGACCGCCCGCAGGGAAACCGTTAGTCGCTTAACTGCAAAAATGACTGGAGAACTTTTTTCATGGCGCGAGGAGTGGATGGGGGGGGGGGAAAGGTAAGGCTATTGTGAAGGAAAGAGAAGCTAGGAGAGGAGAAGTTAAACTTTAAACTTGAAGGGGATTATTTTTGCGTGATATTTAGGTTTCTTTTCTGGCTGGAGTCGTAATTGAAGAAATGCAAGCTTGATGATTGTGCCTGGAAATTAAAAACATGAAATTAACAGTGATGGATTAGTATGAGTTTTGCGTTAATTATTAAAGCTTTAACAGATAAATTTAGGGTATTAAGATAGAGTATTGATGAATTTTTACTGAACTATTCTGTTTTTTATGATTCATTCTTTGATGACTGGTAAAGGTCATGGCAAAGGGAGATATGATGGACTGAGCAGCACGGATTTATTTATCACGATGAATGAAGCTGGATTAGGTCCAGGGGTGGGTGAAATAATTTAGGATTGTCGGGTTAGGCCCGTGAAGTGCTTTAGATAGAATTAAGAGATTTCCCTAGTCAAGCAAACACCTCCGTTTTGGCTTCCTAGGAAAGATGTTAAATGTTCTCGAGAGAACGCTCCTAGGTCGCTTGGCAGAACTGGGTTCTGCCGGATTGTATACAGGGAGTGAGTGCAGGACCGGGTTATCTATAAACGTTAATCTGTTAAAGAATTTGGTCGAATTGTGCCTGAAATAGGCATCTAGGGGTTGAATTTGAAGATCATTATGAAGCACTTCATTTCGGACATAATAGTGAGCGTTAGTCAAGATACGAAGTGTAATACTCTGAAACACTTGAATTTTCTTGAGGTGGCTGTTAGCTGCTGTAGACCATATTGCTGCGGCGTAGGTGAGTATAGGAAAGATGGTGCTTTTGTAGAGTAGGATTTTATTTTTCAGGGAGAGATGGCTGGTTCTATTGATGAGGCTGAATAATTGAGTTCTGGCTTTGGCTATTGCATAATTAATATGGGTGTTCCAGAGTAACTTCGAATCAAGATAGACTCCTAGATATTTATATGAGTCCACCCAGGGTATATCCTCTTCAAAGAGCCTGAGTGGTTGGAGTTGATTATGGACGTTCCTCTTCCTGGAGAAGAAAACGGTGGCGGCACTTTTGGCAACGTTAATTTTAATTTTCCAGGTAACGAGCCAGGACTCTAAGTCTGATAAGTACTGCTGTAGGTGCATGAGAGTAAGGTGTAGTGATGGGTGCTGTGAGATAATGGCTGTGTCGTCTGCGTAAAGTGCAAGATCAACACTGGGTGATTGTAGTATGTCATTTACATACAAGTTGAAAAGCAATGCGCTAATTATTCCTCCTTGAGGTACACCCGCCTGGATAGGTCTAGGAAAAGAAATAGAGTTTTTAACTTTAACAGAAAAGGAACGATTACTGAGATAGGAGTGCATTATGTGCACAAAGTTAGCAGGAATTTCAAGTCGCATGAGCTTGAATAAAATTCCGATATGCCAACACCTGTCGAAAGCCTTTGCAACATCTAAGTAAACAATAGCAGTAGGCTTTCCACTGCGAGATCCTGTATGAATGATTTCTACTACCCTCAGTAGCTGGGTCTGAGTGGAGTGTTTAGCACGAAAACCGAATTGTTGACAAATAATAATATTTCGGCTTCGGCAGAAATCATTCAGGTATCTAAGCAGTATAGCTTCGTAAATTTTACTAATTGAAGACAGGAGGCTGATCGGTCTATAATTTTGAGGGACCTTTGGGTCCATACCAGGTTTTAGAATAGGAATCACGCAGGCGTTTTTCCAGCTATTTGGAAAGTATTTTAACCTGAGCATGGAATTCATCAAAACTGCTAGGTAAAATACAAATTTGACAGGTAAGTTCTTAATCATGCGATTAGAAATCCTATCTAGGCCGGGTGCCTTGTAGGTTTGAGATTTTTGATGAAGGTAGAAATCTCAGTCATTGTTGTGATAATGGGTTCCTCAGGTTCTCCTGAGGAGAGAAAAGTTTCAACTTGGTGTTGGACTTCATGCGTGTGCTGAGCACAGGAATCGAACATGAGTCCAGTATTTAGTGAGAATTGTGTTTGGAGGCTGTCCGCAATGCGTTCAGCCTTCTCGGTGTCTGTGAGTGCCATCCGGTCATTGACCGTGCCCATTAGGGGGGGAATGTCGTGTTTTGGTTTGCGAAGCCGTGCGCTAGCAACCCAGAGGCTATTGTCAGAAGTCTTCAAGGACTTAAGATAGTTTGTATATTTTTCGTCTGAAAATTTCTTAATGTCAGACTTAATCTCGTTCTGGATCCTTCGCAGTTGAGTTCGAATAGATTCTAGTCTTGTGTTTTGCCAATCTCTGCGAAGGCGGTTTTTAATTTTGATTTTTTCTTTAATATTGGCCGGTAATTTGGAATAATTTGTTTTAAATTTAGGTTTGGAAGCCGCATTAAATGCGTTTATGAGGGTTTGGTTGAGCCTTTGAATGGCAGAGTCAACTTCCTGATTATTGCTAATTTGGATAGGGGGGAGAATACCAGATTCCAAAACATACCGAAAGTCATCCCAACTTGTTGAGATTTGCGCCGGTGAATTTTCATTGATTTTGTTAGAGTTAAGGGTCAGGTGTACTGGGTAGTGGTCAGAGGACAATTCCTGTATCACCTCTATCGAATAAGCTAAGGGAATATTTTTGAAGAGAGCCAAATCAATAATTGAGGGAGCACCTATACCCCCAGGAAACTGATAATGGGTAGGTGCGTTTGGCGCAATAATTTGGATATGGACGTCCTGAGCCCAGTTTTTTAGTTTCTTCCCCACTGTTATATCCATCATACTGTTCTAAGAATTCCTCCAGAGAATAGGCCTCACCCAAGGCTAACAGTAACTATAATAGTCCTTATTGTTAGCTCTGATTCTTCTCACCAGTTATGGGAAGTTACATAGTTCAGTTCCCATTAGAAGTCCTTTGTTACTACTAGAGGGGAACATAGATTTTTTGTGGTGAGCAAAAAGGACCAAGGTCACTGCATAGAGTGGAATTTGGAAGTGCACTTGAACACAGGTGTTCTATCAGAAATTGTTTTCACCTGTTTTACTAACAGATTTTTCATTAAATTGGTCCTCAAGTTGAATAGGCTATAGGTAACAATTTCTAAACATCTTTTAGTGTGACAGGAAATTAATATTGTATCTATTTTGATTAATTATCTATCTACTGACTGAAAATCTTTGCCAGAACTTGACTGCAAAAATGGAAGATTCTTCAACATATAAAAAACAAAATAATTAAGTTTTGAAAAAGGTGAAAACAAGCAAAATTTAATGAAAGACTTTAGTATCGGATTAATTATAATTTATGACATTAAACTGGGAAAAAATGAATGAACAATGGTGATACAAAGTGCAAAATTATCATACAAAATTTAAGTTTTTGATATGCTATATCCTTAACTTGAATCATGATATTAAATAAAAATTGGCCATTTTCTTTAAGCTCCCACTGGAATGAATGGTGCAAATTTGGCAACATCTCCTTTAATTTTCATGATGACATTTAATAAGAAGATATTTTAATTTCATATGCCAAAAGCATAGCAAATACATACAAATTTATGTGTGAAGTTTTTTTTTAAACGTTACATAATTAATTGTAGGCTTTTGATTAGAAGCTGATAACAAATAAGAAGACAGTTTTTATAGTATTAGACCTGAAATTTCTTTCTCCATTAACAGGACTTTTTGCCAATTGCATTTTATATATTATTATCTGGAAATTTTATTTATCAAGAATTTGCATATCCCAAGCATTTCATAGTCCATCTCTTACTGTGTAATATATACGAGAGTCAAAATATGTATTATTATAGTAGTAAATGTGCTAATGAAATAGCAATAAAATCAAACTTAATTACTGCAGTTAAACCGATTTTTACCATTTCATTGAAATTTTATCATCATTTTCACACATTCCTTTAGTTAGGGATAGATTTTTTTTGTTCCTTAGTTAGGGATAGATAAAAGAGAAATCTTAAAAATTGCATCCCTGACGCTTACTGAATATACAAATTTTTAGTAAATGTGCAAATAAAATAGCAATAAAATCATACAAACTTAATTACTGCAGTTAAACCAAATTTTACCATTTCATTGAAATTTAATTATTTTCACATATTCCTTTAGTTAGGGACAGATTTTTTTTTTTTTTTTTTTTTTGTTGCCTACATAAAAGAGAAAGCTTAAAAATTACATCCCTGATACTTACTGAATATACAAATTTTATTTCATTTATGTACTGAATTTTTTGATATTTCATTCTTCACTTAAGTTACATGCTCAGATTTATTTTGAAAGGAAGAATGCCTGGAAGTAAATAATTTTAGATTTTATTCAAGTTGACTCAATCTTGAAGGAAATAATTCTTAATATTTCTTCTTTATTACCTATTGCTATGTAACACTTCAAGAAGTGGTTTTTTTTGGTGATTCTTATTTTAAAGTTATTTGGGAAAATGCTTTCAGTTTACTTACACAGAGCATATTTCTTCATACCCTATGTATACATTCTTCCACTTATGGAATTTTTCAAAATAAGATGAAGACTGACTCCAAGACATTGAGGATTTTGATTAAAAAAATAACTTTTTCTATAGCTCCCAGAGAGGAAAATCTCCAATCAGCAAAATATGCACTGATCTGTTTAAAAAAATTCTATCTATGTTCGAACTTTGCAAAAGTTAATGTTTAATTGATTAACAGAACAGGGCATTGCAACGGCTTAAGCTATTGTATCGACCACCACAACATTCTGAGAAAAAGAATGGCGGCTTTGAAAGTTCCCATGGACAGAGCATTTCTTAACGAATTCTCAGAAAGAAAGTGACCAGCAGCCACAAAACAAACTCAAGTTTTTGTTCCTCTTATAGTTGTCCGAAGGGAGACATTGTTCTGTTCCCTTTCATCAGTTTATAGGTGCGTTGTCTCAGACCACCTGGTTTGAGTCCCCAGGCTGTCTTCATTATATCCGGTTTTTAATCAAGGTCCTCTTGCCAGTCAAGAGGCACTTTTAAAATTACGAACAAATGAGGATCCTCAATATTTTTTCAACATGCCCAGGACAAATGGAACAAAATCACGGAACACAGTTTTAGAGAAGGAGTGAGAGTGAGTTACAGTAAGTGAAGAGAGAAACATTATCTTGGTTTTTCCAGCTTGGCCATGCACAAATTTTATTTCGCTCTGCGTAGTTAGTACTACGCATTAGTATCTCTGCCAAGAGTTTACAGTGAGGTAGCCGGGCTCGCGTTACCTTACCAGACAGTATCCAACTCAGTCCGGGAACCACTGACTTGGAGAGACGATTAATTCTAAACAGCCTCGTCTTGAATTATTTTGAAACAGGAGCTTTTTTTATCTACAATCAGTGCTAAATGGAAACTTTATTCACAATGTCTGGTTGTTATAGTTCTCCCCCCCTCACCCTGCAGTGAGTTTATTTATTTTTGCATATAGCCTAGAAAGAACCCCAATAAATTTATTTACACTACCTCTTGCCTTCTGAATTCGTCACAGCATGGAGGACTTCATAAAGACTGGCTCATATTTACATACACAGTATGAGCAAAGCTATAAAAGCAGTGTGAAACTAGCCTCTTTGCCAGCATTCAAACCTTTGTTAAGTGATAAAAGTTTAGAGCTGTTTTATTCACTTAGCCACAGGTAAAACTGATAGGGTCAACTACTCTCAGGATGTTTGTGACAGCAGTCGTATGCTTTTTTTTTAATCAATTAACTGAATATTAAGAAGTTTTTATTGTGAAAATAGTACTTATTACAAACTAAGAGTCATCCTTTTTGAAAGTCGAATTCCTTGAACTAAAATTTTTGGTAAGCTAGCCCTTTCTTGAATTGCTTTATAACTGTTTTCTTACCTTCCTTTCTTGCTAAGTTAAAATCAGACAATATCCTTTTGCATTAGAGGTCATATAATGTCCTTTGTGAAATTTTGAAATACGAAATAGTTTATCTTGTGATCTTTTAAGAGAAGCTGCATGCCTTCTTGTGGCAATTCAAAAATGTATTAAAAGGTAGTTTTATAAATACAATCTACATTTCCTCCATTTGGAACACCATGAAAATTAACTATTTTAAATCTGCATTTTTATCCTAAGCTCTAAAACATTAATGCCCTAATTGCCAAATTTTTTATCTTGATGATAATCCCCAACTCTATGCAAATACGAATACCTTATTGTATTTTATTAAAATTAAAACATTTAAAAGTTGTGTTTTAGCTTCACACGCAGTTACTGTTTCACTCTACAGATAGCTACTGATAAACATATATTCGATTACCTGCTGGGTTTTAATGGTTCACTAAAAAAAAAAAAAAAAAAAAAATTGAAACTAGTATATGCACTTCTGATATATAGCTATAAATAATAGATTTGATTAACAACTTGTCTTAATTTTAAAATGTCAACGAAATAACATCTGCTAATGAGTAAAGAAAGTATATCTGACAAGTGAAAAATTAAGACTACTCAGTCAGTTTAGGACCACGGCTGACTCTTCCAATATTAGTAATAATAAAAATTAAATTGAGATATTACGAATTTTCTCAGGGGTATTATTGAATACATTTTCTTCTTTGAGAAATAAAAATAGAATTCTATTAAAAGGAATGAATTTACTCATTAACATATTTAAAATGGAATTAAAAGCGAAGTGCAATCAACAAACCAAGTAATTATTGTCCTGACCAGAAATTAGTTGACTTTTATAATTAATAGATGCGAAAGAGTTTCGTCTTTTTCTCCAGTAAAAATCAAGATTTAAAAAGCTGTTTAATAAAATTATTCAAATTGCTCATAAAAAAACAGAAACTGGTCATTCTATCAAACTTGAAATGCAATCTTCAAATCAGAATATATAATTCTTATAAGAGCAAGTTTTATTTTCTTACCTGAAAAAATTGCTTTATGACACTTCTGCCTTTGATTATTTAAAAACAATGCAAACTTTGTAAAAACAAGTGTACAAAAACATTCTCATAAGACAAAAATGAAAATTTAACATTAAGAATGTATGAAAAAGAAATTTTACATGTACATTAAATATATTTATGTAAATAAAATTTAAAAAGTAAATTCTTCTAGCTATTGCCTATGAGCTAAAGTGATACTTTGGTTCCTTTGCTAAGTAGTATAAACACAAAGTAAAGATTCAATTGTAATTCAAAAAGTAAAAACATAAAATATATGAAATAATAGTTAGGAAAATTAGAAAGCTTAACTTTATTCTACATATTAACTTTTAAGTTTAAATCAAGTTTAAGCTATCTCAAAACACATTAGAAAAAATACTACCCTCCCAAAAAAACTACAGCTAAGCAGCGTCGCCTTGCATTTTCCCATTTACCGCTGCTTTAGTAGTAGTTTTTGTTTTTTTAACATTTTTTGTAGTATTTTTTCTAATATGTTTTGAGATAGCTTAAACTTTATTCTACATACATATAAACTTTTAACTTTGAATCAAGTTAAGCTTTCACCATTTTCTTTCTTAATTAGTATTTCATATATTTTGAGTTTTTACTTTTTGAATTACAATTGGATCTTTACTTTGTGTTTATACTACTTTGCAAAGGAACCGAAGTATCACTTTAGATCATAGGCAATAGCTAGAAGAATTTACTTTTGTCGCATAGGCAATAACCACAGTGGGTTTATTTTTGGTGCTTTTATCCTCCTGTCACTGTTAAAAGGTTATAGTACTAGAAAAGCATAAAAACAGTATTTTAACACATAACACATTGTGAAAATCTAACTTAAGCATTAACTATAAAGAATACTTAAATTTTTTTTTTTTCAAATCCATTGAGACAATATAAAAATACACAGGTTTCCATGCCACCCAAGAGGTACTGTGCAAGCTCGTTACCATGCTGGTTCCCCTAAACTAACATTTTTACATAGCTGCTCTTTTGGTAACGTCAATTCTGAACATTCAAAGAAAATTATATCAGCTAGTTGAAAGAAAAATGATAATTTAAGGCCTATATAAAAACTATGTTACAAGGCTTTAAACAGCCAATTTTGAAGCTAAGTACCATCAAGTGTTACTAAAAACAACAAGACAAGACCAATTTAATACGGGAAATACATTTCGGAATTAAATTTTACAAACACTCAATTCAAGGTTTAAAGCAAGAAAAAAGAAAATTCATACTAAATGCAGTCTTTGAATTTACAAGTTACGACAGTAAAATATATAAAAAAGCTTAGGGCACAGGAAACACAAGATAAAATACTACCTACGTGAGTTTAATGCTATATCAATAGGTCAGAAAACAAAAATTAAATAATATTTAAAACAAATGAATTATATATTTAACATCTATATTTTCACAATCTCTCCACCTAATTGTGTAAAAATAAACTTCCTAAATTCATATGAATTGAAAGCCTGTTTAACATCTAAATTTCTGCTAATCTGATAGGCATAATAACAAATGAATACTCCACAACTCATGCCATCATTCTGAATAGCGTGATTGGGAAACGAACAATACCAATTATCACATTATCTAAAACATTATTAAGGATACTTTGCCACAAATGAATTAATGAATACACAGAATTTTGAACGGCATTAAAACCAAGTGGATCTAAAACTTAAACATTCTATCTCTAATCTTTGCAACAAGTAAAACCCCATGATTATTATTGATAAGAGCTGGAATAAAAAAGAAATCAAACAGATGCAAAATCAGCTTTTTTCCATACATTTTGAGTTTTATTACCTGACTGAAAAAATGGTGTATGGTAACATTTGACAGCTATGGAAGAAGTATTATGAAGAATAGTAAAAACAAAAAGCATCAATAATATTGTCACTAAGGCAGCCAAGCTGAAAATTATTATTTACAGCCTTCAGGGCTAAAATTTCTTCATTTGAAATATAAGGATCAAGAGATTTTATATCGAGAAATGTTAGAAGTGTTTCCCCAGCTCGCAGAACACATTTTGAAATATCAGATACATTAAGCTCAGAGGTAAAAGAATTATATTTAAGTAAATTGCTACCCTTAACCTTAATTGTGGTATCCTGTGATGATTTATGATCATTCACATTAATATTATTTGATAACCCTAACAAACCTTCCGTGACATTTTTTTTATTATAAGTATCGGGATAATCTAGAATTTTACGTTTTATACCTTTCACAGATGTTGTACGAAACAGAGTTTGACGTGATAATTTTAAATTTGGAGCAATCTGAGTAAATGGCATTTTATCAAAAAAATCTTTCAAATGGTTTGATTTTATTGCACCTTTACAATTAGAAACCTTAGAGACTATATCTTTTAAATTCTTTGTTATACTAGGTATTAATATCTTTTGGATTGTTGGATGCGGCAACATAACTAATAATTCAGACATTAAAGTCTTACAAGTGTTAATTTTAGGTTCAGTGTTACACACAACAGTATCTGAAATAGCATTAGATTTTTTAATCAATTCTAGAGGGAAGGAGTTTTCTTCTTTAAGGATATCTGTTGCAATTACAGAAGGACTTGGTTGCCTGCATGTAATTGAGTGTATTTTATGTATGTGTTTACATAGTGTGCTGAAGTCTGGACAATTACAATTATATAAATGATGACACAGATTTAGACAGGAGAGGTTAATACACTTTGAATAACAATGATCTGTTTCTGAACATAGTTCATGCAACCGCTTAACTGTATATTGAATATTGGTTGATCTTTACATTATGGTAACTTGGCGTTTTTTTGGCGACAAACTCTCCTACAGCAACCCTCTATTTTTTTTCCCCGCCGCCATTTTGTCTTCACGAAGTAAAGACATGTTTCTTTTCTTTTTATCTATTGAACACTTCTTCCAACAATCTAGTAGCCGAATTACACTTATGCTAGAAATTTTATCAAACAAAACTGCTTAATCATGACAAATATTCACTGCAAAATTGGGAAAAAGTGCACAATACCATACTCCTTACGCGTTTTTCAAAATAACACATACACATAAACCATGTACACGGCGACTTATTTTTACTTAAAAAAACATCCCAGAATTGCACAAAAATGGCATTGCGCACACTCTTCACTATATCCATGTACACTGCTTTTTTCTCATAAATTAGAAAAATTTCACGAAAATACATGACAATTTTCTCAATCTTTAAACCGGGTAAAAAGAACATATATGAAATTACCTGATCGCGAAAAAGTATTTACCCTTTACAAATATGAACATTTCCACATATAAAATAAATAAAATATCCAAAAACTTTTACCTCTAAATCATCTATTACATTATACACGTCACCAACGAATTCATACCGCAAGCATTACAAATACTTAATATCAAATATTTAAATTATTTCCATGCACGTTTATTTCAACTTAAACGTATACCAAATTCCTACAAACATAAAATTCACAAAATAACTATCATTTAATTAAAATATCACTAAACCATGTACACGTCGACTTATTTTTACTTAAAAAAACATCCCACAATTGCACAAAAATGGCATTGCGCACACTCTTCACTATATCCATGTACACTGCTTTTTTCTCATAAATTCGAAAAATTTCACAAAAATACATGACAATTTTCTCAATCTTTAAACCCGGTAAAAAGAACATATATGAAATTACCTGATCGCGAAAAAGTATTTACCCTTTACAAATATGAACATTTCCACATATAAAATAAATAAAATATCCAAAAACTTTTACCTCTAAATCATCTATTACATTATACACGTCACCAACGAATTCATACCGCAAGCATTACAAATACTTAATATCAAATATTTAAATTATTTCCATGCACGTTTATTTCAACTTAAACGTATACCAAATTCCTACAAACATAAAATTCACAAAATAACTATCTTTCATTAAAATATAATTAAATTCAAAAACACTACTTAAAATATAAATGAGCACATACATTAAATTAATAAAAATTACCTTACAATCCTAATTACTTTAAACTAAATCATTGCTAATAACAATTTTCCCAATAATACAAAATTCCTTTCCACCTTACATTTAGAACAATGCATAAAAATAATATCCTCAAATAATTAAAAATACTAACTTACCTAATCTTCTTCAGAATCTTGATTACGTGTCCGATAAACTTTTCTTTAGTTACGGCCATGGGATCCAAAAATTCACGAACACTGTTTCACACAACACAGAATAAACCAAATACAAAATTTCCAGATTTTTCCCCGATTTCCCCCCTTTTCCGATTCAAGAACCGTAATTCGTCCATTAATATCACATGACATATCCCATGATCTCTCATTTCCCTCACACAAAATAATGCGTAATCGGAACTGAGTACTGCTCACATTATTACCAAAGTCCCAGGTAGTAACCTTTATCGCCTCCAAAATGTCGCCAAACTACCAGTTACCATATTGTAAAGATCAACCTGAATATTTTTACGTGTCTGTAATTTTATAGACCACAAACAAGGATGTGTTTCTGTTACATCACTATCAGGTATTTTCATTCCAGATTCATGTCATTTATTATAAGTTGGCGGGTAGATGCTCTCTTTACAGTTAATTTCAACTTTATACTTATAAGCCATGTAAATATCTTCTTCAATTTTTAAAAGCACATTAATTAAATTATCGAGGCATCTGTTAAATTTACGTTTTAAGTATAGTTTTCAATTTATTGTGAAATGACTCGCAATACATGTTAGTATCTGTGAATGCATGAGAGAAGTTTCTGCATGCCATTGACCACAGATAATAATACTCCTCAAAATAATTTACGAACGATGGTGCAACAGCTCGAAACTTTTGAAGGAAATTATCCATCATAGAAATAAATAAAGAATTAGTTTCTTCAAGCAATATAACTAAATTAAAATAAATTTCATCCCTAAGTTTTTGACTTGAAACCATTCGAAATAAACTACGTTGCCATGCACGATGTACATGCCATTTACATAGTATATGTTTAATACCTGGACCAAATGATTTTTCAAATGCAGGATGTGTAGTTTTATCATCATCTGTCATTAAACAATTAATATTAAGCTCAGGTATTACACATTTGATACTAAGAAATAACTTGATCCAACTGATTTGAAATAAAATGTGCTACGGGGTAACCACTACCAAATTCATCTGGGACAATTAAATTTAGCAAATAAAAAAAAATCATACTGATTTGTTTTGTGAGTAGAATCTATACATAAAATCCTGCTACAACCTTTAATCATCATTTCTTTTTGCTCCTTTGTCTGCAATCCTAGTGCAAAAGACAGTGTGTCAAGGCCTTTCGGACCATACAATGTTGGTTTTCCTTGAGGTTTGTAAATAAGAATAGGGTCATACGATTCCTGCCTAAATTTCTCAACTATGGCAGCAACAGAAAGTGAATCATCACTAAGAGAAGAAATCATTACACGCTTTACATAGTAATTTATAGTCCTACATGTTAGAAAATTATCTTTAATACTTAAGCTCTCTCTATTATCACGTGATCCACTTCCATCTCAGATAAATTCTTGAATTTGATTGGTAGAAACACCTAACTGAGCATAAGTTTTGATTTGATCACGACAATTCTGACTAAGCTGTTGAAATTTGGTATTTTCAAACGACAGCTCATGATTGTGACCTGAATAAAAAATAGCTGTCGCAAGATCTTGTTCCTCAGAAACTAAAATTCTGGATGGACATCTGAAGCCTAATGGTAAAGAACCTTTAAGATTTTTTCTACTTGAAATTGGCACTGGTTTTTTTTTGTGTTACAGTGAAGTGACAACAATAATAATGGTATGCTTTATTAACTTTATGTTTACTTCCAGAACACTTCTTAAAAGAACTGAATGTTTCCTTAGAATGACATTCTAACCACAGCTGAAACTCCACCATTGATGAAAATGTAAGCTCCTTCACATCCATCTCAGAATTGTGAAATTCAGCCAAATGTTTATTATGATCACTAATAAACTGGAAGGATGCCTATGATGAAAAGGTTACTGCGGGTTTTACAGTCTATTTCACAGTTGTCACAAATATATGATTTTGAATCAATTTCAGAAGACACAGATTTACACCTTTTTTTATGATTAAAAAATGACTGTCTTGAAGCATATGATTTCATGCATACCTCGCACGTTCTTGGATATTTATTTTCTATTTCATCATTCTTTATGGTAGTACATAAATTATCCTTATTTAAAATTTTACAGTTACGTTTGTGTCTTGATAAAGTTTCTTTACAAGAGAAATCTTTCTTACAACATGGACAAATTATAGTCTTTATATTTGGGTTAACAGAGGTAATAACTTTGCAGTTTTCTTCAACATACCCATTTTCAGATTTCTGTACATTACTTTCACCCTGATTAGAATCATTTGCACCCCCAAACTTAATGTTAGAACATTCTGAATAATTTTTAAGAATAGAAAACTTGTTAAAATGAAAATATGGATGGTAAGAATTAAAATTTGCACAAGAACCAACAACTGATGGTCAAGTATTGGAATTGGTGACAAGCTGAGTAGATGAAACAGAGCCTCAAAAGCCAGTAGGCTGAGAAGTGACTAAAGACACAAAAGAAAATTTAGATACAGATATAGTAGCCTTCTGCAAATCTGAATCAGAGCAAACAAATGAACCCTTAAAAACTGGAAAATTAGACATGGAAGTACAAGAATTGAAACTGATACCAAGATGAGATGATGATGAATTGGAATCCGAAGAGCCTGCAGGTTGAGAATTAGACACTGAATTTCCAGGAAGTTCAGAAATAGCTGCAGTATCAGGAAGTTGAGATCCAGTAGAATTTAAAACACCTGATATAGTGTGGACAGTACATTCGAGAGCTGGAAAATCCAATACATCCAAAACACTGGAACTGCTATCCAAAATCATACTAGAAAATCCGTGTTTTAAAACATCTGAGTAAAGTGGCTTAGGAGGTGGATCCAAAAAATTTACACTAGTGCCAAGTGAATATTCAAGAAGTGGAAAATCTGATAAACTCGGAATACTGGGATTAGTATTCAAAACAGAGCTAGTAAAATAATCATGCATTAAAACATCTGAATAAAGCGGTTTAGAAGAAGAAACATGGCACAAAAAATCTCTAGAATTACAAACCCGAACACTGGAAACTAAAGAACGTTTCACAACATCTGAAAAGAGTGGTTTGGAAACAGAAGCACCAAGATTACTACCCAAATGAGTACTCAGAACAGAAGGAATACTGGTTAATGCTGGGAAACTGCTAAGGGATCTAGAAAAAATTCTTATCGAAAGACCTCACATTGTATTTTGGAGGAACAATTATTTACGCGAAATGAGGAAACTCAGAG
This sequence comes from Stegodyphus dumicola, assembly GCF_044657685.1. Lineage (NCBI taxonomy): Eukaryota > Metazoa > Arthropoda > Arachnida > Araneae > Eresidae > Stegodyphus > Stegodyphus dumicola. Next base: position 145,005,760 of record NC_140777.1, read on the forward strand.
CAAGTGGACGCCACATCGTTTACATCGATGAAACATGGATTGACAGCAACCTCTGCAACAGTCAAACTTATCCTGATATCTTTTACGAAAATTTTCCCCAGCTGCTGATTACCTCTCTGATTTAGGTGTAAACCGTCTCTGGATAAACAAGTACTCCAAGAATAGTCAAAAGAGCTGCAAAAGAAAAACCCATCTTTACCTTCGTATGTTGCGAGAAATCTTGAATTTATGTTTAGTATCTTCCTATTAAGTTCTTGTAGGTGATACGTGTTACAATCTCGATATAAATCCGGGCATCGTGGGAGAACACCTGAAAACAGAATGACCTTCGGGTTTAATCGTTCAATTCCCTTATATAGACAACCATATTTACGATGAATTTCATCTAAATCGTCATTTGAATTATTGGTACCAACGTGGACAAAAACTAAATGAAAATGGTTGTTCATAAAGGCAATCTCACGTGTCAACCTTTCAATCCTAGCTCCTGAAAAGCAACGAAAATCAACTTCGTAATCAGGTAAATTCGCAGACAAAATATTCTTGTAAATATTTAATCATAGAATCCCCGATTATGAGTATTTTCATCTTTTCAGATTGGTTAGACAAACACATAACTAAAATAAGATAATTAAAACACAAAATATCAGCGCTAATACAACGTTCCTTGCTTCCCCCACAGCAGCACGTGCAAGCAAAATGGCGAAAACGTGTATTGCTTACTTCGAAAAATTACATTTGGCTTCATTTTTCAATTTTGGCGCAAATTACGGTAACCTCTTAGTGTTGCCATCTGTCACGTGAGACCCGCTAACTTCCGTAAACTCTCAGCGTTTGTCCTCGCATATATCTGCAAACCTCAATTTTCGCTGGAAGAAATGTGTTAACAAAAGAAAAATTCTTATCGAAAGACCTCACATTGTATTTTGGAGGAACAATTATTTACGCGAAATGAGGAAACTCAGAGCAAGTGGACGCCACATCGTTTACATCGATGAAACATGGATTGACAGCAATTTAACTTTTAAGAAATGTTGGCAGCATGATACGGTTTTGGGCGCACAGATAAATGTCAGTTCCAAAAATAGACTGATTGTTGTCCATGCTGGCTCTTCCGCAGGATTTATTCCAGGTGCCCAACTTATTTATAAAGCATCAGCTCAAAGCGGGGATTACCATGGGCAAATGAACTATGGAAATTTTGAAAAATGGGTGTTGGAAAAGCTTCTTCCAAATTTACGACCTCAAAGTGTGGTATGCATGGATAATGCCCCGTATCACACAAAAATTGAAGATCCGACACCCACGAAATATGCTACAAAGCAAACAATGGTAAATTGGCTGATGAAGAAGACGATATGCTGCGATCCCAAAATGCGAAAAGCGGAACTGTTCAGCTTAATAGAATGCAATCGTCCTAAAAAAGTAATATATAAAATTGACAACATCATAAAGGAAAATGGGCATCATGTTGTGCGTCTCCCTCCTTACCACTGTGATCTAAACGCAATTGAATACGTTTGGTCATCAGTTAAAAGACTGATCAGGGAAAGGAATGTGACTGGGGACTTAAGCTTGGAAAATTTGAAAAATTTAACACAAAAAGCTTTGGATGAAGTCACTTCTCAAGAATGGCAGGCGCACTGCAACCACGTAGAAAAACTTGAAAATTATTATTGGGACAAGGACGAACTTTTAGAAGAGATAGTGGATGGATTAATAATTCAAACTGGCAGCAGCGATTCTGATTCTGATTCAGAAGAAACGGAATCTTGCGACAGTGACTCGGATGACTTTTCAGATTTTATACCTCTATAAAAGTCCTTCACGAAGGCATCCCTCTTCTTCATCTGATAGCTTTGTCAAGTTGTGAGGATATTTCTAGGTTCAATATTTTCTTTGCCACTATGTAAATGAAAGATTACCAAAAGTGGGCAACAATGAGCCTTCGGCAGAGGCGAAACCCCCCCTGTGGATAATAAAGAACACTGAATGGTTGCTTCATTTCCCATTACTGTGTTCTTGGGGACCCACAAGCCATGGTATAATTTGCTTAAAAAATAATTTTTAATCTTTAATTGAAATTAAATAAGTTTTGTTTTATTATGAAAATATTAATACAAAATTATATTAATGCAACAATGCTCACTGCAGTTATAAAAGCCAAATTTTGTATAATTATATAAATTTCGTATAATTTTAAATATAAAATAGGTAACTGAATAATTTAAGAAACCTAATATAATTTTGTTCTGATTTTAACATATAATTTTGTTCTGATTTTAACATTTTATTATGTTACAAGCTATTACAGTGTCTATAAAAAGCAGCATGATGCATAAATGGGCGCTGGTAATTAAGAGGCCCAGCAGCGGCCGATCGGTAAAGTCACTGAACACTTGTAGTTCGGTCTCAGGTTTGAATCCCGTGAACGGGCTGGCTGCATGGGTGTTTTCCCCATGTGTAACGTGTATACGAGGCAGTTTTCCTTAGCAAGCCCTCCACGAAGGCATCCCTCCTCTTAGGCATTTAACCCTGGAGGCTTTCTGTAATCATATAAACCAACCCAAACCACTGGTAATTAAGTAAAAAACAGTTTTGATTTTAATTTACCTTCGCTTCCTTTCGTCATTAAATTGACCATCTTTTGGTTTAGTTCGAAGGTATGGGAAAAGAAGAAATGTTCGCAAAAAGTATTTATTGAGAGCATTTTTCTTCAAAAATAAGCACGGATTTTTAAATGCATTTCCCTACAAGTTATTTTGATATATTTTTACTCATTGTACATCTAGAAGGATGGCAAATTCAGCGACTTGTACCTCACACGGCAAAATCAAAGACCGTTCCTTAACTGCAAAAGCTTTATTTACGCCATCAATTTTCATTTTCGGAAATTGAATGTCGGGGTCGACGCAAAGGGTCAACGAGCATTTTACTTGAAACTAAAACAAAATGTGAATATCGCCAAATCATCTTTAAATATGCCAAGGTGGCAAACTGAGAAGTAAATCTTCAAGACACCCCTACGAAAAATGGGTCACGGCTCGTTTCTACGGCAACAGACAGCCGCAGACAAACTGGCGAGAGCTGTTCTTACCGTAGACAGACAGTATGTGACACTAAATCTTCGTGCATGTGAGCGTATATGTTCGCTCTACTTCGTGCATGTACACTAAATCTTCGTGCATGTGAGCGTATACGTTAATTTGCATTTGTTTCGCAGTTATAAATATATTGCCTAATAATAGAAAATCTCGTAGTGCTTTCATTTTCTGAGTTTAATGAATCGCTGACATTGTGGCGAAACGGCCCTGACAAAATAGAAATTCACTTCGCCAGGTTTAAAATACTAAGGTGTTTATTTTTACGCAATGAATACAAAAACGTAATAGAAGAATTAGAACAGATACTCTTTATTACCATTTTTTAAACTCAACTGCCACACAGAATATTTTAAGTAAACAATATAATTTCTGTTGCCATTCCAAAAAGGTAAATATGAAACGATATAGCTGTATTCATTTCCAACATTCTCTCCACCTTGCAAAATGAGGATTTTGCAACATCAATATAACTTAAAGTTCTAAACTAAAATTTAAAAGGATTTTGAAAATCAATAAAGTTCATGTATTTCAAAAGTCTTAATAAATTCATAAGTCCAGTTTTTGTGGAAGATGTACTTCTCTGCCAAGACGAATTTTTCTAAAACATCTTGGATTACTTATTTCCTGTTCTTTGATAGGTGTATGTTGAACCTTTTGATCGTTTTGTTTTATTTTATAAATTTCCTTGTCTCCTACATTATTCCCCATGAAAGGGAGTTTATCTGAACTATTGTTTAGTTCGAAAGGGAAGAGGCGTTGAACTGGCCGAAGTACAACTCCAGAGGATGTTTTTAGCTTCACAAGATGCATATTATCTTTCCCTGGGAACAATTCAAGTACTCGACCGAACATCCAGTCTATTCGTTTCATGTTATCATTTCCGATGAGAACAACGTCATTCTTTTTTACTTTTTGGAATATTTCGGAAAAAGCCTAGATATTGCTTCTTAAAACGATTTCTAAGTCCTTCTCTAACTCGTTGTAAATATTTCCATCTTTCTATAATGCTCACAGAATTAATTTCATCTAAATCATACACATTACTGCCAATTAAGTTTTGTAGGAACATAGAAGGTTTTATCGGTGACAAATCATCACCTTCCTCCGATAGGTAAGTCAAAGGTCTGTTGTTCATTAGGCTTTCACATTCGCACAGGAGGGTTAGAAATTCTTCATATCCTAAACAAGCGTGTCTCAAATTTTTTCGGAGGAGATCCTTTAAAATTCTTATTAACGTCTCTCAAAATCCTCCCCACCATGACGCTGTGGGAGGATTGAATTTCCATTTTATTTTCATTAATGCGCACTTCCTTTCGATATCAGCCCAATCCAATTGATTCATAGCTTTATTTAAACCTACGAAATTCGAACCACTGTCCGAGTATATTACTCGACCTCTTCGTGAAATAAAACGTCTAAATGCATCTATAAAGACGTTTGTGCTCAAAGAAGTAATTCCAGATGAAAAGCTCTTAAAACTGCACGCGTGAAAATTACTATTCAAGCCTTTAAATTCCCTTTCAAGAAAGCCCACCAGCGGCCGAGCGGTAAAGTCGCTGAAAGGCTCGTCCACACGAGTACGCTCGAAACGTAGCTGACAAACGCGCTTTTACGTTACCAGCGTAAAAGCGTCCAAACGAGTACGCTTGCGAAGAGTGCGTTTAACCAATAGAAATATTTTGCGCAAAAATCACGTGACGCTGTAATATAGCGTCAACAGAGCTGTATCTTATTACTTCACTGTTCTTCTGTATGTTTTGCGGCAAGTTGTCCGAATCAGATGATTTTTTTTATAGTTGAAACTTTACTATTAAGTGCAATTATTAAGCAGAGGCAAAACCGCAAAAAATGGGCAAGAATGGGTCCGAAAGATTTATTTAGAGTGACCTGTTCCAAGAGATTTTTTTTTTACTGCCTTGTTTGCGAAAGGAATATCCGGAATTATTAAATTACTACTATTAGTTCACACTCTCCCTATATCTTGTTCAAATTTTCAGTACATAAAATGCTTTTTATTCATCCACTCAAGTTAAAATACAATTTTTTAAACTTGTAGTGAATGACACTTGATGTTAATACAGCTTTTTCACATATTAAATTTTTTTACTTTAAAAAATTCTGTTTGTATTTTTATTTATTTATTTATTTTCGTATTTAAAAAAAAATTTTCTTTGTGGACCTAAGTAGGAATTGACTCAATTTTTTGGGGAAGGGGGGTATATTACTTGTTTTTTAATTCCTCCAGGATGAGTATCGAACCAGTTTGACAGACTTGCAGATTCTATATCGTATGAAATTTAGGATTTATAAAATTGGTTTGGAATACAGTATATAAAGAGAATTAAATTACTTAATTCTCTTTATATACACCATCCACCATATAACAAAACCAACTTCATATTTTTTTAACTCCCTCTCCCTTGGTCTTTTGTTTTTCTTTTTATTTATTTTTGAATTTAGAATGAGGTTCAAACTTGGACAGTTTATGAGAAATTATGTGCATGATAAAATATGCAATAAAGTAAAACTAAAGAGAGAATTTATAGATGATATATGATAAAGAGATGCAAATATATTATTACATAAGGATTTCTATTTGCACTTCACATTTTTAAACTAAATTAAAAACAATAATAATAATGAATAAAATAAGAAATGAAAACAATAGTAATAGGTTAAATAAGAATACAATGATTCATGATTAAATATAAGAAACACGTTTCAAAATGATAAAAGCTAACTGAATTATATTCCGTCAACGGGTGAGGTTCGACCTCACCACCTTTCTATTCCTCCGCCACCAAAGCAGCGCGCTGACCACTCAGCTATATGTGATAGCAGCGTTTGTGAAAAATAATGTAACAAGTAGAAGTCGCTGCAAAGGTAATTTAATTAAACTTCAATAAATGATTGCTGTATGTCACAAGTTGTAACTTTCCTCCAAAATTTCGTAATTGTATTTTATTGAATACTCTTTCACAGTCAACTGCTTTATTTTAGAAGTTGTTATATTGCTGAAGTTAGTTTTTGGTGTATTTAATATTGGGATATTTATAGAGCTTTTTATTAAACATGATATAGCCAATATTTATAATAATTAAGGAGAATTTTGTAAGGCAGAAACTTTGATTTCGTAGAAACTGTAATTTATTTAGGTTCCTATTACTTACGGTGTTATAAATAGGTGAAGCATATGGATATACTGGTCGGATCATTGCTTTATAAATATACAGTTTTCCCCTTTAATGAGAATTTTAAATGTATACCAATATGTACGGTTTGAGAAATCTGAAGATGGCGTGAACAATGCTGATTATTTTATTGCTGTATACAGTTATATTTCTAAGCAAAAACTCATCTCTGTGTGGTCCTGACGCCATATTGAAACGGGTAAGCAAGAAGGTTTTCAATGACACGTGATAAGAACTCGGTAGGCTATTGGCTATACGCGCGCGTCGCGGGCGAAAAAGCTGAACAGGAGCGTACTCAGTTTTGCGTCTTCTGCGTCACGCGAATTTACGCCGGCGTCAAAAAAATTACGTCAACTACGTCGGGAGCCAACTCGTGTGGACGGGCCTGAACACTGGTAGTTCGGTCCGAGGTTCGAATCCCGCGAACGGGCTGGTTGCATGGGTGTTTTCGTAGTTTTGCCCATGTGTAACGTGTATATGAGCCCTTAGAAAGTCCTCAACGAAGGCATCCCTCCCCTTAGGCAGATAGCCCTAGTATGCTTTGCCATAATTAAATACACCAACCCTTTCAAGAAAATTGAGCCGGCGAGATCGATTCCTATCGCTTGAAAAGCTTACAGCATTTTTGTCCTGTCTTCAGGTAAAGGAGGAAGAGGTACTTCTTAACAACATATCTCTGCCAAGTGACACATCCTTCTACCACAGAACGTACAGTTTTTCTACCTCTAATAATCCAAACTCTTTCTCTCAAAATCATTAGAAGTGTTTGTGTTCCAGCATGTTTATGTTCTAAAAGTAATTGCTCAATCATTCTTTCTACAATTACATTTTTGGAAGGTAGCAATATAGGGAATGTATATTCAAATCTGAAGAATCTAAAACTCGAGATTTCATTCTTAAAATTCCATTTTCATCAACGAAAATCTGAAGAATTTTCAGATCAGACTTTTTCGTTCTTCTTGAAAAGCACCTTTTTGTATAAGAAAAAATAAAGTATTTTCGGCTTTCTCGAATTCTTCAGCGGATATATTAGCCAAACGATTTTCATTTTTCATATAAGTGGGTCGAAATTTTAACATCCAAGCAACAGTTTGTAGAATATTTCGAAAATCTGGAGACAAGTTTAGCTAGAATAGTTTCAACCGTTGAATTCTTCGCCGAAATGACAGTTCGACGTCGTTCTTTATCGATTTCTTTCATATCAAAGTCAGGATCATTTGAAGGCCAAGTTTCTGGAGGTTTCTTTAGAAATTCAGGTCCTGTCCACTATTGGGATTTTAGGAGTTGCAATGGATAGCATCCTCTTAACAATAAATCAGCAGGTTTTAAAATCCCTGGTATATGTTTTCAACATCCTTTCTTTGCTGTAATCTTGAATCTCTTTAACTCGGTTTTCTACAAAAACAGACCAATTATTTCGCTTCTTTAGCCATGCTAAAAACCACTGAAGAGTCTGACCAAAAATAAATCTTCGTGTTTACACAATTCAGGCTTTTAATAGCCAATTGATATAATCTTACACCCAGAAGTGCAGTCATTAATTCCAACCGCAGTAAAGTCATCTCTTTCAATGGTTTAAGTCGGGATTTTGCTAGGACAAGATTCAAGTAAACTTCTTCATGTTCTTCCGTTCTTCAAAATATACAGGCTCCATAAACTAGTTTACTTACATCGCAGAAGACGTGTAAAGAGCTTGTTGAATTAATGAAAATTCTTCTTGGGATTCGACAGTCATTCACAAAATCTACTTCTGTAGACCATTTACTGAATTCATTCTGAATGTCTTCTGGTAGTTCCTCGTCCCAGTCAGACTTTAATTTCTAAGTTTTCTGCAAAATAATCTTTGGAATAAGAAGAGCTGGTGAAGAAATTCCTATAGGATAAAAAATCTTTCTGAATGCATGAAAGGAGGATTCGTCTTGTGGAAGCTTCAGACGAAGATACTACTCGGCATCCCAATTCATCTGATGGGCGGTACCACTGAAGACCGAGCACATTTTCTGGACTCTCATTCAAATCTAAACTATTTTTCCAACCTCTAAGGTTGACCCCAGGTGTAGACATCAGTTCTGTCGCTTCATTAATGTGTGATTCGATTTCTTCTTCTTTAAAAACACCAGTAAGACAATTATCCATATAGAATGTACCTTTTAACTTTTTTGGTGGATTTTCTAACAAATTATTTAGACATGCTGATAGGAGAAATGCAGAACAGCAAACACCAAAAACTACTCTGCAGTGCTTAAATTCAACAATATTTCCTTTTTTTCCACCACAAGAAGCGTAGGAAATCTCTATCTGCTGGATCAATTTCAATTTGTAGAAATGTCTTTTCTATATCAGAAGATAAAGCGATTGCATAAATTCTAAAATTAGTTAAAACTACCGGAATGAAATCTATTAAATCTGGTCCAACTTCCAGAAAACGTTCAGAGAAGATCCATTAACATCAACTTCAAAAACAGTTTGAGAATCAAGGCTTGATAACTTAATTTTGTACATATCATGTGTCGAGAACGGAATCCTCTTACCACCGAACAATACTTGCGATAGTTACCTCGCCTAGTGGTATCAAATTACATTCTTTTGCAATTGAATTCTTAATATAACTTTTCTGAGAGCCTGAATCACATAATACTCTCACTGGATATGTTTTATTATCAACAACAATATGTGCAATCAGAGTTTGTAAATATGAAACGGAATACTTAGATGAAATAGATAAAGTTTTAACTACTTCTGATTCATTTTCATTCTGATACGTTTTATCATTTTCATAGTTTCTAATTTTGGAACACATAATAGAATAATGATGACCTTTACATAACGCACATCTTACAAAAACTCGACATTTTGAACTTATATGACGCCTTCTTAAACATTTAAAACAGACACCTTTCTTCTTCAGTATTTTATTACGTTCATCAATTGAAGAATCAGCAGCTGTAGCACAGTCTTGGGAATTATGACTTTTTCTAACACAAAAAATACAAACTCTTTCTTTAATTCGAGAATTCTCTGTTAAAACTAAGGCAGCAGCCGTAGGAATATTTTTATTTCTGCTGTTAATTCTCGAATTACCTTTTGTTTCGCTATTAAAAAGAAATTTTCTTTCGTCATTAAAAGAACCATTTCTAAGTTTTAATCTTTCCTCACCTTCTACTTCTATTTTTAAAAATTCCAATAACTCGCATAAACAATCATCAAGCTTTTTAGTCGAAGCCTTTTTAGTTACCCGGTGTCTTTCCCAGATCTTAAAAATGTTTTCTGGAATAGCTGACTCAACTAACGGGAAAACCATCGCTGCATATTTTTCTTTAGTTACGACTAAAGATTCTAAAGCACGTAACTGTGTTTCTAGTTTGTCATAGAGTCGCGAAATTGGAATATATTTCCCTTTTAGTAGAACTAGAGACAGTAATTCACGAACATAGAATTCTATTAAAAATTCTTCCTTTCCGCTCTATTATTATCCCGCTAAATTATGAGAAAGCTCGGGTGGAAACCTTCAATTAATTTTTGTGCTGATGACACAGGTTTCATACCAAGTCTCAAATATTCAAATTTATCTTCATCTGATAATGAATCATCATTATGAATTTTGGTAAACTGTCCCCAGTAACCAATCCAGTTATTAACTCTCCATCAAATTTTGTCAATTCTATCTTAGGTAATATTATCTGAGTTTTGAACCCAGTCTGAGATATAGCTTCAACATCTGAGATTACTGTTTCAGTAAAAATTGTTTCTTTAATTTTAAGAAATCTTAATTCGTACTCACCGCATTTCGCCATTTCTTCTTCCATGTTATCTTCTGTCACATTTTATCTTTCAGAAGTTCTTCTAAATGAGTGGAATTTAGAACATTAATCCTTTCATATTTTATTTTTAATGCTTCAAATCTTGCTTTCAGTTCTGTTTTATCCCCTCACTGGAGATAAGTTCTTCTAAATTATTTCCTTCAACTGTGAACAACCGCCGAAGGACCCGTCGTTCTGTCGTATCCATAATCTTAATGCATAGTTTTGAATCAGAAATGAAACTTAACACCGTAGTTCAACTTATGACTGACTTTTATTTAAAAGTCCCAATTCCGGGCGCCAAACTGTGGCGAAAAGGCCCTGATAAAATAAAAATCCACTTCGCCGGGTTTAAAATACTACGGTGTCTATTTTTACGCAATGAATACGAAAACGTAGTTAGAACAGACACATCTTTATTACCATTTTTTAAACTCAACTGCCAGATAGAATAGTCTAAGTCAGTGGTCGGCAAACTTATTAGCCAAAGAGCCAAATATGAACATTACAACAATTTTATGAAAAATTGGGAGCCAAAACTGCTTGTTTAATAAACTTTTATTACACTAAATAAAACTAAATTTAATACTTAATAAATATTTATTAGTGCGAACAATGTGTTTGCATCACCTTGGAAAGTTTGAGTAAATCAGGTTTGTATGTTGTTGTTTTTAATTTTAGGCACGATTCCAAGTTCTCATCAATAAGATGACTTCTCAGTTTACTCTTGATAAAGTTCGTGCTTGAAAAAGATTATTCGCATATATATGTAGAATCGAAAAGGGAAAGAACAACAAACGCGAGCTTTTTCAGCTGATTGTAAGAGTCAGGAATACCATTCGAAGCGTTGAAAATGATCATGTCTTCCTTCTCCAGGTCATTCAAAGCAGACCACTTGTGTTGTGAACTAAGATCATATTTTTTCTTCTCCAATATTTCCAATTCAGCACAAAGACGTTCGAATTTAGAACGCCATATCTCCTTGTTTTTTAAACCCAGCAATTGTATTTCAAAGCTACCAATGTCAGTTTCAAGAGGAGAAACTTTCAACTCGGTTATCGTAGCATTAAGAGGATTTTTGACAAATGCTAAAGTTGCTCTGTTGTTTTTATATTCCTGAAAATTGCTGAGAAATGCTTCCCACATATTCAAAATTATTGTTTTAAAATGGTGTTTATTAATAGAGGAATTATTTTCTTGGCGATGCTTCAGGAGGCTCGGAAAGTGAAACAATGTTTCCCTTTCAAAATCCTGTGCAAAAATGGATAATTTGTTTTCGAATGTTATTACTTCTTCTAACATCGAAAAAAATTAAGTTTCCTTTCCCTTGTAGTTTACGATTAAGCTGATTTAGATGAGACGTAACGTCTACCATGAAATAAAAGTTTTGGATCCACTGATTGTCCGTCAATTGTGGCTATTGAACGCCTTTCTCAAGGAGAAATGCTTTAATTTCCAAAAAAAAAAAAGGGGACGCGAAACGTTTTAAAACGTTCCCTCTTGATAACCAACGTACCTTGTTATGAAGCAGAAGATCAGCGTACTCACTCTCCATTTCAAATAAAAATTCTTTGAATTGGAGATGATTAAGAGCTTTAGCTAAAATGGAGTTGATAATGGTAATCACTAATTTCATAACTTTACAAATTTCTTCCGGAAATGTTTGCGCACAAAGCGCTTCTTGGTGAACGATACAATGGTAAACAAGTACCTCGTGATTAATTTTTTCTTTCAAAATATCATCAACCCTTTTCTTACGCCGGTCCTACTTTTAGCCCCATCTGTTGAAATCGACACAATTTTATCGAGGGGAATATGATGTTTATCCATACACTCAATTGCAACATTGGCGATATCTTCTCCATGCGTCTGACCTTTGAGTGGAAATAATCCTAAAATCTTACAAAAAGTGAAACTTGAGCTGTATCATTTATGTCACAAGACTCGTCAACTGCTATTGATAAAGCCGAAACCAATTTCAGATCTTCGATATGCTGGATGGTTATATTCGAACACATTTTAATTGTTCTATCTTTAATGGTTTTGGCAGAAAATGGTAACTCTTTAATTCTTTTCAGAATATCTGCTTTGTTCTTAAAATCCCGAAATAACTCTTCGGATGCATTTATAAAACATTTTTTTTTATGTATTCGCCGTCTGTGTACGGTTTTCCTCTTTTAGCAATCTCTTGGCTACAAACAAAACTTACCATATTAATATTGCTGGAAGATTGAATCCAATTATTAAACACAGAAGTTGAGAGCTCTTGACTCTTCTGAAGTTCCTCAACTGCTTTCTTCCTTGCATCGTAGGATATTAGTGCTAAATGACGCGTGCTTTCTTGTAAAGTGTCTCTCTAAATTTGACTTCTTGTTATGCGCGGATTTCTCCTTACAAATAAGACATGTCGGAAGTCCATTCAAGTTTTGAATACACGCAAAATTCTCGGTCCACTCAAATTTAAATTCGCAGTTTTCAACTTCCGTTTTTCTTTGCTTTTTTTGGTAGTCATGTTAATTGGGATGCCGATAAAAATATTCCAAATATATTTTTTTCTAAAGCCACCAGTACAAAATTATTATCATTATTAAATTGATGAAAATAAAAATTAAAAAAAATCTTTTAAAAAATACAATTTTATTAATATATGTAACTGCACTAAAAAGAAAAAATAATTTTTTTCCATCATCAGAATAACAAAACTTTTAAAATGACCAAAAATGGAAGAAAACTTCCAACATTTGGACAAATAGAAGTTATCGAGAAATCGATTACAAATTTTGTACCGGAACCACAAACATACATAGCAGGTGTAATAAAATCGTATAAAATACCTGTAAGATGTGCAGCTAGATTAAAAAATACAGCAACTTTTTAATAAGACAGAACAACGGCAGACACGGTAGATAAGACAAAACTGTTCGCATTGCAATTGCTGCTCTGTGATGCCAATTTGTACCTTCACTACTTTATAAAAAGTATGCACGCGCATGCCGGTAGCTTGTACATGGTTTATGTTTACGTTTGCGAAAACTAATAAAATTAAACTCTACGTTCGTTACGTATTTTTACAACAATATAAAATTTTAATTACCTATCTATCTTTTTACTCAAGCAAAAAATTGTACATGTTCTCGATTTATAGAAGAATTTTAATTTAGCAAAATAAGATGTAATTTTTTTTCTTACCAAATTGTTTTTAAATGAAAATATTATTGCGCCTTCCGTGAATATTTGTACCAGAGCCGCACTTAAGGAGCCAAAGAGCCACACTTTGCCGACCACTGGTCTAAGTAAACAATATAATTTCTGTTGTCATTCCAAAAAGGTAACTAAAAAACGATATAACTGTATTCATTTCCAACAGACATTTCACTTTCGCGATTTTTATCACGCATTAATATTTGGATTGAATTTCACGGCATATTATCGCTCTTTACATCGAGAAAAATGACTCAAGCTACAATTAGTCTAGAGCAGGGGTCGGCAACCTATTGTAACGGAAGAGTCAAAAGTTACAATTTACAAAATTTCCCAGTTTTTAAAGAGCCACTAAAGCGTTTCGTTTCAATATTATAGTTTTGCTTATATATATTTGATTTTAGCCCCATCAAAATTAACGGCTTTAAATACGAAATAATATATACACTGGTGTGCAAAAATTAAGGACGAAGTCGAAAAATTAGCATATCAGCTGAACGAAGAGGCAGAGCGGACAGAAAGACCAATCAGGAGATTAAGTAAGGTGATGTACGGTAGCACATGCGCAGATATGCAGGTAGACGTAATGGGGGAGTGTCTGAGTAGTATAAAGCATGTTGTCGGTGTAAGATCAGTATTTCTGGCAAAGAGATTGCACGCCGTATAGCAGTTAAAATCACACCGAGTTGCTGCCTAAGCGAGAAATGGCGAATAATCAATCTGTTAGACGACATCTGGATGCTTTTATCCGAGGTCGAATCATTGGGAAGTTGGAGGAAGGCCGCAGTGTGACAAGTGTGGCTGCAGAGTTCTGAATTGCTCACAGCATCGTTTCACGACTTTGGAGACAATTTCAAACTACAGGAACAGCTATCTGGAGGTTTAGTAGTGGTCGTCCCCGAGGAACCACACCCGCAGATGACCGGTATTTTGCCGTACAGGCCAGAAGAAACAGGCGGCAGACAGCGGGAGAAATCGCTAGACACACGACACAGGCGACTGGACGACCGATATCGCGTTTTACCGTGGGCAGAAGACCGCACGGTGGTGGTCTGTTTGCACGACGCCCTGTACGGTGTGTACCTCTAACGCCTGCCCATCGGAGAAGGCGTTCTCTGTGGTGCCGGGAACACCGGAATTGAAGAGACAATTAATGGGGACGAGTACTCTTTACAGATGAGAGCAGATTCAGTCTGAGTAGCGATTCTCATCGCATACTCATCTGGAGAGAGCGGGGAAGCCGCAATCATCCCTCGAACATCATTGAAAGAGACAGGTATGGAGGTGGCGGTGTTCTCGTTTGGGGAGGCATCATGCTTGGTAGTCGTACAGACCTTCACATCTTCGACGCAGGTTCAGTCAACGGGACCCGTTATTGTAACGAAATTCTTCTTCCATATGTGCGTCTTTTTAGAGGCGCTATGGGTCCGCAGTTCCTTTTCATGGACGACAATGCACCATGTCATCGCACAGTAGCTGCTGAACAGCTCTTAGAGAGTGAGGATATTGAACGTATGGATTGGCCGGCACGATCTCCGGATCTCAATCCCATCGAGCATGTATGGGATTTTCTAGGCAGACGCTTGGCAGCTCGTACCTTACCACCAGTAACGATTCCGGAGCTTCGATTGGCGCTGCAAGACAAATGGGCAGCAATGCCTCAACAACTCATTGACACCCTCATTCTCAGCATGGGCAGACGCTGTGAAACCTGCCTAGCAGTCAGGGGACATCATATCCCCTATTAAAGACCGGATGTTTCTTGCTGGACACCCATCACAGGGATGTTTTGGCCTTCAGTCGCATTGCGCTCCATGCTACTTTTTCAATAAAGCTTCTTTTTATCCCTCTGATTTCTCTTTTAGTAAGTGTTGCTTACATTACTCATGTCCTTACGTATTGGGGATATTACGGTATTAAACGTGTTGATTTGGAAAGCTTTTGTACAAAGTTATATTGAAAAAACCGTCTCGTTCTTAATTTTTGCACACCAGTGTATATAAACACAAATATAGATAGTTACATCAATGGGAGCATTGGCTTTGCATGCCTTTTGAATGATTAAATTTGGCTTATAACTTGTCGTTTTAAGTTTCAAGCACAACTCTAAATTTTTATTTGTTAGTTGATTTCAAACGTTATTTTTTTATTATATTCATGCAAAAGAACGCTTGCTCGCACAAATATGTCGACCCGAAGATCGTCAGTACTCCATATGCCAATTTCTTCACCTCACTGTACCTTTCTGGAAGACTATTCCATTCCCCGAATATGAGGGCCTCAACTTGCAGAATTTCTTTTAGAGCTGTCCTCTTGTGCTGCTCGATGTGCATGCATTTCTGGACCTCCAACTCTTCAACTTGCTCTTGAGTTCTATGAACTTGCCACTCCACAAGTCTTTGGTTTTCAAATATAGCAGTTGCATTTGAAGCGATCCAGCATTAATTCCAAATGTCTCATTGTTGATATCATATTTATTTGCTTTGAGAGGATTTACTATGAACGTAAGAGTACTTTAGTTTGTTTTGAATTGCTTGAATCTCTCAACGAATCCATCCTTCATGTTTCTTAAAGCTATGTTGAAATAATTCGTGTCAATAGTTGCATTGGTCTCATTGCGATATACATCAGGTTTTTAAAATGAATTAATTTATCGCTCTCCATGTCTTCAACAAAAATAAGTAATTTGTTTTCGAAACAAACTACTGGCGTAGGCTGGGTTGCCCTTTTCTTGCAGTTTTAAATTTAGCTCATTTAGTTTCATTGTGGTATCTACCACGAAATAGAAGTTTCGCAGCCGTTTGTCTTTTTCCAATTCGGGATGATCAATGCTTTTTTCATTGAGGAATGTTTTTATTTCACTCAAGCACAAAGTAAAACGTTGCAATACGTTATCTCTGGAAAGCCATCACACTTTATAATGCAGAAGTAAGTCAGAAAACTGGTTATCTCTAAAAGTAATCTTTGAACTGGTGATGACAGAGTGCTTTTGCAAAATGCTGTTAATAATCTGAATTACCAAGTTCATGACTTCAACAATTTCGTCCGAAAATGTTTGGGCACAAAGTGCTTCTTGGCGAATTACACAGTGAAACGTTAGAGTTTCATGGTTACTTTTCTGAAGAATTGATGTTACACCTCTGTGTATTCCTGTCATACTTCTCGCTCTATCAATTGCTATCGAAACGATTTTATTTATATCGATTCCATTGTCTTCCAGGCATCTTTGCACAAGTATTTGCTATATCTTCTCAACGAGAATTTGCTCTGAGAGCGATAGCAACCTTGCTAAAAATGCCCCGTAGAAACCCATAAAATTTTTTTTATGGGGAATTGGCCTACGGGTACCCGTACAGCTCTGCGGGTACCCGTAGGCCAAATCCCCGTAAAAACCCATAGACAGAAACCCGTACAACTGTACGGGTACCCATAGGCCAAATCCCCGTAAAAACCCATAGAAAGAAACCCGTACAGTTGTACGGGTACCCGTAGGCCAAATCCTCGTAAAAACCCATAAAAAGAAACCCGTACGGTTGTACGGGTACCCATAGGCCAAATCCCCGTAAAAACCCATAAAAAGAAACCCGTACGGTTGTACGGGTACCCATAGGCCAAATACCCGTAAAAACCCATAGAAAGAAACCTGCATGACTGTACGGGTACCTGTAAACAGAAACCTGTACAATTGTACGGATACGAGTAGGCCAAATCTCTGTAGAAACTTGTAGAACTCTAGGCACTATAAACAAAATCCCAGTAAAAACCCATAGCCAAAAATCAGAACTTTATATGCATATCCATTGGCCAAATTTCCACAGGTATTCATATACAGAATCTCTATAAAAAACAATACACAAAAATAGAACTGTAAATCAAATTTCCATAAAAACATAAACCAGCAGAAGTACATAATTAGCACTGAAATGTACAGAACTAAATGGCTGAGAAAGCATGCAAAGTAATTTTAAATAAAATTCAATGCAAATAAAAATTTTTAAATACCTAGAGATTCTCGTTACAAAATTTTAAACTACCTTTATATAATTTTGAAAATAAAATGAAGAGAAAGATAATAACCAAAGTCATGATTCACAACCATCGAATGATATATGTACATATATGTAAGAAAAATAAGGAATAAGCAAAAGATTAAGTTAGCAGCATAAAATTAATTTTCCTTCTCTATTCTAAAAACAATAATCTTTCTGCACTGCATCACTTCGAGATTAATTCATGTCATATGACTCTTACATAATTTGATGTTGTAAAAGGAACTAAAACTCAAACAGCCAATAGTAATTTTATAGCAGTATTAACTATCAAATACGAGTAAAAATGCATTGTGAACCAAAATTAACTCGGTCTGAATTAAGATTTCACCCTTAACATAACGTATTTGCTTTTTACGCTTTGGCCTAGGTGGATTGCAGTCTGTCTGCTCCTTGTTTCTTACTACACATTTATCAAAAATGTTAATTTTTGGAATAGGCATAAATAATGTGCCAACTTGTTTGTGGTTGCAACATATTTGCTGAAAGAAAAGTTGAATTAAATCTACCTCGACTGCCAAATTTCTTATTCATTGTGGATTGGAGTTTCAACATCTCTAAGCCGTCAAAATTCTTGCTGTTCATTACGGATTCAGCTGCTTGTATTCGACTACAGAATCTATTACATATATATATATATATATATGTGGGAAATCATACCGTCCAATGCTGAATGAGAATTGCCCGTTATGACGTCATCAGTATAGCATCACAGCCCAGCGCAGTAAGAATCATCCCAGACAGCGCTGAGACCTGGTCGAGAGTGGAGGGCAGACGTGAGCAGACGGCTCACACGTCTTCAAGAGTTTGATTGCGCTTTCGATGTTATGCCTTTACATCATTATGTTAATCCTGCATACCGTTAACTTCATCTTTATTTACTTTTATTTCTTTCTATTAAATAAACCATTTAAATATTACTTCGTGCTCTCATGCTGTGAATTAAGTCAAATTCTACATATATATATATATATATATATTATATATGCATATCATTTCATTTGATGGTTGCGAATTATTACTTTGACTGTATATATATTATTGATTTCATTATAAATATATACATATAGTATCTCACTGCATATATTTGTATTTCAGTTCTTTAATTGGGAAATTAAACAATTGTATTTAATCACATCAGCTTGTTTAACAATTTGATACCTAATGAGAAATGTATTGCCAAAGGATGGTACTTTCTAGCATCTACTTAAATTTTAAGTTTCCTACAATGCACTAAACCAAATTAAAAAACAAAATTAGAAGAAACCCAAATTTTCAGGAAAAGAAACATTATTAACAAGCAAGCAAAAAGAATACGGGACTTGCAAATTAGAAAATTAACATAGAGTTCAAATTTAGCATACTTGCTATCCCCTTAAGGCTCGATTACCACTGATAGTAACACCCTACAGTTTATTATGACACGCATACACATAGATGTTTTGCGTGGAAGAAAGGATGAATCCTAGAATATAATGTAGTGAAGAAATAATAATGGCTAATCTTTGGAATATGGTAACAGGTAGTTTGGCGACATTTTAGTAAGGCGATAAAGGTTACTAGCTAGGACTTTAGCAGTGTACACGGATAAAGTCAAGAGTGTGCGCAATGTCATTTTTGTGCAACTCTGGGATGTTTTTTTAAGTGAAAATAGGTCGACGTGTACATGGATGATACCATGTATGTGCAATTCTTAAAAACGCGGCAAGCAGTTTGCGATTCTGCGCTGTCTCCGAATTTCGCACCTAATCTTCGTCATGATTAAGCATTTTTGTTCCATAAAAGTTGTAGTATAAGAGTAATTTGGCTAGCAGATTGTTGGAAAAAATTTTGAGTTAAAAAAAAAAAAAAAAATGCCGGTTGATCTTTGGATTATGGTAACTTGGCGATTTTTTGGCGAAAATTTGGCGACCAACTCTGCTACAGCAACCCTCTATTTTTTTTTTTTCCGCCGCCATTTTGTCTTCACGAAGTAAAGACATGTTTCTTTTCTTTTTATTTACTGAACACTTTTTAAAACAATCTACTAGCCAAATTACATTTATACTAGAAATTTTATCTAACAAAACTGCTTAATGATGACAAATATTCACTGCAAAATTGGGAAAAAGTGCACAATCGCAAAATCCTTGCACGTTTTTCACAATAACACATACACATAAACCATGTACACGTCGACTTATTTTTACCTAAAAAAAATTACAGAATTGCACAAAAATGGCATTGCGCACACTCTTCACTATATCCATGTACACTGCTTTTTTCTCATAAATTAGAAAAATTTCACGAAAATGCATGACAATTTTCTGAATCTTTAAACCCGGTAAAAAGAACATATATGAAATTACCTTATCGCGAAAAAGTATACATTCTTTCCAAATATGAACATTTCCACGTATAAAATAAATAAAATATCTAAAAACTTTTACCTCTAAATTATCTATTATATTATAAACGTCACCAACGAATTCATACTGCAAACATTACAAATACTTAGTGTCAAATATTTAAATTATTTCCATGTACGTTTACTTCAACTAAAACGTATACCAAATTCCTACAAACATAAATATCGTATCCATACATACGGTATCCATGTACACATCGATGTATTTTCACTTAAAAAAACATCCCAGAATTGCACAAAAATGTCATTGTGCACTCCTTTGACTTTATCCAGGTACACATCGACGTATTTTTCACTTAAAAAGTCAAAAGAAAATTGACAAAAATCCAATTCTTTTTACTTTAGTAAAAAGTACCAAATAAATAAGTAGGTGATTATGCACTTTACCCGAAAAAAATATATAAAAATACCATTTACCTATATATATTAATAATTTATTATTACACAAGGTTTTCCATATATCATCTCAAAGGAACATAAATTTAATTAAAGCGATGCATTATTGGAATAAATTTAATCAGTGTTTTAGGTGCAAGTTATTTCGATTTCTATTGTAGAAAGAATACTTTAGAAAATGTATAGAAATATTATTTTGAACCATAAAAATTCTAAAGAGTAAAATTTAAAGTACTGAAAAGGTAGCTAATGTTTTTGACAGTAGATTATATAATATAAAAATACCTCATACTGAGCATTTTCTGAAATTACAATGCCAAATGAAATTTATATAGTGCAGCATTTAGCAATAATAACTTTTTGTAAACAAATGTAGCTATATTCGCTTAATTGTAATGACAGTAATTTTAACTGCTTTTGTATAAGGCTGTACAGAAGATTTAGTTATATGGGTTTTCATCCGCAGAGAGCAACCGGATTCTCTGTGGAAGTGCTTCCGAAAATAATGTTTAAATATTAATCTAACTATATTTGAAAGCAATGCTATAACAGTGCCCTTATAAGACTCATGATCCGAAAAGCTTTGGTTTTAACTGTCTCGTAAAAACTTTTAATTACCTCTGTAAAATTCATACCCATGTAAAAATTACTACACCGATGATTATACAGCAAAACGTTCCTAAAACAATCAACTCCACAATTCAAGATAATGGCAGTTTCCTGTAGCCTGACAAAACTATGATTTTTTAAGTCCTGTTATTTAATTATTGTCCTGACAAATGTGCCATTACCAGAGGTGGTCATTTAAGAAAATAATAACTACGAGGTTTCAACTTAATGTAATTTTTTTCAAATAAATAATTCACTTTTTATACTCCCAAAACTAGTACATTTAATATTACATAAATCTTATTCACAAATCTATTTCTATTTCAAAAGCAATTTATGAAAAACACATTTGAAATTTTCTTCATCAAACAAATAATAATGAAAATTAAAGTATGCATAAAAATGATTATATGTGTTTTAACAAAATAGCACAAAATATTTAATGCAAAAATGTGGTTCTAGTCTCATACTTGTAAAGAAAAATAGGCCAAAAAGAAAAAACAATGTAAGCTACTATGATCATCTAAATTTTCACATAATTTTAGTAGTGGAAAAAAGATTCCTTAAGCTTGTATGTCTTGTCTACCCCATGCAATAAGTAATAAACATATTAAATATTTCAATGTTTATTTCATTAATAAAACTTACCTTTTTTGCTCGCGAAATATAATTAGTACATTTTTTAAAACGTTATAAAGTATTCTTTTTGCTTGGGCACATCACATTAGTCGAAAAATTGAAAATTGAATCACGCAAGATCATTTTTAAGTAAGGTATGCTCAAATTTATTAGTACATAATATTCAAATGATAAAGCATTTACATGAACAAGCTTTAAAAAAGCATTTCTAAACTGTAATCAAAAAAATAAATTTTCCAAAATACAATTTCAGTAGAATGCAAAAACTATATTTCTGCATCTGATACTTAACCAAATTATCAAGTCTGAAATTATCACTTTTCAGTCTTTAAGCACATTGTTTTTCAGGATAAAAGTAAAGATGGAAAATCAATTACACGCTCAGAAACTCCATTTCACAACTAGTCAGTGCTGGTATTTTATTATTTATTATTAATTTCTAAACAGTAAAACATAGTAAAATTTGTAATAAAGTAAAGCATAGTAAATAATATATTGCATTATTACAACCACGAAGAAAATAACACCACCATCGCACAACAATAACTAGGGTGTCGCCATATTGCTTGTTTGGGAAACTTCTGAGAGTGGGGGAGGGAGGGGGGAATTTTTTTCTTCTCATCAGCGTTAAGAGAGAGAAAAGTTTTGCGATTGTGAATTTACTTGTTCGCGTTAAAGAGATGTTAGTTGATACCGGTGTTTATTTGTAATATCAGAAATGTAAGTGCTTATGTGTGTGTATTCAGAGAACCAACTCGTAGCAAAAACCACCTCCCTAAGACGACCGCCTCTGAAAGAGACCAGTATTTCTGAAAACATAAGTATACTTTGGCATTGAATACTCCCTCTGTAAGGCGACCATTCACAAAGAAAATTCTGCTAGTGTGGCTGGTCGCCTTAGAGAGATTCATTCCGTAGATGCAATCTCCCTAAGACGACCACCTCTAAAAAATAACCGTATCTCTGAGAACGTGAGTATATATTGGTATTGAGCATCACCTCTCTAAGGCGACCACTTCCAAAGATGAATTTTTATTTGCGGCTGGTCGCCTTAGAGAGACCTCGTTGTGTGTGGTGTATATGATTACTGTTATTGCTTCCGAAAAACAATTTTTAAATCAAATAAATAAGCATATTTAGTAAAAACCCTCTCTAAAACAACCACATGCGTTTCCAGGTTACTCTGATGGTCTTAAAGAGATCATATTTTCATTCTGTTAATTTTATTGTTTACAAGAAGTCTATTAACGTCAGATAAAAAAATAGCATAAACCCATATAAACCAACAGAAGATTTATTATTATATTGATACCAGTAAGAAAACCAGTAAAAGTCAATATAAACCTATACAAACCAGTACAAAGTTCTGCCATTGATGTTGGTTGTATGGGTGTCAAGTGATACCAGTAAGAAAAACCCACAGAGATCAATAGAAACCAGTAAAAGTCAGTAGAGACCATCAAAAATTCTATAGGTACCAGTAGAAAGTTTTACTGGTTTCTATGGGTCATTTTGAAACCAGTAAGAAAAACCCACAGAGACCAACAGAAACCAGTAAAAGTCAATAGAAACCCATAAAATCTTATGGGTACCCATAAAAAGTTTTACTGGTTTCTATGGGGCATTTTTAGCAGGGAATGCTACAGTTCTTCGTTTGGACCTTGGGAGGACATATACCCTACGAAAAGGGTAACTTGTGTCGTGTCTTTAATGTCACAAGACTCATCTATAGCAAGTGATAAGGCAGAAGCCAACTGAATGTCTTCCACTTGTTACATTTGAAACCATCTTAGCAGTTCTATCTTGTACTGGTTTTGCAGATAATGGCAAATCTTTGATTTTTTTCATGATTTCTGCTTTGATTTTAATATCAAGAAACAGTTATTCAGATGCACATATAAAACAATCTTTGACGTATTTGACGTGAATGGTTTTACTCATTTTGCAATTTCGAATGATACTGCAGAGCTTGGCAGATTTACATTATTGGAAGATTGTACCCAGTTACTTAGTATGGGACTTTTTTTTTTTTTTTTTTTTTTTTTTGAGCTCTTCAAGAGCGTTTTTGGTGCGTCCTCGTTTCAATATTTACCAGCAAACTGGGTATAATTTGTAGTGAAGTGTCTCTCCAAATTCGACTTCTCATTGTGTGCGTGTTTTTGGTGGCAAATGAGACAACTCGGAAGGCCATCTGTGTTGCATATGAATGCAAACAATTCTGCCAAATCCTGTTCTCTGTTTTCTTCTTCAGTTCTTCTCTTTTTTTGCCAGCTGCCATGCAGACAGCGGAGCTGAGAAAATGAACAATAGTTCACTTTAACAGTACAGTAACAATGGTACAAATTTATCTCATTACGGTCATGCTAAGCTTAATTAACGATTATGAAAATAGAAGCTATTGAGAAATTAGGTACCTAAAATATATTTTCTTATTTTTTAAGGGTTTTGATAATAAATTATTAGTTTTTCCGTATGGAACTGGAAAGCCGCAGGTTGCCGACCCCTGGTCTAGAGCAAGGGTCGGCAACCTTTTGAGTCGGAAGAGCCAATAATTACAATTTACAAAATTTCAAAGTTTTTAAAGAGCCACCAAATTTTTTCTTGCCAACAATAAATAGTACTCGCATAAATAAAGTTTTTTGATAAACAAAAACTAATATATTTATTCATAAGAAAAAATACCTATTTATTCATAAGAAAAAAATATCTATTTATTCATAAGAAAAATATCTATTCATTCATATATAAATAGTGTTTTTCACAACAAATTAGATAATATATATATATGGCATTATTAGATAATTACTTATTATTTAAGTTAAAAATTAAAACAATTAAACATTTACTTACAACACTAACTTGTACTTCAATAAAAAACAATTGATCAAACAAATTCAATGGGAGCGATGGCTTTGCATGGAATAAATGCTTTTTATTAAAATATTTTACATCATATTTTAATTAGATCATATTTTATTGGGTGCTTTTGAAATGCTTTTTATTAAAATATTTTACATCATATTTTAATAAGATCATATTTCATTGGGTGCTTTTGAAATGCTTTTTATTAAAATATTTTATATTGTATTTTAATAAGATCTTATTTCATTGGGTGGTTTTGAAGGATCCAGGCCAAGCAATTTCATTTGGACAGCAATATCAAATAAGTAATCAAAACATTCTGCCCTAAAATAAAAATATAATTGAAATGAATGCAATTAATTAGTTGATTAAAAGTAATAATTAAAATAGGCAATACAGTAAGAGTGAAATAAATTCAAATATTTACATTGTTTTGGCCTTCTCCCATGTCTCGCCCCAAACATAAACACCATGACGTCGTACAAGGATTGCAGATGTTTCAGGATACTGTTTCATAGCAGCAGCCATTCTGTCCTGAAAATATTATGTATGATTATTTTTCAAATTTTACACATATAGTATGAAAAGAAACGATGTTAGAGAAAACTATTACATTATTATAATTTCCGCAAAAATTTAACATTTCTACACATAGAAATTATGACTATATGCAAATGAAGATGCTACAACTAATTAAACTAAGCCAAACTAAACTATACTACTACAGTCTGGTAAAAAATATACTTTTGCTTCCTGCTCAGATTTCACTTAAATGAAACCAAGATTTAAACATTTTATAAAATTAATACCATCTTCCAAATGATCACTAAACTTCACCAATTTTCTAAAGTAATCAAATTTAAATTCTCAATGAGAGCCATCAGTACAAATAAAGCATTTAACTAATACACTACAAAATTAAGGTTCTGACTTGTCGGGACTTTGGTGATTCTGGATTTTAAATCAAGTAAGATGACATGTAGAAATTATAAAACTAAAAATATGAAATAGTTGTTTATTGAACAATGATGCATTTATGACCTTAAGGGAATCAAACTTTATCAAAACAGCTCAATATTCATTTGTTTGGTTTGTTAATTAACTTAGACAACACTGAAAGAAATTTGTTTAAAATTTCTTTCAGTGTTGTTTAAGTTACTTGTCATAATTTCTTGCTCAGTTACCATGTTACATTGTTATAATATACTATTACAGTTGCAAAGTTCAGAATTTCCACTAAATTCTCAATCAAAATTTTTATGTTCTCAGCTACCTCCTGGACATGTTCTTCATTATCCATACTTTATATTTTCTGTATTCAGAATCCAACTACAGATTTTGAGTAGTGTCACATTTTAGCACAGCTTAATGCTTGGATAGCATCTGATATATACTACTGGTAACATACCATGAAAGTGGCGACTAAAAGCATGTTTTATGCTAAATTTTGTCTTGCTTCTTTTATGCGTTGCGAAAGTTAAGACTAAATTATATTAGTTTTTTTTATTATTAAAATTATTTATCGTATATATTTAAGCTAATAAATGATTGTGTTTCTTCACCATGGAGATGTTTTATTTACTGCCAAACTGAAATTAAGAGTAAGGACCTTCTGCGTATTTCATTATGGAAAAATTTCTACTTTGCATAAGTTAAACATTAAGCATACATATTACAATGAGATGTTAATTTCAGAATGTGATTCTTTTTCTTAAAAAAAGAAATGCTGATTTGTCTAGATATTAGATCCTTCTGCATTTTATACTTTGTTGTAAGTCACAAAACTGTGCATACGCAGGATGGCCATTGAACTGTTAGGAAAATTCTCGACTTGTTCGTTTTCAATCTTTTTTACTTATTTAATTTTTCTATTCCAGTGAAAGATCAATCTTTCAAACTCAGAGAAAATACCAGCAGCATTTTAATGTTAGAGAATCTACTGGGGATAACATGATATGTAATTTACTCATTCAGTTTGAAAGAACTTGATCAGTCTGCAGTCTTTCAGGAAGAGATCCTAAGTGCACTGTAGTGGAATCAATGCTGCAGTGGAAGCTCTATAGCAGAGTGTCCTTGAAGATCCATCAGTTTCTGCCCATCATCGCTCTGTTGAACTAGGAGGTACCAGAATATCATTTCAAAAGATTCGGAAATTATATTTAGAAATATTTCTACAGAAGATGCAAATGGTCCAAGCTTTTGATGCCTAGATATTGGAAAACTTTCAATAAAGCAATACTTGATGTGAATAAATCAGGCACAATATTTTCAGAGAACTCTGAAATGGTACATGATGCATTAACAGTTTCTTCTACTTCTTTATGCATAAAATATTTGTAAATTTATTGTAATTCTGCATCATCATCATCATCATCCAACAGGGATTTTATATCCACCACAATTTATGCATCTATCAAAGTCTTGCTGCAATTTACATGTCCACTTTTACAGAATCTTTGAATAAAATCTCAAGATTTAGTTCTTTTTTATGAATTTTACACTGTTCTGAACAATGCTTCTCTCTTAAACTTTATTCGGTTGTCGATTTTCTTCTTAATTATTATTCTTTTCTAAAATTACAGCTGTTCTTTGATTGGTCATCATCATATTGGAGGTTAAACAGCCCAGACAATTCTCTACACATAGCATTGTGACAAGCATTAGATGTCTTGCCTCTTAGAGTACACAGAAAGGGGAAAGAAATCACTTCCATTACATAAAACATTCAGATTCAGGATGGATAAGCCTTCAGAACACTAAGAAAAATTCAATGTTTCCAGAGTGGGTAAGAGTATAAAGATTCATTGCTCTGATATAGGACTTGAAAATTTGAGATAACTAAAGCTTCCCTCCCCCCCCCAAAAAATGCTCTGAGATAACTAATATATTGGTTTACTTTTGAAAATGCAGGGAATGATGTTTTTAATATTCTACTACCATGATACTAAAATATTCAAAATTTGAAATATTTTTATTCAATCTTTACTGATTAATGCACTGGAAAAGGAAGACTTTTCCCCCTTAAATACAGATCTTACACACATAATTTTACATACAAAGTTTATCAGAATAAGTTAAATGACTTTAGAAGTATGATTAAGATGGGTCTGTAAAGACAAAATTTAACTTTTTATGCTTTTCCCATGCAGCAAATGTAGCTATTTATTATGATTTAATAAATGAAACACAACATGCTCCATACCTTTATATTTTTTATATTTGTGAAAATTTGCATTTTCACAAATTTTGCAAGTGTGAAATACTTTTTATTTAATTATAAGATATAATGGATATTTTATTAATTAGAATTTTTTTATCTACAACTAAGGTTGGCACCAGGCTTTTTGCCATCCAATATGAACTCTGCATCTCCTAAATTCTGTCGCCTGGTCTCTTCCGATATAGTAAACATTTTGCCACGCCAAAATTCTACTGCCCAGTGCAACCACATGGGCTCTGGTGCCAACCCTGTCAACAAGCAACATATTAGTCAGATTTTATATTTCCAAAGAAGCTCCCACACATAGTGCTGAAATACTGCATAAAATTCTCTATTTCATTTGGAGAAATTTTACATAGTTGAAAATTCCTGTCTAGGATACTATTTAAGGAATTAAAGTCTGCAACTACCTTTTACAACAGTTTACTTGCTTTTCACTAATAAAATGCATTTAAAATTTTTGATATAAATTATGTAAAACTTCAAATACAATTTAATTTAAGATAACACTTTTTATATAGTTGCTTAAACTGTTTCTGTTGACATTTATGTTTCAAATAATTAAACATAGATATAGAAATAGGGGGTACTTCCTTATTATTACAGCTCCCATTATTTAAAGAATGCTAAAATTACTACCACGTTTTAATTTAAAAAATGCAGAACTTATATAGAAAATATCTTTACTACTTGCATATGGTTTGTGAGTTTCATATTTATGTTATTGCTTTTAGTACAGTATCAAAAATACTTCTTTGTCTCATGGATTTCTGCACACATTTTACAACTTTAAAATTATTATAGCTCTAGTTAATAAACTGCATCAAAGCAGCAATACTAACAGTTCTTCTCATAAGAAGTTTATGTCATGACTATGTTTATGACTGCTAACCATTTGGCAACTGTTTGCAATATACATATGTAATTTTTAAATAACTGAGGGTGTAATAAAAAAATAAGATTAAATTTCAAATATGTGCATATATGTGAAAGAAGTTATATGCTATAAAAATTAATATGCCTAGAAATGTAATTGTACTAACCTTTAAATCTTTCTCGAAAGGTGTATTTTCAATAATTGGCACAACCAATTTGTCATCATATCTATATCTTAAACCAGTATTTCCTTTTATAATTCCCTGGAAAATAAAATTTCAGAATAAAAAATAATGATAATAAATGTAAGGTTCTTCCTACTGTATAATATTTTACTCTTAAATTTTACCTTTATCATTTCTTGATATGTAATTACAAATTCAGATCCAGGATAGATTAATGTAGCTAAAACTGCAGACTTAGAATGTGAATGAAGTACTGCTCCAGCATCTAAAAATGAACAAAATACTATATAGTAAGTTTATCTGAACACACTCAAATGTATGGTTTGTGCTCACAGGTACAAAATATTATCACATTAAAAATATAATATCAATTGTAGCATTCATTACTATATGATTCAATATTTAATTGCAACTCAGACACAAGAGAAGCTACAATTACTATTAATTTAACCAGATTCTGAGACAGTAAAAACAAACAGGCAAAACAAAATTTTTAATAGCTACAAAATGTATATAAACATGAAAAAATAAGTAAGCTTTTTAACCATATCTAAGTTCTTTGAGGAAAATGTTTTCACTTGAATTACACAATGCATGTGAATCATGATGCAAGGGCTGATCAATACATATTCAATCTTTTATGTATCTATTAACAGGACATAGATGTAGAAATGTATTAAATTTTTATTAATTCTACTAACACAAAGAAAAGCAGTTCAAACTTAATTAGCACCCATGCTTTGATTACCTTCAAAACAGACATTGCAAGACTCTGTAGATATTTAGCCTAGGAGTTTTTTCATAGCTGAAGATTTATTACATTTATTTATTTATTATTAGAAGTAAATTATCAATTAATTTGTGTATATAATTCAATTGGAGGAAATTTTGTATTTACTTCGCAAATGATATGCATTCATGAACAATGGAGTGCATTCACTAATTTTAAGTTTTTTCTCTTCAGCTGGAGAACTGATGATGCAACCATCAGCATTGACAACAAATATATCACCAGGCTGAATTCTCTCCTTCTGGACTCCAGAAGGGGCAATAAAGATTTCATCACTGAAATGAAAATGCAATAATGTAAAAGATAACAATTTTCTAATCAATTTCATTAAGTATAAAATTCAAATTTAAGAAAGTATTTTTAACTAACTATTTAATTTTATGATTTGCAAGAAGGAAGGAGAAACCAATGATTCTTATTTATTGATACTGTATTTATTACTTAACAGTAAATGATATTCCATATAATAAAAATGTGTACCCTGCTATAACAAATTTCAGGGTATCAGAAGTTTGTTTCAATGTATCTGATCCAATATATATATATATATATATATTAAAAAAATAAATACATAGCTCATAAAAATATGAAAAAATTGAATAATAAATTAGAAAAAACTGATTAGTATTGTTACATTTAAATCAAAAAGATAAATTTAATTAAAAACAAATCATATTAAGATTTAATTGCAGTTATTATTACTGTGCAATTAAATTTATTGATGTTTTTTCCAGTCTTACTATATATTAATAACTTTACACAAATTTCTTAACATAAATATTATTGTTCTAATCCTTCCATCCAATTAATGAATTTACTTTCAACTTTTCCTCAATTTCCAACTACAAATATAATCTGCAATTTTCTGTTGAGGTAAAGCAGACTGAAAGGAAAATTTTATCCATAGATGTAAACTATTATTGTAAATTATAACATTTATAAATAATATCCTGAATAAATTTTTTGCGGTTTTGCAGCTGAAGATGATGGTTCGGTAAAACCATCGAAACTAGTCCTGTGAAAATTTTGTGATTTAACGCTGATTTTTGTTGTTTGACTTCTGAATCAATAATATCCTCTCTTGCAAAAGACCTAAAGAATATAAATTCTTTATTCGAATTTATTAACTTGGAGAACATTTGTACTCAAGCAGAGCAAATTGATAAGAAACAAAACTTCATTATCTAACAGAAGAATTAACTGTATAACCCCAAACTCACATGATCCACTACTTCCTATTTCTATGAATTGGTTCAATGGTCACTAACACCATATGGTGTCTTAAAGATATGGCTATTGTGTCCTTGTGTCTTGCAATTGAATTACTTTTATGGAACCTTTATTTAGAACAAAAGTATGGTGAAGGGGTTTTCCTTTTTGGATGGAATGCCATTTCTAACACCTCAAGCATGTATGATTTTAAGCATTGGTAATTTTTTCATCAAAACTTTCAGAAAGTATGGAAAAATTATGAAAAATACAATAAAGGATTCAGTAGTTGTAGCATGAATATTTTGGCACATAACCCTAAAAGGTTATGGTGTGCCAGACATAAGTTACATACATAAATAAGCTAACATGAAACAAAAGTATAAAACAAAATAGATAAAATTAGTAAAAAATATTAAAATTAGTGAAAAACAGGGTAATGAATGCTCAGATGATATTTGTGTATAAAACTCATTTAATGATTTCACATGTGAAACAAGAGTAAAATCATGAAAACAGGAGTAAAACATGACATGCTAAAATACAGTATTTAAACACAAGATAACTTCAAAATTAAATAAAATTTAATAATAAACTCTTTCAGATACCGAAATAAATTGGTATTTACCTCCTTTTCGATTATGCAGTCAAGAGGCAAGTCCCACATGTCAAAATTCTTCAGTCGAAGACTGTTAAAAAATGGACACTCTACTCAAAAACGATGCATAGACAGAACATTATCACAAATGAGCACACTGGCTCACTCTTTGCTTTTACATGGTAATTATGGGTGATTCGAATACTGTCAAATGAGCTAACAAAACTTCTTTCTTCTGTCATCAAGCACTCTCCCAATAACTCATTCAAGACTTTTTCTTTGATAAATCCCCCAGCATCACTATAAGGAACAAGCTGATTGGACAAATGAACTGCAGACTTTCTTATAATGTCTGCCAGCTTGTTACCTTTTAAACCCACATGTCTGGGAACCCAGCAGTAAAGGATGTCATACCCATGGCTCTTTAATTTTAGACAAACGGCTTTTGACCCATCTGTAAATGTACGGAAGAAAGTACTGTATTTTTGCCTGCATAATTATTGAGACAGTACCAAGAGAGAAATAAGGCATTCAAGAATCAAACACACACTCACAAGTATTGGACAAAACCAGTTTCCAAGGATGATTAAGTTGTGAAAATATATCGAAATAACAGCAATGAGATAAATGTTCTCGCCTTAACCCATTACCCGCCAAAACTACAAGGAATGTTTCTTTTCTCATGAAAATAATAACAAATATTAAATTAAGCATTTATAACATAAATTTACATTGAAAATTAAAAAAAAACGCTCTTACCTATGGAAAACGCGAGTGTTGCGTTCACGCAACGTCAGCGGAATAAGCCTACGGATGTTTAGTGAGTAGGATTGTACTCGTGTGATGTTTCTTTTGAGAGGAGAGCAGGATTACTTTTTAGCTGTATAACGTTTTATAAATCTACAAATCACTTTACTAGTAATTAATTTAATATTAAAATATACATTGTATTTCTTTTACAAATACAGATTATTTCAATTGAAAGATTCAAGCATGAAAAGCTTGATTACAATCATGATGTAAAGCTACATTACATACTTTGCATCTATAAACAGTCTGGCTATGGTACTCTTTACAACAAAGTCTTTTGTTATCAACGGACTTTATGATAAAATGTCTACCATCTCCATACAATGGTTTTTGAATGCTGAATTTACTAGGTCTTCCTGTTGCTGATCTATTTCTGGCTAATTCTACGCTCTAAATAGGAGTTTGTAAAAGGAAAAATGCATTCTCGCATCTGAAATCTAAAAGAGACTTTTAGATTTCAGATTGACTTTTTACGACTGAAATCTAAAATATTTCCAGTCGTAAAAACTGGTGATATTTAATAAGTTTAGATACGGTCTCACCTCATATAATTTATCAGTATTGTAAATTTGACTATTGTCAAATGCAAATTCTGCTTCATATTCCTGTACTGCAAACATGATATCGATTCTCATACAACAGGAACAGAAATGTCCTTATCAAAATACCAATACATTTTTTCTTGAGGTAAAGAATAATATCCTGTAAGCAATAATATTCCAATAAATCTTCTCATATAGGCTTCAGATGCAATAAATTCTGGGCTTTTTTTTTTTTTTTTTTTTTTTGCTGAGCGTATATATTTGTCTGTTCAACGAGAAGAGAGTAAATGTCTAAACCAAAACGAAAATCTGTGCACTAGTTTTACTTTTATAATTCTTTTATAATATTTTGTCTTTTATAATTCCTCTTCTATCTCTTTCTTCAGAACATCCTTATCAAAATACCAATACATTTTTTCTTGAGGTAAAGAATAATATCCTGTAAGCAATAATATTCCAATAAATCTTCTCATATAGGCTTCAGATGCAATAAATTCTGGGCTTTTTTTTTTTTTTTTTTTTTTTGCTGAGCGTATATATTTGTCTGTTCAACGAGAAGAGAGTAAATGTCTAAACCAAAACGAAAATCTGTGCACTAGTTTTACTTTTATAATTCTTTTATAATATTTTGTCTTTTATAATTCCTC
Organism: Stegodyphus dumicola; assembly: GCF_044657685.1. NCBI lineage: Eukaryota > Metazoa > Arthropoda > Arachnida > Araneae > Eresidae > Stegodyphus > Stegodyphus dumicola. The sequence goes on from NC_140777.1 coordinate 145,038,895, forward strand.
TTCTATCTCTTTCTTCATGTTCTTCCTGAGAAATAACTAACTGTTATCCACTTCTAGATTTCAATCTTCTGCTTTTTAAACTTTTTAGTATGACTATAACTGCTTTTAGAAGGCTGAAATTTACTTATGTGAATTTCAACTTCCCCAGCAGTATCATTTCGTAAAATATCATTATCATTATTTAAAACATTGCCATTCCTTTCTTCTTCGTCACTAGTTTCTGCAATTTCTGGGGGAACAACAACAATCTCAGTTTCATTCTAGTCATTATTACATTATCATCATCTGTTTCTTCATCAAAAAATCTTTGAAGGGCTTCTTCTAATGTAAGATACCTCATTCTAGGCATTTTTAAACAACCAGAACATCGAAAGGAATGAGTGAAAAAGGAGATTGACTACCCATTTCCTGCTGACATTGCGTCAGCGCAACACCTGTTTTCCCTTGCTTCCCAACACAAATATAAATGTAATGTTCTGATAAACGGTGACCTTGACTAAAAACAGATCACTCTAGAGACGGCGATTCTTTCATTAAATATTTTCAGAAAAAATACTTGGTCGAAAATTTTGCTTAAAGTATGATATTAATTATTATAAACAAAATGATTGTTGAAGGCAAATCTTTTTTTACAGAAATAATCTTTATAATATTCCTTACACAAAATCATCTGCTGGTATAAAATATCTTAGGTAGTTATATTTATACACACATTTATTTTGACCGTTGCGTCAACGCAACACCAGCGGCTAATGGGTTAATTCAAATGATGGTTTGTAACAATCAACACAGAGACTCTCAAATAGAGATGTTCTAAATGTTTTGGACCATACATACACAGCCTTATGACAAAAAGGATCTAGTTTCAGTAACATGGAGGGGCATACAGAACCATAAACAACTGAGCCATAATCAAGTCTAAAGCAGACAAGGCTTTCTCTATAAATCCAAAGCAACGTTTTAAACCCCCCCAGGAGGAGTTTGCCAGGACATTTAAAAGATTCAATGTTTTGAAGCACTTCTTCCTCAAGTACCAAATGTGGGGAAACTGTCTCTTTTTAGCCAAACATCACTCCTAAGAATTTATTTGGACACCGCTGGAATTGAAGATGAAGCTCTGTCTCAGGATGGAAGTTACACTTTTTGCAAAAGTGTACACATATGGTCTTCCATTTTTAAAATATAAATCCATGTTTCTTTGACCATTTCTAGATCTTGCTAACAGGATCTGCAGCTGCCTCTTCAAATATCTCATATCTCCACCTTGACAACTTACCTGGAGAGATCATCATCATAGGAAGTCCCTAAAATAGTAAGAAGAAGTTCTTTTAGAACAGAGTTTATTTTTAAGCTCAAAAGTGTAACATTAAGAACATAGCCTTAAGGCACACCCTCTTCTTGACAGAAAACATTAACACACAACCGATCCTTATGTGGAATGTCCTAGCCCTCATAAAGTTCTGTATTGGTAGGTTCCCATTCAAGCCACTGGCATAGAGATCACAGAGAATGCCAATCTCCAGGCTTTATCATAATTCTTTTAAATGTCGGGGAAAAAAAAAAAAAAAAAAAAAAAAAAAAGACTGAAACTAGATGGTTTCTTTTGACAAAGGCTCTATGGATGGAAATTTCTAAATGAAGTAAATTATCTATGGTTGTTCTGCCGTTACAGAAATCACTTTGATATGGAAACTTGAAATTGATATTCTACAAGACATAGACAAGGTGACAGTTCACCATTTTTTTCAAACAGTGTGCAAATGCAACTTGTAAGTGCGTTAGGCCGATGGTTAGAGAGATTCTTTGATTTGTTTCCCGACTTAGAAATCTTGCATGGACCTGGAAATGTATGCTCCTTCCTCACTGGATTAAACAGAGTGAGAAGGGCAGGTAATGAAGATGCTTCAGCATTTCATAATTAGTGCCATCTGGACTTGGAGCAAATTTATATGTCTGTAACAAAGCTTTCTATAGTAAAAGTATTGTAAACTTCATTAAGAGACTCAGAGTTGGAGAAATTAGAACACAATGGGAATTTCCTCTGAGCTACATTTGGCAGAAAGAAATGCTGAAAGATACTTAATGGTGAGAAACAGCAGCAAAGGTCTTCCCGATTACATACCAATTTCCCGGCAGCTAAACATTTGGTTCATTTAGAAGTCAAACAACAAAAATCAGCGTTACATTTGCAAATTTTCACAGAACTAGTTTTAATGGTTTTACCGAAACATCAGCCTCAACAGTCAAAGTGCAAATGAACAAGATAAGATATAGTGATAAGGTAAGCTAAGAAGAATGGCTAGACAGGAGTTAAGCTACTACTGACGCCATCTACTGATGCAACAAGAAAACTGAAAATTTAATAATTTAATTTTAAATAATAATTTCCTTAAAGGCTGAAGGTAAAGATGGATTGGAACTAGGGTCGTTAACTAGAACAGAAAGATTTTTTTTTTAAATATGAAATGCCTCTAGAAAATCTAATTCACCAATGGAAGATGTTTCTTGAATAATTTTGGCTGCAGAAAAATGGAAAGTGTGATTTTTCAGACTAACAATGTTGGGCAACTGAGAACTTCTATGTTTCCTTTCTCCTTACATATGCCTCACGTTCCTTAACACAAAATCTTAAGGCTCTTTTAGTTTGACTTCTAATTATTTTGACAAGAGTGTGTCTTATAATCTCCTAAAACAAATGTGTGTCATATAATCTCCTAAAACAAGAGTGTGTGTCACACTGTTGTTTTAGGAGATTATAAGAATTCTGTTGTCATTCCTTTCTTTCCACAAATTAGCTATAAAATTGCACGTATTTTACAGAAATTTAACTTTCGGGTTACTTATTCTCCTATCAATAAAATTCCGTGTTCCATACTTAAGATCTCCGTTCCGAATATGAATTCCTGGGGTATTTACAATATTCTTTGCCATTGCAGTTTAATTTACATTGGTAAAACTAAGAGCGCCTTAAAATTTTGTGTTACGGATCATGAGGCATATGTTAGGAAAAAAGAAACGCAGAAGTTCTCTGTTGTCCAGCATTGTTGGTCCGAAAAATGACACTATCCATTTTTCTGCAGCCAAAATTATTCGAAAAACATCTTCCATTGGTGAATCAGATTTTCTAGAGGCATTTCACATTAAAAAAAAAAAAAAAAAAAACTTTCTAGTTAACCACCCTAATTCCAATTCATTTTTACCTTCAGCATTTAAGTGGTTCCACATGCTTTCTTAACTCTTTCCCAGACTCGTTTACTAAGCGTAAAAGACACATAAGAGATCCACGATTCATTCTGACACCTTAATCTCTCTTGCACATACTTCAGGTTTTTTTTTTTTTTTTTAAAACTTCTTCTAACGAAGTAAAGAAAGTATTTAAATCACGAAAAATTCCGGGTATCACATTTCAAAGAAAATAACCATTTTGACCGCTATCGAATGCAATTTAACGATGTTTTTGCGTGCCATCTGTACGTAAGGGCAGAATAAAGGCCTCTTTTTCCCAAAACGAATTATAAAACCAATTTAAAGTGGATTCAGAAGAGATTTTTTCGTGGCGTCTGTACGTACGTATATCTCGCATAACTCAAAAACGAGTAGCCTGAAATTTCGAATTATAAGACTGCTATAACATGTAGTTGTACACCTCCCTTTTTTGGTTGCAATTGGTCGCACCAAAATTATATATATATATATATATATACACGCAGGGTTCTGCTTTTGTGCCAGTTTTAAAAAGAGATTGTTTTAAACTTAGCCATCTTGGATGGTTTGCCTTTAAAGACAAACATCTTAAAACGACGATATGTTCGACCCTTGTTACCTCTTTCTTAAGATGGCCTCCCAACCCAAAAATCCCTTTTCCGGAAGGCCATAACTGATTTGCAACAAGAAAGTGAGGACTTCTTTATGGTTTTAAGCCCTTTTGCTATTCGTTGTAGAAGATTTTTTAGTTTCTAATCTCCCCTTCTGCAAGGTTCGTTTGATACTTTGGCAACCTATTAGGCGACTGAAATTTTTGTGGTTAATATATACTGCAGGCTTGTAAGTCTACAGAAGGGTTAAGTTTGAATTTTTTTCAATAGTTTCATTGTTTTCTGTGTAAAATATTTGTTCCCCCTTTTTTTTAGCAGAAACTGTTATTTTACTTTGAAAGGAATTTTATTTCACATAAAAGTTGGTTCATATCCTTCACTTAACCGAGCTAGCCTTTGTTTAAGGATTTATATAATAGACTATACAATTAATTTTCAATTTTGAAAATTTAATTTCTAAATTCTGTATTTTTATTTTTGTATAGTAACTGATTCAACATTTTACGCCTTTATATATATATATATATATATATATATATTTTCATTTGTGTATAATTTTTGTACTACAGGAGGGCGAAAATATGTCCGGAAAAGAAATTAATTTTATGAGACTTTTAATTTAAATTATGTTTGAAAAGAAAGCTGAATAAATTTAAAGTCGTCTGAAATCTCAGAAAATTCATTGGAACGAAACATGTTTTTCGGCACTCATTAATCAACTTGGTTTAAGGCTTCAAAGTACTTTTCCCTTGACAAGTTCTGTTTGAAGCATTAAACAAAGAAGATTAAAAAAAATATTGTTTTGGTTTTAATATGTGCAAATTTCCCGTTTTTTTTATAATTTTTCCTCTTTGAAATGAAATTTTTGCTTTCAATTTTGTAATTTTCTTTAATTGCCATTTTACCAATTTAATTTAATTTTACGGAGAAAATAGATTTAACCTTCAAATATTTAATACGGCATTTTCTTTTTCGTTCCAATTTTCGAGATTTTGATTTATTATATATATATAAGATATGATAGCTGCTCTAAAAAATAACTGGCGACCTTAAAATTAACATTCTACATTTGGTGATCTACCCCTAAATTCATCTGTTCTCCCAAATTCGAGATTTTTCTACGTCATGTAATGCTACTAACTAACCAATCACAGAATAGCTGTACTTGTCAATCAAACTTGGTATAAATACCCCTGGCAGTTAATTACGTCATTCTTCTTCTAGCGTCTACCTTGCTAATATCTCCTCGCTTTGCTTCCCCGTCTAAAATGCCTGCGTCTTAATTTTATGAGGGCCCACCAGCGGCCGAGCGGTAAAGTCGCTGAACACTGGTAGTTCGGTCCGAGGTTCGAATCCCGCGAACGGGCTGGCTGCATGGTCGTTTTCGTGGTTTTCCCCATGTGCAACGTGTATACGAGCCAGTTACCCTTAGAAAATCCTCCACGAAGGCATCCCTCTCTTTAGGCAGAGAGCCCTCGAGGCTTTGCCATAATCACACATACACAATACTTAATTTTAAGAATCAATGTGCATGGCAATTTATAATATTTCATTATAAATGAATCATAGAAATGCCTCGGATTTCATTATGATTGCTTCGTCAAATTCATGTCTTCATGTGTAAGCATTCACTCTCAGCCACAACGACTGCAAGTTAATTCTTTTTCTATGCTTTCCGGAAATATTACATATACATATACCCACTCTGTTACTTGGCTCCGTGAACTCAGATTTTTTTAATTTTATATGTTGGTAAATTGCGCATTTTTTGCTTTAAAAATGATTGAATTATGTTGCTCTTATCTTCCGGAAGGCTTTAGTTAATTTGCAAGCAAAAGTTGTAGAATTATCAACAATTTAAAAGTCGTTTAAGTGGGGCTCAGTCTATTTTTTCTTACCATAGCAGCAGTATTTGTTTATATTTGAAGATTAGCAAAATAATGAATTAAGTCTTTTTGCTGAGCGGGACCATAACGAAACTTTTAGTTTTGAGCACCGAAAATTCTGCCTTCTTGCCTGCTGGCCCAGTTGCTTGGTTTGGGCGTAGAAACTCTTAAATTTAATTATAAAAATTGTTTTCTTTTGTTTTAACTGTATTTGGTGTTTCACATTTGTTTATATTTTTTAATTTTTTAATGAAGATATTTTGAGTTTTTATGTATTTTTGCCTTGCCACGAAGTGAGAACTGAATTAATTGAATGAGAAGGAACGGAATATCTACGGAAATTCGAGGAAATACGTTTAAATGAAATTCAGAAAAAAAAAAATGCATATAATTTAATATCTTGTACAAGAAAGTCATGTGGTGTACAGTGGTGGCCAAAATTGTGGACACTTTTGGAAATTTTTATGTTTTTGAACTTTGAATGCTTATAGAAAATGTTACGTTTCGCAAAATGCAAACTTGTATATATCATTTTAAAGAGAATTTATTACTGAATTCAATACAAAAGACAAAATTCAATTATTTGCAATATAAAAAAAGTTATATGTACTTTAATATAAATAAAAAAAACACAGTTATGAAGTGGTCTGTAATGTCTAGCTTTCCTGGCCAATCAATGTTCTTGTTCTGAGAACCAATCAAACGTTAGTAACTGCCAGTAGAAGCTGATATCATGTTTACACTTGAAACAATTCATTATGTCGCTTTGTTCTGTAGAAGGAGGACCTGTTTCTTATACACTGCAATTACAAATTCAATAAAAAAACAAAGAAGGAAAAAGCCGAAAAAGGTGCACCACATCTATTGATGACAGAAGAATAAAAAGACTATGTCTCCAAGATAGAAAAATGTCATCAGCGTCTATAAGAAGTGATCTGAATGATGCTGGTGTTTCTGCAGTTCAAGAACAATCAGGAAACGATTAACAGATGTTGGACTGAGAAGTAGAATTCCACGAAAAAAAAAAAACCTTATTTTAATTTTCAGCAACGAAAAAAAAAAAAAAAAAAAAAAAAAAAAAGACTACAGTGGGCAAAGGAACACATTAATTGGACAGACGATCAGTGGTCACAAATTATATGGAGTGATGAAACTAAGATATCGTTATTCGGTAGTGATGGGCGAAAATATGTAAGACGTAGAATAGGAGAAGAGCTACACCCTGACTGCATTCAAGCAACTGTGAAGAACCCAGTTAGTCTTATGATTTAGTTACCCAGTTAATCTTATGAGTTAACAGTTAATCTTATGATGAACCCAGTTAGTCTTATGAGTCATGTCAGCAGACGGTATTGGTCGCCTTCATGTCATCGATGGGACACTGAATGCCAGAAAATACATTGACACTATTCTAGAACCAAAACTTCTACCTTCCATCAGAGATCTCTTTCCCAACAATGCTTCGTTTATTTTTCAGCAGGATTCTGCTCCTTGCCACACGGCCAAAATATCGAAAGAGTGGTTTCGTACAAAGAGCATTAAATTGTTGTCATGGCCAGGAAACAGTCCTGACCTCAATCCTATCGAAAATTTGTGGCACCGTTTGAAAACTCTTGTCCGAATGAGGCGCCCATCAAATAAAAGGGAACTAATTGAGGCTATAATTGTTTCCTGGCATCATGTAATAAGGAAAGAAGAGCTTAAAACTCTTGTCAGCTCAATGAAACGTCGATGTGAAGCTGTAATCAAAAATAAAGGGTACCCTACTAAGTACTGGTAACTCACTGCAATCATCACTATCTAATGTATATCGATAACTATTATCGTTTAACTTTTTTTTGTATTGCAAATAATCAAATTTTGTGTTTTGTATTGAATTCAGCAATAAATTCTCTTTAAAATGATATATACAAGTTTGCATTTTGTGAATCGTAACGTTTTCTATAAGCATACAAAGTTCAAAAACATAAAAATTTCCAAAAGTGTCCACAATTTTGGCCACCATTGTATAGATTAGATTTTTTTTTTTTTTTCCTGAAGACTGTAAGACGGGGATTCCCAATCTGGGGAAGGATTTCATAGTTTTAGGGAAAAGGATGTGGCCAACCACTTATTTAGGTGCCAGTAATTAGTTTTAATTTATGATTCTAAAAAAGTTACTTTTAATCAATTTTTCTTTCTTTTTTTTTTTTTTTTGTTAGCTCTAGTTTTTTAACTCCATGTGTTCCACTAAGTACACCAGGAGCCTTACACAGTAAGTTATAGCACTAACAAAATAAATATACAAATTTAACATTTTGCAAATGGGAGCAAAATAATTTAAAATAAAAAAAAAAAAAAAATCTAAAGGTTTTCAGATTTTATATTACACCCAAAAGTTGCTTTTTTAACTTTTTATTTGTTACCTTTATTTATTAACTTTCATAGTCTTCCATAAAATTCTTAAACAATAAAATTCAACTCACAGCAATATCACAAAATAATTTTAGAAGAGCATATCTTTAGAATTTCCGATACACATTTTCGCGCTGGAGATAAATTTTTTTTTTTCGTACAGTGTTGCCTCTGCTCGCTTTTGAAATCATTGAGTTTCTTTATCAAAAACTCCTAAATGCTTTACGAAATATGAAATAGATAATAAAACAAATTTCAAATTTGGGCTTCCAGATGCCCATATTCGGGTGGAGACGTACTTTATTCAAAACTAGATGGTTATAGGTATACCGTTGTTTTATCACAATGCGAGAAACATACATACATATAAGCAGATTCTTCATTATTTAATTTCTTTAAATATAATACAGGCATTAATTTCTTTAAATATAATATTTGGTGGCAACAATTTGAAAAGTGAAAGAGTTTTCGAAGCAAAATGCCAAAACGAAATTAATAGCCCTTCTGGTCTAGCGCCCTTTGGGCTAATAAATAAAATTTCAAAAAGTAATAAAATAAAGAGAACTGACCAATCTAAATTGAGAGTGAAATTACGAAAAGCAGAAATTGTCTCTTTAGTCCGAAAATGTTCACAATAAATTGGTGGCCAAGATACGGACAGGTGCTTCACAGTTGCCTGTAATATCTTCCTCTGCTGGATTTGTGGTACGTGCTCAAGAAGTACATGCGTTACATCTTCATTGCCTTTACCGCAGCTATAAAAACTACTTGAAGTAAATCTAAACTACTTTAAATAGCCCTTAAAACTGCAATTAAAAAAAAAAAAAAAAAAAAAAAAAAAAAAAAAAAAAAAATTGGGTCTTTATCAATGTTTTCCATACTTTTTTGTTGTTTAATTAATAAAACACATTAAAAGATAATCTAAATCTATGTAAATGCATTTTTCAAGTTTCGGAAAGGAGGGGGGGGTGAACTTCTAGCAGTAGTCAAATGGGTGCATGGTGCAAAAAAGAATGAAAGATGATTTTAATCAAGCGCTCCATCGCGCACTTCGAAACTACATTACCACAGCTCTTGGCCATTGAGGCTCTAGCTATCACAATCATACCACACATTCAACGAACAATCACTTTCGTCTCCATCTATCTACCCGCAGCAAGAGCACAAAAGGATGTTTTTGCCGATCTAGAGGCTATATCCAAGTTAAGCACACGTATTATTATCGGTGGAGACTTTAATGCACAACACAGAAACTGGAACTTCAATAAATGTAGCAAATACGGATACACAGTTAACAATTTCGCCAGTAAGGCCAACTTAAAAATTGCAGCTCCGACGCACCCAACACGCTGTAACCATGATAATGCAAGCATCATTGACTTCTTCCTACTAAAGAATATCAATGCTCCCACTAAAACTGACAGCTTATGTGAATTGGCATCTGATCACAATCCCGTAATTATGGAAGTTAACATCAGTGGTTATAGCACACCACACAAAAAAGCCCTTGTTACTAACTGGGTAAATTATACCAAAGCTTCAAACAACACGCAGTACACTTTACCAACAGCACAAAGTGCGGATGAGTTAGACGCAGTAGTAGAAGATTTCACCAATACTCTCAAAAATACATTAAAAAATAATAGCAAAGAAGTCAAATTAGAACAGAGAGCAAGAGATACTGAAATCAGAAAATTAGTTAAAGAGAGAAACCGTGCAAGGAAAAGATGGCACAGAAGTCGCTGTCCATTGGATAAAAGAATTATGAATGACTTACACCAGAAAGTCAGGCAATACACTGACCTTCACTAGCTGATAACTATGCTACTCAGTTTTGCATTAACAACATTTCAGACCCAGACACGGAACCCAGACACAGTTACACGAACAATTTATATTTTTCACAGCCACACACGGACAACATTCGTCTGGCTACGCCGTCTGAAGTAATTCGATATATCGAGAAAAGGAAAATCAAGAAAAGCCCTGGAATCGATGGATCAATAAAATGATACGTGAAATGGGTCACGTGATGCTCTTCAAATTTACTAGAATTATCAACATGATTTACTAGAATTATCAACACTTGGTTACTTCCCAAAGAGCTGGAAAACTGCCGTGATAGTGCCAATTCAGAAACCATCTAAACCAGCTAATGACCCAACCTCCTACAGACCTGTGAGTTTGCTATCCACATAGCAAAATAGTTGAAGCGGCCATTTACAACCGCAACCTGGAACACATCAATATTAACAAGATTTCAATACCGCAACAACACGGATTTAGACGAATTCATTCTACAGTGCACCAGCTGTACAGAGTGACAGAATTCATCGCTGAAGGTTTCAAAGAAAAAGAGAGCACTGGAGCTCTTTTTCTCGATATATCGAAGGCATTCGACCGAGTTTGGCCAGACGGTTTACTTTACGAAATAATTTCCCTGGGTTTCCCGGGGTACATCATAAACATCACTAAATCTTATCTCTATGAGAGGCACTTTGTCGTTCGCTATAAAAATACATATTCTACTCAGAGAAACATACTTGCAGGGGTCTCTGACAGGTCCTATTTACTTTCTATTATATGCGAACGACATCCCACATACCCCATATACTACTCTTGTCATGTATGCTAATGACACGGCGATCCTTGCAAAAAATGCATCCCTAAACCGCGTAGTACAAGCATTACACATACACACGCACACACACTTGAAGCCTGGCTTAAAAAATTAAAGATACAAATAAATGTGAATAAATCAGTTGCAGTTTTATTCACAAGAAAAAGAAAGATCGATCACTGTATTAAAATGTATGATACAGTCATTCCGTGGGCTACGCAAGTAAAATACCTAGGTGTTACGTTGGATAGGAGCTTAACATGGGGGCCCCACACTACACGAGTCATTAATAAGTTCCGAGCTGCTAAACAAAAACTTGCCCCCTTAATTTCTCGAAACTCGGTTTTATCTTTAAACAATAAATTGCTTCTTTACAAAGCGATATTGCGTTCCATTATAACCTACGCCTGTCCTGTTTGGGGCTTTGCCAGTACAGTACATATGAAAAAATTGCAAGTTTTACAGAATGTTACTCTTAGGCAGATAACCAAGAGTCGCTGGTTTATTAGAAATACAGACATTCACAATGAACTTTAAAGTGCTAGAAATTAAAAAATTCATGGCCAAAATTGCCAGAAAATTCTTTAAGAACATCTACAAGGTTAAGAATGAAAGCATTCCATTACTTAGCTATGATTACAACGCAACTAATAACGCCAGAAGGCCAGGAGCACTTTCGAGGGCATTAAACTGATGTTTATGCTGAATTTTACTTAAATTTTTACGTGCTCAGGAAATGTAGTCTCATAATATGTCTTGGAACTTTCTTTTTAATTGTAAATTCTTATTATAGAATATGTATTTAAATTTAATGCTTTTACTTAGAAAAATTTGTAATTCCTAGCAGTAGATATGAATGAGATATAGTAAACCCCTCCCCCCTTTTCGGCTCGACCAACCCTCTAAAAGTATGGCTGTGAACCCCGCCCCCTCTTATGCCTGCCAATAGCGTCTGTTTGCACCGCACTTTCTCTTATTTCTCTTTCGCGGTTATAAAAAGGTCCACTCACTAATCAAGGACTAACAAATATGATTAAGAAATTTGAAGAAACGGGAACATTGGAATTTCGGCGACCCTTCTAGACTGCAATGCAAGTTATCCTTTTAATTTGAAGTAATTTTTAGTTATATGAAGATTAAATTGATTCCCAGGAAGAAGACAAAACTACCAGTGTTGCAGCACTGGTAGTAGATGATGTAGCGACGCAAATGGAGAAAGACAGATCGCAAACCATTGGCAGCACTATTGTTCGGCGTATTGCAGCATCTGTTGACCAACCTCGTTCCACGGTTCATAAGATTCTTCAAAAGGTCTTATGCTACTACCCCTATAAACTGTCGCTAGTGCAGCAGCTCTTACCAGCTGATATGGATAGTCGACAAACTTTTGCGTTGTGGTTTCTTGCACGATTGAGCTCCAGGATGAATGGCCATAGAACATTTTGTGGGCTGACGAGGCCCACTTTCATATGGAAGGTGCGGTTAACACGCACAAATGCAGTACTTGGGCTGCTACAAATCCACATCAACTCCTACAAATTCCATTACACTCTTCGGTAACGGCTTTACTGCAACCTTTATCGTGGGTCCGTTTTTTTCCCCCCCCGAAGAACACAGCGCCTGTGACATACACCATCACCGATACGCTTCATTATTAGAATAATCCGTTATTCCGGCTTTTCAGGCAAAGCGATGTGATACAACTAGAGTGTTTATGCAGAATGGCGCTCCTACACACATTGCCCGTTGTGTGAAACAAGTGCTCAGCCACCATTTCGATGACGAAAGAATCATCAGCCGGCAATTTCCTACAGCTTGGCGCCCTAGATCCCCCGACTTGAATCCTTGCGACTTTTGGCTGTGTGGATACATCAAGGCCATGGTCTACCGTGATCCAATCATACCTCTATTCAACCTTAAACAAAGCATAGAATACCATGTGCGTAGCATTCCCCAGTTCATGCTTTTTTCAACAGTCGAACCTGCGATTTTACGCTTCCAGACGGTAGCAGAGAATGGTGGACATCATATCGAGCATGTTTTGTAAACTTTTGTAGATTATTTATACGTTCTCAATAAAGCTATGATACGCCACCTAAAGGTGGTTTTTGAAACTCATTTTTTTTCCGCGATAAAATTCCCATCATTTCATTTTGCTATTAATTCCGCTGTACAGATTTTGCTACAGACTGCTCACAAATTTCAATTATGGACACCCTGTATTTTCTTCTGCTACAGACAAGAAGATAGGAAAACAATCACTATTAAAAGGATCATTTCTGACACTATAAGTTAAAACAGGGATGGTGAACAAGTGGCGAAATCAAGTGCATGAAATGTCCTCTGCTGCCTGATGGAAGTAGATTTTCTTGTTATTAAGGAGACAGACGGTATGATCATTTATCATTTGCTCTATCTTTCATCCATGTGAGTTCACGCAGAGATAAGAGGTAGTATGAATTTTGCTCCCACATTTTGCTTCACGGTGAACGGAATATTCAGGCTTACAAGAGATTTTTTTGTATCTGCAGTTACAGCAAAGCAGACTTCAGTTGTGTAAGTTTCATCATTATTCACTGATTATTTAATTAATTTTCTAAGTATTGCTGTTCCGGCTTGTGTTCCCGACCGTTGTTACTTTAACACAGTATCGCGGTTACCCGACCCTCCTTCCTTCTGCTGAGAAGAAATAAAATAATAATAAAAAAAAAAAAAAAAAAAAAAAAAAAAAAAAAAAAAAAGAAACTTTAGCATTCTCTCCCCCCCCCCTCCTATCAAGAAAAAGAAACTTTAGCATTCTTCCCTCCTCTCAGACTCGCACACAAGCAGCGCAGGGGTGCGCTTGTAATCGAATACTACTCTAAATCCACCCTTTCCAAAATCGCTTTTATTATATATATATATATATATATTTCAGAACAAGAAGGAAAAGATTGTCAACCGCCATCTTTGGCCACATAAGAGTAGTAATCATGTTACGACTGTCAGTGTATTTGATTTATTTTTTTTTTTTATTAGTACTACACATCATTCGTGCCAAGCGCGTGTTTGCATTCAGCTCAAGCAGTGTTTTCCTTTATTAGTGCTACAGTGCAATTCCTCATCCAAGTTCGTATCTGTGAAAGTGTGTGCACTGCTTATTTTGAAAGAGATTTTAACGCTTACGAAGCATTTACCTCTTACATACCCCAGTCCAAACTAGTGCTATATAGCACATACTCAATATATGTAAAGAATATTTTTGAGATTTCACCATACATGTCCTTATTCATTATTAATACCAGAAGTTTAAGCATCGTGTTCTCGCAGTACGGTACATACTTTATCGGCAGTGTATGCGATTTGATTGTACATCTCATTCAAGTTTAATGCTACGAAGAGCTCCAGTATTCATCATACTATTATTCAGTGCTTTCATATAGTGCGTGTGAATATTATTCAGTACTTACTTAGGGCAGTGAAAAGTACGTGTATTGTGCTCAAGTATTCCTTTTTTTTTTTTTTTCTACACAGCGCTGGTTACAGTGTACAGAGTGCGCAATTTTTATTCAGTGCTTACCGTGAATGTGTGCACATGTTATTGCTCTTTCTTTTTCTTTTTTAATCTTTTCTCTCATAGTGCTACAGCGCAAACTCAATATTTATGCAAGATAATTTATTTATGAGATTTCTTCATATAGTGCGTGTGAATATTATTCAGTACTTACTTAGGGCAGTGAAAAGTACGTGTATTGTGCTCAAGTATTCCTTTTTTTTTTTTTTTTTTTCTACACAGCGCTGGTTACAGTGTACAGAGTGCGCAATTTTTATTCAGTGCTTACCGTGAATGTGTGCACATGTTATTGCTCTTTCTTTTTCTTTTTTAATCTTTTCTCTCATAGTGCTACAGCGCAAACTCAATATTTATGCAAGATAATTTATTTATGAGATTTCTTCATACATCTCCTAATCAAATTTTCAGTGCTGTGAAAGTATAGTGTTCTTGCAGTTATCTCATCTTATAGTGCTATAGTGCATACTTTACTGTCAGTTTATGTGATTTGATTGCGCATCTTCTCATTCGAGTATAGTCCTAGAAAGCGTGTGCATCGTGTTCTAGTAGTCATTTTGTTATTACTCAGTGCTGTGTAATAGTGTGCGTGATTATCACTCTGTGCTTACTTAGAACTGTTTAGTATATACGGTTAAGTGTGTGCGTCACATTTTATATAAAACAAATATATATATATATATATATATATATATATTTTCTCTTATAGTGCTACAGCCCATACTCAATGTACAAGAAAGTCTATTAGATTATGAGGTTTCATTATACATCACTTCATCCACTTTTAGTGGCGTGAAAGTGCACGCATTGTGTTCTCGCAACTATCTAATCTATTATTGCTACGGTACATGCTTAGTACTCTAGCCCAAGTGCAGCGATCTGATCGTGCATCTCCTCATTCAAGTTTAGCGTTGTGAAGTGTGTGTCGATTGTGTTCCGCTACCTTTCCTTACAGTGCTATCGTGTAAACTCAGTATTCCTGGAATATTGCAGGTGCATGTGTACCTATCATTCATCTCCTCATTCGTTTTTTATGCTCTGAAAGCATCTTCTTTGTGTTCTCTTACTTACTATGCCTTCGGATACTCCCCCATCACCAGCCGGCACGGAGCATAATATTCAACATTCTCCCCCTTCTGTTAAAGGTGCCGCTAGCACATCGACACTTAACTCCAGGTTGGAAGCAATTAACCACATCTGTAACCAACTCCAGTTATTCATCTTACTAGCAAAGGAATCTTGCAGATTAAACGCTTCTGAAAGAGAAGCAATTTACATCTTTTGTGAACACCGTTCGCATAACGTTAACGGAACAAGGGGTTTATCTCGCCCAGTTACAGGGACAAGTCTTGGCTCTGCAACAACAGCAACTCGCACACAGTTTACAGCCACCTCACGAGAATCCTCAACATTCCGAGTCTTATCAAGCAGTGAAATCCTTAGCCCCAGAAGAACAGTCCACAAAAGAATATCCCTTCACTGAGGTGACACGAAAGAAGCGAAAAACTTCACCACCTTCAAGATCTTCTCCAGTTCTATCGGAGTACGTTCTATTATTAAGGTCAAAGAACTCCACACGGACACCCGAAGGAATTAAAGCTCAACTTTCGGCAGATTTGAAACCCTCCTAGCTAGGGATCACTTTAGTGCAGATTCGGCCCACAAGGTCCAGAGAGCTTCTCATCCGGTGTCGAGAAAAAGCTCACCTGCTACGCCTGAAACAGGCAATCGAGGATAGGCCAGCACTACTAGAGACACTTGAATTTCGGGAGCCCAAGCCAAGAAGGGAAAGTGTAATTATTTTTGGAGTACCTGAGAATTTAGGAAAAGAAGATCTAACAGCAGCACTTGTAGACCAACTGCCCAATTTCAATCTCAGTGCTTTTCAAATACGAGCAAGCCGTTCCGGGCAAAGCGGAAGGAAAAACTGAGTGATAGACATAGACCCTAAGTCAGCAGAACACCTAGTTAAGCTAGGCCGTCTTTTAATGGGTTTTGAGTCTTGTCCTCTCCGTCCGTACATTAGAATCATACGCTGTTACAACTGCCAGGAGTTCGGTCACTATAGCAGGAACTGTAAAAACGCTCCAGTTTGGGCGAAGTGTGGTAACAGCCACCTGATGCAGGAGTGTAGCTCGGAAAAAGTGAGTTGCACTAATTGCTGCAGTAGTAATTCTGAAAAGGGGACCTCTTTCAGCACAGATCACCCAGCTACTTCAAGTTCCTGCCCAGTGTATGGAGACCATTTCGAGAGCCTGAGAAGGACTAAGCTAAGAACTAAACCAAGATGACACTAAATAAACATATAGCAGGTCTTCGATTTTTACAGTGTAACTTGCAGAAGTGCTATGCAGCAACCATAAATACGCTGCAAGTAATGACACATACTGCTGCCAATGTCGGAATCTTCCGAGACATACGTTTACAACGGAGCGATTCCCAGTGTTCCAACACACAGCAGAACGTTTCTCTCAAAGAATCAGCTAGTTGCGATTATTTACAGTGGCCCTCTTTCCCCTCTCCTAATGAAAATCACAGAGCATACAGTCTCCATCAGACTAGACACTAGTAATTGCAGCATTGATATTATTGCTGTGTATCTACCCCCGAGCGAAGATATTACCTCTCTATTAGAAGTTAATTCTAACCTTCTAACTGGGGCATCACACTGTATAATAGCAGGAGACTTTAACGCCACCGGTCAACTATGGGGTGCTGACTCGGAGAACCGAAGGGTAATTGCGGTACTAGAATTCTTAGACAGTAAGCATTTCATTGTCATCAACGCTCAGGACTCACCGCATACCTTTGAAACATCTAGAGCACGAGGGTGGCCAGATCTGACAATATCAACTCCCAATACAACTCCGTACATACAAGATTGGACAGTGAGTGGCCTGCCGTCACTCAGTGATCACAAAATTATTACTTACAAGCTTGATACTCCTATAGACTACATAATAAAGAAAAGATTCAAAACAGCATTTGGAGGACATTCCGTTTTAAGGGAACACATTCGAGCGCATGTAGAGAAATTTATCAAAGGTTTCAACAACTGCCAGGACAGTAACTCCTTAGATAATCTCTACGACTTACTAGTTACAAAAATAGTGCAAGCCGCCCACAAAGCATATCGTTTGAAATCTGTAAAGGCAAAACACTCGATATCCTGATAGTCACCAGAGCTTAACACAGAGAGGAGCAGAGTTCGGGCACTTCGCAGAAAAGCACAATCCACGGTAGATCCATATCTACGGCAACTCAAAATGGTAACATACAATAAAGCCAGAGCTTTATATAAAAGAAAAATTAAAGAGGCCAAGTTAATCTCATGGAGAACTTACTGTAGTAATGTCACTAAAGCCTTTGGACCTACTCAAAAGATAACATATATAACAAGGTGTTTCGTCCTACGACCCTTTCGCCTATGGTGAATAGCACTGCCTCATCCAACATCGAAGTAATCAGTGAGATCATAAATGCAGTTTTTCGATGATGATGAAGAGGATTTCTTAGAGGAGCAAGAGGAAGCGAGAAAAACCTACAGTATGAAATTTCGCCAAGTTACCAGAAGAGACAAACTCCCTCCTACGCAAATGGAAGTGGACAACATCATACGTACTCTGGCACCCAAAAAAGCTCCAGGTCCGGATGGAATTGATAATATCATCATTAGAGAGATACACAGAGAATTCCCAAAACTATTCCTTGTGGTCATTTCAGCTTGCTGGAAACATCAGTACTTTCCTAAAAATATGAAGATGGCAGAAGTGGCGTTATTCCTAAAATCAGGCAAAACTCCGGCAGAACCTTCATCTTACAGGCCAGTCTGTCTACTGCCAGCGCTCGGTAAGGTATTGGAAAGAGTAATTCTTTACAGACTGGACTTCTTCCTGCAAAGGAACAACGCTCTGCATCCCAACCAATATGGATTCCGAATGGGCAACTCAACTGAACATGTCATAAAAGACTTAATGGCCAATATCAAACAGAACAAGGATAACAATTGGCACTCACTGGCAATAGCCATTGACATCAAGGGAGCCCAACAGGCCTTATTACCATCCTTCGCTCGTACCTTCAAGATCGAAGTGTACAAGTAACATCAAACAGCGGCATTTATGTCAAAAATGTCTTTAGAGGGTGCCCACAGGGGTCATGCCTTGGACCAACCCTGTGGAATATAGTGGCAAACTCGGCATTTCGTCAGTTTGAGAGCTTAAAATACGCTCGAATCATAGCCTATGCGGATGATTTTATGCTAGTTGTGGCAGGAAGGAGTAACCTCGAAATGAGATCTCAATACTGTCTTGATCTGTTCTCCCAATGGGCCAGAGCACATAAGCTTCAGATTTCGGCAGAGAAAACTAAAGCTTTACTCATAGGACGCAGCAGGCAGCTAAGACGCAACCCAAGCATTAAACTCTATGGGATGCCGGTAAAATGTTTCCCCCAATTGAAATATCTTGGGCTATTACTCGACAACAGACTTTCTTGGATGCCACATGTCAGGAATCTTAAGACTCGAATTAGCATCCTAAGCAACAACATGAGACACATGACTTCATATAAATGGGGTATCTCATCTAAGCTACTAAAAATTTGGCACAGAACCATTACAGAAAGAGTAATAACTTATGGAGCAGCAATCTGGGGTGGCGAACTTACCTCTCATATGAAAAGATCCCTGCTCTCTATTCAGAGACAGCAGCTACTTCAAGTATGCAGGGCCTACCGTACCACGTCAACACTAGCCCTACAACAACTAGCAGGAATTCCTCCCCTAGATTGGATAGTAGAAAGGGAGGCAGCTATCGTAAGGGTTACCAGGCTGGGTCAAACTTCAACACTCTGAAGTCATAGTTATCACCACTCGGACTACGAGGAGCAAAACAACTACAATAACTTTCATCCAGCAGCTTTTAATCTCTCCGACAGTATCAGTATAAACGACCAACCAATTCAGAGGTACAGTAATAACCTTTTCACAGATGGCTCCAAAACTGAGAACGGCACGGGCAGCGCCTTCTGTAGACTAGAAAATGGAGTTGAACCATTCGAGTGGAAAAGGAAATTAGGCTTGAACAACTCGGTATACCAAGCAGAGCTTCTAGCTATCAGTGTTGCAATTAGATATGCGAACACATGTCAACAGGAGAAATTCTCCATACTCAGTGATTCGGCATCAAGTCTGACGGCTATCGCAAGTCAAAACAGCCGGAGTCCTTTGGTATACAGAATTCAGAAACAGCTTCTGACAATGCCTATTTCACAAAGACCCACTTTAAAATGGGTTCCCGCTCACACAGGGATTCAAGGCAATGAAGCCGCTGACCTACTGGCCAAGCAGGCAGCCAACTGCACGGATATATTAGAAAGACCAACTAAACTTCCTTGGTCTCATATTAAGCGAACAACTTTGACAAGTCTGCTACAAAAATTGGCAAAGTAGATGGACAGAGGCAGAGGTAGGACGAAGGACATTTGGCTTACCGCCAAAAGTTAACATGGAAATAAAGACCCACTGTGCTAGCCTAACACAGTTCTTGACAGGTTATGGATCATTCCCAGTATACCTGAACAGATTCAGACTTGGGGATACTCCTTTCTGCGAATGCGGAGAGGAAGGCGACACGGACCATTATTACTTCCATTGTTTACATACAAGAACCTGGCACTTGAAGAAACCAGCGGACTGTGCCTGGGCAATGTGGACGACTAACACACTCAAACACAAAATAGCCCTTGATAAAATAGAGAAAACACTCAAAAACAGAATAGCCCTTGATAAAATAGAGAAAGACACTGCCTAAGCAGAAACAACCGTGGATAATATTATAATGTTTCAAATGTTCAGAACTTAAAGGAGACAACCAGAATAAGGCTTAGTGCCTAGCAGTTATCAATATGCAAAAACTGTTATTAGTATTTAATATTCAACCTTGTTAATCTGGAGTCTTCCCCGCCGTGATGGTATATAATTCCGTTTGGTTCATGTCCGTGGTCGGAAGCCATCTTAGCGGTGCACTCACTCACTCACCCACTCATCCTTACTACTGAGTACCTTCTAAGCTTCACAAGCATGATCTGGCTTTAGGAGAGTTTCCAGCAATGCCAAATTTTGCGGACAGTAGGCAATGATCAGCAGTGCCGATCCTAGAGCATTAGCCACCCTTTTTTTACAGAAATATACTATGTTTGATAATCATTTTGCCATCACTAAATTCGGCCGCCCATGTGCTGTGCATCACTTTGCTCCCCGTTAGGGTCGGCTCTGGTGATCAGTCCTTTAAAGTTATCAAGACCGTGATGGACGCTGGATGGCAATCAGGAATTTTTATTTCTTCAGTGCTTTTTCTTGTACTTCCCGGGAAGCAGGTGCTTTGGGAACAGTCAGGCCTTCTTCTATTGCCATATTGCCTGAGTCTAGTGACTTAGAATACACGCTGTTAAAGAATTATTGCAGGTACTCCTAGATTTTTTTGAAACTTTCTTTCTAGAGATGGGTTGTATATTTTGCTTTGGTGTTTCTTTCTTTTAAGTAGGTATAATAGGTTACTTTTGTTTGAAGTTGAAGTTATTCGGTTTTTATATATTATGGGGATTTTGGAAGGTAAATATTAGGATTTGGTTTGACCCTTAAGACTGTCAGAGAGTCAGAGGTTACTTTTGTTTTGAAGTTGAAGGCATTCCGTTTTTATATAATATGGAGATTATGGAAGGTAAATATTAGGATTTAGTTTGACCCTTAAGACTGTCAGAGACTACTTTTGCTTTCAAGTTGAAGGCATTCGGTTTTTATATATGGGGATTATGGAAGGTAAATATTAGGATTTGGTTTGACCCTTAAAGACTGTCAGAGAAGATACAGATTTTATTGATTTTTACAAATGCTGAATAAGATACAGTGGGGGCTAATTGGATATTCAAAAGTAGTCTGTAAGCTTCTGTGTATGTGATGTTCTTGAGAATTTGAACTGATCCTTACGACTGTCAGAAGATACAGATTTTATTGATTTTACATTTCTGAATAAGATACAGTGAGAGCTAGTTGCATATTCAAAAGTAGTCTGCAAGCTTCTGTGTTATGTGATGTTTTGGTGACCTTAAGATACTGAACATCTTTTTCTTTTTGCCAACTGGAACACGATGCATAGACAGATGATCCCCTTTGCAATTCACACAGAGTGGGGCAGCACTGCAACTGTCACTTTTGTGGGCTTCAACATTTTGCATATGTTGGGGTACCATGACAAGCAACCTCTATATGCACAAATCATTGGCACTGAAAAAAAAACAACACTGAGGTTGGCATGTATAGCCAAAATGAGCAGTGCAAACAGCCAGCTTTTACTCACTTTAGAAGATCAGGAGTTTTTAATGTTAGCATAATATGCTTGGGGAGAATCAACTGCCCATCTAATTTTCATCCTCCTAGCACCATAAACATTTTGGCTTTTAAGGAAATTGGAAAGGACCAAAACGTTCATTTGTTATATCCTGGAGTTTGTTATAGCAGGGTTTGAATATATTTGACATTAAAAAATTCAAGCTTTAAAAAAAATACAAATATGACTTATATACTTCAACTTGACCACAATTTTAGAATTGGATCACATGCCATGAAGATTATAGAATTTGTTATTTACTTAATTTGCAAAGATATTCTTTGTAATGCTGTTTTTAAGACATGAAAGCTGTCTAAAATACCAAATTTCCAAATAAATTACCTATATATTTGTATATAATAATAAAAGATCTATAATCATAGGATAAAAAAATAAGACTTTAATTAATCCCAAAGTGAAATTAATTGCCATAAAAGTATGTTTCAATGAAAACGGAGTAACATCATATATAGATGTTAAATCATAGCATCATAGATAACTGTAATATAGTAATATATTTCATAACATTATAGATAATCATATATAACATAAATCATAACATTATAAATGCCAGAAATTATGTCAGAAATTTAATTGTTTAATAACTGGAGATAATTCTGCATAAATTATGAAGATAATTCATTTTGCAAGGTTCTGCTACGTATAGAAGCTTAACTCAAAATCCTTCAGACCCTTCCAGACTGCAATGCAAGTTATCCTTTTAATTTGAAGTAATTTTAAAGTTATATGAAGATTAAATTGATCATCTTATTTAACTCTTTAAATGAAATGAATGCTTTAGTTGTGCTACAAATGAATTTCCACCACTTACAGGTATTTAAAATAACATAAGATTAAGTTAAATTCAAATTTAGATAGCAAAGTCTGAAACTATGCACAAAATAAATTACTTAAGCTGGCTCAATTAATTAAAAGTGCATATTTAAACATCAGCTAATGAGTAATTTATTAATCAGCTAGCAAGACAGCTAAAGTCTGAATAAAACTTTGCTGGAACTGGTGACAATACATAACTGCTAGGCGAGGCCGCCAGAACCTCCAAAATATTCAAACCCTTGTTTACAAACATAAAATCCTATAATTTGATATGAAATGTACAAGATAAAAAATAAAAATAAAAATGCAAAATATGCCATTTAAGTAATCAGCATGTTTTACTTCTTTGTTAAATTCTACAATAATGACAATAACTATGAAATAAAATTGTATGCACTCTTAGATCATATAAAATTATGACATGAAAAAGGAATAAAATATTTTAAAACAAATGGAATGAAAACACAATGATTATTGTTAGTACATTTGCATATTCTGTATGCAAATGAAGCTGTTAATTAAGTGTGCAGTGAAGATACTGTTCAAAATTCAGAATGATTAACCTATTGTTTCGGTAATGATTAATCTATTGTTTTAGAATGATTAACCTATTGATCTTCTCGTATATCTCGTATACAAAACTCGTATATAAGACTATCTCGTATATAAGACTGAGAAAATAACTGATTTTTTACACAACATGGGGTGGGGATATAGGCTAAAAAAAGGCAATAACAATCCAGAAATAAAGACCTTTTTTTATTTTCTTTCATTTTCTGCAATAATGTATGCAATTTTTTTCACTAATTTTGAATGCACTAGAGCTACATTAAACATTAAGAAAAATAATCACATACTCAGAGCATCAATGATGGGAAGCCCCAAAAAAAGTTCTAAACGACTCATGGAACCATCACAAAAATGTCCTAGTTCTTGTTTTACAATGGAATGTATGATACAGTTAATTAAAGAATCAGAAAGAAGGACCAAAGAAAAAACAGGATAAATACATGAGGGCACCCAAATCTTTTAAATGCTTAGAGCCCTCTAAAAGTCTTAATCCGGCACTGGAATACACTAAAATTAATTTTGAGATGGCTATAAAATGCACGGTAAACAAAATTTTGGAAGCTGGAATGGAAATGAATCACAAACAGAGCATAACTCTGAATTAACTGAAACTCATGCAAAGCAACAAAATTATCTTTAAAACATTTATGTATAAATCAGGGAGGGAAGTAAATAGTGAAATGATTTATTTAAACAATAAAAATATATTCGCTTTAAAACATATATAATGCTGTAATGAGATAACAATACAAGAATTAAATCAATAACAAATCAAACACTGAGAGTAAACTTTTACTAACAATTTCATATAACTTTTTTTTTGTTAACAGTAAATTTAATATAAATTATATATCATTTAATGAAGACTTAACTTTAACATATGACATTATAATAAATGAAAAATATACCAAGCTGTTAATGTCCATTTTATGAAAGGTGAGGAATCATCAATATTTTTAAACATATATCTCAATTATTTTAAGTTTTAAAATGCAACACAAATGACAAATTTAAAATTCATTATACGGTACAAAGTCCAAAATCTAGATGTAATAAATCTTGAATGATTCTAAGATCCTTAAATATGACCTCCTAAAAAATGAATACAGGAATAAAATTAAACCCTCCTATAAAATCTGGGAATAAAGAATATAACAACAAAGAAGGGATGTGTGCTGTAATGGGATATTCCTACCAATATCCCAATACCCACAGTATCTTAACAGTAATTTACTGAATTTTGTTGAAAACTATTAGAAAATTAATAGCAAAACGATATAGAAATAGCTTTTGTGGTATGATTAAATTTGATATTTCTTGATGCAAAAATTAATAAGTTTCCCCTTCCTCCCTCAAACTACAGACTATATAACACAAATACTCTTACATACAAATGAATATTGTTACACATTTTATTAATTTTTCATATACCCATGTTTGATGCTTATGCCACCTCCAGTTCCAGTTACCCATCCGAGATCATAAAACTGTTTGCATAGTTCAGGAATAAGACGTCGAGGATGCTCCTAAATATACATAACATATCCAAGAAATTTAGGCAAAATTTAGATAGTATAATTTTTATTATATTATTACATTTCGGTAATGCATACATTTTGGTAATTACACAATTTATATTATTTAATTATTCAAATATTACGTAAAATATAGACTAAAACTAAGCACAAATAAAATGGATAATCAATAATGTTAAAAAATACAGATAACATATAAATTATATCTATTCAACTCCTACAATTATTTCAATTGAGATGAGAGCTAGAAAAAACAATTGTATTAAAAAATAGTAAGAGAACATATAACAAGCAAAGTTGATACTTTTTATTACCATACTAATACTAAAATAGGTTAGAGTAGACTGAAGGGTACCCCTTGTATTATCACGAAGTTGTTTCATTTATGGTAACCTAAGTAGTTGAACGTTCTGTAAATATACTTTTACCTAGAATTGGGCGCTCTTTTGACTTTTTAAGTGAAAATATATCGATGTGTACATGGACAAAATCAAGGGAGTGCGCAGTGACAAGTTTGTACAATTCTCTGATGTTTTTATAATTGAAAATAGGTCCACGTGTACATGGATAAAGTCAAGTCAAGGAAGTGTGCAATGCCTAGTTTGTGGAATTCTGTGACCTTTTTTTAAGTGAAAATGAGCCAATGGATACCAAGTTTGTGTAATTCTTTGACTTGTTATTTTGGCTTCGTGTAGCAGTGATCTTTTGCCAAGGAATACCCGTAAATATACTTTTACCTTAAAATAATATTAACAAACTCCATATAACATTAAATGCTCAAAGACATAATACAATTGCCAGAACTGTAGTTAGGGTTTTCAGCACCCAGGGGCAACTTAAGATTTCATGGTCTAATCTTTGGAATATGGTAACGGGTAGTTTGGCGACATTTTGATAAGGTGATAAAGGTTACTAGCTAGGGCTTTAGCAATAATCTGAGAAGTATACAATTTGAATCACAGATTATTTTGTCTCAGAGAAATGAGACATGTAATGTGACACTTTCCGGAAAATTCCAATCAGGATTTTAGCTAAGCTAAAGTGCAGAATCGCCCACCTATTTGTTTGGCTCTTTTTACAAGAGTAAGAAGAATTTGATTTTCGTCAATTTTCTTTGACTTTTCAAGTGAAAATAGATCAATGTGTACATGGATAAAGTCAAGAGTGTGCGCAATGTCATTTTTGTGCAAGTCTGGGATGTTTTTTTAAGTGAAAATAGGTCGACCTGTACATGGATACTGTGTATATGTAATTCTTAAAAACGCGGCAAGCAGTGGGCGATTCTAGACTTTCTCCCAATTTCGCACCTAATTTTCATCATGATTACGCACTTTTGTTTCAGAAAAGTTCTAGCATAACCGTAATTCAGCTAGCAGATTGTTAGGAAAAATGTTGAGTTAAAAAAAAAAAAAAAAACCTGCCTTTACTTCGTGAAAACAAAATGGTGTCCCCCCCCCAAAAAAAAAACAACTAGCAGGTTGCTGTAGCAGGGTTGGTCGCCAAAGTTTCGCCAAATTACCATAATCCGAAGAAGTTTAACAAATACAGTTTATCAAATTTAAAATATTTTAGGAAGCGGTTTTAAAGAACTGACTCAAATCCAATTCTGGCAATATGACAATTTTTATGATTTTTCTTCACAGTTTCAGAAATATTAATTAACAGACATCTGCCTAGAAAAGGATACTTTTATTGAAGGAAATAATTTGGAATACAGTTTCATACTGAGAAAAAAACAGAGGCACCCGTATTTTTTGCAGTTAAGAACTAAACTCGGGCTAAGCTGTCAGTAATAAGAAGCTTCAGATACTCGATCAACTGCGAATCCAAATATTAATTGCACTTTCTTAGACAGCCCCCCCCACATGAAAGGGCATTTATAAATGAGACAGCTTTCATTTACCTTTAAAATATAAGTCATGAACGGATTCATATGTTTAGCTGGTTGATCTTTACAATATGGTAACTGGTAGTTTGGCGACATTTTGGAGGCGATAAAGGTTACTACCTGGCACTTTGGTAATAATGTGAGCAGTACTCAGTTCCGATTACGCATTATTTTGTGTGAGGGAAATGAGAGATCATGGGATATGCCATGTGATATTAATGGACGAATTATGGTTCTTTAATCGGAAAAGTGGGGAAATCTGGAAATTTTGTATTTGGCTTTATTCTGTGTTGTGTGAAACAGTGTTCATGAATTTTTGGATCCCATGGCCGTAACTAAAGTGAATTCGAAATGGGTATTTATGTATGTATTAATTTAATGTATGTGCTCATTTATATTTTAAGTAGTGTTTTTGAATTTAATTATATTTTAATTAAATGATAGCTATTTTGTGAATTTTATGTTTGTAGGAATTTGGTATACATTTTAGTTGAAGTAAACGTGCATGGAAATAATTTAAATATCTGACAATAAGTATTTGTAATGGTTTCGGTATGAATTTGTTGGTGACGTGTATAATGAAATAGATGATTTAGAGGTAAAACTTTTTGGATATTTTATTTATTTTATGTTCATTACTTTTTCGCGATCAGGTAATTTCATATATGTTCTTTTTACCGGGTTTAAAGATTGAGAAAATTGTCATGTATTTTCGTGAAATTTTTCTAATTTATGAGAAAAAAGCAGTGTGCATGGATATAGTGAAGAGTGTGCGCAATGCCATTTTTGTGCAATTCTGGGATGTTTTTTTAAGTAAAAATAAGTCGACGTGTACATGGTTTAGTGATATTTTAATTAAATGATAGTTATTTTGTGAATTTTATGTTTGTAGGAATTTGGAATACGTTTAAGTTGAAATAAATGTGCATGGAAATAATTTAAATATTTGATACTAAGTATTTGTAATGCTTGCGGTATGAATTCGTTGGTGACGTGTATAATGTAATAGATGATTTAGAGGTAAAAGTTTTTGGATATTTTATTTATTTTATATGTGGAAATGTTCATATTTGTAAAGGGTAAATACTTTTTCGCGATCAGGTAATTTCATATATGTTCTTTTTACCGGGTTTAAAGATTGAGAAAATTGTCATGTATTTTCGTGAAATTTTTCTAATTTATGAGAAAAAAGCAGTGTGCATGGATATAGTGAAGAGTGTGCGCAATGCCATTTTTGTGCAATTCTGGGATGTTTTTTTAAGTAAAAATAAGTCGACGTGTACATGGTTTAGTGATATTTTAATTAAATGATAGTTATTTTGTGAATTTTATGTTTGTAGGAATTTGGTATATGTTTAAGTTGAAATAAACGTGCATGGAAATAATTTAAATATTTGATACTAAGTATTTGTAATGCTTGCGGTATGAATTCGTTGGTGACGTGTATAATGTAATAGATGATTTAGAGGTAAAAGTTTTTGGATATTTTATTTATTTTATATGTGGAAATGTTCATATTTGGAAAGGGTAAATACTTTTTCGCGATCAGGTAATTTCATATATGTTCTTTTTACCGGGTTTAAAGATTGAGAAAATTGTCATATATTTTCGTGAAATTTTTCTAATTTATGAGAAAAAAGCAGTGTACATGGATATAGTGAAGAGTGTGCGCAATGCCATTTTTGTGCAATTCTGGGATGTTTTTTTAAGTAAAAATAAGTCGGCGTGTACATGGTTTATGTGTATGTGTTATTTTGAAAAACGCGTAAGGAGTATGGTATTGTGCACTTTTTCTCAATTTTGCAGTGAATATTTGTCATGATTAAGCAGTTTTGTTAGATAAAATTTCTAGCATAAGTGTAATTCGGCTAGTAGATTGGTGGAAGAAGTGTTCAGTAGATAAAAAGAAAAGAAACATGTCTTTACTTCGTGAAGACAAAATGGCGGCGGGAAAAAAAAATAGAGGGTTGCTGTAGGAGAGTTGGTCGCCAAATTTTCGCCAAAAAACGCCAAGTTAATAAGTTAGTTACCATAATGTAAAGATCAACCGTTTAGATCTCAGGTACTGATTAAGATATGAACAACTAGTTTATTTTTTTAATTACAGATGCTTTCTCTACACAGTCACTCATATGAATCGATATCCGACATTGTAAAGGATATACAGTCAAAAGTCGTTAATCCGGACTCGTCGGGACTTCGGCGATTCCGGATTATCGATTTTTCCGGATTATAGATCATCAGTTTAAATCTCGTAAGATGGCATGCAGAAATTCTAAAATTAAAAATATGAAACCGTAATTTATGAAATAAAGAACAATTATGATCTAAAGGGTATCAAAATTTGCAAAAAGAAAAAGCTTAATATTTATTTGTTTACTTTATTAAACATTTCTTTCAATGTAAGTTGTTTAAGTTTTGCTTCGTTTCATGTGATAATACTTTCTCTTTAATTCTATTAAACAGACATAATTTCTTGTTCAGTTACAAAGTTACGCTGTTCAAGTCCTATAATTGCTGTGTCGAGAACACCGACTAATTTGTCAATCGAATTTTTTTCGTTTTCAATAACCTCTGTTACTTTCTTCGCTATCGAAAGCAAATTATAATGACGAGGAACTTGTTTTAAATCATATCAAAGACAGAGCATATCGAGATGAAATACTACATTTGGTAAGGAATTATAAGCCAAATAAAATAAAAACATCTGCGCTGAAGATAAAGATAGTGTTGACAGATCAACTTCCAATTCATTACGCGCCCGCCGCGCGGCGATCCCCCCGCCGAGCAGCGTGAGATTGATGAACAGATTTCAGATTTCAAAACATACTTTCGCTTTAGATCCTTTACATATTAACAAATATATATCGGAAATTCTATTTGATATAATCGAAAGTTTAAGCTTAC
This sequence comes from Stegodyphus dumicola, assembly GCF_044657685.1. Taxonomy (NCBI): domain Eukaryota; kingdom Metazoa; phylum Arthropoda; class Arachnida; order Araneae; family Eresidae; genus Stegodyphus; species Stegodyphus dumicola. Next base: position 145,068,285 of record NC_140777.1, read on the forward strand.
TTTTATAAAATTGCTCTTACAGTCTGCAAAAAATAATAAGCCGGATCCAATTCGAAAATTAAGGAACAACGCAATCATCAACATTAACTGAAATAGATAATTAGATAATTTTAGCTTATACGTCCATTATAATAAAACGCGCACGCGAAAACGTATTCTGCACTTGCGTACACTCATATGCGCAGTCGTAAAGGGTCTTACGCGCACGCGTAAACGCCTATGCGCATGTGTCAACGCGGCGCATTGGCAGAAAGTTTTTAGTTTTGAGGTCCGGATTATAGATCATTCCGAATTATGGGTGTCCGAATTAACGACTTTTGACTGTATAAGTTTCATTAATTTTCCTTCACTCAAAAGAACACATGGTAATATCAGCAGATAACATTATCATCACACTAAGTCCTCTCCTCATGCCCCACAATTTACAAATACACAACTTAAAAATCAAATGGTAAATAACATACTGTTGCCAACTGTGTGCAAGTCATGGGTAATTGTGATCAGGGGGGATAATTTTTGAGGTTCAGGAAATGCATTACCGATTGTTGAAAATCTGAAAACTGGTAACCAAGGCCAACTTCTGCTCAAGGCCTGCCAGTATGAAAATATTCTTTTATGTTTTCAGGGGCCTTCATGAAATTTCTACTGACTGCAAGATGGTGCTAATCTTCTGCTACACCTTGTAATATTTATAATAAGGAGAAATGTATCAGAAACAAATATTGTCTTGTTATATGCAAAATTTAAAAACGATTCATCTGCAGTAGTCAGAAATTATACATTTGTTTTTAATAAAAGTATTTTTATTTAGAAAGAAAGCATGAAATTTCAAGTTAGTCCACTTTTTTTTTCATATATAAACACCAGCTAAATGATCCTGATTTTAATTCCTGCCTGCATCTAGACATACAATATTTTTAATTGTTCTTATTAGAGATATTTATTATAATTTAAAGCATGTTTTACTTTGTGTTACTATAGTACAAAGTTAGTAGATAGCTTCAGAACACGTACTACAGTCAAAAGTCTTTAATCCGGACTTGTTGGGACTTTGGCAATTCCGGATTACTGATTTTTTCCGGATTATAGATCATCAGTTTAAATCTGGCAAGATGGCATGCAGAAATTATAAAACTACAAATATGAAACCGTAATTTATGAAATAAAGAACAATTATGATCTAATGGGTATCAAAATTTACAAAAAAAAAAAGCTCAATATTTCTTTGTTTACTTAATTAAACATTTCTTTCAATGTAAATTGTTTAAGTTGCTACGTTTTATGTGATAATACTTTCTCTTTAATTCTATAAACAGACATAGTTTCTTGTTCAGTTACAAAGTTCCGCTGTTCAAGTCCGATAATTGCCAAGTCAAAAATACTAGTTTGTCAATCAAAATTTTTTGTTTTCAATAACCTGTGTGTCACTTTCTTCACTATCGGAAGCAAATTATAATGGATGAGGAATTTGATTTAAATCATATCAAAGACGGAGTACATCGAGATGAAATACTACATTTAGTAAGGAATTATAAGCGAAATAAAATAAAAACATCTGCCCTGAAGATAAGGATAGTGCTGACAGATCAACTTCCAATTCATTGCGCGCGCACCGCGACGACCCCCCCATCCCGCAGAGCAGCCTGAAATTGATAAACAGATTTCGGAAAGGTTAGAGAAACAAAGGATATGCCTTTATCCATTTTTTGTAGCAATTCCACTTTTTGTTTGATGGACATTGAAACATGCTTTCACTTTGTAGATAGATCCTTTGGCAGCTACAGAATCGGAGATTCTATTTGACATAATCGAAAGTTCAAGCTTACTTTTATAAAATTGCTCTTAACACTCTGCAAAAAATAGTAAGCCGGATCCTATTCGAAGATTAAGGAACAACGCAATCTGCAACATTAACTGAAATAGATAATTTTAGCTTAGCTTATATCGTCCGTTATACATTAAACGTGCATGCGTAAACGTATTATGCACATGTGCACTCGCATATGCGCATGCGTAGACGAGTATGCGCATGCGTGAACGCATTATGCGTTGACGTATGCGCAAAAAGTTTGTAGCTTTGAGGTCCGGATTATAGATCATTCCGGATTAACAACTTTTGACTGTACAATTGTGTTTTAGATTTGATTGGTGTTAACATTACAAAATTCGAAATTGAATTAAATGTGTTGCAGCAATTTACATTTTCAATGTTAAAGAATCTTGGACTGTTCCAATGAAAATAATGAAATTTTTTATGTTCCAATGAAAATAATGAAATTGATGCAGCTATTTATTAAATCGAACATTATACTTTTCTCAATTTGTTATAAGGAAATAAGACAAACACAGATAGGAGATATGCTAAAGAAATGAAAAGAAAAAAGAAAAAGCAACATAACTCTTATAATCACAATATACAGTCAAAAGTCTTTAATTCAGACATCTATAATCCGTACCTCAAAGCTATAAACTTTCTGTGTATGCGTAAACACATTAATGCGTTTACGCATGTGCATAATATTTTTACACATGTGCGTTTAATGTATAACGGACAGTATAAGTTAAGCTAAAATTATCTGATTACCTATTTCAGTTAATATTTCAGATTGCGTTGTTCCTTAATCTTCGAATTGGATCCGGCTTATTACTTTTCGCAGACTGTTAGACCAATTTTATAAAAGTAAGATTGAACTTTTGATTATGTCAAAAAGAATTTCTGATTCTGGAGCTGCCAAAGGATCTACAAAGCGAAAGCATGTTTCGATGTCCATCAAACAAAAAGTGGAATTGCTGCAAAAAATGGATAAAGGCATATCCTTTGTTTCTCTAACCATTCCGAAATCTGTTTATCAAATTCACGCTCCTCTGCGGAAGGGAGGGAAGACGTCGCAGCACGCGATGAACCGGAAGTTTATCTGTCAGCACTTTCCTTATCTTCAGGGCAGATGTTTTTATTTTATTCGGTTTTCTGGTTGCAATTTTCTAATTTTGACAATGCGTAATGCATACTTTACGCATGCGCGCATCAAAAGAAATGTTTAATAAAGTAAAATAAATATTAAGCTTTTTTTTAATACCCTTTAGATCATAATTGCTCTTTATTTCATAAATTATGGTTTCATATTTTTAATTTTATGATTTCTGCATCCCATCTTACCAGATTTAAACTGATGATTTATAATCCAGAAAAACCGATAATCCGGAATCACCGAAGTCCCGACGAGTCCGGATTAAAGACTTTTGACTGTATACATTTAACATTTAGTTCTGTATACCAAGTGTACAATTTAAAAACTAGGCTGAATATAAATAATACAGTCAAAAGTCTTTAATCCGTACTCGTCACGACTTTGGCGATTCCGGATTATCGATTTTTCCGGATTATAGATCACGAGTTTAAATCTGGTAAGATGGCATGCAGAAATAATAAAATTAAAAATATGAAACCATAATTTATGAAATAAAGAGCAAATATGATCTAAAGGGTATCAAAATTTATGAAAAAAAAAAAAACTTAATATTTATTTGTTTACTTTATTAAACATTTCTTTCAATGTGCACATGCGTAAAGCATACATTATGCATAGTATAAATTAGAAAATTGCAACCAGAAAACTATATGATTTGCATTTGTGATATTTATAATGACGAGGAATTTGATTTAAATCATATCAAAGACGGAGTATATCAAGATGAAATACTACATTTAGTAAGGAATTATAAGCCAAATAAAATAAAAACATCTGCCCTGAAGATAAGGATAGTGCTGACAAATCAACTTCCGGTTCATTGCGTGTTGCGACGTCTCCCCCCCGTGCAGAGCAGCGTGAAATTGATAAACAGATTTCGGAATGATTAGAGAAAAAAAGGAGCCTTTATCCATTTTTTGCAGCAATTCCACTTTTTGTTTGATGGACGTCGAAACATACTGTCCCTTTGTAGATCCAGCATCGGAAATTCCATTTGACATAATCGAAAGTTCCAACTTACTTTTATAAAATTGCTCTAACAGTCTGGAAAAAATAATAAGCCGGTTCCAATTCGAAGATTAAGGAACAACGCAATCTGCAACATTAACTAAAATAGATAATTTTAGCTTAACTTATACCATCCGTTATACATTAAACGCGCATACATAAATGTATTATGTGCATGTGTACACGCATATGCGCATGCATAAAGGTATTACGCGATTGCATCAACGCGAACTTGCGTTGACGCGTGTGCAGAAAGTTTGTAGCTTTGAGGTCCGGATTATAGACCATTCTGGATTATGGGTATCCGGATTAACGACTTTTGACTGTATAACCGCCCCACATGCCCATAATATAAGCGAAATGAGGTATTTACACAATTTTAGACAGATATGCATATAAAGTTGGGCAAAAAAGCAAGCCTATTAAATATACCCCTTAAATATACAGCAACTAGATATTTTTACCCATATACACATTTCTACCCACATACAAGAATAATAAAAATGACCTGTGTAAAAAATTTCATGGCTGGTATTGTGAAATACTGATATAGTTCGCATCAAGAATAATGTATCTATGAAATAAAATTAGTGAATTTTATGAAGCAATATTATAACCATTAAACACACATAAACGTGAGTGCCATCTAAAGCCTTAATTCACTAAGTGCATGCAGCTACTTAACATAAATTCATATATACCATTCCCATTCAAGATAAAGCAGAATGAGTTGCACACAAAGTTTTGAAAATAACAACAGGGCTTAATTTCTAAAATTAGAAGTGCTGGAGCCCTATGGAAGACCATCAGCAAAGAGGAACAAAAGTAAATAAAGAAAATGACTTTTAAAATCATTAATAAGATAAAAATTAAATAGTCAATTATTACGAAAGTAATTACTATTTAATTAATTTTAATAATTAGTATTTGTCAATTATTATTTAATTAAATATAATATATTAATTATAATTATTAAAATAAATGAAAGCTGTTTTAAAGATAAACGTAATTAAATTTAAATTAAATAAAATGTAAAGAGATAAATTAAAATTTAAGGTACTTTTCCGTTTTGCCGGCGCAAACGATAAAGTCGCCAATAATGGTACAACTGATGCCAAACGGAATATCTTCGCTGGTAAACCTTTTACACCTCATTTTCAAAACAAGTCGCAGCCATTTCTTACCAGATTGATTGTTTCTTTCAATACTGGCATACAATTACATAGAATATTTACAAAGATAATTAAATTTTATGCCCTAAGACTATTCGCGGTAATTAAGTCACTTAGGATGCAATCACACCGCTCACCCGAAGGTGAAAATATTGAAAAGGCAAAGTCAAGGGTTAAATTCATCAATTCTAATGAGAATGCACTAGTGAAGTAAAGCACTACGGTTTTACATAATTTCTCAGTAAGCTATTTGTAGGAATTGAAATAATTCTTGCATTTAAACTTGTATTCCAAATTAAGATTTAACTTTAAATTAATGCAGATAATTACTGAAAGAATTATATTTTTGTAGCGTAGTTTACGTGAGATGAGATCACTTGTTGTCACGTGATACGAATCGGCGAATCAGGATGTTGAACCATGATAGCATAGTAATTCTTAAATTGTCTTTTTACAAATTTATTGTCTTTATTATTACAAATTATAAACCATATTAAAATGTTTATGTCTTCAAAATAAAAAATTCTGAGAACTAACATTTGTTAAATTTTTTTTATGTGTATACTGTATGTTGTCGCCAACAAAGTCTGCTTGGCGAGATTTGCGCCGGCGAAGCGGAAAAGTACCAAATTTAATAAACAATTTGTAATATAATTTTATTGCAAAAAATAAAATTTTCGAGATCAAATTTTGGTTGATCTTTAGATTATGGTATCTTGGCGATTTTTTGGCGACCCTTTCCAAATATGAACATTTCCACGTATAAAATAAATAAAATATCCAAAAACTTTTACCTCTAAATTATCTATTATATTATAAATGTCACCAATGAATTCATACCGCAAACATTACAAATACTTAGTGTCAAATATTTAAATTATTTCCATGCACGTTTACTTCAACTAAAACGTATACCAAATTCCTACAAACATCAAATTCACAAAATAACTATCATTTAATTAAAATATAATGAAATTCAAAAACACTACTTAAAATATAAATAAGCACATACATTAAATTAATAAAAATTAGCTTACAATCCTAATTACTTTAAACTAAATCATTGCTAATAACAATTTTCCCAATAATACCAAATTACTTTACTTCCACCTTACATTTAGAACAATGCATAAAAATAATATCCTCAAATAATTAAAAATACTAACTTACCTAATCTTCTTCAGCAACTTGCTTACATGGTGGATACACTTTTATTATGGATTCAATAAAATTACTGAACAATTTTTTCTGCGAATTTTTCCTCCACACTTCCTCCGCTAAATAAAAAGCAAAATTCTCTTTATCACTTGCCTCGGAATGGCACTTTTTATAGCACTCCACGTGCCCTCTATTGTATTGGTATGTGCACCTGTTTCCGGATCTTTAAAATAATATTTGTGGTTCACAGCAAGATGTTTAAAACCTTCATCTTCCAAACATTCATACGATTTCCAGCAATCTGAAATAATTATAGTACCCGGTAGAATATATTCTTTTATAAAACTTAATAAACAATCTTTACTTCTATCTCGCACAACCTTAAATTAAAACATTTATTACTATCCCTTTCAATCCCACCAAACACCCATTTTCCTTCCACTCTCCTACCTCTCTGATACTTCCGCTTCCCAAACTTACTCTCATCAATTTCCACAATAACATTCATACCACCAAGCATACCCATATCATTTTCGCAAAATTCCACGCACACTTCCCTACAAAAAGAATTCCAATCAGCTGCAGTCCTACTGCTAATTTCTAAATCCGAAATCCAATAGTCAACTGGCAATCTATTCACCCAATAATAAGAAATCAATAAAATCTCACCCATACTCAAACGACTTTCAGCAAACCACGTACCCTTCCTTATACTCCGTTTCACAAAATGTCCATTTTCACCAGATTTCTTGCACCAGCATTCAAACTTATCAGTAATATCCTTCCTTTCACACAATCTCATTTCATTCCCACATTTTGGACATTCATACTTATCCGCAATTAAACATACACTCATGCACCATTCAACCAATTCTTTTGAATTATCACACAAACGCATTAAAAATCTAGAATTCACTTTAGACAGCGCCATACAATCCCAAAATTATTCAACCCTACTTCAAACAACACACAATGAAGCTTAATACAAAATATACAGCCACAGATATTTTTCCAAATTCCCCCCTTTTCCAATTAAAGAACCGTAATTCGTCCATTAATATCACATGACATATCCCGTGATCTCTCATTTCCCTCACACAAAATAATGCGTAATCGGAACTGAGTACTGCTCACATTATTACCAAAGTCCCAGGTAGTAACCTTTATCGCCTCCAAAATGTCGCCAAACTACCAGTTACCATATTCTAAAGATCAGCCCAAATTTCTATTGAAATTGTTGTTCAGTTACAAAAAAAGAAGTGGAGCCTTCGAATTTAGGGCTCTGGTGCACTCGGGCTACGATTATGATTTATCCCAAAAACTAAGAAGTACAGGTGCAATTTAAGCTCTGAATAACAGTGATAGATACATGAAGATTTTTAGAAGCAATGCTGCTACAATAATTTCATTTAACTGAATTACATTAATACACAGATTTTCATTTTAATAAGTTCATTTTTATTAATACAATTAATTTCGTTTAAAGAGAGAAATATAAATACTGCTCATACACAGACATGTGTTTTAAATCTTTGACAAGTACAACCCAAAAACATACAGCAAATATTAACTGCATTTCTTACACAGCCCACACACAAAAGCGCACTTATAAATGAAACAGCTTTCATTTACTTACCTTTAAGACATGTCATGAACGAATTCATACATTTAGCATTTTTCTCAATCTCAGTAACTAATTTAAGATAAAAACAACTAGTTTATTTTTTGAATTATAGATACTTACTTTATATAGCCACTCGTACGAATTGATATCAGACATTGTAAAGGATATAAAAGTTTCACTAATTTTCCTTCACTCCAAAGAACATATGGTAATATCAGATGATAACATTATCAACTACCTCCTCTCCTTATACCCCACAGTTCACAAAAGTGCAACTCACGAAGTATAATGATGCAATCACGGAGTATGCAACTTAAAAATCGTCTGGTAAATAACATACTGTTGCCAAGTGTGTGCAAGTCGTAGGTCAGGGGAGGAAATAAATTTTGAGCTTCAGCAAATGCACTGATTGGTGAAAAATATGAAAACTTCGAAACAAACTGAAGTGATTGCTGAAAATCTGAAACAAACTGAAAACAAAAGAAGTTTTAAAAAGAGTATTTAAAAAGTCCTGCTTTTTATAATATTATTATCAAAATTAAGATTGGCATCACGAATTTCGTATCTATCAGGGAGGTGTAAACAAAATCATGTTAAAGCCGCAAATTAATTTTGAAATTTTGCTTTTGTTATTAAAAGTAATAATTTTAATTTTCTGATTTTTACAAAAGTAAAAATGTGAATTATTATTTATTTATGCAGTTATATATTTGGTCTATTCTATGTTTTAATTTTTATTTTTAATATTCATTCGCGTGATATTTACAGGCTACATCAAAACAGCAAGTAGTGGAAATTTGTCAGAATGCCTTTAAATATCGTGAGAAAGAAATACCACCAAATCATTTACTTAAACCTTTAGCAGAGGCTTTTAGTATTGAAACTGATGAAGCTTCAAAAGTGAGTAATTGTTTATTATATAATATGTATATGTATTGGAGTATGTATGTATTGGAGAATATGGAGTATATTTGTTTATTATATAATATGTAATATGTATTTTGTTAAGAAGCATAGCCAAAGATATGTGTTGAAACAACAGTGTGCCCCCCCCCTCCAAAAAAAGCCTAACAATTTCAGCATATTATTTTCTGACAGTTATAAATTCAGAATTCTCCTGGTATATATATATATTTACAATGAATTGATTTATTAGGAACATACTAATTTGCAAAAATCTTAGACACAAAATGTTTCTCATGAAATTATTACAAAAAAGGCTTCATTTGCCCACCTAGGCTAAAGGAAGTATATATAAGTAATTATAAAATAAATTTATTGTTTTTGTTATCATTATTATTATTGTTGTTACTTGCTAGTTATAGAGAGTATGAAGCCAAACATGGTGACGTGCAAGTTTCAGACCAAATTTTGGCTTGTACGTATTACTGATATTAAAATAGGTGTGTAATAAGTATCCAAATGGTTCTTATCATTTATAGAGACCATGTGTTGCAGATAATTCGGAAAAGCAGTCACCAACACATAATCCTTATAACCAATAAGAACTTTTTAGATTTTTGCCTAATATCTTTCTATGTGTATTGCATATCAGTGTAGCCATTTCGTGTTTTATAATAGTGTCAATCAAACCATGTAAATCAAACCTATTAGGTAAGTTAACAAGGATATACATTTAAAACATCCAAAAGTACAGTGTTTATATTTTTAAAGTATTAGTGTTATTTTTTAGGCCAAACATTAGATATTTATATTAAATTATTATGAAATAATAAATAAAAAATTTTCATGTTCTTAACCAAAATCTTATTGCACATTACATCATGCACCTGTGAAAGTATTAAGTAGTCTTAATGCCCCTGGCTGGCATCTATCCAATAATGAAATTTGAAGTTGAAGATCCTCTGAGAGAAAGTTGAGAACCATCTAGTTTTATTAGATAGCTTAGCGGAATGGCTGTTAACTGATAAGACAAATTCTTTGTTAAAAAACTGTTTCAATCAAGATCCTTTGTTCTTTTTGTTTCATGAAGAATTTGATAATAAAGAGCAGATACTTCATTAAAATTCCTAGCAAATTTAATTAATTTCTACCTGTTATCAATTTAGTACTTTCGAGTTATCCACAACCCCCACTGGAGAATTCACCAGCCATTGGTGACTAACTTTATGCTAAGCTAAGGTGCAAAAGATAACAATCATATTCAAAAGTGCCAGTGTACAAAGAATAACATAAAGCAGCACCCAGGTAACAAAATTAAAAATGCAAGAAGCATATATCATGAAACACTTCTTTTATTTATTTAGTTATTTATTTTTTGCACTGTTCTTCAATTTTTCACAAGGATGTCTTTTTTAACAACTCGGTATTGAATATAACTTAGAAGTGTGCACACTGTCATTCTTCTCATGCACACTATGATCTGTTTTCACTTTAAAAAATAACATAGAATTTCACAAATTTTGATCCATAAAATTTGATTGTTTTAAAATATACGAATGCAGATTTTGTGTTCTCTATTGTTGAACAAAATGCCACATTTCAGAAGGAATGTGATCGCTTTCTTTTTCATCAATTGACAAACTCAAGAATATCATTGTGATTGTTTATGAGAAAACAAATGTGCTCAAGTGTAGCAAAAACAAACATTAATCACAAAAATTACTGTTGAATTTGAAGGCATGGACAGGGCCGGCACTAGCAGTTTTGCTGCCCTGGGCAAAGAGGTAAAATGCCGCCCGTTTATAACAAAAATTAAAAGAGGTAACCTAAACTCTTCCCACGCTTAATGGTGAAACAAAACATGGGCAAAAAATTGCTATCAATAATGTTGAAGTTTTGATTAGCAAAAATTACTAATTTATTAATTTATGTTTTTGGCACCAAATTAAAACTAGGGTTGCACAGAAAAAAAGAAAAGAGTCATTTCTAGTGTATAATTATAAATACAGATGTTAAAAAATACTAAAACAAATTATAGAACCATTAAATATTAAAACTTACTTATTAAAAATAAGTGTTTTTTCTCACTTTTAATTCTGAAATTTTTTTAATAATTTCTTTAACATTAATTTCTTCAGCCAGTTCATATTCAGTGGCTATTGTTGTCAAGCCGGTTTAGCTGATCCTTGGTAATTGTAAAGCATAAAATTTTTTTAAATTAATTTTAATTCTGAGAAACTCCTTTCTCCACTTGTCACACTTATTGGGAGAGTAAGCAATATCCTTGAAACTATACCGAGATTTGGAGCAAAATCCAGGTTCGATATGAATTTTAAAATCTCGATTGGACTTTCTTTTTTATTTAGCAAAGCCCAAACCACTACTATCTTGTATGCCAGGTCCAGCGTGTTTATATCTGATGATTTCCCATCAGTTAACACTATTTCTAGATCTTCACAATACTTTAGTACGTCATTTTGAGGAGTTTCTTTTAAATCACAAATATTGTATAAAAATTGGAAATAGTTGCTAAAACTCTGCCTTATATTTCAAAGTAGGATCTTCTATCAGATCATCTCGTGCCTCATAGTCGAAATTAAAATTCCTTCTTCGAACTCTATGACATGGCTGGGTGAGCTCAAAATTAGCCAGTATGTCAATTTCGTCACCGAGATCTCGAGCATCTCAAAGCATTTCATTCTCGATCTAAGATCCTTGAAAAAATCTTTAAAATTTTTCAAGAGCTCCTTAGCAGATGGTAAATCATAGTCTTTTGCTGCAAGAGCTTACTTATAGGATTGATACAATTATAGATTTTGTACCAAATTACAATGCAGCATAAGAACTTAAATTGTTTAACACAATTTAATAGTCTAGAAGCCTCAACTCTGATAGAGTTGTCAATTATTATTACAAACAGCAAGTAAAGCATTGTATATCCCTCCTAATCGATGCCTTAGTGGTTTTAATGCATCTATTCGGCTTTCCCAATGAGTATCACTTAGAGGTTTCAAAGTAAGTTCATGAACATATTTTATTAATATGGCCCGTGGAAAAGTTGATAAGGAAAAAAATAGATACATTTTTTGGACTATATTAAAAAAATTGGCATCTTTGAAGGATAATTTTGCCATGTCATTAGCTACCAAGTTTAATGAGTTCCTGCTACATGAGAGGTAAAATGCTCTTGGATTTAACGCATTTATTCTAGATTGTACTCCCGATTTATTGCCTCTCATGTTAGTATTATTGCCTTTCATGTCTCATCATCTCACTGGATCTAACTGAGCAAGTAACTGAACAATTTGTAAAATATTACAGTTACCAAAATCGTAAAGTTTGTCATTTGTACCTCGGAGGGCTAAACAATTTTGAGCAAGCATTTTTATTGTTGCAACAATTCGTAGAAGCACCTCGTACCAATGATTTATTTCTGCGGTAATGAGTCTTTGTTAGTGACTGGGAATCGTTTTAGTGTACTGCACTTTCTGACTTAATTCAATCCAAGACTTATGACTTTGGTTATGTTTTTTAGAAGTTTCATGTTGATTTAAAGTCTCAGCGAGGTGCTTCCAATCCTTAAAACCTCTAATAGAAAGTGATTTTAAAATAGAACCAAAAGGTTTGCAGCAAAAGCAATAAATATAGTCTTTTGTAGTTGAATAAACTAACCAGTTACGCATGACTTTTTCACCATTTTTCCTATTTCTCAAATAATGAAGAGCGCTAAATCTTCGACCATTATCATTATACAGAAAACTGTTTTCCTTTAATGGTTGAGGTAGTCCTTCTTTTACCAAAAAAATATATTTCTGCTTCTGATAAGCTAGTTGGCCAGGAACCCAGATCTGAATTTATTATTGTGCCAAATGTCTCTTCTTTAGATATCTCTGGAGTAGGTTCAGTAGACCTCCCTAGAGTTTGGTTCAGTAGACGTCCCTAGAGTTTGGTTCAGTAGATGTCCATACAGTTGGTTCAGTGGACGTGCTGGAGTTGGTTCAGTGGACTTTCTTAGAGTAGGTTCAGTGGACATTCTTAGAGCAGGTTCAGTGGACCTCCCTTTAGTAGATTCTTTGTATATTCCTGGAGTAAGCTCCACTTGAGCAATATCGGTATCTTGATTGGTAATGGCTTCATAATTAAGATTTGAAGTAGCTTCTAATATTCGTGTGTCGTCATCGTTCCTTTTCATGCCTTGTAGATAATTTAACAGACTTCCAGCCTGTTTTTGAATTTGACTCTTTTTCTTTTATACTGAGCATCCGATAATCTTTTACGTCCGTCAGACATTCTAAAAACAAAAACAATTAAAATTACGAAAATGTTCCCATAAAAAAATAATTGTGTTTTTTTTAAACAAAACAGAGGCATTTTCGAGTATTTTTTTAATGTTATAAGGCAATATTTTGTTGTCTTTGTTTAAGGTAAAATGTAAGAAAGACAATTTATAATCCATGACTGGCATTTCGAATTTAATCAAACCTTCATAAGAGCTTCAAGGTTTGATTAAGATCTAAGTGTCAGCCATAGACTAGAAACTATTTTTATTAACACTATACCCTAAACAAAACCAACAAATTTATCAAACTTATATAAATTTAAGAAGCAAATTATATTCTATTTCTTAAAATGTAAAAATATTTTGCAAACAATTTTAGAAAGACCTTGGTTTATACCAATGGATTAATGTATTCTCTATTGGGCGTTTTTCAAAAACCATTTTAATAAACATTTAAAAAAATAGAACCGACTTTAAAAAAAAGCACTAAAAAGTGTAAAATTATTTTTAACTGACTTCACTGAAGTAATATAAAGTAATTCTACATATTTTTATATTTTTAAAATCAGGTGCCTTGTGTTTTTTTTTTTTTTTTTAGAAAATAAACCTTATTTAATCGAAAAACTTTAACTTTTTTCCACCCCTTAATATTAATCCCAAAGGCGAAAGGGGTAGTTTTTAAAAGTTTTATTTTTGCATTTTATTTGGATTTCCAGTGGCTTTATTCACATCAATTAATTATTTTTGGAAACTTGTATTTTTTCAACCCCTAAATGTCATCCCCAAAATTAGGAGTTGGTATTTTAAACTACCTTTTTAACAATTTGGTAACATACCTTATCACACACATAAAAAAAGATCATTCAAATCAGAAAACTTTTATTTTTTCTCACCCCCTTAATATTAACTCTAAATGCAAAGGGGGGTAGTTTTTTAAAAGTTTTAGTTTTGCATTTTATTTGGATCCCCGGTGGCTTTATTCACATCAAATTTTAATTATTTTTGGAAACTTTTATTTTATATCAACCCTTAAATGTTACCCCCAAAATTAGGGAATGGCATTTTAAACCACCTTTTTAACAGTGGTGCTAATCTGGTAACATATCCCATCAAACAAAAAAATCATTCAAATCATTTTAGATATGCCAAAGTATTCACCGGACAAACATAAAAAAAAAAAAAAAAAAAAAAAAGATTAAATCGATAACCTCCTTCTTTTTTGAAGTCGGTTAATAATACACAAAAAAGCCTCATTAAAAAAAAAAAAAAAAAATCCTGTAGAAGCTATTGAAATATTTCTTGAGAAAAACTGAATATTTTTTAATTATTCTACTCACCTTACTTTTATAACACAAGTTTAAAAAAGGCCCGGTAAATAGTAATTGTGTTATAACGCATTCTACTTCACAAGCAACCAATCTGCAAGGCAATTATTCTGTAAATAAAACGATAGAACTGCCTTTTTCCTTTAATAGTCAGAGTTAAAAGCATGTGAAAGCTTGTCAGGACTGATTTTTCACACCTGCCTGCGTTTTCATACGTTTCAACAAATTAAGACACACAGTATAAAATTCTATTACAGGACTTTGTATGCGTGTCCATTTATTTAAATTATAATAAAAAGAGTAAGGTACTATTCGGTTTTGAGGGCTGTAAAAAATCGCCAAACTATTGTTGATGCCAGTGCTGCCAAAAATAATTGCGGCAACCCTAATGCAAGAAAGGAAGTTATAATAGTAAATAACTATCTAAGATTGATGTTTAAATTTAGATGAAAGGTTAATTTCATATAATACTTTTTTATTATTATAATTTATATAAAAAAGGCTAAACATGACTGAATGGAAGTATAAGAATAAATAACTATTTCAGATCATTATTATAATTTATATAAAGATTGCTAAACATAACTGAATGGATGCCTGCATCACTATTTCGCTACCGAGTTATTGCTAAAGCATAGTTTCATTTCGTTGGTTGTTCAAACATAATTTTCTATAATGAATGATACCTTTTCTTTGAAAAAATTCTATTGCAGACTTTTCGTCATGGGCAATTCCCAAATTGTTAAATCCCATAGGATATCAAAAAAGAATTTAAAATCAAAAAAGGATTTAAAAATTAAACTAGTATTTCAATGGCGTCTTAAGAAATATAGAAATACAGTTACGCAATCTGAAATCAGCTCATACACTAGATTTGGCACTTTTGCGCATACATTTTCGCTGCAATTTTTTTACGGTCCTCAAAACGAAATAGTTCCAAGAGTAATTTTGTTTACGTTTTAAGCTATTTTTAAGTGGGAATTTATTATGCTTGTAAGCAGTTCCGTTGAATTTGAAATATTTTGACATTTAAAATACTTAAAAGTTCGTAAACATAAATATATTATAAAATTCAACATATTAATTTTTCATAAGATTTAAATGAATCTTGGTTTATTTTCTTCATAAACTAGTTAATTTTACAGCCAATTTGCCACCTCCTAAGGTTGTCGCTCCGGGTAGGGGCTCGGCTTGCCCGCCCTTAGCGCCGGCTCTGGCATGGATACCTGGGTTGCCACATGAATATATTTTACTGGTGGTCATAAGTTGCCTGTTTTAGAGACATGGTGCATAGCCTCATGAATACTTTTCTGGGAAGCATGACAATCAAAATTCAGTTAATAGAATTAACATACATACTAGAAAGTCTTTAAAATCATTCATTTTTTATTACCTTCAAAAACTCCCTTTGGTTAATAATGTTCTACATATCTCTCTACTTCTTTAACTGCATCAAGATGTTTTTAATATCTATGCTCCATATTCATTAGCTGAAAAGCCTTTTACTTCTTCCTCTACTAGATTAAGTGATCTATGGTATTATCTGCAGTGGCTATTTGCAATTCAGTCTGTCAAGTTGAGCCTAAAATTTTTTGCCTTTACCACTTTGCATTAGTAGAAAATTCAGAATAACATTTTTGAGTTTACACCCGTATTGAAATGTCATGAAAACTGCTGATCGTGAATTCTGTACTGACTTTAGAGATAAATGTTTGTTTAGGAGCTTATTGTCTACTTCAGTGATACTACACTTACCTTTTTTGAGAAATCACTTTGTGAATTCTTCTGTAGTGTTGTTCTTCATATGACACAACAATCTATTTTTGCTATAAAACCTATCAGATAATTACTCCAAATCAGTATTGTGTATTAGGCACAATCATGATTCTCCTAGAACAGTTAAAATTTCAGCATAATTAAAATTAAAAAAAGCAAACTCCAGAGCTCCACTACAGTTCAATACAACAAAAACAATTGAACTAAGTTAAAAAAGAAATACTAACGAGAAAATTGGCCACTGAATTTCAAAAGAGCAAATCCACATGTACTGAAACATGTGTGCTATGTAGATGAATGGGTTGCCACACAATTTTTATGGCAACATCGTAGTTGCCACATAAATACTTTTTGGCAGCATTGTGCATTGCTTCATTAATATTTTTACATGTTTTTCATTTGGTGTGCAAATAATCAGAAACTGCCTTATTTTAAAGTGCATTTTCTCAGACAGAACTACTTTTAATGCATTTATTCTCACTTGGGCATACTATTTAAATAAAAATTTATTGAAATTAAAGCATCATTAAATGGAAATCAGTGCGTATTTACATACTATCGCAACCATCTTGGTAGAAGTAGCCAAATTTTGAGAAGGTGCCAAACTCTGGCAACCATTCACATAACCATTCTTCCGGCAAGCATGCTCATAACAATCATTCAGTCAAGCAATGCCGCAGTTTTTTTATGCATTCTGTTTTGTTGTATTCTAAGTTCCATGGTTTTTTTACATACATCTTAAAAATTTGGCCTTAAATTTAGTTTTAAAATACAAGCTTGTGGAATTCACCAGCAGTGGAAGAAAGTATGGTAAAATTTTGGCAGTGAAACAGAATTTTGCTGAAAATTTTCTAAAGGGAACAATGAGGAAATGCATTTTGTAGATAGCCGCTATTGCTGAAGATTGAATGAAGTCTGCAATTTTTTTATGTTTTTTTAAGTGAAAACAGATCACTGTATACTTTGAGAGAAGAATAATGCCAAAATAATAATAATACAGAAAGATTCAAAGAAGAATAAATATAGATAGTTTGGAAATCTTTCTAAAAAAGGAGGCATGAAAACCACCAGCTTGCACATGCTGAGGAACTTTTACATTTTCATCCATAAAAATCACTAAATTGTGCCAGGATGGTTGCAATAGTATGTAAGTACCAATTAATGATATTTATCCATACTGAGTCCATATTCTAATTGCTTTATGTAAACAAACCTTCATATAAAGCTTTATTTTTGCACATAAGATTTAATTTCTAAAATAAATTGCACAGGAATTGAAATAGGAAGTACAGCTTTGTTAGTGAAAGACGGCAGTTTAAGGTTGATTAAAAAGATAAGGAACAGAATATTTGAGATGAGGATAAATATTAAATATACAAAATTTGGCTCTAGTGTAGAGTAGAGTGCCCCTTTAATTAGCAGCAAATTTTGTTGTGTTTGGGTGATAAAACCCTATTTTTGGTTACCTTGATAGTTTTAACTTTGTTTCAACTTCATGATTTTTTTAAGTGAAAATGGATCGATGTGTATATGGACAAAGGTAGTGTACAGTGGCTAGTTTGTGCAATTCTCTGATTTTTTTTTTAAGTGAAAATAGATCAATGTGTACATGGACACCGAGTTTGCGCAGTTCTTCAACTTCTTATTTTGGTTTTGTGTAGTGGCCATCTTGAAATTGTGCCTTCCTGGCGCTAATCTTGGCATCAAAAAAGAATCGCCAAAAAACAAGAGGCACCCAGTTGTAAACGTTTACCCAAAAATTTTAATTAAAATAAAATTTTTATTAAATGAAGTGTTTTAATGAAAAATTAATTAAATATTTCAATTAAAATTATCAATGAAAGATGATAAAAAGTATGCAGATATTGATTTGGGAAATGTCTAATGTTTGGTATTTCAGTTTTTTCATCATATTGCATTATAGTCACAAATTTTCATTCAATTGTATCATTTGCAGGATTCCAAAAGAATTAACATTTCTAATAATCTGCTTGGATTAGCCATGCAGCTTAAAAATTGCCAAAACGGCTATCATTCCATCTTATCAAACAATATTAATATTTCTAAATAGTACATTGCTTGTAACAAATTGAATGTTTACTTGGAAAATGATTGAAAATTACTATTTATATGTTTATCACAATGGTAACTATTGTTTAATTGGCACACTTACTGTGTGCTGTTCATAATTTTTGCGGCAATAATTTTCCGGACTGATGGGGTCATATTTCGTATTCAGATTTTGTCTAGTATTAAAAATTTTGATACTTTCTGATTATCTGCCCCACCTACTGAAAAGTTACGAGCTCATTGACAGCTGATTTCATTGGCAACTAATTTTTTAAAAGCTAATGTGAGAATGGCAACAGCCATTTTCAAAATGACAGAACGTGAAAAATTCCATACAAGAGCATTCAATCAATAAAATGGGAAAAGCAAGAAATATTGGTAGTAAAATGCTTTTTTTCAAGAAATTCACATTTTTGTGCTGTTGTTCTCTCCTTGTACTCAGTGATTTGTTTTCGCTTTAAGAAAAATCAGAGAATTGCGCAAGCCTGTCATCATATGAAATTGGCATTGTGCACCGGCTAAAACAGACATGCTATGTAATTGCTATGAATGTTTATTTGGATTGCAAATAAGTACTTTTTAGAAGCATCTTGGGTTGCCACATAATTATTGTGATAACATATTGTTTTGCTTCATGAATACTTTTTTACGACTTTTCGATAAGATTGTGGATACTCAGAAAGTACAAAAATTTCTTGTAATAATTTAGAAAACTAACTCATTGCAGAAGCATTTTTACTTTTTGTGGTTGTTTTTAAAATCCACTCATAATTATGTTTGCTTAAAAAAATTGTATATTGTGTAAGATAGAATGTGAATCTAGCAAGATAGCTTCAATGAAAATTTATCTATTATCAAATCAAAAAATTTATAGAAGAAATATTTTGTGATTCTAAATATTTGTAATCATTTGTATATTACTGTCTGTCTACCAGAAGAATAGCTCCCTCCGCAGTGTCTGGCGGGGGGGGGCAGTCGCTATAGTAACAGGGCTAGTATATTTCAAATAGGGGGAACCAAGAGTTGCTTTATTGTTATTTTGTTTTTGGGGACTGTTGGCTGAGAGAAAAAGAGTTTATCATTCGTCTTCAAGACATCCCTATGGAGAATGTGTCAAGGCTCATTTCTACGGCAACAGACAGCTGCAGACTAACTGGCGAGATCTTTACTTATGATAGACAGACTGTACACCTGTATGGCTAAGAGGTGACATATGTTACTGACATGATATTATTACAGTTTAAAATTTATATATAAATTTGAAAATGAATTGTATTCAGAATGTCAAAAAATTCTTTGAGGAGGTAAAGAACATCAATGTGAACCATATTCACATAGTAAAGTATGACTGGATATACCACTCATAGGAGAAAGAAACAAAGACACAGACAGAAAAAATGCAAGAAAAAAAAAAGTGTGAAGTACTTTATTAGGCAAAGCTAAACTAGTACAACTACTGGTAGCTATGGGAGGAGTTTTATTAGTAGTGTTCAACTTTCTGATAGTTCAAAATGAGGCATACGTGACACTGCTGTATGGCTTGACAAACACTTTGAAAGATATTTGGAGTTTAATTGGTATTAGCAGTGTTAATGGTGATTTTTATCATACTATCTGTGTCAGAAGCAATAGCTATTTAATACAGAATGGCCTTGAAAGTCCCCCACAGAAACAAATACATGCTGGATAAATTGTTAATGTGCAGAAGGCCATGCATTAAGTCCATTACACTCATTGATTTCCAAAGGTTTGGTAAACACTCACATACATGATTGACATGACCCTGCCATCCTGGAACAAAATTGGTAATATATCGCTCATGGCAGCTACATTCAGTAATTCAAGCAAAATATTCTCCAGTAAATTCGGATACTTCAAGTGTCAAATTGTCTGGTAACACATGTGGGCCAACTAAACAGTCACCGGCAATACTTGCCTACACAATTAATGACAAAGCGATGTTGTGCAGCATGTGATCTCATAGTTCTTATGTGTTTACATATACACACTGCAAGGATTGAATACTGAATGAAATGAATGAATAAGAAGAAATGGGAAATAGATGCTCCATCCAAGAACAGAACTCAATATGGGAATTCTAGGTCACTTTGTTTTAGAAACCAGTGTGATATCTGCTGAGTGGTTTTATAACAGTGGAGATGTTGAGAGTAATATAGTACTCAAATACATAAAGATGATAGTGTCGGGGACGGTTACTCGAGTTTTACAGGATTTCTCTACAGTAATTGATTTTTACTCCAAATTGAATTGACTAAAATGCTTCATGAGAATAAGTTCTTTGAGTAGCAACTATTCGCGGAAATATTTGGCCTGACTAGAATTGCCGGTTTGGCTTTAACTTATAACTCGAGTAAAGACAAAACACTTTCATATTTACGTATTTTTATCAATTATTGTTCATTGAACGGGAGTTGGTTTGTTCCCCTTGAAAAGTCAACTAATTTCCGATCAATGACAATAATTACATGTTTTAATTTTTCCTTTTACAATTGTAATATTATTCTTCGTGATGATTTAACTCCAGTCCTCGTTAAAACATTATTAACATTTTGCTTTCAAATTACTTCAAAACATCTTTCAAAATATAACTTACCAGTATGGATGCACACTTTTAAAATAATTCTACTTTAATTAAACTTAGGAGATAATATAATCAATTAATCAATACTGTTTAGGAAATAAATTATTATTAACTAACTTTGCAGCAATTGCGCAAGTAATAATAACTTGTATTCGCACTAAATGGATTTAAGTTCATACAACATATATATATATATATATATATATATTTTTTTTTACTAAACAGATGCGAGCTTGTAAAGCTATAATAAAGTATCTCTAGGACTCTCAAAAACCCCACTGTTTACTTCCAACATATGAATGGAATTATACAGCTCTCTTTCAGAAACTTTGCTTACACTTCCTGGCCATTGTATCCATTATATTGTTCCAAGAATTCATCCTTGGAACAGGGTACCCCTCATAGGAAAAACGTGGGGAGTTAGGTACTATAAAAGAACTTTGGTACTTCTTTGTTATACTGGCCCCCAACCATATTTTGCGATTTTAGATTTGTGCCATTATCTCAGCTGTAATTTCCCCAAGCTCATAAATGTGAATGTAAAAATAAACAGCACAGTATATTAGAATAACAAAATACTCACGTCATTTCTTACGAATATTTTTAAGAACCCTCATCCTTATTCTTATTATTTATCATATGTAATTAACTGTTCCAGTGCAGCTCTTTCACACATATTAAGCTGTTTGTTACACCGTTTTGTGGACATCCACTCCTCTGCCCAAGAATACATAAATCTAATAACAGTGACGAACGATATTTTGGAACTGCTAAACCAATTTTAAGGCCCTTCTTCTTTTTAAAATTTTTAACATTGCACCTCCAAATTGCTTTGTCATTAACATAAAGTTTCATGTTGCGACCATTTCTGCATATTTATTTGTCAGGTAAAAGACTTCTTTCTTGAAAAAATTATATGCCATCCACGTCATTATGGGGTAAATTAAAGATTGTTAACATCATATTCACACACAAAAAAAAGCAACGAATATATTTTTAAATAATCAATGAAACCTTGAAAACCTCATCAAAAATGAATAATATAAGAACATGCAGCAAGAGCAAAAATACAATATGGTGCTAATATACGATTGTGTGATGAGGTATAAGATTACACAGCAGGTCCTAATATATGATCGTGTGGCGAGGTATCGGAACACGCAGCTAGATTTTAACAAGATATCTCGGTTGATTGGCAATACAATTTCAGGGTCTGCTATAACAAAGAAGTACCAGAACTTCTAATTGGAACTCTCATTAGAAGTTTCCCATTAGCATGGTAATATATGAGAGATTCCAAAGTTCACAAACAGGCATTTAGTTTCTGTATTGTGATCACTACTTTTTCCAGTATGTTTAAGTAGGGCAGTCACTACAGTAACAAGCCTTCTCAGTTATATTAAATGTATTTTGTTCAAAAGTCATACAGTCGTTTAAAAAATTTGGCATGTAATGTTCTTTTCCATCAGCTATTTTTGACAAATAATGTGATTTAGCATCAGGAATGTATAAGCATAATATTATAACACGATTACTCAAGATCTTCCCTTTAGTTTTATGTAAGCTGGATTAATTCTTGATAAGCTGTTTTAGTTTTTGTAATAAAGGTATGAGTTAAGTAATATTTATGCTTCCTCTCTCAATTTGTGTGGGGGGGAGGGCAGAGCTTAAATTGTGCCAGAGCTCACCGGAGGGAACAAATTTTAATTCTAGCCGTAGTGCACCAGAGCCCTAAATAGAAGGCTCTGGCACTTCTTTTTTGTAACTGAACAACAATTTCAGTAGAACTTTTGATCTCGAAAATTTTATTTTTAGCAATAACACTATATTAAAAATTGCTTATTAAATTTTATCTCTTTACAATTTATTTAATTGTAATTATTTATATACTTTAAACTGAAATTATCTATTTATTTTAATAAACAAATACTAATAATTTAATTATTAATTAATTAAATAATAATTATATATGTTGATTATTAATATGAATTAAATAATAATTAATTAGATTTTTAAATTGTTAATGATTTTTAATAGTCATTTCATTTATTTATTTACTCTTGTTCCTCTTTCTTGAAGGTTTTCCATAGGGCTCCGGTACTTATAGAAATTAAGCCTTGGGGGGGGTAAAGATGTTTAAAATTTGGTATATTTTTTCTGTGAAACAACATAAATTATTTTGCAGAGTTATGGGATTCTGGCTTCAAGAAAAATGTCTTTTAATGGCTATGATATGCAGTTTTATTTTAAAATGAATAAACAGTTGTGATGCAATGTGAAAAATTATGTTACATGATTTAAATGTTGTATATGCTATTATATCTATAACAATCTAATGATTGGTGCCAGTTTGTCATCATCCCTGCCAATTTTCATGATCAACTGCATTTTATATCAGATATGTTTTAATTTCATATGTTGAAAATCCACAGATATGTTAGATTTTATGTACAAAATGAACTTTTTTTCAAAATCTTCTATAATTTTAAGTGTAGTCTTTAGGTATTCAGAGTGACAACAAAAAAGGTGACTGTTTTTATAATTTTAGACTAGAAATTTCTTTCTTCATTCACATGGCTTTACTACTGTGAACTGCATTTTGTATTTGCTCATCTGCTTGTTGCTTCATTACATTTGGAAATTTCATATACAGTCAAAAGTTGTTAATCCGGACTCGTTGGGACTTCGCCGATTCCGGATTATAGATCATCAGTTTAAATCTCGTAAGATGGCATGCAGAAATTCTAAAATTAAAAATATGAAACTGTAATTTATAAAGAACAATTATGATCTAAAGGGTATCAAAATTTACAAAAAAAAAAAAAAGCTTAATATTTATTTTTTTACTTTATTAAACATTTCTTTCAATGTAAGTTGTTTAAGTTGTTTCGTTTTATGTGATAATACTTTCTCTTTAATTCTATAAATAGACATAATTTCTTGTTCAGTTACAAAGTTCCGCTGTTCAAGTCCCGTAATTGCTGTGCCGAGAATACCGACTAACTTGTCAATCAAAATTTTTTCGTCTTCACTAACCTCTCTGTCACCTTCTTCATATCTTTATCCATTTTTTGCAGCAATTCCACTTTTTGTTTGATGGACATCGAAACATACTTTCGTTTTGTAAATCCTTTGGGAGCTCCAGCATAGGAAATTCTATTTGACATAATCGAAAGTTCAAGTTTACTTTTATAAAATTGCTCTTACAGTCTGCAAAAAATAAGCCGGATCCAATTCGAAGGTTAAGGAACAACGCAATCATCAACATTAACTGAAATAGATAATTAGATAATTTTAGCTTATACCGTCCGTTATACATAAAACGCGCACTGGAAAATGTATTCTGCCCTTGCGCACACGCATATGTGCAGTCCTGAAGGTCTTATGCGCACGCATAAACGCCTATGCGCATGTGTCAATGTGACGCCTGCACAGAAAGTTTTTAGCTTTGAGGTCCGGATTATAGATCATTCCGGATTATGGGTGTCCGAATTAACGACTTTTGACTGTATCTGGAATTCAGCATTTCCCGAGTGTTCCAGATAGCAGAGCTTTTTCTGTATATTCAAAACTAATACACTTTTTTATTTGCTTTCTTCATGTAAGAAATATGAATAACTTTATGTGGCTGTAACCACTTACAGTGAAAGATAATGGTACTTTTCCATTTCGCTGGCACAGCCGATAAAGTCGCAAAAAATGATACTACCAATGCCAAACAGTATATCCCTGCTGGTAACCTTTTACCGCCACATTTTAAAAACAAGTTGTAGCCACCTTTTTCCCTAAAACTTCAAAAATGGAGGAAAAAACAATGAAAATTTGGGATTTGCCTAAAACAGAGAAAGAATCTGTCAAATTCTTTCAAGCGAAAGGCGTTTTGCCTAAAATTGCTATTTGTGATAATAATCATGAAATATAATTGTATTTGAGATGAAATTCAAGTGGCACTGCAACCTTTCAGTTTGTCGTAGTAAAAGAAGTATCTGGAAAGGCAAATGGTTCGAGTCACTGAAATTGAAGTTCTTGAAGTATATGAGGTTTACTTATCAGGTTCAATGTTTCTTCTAACCTTCTTCGGAAACATACAATGACCTGACTAGAACAGAGAGCTTACTAAAGCTATGTTCACTAAATGTAGTAAGTAGACAGGATACAGACGAAGGGTATACAAAACCCTTTATTTTTTCTTTATATACAATGACTTCCGTACTTCGGAATACAATGACCCTCCACTCGGGGTCTAACTTAAAAGATATCAAAATAAAACTAAACTCTAATTTAACTTTAGAATAAGATTGGCTTTTAGGGGCGCCCCGTATTTTAAAATATATTTATTTAAAATAGAATCGGTAACTAATTTCGCGGAGGCTCGTTTTAAGGGAACAATTTCGGTCCATTTACTAAAATGATCAACTATAACAAGGAGATAGCGACTTTTGTTTAACTGACTTTTTGGGAAAGGGCCCAATAAATCGATGCCGATTATTTCATTTGGAAATTCGGATTTAATACTATTTAGAAACCCGGCCGGGCGGAAATTAATATAATTAACGGCTTGACATGTTGGGCAGGACTGGACATACGCCCTTGTTAACTTTTGCAGTTCAGGAAAGTAGACTGCCTCGCGTACGCGTTGGATAGTTTTTCGAATACCAGCATGAGAAGCTAAAGGGCTGTCATGGAGCTCTTGCAGGATATTTAATCTAAGACTAGCTGGGATAACAGGTCGAAATTCGTTGTTGGAATTCGTAGTTTTTGTATAAAATAATAGACCATCTATTAGTTCGTAATGGGCCGCCCTATTTCTTATCGCCACAATATCTTGGTGGCTAAAATTTTCAGGATCCTTCAAATACTCATAAATACTTCCAAACTCAGGATCCTTACCCAGTTCGGTTATTACAGTTTCTCAGGAATTTATTGTACATGCTGTGAGCATTGCCACCTTTACGGTATTCCCTTGTTCATCTATTTTAATTCTTGATAGGGCATCTGCTACGATATTTTCCTTTCCGGGGGTATGCTTGATTACTAGATTATATTCTTGCAGCTTGAGTGCCCATCTTATTAACCTTGGGGATAAATTTTTTCCAGAGTACAATCTAGTTACCGCCGCATGATCAGAATATACTGTTATCGGCGCCTTTCCAAAATAGACTCGGAGTTTTTGCACTGCTAACAGAACTGCAAGTGCCTCTCTCTCGGTCGCGGAATAGTTTCTTTGTGTTTGATTTAAAGTTCGGCTAAAAAATGCCACTGGCTGCTGATTTTGCGAAAGTACCGCTCCTACCGCATAATCCGAAGCATCCGCTGAAATTTCTAAATTTTCATCCTTTTCAGGAAATTTCAACACAGGGGCTTGCGTTAATGCTTGTTTTAATTTTTGGAAAGCACTATTGGCTTCGGCCGTCCACGAGAATCTTGCCTTTTTCCTTTTTAATTTTAACAATGGCTCAGCGATAGCCGCAAAATCTTTTATAAAGGACCTATAATATGAACAAAGTCCTAGAAAAGAAGAGAGCTTCTTTGCCGTGTTTGGAGTCGGATACTTTTGTACAGCGATTATTTTTGATTCATCTGTCTCGATCCCTTTTTGCGATATTTTGTAACCTAAATATTTTAATTCAGGGGCTGCAAATTTGCACTTTTCGACATTAACTTTTAGACCGGCCTCATTTAATAAAGAAAACACCTGTCTTAAATCCTGTACATGTTGGTCTAGATTATCACTAGTAATAATGATATCGTCTAAATAGATAAATGTGGACTTTCCGAGAACAGGTCTTAACACAATGTCCATGCATGGCTGAAATGTTGCTGGGGCGCCTGAAAGGCCAAACGGCATTCGCAAAAATGCATAAGTGCCAGACTTGGTTATAAAAGCAGTCTTAGGCATGTCCTCAGGCCTGATCCCTATTTGAAAATAACCATTCGTTAAGTCTAAAGTTGTCATAAATTTGGTTGATTTTATGTTCCTTAAAATTTCTTCTATAATCGGTAACGGATATACCGGATATTTCGTTATGGAATTTAATTTACGGTAATCAATAGCGAATCTCCACCTTTTTGGATGCTCCAAAGGATAATCATTATTTTTCTTACATAAAACCACCGGACTAGCATAACTACTTGAGATAGGCGTTACGATCTTTTTACGTAGCATATCGGTAATATGCCATTCTATAATTTTTTCCTTATTCTTATCATACCGGTATGGTTTTTGACGAACCGGCAATGCATCTCCGGTGTCAATACTATGGTTAGTAACCTGGGTAAATCCTGGAATATCACTAAATAAGGAAGCAAATTCACTTACCACTTGTCGGATTCTATCTTGCTCGTCATTAGGCAGGTGGTCGAGATTTAACCTTGGCGGTTCAACCTTTTCTACACGCACTGGTTTCATCGTCAGCTTAAGAGACGCTTCATTAAAATCCAGTGTAGCTTGTGCGTCTGAAAGAAAGTCTATTCCTAGTATTAAGTGTGCTTGCAAATTCTTTACTATAAAAAACATCACCTTTACTTGTTCGTCCTTGATACGGATGTACAAAGGTACTTTACCTACGCACTTACATTGTTCTCCTTGCGCCGCTAATACTGTTGTATTATCCGCATTATATATGCGGTATTTGCGAAAATACTTTCTAAAAAAGACTTCTGCCACACAGGAACACTGCGCGCCGGTATCCAGGAGTGCGGTGGCCGGGATATTATTTACCAAGACTTCAATCTTCGGA
This sequence comes from Stegodyphus dumicola, assembly GCF_044657685.1. Lineage (NCBI taxonomy): Eukaryota > Metazoa > Arthropoda > Arachnida > Araneae > Eresidae > Stegodyphus > Stegodyphus dumicola. Next base: position 145,095,911 of record NC_140777.1, read on the forward strand.
AGAGTTAAATTTTTCACCATTACTGTATTTAACTTGTAGGAAGAGGGGTTTTCGTGGCCTTCGGATTTACGCACCTTCTCGTCAGCAGAAATCCGTTTTAGTTTAAATTATTTTTCCTTTCGGTGCTTTCCTTCTTTCTCCACTGGCCTTGAGACTTTTTTCCTGGGTTGCTATTGAACTGTCGACGTTCGCCGGCTGTTTTTGAATGCTCGGGTTTCCTTGCCCACTGATTCGCTTTTTCTCCGTAGCCATGTGCTTGAGTTTGCTGTAGTCTTGGCGTACCAAATTGGTTTCACTGTTGATATTGGCGTCTTCTTTCGACGTCCGCCGTTCTTCTACTTTCAAACTGGATTGCTAGCTCAAATAATTTTTCCAGTGTAGTCGGATTTCTCAATTCAATAAAGTCTTGCACTTGGGGTAGTAACCTCGGCAAAATCACTTGAATTATTTCAGGATCCGGACGGTTTCCATACAAGAGCTTGAAAACGTGAATTTTTCTTAAAATAAAACTCGAGATGTTTTCCATTCTTTGTTGATATATACTGAAAAGTTCTGTTTCTAATTTCGCACGATCCCTTACAACAGGGAAGGCTTTTAGTAGGGCAGTCTTGAAATTTTAGTAGGTATAGGTGGGACTTCCTGCTTGACCCAAGAGACTTCTGCCGATACATTTGAACCAGTTAAGCGCTTGGCCCCTCAAAGCGCTGGTAGCTAAGGTAACTTTTTGAAACTCGTGCACGGGGTAGAGCATGAAGTGGTCATCCAATTTTTTCAAAAAACTGGTTACCTGTGAGTTTCCATTAAACGTTGCTTCTGGTTTCATCGAAGCGCGCATGGTCTGGACAATATACCCAAATCCTTCCAGGGCGGCAGCTGGCATTTCTGGATTCTGAGCTGTTTCTGCAGGCAGCACAGGTTCTTCTTGAAACTCAGCCATGGTTATTCTTCGTCGGGCGCCACTATCAGGTTCAATGTTTCTTCTAACCTTCTTCGGAAACATACAATGACCTGACTAGAACAGAGAGCTTACTAAAGCTATGTTCACTAATTGTAGTAAGTAGACAGGATACAGACGAAGGGTATACAAAACCCTTTATTTTTTCTTTATATACAATGACTTCCGTACTTCGGAATACAATGACCCTCCACTCGGGGTCTAACTTAAAAGATATCAAAATAAAACTAAACTCTAATTTAACTTTAGAATAAGATTGGCCTTATAATAACAGAAAGCGTATGTAGCACAGAGACTGTGAACACTACAATACGTTTAATTTATCAAGAGGATTAAAACCTCTGGCCTGGAAGGCAAAGTAGCAACTGCGTAACTTCTAAGGTAAGCGGCCTGCTTCGAACTCACGGCTTCCTCTCTTCTGCTTGGCAAAAAGGCCACACTTAAATACTTGGCGTTCGCCAGACAACTTTGCATAAACTCCTTCACGCTTATAATTCTGGCCGGAAGTAGAAAATAAGAAGTGATAGTAAAGATTTAAAATAAAATAAACGTTAGTAAAACTTAAGATCCTTACATACTTATGGTTGGAGTGAAGAATTAACTTCAGTTAGATGGTGTGCAAATCGATCACAGAACAATTGTGATCTGGAATAACTACATGTGCAAGGTTTGTGTGGATTCTTTGCTTAAACATCAACAATGGAAAATAGGAGAACCTGATATGATCGTTGAAGTGGATGGAAGTATGTTTACAAACCGCAAAAACAATGCAAGATGGATTCTACTTTAGCAATGGATCTTTGGTGGAGCTTGATGTGAAACAAACTAATGTTTCCCTGTGAAACTGTGAAACCAATCCATGAACATTATGTAAGAAGCAATTTAAAAAAATATCGAAAAATGAACTATAATATATTTAAATTCGTGGAAATGATACTGCATTGAAAAATTGGAAGAGGAAAGTTTCAAACATTTCAAAGATTAAGAATTCTGGAAACTGGAATGCACTCACAAACAATTAAAAGATTATGAAATAGAGCCAGAAGGCGAAATAAGAAACACAGAAGAAATGGCATGTCATCATCTGAAATGTTATCTCTCGGAATTTATTTAGAGAAGGTGAATTGAAAGACCCATTTGAAAAAAATTTTAAACAATATTAAAAAGTTTGTGCCTCTAAAGTAAAATATTCTTAGAACTAACATTTGTTAACATTTTTTATATGCATACTGTGTGTTGTCGCCAATGAAGTCTACTTGGCGAGATTTGTGCTGTCGAAATGGAAAAGTACCGATGATTTTACTATTCTTTATTAAATGATTAAAAGTAAATTGCATGTATTTAAGTTACCATTTTTTTAAATCGAAGAATTCATCATTATGCCTGATTTCTGAACAGTTTTTACTATGCATTATACAAATGTAATTTTAATGTAATAAATTATACGTTTTCATTTAATATTGACAATGTTTTAAATTTCAGCTCTTCATAGCTTTAAGCAGCTTTATCAAATTTGTTCTTTTTCATGGTTATTCTTCACCTGAAAACATATCTTCTTTGTTTCCTGATGACTTTCATAAACACTTACGTGATTTGCTTTCCAAAATAATTTCTGAAAAGTTTTCTACATGGAGGACTTCCGCTGTGACAGAATCAGGTATGTGACAGATTCAGTATTTACGAGTATTCGGGATTGGTAGAATTTTGGACATGATGGTGAAAACAATTATATTTATTATGGTTTTGACCAAATTACCCAAAACTGACTGAAATATTTGCAGTCTTGTAACAATATAAGAAAAATTACTATATGTAAAGAAAACATTTTACATCTAATTTAAGACTGACTTTGTACTAGCAGAAAGTAATTTATGTCTTGCCAGTGGCACTAAATGCTTAAAACAAACAGAAAATGGCAATAGCTAGCAAAAACTAATAAAAACATCCAAAACGTTGGATTAAATTATTTTTAAGATTTTTATTAAATTGTTTTTAAAAAGTAAAATTTATATATATTTTAATTTGTGTATACATTAAAAATAAAATTGATAATTTAATCTATGTACAATTCTAATATAGGAAAAAGATTAAGTTTATTCAGTTTTTGTGTATTTATGGCATAGTATTTTTACAAAACTATTTTTTAAGTTAACCTTTAATATTAAAAAATAAATAAAAAAGTAAATGAAAAAATAAATAAAAAATTAATCATCATTGCTATATTCTTGTAAATGTGCCAGTCTAATTAACTGTGTTACTGAAGCTCAAGCTGACTACTAAATTGCAGATTGTCTTACATATCTAACAGTCTGAGAGATCGTTTCATGTTTTATTAAGGGGGGATGAATACAGTTTATTAAATGCTAATATTCTGAAGGGATAGGCCAATAGACTCAAGGTTTTCTATACAGAAAAAATTAATAGAGAGTTACAGTAGAATGTTTGAACTGTAAAGAAGTTTTGGTGCAAAATATGCAGAATGAAAGAACACCAGAAAACGTTCAACAGTGACTTTAGTTAGAATGTAGTTAGAATGAATATCGGGAAGATCTACCTTTTGACAAGGAAGTTATAGAAGCATATAATTATTTATGAGATAATTTGGACTCTTCTGTTATCAGGATAGAATCATCGTGAAATGTTTTGATAAACTTGCCAAAAGATTAGTTCATATGAAGTCACCAGTAGGTAAAAATATATTTACAGGTGCCCCTTGGCGATTTTTGGCGGTACACAGACACCGAGTTTGTGCAATTCTTTGACTTGTTATTTTGGCTTTGTGTAACGGCGATTTTCGCATCAAAAATCGCCTTACACAAAGTATACATGTACACATCGACCTATTTTCATTTAAAAAAAACATAAAAAAATTGCACAAACTAGGCATTGCGAACTCCTTTCACTTTGTCCATGTACACATCGATCTATATTCATTTCAAAAATCGAAGGAGCAGCCAACAAAATATATATAATCTCAATAAACTACATTTTAAATCAAACAATGAAATAACATGAAAAAGGAAATTCATCTTAGCACTACACAAAGAAAATATTCATTTACCTTATTTGCAAATTTCTGTATCTTCAGTCAAACAAAATTCCTTAACAGCATCCAAAAACTTCCTAAAATTATCCGAACTAGAATCTGTATACTGGCATTGCCACATAAATAAAAAAAAAATAAGAGTAAAAAATATCCTCCGTAGTGTCGGTATCCTCCGACATTTGACTGTATGCATTTCCTTCCTACAAACAAAACACTTATGACTACTATCTAAACTTTCATTTACACACCAGTCAATTAATGCTTTTTTCCCTTTCATTCCAAATTGTTCAGAAACTTCAAATTAATCTTACCACATTCAGTCATTTTATCGTGTAAACCACAAAATAACAATGTACTTCTTATCCAAAATCTGGCGCACAAACAAGCCTTTCCAAACCTCATTCAAATTCACCGCAATCATGCAACCATTTATGTCATAATAGACCAGAATGTTTAATATGTTTTCATATGTTACCATAAATGAAAACATAACTTAGTGATAATCCAAGGGGCACCCTTAAATCTACTCTAACCCACCAATATTTATTTTTAAAGTCATTAGAATTTTTACTTTTTTTAAAACATAAAAGAGGCAATGAGAATACAAATTCTAAAGATGTAATGGTAACTTGTGTTTTTATTATTTTATTTGCCATGGATAAAAAATTTTGGACTTACTTAATGATGAAATGTCTTCCATGCAATATCTTCAGGAATTATTCTTTCTGAGAGTGCACAAAAAAACATAAAATGAAGCTCTACTTCAATTCGAAAGAATGATTGAATTGGAAATGTGAAAATATGACATGCTGATAAAAAAATTTAAAAAAAGGGGGGGGGAGAGGATTACATTCTCAAAATCAAAAATCTTTCAGAATCAGTTTCTTAAATGGCAGATCTTTTTATTTATGCATTGTGTTTAGAATTAAGTTTTCTTTAATGTGGTCAGCATCAACTTGATATGAATCATTGCAGTGTTGTTAATTGCAACAGTTACATAAGGAAAGTCTGTGGCCATGCATTAATATCTAGACCATTGGTTAAAATAGGTGCCACTGGTAATATTGTTCAAGCTGAGGAAAGTTTGTTTTCATGTTGGAGGGGAAAATCCTTCTGTCCCAGTTGGTGTACAGCAGGATTTGCCGAGAAACAAAAGAGTGTGTTTTAGATGCTGTGCCTTACCACTCTGCCAGAACTTTGCTTAAAGTTATTGAAGAAAATATTATTGATGGCACTATAATATACTGAGACTGTTTAAGAGTATATAACACTGAATAATAACAAGGCTGGTTTGAACATTTCTGTGTTAACTATCATGGTTTGAACATTTCTGTGTTAACTGTAATTTTATTGATACTGATTTTCTTATGCAAACTATTGAACTATGTTATGAGATGTTGTGAAATGATGAAATAAATGTCAATGCGGCACTGAGTGTAACAAACGAAATTCTTATTTGAGTTTATATGCCGACGGAAGTGTCGTAAAACACAAGTGTTTTCAGACATTTTAAATGATATTTGCAATTTTATTAATCCTGTTTAATCTTAATTTGGTAAGTGAATTTTTTTAGTGAAAAATTTTTCCCTGATTTCTTTGGGAAATAGTTTAATTTACATTAAAAAGTTCTAATTTTATGAATATCTGTTATTTTCTTCAATTTAACCATATCATAAATATTTTGGCCATTATCTTTAATATTTGAATCTTTCACTAAATCATCAGCTTTTGGTGATTTCTAAATCCACTCCTTCTAACTGAACCATACTGATTGTTCAGCATCACTTGCAGTGAAACCAGAATAAGAGAAAAAATCTGAAGAATATGGACTTTCAAAACAATGAGAGACTGGCATTAAGGAACAAGGAGATCTTTGCCAGTGACAAAAACAGAATTCTTTTATAGTTGTTATATTTTATCCTATGTCAGTGAGGATCTGTGGTAACTGGTGGCAAGTTGCGCTGATGACTTCATATTTATTATAAATTATGAGAAGCTCTATTACATATATATGTTATGGCCAAAGCCTGAAGTTCGGCCAGTTCCTGAATTGGCCGGCCATTTCGCACATTTTGCCGGGGAGTGTGGCCAATGTCCGATCTACTGGAAATGAATATGCTACTGGAATGCGACTATGGCCGGCCACTTCCCGAAATGCCTGGAACTTCCTCGCCAATCTTCGATGGGCTGAAGTAAGACTGTTCGGGAGGGGGCACATCTGTTGATTCCGGTGGGATGACGGCATGCATATGGCAGTGTGTTATATTTTCAGTGTATCTGGCATCCATGCATCGAATGACGAATCTGGCAATGCGTTATTGTTTACAGGCACGCCAACTGAATAGTTTCGATTGCGGGTGAGTGTGCTTTCCCCGGATAGGTAAGCCCTTTCTTTTCTTTCTTTTTTTTTTTTTGTTATACTATGGATCAAACTCAGTTTCAAGAATTTGTGCACGCTTTCCAAGCACAGCAACTACAATTTTTCGAATAATTTCTCCTAACTCAAACTTCTAATGGCACAGAGTGGTGCTTAGTGCCATTAGAAGGTGCCTCAGTGCCATTAGTGGTGCTCAGTGACAAAATACTGTTCAACTATCCATAAATCCAATTTTACATCAATCATTTGAACCGTACCTCCTTGGCCTTTGTTCCGAAGGATGATCCTAGGCACCTAAGAGCGGCGGATTCGTCGGAAAACTCCTCTGTGACAGCTATAATGTGATTATCATTAGCATTACAGTATACAAACACCCAAAATTTGCTCATGACCTTTTTCTTCTGACTTTGGCCGATCGCCCCATGCCATTTCGTGAACTGGCTGGCCAATCCCCGAAATCAAGAAAAGATCTGTCATTGTGAGGTGATATATTCTGTTTCGCAATTTGGCCGGCCGACTTCGGGTTTTGGCCGTAACATATATAATAGATGGAAAGCATAGAATAATTATTGTAATGAAGTTATAGTCCTTGTCACAGGAGGATCTTGCTAATGCTAGTCTTTCTAGTCAAGAATTTCATAACATTCTGGCATGCTGTTCCGATGGAAACGATTTGCAGACTGAATTAGCCACACCTCCTTATTTTTTCAGTTGTATTTTATATCCTGTGATTTATTGTATATAAAGCAATATCATTGGGAAAGTCAGATCATTGATTGGTCAGCCATTCTGAAATCAAGAGGCTTTGATGACAGACACAGTGCAGAATGCTAAAACCTCTTGACACTGGTTTGTGAAGTTATATGTCTCTTCTACTATGAATTGGAATGAATTATTGTGTGTGCGATGTCAGACCATGTCGTCTGATACATTGTAAAACCTTAAAAATAGTGACTTCCGGGAACCGCACACATGATTTTCTCATCTCTATGTGGTCTGCAGACCATGTTATGTATCATCTATTAAGAGACCTGCTAGATAAAGTACATAATGAATTTAACTCTGAGCTTGAAAAGGAGGCCTGCAGTAAAATAGTAGTGATTCAGAATAGATGGAGTAATATCTAGAATAATCCCATTATTGCTAATGATATTCATACTAGGGTCTAAAATATTACTGAAAGTGTTTTCAATAATAATGTATGTCATCTATTGCTTTTAGTTAGTTAGCTACTGTTCTGTTATCAGAACTGGTTCAGAAATGTATGTATGTATGTGTTCATGTATGTATGTGTTCATGTATGTATGTATGTGTTCATGTATGTATGTGTTCATGTATGCATGTATGTATGTAAGTACAAATTATGTATATGTATATGTATACACTTATATGTACATACATACAAACACATGTTCATGCATTTCTGAATGCAGTCCTTATAACAGAATAGTACCATTAGTTATTTTTAAATTTATTTCTTAGAACAGTCTGATAAGTCACTAGTATTTATAAGTAATATGTAAAATTCATGAGAAATTTTTCATATTACGTATAAATTATGAAAATGATGCATGTGACAATGAAATGGTTGAAGTGATAAATAATACCATTATTATTAAAGAAATAAAATACTTGTTGGAGCTGTTACCAGTTTCAAATGGTAGTCACATGTACATGGTAAAACATCCATAGAATTACGTTAAGTAGACTCTTTTGCTATTTGCAGAGGGTTAAAGCCTATTAGTGTTGCGTTGAATAAACAAAAACAACAACCACACCACCAACAACAACAAAATTTATTTTTAAATGCTTGATGAAGTGTGGTTGGCAATAACAGGTAGTCTTATGAAAATTATAAGAAACTGGTTATAAGTAGGTGCAGCCAGCAATACCCTGACATTATGTTGTTATGTGCATGTGGGTTCATAATGGATTGAATGTACACAGAACCAATGAAAACTTGATGAAATTTTTTTTTCCGAAAATACTTCACAGTTCTGGAACTTTCCACACAAAAGTATTTATACAGCTCTTCTCAGTATAATAGAGCTCTTACCTCAAGAAGACTACATTTGCACAGTTAATTTCCAAATGCCAAACCAGGTGGAATGAATCAACCATCGGAAGACGAACTCTTCATTTCTTACCACACGTTTCCACAGATGTATCTTCGTTTTCATCAGCACTAACTACCTTCCTAACTGGCCACGACCCATTCCCGATGTATATGTACCGTTTTGGAATTTCTGAAAGCGATATGTGCGAGTGTGGACAGCAAGGCAATTCTGACCGCTACATATTCTCCTGCGAGTTTACAAGGAAACACCACCTCTCGAAGCCTTCAGAATCGTACTGGAAAGAGTGGACATTGCATTTAATGAGGCATAAAGGTGCACTTAATACATTAATAAATATATTTCAGTACTGCAGTGCACCCTTGTTAATATACACTTGCATGAGCATGTATTCTGCATAGTTCATTCGATTTTCATCCTACAATCGCTGTAACTATTATAAAATTATTGTATTTTTGTACAAATTTTTTATTGTATCGCATTTAGTAGTACTGGTAATGCTGAATACATGCAACATTAATACTTATATTCTGCTTTTGTACTGTTTTTATACTAAGTACACCGAATATGTATATTGTTATACTATATACTGTTCTTATACTATGCAATTATGTTCAGGCATGTCTGTATTTAGATATTTAGTTTAAGTTTATTCTTTAGTTTTTCTTCTATTATCTGTTATAACAAAGTATTACTACTATAGTATTACTGAGGCTTCCCATATTAATTTTTTAATAACTGTGGCATGGATCCCCACAGAAAGGCCATTGATAATGTATGCAATTTATGTACAATAATCATGTTATGTGACAGGTAGTCAGTATTTAGGATACTTGGTTTGTCTTCTTATGTACTGTTTTATACTATGTATAACAAATGTGTGTATTGTTATACTATATACTGTTCTTATACTATGTAATTATGTTCAAACATGTGTGCATTTAGATATATGTCTTCTATTATCTGTTATAACCTAAAGTATTACTGAGGCTGTCCATATTAATTTTTTAATAACTGTGTCATGCATTGCCATGGAAAGGCCATTAATAATGTATGTTATTTATCTGCAGTAACTACGTTATGTGATAAATATGCGTAATAGCATAACAGTTTAGTAACTTCTGATCATTGTGCATTATTCTTAGGAATAATTCCATGGAAATATCTGCAAAGGCACAATGGTATTTTCCTAGAACTCCCATTTTTTTACCTTTACTATGACTATAGACTCGTTTAGTGATTCAAACACGAAGGCATATTATTGTCAAAAGTAATCCCCCCCCCCCACATGAATAAACATAGCATTCCTATGCAAGGTGACTAAGCAACAATAACCTACCCTGACTATGAAACTTTTCAGTGACAATAAATAAAGCTATGTCTGTCGGCCCTTTCCTAAGATTCTTCCACCTAACAGGCATCATTCCACATGGATTTCTTGGAGGGAAGCCTGCTCCGTGGCATACAATAAATATTTTTACTCTCTTACAGTTTTACTCATCTGCCAAGAAATTTCCAGTACCTTCCATTTTTTGAAATTGCTGGCATACATAGGGTTGGATGCAGTTACAGATCAAACCAGCTATAATTACATTGACCAAAATGTTGCCAAACTTGGTGACATTTAGCAGTTTTTTACCAGATGCTTTGCATTCTGATGTCTTTCATGTTACATTATATACTACAGATACTACAATTAACATGCAATATCTCTAAAACATTTTACGTGTATACAAAATTCATAACATTATGTCCTTCCCAAGAGCTGCACATCCCAGACAGTACAGTTCCTGAACAGGAAGCTTTACTTAAACAAAGAAAATCAGTGACTGAATGTTGAATACAGTACTTAAATAATAATTTTAATAAATAACATACAGTTAATAAAATATGAAATCAATAAATAAATGCATGAATTTATAAAATTATATACATATAGGATTATGGTCTTACTTATTTACATTATATGTGCCATCGGAACTACGTACTATGGCCATAGAAGGGTCTAGTTTGTTGTAATGAATGACTTATGGTTTAGAATTATATGACTTTTGGATCCGAATTATGATATCATTCAGTCACTTTTGGACTGTGTAAGGATTGTCACAGGGTAACTGTAGTGTATGAGAAAGTCCATTCCATGAAATTTGATTCCATAACCACACCTTGCCACCTACATTGAATCAATGTCCTATGGCTCTCATGTCTTATTGGGTCTTCGTCTTCTCCTTCACCAAGTTGACTTACATTTATGTTGAATTTTATGGCATAAAGGGTTTTTAGATCCTTGACATCTGCTATTCACAGTGCTTTCTGTGTCTCAGGGTCCTGGATGCAATCGATGAAGTACTTCAGAGATAGGATTTCTCTTGTTTCTGTTGAGCAGTCCGAAAAGGTGAGATGAGACTTAACATCCATTGTGAGTTGCTGGAGTGTTTGTGTGGGCCTTTGTTGGCAACATTTTAATTGAAGCCTGCTACATTCTTTTAAACACTTTTCACTAAAGCCAGCTCCAATGCACCGCATAGAGCTTCGAAGTCTTCGAAGTCTGGTTTTCGGGCAGAGTTTGAAGGTTATCAAACAAATCATCATAATATTAAATAATCATTAAAAAACATCATACAAAATCTTTTAATCTCATTCTCAAAAAGTGAAGAATATACCTCAACACGAATTTAAACGTCTAAATATTACACTGTAGAAGTTAAATAATAATAATAATAATAATAATAAAAAAAAAAAAAAAAAAAAAAAAAAAAAAAAAAAAAACTAAAAATATAGAGGGACACTTAATGCATTTAAATTCTGAAATATGTAAACATGAATTCCAAATTAAAAATATTAATCAGAGCAACTTTTACATAGAAATATACTATAGGCTAAAAGTAATTGCTGAAAGACTTATTTGAAGTATCCCTATTTTCTCAAAGTAAAATAGCTAACAGCAATTTGGATAAAATCATATTTGATGAATGCTAAAAATGCCATGCTTAGCAAAATAACTTTTAAGAGTTTTTACTGTTACTAAAGAATGTTTCTAGGGCCATTATAGGCTAAAAATCTTAATATTATTCAGTAGTGAGTAACACAAATTTAGACTTCTAAAAATTAATCTGTTGAATTAAAATTGCAAAATTCAACTAAAAACGCAAAATTATAATTAATGTAAGTTCTTAAAATTAAAAATAGGGAAAATTAAAAATTAAAAAAGGCTTAAAATTAAAAGTAAAAAATAGAAAAAAGGTAATCACTTAAAATATTACATAAAAATGGCTACAGGCAAGTTATAAATACTAAAATACTTACTTAAAATATCCTTATAAACTTAAAGAAAATAGTGTCCAGAATGGGGAAAGTGAAAGAATGAGGTTGAAAGGTTTTGTATATATATATATATATATATATTTTAAATTATAAATAATTTATAATTTGTGTGTTTTTCTCAAATAGTTGAGAATGATGAAACGCATTTTCAAAACTCCTGAATAATTTGGATTTAATTTTTGAGATAATTACCTCCTGATGAATCTATCTCAAACATTAAATTAGGAATAATTAAATTCAATTAGTTTTATAATATTTTATATAAAAGGATTTTTCAATTAATTTATCCTTAAATTTATTAAATTTTTATTTTTTGTATATTTAATTTCAATTTTGATTGCTAAATATTTTTATTAGTTAGTATAGACCTTTTCACATGCATTTTACACTTTCCTGAATATAATAATCATTAATTTTTGAAAAATTAAATTTATTCAGTCATGGCTACATTTGCACTAGATTTTCCCACTGGAAGTCCTAAATTTTGCTGAACTTTTTCAATACGTCTATTAAAATATATAAAAGAGAAATCCAAAACTTCAGTTTTTATTTTTTGACTGCACTAATTTTCAAAATATATTTATTATTATTCTAATGTTGCAATACATAAATGTTGCATAGAGCACATATTCCAGTTAGCTACAAAGTTCTGTAATGACTGTTGAATATTGAACTGTTTTTCTAATACATGGTAATTTAAAGTTAATGGTACAGAAAGAAAAGATGTATCTAAATACTGTAATGAATTTATTTCTCAAATACAGGTATAACATGAAGTTTAATTTTTAAAATTTCTGTGGACATGCACAGATCTTTGATGTGGAGACCTTTTTTTGATATGGCAGACCTGTACATGATAGTTTAATTCCTGAGCTGTTGCCATACAAATCCACTCTATTCTTACTGTTAACTGCTAGACCCATAAAGATATTCAAATAACTTATTGTCTCATCTTAAAATTCTAATTAAACTGCTACAATTACGATGTGTGCAGGGCTGCTCCAGGGCATGTGCAACTGGTGTGGGTGCACTAGATGGAAAAATTTAGAGGCAGCTAAATTTTCAGAATTTAGGAAGGAACAGGGAGACAGAATTTTGGGGTCGCAGAGTTTGCATCAGGCGACAAAAAGGTTCATCTCCAGCCCTGCCTGAATGTACATGTGATTTTTCCTTGTACAGACAACCCACCTGTTTCATTCACATTGCAATGTTGGGGACATCGAGGTGCTTCTTTAGCAATGTGATCCAGAAATTGATCCAGAAATTTTTCTCAACAACAGTTACTAATGGAGTTTTTTCATGTTTCAGGCCGCAATAAACTTTTCTTCTGCTGAAACCGCCATTTTGAATACCATGATCTAGTGAGATTTTGTATTCAAGTTTCAGATCAAATGAATGTTATTTAACCTTTCATTTTATACCTGTATCTGTAAAATAAATTAGTTTTAGTAGTCAAAAGTATGTTTTTGTTTTGTACCATTCATTTTGAATTACTCTCTGTAATTGTCAAATTATGTCGAGAAAATTCGTATCAAGATTCAAGAGTTTATCATGCAAATTTCAAATTTTCCTTTATTCTTATATTTTTAATATTAAAATATCTGAATATATTTGTAAAGCTATTCACAAAGGTACATAATTAGCCCATCATAATGCCAGTGGTTGAAGATAATTTAAAAATTAATGCATAAGGTATCAGCACCGTGAAGTGAGTGATGCAGTTGGAATTAAACTGAAACCCGCATTATTAACTCTTTAAAGTTAAATGCTTAATATAACTGAAGAAAAGAACAAGCAGGATGATAAATCATGTAAAAGAAAATTCATTCTCGTGTTCCTGCTGAAATTTCTTTTAGAAGTTCCATTTCAGATAGATATTTTAATCAAAATTTTCCAAATCATGGAAATTTTCTGATGTATTTTTGAAGATGTATGTTCTAAGTGGTGTATTTTGGATGCTCATATTACTAACATTATTCGGAAAATTTCAAAGTCTGTGGAGAAGCTGACTTCCTGCTCTATTAACTAATGATCCAAAGAAACTTTTAAACATGGTTTACACAAGAAGGAAGATCATTAGTATAATTAAATATCTAACAATTCATGAATGCTCCATACTAGTTGGAAAATGAAGAATTCTTACATTTGTGCATAATGAATGTATTTCCATCTCATTTTCCGTTACATTTTTAATGAGATATGCTACATTTTTCAGTGTTAGCCTGTTTAGTAGTAGATTAGCTAGATCTGGGTTCTAGTGGTAGCAACGCCATCATATCTTCTGATAAACATGCATCACATTCTGTACGGAAAGTTCTACATTAATCCCTTAATGGGGAGACATACTGTATACGTTTGTGTTATTTGAAGCTAAAAGTTTGAGGCAAAAGTAAATGTCCCCTTGAGGGCTTGAGAATCGCATTTTGAAGTTGCAAGTGTTTGAAATTGAGTCTGCAGGTGTTTGAGAGTAACTTTTTTTAAGTCCAAAAGGTCTTTGTCCCTGAAGGACTGTTGTTTTCATTTTGCGATTTTGCATTGGACCCTATAAATGGTGTATCACTTTTCAAATCGTTGCCACCAAATACTATCACTCTGTATTATATTTGAAGAAATTAAATAATGAAGAATCTGCATAAATGTATGTATGTTTCTCACATTATGATAAAACAACAGTTCTTAGAGCTATCCAATTTTGAATGATGTAATTCTACTGCAAATATGGGCATATGAAAGCCGAAATTTGGAATTTGTTTTATTATCGATTTCATATTTTGTAAAACTTTGGCAAATTTTTGATAAACAAACTCAACGATTTAAAAGCAAGCAATGGCAACACTCTATGGGGGGGGGGAGAAAAACCTTTTTATCTCCAGCGCGCGGAAATGTGTATCGAAAATTCTAAAGATATTCTCACTTTAAAATTATTTTGCGACATTGCTGTTGAACTGAATTTTATGGTTTAAGTTCAAAGAAAATTATATTTAATAAATAAAGGTAACACACAAAATGTTAAAAAAACGCCCCTTTGGACATAATTTAAAATCTGAAACATTTCAGTTTTTTCCCCTCCTTATTTATTTATTAATTTTTATCATTAGAGAGCTAATTTATAGATCAGGTTTGAAATAATTATTATAAGGCACTGCTTTTCCTACAACCATTCCTTCCAGATAAATATCTACTGAAACCTTTTCTTATAACTAAAAAAAAAAAAAAAAAAGGAAGTACAATGGTACTTTGCTATATGTCTGCTTTGAAATACATTCTGTATATTGTCATTATTAACACTAGAAGCGCCGTTGGGGTCATTTTGACCTTTTTTTCCAATTTTACGCGTTTTTTTTTAACATACAGCTGAGCTTCGAAGCTGGTATTTTTTTACTTTTTCTAAAATGTTTCCAAGTATACTATGCCAATTTTTCATATTTCTACGTTGATTATTTAAACAAATAATCGCAGATATACCTAAAACAGCCAACTGGGGTCATTTTGACCCTCATAAGAAAAACGACACTAGGAGCACTAGGCCATTCCAAGCTTTGTGCAGATGATTTGTGGAACAAGAATTGAGGACCACCAGTGTTCAAAGAAACAATGTCACGCAATCAGTTCCGTGAAATAATGCGATATCTCAGATTCGATGTCCGAAGCACCAGAGCTGATTGTCTCGCCACAAAGAAATTTGCTCTCGCTTCTGTAACCTGGTACAAGCTAATGGAAAACTGTTATTTATGCTATAATCCTGGACCAGAAATAACCGTCGATGAACAATTGTTGCCTTGTAAATCAAGATGTAGATTTATTCAGTATATGGCGAATAAACCGGACAAGTTTGGCATCAAATTCTGGCTAGCAACTGATGTAAAATCCAAATATGTTTTGAATGGTTATCCTTATCTGGGCAAGGATGAAGAACGACCAACTAATTTAAAACTTGGGGAAAGTGTAGTTCTCAAATTACTGCAAACACATCTAAACTCCGGATTCAATGTCACAACTGACAATTTTTTTACTTCTGTGAAACTTGCAGATGAACTTTCTGCAAAATAAACCACAATTGTGGGGACGATGCTTCTGAATAAGCGAGAATTACCCCCATTGCTCGTGACACTTCTTCTGCACGATATTCATCTTTTGCACTGAAAAATGGAGACAAAACACAATATATAGGTGCAAGAGCAGAAAGAATGTCGTAATTCTGAGCACGATGCACAGTAATGTGTTTGTTGACGACAGCATAAAGAAAAAACCGAACACTGTCACTTACTACAACAGTACAAAATGTGGCATTGATGTCGCAGATCAGATGCTGAGGAAATATAGTACAAGTAGTGGAATTCGCAGGTGGCCTGTACATGTTTTTTACAACGTCCTTGACATTGCTGAACTCAATGCTTGGATTATATTCAAAGAATCCTTGGGCACCTCTATTTCCCGTCGAGAATTTATTCTTGCACTCATGGAAGAACTACAAGTTGGTGCTCTACGCAACAGATGCCCCCCAATTGCTCAAATACAGACACTTAAAGGAAAGAAATGTGCATTTTAAAGTTGCAAGGGACAAAACAAGACTGTTGTCAGCTGTGAGGGATGCCAGAAACCAATTTGTGGTAAATGTGTTGCTGTCACTGTCAAGCGTTCATATTGTATCACCTGTGGTAATGTATAACAAACTTTGGAAAACATTGCGTGTTTATTCCCAATTTATGTTTTTTGTAATTTTTTTGCATATGTTCTATTTTCCTTTTTTTTTTTGCATTTGTATCTTTTGTTTGTTTTTCAAAGATTTTGTTTTTGTTTTTGTAATCTTACATTGAAAGATATGTGCTAATTTGCGCTAATTGCACGAAAAAAAATTCTAAAGTATAAAAAATAAATAAAAACCTCTAAAAACTCTTTTATGTGGTCATTTCAGCACCATTTCAATCATTTACTGTGTTTCTACTTACATTTCTTATGAGGGTCAAATTGACCCCCAATGGCGGTTTTCGGTTAGTCTGAAATTCGGCTGTTCTAGTGTTAATGTTGATTATAATATATTCAGTAAACAACTTTTGTAACTTGGCATTGTTATTATGGATTGTTGTTGTAGCTAATGGTCACACCCATTAGTCAGCCCAAGCCCACAAAATTTCTCATGGCAAGGAGTGCAATACGCCTGTCATTGGCAACAGCCTTGAGCACCTTACAGGTGACAATGCGATTTAGCTCAATTTCTGCCCCCAATTTTGATGGAGAGCCTCCCGGGGGGCAGATCCGAGGGTCTCCCCCTTTTTCCTTACCATCAAGATCTCGAGAAAACTTTCAGCTTGTCACATATTTAGAGTGCCTCCCATGCTGCACAGACACTATACACATACAAATATTCATGCCTTCTCCAGGATTTGAAGGGCCCTTCAGCACTGTAGTCAGTGACGCTAACCACTATACCAGTTGGGTGGCATTATTATGGATTATATTCAGTAAACAGGTGCGCTGTAACTCTGAATTTTTAAGCGATTTTGTGTGTGTGTGTGTGTGTATGTTTTCATAAATTTTTTTGTAAATTCATTAACAATGAATACTAAGAAATGATGTCTTGAGGAGAATCAAGCAATGAAGAAAATTGTTCACTGATTGACTCTTCCCATTAGGATCACCATAGAGGTGAAAATGGAAGTGAAAAAAGATATTGTTGAAAAATATGAAGATTGCATACATATCTGGGACTTGGTTATTCTATAGTGTATGCGGAGTGTAATGTAAATACAGTTATGTATACAAAGACACTTTTTAATTTGATATCATTGTGAAAGGAGGCGAAATTGATTGCAAACAGAACAAAGACATTAGAGCGTGTTAAAAAATGGCTTTCAATTTGAATTACAGAAAAATATATCAGTGCTTCATTATGTTCAGTGTATATTTCAATTATTGCTTTTGTATTTTAGTATTAAAGAGTTTTATAACAATAACAATAGAATTTTTAATATGGATTAATATTTTTTGCTTTATTTCTCTTGGAAAAATTCATTTGGTATAAGTCGAAGGATCTGGAACAGATTCATGATGTATCACTGTAACTTAATTTTGTTATAGAAAAGACATACTTTTCTTACTTGATTTCGAGAATTTTACAACTTGTGTTTATTGAAATATTTACTTTCCAGATACAGAATAGCAATTATTAAAACTTAGCAAAATTTTATTGTCTTAAATTTAAGAAATGTTGTATTAGTGTCATCAAAAGAAAATCTCTTGGCTTCCATGACATAGTTCTCTTATTTTCTCAGCTTATTGTTTTGGGTCACTTATTGACAGTTTTGGATGACAGAAAACTGCATGTCGAAATTTCAGTTGTAAGTTTATTTAAATAATAAAATTGCATAAATTAATGCAATTTTTTTTTTTTTTAAACGTAGTTTCTGTGCCAAGATTAGCAGAATTTGACTGGAGAGTTGACCTGAAAATGTCATCTGGGAAAATTGCTAGGATGAGTGAACCCACATGCATTCTACAATTAAAGGTTAGTTGAGTATTAAAAATGTATTTATATATAATTTTGCCAAATTAGAGAAAAATATATTTGAATTTAAATAATTTGAATTTACTAGATATATAAGCGATGCTCATGAAATTTTATTGCAAAGCTTTTGTGTAACTTTATATAAAGAAATGTAATTAGGCGTGCTCTCTATTGTGATTAATAAATGAATTTTGAAATTCGCTAGTGTAAGTAATTTTAATTCAGTATTTCCAACCAATATTCTGTTTCAATGTTTTCATGTTCATGAAGTGTTTAATCTTGTAGTTCAAGTTTAATTTAAAGATATATAATTAATAATTATTAGCTCATGTTTTTCTATTTCTTTAGAGCTATGCTAAGTTTTTAAGAATGAAATTGTTATTAAACATGTGTACACTTTATTATACTTTCTTTTATATATATATATATATATATATTATTTCTCTTTTATTTCTTTTTAAGATACAGGACACAGGACTCCCAGAAAACCATGCAGATCGATTCCAAACTCTTAATGTGGAACTAAATAAAGAGAAACTTGATACTATGTTACACGGTTTAGGGCGCATACGGGATCAGTTATCAGCAGTTGCCAAAAAATGAATTGGTTTTTTAATTTACATTATTAATTCGCTTAACTCATACGAAATCTTTAGTTGTTATAAAGGGATACCTTTCTGTATTTGATATAAGTTTATTTAAAAATCAGGATTTATCTTACATTTATTAGCATTTCAAAATTTTATCAAGTTAAATATTAATAATTTGTTTAGAAACTGCTTCTCCATTATTAGATTACTAATTCATGGCAAAGAATATTTAAATAATGTTTAATAATTAAAGTATATCATTTATTGATAAAAATGAAAAATTAATTATTTCTTTCTTCTTAAAACACCAATTATTGGGAGCAGATCTAATTCGTATTTTAAATTCTTAAAAAAAATTTCATGCAGATAATTGCTTTTGCAGTAAACAATTGTTGAGAAACAAACTATTATAATTTGTATTAAAGATAAATATGTGATATAGATGGTTATAGTTTTTTTCCCTTATCTTGTGCATATTTAATGTTCTTCGGTTATCAGGATTTTTAATTAATCCTGTTATTCAAGAATTTTTCATATTGCAAATTTATTTTATACTTGTTTTCCATTAACTATTTATGTAAAATTTTTGATACATATGGTAGAATATTAAAAAACTTGTAATGCTTGTATTTTATTTTCTTTGTAAAATACAATGAAAATCGTTTAAGACTGAGGGGACTAAAATATTTTTCTGTGTTAAAAGAATTTCGTGTTGAATGATATTAATATATATATATATATATATTCAACAAAATTAAGTTAATTAGCATACATTTTATTTATATAGATATGTATATATGCATGTATTTAATAAAAATCAATGAAACAGGAAACATCCACAAAAACTGAATGAAATTTAATACATTTTTTTTTTTTTTTTTTAAACAAAACATTTACTGAGTTTTTGGAAAATAATTTGATATTTTATGTGGACACCACATGATTTCCTTAGACAGCCTTTTGAATTATGCACATTTTTTGCTGCACTTGATTTAAACTTATTTCCATGAATTTCATTGGAGGTATCTTTCTCATTCAATTAATTCAGTTCCCACTTTGCCGCAAGGCAAAAATACATTAAACAAAACATATTCGTTAAAAATTGTAAAATATAGAAAAACTTAAACACCAAATACAGTTAAAAAGAGTTTTTTTTTTAAATGTCAATTAAAATTTCTATGCCAAAAGAAGCGATTTGGCCAATGGGCAGGAAGACTAAATTTTCAATGCACTAAATTATTGAAAGTAAACTTCTGGTCCCATTGGGCAAAACATGCTGAAGTTGTTACACAAACTGACTTAATTCACTATTCTGCTAAGAGTTCCAAATGTAAACAAATGGTGGCATTCTTAAGCCTGGTTACCACTTAAACTTTTCAACTGTTGATAATACTAAAACTGTTTCATGCAGATTAAACATTAACTGGAATGTAAGACAAACAGGATTCAACCACTTTGAAAGTAAAAAAATGCCCAATTTACCAACACATGAAAATAAAAAAACAGAGCTCACCAAGTTGGTTAAAGTGTATATATATATATATATATATATATATATATATATACACACATTTGGTGTGACCAATTTTAATGAAAAATGGAGGTGCACAACTACATGTTATAACAGTCTCATATACGAAATTTCAATGTTCTACGGCTACTTGTTTTTGAGTTGTGCTATATATGTATGTACAGACGTCACAAAAGAAAATTTATTCTGAATCCAGTGTACAATCCGTTTTGGAAAAGAAAGTTCTTTATTCTGTCCATGCATACAGATGTCATAAAAAAATCATTCAAATAGATTTCAGAGTGGTTCAAAATGGCTATTTCTTTGAAATATTATACCTAAAATTTTTCATGATTACAATACTTATCAAGGAAGCAGAGAAGTGTACGGTCTCTTAAATGATATACATGACAAATTCCTGAGTTTCATAAGAGTAGGAAAATAGCATATGCATCCAGTAGCAATTTTATAACATTTAAAGTGTCCATTAGTGTCATCTCATCATTAAATCATGTTTATGCCTTTGTATGTTTCACATTTCTGTGGAGAGTTTTAATAATTTTAGATTTTTAATTAATTTACATAAGAAAAATAGAGGCAAAATTTTTTTATCTAATATCTTAATCTGAATTTCATTTAGAATGTTTATTGGTGTTGTTTAAAACTCTAGAATTTGAAAGCAGGTGCTGATTTTTATTAGCTGTATGAATACATATATCATTGTAATACTGAATTCATCTTTGTGAGAAGGTAACTAATCTTTTTTTTTTTTTTTTTTCATTTTCAGTATAAATATCTCAGGCATAATAATGTATCTACTATTGTGGAGCCTGCCATATTGTTGTTTATACTACTAAAAACCCTGAATATAAATTTTGTGAAATAAAATCTATGTTTGGGTTGCTTTTGCTTATGTAGGATGAAGCAGTTATAAACCTGAAGAGCAAAGATAAGTGTTACATGCAAAGCTGTGATTTAAAAAAATACCAGAATTTTGAATATTTTGTTAAGTTACAAATTTTTTTTAAATTTCTCATAATATTACTGGCATGCTTAAATTACATTTTTGCATTAGTTTTGACATATTTTTGCTGCACTCATCTTACATTGTTAATTTCAGATTTTGTTTTAAAAGAATATTCTACTTGTTATTAGAATATTATGCTTCATTTTTTTGGGGGGAAGATATATCGATAGAGTTTTAAACCTGATTATAGGTGTTTTGATTATTTTAAGACAAAAACAGATGCCAAAATTATATCCAGAGCAGAATACTTAGTCATTGTCATGATAGAATTCAGAATTATTTTACAGGTTCATGTTTTATTCTGAAAATTTTAAAATATCAGCATGTTTGTTGATGATTCATTACACCATCAATAAAAGTAAAGTTATGGTTTCAGTATGTGACATGGACTTACAAATCCTATTTTCTTCTTCACAATGTTCTATTCTTAGATTTAAGTGCTAGTTTTGAAAAAATTCTTTGAATCTTTTCCCATAATATAATATCCTAACTATAGGTATTAAATTAGTTTTGACACTTATAATTTTCACTCAATTAATATATTATTTATTGTTTATGAATCATTTACGTGAAAAAAAAGGTACTATCATTTCAGGCAGATGTCCAGACTCATGTTTTTGAAGAGATAAATTTTATCTAAAGTTTTAACTAACAATTAGTATTTCATATACTGGATGTTTCTTAATGCTTATTCAACTTTAAATAATTCAAGACTAGCAGAATAGATGGCATTAAATTTTATTCATCTTGTATGTTCCGTTGTTCATAAAAAGTTGTCTTGCGATTACCTCAGCTGAAGAAACTTCAGACTCATAATCAGAAACCGAATCTTTTTATTGGCTTTCAAACATCACATTGGCTGAGGAACGGCAACAGAACTCGGCAAACCTCTAGATTCAAAAGCGCATCTAAAGAAGCTCTGCCTCGTTGGAATTCCAGTAATTCCCAGCAACCTTGAAGCTCCAAACGCACGCTTAAAAGCCTTAACAAATTTGCGGTCTGCGCCGCTCCTCAGTTCAACAACAGAAATACAATTTGTATAACAACAAACATACCTCTAGCCTTCAAGCCCCTAGCGAGTTCAAACAATAAACTTTAAAATTATCAAAACTGAATATACCTGAAAAATAAAAGTTTCTAATATGAATTGAATGGCAAAGGACATAGTTTTGGTCTCCTTATTTCCCTATTGGAGGTGCGTAAACTTACCACTCTGTCCTTCAGACCAGGATATACAAATGAGAGGAATACGACCTGATCCACCTGGTCTAAAAATAGATCTTATGGTCTTGTTTGGGTTGGCTCTAATTAAAGAGTTATGCCATTTTGAACAGATTTAAGATATTTATTTTCATCAATGTTACTAATATGTTAATTCATCACATAATAAGGAATTCCACCCAGGACTTCATTTCTAAAATTAGAAGTGCCTGAGCCCTATGGAAGGCCGTCAACAAAGAGGAACAAAATTAAATAAATAAAATAACTATTAAAATCATTAATAATTTGTTAATTAAATAGTTAATTATCAAATTATTTGATTCATATTAATAATGAATTAAATAAAAATCAATTAATTATAATTTTTTTAACTAAAATTTAATAAACGATTTTTAATACATTTTTATTGCAAACGATAAAATGTTCGAGATCAAAATTTCTACTGAAATTGTTGTTCAGTTACATAAAAGAATTACCAGAGCCTTCTTACTTAGGGCTCCGGTACGCTCCGCCAAGAATTATGATTTATACCAAAAAGTAAGAAGTGCTGGAGCCCACCACAAAACCAATTCCAAGCACAATCACAACTATTAACACATATAAAGTTAAAAAAAGGGGGCGTATAGAGTTAAAAACTCACAAGGCATAAAATTAGTATCTGAATACTTCAACATATTACGAGTAAAAATTCCAAATCAAATCTATAAAATTCTACGATCACTAAAATGCAAATAAAAAGAGAATTTTTAGTTAATACTGCTATAATGTTGATTATATAAAAACATCACATGCACTCCGTTTACCGTTAATAACGCTTACAATCTACTTACGTGATTTATTATAGCTTATATTTTCAAAATTTGCAATTTTTATTTGTTGTACACTTATTTTTCAAATTTACATTCAAAAGTGAAGTGCCCTGCGGAGCCAGGTGAATTAGAAGCTAAGCATAATGAATTTTCCTGTATACCAAATCTCCTGAGAATTAGCAATTATACCTAATTTCCAGCGTAGCGGAGGTAGATTCTCGATCTTAATGAGGACCATATCACCAACTTTCAGATCTTGCTATGGGACTTGCACCACTTAGGTCTCTGCTGCAACCTAAATAAATACTCACTACTCCTCTTCCAGAAGTGTTGAAACAGCTTTTGTAAGTTTCTCCAACGCTCACTGCAAGTCATGGTTTCTTGAATTTGGTTAGGTTCTGGAAGAATGCTTAAAGCCGCCCCTGTTAAGAAATGTCCTGCCGTTATGGCCTCCAGGTCATTGCAATCACTTGAAGCTGTTACCAAAGGCAGGATTAAATTAGTTACCGAATAAGCTGGAAACTGTTACCAATTAGGACAGAACTCAATTTGAGTTATTATAATGTCAAAAATTCCTGGTATGTTAAAATAAGTTTTCCTAAATATATTTTTAAGTTATGTTTCATGGACTTGATACCCACTTCCCAAAGTCCTCAAATGAAGTGCAGAGGGTGGATTAAATAACCACTTAATAATGTCTAAAGAAATATAACCCTGAAGTTGTTCATCATGCTGAACAGTAGAAAAGGCTTTCTTTATTTTTTATTAGCTCCTATAAAGTTCGCTGCACAATCACTATGAATTTTACACGATTTGTCTCTAACCTCTCAAGTGTCGCAAGGAGTGATTTTGTTGAAAGTTCTCCAACTAATTCTAAATGTATTGCCCTGGTAGTTTAAAAAAAAAAAAAAAAAAAGAAATAGATAAACATGCATAACATTTAAAAGATTTCCACTCCTCTACCAGAACGATATTTGACGTTAAATGGTCCTGCTGAATCGATACCTACACGAGAAAAAGCTCTGCTTGAGTAACTCTTGAAGCGGGTAAATCTGCCATTAGCTGAGTTACATTTGGTACTCTACGGCAGATAATACATTGATTTAAACACTCTAATAATATCTCTCGCACTCACAATCCAAAATCTATATCGTATGACAGAAATGAGTAGTTGGGTACCTGCGTGAAGATACGTTTCATGATAATGCCTAATAATCAAACCCGTAATACTATGATTCTTAGGTAAAATCATGTTTCTGATTATTTGAGCGTAAATCATGTTTCTGATTATTTGAGTCCATTATTGAGCGTTTCTCAGACTTCTGCCTACACGCATTATCCCTGAGGAATCTAAGAAATGATTTAAAGACAATAGCTTGTGTTCCGTCCCATCCTATTGTTGCAACATTCATCTCACTTGAGGGCGCTGCGACGCCTTCCCCCTTTAAACCGACAGAACTTCTGTAGACCGTGAACAGAGCGGTTGTTCTTTTTGGGCTCCTGCACCATCTCTTTGTAATAGCCATCAGCACTAGCAAGAGCGTTCAGCTCTGATCCTTAAGGCCCCTGTGCCTTTCTATTGATGAATAAACCTTTATAATTGACAGTCCATTATTCTTTCGACGGATCTCGCTCTCTAACATTTGGTCCTTAACGACCTGGAGAGCGGATTAAAATGACGTTAGCATATCTTAAAAGACAGAGAGCTTCTTTGAAAACGAAAATTACACAAGTAGAAACTTTTATCCGCAATATCACCTTGGATGCGTCGCCTTCAGCAGTGGAAATAAATATTAAATTGAATTCCACGACGAAATCTGCTAAAGTCTTAGAAGAGCTGCGGAACCAATTTTATCGAGAAGCTAAAGACGAAGAGTTACAAGAAATAGATGAGCATCTTGCAGATACGGACTCGAGAATAGAAAAGAATGAGGTAAGTCTTTTAGACCTCATTTTCTTCATTATCAGAATTATTACATGGTACATTAAATGCAGAGAAAGCGGTTGTTTACGGCAAGGTCGAAATCCCGTTGTCGCAAATACCCTTACCAGAATTTTCCGATCGTTATGAAGATTTTAATGCGTTTGAAATTGCATTTCAGAATCTTATTTATAATAATCCTCATTTATCAAACTCTCAAAAGGATTTTTATTTCCGTTCATCCTTAAAAGACAAAGCAAAGCAAATCGAAACAACAGATGACACTTACGAATCTTTGATGAAAGCACTGGAGGAAAGATACGAAAACAAAAGAATTTTAGTAGATACTCATATTCGTAATATTATGAGTTATCCGAAGTTAAAATGGGAATCAGCAAAAGAATTGCGTGATTTGTTAGACTGTTTAAAAAAGAACTTGCGCACATTGAAACTACTCAGCTATGAGCGCGATAAATTATCAGACATTTTATTAATAAACATACTTCTCCAAAAATTAGACCTTGAATCACGCAAACAATTCGAGATGTCAGCTAATTCAATTGAAGTTCCAGGGTTAGATGACTTCATTTCCTTCTTAGAAAAAAGAAGTCAGGTGTTAGAAAGTATTTCTAGAAATGTACTGCAAACTAGCAAGGTTTTGAATAATTCTCATATTTCCGCAAATTCTTCATTTAATCGTTCTAAAAGTCTTCTAATAATTAAATCTAAGAACGGAAAGGAAGAATGCAGAATATGCCTTTCTAAGCACTCGATATATAAATGTGAAGCGTTCAAAAACGCTACTATTAATGAAAGAATTGATCTTGTTAAGAAGCATAAGCTTTGTTCTAATTGTTTACAACCCTTTCACAAGGTCATTTGACTGCAGATGTAAAACCAGCTGCCTCGCTTGTGGGGGTAGGCATCACTCATTACTTCATAATAGTGCCAAGAGAGAACTACCGCAAGGACGTAAGGCCTTGTCTCCTATGGCTGAACCATGGACCCAGCCGCGTATTTCCAAACCCTACCCCACTTTTCGAATTTTTGACGTCATGGACAAATCGACTAGTTTTGCCTGGATGGTAATTCTTGAGCATGCGCTGAAGGGCGAGAAGTAACATAAACAGAACTTTGGCTTGCATTTGTAAACAGTATTAAGTATGTTGTTTGAAAGTGCATTCGTTTATGTAATTGCATAATTTGACTGTTTCTGTAATAAGAAAACTTCATTCAGATAAAATTTATTTTAATATTATTATTAAATGGTCATAGGATTATACGAAATGCTGAATAATCTAGGTACTATCATAATCTTCGCATAACCTTTCACATTGTATTTTGCGTTATCATTGTAAAATATATTGTATTAAAAAGATTAAATTACTTTGTTAGAAATGTGAATGTTCTAATTTAATTTTCTTTTAATCACTTATTATTTATTTCCGCTTTGAAAACACATTCATATTTGACAAATAATTATCTCCGCTGAAAATTTTTGATTGTTTAAAAACTATATTTGTCAATAATGTAATAAAAACTCACTAATCTGGTGCTTCGTAGATCAATATGACAACGAATTCGAAATGTTCTAAAATCTTTAGTTTGTAGTAGATGCAACTAATGTCACAGAGAAAAAATTTTTCAATAAAAAAGTCCCCCATGTTAATTCAATAGCAAAATTATTTTTATTTCAGTGAGAAATCCACTTTCAATGCTTATACAGTCAAAAGTCGTTAATTCGGACACCCGTAATCCGGAATGATCTATAATCCGGACCTCAAAGCTACAAACTTTCTGCGCATGCGTCGCGTTCACGCATGCGCACAGGCGTTTACGAGAGCGCATAAGACCCTTACGGCTGCGAATATGTTTGTGCGCATGCGTGTTTAATGTGTAACGGAGTTATACGCTAAGCTAAAGTTATCTAATTCAGTTAATGTTTCAGATTGCGTTGTTCCTTAATCTTTGAATTGGATCCGGCTTATTATTTTTTGCAGACTGTTAGAGCAATTTTATAAAAGTAAGCTTGAACTTTCGATTATGTCAAATAGAATTTCCGATATATATTTACTACAAAGCGAAAGTATGTTTGAAATCCGAAATCTGTTTATCAATTTCACGCTGCTCTGCGGCAGAGGGAGGGCAGAAACGTCATTATTAGATTATGATAGATTAGAAAGATTATGTCAAATAGAATTTTCGATATATATTTAATAATATGTAATTTGTATCTACAAAGCGAAAGTATGTTTTGAAATCCGAAATCTGTTTATCAATTTCACGCGGCGGATTGGAAGTTAATCTGTCAGCACTATCCTTATCTTCAGGGCAGATGTTTTTATTTTATTTAGTTTATAATTCCGTACTAAGTGTAGTATTTCATTTCGATGTACTCCGTCTTTGATATGATTTAAATCAAGTTCCTCGTCATTATAATTCGCTTCCGATAGTGAAGAAAGTGAACCAGAGGTTATTGAAAACGAAAACATTTCGATTGACAAATTAGTCGGTATTCTCAACACAGCAATTATAGGACTGGAACAGCGGAACTTTGTAACTAAACAAGAAATTATGTCTGTTTAATAGAATTAAAGAGAAAGTATTATCACATGAAACGAAGCAACTTACATTGAAGGAAATGTTTAATAAGGTAAACAAATAAATATTAAGCTTTTTCTTTTTGTAAATTTTGATACCCTTTAGATCATAATTGTTCTTTATTTCATAAATTACGGTTTCATATTTTTAATTTTGTAATATCTGCATG
Organism: Stegodyphus dumicola; assembly: GCF_044657685.1. Lineage (NCBI taxonomy): Eukaryota > Metazoa > Arthropoda > Arachnida > Araneae > Eresidae > Stegodyphus > Stegodyphus dumicola. The sequence continues at coordinate 145,124,041 of NC_140777.1, forward strand.
CCATCTTATCAGATTTAAACTGATGATCTATAATCCGGAAAAATCGATAATCCGGAATCGCCGAAGTCCCTAGAAGTCCGGATTAACGACTTTTGACTGTATAACAGAAAAATGTAACATAAGCATTTTAGAAGTTTTAAATATAAGCTAAAGGTTTGTTGTACAATTTTATGTAAGAAACGTAATAATTTACTTTCATTCCATTTAAATCGTCATATTCGTTTCCAATGGATAACTGAAATTTTTGGCAAGTTACAGACTTAACTTGAACACACAGTATTCCATCACTTAAAATATCAATTAATTGTTCTTTTTCATTTAGGGAATGAAACTATTGAACTTTGAACTATTAAATAGTTCACTCTAAAATTCTAGTCCTCCTCCTCAAAGTGAAGGATAATCATTAAAAATATCTTCCAATTTAAAAATATTTTTCTAATCTAAAAAGAATCTTTTAAAAAAAATGGAAACATGCCCTTAAAAATGTAGAAAAAATTAAAATCCTGTAGTGGAAAATCTTTGAAAGTTCAAAATAATCTTAACTCAAAACTTTACTAGAATCTCTTATCAAACAGCAGTAGCAAAGAAAAATGGGGGGATTGAGTAAAATCATTAAAATTATCTTTCAATTTAAAAAGATTTTACTAGTCTAAAAAGAATATTTGATATTCCACATTTACAGGATTTTATCAAGTTAATTTTAATTTCAATTTTTATTCTTTCTGAAAAATTGGTTCTAAATTTCTTTCTTTATATATTTACTGATCAATTTTTAACAGCATAATGCACGAAAATTTTTGGAAGGATTATAAATTTTCCTTTTAAAAAATTATTTGTATATACATAGTCCAAAGGCATCTGTATACGGTGAAATACGTTTAACGCAAAATATCGGTTAACATGAAATAATGCAACGGTCCCGACAAACTACTATGTATTTTCATGCATTTTGTTTCTCTTAACACGAAAAGATATCCTTTCTGGAAATGAACAAAATACATAAAGCACTGGCAATCGCAGGCGAGATTTAAGCGGGATGTGAAATAAAAGGGAGGTGGTTTCACATATTTCGTAGAAAAGAGGCTAATTTGGCTTTGAAATACCCTAGGAATAGCCTGCGACACGAGTCAGTTTTATTTATCTACGCTACTTTCGCCATCCACCTCTACAAGTGCCACACAAACATCTCATCTCTCATCAGTTAGCTTTGGAATTCGGTGACGAGTACATGGCAGTGCGAGTAAAAATTAGTGAGTTTGGCTCATATGTTGCACTGCATGGAATTCAGCAACTCCAAGGATGAATGAAAATTATTTTCATTACACACAATTCTCAAAAGTATCAGATTCTTTGGCACCAAAAGAAATAGAGAAGTAGGATAGTGAAACTGAGCTGACATTTAATAAAATGTTTGAGAAAGTTTCTGTATTAATGAACTGTCGTACTGTACTATCGGAAGAATTTGTTGCAGTAATTTATGATAATGTGTGTACAGCCCCAATTATGGCGGACAAAGTTATTTTGGAGTTTGTTCAAAGCTAAAAGAATATCATTGATGCAGATTCTGGGGACGAAAATAAAATGAATAATGCAGCTCCTGTTCCCACCTCATCCAAAATGAGGAACATCATAAAAAAGGTATGGACAGTTATTCAGACGCACGTTCCAATGGTGAAATGAATAACAAAATGTTTGACATTGAACAATTTGATGCTAAAAAAAGACAATGCAAAGAAAAATATCAGATTATTTTCCCAAAACTCAATAAATGTATTGTTTTTCAAAAAACTTGAAAATTTTGTATTAAATTCTATTAAGTTCTTGTGGATGTTTTTGTTTCATTGATTTTTATTAAATACATACATATACACATATCTATATAAATAAAATGTACTCTAATAAGCTTAATTTTGTTGAATATATATTTTAGGTTTAATCCTAGTATCCGGTGCACATGGAATTTGGCGACTTTATGATAAGCAGCAAAAATGGGACATATACGATGAGTTGTAAACCGGTCATTCAAAGAATATATATAGTTATACGTAGTATATACTATGCACACACATAAGTATATAGTGTATAGTATATTGATGTTCTTTGGATCATTTTTGGTGTTGGCGATAATTTTCAAAATCGTGCCAAGGCTGCACCGTATACTAGGATTTTACCATATTTTAATATTCTTTAACACGAAAAAATATTTCAGTCCCCTCAGTTTTGTGTTAAATGATTTTCACTGTATATCTATTGCACATAAATCCCTTTCTTACATAAAATATAAATGTATGTATAAAATAACTAAATAAATTGTAAAGGAAGTTTAATCAGCAACTATGAAATCTTAAAAAAGTAGTATAAAATTTATAATGGCAAACCTTAAAATAGATGAAAGTAAATAAAATTTAAATTATAGAATGTACTTTATAAAATTAATAATAAGCGGTTAAAAATATATATTTTAATTGCTTAAAATATGGAAGTTATTTGGCAGAGATTGTTGGATATAAATTACTACTACAAATTTTCAGATTACTATTGTTCATATTTAAAATCTCAACTTGCAGTCTTAATCCACATAACAACCATTGTAAAAATCACCCATTATCATATTCCAAAGATCAGCAGCATACATTTTTTTCAAAATCGTGCATAATATTAAATAGTCAAGTTCATACAAATAAGATGAACTGTTTTTATGATTTTAGACTAAGAGTTTATTCTTCCATTCACTTATTACAATATTTCATTTTTTATATGCTCGACTATCCAAAATTTCAAGAGCTTTCTGGATATTTTTTTTTGTTGAGTTTTTACTATACATACATTTCAGCATTTACATCGTCAAAATTGCACAGACACATACCTGAAGGGAATTTACTTTTACAGCTAAACACAGGAACTGGAAAACAAAAAAGTACTTATTCGGAGATTGTATTTCTTTTCCGTTCATGAAAATCAAAGTTCATTACACAAACATGCAATCACACTGCACAAGCATGTATGGAAATCCTTAACACATTTAGTAATCCTGATAATTGATTACACATTTAGTAAATAAATCAGAAAATATTTTAATGTATAACAAATGAATAAAGTCTTTAAGCTTTTTTAAAGCAGAGCATAATACTACAATTATGAACAACTTTAATGTTATAAAAGTTAGTTAATTTAGTAAATTTCAGTTTTTTACCAAAGCAATGAAATATTTTGATAATTATAAAGTTCCTTGTATATCTTTATAAATGAACTTTATTGCTGTTTTAAACAATTAAACAACTGCCCAAGTTATTTTAATACTTTTAAAATATATACACTAAAAGAAACATTAAAATTTATTAATATATTTGTCAACCTTGATTTTGGCATAAAAGTCTGCAGAATGCTTCGTAGTTTTTAAGCACGCAGAGGCACTGCAATTCTTTCTTATTCCTTGATTTGAAGTTTTCTGCAAATGTTTTTATTATTATTATTATTATTAAAATATCTGTATTGGCACACATACAATGTTTATATAGTGACTTCAGATATGGATAAGTTTTTCGAACACTCTCGTTTGTTTTACTGGCGTCGCTGAATTTTGCGATGAATGCATCACATTTATTGCCGAGTATCACCTTCCAGATTTTTCATAGTGTTAATGTATGCATTAGCAGTGAATTATTCTCCTCATTCCTGAGATATACTACCGGCGAGGTTTAATCCTAGTATCCGGTGCACACGGGATTTGGCGACTTTATGATGAGCAATAAAAACGGGACATATACGATTAGTAAACGGGTCATTCAAAGAATATATATAGTTATACATAGTATATACTTAGTGTATAGTATATACATAGACGTTGTTTGAGTATGTATATAGTGTGTAGCACAAAGACGTTGTTTGGGTCATTTTTGGTGTTGGCGATAATTTTCAAAATCGCGCCAAGGCTGCACCGTATGCTAGGATTTTACCCTACGGCGATAAACAATAACCATTCACTAAAGATTTTGCGTAAATTTCCACTCATAATAATTTAAATTGCGAACACACTAGTCGCCACCACAATTTTTTCGAAAGCGCGCGTAGTAGTCAAAAGTGGGGTACGCCGTTTTGCCAGGTGAAACTAGTCGATATTTCCGTGACGTCAAAAATTCGAAAAGTGGGGTAGGGTTTGGAAATACGCGACCCAGCCGATGAAGACGGTTTCTTCCTCCCCGTCGAAGGGAGCAGATGTGGCAAATGAAACAACGGGACAGAGATGCGAGTCTTCTCAGTTTCAAAGTTCTCCAGACCAAAGCTCTTTGATCGTTTCTACTGAAACGAAAACTGTCTTACTAAGTACAACTGTCGTTTACATTCGCGATACCGAATGCACGTCCCGTAGTAGCGGTTTTGGATTCTGCTTCGCAAACAAACTTCATTACTTCATCATGCGCTAATGCATTTAGTTTACCAAAACAGAGAACTTACGCACCGATCTCTGGAATAAACGAAACAATCATAAACAGAGTCAAAAATAAATGCTAAAATATCAAACAAAGAACACACATCTGAATGGAATTTGGATATTTTCATTGTCCCCAAAATTACGGATATCACTCCTTCAAAACCCCTAATGATTTCGAATAGTGTTATTCCAAAAAACATAAAATTGGCTGACCCTCAATTTTTTAAACCTAAAAAAATATACTTGTTAATAGGTGCCGAACTATTTTTTGAAATTTTAGAGACGGGAAAAATTCGATCCGAAGATAATTCCCCTACATGGAATACCCAAATTGAATCGCTTCTGAAACATTTAAATTCAACCGTAATAGATAAAAATGCCTTTGTGGTATACTTTGAACTTTTCTTTTTAAACAGTAGACAGCAGCATATCACAAGGAGACACAGAATTTTCATTTATTATGTGTTATTAAAATCCACTTTTTTTCAAGTAATTTTCTCTATTTTTTTAATGATATTAAAATTTTTATTTGGAAAAAAAAATTAGGCATAATTTTGCTGGCTGTACTCCAAATTATTTGTTCTATATTTTTTTTAAATCTTTCATACAAAAACCATACGCAGAATCAATAAATGAAAACGGGTGTTCCATTAGCGGGAACACTGCGCCTTTAGCTATCTCATGCTGTTACGAATCAGAACATCTGTGCTTAGGAGAGAACATCCGTTGTTTACGTTTTCTGTTTCCATTGTTTGCCGAGGGGGGGGGGAGGAATGAATTCAAACAAATTAGTATTAAAAGGTGAGGTGTGTTTTGTGTTATGAAAGCCCTAATATTGGCATCTCGAATTTTTTGGGATTAGTTTTTAGGCAGGAATTTTATTAGTAGCTTGACTCATCTTTACTTAGACCTGCGCAAATTTTTTGCTGTCGCTTTTCAGTCTCATTCCCGTTTATTTTCAGTAATTGTGTAGATATTTTTCGTGTATGTATATATTATAGGCTTATTTTTCTTTATTGTTAATATTAATCGTAGTTAATTATTTTAATCGTGGTTGGTTTGTGCTTCCATCAAAAAGGTGTGACTTGCTTTGAACAATTTCAAGAAGCTAAGAAATAGGAAAATTTGTAAATATTTTTGTATATAGGACTTGTGTATATAGATATTTATCTCATTTATCCGTATATATTCAATAATATTGTGTATATCCAGGAAACCATGTATACAGCCATAATACAGAGTTTTTTCATTCTTATACAAACGCTTCTACTCATTTTTGTGCTTCACTGCAATGCTCGTTTAGTCGCACTTTTAAAAGCTCTGGCGGCGCAGTGTTCCACCTCATTGAACACCCACAGAATTAAAACGGTAAGTGCAATTTTTACAAAATTTTACTTGTGTACTCCTTTAGGACTAAATAGACTGCATACAACTTTTTTTTTTTTTTGTTGAAATTCCGACATTAACGTATAGTGCGCCGCAAAGGGTTTGTTAGAGCAACATTCACTTTACTATCTCACCACCAGATGGCTGCACTATGCAGGAAGCAGTCTATTCACAGTTTTGAATATGGCTTGCCTGCTAGCATGAAATTGTGGGAAATAATTATAATAAATTATAAAATAATGATTAATTAGAAAGGAAAAATACTGGTTGATCGTAGATATTGCAAACTGATTTTTTAAAGTGTTTTTTGTAATTTTTGTTATTGTTTATTTGATTGCCTAAGTTCCTAATTTTTCTCTTGTGTTTTTTTAACTGCAATTCAACTGTAACCTGATGTACTGATAACCATGTGCTCGACCGGCAGTGGAAATAAAGTGTGTGTTTTGTTCACGTGCTGTCTTTGATGAAATTATTATTATTCAAATGGGCTAAGTAATATCTTATTTTTTTATTCTCAATCCGTGGACACGTGAGCAAACGACGTGATATGCCCAAACATATTATTTTTACATAGCACTTGTGGGAAAAGCTGATACTTTCCAGAATGAGCTGAACGCGTGTAACTATATGTGGTGACCTTTATTACTCTCTTCTGGAACATTTCGTTCATCATGCCTGACGTACAGCCTTCCATGGTCGAGGATAAGGCCGAGGCTAACAGAGTTAGCTTAAAGATACAGTCGGTCACAAAAGTATTCGAAGACCGGTACCCTATCAGAAAATGACAAGATGGCGTTTTTTTTTCTCTTTCTCTCTGTGTGTCGTGTTATTCCATCCTAGGTTTTCTTCTCCCCCCCATCTTGGAAAAAACTGGAAAAAATTGGTTACGATCTCTTTTTGAATGGGGAGATGCCATTTTGAGAAAAAGCTGACGACCCTATCTTGGAGAATGAACATGACCGCTCTACACACCCTTTTACTCTCTCTCTTTTTGAATTGGGAAGCCATTTTGGGAAAAAGCAGACGACCCTATCTTGGAGAATGGAAATGAACGCCTCTCCCTCTCTCTTTGAAATGGGAAGCCATTTTGGGACCCTCTATTCTTGGGGAGGGAGAAAACTGAAGTCTGCATTTCGCTGTCTCTGAATGCGGAAAGCCCTTTTGGGAAAAGCTGACCCTCTTCTTCTGATCTTGGAGAACTGGAAATGAACGCTCTACACGATCTCTCTTTGAATTCAGAAGGTATTTTGGGACCTTCTAATGTTGGAAAACTGAAATGAACGCTCTACACCTTCTCTCTCTCTCTCTCTCTTTCTCTGAAATGGGTAGCCATTTGAAAACTCCCTAACTTTGGAAAAAACAGAAATGAACGCTCTACACCATCTCTCTTTGAAAATGGGGGGGGGGGTGTCATTTTGAGACCTCCCTCCCCTAAACTTGAAAAAAAAAACTGAAATGAATGCTCTACACTTTCTCTCTTTGGACATGGGTAACCCTTTGGGGACCCTGTCCTCTTGGTAGAAAAAAAAAGAACTGAAGTGAAGGCTCTACACAATCTCTCTTGGAATGGGATCCATATTTCGGGAAACGTGGATCACCTCATGCTGGAAAACTGAAGTGAACCACCAAGATTGGACTCTATATAATATTTTTTTAATTGACATCATGACGCTCCTCCCATTTGTTATTAAAAAAAATTGTTTTTTTTTGTTTTGGTTTTTATCCCATTTCCGATGTGATTTCAGAAATGCAATTCCATAACAGTTCAATTTCATTCGAGGTTAAATGATCTAAACAGTCTTTGACCCACCCATCCGTATGATTATTTTCTTCTCCTTCCTGTTGCACCAAATTTTGTAAGTCCATATAATCATTCCATACGGGAAGGGCTGGATCCTCACAAGGCTGTCTTGAAACACTTGGAGTCTCTTTGGGATGAGTGGAGGGATCTAGGATGTCTGGACTCGGCTGCGATTCTACCTCCATGATTTCTGGACCCGCTGGAACTTGTTTACCCGGCTGAAATTCTACCTCCATGATTTCTGGACCCGTTGGAACTTGTGAACCCGGCTGTGATTCTACCTCCATGATTTCTGGACCTGTTGGAACTTGTGGACCCGGCTGACATTCTACCTCTACGATGTCGGGACAGGTTGGAGGAGAAGAAGAAGAGGATACTGGAAGAGGTTCTGTCTGTGAGGAGTCCGAAAGAGGCTGCCTGTTTGAACAAGTCGGGGAAGAAGAAGAAGAAGAAGAAGCTTCTGGATTCTGAAGCGGATCTTGCACGCCAGGTAGGTTCCGGTAAGTCGACCGTTTTTTAAGAGGTAATTTTTTTTCTTCCTCCTCATCTTCAATTGTGATGACTTCAATTTCATTCCGTTGCCGGGTCGATTTTGTTTCGGGAAATAACGGTTTGGTCCAGCTCCTCTTATCATCTAAGGAAGGGATGGGTAAAGGTGGCGGAGGATTTTCTTCTTCTTTTTCTTGAAACGTCATCGGCGATTGGAAAGAAATCTCCTCTTTCAATTGTTTCCAAAGCGAGTACGAGCACCGATCGACGAGAAAGAGACTCTTCTGGGTTGTGACGATGAGATATTGCGTTTTCGGGGGAACGACATAATTTTGAAAAGGTCTTAGAATATATTTCTTATATTTCATCCTGTCGCTGACTTTAAAACTTCTTTCCTTCAGATTGGGGGATGATGATTCGTAATAGGCGAGAGGAGCGGCTGTGGTTTGAACAATATGAACTTCGTCCTCAGCCGTCGTTCTCACTCCAAACGTAAAATATCGTTTCGTGAGAAAAATATTCTTCCACCGAAAGCTCGTGCGCGGATCTGTATATCGCCGGTCTGTTTGAATGGGCCGTCTCAAAGCTCGATCCATCCGATTCCAAGAGAAGGGAGATTCCTCTTTCGTTTGTTGCGATTCGAATAAATTTCTGTATATATTCTGAACGAGCAGGTTGGAGGATTCGACATCTTGGTTGAAAGAAACGATCGCTTGATGAGGTGGTAAATGCGGAATAAATGTCGCACAATGACACACCAAAAAAATTTTCAAGTTGGAGATTTGCTTTAGCGTCTTCAAATCCTCCCCGTTCGAAATCCGTTGAGTTGGAAAAACGTCTAATAGCGACATGGCTCCCAATGGAAAAGAAATGATCTCGCCCAGTACTCTCGTCTTTTTATATATCTATATAGACACACACAGACACACATAGAGGCTCTATGACGTCCGTTTTATTTGTTTTTTTTTTGTTTCTCTCTCTCTCTCTCTTCTTTCCAAGAAATCTTATCTCCATGACCTCTTTTTCTTTTCTTAAAAAGATGAATGTGTGTGGGAATGAGGAAGTGAAAGTAATAATTTAATAAACAAAAAATTATCCAACCATGACCTTCTTTTTTTTTCAAAGTCAACCTTTCCAATCCAAGGACGTCCAGAGATAGAGGAAGCAGGGAGAGAGGAGGAGGAGGGAAGGGAAGGTCACACTCTCTTTCTCTCTATAAATAAAAGGGGAGAGCCCCAAAGTCGTATTTTTGTCCAAGTGGATCATGAGGAGGCATCCCCAGCTCACTACGTGTATTCCTTTCAAATATAAATATGTTGATCTTTCCTTTTATATCATCCAAGGAGTCGTTTACCTGAAAGCCTCCGATTTTTCAAAATGTGCGGGTTATTATACCGTGGGGAGTTATCAAAAGATGCGGGACGAATTTTTGTCCGACGAAAACGTGTTGATGGCTCGTGACATTCCACCTTTGGATGCACAAATTTTGTTAATGAAACGAGCCAAATATTTTTACACGTCCCACTTTCTAACCGTCTCGCAAATGAATAGGATTATGGATCGTCTTGAGAAGACAAAAGGGATTCTCGTTCATTTTAGTGAATGGTTGCATAAATGTTTGCACGAACCTCTCTCGATCGAGAAGACTGGGAAGAATACCTATTATATTCTTCTCGAGGACTCTCCTCGTTCGTCTCATCATAGAGAGGCCACGACTTTTGAAAAAATCCTCGAGCAAGAAAAAATAGAATGGTGGAACAACTACCCCATCCCTCTAACCGAGCATCAAGAGGAGCCTGTTCAGAAGAAAAAGAAAAAACCGTTCCAAAAGCCTATCCTCATCCTCCTCGATAATGATGGGGATGAGGAGAAGCCTGTTCAGATTCCTCTCCGTTTGTCAAAACCCGTCGAGGATGAAAAACCTCTCCCTTCCTCAAAACCCCTTGAGGAAGAGAGACCCCTCGAGAAGGAGAGATCTCTCCCATTGTCAAACCTCCTCGAAGATGAAAATCCTCTTTCTTTCTCAAGACCCCTCGAAGATGAAAAACCTCTCCATTTATCAAGACCCCTCGAAAATGAGGGACCTCTCGATTTGTCAAAACCCCTCGAGGATAAGGGAACCAAAACTTCTCTCTCTTTCGAAGAGGAGGGACCTCTCAATTTGTCAAGACCCCTCGAGAATAAGGGAACCGAAAATCCTCTCCCTTTCTCAAGACTTCTCGAGGAGGAGGAGGAGGAGAGACCGCTTCATGTCTCAAGACAGGACCCCCCTCTATCTCTTGAGGATCCGAGGGAAACGATTCCTATTGAAAAACCATCTATCGACGATCCCCAGAAAAGGTCTTCGGAGGAGATTAGACTTCCATGTAGAAAACGAATCTGCCACAATCATAATAATAATAATAATAATAATAATAATAATAATAATAATAATAATAATATACCCCCTTCTCAACAACAGAATCCTACAACATTTGCAGATAAATGCATTCAAACCAATCCCTTTATAGTAACCCTTTTGATTGGAGAACCCGTGCATTAGCCTCGAAAAAAAATGAGATTCTAGACTGTTTCTATGACCAGAATCTTAAGCCAATAGATAGGTCTAGCTCAGAATTTTTCTTTTAAAAGAAAATAAATAAATAATCCAAAGACTATTCGTAAATATAAATGGTAAAGTTTCGAGTCGGCTGGAAAAAAATTTTCAGAGCTGAGAAAAATTCTCCAACTCAAAAAAAAAAAAAAAAAAAAAAAAAAAAAAACACTTTTTGTTAATTTTTATCATGTCTTAGACATGATAAAAATTAACGACCCTCTTCCCTTTTCGTCTGGGAATGTTGTCTCACTCTTTTGAGAAACAAATCGTGATTCATTCATGGAATGATTGCCATTAGAGAAAGGATGAGTCATGATCTATTTTTAGAAAGGGTGAGACATCCTTCCCAGACAAAAAGGGAGGGTCATTAATTTTTATTATGTCTAAAGACATGAGAAAACTTAACCAAAAGTTTTTTTTTTTTTTTTTTTCAGCTCTGAGAAATTTTTTTTCTCCCAGCCGATTCGAGACTTTACCATTTTTTTTAAGAATGATTTCTCCCTGATCTATTATTTCAAAATTCCAAGTTTCGCTTCAGAACCATCTATGCTGTTGAAGAAGTAACGTGATATATGTATTTTTTTTTAATGAGTTCTGTCAAGATTGAATTGTGCAGGATCGACCTTGCGAATTTCTTCTCTGTGTCTTTAAATAATAATGATACCGAACTGCTTTTTGTAGAGCGCAATGGAAAAAACCTTTTGTATGGTTAGGACAATTCATGTGTTCGATCCCATTGTATTTGAGAATCTCTTGCGTCGATCCCGAAATGCAATAAATGGATCTTTGCAACCATTTCTCTAAAAACTGCCGTTTCATTTCTCCTCGCACCCAAATCATGGAAAAAGGTTCCGTCAACATCGTTAACACCCATGGAAAATAACTGTACGGAATTTCTCCTTCGTACCACGACAAGCCGTGATAATAATCACATGCCCACACAGCGGTTCGTTTTTCTTTCTCGGTGAGCATTTGCCATGGAAATGGGGGTTTAAAAACAAATACCCCTCGAGAAGTACCGTCCAATGTGACGTAAGCCAATTCTTTCACAAAAAAGGCTCCTTGAGAATCGTAGAAACCTTCAAAGTCGAGCACGAGTTCCATGTTTTTTATTTCTTTTTCTTTCCAAGGTGACCTTTATTATTATGATGATGGATGTGTATTGAGATACGCACGATATTATTCAAAAAACAAATATATATACGAATGTGACCTTTCCCAGAATTCATACGACCTGTCACGTGCAACCTTCTCTCTCTATATATATAAAAGAGGAGACGGCGAGAGAACGCTATCCATTTTTTCCTTCAGGACGCACAGCGAGAGAGAGAGAGAGAGAGAGAGAATTTTGTTTTCTTTTTTTCCTCAATTGAAGAAGATGGACATTTTGAGTACCAAACCTCTCAAAGATTCCTACATTGTTCTGGACATGGAATACTTTCACTGTTATGATCCAAAGACGGGAGATATATGTTTCATCTTGAAAGAACTGGGCTACATCACTTGCGATTTAACCTTATGCGGATCCATGATTTTTCTCCCTCCTGTCCATTACGATGACTTATCGTCCCGCAATCAAGCTGTGGTCAACCAGACTACAAATAACCGACACGGCCTGCAATGGACCGAGGGTCGTCTTTCCTACGAGCATCTTCCTACGATCCTGAAAATGCTGACCGAAAATGTGGAGGTGATCTACGTCAATGGATACGATAAAGCCGAATTTTTCAGCAAGCTCTGCCAGCGATCCGTTTACGAGTTTTACATCCCAGGGAAAACCGAGTGGCGGAACAAGTCGAAATGCACGCGACACCAATATTTCCAAAAGATGATTCATTGTGCCGAGAACAAGGTGAGAAATTTTCGATACCATTTGATGGAGGGTAGTTACGTTTTCCGGAAATTACTTTGTTACCCCTCCGAGAGCAAAGCTGTCGAAGACGAAGAGGAGGCGGAAGAATCTCCCCAGGAGAACTCGTGCGACGATGAGGAGGAGGAGGAGGAGGAGGATGAACTTTCTAATAACAATAATAATAATAAATGTCTAAGTTGGGATGCTTTAGAGACCCAAGAATATTGGTCTCAACCCTTATCTCACCTAGACCTGAAAGAGGATCCTCAAGTGTACTCTTTGTGGTCCTCTTCTAAAATTTGGTCTTGGAGAGAACCCTTGAATGTTCATGAATGAAATAATATGTAAATCCCTAGAGGAAAAAAAAATTAAAAAAAAAGTTCTTTTTTTTTGTAATATGTTGATTTCTTTCCAATCCCATTTCTTTTCCATAACTCCACCCCAATCGACGAGAAGAAGAAGAATTTTCCAAGTTACACAAGACGAATCTTCCAAGTTACACAAGACGTAGAAAGATTTCACAAGGATTTATAAATCACACGCTCCCACATGATATATGTATAGAGAGAAAAAGACCATCTGTTCTCTAGCCAATACGTCAAGACTTCCCTAAACTAAGAGAGACCATGAGTACCGAGGAAACCTTAGCAGAGCAAGTGGAAAGACTTTCAAAGAGATTAGAAGAGTTAAGACGGGATAGATTTACAGTTCCGCCGACTAAAGAGGAAACTATCATCGATTTCAACAAACCGCTGTACTTTCATCCCCTACCCCAAAGAATGAGACGAATGGACTCGCCGTTGAACAGTTCCAATGAGAAACAAAATGTCACTTATTTGAATAGCCAATTTCAACACATGAATATTTCATAAGTATTTTTTTTGTTTTTTTCCCTAAAGCGTAGGGAGATCGGATCAGTAGTTTTTCCCTTTTCATCGTCGAAAAAGATTGGGAGGAAAAATCTTTCTCAGCTCTCTCAGAAAAATTTTTCAGCCTTAAAAAAAAAAAAAAAAAAAAAAAAAAAAAAAAAAACTTTTTGTTAGACATGATAAAAATTAACTCTACCCCCCTTTTGTCTGGGAATGTTGTCTCACACTTTCTAAAAATAGACCATCACTCCTCCTTTTCTAAAGAATAGAATTCCAAGAATGGGATCTGGTCTATTTTTAGAAACGGTGAGACCCTATTCCCAGACAAAAGGCGGGTAGAGTTAATTTTTATCATGTCTAAAGTTCAGGGTCCATCCATCTTCTTATGTGAAACGGTGACCCTGACAAGATCGAGATAAACAAGTCTTGTGAGTTGTTTTGTAATGTTGACGCGATCCAAGAAAGACTTTTTATTATTTTTTTTTGAAATAGGCGGGGGTGGGGAGAGAAAATGTTCTCACGACCCTCAGATATCGTTTCATAAATATATTTTTTTATCAAAGTGTTTCTTTCATTCCGATCCTTTTAAGAGGTTGGAATGACCCTGACATTTAGATGGGGTCGCGATCCCGACAGATGTCGCGCGAGTATAAAAGTGTGTATCCTTCGCGAGATTTCTTCAGAGAACAGAAGAAGACGTGAACTGAGCTGGTAAGTCCCTTTGGTCCTATGAATATGGTTTAATCATAACTTCATTTAAAAAGACCTTTGAAACTTTGAAACTTCTTAACCCTTTGAAAAGAAAAATGTCTCTTTCAAGACGACGACTCTAAAACGTTTTATTATTTTTTTTTCCCTTTCTAGATCTTCCCTGTTATACATATATACCTTTTCGATTCTCTTTTTTGCTCCTGTTTGTGGAAGACATCACCGTATTCATCGCCATGGCGTGTTCAGAAAACTTTATCGTGCTCGATCTAGAGGGTTTCCAGTCCTACAACCACAAGAAGGGTGAATTTACCTACGTTTTAAAAGAATTGGGCTATGCGACAAAAGATTATTTGACCGTGGGATCGTTGACGTTTGCTCCTCCTCACCCCTTCCACCAACTGAGTGAAAAAAACCATAAGACAAATGCCTGGCTGACGAGAAACCGGCACGGACTTCGTTGGAACGAGGGTCATATTCCCTACAACCACTTAGGACGCATTCTCCAATCGCTCACTCACAGCTTCTCCACGATTTATGCGGTGGGATGCCAGAAAGCTAAATTCTTTGCTAAAGCCTTGGATTATCAAAAACCCGTGACAGAAATTTATGTGCCAGATGGAATCATTTGGAAGTATCGGGAAAAATGTGCCCGACATCATCAAAGGAGGAAATATTTCCATTGTGCCGAAAACAAAGTGCGCAACTATCGATGGCATATTACGGAAGGAGATTTTCATATCAATCACGTCTATCCAGACGGAACGGAGAAAGAGGAGAGGATTCAGGAGGAAGCAGACAATCCTGTGCAAGCTTTTGATAAGGCCTACGATAAGTTAGAGAAGGATCCGTCCCCAAAAGCGTACGATAACCTCATCCAGAAATGGGATAATCTGTCCTGTTTCCAAGTGATGGAACATCCGGATGAGCATACGCCTTTCCACTTGATGGGCTCTTCTACTTCGTCAACTTCCTCCAATAACTCGAGGAAGACGGAGGGTTGGGGAGACATACCTGAAAATATTCCGCATTACGATCCAGCAGCCTGTTGGGACGAACCTTCCAAAGAATCTCATGAGACCCCCAAAATATCTTCAGAGGATCCAAAGACAAAATCCACTGAGTGTTGGGACAATGAACGGACGACTCATGATCCAAAATCCACTAAGACTATGTCCACTGAGTGTAGGGACAATGAACAGACGACTCATGCTCCAAAATCTATTGAGACTATGTCCACTGAATGTTGGGACAATGAACGGACGACCCATGCTCCAAAATCGACTGAGACTATGTCCACTGAGTGTTGGGACGATGAAACCGAAAAGACGACAGAGAATTGGGATGACCGTTCTCAAAAGTATTTGAATTGATATATACATAAACTCAGGAGAAAAAAAAATAAAGAAAAGATTTTTAGAAATAAGTAGGGAAAGGTTCTCCGCTTTCCCTATATTTATGGAAATGGACTGAGAATAGAGAGAGAGACGAATCAGGAGACCAAAAAAATGGGTCTTGGAAGGAATGAGTGCAAATGCATTCGATTCCTTCCGAGACCCATTTTTTTTGGGTCCCTCTCTCATCCAATCTTGGAAAAGAACTTTGTCCTATTTTTCTAGGTCCATTCAAAAAGAAATGAATCTATCCATAAATTTTCTTAAAAGAAAAAAAAACAAAAAGATCCATTACCTCTTGACGGTCCAAAGTCGAGAATCTTGGAAGAAGTTATCCACTCTCTCCATCCAGTCAAGCTTCTCTGTAGAAAATCTAGTAGGTGCATCTGCATTCTTCAACACCCGGCAGTTATTATTGGACGCGAAACGTCGAATGCTGAAATAGTTAACAGTGAGCCCATTCTTAAAGAAACGGGGGTGTTTTATTCATCCAGTCGAGTGCGGAAAAATTTCTGAGAGCCGGAGAAAAATTTCTCTGGCTGAAAAAAAAAAAAAAAAAAAAAAAAAAAAAAAAAAACCCTTTTAGTCTGAAAATTGATGTCTTCAATTTTTCAAAAATTGAAGACATCAATTTTCAAATTTTCAGACTAAAAAGGGGGGTAATTTATTTTTCAGAAACTTTTCCCAGCCGACTCGATGTGAATAAAACTTTACTGTTTGTTAAGAATGTTATTTAATGGATCGATTTCAACCTATCGAATTTCGCTTGAGTTCCGGCCGTGCTGTGGGCTCACCTGGAAACAAGTTTTCCCCTTTTGGAATAGAATAAAACTTTACTGTTTTTTAAGAATGTTATTTAATGGATCGATTTCAACCTATCGAGTTTCGCTTGAGTTCCGGCCGTGCTGTGGGCAAACCTGGATACAAGTTTTCCCCTTTTGGAATAGAATTTCCGTCAAGGTAGGCTACTTTTCCTCTTTTTGCATTTTTCATGTCATTTCATTTGTATTACAATATACTGAAAACGGGCGTTCGAACTGATTTCTAGGCTATTTCTATACAAATGGAGCTCGATCCAAGAAAGAAATGATGTCTTTTTTTTTATTTTGTGGACTGCCAATTTGTATTGGAATATACTGAAAACGGGTGTTTGAGTCGATTTTCAGTATATTTCAATACAAATGGAGCTCGATCCAAGAAAGAAATGATGTCTTTTTTTTTATTTTGTGAACTGCCAATTTGTATTGGAATATACTGAAAACGGGTGTTTGAGTCAGTTTTCAGTATATTTCAATACAAATAGAGCTCGATCCAAGAAAGAAATGATGTCATTTTTTTTTTATTTTGTGGACTGCCAATTTATATTGGAATATACTGAAAACGGGTGTTTGAGTCAGTTTTCAGTATATTTCAATACAAATAGAGCTCGATCCAAGAAAGAAATGATGTCATTTTTTTTTTATTTTGTGGACTGCCAATTTATATTGGAATATACTGAAAACGGGTGTTTGAGTCGGTTTTCAGTATATTTCAATACAAATAGAGCTCGATCCAAGAAAAAAATGATGTCTTTTTTTTATTTTGAGGACTGCCAATTTGTATTGGAATATACTGAAAACTGGTGTTTGAGTCGGTTTTCAGGATATTTCAATACAAGTGGAGCTCGATCCAAGGAAAAAATGAGGTCTTTTTTTTTATTTTGTGGACTGCCAATTTTGTATTGGAATATACTGAAAACGGGCGTTCACGTCGGTTTTCAGTATAATTCAATACAAATGGAGCTGGATCCAAGAAAAAAATGATGTCTTTTTTTATGTTGTGAACAGCCAATTTTGTATTGGAATATACTGAAAACAGGCATTCACGTCGGTTTTCAGTATATTTCAATACAAATGGAGCTGGATCCAAGAAAAAAATGATGTCTTTTTTTTATGTTGTGGACAGCCAATTTTGTATTGGAGTATACTGAAAACGGGCGTTCACGTTGGTTTTCAGTATATTACAATACAAGTGGAGCTGGATCCAAGAAAAAAATGATGTCTTTTTTTTATTTTGTGGACAGCCAATTTTGTATTGGAATATACTGAAAACGGGCGTTCACGTTGGTTTTCAGTATATTCCAATACAAATGGAGCTGGATCCAAGAAAAAAATGATGTCTTTTTTTTTTATTTTTTGTGGACAGCCAATTTTGTATTGGAATATACTGAAAACGGGCATTCACGTTGTTTTCAGTATATTTCAATACAAGTGGAGCTCGATCCAAGAAAAAAATTATGTCTTTTTTTTATGTTGTGGACAGCCAATTTTGTATTGGAATATACTGAAAACGGGCGTTCGAGTCGGTTTTCAGTATATTCTAATACAAATGGAGCTCCATCCAAGAAAAAAATGATGTCTTTTTTTATGTTGTGGACAATCAATTTTGTATTGGAATATACTGAAAACGGGCGTTCGAGTCCTTTTTCCGACTATTTCTATACACATTCCACTATATTAAAATGACGTCATGGTTGAGTCCAAACAGAGTCGTCCCCGGATAGAGTCGTCTCCGGACAAAGTCGTCCCCGGACAATTTTATACCGAATTTGTATAGAAATATACTTAAAATGGGCTTGGAGGGGGGGCGGAGTCCAAACAAAATCATCCCCGGACCATCTTGATGACCAGACATATTGCCTTTTCAACAGCCCGTATTATTCTGAACAAAAACGTGGAATACTTTTATAGAAAAGAGAAGAATTGAAAGTGAAAGTCAAAAAGCAAAATGGGATCGGCTGGGAAAAATTTCTGAGTGCCGAGAAAAAATTCTGAGTCAGAAAAAAAAAGAAAAAATATATAATATATATATTATATAATATATATATTATATAATATATATTATATAATATATATTATAAATACTTTTTGTTAATTTTTATCATGTCTTCTAGACATGATAAAAATTAACTCATCCCCCTTTTGTCTGGGTATGTTGTCTCACCGTTTCTAAAAATAGACCAGAACCTAGTCTTTTCTTGGAATTTAAAAGGATGAGTCATGGTCTATTTTTAGAAAGTGGGAGACAACATTCCACTCGCCTCTCTATATATACGAGAAGACCACGTGATGGGCGACGTGACGGTTGACTTCTAGAAAAAAAAATCAACTTTGTATATCTCTCTCTCTCTATGACCTTCTATTTTTTTCCTAAAGGACACCCCGTCACCTTTTCTAAGGTCATGGGATTCAGAGGAACGAAAAAAAAAAAAACAACCATCCTTTGTATACTACCTATGACCTTCTCCTAGAGACCCCTGTCATTTTCTTCTCGAGAGCTACGTGATGACAGCTTTTTTTTATTCTAAAGTTTATCAACTTTGTAGACACATGACCCCGTCACCTTCTCAAAGGCCATGTCGTATGGAATGGGACCCTTTTGGTTTTTTCTTTTGAGAAAATAAAAAATAAAACAACTCTATAATCATCTCTCTATGACCTTCACAAACACTCATTTTGTTATCATTTTTTTTTATTTTAGAATTCATCAACCTTGTTCCTCCTCCCCTCTCCCTCTCTCTCTCTGAGGAGTCTATATAAACGGATCGCCAGCGAGCTCTTGTTCATATCAGACGAGTGTTTCGCCTTGAGAACGGAAAAAAAATACAAAAGCCATGCTGCTCAAACTGGAATATAACGATGACTATTACGTGCACGCGTATGTGGATCTAGGATTCCTGTACTGGAATGCCAAAGATATCTTGACTCTCTTGCCTACGAACGTCTCGCATACGACGAGTGTTCTCCAAGTCTTTTTTCCTAATCGACACCATTTTCTTCGACTAGGCGATTTGGACAACTACTCCAAAGAATGGGGTCAACCGAACCAGATTGTCCTCACGGAAAAAAGACTCGAACGCCCGTTTTCAGTATATTCCAATACAAAATTGATTGTCCACAACATAAAAAAAGACATCATTTTTTTCTTGGATGGAGCTCCATTTGTATTAGAATATACTGAAAACCGACTCGAACGCCCGTTTTCAGTATATTCCAATACAAAATTGGCTGTCCACAACATAAAAAAAAGACATCATTTTTTTTCTTGGATGGAGCTCCATTTGTATTGGAATATACTGAAAACCAACGTGAACGCCCGTTTTCAGTATATTCCAATACAAAATTGGCTGTCCACAAAATAAAAAAAAAAGACATCATTTTTTTCTTGGATGGAGCTCCATTTGTATTGAAATATACTGAAAACCAACGTGAACGCCCGTTTTCAGTATATTCCAATACAAAATTGGCTGTCCACAAAATAAAAAAAAAAGACATCATTTTTTTCTTGGATCGAGCTCCACTTGTATTGAAATATACTGAAAACAACGTGAATGCCCGTTTTCAGTATATTCCAATACAAAATTGGCTGTCCACAAAAAATAAAAAAAAAGACATCATTTTTTTCTTGGATCCAGCTCCATTTGTATTGGAATATACTGAAAACCAACGTGAACGCCCGTTTTCAGTATACTCCAATACAAAATTGGGTGTCCACAAAATAAAAAAAAGACATCATTTTTTTCTTGGATCCAGCTCCACTTGTAATATACTGAAAACCAACGTGAACGCCCGTTTTCAGTATATTCCAATACAAAATTGGCTGTCCACAACATAAAAAAAAGACATCATTTTTTTCTTGGATCCAGCTCCATTTGTATTGAAATATACTGAAAACCGACGTGAATGCCCGTTTTCAGTATATTCCAATACAAAATTGGCTGTCCACAACATAAAAAAAAGACATCATTTTTTTCTTGGATCCAGCTCCATTTGTTTTGAAATATACTGAAAACCGACGTGAACGCCCGTTTTCAGTATATTCCAATACAAAATTGGCTGTCCACAAAATAAAAAAAAGACATCATTTTTCTTGGATCCAGCTCCATTTGTATTGAAATATACTGAAAACCGACGTGAATGCCCGTTTTCAGTATATTCCAATACAAAATTGGCTGTCCACAACATAAAAAAAAGACATCATTTTTTTCTTGGATCGAGCTCCATTTGTATTGAAATATACTGAAAACCGACTCAAACACCCGTTTTCAGTATATTCCAATACAAATTGGCAGTCCTCAAAATAAAAAAAAAGACATCATTTTTTTCCTGGATCGAGCTCTATTTGTATTGAAATATACTGAAAACCGACTCAAACACCCGTTTTCAGTATATTCCAATACAAATTGGCAGTCCTCAAAATAAAAAAAAGACATCATTTTTTTCCTGGATCGAGCTCTATTTGTATTGAAGTATACTGAAAACCGACTGAAACACCCGTTTTCAGTATATTCCAATACAAATTGGCAGTCCACAAAATAAAAAAAAAGACATCATTTCTTTCTTGGATCGAGCTCTATTTGTATTGAAATATACTGAAAACCGACTCAAACACCCGTTTTCAGTATATTCCAATACAAATTGGCAGTTCACAAAATAAAAAAAAAGACATCATTTCTTTCTTGGATCGAGCTCCATTTGTATTGAAATATACTGAAAATCGACTCAAACACCCGTTTTCAGTATATTCCAATACAAATTGGCAGTCCACAAAATAAAAAAAAAGACATCATTTCTTTCTTGGATCGAGCTCCATTTGTATAGAAATAGCCTAGAAATCAGTTCGAACGCCCGTTTTCAGTATATTGTAATACAAATGAAATGACATGAAAAATGCAAAAAGAGGAAAAGTAGCCTACCTTGACGGAAATTCTATTCCAAAAGGGGAAAACTTGTATCCAGGTTTGCCCACAGCACGGCCGGAACTCAAGCGAAACTCGATAGGTTGAAATCGATCCATTAAATAACATTCTTAAAAAACAGTAAAGTTTTATTCACATCGAGTCGGCTGGGAAAAGTTTCTGAAAAATAAATTACCCCCCTTTTTTGTCTGAAAATTTGAAAATTGATGTCTTCAATTTTTGAAAAATTGAAGACATCAATTTTCAGACTAAAAGTTTTTTTTTTTTTCAGCCAGAGAAATTTTTCTCCGGCTCTCAGAAATTTTTCCGCACTCGACTGGATGAATAAAACATCCCCGTTTCTTTAAGAATGGGCTCACTGTTAACTATTTCAGCATTCGACGTTTCGCGTCCAATAATAACTGCCGGGTGTTGAAGAATGCAGATGAACCTACTAGATTTTCTACAGAGAAGCTTGACTGGATGGAGAGAGTGGATAACTTTTTCCAAGATTCTCGACTTTGGACCGTCAAGAGGTAATGGATCTTTTTGTTTTTTTTCTTTTAAGAAAATTTATGGATAGATTCATTTCTTTTTGAATGGACCTAGAAAAATAGGACAAAGTTCTTTTCCAAGATTGGATGAGAGAGGGACCCAAAAAAAATGGGTCTCGGAAGGAATCGAATGCATTTGCACTCATTCCTTCCAAGACCCATTTTTTTGGGTCTCCTGATTCGTCTCTCTCTCTCTTCTCAGTCCATTTCCATAAATATAGGGAAAGCGGAGAACCTTTCCCTACTTATTTCTAAAAATCTTTTCTTTATTTTTTTTTCTCCTGAGTTTATGTATATATCAATTCAAATACTTTTGAGAACGGTCATCCCAATTCTCTGTCGTCTTTTCGGTTTCATCGTCCCAAAACTCAGTGGACATAGTCTCAGTCGATTTTGGAGCATGGGTCGTCCGTTCATTGTCCCAACATTCAGTGGACATAGTCTCAATAGATTTTGGAGCATGAGTCGTCTGTTCATTGTCCCAACACTCAGTGGACATAGTCTTAGTGGATTTTGGATCATGAGTCGTCCGTTCATTGTCCCAACACTCAGTGGATTTTGTCTTTGGATCCTCTGAAGATATTTTGGGGGTCTCATGAGATTCTTTGGAAGGTTCGTCCCAACAGGCTGCTGGATCGTAATGGGGAATATTTTCAGATATGTCTTCCCAACCCTCCGTCTTCCTCGAGTTATTGGAGGAAGTTGACGAAGTAGAAGAGCCCATCAAGTGGAAAGGCGTATGCTCATCCGGATGTTCCATCACTTGGAAACAGGACAGATTATCCCATTTCTGGATGAGGTTATCGTACGCTTTTGGGGACGGATCCTTCTCTAACTGATCGTAGGCCTTATCAAAAGCTTGCAGAGGACTGTCTGCTTCCTCCTGAATCCTCTCCTCTTTCTCCGTTCCGTCTGGATAGACGTGATTGATATGAAAATCTCCTTCCATAATATGCCATCGATAGTTGCGCACTTTGTTTTCGGCACAATGGAAATATTTCATCCTTTGATGATGTCGGGCACATTTTTCCCGATACTTCCAAATGATTCCATCTGGCACATAAATTTCCGTCACGGGTTTTTGATAATCCAAGGCTTTAGCAAAGAATTTAGCTTTCTGGCATCCCACCACATAAATCGTGGAGAAGCTGTGAGTGAGCGATTGGAGAATGCGTCCTAAATGGTTGTAGGAAATATGACCCTCGTTCCAACGAAGTCCGTGCCGGTTTCTCGTCAGCCAGGCATTCGTCTTTTGGTTTTTTTCACTCAGTTGGTGGAAGGGGTGAGGAGGAGCAAACGTCAACGATCCCACGGTCAAAAAATCTTTTGTCGCATAGCCCAATTCTTTTAAAACGTAGGTAAATTCACCCTTCTTGTGGTTGTAGGACTGGAAACCCTCTAGATCGAGCACGATAAAGTTTTCTGAACACGCCATGGCGATGAATACGGTGATGTCTTCCACAAACAGGAGCAAAAAAGAGAATCGAAAAGGTATATATGTATAACAGGGAAGATCTAGAAAGGGAAAAAAATAATAAAACGTTTTAGAGTCGTCGTCTTGAAAGAGACATTTTTCTTTTCAAAGGGTTAAGAAGTTTCAAAGTTTCAAAGGTCTTTTTAAATGAAGTTATGATTAAACCATATTCATAGGACCAAAGGGACTTACCAGCTCAGTTCACGTCTTCTTCTGTTCTCTGAAGAAATCTCGCGAAGGATACACACTTTTATACTCGCGCGACATCTGTCGGGATCGCGACCCCATCTAAATGTCAGGGTCATTCCAACCTCTTAAAAGGATCGGAATGAAAGAAACACTTTGATAAAAAAATATATTTATGAAACGATATCTGAGGGTCGTGAGAACATTTTCTCTCCCCACCCCCGCCTATTTCAAAAAAAAAATAATAAAAAGTCTTTCTTGGATCGCGTCAAGATTACAAAACAACTCACAAGATTTGTTTATCTCGATCTTGTCAGGGTCACCGTTTCGCATAAGAAGATGGATGGACCCTGAACTTTAGACATGATAAAAGTTAACTCTACCCGCCTTTTGTCTGGGAATAGGGTCTCACCGTTTCTAAAAATAGACCAGATCCCATTCTTGGAATTCTATTCTTTAGGAAAGGAGGAGTGATGGTCTATTTTTAGAAAGTGTGAGACAACATTCCCAGACAAAAGGGGGGTAGAGTTAATTTTTATCATGTCTAACTAAAAGTTTTTTTTTTTTTTTTTTTTTTTTTTAAGGCTGAAAAATTTTTCTGAGAGAGCTGAGAAAGATTTTTCCTCCCAATCTTTTTCGACGATGAAAAGGGAAAAACTACTGATCCGATCTCCCTACGCTTTAGGGAAAAAAACAAAAAAAAATACTTATGAAATATTCATGTGTTGAAATTGGCTATTCAAATAAGTGACATTTTGTTTCTCATTGGAACTGTTCAACGGCGAGTCCATTCGTCTCATTCTTTGGGGTAGGGGATGAAAGTACAGCGGTTTGTTGAAATCGATGATAGTTTCCTCTTTAGTCGGCGGAACTGTAAATCTATCCCGTCTTAACTCTTCTAATCTCTTTGAAAGTCTTTCCACTTGCTCTGCTAAGGTTTCCTCGGTACTCATGGTCTCTTTTAGTTTAGGGAAGTCTTGACGTATTGGCTAGAGAACAGAGGGTCTTTTTCTCTCTATACATATATCATGTGGGAGCGTGTGATTTATAAATCCTTGTGAAATCTTTCTACGTCTTGTGTAACTTGGATGATTCGTCTTGTGTAACTTGGAAAATTCTTCTTCTTCTCGTCGATTGGGGTGGAGTTATGGAAAAGAAATGGGATTGGAAAGAAATCAACATATTACAAAAAAAAAGAACTTTTTTTTAAATTTTTTTTTCCTCTAGGGATTTACATATTATTTCATTCATGAACATTCAAGGGTTCTCTCCAAGACCAAATTTTAGAAGAGGACCACAAAGAGTACACTTGAGGATCCTCTTTCAGGTCTAGGTGAGATAAGGGTTGAGACCAATATTCTTGGGTCTCTAAAGCATCCCAACTTAGACATTTATTATTATTATTGTTATTAGAAAGTTCATCCTCCTCCTCCTCCTCATCGTCGCACGAGTTCTCCTGGGGAGATTCTTCCGCCTCCTCTTCGTCTTCGACAGCTTTGCTCTCGGAGGGGTAACAAAGTAATTTCCGGAAAACGTAACTACCCTCCATCAAATGGTATCGAAAATTTCTCACCTTGTTCTCGGCACAATGAATCATCTTTTGGAAATATTGGTGTCGCGTGCATTTCGACTTGTTCCGCCACTCGGTTTTCCCTGGGATGTAAAACTCGTAAACGGATCGCTGGCAGAGCTTGCTGAAAAATTCGGCTTTATCGTATCCATTGACGTAGATCACCTCCACATTTTCGGTCAGCATTTTCAGGATCGTAGGAAGATGCTCGTAGGAAAGACGACCCTCGGTCCATTGCAGGCCGTGTCGGTTATTTGTAGTCTGGTTGACCACAGCTTGATTGCGGGACGATAAGTCATCGTAATGGACAGGAGGGAGAAAAATCATGGATCCGCATAAGGTTAAATCGCAAGTGATGTAGCCCAGTTCTTTCAAGATGAAACATATATCTCCCGTCTTTGGATCATAACAGTGAAAGTATTCCATGTCCAGAACAATGTAGGAATCTTTGAGAGGTTTGGTACTCAAAATGTCCATCTTCTTCAATTGAGGAAAAAAAGAAAACAAAATTCTCTCTCTCTCTCTCTCTCTCGCTGTGCGTCCTGAAGGAAAAAATGGATAGCGTTCTCTCGCCGTCTCCTCTTTTATATATATAGAGAGAGAAGGTTGCACGTGACAGGTCGTATGAATTCTGGGAAAGGTCACATTCGTATATATATTTGTTTTTTGAATAATATCGTGCGTATCTCAATACACATCCATCATCATAATAATAAAGGTCACCTTGGAAAGAAAAAGAAATAAAAAACATGGAACTCGTGCTCGACTTTGAAGGTTTCTACGATTCTCAAGGAGCCTTTATTGTGAAAGAATTGGCTTACGTCACATTGGACGGTACTTCTCGAGGGGTATTTGTTTTTAAACCCCCATTTCCATGGCAAATGCTGACCGAGAAAGAAAAACGAACCGCTGTGTGGGCAAGTGATTATTATCACGGCTTGTCGTGGTACGAAGGAGAAATTCCGTACAGTTATTTTCCATGGGTGTTAACGATGTTGACGGAACCTTTTTCCATGATTTGGGTGCGAGGAGAAATGAAACGGCAGTTTTTAGAGAAATGGTTGCAAAGATCCATTTATTGCATTTCGGGATCGACGCAAGAGATTCTCAAATACAATGGGATCGAACACATGAATTGTCCTAACCATACAAAAGGTTTTTTCCATTGCGCTCTACAAAAAGCAGTTCGGTATCATTATTATTTAAAGACACAGAGAAGAAATTCGCAAGGTCGATCCTGCACAATTCAATCTTGACAGAACTCATTAAAAAAAATACATATATCACGTTACTTCTTCAACAGCATAGATGGTTCTGAAGCGAAACTTGGAATTTTGAAATAATAGATCAGGGAGAAATCATTCTTAAAATAAAATGGTAAAGTCTCGAATCGGCTGGGAGAAAAAAAATTTCTCAGAGCTGGAAAAAAAAAAAAAAAAAAACTTTTGGTTAAGTTTTATCATGTCTTTAGGCATGATAAAAATTAATGACCCTCCCTTTTTGTCTGGGAAGGATGTCTCACCCTTTCTAAAAATAGATCATGACTCATCCTTTCTCTAATGGCAATCATTCCATGAATGAATCACGATTTGTTTTTCAAAAGAGAGAGACAACATTCCCAGACGAAAAGGGAAGAGGGTCGTTAATTTTTATCATGTCTAAGACATGATAAAAATTAACAAAAAGTGGTTTTTTTTTTTTTTTTTTTTTTTTTGAGTTGGAGAATTTTTCTCAGCTCTGAAAATTTTTTTCCAGCCGACTCGAAACTTTACCATTTATATTTACGAATAGTCTTTGGATTATTTATTTATTTTCTTTTAAAAGAAAAATTCTGAGCTAGACCTATCTATTGGCTTAACATTCTGGTCATAGAAACAGTCTAGAATCTCATTTTTTTTCGAGGCTAATGCACGGGTTCTCCAATCAAAAGGGTTACTATAAAGGGATTGGTTTGAATGCATTTATCTGCAAATGTTGTAGGATTCTGTTGTTGAGAAGGGGGTATATTATTATTATTATTATTATTATTATTATTATTATTATTATTATTATTATTATTATGATTGTGGCAGATTCGTTTTCTACATGGAAGTCTAATCTCCTCCGAAGACCTTTTCTGGCGATCGTCGATAGATGGTTTTTCAATAGGAATCGTTTCCCTCGGATCCTCAAGAGATAGAGGGGGGTCCTGTCTTGAGACATGAAGCGGTCTCTCCTCCTCCTCCTCCTCGAGAAGTCTTGAGAAAGGGAGAGGATTTTCGGTTCCCTTATTCTCGAGGGGTCTTGACAAATTGAGAGGTCCCTCCTCTTCGAAAGAGAGAGAAGTTTTGGTTCCCTTATCCTCGAGGGGTTTTGACAAATCGAGAGGTCCCTCATTTTCGAGGGGTCTTGATAAATGGAGAGGTTTTTCATCTTCGAGGGGTCTTGAGAAAGGAAGAGGATTTTCATCTTCGAGGAGGTTTGACAATGGGAGAGATCTCTCCTTCTCGAGGGGTCTCTCTTCCTCAAGGGGTTTTGAGGAAGGGAGAGGTTTTTCATCCTCGACGGGTTTTGACAAACGGAGAGGAATCTGAACAGGCTCCTCCTCATCCCCATCATTATCGAGGAGGATGAGGATAGGCTTTTGGAAAGGTTTTTTCTTTTTCTTCTGAACAGGCTCCTCTTGATGCTCGGGGAGAGGGATGGGGTAGTTGTTCCACCATTCTATTTTTTCTTGCTCGAGGATTTTTTCAAAAGTCGTGGCCTCTCTATGATGAGACGAACGAGGAGAGTCCTCGAGAAGAATATAATAGGTATTCTTCCCAGTCTTCTCGATCGAGAGAGGTTCGTGCAAACATTTATGCAACCATTCACTAAAATGAACGAGAATCTCTTTTGTCTTCTCAAGACGATCCATAATCCTATTCATTTGCGAGACGGTTAGAAAGTGGGACGTGTAAAAATATTTGGCTCGTTTCATTAACAAAATTTGTGCATCCAAAGGTGGAATGTCACGAGCCATCAACACGTTTTCGTCGGACAAAAATTCGTCCCGCATCTTTTGATAACTCCCCACGGTATAATAACCCGCACATTTTGAAAAATCGGAGGCTTTCAGGTAAACGACTCCTTGGATGATATAAAAGGAAAGATCAACATATTTATATTTGAAAGGAATACAGGTAGTGAGCTGGGGATGCCTCCTCATGATCCACTTGGACAAAAATACGACTTTGGGGCTCTCCCCTTTTATTTATAGAGAGAAAGAGAGTGTGACCTTCCCTTCCCTCCTCCTCCTCTCTCCCTGCTTCCTCTATCTCTGGACGTCCTTGGATTGGAAAGGTCCTTGGATTGGAAAGGTTGGAAAAAAAAAGAAGGTCATGGTTGGATAATTTTTTGTTTATTAAATTATTACTTTCACTTCCTCATTCCCACACACATTCATCTTTTTAAGAAAAGAAAAAGAGGTCATGGAGATAAGATTTCTTGGAAAGAAGAGAGAGAGAGAGAGAAACAAAAAAAAAAAAAACAAATAAAACGGACGTCATAGAGCCTCTATGTGTGTCTGTGTGTGTCTATATAGATATATAAAAAGACGAGAGTACTGGGCGAGATCATTTCTTTTCCATTGGGAGCCATGTCGCTATTAGACGTTTTTCCAACTCAACGGATTTCGAACGGGGAGGATTTGAAGACGCTAAAGCAAATCTCCAACTTGAAAATTTTTTTGGCGTGTCATTGTGCGACATTTATTCCGCATTTACCACCTCATCAAGCGATCGTTTCTTTCAACCAAGATGTCGAATCCTCCAACCTGCTCGTTCAGAATATATACAGAAATTTATTCGAATCGCAACAAACGAAAGAGGAATCTCCCTTCTCTTGGAATCGGATGGATCGAGCTTTGAGACGGCCCATTCAAACAGACCGGCGATATACAGATCCGCGCACGAGTTTTCGGTGGAAGAATATTTTTCTCACGAAACGATATTTTACGTTTGGAGTGAGAACGACGGCTGAGGACGAAGTTCATATTGTTCAAACCACAGCCGCTCCTCTCGCCTATTACGAATCATCGTCCCCCAATCTGAAGGAAAGAAGTTTTAAAGTCAGCGACAGGATGAAAGATAAGAAATATATTCTAAGACCTTTTCAAAACTATGTCGTTCCCCCGAAAACGCAATATCTCATCGTCACAACCCAGAAGAGTCTCTTTCTCGTCGATCGGTGCTCGTACTCGCTTTGGAAACAATTGAAAGAGGAGATTTCTTTCCAATCGCAGATGATGTTTCAAGAAAAAGAAGAAGAAAACCCTCCGCCACCTTTACCCATCCCTTCCTTAGATGATAAGAGGAGCTGGACCAAACCGTTATTTCCCGAAACAAAATCGACCCGGCAACGGAATGAAATTGAATTCATCACAATTGAAGATGAGGAGGAAGAAAAAAAATTACCTCTTAAACAACGGTCGACTTACCGGAACCTACCTGGCGTGCAAGATCCGCTTCAGAATCCAGAAGCTTCTTCTTCTTCTTCTTCTTCCCCGACTTGTTCAAACAGGCAGCCTCTTTCGGACTCCTCACAGACAGAACCTCTTCCAGTATCCTCTTCTTCTTCTCCTCCAACCTGTCCCGACATTGTAGAGGTAGAATGTCAGCCGGGTCCACAAGCTTCAAAAAGTGCCGACATCGTAGAGGTAGAATGTCAGCCGGGTCCACAAATTCCAACAGGTCCAGAAATCATGGAGGTAGAATCACAGCCGGGTTCACAAGTTCCAACGGGTCCAGAAATCATGGAGGTAGAATTTCAGCCGGGTAAACAAGTTCCAACGGGTCCAGAAATCATGGAGGTAGAATCGCAGCCGGGTCCAGACATCCTAGATCCCTCCACGCATCCCAAAGAGACTCCAAGTGTTTCAAGACAGCCTTGTGAGGATCCAGCCCTTCCCGTATGGAATGATTATATGGACTTACAAAATTTGGTGCAACAGGAAGGAGAAGAAAATAATCATACGGATGGGTGGGTCAAAGACTGTTTAGATCATTTAACCTCGAATGAAATTGAACTGTTATGGAATTGCATTTCTGAAATCACATCGGAAATGGGATAAAAACCAAAACAAAAAAAAACAATTTTTTTTAATAACAAATGGGAGGAGGGTCATGATGTCAATTAAAAAAATATTATATAGAGTCCAATCTTGGTGGTTCACTTCAGTTTTCCAGCATGAGGTGATCCACGTTTCCCGAAATATCGATCCCATTCCAAGAGAGATTGTGTAGAGCCTTCACTTCAGTTCTTTTTTTTTTTCTACCAAGAGGAGAAGGTCCCCAAAGGGTTACCCATGTCCAAAGAGAGAAAGTGTAGAGCATTCATTTCAGTTTTTTTTCAAGTTTAGGGGAGGGAGGTCTCAAAATGACACCCCCCATTTTCAAAGAGAGATGGTGTAGAGCGTTCATTTCTGTTTTTTCCAAAGTTAGGGAGTTTTCAAATGGCTACCCATTTCAGAGAAAGAGAGAGAGAGAGAGAGAAGGTGTAGAGCGTTCATTTCAGTTTTCCAACATTAGAAGGTCCCAAAATACCTTCTGAATTCAAAGAGAGATCGTGTAGAGCGTTCATTTCCAGTTCTCCAAGATCAGAAGAAGAGGGTCCGCTTTTCCCAAAAGGGCTTTCCGCATTCAATGACAGCGAAATGCAGACTTCAGTTTTCTCCTTCCCCAAGAATAGAGGGTCCCAAAATGGCTTCCCATTTCAAAGAGAGAGGGAGAGGCGTTCATTTCCATTCTCCAAGATAGGGTCGTCTGCTTTTTCCCAAAATGGCTTCCCAATTCAAAAAGAGAGAGAGAGAGTAAAAGGGTGTGTAGAGCGGTCATGTTCATTCTCCAAGATAGGGTCGTCAGCTTTTTCTCAAAATGGGATCTCCCCATTCAAAAAGAGATCGTAACCAATTTTTTCCAGTTTTTTCCAAGATGTGGGGGGGAGAAGAAAACCTAGGATGGAATAACACGACACACAGAGAGAAAGAGAAAAAAAAACGCCATCTTGTCATTTTCTGATAGGGTACCGGTGTTCGAATACTTTTGTGACCGACTGTCTGATTATACTGGGAGAACCATAAAATCGGAAAAGCGATGGGTTTCACAGTTAACGAGGCAATCGAAGACACACTGGGAAAGAGAGATCCTTTTTTTTTAGCTGAGAAGCAGATTGCCCTGGAAATCCGTGACTCTGACCATATAATTTCTCCATAGACTCTTTGAACGGTATTCAGGAGACATCCTCCATGAGGAAAAAAAAAATCTCCCCTTCCCCTTCTAAATCGACTGGAAAGAGAATGAGGTGGAAGAGATCAATCCACGAGAGATCATACTCTTGAACGTCAGACAAATATGAATTCGAATAGCTTAAACAAAAAATGCTTGAAAAGTCATCGAGTCTCGAAAATCTAGGCCTCTCTCTCTCTGAAGGAAATGAGAAAATGGGAATCTGCATTTTTCTTCCTCAACGGATGGCACTCATCTGAAGTGACACTCGAAATGCTTAAATAGATAAACGAGAATCCATTCTTAAAAAAATGACGCTGTGTCGTCAATTGGAGAATCGAGTCGGCTGGGAAAATATTTTGAGAGGCAGGAAAAAAAATTTTCTAACTCTAAAAAAAAAAAAAAAAAACTTTTTGTTAATTTTTATTATGTCTTCTAGACATGATAAAAATTAACTACCTTCCCCTTTTGTCTGGGAATGTTGTCTCACCGTTTCTAAAAATAGACCATCACTCATCCTTTCTAAAAAGAATAAAATTCCAAGAATGGGTTCTGGTCTATTTTTAGAAACGGAGACAACATTCCCAGACAAAAGGAGGGTAGAGTTAATTTTTATCATGTCTATAAGACATGATAAAAATTAACCAAATTTTTTTTTTTTTTTTTTTTTTTGAGTTAGAGAATTTTTTTTTTCGAGGCTCTCAAAATTTTTTCCCAGCCGACTCGATTCTCCAATTGACGACACAGCGCCATTTTTTAAGAATAAACTCTCGCTTATCTATTTAAGCATTCCCAGTTTTGCTTTAGATGAGTGTCAGCCGTTGAAGAAGAAGCATCCTGTCACTTGGGAGAGACATATTTTGAGGAGTCAACATGTTGTGTGGACCGTTGAGATCGATTTTTCTCTTCCCATTATGTGGACATTGTTGAGCGTTTTGTGAAGCTTTGAAAGAATGGAGGGGATGGAGAATATTTCTTTTTATTGAATTTTTAAAAAAAGATTTAAGATTGACATTTTATAACAGGTTTTACATGGAAAGAAGGTTTTTCTTCTAGTTTGACGATTTCTTTTTCTTGGGAGATGTTTCTATTGGAAAGATGGAAGGAAAGACGATTCCCACATTGAAGAAGGTTCATGAGAAACTCGTACGGATCTTGGTTCTCTTCTCGAGCCGATATATCATACGGAATCCGGGACATGTTTTGCAATCGCTCCAGTTCCTCCTCGTATTTTTGCTTGCTCGCCAATTTCATGCGGGGACGAAACTGGTCCAGAATATACAATCCCTGGGGTTGAGTCACTCGAGAAAAAGCGACATATTGCTGAAATCGATTAAAAGGTCCGTGCATGTAAATTGCGATCGACGGAAAGGTGGCTCCTTGGGCTTTATGAGCCGTGATCGCTTCGGCTAACATCAAAGGAAACTGTTCGCGATAAAATGCGAGTGTTTTTGTCGAACAGGTGTCAATACGAATGGAGACGCGATCGATAGGAGCTAGACTATTGGAAAATTGCAGCCAGACACGCGTCACAACTCCGTCTTCGTCCTGGTCTATTTGGTGTAGTGTTCCAATCGCTCCATTCATCCATCCTTTGGATCTGTCGAGCGTTTTAGTCAATTGATATCGCGCTCCTCTTTGTAAATGGAGGACGGATTCGAGATTCGCCGTCTGAGATCGATGTAAATGTTGACTCTGTTTCATCATCCTCTTCCGCAATTTTTCGCTCTCGGAATAAATCACGTCTCGAGCCAGACACGAACAGTACGTCCTTCGGGATTGGAGACGTTTCATATTATATTTCTCTGCATCCTTGCTCGAAAAACAGAGAATAATAGCTTCGCGAGGAATTTCGTCGAAACTGCGAACGCGGGACTGGAAAAATGCCACATCGTCCGGTTCTAAAAAGTGATTTCTCGTTAAACGATCGAGTCTCTCCTCGTAATCCAGAGAGAATCGCATACATTCAACTAGTTCATAGTAGAGCGTGGATTGAGGCGTCCACCACCCTTCAGAATAAAAAATGGGCGTGTCGCGAATCGGTTGGAGCTGCTGCAAATCTCCGAATTTAATCATATGCACATTCCCAAAGGGCTTATCCGGCACATGACACAATTGTCGAAGTTGCTGGTCGAGGCGCGAAAATAAATTGGATCCGATCGTGGAAACGTCATCCAAAATCATCATCCGTAAAGGAGCATACAGGGGTCTGTAATAGTCTAAAGTCTCTTGGGTCAGAGGTCGAACAAAAGTCTCGTTCATTTGAAGACGCAGGGCATGATGCAAAGTATCTCCCGTAATGTAAACCGCTCCTTGAGCACTGAGTGCGAGTTTGAGAACCGAGCACGCCTCACTAAAAAGAGGCGTTCGAATCAGAGTTTGGTATAAAGCTTGGATCAGGAAAGAGTTACCCGTTCCGGCAGATCCTTGCACAATAATATCCAGAGGAGGGGGACGTTTCGATTCAGGTAACGCGTAATAAGTGTACAAACGGACGAGAACGTAGATCAGGAAATTGTATTGCTCTTTATTACATTGTCGAATACATTTTTGATAGGCTTCTTCGGACCACATATCCTTATACTGCAAATTCGTATAGCTTTCCCACTGCTTGGGAGGAAGATATTTCTTTCGCGGTCGGGAGTTCTTTTTAAGAACAGCATAACGTTCCCTTTGAAGTATTCGTTCTCGCTCTCGATTAGCTGAATTGCTTCGCCAGCGTCGTTTCTGTTCACGCATTCTTTCCCTAAGACGTTCTGTACTGGATAGGCTCATCGTGACACCACTCAAAAAGGTGAAGTGTGTGTATGAAAATCACTTCCTTTAATTTATATACATATACTTTTTGAGGAGGGGGGGATGTGAAATGACCTCGTCTCGAAAGGAACCAATAGCACTTCGAGAAGACTTGGAACGAGATAGGTTTCTTAGAAAGAGAGAGAGCGACACAAAAAAATATATAAAAAATCAGAATGATTTATCCGTCGACCTCTGGGCTAAAAGTAAACAAACAAAATTTGAAAAGGTCAAGGTGAACTCACTGAATTCATCTTAGAAATCAGATAGGAAAAAAAAATGAGGGTACCCATGTTTCCTCTTCAACAACATAGACTCATCTAAAACGAAACTCGGAATGCTTACACAAATAAACAAGATTCCATTCTTAAATAAAAAATGGGGACGTCTTGTCGATCGAGTCGGCTAGAAAAATTTCTGTTACTCAAAAAAAAAAAAAAAAAAAAAAAAAAAAACTTTTGGTTAATTTTTATCATGTCTTCTAGACATGATAAAAATTAATGAACCCCCCTTTTTGTCTGGGAAGGATGTCTCACTCTTTCTAAAAATAGACCATCACTCACCCTTTCTAATAGCAACAATTCCAAGAATGAGTCATGGTTTGTTTTTTTCGAATGGGTGAGACATCCTTCCCAGACAAAAAGAGGGGACAGTTAATTTTTATCATTCTATAAGACATGATAAAAATTAACCAAAAGTTTTTTTTTTTTTTTTAACTCAGAAATTTTTTTTAGAGCTCTGAGAATTTTTTTTCTAGTCGACTTGGCTGGACAAGACATCTCCGGATTCTTTCTGGAATGGACTCTATGATCTATTTAAACATTTCGTGTTCTGAGTTTCGTTTCAGTTGAGTGTGAGCCGTTCAAGAAGAAGAAACCATCCTGTGACTGGAGAGAGAGAACTATTCCTTTTTCTATTCACCCATTGTGTTGAACCGTTCAGATATTTGCTTTTATTAATATTTTTTTTTCCTAACCCACCCGTCTTTAAACAATAGAATAGTTTGAAAGGGTCAACCCATTTTATAGATATCAACCTCATACCCTCATCTCAACGGGTCTCGAGTGGGAGGAAGGAAGGAGCAGGCGACGAGAACTAAGCATGTCTGTTTATCGAGTAGACGCATCGGGGAAAGAACGATACCCGATCGACCCCCAACATCCTCATTACGAATTATACGTTACGGATCCTGAAGGAAATCCTATCTTGGCTCGAGACGAAAACGGTCATGAGTATTACGCGGTAGATTTAAACGGAAACCAATACATTTTAGCTCCTCGACGGTATGCTTGAACGTCTTTTGGACGAGAATACTACCCGAAATTTCAAAATGGGGACGAGTATTCGCTTTATACGTCTGTTTTATTCCCTTATGCCAAAAACGAATCGGGGCATGAAATGTATCCTAAAAAGGCGGATGGAGTCGAATATTGTTTAACGGCCGGCGACCGAATTCGTTATGCTCGCGATGCTTGGGGAAACGAGTTTTATCCTCGAAGAGCGGATCAGCAAACGGAATACCTCTGTGAAGAAGTGGGGTATGCGAAAAGAGCCGACGGATCCGAAACGTATCCTAAATTTTATATCTACACTTCTGGTTAAGATCTCTCTCTCTCTATTGAAAGAGAAGAAAATAATAAAGAGTGTGTTACTGCAATGGAGCATTCTGACGCGGAACCTGTTTCGTATTCCATTTGGTGTGTGAAATGCCGAACCAATACCGATACGGTCGATGTCCACTATCGCATGTCGAAAAATCGACGGCCGATGGTCACGGGAAAATGTCAGGCGTGTGGAACCAAGAAACAACAGTTTATTACAAATG
Source organism: Stegodyphus dumicola (assembly GCF_044657685.1). Lineage (NCBI taxonomy): Eukaryota > Metazoa > Arthropoda > Arachnida > Araneae > Eresidae > Stegodyphus > Stegodyphus dumicola. The sequence continues at coordinate 145,159,931 of NC_140777.1, forward strand.
CTTCCGTTCCACCTGGAATTCAGTTCCTGGATGAGGAGGAAGAAAAAGGAAAATGTTCCGAGTAAGAAGAAACAAGTATATTCAAATCAAAAATTGGAAAAAGATGGATCTTACTATTATCTGCTCTCCTAAAGCGGGTGGTTCACCTTTACAGTTTGGCATACAGACGGATTCGCATAATCCGGTTCCAAGACTCGTGAATTTTCCTCAACCGGCAACTCCACCCTTAGATACTTCTTCTTTGAATGAGTTTTCTAGCATTCTGAAAGAATATCTAAACGTCGTGAGACAATTGATTCTTCCCCTGCATCGAAATGTTGAAGAAAAGAGCTCTGAATGTGGAAGCAAGGACACGGATCCAAAGCCAAATTCGGAGGGTTGAAAGGGATAGGTGAAAATCCATTATTAAAAAAAAACAATGGTCATGTCATGTCTTGGCGATCGAGTCGGCTAAAAAAAATTCTCTAGATGAGATTGAAAAAAAAAAAAAAAAAAAAAAAAACTTTTGGTCTATTTTTATCATGTCTTACAGACATGATAAAAATTAACTCTCTCTTCTTTTTTGTCTGGGAAGTATGTCTCACCCTTTCTAAAAATAGACCATCACTCACCCTTTCTCAAGGCAATTATTCCAAGAATGAGTCATGATCTATTTTTAGAAATGGTGAGACAACCTTCCTTGACAAAAAGGAGGGACAGTTAATTTTTATCATGTCTAGAAGACATGATAAAAATTAACCAAAAGTTTTTTTTTTTTTTTTTTTCACTCAGAAAATATTTTCCAGAGCTCTGAGAATTTCTTTTTCCCAGTCGACTCGATGATCCAAACAACAAGACATCCAAAATTGTTTCTAGAAGAAACTCTCGCTTCTCTATTTAAACCCCTCGCGTTTCCAACTTCAGATCCGTGTGTGCTGTGCACTCAACCTAGAATTGCGCTTCTCCTCCCTCCTGGAAAGAGTCTTTTTTTTTCCTGAGCTCTTAGCATTTTTTCTTAGCTTGATTTCCATTCTCCAGGTTTCTGTCTCCTCCTTTCCGTTAACACTGCAAAATTTCTAAATTTCTCATCACTCGGAGCTTGGAAATCTGTCATCAAAAAAACATGACATAGCTCTGTTTTCAAGGAGTCGGTTTAGATTCGTCAGGATCATGGCTGATTTTCCATGACGGCTCTCCAACCGCAATATTAGAGTTTGTAAGGAATAAGGTAAAAAAGTTCGTCCTAGATATTCAACGAAACGTAAAAAGAGCGACGAGGATCTAAAAAAGGTACGACCCTTTCCAGAAGGGGGAGGGAGCAATGGATATTCAGGTGAGTCCACAGCATGGACTGCACGAAAATGAAACGACTTCCGCAGATAACAGAATGTTCGAGATGTCTCTCGTCGATCAAGTCAGCTGGTAAAATTTTTCTAAGAGCTGAGAAAAATGTTCGCATACCTTCACAGAAATTCTTTCCAGGAGGGAGAAGTGTGTATCCAGGTCGAATTCACAGCACAGACTGAACTGAAGTTGGAAACACGAGTGGTTTAAATAGAGAAGGGAGAGTTCCTTCTAGAAACAATTTGGATCTGTCTTGTTTGGATCATCGAGTCGGCTGGGAAAAAATTCTCAGAGCTTTGGAAAATATTTCTGAGTGATGAAAAAAAAAAAAACACTTTTTGTTAATTTTTATCATGTCTTCTAGACATGATAAAAATTAACTCTCTCTTCTTTTTGTCTGGGAAGGATGTCTCTCCGTTTCGAAAAACAAACCGTGACTCATTCTTGGAATAATTGCCATGAGAAGGATGAGTTTTGGTTTCGTTTTCGAAACGGTGAGACATCCTTCCTTGACAAAAAGAGGGGACAGTTAATTTTTATCATGTCTATAAGACATGATAAAAATTAACAAAAAGTTTTTTTATTTTTTTATTTTTTTATTTTTTTTTTATTACTCAGAAATTTTTTCCAGAGCTCTGAGAATTTCCCCCCCCCCAACCAACTCAATGGACTAGACGATGAGTTTTTAAGAATGGACGTTTTGTTATTTATGCAGATATTCCGAGTTTCGCGTCAGGTAAATGCACGCTCACCTTAGATTGAATTCCCTTCAGACAGGTCTAGAGATTGGATAACCCATCAAGAATTCTTCGACAGGTTTTTGGAAAAAGAAATCGTCAAGAAGTGAGTATTGATTTTGATATTTTATTTTCAACCTTGGGTCAGTTTCTAGTACATTCCTATACTAATTCCATTGTATTTAAAAAAAATAATGTCAGCACGGACTGATCTGACCCGAAACGCTTGCCCATCCAGTTGGCTGCTGGAGGGAGGAAAAAAAAAGAAATTTGTTTTGAAGGATATGTCAATTCTTTTCTAAAAATAGATTTCTAAGAAAAGAATGAACCTTTGTTGGAAATCTATTTTTAGAAACATGTCTAGACAACATGTTGACAAGAAAAAAATTCTTTTTTTTTTTTTTTTCCCTGAGAGTGAAATGATTTTTTTCTTTCCACCCACTTTTCTTATTCTTTGGGAGGAAGGAAGAACTTCCCTTCCCCCCGCCTTTTTCCCTCTAGTATTTATATAGATCCGAGTTTTTCTGCCTACAGGGTTCATTCTCGTTCTTCCTTCTCAACCGAGCAAAACTAAAATGTCGACCGATGCCGTTGCAGTTCTACCTACCCTGGTGGAAATCACGCCCGTCTGTCATCTCGAAGTAGCTGATCAATGGGAACCGCTCTCCCGTTTCGAAGAATGGTTTCGAGACCCGGAGCGTATGGAACAAATCGTCCAAGAAACCATGTGCTATTTATCCTGTTACGATGGGAAAATCCTGCATTATTTTTCGTCCATCGAAGTTTTCAAGCACTTTGCTTTCCAATCGATGATGGAGGCAGGAACCTTTCGCTTACACGCTTATCTGCGATGGGAAAATGTGATCGCCGTCGATGCTGGAACCTTTTTAAAACTGTTTTACGTTTCACCCGAGTGGGTTCATATTCTTCAAACCGGAGAAGCTTCTATCCGTCTTTATGGATGGGAAATGGAATCAGAAGCCGACGGGGATCGTATGATTCCCTATCGACTGCGAGCTCGCTCCGTGTACATTATTCACGGACCTCTTTACTACCAACTCCAATTTCATGACAAGACGGTGTTTGCCGTAGACGCCCTCTCCAGGAAGAAAATGGAGTTTTTACGAGCGTTGCATCCTGAACAGCATTTCCAATTCCCTGCTCGCGAGGAAGAGAGGAGAAGGAAAAGATCCAGAAGGAGGAGACACCTAAAGAGGTACTAAAAAGAAGTCGGAAGGTAGAAGCATATTTGTTTTTTCATTAACGGAAAAAAAACTGTGGATCATTCTTTGTATATTTCTTGGAAAAAAAAAGACTAATAGTCATAATAGAGGGAGTTAGGAGGGACCCTATCTATATATAACTCTCTATATAAATCGGAAGCGTTAACAGGACGGTCCACCGAAAACAATCTACCTTATCTTTCTCAGAGCAGAGTGGAAGAAAGGCCAAGATGCGTGGACTCATTGGAAGCAAAAAAATTCGAGTGGTTTAAATAGATAAGTGAGAAAAGATTTTGAGAGGGGTTGTTTTATGGATGGAGCTGGCTGGGAAAAAAATTGGCAAAGCTCAGAGAAAAAATTTCTGAAGAAAAAAAAAAAAAAAAAAAAAAAAAAACTTTTTGTTAATTTTTATCATGTCTTATAGACATGATAAAAACTTAACTCTCTCTTCTTTTTGTCTGGGAATGATGTCTCACCGTTTCGAAAAATAGACCATCACTCATCATCCTTTCTAAAATAATAGAATTTCAAGAATGGGATATGTTCTATTTTCCGAAACGGTGAGACATCATTCCCAGACAAAAAGAAGAGAGAGTTAATTTTTATCATGTCTATAAGACATGATAAAAATTAACCAAAAGTTTTTTTTTTTTAACTCAAAATTTTTTTCCACAGCGCTGAGAAATTTTTCCCAGTCGACTCACTCATCCAAACAAGACATCTAAAATTGTTTCTAGAAGGAGCTCTCATTTTTTTCTATTTAAGGAACTTGAGTTTCGGCTTCCCATCAGTCTGTACTCTGCATTCAACCTGGATACCCATTCTTTGGAGATAGGGGGGAAACTTTCGCAGTTTTTTTTTCCTGAAACCCTCTATGGATCAGAGAATCTCACACATATCCTCCTCCGTGGATCGAAATGGACTGACCGCCATATCTGTTTTAGATAATAATTTTGAATTTTCCACCTCCTCCACAAGATTGGACTGTCTCAATATTTTTTTTAAAGAAAAACAAAATTATTTTTTATGATTATTCTACAATTTTTAGGTTTTCTTTCCCCCCACTCCTCTTTAAGAAGAATAAAAACATAAAGCACATTGAAACAGTTCCGATAAATTTTGAAACTGAAAGTCCATCACCTTGTTCTCCACGGGACTAAAATAAGTTTCCCCGGTCTGAGAATCTTCTTGGATTTGAAGAGGTTCTCTCATCACACTCTGAAGCCAGGTCGAAAAGAGGAGAGCGTCTGGACCCAAATCGTTGAGGAGTCTTTCCAGGGAATCGAAGGTGATAAAAGGGGTATAGCGGAGAATCCGGCTAGGGCAGTCCGACGTATCAATCCAGAGATTCGTCGTTAAGGATCGGTAAGGGCGAAAATGGGCTCGAGAGATCCATTGCTGAATAGTCCGTTGACTTTTCGAACTCATCCAAGTCCCTTGCTGGGAAAGGCAAGTCACGAGTTCCGATCCTCGAAAATAGAGCGTGCCCGACCCCAAGTAAAACGTGAGGGGAATTGTCTTGGCGAAACGGAAACGAATCGCGAGGGAAAAAGACTCTCGCCGTAACCACTCCATGGCATTTGGTTTTCTCTCTCTCTCTCTTTCTCCTGAGGATGAGATGGAAAAAAAAAGAAAAGACAACTTTTCTCTCGGTTTCTTTTATATATAGGAAGAGAGAGGGGAAGGAGTGTTCTCGAAAAGACTCATGGGAAATTTCCTCTTCTTCTTCTTTTTGGGGTAGGTGGGAGGAACTCGTTTTTTTTTTGGAGGAGAGAATGCGTCGGATGACATCCCGAGACATTTAAAAAAAGAATAGATAGGATGGATTCTTCAAATGAGAAATGCGGGGTGGTTAAGGGATCTTATTCCATTTTTTTTACTTTTCTAAATAACAAATAGAATCGGGTGGATTCCATTTATCTCCTTCTAAAAAATATAGCAACACTTGATCCTTTCCGTCCTTTTTCATTTCCTGTTGACGTGTTAGATACTTTAGAGCCTCTTCGATTTTAATTAAGTAACCCCGATATACCATCCGATCATCAATATACCCGATATTGCGTTCGAGAGCCATTCTATAAGCAGCTTGAGATTGGAAAGGAGAATAATTATCAAAGTAGGTATTACGGCGTAAATGTTTAGGATGTTCGACTATAAAAAAATATTGCGTATAAATGCATTGATCTAATCCCATAAATTCTAGTTTGATTAAGGGATACTGAGCCACGTCCGAGGGTTGGTAGGCGAATCGGTAGCCGGACTCTTCTTCAAATTCCTGATACGCGACTCTGAACTATTCGAATCGAGGGTCGTCGTCTTTCTTGAAGCGTCTTTTATCCATTTGTCCATGCGGGAAGTCCCATTCATCTTCATAAGCTAATTTAGCCTTGTACCGATCATAATCGTCTTGTAAATTGGGATGGAGAGTCGGATAAATATGGTTTTCAAATTCATCTTGAAGCACCGATATTTTTTCCAAATCGAAGGGTGGTTCGATACGTTTATTTTTTAAAAGCTGAATTAAATAATTTTGAAAACAGTATGGCATTTTTCGATGAATCATCACCACTTGTCCTGATGAGGTCTTTACCACTAAACCATATGAAGTAGAGTATTTGTTTCTCTGGATCATCTGAAAAAAGGAAAAAGAGAGAAAAATTCCTTGATTACCTATCCACTAAATGAATACATTTATGAATAGCAAATTTCATTAATTGTTGGAGCGCTAGCATGGCCATAAATCGATGACAAGATTTCGATCGACAAGATGGACATTGCTGTGGCTGACGATGTTGAGGTTTGTAAATAACAGTCCATAAAAACTTGAGATGTACCTTTTGATGAATTTTTTCTCGAGTGGGTTTATTCGCCACGTACAGTTTTTCAATATGAAGTCGTTCCAGATCCGCATTCAATTGCTGAATAAATTCCTTCGTATGTGTTTTCAGGTCTCTGGCTATAAACCGGACGCAGTTCGTAAGAGTATATCCATCAGAGGTGACAGCCAACACACCAACAATTTTTTGGTGGAGCTTGGTCTGTGAGGACTTCTTCTTTCTAGAGCACTGATGAGTGGATGACGAGGGAGGAGAATACAGTATTTCCAAAGAATGAGTTGGAGAAGGAGAAGACTTTTTCTGTACTCTAAAAACGGGTGAAAATGGTCCATAAAAAGTGGGTTCCTTATCTGGAATATCCTCAAAGGGATCTTCTTCACATGAAATGACTAAGTTATCCGTTGCCATGTGTTCGCTATCTTTTTACGAAACAGAATGAACCCCGATTTCTTTTTCAACTATTTATATACTAAGAGAGGGGGGAATAAAATAGGTAGAGGTATCGAGATATCGTTGAAAAATATTTTTAAGAACTAGGAGAAAAAATTCTTCAGTTAAAAAAAAAAAAAAAAAAAAAAAAAAAAACTTTTTGTTAATTTTTATCATGTCTTTTAGACATGATAAAAATTAACTCTACCCTCCTTTTCGTTTTGAATGATGTCAACATGTTGTCTAGACATGTTTGTAAACAATAGACTTCCAAGAAAAACATGATCATTCTTAGAAATCTATTTTTAGGAAAGGTGAGACATCATTCAAAACAAAAAGGAGGGTAGAGTTAATTTTTATCATGTCTAAAGACATGATAAAAATTAACAAAAAGTTTTTTTTTTTTTTTTCACCCGATTCGATTGACAAGACATCCCAGTTTTTTTTTAAGAATGGAATTTCTCTTCTATATATTTCAGCATTTCAAGTTTTGATTCAGATCCCTCTGTGCTGTTGAAAAAGCCTGCACTTCAACTCTCCTGGAAACAGTTTAAGCCATGTCTCTCTCAAGATTCTCTTTAGATCCAGCAAAGATGTGGATTGAGTCTCGTGAAAACAGTTCATTGTTCAAGAAATTCATAGAAGGATGGGGAGGTCTTTTTAAATGTACTATTTCTTTTTATTAACTCTTTTCTTATGTTTAAGACCTTGACAACTTGTTGCTTTCTCAACTTCAGGTTCTTTGGTCGGCTGTCTAAAATCAGCTCTTACCTCAGTGGACGATGCATCAAATTCCATTGTACTGAATTCTCCATTTCCCGAAAAGACTTCTTTCAACATGTGGATGGCTTCTTTGGTCAATTCTAATGTTTTATCTATCGTTTTATTCTTTTCATTTTCTCTACGTTGGAGGATAGCGGGAGTTAAAAAAGGATTTTGACAACAGGGTTCAAATTCTTTCGTTTTGTCTTTGCGATTATGACGATGTATTTCTATAATCTTGTCATCCGTATCATCGGGGTTTATCCATATTTCCAAATCTAACTCTTTACCTTCAGAATTTTTGGGAGATAGATGAATAAGTACAGGATCCATCGCCATGGTTAAATTATTGCTTCTTCCTTTCTTATTACTCTTCTCCCTCTTCAATTTTTCAAAGTTTTTCTTATATAATCCACTCTTCAAGTCCCATATTCAACGAATATATTTCTGACTTTCTTTAAAAGCTTGCAATAGCCACTGAAATCGGTATCGTATCAAGTAGGCCAGAGCTCCAAAGTAAAATAATAGAATTAAACAGACGACATAATAATGAATCTTCAATACGTTGCCCAGTAAAGCGGAAAGAATCGTAGGACCCGCCGTTACCAGTAGTAAATGAATGGCGAACGTTTGTCTCTTCGACCATCCTTCCTCTTTGGGGCTTTCGTCTTCCTTTACAAACCGACTCAATTCTTGGTCCGTTTGGAAATTTTTCTCGATTCGTTTGAAATGAGATGTCATTCTTGACCTCTCGAAATTTTAGGAACACTTGTTCCATGTACAATGACATAATCGTACGCTGTGTTGCCTCGCAAGACCCGTTTTGTGAACCGTAAAACCGACTGATTCTCTGGACAATAAATCGGTCGGAATTCAACAGATTGGTCGGTCATACATTCTCGTTTTCCCGTTAACCTATGCTTTCCGTCTATGTGTGTATATTCCAAAACACAGGGGGAAGATAGATCGCCCAGAACACGATGCACGTAGGGTCCACATTCACAGACGTGTCGTTCGGCGTCCCATCCTAGTCCGGGCACGTTCCACAAATCTCGAACGCAATAATCGACAGAACAGACCCACGGAGATGTTTGAATCATTCGATTACCTCGTCGATCTAAAGAATGGCATTGACATTGGTATCGGAACGATCCATCTTCTAACGTTTCGTAATAATCGGCTACCTCTTGAGCGGGTTGTTGGGTTTGACGATCTATTAAAACATTGAGAGAAGGATCACGGGCTTCTGGATGTTGACAGAGATGGGTGAAAGAGGAACGAGGAGCACAGAGCCATCCCGAGGCCGAAAAAATAGGAATTTCCGAGGAAGAAAGACAAGCGGTCCGGATTCCTTGGGGAATACAATAAGTACCCGGTTCGAGATGATTCCATGTTTTATCAGAAAGAGTGAGTTTTTCGTAAAACGTGGGATTTGTTTCACAGAGCTGAGAACAATCGCAATGGCTATCGGGACAGTGAAAGATTTGGAAAGGGCAATACGTCTCGGTTGAAATTTCTGGTAAGGCTAATGATGATGAGGGAGGAATAGAAGGCATCCGGAGATCGGGTTTATAAAAAAGATTCAAGAGAGTCACTAGAAATACAATGCATAGAATGATCGCGCTCGGGTGTATCATTTTTCTTTCTTTCCTCCTTTATAAATTAGAACCGGTTCCGATCCCTACGAGTTCTCATTATACTGTGATTCGACACTTTTCCAAGGACAAGTCGCTTCTGCAACTCTTTCCTCAAGACGTTTACGTGTTCGTCGATCAAGGTATTTGTTATTTGTACGAGAAAACCAACGAAGAAAAAACCTATATTTCAGCTATCCGGCTCGATACGCTGAAGCGGCACGATCTTTTACATTATAAATACATGCTAAAATGGCCTCATACGATTGAAATCGTGTCGTATCCGAATCATCTCACCCATCCGATGGATATTTTAAATTACAGAGCTTGAGGTTCGGTTTTGATGAAAGGAGCCGTATTCTTCACGGCAATATCGTTTTTATTCTCCGTAGTATACCAATGAGCATCGACCTCCCAAATATTTTGAATAGCCTTGCGTTGTGTTTCATAGACGGGATCGTCGAGCGATTTGAGAGGTAATAACGCGTTCGGTTGTAACCGTTGTTCGGCATTCAAACCTTGGTGAACGATCCGTTTCAACATAAACGTAAGAAACAAGCGACGTTTTCCAAAGAAGACCAGCGACTCTTCTGTATGGGTATCCATAGCCGGATGAAAAAGTGTGAAATGGCGTCCTTTTTGGGGATCCATCACGTATTGGATGACGATATGATGATACCAATCGCGTTGCCGCATTTGCGAGAGGAAGTGAAGCCGTTGCAATTGACGAAAATAACGTCGGGTTAGACGATACGAATCCATTCTGACTTACTTTTTTATCGCGCCAAGATCTTTCTTTTTTGTTGACAGGATAAACATTCACGATACAGTGCCGGCATTTCATCCAACGCGCGATCTTGTTTTAAAAAATGTCGATAATTCGGTTTGGAACAACACGCTGCTGCGTCGTTTTTCGGAATTTTTTGCTCTTTCCATAATTGGCACATCTCGTTTATGAATAAAGGCTGGATGCTCGTCATACTTTTATTCGTTTTGGGTTTATACTACTGCTACTTGTATTTCTATAATTTTTCGGTCCCGTCCCCGAAAGTTCCTTCTTCTCCTCGGACGACAACGACGCGTTTCCAATATCAGATCGAGACCTCAAACGACAACGAGGTTTCGTTTCACACCGCCACGGGAAAAACATGGACGTTTCCTCTCCCACCCGAATATTATTTCGCGGAAGGACGGATTTGGGAAAAAGATGAATGTTTTGGACAGCCCGATGATACTCAGCTTCCCGCAACGGGGAAAAACCTCTACCTGTTTTTATTACGATCGCAGAGTTTTGTACCCCGCGAAAAGTCCATGATGTATTATTATTATCGATGTCGGCACGGTCGTGTTCTAGACGTGCTCATGTGTCAAGAAAAACATTCTCCTTCTACCTGCATTCCTATCAATCCCTGCATCGATCAGCATGACGGATCGGTTTTACCCGATCCAACCAATCGACGTTTTTATTACGAATGCCAGAACGAACAACCGATTCGAATCGCCTGTCCTCCCAAGACATTTTTCTACTACGACGCTTGCACTTTGCGAAAACATTTCGTATCTTACTGTGAAGACGGTCAACATTTTCCGATTGACGAGGTAACGTATATCGAGTGTCGTGGCCATCGACCGAAAATGATTCGATGTTCGCCCGGAGAAAAATATTCGACACATTATCGGCGATGCGTGTCTGATCTCTGCGACGGATTTCCGGATAATACGCAACGACCTCTCCCCATCGTCCAAAAAGGATCTTTTCTGTACTCTCCGGGTTACGCGATTTGTGAAAACGGAATGGTTCGCGACACTATATCCTGTCCTCTTTCCTGGGATACATGGATCGGCGATGCCTTATTCCATTTACCGATGGTGTACGACGAAACGTCCCAAACATGTCAACCGCCTCTTTTCTGTGAAAATGTTCAACCGAGCTCAAAAGAAATTGTCGTTCCCGCTCACGAGTATACGAAACATCTCCCGTCCTATCCATTTTCAACATCTTTGGATCGAGCTGTAGCTTACACGTGTGATCCAACCCGAAAACGTACGGTTCTAGAACCAGGCTATCGAGTGTCGGATCAATATACGGTTGAATGGGCTTGTGAGGATAAGTCGTCGAAACTCGCGATAGGCGATACGAGCGATCAATATTTTGATTGCGCTCGGAGGGAAATTCAAACGTGTCCTCCTCAAACATTTTTTGACGGAAATGAATGTCGACCGCGCATCCCCGGCGCGTTTCAGTATCGGCATCTCGATGTGTTTAAATTCGATCATTTATCGATCGTTGCGAATTGGATTCGGCCCTGGACGACTCTTGATCATGAACCTCGTGCCTCTTGTGACGAAACCAACGAAGAAGTTTATATTCCCAGCTATAATATTTGTTCTCATCCCGACTGCACGCCGTACCCATTCCTCAAACAATTGAAAACAGCTATTTATTTACCCACTTCTCCTCACATGTGTATTTTCGAAAAGGGAAAAATTCGAAAGAAACGCGTTCGACGGCAAGATTTAAAATTTTGGTCGCAGCGATTTGTGAAACAGGCTTCGACTTATAGTGTTCCCGAAACGTGTCGTGAAGGCCATCGCATACGATCGGGACGATTTATTCCCGATTCCGTATTATACGCCACTTGTAATTGGCGTCAACCTTTTGTCTTTTGTCGTTCTTCCTCCACAGAAGGAATTCGAGCCACTCCGTACGGGTATCACATATGCGTACCCAAAGAAGAAGCCTATGAAGGGATTTTACCGGCTGGATTAACCCTTCGACTTGAAGTTCAAGAGCTGAGTCGTATTATACCGGAACATGGAGCGCGATATAAAATAGATGGACAAGAAGCTGTTTTTGATGCGACGCAGCATCCCGAAGGTATCCCCCTCCTTACCTCAGTCTATGAAATTTGGACCGAGCGCGACATGAAATTGTTTTTTAGAATTCTCGTCACGCATCCTCGTTCAGCTTACTGGGAAGACCGAAAATTAAAAGCCCTCCCCGATCCTGACATGACGTTGTTGTACACGGGTGAAATGACCGAAAAGCCCGTCACGACCGATGACTATCCGGTCTCAGCCGACTCGTTGATTCAAATGGAATAAAGTAGAAAAAAAAATGGATCGTTATTTAGGTCAAGGCATATTGTTTTACTCTACGGTTTATATCAGCATCATCCTAGTAGCAGTCACCCTCTTAACGAACCGGCTCATCTTTTTATTTTTATTAGTCCTCACGTTTGGTCTAGCCGCTTACATGGCTTATTTGACCGTTCATAATTCCGAACATCTCAAAACGACGGGCCAATCGATTGAAGACTGGATTCGAAAGATGTATCAAAAGATAACTGGATAATCGGAGGTGACTCATGTAAATATCAAGATCGGTAAAGGAAAAAAACATGGTTTCGGTTTACACCATAGATGAATTTGGAAAAGAACGATATCCAAAAGATCCTAAAAAACCTAAACAGGAGCTGTATTATTTCGATAATGACAATCGACCTATTTTTGCCAAAGACGAGCATGGAAATGAATATTACGCTGTGGAATATCGGGGTCATGAATATATAGCGCTTCCTCGTCGGTACGCCAAATCCAATTCCGGAGACGAGTTTTATCCTAAATTAAACAATGGAGGAGAATACCCGTTAAATTCATTGGATGTAAATGTGAAAACGTATGCTGTCAATGCGAGGGGAGGAGAGATTTATCCTAAATCCAGCATTGGAAAAGAATATTATATACAGGATAGAATTCGGGAAAAGCCAGAGACGAATTACATCCGATATGCACGAGACGAAAATGGAAATGAGTATTACCCGAAAGATCATAAAAACGAGGAATTTCTCTATATCTATCTAAGTTATGCTAAAAAAGCGAATGGTGATGAATTTTATCCGAGAAAGTGGTATTATTGAAAGATCTTCAGGAGAACAGTATCCGCAGCACGGACTCATCTGAAACGAAACTTGGAAAGCTTAAATAGGTAAACGAGAGTCCATTCTTAAAAAATGGTATCTTGTCCATCGAGTCGGCTGGGAAAAAATTTATCACAGCTGAAAAAAAAAAAAAAAAAAAAAAAAAAAAAAAAAAAAACTGTTTGTTAATTTTTATTATGTCTTATAGACATGATAAAAATTAACTGTCCCCTCTGTTTGTCTGGGAAGGATGTCTCACCCATTCGAAAAAACAAACCAGGACTCATTCTTGGAATTCTATTCTTTAGAAAGGAGTGATGGTCTATTTTTAGAAAGTGTGAGACAACATTCCCAGACAAAAGGGGGAGGTAGTTAATTTTTATCATGTCTAAAGACATAATAAAAATTAACCAAAAGTTTTTTTTTTTTTTTTTTTTTTTTTTTTTTTTTTTAAATCTATAAATTTTCCTTAGCTCTTAGAGTTTTTTTCCCAGCCGACTTCATCCACAAAACCAGACATGTCAAAATTGTTTCTGGAAGGGATTCTTGCTTATCTATTTAAACTCCAAGTTTCACTTCAGATCACTCTGTGCTGTGAAAGAAGAAACATCTTGTAATTTGTAAGTACTAATTGATTTTTTAGTTTATTCACTGGTTAGTTAGTTTATTCACTGGTTAGTCCATCCAAGTCATTCGTTTTTTTCCCCTCCAAAAATCTTCAGCTTTCATTTAGAATGACGATAAAAATAAAACACAAATAGGAAAAAGATGGTCACGCATAAGTAATGCATGTAGGGTTGAAATAGGAAGGTGAATCCTGTTAACAAATAAACAATTATCGTGAAATAAATCCAATTTTTCGAAGCTCTTTCGTCTGTTCGTGATTTTTGGAGAAATGACATTCGCGTTTGGGGTCGATCGGTCATGGGCACTTTATGGATAGCATCTAAATATTCTTGCACTTTCTCGGCAAAGAAGAGGTATCGATCTCTCGCATCTTCTTCTAACACGTCCCATAGAAGATCGGGTTTCCGATTGATAAAACTGAACATCTAATCGCCAGTCGATATCGTAAAGAGTTCGAGCGGTCAGCACTTTATTGAAATGAAACGAATCCAATATATCGAGTACGGCGGACAGAATACTTATACCCGTCAGCACATTGGAAATAACAGAGAATCCTGTCGCGGCAATTCTGGAAAGTGTTGCGAGCGTACTTAATTGGGTCCGAACGACAGCTTGAAGGATGGCCGATTGAATGGGAAGAGACTGCATACTCAATTTGGTTAAGAGTTTAGGCATCCGTTTTTCAAGGATTTTTTGCGCGGCTTCTAATCCGATATCGATCCCTACATCAATCGCCAATTCATGAACCAAGGACCGTTTCACATGTTTCTTGGGCCAGTTTTGTACAAAGTCGGGAAGATGAGGAGGATATGGTGGTAACGTATGATTTTTTTGCAGAGTGGAAATAGATCGATAGATACTGCTTCCCAAGAACAATTCGCCAATATCTTGCCCCGTCGTCGTCACACAATCAGACCCGTTGAAAACAAGACCGTACGCTTCACAATAAGGCTGGTTGAGTCGTAAATGACCCTCGACGAGATTGAGGCCGGCATGATGACGAGGAAGAGAAGGATGATTCGATTGAAAGAAAACTTGTTCGGGCAAGAGAGCTAATAATTTCTTGGCGAGATTTACGGCTACACATTTTCCATTTCGATATTCCGTGTCCATACTCTGCTGCGTGTTGGAATATAAACGATCGCAGGCGGGTTGGCAAGCTAAACTGAAACCCGTTCCGAGTCGAATCCATCGCGGTTCATCTTCCAGGGAACACGATTCTAAATTTTCTTGGAAAGGGAAGCAGGCAATCATGTCACATCCCGTTTGAGTAAAAACAAATTTTTCGACGACGTGACATTGTTCCGGATCGAGGGTTTTAGGAATGTAGTAATCCCGTTTGGAGTCGGCTTTTCTTATTTGGAAGGTGGTATGTTTAAAAATAAAAGCGTACCGACTTTGAAGAGCTTGTTCGTAAATATAGAGTTGAGTCGCTTCTTGAGCATACCGAATAGCGTGATCGAGATCGTAAGAAGTGACAGTATATTCATTTCTATTTTGAAACGAATCCCATTTCATCTTCGAGGAGGGCTTTGTTCCTATATATCGAAAAAATGTTCGATGTTGTTGCTTTTTTAATAACAAAAATAAAAGGATTCTTTTTTTTATATAGTAACAAGTATAAAATGAGATTTAATTCAGTATTTACAGTTGCGTATGGAACATATACAAAAACCAGTTCCAAAAAAATTTTTTTTAATTAAAAAATAAATTGTCTCAACTATAAAATCCTATAAATTTTAGTTTTTACAGTTGCGTATGGAATAGCGATAAAAACCAGTTCTCAAAAATTTTTTTTAATGAACTATCTTATCTATAAAATCTTGTCAAAATCAGTTTTTACAGTTGAGGATGGAACCTGATGAAAATATATTTTGGAAAGGATGCTATTCGAAAAACATTTTATCATGGTTAGTAGTTCTTCTTGTAAAGGACAAAAACAAGTTCATTTCGTCTAATATTTGTGCATCTAAAGTATTTAAATCTATTCCAAAAAATATATATATAGTCTCCCACATACCTTCAATGTATTATTGGACTGTCCACTCTTTATATTCCATTAAAGAGCCATGGAAAAAATGTTCCGAGTCTCTAGGGGTTCATTTTGCCTTGTTCACTACTTGTAGTTTTCTTCACACTCTAGTCTTTCGAAGGAAGTTTCTACAGGATCTTCTCCTCCCCTTTCCGATGGAGGTGGACTCTCGGGAGAAATAGGATCTTCTTCCCCCTTTTCCGATGGAGGTGGACTCTTGGGAGAAGGATAACGAACAGGTTGCAAATCGACAATCGAAGGGTCGAAATAATCACTCGAAGCTAAAGTAAGGTCCGACATATTATTTCTGTTTTTCTTCTTGATTCTAGGATCCTCTCTCACATTCTTTCTCTTTTGACAATTATTTTCTTGTTGATTCTTTTTCGCCTGGTATTGTTCCAATTCTTTCGTCTTCCAGACTTTAATTTCGTAAAATATATTTGAAAATAGATCCTCTCCAAGATACTTTAAATACAATGCACCCCATTTGCTTACTTCATCACTGGTAGAAGGTGTAGTGTTTATTATTTCTTTTATAGTACGTCGAATCACATCCACGTAGAGAAGAGATTCCGATCGTTTGGAAACTTCGTGATATAAACAACGGAAGATTCGAGCATGAACTGCTTTAAAATCTAGAGCTTCTTGTTCGTTTAAAGGTGTTTTTTCATCTCCTCCGTACTGTAGATTAAAAACATACTTTTGCAGATCCTCGCCCAGCAATCCGTCTACGGCAAATAATTTATACACTTCTATCTTAGGTATTTCCTGTCGTTTGAATAAGATGTTGGAAAGTCTTATTAGATCGGTCGATCTACGAGGGATATCCAGAAAGTAGATTACGTTTTGGAATAAAAAAATAAACAAAGTATAGGAAACAAATTTTATTATATACAGATGAAAGCCACACTCAAATACTACTTTTCTACATAGTCACCATACAAATTAAGGCATTTATCGTAGCGATGTACGAGCTTGGAAATTCCTTCGTCGAAAAATTCGGCCGCCTGCGCCTTCAACCACTTCGTTACCTCTTCTTGCAGCTGTGCGTCGTCATCAAAACGCTGCATAGCCAGCCACTTCTTCATTGCTGGGAATAGGTGGAAGTCGCTCGGTGCCAGGTCGGGACTGTACGGCGGATGAGGAAACAACTCCCACTTAAAAGATTCAAGAACTTTACGAGTGACATTTGCCGTGTGGGGCCGGACGTTGTCGTTAATCAACAAGATCTTAGAGCTCAACATTCCTCTGCGCTTGTTTTGAATTGCTCTTCTGAGTTTTTGGAGAGTTTGGCAATACCTTTGAGAGTTTATTGTAGTGCCTCTTTCCAGGAAGTCCACCAAAATTACACCTTTTCTGTCCCCAAAAACAGTCGCCATCATCTTCCTTGCCGACATTGTTTGCATGCATTTCTTGGGTTTTGGGGGAGAACTTGTGTGCCCCCACTGCATTGATTGCAATTTCGTTTCACAGTTCACATGTTTCACCCATGTTTCGTCACCAGTAACGATGCGATCGAGTAAAGAGTCACCATCCTTATGGTAAGCGTCCAAAAAGTTCAACGCTGCAGCCATTCGCTGACTTTTGTGGTCCTCTGTCAAGAATTTTGGAATCCATCTTGCACAAAACTTGTGGTAACCAAGCTTTTCGCTGATGATTTCGTGCAACAAACTTCGCGAAATTTGTGGAAAACTCAAAGAAAGTTCCGTTATTGTGAAATTTCGATTTTCACGGACTTTAGCATCGACTTTTTCGAGAAGTTCGGCGGTCACTATGCTGGGTCTCCCACTTCGATCTTCGTCGTGAACATTGGTTCGGCCATTTTGAAATCTTATGACCCACTGACGCACTCCACCTTCAGTGATAATGTTGTCCCCATACACTTCACGAAGCTGCCGATAGATTTCTATCGGTTTACAGTTTTTTGCAGTCAGAAACCTTATTACTGAGCGCACCTCGCAGCTCGCGGGATTTTCAATTAACGCAGACATTTCAAACCGTCACAGTATCTGAACGGAGCACAGCACGAACCTCTCACTAGCACGGCTAGATGCAGACTGAGCTGCGCAACGCTCTGACCCCAAGATGGCCGCGCTAGCCCCGCCCCTAGCGGACACAGACGGAAACGTAATCTACTTCCTGGATGGCCCTCGTAGAATAGAACTTTCTCGATCATATTCCATTCATCTGGCGTGGCGATGGTTTTATTTTGTACCAACTGCTGTTGCACATCCATCCATAAACGCCAAATGGTATTTAAACAGTATCGATGGACGGGTACAAGAGGTTTCAAATCTTGAATCAAGGTCCACGGAAACATCATCATATTAGCTATTCTTTTTAAAACTCTCAACTGAACGGTGGTTTTAGTCGTAAACAAATTAGATTGATTAAATTCTTCCAGCACGACTTCATCCAACACGTACTTGAGACGATCCTTCAAGGGTAATGTCAAAGGCTCCAGGGTTACAGTGTTTTCCTGATCCATCTTGTCCTCAGTATGAAATGAGAAAATCGTCTCAGCTCCAGCTGTTTATATACTGTGAAACGAAAGGGGGGGAGGTAGAAAGGAGAAGCAAAAGTTGGGTAGTAAAAAAAAAAAACTTTTTTTTTAATTTTTATCATGTCTTTAGACATGATAAAAATTAACTCTCTTCTTTTTGTCTGGGAATGATGTCTCATCCTTTCGAACATATTTCTAAAAATAAATTTCCAAGAAAGAAATGAGTCATGTTCTATTTTTAGAAACATATCGAGACAACAGATTAACATCATTTGAACAAAAGGGGGGATAGTTAATTTTAATCATGTCTGAAGACATGATTAAAATTAACAAAAAGTTTTTTTTTTTTAATACAGCTCTGGAAATTTTTCCCAGTTGGTTCGATCGATAAAACCAGAAAAAGGATTTCCACTTAACTATTTAAATTACTCGAGTTTCGGTTTCAGATCAGTTTGTGCTTTGGATACCAGCCTCGAAAGATCTTCAGTTAAAGTCTATTATATACACATTTTGGTAAGTGAACTTTATTATTTTGTTGAATTGTTTTTTGGCTTTTGTGAATTGCTTGGATATTGTTTCTTTTTCAACTCGTTGTGTTTAAGCTCTTTTCTTTCTCAAAACAATACGAGCTTGTCGTGGCAATCGATCTCGAGCTGTTGGATGCCGTCGTGAGCAATGACTTAATAGATATCGACAAGCTTTATTGGGAATTTTCTTATTTCGTATGTGGGCCCCACCTTCGGTCACAAACGTAATGGAATGGTTACCATATTTATGAAGCAATCGATTAGGACCCACACGAACGGTTCGAGATCCAAGAACGTATCCTCGACGTTTTCTCATAGGTCTTCTACGAATGGGTCTTTGTGTTCCTCTACGATTGATATTGGAAGGAGAGGAAGAAGAAGATGCGGACGATGAAAAGGAAGCCGAACGACTTCTTCTTACAGGACTTCTTCTTCTAGAATGACGTATTTCTAAACTACGACTACGATTTCTCTGACTTTTTCTTCTTCTTGGACTTGCTTAGACTTGGACTTCTGCTCCTTCTTGGACTCGGACTGCGTTTTCTTGGACTTCTTCTTGAACTTGGACTCGAACTTCGAGAAGAAGGAGAAACGGACGGTCGAATAATGTAAGGGCTAGTGGTTACATCGGATTTGGCATACGTGTGGAGAGGAAATTGAAGTTCGAAATCGTCGGGAAGGTCGACTTGGTTTTGAATTTGTGAAGGTAGAATATCGTCATAATAAATAACTTCGGGTGTTCCAAGAGGTGGAATTTCCTTCGAAACATCATCCTCGTTAGGATCATTCATTCTGACTTTATTTCAATCGAAACACGGATCCGACGACAGGATCTAAGTTATATCGCATAGAAGCTCGATACGCATCTTGAACCGATGTGCAAAGAATATATTCCAAAGGTCCGAATCGTTTCTTTTCTAAAATAATGGGAAGATCGACCGTCCCTGCTCGATAAAAAGGCGTGAGGGAGAGAATTTCATTCAATTGTAACACGTTCCCGTGCTGGAATTCCCTACAACAGAGATAATCGATCCATTTCTGAACGAGTTTCTTATAAGCACGAGCTTCCGCGGACGTTTTAAAACACAATTGCCAGCCTTCAATGCGATCGATATGATTCAGCATGTAATCAAAAGCTGTCCAAAAATGAAATAACAGTGACGACGTATTCCGGAAGGACGTGAGATCGATTAAAATCCATGACATGTTTTCTAAGGGAGTCGGATCGGGATTCTCGGGACTGATCCATCGATCCAGGGTAGGACTAGGACCGATCGAAAGAGCTTTCTTGGACTCTTTAACTTCGGGTAGATCCGTTTTGTAAAGGAACGTCTGTTCCAAATCCATCAGCTGTTTGGTTTTTTCCATATACCTTTCTAAACTTCCCGGGAAATGAAAATAGGATAAATAGGAACACGTATGGTATCGATCGATAAAAATCATGTGGCTCGTTAAAATGACGAGGTGTTGAGCCGTTTTAATGTCGTGGTGTAAAACGGCATGCGGAAAAGGTTCAATGTAGAATAATAAATCGCACGTGTTCGTGCTCAATTCTTCCGGTTTAATTACACGCACATGAGGGGAAGACGGGTACGTATAAAAGGGACAAATGACAAAAATGGTGAGGTGGGATAAATGTTTGGAAATGTAATCGTTGATCACATAGGGTAATCGACTCAGGTTCCCAAACACAATTGTTTTCTTGTGTTGGAGAAGGTACTGAAACAATTCGTCTAAATGATTCATTCTTTGCTCTTCTTTTTCTTTTTCTGAAATAAATGAAAAAAAATATTTAAAAATAAGGAACCATGAATTCAGAAACGATTATGAAACAAACTGTAGCTTGCATTTCTTGGTTTTTGAATGAAACGTTCGGTCCCTCGATTGCCGATCGGTTCAACCAAGAAATTCAATGTTGGCCCGAGACGTGGAACCGGTTACGCGAATGGTTAGTTCATACGCCGATGCAGAATCCCAAAGACTGTATTTTATCGTTTGCTCAAACTCTGCCTCAGTACGAAACGTTCCAGGCCTCTTTAGAAAATTCGCTCGCTATTCACGAAGAATTTTGGAATAAAGTATTTACTAACTTGAGAGTTGCCCAGTCGCTTTTAGGATCCCCATGAATATTTCGAAGCTAGAACCGTTCGGTATCTTTGCTTTAGCGGGCGGATTACTCTATTCCATTTGCGTGTTGATTGTACATGAGGAAGAAACTCACTTTAAATTTCATTTCACGGTCTTAACGCTCGTCATTTTTCTAGCGCTCATAGCCATCACATCTTTCAAATATTTAAAATACCGCTATCAATGTGAGAGAATGGAAGATATAATGTCCGCTTTGAAAATTCAATAATAATAATAATAAGAAGAAAAAAGCACTTCCATCATGAATTTTGTCGAACAGTTATACGAAATGACGTTGGATGAAATGGCCACTTATTTAAGTGAGAAAGATCCTATTTTCCGGAAATTGTTCACTGAATATGTGGAGTATACCAATTTATTACCCGAAGAACAAACTCAAGCCGAAACGCTTTACCGACAATATTTTCCAGAATCGGAGGATACTCTCGACGCGTTTATTGACAATTGGCGACGGTTTAAATTACAGTATCGTTCCGACAATGGCCGACAGGTCGAAGAAGATGTCGAACCGGACGAGGTGGAAGTTCGTTCTCAAAAAGGTGGACCTTGTCCGGGTTTCGTCTTTGATCCGAAGGGGAAACGACTTTACAGTCCGAGAGTCCTGAAACCGTTCAAATCAGATCGCCGGCCAAATGAATTTGATGTGTTCAAGTTTCTCATGGACAAAGAACGCAATCATGAAGTGTATCACCTAAATATTGAACCGAACGCCAATGAGCTGTATTTAGATATGTCTTATGAAGATAGACGCAACATGGACACTCGAGCAGATCAAGCGCTACGGAAAATGGCGAAAATGTTGACCATCTTAAATCAAAATTGCCATTATAAAATATTGGATCTCTATAGTGAAAGACGAATCACATAAACTAAACGCGAAAAGCCAAAGAAACAAAAAATATATTATTAACATACCTGAACAGAAGCTTGTATTCAGGTCATAGCACAGACTGATTTTTTGAAGTGAAACTGAGATGGTTTAAATAAATAAGTGAAAGTTCATTATTGTAAGAAAATGGTGATGTCTGGTCAATCGAGTTGGCTGGGAAAATTTCTGAGAGCTGAGAAAAATATTCTCTTGTAGAAAAAAAAAAAAAAAAAAAAAAAAAAAAAACACAACTTTTTGTTAATTTTTATCATGTCTTTAGACATGATAAAAATTAACTCTACCCTCCTTTTCGTTTTGAATGATGTCAACATGTGTCTAAAAATAGATTTCCAAGAAAAGTATGATTCATTCTTAGAGATCTATTTTTAGAAACATGTTGACATCATTCAAAACAAAAAGGAGGGTAGAGTTAATTTTTATCATGTCTAAAGACATGATAAAAATTAACAAAAAGTTTTTTTTTTTTTTTTTTTTTTTTTTCAGCTCTTGGGAAATTTTTCTAGCTGACTCTGATCATTCTTGTTCTTCCTTCTTGAGTGGGCAAGATGTCAATAAAAGCAGTTGTTGGTATATTTCTTCTTGGATTGAAGTTACGCCCGTCCATCACTTTTAACGTGTTTATGAATACGAGTGACTCATCGTTATCTATGAAAGTATTTCTCTGAAAGATTTTGGATTCATCTTGGGTAGGTCTTGTCATATTTTTTTAATTAAATCATTACTTTTTCATAAAAATGCCTCCACCTAGCATCAGAGCTATAATATGTAGCATTATATTTCCGTAAAACATCCAGTTGCGTTGATTAAAATGTTCGGCTCCTGTTTTGGGTGTCGTATCACTGTAAATAGCTGTTGCCAGGTAGCCGAAATTGAGTAACGAGACAAATACAATTCCTAATAAGATAATTATCATGATAGCCTTTGTATCCATCGTGATGTATTTTTGAATCTAGTCTTTATTCTCTTTTCGGTTACACGTAAAGTAATAAACCGACCATTAGTATATTGATCACATTGACAACCGTTGGAGCAATGAGCAACATTTTATTGTTGGCCCAGAAATCGCTCGCTGTCGTTCCTTTGGTCGTGACTTTATTCGGATCAGCAGCATCGTAAACGAAAGCCACACTGCCGTAGGAGAGACGATATACGATGAGGGCCATGATGACCAGTGTTGTCACCAGACATATTAAAATGGTTATGGCGAGAGTCGAACGAAGATTAAAACCAAACATTCTTTTATCCACTAATGATTCCTTTATTATGTGATTTCTTGATGGACTTGTCGATACCATTGAAGAAGATTGAAATGAAAAGGGATCGATTGTCCCGAATAATAGACGAGTAAATTTCGGTACATGAAACATTGGAATAGGTAAAGAAGAAAAAAACAGAGTAGATGAAATAATATCATGATGGAAACGATTCTTGATCGTTCATCAGCTTGGATTCCTTATCAGGAAGAATTTCTAAGAAGTCAATTGTTATTGACGTATCCCAAAAATATTATTTTTACAGCTCAACTCTTAGACGCGCATTTACGATATGTAACGGAACATGTTTATCCCAATTACCCCTCGGCAGAAAAATTCAACGTGGATTCTTTAAATGAGGTGGATTGGGCTCATTCCGTGATTCTGGTGAATCAAGACAGACAATTATTAATCGCTCCTGAACCGGTTAAACAGCTCGTCAACCTTGATCGGCGTTTACGATACCATGAAGCGGCCGAAACTGTATTCCATGGATTTCATTTCTTTCCTAAACTCTTCTATATATTTCAGTTTCGATGGATCGTGTTTCTGGTGTTGGTTGCGTGGTTTATCGAATGGAGAATAGACATTCAAAAAAAGAAATTCTTTTAAGAATATGGACCCAAATAAGAAGGTTTTTCCTATGATGGAGTATAAGCTTGGATCCAGGCCACAGCACTGACTGACGATTTAAATAGTTAAGTGAAAGTTTATTCTGGTTAAAAAGGGGTAACTTCTTGTCCACATCGAATTTACTATTAAAAAAAAAAAAAAACTTTTTGTTATTTTTTATCATGTCTTTAGACATGATAAAAATTAACTTTACCACTCCTCACCCCTATTTTGGTTTGAATCAGGTGTTAACATGTTTCTAAAATAAATTTCCAAGAACGATATGACTTATTCTTTTGCTTAGAAATCTAGTTTTAGAAAGTGTGAGACATCATTCACAACAAAAAAGAAAAAGGGGGGTAGAGTTAATTTTTATCATGTCTAAAGACATGATAAAAATTAACAAAAAGTTTTTTTTTTTTTTTTTTTTTTTTTTCAGCTCTTAGAAAATTTTTCCAACTGACATTGTCATGTTTTGTTACTAATGGACTTTCGTATTCCTAAGTTTTTTTTTTTTTTCATTGGTTATTTTTCTCCTTTTCTAGGTGTTCCGATCATTTCAAAGTCAGGCGTAGATGCAGTTGCATGATTCGCTGCGATCGCCATTAATATACTTGTCACGTATTTACTGACGGCATACATTTGCTGCGTGAAACGATTATACAAAGGATTGGGGACTTTGAGAGGTTCCTTCTTTGACAATTCGTCTTGAATCAAAAACGAAACGCAATGGAGTTCCGTGGATACGTTCGTATCGTCTGCTTGCAGAGTTTCTTGGAATACGGCAAAAGCCCGATTCAAATCGTGATCGGTGACGAGTTTCGTTAAATATGGAGCGATATATTTATCGTGAATGACTTTCCCGATCACGCCATTCAACATGTCAAAGATGAAATTAAACGCCATCAATTTTTTTAACTGAATTTCCGAATGGACGCATGTTTTAGCGATACTGTACATTTTTAAAAATCCTTCGTAGCCTTCTGGAATTTCGGTCGTTGAATCTAGAACGTGTTTACTCATGGGTAGTTTTTCAATGACTTTCCGTAGATAAGAAACGAGATATTTTTCGCGAGCCGTTTCCAATTCTCGATTCATTTGCTGACCGGGATCCGTGTGTTTATTTTGAAGCTCTAATAATAGAGACACGTCCGACTCTTTAATTCGTTTATGGGTAGGTTCTTCTTCCTCCTTCTCCCCCTCTGCATGGTCCATTTCCTTTTCGGATTCTTCATGAGCGCGTTTCATTTTTATTTTGATTATATGTCTCCCTTTCTTTTATTTTGATTTTCTCTCTCTTTCTCTTTAAAAGAAATGACCTTTTTCCAACGCTTTCGTGGGTTCTCCTTTAATATCGGGAAAGACGGCTGGATCTAACGTCGCCGCATATGTTTCTACATAAGGAGCTCGAGCGAACGTAACATGCCACATGCCTTCCTCATTCGGTTTCATCTGAATACCGTTCGATCGAAGAAGGTTTGGGAGGGTTTTCAACAGTAAATGGAAAGGATTGAGAACGACATGGCCTTGATAAATTTCGGGAACGCGTCGATCCTCCTCTGAAAAAAGACATACGGGATATCGATACAGGAGCGTGTAGGCGTTCGCGTGTTGACTTAATTTTCCATCCAGTTCTTGCTCGATCAACTGGCAACGCGTGAGCTGGTTTTGTCGAATAATGGTTTCGTAGCACGTTTTGACATGAAAAATAGGATCTTCGTGGCAGTGACGCGTATGCACCGTAAAGGGAAGGTACTTAAAAACATATTGCATGTAGTCAAAAGGCCACGTTTCTTCGATTTGTAGATGGTGTTTCTTGGATTGGACCACGTAATAATTGAAAGGATAGGATAATTGAGTCGGGTCTAAATTCTCAAATTCGATGAACGCGACCGGCGAATAATCAAACATGTAGAAATAGGCAAACAGTTTCACATGATGGATCGGGGAATCGGTTTCGCTTTTAAAAATATTCGCGCAAGCATTATAGCCCTTATCGTTATTTTTCAAATAATAGGGATGATCGAGTCGCACCCCGATATTCCCATACCTCGGATCGCACACACAACTTCCAAATTCTGCATGATAAAAAGTATGTTTTAAAGGCTGAACTGTAAAAGCATCGAAGGAACAGGGCTGCTGGAAGTAACCGGGTTTTTGGAAAGACGCGAGATACTTTTCGGAAAATACGGTCGGATCCCATACGTTGTTTTTTTCTTCTTCCTTCGAAAATGCTAATCGTTCGTGAGCGGTCATTTCTTCACACCCGAAACCTTGCAAAAGCGGCTTGTATCCAAAATCGGAAACACATTTACCTTCTTTCAAAGGATGTTTGTCTAAACTTTCTAATCGGCCGTGAGGTCCGCAAGCAATGTCTACGTCATAATTCCCCCCGCGTTCTTTTTGCGTGACGAGATGAGGGTATTTACAAAAACAGGTCGCGAATTTCAATCCTTTTTGATTCACCAGAACCCACTCTCCCGTAGCTGAAGAACAAGTGGTATGGGGAAGGAGTTTGGGAAGACATTCACCCCGAAAACATATTTGATCGTCGTCACAATCGGTTGCGTGAATACAAGTCGAATAAAGCGTCGTCCGCTGAGGAGGGTGGTAGGAAATGGATTGCCAAGGAGGGGTTGTAGTCGTTTGGGACTCGTTTCGAAACAGGTAGATCATGATCAGGTAAAGATAAAAGACGAGAAGAAATATCCAAAGCGTCATCTTCTTTTTTTCAATAGAGGTTCACAACTTTTATTTTATCGCCTCGATCTTCATGCACCAGACCGGCATTATCTCGTTGGGCCTCTATTTGTTCAAAATATTGCAAAAGTTTATATTTGGTTTGTAGATTCTGGATCGATAATAAATACTTTCGAACACTGTAGACCATATCGTTTCGTTGAAACTTCACCATTTTGACAGGGTCGTCCATTATTTTTTAAATTACTTGTTTACGCCAAACATTTGATTCAGTGCATCCTCCGTGGAGGTTCCTGGACCCCCCTTAATAACACTTACTTTCCTAGCATTTGGATCCTCTATTGGGTCTTTAGGAAGTCCTCTTGTGTCCATCGGTAATTCTTTCTGTTCCGGTTTCACCTTTTCCGCGATCGAGGTGGCTATTAACTGAAGGAGAAGAGGTTCATTAAAATTGCGGCAAGGAACGATTTTGTTCAAATATTGACTGTACTGAGGATCAATATTATCTTTTCGGTGTATAATGCTGGAAAGCATATGATCGGTAATCACAAAACTGTTACTCAACAGCGATTCCGATAAACCTCGATTTATAAACATATTATGAGGGGTGAGATAGGGAAGTTGATCCATTTCTTTTTGAGCCATCTTGGCAAAAAATCGGTAACGTCGTTTGGATAATAAATGTCGACGATGGATTTTCCATAAATCCATTTCTAAATGCTTTCTTCTTATTTAAAAATGAGTAACGGGTTTGAAGTAATTGGGAATGCCGATAATTTCGGGACACTTCTCTTCCCCTTCTTCCATCTCTTCGACTACAGGGAGGGAAAGAGGAGTTTCAATATCCAGATCGGTCGAGAACAGGACAGATTCTTTAAATAAGATAAATTCGCGAACTAAACCTCCTACCTTGTACGAATTTTCTCCGAACGTGTACCGGTTAGAAATTTGAAGGTTTAGAATACCTAGAAAAGAAGTCGTCGTACCAAACATATTTTCAATCGAACACTGAAAAGTATTTTTTAAACCCTCTCCATTAAAGATCCGACTCTTTCGTATACACCACATATTTCTATGAATTTGAAATTTATCTTGGGCTCCTTTACAAGCAGAGCAAAACGCGGGATCGCACCGGTCCATGAAAAAACGACAATTCTCCGCAAATTTGTGTTGCGGATTCTCTTTCATGCTTTCGCCAATTTTAGTTAAAGGAGCACACAGTCGAGTCATGAACGAAGTTCCTGTTTTATTATTCTCCCCCGGTTTCAAATACCAATAACCAGCCACGAGAACATTATAGCAATTTTGTAAACCAATAATGTTTCGGATGTGAACAGTATCTTTTCGAGTTCCTTTGGAAAATTGAACTTTTTGTTGACAATGTGTCTCGTACAGCGGATCGTGATTTAAAACATCTTCCCAGTCGGGACATATTAAGTTGAGAGCACCTTGACGTTCTTTTAATTCGTCGATAGCTTTCTCAAGGATGGGAGAAGAAAGAATATTCTTGATAATCAACGAATAATCCATTCTTACTCAATAGATTTCTTTTTTTCGAACAAAGTAGAATGTAGTATCTTGGTTATTAGACTACTGGCCTTAGGCGATGTTACCTCTTCAGCAGCAAAAACTGATTTGAAGCGAAAATGGCATGACTTAAATAGATAAGCGAGAATTCATTCTAGAAAGAATTTTGCAATGTCTTGTTTGGTTGATGAAGTCGAGTGGAAAAAAAAATTTGTGAGAGCTGGAAAAAAAATATCTGGAAAGTAAAAAAAAAAAAACTTTTTGTTAATTTTTATCATGTCTTTAGACATGATAAAAATTAACACTACCACCCTTTTGTCTCTGAATGATGTCTTACCATTTCTAAAAATAAACTATGACTCATTCTTTTCTTAGAATTTTATTTTTAGAAATGGCGAGTCATGGTGTATTTTAGAAACATGGTGCTGAGACATCATTGAAAACAAAAAAGGGGGGTCATTAATTTTTATCATGTCTAGAAGACATGATAAAAATTAAAAAAAAGTTTTTTTTTTTTTTTTTTTAATGGTTGTAAACTTTCCTGACATATTTTTTACAGCCAGATTTTCAACCGACCTTTTCCCAATCATCATTTTTTAAAACTGGCTTACTATTGGTTTGTTTAAAAATGACGTCATTGCTTCAAGAACTATATACACATAACTTTCTCGTACTCAATACGGAATGGGGTTCCCAGCTGACATAGCAAAAACCCTATCTCGCTTCATCTACAACTCTCGTTGATGATCTATACAAAATTGGGTAATTTTTTCCACGACTTTATACAGTTCTTGATCACGGGGATCTATCTGCTTGTACGGCTTCACGTGAATTCTTAAATCATAGCGCTCGTCCATATTTTCATTGACGTTATCATCGACCCCAATTGAAAGAATGTCATAATCGTACAAGACTCTGATATGTTCCGAACATTTTGAAATATTATACTTTCGGCACGACTTTTCACATTGCGTGCGGCCAAATATCCGATACGCATATCGTGCAATATCGTGCAATGAACTGTTGATCACTCGCTCGACATAATCATCCGAACCTTTACTCCACAAAATGATATCGATATTGCAAAGACGTAAAAACTGGATCAGGAAATTGGTTTTGGGTCGAATTTGAAATGTTTCTCCTTCAAAGTATCCAAGCGTCTCATCCATATCTAAGACACAGACCACCAGCATCTTTCTTTTTTAAAGAAAGAAGAAGATGAGTCGATCCACCACTCATACTATTATTGAACACGTGAAAGAAATTGTTTATTATGCTCCTTCCAAATGTCCTTGGCATTTTGATTATGCCTGTTTCCTCATTTTAAATAATTTCAATCAAAGACGATTCCACTGCCTGTTTACTTCCCACTCGATGCAATGGAGATCTTACAGTGCCAGCAGCTCTTGTGACTTGCCCGAACATTTTTTCGATTTGATCCTTCTTCATCGACAATTGAGTTCGGAGTATGTGTTGCCTTTTGCGACGCATTTCCGAGAACGTTCGGGATATACAATAGGTCTCTTTGAAATGAATCCTGGACTTTATAGTGCTCGCATTCTTCAACCGGAATATTTAGCAGAAACGTTTTACACGTTCATTGTTTTCTTGTGTAGTATTTGTTATCGACTCGGAGGAACGGCTCCCGTTTTAAAATTATGTTCTTTTGTGTACACGGACCATCATCCCGTGCTCGTGGATATTGGAGCTCTGAATGTGGAAAAGAGAGAACGCATCGGTCATCGAGAATTTTTAAACGAGAAGAAATGGCATCGGTTCTTGAAACGACGAACGACTCGAGACATTATTCGGTACGTGAAACTCATGCATCCAGATTATTTTTAGAAAAAATGTCGCGGTCAATGCATTCTCTCCGAGAAAGTCGTCTTCAACGATGTAACGCATCAACTGATTTGTAAAAGTCGACAACGCAGTCTGGCCGAGGTTTTAGATACTTTTCAAGAACTCATGCCCCATGAGCCTATTCGTCAACTCATTCGAACGTGGCTTTCTGCGAGATAAACAAGAAGATGGATTATAAACAACTCGTCCTCGATTTATTGAAACAGAAAAAATATCCCATTTTATTGGGTTATGTGGTCATGGATATTTATTACAAAGAGGTTTATAAATCAGACGGGAAAGTAAAACGATTTGACTCCCCATGTTTCGAGTTGAATCAAAGATATTTAGAAGAACCCAATCCATATAAACTGGAATTTATCACTTCGGACGAGAGTAGTAAATTGGTTATTCGACGACAAATCGATCCTAAAGATTTTAATATAAATCAATATCCGGAAAAATGTTTTCGTGTTAAACTGTCCAGTCACCATCTTGCTGAATTTGATATGTTTAAATACAAGATGTTCGAAGAACAAATTTATAATTTCATAATGTATCTGAATAGTAACATTCCTGCCATTCGAGAATTTTTGAACTTAACTCACGACGAAAGTACTCGATATTTACCTCAGTCCATACGACTGTGGGTGTATAACTATGAAACGGCCAAGATCACTCATCAAGCTATGGATCCCGAATATTTTGGACCGCGTTCATCTCTTTTACTGGAAACACGCATGATTCAAGGTTTATTATCACCATGCACTTCTAAATCAGTATTATTGTCCCTTCGAGATGATTATGCTTGGAAGAATCATACCGATAAAGCCATTTTACCGTCTTATATATACGATTACGATCCTTATAATTTACATTATTCGGATCACTGGAAAGCTCTTGTCCCGCTGGCCTTTAACCCGTTAGAAAATCCCATCATTCATTAATATTCCAGTTGCAGCACATACTCATCGTCTTCACTCCCGTCACGAACAAAATTGATGTAACGTTTCGTTTGAGGATCCTTGTAGCGACAGACTTGGCGAATACCCCGACAAATAGATCCCGGCAAATTTAAATCTCGATCCATTCCTCGAGTCGGTTTTAGAATCAGACCTGATTCGTTTGTCTCAAGGGCTTTTATAAACTTTTGATCGTAGCCAACACGAGCTTTGAGTTTAGACTTTCTCTTTCTCCCTCTTTTTTTGGGTAGAGGAGCCAAGTAATGCCGAATGGGTATATCTATACTCGAAGAGCGACTTCGGGATCGATTTCGGACTCTTGTTGGACTTTGAGATCGTGTTCGGACTCTTGTTGGACTTTGAGATCGTGTTCGGACTCTTGTTGGACTTTGAGATCGTGTTCGGACTCTCGTTGGACTTCTCGATCGACTTCTAGAACGTTGACGTTGAGATCGACGCCGCATATTTGGATTTATTTCTACTTTATTACGGTTTAAGAAACGTTTTACATAGTCTTGGACACGAGGTTCTTCACTCATAGCGTCATACCAGTAATTTCCCGGAATGATTATAAATTTATCGTCTCGAAACTTTATAAACTCTTCTGGACTATAGCGGGGAAAACATTTTTGTAAATGAGACAAGTCAAATAAAACGTGCCCCAACGAACATGTCCCTGTCAATTCAGAACGACGCACGTTTCGATTTAATTTCTCTTCTAACACTTTTTGAACATACTCAATAGGAACTTTGGAAGGATAAGACATTTTTTTTTTTGCTTTATATTCCCCAAATGACTTGTCCATAGAAATATAATCGGAAGAAAACTGAATCTCGAACGTGCTGGTGTGTATCATAGTAAGCGTGATCGTATAAATCAAACACATCTAAATGAGCCAAGGCATGTAAAGTAAAAATGAATAATAATTGCCATGTCGTTTCATTACGATAAAATCGAGTTTGATCTACATTGACCTGATTAGCATAATAGGTGTTCATATTGATCGTGCCCCTGTTTTGATCTACTAGCATCTTGTTCGAAGTGGAATAGTTTAAGCAGTAATTGCGATGAATTTTAATAAACTCGAAAAGATTAAAAATAACGTAGACGGGAATTTTTCCTTCCTCGGTTTCGGTTTCATTAATATATAACTGAATAACCTCTTTGGGTCCTCCTGGCTCTTCACAATAATACATGGACATTTCGTAACGGTCCAATCGACGAATTGGATTTTCCAAGATACGATTGAGAATCGAGACCCATCGTTCAAATATGAAATGGAATTTTTTTAAAATCGATGGTGGCCCAATCATCCATGATTTTAAAGCATGCCGTACAAGCATCTCGCCAAGTATTAATTTTAGACTGAAGAGCCGTTTGACGACAAGATCGACGTTCTTCGTGTTGATCAACTCGTCTTTCCATATCCTTATCCTTTGTTTTTTTCCAAATAAAAAAAAAGATGGCTGAAATGTATATATTCTTGATGATGTTTGGTCTCTTTCTATTTTTCTTTCCTACTTCTGTCATAGAATCGGATTCCATCCCCATGAACGAATCTATACCGCTTAAAGATTGTCGACGAGAAAAAGTCCGGTGTGTGGATACATGTGATTTTCTTTGCACAAACGGGGAAGAAATGCAATGTGTTCGAGGACTCTGTATGCCCAAACTGAATCCTTACCCGTGTCAAACTGAAAAAGGGGGTATGATTATTCTTACCGAAAAAAATGGATTCTATCAGTGGTTGTGTTACTGTACGGATCCAGCTTTTTACAATGGACCGGATTGTGGAGAATTGGCGAAAGACGTTTGTCAAAATGGTACATTTATCTATAGGGGGTTCAATCAGCATGAATGCATGTGTCAATTTCCACAAGTAAAGGCTATGATTGATTCAAGGAAAACCTCAGTGTGTGCATAGGAATATAGCTCGGTTTTATCGGGATCCGTAATGAACTGGATCATTAAAAAATGTAAGGACCAAATCAATTGAGTAAGTTGAAAAAAAAAAAAAAAAAAGTCTCAAATTTTTTGAAAAAACAAACCGTGACTCTATCTTACATTGGGTGTAATTAAAAATTACCCCCCCCTTTTTTGTCCGAAAATGATGTCTCACAATTTCGAAAAATTGAAGACATCAATTTCAGACGAAAAGGGGGATTTTTTTTAAGTTTACAGAAAATTTTTCCTACCAATTCGATCGACTTGATCCTTGTGGTTTTTTAATTATCCAGACTCTCACTTATCTATTTAAACAATCCGATATTCCCTACAGATCAGTCTGTACTGCTGAAGAGGTAACATCTTTCAACGCAGCTTTTACGTTACGACAAATGCTTCAATAAAGGTAAGAGATTTTTCCTTCTATATTATTTTTGTTTTACTAGAAAGAAATGATTATCCTACTTTTTGAACCTATCTAAGTGTTTTGAGTTCTACCATTTGGATCTTTTCGCCTTTCTCGAGATCTCAATCGATTTGCTTCTTTTACTTTTTCCTGTGACCAATACCATTTCATATACGCTTTTCTTTTCCTTTTCCTTTCAGACAAAATTGTAGATGCCTCAATATTCATCTTGATTCCCATTAGTTACACTGATTTCATCTCTTTTTTAGCTTCTTCTCGTATATATTTACGATATTTTGCAATTTTCATGGAACGTTTAATGATGGTATAGGAAGGATTAAAGGGTCGATACGGAAAATACTTTCGAAAGAATCGTTTTAATTTTCTTAAGCAACCATCTAATGATCGAGGGAAAAGTGGGCCGGCAATAACCCAAGCCAAAAATTCATATAAAAACCGATTACGTTGATCCCATATATTGGACGATGCCAATTTCTTTTCTGCATAATGTCGTCGAAGATCTGTTTCGTTCAGAAGTTTTAAAATTTCGTTTGCTTTTAAGTCAGTTTCAAGAATGACAAGAATAAATAAAGCCATCTCTTCATATTCATAGCGATCTATAACTATTTTTCTAAGTTTTTTGAGATCATTTAATGTAAGAAGAGGACCTTGACATCTTTTAATATGAATTTGTTTCGAGCGCTCCCTTTTTTCACCGAGCAAACGGTATAAAAACACGATTTTATTTTTTATTTTATTATACGATTTCCTCTTTTCCTCAGTCAGATACTTTTCATATATCTCTAGTGCTCTTTTATAATGATATTTTATACCGTCACCATGTTTTTGATACCAATCATAGAATTCATTAAAATAAAATTCATACTTAGCTCGTGTTCCTTCCGAAATATTCATACGTTTAATAATATTTTGACATTCCTCCATCGACGGACATTGTTTGAATACTGTATTGTCAGGCTTATGTCTATGTTTAGGAAGAGCGTTATCCCAACATTTCCATCGTCTCATTCGTTGGTATTCTTTTTCTTTGAATCGAACGTTTGGATCTTTTCGCCTTTCTCGTTTTCTCCATCGATTTGCTTCTTTTACTCGTTCCAGTGACCAATAATGTTTCAAATATGCTTTTCTTTTTCTTTTCCTTTCAGATAAAGTTGTAGGTTCCTCAGTATCCATCTTGATTCCTACCCTTCATTATTAATTATTATCTATTATTTTTCACTTCGTCTTATATTTTTTAATCTAATCCTTTTTTGGTACCTAAAAAGTAAATTGATTAAAAAAAATATAAGGATTCCATAAAACTTTTAAATTTTCCTTGACCGTAAAATAACAAAGATCCTAAAATCCTTACCTTTTAAATGTAGTGTGTCCCATAGGACAAACCGGTTTGTCCTATGGGACACACTAGATTTAAAAGGTAAGGATTTTAGGATCTTTTTTATTTTACTAAAAATTTGATAAAAAGGTTTATACTAGAAGGTTTCAAAATTTTATTAATGATATTAAATTATTATTAATGATTTTTTGAATGGGTGCCAGGATCTGACGCTATTGATAAAGAAATAACTTAATCCATAATATATATGTCTGAAAAACAAATACCATGAAGGGGGAACATAGTTTTCCTAATATTTATCTTGCTGTGTTTCATAAATCATGTAGATGGTCAGACAAATTACTAATGTAATGACAAATAAACAGTAAAGCTGAATAGTATGAATAAAAGGCATAAATGTCTTATAATTAGATCCAAAAACGGATCGGAGAAATGATTCATAACTCATTTTATCTTGTTCATTCCTTTCTCTCTAATTACATACAAGTTCTATCAATATCCTTAATGGATCCAAGATTCTACTTCAACTATAAAATTGACTCATCGTAAGATTTTTTACTTGCAGATACTCAAGGCAGTTTGATCTGTTTATTAGAATTCCAAATACATTTCCCGCATCTGTTCTAACCAATGGATTCTGGATTTACAACGAGCGGTTTTTATCAGAAGCATAAAAGATTTTCCCCATCTATTCTCTAGCCATGGATTTTAGATTTTATTAGACCCCTTAGCGAATGTCAGTTCGGATACTACGCCAACTATAAAATCGGCTCATCGTAAGCTTTTCCACTTGCGGATACTTTCTCAGATGTCTATTTTCTTCTTTTTTTAATCCGACCCTCTCAAAAACAAAGGATAATGAATATTCATAAATACGCTACACTTTACAGCCAATTTCATGGCTTGCATTTAGGAGGATTCAATGTGATTCAAGATACGATTTTTTTCCCTTAGCCCATATGCGGCTTCAACCTTCTGTGATTCGAAAACTCGTTCATTTCTATAAAGTCGTCCCGAGTCAGAAACCACTCGTTCTCGCCCTAGCCGCCTATTGTAAAATGTCGGACTTATCGTGTACCGTTTTTCTTCAACGCAATGCGTCATGGATCCTTCTTTTAGAAAACGAACGGGTCATTTTCCCCACGATCCCGAATTCATCGGAATCCTCCCACAATCTTTTCAAACTTTTCGCCACACCCTTTTTTGTGAAAGATCCTAAAACGATCGAACGGTATTTACAAAATCCCGTGTTCGAAAACGTGTACCGCTCCCAAAATAATCATACAATTCTATATTTAGACGAATGGGATATACCGTATCCAGGAGGACATTACTTTGATGATGATAACGGGCCCAGATTACATTTACCAAAAGATGACGGAGGGAAAAGGTATCGTCTTTGTTTTTTGTCCAACCAGGTCCATCACGAGAACGACCTCGTCCATACTTTCATCAACGAATGGAAAGATCGACCGGACGTTTATTACGATCCTCTGAAAACGCGAACGGCTTTTCCGTCTTCCTTTATTGAATTTTTACCGTCCGTGAATCCTGAGAAACCCATCCCGTTTCCCATTGAGTACAATAAGAGTACGGCGCTCATTCAAAAACAATGGACGTATCAGCACCATCCTCAATATATTGTCCAAGATATTTTGAATACGTACGATCAGAGAAATTCGTTTGAGAAGGTCGGACTCTTGATCGAATACCCGTTTCAAATCGGGTTCGAAAATGCTACTCGATCGAATCCTAACGGGAAATGCATTGGACTCGTCGTCAACGGTTCTGAGCCGGAAACGATTTTATACGTTCGATCACCGTATCAGCGGTACATGGAATATGAAGCCATCCCCACGACCGTGCACTGGATTCCTATTCTTTACGAACCAGAAACCACGTATCCACTTCAACCGGTCGTACTCTGTTCGACGATCATCGGGTTTGAATACAAAAAGGCTTTCTTATGTTTAAGTTATGTCATGCTCGAATCTCATCCGAAACAACCTGCTAATAGAAACACAGCGTGTCTGTTCCATCCCGTCACAGATGTGAGCGAATTGACGTTTCTCGAGAGTTACGAATACGATTGTCAGCATGCGCTTCACCGAGTTCGATATGCTTCCATTCCTCATGATTTATGGTGTCTGACCAAAATCGAAGAAGAAAAACCAGTTCCACTTGCTAAACCCTATGCTCATCTACCTTACCTGGTTCAATCATGGCTGGAGTTTTATCATCAGAATCGTTCCACGGATCCAGAAATCAGGTACGGCAATCTGAAACTCTTTCAATTGGCTCTAACTTTGGCTCGACATAAAATATGCTTTTCGGCCGAAACGGTCGAAACCGAAGAAGAAGAAGGTATCATTGTACCAAGAAATTCATCGTCCCCGATCGTCATTCGCCTAAGTCGGGAAGCTCGAAAATTTCTCGATATTGTCCGGTTAAGAATTGAATTTATGGAACGACCAGTTTCCTCTCCATGTGTTCTGTTGTAAAGAGAAAAAAAAACGAAACAAATATCTGTAGATTGAGAAATGGTGATTCCCTTAGCTCAGCTAGGAACTCAACTCACAAGAAGTGCGAAAGTTATCCACTGATATACACAATTCTTGAAACGATGACGTCATCTTGAAATGTCTTGTGAATCGAGTCGGCTGGAAAAAATTTCTGAGAGCTTAAAAAAAAAAAAAAAAAAAAAAAAACACTTTTTGTTAATTTTTATCATGTCTTTAAGACATGATAAAAATTAACTCTCTTTTCTTTTTGGCTGGGAAGGATGTCTCACCGTTTCGAAAAACAAACCGTGACTCATTCTTGCAATGATTGCCATGAGAAAGGATGAGTTATGATTTGTTTTTTCAAACGGTGAGACATCCTTCCCAGACAAAAAGAAGAGAGAGTTAATTTTTATCATGTCTTAAGACATGATAAAAATTAACAAAAAGTTTTTTTTTTTTTTTTAATCTACAGAAGTTTTTCTGGGCTCTCAGAAATTTTTCCTAGCCGACTCGATTGGCAAGACATCTCAAAATTCTTTCTAGAATGGACTCTCGCTTATCTATTTAAACATTTCAAGTTTTACTTCAGATCGCTCAGGAGGGTTGAAGAAGAAGCATTTCGTCACTTGGAGATCATATTGTATTCTTTTCCATTTCGGAATTGGTCAAGATTCGATTAGGAGCAGCAATCAAGTAATCATACATCTGATTACATCGTAGCAAATAATCGACCGTGATCCAATTGAGTTGAATATTCACAATCAACACTAAAAAATAGAGTATTTCAACGCGAGTTATTTCGTACGTCATATCTCCCCGTTGAGCGAACTGGTCGGCTATCTGATCTATTTCCGTAATGATAGTAAAAAAGTTCAATGGATCCACGACCAATTCTGTATTCCATTGAATTGTAAATGGAAGTACGAGGTTTTGTTCACTCAAAAAATACAAATAGCCGTATTTCTCTTTTTCTCGAAACAGCGTTTGAATATAGTCTCGCACCGCTTCCCGTACTTTTGATCGCGCACCAGTTCGAGCGTGACGAGGCTCGTGAAGGGCGGAAATTTATGAAATTTGATATATTGAGGTACCACGGTATTCAGTCGAGGACGATATTTATGATGAAGAAGGTCATCAATAGGAGTCTTTAAGGATTGAAGTGTAACGATATCCATCTTTTCTTATACGAATTTCCAAATAATAAGGCCGATGATGACAAGAACGATTCCCAACAAGATTGGTTTTAGGTACGGTATATTACCCAAAACATCCAAAATACCACTCGTGATGGAACCCGTCACGTCTTGACTGAAATGCGTTAAAGCTTCTCCGATCGTGGGTCGACGGCATTTCAATTCTTGCGTCGGTGTACAATCGTGATATTGACAATCACATAATCGACAACACGTATCCTCTTTCTCGTTGTCGTACCCTTCACACGCATTCCATTGCTGAATAGGAAATCCCGTGCACGATTCGATCCCGTGAACAGGTTCGGGTTGACAACAACTCAATTCTTTAAGTTTACAAACCATGTCCCCTCCGTTGTAGAGAAAACAGCCCGAATTGTCCCGAATGTATTGGTTGACATATTGAGAACCGAGCGCGACGGCCGTCACCCCTCCTGCGGTCAGAAGAGCTTTCTTACTAAACACTTTATCAAAAGCTTTTTGAAGGGGTTTATTCTTCGCGACGGCTTTAGCGACCTCCCCTGCTCGTTTGACAGGAATGTCGAATTGTTTAAATCGTTTAGCGACTTTGCCTCCAGACTTGTTAAAAAATCGCATGTCTCTTGACCCTTGCCGGATTTTCAGAAACCAAGACAATGAACGAATCCAATTGTATTTTTAGTAATCGAAAAATTCCTTGTGGGTCGGACAATATTTCGGCGTTTCGGAATATTCTCTGCCTGAACCATCTTCGAAATCCTTATGGATTGCAAATTTATTATCATCGAATGGAATCGGAATCGCATACCAAGGTCGTTGGACCTTTCCTGATTGTGAAGGAAAATTTCTCGTTTCCGAAAAATACTGTCATTTTACCGACGCGCGAGTTCCTGGATAAACATTTCCGACCCGATTTACACGACGTCCAGTTGGACGATCTCACATTTAAACTCAACCCGTGCATCGAGCACTATATCAACCACCTGTATTCTCAAGACCCGACCGACTTGAAACGCAATAACGCCATGGATGTGTTTGATCGGCGTTTCCATTACGAACTGCTACGGAATTTAAGTGTTGGCAACACGAACGAAATTGGTTTAGGCGTGAACAATACCACGAAGATGCAAGAAGAAATGATGGTTCATTTCAAGAGCACGCTTCAGCAACGTCTTTGCGGTTTATACCACTATATTAATAATTCAAATGTAGCGACGCTCTTCGACAAGATAAAGGTATGCGACATGGCGAATGGAGGTCTTTTTGTCGACCCTAAAACGGAATTCTCTCCTTTTTACAATTTCCTGCTGGCGCATTGTTTATTCGATTTTCATAAACTACCCAATTTAGACCTCGTTCCCGAAACCGTCATTTCGAATGTCGCGTACAAGAAAGGGGTTGGGTTTTATACGTTAGAAGATATTTGTCACCCTGAACCGATTGTTGTGATGGGAGAAGAAACAGGATCTTCGTATCTCTATCAATCCAAATGCATCACGTATCCCAAAGAAACGGCTTTAAATAAACAATTGACGAGAAAGGATTTGCCCGATAATCTCATTATGAAAAATGCCATGCAGTTTTCTGATACGCGGTTCCTAACTTGCTAAATGCGAAAAGGTTTGGAGAAAAAAATTGATTTGGTTGGGGGTTAAAAAGTCAGTACAGAAAAATTTCTATTATGTAAAAAGGAAAAAAAAACAAAATGGTAATATACCTTGACACAGAATCTGTTTTCATCATGTAGAAGCTTGTACACAGGCCACAGCATCAAACGATCTGAAATGAAACTCGAATGGCTTAAATAGATAAGTGAGAACACATTCTTGAAAAAAAATGATGGTCTTGTTGATCGAGTCGGCTGGAAAAATCTGAAAAATCTGAAAATCTGAAAAAAAAAAAAAAAAAAAAAAAAAAAAAAAAAAAAAAAAAAAAACAACACTTTTTGTTAATTTTTATCATGTCTTTAGACATGATAAAAATTAACAATCCCCTTCCCTTTTTGTCTGGGAATGTTGTCTCACACTTTCTAAAAATAGACCATAACTCATCCTTTCTAATGGCAATCATTCCAAGAATGAGTCACGGTTTGTTTTTCGAAAGAGTGAGACAACATTCCCAGAGAAAAGGGGGAGGGTAGTTAATTTTTATCATGTCTAAAGACATGATAAAAATTAACAAAAAGTTTTTTTTTTTTTTTTTTTTTAACTTTTAATCCAGATCATCCAGATCACGACGAGACCTGAGAGCGTACGGTTTATACGCAAATTTACTAAGCTTGTTCTTCATAGAACTGGCAGAAACCTCACCTAAATAGACTGGATCCTCATTGCCTTTTACATCCTCAGCCTCCTTCTTAGGCTTCTCTTTCTTGAATGGTTTGCACAGATCTGGATTGATCTTGCTTTTGATGGGAACCTGGTCTGGATCCACCTTTTCAGTTTTGATTTTCTCTTTATCGAAGGTAGTGGAAATGGTTTCGTTAATAATATTTCTAGAAGAAGGTTCTAAAATATTTAACTGAAACACGGGTTTTTCGATCATATTCAGAGCATCTTCTTGAAAGAGAATCATATCTCTACAAATGCCTCCTACTCTACAATACAAAGCGTCCGTTTCGTAAAAGTACCGCGAATTAATTTTAATATTTAAAATACCAATAAACATATCGTTATTCACAAATTCTTGGTCCAGGGTTTCTTGAAACACGTTTAAAAGGGTCGTTCCATCAAACACTTTGGTTTTGCGTAAACACCATTGATTTTGAGACATCTGAGAATTCAGATCATTTCGTTGACTCATTTGCCGACACGCTTTACAGAGAGAAGGTCTACATTTTTCAATGAAGAACCGACATTGTTCTGAAATCAGCATTTGGGAATGATCGGCGGCCACAGCTTTGGTAATGTCCACCAGAGGAGGACAGAGTTTACATATGAAAGAATGGGCATTCAGATTCCTCTTATAATTAGTAGCGCAGAGAACCCAATACCCCGCTACGAGAATATTATAATGATGATTGAAATCTTTAATATTTTCAATCTGAATATAACCTTTTTCTACGGGATGTTGGAACGGGATCGCTTTAGCTTGAAAATCTTGAAACTGAGGATTGTTGGCTAATATATTTTTCCATTCCCGGCTCACGAGGTTTAACGTTCTCGGGTTATTTTCAACGATTTCGTCAATCCCCGCTTTTAAAATCGGGTGCGCAAGAATACGATCGATTAACTCTGAATATTCCATAGTTCCCTTTATTATTATTTTATGGACTTCTAAACATCTCGGTCTGTTTCCTCAATTCTTTCGCGTACCGGTCAATGATTTCAATCGTTTGATTCATGCAATAGGTTAAGAATTCATCTTTAATGTAGGCTGTATGCGACCCCTGCCAATCTAATCCTCCTGTCAGAGTTTGTACGTCCCACTTGATGTATTGCAATAAAACATCGGTCCATTCTTTCACAGTCATATTGGATCGAATGCTTCGATCCACGAAATCCAATTTATTCAGCACGGATCTAATATATTCCTCCGACGAAAAAACGGTTTTTCCGTACACGACATCAAATCGTAATCGAAAATAGGACACGTATAATTGATAAAACAGGTCGCTGAGCATTTTGAAATCGGACGATACGGAGGGAGAAGGGGTTGATTCGGTTTTAATGTGTTCCAATTCCTTTTGCAAGTGGGCTTTTTCGTCCAGACATCGATCTAAAGCGTGTTTGGCCTCTTGTAAATCCAATGACAGACCTCTTACATAGTCTTCGTCGACCGTCGATACGTGCTTTCGTTTATATTTCGAAGTATCGGACATTTCTACATCCTGCGGAGCTACGAGAGCTTTAGCCAGTTGGTTTTCTAAAGTTTGGTTTCGAGACCGAGACACTTCCAGTTGGTTTTGTAAATCTTTCACTTCCCGCTGTAATTCCTCCACTTGATCCGTAGGATACGTAATGGCCAGTACAGTAGTGGGTTCTTTCACTTCGGTAAGGTGAGGACGTTCCTCCAACTGCCGTCGGTATAGGTCTCGTTCCTGCTCGAAATATAAAATCACCGAATTCGCCAATTCTTCAATGGGATCCGGTATGTTCGGAAACTGGGCTCGAAGCGTGACAATTTGTTTATAAACGAGATCTTGAAATTGTCGATGCTCGTGAATCACGTTTTGGAGTTGATGGACAACGGCTTGCGGCCAATCTTCCCTCTGATCACTAGGGTCATTCTGAAGGATCGTTTTTAGGAACGTGGTCAATTTCGTTTTGGCGTAGAGAAGGTACTCATTACATTTCGTATAATTACTTTCGACTTGATCGAGTTTCTGTTTCAATTCGAAAAGTTGTTCTTTGGTTTTACGGAGCTCGACTTCACAATTGTTGCGATTCTCGACCTGTCGAGCCCATTCGATCATGCTCGACGCCAAATTATCGAATTGAACGACGGTATTTCGGGAAAATGACCTTTCAGTTGCGCCAATTGCGTTTCGAGGGTCCTCTCTAGATTTTCTTTGAAATGGAATACTTTTTCGAGTTCCGCGAGAATCTGATCGTAATCCGTGGCCCCAAAATACGCATTCCATTTAGTCCGTATCAGAGTTACCAAATTCGTTTTCAGGACCTCCAGTTTCTTTTCCAAAGCGACGCGTTGCCGTTTTTCATGTTCTAGACTTTGCTGTAATTTTTTATGTTCTTGGCTACGATCCCGATGGAGTTGAGCTTGGATTTGTTGTAGGACCTCCTTCGCTTCGTTCTGGTTCTCAATCGATTGTTGAAGATCGTGCAATCGTTGCAAGAGGGTCGTGTCTTCCATCATGCTTTTAGAGGAAGAAGGGAGACTGTGAAGAACGGTATGAGCTAAATTGTCGGGCGTTAGCGATTGATTTAAAGCATTCCCGAGAAGTGTTAATTGGTTCAAAAGCT
Organism: Stegodyphus dumicola; assembly: GCF_044657685.1. Taxonomy (NCBI): domain Eukaryota; kingdom Metazoa; phylum Arthropoda; class Arachnida; order Araneae; family Eresidae; genus Stegodyphus; species Stegodyphus dumicola. Next base: position 145,202,721 of record NC_140777.1, read on the forward strand.
GGGTTTGCCAATTTTGTAAATACTGGATATACGTTTGACTTTGCTGGAAGAAAAACGTTTTCCAATCTTGGTTCGCACCTAAAGGTTTCCAAAATGAGGGGGGAAGGATCGTCTGTAAAAACGTCATAAACTGCGTTTCGTGGAACTCCTCCATTTGTTTAGCCATTTCGTCTCGAAGAATAGTCTCGATATGAGGATTTTTCTTTTGCAGCGTGTCAAGAACGCGTTGAATACCTTCCTGAAAATGTGTTTCGGACTCGATTTTCCATTTTTGCAGGAGATCGGTTCGTTCTTTCTGACCCTGCTCCAACTGCTTTTCCAATATCCGTTTTCCGTTTTGACAAAGGGTCAATTGTCCTTTCAGTTCCTCGTTCAATTGCTGGACGTGCTGTTTTTGTTCCGATTGATATGATGTTAAAAACTGGTCGAGGGTTTCTTGTAATTGCTCTAATTTAGATCGCGACGAATCGATCATGAGCTGCTGAGAAGGAGGCGATTCGAGCGGTAAAGTTTCAATGACCGTAGTTGTAGAAGAAGGAGGAAGTTTCAGTTGCTCGATCGTTTCTTGTAAAGCCATTTGCAAAGGGCGGATTAAACTTTCCGTTCGTTGCATCCATTCTTCAAGTCCCGTTTCGTAGCGTTGGTGGAGCATTTGCCATTCGTTCATCAAACGGTTTGGAAACTCGATATTATTATTAGTATTATTCAATTGTTGTTGTTGTTGTTGTTCTACTATTTGCCTCTGCCATTGTATTTTTTCAGACTCGTGCGTTCGAATTTGTGTCTGTAAGGTTTCGTGATCTCGTTTCAATTGCTCCCACTGAGTTTGTAAGGTTTCGTTTCAGCTGCTCCAACTCAGTCTGCAGGGTTTCTTTCTCCCATGTAAGGCGTTCCAATTGTCGTTGCAAATCCACGACTGAATGCTCTTTTCCGAATCGAGCGGTATTCACATATTGTTCTTTTTCCGCTAGAAAATAACGCATTTCGTTCCGGTGCTCTTGTTGGAGCGTCTCGATTTGTTTCTCGAAAGCTTTCCGATCTGCCTCCAATTGAGTTTCCAAAGAAGCGATTTTGTTTTCCAGGTCCTGCGATTCCATCGGAAAAATCTCTTCCAAATGCAAGCCCGAAATGCGAAACAAGAAATCGATGATGCTCGAACTCTTTTTATACAGTTGAGGATAGAGATGGAGTAAAGGTCGACTCAGGAGAAAAGCATCGATCACGTCGTCTCGAAGATTTTGTTTGAGACCATCGACAACATTTAAAGATATAAAAGTGGGGTCGGACTGGTATTGAATAAGACATCGAACCAGTTCTCGTAACATTCTTTTCTTTTTGCTTTTTTTAAATCATTAAAAGGTAGGCTACTTTGTTCAAATCGAGCAACATATATTGATATTTTTCTTCGGAGCGGGACGATAACCAAATCATGACTTCTTTCAAGTAGCGACGATTCTTTCTAAAGTGGGAAACGTATATTTTAAATCCTTCTCGGGTCCATAATTCATTATTTCGGTAAAACGGTAGCCAATAATTACATTGTTCACGATTCACGTCGAGGAACGTTTCATGATGGAATGACGCAATCATGGGCGAAACATACATCACTAAAGACATATTCAAAACGACAAACCAAACACCGGTTAATTTCGTGTCATCAAAAGTAATTTCACAAGTATAAAAGTCCGATGGAATAGAATCCGTATGCAGGTAAGGTGGAAGGGAGCGTTTCCACAATTTATGCAGTTTGGCAGCCAATTGAGCACTCGCAGCTTGTCCCGTTAAATGTATGAAGTGGAGGATGAGCATGGGATGTAAATAGTGATACCAGTTGGACCACGATTCCCAGACGTGCGTATTTCGTTTGAAAAATCGGAGGCGCATGCAATGCTCTAACTGGAAAGGTTCTCTTTTTATGTAGGTCATCGTCAGATCGCTTAAGGCGCGAAAAGCCATATTGCGAGGAAGTACTTTCCAGAACAAGGAAAACGGATTGATGGTCGAACAAACAAATAAAGTATTATTTTCATAGGAGACCTTGATAAAATCTCGAGAGGGAAATAAACTTTGTAAAAACTGATCGGTCGTATCTCTAGAGACGTTAATCCAACGAGGATCCTCTTTTGTTCCATGCACGCAAAAGACTAAAGACCCATGAGGAAACGGATAGTCTTTGTCTAAATTTTCTCCTTGGAAAATGAGTCGATTTTCACTGACCACGAGAATACAAGGTGCTCGAACGAGACCCATGCTAAAATGTTTCAAAGTATCGACAAGGAAGATGGGTAGTTTGAAACGAACAGCTATAAAATAATATTGTCTATAGACATTTCCATACGCTTCCACATAATCGGAAACATTGTAGTACTTTTCATTATCCATGACAGAGCTTACTTTATCTCGCCTTCTTCCTCAAAAGGAATAAGTCTACAGAGCCAACTTACACGCTTTATATATACATGAGAGATGACGTCATTTAAGGACATAAACAAGGACGTTTATGTCTAGAAAAGCAAAAGCTGGCTGGGAAAAATTTCTCAGATAATCTGAAAAAAAAAAAAAAAAAAAAAAAAAAAAAAAAAAACTTTTTGTTAATTTTTATCATGTTTTTTAGACATGATAAAAATTAACTGTCCCCTCTTTTTGTCAGGGAAGGATGTCTCACTCTCTAAAAAATATACCTTGACCCATTCTTTTATTGGAGTTCTATTTTTAGAAAGGATTTGTTCTATTTTCCGAAAGTGTGAGACAACATTCCCAGACAAAAGGGGAAGGTAGTTAATTTTTATCATGTCTAAAGACATGATAAAAATTAACAAAAAGTTTTTTTTTTTTAAATATCTTCTTTAGAATTTTTTTCTGAGTTCTGGCTAGAAAGAACTCTGGTTTATCTATTTAAGACGTGCGAAACGAATTTCACTTTAAATCATTCTGTGCCGTGAAGTCAACAGTATATAGGAACAGACTTTATGAAGGTAAAAGTGCTCAGTTTATTTATTCTTTAGAGGAGCACGTGGAGATTTTATAGGATATTTACTTACAAAGCATTGCTTGTATTTTTTTAAGAAATATTAATCAAGTTAAAGATATATAATCATGTCGCAGAGCCTCCATTATTTAACAAGGATTAATTCGGTTGGAGATGCGCCCAACGATGCTTACATTTTTTACCAGATGTCGGGAGGAATCTTTTACTGTAACCGAAAAGACTACGCACAATTTTCTCGATTTTATACTCGAACGTCTGCCGAAAATCTTTTTTTAACGATGGATCTTTGCTCGACGACCCATCATTCCCTTATCCTAGATATTGATATTAAAACCGAATGCGATGCATCCCTTCCTTCATCTATGCTCTACGATTATGTAGATTCTGTTATTCTCTCAATCTTAAAATTTTACTTTTTATCCCTTAAGCATTTTACTTTTATTGTGGCTGTTCGTCCAGGAGGTGGTATTCATGTCCATTTGCCGGAAATTTCGATCACTCATGATGATTATATTCAATTCTGCAACCAACTTCAACCCCGGTTCTATCACGAAACATCTGAATTTATTTTCCAGTTGGACGTTTTAGCGAATGCGACGCTTGTGAATTCGTCCAAGCCCTATACGAATAAATACGAACCCATGCTGATTATTTATGTAGACGAACAAACCACCTGGCGTTTAGATTTGACCAATCCCAATGCTTTCAGCATGCGATTGTTAGGCATTCAATCAAAATTTAAACGTCGCAAGGATAATACCAATTCCTTTTTTCGTAAACTGCTCCACCTCCAGCCAATGGATATTCAAAAACAACTTTATGAATATATGATGCCTGTGGTGACACTGTACGATCCTTTGTATCGAGTATCGTATCCCACGCTTATTAGCAAAGATGAGGAAGCTGGACCCGACGATGAAAAAGTGGCTACATTTGTGTATAAACTAAAAACCCCGATGTATATTTACAAAGGGAAGGATTTTGGAACCGAAGGTCATCATTGGTTAAAAACGTTTTACTTTATCAAGTTTAACGGGTTTGTGATTTCAGACTTTGAATCAAATAACCGGGCTCTAAAACGATGCTACCGGGAAAGTCAAAATTCTATCGTCATCGAAAACGATGTATTCCAGACGGTGAATCAAGATCTCAAGTTAGACAATCCTAGTTTGCATTCCGATCCCAATCCCCTTCGTACGATTATGCAGTACAATCAAGGTTATTATTTTTTTACCTGTCTTTTGTGCCTTGTGTCAACATTTACGAATGTCCTCCCATACACTCGCATCCCATTTGCGTACGATATTAGAATCTCACGAACTCATAGATTCTGTAGAAAAAATCAACAGTAAAATTATAGATATCATTTCCCAAGATTTTACTCTCGACACGATCCTCTTTTGTGGTTCGAATCTCAATCCTAAAATTTACAAATTTAAAGATAAACTGGAAGCTATTATCAAAACCATGAAAGGCGTTATTTTATATTCGGTGTCTGGAGATCAGCTCGTGGAACAAATTCATCGAATTCAAGAGCGATATTTTCCGATTCTCGTCATTACCATGCACAATTCCTGTAAGAAACCTCAACGCTATATGTAGAATAATATCCACGAGTACTGGCAAGAAGTGCCCCACCAGATAGAAATTCTAAACCTGATGAATGCCATCTGGTCCTCCATTCAGGCCTATGCTCGGAATCAGTTTGCCGATAAAACTAAAAACATGTGTCCTTTCACAGACATTATGAAACAGGTCAACATTAATTATGTGGTCTCGTCCATTCTGAGTCGAACCAACATTGATCGTAAAATCATTCAAATGGATCGACATAAATGGCATATTCGAACCCACGATGGGGTTCTGAATCTCTTGACGGGTCATGTAGGAGGGACGGTTCCGGAATTTTACCTATCGGATCGACGTCTGGGCATCAATTTTAGTCGACACGAGTTGATACAATTTCGTCACGATCCGGATTTGATAGCCATCTATCGTTTATTAACCGACCGGAAATTTTTTCTACAATACCTGAAAAGCTGTTTTCTCGACCTCACGGACGATTTACTGGATACGCTGCGGGAAAAAGTGCGCGAGTTTCATGACAAACTAGAAACCAACCCGCTCATTCAAAGCATGCTTCATTTTTATGTGCACATGTGTAAATATACGTGTTTCGAATACGATCTGTTCATGTACTTTTAGATGTCCTGGCCAGTCTTCTCATTGCGACCAATTACGGTCGCAAATTCTTTATTTTGAAAGGCAACACGCGCGATGGAAAACGTAAATTCTTTCAAATGAATTCGAAGGTCTTTGGAGGCTATAGTCATGGTATTCGAGCCGTCAATTTACAAACGACGAGTGGTCAAGGACTATCAGCCCAACCCGAACTGGCCTCTTCGTTATTTTGTTGTCGGGTAGTGACTGTTGAAGAAATGTCGGGAAAATTAAACGAAAACCTCGTGAAAGAAATCACGGGTAATTCGACCACCAGTTTTCGGAATTTGTACGAGCAAAATGTAGGAGCGATTCCCAGTGCCAAACTCATGGCTTCTACCAATACGTTCCCAGTGTGTACGGCCACAGAGGCGTTTAATGATCGCGTGGTAGCAATTCCTTTTGACGCCGTGTTTACGAAAAATGCTCCATCCCTCACCTCAGAACAAGTGATGCAGGATCAATATTTACTCGAAACCAAAGATTCTATCGTCGAAGATTCCTATAAAGGTTTCTTTTTAATGATTTATCTGCATCTGGCCCACAATATTAACATGGAGGACGGCATGATCCGTTACCGTTCCGAACCTGAAATATTAGTAGAATTCAAAAAAGAATTTCTATCTTCGACCGATATTTTTACACAATTCAAACAGTATGCCGATGTACAAATCATTCCCGGTTCTGTTACTACCTTTAACGAACTGAAATCGGCCATTCGACAATTTTTGAAAACGATGCGCGACACCTCCATCCACGAAACGGAACTCATTATGCGTTTCAATGATGAATTTGGACATTTGAAACGGACCGAAATGGATTTCAGTTCCTTTTCAGCCGAAAATAATATTTCCTCTTCTTTGGATATAGTAGAACCCCTTCAGTTTGAAAATGCCGAATTGAATTCGTCTCTCAAATGAAAGCATGACGACGAAGAGGGAGAACACTCAACCACGAAACATTTAAAAGTGGACGATGAACCCATTGATCTGCCTCAGCATAAAAGACAAGTTATTTATTACGATAATGTTATCATCAAAAATCTGAAAAAAGACAAGAATTACTAACCTTTTTACATATGCATGAGGTAGGTTCCCAACATTTCATTGTGTAATGACTTGGAAAAAACAAAAGTTGACTGAAGAAAGCCAGATTTCAAGATGTTTCTTCTTCAAAAACACAGAATCATGTGAAGTGAAACTCGCAATGCTGAAATATATAAGTGAGAGTCCATTCTTAAAAAAGGGTGATGTCCGGTCGATCGAGTCGGGTTGGAAATATTTCTAACAGCTGAGAAAAAATTCTAAAAATTTAAATAAAAAAAAAAAAAAAAAAAATACCCCCTTTTAGTCTGAAAATTGATGTCTTCAATTTTTCGAAAATTGAAGACATCAATTTCGGAAGAAAAAGAGGATTTTTTTTTTCCTTTTTTTTTTTATATAGAATTTTTTCTCAGCCAGCTTCGAGTCATTCTTTCTCTTCTCACTGACTATATATAAGAACGTTGTTCTTACAGTCCTGGTATTGACATTAACGTAGCTGCTAGAATAAAAACCATTGTAGGTATTTCAGCTAAGCACAAACAGAGGCATGGAAACAACTTTTTAAGAATTTCTTCAACGGGTACCGTGGATTGATAAACGCAGTTTCCTGCAGCATCGCATGTGCGTTTATAATGTTCTGAGAGAAGATACTTGTACTGTTCAAAATAATTCCAGGGAATGAGGACTTTTCCACTACATGTTTTAGCAAAGTAGATTTCACCTTGGGCATCTTTCAGGACGTAAGGTTCTTCATTTTTCACTAAATAATATTCGTTCCCTCGGAAATCCACCGGGTATCGTTCTTTTCCGTCCGCGTATTTGGCGAGAACGAATTCGTTTTGAATTTGAATAACGAGGGATTTTTTACGTTGTAGAGGATATTTTTCATTTCCTTTGTGATCTTTGGCATAATATGGAAGGCCGTCTCGGGTTTTAGCGAAAGGATCACCTTTGTCGGGATAGATTTCCCCCTTTTGGGAGTGAATGGCATACCTTTCATGACCATATTCACTTTTCACAAAGACTGGATCTTTTTTTCGATATTTGTAATATTCGCTACCATATCGATTCGGATAAAATTCCATTATATTGCTTTATCTTTTCAAAAATAAATTTCTCGTCTAATGATTTTATTTTTACTTTTCTTCGTGAGCATGTTTAGCTAATAAATATTGATGATATTTATTGCCGTGCATTAAATAATCCATTGTGATCCAAGTATATTTCGGATTCGCGAGTAGTACGTAAAAATATAAGAGATAGATGCAAGTGATATGGTAATGAGCAGAATCTTTAGGAAAAAACTGACTGGCCATTTTGCGAATAGGGTCTAAGACTTCTTCATTCGATAAAATAAATTCTTCATCATTCCATTCCAGGGCATTAAACAGGGGCTGCTGATCGATTAAAAGATATAGGTGTCCATATTGCGACATATTATCTAACACGTGACGGATATGAGCAACGGCCTGTGATTGAAAATCTCGAACGAGTCGAGGCGTAATCTCAAAAAATAAATTCAGAAACCGGTACGTCGCTTGATAGTTTTCAAGTTGAGGATTTTGCCCAATCACGAATCGGATGAGTCGATCAATCGGTAATTGAATAGTTTTCAAAACAGAAATATCGTAATACTCTGCCATGCTTGTTTAATCCTTCGAACCGAAGAAGAAGAAAAAAAAATTAAATTAAATTGAAAAAAAAATGAATCATTCAACCTTTCTTCCATGGCGAATCACCGAACGGTTCAATCGACAAATAGGTCCCTCCTTTCGATATATTGTTCTTATTTCCCATACTGCCACGTTTAATTTGGAAAGAGATTTAAAATCGACCTTGGGTCTTCAATCTTGGTCCTTAATACAATTTCTACAAAAGTTTCGTCAACATTGAGTGGGTATAGAATATATAACTCTGTTCACTCGCAAGGATAAGATACGTCTAGGACCTATTGCAGTACAAGTATCAGAGCAGATTTGTTTCCAACAATTAAAGAAAAAATATGGAACTCAATCCATCCACTTAGTTGGAGCAACCTATCTAAAAGGCAAATTGAGAGATTTTCATGTGATAACCGTAGAGGATTTTAGATTCAATGTTCTCCTGAAACAAGATGACCGATAAAAATAAAACATGGAATCCTATATCGTTCTCAATTTCGAAGGTTTCGAATTGGTGATCCTCTCGCCAAAGAACTCAATCTTTCTTATAATGATGACTTTTCCGACTATATTATTAAAGAAATGGCTTATATCACCCATGATCGTTCCCAAGGCATTATCTACGTGGAACCACCCATACCGTGATCTGAATTATCCTATTCCGCCAAACAAAGTGTATCGAGTGTTCATTTACCGTTAGCGGATATAACGCATGGCTTTTCATGGAATGAGGGTCATTTGCCGTACGATCAATTAAAACCGTTTCTCGTAGCTCTAACGGCAGGATATAAAAACATTTACTGCCCTCATTATTGGAAAATTAATGTTTTGTACCAGATACTGGCCCGTCCTATTTATTTCAATTTCGTCTCCAAGAACAAGGAGGCGTTTCATACCGCGCCCATACCAATGAACTATGAATATTCATCGTTTTGTCCGAAACATATAGGTCGGACCAAATATTGTGCTTTCCAAGAAGCTTTGTTTTATTTTCATCGCCTTCAAGAGTACAAGAAAGAAACCTTTCCGTTTGTCATTCATAAATCTTTAGAAAAAAATGAAAAAGAAAGAGACTTACCTCCAACATTATCCAACACGTTATAGAATACTTTTTTTTTCCTTCCCCATGAATGAGTCAACTAGGATCTAGGTGGGTCCCTCTTCAACAGCACGTACACATTTGAAGCGAAACTCGAAATGCTTAAATAGATAAGGAAGAGTTCATTCCTAAAAAAAATGGTGATGACTTGTGAATCCAGTCGGCTGGGAAAAATTTCTCAGAGCTAAGAAAAAATTCTGTAATGAAAAAAAAAAAAAAAAAAAAAAAAAAAAAAAAAAAACTTTTTGTTAATTTTTATCATGTCTTCTAGACATGATAAAAATTAACTAACCCCTTTTGTTTTCAATGATGTCTCACCATGTTTCTAAAAATACACCATGACTCATTTATTTCTTGGAATTTTATTTTTAGAAAGGGTGAGTCATGGTCTAATTTTCGAAAGGGTGAGACATCATTCCTAGACAAAAAGAGTAGATAGTTAATTTTTATCATGTCTAGAAGACAGATTTGGATTTATCCCTTCGAACCATTTTTTTTAAAATTAATATGAGTTACTTTATTATTATCTCTTCTCTTCTGACTCAGAACAAAGAAAAGAAAAATATGGTATCGATCCTCTTATGGATTTTATTATTTCTCTTTATCCACCATCCCGTTTATAATGCTTACCAGAATATTACGTATCGGACCCTTTATTACGAGACATTAGGTCAAGAATAGAGAAGAAGAAGAAAACAAAACAAATGGATTCCTTAACATTAGGAACGCTTTTAGTCGCTGGAGCGTATACGTCCTTCGTGATCATGTTTTGTCTCATTTTAACACAAAGCTGGTTCTTTCTCCTTTTCCTCCTCATCAACGGACTCATTTTTCTCTTTCTGGCTTTTGGATACATTCGCAAGCTGACGATTTTTACAACTTTCGGGGAATTGCTCGGCAGTTTGGTGCAAAATAAAGACGTGGGAGATTGGTATTGCCGTTTTCGTCAATGGTGGTTTAAGTAAAGAGAATGGATGCTCAAACCTTTAAACGTTTAAAACGAACTTATTTAGAAGATGAACCGATCGTTTCGAACGAACTCCAAGAAAGCCAGGCTCGTGTTTCACCGTTCGTGGCTCATAAAATTCATGAACTTTTACACTTCAAAACCCCTTCTTCTTCACCTCCTCCGAGTATTGACGTCACCCACTTTACGACCGCTTTCCGAGAAGAAGAGCCCCAACAACGATTAGATGAAGTCGTCGTCACCTATTTATTATTCATGGCCAATTTAATGAACCAAGATAAATGGGGACGGACATTTCTACGACCTGGAGCTTGGGTAGGCGAATGCAGTTGGATTCAACTCTTTAAATTGACTACGTACTGCGTCTTAACGTTCCTGTACCGTATTCGATGGAAGAGCGAATACTTTTTCTTTTTAGACGAAGCGGTGATTGAATTACTCCAGGGGAAAAGTAAGGCGATTCGAGACTTGATGACCCGGATCGGCATTTCTGTATCCCCACAACCTTTTTCAGCCGAAGATTATTTTCATCACATCAATTACCACAACACGTTGGTCTTTGGTCCTTATTACTGGCGGCTTTTACATTGGATGGCCGAAGCGTTTTCAATTCAGGACGAGCAGGACGAGGATATTCGTCTCGCGAAAACTCTTTGGAGAGACTTTGTGACAGAATCTTTATATCGAACTCTCCGATGCGGGATTTGTGTGTATCATTACTTATCCAAACTCAAAACGTATAAAGAACGGTTTTTAGGCGAACACTTTGCCCACGTCTGGTTTCAATTTCATAATGAAGTGAATGCCAGTCTTCAAAAGCCACCTTATCCTGAATCGGAATTCCAGAAAGATCAAGAATATATGCGAGCTGCGTTAAAAAAATAAAGAAGCATGGGATCTTTTCTGACGCGTCTCGGGAATCAAGTATGCGGAACAACCAGCATGGGTTCCATTCAAGATCTTTTGAAGAAATGTCAAGACGCACCCGTGACCGTTGTATTAGGTAATTTAGGAAGGCATCCTTCCCTCTTATCCTATCATTTGGAAACCCTTTTTGTTCGACATCATAAAACGGTCCATATTCTTCTCGACGATTCCAACGATTGGTTCGTCAGCGGGTTAGATCCGTCTTACGAATGCGACGGCACGCATTGCGATCTTCTCATCTGGATCGAACCGAATTTTGGAGACTCGGTGGTCAAACCAGCCTATGCCGATCGTCTCATTGTTTTCACGAGCCATCTTCATCTCAATTTATCTAATTGTCAGTTACTGAATTATCATTTAGGCGATCCCTACGACCTTCCTTCCAGTACCATGAAACCGTGGATCGAAGATGAGGCTGAAATATATCCACACAATGAAGTGCTGTACCCAAGGAAATATCAAACTGGGAGATGGTGGAAGCAAGTCGAGAATGAAATGGATGTTGTCTTTCATTTGAAACTGTGTCGGACAGCTCAAGAATGCTATCTCAGCATGTTAAACGCTCTCGAGATTGTTGGAAAGTATCGTCCCAAAACCTGGCGATTCCTTCTTTCCGAATATATGAAAAAGTCATTGGCTTTAAATCTTCGGATGGGATTAAAGAAATGGGATGAATATCAGTCCCAATCCATTCCATCGGTTCGAGTCCGATCCTTACATTCGTGATCGGCTAATTTACTCAAACCCATCTATGGTCTCGATTCCTTTTTCCAGTCTCAATTAGTTTCCTCACTCTGGTTTTCTTCCTCAGGTTCGATTGATTCTGTTTCTTCCTCCTCTTCCTCCTCAGAAGTTTCCCAAGGTCCCAATAATTCATACATGAGTAAATCATCTAAATCAGCCTCATCGTCTGAAAACCTGATGCGGTTTTCATAATCGTAAATTACATCATATAAAAAAGAACGTCGCAAAGGGAGAAACATAGAAGTTAATTTCTGCAGGACATCTTCAAACGGTTCTCGGCAGACAGGACACGTCAATGCTTTTTCTCTCCAAATGTCAATACATTTCGTGTGGAACTGATGTTGACACGTTAAAGTAGAAATGGTTTCTACATCTTCGGCAATGAGTTCGTCTAAGCAAATTGGACAACATTCGGCCATTTTGTTTCTACTGTTTCTTCTTCTTATTATAAATATTTTTTTTTGATTCAAAAACCTATTAAAAAAATTATAAATAAGTAAGAGTTCTTCATTATACCAAAAATAAAAGAAGCATTATGTCTCCCTCAAAAACTAGTAAATTAGTCTACTCTATTTATGAAAATCAGTATGAAACTTGGTGTTTACAAATGCATAAAGATCTAAATCATACCGAAACACTTCAAGAATATCACCAATATCTTATCGATCAGAAACAACGTTCCGCGAAATATATTTCAAATGCTTTAAATGCTATTCGACGAAAATGGTTCTTACCTTCTGCAGATGAGGTGGTGGTCAAGAAACCTCGTCGTCGAAAACACCAACTTTTTACAGCAGAGCAGATGAATCAAATCCGTAATCACTGTCTCTCCAATTATGAAACAGATGAACTGTCGCTGATAGTCTTATTACTTTTAGAAACGGAATTGAGGATGATTCACATCTTGGGCTATCTAAACGATGATCCAGAGAAACGAAAAGCGTTTGCGTCTAAATCTTTAGAAGTCTATAAGGATCCAAATCAGATAAAGTTATTCCAGTTTCTTTTCAATGCTCCTCCATCCAAACTATTTGGAAAAAATCATTACCAGTATTTATTTAATCTAAAGCGACGATTGAAGAAACAGTATAACATCAAAGGGGCTTCCTTCGAAATGCTGAAGCGGTCTCGATATCTCGTGAAAGCAAAGGCGAAAACGAATGAATCAGAACCCAGTGAGTGAAACTTATATATCGACTTATATATCATTATCAACATCTCCAAAAAAGAAAGTAAAACCGACCGACTGGTGGAAAATATTTCTAAAAAAAAATCTAATGTGGTATTAAAAAAAAAAAAAAAAAAAAAAAAAAACTTTTTGGTAATTTTTATCATGTCTTAGACATGATAAAAATTAACTCTACCCTCCTTTTTGTTTGGAATGATGTCAACATGTTGTCTAGACATGTTTCTAAGTATAAATTTCCAAGAAAAGCATGATTCATTCTTAGAAATCTATTTTTAGAAAAGGTGACATCATTCAAAATAAAAAAGAAAGTACAGTTAATTTTTATCATGTCTAAAAGACATGATAAAAATTAACAAAAAGTTTTTTTTTTTTTTTTTTTTTTTTTTTTTTTTTACTATCAGATTTTTTGAGAAATATTTTTCAACAGTCGGTCGGTTTTACTTTTCCATTTGGAAATAGATCTGTTGATATAACGATGTATAGGAGATGGATCTGTTGATAACGAAATATTATACACCAGTCATCAGTCTTACTTTTCCATTTTTGTTTACTGTTTTTATTTTTATTTTAAGAATCATCTAATTCCTTCTACTTCGTCTTTGTCGTCTCATTTCTCTCCAAAATGCATTCGGTCGACCAAAATAAGGATTGACTTCCCGTTCTTCATCATCTGAGGTAGGTGAACTTTGTCTAGGTGTATCCATATAAGCATAATCTCCCACTAAATCTTCTCTTCTCTGTCTTCTGGGTCTCATTTGACTGGTACTAGGCCCTGAAAAAATGAGACCATGGCCTCCCAGATCGACTAATTCTTCTTCGGGTCTTCGTCTTCGTCGTTGCCTTGGCGGTTCTTCCACCTCTGGTTCTTCCTCCTCCTCCTCTTCATCCGAATCTATTCTTAAATGTTCCATTTGCAATGTTCCGCTGGTAAAATAGAGCATATCATCCTGGCTGATACGAGTCCGACAGGTCGGGCATTTCTTTTTACCATACTCTCGAATCCATTTCTTTATACATTTAATATGAAAGGAATGCTCACAATCGAGATTGTAGACTTTATGGCGTTTCGTTTCTTTGAAGGCCTTCAGGCAAATTCCACAGATTTCTTCCTCTGCGTCTGCCATTTTTCCAATGATTTACTTGATTATGACATATCCATCTCTTCGCCATCTTCGTTTCTTCTTCCTCCTCCTTGACATATTTCTTGACGAGAGGGAACTTGAGATTCCTTCGTCGCTACATTGAGTAACATTCTCAATTCTTTTTCCATATACCCGTCGGAACATAAGAACAGTTTCACCATTTCCAACGTCCAGAAAATTTCTTCGTCGGATTTTTCAAATTCGCGTATTTTCAAGGCCACTTTCTGTACAAGACGGTAAAATTTCTTACCCGTCGCGATCGAACCTTTCACTAATCCTTTACCTTTGAGCTTGGAAATAATAAACCCGGTCCCGAAAAGATATCCGAGGTACTCATCAATTTGGATGGCTTTTTTCGTCGTCTCTTCGTCTTCTTTCGGAACAAACAGGACGTAGGGGAAATTTTGTTTGAACGCAAACTGCTTTATTCGATCATCCGCTTTTCCTAGGAACACTTTCGCTAAAAAGGTTTCGATTCGACTCATTTTTTCAATAAATTCTAGTGATAAGGCATCGCACGTGCCGCCTTGTTGAATCTCTCGAAGGAGGTAGTAGAATTCTGTATTCCGATGGTACGTAATTTGAGAAGTGACCAGTTTTCGCAATTGCTGGGTCAAGAACGATTCTTTGAAGAAGAAGGGGCGACGACAAATGCGAACTCCAAACTCAAACACGAAATTCGCCACCACGTTGAGTTCGTTCCGGCATAAATTGCAATAAATCATGACGTGCACAAGATCAAATAGGGTCGTGTAAGGAGAATAACGAGCCCGAATTTGATTCGAGGCTTTCATTTCCAAACATAATTGATAAGCGGGATCCTATTCAACATCCTTGGAAGTAGGAGATAGAAGGAACGAAGCATCGTCGCCGTCACATATTTTTACATAGGGAGCTAGGACTTTGTGATAATAACTTAAGAAATTGAAAGGTTGGTCCTCGTCTTGATGGACATTTTCCATGAGTGATTTCATATTGGTGAAAAGAGCGTGCAGAGCCGCTTTATCGACTTGGGAGTGATTCTCTTCATTGGCGATTTTTTCAATATGCTGGGCGTATTCGTCCATGTATTCGATCATGAACCGTTCGAGCGATTCATACGATTCAAAAGGTTCGGCCTGGGATCGAAAAGGGGCATTCACGCATTGTAATAATCGAATCCCGTTTAATAAAATACGTAACGTGACGGAAACATTACGGATCGGTAAAATACCAGGAATCCCTATGAGAGGAAATGTGCAGGGTACGTTCAAATCTCCCGTCCAATTCGCATATTCTCGAGCTAGACGAGCTGATAAGAACGGATCACTGTCATCAGGAAAGGACGCTTGTAAAATAAAAGCATACGCATCTTGAATTTGATCACATTCCGTGCACTGCAATTGACCATTGACACCTGCTACGATTTTATCGGGACCGTGACACGTTGAAATGAAATCAAGGAACATGGTAACCAAGATCCTACTTGTATTATTCTTATCATGCCGTATACACCTATTGAAATAAGACGGGAAATTCGTCGTTCGTATTATGAACAAGGGCAAACGGTTCGTCAAATTGCTCGACACTTGAATGTCGCTCCTTCCACAGTTCAATATTGGATCTCCCGCTCCTCGGAAAATGAGGAGAACTATCAAACCAAACACAAATCCGGCCGACCTCGAGCCACGACCCAAGAAATGGATCAACGTATTTTTGAAATGTCGACGGGTGATCCTTTTTTACCCGCGACGGATATTGGTCGTCGATTACAAGTGCCTTGCACCGCTCAAACGGTTCGTCGACGATTAAAAGAAAAAGGATTAGTGTCGCGCATCCCCGTCCGAAAAGATTATTTGCGGGAGATTCATCGTCAACGACGCTACGACTTTGCTTCTCAGCGTGCGGAATGGACGGTCGATGATTGGTCCCGGATTATATTTTCCGACGAGAAAGTATTCAGTTCGATCGGGTACGGTCCTATTCGCGTATGGCGGCCTCGACAGGTCCTGCGTTATCAAGACGAACGTTATTTTTCTTCTGCGTTAGAAGGCCGTCAACGTTCCGGTCGTTTTAATCTCAGTGTCTGGATGTGCATGTGCGGAAAATTTCCCAACCAAATCCGTCGAATCGGGATCCAGCATTTAAATGCCGACTATTACCTCTCTAATATTTTAGAGCCGGTGCTTCTCGATCATAGTCAACCTCCCGATGTTTCTTTAAACCCTTTGATGACCGAACACCGTCTCTTGTTCATGCACGATCTCTCTCCAATCCATACGAGTTTACGCGTCACACAATGGATTCGAGAACATGAAATTCCTATGGTCGAAGACTGGCCTCCTAAAGGAGCTGATTTGAATCCCGTCGAAAATGTTTGGGCGGAATTAGAACGTCGATTAGCGAATCGGGTAGCTCGAAACCGATTGGAATTATGGGACTTGGTCCGCGATGCTTTTTATAGTTTGGAAGAAACTTATTTTGAAACATTAATCGCGTCCATGCCTCGACGAATTGCATCTGTCATAGAACACAGAGGAGGTTGGACAAAATACTAATCATCATCTATAAAAAAAAGACACTTCATTTGGTTCTTCAATGAATATATTTATTGACACCATATTTCACTATTTGTTGCAGGGCGATCATAGCCATAAATCGATGACAATATTTCGTTCCACAATACTCACATTTCTGTGGACGACGAGAAGGTTTATAGCTTACTGTCCATACAGATTCAACACGGAGCAATTGATAAATTTTTTTTCGACAATGTTCATTCGCGACATACAGTCTTTGAATATGAAGTTTTCGCAGATCCTCATTCAATTGCTGAATCCATTTGGTATGCGGTCGATACGTTTTCATGTCTCTAGAGGCAAACCGGACACTGTTTGTCAGAGTGTATCCATCAGACGTGATGGCCAGCACACCTATGACACTCGGATGAATTTCAGTTCGATATTTCTTTTTTTTAGTAGAAGAAGTAGAATGAGATGAGGAGGGAAGATCTTCTTCGATTGTAGAACGCATGTGTGGTGGAGAGGATTGGTCCATTATTTCTGAATAATGAGAGGAAGAAGACGAAATGGGCGATAACGGCGGATTGAAATTCAGAGAAGGAGTATCACGAATTGGATTAGGTTTCTTCTTTTTGATCCTACGGCGGACAGGTGGAGGAGAAGGAGTTGGCGATATATCAGACCACGACGTGATATACTCATTCTCCGAAGAAACACATTCATATAAAGGCGAAGAAGGTTGCAAGTCCAAACAGGGTTCATTATCGTCTTCACACGTCATGATTAAGTCTCCCGTAGCCATCTGTTCTCGACCTATCTGCTCAAAAAAATGAGCCGCAATTCCTTCTACAATCGTTTATATAGAGAAAGAGTGAGAGGGGGGGGAATGAAAGTAGGTAGGAGTAAAAAAGATAAGTCGTTGGGAAAAATATTTCTCTCAGAAAATTTTTCAACCTAAAAAAAAAAAAAAAAAAAAAAAAAAAAAAAACTTTTTGTTAATTTTTATCATGTCTTTAGACATGATAAAAATTAACTATACCCTCTTTTTCAAATGATGTTGATAACCTGTTGTCTCGATATGCTTCTAAAAATAGAACATGACTCATTTCTTTCTTGGAAATTTATTTTTAGAAACATATTCGAAAGGATGAGACATCATTCTCAGACAAAAAGAAGAGAGAGTTAATTTTTATCATGTCTTAAGACATGATAAAAATTAACCAAAAGTTTTTTTTTTTTTTTTTTTTCCAAGGCTTAGAAATTTTTTTCTTGGCTTTCAGAAATTTTTCCCAGCGAACTCGATGGACAAAACTATCCAATTTTTTAAGAACGGACTATCGCTCATCTATTTAAGCATTCCGAGTTTCGCTTTAGTTCAATCCGTGTTTCCTTTTAGAATGAGTGTGTGCTCTCCAACATGGTTCTACCCTCTCTTCTCAAGAACCCCGTCCAGTGAAGAATTTAAGGATATCTCCTACCTATCTATCAAAGAAGCTACGCGTAAATTTAATAGAGTTGAATTCAATATGAGTTTTTCTAACATTTTTCATCAATGGATATTCACAAAATTAATAATAAACGCGGAACCACCCGTTTTTTATGAACACAGATTAACGAAAAGAAATGCTTTACATTTCGCTATTTTGTTCTCAATGGATGATATCGTTCGGCAACTGATTCTTCTTGGATGCGACATGAACAAACATGATATTTTTGGTTTTACCCCTTTACACTATGCCTGTCAATTACGATGCAAACTCATCGTGGATATGTTGGTGCTTGCTGGTGCGAATGTCCGGTGTTGCGATCCCAAAACCGTTTTAGAACGCTGGCGAAAAAATGGAAAATTGGAAGAGGAAAATATGCGGTTACTCAATTATGGTGTTGAACCACGTATTCTTAGCCTGGAAAATTTATGTTACATAACTATTAGAAAACATATGAGGCATGTCAAAAGGAATGCTCATCATCTCGGATTACCTGACTTAATGGTAAGACGTCTCACCCTCGAAGAATGGTAATAATATTCTTTAAAATAAGATCCCTTAGCCACCCCGCATTTCTCATTTGAAGAATTCATCCTATCTATTCTTTTTTTAAATGTCTAGGGATGTCATCCGACGCATTCTCTCCGCCAAAAAAAAAACGAGTTCCTCCCACCTACCCCAAAAAGAAGAAGAAGAAGAAATTTCCCATGAGTCTTTTCGAGAACCCTCCCCCCTCTCTCTTCCTATATATAAAAGAAACCGAGAGAAAAGTTGTCTTTTCTTTTTTTTTTCCATCTCATCCTCAGGAGAAAGAGAGAGAGAGAAAACCAAATGCCATGGAGTGGTTACGGCGAGAGTCTTTTTCCCTCGCGATTCGTTTCCGTTTCGCCAAGACAATTCCCCTCACGTTTTACTTGGGGTCGGGCACGCTCTATTTTCGAGGATCGGAACTCGTGACTTGCCTTTCCCAGCAAGGGACTTGGATGAGTTCGAAAAGTCAACGGACTATTCAGCAATGGATCTCTCGAGCCCATTTTCGCCCTTACCGATCCTTAACGACGGATCTCTGGATTGATACGTCGGACCGCCCTAGCCGGATTCTCCGCTATACCCCTTTTATCACCTTCGATTCCCTGGAAAGACTCCTCAACGATTTGGGTCCAGACGCTCTCCTCTTTTCGACCTGGCTTCAGAGTGTGATGAGAGAACCTCTTCAAATCCAAGAAGATTCTCAGACCGGGGAAACTTATTTTAGTCCCGTGGAGAACAAGGTGATGGACTTTCAGTTTCAAAATTTATCGGAACTGTTTCAATGTGCTTTATGTTTTTATTCTTCTTAAAGAGGAGTGGGGGGGAAAGAAAACCTAAAAATTGTAGAATAATCATAAAAAATAATTTTGTTTTTCTTTAAAAAAATATTGAGACAGTCCAATCTTGTGGAGGAGGTGGAAAATTCAAAATTATTATCTAAAACAGATATGGCGGTCAGTCCATTTCGATCCACGGAGGAGGATATGTGTGAGATTCTCTGATCCATAGAGGGTTTCAGGAAAAAAAAACTGCGAAAGTTTCCCCCCTATCTCCAAAGAATGGGTATCCAGGTTGAATGCAGACTACAGACTGATGGGAAGCCGAAACTCAAGTTCCTTAAATAGAAAAAAATGAGAGCTCCTTCTAGAAACAATTTTAGATGTCTTGTTTGGATGAGTGAGTCGACTGGGAAAAATTTCTCAGCGCTGTGGAAAAAAATTTTGAGTTAAAAAAAAAAACTTTTGGTTAATTTTTATCATGTCTTATAGACATGATAAAAATTAACTCTCTCTTCTTTTTGTCTGGGAATGATGTCTCACCGTTTCGGAAAATAGAACATATCCCATTCTTGAAATTCTATTATTTTAGAAAGGATGATGAGTGATGGTCTATTTTTCGAAACGGTGAGACATCATTCCCAGACAAAAAGAAGAGAGAGTTAAGTTTTTATCATGTCTATAAGACATGATAAAAATTAACAAAAAGTTTTTTTTTTTTTTTTTTTTCTTCAGAAATTTTTTCTCTGAGCTTTGCCAATTTTTTTCCCAGCCAGCTCCATCCATAAAACAACACCTCTCAAAATCTTTTCTCACTTATCTATTTAAACCACTCGAATTTTTTTGCTTCCAATGAGTCCACGCATCTTGGCCTTTCTTCCACTCTGCTCTGAGAAAGATATGGTAGATTGTTTTCGGTGGACCGTCCTGTTGACGCTTCCGATTTATATAGAGAGTTATATATAGATAGGGTCCCTCCTAACTCCCTCTATTATGACTATTAGTCTTTTTTTTCCAAGAAATATACAAAGAATGATCCACAGTTTTTTTTCCGTTAATGAAAAAACAAATATGCTTCTACCTTCCGACTTCTTTTTAGTACCTCTTTAGGTGTCTCCTCCTTCTGGATCTTTTCCTTCTCCTCTCTTCCTCGCGAGCAGGGAATTGGAAATGCTGTTCAGGATGCAACGCTCGTAAAGACTCCATTTTCTTCCTGGAGAGGGCGTCTACGGCAAACACCGTCTTGTCATGAAATTGGAGTTGGTAGTAAAGAGGTCCGTGAATAATGTACACGGAGCGAGCTCGCAGTCGATAGGGAATCATACGATACCCGTCGGCTTCTGATTCCATTTCCCATCCATAAAGACGGATAGAAGCTTCTCCGGTTTGAAGAATATGAACCCACTCGGGTGAAACGTAAAACAGTTTTAAAAAGGTTCCAGCATCGACGGCGATCACATTTTCCCATCGCAGATAAGCGTGTAAGCGAAAGGTTCCTGCCTCTATCATCGATTGGAAAGCAAAATGCTTGAAAACTTCGATGGACGAAAAATAATGCAGGATTTTCCCATCGTAACAGGATAAATAACACATGGTTTCTTGGACGATTTGTTCCATACGCTCCGGGTCCCGAAACCATTCTTCGAAACGGGAGAGCGGTTCCCATTGATCAGCTACTTCGAGATGACAGACGGGCGTGATTTCCACCAGGGTAGGTAGAACTGCAACGGCATCGGTCGACATTTTAGTTTTGCTCGGTTGAGAAGGAAGAACAAGAATGAACCCTGTAGGCAGAAAAACTCGGATCTATATAAATACTAGAGGAAAAAAGGCGGGGGGAAGGGAAGTTCTTCCTTCCTCCCAAAGAATAAGGAAAGTGGGTGGAAAGAAAAAAATCATTTCACTCTCAGGAAAAAAAAAAAAAAAAAAAAAGAATTTTTTTCTTGTCAACATGTTGTCTAGACATGTTTCTAAAAATAGATTTCCAACAAAGGTTCATTCTTTTCTTAGAAATCTATTTTTAGAAAAGAATTGACATATCCTTCAAAACAAATTTCTTTTTTTTTCCTCCCTCCAGCAGCCAACTGGATGGGCAAGCGTTTCGGGTCAGATCAGTCCGTGCTGACATTATTTTTTTTAAATACAATGGAATTAGTATAGGAATGTACTAGAAACTGACCCAAGGTTGAAAAGAAAATATCAAAATCAATACTCACTTCTTGACGATTTCTTTTTCCAAAAACCTGTCGAAGAATTCTTGATGGGTTATCCAATTTCTAGACCTGTCTGAAGGGAATTCAATCTAAGGTGAGCGTGCATTTACCTGACGCGAAACTCGGAATATCTGCATAAATAACAAAACGTCCATTCTTAAAAACTCATCGTCTAGTCCATTGAGTTGGTTGGGGGGGGAGAAAAAAATTCTCAGAGCTCTGAAAAAAATTTCTGAGTAATAAAAAAAAATAAAAAAATAAAATAAAAAAAAAACTTTTTGTTAATTTTTATCATGTCTTATAGACATGATAAAAATTAACTGTCCCCTCTTTTTGTCAAGGAAGGATGTCTCACCGTTTCGAAAACGAAACCAAAACTCATCCTTCTCATGGCAATTATTCCAAGAATGAGTCACGGTTTGTTTTTCGAAACGGTGAGACATCCTTCCCAGACAAAAAGAAGAGAGAGTTAATTTTTATCATGTCTAGAAGACATGATAAAAATTAACAAAAAGTGTTTTTTTTTTTTTTTTTTCATCACTCAGAAATATTTTCCAATGCTCTGAGAATTTTTTCCCAGCCGACTCGATGATCCAAACAAGACAGGTCCAAATTGTTTCTAGAAGGAACTCTCCCTTCTCTCTTTAAACCACTCGTGTTTCCAACTTCAGTTCAGTCTGTGCTGTGAATTCGACCTGGATACATACTTCTCCCTCCTGGAAAGAATTTCTGTGAAGGTATGCGAACATTTTTCTCAGCTCTTAGAAAAATTTTACCAGCTGACTTGATCGACGAGAGACATCTCGAACATTCTGTTATCTGCGGAAGTCGTTTCATTTTCGTGCAGTCCATGCTGTGGACTCACCTGAATATTCATTGCTCCCTCCCCCTTCTGGAAAGGGTCGTAGCGTTTTTAGATCCTCGTCGCTCTTTTTACGTTTCGTTGAATATCTAGGACGAACTTTTTTACCTTATTCCTTACAAACTCTAATATTGCGGTTGGAGAGCCGTCATGGAAAATCAGCCATGATCCTGACGAATCTAAACCGACTCCTTGAAAACAGAGCTATGTCATGTTTTTTGATGACAGATTTCCAAGCTCCGAGTGATGAGAAATTTAGAAATTTTGCAGTGTTAACGGAAAGGAGGAGACAGGAACCTGGAGAATGGAAATGAAGCTAAGAAAAAATGCTAAGAGCTCAGGAAAAAAAAAAGGCTCTTTCCAGGAGGGAGGAGAAGCGCAATTCTAGGTTGAGTGCACAGCACACACGGATCTGAAGTTGGAAACGCGACGGGTTTAAATAGAGAAGCGAGAGTTTCTTCTAGAAACAATTTTAGATGTCTTGTTGTTTGGATCATCGAGTCGACTGGGAAAAAAGAATTCTCAGAGCTCTGGAAAATATTTTCTGAGTGAAAAAAAAAAAAACTTTTGGTTAATTTTTATCATGTCTTCTAGACATGATAAAAATTAACTATACCCTCTTTTTCAAATGATGTTGATAACCTGTTGTCTCGATATGCTTCTAAAAATAGAACATGACTCATTTCTTTCTTGGAAATTTATTTTTAGAAACATATTCGAAAGGATGAGACATCATTCTCAGACAAAAAGAAGAGAGAGTTAATTTTTATCATGTCTTAAGACATGATAAAAATTAACCAAAAGTTTTTTTTTTTTTTTTTTTTCCAAGGCTTAGAAATTTTTTTCTTGGCTTTCAGAAATTTTTCCCAGCGAACTCGATGGACAAAACTATCCAATTTTTTAAGAACGGACTATCGCTCATCTATTTAAGCATTCCGAGTTTCGCTTTAGTTCAATCCGTGTTTCCTTTTAGAATGAGTGTGTGCTCTCCAACATGGTTCTACCCTCTCTTCTCAAGAACCCCGTCCAGTGAAGAATTTAAGGATATCTCCTACCTATCTATCAAAGAAGCTACGCGTAAATTTAATAGAGTTGAATTCAATATGAGTTTTCCTAACATTTTTCATCAATGGATATTCACAAAATTAATAATAAACGCGGAACCACCCGTTTTTTATGAACACAGATTAACGAAAAGAAATGCTTTACATTTCGCTATTTTGTTCTCAATGGATGATATCGTTCGGCAACTGATTCTTCTTGCATGCGACATGAACAAACATGATATTTTTGGTTTTACCCCTTTACACTATGCCTGTCAATTACGATGCAAACTCATCGTGGATATGTTGTTGCTTGCTGGTGCGAATGTCCGGTGTTGCGATCCCAAAACCGTTTTAGAACGCTGGCGAAAAAATGGAAAATTGGAAGAGGAAAATATGCGGTTACTCAATTATGGTGTTGAACCACGTATTCTTAGCCTGGAAAATTTATGTTACATAACTATTAGAAAACATATGAGGCATGTCAAAAGGAATGCTCATCATCTCGGATTACCTGACTTAATGGTAAGACGTCTCACCCTCGAAGAATGGTAATAATATTCTTTAAAATAAGATCCCTTAGCCACCCCGCATTTCTCATTTGAAGAATCCATCCTATCTATTCTTTTTTTAAATGTCTAGGGATGTCATCCGACGCATTCTCTCCGCCAAAAAAAAAACGAGTTCCTCCCACCTACCCCAAAAACAAGAAGAAGAAGAAATTTCCCATGAGTCTTTTCGAGAACCCTCCCCCCTCTCTCTTCCTATATATAAAAGAAACCGAGAGAAAAGTTGTCTTTTCTTTTTTTTTTCCATCTTATCCTCAGGAGAAAGAGAGAGAGAGAAAACCAAATGCCATGGAGTGGTTACGGCGAGAGTCTTTTTCCCTCGCGATTCGTTTCCGTTTCGCCAAGACAATTCCCCTCACGTTTTACTTGGGGTCGGGCACGCTCTATTTTCGAGGATCGGAACTTGTGACTTGCCTTTCCCAGCAAGGGACTTGGATGAGTTCGAAAAGTCAACGGACTATTCAGCAATGGATCTCTCGAGCCCATTTTCGCCCTTACCGATCCTTAACGACGGATCTCTGGATTGATACGTCGGACCGCCCTAGCCGGATTCTCCGCTATACCCCTTTTATCACCTTCGATTCCCTGGAAAGACTCCTCAACGATTTGGGTCCAGACGCTCTCCTCTTTTCGACCTGGCTTCAGAGTGTGATGAGAGAGCCTCTTCAAATCCAAGAAGATTCTCAGACCGGGGAAACTTATTTTAGTCCCGTGGAGAACAAGGTGATGGACTTTCAGTTTCAAAATTTATCGGAACTGTTTCAATGTGCTTTATGTTTTTATTCTTCTTAAAGAGGAGTGGGGGGGAAAGAAAACCTAAAAATTGTAGAATAATCATAAAAAAAATTTTGTTTTTCTTTAAAAAAAATATTGAGATAGTCCAATCTTGTGGAGGTGGTGGAAAATTCAAAATTATTATCTAAAACAGATATGGCGGTCAGTCCATTTCGATCCACGGAGGAGGATATGTGTGAGATTCTCTGATCCATAGAGGGTTTCAGGAAACAAAAACTGCGAAAGTTTCCCCCCTATCTCCAAAGAATGGGTATCCAGGTTGAATGCAGAGTACAGACTGATGGGAAGCCGAAACTCAAGTTCCTTAAATAGAAAAAAATGAGAGCTCCTTCTAGAAACAATTTTAGATGTCTTGTTTGGATGAGTGAGTCGACTGGGAAAAATTTCTCAGCGCTGTGGAAAAAAATTTTGAGTTAAAAAAAAAAACTTTTGGTTAATTTTTATCATGTCTTATACACATGATAAAAATTAACTCTGTCTTCTTTTTGTCTGGGAATGATGTCTCACCGTTTCGAAAAATAGAACATATTTCATTCTTGAAATTCTATTATTTTAGAAAGGATGATATGTGATGGTCTATTTTTCGAAACGGTGAGACATCATTGCCAGACAAAAAGAAGAGAGAGTTAATTTTTATCATGTCTATAAGACATGATAAAAATTAACAAAAAGTTTTTTTTTTTTTTTCAGAAATTTTTTCTCTGAGCTTTGCCAATTTTTTTCCCAGCCAGCTCCATCCATAAAACAACACCTCTCAAAATCTTTTCTCACTTATCTATTTAAACCACTCGAATTTTTTTGCTTCCAATGAGTCCACGCATCTTGGCCTTTCTTCCACTCTGCTCTGAGAAAGATAAGGTAGATTGTTTTCGGTGGACCGTCCTGTTGACGCTTCCGATTTATATAGAGAGTTATATATAGATAGGGTCCCTCCTAACTCCCTCTATTATGACTATTAGTCTTTTTTTTCCAAGAAATATACAAAGAATAATCCACAGTTTTTTTTTCCGTTAATGAAAAAGCAAATATGCTTCTACCTTCCGACTTCTTTTTAGTACCTCTTTAGGTGTCTCCTCCTTCTGGATCTTTTCCTTCTCCTCTCTTCCTCGCGAGCAGGGAATTGGAAATGCTGTTCAGGATGCAACGCTCGTAAAGACTCCATTTTCTTCCTGGAGAGGGAGTCTACGGCAAACACCGTCTTGTCATGAAATTGGAGTTGGTAGTAAAGAGGTCCGTGAATAATGTACACGGAGCGAGCTCGCAGTCGATAGGGAATCATACGATACCCGTCGGCTTCTGATTCCATTTCCCATCCATAAAGACGGATAGAAGCTTCTCCGGTTTGAAGAATATGAACCTACTCGGGTGAAACGTAAAACAGTTTTAAAAAGGTTCCAGCATCGACGGCGATCACATTTTCCCATCGCAGATAAGCGTGTAAGCGAAAGGTTCCTGCCTCCATCATCGATTGGAAAGCAAAATGCTTGAAAACTTCGATGGACGAAAAATAATGCAGGATTTTCCCATCGTAACAGGATAAATAACACATGGTTTCTTGGACGATTTGTTCCATACGCTCCGGGTCCCGAAACCATTCTTCGAAACGGGAGAGCGGTTCCCATTGATCAGCTACTTCGAGATGACAGACGGGCGTGATTTCCACCAGGGTAGGTAGAACTGCAACGGCATCGGTCGACATTTTAGTTTTGCTCGGTTGAGAAGGAAGAACAAGAATGAACCCTGTAGGCAGAAAAACTCGGATCTATATAAATACTAGAGGAAAAAAGGCGGGGGGAAGGGAAGTTCTTCCTTCCTCCCAAAGAATAAGGAAAGTGGGTGGAAAGAAAAAAATCATTTCACTCTCAGGAAAAAAAAAAAAAAAAAAAGAATTTTTTTCTTGTCAACATGTTGTCTAGACATGTTTCTAAAAATAGATTTCCAACAAAGGTTCATTCTTTTCTTAGAAATCTATTTTTAGAAAAGAATTGACATATCCTTCAAAACAAATTTCTTTTTTTTTCCTCCCTCCAGCAGCCAACTGGACGGGCAAGCGTTTCGGGTCAGATCAGTCCGTGCTGACATTATTTTTTTTAAATACAATGGAATTAGTATAGGAATGTACTAGAAACTGACCCAAGGTTGAAAAGAAAATATCAAAATCAATACTCACTTCTTGACGATTTCTTTTTCCAAAAACCTGTCGAAGAATTCTTGATGGGTTATCCAATTTCTAGACCTGTCTGAAGGGAATTCAATCTAAGGTGAGCGTGCATTTACCTGACGCGAAACTCGGAATATCTGCATAAATAACAAAACGTCCATTCTTAAAAACTCATCGTCTAGTCCATTGAGTTGGTTGGGGGGGGAGAAAAAAATTCTCAGAGCTCTGAAAAAAATTTCTGAGTAATAAAAAAAAATAAAAAAATAAAATAAAAAAAAACTTTTTGTTAATTTTTATCATGTCTTATAGACATGATAAAAATTAACTGTCCCCTCTTTTTGTCAAGGAAGGATGTCTCACCGTTTCGAAAACGAAACCAAAACTCATCCTTCTCATGGCAATTATTCCAAGAATGAGTCACGGTTTGTTTTTCGAAACGGTGAGACATCCTTCCCAGACAAAAAGAAGAGAGAGTTAATTTTTATCATGTCTAGAAGACATGATAAAAATTAACAAAAAGTGTTTTTTTTTTTTTCATCACTCAGAAATATTTTCCAAAGCTCTGAGAATTTTTTCCCAGCCGACTCGATGATCCAAACAAGACAGGTCCAAATTGTTTCTAGAAGGAACTCTCCCTTCTCTCTTTAAACCACTCGTGTTTCCAACTTCAGTTCAGTCTGTGCTGTGAATTCGACCTGGATACATACTTCTCCCTCCTGGAAAGAATTTCTGTGAAGGTATGCGAACATTTTTCTCAGCTCTTAGAAAAATTTTACCAGCTGACTTGATCGACGAGAGACATCTCGAACATTCTGTTATCTGCGGAAGTCGTTTCATTTTCGTGCAGTCCATGCTGTGGACTCACCTGAATATCCATTGCTCCCTCCCCCTTCTGGAAAGGGTCGTAGCGTTTTTAGATCCTCGTCGCTCTTTTTACGTTTCGTTGAATATCTAGGACGAACTTTTTTACCTTATTCCTTACAAACTCTAATATTGCGGTTGGAGAGCCGTCATGGAAAATCAGCCATGATCCTGACGAATCTAAACCGACTCCTTGAAAACAGAGCTATGTCATGTTTTTTGATGACAGATTTCCAAGCTCCGAGTGATGAGAAATTTAGAAATTTTGCAGTGTTAACGGAAAGCAGGAGACAGGAACCTGGAGAATGGAAATGAAGCTAAGAAAAAATGCTAAGAGCTCAGGAAAAAAAAAGGCTCTTTCCAGGAGGGAGGAGAAGCGCAATTCTAGGTTGAGTGCACAGCACACACGGATCTGAAGTTGGAAACGCGAGGGGTTTAAATAGAGAAGCGAGAGTTTCTTCTAGAAACAATTTTAGATGTCTTGTTGTTTGGATCATCGAGTCGACTGGGAAAAAAAAATTCTCAGAGCTCTGGAAAATATTTTCTGAGTGAAAAAAAAACGTTTGGTTAATTTTTATCATGTCTTCTAGACATGATAAAAATTAACTGTCCCTCCTTTTTGTCAAGGAAGGTTGTCTCACCATTTCTAAAAATAGATCATGACTCATTCTTGGAATAATTGCCTTGAGAAAGGGTGAGTGATGGTCTATTTTTAGAAAGGGTGAGACATACTTCCCAGACAAAAAAGAAGAGAGAGTTAATTTTTATCATGTCTGTAAGACATGATGTAAGGATCTTAAGTTTTACTAACGTTTATTTTATTTTAAATCTTTACTATCACTTCTTATTTTCTACTTCCGGCCAGAATTATAAGCGTGAAGGAGTTTATGCAAAGTTGTCTGGCGAACGCCAAGTATTTAAGTGTGGCCTTTTTGCCAAGCAGAAGAGAGGAAGCCGTGAGTTCGAAGCAGGCCGCTTACCTTAGAAGTTACGCAGTTGCTACTTTGCCTTCCAGGCCAGAGGTTTTAATCCTCTTGATAAATTAAACGTATTGTAGTGTTCACAGTCTCTGTGCTACATACGCTTCCTGTTATTATAAGGCCAATCTTATTCTAAAGTTAAATTAGAGTTTAGTTTTATTTTGATATCTTTTAAGTTAGACCCCGAGTGGAGGGTCATTGTATTCCGAAGTACGGAAGTCATTGTATATAAAGAAAAAAAATAAAGGGTTTTGTATACCCTTCGTCTGTATCCTGTCTACTTAATACAATTAGTGAACATAGCTTTAGTAAGCTCTCTGTTCTAGTCAGGTCATTGTATGTTTCCGAAGAAAGTTAGAAGAAACATTGAACCTGATAGTGGCGCCCGACGAAGAATAACCATGGCCGAGTTTCAAGAAGAACCTGTGCTGCCTGCAGAAACAGCTCAGAATCCAGAAATGCCAGCTGCCGCCCTGGAAGGATTTGGGTATATTGTCCAGACCATGCGCGCTTCGATAAAACCAGAAGCAACGTTTAATGGAAACTCACAGGTAACCAGTTTTTTGGAAAAATTGGATGACCACTTCATGCTCTACCCCGTGCACGAGTTTCAAAAAGTTACCTTAGCTACCAGCGCTTTGAGGGGCCAAGCGCTTAACTGGTTCAAATGTATCGGCAGAAGTCTCTTGGGTCAAGCAGGAAGTCCCACCTATACCTACGAAAATTTCAAGACTGCCCTACTAAAAGCCTTCCCTGTTGTAAGGGATTGTGCGAAATTAGAAACAGAACTTTTCAGTATATATCAACAAAGAATGGAAAACCTCTCCAGGTTTATTTTAAGAAAAATTCACGTTTTCAAGCTCTTGTATGGAAACCGTCCGGATCCTGAAATAATTCAAGTGATTTTGCCGAGGTTACTACCCCAAGTGCAAGACTTTATTGAATTGAGAAATCCGACTACACTGGAAAAATTATTTGAGCTAGCAATCCAGTTTGAAAGTAGAAGAACGGCGGACGTCGAAAGAAGACGCCAATATCAACAGCGAAACCAATTTGGTACGCCAAGACTACAGCAAACTCAAGCACATGGCTACGGAGAAAAAGCGAATCAGTGGGCAAGGAAACCCGAGCATTCAAAAACAGCCGGCGAACGTCGACAGTTCAATAGCAACCCAGGAAAAAAGTCTCAAGGCCAGTGGAGAAAGAAGGAAAGCACCGAAAGAAAAAATAATTTAAACTAAAACGGATTTCTGCTGACGAGAGGGTGCGGAAATCCGAAGGCCACGAAAACCCCTCTTCCTACAAGTTAAATACAGTAATGGTGAAAAATTTAACTCTTCCGAAGATTGAAGTCTTGGTAAATAATATCCCGGCCACCGCACTCCTGGATACCGGCGCGCAGTGTTCCTGTGTGGCAGAAGTCTTTTTTAGAAAGTATTTTCGCAAATACCGCATATATAATGCGGATAATACAACAGTATTAGCGGCGCAAGGAGAACAATGTAAGTGCGTAGGTAAAGTACCTTTGTACATCCGTATCAAGGACGAACAAGTAAAGGTGATGTTTTTTATAGTAAAGAATTTGCAAGCACACTTAATACTAGGAATAGACTTTCTTTCAGACGCACAAGCTACACTGGATTTTAATGAAGCGTCTCTTAAGCTGACGATGAAGCCAGTGCGTGTAGAAAAGGTTGAACCGCCAAGGGTAAATCTCGACCACCTGCCTAATGACGAGCAAGATAGAATCCGACAAGTGGTAAGTGAATTTGCTTCCTTATTTAGTGATATTCCAGGATTTACCCAGGTTACTAACCATAGTATTGACACCGGAGATGCATTGCCGGTTCGTCAAAAACCATACCGGTATGATAAGAATAAGGAAAAAATTATAGAATGGCATATTACCGATATGCTACGTAAAAAGATCGTAACGCCTATCTCAAGTAGTTATGCTAGTCCGGTGGTTTTATGTAAGAAAAATAATGATTATCCTTTGGAGCATCCAAAAAGGTGGAGATTCGCTATTGATTACCGTAAATTAAATTCCATAACGAAATATCCGGTATATCCGTTACCGATTATAGAAGAAATTTTAAGGAACATAAAATCAACCAAATTTATGACAACTTTAGACTTAACGAATGGTTATTTTCAAATAGGGATCAGGCCTGAGGACGTGCCTAAGACTGCTTTTATAACCAAGTCTGGCACTTATGCATTTTTGCGAATGCCGTTTGGCCTTTCAGGCGCCCCAGCAACATTTCAGCGATGCATGGACATTGTGTTAAGACCTGTTCTCGGAAAGTCCACATTTATCTATTTAGACGATATCATTATTACTAGTGATAATCTAGACCAACATGTACAGGATTTAAGACAGGTGTTTTCTTTATTAAATGAGGCCGGTCTAAAAGTTAATGTCGAAAAATGCAAATTTGCAGCCCCTGAATTAAAATATTTAGGTTACAAAATATCGCAAAAAGGGATCGAGACAGATGAATCAAAAATAATCGCGGTACAAAAGTATCCCACTCCAAACACGGCAAAGAAGCTCTCTTCTTTTCTAGGACTTTGTTCATATTATAGGTCCTTTATAAAAGATTTTGCGGCTATCGCTGAGCCATTGTTAAAATTAAAAAGGAAAAAGGCAAGATTCTCGTGGACGGCCGAAGCCAATAGTGCTTTCGAAAAATTAAAACAAGCATTAACGCAAGCCCCTGTGTTGAAATTTCCTGAAAAGGATGAAAATTTAGAAATTTCAGCGGATGCTTCGGATTATGCGGTAGGAGCGGTACTTTCGCAAAATCAGCAGCCAGTAGCATTTTTTAGCCGAACTTTAAATCAAACACAAAGAAACTATTCCGCGACCGAGAGAGAGGCACTTGCAGTTCTGTTAGCAGTGCAAAAGTTCCGAGTCTATTTTGGAAAGGCGCCGATAACAGTATATTCTGATCATGCGGCGGTAACTAGATTGTACTCTGGAAAAAATTTATCCCCAAGGTTAATAAGATGGGCACTCAAGCTGCAAGAATATAATCTGGTAATCAAGCATACCCCCGGAAAGGAAAATATCGTAGCAGATGCCCTGTCACGAATTAAATTAGACGAACAGGGTAATACCGTAAAAGTTGCAATGCTGACAGCGTGTACAATAAATTCCCGAGAAACTGTAATAACCGAACTGGGTAAGGATCCTGAGTTTGGAAGTATTTATGAGTATTTGAAGGATCCTGAAAATTTTAGCCACCAAGATATTGTGGCGATAAGAAATAGGGAGGCCCATTACGAACTAATAGATGGTCTATTATTTTATACAAAAACTACGAATTCCAACAACGAATTTCGACCTGTTATCCCAGCTAGTCTTAGATTAAATATCCTGCAAGAGCTCCATGACAGCCCTTTAGCTTCTCATGCTGGTATTCGAAAAACTACTCAACGCGTACGCGAGGCAGTCTACTTTCCTGAACTGCAAAAGTTAACAAGGGCGTATGTCCAGTCCTGCCCAACATGTCAAGCCGTTAATTATATTAATTTCCGCCCGGCCGGGTTTCTAAATAGTATTAAATCCGAATTTCCAAATGAAATAATCGGTATCGATTTATTGGGCCCTTTCCCAAAAAGTCAGTTAAACAAAAGTCGCTATCTCCTTGTTATAGTTGATCATTTTAGTAAATGGACCGAAATTGTTCCCTTAAAACGAGCCTCCGCGAAATTAGTTACCGATTCTATTTTAAATAAATATATTTTAAAATACGGGGCGCCCCTAAAAGTTATATCGGATAATGGTCCTCAATTTGTAAGTAATATATTTGAAGACATGTGCCAAAAACTGGGCATACGTCATTTAAAAATGGTCCCGTATCGGCCGCAATCAAATATAGCGGAACGGGTCAACAGAAATATAGTGAAAATTATCCGTAGTTATGTTAAAAATTTTCATAAAAGCTGGGATAACTATGTCAATGAATTTGCTTTCGCCCTTAGGACCGCAAAACATGATACAACGGGCAAAACTCCTGCTGAGTTATTTCTAGGCAGAAAGATTATAACACCGTTAGATAAATTATTTTATGTGCAACAAAGAGCCCCAGAATTTAAAATGGGTGATATAGAAAAACTAATTAAGGAAGCAAAGAAGAATACGGAAGTAGCACAAAGAAAACAGAAGCTCTATTATGATTTGAAACGACGGGGAGTAACTTATAAAGTAGGGGATGAAGTACTAAAAATTAAGCATTCACTTTCTTCAGCACCAGAAGATAAAACTGCCAAATTTTTCCCACGCTTTGAAGGACCATATGTTATAGAAAAAATAACTCACGCTGTTGTAGTATTAAAGGCAAGAAATGGCGAAACCTGTTCCGCAAACATTGACCAGATAAAACCATTCTATGACCGTAATAAAATGCAAATCTTTTCAGATCTTTTGCAGGATCCGGTACGGCAGACACCGCAGGTACAAGTTCCAGAGGTGGGAAAACGACAAGTACAAGGGCAAGCCAATGAGAGACAGAAGCAAGTGAAAAGAAAATTGCCCCGCGGAAAAATTGAAGGTACAAAGAAAAAGAAGTCGTTCCACCGTCCAAAAAACAGAGTTCACGAACACCCCCAGAATGAAGAAGGGAGAAGGACGACGTATGTGGAAAAGACCGGGAGAAAGGACGGCAACTATAACCCGGCTGTGAAACGGAAGATTGACTCATCCGACAGAACTCTCCGCAGCAAAAGTCGCCGAACTGCGGAAGGGCCATCAGCGGCGGAGAAAAAAGTACAAGAAAAATTTGAACGGCCAACAACGAGGTCCAAGCAGGATCACGACAGAAGTTTCCCGGTTCCACCAAGACCAGCTGCCTTCAAGCGGCCAAGACCACAAGCAGAGGACAGAAGGAAGATGTTCAAGGGTGGCCGTAGTGGTGAAAAACGGAAGCTTCCAGAGGAAAGCACTGAAGGGCGAGCCCGTACAAGAAGGAGGATCAACCAAGCAACGGTCTGCAGCACCTTTAAAGACTGGGCCCAGAAAAGGATGTCTGAATATTACAAAGATAAGTAAAATTTTGTGTTACTTTACAAACTTAAGTTAATCTTTCATTCTTACTGCAAGTGGCAGATTTCAAGAAGTTTTACCTCATGCGAGGTCTACCTTTATCGCCAAAAAGGCGAGAAATGAGTTGTTACCGATTTTGGTATTATGTTTTTCAATTACTCGCGCGTAAAACTAAAGTTGATGTATAATAGCGTTGTGTAAAGACTTAAATATTGTAAAAAGTTATTGTATAAATTTCATTTAAAACATTCTAACAAGAAAGAAGTTTTAGTCTGAAAGACTTTTTGAAATGTAGTATTATTTCAATGTAGAAAGAATTGGCACTTGCTTTGAAAAGAATAGAAGTTAACAATGTACTACTAATGTATGTTTTCAAATGTGTAAAATTAACGGCATCTTCATATGTTCTTGTATACATGTGAACTGTTATTTTGAATGTTTAGAAATACCGTGATATGGTAAAAGTGAAAGTAATGTTAAAAAATTTTGTTATTCGTGTGACTGTAAAGATTAAATCATGCTGAATATGTGTTAAAGGTTGAATGATGTAGTTAGGCTCTCTGACGCTACACTTTAGAGTTAGCCACTTTCAGAATAGTACCTCAGGGTCTAGAGTTGAAATTAGGGTGTGTTAAGAGGTCTCGTATGTTGAATTTTAACACGTTAGTGTTTTGATTGTAGGAGGAAGTGTTGAACACATAGACAGAAACACATTCGTGTTTGGTGTTTTTACAACACATGTCAGAGAGCACGGGGAGAGATAATTAAAATAGTCATGAATGAAATAAGAATGTTAAGAAAAGTATATTCTATATGTTATTTACAATGTCATTCTGTAACATTTCATTAAACTAGTTTTCCTTCCAGATCTCTGGAAGGAACCAGAATTGAATAAAGCTCCTGTTTTGATGCAGTACAGATGAAAAAGAAAAAAGATTGTTGTATATTCCGGGAGCTGCTATTGTAACAAATTTCTTTCTTTTAAAATTTTCTAGTTTCTAGCTAAGTTATGTTTGTAAAAGTTTGGCCTCGCGTTAGTTTCTAGAGCTAAAAGTTTTCAACAAGGTCGTTTTAGACCTCAGTTTCAAACTAATTAACTCTGGCGGGAAGTATGTAAGGATCTTAAGTTTTACTAACGTTTATTTTATTTTAAATCTTTACTATCACTTCTTATTTTCTACTTCCGGCCAGAATTATAAGCGTGAAGGAGTTTATGCAAAGTTGTCTGGCGAACGCCAAGTATTTAAGTGTGGCCTTTTTGCCAAGCAGAAGAGAGGAAGCCGTGAGTTCGAAGCAGGCCGCTTACCTTAGAAGTTACGCAGTTGCTACTTTGCCTTCCAGGCCAGAGGTTTTAATCCTCTTGATAAATTAAACGTATTGTAGTGTTCACAGTCTCTGTGCTACATACGCTTCCTGTTATTATAAGGCCAATCTTATTCTAAAGTTAAATTAGAGTTTAGTTTTATTTTGATATCTTTTAAGTTAGACCCCGAGTGGAGGGTCATTGTATTCCGAAGTACGGAAGTCATTGTATATAAAGAAAAAAAATAAAGGGTTTTGTATACCCTTCGTCTGTATCCTGTCTACTTAATACAATTAGTGAACATAGCTTTAGTAAGCTCTCTGTTCTAGTCAGGTCATTGTATGTTTCCGAAGAAAGTTAGAAGAAACATTGAACCTGATAATGATAAAAATTAACCAAAAGTTTTTTTTTTTCAATCTCATCTAGAGAATTTTTTCTAGCCGACTCGATCGACAAGACATGACATGACCATTGTTTTTTTTTAATAATGGATTTTCACCTATCCCTTTCAACCCTCCGAATTTGGCTTTGGATCCGTGTCCTTGCTTCCACATTCAGAGCTCTTTTCTTCAACATTTCGATGCAGGGGAAGAATCAATTCTCTCACGACGTTTAGATATTCTTTCAGAATGCTAGAAAACTCATTCAAAGAAGAAGTATCTAGGGGTGGAGTTGCCGGTTGAGGAAAATTCACGAGTCTTGGAACCGGATTATGCGAATCCGTCTGTATACCAAACTGTAAAGGTGAACCACCCGCTTTAGGAGAGCAGATAATAGTAAGATCCATCTTTTTCCAATTTTTGATTTGAATATACTTGTTTCTTCTTACTCGGAACATTTTCCTTTTTCTTCCTCCTCATCCAGGAACTGAATTCCAGGTGGAACGGAAGCATTTGTAATAAACTGTTGTTTCTTGGTTCCACACGCCTGACATTTTCCCGTGACTATCGGCCGTCGATTTTTCGACATGCGATAGTGGACGTCGACCGTATCGGTATTGGTTCGGCATTTCACACACCAAATGGAATACGAAACAGGTTCCGCGTCAGAATGCTCCATTGCAGTAACACACTCTTTATTATTTTCTTCTCTTTCAATAGAGAGAGAGAGATCTTAACCAGAAGTGTAGATATAAAATTTAGGATACGTTTCGGATCCGTCGGCTCTTTTCGCATACCCCACTTCTTCACAGAGGTATTCCGTTTGCTGATCCGCTCTTCGAGGATAAAACTCGTTTTCCCAAGCATCGCGAGCATAACGAATTCGATCGCCGGCCGTTAAACAATATTCTACTCCATCCGCCTTTTTAGGATACATTTCATGCCCCGATTCGTCTTTCGCATAAGGGAATAAAACAGACGTATAAAGCGAATACTCGTCCCCATTTTGAAATTTCGGGTAGTATTCTCGTCCAAAAGACGTTCGGGCATACCGTCGAGGAGCTAAAATGTATTGGTTTCCGTTTAAATCTACCGCGTAATACTCATGACCGTTTTCGTATCGAGCCAAGAAAGGATTTCCTTCAGGATCCGTAACGTATAATTCGTAATGAGAATGTTGGGGGTCGGTCGGGTATCGTTGTTTCCCCGATGCGTCTACTCGATAAACAGACATGCTTAGTTCTCGTCGCCTGCTCCTTCCTTCCTCCCACTCGAGACCCGTTGAGATGAGGGTATGAGGTTGATATCTATAAAATGGGTTGACCCTTCAAACTATTCTATTGTTTAAAGACGGGTGGGTTAGGAAAAAAAATATTAATAAAAGCAAATATCTGAACGGTTCAACACAACGGGTGAATGGAAAAAAGGAATAGTTCTCTCTCTCCAGTCACAGGATGGTTTCTTCTTCTTGAACGGCTCACACTCAACTGAAGCGAAACTCGGAACTCGAAATGTTTAAATAGATCATAGAGTCCATTCCAGAAAGAATCCGGAGATGTCTTGTCCAGCCAAGTCGACTAGAAAAAAAATTCTCAGAGCTCTAAAAAAAATTTCTGAGTTAAAAAAAAAAAAAACTTTTGGTTAATTTTTATCATGTCTTATAGAATGATAAAAATTAACTGTCCCCTCTTTTTGTCTGGGAAGGATGTCTCACCCATTCGAAAAAAACAAACCATGACTCATTCTTGGAATTGTTGCTATTAGAAAGGGTGAGTGATGGTCTATTTTTAGAAAGAGTGAGACATCCTTCCCAGACAAAAAGGGGGGTTCATTAATTTTTATCATGTCTAGAAGACATGATAAAAATTAACCAAAAGTTTTTTTTTTTTTTTTTTTTTTTTTTTGAGTAACAGAAATTTTTCTAGCCGACTCGATCGACAAGACGTCCCCATTTTTTATTTAAGAATGGAATCTTGTTTATTTGTGTAAGCATTCCGAGTTTCGTTTTAGATGAGTCTATGTTGTTGAAGAGGAAACATGGGTACCCTCATTTTTTTTTCCTATCTGATTTCTAACATGAATTCAGTGAGTTCACCTTGACCTTTTCAAATTTTGTTTGTTTACTTTTAGCCCAGAGGTCGACGGATAAATCATTCTGATTTTTTATATATTTTTTTTGTGTCGCTCTCTCTTTCTAAGAAACCTATCTCGATCCAAGTCTTCTCGAAGTGCTATTGGTTCGTTTCGAGACGAGGTCATTTCACATCCCCCCTCCTCAAAAAGTATATGTATATAAATTAAAGGAAGTGATTTTCATACACACACTTCACCTTTTTGAGTGGTGTCACGATGAGCCTATCCAGTAGAGAACGTCTTAGGGAAAGAATGCGTGAACAGAAACGACGCTGGCGAAGCAATTCAGCTAATCGAGAGCGAGAACGAATACTTCAAAGGGAACGTTATGCTGTTCTTAAAAAGAACTCCCGACCGCGAAAGAAATATCTTCCTCCCAAGCAGTGGGAAAGCTATACGAATTTGCAGTATAAGAATATGTGGTCCGAAGAAGCCTATCAAAAATGTATTCGACAATGTAATAAAGAGCTATAGAATTTCCTGATCTACGTTCTCGTCCGTTTGTACACTTATTACGCGTTACCTGAATCGAAAGGTCCCCCTCCTCTGGATATTATTGTGCAAGGATCTGCCGGAACGGGTAAATCTTTCCTGATCCAAGCTTTATACCAAACTCTGATTCGAACGCCTCTTTTTAGTGAGGCGTGCTCGGTTCTCAAACTCGCACTCAGTGCTCAAGGAGCGGTTTACATTACGGGAGATACTTTGCATCATGCCCTGCGTCTTCAAATGAACGGGACTTTTGTTCGACCTCTGACCCAAGAGACTTTAGACTATTACAGACCCCTGTATGCTCCTTTACGGATGGTGATTTTGGATGACGTTTCCACGATCGGATCCAATTTATTTTCGCGCCTCGACCAGCAACTTCGACAATTGTGTCATGTGCCGGATAAGCCGTTTGGGAATGTGCATATGATTAAATTCGGAGATTTGCAGCAGCTCCAACCGATTCGCGACACGCCCATTTTTTATTCTGAAGGGTGGTGGACGCCTCAATCCACGCTCTACTATGAACTAGTCGAATGTATGCGATTCTCTCTGAATTACGAGGAGAGACTCGATCGTTTAACGAGAAATCACTTTTTAGAACCGGACGATGTGGCATTTTTCCAGTAGCGCGTTCGCAGTTTCGACGAAATTCCTCGCGAAGCTATTATTCTCTGTTTTTCGAGCAAGGATGCAGAGAAATATAATATGAAACGTCTCCAATCCCGAGGGACGTACTGTTCGTGTCTGGCTCGAGACGTGATTTATTCCGAGAGCGAAAAATTGCGGAAGAGGATGATGAAACGGAGTCAACATTTACATCGATCTCAGATGGCGAATCTCGAATCCGTCCTCCATTTACAAAGAGGAGCGCGATATTAATTGACTAAAACGCTCGACAGATCCAAAGGATGGATGAATGGAGCGATTGGAACACTAACCAAATAGACCAGGACGAAGACGGAGTTGTGACGCGTGTCTGGCTGCAATTTTCCAATAGTCTAGCTCCTATCGATCGCGTCTCCATTCGTATTGACACCTGTTCGACAAAAACACTCGCATTTTATCGCGAACAGTTTCCTTTGATGTTAGCCGAAGCGATCACGGCTCATAAAGCCCAAGGAGCCGCCTTTCCGTCGATCGCAATTTACATGCACGGACCTTTTAATCGATTTCAGCAATATGTCGCTTTTTCTCGAGTGACTCAACCCCAGGGATTGTATATTCTGGACCAGTTTCGTCCCCGCATGAAATTGGCGAGCAAGCAAAAATACGAGGAGGAACTGGAGCGATTGCAAAACATGTCCCGGATTCCGTATGATATATCGGCTCGAGAAGAGAACCAAGATCCGTACGAGTTTCTCATGAACCTTCTTCAATGTGGGAATCGTCTTTCCTTCCATCTTTCCAATAGAAACATCTCCCAAGAAAAAGAAATCGTCAAACTAGAAGAAAAACCTTCTTTCCATGTAAAACCTGTTATAAAATGTCAATCTTAAATCTTTTTTTTAAAAATTCAATAAAAAGAAATATTCTCCATCCCCTCCATTCTTTCAAAGCTTCACAAAACGCTCAACAATGTCCACACAATGGGAAGAGAAAAATCGATCTCAACGGTCCACACAACATGTTGACTCCTCAAAATATGTCTCTCCCAAGTGACAGGATGCTTCTTCTTCAACGGCTGACACTCATCTAAAGCCAAACTGGGAATGCTTAAATAGATAAGCGAGAGTTTATTCTTAAAAAAAATGGCGCTGTGTCGTCAATTGGAGAATCGAGTCGGCTGGGAAAAAACTTTGAGAGCCTGGAAAAAAAAATTCTCTAACTCAAAAAAAAAAAAAAAAAAAAACTTTTGGTTAATTTTTATCATGTCTTATAGACATGATAAAAATTAACTCTACCCTCCTTTTGTCTGGGAATGTTGTCTCTCCGTTTCTAAAAATAGACCAGAACCCATTCTTGGAATTTTATTCTTTTTAGAAAGGATGAGTGATGGTCTATTTTTAGAAACGGTGAGACAACATTCCCAGACAAAAGGGGAAGGTAGTTAATTTTTATCATGTCTAAAGACATGATAAAAATTAACAAAAAGTTTTTTTTTTTTTTTTTTTTTTTTTTTTTTTTTTTTTTTTAGAGTTAGAAAATTTTTTTTCCTGGCTCTCAAAATATTTTCCCAGCCGACTCGTTTCTCTAATTGACGACACAGCGTCATTTTTTTAAGAATGGATTCTCGTTTATCTATTTAAGCATTTCGAGTGTCACTTCAGATGAATGTCAGCCGTTGAGGAAGAAAAACGCAGATTCCCATTTTCTCATTTCCTTCAGAGAGAGAGAGGCCTAGATTTTCCAGACTCGATGACTTTTCAAGCATTTTTTGTTTAAGCTATTCGACTTCATATTTGTCTGACGTTCAAGAGTATGATCTCTCGTGGATGGATCTCTTCCACCTCATTCTCTTTCCAGTCGATTTAGAAGGGGAAGGGGAGATTTTTTTTCCTCATGGAGGATGTCTCCTGAATACCGTTCAAAGAGTCTATGGAGAAATTATATGGTCAGAGTCATGGATTTCCAGGGCAATCTGCTTCTCAGCTAAAAAAAAAGGATCTCTCTATCCCAGTCTGTCTTCGATTGCCTCGTTAACTGTGAAACCCATCGCTTTTCCGATTTTATGGTTCTCCCAGTATAATCCGACAGTCGGCCACAAAAGTATTCGAACACCGGTACCCTACCAGAAAATGACAAGATGGCGTTTTTTTTTCTCTTTCTCTCTGTGTGTCGTGTTATTCCATCCTAGGTTCTCTTCTCCCCCCCATCTTGGAAAAAACTGGAAAAAATTGGTTACGATCTCTTTTTGAATGGGGAGATGCCATTTTGAGAAAAAGCTGACGACCCTATCTTGGAGAATGAACATGACCGCTCTACACACCCTTTTACTCTCTCTCTCTCTTTTTGAATTGGGAAGCCATTTTGGGAAAAAGCAGACGACCCTATCTTGGAGAATGGAAATGAACGCCTCTCCCTCTCTCTTTGAAATGGGAAGCCATTTTGGGACCCTCTATTCTTGGGGAGGGGGAAAACTGAAGTCTGTATTTCGCTGTCTCTGAATGCGGAAAGGCCTTTTGGGAAAAGCGGACCCTCTTCTTCTGATCTTGGAGAACTGGAAATGAACGCTCTACACGATCTCTCTTTGAATTCAGAAGGTATTTTGGGACCTTCTAATGTTGGAAAACTGAAATGAACGCTCTACACCTTCTCTCTCTCTCTCTCTTTCTCCGAAATGGGTAGCCATTTGAAAACTCCCTAACTTTGGAAAAAAACAGAAATGAACGCTCTACACCATCTCTCTTTGAAAATGGGGGGTGTAATTTTGAGACCTCCCTCCCCTAAACTTGAAAAAAAAAACTGAAATGAATGCTCTACACTTTCTCTCTTTGGACATGGGTAACCCTTTGGGGACCCTCTCCTCTTGGTAGAAAAAAAAGAACTGAAGTGAAGGCTCTACACAATCTCTCTTGGAATGGGATCCATATTTCGGGAAACGTGGATCACCTCATGCTGGAAAACTGAAGTGAACCACCAAGATTGGACTCTATATAATATTTTTTTTAATTGACATCATGACCCTCCTCCCATTTGTTATTAAAAAAATTGTTTTTTTTTTGTTTTGGTTTTTATCCCATTTCCGATGTGA
Organism: Stegodyphus dumicola; assembly: GCF_044657685.1. NCBI lineage: Eukaryota > Metazoa > Arthropoda > Arachnida > Araneae > Eresidae > Stegodyphus > Stegodyphus dumicola. The sequence goes on from NC_140777.1 coordinate 145,244,530, forward strand.
TTTCAGAAATGCAATTCCATAACAGTTCAATTTTATTCGAGGTTAAATGATCTAAACAGTCTTTGACCCACCCATCCGTATGATTATTTTCTTCTCCTTCCTGTTGCACCAAATTTTGTAAGTCCATATAATCATTCCATACGGGAAGGGCTGGATCCTCACAAGGCTGTCTTGAAACACTTGGAGTCTCTTTGGGATGAGTGGAGGGATCTAGGATGTCTGGACCCGGCTGCGATTCTACCTCCATGATTTCTGGACCCGTTGGAACTTGTTTACCCCGCTGAAATTCTACCTCCATGATTTCTGGACCCGTTGGAACTTGTGAACCCGGCTGTGATTCTACCTCCATGATTTCTGGACCTGTTGGAACTTGTGGACCCGGCTGACATTCTACCTATACGATGTCGGGACTTTTTGAAGCTTGTGGACCCGGCTGACATTCTACCTCTACGATGTCGGGACAGGTTGGAGGAGAAGAAGAAGAAGAAGAGGATACTGGAAGAGGTTCTGTCTGTGAGGAGTCCGAAAGAGGCTGCCTGTTTGAACAAGTCGGGGAAGAAGAAGAAGAAGCTTCTGGATTCTGAAGCGGATGTTGCACGCCAGGTAGGTTCCGGTAAGTCGACCGTTTTTTAAGAGGTAATTTTTTTTCTTCCTCCTCATCTTCAATTGTGATGACTTCAATTTCATTCCGTTGCCGGGTCGATTTTGTTTCGAGAAATAACGGTTTGGTCCAGCTCCTCTTATCATGTAAGGAAGGGATGGGTAAAGGTGGCGGAGGGTTTTCTTCTTCTTTTTCTTGAAACATCATCGGCGATTGGAAAGAAATCTCCTCTTTCAATTGTTTCCAAAGCGAGTACGAGCACCGATCGACGAGAAAGAGACTCTTCTGGGTTGTGACGATGAGATATTGCGTTTTCGGGGGAACGACATAGTTTTGAAAAGGTCTTAGAATATATTTCTTATCTTTCATCCTGTCGCTGACTTTAAAACTTCTTTCCTTCAGATTGGGGGACGATGATTCGTAATAGGCGAGAGGAGCGGCTGTGGTTTGAACAATATGAACTTCGTCCTCAGCCGTCGTTCTCACTCCAAACGTAAAATATCGTTTCGTGAGAAAAATATTCTTCCACCGAAAACTCGTGCGCGGATCTGTATATCGCCGGTCTGTTTGAATGGGCCGTCTCAAAGCTCGATCCATCCGATTCCAAGAGAAGGGAGATTCCTCTTTCGTTTGTTGCGATTCGAATAAATTTCTGTATATATTCTGAACGAGCAGGTTGGAGGATTCGACATCTTGGTTGAAAGAAACGATCGCTTGATGAGGTGGTAAATGCGGAATAAATGTCGCACAATGACACACCAAAAAAATTTTCAAGTTGGAGATTTGCTTTAGCGTCTTCAAATCCTCCCCGTTCGAAATCCGTTGAGTTGGAAAAACGTCTAATAGCGACATGGCTCCCAATGGAAAAGAAATGATCTCGCCCAGTACTCTCGTCTTTTTATATATCTATATAGGCACACACAGACACATATAGAGGCTCTATGACGTCCGTTTTATTTGTTTTTTTTGTTTCTCTCTCTCTTCTTTCCAAGAAATCTTATCTCCATGACCTCTTTTTCTTTTCTTAAAAAGATGAATGTGTGTGGGAATGAGGAAGTGAAAGTAATAATTTAATAAACAAAAAATTATCCAACCATGACCTTCTTTTTTTTTCAAAGTCAACCTTTCCAATCCAAGGACGTCCAGAGATAGAGGAAGCAGGGAGAGAGGAGGAGGAGGGAAGGGAAGGTCACACTCTCTTTCTCTCTATAAATAAAAGGGGAGAGCCCCAAAGTCGTATTTTTGTCCAAGTGGATCATGAGGAGGCATCCCCAGCTCACTACGTGTATTCCTTTCAAATATAAATATGTTGATCTTTCCTTTTATATCATCCAAGGAGTCGTTTACCTGAAAGCCTCCGATTTTTCAAAATGTGCGGGTTATTATACCGTGGGGAGTTATCAAAAGATGCGGGACGAATTTTTGTCCGACGAAAACGTGTTGATGGCTCGTGACATTCCACCTTTGGATGCACAAATTTTGTTAATGAAACGAGCCAAATATTTTTACACGTCCCACTTTCTAACCGTCTCGCAAATGAATAGGATTATGGATCGTCTTGAGAAGACAAAAGGGATTCTCGTTCATTTTAGTGAATGGTTGCATAAATGTTTGCACGAACCTCTCTCGATCGAGAAGACTGGGAAGAATACCTATTATATTCTTCTCGAGGACTCTCCTCGTTCGTCTCATCATAGAGAGGCCACGACTTTTGAAAAAATCCTCGAGCAAGAAAAAATAGAATGGTGGAACAACTACCCCATCCCTCTCCCCGAGCATCAAGAGGAGCCTGTTCAGAAGAAAAAGAAAAAACCTTTCCAAAAGCCTATCCTCATCCTCCTCGATAATGATGGGGATGAGGAGAAGCCTGTTCAGATTCCTCTCCGTTTGTCAAAACCCGTCGAGGATGAAAAACCTCTCCCTTCCTCAAAACCCCTTGAGGAAGAGAGACCCCTCGAGAAGGAGAGATCTCTCCCATTGTCAAACCTTCTCGAAGATGAAAATCCTCTCCCTTTCTCAAGACCCCTCGAAGATGAAAAACCTCTCCATTTATCAAGACCCCTCGAAAATGAGGGACCTCTCGATTTGTCAAAACCCCTCGAGGATAAGGGAACCAAAACTTCTCTCTCTTTCGAAGAGGAGGGACCTCTCAATTTGTCAAGACCCCTCGAGAATAAGGGAACCGAAAATCCTCTCCCTTTCTCAAGTCTTCTCAAGGAGGAGGAGGAGGAGAGACCGCTTCATGTCTCAAGACAGGACCCCCCTCTATCTCTTGAGGATCCGAGGGAAACGATTCCTATTGAAAAACCATCTATCGACGATCCCCAGAACAGGTCTTCGGAGGAGATTAGACTTCCATGTAGAAAACGAATCTGCCACAATCATAATAATAATAATAATAATAATAATAATATACCCCCTTCTCAACAACAGAATCCTACAACATTTGCAGATAAATGCATTCAAACCAATCCCTTTATAGTAACCCTTTTGATTGGAGAACCCGTGCATTAGCCTCGAAAAAAAAATGAGATTCTAGACTGTTTCTATGACCAGAATGTTAAGCCAATAGATAGGTCTAGCTCAGAATTTTTCTTTTAAAAGAAAATGAATAAATAATCCAAAGACTATTCGTAAATATAAATGGTAAAGTTTCGAGTCGGCTGGAAAAAAATTTTCAGAGCTGAGAAAAATTCTCCAACTCAAAAAAAAAAAAAAAAAAAAAAAAAAAAAAAAAAAAAAAAAACACTTTTTGTTAATTTTTATCATGTCTTAGTTTATCATGTCTTAATTTTTATCATGTTTTTTATCATGTTAATTTTTATCATGTCCCTCTTCCCTTTTCGTCTGGGAATGTTGTCTCACTCTTTTGAAAAACAAATCGTGATTCATTCATGGAATGATTGCCATTAGAGAAAGGATGAGTCATGATCTATTTTTAGAAAGGGTGAGACATCCTTCCCAGACAAAAAGGGAGGGTCATTAATTTTTATTATGTCTAAAGACATGATAAAAATTAACCAAAAGTTTTTTTTTTTTTTTTCAGCTCTGAGAAATTTTTTTTCTCCCAGCCGATTCGAGACTTTACCATTTTTTTTAAGAATGATTTCTCCCTGATCTATTATTTCAAAATTCCAAGTTTCGCTTCAGAACCATCTATGCTGTTGAAGAAGTAACGTGATATATGTATTTTTTTTTAATGAGTTCTGTCAAGATTGAATTGTGCAGGATCGACCTTGCGAATTTCTTCTCTGTGTCTTTAAATAATAATGATACCGAACCGCTTTTTGTAGAGCGCAATGGAAAAAACCTTTTGTATGGTTAGGACAATTCATGTGTTCGATCCCATTGTATTTGAGAATCTCTTGCGTCGATCCCGAAATGCAATAAATGGATCTTTGCAACCATTTCTCTAAAAACTGCCGTTTCATTTCTCCTCGCACCCAAATCATGGAAAAAGGTTCCGTCAACATCGTTAACACCCATGGAATATAACTGTACGGAATTTCTCCTTCGTACCACGACAAGCCGTGATAATAATCACTTGCCCACACAGCGGTTCGTTTTTCTTTCTCGGTGAGCATTTGCCATGGAAATGGGGGTTTAAAAACAAATACCCCTCGAGAAGTACCGTCCAATGTGACGTAAGCCAATTCTTTCACAATAAAGGCTCCTTGAGAATCGTAGAAACCTTCAAATTCGAGCACGAGTTCCATGTTTTTTATTTCTTTTTCTTTCCAAGGTGACATTTATTATTATGATGATGGATGTGTATTGAGATACGCACGATATTATTCAAAAAACAAATATATATACGAATGTGACCTTTCCCAGAATTCATACGACCTGTCACGTGCAACCTTCTCTCTCTATATATATAAAAGAGGAGACGGCGAGAGAACGCTATCCATTTTTTCCTTCAGGACGCACAGCGAGAGAGAGAGAGAGAGAGAATTTTGTTTTCTTTTTTTCCTCAATTGAAGAAGATGGACATTTTGAGTACCAAACCTCTCAAAGATTCCTACATTGTTCTGGACATGGAATACTTTCACTGTTATGATCCAAAGACGAGAGATATATGTTTCATCTTGAAAGAACTGGGCTACATCACTTGCGATTTAACCTTATGCGGATCCATGATTTTTCTCCCTCCTGTCCATTACGATGACTTATCGTCCCGCAATCAAGCTGTGGACAACCAGACTACAAATAACCGACACGGCCTGCAATGTACCGAGGGTCGTCTTTCCTACGAGCATCTTCCTACGATCCTGAAAATGCTGACCGAAAATGTGGAGGTGATCTACGTCAATGGATACGATAAAGCCGAATTTTTCTGCAAGCTCTGCCAGCGATCCGTTTACGAGTTTTACATCCCAGGGAAAACCGAGTGGCGGAACAAGTCGAAATGCACGCGACACCAATATTTCCAAAAGATGATTCATTGTGCCGAGAACAAGGTGAGAAATTTTCGATACCATTTGATGGAGGGTAGTTACGTTTTCCGGAAATTACATTGTTACCCCTCCGAGAGCAAAGCTGTCGAAGACGAAGAGGAGGCGGAAGAATCTCCCCAGGAGAACTCGTGCGACGATGAGGAGGAGGAGGAGGATGAACTTTCTAATAACAATAATAATAATAAATGTCTAAGTTGGGATGCTTTAGAGACCCAAGAATATTGGTCTCAACCCTTATCTCACCTAGACCTGAAAGAGGATCCTCAAGTGTACTCTTTGTGGTCCTCTTCTAAAATTTGGTCTTGGAGAGAACCCTTGAATGTTCATGAATGAAATGGTATGTAAATCCCTAGAGGAAAAAAAATAAAAAAAAAATTCTTTTTTTTTGTAATATGTTGATTTCTTTCCAATCCCATTTCTTTTCCATAACTCCAGCCCAATCGACGAGAAGAAGAAGAATTTTCCAAGTTACACTAGACGAATATTCCAAGTTACACAAGACGTAGAAAGATTTCACAAGGATTTATAAATCACACGCTCCCACATGATATATGTATAGAGAGAAAAAGACCCTCTGTTCTCTAGCCAATACGTCAAGACTTCCCTAAACTAGGAGAGACCATGAGTACCGAGGAAACCTTAGCAGAGCAAGTGGAAAGACTTTCAAAGAGATTAGAAGAGTTAAGACGGGATAGATTTACAGTTCCGCCGACTAAAGAGGAAACTATCATCGATTTCAACAAACCGCTGTACTTTCATCCCCTACCCCAAAGAATGAGACGAATGGACTCGCCGTTGAACAGTTCCAATGAGAAACAAAATGTCACTTATTTGAAAAGTCAATTTCAACACATGAATATTTCATAAGTATTTTTTTTTTGTTTTTTTCCCTAAAGCGTAGGGAGATCGGATCAGTAGTTTTTCCCTTTTCATTGTCGAAAAAGATTGGGAGGAAAAATCTTTCTCAGCTCTCTCAGAAAAATTTTTCAGCCTTAAAAAAAAAAAAAAAAAAAAAAAAAACTTTTTGTTAATTTTTATCATGTCTTAGACATGATAAAAATTACTTTCTAAAAATAGACCATCACTCCTCCTTTCCTAAAGAATAGAATTCCAAGAATGGGATCTGGTCTATTTTTAGAAACGGTGAGACCCTATTCCCAGACAAAAGGCGGGTAGAGTTAATTTTTATCATGTCTAAAGTTCAGGGTCCATCCATCTTCTTATGTGAAACGGTGACCCTGACAAGATCGAGATAAACAAGTCTTGTGAGTTGTTATGTAATCTTGACGCGATCCAAGAAAGACTTTTTATTATTTTTTTTTTGAAATAGGCGGGGGTGGGGAGAGAAAATGTTCTCACGAACCTCAGATATCTTTTCATAAATATATTTTTTTATCAAAGTGTTTCTTTCATTCCGATCCTTTTAAGAGGTTGGAATGACCCTGACATTTAGATGGGGTCGCGATCCCGACAGATGTCGCGCGAGTATAAAAGTGTGTATCCTTCGCGAGATTTCTTCAGAGAACAGAAGAAGACGTGAACTGAGCTGGTAAGTCCCTTTGGTCCTATGAATATGGTTTAATCATAACTTCATTTAAAAAGACCTTTGAAACTTTGAAACTTCTTAACCCTTTGAAAAGAAAAATGTCTCTTTCAAGACGACGACTCTAAAACGTTTTATTATGTTTTTTTCCCTTTCTAGATCTTCCCTGGTATACATATATACCTTTTCGATTCTCTTTTTTGCTCCTGTTTGTGGAAGACATCACCGTATTCATCGCCATGGCGTGTTCAGAAAACTTTATCGTGCTCGATCTAGAGGGTTTCCAGTCCTACAACCACAAGAAGGGTTAATTTACCTACGTTTTAAAAGAATTGGGCTATGCGACAAACGATTTTTTGACCGTGGGATCGTTGACGTTTGCTCCTCCTCACCCCTTCCACCAACTGAGTGAAAAAAACCAAAAGACAAATGCCTGGCTGACGAGAAACCGGCACGGACTTCGTTGGAACGAGGGTCATATTCCCTACAACCATTTAGGACGCATTCTCCAATCGCTCACTCACAGCTTCTCCACGATTTATGCGGTGGGATGCCAGAAAGCTAAATTCTTTGCTAAAGCCTTGGATTATCAAAAACCCGTGACGGAAATTTATGTGCCAGATGGAATCATTTGGAAGTATCGGGAAAAATGTGCCCGACATCATCAAAGGAGGAAATATTTCCATTGTGCCGAAAACAAAGTGCGCAACTATCGATGGCATATTACGGAAGGAGATTTTCATATCAATCACGTCTATCCAGACGGAACGGAGAAAGAGGAGAGGATTCAGGAGGAAGCAGACAATCCTGTGCAAGCTTTTGATAAGGCCTACGATCAGTTAGAGAAGGATCCGTCCCCAAAAGCGTACGATAACCTCATCCAGAAATGGGATAATCTGTCCTGTTTCCAAGTGATGGAACATCCGGATGAGCATACGCCTTTCCACTTGATGGGCTCTTCTACTTCGTCAACTTCCTCCAATAACTCGAGGAAGACGGAGGGTTGGGGAGACATACCTGAAAATATTCCCCATTACGATCCAGCAGCCTGTTGGGACGAACCTTCCAAAGAATCTCATGAGACCCCCAAAATATCTTCAGAGGATCCAAAGACAAAATCCACTGAGTATTGGGACAATGAACGGACGACTCATGATCCAAAATCCACCAAGACTATGTCCACTGAGTGTTGGGACAATGAACAGACGACTCATGCTCCAAAATCTATTGAGACTATGTCCACTGAATGTTGGGACAATGAACGGACGACCCATGCTCCAAAATCGACTGAGACTATGTCCACTGAGTGTTGGGACGATGAAACCAAAAAGACGATAGAGAATTGGGATGACCGTTCCCAAAAGTATTTGAATTGATATATACATAAACTCAGGAGAAAAAAAAATAAAGAAAAGATTTTTAGAAATAAGTAGGGAAAGGTTTTCCGCTTTCCCTATATTTATGGAAATGGACTGAGAAGAGAGAGAGAGAGAGACGAATCAGGAGCTAAAAAAAATGGGTCTTGGAAGGAATGAGTGCGAATGCATTCGATTCCTTCCGAGACCCATTTTTTTGGGTCCCTCTCTCATCCAATCTTGGAAAAGAACTTTGTCCTATTTTTCTAGGTCCATTCAAAAAGAAATGAATCTATCCATAAATTTTCTTAAAAGAAAAAAACAAAAAGATCCATTACCTCTTGACGGTCCAAAGTCGAGAATCTTGGAAAAAGTTATCCACTCTCTCCATCCAGTCAAGCTTCTCTGTAGAAAATCTAGTAGGTGCATCTGCATCCTTCAACACCCGGCAGTTATTATTGGACGCGAAACGTCGAATGCTGAAATAGTTAACAGTGAGCCCATTCTTAAAGAAACGGGGATGTTTTATTCATCCAGTGGAGTGCGAAAAAATTTCTGAGAGCCGGAGAAAAATGATGTCTTTTTTTTATGTTGTGGACAGCCAATTTTGTATTGGAATATACTGAAAACGGGCGTTCACGTTGGTTTTCAGTATATTTCAATACAAATGGAGCTGGATCCAAGAAAAAAATGATGTCTTTTTTTTATGTTGTGGACAGCCAATTTTGTATTGGAATATACTGAAAACGGGCTTTCACGTTGGTTTTCAGTATATTCCAATACAAGTGGAGCTGGATCCAAGAAAAAAAATGATGTCTTTTTTTTATGTTGTGGACAGCCAATTTTGTATTGGAATATACTGAAAACGGGCGTTCACGTTGGGTTTCAGTATATTACAATACAAATGGAGCTGGATCCAAGAAAAAAATGATGTCTTTTTTTTATTTTGTGGACAGCCAATTTTGTATTGGAATATACGGGCATTCACGTTGGTTTTCAGTATATTTCAATACAAGTGGAGCTCCATCCAAGAAAAAAATGATGTCTTTTTTTTATTTTGTGGACAGCCAATTTTGTATTGGAATATACTGAAAACGGGCGTTCACGTTGGTTTTCAGTATATTACAATACAAATGGAGCTGGATCCAAGAAAAAAATGATGTCTTTTTTTTATTTTGTGGACAGCCAATTTTGTATTGGAATATACTGAAAACGGGCGTTCACGCTGGTTTTCAGTATATTTCAATACAAGTGGAGCTGGATCCAAGAAAAAAATGATGTCTTTTTTTTATTTTTTGTGGACAGCCAATTTTGTATTGGAATATACGGGCATTCACGTTGGTTTTCAGTATATTTCAATACAAGTGGAGCTCCATCCAAGAAAAAAATGATGTCTTTTTTTTATTTTGTGGACAGCATATTTTGTATTGGAATATACTGAAAACGGGCGTTCACGTTGGTTTTCAGTATATTTCAATACAAATGGAGCTCCATCCAAGAAAAAAATGATGTCCTTTTTTTTATTTTGTAGACAGCCAATTTTGTATTGGAATATACTGAAAACATATCGCCTTTTCCACAGCCAGACATATCGCCTTTTCCACAGCCCGTGTTATTCTGAACAAAAACGTGGAATACTTTTATAGAAAAGAGAAGAATTGAAAGTGAAAGTCAAAAAGCAAAATGGGATCGGCTGGGAAAAAATTGTGAGAGCCGAGAAAAAATTCTGAGTCAGAAAAAAAAAAGAAAAAATATATAATATATATATTATATAATATATATATTACATAATATATATTATATATAATATATTATAAATACTTTTTGTTAATTTTTATCATGTCTTCTAGACATGATAAAAATTAACTCATCCCCCTTTTGTCTGGGTATGTTGTCTCACCGTTTCTAAAAATAGACCAGAACCTAGTCTTTTCTTGGAATTTAAAAGGATGAGTCATGGTCATGGTCTAGAAGACATGATAAAAATTAACAAAAAGTTTTTTTTTTTTTTTTTTTTTTTTTTTTTTTTTTACATCTCAGAATTTTTTTCTGAGCTCTGAAAAATTTTTCCTAGCCGATCCCATTTCGTTTTTCGACTTTCACTTTCAACTCTTCACTTTTCCTATCCACTGTCGTTGGAATTGTGTTCACTGGAGGCTATTTCTTTTTTTGCAATCTCGCTTTTAGTTTTCTCTGAGATTCTTTAGAAATGGCTATACAAATTTCACCATCTATATAGAGATGATGTCCAAACAAAGTCGTCCCCGGACCATCTTGATGACCGAATATGTATAGAAATAGTCTGAAAATGGGCTTGAGGGCCGGTTTCTGGGCGATTCCTCTACAAATTCGGCCGCATCCAGAAAAACAAAAATACATAGTTTCTTTTTGGGTGGACAGGAGATGATAAATTTCTTTTCTCTCTCTTTCCCAATATTGGAGGAGAGAGTGGCCCAAAAAAATGGGTCTCGGAAGGAATCGAATGCATTTTGAAATGCACTCATTCCTTCCAAGACCCATTTTTTTGGTCTCCTGATTCAACTCTCCAGTCTATGGTATAGGGAAAGCGGAGAACGTTTCCCCTTCTTTAAGCAACTGGAGACCATATCGCATCATCATCATCATCATCATCATCACCACCATCCGCTTTCTGATACTTTTCAACGAAGGCTTGATGTCTCTGGATGATTTTGGGGAGATGATGGATCCCGAATTGAGTGATGAAAAAGAGAGGACTCTTTTTCCTTTCTTGTTCGTCTTGTACAGTCTCTCGGAGGGTGATATACGTTTCCCCGTCCTCCTCAATTTTCGTCAGAGGTCTCATGAATATTTTACACATCCAAGGGAAGAGCGACTTGTTATGCAGGGATTTCGAAGCGACGAAGCCCGCTTCATTCGAAGTGAGGACAATCTGGTTCGGTTGACCCCATTCTTTGGAGTAGTTGTCCAAATCGCCTAGTCGAAGAAAATGGTGTCGATTAGGAAAAAAGACTTGGAGAACACTCGTCGTATGCGAGACGTTCGTAGGCAAGAGAGTCAAGATATCTTTGGCATTCCAGTACAGGAATCCTAGATCCACATACGCGTGCACGTAATAGTCATCGTTATATTCCAGTTTGAGCAGCATGGCTTTTGTATTTTTTTTCCGTTTTCAAGGCGAAACACTCGTCTGATATGAACAAGAGCTCGCTGGCGATCCGTTTATATAGACTCCTCAGAGAGAGAGAGGGAGAGGGGAGGAGGAACAAGGCTGATGAATTCTAAAATAAAAAAAATGATAACGAAATGAGTGCTTGTGAAGGTCATAGAGAGATGATTATAGAGTTGTTTTATTTCCAGACCCATTTCTTTTGCCTCCTCAGAACTCTCTTTCTTTTCTCCTCCCTCTCTCTTAAGAGGGATTGAAAGAAAGAGGCTAGATGGAAAAGTTTCTTTTTTTTTCTTTCGAGAAGATAAAAAAAAATTTGGAGGAGGAGCAAATTTTTTTTTGGGTGGTGGTTGTTGTTTTTTAGAAGGTGATGACTTTAGTGTCATTTAAAGAGACCACCAGAGGATCCGTTTGAGTCTCGACGACCTTTTCTTGACGGGGGTCTGTCTGGCAATAAGCGCTGGCATATTGTTTAGGGTAAGTAGAAGAATCCGTCATGCCTGGATGAGGCGGTATGTAGCGCACTCCCAGATTAAAGAGGGTGATGAAGGGAAATTTCTCCCCCGGATAGAGCAGTCGGTAAACGGGTTGATTGGGTACAACTCGAACCAGCGGCTGAGTTAAAATGCTATACACCCAGGCCAGAAGCTGATTATTTTTAGGATTATTTTCGGCCAGATGTAACATTTCTTCGCTGGAGAGGACATATCCCTTTATCTGCCGAGACTCTCAAGATCTTTTATTTTCCTGAAGACGTGGTGTTCGTCGAAAAACACGGAGAGAATGTCCCAGGTTCTTTTACTAGAAGTATGAATCAGAGGCAAAATGTCCGTAGCGTTCCAAAACAATCTTCCGTCATCCACATAACAGCGAATGCTCACAAACTCATTATATAAGACGCGGATCATCATCTTGAGTAGAAATACAGCTACGCACACCAGTCTCTCTCTCTGGGAAATAGAGTCTGTCTTCCACTCGCCTCTCTATATATACGAGAAGACCACGTGATAGGCGACGTGACGGTTGACTTCTAGAAAAAAAAATCAACTTTGTCTACCTCTCTCTCTCTATGACCTTCTATTTTTTTTCCTAAAGGACACCCCGTCACCTTTTCAAAGGTCATGGGATTGAGAGGAACGAAAGGAAAAAAAAACAACCATCCTTTGTATACTACCTATGACCTTCTCCTAGAGACCCCTGTCATTTTCTTCTCGAGAGCTACGTGATGAAAGCTTTTTTTTATTCTAGAGTTTATCAACTTTGTAGACACATGACCCCATCACCTTCTCAAAGGTCATGTCGTATGGAATGGGACCCTTTTGGTTTTTTCTTTTGAGAAAATAAAAAATAAAACAACTTTATTATCATCTCTCTATGACCTTCACAAACACTCATGTTTTATCTTTTTTTTTTATTTTAGAATTCATCAACCTTGTTCCTCCTCCCCTCTCCCTCTCTCTCTCTGAGGAGTCTATATAAACGGATCGCCAGCGAGCTCTTGTTCATATCAGACGAGTGTTTCGCCTTGAGAACGGAAAAAAAAATACAAAAGCCATGCTGCTCAAACTGGAATATAACGATGACTATTACGTGCACGCGTATGTGGATCTAGGATTCCTGTACTGGAATGCCAAAGATATCTTGACTCTCTTGCCTACGAACGTCTCGCATACGACGAGTGTTCTCCAAGTCTTTTTTTCTAATCGACACCATTTTCTTCGACTAGGCGATTTGGACAACTACTCCAAAGATTGGGGTCAACCGAACCAGATTGTCCTCACTTTGATTGAAGCGGGCTTCGTCGCTTCGAAATCCCTGCATAACAAGTCGCTCTTCCCTTGGATGTGTAAAATATTCATGAGACCTCTGACGAAAATTGAGGAGGACGGGGAAACGTATATCACCCTCCGAGAGACTGTGCAAGACGAACAAGAAAGGAAAAAGAGTCCTCTCTTTTTCATCACTCAATTCGGGATCCATCATCTCCCCAAAATCATCCAGAGACATCAAGCCTTCGTTGAAAAGTATCAGAAAGAGGATGATGGTGATGATGATGATGATGATGATGATGCGATATGGTCTCCAGTCGCTTAAGGAAGGGGAAACGTTCTCCGCTTTCCCTATTGCATAGACTGGAGAGTTGAATCAGGAGACCAAAAAAATGGGTCTTGGAAGGAATGAGTGCATTTCAAAATGCATTCGATTCCTTCCGAGACCCATTTTTTTGGGCCACTCTTCTCCAATATTGGGAAAGAGAGAGAAAAGAAATTTATCATCTCCTGTCCACCCAAAAAGAAACTATGTATTTTTGTTTTTCTGGATGCGGCCGAATTTGTAGAGGAATCGCCCAGAAACCGGCCCTCAAGCCCATTTTCAGACTATTTCTATACATATTCGGTCATCAAGATGGTCCGGGGACGACTTTGTTTGGACATCATCTCTATATAGATGGTGAAATTTGTATAGCCATTTCTAAAGAATCTCAGAGAAAACTAAAAGCGAGATTGCAAAAAAAGAAATAGCCTCCAGTGAACACAATTCCAACGACAGTGGATAGGAAAAGTGAAGAGTTGAAAGTGAAAGTCGAAAAACGAAATGGGATCGGCTAGGAAAAATTTTTCAGAGCTCAGAAAAAAATTCTGAGATGTAAAAAAAAAAAAAAAAAAAAAAAAAACTTTTTGTTAATTTTTATCATGTCTTCTAGACATGATAAAAATTAACTCACCCCCCCCTTTTGTCTGGGAATGTTGTCTCCCACTTTCTAAAAATAGACCATGACTCATCCTTTTAAATTCCAAGAAAAGACTGGGTTCTGGTCTATTTTTAGAAACGGTGAGACAACATACCGAGACAAAAGGGGGATGAGTTAATTTTTATCATGTCTAGAAGACATGATAAAAATTAACAAAAAGTATTTATAATATATATTATATAATATATATATTATATATTTTTTCTTTTTTTTTTCTGACTCAGAATTTTTTCTCGGCTCTCAGAAATTTTTCCCAGCCGATCCCATTTTGCTTTTTGACTTTCACTTTCAATTCTTCTCTTTTCTATAAAATTATTCCACGTTTTTGTTCAGAATAATACGGGCTGTTGAAAAGGCAATATGTCTGGTCATCAAGATGGTCCGGGGACGACTTTGTTTGGACTCCGCCCCCCTCCAAGCCCATTTTAAGTATATTTCTATACAAATTCGGTATAAAATTGTCCGGGGACGACTTTGTCCGGAGACGACTCTATCCGGGGACGACTCTATTTGGACTCAACCATGACGTCATTTTAATATAGTGGAATGTGTATAGAAATAGTCGGAAAAAGGACTCGAACGCCCGTTTTCAGTATATTCCAATACAAAATTGATTGTCCACAACATAAAAAAAGACATCATTTTTTTCTTGGATGGAGCTCCATTTGTATTAGAATATACTGAAAACCGACTCGAACGCCCGTTTTCAGTATATTCAAATACAAAATTGGCTGTCCACAACATAAAAAAAAGACATCATTTTTTTTCTTGGATGGAGCTCCATTTGTATTGGAATATACTGAAAACCAACGTGAACGCCCGTTTTCAGTATATTCCAATACAAAATTGGCTGTCCACAAAATAAAAAAAAGACATAATTTTTTTCTTGGATGGAGCTCCATTTGTATTGAAATATACTGAAAACCAACGTGAACGCCCGTTTTCAGTATATTCCAATACAAAATTGGCTGTCCACAAAATAAAAAAAAATGACATCATTTTTTTCTTGGATCGAGCTCCACTTGTATTGAAATATACTGAAAACAACGTGAATGCCCGTTTTCAGTATATTCCAATACAAAATCGGCTGTCCACAAAAAATAAAAAAAAAGACATAATTTTTTTCTTGGATCCAGCTCCACTTGTATTGTAATATACTGAAAACCAACGTGAACGCCCATATTCAGTATATTCCAATACAAAATTGGCTGTCCACAACACAAAAAAAAGACATCATTTTTTTCTTGGATCCAGCTCCATTTGTATTAAAATATACTGAAAACCGACGTGAACGCCCGTTTTCAGTATATTCCAATACAAAATTGGCAGTCCACAAAATAAAAAAAAAGACATCATTTTTTTCTTGGATCGAGCTCCACTTGTATTGAAATATACTGAAAACCGACTCAAACACCCGTTTTCAGTATATTCCAATACAAATTAGCAGTCCTCAAAATAAAAAAAAGACATTTTTTTCTTGGATCGAGCTCTATTTGTATTGAAATATACTGAAAACCGACTCAAACACCCGTTTTCAGTATATTCCAATACAAATTGGCAGTCCACAAAATAAAAAAAAGACATCATTTCTTTCTTGGAACGAGCTCTATTTGTATTGAAATATACTGAAAACCGACTCAAACACCCGTTTTCAGTATATTTCAATACAAATTGGCAGTTCACAAAAGAAAAAAAAAGACATCATTTCTTTCTTGGATCGAGCTCCATTTGTATTGAAATATACTGAAAATCGACTCAAACACCCGTTTTCAGTATATTCCAATACAAATTGGCAGTCCACAAAATAAAAAAAAAGACATCATTTCTTTCTTGGATCGAGCTTCATTTGTATAGAAATAGCCTAGAAATCAGTTCGAACGCCCGTTTTCAGTATATTGTAATACAAATGAAATGACATGAAAAATGCAAAAAGAGGAAAAGTAGCCTACCTTGACGGAAATTCTATTCGAAAAGGGGAAAACTTGTATCCAGGTTTGCCCACAGCACGGCCGGAACTCAAGCGAAACTCGATAGGTTGAAATCGATCCATTAAATAACATTCTTAAAAAACAGTAAAGTTTTATTCTATTCCAAAAGGGGAAAACTTGTATCCAGGTGGGCCCACAGCACGGCCGGAACTCAAGCGAAACTCGATAGGTTGAAATCGATCCATTAAATAACATTCTTAACAAACAGTAAAGTTTTATTCACATCGAGTCGGCTGGGAAAAGTTTCTGAAAAATAAATTACCCCCCTTTTTAGTCTGAAAATTTGAAAATTGATGTCTTCAATTTTTGAAAAATTGAATTTTCAGACTAAAAGGGTTTTTTTTTTTTTTTTTTTTTTTTTTTTTCAGCCAGAGAAATTTTTCTCCGGCTCTCAGAAATTTTTCCGCACTCGACTGGATGAATAAAACATCCCCGTTTCTTTAAGAATGGGCTCACTGTTAACTATTTCAGCATTCGACGTTTCGCGTCCAATAATAACTGCCGGGTGTTGAAGAATGCAGATGCACCTACTAGATTTTCTACAGAGAAGCTTGACTGGATGGAGAGAGTGGATAACTTTTTCCAAGATTCTCGACTTTGGACCGTCAAGAGGTAATGGATCTTTTTGTTTTTTTTCTTTTAAGAAAATTTATGGATAGATTCATTTCTTTTTGAATGGACCTAGAAAAATAGGACAAAGTTTTTTCCAAGATTGGATGAGAGAGGGACCCAAAAAAAATGGGTCTCGGAAGGAATCGAATGCATTTGCACTCATTCCTTCCAAGACCCATTTTTTTTGGTCTCCTGATTCGTCTCTCTCTCTCTTCTCAGTCCATTTCCATAAATATAGGGAAAGCGGAGAACCTTTCCCTACTTATTTCTAAAAATCTTTTCTTTATTTTTTTTTCTCCTGAGTTTATGTATATATCAATTCAAATACTTTTGAGAACGGTCATCCCAATTCTCTGCCGTCTTTTCGGTTTCATCGTCCCAACACTCAGTGGACATAGTCTCAGTCGATTTTGGAGCATGGGTCGTCCGTTCATTGTCCCAACATTCAGTGGACATAGTCTCAATAGATTTTGGAGCATGAGTCGTCTGTTCATTGTCCCAACACTCAGTGGATTTTGTCTTTGGATCCTCTGAAGATATTTTGGGGGTCTCATGAGATTTTTTGGAAGGTTCGTCCCAACAGGCTGCTGGATCGTAATGGGGAATATTTTCAGGTATGTCTCCCCAACCCTCCGTCTTCCTCGAGTTATTGGAGGAAGTTGACGAAGTAGAAGAGCCCATCAAGTGGAAAGGCGTATGCTCATCCGGATGTTCCATCACTTGGAAACAGGACAGATTATCCCATTTCTGGATGAGGTTATCGTACGCTTTTGGGGACGGATCCTTCTCTAACTGATCGTAGGCCTTATCAAAAGCTTGCAGAGGATTGTCTGCTTCCTCCTGAATCCTCTCCTCTTTCTCCGTTCCGTCTGGATAGACGTGATTGATATGAAAATCTCCTTCCGTAATATGCCATCGATAGTTGCGCACTTTGTTTTCGGCACAATGGAAATATTTCCTCCTTTGATGATGTCGGGCACATTTTTCCCGATACTTCCAAATGATTCCATCTGGCACATAAATTTCCGTCACGGGTTTTTGATAATCCAAGGCTTTAGCAAGGAATTTAGCTTTCTGGCATCGCACCACATAAATCGTGGAGAAGCTGTGAGTGAGCGATTGGAGAATGCGTCCTAAATGGTTGTAGGGAATATGACCCTCGTTCCAACGAAGTCCGTGCCGGTTTCTCGTCAGCCAGGCATTCGTCTTTTGGTTTTTTTCACTCAGTTGGTGGAAGCGGTGAGGAGGAGCAAACGTCAACGATCCCACGGTCAAAAAATCTTTTGTCGCATAGCCCAATTCTTTTAAAACGTAGGTAAATTCACCCTTCTTGTGGTTGTAGGACTGGAAACCCTCTAGATCGAGCACGATAAAGTTTTCTGAACACGCCATGGCGATGAATACGGTGATGTCTTCCACAAACAGGAGCAAAAAAGAGAATCGAAAAGGTATATATGTATAACAGGGAAGATCTAGAAAGGGAAAAAAATAATAAAACGTTTTCGAGTCGTCGTCTTGAAAGAGACATTTTTCTTTTCAAAGGGTTAAGAAGTTTCAAAGTTTCAAAGGTCTTTTTAAATGAAGTTATGATTAAACCATATTCATAGGACCAAAGGGACTTACCAGCTCAGTTCACGTCTTCTTCTGTTCTCTGAAGAAATCTCGCGAAGGATACACACTTTTATACTCGCGCGACATCTGTCGGGATCGCGACCCCATCTAAATGTCAGGGTCATTCCAACCTCTTAAAAGGATCGGAATGAAAGAAACACTTTGATAAAAAAATATATTTATGAAAAGATATCTGAGGGTCGTGAGAACATTTTCTCTCCCCACCCCCGCCTATTTCAAAAAAAAATAATAAAAAGTCTTTCTTGGATCGCGTCAAGATTGCAAAACAACTCACAAGACTTGTTTATCTCGATCTTGTCAGGGTCACCGTTTCACATAAGAAGATGGATGGACCCTGAACTTTAGACATGATAAAAATTAACTCTACCCGCCTTTTGTCTGGGATTAGGGTCTCACCGTTTCTAAAAATAGACCAGATCCCATTCTTGGAATTCTATTCTTTAGGAAAGGAGGAGTGATGGTCTATTTTTAGAAAGTGTGAGACAACATTCCCAGACAAAAGGGGGGTAGAGTTAATTTTTATCATGTCTAACTAAAAGTTTTTTTTTTTTTTTTTTTTTAAGGCTGAAAAATTTTTCTGAGAGAGCTGAGAAAGATTTTTCCTCCCAATCTTTTTCGACGATGAAAAGGGAAAAACTACTGATCCGATCTCCCTACGCTTTAGGGAAAAAAAACAAAAAAAATACTTATGAAATATTCATGTGTTGAAATTGGCTATTCAAATAAGTGACATTTTGTTTCTCATTGGAACTGTTCAACGGCGAGTCCATTCGTCTCATTCTTTGGGGTAGGGGATGAAAGTACAGCGGTTTGTTGAAATCGATGATAGTTTCCTCTTTAGTCGGCGGAACTGTAAATCTATCCCGTCTTAACTCTTCTAATCTCTTTGAAAGTCTTTCCACTTGCTCTGCTAAGGTTTCCTCGGTACTCATGGTCTCTCTTAGTTTAGGGAAGTCTTGACGTATTGGCTAGAGAACAGAGGGTCCTTTTCTCTCTATACATATATCATGTGGGAGCGTGTGATTTATAAATCCTTGTGAAATCTTTCTACGTCTTGTGTAACTTGGAAGATTCGTCTTGTGTAACTTGGAAAATTCTTCTTCTTCTCGTCGATTGGGGTGGAGTTATGGAAAAGAAATGGGATTGGAAAGAAATCAACATATTACAAAAAAAAGAACTTTTTTTTTATTTTTTTTCCTCTAGGGATTTACATACCATTTCATTTATGAACATTCAAGGGTTCTCTCCAAGACCAAATTTCACCTTGGAAAGAAAAAGAAATAAAAAACATGGAACTTGTGCTCGACTTTGAAGGTTTCTACGATTCTCAAGGAGCCTTTATTGTGAAAGAATTGGCTTACGTCACATTGGACGGTACTTCTCGAGGGGTATTTGTTTTTAAACCGCCGTTTCCATGGCAAATGCTCACCGAGAAAGAAAAACGAACCGCTGTGTGGGCGAGTGATTATTATCACGGCTTGTCGTGGTACGAAGGAGAAATTCCGTACAGTTATTTTCCATGGGTGTTAACGATGTTGACGGAACCTTTTTCCATGATTTGGGTGCGAGGAGAAATGAAACGGCAGTTTTTAGAGAAATGGTTGCAAAGATCCATTTATTGCATTTCGGGATCTCCGCAAGAGATTCTCAAATACAATGGGATCGAACACATGAATTGTCCTAACCATACAAAAGGTTTTTACCATTGCGCTCTACAATAAGCAGTTCGGTATCATTATTATTTAAAGACACAGAGAAGAAATTCGCAAGGTTGATCCTGCACAATTCAATCTTGACAGAACTCATTAAAAAAATACATATATCACGTTACTTCTTCAAGAGCATAGATGGTTCTGAAGCGAAACTTGGAATTTTGAAATAATAGATCAGGGAGAAATCATTCTTAAAAAAAATGGTAAAGTCTCGAATCGGCTGGGAGAAAAAAAATTTCTCAGAGCTGAAAAAAAAAAAAAACTTTTGGTTAATTTTTATCATGTCTTTAGACATGATAAAAATTAATGACCCTCCTTTTTTGTCTGGGAAGGATGTCTCACCCTTTCTAAAAATAGATCATCACTCATCCTTTCTCTAATGGCAATCATTCCATGATTGCCATTAGAGAAAAATTCTGAAAGAAAAATTCTAAAAAGAAAAATTCTGAGCTAGACCTATCTATTGGCTTAATATTCTGGTCATAGAAACAGTCTAGAATCTCATTTTTTTTCGAGGCTAATGCACGGGTTCTCCAATCAAAAGGGTTACTATAAAGGGATTGGTTTGAATGCATTTATCTGCAAATGTTGTAGGATTCTGTTGTTGAGAAGGGGGTATATTATTATTATTATTATTATTATTATTATGATGATGATTGTGGCAGATTCGTTTTCTACATGGAAGTCTAATCTCCTCCGAAGACCTTTTCTGGGGATCGTCGATAGATGGTTTTTCAATAGGAATCGTTTCCCTCGGATCCTCAAGAGATAGAGGGGGGTCCTGTCTTGAGACATGAAGCGGTCTCTCCTCCTCCTCCTCCTCGAGAATTCTTGAGAAAGGGAGAGGATTTTCGGTTCCCTTATTCTCGAGGGGTCTTGACAAATTGAGAGGTCCCTTCTCTTCGAAAGAGAGAGAAGTTTTGGTTCCCTTATCCTCGAGGGGTTTTGACAAATCGAGAGGTCCCTCATTTTCGAGGGGTCTTGATAAATGGAGAGGTTTTTCATCTTCGAGGGGTCTTGAGAAAGGGAGAGGTTTTTCATCTTCGAGGAGGTTTGACAATGGGAGAGATCTCTCCTTCTCGAGGGGTCTCTCTTCCTCAAGGGGTTTTGAGGAAGGGAGAGGTTTTTCATCCTCGACGGGTTTTGACAAACGGAGAGGAATCTGAACAGGCTTCTCCTCATCCCCATCATTATCGAGGAGGATGTGGATAGGCTTTTGGAAAGGTTTTTTTCTTTTTCTTCTGAACAGGCTCCTCTTGATGCTCGGGGAGAGAAATGGGGTAGTTGTTCCACCATTGTATTTTTTCTTGCTCGAGGATTTTTTCAAAAGTCGTGGCCTCTCTATGATGAGACGAACGAGGAGAGTCCTCGAGAAGAATATAATAGGTATTCTTCCCTAGTCTTCTCGATCGAGAGAGGTTCGTGCAAACATTTATGCAACCATTCACTAAAATGAACGAGAATCCCTTTTGTCTTCTCAAGACGATCCATAATCCTATTCATTTGCGAGACGGTTAGAAAGTGGGACGTGTAAAAATATTTGGCTCGTTTCATTAACAAAATTTGTGCATCCAAAGGTGGAATGTCACGAGCCATCAACACGTTTTCGTCGGACAAAAATTCGTCCCGCATCTTTTGATAACTCCCCACGGTATAATAACCCGCACATTTTGAAAAATCGGAGGCTTTCAGGTAAACGACTCCTTGGATGATATAAAAGGAAAGATCAACATATTTATATTTGAAAGGAATACACGTAGTGAGCTGGGGATGCCTCCTCATGATCCACTTGGACAAAAATACGACTTTGGGGCTCTCCCCTTTTATTTATAGAGAGAAAGAGAGTGTCCCTTCCCTCCTCCTCTCTCCCTGCTTCCTCTATCTCTGGACGTCCTTGGTTTGGAAAGGTTGACTTTGAAAAAAAAAGAAGGTCATGGTTGGATAATTTTTTGTTTATTAAATTATTACTTTCACTTCCTCATTCCCACACACATTCATCTTTTTAAGAAAAGAAAAAGAGGTCATGGAGATAAGATTTCTTGGAAAGAAGAGAGAGAGAGAGAGAAACAAAAAAAAACAAATAAAACGGACGTCATAGAGCCTCTATGTGTGTCTGTGTGTGTCTATATAGATATATAAAAAGACGAGAGTACTGGGCGAGATCATTTCTTTTCCATTGGGAGCCATGTCGCTATTAGACGTTTTTCCAACTCAACGGATTTCGAACGGAGAGGATTTGAAGACGCTAAAGCAAATCTCCAACTTGAAAATTTTTTTGGCGTGTCATTGTGCGACATTTATTCCGCATTTACCACCTCATCAAGCGATCGTTTCTTTCAACCAAGATGTCGAATCCTCCAACCTGCTCGTTCAGAATATATACAGAAATTTATTCGAATCGCAACAAACGAAAGAGGAATCTCCCTTCTCTTGGAATCGGATGGATCGAGCTTTGAGACGGCCCATTCAAACAGACCGGCGATATACAGATCCGCGCACGAGTTTTCGGTGGAACAATATTTTTCTCACGAAACGATATTTTACGTTTGGAGTGAGAACGACGGCTGAGGACGAAGTTCATATTGTTCAAACCACAGCCGCTCCTCTCGCCTATTACGAATCATCGTCCCCCAATCTGAAGGAAAGAAGTTTTAAAGTCAGCGACAGGATGAAATATAAGAAATATATTCTAAGACCTTTTCAAAACTATGTCGTTCCCCCGAAAACGCAATATCTCATCGTCACAACCAAGAAGAGTCTCTTTCTCGTCGATCGGTGCTCGTACTCGCTTTGGAAACAATTGAAAGAGGAGATTTCTTTCCAATCGCCGATGATGTTTCAAGAAAAAGAAGAAGGAAACCCTCCGCCACCTTTACCCATCTCTTCCTTAGATGATAAGAGGAGCTGGACCAAACCGTTATTTCCCGAAACAAAATCGACCCGGCAACGGAATGATATTGAAGTCATCACAATTGAAGATGAGGAGGAAGAAAAAAAATTACCTCTTAAAAAACGGTCGACTTACCGGAACCTACCTGGCGTGCAAGATCCGCTTCAGAATCCAGAAGCTTCTTCTTCTTCTTCCCCGACTTGTTCAAACAGGCAGCCTCTTTCGGACTCCTCACAGACAGAACCTCTTCCAGTATCCTCTTCTTCTTCTTCTCCTCCAACCTGTCCCGACATCGTAGAGGTAGAATGTCAGCCGGGTCCACAAGCTTCAAAAAGTCCCGAGATCGTAGAGGTAGAATGTCAGCCGGGTCCACAAGTTCCAACAGGTCCAGAAATCATGGAGGTAGAATCACAGCCGGGTTCACAAGTTCCAACGGGTCCAGAAATCATGGAGGTAGAATTTCAGCCGGGTAAACAAGTTCCAACGGGTCCAGAAATCATGGAGGTAGAATCGCAGCCGGGTCCAGACATCCTAGATCCCTCCACTCATCCCAAAGAGACTCCAAGTGTTTCAAGACAGCCTTGTGAGGATCCAGCCCTTTCCATATGGAATGATTATATGGACTTACAAAATTTGGTGCAACAGGAAGGAGAAGAAAATAATCATACGGATGGGTGGGTCAAAGACTGTTTAGATCATTTAACCTCGAATGAAATTGAACTGTTATGGAATTGCATTTCTGAAATCACATCGGAAATGGGATAAAAACCAAAACAAAAAAAAAAACAATTTTTTTAATAACAAATGGGAGGAGCGTCATGATGTCAATAAAAAAAATATTATATAGAGTCCACTCTTGGTGGTTCACTTCAGTTTTCCAGCATGAGGTGATCCACGTTTCCCGAAATATGGATCCCATTCCAAGAGAGATTGTGTAGAGCCTTCACTTCAGTTCTTTTTTTTTCTACCAAGAGGAGAGGGTCCCCAAAGGGTTACCCATGTCCAAAGAGAGAAAGTGTAGAGCATTCATTTCAGTTTTTTTTTCAAGTTTAGGGGAGGGAGGTCTCAAAATGACACCCCCCCATTTTCAAAGAGAGATGGTGTAGAGCGTTCATTTCTGTTTTTTTCCAAAGTTAGGGAGTTTTCAAATGGCTACCCATTTCAGAGAAAGAGAGAGAGAGAGAGAGAGAGAAGGTGTAGAGCGTTCATTTCAGTTTTCCAACATTAGAAGGTCCCAAAATACCTTCTGAATTCAAAGAGAGATCGTGTAGAGCGTTCATTTCCAGTTCTCCAAGATCAGAAGAAGAGGGTCCGCTTTTCCCAAAAGGGCTTTCCGCATTCAGAGACAGCGAAATGCAGACTTCAGTTTTCTCCCTCCCCAAGAATAGAGGGTCCCAAAATGGCTTCCCATTTCAAAGAGAGAGGGAGAGGCGTTCATTTCCATTCTCCAAGATAGGGTCGTCTGCTTTTTCCCAAAATGGCTTCCCAATTCAAAAAGAGAGAGAGAGAGAGTAAAAGGGTGTGTAGAGCGTTCATGTTCATTCTCCAAAATAGGGTCGTCAGCTTTTTCTCAAAATGGCATCTCCCCATTCAAAAAGAGATCGTAACCAATTTTTTCCAGTTTTTTCCAAGATGGGGGGAGAAGAAAACCTAGGATGGAATAACACGACACACAGAGAGAAAGAGAAAAAAAAACGCCATCTTGTCATTTTCTGATAGGGTACCGGTGTTCGAATACTTTTGTGACCGACTGTACCTCCTTTCTGGGTCGACAAACCAATATTTCCAAAAGATGATTCATTGTGCCGAGAACAAGGTGAGAAATTTACGATACCATTTGATGGAGGGTAGTTACGTTTTCCGGAAATTACATTGTTACCCCTCCGAAAGCAAAGCTGTCGAAGACGAAGAGGAGGCGGAAGAATCTCCCCAGGAGAACTCATGCGACGATGAGGAGGAGGAGGTGGATGAACTTTCTAATACTAATAATAATAATAATAAATGTCTAAGTTGGGATGCTTTAGAGACCCAAGAATATTGGTCTCAACCCTTATCTCACCTAGACCTGAAAGAGGATCCTCAAGTGTACTCTTTGTGGTCCTCTTCTAAAATTTGGTCTTGGAGAGAACCCTCGAATGTTCATAAATGAAATGGTATGTAAATCCCTAGAGAAAAAAATAGAAAAAAAGTTCCTTTTTTTTGTAATATGTTGATTTCTTTCCAATCCCATTTCTTTTCCATAACTCCACCCCAATCGACGAGAAGAAGAAGAATTTTCCAAGTTACACAAGACGAATCTTCCAAGTTACACAAGACGTAGAAAGATTTCACAAGGATTTATAAATCACACGCTCCCACATGATATATGTATAGAGAGAAAAAGACCCTCTGTTCTCTAGCCAATACGTCAAGACTTCCCTAAACTAAGAGAGACCATGAGTACCGAGGAAACCTTAGCAGAGCAAGTGGAAAGACTTTCAAAGAGATTAGAAGAGTTAAGACGGGATAGATTTACAGTTCCGCCGACTAAAGAGGAAACTATCATCGATTTCAACAAACCGCTGTACTTTCATCCCCTACCCCAAAGAATGAGACGAGTGGACTCGCCGTTGAACAATTCCAATGAGAAACAAAATGTCACTTATTTGAATAGTCAATTTCAACACATGAATATTTCATAAGTATTTTTTTTGTTTTTTTCCCTAAAGCGTAGGGAGATCGGATCAGTAGTTTTTCCCTTTTCATCGTCGAAAAAGATTGGGAGGAAAAATCTTTCTCAGCTCTCTCAGAAAAATTTTCAACCTTAAAAAAAACTTTTTGTTAATTTTTATCATGTCTTAGACATGATAAAAATTAACTCTACCCCCCTTTTGTCTGGGAATGTTGTCTCACACTTTCTAAAAATAGACCATCACTCCTCCTTTCCTAAAGAATAGAATTCCAAGAATGGGATCTGGTCTATTTTTAGAAACGGTGAGACCCTATTCCCAGACAAAAGGCGGGTAGAGTTAATTTTTATCATGTCTAAAGTTCAGGGTCCATCCATCTTCTTATGTGAAACGGTGACCCTGACGAGATCGTGAGTTGTTTTGTAAGTCCTGTGAGTTGTTTTGTAATCTTGACGCGATCCAAGAAAGACTTTTTATTTTTTTTTTGAAATAGGCGGGAGGAGAGAGAAAATGTTCTCACGACCCTCAGATATCTTTTCATAAATATATTTTTTATCAAAGTGTTTCTTTCATTCCGATCCTTATAAGAGGTTGGAATGACCCTGACATTTAGATGGGGTCGCGATCCCGACAGATGTCGCGCGAGTATAAATATGTGTGTCCTCCACGAGATTTCTTCAGAGAACAGAAGAAGACGTGAACTGTGCTGGTAAGTCCTTTTTGTCCTATGAATATGGTTATCTATAAACTCGATTTGATTCTTTGTTTTTTTTTAATAATCATAATAATCATAACTTCATTTAAAAAGAAGTCTCTTCTTAACCCTTTGAAAAGAAAAATGTCTCTTTCAAGACGACGACTCTAAACCGTTTTATTGTTTTTCCCCCCCTTTCTAGATCTTCCCTGTTATACATATATACCTTTTCGATTCTTTTTTTGCTCCTGTTTGTGGGAGACATCACCGTATTCATCGCCATGGCGTGTTCAGAAAACTTTATCGTGCTCGATCTAGAGGGTTTCCAGTCCTACAACCACAAGAAGGGTGAATTTACCTACGTTTTAAAAGAATTGGGCTATGCGACAAAAGATTTTTTGACCGTGGGATCGTTGACGTTTGCTCCTCCTCACCCCTTCCACCAACTGAGTGACAAAAACCAAAAGACGAATGCCTGGCTGACGAGAAACCGGCACGGACTTCGTTGGAACGAGGGTCATATTCCCTACAACCATTTAGGACGCATTCTCCAATCGCTCACTCACAGCTTCTCCACGATTTATGTGGTGCGATGCCAGAAAGCTAAATTCTTTGCTAAAGCCTTGGATTATCAAAAACCCGTGACGGAAATTTATGTGCCAGATGGAATCATTTGGAAGTATCGGGAAAAATGTGCCCGACATCATCAAAGGAGGAAATATTTCCATTGTGCCGAAAACAAAGTGCGCAACTATCGATGGCATATTACGGAAGGAGATTTTCATATCAATCACGTCTATCCAGACGGAACGGAGAAAGAGGAGAGGATTCAGGAGGAAGCAGACAATCCTGTGCAAGCTTTTGATAAGGCCTACGATCAGTTAGAGAAGGATCCGTCCCCAAAAGCGTACGATAACCTCATCCAGAAATGGGATAATCTGTCCTGTTTCCAAGTGATGGAACATCCGGATGAGCATACGCCTTTCCACTTGATGGGCTCTTCTACTTCTTCTTTGTCGTCAACTTCCTCCAATAACTTGAGGAAGACGGAGGGTTGGGGAGACATACCTGAAAATATTCCCCATTACGATCCAGCAGCCTGTTGGGACGAACCTTCCAAAAAATCTCATGAGACCCCCAAAATATCTTCAGAGGATCCAAAGACAAAATCCACTGAGTGTTGGGACAATGAACGGACGACTCATGCTCCAAAATCCACTAAGACTATGTCCACTGAGTGTTGGGACAATGAACAGACGACTCATGCTCCAAAATCTACTGAGACTATGTCCACTGAATGTTGGGACAATGAACGGACGACCCATGCTCCGAAATCTACTGAGACTATGTCCACTGAGTGTTGGGACGATGAAACCGAAAAGACGACAGAAAATTGGGATGACTGTTCTCAAAAGTATTTGAATTGATATATACATAAAATCAGGAGTAAAAAAATAAAGAAAAGATTTTTAGAAATAAGTAGGGAAAGGTTCTCCGCTTTCCCTATATTTATGGAAATGGACTGAGAAGAGAGAGAGACGAATCAGGAGACCAAAAAAAATGGGTCTTGGAAGGAATGAGTGCAAATGCATTCGATTCCTTCCGAGACCCATTTTTTTGGGTCCCTCTCTCATCCAATCTTGGAAAAGAACTTTGTCCTATTTTTCTAGGTCCATTCAAAAAGAAATGAATCTATCCATAAATTTTCTTAAAAGAAAAAAAACAAAAAGATCCATTACCTCTTGACGGTCCTTGAAGTCGAGAATCTTGGAAAAAGTCATCCACTCTCCATCCAGTCAAGCTTCTCTGTAGAAAATCTAGTAGGTGCATCTGCATTCTTGAACACCCGGCAGTTATTATTGGACACGAAACGTCGAATGCTGAAATAGTTAACAGTGAGCCCATTCTTAAAGAAACGGGGATGTTTTATTCATCCAGTCGAGTGCGGAAAAATTTCTGAGAGCCGGAGAAAAATTTCTCTGGCTCTGAAAAAAAAAAAAAAAAAAAAAACCCTTTTAGTCTGAAAATTGATGTCTTCAATTTTTCAAAAATTGAAGACATCAATTTTCAAATTTTCAGACTAAAAAGGGGGGTAATTTATTTTTCAGAAACTTTTTCCAGCCGACTCGATGTGAATAAAACTTTACTGTTTGTTAAGAATGTTATTTAATGGATCGATTTCAACCTATCGAGTTTCGCTTGAGTTCCGGCCGTGCTGTGGGCCCACCTGGATACAAGTTTTCCCCTTTTGGAATAGAATTTCCGTCAAGGTAGGCTACTTTTCCTCTTTTTGCATTTTTCATGTCATTTCATTTGTATTACAATATACTGAATACGGGCGTTCGAACTGATTTCTAGGCTATTTCTATACAAATGGAGATCGATCCAAGAAAGAAATGATGTCTTTTTTTTTTATTTTGTGGACTGCCAATTTGTATTGGAATATACTGAAAACGGGTGTTTGAGTCGGTTTTCAGTATATTTCAATACAAATAGAGCTCGATCCAAGAAAGAAATGATGTCTCTTTTTTATTTTGTGGACTGCCAATTTTGTATTGGAATATACTGAAAACGGGCCTTCACGTCGGTTTTCAGTATATTCCAATACAAGTGGAGCTCGATGCAAGAAAAAAATGATGTCTTTTTTTTATGTTGTGGACAGCCAATTTTGTATTGGAGTATACTGAAAACGGGCGTTCACGTCGGTTTTCAGTATATTCCAATACAAATGGAGCTCCATCCAAGAAAAAAAATGATGTCTTTTTTTATGTTGTGGACAGCCAATTTTGTATTGGAGTATACTGAAAACGGGCGTTCACATCGGTTTTCAGTATATTACAATACAAATGGAGCTCGATCTAAGAAAAAAATGATGTCTTTTTTTTATGTTGTGGACAGCCAATTTTGTATTGGAGTATACTGAAAACGGGCGTTCACGTCGGTTTTCAGTATATTCCAATACAAATGGAGCTCCATCCAAGAAAAAAAATGATGTCTTTTTTTATGTTGTGGACAGCCAATTTTGTATTGGAGTATACTGAAAACGGGCGTTCACATCGGTTTTCAGTATATTACAATACAAATGGAGCTCGATCTAAGAAAAAAATGATGTCTTTTTTTTATGTTGTGGACAGCCAATTTTGTATTGGAGTATACTGAAAACGGGCGTTCACGTTGGTTTTCAGTATATTTCAATAAAAATGGAGCTCCATCCAAGAAAAAAATGATGTCTTTTTTTATGTTGTGGACAGCCAATTTTGTATTGGAGTATACTGAAAACGGGCGTTCGAGTCGGGTTTCAGTATATACTAATACAAATGGAGCTCCATCCAAGAAAAAAATGATGTCTTTTTTTTATGTTGTGGACTGCCCTATTTTGTATTGGAATATACTGAAAACGGGCGTTCGAGTCGGTTTTCAGTATATTCCAATACAAATGGAGCTCTATCCAAGAAAAAAAATGATGTCTTTTTTTATGTTGTGGACAATCAATTTTGTATTGGAATATACTGAAAACGGGCGTTCGAGTCCTTTTTCCGACTATTTCTACACACATTCCACTATATTAAAATGACGTTATGGTTGAGTCCAAACAGAGCCGTCTCCGGACAAAGTCGTCCCCTCTTTTCTTTGAATTCTATTCTTTAAAAGGATGAGTCATGGTCTATTTTTAGAAAGTGGGAGACAACATTCCCAGACAAAAGGGGGGGTTGAGTTAATTTTTATCATGTCTAGAAGACATGGTAAAAATTAACAAAATGTTTTTTTTTTTTTTTTTTTTTTTTTTTTTTTTTTTTTTTTTACATCTCAGAATTTTTTTCTGAGCTCTGAGAAATTTTTCCTAGCCGATCCCATTTCGTTTTTCGACTTTCACTTTCAACTCTTCACTTTTCCTATCCACTGTCGTTGGAATTGTGTTCACTGGAGGCTATTTCTTTTTTTGCAATCTCGCTTTTAGTTTTCTCTGAGATTCTTTAGAAATGGCTATACAAATTTCACCATCTATATAGAGATGATGTCCAAACAAAGTCGTCCCCGGACCATCTTGATGACCGAATATGTATAGAAATAGTCTGAAAATGGGCTTGAGGGCCGGTTTCTGGACGATTCCTCTACAAATTCGACCGCATCCAGAAAAACAAAAATACATAGTTTCTTTTTGGGTGGACAGGAGATGATAAATTTCTTTTCTCTCTCTCCCAATATTGGAGGAGAGAGTGGCCCAAAAAAATGGGTCTCGGAAGGAATCGAATGCATTTTGAAATGCACTCATTCCTTCCAAGACCCATTTTTTTGGTCTCCTGATTCAACTCTCCAGTCTATGGAATGGGGAAAGCGGAGAACGTTTCCCCTTCTTTAAGCGACTGGAGACCATATCGCATCATCATCATCATCATCATCATCATCACCATCATCCTCTTTCTGATACTTTTCAACGAAGGCTTGATGTCTCTGGATGATTTTGGGGAGATGATGGATCCCGAATTGAGTGATGAAAAAGAGAGGACTCTTTCTCCTTTCTTGTTCGTCTTGCACAGTCTCTCGGAGGGTGATATACGTTTCCCCGTCCTCCTCAATTTTCGTCAGAGGTGTCATGAATATTTTACACATCCAAGGGAAGAGCGACTTGTTATGCAGGGATTTCGAAGCGACGAAGGCCGCTTCATTCGAAGTGAGGACAATCTGGTTCGGTTGACCCCATTCTTTGGAGTAGTTGTCCAAATCGCCTAGTCGAAGAAAATGGTGTCGATTAGGAAAAAAGACTTGGAGAACACTCGTCGTATGCGAGACGTTCGTAGGCAAGAGAGTCAATATATCTTTGGCATTCCAGTACAGGAATCCTAGATCCACATACGCGTGCACGTAATAGTCATCGTTATATTCCAGTTTGAGCAGCATGGCTTTTGTATTTCTTTTCCGTTCTCAAGGCGAAACACTCGTCTGATATGAACAAGAGCTCGCTGGCTATCCGTTTATATAGACTCCTCAGAGAGAGAGAGGGAGAGGGGAGGAGGAACAAGGTTGATGAATTCTAAAATAAAAAAAAAAGATAAAACATGAGTGTTTGTGAAGGTCATAGAGAGATGATAATAAAGTTGTTTTATTTTTTATTTTCTCAAAAGAAAAAACCAAAAGGGTCCCATTCCATACGACATGACCTTTGAGAAGGTGATGGGGTCATGTGTCTACAAAGTTGATAAACTCTAGAATAAAAAAAAGCTTTCATCACGTAGCTCTCGAGAAGAAAATGACAGGGGTCTCTAGGAGAAGGTCATAGGTAGTATACAAAGGATGGTTGTTTTTTTTCCTTTCGTTCCTCTCAATCCCATGACCTTTGAAAAGGTGACGGGGTGTCCTTTAGGAAAAAAAATAGAAGGTCATAGAGAGAGAGAGGTAGACAAAGTTGATTTTTTTTTCTAGAAGTCAACCGTCACGTCGCCTATCACGTGGTCTTCTCGTATATATAGAGAGGCGAGTGGAAGACAGACTCTATTTCCCAGAGAGAGAGACTGCTGTGCGTAGCTGTATTTCTACTCAAGATGATGATCCGCGTCTTATATAATGAGTTTGTGAGCATTCGCTGTTATGTGGATGACGGAAGATTGTTTTGGAACGCTACGGACATTTTGCCTCTGATTCATACTTCTAGTAAAAGAACCTGGGACATTCTCTCCGTGTTTTTCGACGAACACCACGTCTTCAGGAAAATGAAAGATCTCGAAAGTCTTGGGAGTTCTCATGAGGGATATGTCCTCTCCAGCGAAGAAATGTTACAGCTGGCCGAAAAGAATCCTAAAAATAATCAGCTTCTGGCCTGGGGGTATAGCATTTTAACTCAGCCGCTGGTTCGAGTTGTACCCAATCAACCCGTTTACCGACTGCTCTATCCGGGGGAGAGATTTCCCTTCATCACCCTCTTTAATCTGGGAGTGCGCTACATACCGCCTCATCCAGGCATGACGGACTCTTCTACTTACCCTAAACAGTATGCCAGCGCTTATTGCCAGACAGACCCCCGTCAAGAAAAGGTCGTCGAGACTCAAACGGATCCTCTGGTGGTCTCTTTAAATGTCACTAAAGTCATCACCTTCTAAAAAAAACAACCACCACCACCCAAAAAAAAATTTGCTCCTCCTCCAAATTTTTTTTTTATCTTCTCGAAAGAAAAAAAAAGAAACTTTTCCATCTAGCCTCTTTCTTTCAATCCCTCTTGAGAGAGGGAGGAGAAAAGAAAGAGAGTTCTAAGGAGGCAAAAGAAATGGGTCTGGAAGGAAACGGGTGCATTGCGAGAAAAAGAGGGTCCTCTTTTCTTTTCTCGAAATGCACTCTTTTCCTTCCAGACCCATTTTTTTTGATCACTTCTTCAAGCCAATCTTGGAAAGGTGGGGATACAATAAATTGTGTGTAAAATCCATTTCGATCAAGACTGGATTTTGTTTTTGAAAAGAAAACATAATGTTATATATAGATAGCTAAATCTTTATCATGATATTCTTTAAGAATTTCTTAGCCATTTGTCAAAGAAGGGGACTATAATTGAAGAATTTATGAATTTGGGAACATGTCGCCCATGGAAAATCTAAAATCTTGGAAGTGGATACTGGAAAGCCCCGCTCTGATTATAATTCTGAGTTCTAGCATGGGACATTTTTTAGATCAATAAGCTAAACTATTTTTCTAGTCTCATATTCTCTCGTGACTAGGGTTTCAGATTTGGGTAGAGAGAGACACTGTTCTGAACAGAAACGTGGAATGCTTTTATAGAAAAGTGAAGAGTTGAAAGTGAAAGTCGAAAAACGAAATGAGATCGGCTGTCAAAATATTTTCAGAGCTCAGAAAAAAATTCTGAGATGTAAAAAAAAAATAAAAAAAAAAAAACTTTTTGCTAATTTTTATCATGTCTTCTAGACATGATAAAAATTAACTCACCCCCCTTTTTGTCTGGGAATGTTGTCTCCCACTTTCTAAAAATAGACCATGACTCATCCTTTTAAAAATAGAATTCCAAGAAAAGCCTGGGTTCTGGTCTATTTTTAGAAACGGTGAGACAACATACCCAGACAAAAGGGGGATGAGTTAATTTTTATCATGTCTAGAAGACATGATAAAAATTAACAAAAAGTTTTTTTTTTTTTTTTTTTTTTTTTTTTTTTTTTTTACATTTCAGAATTTTTTTTTGAGCTCTGAAAATATTTTGCCAGCCGATCTCATTTCGTTTTTCGACTTTCACTTTCAACTCTTTTCTATAAAAGGCAACACGCCTCCCTCTCTACCCTAATCGGGAATCCTGATCCAGGTGTCCCCCGCTTCACGCTACCCATCTTCACCCATTTCGACCCCATCACCTTCTCAAAGGTTATGTCGTATGGAATGGGACCCTTTTGGTTTTTTCTTTTGAGAAAATAAAAAATAAAACAACTTTATAATCATCTCTCTATGACCTTCACAAACACTCATGTTTTATCATTTTTTTTATTTTAGAATTCATCAACCTTGTTCCTCCTCCCCTCTCCCTCCCTCTCTCTGAGGAGTCTATATAAACGGATCGCCAGCGAGCTCTTGTTCATATCAGACGAGTGTTTCGCCTTGAGAACGGAAAAAAAACACAAAAGCCATGCTGCTCAAACTGGAATATAACGATGACTATTACGTGCACGCGTATGTGGATCTAGGATTCCTGTACTGGAATGCCAAAGATATATTGACTCTCTTGCCTACGAACGTCTCGCATACGACGAGTGTTCTCCAAGTCTTTTTCCCTAATCGACACCATTTTCTTCGACTAGGCGATTTGGACAACTACTCCAAAGAATGGGGTCAACCGAACCAGATTGTCCTCACTTCGAATGAAGCGGCCTTCGTCGCTTCGAAATCCCTGCATAAAAAGTCGCTCTTCCCTTGGATGTGTAAAATATTCATGAGACCTCTGACGAAAATTGAGGAGGACGGGGAAACGTATATCACCCTCCGAGAGACTGTGCAAGACGAACAAGAAAGGAAAAAGAGTCCTCTCTTTTTCATCACTCAATTCGGGATCCATCATCTCCCCAAAATCATCCAGAGACATCAAGCCTTCGTTGAAAAGTATCAGAAAGAGGATGATGGTGATGATGATGATGATGATGATGATGATGATGCGATATGGTCTCCAGTCGCTTAAAGAAGGGGAAACGTTCTCCGCTTTCCCTATTCCATAGACTGGAGAGTTGAATCAGGAGACCAAAAAAATGGGTCTTGGAAGGAATGAGTGCATTTCAAAACGCATTCGATTCCTTCCGAGACCCATTTTTTTGGGCCACTCTCTCCTCCAATATTGGGAGAGAGAAAAAAGAAATTTATCATCTCCTGTCCACCCAAAAAGAAACTATGTATTTTTGTTTTTCTGGATGCGGCCGAATTTGTAGAGGAATCGTCCAGAAACCGGCCCTCAAGCCCATTTTCAGACTATTTCTATACATATTCGGTCATCAAGATGGTCCGGGGACGACTTTGTTTGGACATCATCTCTATATAGATGGTGAAATTTGTATAGCCATTTCTAAAGAATCTCAGAGAAAACTAAAAGCGAGATTGCAAAAAAAGAAATAGCCTCCAGTGAACACAATTCCAACGACAGTGGATAGGAAAAGTGAAGAGTTGAAAGTGAAAGTCGAAAAACGAAATGGGATCGGCTAGGAAAAATTTTTCAGAGCTCAGAAAAAAATTCTGAGATGTAAAAAAAAAAAAAAAAAAAAAAAAAAAACTTTTTGTTAATTTTTATCATGTCTTCTAGACATGATAAAAGTTAACTCACCCCCCCTTTTGTCTGGGAATGTTGTCTCCCACTTTCTACAAATAGACCATGACTCATCCTTTTAAAGAATAGAATTCAAAGAAAAGAGGGGACGACTTTGTTCGGAGACGACTCTGTCCGGGGTCGGCTCTGTTTGGACTCAACCATAACGTCATTTTAATGTAGTGGAATGTGTGTAGAAATAGTCGGAAAAAGGACTCGAACGCCCGTTTTCAGTATATTCCAATACAAAATTGATTGTCCACAACATAAAAAAAGCATCATTTTTTTTCTTGGATAGAGCTCCATTTGTATTGGAATATACTGAAAACCGACTCGAACGCCCGTTTTCAGTATATTCCAATACATAATAGGGCAGTCCACAACATAAAAAAAAGACATCATTTTTTTCTTGGATGGAGCTCCAATTGTATTAGAATATACTGAAAACCGACTCGAACGCCCGTTTTCAGTATACTCCAATACAAAATTGGCTGTCCACAACATAAAAAAAGACATCATTTTTTTCTTGGATCGAGCTCCATTTGTATTGTAATATACTGAAAACCGACGTGAACACCCGTTTTCAGTATATTCAAATACAAATAGGGCAGTCCACAAAATAGAAAAAAGACATCATTTCTTTCTTGGATCGAGCTCCATTTGTATTGAAATATACTGAAAACCGACGTGAACGCCCGTATTCAGTATATTCCAACGAACGCCCGTTTTCAGTATACTCCAATACAAAATTGGCTGTCCACAACATAAAAAAAAGACATCATTTTTTTCTTGGATGGGGCTCCATTGGTATTGAAGTATACTGAAAACCAACGTGAACGCCCGTTTTCAGTATATTCCAATACAAAATTGGCTGTCCACAAAATAAAAAAAGACATCATTTTTTTCTTGGATCGAGCTCCACTTGTATTGTAATATACTGAAAACCGACGTGAACGCCCGTTTTCAGTATAATCCAATACATAATTGGCAGTCCACAAAATAAAAAAAAGACATCATTTTTTTCTTGGATCGAGCTCCATTTGTATTGGAATATACTGAAAACCGACGTGAACACCCGTTTTCAGTATATTCCAATACAAAATTGGCAGTCCACAAAATAAAAAAAGACATCATTGCTTTCTTGGATCGAGCTCTATTTGTATTGAAATATACTGAAAACCGACTCAAACACAGGTTTTCAGTATATTCCAATACAAATTGGCAGTCCACAAAATAAAAAAAAGACATCATTTCTTTCTTGGATCGAGCTCTATTTGTATTGAAATATACTGAAAACCGACTCAAACACCCGTTTTCAGTATATTCCAATACAAATTGGCAGTCCACAAAATAAGAAAAAGACATCATTTCTTTCTTGGATCGAGCTCTATTTGTATTGAAATATAGTGAAAACCGACTCAAACACCCGTTTTCAGTATATTCCAATACAAATTGGCAGTCCACAAAATAAAAAAAAGACATCATTTCTTTCTTGGATCGAGCTCTGTTTGTATTGAAATATACTGAAAACCGACTCAAACACCCGTTTTCAGTATATTCCAATACAAATTGGCAGTCCACAAAATAAAAAAAAAAAGACATCATTTCTTTCTTGGATCGAGCTCCATTTGTATAGAAATAGCCTAGAAATCAGTTCGAACGCCCGTATTCAGTATATTGTAATACAAATGAAATGACATGAAAAATGCAAAAAGAGGAAAAGTAGCCTACCTTGACGGAAATTCTATTCCAAACGGGGAAAACTTGTATCCAGGTGGGCCCACAGCACGGCCGGAACTCAAGCGAAATTCGATAGGTTGAAATCGATCCATTAAATAACATTCTTAAAAAACAGTAAAGTTTTATTCTATTCCAAAAGGGGAAAACTTGTATCCAGGTGGGCCCACAGCACGGCCGGAACTCAAGCGAAATTCGATAGGTTGAAATCGATCCATTAAATAACATTCTTAACAAACAGTAAAGTTTTATTCACATCGAGTCGGCTGGGAAAAGTTTCTGAAAAATAAATTACCCCCCTTTTTAGTCTGAAAATTTGAAAATTGATGTCTTCAATTTTTGAAAAATTGAAGACATCAATTTTCAGACTAAAAGGGTTTTTTTTTTTTTTTTTTTTTTTTTTTTTTCAGCCAGAGAAATTTTTCTGCGGCTCTCAGAAATTTTTCCGCACTCGACTGGATGAATAAAACTTCCCCGTTTCTTTAAGAATGGGCTCACTGTTAACTATTTCAGCATTCGACGTTTCGCGTCCAATAATAACTGCCGGGTGTTCAAGAATGCAGATGCACCTACTAGATTTTCTACAGAGAAGCTTGACTGGATGGAGAGTGGATGACTTTTTCCAAGATTCTCGACTTCAAGGACCGTCAAGAGGTAATGGATCTTTTTGTTTTTTCTTTTAAGAAAATTTATGGATAGATTCATTTCTTTTTGAATGGACCTAGAAAAATAGGACAAAGTTCTTTTCCAAGATTGGATGAGAGAGGGACATAAAAAAAATGGGTCTCGGAAGGAATCGAATGCATTTGCACTCATTCCTTCCAAGACCCATTTTTTTGGGTCTCCTGATTCGTCTCTCTCTCTCTTCTCAGTCCATTTCCATAAATATAGGGAAAGCGGAGAACCTTTCCCTACTTATTTCTAAAAATCTTTTCTTTATTTTTTTACTCCTGATTTTATGTATATATCAATTCAAATACTTTTGAGAACAGTCATCCCAATTTTCTGTCGTCTTTTCGGTTTCATCGTCCCAACACTCAGTGGACATAGTCTCAGTAGATTTCGGAGCATGGGTCGTCCGTTCATTGTCCCAACATTCAGTGGACATAGTCTCAGTAGATTTTGGAGCATGAGTCGTCTGTTCATTGTCCCAACACTCAGTGGACATAGTCTTAGTGGATTTTGGAGCATGATTCGTCCGTTCATTGTCCCAGCACTCAGTGGATTTTGTCTTTGGATCCTCTGAAGATATTTTGGGGGTCTCATGAGATTCTTTGGAAGGTTCGTCCCAACAGGCTGCTGGATCGTAATGGGGAATATTTTCAGGTATGTCTCCCCAACCCTCCGTCTTCCTCGAGTTATTGGAGGAAGTTGACGACAAAGAAGAAGTAGAAGAGCCCATCAAGTGGAAAGGCGTATGCTCATCCGGATGTTCCATCACTTGGAAACAGGACAGATTATCCCATTTCTGGATGAGGTTATCGTACGCTTTTGGGGACGGATCCTTCTCTAACTGATCGTAGGCCTTATCAAAAGCTTGCAGAGGATTGTCTGCTTCCTCCTGAATCCTCTCCTCTTTCTCCGTTCCGTCTGGATAGACGTGATTGATATGAAAATCTCCTTCCGTAATATGCCATCGATAGTTGCGCACTTTGTTTTCGGCACAATGGAAATATTTCCTCCTTTGATGATGTCGGGCACATTTTTCCCGATACTTCCAAATGATTCCATGTGGCACATAAATTTCCGTCACGGGTTTTTGGTAATCCAAGGCTTAAGCAAAGAATTTAGCTTTCTGGCATCCCACCACATAAATCGTGGAGAAGCTGTGAGTGAGCGATTGGAGAATGCGTCCTAAATGGTTGTAGGGAATATGACCCTCGTTCCAACGAAGTCCGTGCCGGTTTCTCGTCAGCCAGGCATTCGTCTTTTGGTTTTTGTCACTCAGTTGGTGGAAGGGGTGAGGAGGAGCAAACGTCAACGATCCCACGGTCAAAAAATCTTTTGTCGCATAGCCCAATTCTTTTAAAACGTAGGTAAATTCACCCTTCTTGTGGTTGTAGGACTGGAAACCCTCTAGATCGAGCACGATAAAGTTTTCTGAACACGCCATGGCGATGAATACGGTGATGTCTCCCACAAACAGGAGCAAAAAAAGAATCGAAAAGGTATATATGTATAACAGGGAAGATCTAGAAAGGGGGGGGAAAAAACAATAAAACGGTTTAGAGTCGTCGTCTTGAAAGAGACATTTTTCTTTTCAAAGGGTTAAGAAGAGAGTTCTTTTTAAATGAAGTTATGATTATTATGATTATTAAAAAAACAAAGAATCAAATCGAGTTTATAGATAACCATATTCATAGGACCAAAGGGACTTACCAGCTCAGTTCACGTCTTCTTCTGTTCTCTGAAGAAATCTCGTGGAGGACACACATTTTTATACTCGCGCGACAACTGTCGGGATCGCGACCCCATCTAAATGTCAGGGTCATTCCAACCTCTTAAAAGGATCGGAATGAAAGAAACACTTTGATAAAAAATATATTTATGAAAAGATATCTGAGGGTCGTGAGAACATTTTCTCTCTCCTCCCGCCTATTTCAAAAAAAAATAAAAAGTCTTTCTTGGATCGCGTCAAGATTACAAAACAACTCACAGGACTTGTTTATCTCGATCTCGTCAGGGTCACCGTTTCACATAAGAAGATGGATGGACCCTGAAGTTTAGACATGATAAAAATTAACTCTACCCGCCTGATTCCGAGTATGGACGCGGACGAGGACGGTCGCTCGCTTTGCGAGCTCCCGCCGACACAGCCTTCATCCATGGAATTTTGTGTTTCTTCGCAAACAAATGCTTTACCTTTGGATACTCCAAACGTGCAATCATGTACAGAGAGCAATCGATCTGATGATAATACCCAAGACGACCGATCTAATCTTATCACTGAATTTTACGGACTCAAAACTCAGTTTGAAGCCATTCAACAGGAGAAAATGTTCCTAAAACGAACTGGAGCAACCCTGGATACTTCTGGATACCAACAACTAGACCTAGCGGGTAAGACTCTCTTTAATAAGATTAACGACATTGCAAACAGACTTAATGTACAGATATTCCAACTCCCTGCCACCTTACAAGAATTTCAGCAACTATTAGAAAACGAGAAAATTGCCAAAATGGCCGCCGAAAAAGAAGCTCTTCTCCGCAAGGAGAAACTCAAGGACAATTTGAAACCTGTTTCTCGCACGCATAGCGTAAAGAAGCAAGCAGATAGACCAGTTTCGACTCCCTCGGCCCAAGATACCATTACTGCCTCCAGCAGAAAAAGAAAGACTGCGAGCGTAGATTCGGAGGGCTTTATTACCCCCGCATCACGCAAACAGGGAAAAACTCCAGAAATCATTACAATTGAATGATAGTAACCCCACTGAAGTAATTGCAAATTCAAAAAATATTGTTTCTAAAAACAAATATGAAAGCATTAAAGAAAGCCTCTTGGACAGCGGTCGCAGTCCTGCCAAGGGAAGCTCGATAATCACCCCCCCCCTGTTAACGGGGAAACTTCAGGAGAAGAAACTAGTAAAGCGCAGTCACAGAGCGCCCCCCCCCTCCACAGCAACCCTCCATTCCGGCTATTCACGTTAAGAGCAGCAAACAGTGGAGAACGCAGATGACTTTCCTGCGAGAAATTGCCCCTAATATCAAGTGCATTCTCACTGGACCTTTTTTAAAATTATTTGTTCAAACAGAACTAGAATTTAGGGAGGTTACACGATGGATGCGGCAGGCCGGCATCCAATTCAAGACTTTTGATCTAAAGCAGGACAGGCCTATCAAAATTGTTATCAGAGGCCTCCCTAAGGAAACTAAAATCGAGGACGTCAAAAATGAAGTGGAATCATGGGGTTTCCAAGTGCATAGGTGCGCCCGGTTGACTAAACCGCGCACTAGATACCCTATGCCACTTGTTTACATACAAGTCCGACCTCATCCCTTCATAGACCAACTGTACAGTGTCACCGATATGTGGGGCGCTGAGGTCAAATTTGAGGCTTACAGAGGCCGTAAAGGCCCTACTCAATGCTTTAGGTGCCAAGGATTTTTTCATTCCTCTGAAACTTGCACCCTTAACATCCGTTGTGTGAGATGCGCTGCCCGCACTGGGCAAAAGATTGCACATTAAGCGACGATCAACCTGCTTGCTGCTGCAACTGTGGAGGTAGTCACACAGCGTCCTTTAAATCTTGTCCTCGTTACCCAGGAAATAACAAAAAGAGCTCAAAAAAGAATGCCCCTAGGGCAGCTGCTCCTGCAGCCCCCCTCAGGGAACTACAAACACCCCAGCAAAAGCTGTACAACCAGCAACTGTGACTGCACCTAAAACCACAAGCTCGCTGTCTTATGCAGCGACCCTAGGTAAAGGACCTACAGAGCCCCGACCCAAAAATCAGGGTCCAAATCCGGCGGCTATGGCGAATGTGCCTCAAATAGCTCCCCCAGTTACCCAAGTAGAAAGTGGAGACTCAGAGGATGTTTTCTCCTCTACTTTAAAATGCCTAATTGAAATCTCCCGCGATCCTGCGGTAGATAGGCATATTCTACTACAAGCCTTCCAAAGGGCCCTGCCAAAGCTTAGGCAGGCAGACGCTCTTACGAGGGCCTTCCTAATTT
The DNA here is from genome assembly GCF_044657685.1 of Stegodyphus dumicola. NCBI lineage: Eukaryota > Metazoa > Arthropoda > Arachnida > Araneae > Eresidae > Stegodyphus > Stegodyphus dumicola. The sequence goes on from NC_140777.1 coordinate 145,285,770, forward strand.
ATGAAAGCTATATTATGCTTTCAAATTAGGATTTCTCGGCTATTTTAGACCCGTGTCTTAAGTTTTTCAGAGCTGTAACCTTTTATCACGGCCTTAAATTCAACTGTTTAAGACAAAGTTCAGTTACCAACAGAAAACTTACCATGTGCACATGGAATGCAAACGGCCTCATCAATAAGATCGATGAAGTCAAAGATTTTATTGTAGTGCACGATCTTGACGTGTTATTAGTCCAAGAGACTCATCTTACCCCAGGGAGAACTCCCAAAATTGGGAATTATGACATGTACTCGACTGACAGGGTGTCATTAGCCAGGCGTGCAAGTGGTGGCACCTGTATCTACGTGAAGCGTTCGATTAAGCATCACATGATACCCCCTCCTGATTTAAGTATTTTGGAAGCGACAATTATCAAAATTTTCCTCCAAAATTCTCCCCCACTAACAGTCATCTCGGCGTACCTGCCTCCACTATCAACTGCACGTGGAAGAGGTACTTTTCCTGTCAGTGATTTTGATAAACTTTTATCATTATCAAATCACCTAATTATTGCTGGTGACCTAAATTCACGTCATACCGCATGGTTTTGCCCTAACAGGAACAGGTATGGCATTAGTCTAAATTCATGGTGCCAGAGAAACCATATACAGATCATAACTCCTACCCTTCCGACTTACTACCCTGTTAGAGGGACCCCTGCAGTTCTTGATCTGGCTGCCTTTTATAATGTCAATTTTAGACACGAAATAAAAGTGATTCAAGACCTTGACTCTGATCACTATCCAGTTTTGATCACCTAGATATCCAAAATCGTTACTCAAAATTACAGGAGCAAGTCTCTACAAATTGGGACGATTTTAGATTTATTTTGGAACGTACTGCTACCCCCCCTATCAAAATTACCAGCAATTCGGATTTTGACAGGTGTTTACTAAATTTGGAGTCCATTCTCAAAGAAGCGAGAGCTGCGGCTTCAAAACCAATTTTCTATCCGGGTGTCAGACTCCCACCTGAGACTAAATCCAAAATTAAGCAGCGGAACTTTTTGCGAAAACTTTGGCAAAGGTCGCGTGATCCCAATATCCGCGCCCAATTTCGCAAAATACAGAACGAGATAAGGACTGAAACCCGTCTCTTCAAACAGACGGAGTGGAAACACTACATTGAGTCCCTAACGACTGAAGACAATTCGATTTGGCGGGCTGCCGCTCGAATACGCAAACAATCCAGACACATTCCGCATCTCCAAACGGCCGATGACGCACAGATGGCTTACACAGACACTGAAAAGGCAGAAGTCTTAGCCGACAGCCTTGCTACTCAATTCGCTCCTAATAACGACGCCTACTGTAACCGCCCGGTTACTCAAGGGCGCATACATTCACGTGTTGAAGAGTTTTTAACACAACCTTTCACGCCTGAACTTAGGCCCACTGATCCTAAAGAGGTGATGGAATACATCAATAGACTGAAACCCAACAAGGCTCCAGGCATGGATTCTATCTCTAATCGCATGATTAAAAATTTCCCTGTAATGTTTATTGTTTGGATTACGGTCCTTATTAATTTTATGCTAAGGAGAAGCTACTTCCCCGACCGCTGGAAAATTGCAACGGTCGTCCCCATTCCAAAACCGGGGCAAAACCTAAACTTACCCGTCAACTACAGACCAATTAGTCTGCTTTCCTCACTCTCAAAAGTATATGAATATGTCTTACTTAATCGCCTGAATGAATTCTGTCGAGATCAAAACTTAATCATCCCGGAACAATTCGGCTTCCGACCTAAACACTCCACGGTACACCAGTTACTACGTGTAGTGGAATTCATTCATGAAGGCTTTCGTAAGCGAGAGAATACTGGAATTGTCTATCTTGACATAGCTAAAGCCTTTGACAGGGTTTGGTATGACGGACTTATTTACAAGCTCATGCGACTTGGATTTCCGGCTCACATCATTAAAATTATTAGCTCGTACTTAGCCGGACGAAGCTTCCGCGTACGAGTTAACCACGAACTCTCCTCTCCCCGCCCGATCCATGCTGGATGTCCTCAGGGCAGTCTTGTCTCACCTCTGCTCTTCAATATCTATATCAACGACGTGCCTAAGGCACCTAGTATCGATTTAGCTTTATATGCAGACGATACGGCCATCCTAACTCAACATACCAACATCACCACAGTAATCTCTACATTACAGAGTTACCTTTCAGCCTTAGAACTCTGGCTCGGACTGTATAAAATCAAAATTAATGTCGCTAAATGTGCTGCCACTTTATTCATCCGAAGAAACATCCCTCGTTTAGATAATCTAATTTTCTTCGGTTAACCTATTCCCTGGATTACTACTTACAAATACCTTGGTGTTCTACTAGACTCAAAATTAACTTGGCAACTCCACATTCAAAAAATTATTGCGAATGCGGAAGCTGTCAAAGCCAACCTGCGCCCCTTTTTCGCTAAAAATAGCGACCTGTCACTTGATAACAAGATCTTGCTTTATAAATCTATCATAAGGCCTATTCTCACTTACGCGAGTCCCATCTGGGGCTCAGCTGCTCTGACTAACCGTAAACACGTCCAAATTTTTCAATCAAAATTTTTACGGCAGATATTAAACGCTCCATGGTTCATAAGGAAAGATGACATTCATAACGACCTCAAAATTATGCCCATTAATCGCTTTATACAGCGACTTTCGGAAAGATTTTTCAAAAACATCCATCTTGTTGGAAATCCAGTATTACATACCCTGCCGGTATATGATCCTGCGGTTGTCTCTTCTAAAAAGCGACCCAGAGCAATCTTACAACCTGATTATGCTCAACTACCTTTTAAACGGCGTCGGTATTGGAATACAGATGCCCAAGTGGATGCTTACCTCTCGTTCCTAAACCCCAACCGCCCCCGCGTTAACAATGCGTAAGGGCATTGACCGGAGGAATCCTGTTCTTTAACTCTTTAAGAAGAGCCTTCTAACGTTTCTTTAACAAGGGACAACCTATCTCCGCAGCCGCACGCGACTGCACTTAATTTCTCAATAGCTTCTTAAAAGCTTCTTTTCCACCCGCTAAACGGGTTGCTTTCGACCCCCTAAGGGGACCTTTTAACATCGCACTAAATAGCGACCAATAATTTTCTTCTCCTCCTTCAGTGTATCACACTGAACTGCTACTAGAACCCGCCCAACGGGTTTCGCCCCCAGCCTTTTTTGCCCAACTCTCCGGATTGCTTGTCCTAAGGATTTTATTTTGCTGTTGATATCAAGAATCAAGGAAATGTATTGCACCTTTTTATTCTTTTCAAAACTTTTTGAATGTTGACTCCTCTCTCAAAATTTATTCCTGGCCCTTTTTAAACACAAAATTTAATTTAAAGACTTTCTAAGAGTTTCCCTTTTTTCACATGCGGAAGGCATTATCTGAAAAGCTTTTATTTTTATAATTAGGCTTCAAAATCTTCCCTTATTAGATGAACCCCTCTTTTGATGTAATTATTCTATCTCTGATGATGTGGAGTTAAAGGCCTAGCCTAGCGCACTCCGTAAATTAACTTCCTTGATCCTTGATCCTTGATCTACACGCCTTTTCTCTGGGAATAGGGTCTCACCGTTTCTAAAAATAGACCAGATCCCATTCTTGGAATTCTATTCTTTAGGAAAGGAGGAGTGATGGTCTATTTTTAGAAAGTGTGAGACAACATTCCCAGACAAAAGGGGGGGGTAGAGTTAATTTTTATCATGTCTAAGACATGATAAAAATTAACAAAAAGTTTTTTTTTTTTTTTTTTTTTTTTTTTTTTTTTTTTTTTTTTAAGGTTGAAAATTTTTCTGAGAGAGCTGAGAAAGATTTTTCCTCCCAATCTTTTTCGACGATGAAAAGGGAAAAACTACTGATCCGATCTCCCTACGCTTTAGGGAAAAAAACAAAAAAAATACTTATGAAATATTCATGTGTTGAAATTGACTATTCAAATAAGTGATATTTTGTTTCTCATTGGAACTGTTCAACGGCGAGTCCACTCGTCTCATTCTTTGGGGTAGGGGATGAAAGTACAGCGGTTTGTTGAAATCGATGATAGTTTCCTCTTTAGTCGGCGGAACTGTAAATCTATCCCGTCTTAACTCTTCTAATCTCATTGAAAGTCTTTCCACTTGCTCTGCTAAGGTTTCCTCGGTACTCATGGTCTCTCTTAGTTTAGGGAAGTCTTGACGTATTGGCTAGAGAACAGAGGGTCTTTTTCTCTCTATACATATATCATGTGGGAGCGTGTGATTTATAAATCCTTGTGAAATCTTTCTACGTCTTGTGTAACTTGGAAGATTCGTCTTGTGTAACTTGGAAAATTCTTCTTCTTCTCGTCGATTGGGGTGGAGTTATGGAAAAGAAATGGGATTGGAAAGAAATCAACATATTACAAAAAAAAAGGAACTTTTTTTCTATTTTTTTCTCTAGGGATTTACATACCATTTCATTTATGAACATTCAAGGGTTCTCTCCAAGACCAAATTTTAGAAGAGGACCACAAAGAGTACACTTGAGGATCCTCTTTCAGGTCTAGGTGAGATAAGGGTTGAGACCAATATTCTTGGGTCTCTAAAGCATCCCAACTTAGACATTTATTATTATTATTATTATTATTATAAAGTTCATCCTCCTCCTCCTCCTCATCGTCGCACGAGTTCTCCTGGGGAGATTCTTCCGCCTCCTCTTCGTCTTCGACAGCTTTGCTTTCGGAGGGGTAACAATGTAATTTCCGGAAAACGTAACTACCCTCCATCAAATGGTATCGAAAATTTCTCACCTTGTTCTAGGCACAATGAATCATCTTTTGGAAATATTGGTGTCGCGTGCATTTCGACTTGTTCCGCCACTCGGTTTTCCCTGGGATGTAAAACTCGTAAACGGATCGCTGGCAGAGCTTGCAGAAAAATTCGGCTTTATCGTATCCATTGACGTAGATCACCTCCACATTTTCGGTCAGTATTTTCAGGATCGTAGGAAGATGCTCGTAGGAAAGACGACCCTCGGTCCATTGCAGGCCGTGTCGATTATTTGTAGTCTGGTTGTCCACAGCTTGATTGCGGGACGATAAGTCATCGTAATGGACAGGAGGGAGAAAAATCATGGATCCGCATAAGGTTAAATCGCAAGTGATGTAGCCCAGTTCTTTCAAGATGAAACATATATCTCCCGTCTTTGGATCATAACAGTGAAAGTATTCCATGTCGAGAACAATGTAGGAATCTTTGAGAGGTTTGGCACTCAAAATGTCCATCTTCTTCAATTGAGAAAAAAAGAAAACAAAATTCTCTCTCTCTCTCTCTCTCGCTGTGTGTCCTGAAGGAAAAAATGGATAGCGTTCAATCGCCGTCTCCTCTTTTATATATAGAGAGAGAAGGTTGCACGTGACAGGTCGTATGAATTCTGGGAAAGGTCACATTCGTATATATATTTGATTTTTGAATAATATCGTGCGTATCTCAATATACATCCATCATCATAATAATAATAATAAAGGTCACCTTGGAAAGAAAAAGAAATAAAAAACATGGAACTTGTGCTTGACTTTGAAGGTTTCTACGATTCTCAAGGAGCCTTTATTGTGAAAGAATTGGCTTACGTCACATTGGACGGTACTTCTCGAGGGGTATTTGTTTTTAAACCGCCGTTTCCATGGCAAATGCTCACCGAGAAAGAAAAACGAACCGCTGTGTGGGCGAGTGATTATTATCACGGCTTGTCGTGGTACGAAGGAGAAATTCCGTACAGTTATTTTCCATGGGTGTTAACGATGTTGACGGAACCTTTTTCCATGATTTGGGTGCGAGGAGAAATGAAACGGTTTTTAGAGAAATGGTTGCAAAGATCCATTTATTGCATTTCGGGATCGACGCAAGAGATTCTCAAATACAATGGGATCGAACACATGAATTGTCCTAACCATACAAAAGGTTTTTTCCATTGCGCTCTACAAAAAAGCGGTTCGGTATCATTATTATTTAAAGACACAGAGAAGAAATTCGCAAGGTCGATCCTGCACAATTCAATCTTGACAGAACTCATTAAAAAATACATATATCACGTTACTTCTTCAACAGCACAGATGGTTCTGAAGCGAAACTTGGAATTTTGAAATAATAGATCAGGGAGAAATCATTCTTAAAAAAAATGGTAGTCTCGAATCGGCTGGGAGAAAAAAAATTTCTCAGAGCTGAGATAAAATTCTCTAATGAAAAAAAAAAAAAAAAAAAAAAAAAAAATGAAAAAAAAAATTTTGCTTAATTTTTATCATGTCTTTAGACATGATAAAAATTAATGACCCTCCCTTTTTGTCTGGGAAGGATGTCTCACCCTTTCTAAAAATAGACCATGACTCATCCTTTCGCTAATGGCAATCATTCCATAAATGAATCACGATTTGTTTTTGAAAAGAGTGAGACAACATTCCCAGACGAAAAGGGAAGGGGGTCGTTAATTTTTATCATGTCTAAGACATGATAAAAATAAAGTTTAAAACAAAAAACAAAAAGTTTTTTTTTTTTTTTTTTTTTTTGAGTTGTAGAATTTTTCTCAGCTCTGAAAATTTTTTTCCAGCCGACTCGAGACTTTACCATTTATATTTACGAATAGTCTTTGGATTATTTATTTATTTTCTTTTAAAAAGAAAAATTCTGAGCTAGACCTATCTATTGGCTTAACATTCTGGTCATAGAAACAGTCTAGAATCTCATTTTTTTTCGAGGCTAATGCACGGGTTCTCCAATCAAAAGGGTTACTATAAAGGGATTGGTTTGAATGCATTTATCTGCAAATGTTGTAGGATTCTGTTGTTGAGAAGGGGGTATATTATTATTATTATTATTATTATTATTATTATTATGATGATGATGATGATGATGATGATTGTGGCAGATTCGTTTTCTACATGGAAGTCTAATCTCCTCCGAAGAGCTTTTCTGGGGATCGTCGATAGATGGTTTTTCAATAGGAATCGTTTCCCTCGGATCCTCAAGAGATAGAGGGGGGTCCTGTCTTGAGACATGGAGCGGTCTCTCCTCCTCCTCCTCCTCGAGAAGTCTTGAGAAAGGGAGAGGATTTTCGGTTCCCTTATTCTCGAGGGGTCTTGACAAATTGAGAGGTCCCTCCTCTTCGAAAGAGGGAGAAGTTTTGGTTCCCTTATCCTCGAGGGGTTTTGACAAATCGAGAGGTCCCTCATTTTCGAGGGGTCTTGATAAATGGAGAGGTTTTTCATCTTCGAGGAGGTTTGATAAAGGAAGAGGTCCCTCCTTCTCGAGGGGTCTTGAGAAAGGGAGAGGTTTTTCATCTTCGAGGAGGTTTGACAATGGGAGAGATCTCTCCTTCTCGAGGGGTCTCTCTTCCTCAAGGGGTTTTGAGGAAGGGAGAGGTTTTTCATCCTCGACGGCTTTTGACAAACTGAGAGGAATCTGAACAGGCTTCTCCTCATCCCCATCATTATCGAGGAGGATGAGGATAGGCTTTTGGAAAGGTTTTTTCTTTTTCTTCTGAACAGGCTCCTCTTGATGCTCGGGGAGAGAAATGGGGTAGTTGTTCCACCATTGTATTTTTTCTTGCTCGAGGATTTTTTCAAAAGTCGTGGCCTCTCTATGATGAGACGAACGAGGAGAGTCCTCGAGAAGAATATAATAGGTATTCTTCCCAGTCTTCTCGATCGAGAGAGGTTCGTGCAAACATTTGTGCAACCATTCACTAAAATGAACGAGAATCCCTTTTGTCATCTCAAGACGATCCATAATCCTATTCATTTGCGAGACGGTTAGAAAGTGGGACGTGTAAAAATATTTGGCTCGTTTCATTAACAAAATTTGTGCATCCAAAGGTGGAATGTCACGAGCCCTCAACACGTTTTCGTCGGATAAAAATTCGTCCCGCATCTTTTGATAACTCCCCACGGTATGATAACCCGCACATTTTGAAAAATCGGAGGCTTTCATGTAAACGACTCCTTGGATGATATAAAAGGAAAGATCAACATATTTATATTTGAAAGGAATACACGTAGTGAGCTGGGGATGCCTCCTCATGATCCACTTGGACAAAAATACGACTTTGGGGCTCTCCCCTTTTATTTATAGAGAGAAAGAGAGTGTGACCTTCCCTTCCCTCCTCCTCTCTCCCTGCTTCCTCTATCTCTGGACGTCCTTGGATTGGAAAGGGTGACTTTGAAAAAAAAAAGAAGGTCATGGTTGGATAATTTTTTGTTTATTAAATTATTACTTTCACTTCCTCATTCCCACACACATTCATCTTTTAAGAAAAGAAAAAGAGGTCATGGAGATAAGATTTATTGGAAAGAAGAGAGAGAGAAACAAAAAAAAAAACAAATAAAACGGACGTCATAGAGCCTCTATGTGTGTCTGTGTGTGTCTATATATATACAAAAAGGCGAGAGTACTGGGCGAGATAATTTCTTTTCCATTGGGAGCCGTGTCGCTATTAGACGTTTTTCCAACTCAACGGATTTCGAACGGGGAGGATTTGAAGACGCTAAAGCAAATCTCCAACTTGAAAATTTTTTTGGCGTGTCATTGTGCGACATTTATTCCGCATTTACCACCTCATCAAGCGATCGTTTCTTTCAACCAAGATGTCGAATCCTCCAACCTGCTCGTTCAGAATATATACAGAAATTTATTCGAATCGCAACAAACGAAAGAGGAATCTCCCTTCTCTTGGAATCGGATGGATCGAGCTTTGAGACGGCACATTCAAACAGACCGGCGATATACGGATTCGCGCACGAGTTTTCGGTGGAAGAATATTTTTCTCACGAAACGATATTTTACGTTTGGAGTGAGAACGACGGCTGAGGAAGAAGTTCATATTGTTCAAACCACAACCGCTCCTCTCGCCTATTACGAATCATCGTCCCCCAATCTGAAGGAAAGAAGTTTTAAAGTCAGCGACAGGATGAAATATAAGAAATATATTCTAAGACCTTTTCAAAACTATTTCGTTCCCCCGAAAACGCAATATCTCATCGTCACAACCCAGAAGAGTCTCTTTCTCGTCGATCGGTGCTCGTACTCGCTTTGGAAACAATTGAAAGAGGAGATTTCTTTCCAATCGCCGATGATGTTTCAAAAAAAAGAAGAGAACCCTCCGCCACCTTTACCCATCCCTTCCTTAGATGATCAGAGGAGCTGGACCAAACCGTCATGGCCCGAAACAAAATCGACCCGGCAACGGAATGAAATTGAAGTCATCACAATTGAAGATGAGGAGGAAGAAAAAAAATTACCTCTTAAAAAACGGTCGACTTACCGGAACCTACCTGGCGTGCAAGATCCGCTTCAGAACCCAGAAGCTTCTTCTTCTTCTTCTTCCCCGACTTATTCAAACAGGCAACCTCTTTCGGACTCCTCACAGACAGAACCTCTTCCAGTATCCTTTTCTTCTTCTTCTCTAACCTGTCCCGACATCGTAGAGGTAGAATGTCAGACGGGTCCACAAGCTTCAAAAAGTCCCGACATCGTAGAGGCAGAATCACAGGCGGGTTCACAAGTTCCAACGGGTCCAGAAATCGTAGAGGTAGAATTTCAGCCGGGTAAACAAGTTCCAACGGGTCCAGAAATCATGGAGGTAGAATCGCAGCCGGGTCCAGACATCCTAGATCCCTCCACTCATCCCAAAGAGACTCCAAGTGTTTCAAGACAGCCTTGTGGGGATCCAGCCCTTCCCGTATGGAATGATTATATGGACTTACAAAATTTGGTGCAACAGGAAGGAGAAGAAAATAATCATACGGATGGGTGGGTCAAAGACTGTTTAGATCATTTAACCTCGAATGAAATTGAACTGTTATGGAATTGCATTTCTGAAATCACATCGGAAATGGGATAAAAACAAAAACAAAAAAAACAATTTTTTTAATAACAAATGGGAGGAGGATCATGATGTCAATTAAAAAAATATTATATAGAGTCCAATCTTGGTGGTTCACTTCAGTTTTCCAGCATGAGGTGATCCACGTTTCCCGAAATATGGATCCCATTCCAAGAGAGATTGTGTAGAGCCTTCACTTCAGTTCTTTTTTTTCCTACCAAGAGGAAAGGGTCCCCAAAGGGCTACCCATGTCCAAAGAGAGAAAGTGTAGAGCGTTCATTTCAGTTTTTTTTCCAAGTTTAGGGGAGGGAGGTCTCAAAATGACACCCCCCATTTTCAAAGAGAGATGGTGTAGAGCGTTCATTTCTGTTTTTTCCAAAGTTAGGGAGTTTTCAAATGGCTACCCATTTCAGAGAAAGAGAGAAAGAGAGAGAAGGTGTAGAGCGTTCATTTCAGTTTTCCAAGGTTAGAATTGTGGTGGAGAATCCTCCAAAATGGCTACTCATGTCAAAGAGAGAGAGAGAAAGAGAGAGAAAAAGCGTAGAGCGTTCATTTCAGATTTCCAACATTAGAAGGTTCCAAAATACCTTCTGAATTCAAAGAGAGATCGTGTAGAGCGTTCATTTCCAGTTCTCCAAGATCAGAAGAAGAGGGTCCGCTTTTCCCAAAATGGCTTTCCGCATTCAGAGACAGCGAAGTGCAGACTTCAGTTTTCTCCCTCCCCAAGAATAGAGGGTCCCAAAATGGCTTCCCATTTCAAAGAGAGAGGGAGAGGCGTTCATTTCCATTCTCCAAGATAGGGTCGTCTGCTTTTTCCCAAAATGGCTTCCCAATTCAGAGAGAGAGAGAGAGTAAAAGGGTGTTTAGAGCGGTCATGTTCATTCTCCAAGATAGGGTCGTCAGCTTTTTCTCAAAATGGCATCTCCCCATTCAAAAAGAGATCGTAACCAATTTTTTCCAGTTTTTTCCAAGATGGGGGGAGAAGAAAACCTAGGATGGAATAACACGACACACAGAGAGAAAGAGAAAAAAAAACGCCATCTTGTCATTTTCTGATAGGGTACCGGGGTTCGAATATTTTTTGACCGACTGTCTGATTATACTGGGAGAACCATAAAATCGGAAAAGCGATGGGTTTCACAGTTAACGAGGCAATCGAAGACAGACTGGGAAAGAGAGATCCTTTTTTTTTAGCTGAGAAGCAGATTGCCCTGGAAATCCGTGACTCTGACCATATAATTTCTCCATAGACTCTTTGAACGGTATTCAGGAAACATCCTCCATGAGGGAAAAAAAATCTCCCCTTTCCCTTCTAAATCGACTGGAAAGAGAATGAGGTGGAAGAGATCCATCCACGAGAGATCATACTCTTGAACGTCAGACAAATATGAAGTCGAATAGCTTAAACAAAAAGTGCTTGAAAAGTCATCGAGTCTCGAAAATCTAGGTCTATCTCTCTCTCTCTCTCTCTGAAGGAAAGGAGAAAATGGGAATCTGCGTTTTTCTTCCTCAACGGCTGACATTCATCTGAAGTGACACTCGAAATGCTTAAATAGATAAACGAGAATCCATTCTTAAAAAATGGCGCTGTGTCGTCAATTGGAGAATCGAGTCGGCTGGGAAAATATTTTGAGAGCCAGGAAAAAAAATTTTCTAACTCTAAAAAAAAAAAAAACTTTTTGTTAATTTTTATCATGTCTTTAGACATGATAAAAATTAACTAGCTTCCCCTTTTGTCTGGGAATGTTGTCTCACCGTTTCTAAAAATAGACCATCACTCATCCTTTCTAAAAAGAATAAAATTCCAAGAATGGGTTCTGGTCTATTTCTAGAAACGGAGAGACAACATTCCCAGACAAAAGGAGGGTAGAGTTAATTTTTATCATGTCTAGAAGACATAATAAAAATTAACCAAAAGTTTTTTTTTTTTTTTTTTTTTGAGTTAGAGAATTTTTTTTCCCGGCTCTCAAAATTTTTTCCCAGCCGACTCGATTCTCCATTGACAAGACAGCGCCGTTTTTTTTAAGAATAAACTCTCGCTTATCTATTTAAGCATTCCCAGTTTGGCTTTAGATGAGTGTCAGCCGTTGAAGAAGAAGCATCCTGTCACTTGGGAGAGACATATTTTGAGGAGTCAACATGTTGTGTGGACCGTTGAGATCGATTTTTCTCTTCCCATTGTGTGGACATTGTTGAGCGTTTTGTGAAGCTTTGAAAGAATGGAGGGGTTTTGATGGAGAATATTTCTTTTTATTGAAATTTAAAAAAAAAGATTTAAGATTGACATTTTATAACAGGTTTTACATGGAAAGAAGGTTTTTCTTCTAGTTTGACGACTTCTTTTTCTTGGGAGATGTTTCTATTGGAAAGATGGAAGGAAAGACGATTCCCACATTGAAGAAGGTTCATGAGAAACTCGTACGGATCTTGGTTCTCTTTTCGAGCCGATATATCATACGGAATCCGGGACATGTTTTGCAATCGCTCCAGTTCCTCCTCGTATTTTTGCTTGCTCGCCAATTTCATGCGGGGACGAAACTGGTCCAGAATATACAATCCCTGGGGTTGAGTCACTCGAGAAAAAGCGACATATTGCTGAAATCGATTAAAAGGTCCGTGCATGTAAATTGCGATCGACGGAAAGGTGGCTCCTTGGGCTTTATGATCCGTGATCGCTTCGGCTAACATCAAAGGAAACTGTTCGCGATAAAATGCGAGTCTTTTCGTCGAACAGGTGTCAATACGAATGGAGACGCGATCGATAGGAGCTAGACTATTCGAAAATTGCAGCCAGACACGCGTCACAACTCCGTCTTCATCCTGGTCTATTTGGTGTAGTGTTCCAATCGCTCCATTCATCCATCCTTTGGATCTGTCGAGCGTTTTAGTCAATTGATATCGCGCTCCTCTTTGTAAATGGAGGACGGATTCGAGATTCGCCATCTGAGATCGATGTAAATGTCGACTCCGTTTCATCATCCTCTTCCGCAATTTTTCGCTCTCGGAATAAATCACGTCTCGAGCCAGACACGAACAGTACGTCCCTCGGGATTGGAGACGTTTCACATTATATTTCTCTGCATCCTTGCTCGAAAAACAGAAAATAATAGCTTCGCGAGGAATTTCGTCGAAACTGCGAACGCGGGACTGGAAAAATGCCACATCGTCCGGTTCTAAAAAGTGATTTCTCGTTAAACGATCGAGTCTCTCCTCGTAATCCAGAGAGAATCGCATACATTCGACTAGTTCATAGTAGAGCGTGGATTGAGGCGTCCACCACCCTTCAGAATAAAAAATGGGCGTGTCGCGAATCGGTTGGAGCTGCTGCAAATCTCCGAATTTAATCATATGCACATTCCCAAACGGCTTATCCGGCACATGACACAATTGTCGAAGTTGCTGGTCGAGGCGCGAAAATAAATTGGATCCGATCGTGGAAACGTCATCCAAAATCACCATCCGTAAAGGAGCATACAGGGGTCTGTAATAGTCTAAAGTCTCTTGGGTCAGAGGTCGAACAAAAGTCCCGTTCATTTGAAGACGCAGGGCATGATGCAAAGTATCTCCCGTAATGTAGACCGCTCCTTGAGCACTGAGTGCGAGTTTGAGAACCGAGTACGCTTCGCTAAAAAGAGGTGTTCGAATCAGAGTTTGGTATAAAGCTTGGATCAGGAAAGATTTACCCGTTCCGGCAGATCCTTGCACAATAATATCCAGAGGAGGGGGACGTTTCGATTCAGGTAACGCGTAATAGGTGTACAAACGAACGAGAACGTAGATCAGGAAATTGTATTGCTCTTTATTACATTGTCGAATACATTTTTGATAGGCTTCTTCGGACCACATATCCTTATACTGCAAATTCGTATAGCTTTCCCACTGCTTGGGAGGAAGATGTTTCTTTCGCGGTCGGGAGTTCTTTTTAAGAACAGCATAACGTTCCCTTTGAAGTATTCGTTCTCGCTCTCGATTAGCTGAATTGCTTCGCCAGCGTCGTTTCTGTTCACGCATTCTTTCCCTAAGACGTTCTCTACTGGATAGGCTCATCGTGACACCACTCAAAAAGGTGAAGTGTGTGTATGAAAATCACTTCCTTTAATTTATATACATATACTTTTTGAGGAGGAGGGGGGTGTGAAATGACCTCGTCTCGAAACGAACCAATAGCACTTCGAGAAGACTTGGAACGAGATAGGTTTCTTAGAGAGAGAGGGACACAAAAAAATATATAAAATATCAGAATGATTTATCCGTCGACCTCTGGGCTAAAAGTAAACAAACAAAATTTGAAAAGGTCAAGGTGAACTCACTGAATTCATCTTAGAAATCAGATAGGAAACAAAAATGAGGGTACCCATATTTCCTCTTCAACAACATAGACTCATCTAAAACGAAACTCGGAATGCTTACACAAATAAACAAGAATCCATTCTTAAATAAAAAAATGGGGACATCTTGTCGATCGAGTCGGCTGGAAAAAATTTCTGTTACTCTGAAAAAAAAAAAAACTTTTGGTTAATTTTTATCATATCTTCTAGACATGATAAAAATTAATGAACCCCTCTTTTTGTCTGGGAAGGATGTCTCACTCTTTCTAAAAATAGACCATCACTCACCCTTTCTAATAGAAACAATTCCAAGAATGAGTCACGGTTTGTTTTTTTCGAATGGGTGAGACATCTTTCCCAGACAAAAAGAGGGGACAGTTAATTTTTATCATTCTATAAGACATGATAAAAATTAACCAAAAGTTTTTTTTTTTAACTCAGAAATTTTTTTTAGAGCTCTGAGAATTTTTTTTCTAGTCGACTTGGCTGGACAAGACATCTTCGGATTCTTTCTGGAATGGACTCTATGATCTATTTAAACATTTCGAGTTCCGAGTTTCGCTTCAGTTGAGTGTGAGCCGTTCAAGAAGAAGAAACCATCCTGTGACTGGAGAGAGAGAACTATTCCTTTTTTCCATTCACCCGTTGTGTTGAACCGTTCAGATATTTGCTTTTATTAATATTTTTTTTCCTAACCCACCCGTCTTTAAACAATAGAATAGTTTGAAAGGGTCAACCCATTTTATAGATATCAACCTCATACCCTCATCTCAACGGGTCTCGAGTGGGAGGAAGGAAGGAGCAGGCGACGAGAACTAAGCATGTCTGTTTATCGAGTAGACGCATCGGGGAAACAATGATACCCGACCGACCCCCAACATTCTCATTACGAATTATACGTTACGGATCCTGAAGGAAATCCTTTCTTGGCTCGAGACGAAAACGGTCATGAGTATTACGCGGTAGATTTAACCGGAAACCAATACATTTTAGCTCCTCGACGGTATGCCCGAACGTCTTTTGGACGAGAATACTACCCGAAATTTCAAAATGGGGACGAGTATTCGCTTTATACGTCTGTTTTATTCCCTTATGCCAAAGACGAATCGGGGCATGAAATGTATCCTAAAACGGCGGATGGAGTAGAATATTATTTAACGGCCGGCGATCGAATTCGTTATGCTCGCGATGCTTGGGAAAACGAGTTTTATCCTCGAAGAGCGGATCAGCAAACGGAATACCTCTGTGAAGAAGTGGTATATGCGAAAAGAGCCGAAGGATCCGAAACGTATCCTAAATTTTATATCTACACTTCTGGTTAAGATCTCTCTCTCTCTCTCTCTATCGAAAGAGAAGAAAATAATAAAGAGTGTGTTACTGCAATGGAGCATTCTGACGCGGAACCTGTTTCGTATTCCATTTGGTGTGTGAAATGTCGAGCCAAGACCGATACGGTCGACGTCCACTATCGCATGTCGAAAAATCGACGGCCGATGGTCACGGGAAAATGTCAGGCGTGTTTCCACACGCCTGACATTTTCCAAAGTGACAAAACTCGGAACTCGAAATATTTAAATAGATCATAGAGTCCATTCCAACAGTTTATTACAAAGAAACAACAGTTTATTACAAATGCTTCCGTTCCGCCTGGAATTCAGTTCCTGGATGAGGAGGAAGAAAAAGGAAAATGTTCCGAGTAAGAAGAAACAAGTATACAAATCAAAAATTGGAAAAAGATGGATCTTACTATTATATGCTCTCCTAAAGCGGGTGGTTCTCCTTTACAGTTTGGTATACAGACGGATTCGCATAATCCGGTTCCAAGACTCGTGAATTTTCCTCAACCGGCAACTCCACCCTTAGATACTTCATTTTTGAATGAGTTTTCTAGCATTCTGAAAGAATATCTAAACGTCGTGAGAGAATTGATTCTTCCCCTGCATCGAAATGTTGAAGAAAAGAGCTCTGAATGTGGAAGCAAGGACACGGATCCAAAGCCAAATTCGGAGGGTTGAAAGGGATAGGTGAAAGTCTATTATTAAAAAAAACAATAGTCATGTCATGTCTTGTCGATCGAGTCGGCTAGAAAAAATTCTCTAGATGAGATTAAAAAAAAAAAAAAACAACTTTTGGTTAATTTTTATCATGTCTTAAAGACATGATAAAAATTAACTTTCTCTTCTTTTTGTCTGGGAAGGATGTCTCACCCTTTCTAAAAATAGACTATCACTCACCCTTTCTCAAGGCAATTATTCCAAGAATGAGTCATGATCTATTTTTAGAAACGGTGAGACAACCTTCCTTGACAAAAAGGAGGGACAGTTAATTTTTATCATGTCTAGAAGTCATGATAAAAATTAACCAAAAGTTTTTTTTTTTTCACTTAAAAAATATTTTCCAGAGCTCTGAGAATTTTTTTTCCCAGTCGACTCGATGATGCAAACAACAAGACATCCAAAATTGTTTCTAGAAGAAACTCTCGCTTCTCTATTTAAACCCCTCGCGTTTCCAACTTCAGATCCGTGTGTGCTGTGCACTGAACCTAGATACGCGCTTCTCCTCCCTCCTGGAAAGAGCCTTTTTTTCTGAGCTCTTAGCATTTTTTCTCAGCTTCATTTCCATTCTCCAGGTTTCTGTCTCCTCCTTTCCGTTAACACTGCAAAATTTCTAAATTTCTCATCACTCGGAGATTGGAAATCTGTCATCAAAAAAACATGACATAGCTCTGCTTTCAAGGATTCGGTTTAGATTCGTCAGGATCATGGCTGATTTTCCATGACGGCTCTCCAACCGCAATATTAGAGTTTGAAAGGAATAAGGTAAAAAAGTTCGTCCTAGATATTCAACGAAACGTAAAAAGAGCGACGAGGATCTAAAAAAGCTACGACCCTTTCCAGAAGGGGGAGGGAGCAATGGATATTCAGGTGAGTCCACAGCATGGACTGCACGAAAATGAAACGGCTTCCGCAGATAACAGAATGTTCGAAATGTCTCTCGTCGATCAAGTCAGCTGGTAAAATTTTCTAAGAGCTGAGAAAAATGTTCGCATACCTTCACAGAAATTCTTTCCAGGAGGTGAGAAGTGTGTATCCAGGTCGAATTCACAGCACAGACTGAACTGAAGTTGGAAACACGAGTGGTTTAAATAGAGAAGGGAGAGTTCCTTCTAGAAACAATTTGGATCTGTCTTGTTTGGAGCATCAAGTCGGCTGGGAAAAAATTCTCAGAGCTTTGGAAAAAATTTCTGAGTGATGAAAAAAAAAAAAAAACTTCTTGTTAATTTTTATCATGTCTTCTAGACATGATAAAAATTAACTCTCTCTTCTTTTTGTCTGGGAAGGATGTCTCACCGTTTCGAAAAACAAACCGTGACTCATTCTTGGAATAATTGCCATGAGAAGGATGAGTTTTGGTTTCGTTTTCGAAACGGTGAGACATCCTTCCTTGACAAAAAGAGGGGACAGTTAATTTTTAGCATGTCTATAAGACATAATAAAAATTAACAAAAAGTTTTTTTTTTTTTTTTTTTTTTTTTTTTACTCAGAAATTTTTTTCAGAGCTCTGAGAATTTTTTCTTCCCCAACCAACTCTCAATGGACTAGACGATGAGTTTTTAAGAATGGACGTTTTGTTATTTATGCAGATATTCCGTGTTTTGCGTCAGGTAAATGCGCGCTCACCTTAGAGTGGATTCCTTTCAGACAGGTCTAGAGAGTGGATAACCCATCAAGAATTCTTCGACAGGTTTTTGGAAAAAGAAATCGTCAAGAAGTGAGTATTGATTTTGATATTTTCTTTTCAACCTTGGGTCAGTTTCTAGTACATTCCTATACTAATTCCATTGTATTTAAAAAAAATAATGTCAGCACGGACTGATCTGACCCGAAACGCTTGCCCATCCAGTTGGCTGCTGGAGGGAGGAAAAAAAAAAGAAATTTGTTTTGAAGTATATGTCAATTCTTTTCTAAAAATAGATTTCTAAGAAAAGAATGAACCTTTGTTAGAAATCTATTTTTAGAAACATGTCTAGACAACATGTTGACAAGAAAAAAAATTCTTTTTTTTTCTTGAGAGTGAAATTATTTCTTTCTTTCCACCCACTTTTCTTTCTTTGGGAGGAAGGAAGAACTTCCCTTCCCCCGCGCCTTTTTTCGTCTAGTATTCATGTCTTATAGACATGATAAAAATTAACTAGTTCCCCCTTTTGTCTGGGAATGTTGTCTCACCGTTTCTAAAAATAGACCAGAACCCATTCTTGGAATTTTATTCTTTTTTAGAAAGGATGAGTGATGGTCTATTTTTAGAAACGGTGAGACAACATTCCCAGACAAAAGGGGAAGGTAGTTAATTTTTATCATGTCTAAAGACATGATAAAAATAAACCAAAAGTTTTTTTTTTTTTTATCTATAATTTTTTCTTAGCTCTTAGAGTTTTTTCCCAGCCGACTTGATCCAGAAAATCAGACATGTCAAAATTGTTTCTGGAAGAGACTCTTGCTTATCTATTTAAACTCCAAGTTTCACTTCAGATCACTCTGTGCTGTGAAAGAAGAAACATCTTATAATTTGTAAGTACTAACTGATTTTTTAGTTTATTCACTGGTTAGTTACTCCCCCTCCAAGTCATTCGTTTTTTTTCCCTCCAAAAATCTTCAGCTTTCATTTAGAATGACGATAAAAATAAAACACAAATAGGAAAAAGATGGTCACGCATAAGTAATGCATGTAGGGTTGAAATAGGAAGGTGAATCCTGTTAACAAATAAACAATTATCGTGAAATAAATCCAATTTTTCGGGGTTCTTTCGTCTGTTCGTGATTTTTGGAGAAATGACATTCGCGTTTGGGGTCGATCGGTCATGGGCACTTTATGGATAGCATCTAAATATTCTTGCACTTTCTCGGCAAAGAAGAGGTATCGATCGCTCGCATCTTCTTCTAACACGTCCCATAGAAGATCGGGTGTGATTTCTAGAACATGGTCCGTTTCCGATTGATAAAACTGAACGTCTAATCGCCAGTCGATATCGTAAAGAGTTCGAGCGGTCAGCACTTTATTGAAATGAAACGGATCCCATATATCAAGTACGGCGGACAGAATACTTATACCCGTCAGCACATTGGAAGTAACCGAGAATCCTGTCGCGGCGATTCTGGAAAGTGTTGCGAGCGTACTTAATTGGGTCCGAACGAGGGCTTGAAGGATGGCCGATTGAATGGGAAGAGACTGCATACTCAATTTGGTTAAGAGTTTAGGCATCCGTTTTTCAAGGATTTTTTGCGCGGCTTCTAATCCGATATCGATCCCTACATCAATCGCCAATTCATGAACCAAGGACCGTTTCACATGTTTCTTGGGCCAGTTTTGTACAAAGTCGGGAAGATGAGGAGGATATGGTGGTAACGTATAATTATTTTGCAGAGTGGAAATAGATCGATAGATACTGCTTCCCAAGAACAATTCGCCAATATCTTGCCCCGTCGTCGTCACACAATCAGACCCGTTGAAAACAAGACCGTACGCTTCACAATAAGGCTGGTTGAGTCGTAAATGACCCTCGACGAGATTGAGGCCGGCATGATGACGAGGAAGAGAAGGATGATTTGATTGAAAGAAAACTTGTTCGGGCAAGAGAGCTAATAATTTCTTGGCGAGATTTACGGCTACACATTTTCCATTTCGATATTCCGTGTCCATACTCTGCTGCGTGTTGGAATATAAACGATCGCAGGCGGGTTGGCAAGCTAAACTGAAACCCGTTCAGAGTCGAATCCATCGCGGTTCATCTTCCGGGGAACACGATTCTAAATTTTCTTGAAAAGGGAACCAGGCAATCATGTCACATCCCGTTTGCGTAAAAACAAATTTTTCGACGACGTGACATTGTTCCGGATCGAGGGTTCTAGGTATGTAGTAATCCCGTTTGGAGTCGGCTTTTCTTATTTGGAAGGTGGTATGTTTAAAAATAAAAGCGTACCGACTTTGAAGAGCTTGTTCGTAAATATAGAGTTGAGTCGCTTCTTGAGCATACCGAATAGCGTGATCGAGATCGTAAGAAGTGACAGTATATTCATTTCTATTTTGAAACGAATCCCATTTCATCTTGAAGGAGCGCTTTGTTCCTATATATCGAAAAAAAGTTCGATGTTGTTGCTTTTTTAACAACAAAAATAAAAGGATTCTTTTTTTATATAGTAACAAGTATAAAATGAGATTCAATTCAGTATTTACAGTTGCGTATGGAACATATACAAAAACCAGTTCGAAAAAAAAATTTTTTTAATTAAAAAATAAATTGTCTCAACTATAAAATCCTATAAATTTTAGTTTTTACAGTTGCGCATGGAATAGCGATAAAAACCAGTTCTCAAAAAATTTTTTTAATGAACTATCTTATCTATAAAATCTTGTCAAAATCAGTTTTTACAGTTGAGGATGGAACCTGATGAAAAAATATTTTGGAAAGGATGTTATTCGAAAAACATTTTATCATGGTTAGTAGTTCTTCTTGTAAAGGACAAAAACAAGTTCATTTCGTCTAATATTTGTGCATCTAAAGTATTCAAATCTATTCCAAAAAATATATATATAGTCTCCCACATACCTTCAATGTATTATTGGACTGTCCACTCTTTATATTCCATTAAAGAGCCATGGAAAAAATGTTCCGAGTCTCTAGGGGTTCATTTTGCCTTGTTCACTACTTGTAGTTTCTACATTTTCGTCTTCACACTCTAGTCTTTCGAAGGAAGTTTCTACAGGATCTTCTCCTCCCCTTTTCGATGGAGGTGGACTCTTTTGAGAAGGATAACGAACAGGTTGCAAATCGACAATCGAAGGGTCGAAATAATCACTCTAAGCTAAAGTAGGGTCCGACATATTATTTCTGTTTTTCTTCTTGATTCTAGGATCCTCTCTCACATTCTTTCTCTTTTGAGAATTATTTTCTTGTTGATTCTTTTTCGCCTGGTATTGTTCCAATTCTTTCGTCCTCCAGACTTTAATTTCGTAAAATATATTTGAAAATAGATCCTCTCCAAGATACTTTAAATACAATGCACCCCATTCGCTTATTTCATCACTGGTAGAAGGTGTAGTGTTTATTATTTCTTCTATAGTACGTCGAATCACATCCACGTAGAGAAGAGATTCCGATCGTTTGGAAACTTCGTGATATAAACAACGGACGATTCGAGCATGAACTGCTTTAAAATCTAGAGCTTCTTGTTCGTTTAAAGGTGTTTTTTCATCTCCTCCGTACTGTAGATTAAAAACATACTTTTGCAGATCCTCGCCCAGCAATCCGTCTACGGCAAATAATTTATACACTTCTATCTTAGGTATTTCCTGTCGTTTGAATAAGATGTTGGAAAGTCTTATTAGATCGGTCGATCTAGAATAGTCTTTAGATAAAACTTTCTCGATCATATTCCATTCATCTGGCGTGGAGATGGTTTTATTTTGTACCAACTGCTGTTGCACATCCATCCATAAACGCCAAATGGTATTTAAACAGTATCGATGGACGGCTACAAGAGGTTTCAAATCTTGAATCAAGGTCCACGGAAACATCATCATATTAGCTATTCTTTTTAAAACTCTCAACTGAACGGTGGTTTTAGTCGTAAACAAATTAGATTGATTAAATTCTTCCAGCACGACTTCATCCAACACGTACTTGAGACGATCCTTCAAGGGTAATGTCAAAGGCTCCAGGGTTACAGTGTTTTCCTGATCCATCTTGTCCTCAGTATGAAATGAGAAAATCGTCTCAGCTCCAGCTGTTTATATACTGTGAAACGAAAGGGGGGAGGTAGAAAGGAGAAGCAAAAGTTGGGCAGTAAAAAAAAAAAAAAAAACTTTTTTTAAATTTTTATCATGTTTTTAGACATGATAAAAATTAACTCTCTTCTTTTTGTCTGGGAATGATGTCTCATCCTTTCGAACATATTTCTAAAAATAAATTTCCAAGAAAGAAATGAGTCATGTTCTATTTTTAGAAACATATCGAGACAACAGATTAACATCATTTGAACAAAAGGGGGGTAGTTAATTTTAATCATGTCTGAAGACATGATTAAAATTAACAAAAAGTTTTTTTTTTTTTTTTTTTTTTTTTTTTTAATACAGCTCGACCGTTTCTGCCGAAAAGCATATTTTATGTCGAGCCAAAGTTAGAGCTAATTGAAAGAGTTTCAGATTGCCGTACATGATTTCTGGATCCGTGGAACGATATTGATGATAAAATTCCAGCCATGATTGAACCAGGTAAGGTAGATGAGCATAGGGTTTAGCAAGTGGAACTGGTTTTTCTTCTTCGATTTTGGTCAGACACCATAAATCATGAGGAATGGAAGCATATCGAACTCGGTGAAGCGCATGCTGACAATCGTATTCGTAACTCTCGAGAATCGTCAATTCGCTCACATCTGTGACGGGATGGAACAGACACGCCGTGTTTCTATTAGCAGGTTGTTTCGGATGAGATTCGAGCATGACATAACTTAAACATAAGAAAGCCTTTTTGTATTCAAACCCGATGACCGTCGAACAGAGTACGACCGGTTGAAGTGGATACGTGGTTTCTGGTTCGTAAAGAATAGGAGTCCAGTGCACGGTCGTGGGGATGGCTTGATATTCCATGTACCGCTGATACGGTGATCGAACGTATAAAATCGTTTCCGGTTCAGAACCGTTGACGACGAGTCCAATGCATTTCCCGTTAGGATTCGATCGAGTAGCATTTTCGAACCCGATTTGAAACGGGTATTCGATCAAGAGTCCGACCTTCTCAAACGAATTTCTCTGATCGTACGTATTCAAAATATCTTGGACAATATATTGAGGATGGTGCTGATACGTCCATTGTTTTTGAATGAGCGCCGTACTCTTATTGTACTCAATGGGAAACGGGATGGGTTTCTCAGGATTCACGGACGGTAAAAATTCAATAAAGGAAGACGGAAAAGCCGTTCGCGTTTTCAGAGGATCGTAATAAACGTCCGGTCGATCTTTCCATTCGTTGATGAAAGTATGGACGAGGTCGTTCTCGTGATGGACCTGGTTGGACAAAAAACAAAGACGATACCTTTTCCCTCCGTCATCTTTTGGTAAATGTAATCTGGGCCCGTTATCATCATCAAAGTAATGTCCTCCTGGATACGGTATATCCCATTCGTCTAAATATAGAATTGTATGATTATTTTGGGAGCGGTACACGTTTTCGAACACGGGATTTTGTAAATACCGTTCGATCGTTTTAGGATCTTTCACAAAAAAGGGTGTGGCGAAAAGTTTGAAAAGATTGTGGGAGGATTCCGATGAATTCGGGATCGTGGGGAAAATGACCCGTTCGTTTTCTAAAAGAAGGATCCATGACGCATTGCGTTGAAGAAAAACGGTACACGATAAGTCCGACATTTTACAATAGGCGGCTAGGGCGAGAACGAGTGGTTTCTGACTCGGGACGACTTTATAGAAATGAACGAGTTTTCGAATCACAGAAGGTTGAAGCCGCATATGGGCTAAGGGAAAAAAATCGTATCTTGAATCACATTGAATCCTCCTAAATGCAAGCCATGAAATTGGCTGTAAAGTGTAGCGTATTTATGAATATTCATTATCCTTTGTTTTTGAGAGGGTCGGATTAAAAAAAGAAGAAAATAGACATCTGAGAAAGTATCCGCAAGTGGAAAAGCTTACGATGAGCCGATTTTATAGTTGGCGTAGTATCCGAACTGACATTCGCTAAGGGGTCTAATAAAATCTAAAATCCATGGCTAGAGAATAGATGGGAAAGTCTTTTATGCTTCTGATAAAAACCGCTCGTTGTAAATCCAGAATCCATTGGTTAGAACAGATGCGGGAAATGTATTTGGAATTCTAATAAACAGACCAAACTGCCTCGAGTATCTGCAAGTAAAAAAATCTTACGATGAGTCAATTTTATAGTTGAAGTAGAATCTTGGATCCATTAAGGATATTGATAGAACTTGTATGTAAATAGAGAGAAAGGAATGAACAAGATAAAATGAGTTATGAATCATTTCTCCGATCCGTTTTTGTATCTAATTATAAGACATTTATGCCTTTTATTCATACTATTCAGCTGTACTGTTTATTTGTCATTACATTAGTGATTTGTCTGACCATCTACATGATTTATAAAAGACAGCAAGATAAACATTAGGAAAACTACGTTCCCCCTTCATGGTATTTGTTTTTCAGACATATATATTATGGATTAAGTTATTTCTTTATCAATAGCGTCAGATCCTGGCACCCATTCAAAAAATCATTAATAATAATTTAATATCATTAATAAAATTTTGAAACCTTCTAGTATAAACCTTTTTCTTAAATTTTTGTAAAATAACAAAAATAACTAAAGTTCTAACCCTTCTATCATAACCCCATTACTTGATCAAGGTGCCTTGTTCGAGAAATGGGGTAATAATAGAGTGGTTAGAACTTTATTATGCTTTGTATTTTATGGTTAAAGGATATTTAAAGGTTTATAGAACCCCTATATTTTTTTAATCAATTTAATTTTTAGATACCAAAAAAGGATTAGATTAAAAAAATATAAGACGGAATCAAAAATAACATATATAATAATTAATATGAAGGGATTGAATCAAGATGAATAATGAGGAATCTACAATTTTATCTGAAAGGAAAAGGAAGAAAAAGGCCTATATGAAACATTATTGGTCATTGGAAAGAGTAAAAGAAGCAAATCGATGGAGATTACGAGAGAGGAGAAGAGATGCAAACGTTCGATTCAAAGAGAGGGAATACCAACGAATGAGACGATGGAAATGTTGGGAAAACTCTCTTCCTAAACATAGACACAAGCATGACAATACAGTATTCATACCATGTCCGTCAATGGAGGAATGTCAAAATATTATTAAACGGATGAATATTTCGGAAGCAACACGAACTAATTATGAATTTTATTTTAATGAATTCTATGACTGGTATCGAAAACATGGTGATGGTATAAAATATCATTATAAGAGAGCACTACAGAAATATGAAGAGTATCTGACTGAGGAAAAAAAGAAATCGCGTAATCAAGTGAAGAATAAACTATGGTTTTTATATCGTTTATTAAGTGTTAAATGGGAGCGTCCGAAGCAAACTAATATTAAAAGGTGTCGAGGCCCTCTTCTTACAGTAGATGACCTAAAGAAACTGAAAGAAATAGTTATAAAGTGCTATGAATATGAAGAAATGGCGTTATTTATTCTCATCATTCTTGAAACTGATTTAAAAGCAAAAGAAATTTTAAAAATTCTGAACGAAATAGATCTTCGACGGCATTATGCACAAAAAAAATTGGTATCGTCCAATATATGGGATCAACGTAATCGGTTTTTGTATGAATTTCTGGCTTGGGTTATTGCCGGCCCACTTTTCCCTCGAAGATTAGATAGTTGTTCAAGAAAGTTAAAACGATTCTTTCGAAAATATTTTCCGTATCGACCTTTTAATCCTTCCTATACTATCATTAAACGTTCCATGAAAATTGTAGGTTATCGTAAACATATGCTAGAAGAAGCAAAAAAAGAGATGGAATCAAAAACGTAACAGCTTATTTTTTAAAAATATAGTAACTGTTAACGTTTATAGATTGAGTCGAAATGCTTAGATAGAGTTAAAAAAAATGGGAGTGAAGAAATATGTCAGAGAATCAGAGTTATGAAAGAATATTCCATGAAAGGAGTTGGTCAGAGAAAATTTCTTTCAAACAAAATGAAAAATAGGTAAAAAGCAAAAGATTTCCTACCTTTACTGAAGTCTTTGTCATAATGCATATGTAAGCCAATTTGGAAGATGTTACCTCCTTCAACAGCACAGGCGATTTTGAAGCGAAAGTCAGATTACTTATATAGATAAGAGAGAGTTTATTCTAGAAAGAATTTTGAAATGTTTTGTTGAATGAATAAACTAAAAAAGTCTGGGAATAATGTCTCACCTTTTCTAAAAATAGATTTGTGAGAAAAGATTGATTATACCTTTCTTGGAAATCTGTTCTTAAAACATGTTGAGACCTGATGCAAACAAAAAAGGGGAGGTAGAGTTAATTTTTATCATGTCTAAAGACATGATAAAAATTAACCAAAAGTTTTTTTTTTTTTTTTTTTTCACCCAACTTAATTGACTTGATCCTAACAGTTCATTATGGTTCCCTATAAAACCGAGCTATATTCCTATGTACACATTGAGGTTTTCCTTGAATTATAGCCTTTACTTGTGGAAATTGACACATGCATTCGTGCTGATTGAACCCCCTATAGATAAATGTACCATTTTGACAAACATCTTTCGCCAATTCTCCACAATCTGGTCCATTGTAAAAAGCTGGATCCGTGCAGTAACACGACCATTGATAAAATCCATTTTTTTTCCGTAAGAATAATCATTTCCCCCTTTTCAGTTTGACACGGGTAAGGGTTCAGTTTGGGCATACAGAGTCCTCGAACACATTGCATTTCTTCCCCGTTTGTGCAAAGAAAATCACATGTATCCACACACCAGACTTTTTCTCGTCGGCAATCTTTAAGCGGTATCGATTCGTTCATGGGGATGGAATCCGATTCCATAACAGAAGTAGGAAAGAAAAATAGAAAGAGACCAAACATCATCAAGAATATATATATTTCAGCCATCTTTTTTCTTTGGACAAAAAACAAAGGATAAGGATATGGAAAGACGAGTTGATCAACACGAAGAACGTCGATCTTGTCGTCGAACGGCTCTTCAGTCTAAAATTAATACTTGGCGAGATGCTTTTACGGCATGCTTTAAAATCATGGATGATTGGGCCACGATCGATTTTAAAAAATTCCATTTCATATTTGAACGATGGGTCTCGATTCTCAATCGTATCTTGGAAAATCCAATTCGTCGATTGGACCGTTACGAAATGTCTATGTATTATTGTGAAGAGCCAGGAGGACCTAAAGAGATTATTCAGTTATATATTAATGAAACCGAAACCGAGGAAGGAAAAATTCCTGTCTACGTTATTTTTAATCTTTTCGAGTTTATTAAAATTCATCGCAATTACTGCTTAAACTATTCCACTTCGAACAAGATGCTGGTAGAGCAAAACAGAGGTACGATCAATATGAACACCTATTATGCTAATCAGGTCAATGTAGATCAAACTCGATTTTATCGTAATGAAACGACATGGCAATTATTATTCATTTTTACTTTACATGCCTTGGCTCATTTAGATGTGTTTGATTTATACGATCACGCTTACTATGATACACACCAGCACGTTCGAGATTCAGTTTTCTTCCTATTATATTTCTATGGACAAGTCATTTGGGATATATAAAGCAAAAAAAAATGTCTTATCCTTCCAAAGTTCCTATTGAGTATGTTCAAAAAGTGTTAGAAGAGGAATTAAATCGAAACGTGCGTCGTTCGGAATTAACAGGGACATGTTCGTTGGGGCACGTTTTATTCGACTTGTCTCATTTACAAAAATGTTTGCCCCGCTATAGTCCAGAAGAGTTTATAAAGTTTCGAGACGATAAATTTATAATCATTCCGGGAAATTACTGGTATGACGCTATGAGTGAAGAACCTCGTGTCCAAGACTATGTAAAACGTTTCTTAAACCGTAATAAAGTAGAAATAAATCCAAATATGCGGCGTCGATCTCAACGTCAACGTTCTAGAAGTCGATCGAGAAGTCCAACGAGAGTCCGAACACGATCTCAAAGTCCAACAAGAGTCCGAACACGATCTCAAAGTCCAACAAGAGTCCGAACACGATCTCAAAGTCCAACAAGAGTCCGAAATCGATCCCGAAGTCGCTCTTCGAGTATAGATATACCCATTCGGCATTACTTGGCTCCTCTACCCAAAAAAAGAGGGAGAAAGAGAAAGTCTAAACTCAAAGCTCGTGTTGGCTACGATCAAAAGTTTATAAAAGCCCTTGAGACAAACGAATCAGGTCTGATTCTAAAACCGACTCGAGGAATGGATCGAGATTTAAATTTGCCGGGATCTATTTGTCGGGGTATTCGCCAAGTCTGTCGCTACAAGGATCCTCAAACGAAACGTTACATCAATTTTGTTCGTGACGGGAGTGAAGACGATGAGTATGTGCTGCAACTGGAATATTAATGAATGATGGGATTTTCTAACGGGTTAAAGGCCAGCGGGACAAGAGCTTTCCAGTGATCCGAATAATGTAAATTATAAGGATCGTAATCGTATATATAAGACGGTAAAATGGCTTTATTGGTATGATTCTTCCAAGCATAATCATCTCGAAGAGACAATAATACTGATTTAGAAGTGCATGGTGATAATAAACCTTGAATCATGCGTGTTTCCAGTAAAAGAGATGAACGCGGTCCAAAATATTCGGGATCCATAGCTTGATGAGTGATCTTGGCCGTTTCATAGTTATACACCCACAGTCGTATGGACTGAGGTAAATATCGAGTACTTTCGTCGTGAGTTAAGTTCAAAAATTCTCGAATGGCAGGAATATTATTCAGGTACATTATGAAATTATAAATTTGTTCTTCGAACATCTTGTATTTAAACATATCAAATTCAGCAAGATGGTGGCTGGACAGTTTAACACGAAAACATTTTTCCGGATATTGATTTATAATAAAATGTTTAGGATCGATTTGTCGTCGAATAACCAATTTACTACTATCATCCGAAGTGATAAATTCCAGTTTATACGGATTGGGTTCTTCTAAATATCTTTGATTCAGCTCGAAACATGGAGAGTCGAATCGTTTTACTTTCCCGTCTGATTTATAAACCATTTTATAATAAATATCCATAACTACATAATCCACTAAAATGGGATATTTTATCTGTTTCAATAAATCGAGGACGAGTTGTTTATAATCCATCTTCTTGTTTATCTCACAGAAAGCCACGTTCGAATGAGTTGACGAATAGGCTCATGGGGCATGAGTTCTTGAAAAGTATCTAAAACCTCGGCCAGACTGCGTTGTCGACTTTTACAAATCAGTTGATGCGTTACATCGTTGAAGACAACTTTCTCGGAGAGAATGCATTGAGCACGACATTTCTTCTTAAAATAATCCGGATGCATGAGTTTCACGTACCGAATAATGTCTCGAGTCGTTCGTCGTTTCAAGAACCGATGCCATTTCTTCTCGTTTAAAAATTCTCGATGACCGATGCGTTCTCTCTTTTCCACATTCAGAGCTCCAATATCCACGAGCACGGGATGATGGTCCGTGTACACAAAAGAACATAATTTTAAAACGGGAGCCGTTCCTCCGAGTCGATAACAAATACTACACAAGAAAACAATGAACGTGTAAAACGTTTCTGCTAAATATTCCGGTTGAAGAATGCGAGCACTATAAAGTCCAGGATTCATTTCAAAGAGACCTATTGTATATCCCGAACGTTCTCGGAAATGCGTTGCAAAAGGCAACACATACTCCGAACTCAATTGTCGATGAAGAAGGATCAAATCGAAAAAATGTTCGGGCAAGTCACAAGAGCTGCTGGCACTGTAAGATCTCCATTGCATCGAGTGGGAAGTAAACAGGCAGTGGAATCGTCTTTGATTGAAATTATTTAAAATGAGAAAACAGGCATAATCAAAATGCCAAGGACATTTGGAAGGAGCATAATAAACAATTTCTTTCACGTGTTCAATAATAGTATGAGTGGTGGATCGACTCATCTTCTTCTTTCTTTAAAAAAGAAAGATGCTGGTGGTCTGTGTCTTAGATATGGATGAGACGCTTGGATACTTTGAAGGAGAAACATTTCAAATTCGACCCAAAACCAATTTCCTGATCCAGTTTTTACGTCTTTGCAATATCGATATCATTTTGTGGAGTAAAGGTTCGGATGATTATGTCGAGCGAATGATCAACAGTTCATTGCACGATATTGCACGATATGCGTATCGGATATTTGGCCGCACGCAATGTGAAAAGTCGTGCCGAAAGTATAATATTTCAAAATGTTCGGAACATATCAGAGTCTTGTACGATTACGACATTCTTTTAATTGGGGTCGATGATAACGTCAATGAAAATATGGACGAGCGCTATGATTTAAGAATTCACGTGAAGCCGTACAAGCAGATAGATCCCCGTGATCAAGAACTGTATAAAGTCGTGGAAAAAATTACCCAATTTTGTATAGATCATCAACGAGAGTTGTGGATGAAGCGAGATAGGGTTTTTGCTATGTCAGCTGGGAACCCCATTCCGTATAGAGAAGTGAGTACGAGAAAGTTATGTGTATATAGTTCTTGAAGCAATGACGTCATTTTTAAACAAACCAATAGTAAGCCAGTTTTAAAACATGATGATTGGGAAAAGGTCGGTTGAAAATCTGGCTGGAAAAAATATGTCAGAAAAATTTACAACCATTAAAAAAAAAAAAAAAAAAAAAAAAAAAAAAAAAAACACTTTTTGTTAATTTTTATCATGTCTTCTAGACATGATAAAAATTAATCACTCCCCCTTTTTTGTTTTCAATGATGTCTCAGCATCATGTTTCTAAAATACACCATGACTCACCATTTCTAAAAATAAAATTCCAAGAAAAGAATGAGTCATAGTTTATTTTTAGAAATGGTAAGACATCATTCAGAGACAAAAAGGTGGTAGTGTTAAATTTTATCATGTCTAAAGACATGATAAAAATTAACAAAAAGTTTTTTTTTTTTTTTTTTTTTTTTCTTTTCCAGATATTTTTCTTCCAGCTCTCACAAAATTTTTTTTTTCCACTCGACTTCATCAACCAAACAAGACATTGCAAAATTCTTTCTAGAATGAATTCTCGCTTATCTATTTAAGTCATGCCATTTTCGCTTCAAATCAGTTTTTGCTGCTGAAGAGGTAACATCTCCTAAGGCCAGTAGTCTAATAACCAAGATACTACATTCTACTTTGTTCGAAAAAAAGAAATCTATTGAGTAAGAATGGATTATTCGTTGATTATCAAGAATATTCTTTCTTCTCCCATCCTTGAGAAAGCTATCGACGAATTAAAAGAACGTCAAGGTGCTCTCAACTTAATATGTCCCGACTGGGAAGATGTTTTAAATCACGATCCGCTGTACGAGACACATTGTCAACAAAAAGTTCAATTTTCCAAAGGAACTCGAAAAGATACTGTTCACATCCGAAACATTATTGGTTTACAAAATTGCTATAATGTTCTCGTGGCTGGTTATTGGTATTTGAAACCGGGGGAGAATAATAAAACAGGAACTTCGTTCATGACTCGACTGTGTGCTCCTTTAACTAAAATTGGCGAAAGCATGAAAGAGAATCCGCAACACAAATTTGCGGAGAATTGTCGTTTTTTCATGGACCGGTGCGATCCCGCGTTTCGCTCTGCTTGTAAAGGAGCCCAAGATAAATTTCAAATTCATAGAAATATGTGGTGTATACGAAAGAGTCGGATCTTTAATGGAGAGGGTTTAAAAAATACTTTTCAGTGTTCGATTGAAAATATGTTTGGTACGACGACTTCTTTTCTAGGTATTCTAAACCTTCAAATTTCTAACCGGTACACTTTCGGAGAAAATTCGTACAAGGTAGGAGGTTTAGTTCGCGAATTTATCTTATTTAAAGAATCTGTCCTGTTCTCGACCGATCTGGATATCGAAACTCCTCTTTCCCTCCCTGTAGTCGAAGAGATGGAAGAAGGGGAAGAGAAGTGTCCCGAAATTATCGGCATTCCCAATTACTTCAAACCCGTTACTCATTTTTAAATAAGAAGAAAGCATTTAGAAATGGATTTATGGAAAATCCATCGTCGACATTTATTATCCAAACGACGTTACCGATTTTTTGCCAAGATGGCTCAAAAAGAAATGGATCAACTTCCCTATCTCACCCCTCATAATATGTTTATTCATCGAGGTTTATCGGAATCGCTGTTGAGTAACAGTTTTGTGATTACCGATCATATGCTTTCCAGCATTATACACCGAAAAGATAATATTGATCCTCAGTACAGTCAATATTTGAACAAAATCGTTCCTTGCCGCAATTTTAATCAACCTCTTCTCCTTCAGTTAATAGCCACCTCGATCGCGGAAAAGGTGAAACCGGAACAGAAAGAATGGACCGATGGACACAAGAGGACTTCCTAAAGACCCAATAGAGGATCCAAATGCTAGAAAAGTAAGTGTTATTAAGGGGGGTCCAGGAACCTCCACGGAGGATGCACTGAATCAAATGTTTGGCGTAAACAAGTAATTTAAAAATAATGGACGACCCTGTCAAAATGGTGAAGGTTCAACGAAACGATATGGTCTACAGTGCTCGAAAATATTTATTATCGATCCAGAATCTACAAACCCAATATAAACTTTTGCAATATTTTGAACAAATAGGGACCCAACGAGACAATGCCAGTCTGGTGCATGAAGATCGAGGCGATAAAATAAAAGTTGTGAACCTCTATTGAAAAAAAGAAGATGATGCTTTGGATATTTCTTCTCGTCTTTTATCTTTACCTGATCATGATCTACCTGTTTCGAAACGAGTCCCAAACGACTACAACCCCTCCTTGGCAATCCATTTCCTACCACCCTCCTCAGTGGACGACGCTTTATTCGACTTGCATTCACGCAACCGATTGTGACGACGATCAAATATGTTTTCGGGGTGAATGTCTTCCCAAACTCCTTCCCCATTCCACTTGTTCTTCAGCTACGGGAGAGTAGGTTCTGGTGAATCAAAAAGGATTGAAATTCGCGACCTGTTTTTGTAAATACCCTCATCTCGTCTCGCAAAAAGAACGCGGGGGGAATTGTGACGTGGACATTGCTTGCGGACCTCACGGCCGATTAGAAAGTTTAGACAAACATCCTTTGAAAGAAGGTAAATGTGTTTCCGATTTTGGATACAAGCCGCTTTTGCAAGGTTTCGGGTGTGAAGAAATGACCGCTCACGAACGATTAGCGTTTTCGAAGGAAGAAGAAAAAAACAACGTATGGGATCCAACCGTATTTTCCGAAAAGTATCTCGCGTCTTTCCAAAAACCCGGTTACTTCCAGCAGCCCTGTTCCTTCGATGCTTTTACAGGTCAGCCTTTAAAACATACTTTTTATCATGCAGAATTTGGAAGTTGTGTGTGTGATCCGAGGTATGGGAATATTGGGGTGCGACTCGATCATCCCTATTATTTGAAAAATAACGATAAGGGCTATAATGCTTGCGCGAATATTTTTAAAAGCGAACCCGATTCCCCGATCCATCATGTGAAACTGTTTGCCTATTTCTACATGTTTGATTATTCGCCGGTCGCGTTCATCGAATTTGAGAATTTAGACCCGACTCAATTATCCTATCCTTTCAATTATTACGTGGTCCAATCCAAGAAACACCATCTACAAATCGAAGAAACGTGGCCTTTTGACTACATGCAATATGTTTTTAAGTACCTTCCCTTTACGGTGCATACGCGTCACTGCCACGAAGATCCTGTTTTTCATGTCAAAACGTGCTACGAAACCATTATTCGACAAAACCAGCTCACGCGTTGCCAGTTGATCGAGCAAGAACTGGATGGAAAATTAAGTCAACACGCGAACGCCTACACGCTCCTGTATCGATATCCCGTATGTCTTTTTTCAGAGGAGGATCGACGCGTTCCCGAAATTTATCAAGGCCATGACGTTCTCAATCCTTTCCATTTACTGTTGAAAGCCCTCCCAAACCTTCTTCGATCGAACGGTATTCAGATGAAACCGAATGAGGAAGGCATGTGGCATGTCACGTTCGCTCGAGCTCCTTATGTAGAAACATATGCGGCGACGTTAGATCCAGCCGTCTTTCCCGATATTAAAGGAGAACCCACGAAAGCGTTGGAAAAAGGTCATTTCTTTTAAAGAGAAAGAGAGAGAAAATCAAAATAAAAGAAAGGGAGACATATAATCAAAATAAAAATGAAACGCGCTCATGAAGAATCCGAAAAGGAAATGGACCATGGAGAGGGGGATAAGGAGGAAAAAGAACCTACCCATAAACGAATTAAAGAGTCGGACGTGTCTCTATTATTAGAGCTTCAAAATAAACACACAGATCCCGGTCAGCAAATGAATCGAGAATTGGAAACGGCTCGCGAAAAATATCTCGTTTCTTATCTACGGAAAGTCATTGAAAAACTGCCCATGAGTAAACATGTTCTAGATTCAACGACCTAGGCTACGAAGGATTTTTAAAAATGTACAGTATCGCTAAAACATGCGTCCATTCGGAAATTCAGTTAAAAAAATTGATGGCGTTTAATTCCATCTTTGACATGTTGAGTGGCGTGATCGGAAAAGTCATTCACGATAAATATATTGCTCCATATTTAACGAAACTCGTCACCGATCACGATTTGAATCGGGCTTTTGCTGTATTCCAAGAAACTCTGCAAGCAGACGATATGAACGTATCCACGGAACTCCATTGCGTTTCGTTTTTGATTCAAGACGAATTGTCAAAGAAGGAACCTCTCAAAGTCCCCATTCCTTTGTATAATCGTTTCACACAGCAAATGTATGCCGTCAGTAAATACGTGACAAGTATATTAATGGCGATCGCAGCGAATCATGCAACTGCATCTACGCCTGACTTTGAAATGATCGGAACACCTAGAAAAGGAGAAAAATAACCAATGAAAAAAAAAGCTTAGGAATACGAAAGTCCATTAGTAACAAAACATGACAATGTCAGTTGGAAAATTTTTCTAAGAGCTGGAAAAAAAAAAAAAAAAAAAAAAAAAAAAAACTTTTTGTTAATTTTTATCATGTCTTTAGACATAATAAAAATTAACTCTACTCCCCTTTTTTTCTTTTTGTTGTGAATGATGTCTCACCCTTTCTAAAACTAGATTTCTAAACAAAAGAATGAGTCATTTCGTTCTTGGAAATTTATTTTAGAAACATGTTGACACCTGATTCAAACCAAAATAGGGGTGAGGGGTGGTAGAAAGTTTTTTTTTTTTTTTTTTTTTTTTTTTTTATGGTCAGTTTGATGTGGACAAGAAGTTACCCTTTTTTAACCAGAATAAACTTTCACTTAACTATTTAAATCGTCAGTCAGTGCTGTGGCCTGGATCCAAGCTTATACTCCATTATAGGAAAAACCTTCTTATTTGGGTCCATATTCTTAAAAAAATTTCTTTTTTTGAATGTCTATTCTCCATTCGATAAACCACGCAACCAACACCAGAAACACGATCCATCGAAACTGAAATATATAGAAGAGTTTAGGAAAGAAATGAAATCCATGGAATATAGTTTCGGCCGCTTCATGGTACCGTAAACGCCGATCAAGGTTGACGAGCTGTTTAACCGGTTCAGGAGCGATTAATAATTGTCTGTCTTGATTCACCAGAATCACGGAATGAGCCCAATCCACCTCATTTAAAGAATCCACGTTGAATTTTTCTGCCGAGGGGTAATTGGGATGAACATGTTCCGTTACATATCGTAAATGCGCGTCTAAGAGTTGAGCTGTAAAAATAATATTTTTGGGATACGTCAATAACAATTGACTTCTTAGAAATTCTTCCTGATAAGGAATCCAAGCTGATGAACGATCAAGAATCGTTTCCATCATGATATTACTTCATCTACTCTGTTTTTTTCTTCTTTACCTATTCCAATGTTTCATGTACCGAAATTTACTCGTCTATTATTCGGGACAATCGATCCCTTTTCATTTCAATCTTCTTCAATGGTATCGACAAGTCCATCAAGAAATCACATAATAAAGGAATCATTAGTGGATAAAACAATGTTTGGTTTTAATCTTCGTTCGACTCTCGCCATAACCATTTTAATATGTCTGGTGACAACACTGGTCATCATGGCCCTCATCGTATATCGTCTCTCCTACGGCAGTGTGGCTTTCGTTTACGATGCTGCTGATCCGAATAAAGTCACGACCATAGGAACGACAGCGAGCGATTTCTGGGCCAACAATAAAATGTTGCTCATTGCTCCAACGGTTGTCAATGTGATCAATATACTAATGGTCGGTTTATTACTTTACGTGTAACCGAAAAGAGAATAAAGACTAGATTCAAAAATATATCACGATGGATACAAAGGCTATCATGGTAATTATCTTATTAGGAATTGTATTTGTCTCGTTACTCAATTTCGGCTACCTGGCAACAGCTATTTACAGTGATGCGACACCCAAAACAGGAGCCGAACATTTTAATCAACGCAACTGGATGGTTTACGGAAATATAATGCTACATATTATTGCTCTGATGCTAGGTGGAGGCATTTTTATGAAAAAGTAATGATTTAATTAAAAAAAATATGATAAGACCTACCCAAGATGAATCCAAAATCTTTCAGAGAAATACTTTCATAGATAACGATGAGTCACTCGTATTCATAAACACGTTCAAGGTGATGGATGGACGTAACTTCAATCCAAGAAGAAATATACCAACAACTGCTTTTATTGACATCTCGCCCACTCAAGAAGGAAGAACAAGAATGATCAGAGTCAGCTAGAAAAATTTCCAAGAGCTAAAAAAAAAAAAAAAAAAAAAAAAAAAGGGTAGAGTTAATTTTTATCATGTCTAAAGACATGATAAAAATTAACAAAAAGTTTTTTTTTTTTTTTTTTTTTTTTTTTTTTTTTTTTACTACTAGAGAATATTTTTCTCAGCTCTCAGAAATTTTCCCAGCCAACTCGATTGACCAGACATCACCATTTTCTTACAATAATGAACTTTCACTTATTTATTTAAACCATCCCAGTTTCACTTCAGATCAGTCTGTGCTATGACCTGAATACAAGCTTCTGTTCAGGTATGTTAATAACATATTTTTTGTTTCTTTGGCTTTTCGCGTTTAGTTTATGTGATTCGTCTTTCGCTATAGAGATCCAATATTTTATAATGGCAATTTTGATTTAAGATGGTCACCATTTTCGCCATTTTTCGTAGTGCTTGATCTGCTCGAGTGTCCATGTTGCGTCTATCTTCATAAGACATATCTAAATACAGCTCATTGGCGTTCGGTTCAATATTTAGGTGATACACTTCATGATTGCGTTCTTTGTCCATGAAAAACTTGAACACATCAAATTCATTTGGCCGGCGATCTGATTTGAACGGTTTCAGGACTCTCGGACTGTAAAGTCGTTTCCCCTTCGGATCAAAGACGAAACCCGGACAAGGTCCACCTTTTTGAGAACGAACTTCCACCTCGTCCGGTTCGACATCTTCTTCGACCTGTCGGCCATTGTCGGAACGATACTGTAATTTAAACCGTCGCCAATTGTCAATAAACGCGTCGAGAGTATCCTCCGATTCTGGAAAATATTGTCGGTAAAGCGTTTCGGCTTGAGTTTGTTCTTCGGGTAATAAATTGGCATACTCCACATATTCAGTGAACAATTTCCGGAAAATAGGATCTTTCTCACTTAAATAAGTGGCCATTTCATCCAATGTCATTTCGTATAACTGTTCGACAAAATTCATGATGGAAGTGCTTTTTTCTTCTTATTATTATTATTATTGAATTTTCAAAGCGGACATTATATCTTCCATTCTCTCACATTGATAGCGGTATTTTAAATATTTGAAAGATGTGATGGCTATGAGCGCTAGAAAAATGACGAGCGTTAAGACCGTGAAATGAAATTTAAAGTGAGTTTCTTCCTCATGCACAATCAACACGCAAATGGAATAGAGTAATCCGCCCGCTAAAGCAAAGATACCGAACGGTTCTAGCTTCGAAATATTCATGGGGATCCTAAAAGCGACTGGGCAACTCTCAAGTTAGTAAATACTTTATTCCAAAATTCTTCGTGAATAGCGAGCGAATTTTCTAAAGAGGCCTGGAACGTTTCGTACTGAGGCAGAGTTTGAGCAAACGATAAAATACAGTCTTTGGGATTCTGCATCGGCGTATGAACTAACCATTCGCGTAACCGGTTCCACGTCTCGGGCCAACATTGAATTTCTTGGTTGAACTGATCGGCAATTGAGGGACCGAACGTTTCATTCAAAAACCAAGAAATGCAAGCTACAGTTTGTTTTATAATCGTTTCTGAATTCATGGTTCCTTATTTTTAAATATTTTTTTTCATTTATTTCAGAAAAAGAAAAAGAAGAGCAAAGAATGAATCATTTAGACGAATTGTTTCAGTACCTTCTCCAACACAAGAAAACAATTGTGTTTGGGAACCTGAGTAGATTACCCTATGTGATCAACGATTACATTTCCAAACATTTATCCCACCTCACCATTTTTGTCATTTGTCCCTTTTATACGTACCCGTCTTCCCCTCATGTGCGTGTGATTAAACCGGAAGAATTGAGCACAAACACGTGCGATTTATTATTCTACACTGAACCTTTTCCGCATGCCGTTTTACACCACGACATTAAGACGGCTCAACACCTCGTCATTTTAACGAGCCACATGATTTTTATCGATCGATACCATACGTGTTCCTATTTATCCTATTTTCATTTCCCGGGAAGTTTAGAAAGGTATATGGAAAAAACCAAACAGCTGATGGATTTGGAACAGACGTTCCTTTACAAAACGGATCTACCCGAAGTTAAAGAGTCCAAGAAAGCTCTTTTGATCGGTCCTAGTCCTACCCTGGATCGATGGATCAGTCCCGAGAATCCCGATCCGACTCCCTTAGAAAACACGTCATGGATTTTAATCGATCTCACGTCCTTCCGGAATACGTCGTCACTGTTATTTCATTTTTGGACAGCTTTTGATTACATGCTGAATCATATCGATCGCATTGAAGGCTGGCAATTGTGTTTTAATACGTCCGCGGAAGCTCGTGCTTATAAGAAACTCGTTCAGAAATGGATCGATTATCTCTGTTGTAGGGAATTCCAGCACGGGAACGTGTTACAATTGAATGAAATTCTTTACCTCACGCCTTTTTATCGAGCAGGGACGGTCGATCTTCCCATTCGTTTAGAAAAGAAACGATTCGGACCTTTGGAATATATTCTTTGCACATCGGTTCAAGATGCGTATCGAGCTTCTATGCGATATAACTTAGATCCTGTCGTCGGATCCGTGTTTCGATTGAAATAAAGTCAGAATGAATGATCCTAACGAGGATGATGTTTCGAAGGAAATTCCACCTCTTGGAACACCCGAAGTTATTTATTATGACGATATTCTACCTTCACAAATTCAAAACCAAGTCGACCTTCCCGACGATTTCGAACTTCAATTTCCTCTCCACACGTATGCCAAATCCGATGTAACCACTAGCCCTTACATTATTCGACCGTCCGTTTCTCCTTCTTCTCGAAGTTCGAGTCCAAGTTCAAGAAGAAGTCCAAGAAAACGCAGTCCGAGTCCAAGAAGGAGCAGAAGTCCAAGTCTAAGCAAGTCCAAGAAGAAGAAAAAGTCAGAGAAATCGTAGTCGTAGTTTAGAAATACGTCATTCTAGAAGAAGAAGTCCTGTAAGAAGAAGTCGTTCGGCTTCCTTTTCATCGTCTGCATCTTCTTCTTCCTCTCCTTCCAACACAAAGACCCATTCGTAGAAGACCTATGAGAAAACGTCGAGGATACGTTCTTGGATCTCGAACCGTTCGTGTGGGTCCTAATCGATTGCTTCATAAATATGGTAACCATTCCATTACGTTTGTGACCGAAGGTGGGGCCCACATACGAAATAAGAAAATTCCCAATAAAGCTTGTCGATATCTATTAAGTCATTGCTCACGACGGCATCCAACAGCTCGAGATCGATTGCCACGACAAGCTCGTATTGTTTTGAGAAAGAAAAGAGCTTAAACACAACGAGTTGAAAAAGAAACAATATCCAAGCAATTCACAAAAGCCAAAAAACAATTCAACAAAATAATAAAGTTCACTTACCAAAATGTGTATATAATAGACTTTAACTGAAGATCTTTCGAGGCTGGTATCCAAAGCACAAACTGATCTGAAACCGAAACTCGAGTAATTTAAATAGTTAAGTGGAAATCCTTTTTCTGGTTTTATCGATCGAACCAACTGGGAAAAATTTCCAGAGCTGTATTAAAAAAAAAAAACTTTTTGTTAATTTTAATCATGTCTTCAGACATGATTAAAATTAACTATCCCCCCTTTTGTTCAAATGATGTTAATCTGTTGTCTCGATATGTTTCTAAAAATAGAACATGACTCATTTCTTTCTTGGAAATTTATTTTTAGAAATATGTTCGAAAGGATGAGACATCATTCCCAGACAAAAAGAAGAGAGTTAATTTTTATCATGTCTAAAGACATGATAAAAATTAAAAAAAAAGTTTTTTTTTTTTTTTACTACCCAACTTTTGCTTCTCCTTTCTACCTCCCCCCCCTTTCGTTTCACAGTATATAAACAGCTGGAGCTGAGACGATTTTCTCATTTCATACTGAGGACAAGATGGATCAGGAAAACACTGTAACCCTGGAGCCTTTGACATTACCCTTGAAGGATCGTCTCAAGTACGTGTTGGATGAAGTCGTGCTGGAAGAATTTAATCAATCTAATTTGTTTACGACTAAAACCACCGTTCAGTTGAGAGTTTTAAAAAGAATAGCTAATATGATGATGTTTCCGTGGACCTTGATTCAAGATTTGAAACCTCTTGTACCCGTCCATCGATACTGTTTAAATACCATTTGGCGTTTATGGATGGATGTGCAACAGCAGTTGGTACAAAATAAAACCATCTCCACGCCAGATGAATGGAATATGATCGAGAAAGTTTTATCTAAAGACTATTGTAGATCGACCGATCTAATAAGACTTTCCAACATCTTATTCAAACGACAGGAAATACCTAAGATAGAAGTGTATAAATTATTTGCCGTAGACGGATTGCTGGGCGAGGATCTGCAAAAGTATGTTTTTAATCTACAGTACGGAGGAGATGAAAAAACACCTTTAAACGAACAAGGAGCTCTAGATTTTAAAGCAGTTCATGCTCGAATCGTCCGTTGTTTATATCACGAAGTTTCCAAACGATCGGAATCTCTTCTCTACGTGGATGTGGTTCGACGTACTATAGAAGAAATAATAAACACTACACCTTCTACCAGTGATGAAATAAGCGAATGGGGTGCATTGTATTTAAAGTATCTTGGAGAGGATCTATTTTCAAATATATTTTACGAAATTAAAGTCTGGAAGACGAAAGAATTGGAACAATACCAATCGAAAAAGAATCAACAAGAAAATAATTCTCAAAAGAGAAAGAATGTGAGAGAGGATGATAGAATCAAGAAGAAAAACAGAAATAATATGTCGGACCCTACTTTAGCTTCGAGTGATTATTTCGACCCTTCGATTGTCGATTTGCAACCTGTTCGTTATCCTTCTCCCAAGAGTCCACCTCCATCGGAAAAGGGGGAAGAAGATCCTATTTCTCCTGAGAGTCCACCTCCATCGGAAAGGGGAGGAGAAGATCCTGTAGAAACTTCCTTCGAAAGACTAGAGTGTGAAGAAAACTACAAGTAGTGAACAAGGCAAAATGAACCCCTAGAGACTCGGAACATTTTTCCCATGGCTCTTTAATGGAATATAAAGAGTGGACAGTCCAATAATACATTGAAGGTATTTGGGAGACTATATATATATTTTTTGGAATAGATTTTAATACTTTAGATGCACAAATATTAGACGAAATGAACTTGTTTTTGTCCTTTACAAGAAGAACTACTAACCATGATAAAATGTTTTTCGAATAACATCCTTTCCAAAATATTTTTTCATCAGGTTCCATCCTCAACTGTAAAAACTGATTTTAACAAGATTTTATAGATAAGATAGTTCATTAAAAAATTTTTTTGAGAATTGGTTTTTATCGCTATTCCATGTGCAACTGTAAAAACTAAAATTTATAGGATTTTATAGTTGAGACAATTTATTTTTTAATTAAAAAAATTTTTTTTTTCGAACTGGTTTTTGTATATGTTCCATACGCAACTGTAAATACTGAATTGAATCTCATTTTATACTTGTTACTATATAAAAAAAGAATCCTTTTACTTTTGTTGTTAAAAAAGCAACAACATCGAACTTTTTTTCGATATATAGGAACAAAGCCCTCCTTCAAGATGAAATGGGATTCGTTTCAAAATAGAAATGAATATACTGTCACTTCTTACGATCTCGATCACGCTATTCGGTATGCTCAAGAAGCGACTCAACTCTATATTTACGAACAAGCTCTTCAAAGTCGGTACGCTTTTATTTTTAAACATACCACCTTCCAAATAAGAAAAGCCGACTCCAAACGGGATTACTACATACCTAGAACCCTCGATCCGGAACAATGTCACGTCGTCGAAAAATTTGTTTTTACGCAAACGGGATGTGACATGATTGCCTGGTTCCCTTTTCGAGAAAATTTAGAATCGTGTTCCCCGGAAGATGAACCGCGATGGATTCGACTCTGAACGGGTTTCAGTTTAGCTTGCCAACCCGCCTGCGATCGTTTATATTCCAACACGCAGCAGAGTATGGACACGGAATATCGAAATGGAAAATGTGTAGCCGTAAATCTCGCCAAGAAATTATTAGCTCTCTTGCCCGAACAAGTTTTCTTTCAATCAAATCATCCTTCTCTTCCTCGTCATCATGCCGGCCTCAATCTCGTCGAGGGTCATTTACGACTCAACCAGCCTTATTGTGAAGCGTACGGTCTTGTTTTCAACGGGTCTGATTGTGTGACGACGACGGGGCAAGATATTGGCGAATTGTTCTTGGGAAGCAGTATCTATCGATCTATTTCCACTCTGCAAAATAATTATACGTTACCACCATATCCTCCTCATCTTCCCGACTTTGTACAAAACTGGCCCAAGAAACATGTGAAACGGTCCTTGGTTCATGAATTGGCGATTGATGTAGGGATCGATATCGGATTAGAAGCCGCGCAAAAAATCCTTGAAAAACGGATGCCTAAACTCTTAACCAAATTGAGTATGCAGTCTCTTCCCATTCAATCGGCCATCCTTCAAGCCCTCGTTCGGACCC
Organism: Stegodyphus dumicola; assembly: GCF_044657685.1. NCBI lineage: Eukaryota > Metazoa > Arthropoda > Arachnida > Araneae > Eresidae > Stegodyphus > Stegodyphus dumicola. The sequence goes on from NC_140777.1 coordinate 145,328,985, forward strand.
AATTAAGTACGCTCGCAACACTTTCCAGAATCGCCGCGACAGGATTCTCGGTTACTTCCAATGTGCTGACGGGTATAAGTATTCTGTCCGCCGTACTTGATATATGGGATCCGTTTCATTTCAATAAAGTGCTGACCGCTCGAACTCTTTACGATATCGACTGGCGATTAGACGTTCAGTTTTATCAATCGGAAACGGACCATGTTCTAGAAATCACACCCGATCTTCTATGGGACGTGTTAGAAGAAGATGCGAGCGATCGATACCTCTTCTTTGCCGAGAAAGTGCAAGAATATTTAGATGCTATCCATAAAGTGCCCATGACCGATCGACCCCAAACGCGAATGTCATTTCTCCAAAAATCACGAACAGACGAAAGAACCCCGAAAAATTGGATTTATTTCACGATAATTGTTTATTTGTTAACAGGATTCACCTTCCTATTTCAACCCTACATGCATTACTTATGCGTGACCATCTTTTTCCTATTTGTGTTTTATTTTTATCGTCATTCTAAATGAAAGCTGAAGATTTTTGGAGGGAAAAAAAACGAATGACTTGGAGGGGGAGTAACTAATCAGTGAATAAACTAAAAAATCAGTTAGTACTTACAAATTATAAGATGTTTCTTCTTTCACAGCACAGAGTGATCTGAAGTGAAACTTGGAGTTTAAATAGATAAGCAAGAGTCTGTTCCAGAAACAATTTTGACATGTCTGATTTTCTGGATCAAGTCGGCTGGGAAAAAACTCTAAGAGCTAAGAAAAAATTATAGATAAAAAAAAAAACTTTTGGTTTATTTTTATCATGTCTTTAGACATGATAAAAATTAACTACCTTCCCCTTTTGTCTGGGAATGTTGTCTCACCGTTTCTAAAAATAGACCATCACTCATCCTTTCTAAAAAAGAATAAAATTCCAAGAATGGGTTCTGGTCTATTTTTAGAAACAGTGAGACAACATTCCCAGACAAAAGGGGGAACTAGTTAATTTTTATCATGTCTATAAGACATGATAAAAATTAACCAAAAGTTTTTTTTTTTTTTTTTTTTTTTTTTTTCAGCTGTAAAAAATTTTGAGAAATTTTTTCCCAGCCGACTCGATGGACAAGATACCATTTTTTAAGAATGGACTCTCGTTTACCTATTTAAGCTTTTCAAGTTTTGTTTCAAATGAGTCCATGCTGCGGATACTGTTTTCCTGAAGATCTTTCAATAATACCACTTTCTCGGATAAAATTCATCACCATTCGCTTTTTTAGCATAACTTAGATAGATATAGAGAAATTCCTCGTTTTTATGATCTTTCGGGTAATACTCATTTCCATTTTCGTCTCCTGCATATCGGATGTAATTCGTCTCTGGCTTTTCCCGAATTCTATCTTGTATATAATATTCTTTTCCAATGCTGGATTTAGGATAAATCTCTCCTCCCCTCGCATTGACAGCATACGTTTTCACATTTACATCCAATGAATTTAACGGGTATTCTCCTCCATTGTTTAATTTAGGATAAAATTCGTCTCCGGAATTGGATTTGGCGTACCGACGAGGAAGCGCTATATATTCATGACCCCGATATTCCACAGCGTAATATTCATTTCCATGCTCGTCTTTGGCAAAAATAGGTCGATTGTCATTATCGAAATAATACAGCTCCAGTTTAGGTTTTTTAGGATCTTTTGGATATCGTTCTTTTCCAAATTCATCTATGGTGTAAACCGAAACCATGTTTTTTTCCTTTACCGATCTTGATATTTACATGAGTCACCTCCGATTATCCAGTTATCTTTTGATACATCTTTCGAATCCAGTTTTCAATCGATTGGCCCGTCGTTTTGAGATGTTCGGAATTATGAACGGTCAAATAAGCCATGTAAGCAGCTAGACCAAACGTGAGGACTAATAAAAATAAAAAGATGAGCCGGTTCGTTAAGAGGGTGACTGCGACTAGGATGATGCTGATATAAACCGTAGAGTAAAACAATATGCCTTGACCTAAATAACGATCCATTTTTTTTTCTACTTTATTCCATTTGAATCAACGAGTCAGCCGAGACCGGATAGTCATCGGTCGTGACGGGCTTTTCAGTCATTTCGCCCGTGTACAACAACGTCATGTCAGGATCGAGGAGGGCTTTTAATTTTCGGTCTTCCCAGGAAGCTGAACGAGGATGCGTGATGAGAATTCTAAAAAACAATTTCATGTCGCGCTCGGTCCAAATTTCATAGACTGAGGTAAGGAGGGGGATACCTTCGGGATGCTGCGTCGCATCAAAAACAGCTTCTCGTCCATCTATTTTATATCGCGCTCCATTTTCCGGTATAATACGACTCAGCTCTTGAACTTCAAGTCGAAGGGTTAATCCAGCCGGTAAAATCACTTCATAGGCTTCTTCTTTGGGTACGCATATGTGATACCCGTACGGAGTGGCTCGAATTCCTTCTGTGGAGGAAGAAGGACAAAAGACAAAAGGTTGACGCCAATTACAAGTGGCGTATAATACGGAATCGGGAATAAATCGTCCCGATCGTATGCGATGGCCTTCACGACACGTTTCGGGAACACTATAAGTCGAAGCCTGTTTCACGAATCGCTGCGACCAAAATTTCAAACCTTGCCGTCGTACGCGTTTCTTTCGAATTTTTCCCTTTTCGAAAAGACACATGTGAGGAGAAGTGGGTAAATAAATAGCCGTTTTCAATTGTTTGAGGAATGGGTACGGCGTGCAGTCGGGATGAGAACAAATATTATAGCCGGGAATATAAACTTCTTCGTTGGTTTCGTCACAAGAGGCACGAGGTTCATGATCAAGAGTCGTCCAGGGCCGAATCCAATTCGCAACGATCGATAAATGATCGAATTTAAACACATCGAGATGCCGATACTGAAACGCGCCGGGGATGCGCGGTCGACATTCATTTCCGTCAAAAAATGTTTGAGGAGGACACGTTTGAATTTCCCTCCGAACGCAATCAAAATATCGATCGCTCGTATCGCCTATCGCGAGTTTCGACGACGACGACTTATCCTCACAAGCCCATTCAACCGTATATTGATCCGACACTCGATAGCCTGGTTCTAGAACCGTACGTTTTCGGGTTGGATCACACGTGTAAGCTACAGCTCGATCCAAGGATGTTGAAAATGGATAGGACGGGAGATGTTTCGTATACTCGTGAGCGGGAACGACAGTTTCTTTCGAGCTCGGTTGAACATTTTCACAGAAAAGTGGCGGTTGACATGTTTGGGACGTTTCGTCGTACACCATCGGTAAATGGAATAAGGCATCGCCGGTCCATGTATCCCAGGAAAGAGGACAGGATACAGTGTCGCGAACCATTCCGTTTTCACAAATCGCGTAACCCGGAGAGTACAGAAAAGATCCTTTTTGGACGATGGGGAGAGGTCGTTGCGTATTATCCGGAAATCCGTCGCAGAGATCAGACACGCATCGCCGATAATGTATCGAATATTTTTCTCCGGGCGGACATCGAATCATTTTCGGTCGATGGCCACGACACTCGATATACGTCACCTCGTCAATCGGAAAATGTTTACCGTCTTCACAGTAAGATACGAAATGTTTTCGCGAAGTGCAAGCGTCGTAGTAGAAAAATGTCTTGGGCGGACAGGCGATTCGAATCGGTTGTTCGTTCTGGCATTCGTAATAAAAACGTCGATTGGTTGGATCGGGTAAAACCGATCCGTCATGCTGATCGATGCAGGGATTGACAGGAATGCAGGTAGAAGGAGAATGTTCTTCTTGACACATGAGCACGTCTAGAACACGACCGTGCCGACATCGATAATAATAATACATCATGGACTTTTCGCGGGGTACAAAACTCTGCGATCGTAATAAAAACAGGTAGATGTTTTTCCCCGTTGCGGGAAGCTGAGTATCATCGGGCTGTCCAAAACATTCATCTTTTTCCCAAATCCGTCCTTCCGCGAAATAATATTCGGGTGGGAGAGGAAACGTCCATGTTTTTCCCGTGGAGGTGTGAAACGAAACCTCGTTGTCGTTTGAGGTCTCGATCTGATATTGGAAACGCGTCGTTGTCGTCCGAGGAGAAGAAGGAACTTTCGGGTACGGGACCGAAAAATTATAGAAATACAAGTAGCAGTAGTATAAACCCAAAACGAATAAAAGTATGGCGAGCACCCAGCCTTTATTCATAAACGAGATGTGCCAATTATGGAAAGAGCAAAAAATTCCGAAAAAGGACGCAGCAGCGTGTTGTTCCCAACCGAATTATCGACATTTTATAAAACAAGATCGCGCGTTGGATGAAATGCCGGCTCTGTATCGTGAATGTTTATCCTGTCAACAAAAAAGAAAGATCTTGGCGCGATAAAAAAGTAAGTCAGAATGGATTCGTATCGTCTAACCCGACGTTATTTTCGTCAATTGCAACGGCTTCACTTCCTCTCGCAAATGCGGCAACGCGATTGGTATCATCATATCGTCATCCAATACGTGATGGATCCCCAAAAAGGACGCCATTTCACACTTTTTCATCCGGCTATGGATACCCATACAGAAGAGTCGCTGGTTTTCTTTGGAAAACGTCGCTTGTTTCTTACGTTTATGTTGAAACGGATCGTTCACCAAGGTTTGAATGCCGAACAACGGTTACAACCGAACGCGTTATTACCTCTCAAATCGCTCGACGATCCCGTCTATGAAACACAACGCAAGGCTATTCAAAATATTTGGGAGGTCGATGCTCATTGGTATACTACGGAGAATAAAAACGATATTGCCGTGAAGAATACGGCTCCTTTCATCAAAACCGAACCTCAAGCTCTGTAATTTAAAATATCCATCGGATGGGTGAGATGATTCGGATACGACACGATTTCAATTGTATGAGGCCATTTTAGCATGTATTTATAATGTAAAAGATCGTGCCGCTTCAGCGTATCGAGCCGGATAGCTGAAATATAGGTTTTTTCTTCGTTGGTTTTCTCGTACAAATAACAAATACCTTGATCGACGAACACGTAAACGTCTTGAGGAAACAGTTGCAGAAGCGACTTGTCCTTGGAAAAGTGTCGAATCACAGTATAATGAGAACTCGTAGGGATCGGAACCGGTTCTAATTTATAAAGGAGGAAAGAAAGAAAAATGATACACCCGAGCGCGATCATTCTATGCATTGTATTTCTAGTGACTCTCTTGAATCTTTTTTATAAACCCGATGTCCGTATGCCTTCTATTCCTCCCTCATCATCATTAGCCTTACCAGAAATTTCAACCGAGACGTATTGCCCTTTCCAAATCTTTCAGTGTCCCGATAGCCATTGCGATTGTTCTCAGCTCTGTGAAACAAACCCACGTTTTACGAAAAACTCACTCTTTCTGATAAAACATGGAATCATCTCGAACCGGGTACTTATTCCCCAAGGAATCCGGACCGCTTGTCTTTCTTCCTCGGAAATTCCCATTTTTTCGGCCTCGGGATGGCTCTGTGCTCCTCGTTCCTCTTTTACCCATCCCTGTCAACATCCAGAAGCCCGTGATCCTTCTCTCAATGTTTTAATAGATCGTCGAACCCAACAACCCGCTCAAGAAGTAGCCGATTATTACGAAACGTTAGAAGATGGATCGTTCCGATACCAGTGTCAATGCCATTCTTTAGATCGACGAGGTAACCGAATGATTCAAACATCTCCGTGGGTCTGTTCTGTCGATTACTGCGTTCGAGATTTGTGGAACGTGCCCGGACTAGGATGGGACGCCGAACGACACGTCTGTGAATGTGGACCCTAAGTGCATCGAGTCCTGGGCGATCTATCTTCCCCTTGTGTTTTGGAATATACACACATAGACGAAAAGCATAGGTTAACGGGAAAACGAGAATGTATGACCAACCAATCTGTTGAATTCCGACCGATTTATTGTCCAGAGAATCAGTCGGTTTTACGGTTCACAAAACGGGTCTTGCGAGGCAACACAGCGTACGATTATGTCATTGTACATGGAACAAGTGTTCCTAAAATTTCGAGAGGTCAAGAATGACATCTCATTTCAAACGAATCGAGAAAAATTTTCAAACGGACCAAGAATTGAGTCGGTTTGAAAAGGAAGACGAAAGCCCCAAAGAGGAAGGATGGTCAAAGAGACAAACGTTCGCCATTCATTTACTACTGGTAACGGCGGGTCCTACGATTCTTTTCGCTTTACTGGGCAACGTATTGAAGATTCATTATTATGTCGTCTGTTTAATTCTATTATTTTACTTTGGAGCTCTGGCCTACTTGATACGATACCGATTTCAGTGGCTATTGCAAGCTTTTAAAGAAAGCCAGAAATATATTCGTTGAATATGGGACTTGAAGAGTGGATTATATAAAAAAACTTTGAAAAAAAATGAAGAGGGAGAAGAGTAATAAAAAAGGAAGAAGCAATAATTTAACCATGGCGATGGATCCTGTACTTATTCATCTATCTTCCAAAAATTCTGAAGGTAAAGAGTTAGATTTGGAAATATGGATAAACCCCGATGATACGGATGACAAGATTATAGAAATACATCGTCATGATCGCAAAGACAAAACGAAAGAATTTGAACCCTGTTGTCAAAATCCTTTTTTTAACTCCCGCTATCCTCCAACGTAGAGAAAATGAAAAGAATAAAACGATAGATAAAACATTAGAATTGACCAAAGAAGCCATCCACATGTTGAAAGAAGTCTTTTCGGGAAATGGAGAAATCAGTACAATGGAATTTGATGCATCGTCCACTGAGGTAAGAGCTGATTTTAGACAGCCGACCAAAGAACCTGAAGTTGAGAAAGCAACAAGTTGTCAAGGTCTTAAACATAAGAAAAGAGTTAATAAAAAGAAATAGTACATTCAAAAAGACCTCCCCATCTTTCCATGAATTTCTTGAACAATGAACTGTTTTCACGAGACTCAATCCACATCTTTGCTGGATCTAAAGAGAATCTTGAGAGAAGACATGGTTTAAACTGTTTCCAGGAGAGTTGAAGTGCAGGCTTTTTCAACAGCACAGAGGGATCTGAAATATATAGAAGAGAAATTCCATTCTTAAAAAAAACTGGGATGTCTTGTCAATCGAATCGGGTAGAAAAAATTCTAAAGGCTTAAAAAAAAAACTTTTTGTTAATTTTTATCATGTCTAAAAGACATGATAAAAATTAACAAAAAGTTTTTTTTTTTTTTATTTTTTTAAGGCTGAAGAATTTTTTCTCCCAGCTCTCAATCAAAAATATTTACGATGTCTCGATACCTCTACCTACTTTTATTCCCCCCCTCTCCCTCTCTTAGTATATAAATGGTTGAAAAAGAAATCGGAGTTCATTCTGTTTCGTAAAAAGATAGCGAACACATGGCAACGGATAACTTAGTCATTTCATGTGAAGAAGATCCCTTTGAGGATATTCCAGATACGGAACCCACTTTTTATGGACAATTTTCACCCGTTTTTAGAGTACCGAAAAAGTCTTCTCCTTCTCCAACTCATTCTTTAGAAATACTGTCTTCTCCTCCCTCGTTATCCACTCATCAGCGCTCTAGAAAGAAGAAGTCCTCACAGACCAAGCTCCACCAAAAAATTGTTGGTGTGTTGGCCGTCACCTCTGATGGATATACTCTTACGAACTGCGTCCGGTTTATAGCCAGAGACCTGAAAACACATACGAAGGAATTTATTCGGCAATTGAATGCGGATCTGGAACGACTTCATATTGAAAAACTCTACGTGGCGAATGAACCCACTCGAGAAAAAATTCATCAAAAGGTACATCTCAAGTTTTTATGGACTGTTATTTACAAACCTCAACATCGTCAGCCACAGCAATGTCCATCTTGTCGATCGAAATCTTGTCATCGATTTATGGCCATGCTAGCGCTCCAACAATTAGTGAAATTTGCTGTTCATAAATGTATTCATTGAGTGGATAGGTAATCAAGGAATTTTTCTATCTTTTTCCTTTTTTCAGATGATCCAGAGAAACAAATACTCTACTTCATATGGTTTAGTGGTAAAGACCTCATCAGGACAGGTGGTGATGATTCATCGAGAAATGCCATACTGTTTTCAAAATTATTTAATTCAGCTTTTAAAAAATAAACGTATCGAACCACCCTTCGATTTGGAAAAAATATCGGTGCTTCAAGATGAATTTGAAAACCATATTTATCCGACTCTCCATCCCAATTTACAAGACGATTATGATCGGTACAAGGCTAAATTAGCTTATGAAGATGAATGGGATTTCCCGCATGGACAAATGGATAAAAGACGCTTCAAGAAAGACGACGACCCTCGATTCGAATGGTTCAGAGTCGCGTATCAGGAATTTGAAGAAGAGTCCGGCTACCGATTCGCCTACCAACCCTCGGACGTGGCTCAGTATCCCTTAATCAAACTAGAATTTACGGGATTAGATCAATGCATTTATACGCAATATTTTTTTATAGTCGAACATCCTAAACATTTACGCCGTAATACCTACTTTGATAATTATTCTCCTTTCCAATCTCAAGCTGCTTATAGAATGGCTCTCGAACGCAATATCGGGAGTATTGATGATCGGATGGTCTATCGGGGTTACTTAATTAAAATCGAAGAGGCTCTAAAGTATCTAACACGTCAACAGGAAATGAAAAAGGACGGGAAGGATCAAGTGTTGCTATATTTTTTAGAAGGAGATAAATGGAATCCACCCGATTCTATTTGTTATTTAGAAAAGTAAAAAAAATGGAATAAGATCCCTTAGCCACCCCGCATTTCCCACTTGAAGAATCCATCCTATCTATTCTTTTTTTTAAATGTCTCGGGATGTCATCCGACGCATTCTCTCCGCCAAAAAAAAAAAAAAAACAAGTTCCTCCCACCTACCCCAAAAAGAAGAAGAAAAAGAAGAGGAAATTTCCCATGAGTCTTTTCGAGAACCCTCCCCCCTCTCTCTTCCTATATATAAAAGAAACCGAGAGAAAAGTTGTCTTTTCTTTTTTTTTCCATCTCGTCCTCAGGAGAGAGAGAGATAGAGAGAGAACCAAATGCCATGGAGTGGTTACGGCGAGAGTCTTTTTCCCTCGCGATTCGTTTCCGTTTCGCCAAGACAATTCCCCTCACGTTTTACTTGGGGTCGGGCACGCTCTATATTCGAGGATCGGAACTCGTGACTTGCCTTTCCCAGCATGGGACTTGGATGAGTCCGAAAGGTCAATGGACCCTTCAGCAATGGATCTCTCGAGCTCTTACCGATCCTTAACGACGGATCTCTGGATCGATACGTCGGACCGCCCCAGCCGGATTCTCCGCTATACTCCTTTTATCACCTTCGATTCCCTGGAAAGACTGCTCAACGATTTGGGTCCAGACGCTCTCCTCTTTTCGACCTGGCTTCAGAGTGTGATGAGAGAACCTCTTCAAATCCAAGAAGATTCTCAGACCGGGGAAACTTATTTTAGTCCCGTGGAGAACAAGGTGATGGATTTTCAGTTTCAAAATTTATCGGAACTGTTTCAATGTGCTTTATGTTTTTATTCTTCTTAAAGAGTGGGTGGGGAAAGATAAACAAAAAATTGTAGAATAATCATAAAAAATAATTTTGTTTTTCTTTAAAAAAAAATATTGAGATAGTCCAATCTTGGGGAGGAGATGGAAAATTCAAAACTATTATCTAAAACAGATGTGGCGGTCAGTCCATTTCGATCCACGGAGGAGGATATGTGTGAGATTCTCTGATCCATAGAGAGTTTCAGAAAAAAAAACTGCGAAAGTTTCCCCCCTATCTCCAAAAAATGGGTATCCAGGTTGAATGCACAGTACAGACTGATGGGAAGCCGAAACTCGAGTTTCTTAAATAGAAAAAAATAAGAGCTCCTTCTAGAAACAATTTTAGATGTCTTGTTTGGATGAGTGAGTCGACTGGGAAAAATTTCTCAGCGCTCTGAAAAAAAAAAAAAAAAAAAAAAAAAAACTTTTGGTTAATTTTTATCATGTCTTATAGACATGATAAAAATTAACTCTCTCTTCTTTTTGTCTGGGAATGATGTCTCACCGTTTCGAAAAATAGAACATATCCCATTCTTGAAATTCTATTATTTTAGAAAGGATGATGAGTGATGGTCTATTTTTCGAAACGGTGAGACATCATTCCCAGACAAAAAGAAGAGAGAGTTAATTTTTATCATGTCTATAAGACATGATAAAAATTAACAAAAAGTTTTTTTTTTTTTTTTTCCAATTCAGAAATTTTTCTCTGAGCTTTGCCAATTTTTTTCCCAGCCAGCTCCATCCATAAAACAACACCTCTCAAAATCTTTTCTCACTTATCTATTTAAACCACTCGAATTTTTGCTTCCAATGAGTCCACGCATCTTGGCCTTTTTTCCACTCTGCTCTGAGAAAGATAGGATAGATTGTTTTGGGTGGACCGTCCTGTTGACGCTTCCGATTTATATAGAGAGCTATATATAGATAGGGTTCCGCCTAACTCCCTCTATTATGACTATTAGTCTTTTTCTTTTTTTTCCAAGAAATATACAAAGAATGATCCACTGTTTTTTTTTCCGTTAATGAAAAAAAAATGCTTCTACCTTCCGACTTCTTTTTAGTACCTCTTTAGGTGTCTCCTCCTTCAGGATCTTTTCCTTCTCCTCTCTTCCTCGCGAGCAGGGAATTGAAAATGCTGTTCAGGATGCAACGCTCGTAAAGACTCCATTTTCTTCCTGGAGAGGGCGTCTACGGCAAACACCGTCTTGTCATGAAATTGGAGTTGGTAGTAAAGAGGTCCGTGAATAATGTACACGGAGCGAGCTCGCAGTCGATAGGGAATCATACGATACCCGTCGGCTTCTGATTCCATTTCCCATCCATAAAGACGGATAGAAGCTTCTCCGGTTTGAAGAATATGAACCCACTCGGGTGAAACGTGAAACAGTTTTGAAAAGGTTCCAGCATCGACGGCGATCACATTTTCCCATCGCAGATAAGCGTGTAAGCGAAAAGTTCCTGCCTCCATCATCGATTGGAAAGCAAAATGCTTGAAAACTTCGATGGACGAAAAATAAAGCAGGATTTTTCCATCGTAACAGGATAAATAGCACATGGTTTCTTGGACGATTTGTTCCATACGCTCCGGGTCCCGAAACCATTCTTCGAAACGGGAGAGAGGTTCCCATTGATGAGCTCGTTCGAGATGACAGACGGGCGTGATTTCACACAGGGTAGGTAGAACTGCAACGGCATCGGTCGACATTTTAGTTTTGCTTGGTTGGGAAGGAAGAACGAGAATGAACCCTGTAGACAGAAAAACTCGGATCTATATAGATACTAGAGGAAAAAAGGCGGGGGGAAGGGAAGTTCTTCCTTCCTCCCAAAGAAAGAAAAGTGGGTGGAAAGAAAAAAATAATTTCACTCTCAAGAAAAAAAAAAGAATTTTTTTTCTTGTCAACATGTTGTCTAGACATGTTTCTAAAAATAGATTTCCAACAAAGGTTCATTCTTTTCTTAGAAATCTATTTTTAGAAAAGAATTGACATATCCTTCAAAACAAATTTCTTTTTTTTTCCTCCCTCCAGCAGCCAACTGGATGGGCAAGCGTTTCGGGTCAGATCAGTCCGTGCTGACATTATTTTTTTTTAAATACAATGGAATTAGTATAGGAATGTACTAGAAACTGACCCAAGGTTGAAAATAAAATATCAAAATCAATACTCACTTCTTGACGATTTCTTTTTCCAAAAACCTGTAGAAGAATTCTTGATGGGTTATCCACTCTCTAGACCTGTCTGAAAGGAATCCACTCTAAGGTGAGCGCGCATTTACCTGACGCGAAACTCGGAATATCTGCATAAATAACAAAACGTCCGTTTTTAAAAACTCATCGTCTAGTCCATTGAGAGTTGGTTGGGGAAGAAAAAATTCTCAGAGCTCTAGAAAAAATTTCTGAGTAAAAAAAAAAAAAAAAAAAAACTTTTTGTTAATTTTTATCATGTCTTAAGACATGATAAAAATTAACTGTCCCCTCTTTTTGTCAAGGAAGGATGTCTCACCGTTTCGTAAACGAAACCAAAACTCATCCTTCTCATGGCAATTATTCCAAGAATGAGTCACGGTTTGTTTTTCGAAACGGTGAGACATCCTTCCCAGACAAAAAGAAGAGAGAGTTAATTTTTATCATGTCTAGAAGACATGATAAAAATTAACAAGAAGTTTTTTTTTTTTTTTTTTCATCACTCAGAAATTTTTTCCAAAGCTCTGAGAATTTTTTCCCAGCCGACTTGATGCTCCAAACAAGACAGATCCAAATTGTTTCTAGAAGGAACTGTCCCTTCTGTATTTAAACCACTCGTGTTTCCAACTTCAGTTCAGTCTGTGCTGTGAATTCGACCTGGATACACACTTCTCACCTCCTGGAAAGAATTTCTGTGAAGGTATGCGAACATTTTTCTCAACTCTTAGAAAATTTTACCAGCTGACTTGATCGACGAGAGACATTTCGAACATTCTGTTATCTGCGGAAGCCGTTTCATTTTCGTGCAGTCCATGCTGTGGACTCACCTGAATATCCATTGCTCCCTCCCCCTTCTGGAATGGGTCGTAGCTTTTTTAGATCCTCGTCGCTCTTTTTACGTTTCGTTGGATATCTAGGACGAACCTTTTTACCTTATTCCTTTCAAACTCTAATATTGCGGTTGGAGAGCCGTCATGGAAAATCATGGAAACCATGATCCTGACGAATCTAAACCGACTCCTTGAAAGCAGAGCTATGTCATGTTTTTTTGATGACAGATTTCCAAGCTCCGAGTGATGAGAAATTTAGAAATTTTGCAGTGTTAACAGAAAGGAGGAGACAGAAACCTGGAGAATGGAAATGAAGCTGAGAAAAAATGCTAAGAGCTCAGAAAAAAAAGGCTCTTTCCAGGAGGGAGGAGAAGCGCGTATCTAGGTTGAGTGCACAGCACACACGGATCTGAAGTTGGAAACGCGAGGGGTTTAAATAGAGAAGCGAGAGTTTCTTCTAGAAACAATTTTGGATGTCTTGTTGTTTGGATCATCGAGTCGACTGGGAAAAAAAATTCTCAGAGCTCTGGAAAATATTTTTTAAGTGAAAAAAAAAAAAACTTTTAGTTAATTTTTATCATGTCTTCTAGACATGATAAAAATTAACTGTCCCTCCTTTTTGTCAAGGAAGGTTGTCTCACCGTTTCTAAAAATAGATCATGACTCATTCTTGGAATAATTGCCTTGAGAAAGGGAGAGTGATGGTCTATTTTTAGAAAGGGTGAGACATCCTTCCCAGACAAAAAGAAGAGAGAGTTAATTTTTATCATGTCTTTAAAACATGATAAAAATTAACCAAAAGTTTTTTTTTTTTTTTTTTTTTTTTTTTTAAATCTCATTTAGAGAATTTTTTCTAGCCGACTCGATCGACAAGACATGACATGACCATTGTTTTTTTTAATAATGGACTTTCACCTATCCCTTTCAACCCTCCGAATTTGGCTTTGGATCCGTGTCCTTGCTTCCACATTCAGAGCTCTTTTCTTCAACATTTCGATGCAGGGGAAGAATCAATTCTCTCACGACGTTTAGATATTCTTTCAGAATGCTAGAAAACTCATTCAAAGAACAAGTATCTAAGGGTGGAGTTGCCGGTTGAGGAAAATTCACGAGTCTTGGAACCGGATTATGCGAATCCGTCTGTATACCAAACTGTAAAGGAGAACCACCCGCTTTAGGAGAGCATATAATAGTAAGATCCATCTTTTTCCAATTTTTGATTTGTATACTTGTTTCTTCTTACTCGGAACATTTTCCTTTTTCTTCCTCCTCATCCAGGAACTGAATTCCAGGTGGAACGGAAGCATTTGTAATAAACTGTTGTTTCTTTGTAATAAACTGTTGGAATGGACTCTATGATCTATTTAAATATTTCGAGTTCCGAGTTTTGTCACTTTGGAAAATGTCAGGCGTGTGGAAACACGCCTGACATTTTCCCGTGACCATCGGCCGTCGATTTTTCGACATGCGATAGTGGACGTCGACCGTATCGGTCTTGGCTCGACATTTCACACACCAAATGGAATACGAAACAGGTTCCGCGTCAGAATGCTCCATTGCAGTAACACACTCTTTATTATTTTCTTCTCTTTCGATAGAGAGAGAGAGAGAGAGAGAGAAATCTTAACCAGAAGTGTAGATATAAAATTTAGGATACGTTTCAGATCCGTCGGCTCTTTTCGCATACCCCACTTCTTCACAGAGGTATTCCATTTGCTGATCCGCTCTTCGAGGCTAAAACTCGTTTCCCCAAGCATCGCGAGCATAACGAATTCGATCGCCGGCCGTTAAACAATATTCGACTCCATCCGCCTTTTTAGGATACAGGGCCCACCAGCGGCCGAGCGGTAAAGACGCTGAACACTGGTAGTTCGGTCTGAGGTTCGAATCCCGCGAACGGGCTGGCTGCATGGGCGTTTTCGTGGTTTTCCCCATGTGTAACGTGTATACGAGCCAGTTTCCCTTAGAAAGTCCTCCACGGAAGGCATCCCTCCCTTTAGGCAGATAGCCCTCGTGTGCTTTGCCTTAACTGAATAATCCAATCCAATTTTAGGATACATTTCATGCCCCGATTCGTCTTTGGCATAAGGGAATAAAACAGACGTATAAAGCGAATACTCGTCCCCATTTTGAAATTTCGGGTAGTGTTCTCGTCCAAAAGACGTTCGGGCATACCGTCGAGGAGTTAAAATGTATTGGTTTCCGTTTAAATCTACCGCGTAATACTCGTGACCGTTTTCGTCTCGAGCCAAGATAGGATTTCCTTCAGGATCCGTAACGTATAATTCGTAATGAGAATGTTGGGGGTCGGTCGGGTATCGTTCTTTCCCCGATGCGTCTACTCGATAAACAGACATGCTTAGTTCTCGTCGCCTGCTCCTTCCTTCCTCCCACTCGAGACCCGTTGAGATGAGGGTATGAGGTTGATATCTATAAAATGGGTTGACCCTTTCAAACTATTCTATTGTTTAAAGACGGGTGGGTTAGGAAAAAAAATATTAATAAAAGCAAATATCTGAACGGTTCAACACAACGGGTGAATGGAAAAAAGGAATAGTTCTCTCTCTCCAGTCACAGGATAGTTTCTTCTTCTTGAACGGCTCACACTCAACTGAAGCGAAACTCGGAACTCGAAATGTTTAAATAGATCATAGAGTCCATTCCAGAAAGAATCCGGAGATGTCTTGTCCAGCCAAGTCGACTAGAAAAAAAAATTCTCAGAGCTCTAAAAAAATTTCTGAGTTAAAAAAAAAAAAAAAACCTTTTGGTTAATTTTTATCATGTCTTATAGACATGATAAAAATTAACTGTCCCCTCTTTTTGTCTGGGAAAGATGTCTCACCCATTCGAAAAAAACAAACCATGACTCATTCTTGGAATTGTTGCTATTAGAAAGGGTGAGTGATGGTCTATTTTTAGAAAGAGTGAGACATCCTTCCCAGACAAAAAGAGGGGTTCATTAATTTTTATCATGTCTGTCTAGAAGACATGATAAAAATTAATCAAAAGTTTTTTTTTTCTTTTCAGAGTAACAGAAATTTTTTCCAGCCGACTCGATCGACAAGACGTCCCCATTTTTTATTTAAGAATGGATTCTTGTTTATTTGTGTAAGCATTCCGAGTTTCGTTTTAGATGAGTCTATGTTGTTGAAGAGGAAATATGGGTACCCTCATTTTTTTTTCCTATCTGATTTCTACGATGAATTCAGTGAGTTCACCTTGACCTTTTCAAATTTTCTTTGTTTACTTTTAGCCCAGAGGTCGACGAATAAATCATTCTGATTTTTTATATATTTATTTGTGTCCCTCTCTCTCTAAGAAACCTATCTCGTTCCAAGTCTTCTCGAAGTGCTATTGGTTCGTTTCGAGACGAGGTCATTTCACACCCCCCCTCCTCCTCAAAAAGTATATGTATATAAATTAAAGGAAGTGATTTTCATACACACACTTCACCTTTTTGAGTGGTGTCACGATGAGCCTATCCAGTAGAGAACGTCTTAGGGAAAGAATGCGTGAACAGAAACGACGCTGGCGAAGCAATTCAGCTAATCGAGAGCGAGAACGAATACTTCAAAGGGAACGTTATGCTGTTCTTAAAAAGAACTCCAGACCGCGAAAGAAACATCTTCCTCCCAAGCAGTGGGAAAGCTATACGAATTTGCAGTATAAGGATATGTGGTACGAAGAAGCCTATCAAAAATGTATTCGACAATGTAATAAAGAGCAATACAATTTCCTGATCTACGTTCTCGTTCGTTTGTACACCTATTACGCGTTACCTGAATCGAAACGTCCCCCTCCTCTGGATATTATTCTGCAAGGATCTGCCGGAACGGGTAAATCTTTCCTGATCCAAGCTTTATACCAAACTCTGATTCGAACACCTCTTTTTAGCGAAGCGTGCTCGGTTCTCAAACTCGCACTCAGTGCTCAAGGAGCGGTCTACATTACGGGAGATACTTTGCATCATGCCCTGCGTCTTCAAATGAACGGGACTTTTGTTCGACCTCTGACCCAAGAGACTTTAGACTATTACAGACCCCTGTATGCTCCTTTACGGATGGTGATTTTGGATGACGTTTCCACGATCGGATCCAATTTATTTTCGCGCCTCGACCAGCAACTTCGACAATTGTGTCATGTGCCGGATAAGCCGTTTGGGAATGTGCATATGATTAAATTCGGAGATTTGCAGCAGCTCCAACCGATTCGCGACACGCCCATTTTTTATTCTGAAGGGTGGTGGACGCCTCAATCCACGCTCTACTATGAACTAGTCGAATGTATGCGATTCTCTCTGGATTACGAGGAGAGACTCGATCGTTTAACGAGAAATCACTTTTTAGAACCGGACGATGTGGCATTTTTCCAGTCCCGCGTTCGCAGTTTCGACGAAATTCCTCGCGAAGCTATTATTCTCTGTTTTTCGAGCAAGGATGCAGAGAAATATAATATGAAACGTCTCCAATCCCGAGGGATGTACTGTTCGTGTCTGGCTCGAGACGTGATTTATTCCGAGAGCGAAAAATTGCGGAAGAGGATGATGAAACGGAGTCGACATTTACATCGATCTCAGATGGCGAATCTCGAATCCGTCCTCCATTTACAAAGAGGAGCGCGATATCAATTGGCGAGCAAGCAAAAATACGAGGAGGAACTGGAGCGATTGCAAAACATGTCCCGGATTCCGTATGATATATCGGCTCGAAAAGAGAACCAAGATCCGTACGAGTTTCTCATGAACCTTCTTCAATGTGGGAATCGTCTTTCCTTCCATCTTTCCAATAGAAACATCTCCCAAGAAAAAGAAGTCGTCAAACTAGAAGAAAAACCTTCTTTCCATGTAAAACCTGTTATAAAATGTCAATCTTAAATCTTTTTTTTAAAATTCAATAAAAAGAAATATTCTCCATCAAAACCCCTCCATTCTTTCAAAGCTTCACAAAACGCTCAACAATGTCCACACAATGGGAAGAGAAAAATCGATCTCAACGGTCCACACAACATGTTGACTCCTCAAAATATGTCTCTCCCAAGTGACAGGATGCTTCTTCTTCAACGGCTGACACTCATCTAAAGCCAAACTGGGAATGCTTAAATAGATAAGCGAGAGTTTATTCTTAAAAAAATGGCGCTGTTTTGTCAATGGAGAATCGAGTCGGCTGGGAAAAAATTTTGAGAGCCGGGAAAAAAAAATTCTCTAACTCAAAAAAAAAAAAAAAAAAAAAAAAAAAAAAAAAACTTTTGGTTAATTTTTATCATGTCTTCTAGACATGATAAAAATTAACTCTACCCTCCTTTTGTCTGGGAATGTTGTCTCTCCGTTTCTAAAAATAGACCAGAACCCATTCTTGGAATTTTATTCTTTTTAGAAAGGATGAGTGATGGTCTATTTTTAGAAACGGTGAGACAACATTCCCAAACAAAAGGGGAAGGTAGTTAATTTTTATGATGTCTAAAAACATGATAAAAATTAACAAAAATTTTTTTTTTTTTTAGAGTTAGAAAATTTTTTTTCCTGGCTCTCAAAATTTTTTCCCAGCCGACTCGATTCTCCAATTGACGACACAGCGCCATTTTTTTAAGAATGGATTCTCGTTTATCTATTTAAGCATTTCGAGTGTCACTTCAGATGAATGTCAGCCGTTGAGGAAGAAAAACGCAGATTCCCATTTTCTCATTTCCTTCAGAGAGAGAGAGAGAGAGAGGAGAGAGAGAGAGAGAGAGGAGAGAGAGAGAGAGATAGACCTAGATTTTCGAGACTCGATGACTTTTCAGGCACTTTTTGTTTAAGCTATTCGACTTCATATTTGTCTGACGTTCAAGAGTATGATCTCTCGTGGATGGATCTCTTCCACCTCATTCTCTTTCCAGTCGATTTAGAAGGGGAAGGGGAGATTTTTTTCCCTCATGGAGGATGTCTCCTGAATACCGTTCAAAGAGTCTATGGAGAAATTATATGGTCAGAGTCACGGATTTCCAGGGCAATCTGCTTCTCAGCTAAAAAAAAGGATCTCTCTTTCCCAGTCTGTCTTCGATTGCCTCGTTAACTGTGAAACCCATCGCTTTTCCGATTTTATGGTTCTCCCAGTATAATCAGACAGTCGGTCACAAAAATATTCGAACACCGGTACCCTATCAGAAAATGACAAGATGGCGTTTTTTTTTCTCTTTCTCTCTGTGTGTCGTGTTATTCCATCCTAGGTTTTCTTCTCCCCACCCATCTTGGAAAAAACTGGAAAAAATTGGTTACGATCTCTTCTTGAATAAGGAGATGCCATTTTGAGAAAAAGCTGACGACCCTATCTTGGAGAATGAACATGACCGCTCTACACACCCTTTTACTCTCTCTCTCTCTGAATTGGGAAGCCATTTTGGGAAAAAGCAGACGACCCTATCTTGGAGAATGGAAATGAACGCCTCTCCCTCTCTCTTTGAAATGGAAAGCCATTTTGGGACCCTCTATTCTTGGGGAGGGAGAAAACTGAAGTCTGCACTTCGCTGTCTCTGAATGCGGAAAGCCATTTTGGGAAAAGCGGACCCTCTTCTACGGATCTTGGAGAACTGGAAATGAACGCTCTACACGATCTCTCTTTGAATTCAGAAGGTATTTTGGAACCTTCTAATGTTGGAAAACTGAAATGAACGCTCTACGCTTTCTCTCTCTCTCTCTCTCTCTTTGACATGAGTAGCCATTTTGGAGGATTGTCCACCACCATCCTAACCTTGGAAAACTGAAATGAACGCTCTACACCTTCTCTCTCTTTCTCTCTTTCTCTGCAATGGGTAGCCATTTGAAAACTCCCTAACTTTGGAAAAAACAGAAATGAACGCTCTACACCATCTCTCTTTGAAAATGGGGGTTGTCATTTTGAGACCTCCCTCCCCTAAACTTGGAAAAAAAACTGAAATGAACGCTCTACACTTTCTCTCTTTGGACATGGGTAGCCCTTTGGGGACCCTCTCCTCTTGGTAGGAAAAAAAAGAACTGAAGTGAAGGCTCTACACAATCTCTCTTGGAATGGGATCCATATTTCGGGAAACGTGGATCACCTCATGCTGGAAAACTGAAGTGAACCACCAAGATTGGACTCTATATAATATTTTTTTTAATTGACATTATGACCCTTCTCCAATTTGTTATTAAAAAAATTGTTTTTTTTTGTTTTGGTTTTTATCCCATTTCCGATGTGATTTCAGAAATGCAATTCCATAACAGTTCAATTTCATTCGAGGTTAAATGATCTAAACAGTCTTTGACCCACCCATCCGTATGATTATTTTCTTCTCCTTCCTGTTGCACCAAATTTTGTAAGTCCATATAATCATTCCATACGGGAAGGGCTGGATCCTCACAAGGCTGTCTTGAAACACTTGGAGTCTCTTTGGGATGAGTGGAGGGATCTAGGATGTCTGGACCCGGCTGCGATTCTACCTCCATGATTTCTGGACCCGTTGGAACTTGTTTACCCGGCTGAAATTCTACCTCTACGATTTCTGGACCCGTTGGAACTTGTGAACCCGGCTGTGATTCTGCCTCTACGATGTCGGGACTTTTTGAAGCTTGTGGACCCGTCTGACATTCTACCTCTACGATGTCGGGACAGGTTAGAGAAGAAGAAGAAGAGGATACTGGAAGAGGTTCTGTCTGTGAGGAGTCCGAAAGAGGTTGCCTGTTTGAACAAGTCGGGGAAGAAGAAGAAGAAGAAGAAGCTTCTGGGTTCTGAAGCGGATCTTGCACGCCAGGTAGGTTCCGGTAAGTCGACCGTTTTTTAAGAGGTAATTTTTTTTCTTCCTCCTCATCTTCAATTGTGATGACTTCAATTTCATTCCGTTGCCGGGTCGATTTTGTTTCGGGCCATGACGGTTTGGTCCAGCTGTTCTTATCATCTAAGGAAGGGATGGGTAAAGGTGGCGGAGGGTTCTCTTCTTTTTCTTGAAACATCATCGGCGATTGGAAAGAAATCTCCTCTTTCAATTGTTTCCAAAGCGAGTACGAGCACCGATCGACGAGAAAGAGACTCTTCTGGGTTGTGACGATGAGATATTGCGTTTTCGGGGGAACGACATAGTTTTGAAAAGGTCTTAGAATATATTTCTTATATTTCATCCTGTCGCTGACTTTAAAACTTCTTTCCTTCAGATTGGGGGACGATGATTCGTAATAGGCGAGAGGAGCGGCTGTGGTTTGAACAATATGAACTTCGTCCTCAGCCGTCGTTCTCACTCCAAACGTAAAATATCGTTTCGTGAGAAAAATATTGTTCCACCGAAAACTCGTGCGCGGATCTGTATATCGCCGGTCTGTTTGAATGGGCCGTCTCAAAGCTCGATCCATCCGATTCCAAGAGAAGGGAGATTCCTCTTTCGTTTGTTGCGATTCGAATAAATTTCTGTATATATTCTGAACGAGCAGGTTGGAGGATTCGACATCTTGGTTGAAAGAAACGATCGCTTGATGAGGTGGTAAATGCGGAATAAATGTCGCACAATGACACGCCAAAAAAATTTTCAAGTTGGAGATTTGCTTTAGCGTCTTCAAATCCTCCCCGTTCGAAATCCGTTGAGTTGGAAAAACGTCTAATAGCGACATGGCTCCCAATGGAAAAGAAATGATCTCGCCCAGTACTCTCGTCTTTTTATATATCTATATAGACACACACAGACACACATAGAGGCTCTATGACGTCCGTTTTATTTGTTTTTTTTTGTTTCTCTCTCTCTTCTTTCCAAGAAATCTTATCTCCATGACCTCTTTTTCTTTTCTTAAAAGATGAATGTGTGTGGGAATGAGGAAGTGAAAGTAATAATTTAATAAACAAAAAATTATCCAACCATGACCTCCTTTTTTTTTTCAAAGTCACCCTTTCCAATCCAAGGATGTCCAGAGATAGAGGAAGCAGGGAGAGAGGAGGAGGGAAGGGAAGGTCACACTCTCTTTCTCTCTACAAATAAAAGGGGAGAGCCCCAAAGTCGTATTTTTGTCCAAGTGGATCATGAGGAGGCATCCCCAGCTCACTACGTGTATTCCTTTCAAATAAAAATATGTTGATCTTTCCTTTTATATCATCCAAGGAGTCGTTTACCTGAAAGCCTCAGATTTTTCAAAATGTGCGGGTTATCATACCGTGGGGAGTTATCAAAAGATGCGGGACGAATTTTTATCCGACGAAAACGTGTTGATGGCTCGTGACATTCCACCTTTGGATGCACACATTTTGTTAATGAAACGAGCCAAATATTTTTACACGTCCCACTTTCTAACGGTCTCGCAAATGAATAGGATTATGGATCGTCTTGAGAAGACAATAGGGATTCTCGTTCATTTTAGTGAATGTATGCACAAATGTTTGCACGAACCTCTCTCGATCGAGAAGACTGGGAAGAATACCTTTTATATTCTTCTCGAGGACTCTCCTCCTTCGTCTCATCTTAAAGAGGCCACGACTTTTGAAAAAATCCTCGAGCAAGAAAAAATAGAATGGTGGAACAACTACCCCATCCCTCTCCCCGAGCATCAAGAGGAGCCTGTTCAAAAGAAAAAGAAAAAACCTTTCCAAAAGCCTATCCTCATCCTCCTCGATAATGATGGGGATGAGGAGAAGCCTGTTCAGATTCCTCTCAGTTTGTCAAAACCCGTCGAGGATGAAAAACCTCTCCCTTCCTCAAAACCCCTTGAGGAAGAGAGAACCCTCGAGAAGGAGAGATCTCTCCCATTGTCAAACCTCCTCGAAGATGAAAAACCTCTCTCTTTCTCAAGACCCCTCGAGAAGGAGGGACCTCTTCCTTTATCAAACCTCCTCGAAGATGAATAACCTCTCCATTTATCAAGACCCCTTGAAAATGAGGGACCTCTCGATTTCTCAAAACCCCTCGAGGATAAGGGAACCGAAACTTCTCTCTCATTCGAAGAGGAGGGACCTCTCAATTTGTCAAGACCCCTCGAGAATAAGGGAACCGAAAATCCTCTCCCTTTCTCAAGACTTCTCGAGGAGGAGAAGGAGGAGAGACCGCTCCATGTCTCAAGACAGGACCCCCCTCTATCTCTTGAGGATCCAAGGGAAACGATTCCTATTGAAAAACCATCTATCGACGATCCCCAGAAAAGGTCTTCGGAGGAGATTAGACTTCCATGTAGAAAACGAATCTGCCACAATCATAATAATAATAATAATAATAATAATAATAATAATAATAATAATAATATACCCCTTCTCAACAACAGAATCCTACAACATTTGCAGATAAATGCATTCAAACCAATCCCTTTATAGTAACCCTTTTGATTGGAGAACCCGTGCATTAGCCTCGAAAAAAAATGAGATTCTAGACTGTTTCTATGACCAGAATGTTAAGCCAATAGATAGGTCTAGCTCAGAATTTTTCTTTTTAAAAGAAAATAAATAAATAATCCAAAGACTATTCGTAAATATAAATGGTAAAGCCTCGAGTCGGCTGGAAAAAATTTTCAGAGCTGAAAAAAATTCTACAACTCAAAAAAAAAAAAAAAAAAAAAAAAAAAAAAAAAAAACTTTTTGTTAATTTTTATCATGTCTAAGACATGATAAAAATTAACGACCCCCTTCCCTTTTCGTCTGGGAATGTTGTCTCACTCTTTTCAAAAACAAATCGTGATTCATTCATGGAATGATTGCCATTAGCGAAAGGATGAGTCATGGTCTATTTTTAGAAAGGGTGAGACATCCTTCCCAGACAAAAAGGGAGGGTCATTAATTTTTATCATGTCTAAAGACATGATAAAAATTAACCAAAAGTTTTTTTTTTTTTCATTAGAGAATTTTATCTGAGCTCTGAGAAATTTTTTTTCTCCCAGCCGATTCGAGACTACTATTTTTTTTTAAGAATGATTTCTCCCTGATCTATTATTTCAAAATTCCAAGTTTCGCTTCAGACCCATCTGTGCTGTTGAAGAAGTAACGTGATATATGTATTTTTTTAATGAGTTCTGTCAAGATTGAATTGTGCAGGATCGACCTTGCGAATTTCTTCTCTGTGTCTTTAAATAATAATGATACCGAACCGCTTTTTGTAGAGCGCAATGGAAAAAACCTTTTGTATGGTTAGGACAATTCATGTGTTCGATCCCATTGTATTTGAGAATCTCTTGCGTAGATCCCGAAATGCAATAAATGGATCTTTGCAACCATTTCTCTAAAAACCGCCGTTTCATTTCTCCTCGCACCCAAATCATGGAAAAAGGTTCCGTCAACATCGTTAACACCCATGGAAAATAACTGTACGGAATTTCTCCTTCGTACCACGACAAGCCGTGATAATAATCACTCGCCCACACAGCGGTTCGTTTTTCTTTCTCGGTGAGCATTTGCCATGGAAACGGGGGTTAAAAAACAAATACCCCTCGAGAAGTACCGTCCAATGTGACGTAAGCCAATTCTTTCACAATAAAGGCTCCTTGAGAATCGTAGAAACCTTCAAAGTCGAGCACAAGTTCCATGTTTTTTATTTCTTTTTCTTTCCAAGGTGACTTTTATTATTATTATTATTATTATGATGGATGTGTATTGAGATACGCACAATATTATTCAAAAAACAAATATATATACGAATGTGACCTTTCCCAGAATTCATACGACCTGTCACGTGCAACCTTCTCTCTCTCTCTATAAAAGAGGAGACGGCGAGAGAACGCTATCCATTTTTTCCTTCAGGACACACAGCGAGAGAGAGAGAGAATTTTGTTTTCTTTTTTTCTCAATTGAAGAAGATGGACATTTTGAGTGCCAAACCTCTCAAAGATTCCTACATTGTTCTGGACATGGAATACTTTCACTGTTATGATCCAAAGACGGGAGATATATGTTTCATCTTGAAAGAACTGGGCTACATCACTTGCGATTTAACCTTATGCGGATCCATGATTTTTCTCCCTCCTGTCCATTACGATGACTTATCGTCCCGCAATCAAGCTGTGGTCAACCAGACTACAAATAATCGACACGGCCTGCAATGGACCGAGGGTCGTCTTTCCTACGAGCATCTTCCTACGATCCTGAAAATACTGACCGAAAATGTGGAGGTGATCTACGTCAATGGATACGATAAAGCCGAATTTTTCAGCAAGCTCTGCCAGCGATCCGTTTACGAGTTTTACATCCCAGGGAAAACCGAGTGGCGGAACAAGTCGAAATGCACGCGACACCAATATTTCCAAAAGATGATTCATTGTGCCGAGAACAAGGTGAGAAATTTTCGATACCATTTGATGGAGGGTAGTTACGTTTTCCGGAAATTACATTGTTACCCCTCCGAGAGCAAAGCTGTCGAAGACGAAGAGGAGGCGGAAGAATCTCCCCAGGAGAACTCGTGCGACGATGAGGAGGAGGAGGAGGATGAACTTTCTAATAACAATAATAATAATAAATGTCTAAGTTGGGATGCTTTAGAGACCCAAGAATATTGGTCTCAAGCCTTATCTCACCTAGACCTGAAAGAGGATCCTCAAGTGTACTCTTTGTGGTCCTCTTCTAAAATTTGGTCTTGGAGAGAACCCTTGAATGATCATGAATGAAATGGTATGTAAATCCCTAGAGAAAAAAATAGAAAAAAAAATTCCTTTTTTTTTTGTAATATGTTGATTTCTTTCCAATCCAATTTCTTTTCCATAACTCCACCCCAATCGACGAGAAGAAGAAGAATTTTCCAAGTTACACAAGACGAATCTTCCAAGTTACACAAGACGTAGAAAGATTTCACAAGGATTTATAAATCACACGCTCCCACATGATATATGTATAGAGAGAAAAAGACCCTCTGTTCTCTAGCCAATACGTCAAGACTTCCCTAAACTAAGAGAGACCATGAGTACCGAGGAAACCTTAGCAGAGCAAGTGGAAAGACTTTCAAAGAGATTAGAAGAGTTAAGACGGGATAGATTTACAGTTCCGCCGACTAAAGAGGAAACTATCATCGATTTCAACAAACCGCTGTACTTTCATCCCCTACCCCAAAGAATGAGACGAATGGACTCGCCGTTGAACAGTTCCAATGAGAAACAAAATGTCACTTATTTGAATAGTCAATTTCAACACATGAATATTTCATAAGTATTTTTTTTGTTTTTTTCCCTAAAGCGTAGGGAGATCGGATCAGTAGTTTTTCCCTTTTCATCGTCGAAAAAGATTGGGAGGAAAAATCTTTCTCAGCTCTCTCAGAAAAATTTTCCACCTTAAAAAAAACTTTTTGTTAATTTTTATCATGTCTTAGACATGATAAAAATTAACTCTACCCCCCCTTTTGTCTGGGAATGTTGTCTCACACTTTCTAAAAATAGACCATCACTCCTCCTTTCCTAAAGAATAGAATTCCAAGAATGGGATCTGGTGTATTTTTAGAAACGGTGAGACCCTATTCCCAGACAAAAGGCGGGTAGAGTTAATTTATCATGTCTAAAGTTCAGGGTCCATCCATCTTCTTATGTGAAACGGTGACCCTGACGAGATCGAGATAAACAAGTCCTGTGAGTTGTTTTGTAATCTTGACGCGATCCAAGAAAGACTTTTTATTTTTTTTTGAAATAGGCGGGAGGAGAGAGAAAATGTTCTCACGACCCTCAGATATCTTTTCATAAATATGTTTTTTATCAAAGTGTTTCTTTCATTCCGATCCTTTTAAGAGGTTGGAATGACCCTGACATTTAGATGGGGTCGCGATCCCGACAGATGTCGCGCGAGTATAAAAATGTGTGTCCTCCACGAGATTTCTTCAGAGAACAGAAGAAGACGTGAACTGAGCTGGTAAGTCCCTTTGGTCCTATGAATATGGTTATCTATAAACCCGATTTGATTCTTTGTTTTTTTTAATAATCATAATAATCATAACTTCATTTAAAAAGAACTCTCTTCTTAACCCTTTGAAAAGAAAAATGTCTCTTTCAAGACGACGACTCTAAAACGTTTTATTGTTTTTCCCCCCCTTTCTAGA
This sequence comes from Stegodyphus dumicola, assembly GCF_044657685.1. Taxonomy (NCBI): domain Eukaryota; kingdom Metazoa; phylum Arthropoda; class Arachnida; order Araneae; family Eresidae; genus Stegodyphus; species Stegodyphus dumicola. The sequence goes on from NC_140777.1 coordinate 145,355,498, forward strand.
TCTTCCCTGTTATACATATATACCTTTTCGATTCTTTTTTTGCTCCTGTTTGTGGGAGACATCACCGTATTCATCGCCATGGCGTGTTCAGAAAACTTTATCGTGCTCGATCTAGAGGGTTTCCAGTCCTACAACCACAAGAAGGGTGAATTTACCTACGTTTTAAAAGAATTGGGCTATGCGACAAAAGATTTTTTGACCGTGGGATCGTTGACGTTTGCTCCTCCTCACCCCTTCCACCAACTGAGTGACAAAAACCAAAAGACGAATGCCTGGCTGACGAGAAACCGGCACGGACTTCGTTGGAACGAGGGTCATATTCCCTACAACCATTTAGGACGCATTCTCCAATCGCTCACTCACAGCTTCTCCATGATTTATGTGGTGGGATGCCAGAAAGCTAAATTCTTTGCTAAAGCCTTGGATTATCAAAAACCCGTGACGGAAATTTATGTGCCAGATGGAATCATTTGGAAGTATCGGGAAAAATGTGCCCGACATCATCAAAGGAGGAAATATTTCCATTGTGCCGAAAACAAAGTGCGCAACTATCGATGGCATATTACGGAAGGAGATTTTCATATCAATCACGTCTATCCAGACGGAACGGAGAAAGAGGAGAGGATTCAGGAGGAAGCAGACAATCCTCTGCAAGCTTTTGATAAGGCCTACGATCAGTTAGAGAAGGATCCGTCCCCAAAAGCGTACGATAACCTCATCCAGAAATGGGATAATCTGTCCTGTTTCCAAGTGATGGAACATCCGGATGAGCATACGCCTTTCCACTTGATGGGCTCTTCTACTTCTTCTTTGTCGTCAACTTCCTCCAATAACTCGAGGAAGACGGAGGGTTGGGGAGACATACCTGAAAATATTCCCCATTACGATCCAGCAGCCTGTTGGGACGAACCTTCCAAAGAATCTCATGAGACCCCCAAAATATCTTCAGAAGATCCAAAGACAAAATCCACTGAGTGTTGGGACAATGAACGGACGACTCATGCTCCAAAATCCACTAAGAGTATGTCCACTGAGTGTTGGGATAATGAACAGACGACTCATGCTCCAAAATCTACTGAGACTATGTCCACTGAATGTTGGGACAATGAACGGACGACCCATGCTCCAAAATCTACTGAGACTGTGTCCACTGAGTGTTGGGACGATGAAACCGAAAAAACGACAGAGAATTGGGATGACTGTTCTCAAAAGTATTTGAATTGATATATACATAAAATCAGGAGTAAAAAAATAAAGAAAAGATTTTTAGAAATAAGTAGGGAAAGGTTCTCCGCTTTCCCTATATTTATGGAAATGGACTGAGAAGAGAGAGAGACGAATCAGGAGACCAAAAAAAATGGGTCTTGGAAGGAATGAGTGCAAATGCATTCGATTCCTTCCGAGACCCATTTTTTTGGGTCCCTCTCTCATCCAATCTTGGAAAAGAACTTTGTCCTATTTTTCTAGGTCCATTCAAAAAGAAATGAATCTATCCATAAATTTTCTTAAAAGAAAAAAAACAAAAAGATCCATTACCTCTTGACGGTCCTTGAAGTCGAGAATCTTGGAAAAGTCATCCACTCTCCATCCAGTCAAGCTTCTCTGTAGAAATTCTAGTAGGTGCATCTGCATTCTTGAACACCCGGCAGTTATTATTGGACGCGAAACGTCGAATGCTGAAATAGTTAACAGTGAGCCCATTCTTAAAGAAACGGGGATGTTTTATTCATCCAGTCGAGTGCGAAAAAATTTCTGAGAGCCGGAGAAAAATTTCTCTGGCTGAAAAAAAAAAAAAAAACCCTTTTAGTCTGAAAATTGATGTCTTCAATTTTTCAAAAATTGAAGACATCAATTTTCAAATTTTCAGACTAAAAAGGGGGGTAGTTTATTTTTCAGAAACTTTTCCCAGCCGACTCGATGTGAATGAAACTTTACTGTTTGTTAAGAATGTTATTTAATGGATCGATTTCAACCTATCGAGTTTCGCTTGAGTTCCGGCCGTGCTGTGGGCCCACCTGGATACAAGTTTTCCCCTTTTGGAATAGAATAAAACTTTACTGTTTTTTAAGAATGTTATTTAATGGATGGATTTCAACCTATCGAGTTTCGCTTGAGTTCCGGCCGTGCTGTGGGCCCACCTGGATACAATTTTTCGCCTTTTGGAATAGAATTTCCGTCAAGGTAGGCTACTTTTCCTCTTTTTGCATTTTTCATGTCATTTCATTTGTATTACAATATACTGAATACGGGCGTTCGAACTGATTTCTAGGCTATTTCTATACAAATGGAGCTCGATCCAAGAAAGAAATGATGTCTTTTATTTTATTTTGTGGACTGCCAATTTGTATTGGAATATACTGAAAACGGGTGTTTGAGTCGGTTTTCAGTATATTTCAATACAAATAGAGCTCGATCCAAGAAAGAAATGATGTCTTTTTTTATTTTGTGGACCGCCAATTTGTATTGGAATATACTGAAAACGGGTGTTTGAGTCGGTTTTCAGTATATTTCAATACAAATAGAGCTCGATCCAAGAAAGAAATGATGTCTTTTTTTTATTTTGTGGACTGCCAATTTGTATTGGAATATACTGAAATCGGGTGTTTGAGTCGGTTTTCAGTATATTTCAATACAAATAGAGCTCGATCCAAGAAAGAAATGATGTCTTTTTTTTTATTTTGTGGACTGCCAATTTTGTATTGGAATATACTGAAAACGGGTGTTCACGTTGGTTTTCAGTATATTCCAATACAAGTGGAGCTCGATCCAAGAAAAAAAATGATGTCTTTTTTTTATTTTGTGGACAACCAATTTTGTATTGGAATATACTGAAAACGGGCGTTCACGTTGGTTTTCAGCATATTTCAATACAAATGGAGCTCCATCCAAGAAAAAAATGATGTCTTTTTTTTATGTTGTGGACAGCCAATTTTGTATTGGAGTATACTGAAAACGGGCGTTCGTTGGAATATACTGAATATGGGCGTTCACGTGGGTTTTCAGTATATTTCAATACAAATGGAGCTCGATCCAAGAAAGAAATGATGTCTTTTTTTTATTTTGTGGACTGCCCTATTTGTATTGGAATATACTGAAAACGGGTGTTCACGTCGGTTTTCAGTATATTCCAATACAAGTGGAGCTCGATCCAAGAAAAAAATGATGTCTTTTTTTTATGTTGTGGACAGCCAATTTTGTATTGCAGTATACTGAAAACGGGCGTTCACGTCGGTTTTCTATATATTCCAATACAAATGGAGCTCCATCCAAGAAAAAAAATGATGTCTTTTTTTATGTTGTGGACAGCCAATTTTGTATTGGAGTATACTGAAAACGGGCGTTCACATCGGTTTTCAGTATATTACAATACAAATGGAGCTCGATCCAAGAAAAGAATGATGTCTTTTTTTTATGTTGTGGACAGCCAATTTTGTATTGGAGTATACTGAAAACGGGCTTTCACGTTGGTTTTCAGTATATTTCAATACAAATGGAGCTCCATCCAAGAAAAAAATGATGTCTTTTTTTTATGTTGTGGACAGCCAATTTTGTATTGGAGTATACTGAAAACGGGCGTTCACATCGGTTTTCAGTATATTACAATACAAATGAAGCTCGATCCAAGAAAAGAATGATGTCTTTTTTTTATGTTGTGGACAGCCAATTTTGTATTGGAGTATACTGAAAACGGGCGTTCACGTTGGTTTTCAGTATATTTCAATACAAATGGAGCTCCATCCAAGAAAAAAATGATGTCTTTTTTTATGTTGTGGACAGCCAATTTTGTATTGGAGTATACTGAAAACGGGCGTTCGAGTCGGTTTTCAGTATATTCTAATACAAATGGAGCTCCATCCAAGAAAAAAATGATGTCTTTTTTTTATGTTGTGGACTGCCCTATTTTGTATTGGAATATACTGAAAACGGGCGTTCGAGTCGGTTTTCAGTATATTCCAATACAAATGGAGCTCTATCCAAGAAAAAAAATGATGTCTTTTTTTATGTTGTGGACAATCAATTTTGTATTGGAATATACTGAAAACGGGCGTTCGAGTCCTTTTTCCGACTATTTCTACACACATTCCACTATATTAAAATGACGTTATGGTTGAGTCCAAACAGAGCCGTCCCCGGACAGAGTCGTCTCCGGACAAAGTCGTCCCCTGTTTTCTTTGAATTCTATTCTTTAAAAGGATGAGTCATGGTCTATTTTTAGAAAGTGGGAGACAACATTCCCAGACAAAAGGGGGGGTTGAGTTAATTTTTATCATGTCTAGAAGACATGATAAAAATTAACAAAAAGGTGTTTTTTTTTTTTTTCTCAGAATTTTTTTCTGAGCTCTGAGAAATTTTTCCTAGCCGATCCCATTTCGTTTTTCGACTTTCACTTTCAACTCTTCACTTTTCCTATACACTGTCGTTGGAATTGTGTTCACTGGAGGCTATTTCTTTTTTTGCAATCTCGCTTTTAGTTTTCTCTGAGATTCTTTAGAAATGGCTATACAAATTTCACCATCTATATAGAGATGATGTCCAAACAAAGTCGTCCCCGGACCATCTTGATGACCGAATATGTATAGAAATAGTCTGAAAATGGGCTTGAGGGCCGGTTTCTGGACGATTCCTCTACAAATTCGGCCGTATCCAGAAAAACAAAAATACATAGTTTCTTTTTGGGTGGACAGGAGATGATAAATTTCTTTTCTCTCTCTCCCAATATTGGAGGAGAGAGTGGCCCAAAAAAATGGGTCTCGGAAGGAATCGAATGCATTTTGAAATGCACTCATTCCTTCCAAGACCCATTTTTTTGGTCTCCTGATTCAACTCTCCAGTCAATGAAATAGGGAAAGCGGAGAACGTTTCCCCTTCTTTAAGCGACTGGAGACCATATCGCATCATCATCATCATCATCATCATCACCATCATCCTCTTTCTGATACTTTTCAACGAAGGCTTGATGTCTCTGGATGATTTTGGGGAGATGATGGATCCCGAATTGAGTGATGAAAAAGAGAGGACTCTTTTTCCTTTCTTGTTCGTCTTGCACAGTCTCTCGGAGGGTGATATACGTTTCCCCGTCCTCCTCAATTTTCGTCAGAGGTCTCATGAATATTTTACACATCCAAGGGAAGAGCGACTTGTTATGCAGGGATTTCGAAGCGACGAAGGCCGCTTCATTCGAAGTGAGGACAATCTGGTTCGGTTGACCCCATTCTTTGGAGTAGTTGTCCAAATCGCCTAGTCGAAGAAAATGGTGTCGATTAGGGAAAAAGACTTGGAGAACACTCGTCGTATGCGAGACGTTCGTAGGCAAGAGAGTCAAGATATCTTTGGCATTCCAGTACAGGAATCCTAGATCCACATACGCGTGCACGTAATAGTCATCGTTATATTCCAGTTTGAGCAGCATGGCTTTTGTGTTTTTTTTCCGTTCTCAAGTCGAAACACTCGTCTGATATGAACAAGAGCTCGCTGGCGATCCGTTTATATAGACTCCTCAGAGAGAGAGAGGGAGAGGGGAGGAGGAACAAGGTTGATGAATTCTAAAATAAAAAAAAATGATAAAACATGAGTGTTTGTGAAGGTCATAGAGAGATGATTATAAAGTTGTTTTATTTTTTATTTTCTCAAAAGAAAAAACCAAAAGGGTCCCATTTCATACAACATAACCTTTGAGAAGGTGACGGGGTCGAAATGGGTGAAGATGGGTAGCGTGAAGCGGGGGACACCTGGATCAGGATTCCCGATTAGGGTAGAGAGGGAGGCGTGTTGCCTTTTATAGAAAAGAGAAGAGTTGAAAGTGAAAGTCGAAAAACGAAATAAGATCGGCTGGCAAAATATTTTCAGAGCTCAGAAAAAAATTCTGAGATGTAAAAAAAAAAAAAAAAAAAAACCCTTTTTGTTTATTTTTATCATGTCTTCTAGACATGAGAAAAAATAAAAATTAACTCATTCCCCTTTTGTCTGGGTATGTTGTCTCACCATTTCTAAAAATAGACCAGAACCCAGGCTTTTCTTGGAATTCTATTCTTTAAAAGGATGAGTCATGGTCTATTTTTAGAAAGTGGGAGACAACATGTTGTTTTTTTTTTTTTTTTTTTTTACATCTCAGAATTTTTTTCTGAGCTCTGAAAATATTTTGACAGCCGATCTCATTTCGTTTTTCGACTTTCACTTTCAACTCTTCACTTTTCTATAAAAGCATTCCACGTTTCTGTTCAGAACAGTGTCTCTCTCTACCCAAATAAGAAACCATAGTTACGAGAGAATATGAGACTAGAAAAATAGTTTAGCTTATTGATCTAAAAAATGTCCCATGCTAGAACTCAGAATTATAATCAGAGCGGGGCTTTCCAGTATCCACTTCCAAGATTTTAGATTTCCCATGGGTGACATGTTCCCAAATTCATAAATTCTTCAATTATAGTCCCCTTCTTTGACAAATGGCTAAGAAATTCTTAAAGAATATCATGATAAAGATTTAGCTATCTATATATAACATTATGTTTTCTTTTCAAAAACAAAATCCAGTCTTGATCGAAATGGATTTTACACACAATTTATTGTATCCCCACCTTTCCAAGATTGGCTTGAAGAAGTGATAAAAAAAATGGGTCTGGAAGGAAAAGAGTGCATTTCGAGAAAAGAAAAGAGGACCCTCTTTTTCTCGCAATGCACCCGTTTCCTTCCAGACCCATTTCTTTTGCCTCCTCAGAACTCTCTTTCTTTTCTCCTCCCTCTCTCTCTTAAGAGGGATTGAAAGAAAGAGGCTAGATGGAAAAGTTTCTTTTTTTTTCTTTCGAGAAGATAAAAAAAATTTGGAGGAGGAGCAAATTTTTTTTGGGTGGTGGTGGTTGTTTTTTTTAGAAGGTGATGACTTTAGTGACATTTAAAGAGACCACCAGAGGATCCGTTTGAGTCTCGACGACCTTTTCTTGACGGGGGTCTGTCTGGCAATAAGCGCTGGCATATTGTTTAGGGTAAGTAGAAGAGTCCGTCATGCCTGGATGAGGCGGTATGTAGCGCACTCCCAGATTAAAGAGGGTGATGAAGGGAAATCCCTCCCCCGGATAGAGCAGTCGGTAAACGGGTTGATTGGGTACAACTCGAACCAGCGGCTGAGTTAAAATGCTATACACCCAGGCCAGAAGCTGATTATTTTTAGGATTCTTTTCGGCCAGATGTAACATTTCTTCGCTGGAGAGGACATATCCCTCTTGAGAACTCCCAAGACTTTCGAGATCTTTTATTTTCCTGAAGACGTGGTGTTCGTCGAAAAACACGGAGAGAATGTGCCAGGTTCTTTTACTAGAAGTATGAATCAGAGGCAGAATGTCCGTAGCGTTCCAAAACAATCTTCCGTCATCCACATAACAGCGAATGCTCACAAACACATTATATAAGACGCGGATCATCACCAATCGCCTCTCTATATATACGAGAAGACCACGTGATGGGCGACGTGACGGTTGACTTCTAGAAAAGAAAATCAACTTTGTCTACCTCTCTCTCTCTATGACCTTCTATTTTTTTCCTAAAGGACACCCCGTCACCTTTTCAAAGGTCATGGGATTGAGAGGAACGAAAGAAAAAAAAAACAACCATCCTTTGTATACTACCTATGACCTTCTCCTAGAGACCCCTGTCATTTTCTTCTCGAGAGCTACGTGATGAAAGCTTTTTTTTATTCTAGAGTTTATTAACTTTGTAGACACATGACCCCATCACTTTCTCAAAGGTCATGTCGTATGGAATGGCACCCTTTTGGTTTTTTCTTTTGAGAAAATAAAAAATAAAACAACTTTATAATCATCTCTCTATGACCTTCACAAACACTCATGTTTTATCATTTTTTTTTATTTTAGAATTAATCAACCTTGTTCCTCCTCCCCTCTCCCTCTCTCTCTCTCTGAGGAGTCTATATAAACGGATCGCCAGCGAGCTCTTGTTCATATCAGACGAGTGTTTCGCCTTGAGAACGAAAAAAAAACACAAAAGCCATGCTGCTCAAACTGGAATATAACGATGACTATTACGTGCACGCGTATGTGGATCTAGGATTCCTGTACTGGAATGCCAAAGATATCTTGACTCTCTTGCCTACGAACGTCTCGCATACGACGAGTGTTCTCCAAGTCTTTTTCCCTAATCGACACCATTTTCTTCGACTAGGCGATTTGGACAACTACTCCAAAGAATGGGGTCAACCGAACCAGATTGTCCTCACTTCGAATGAAGCGGCCTTCGTCGCTTCGAAATCCCTGCATAACAAGTCGCTCTTCCCTTGGATGTGTAAAATATTCATGAGACCTCTGACGAAAATTGAGGAGGACGGGGAAACGTATATCACCCTCCGAGAGACTGTGCAAGACGAACAAGAAAGGAAAAAGAGTCCTCTCTTTTTCATCACTCAATTCGGGATCCATCATCTCCCCAAAATCATCCAGAGACATCAAGCCTTCGTTGAAAAGTATCAGAAAGGGGATGATGGTGATGATGATGATGATGATGATGATGCGATATGGTCTCCAATCGCTTAAAGAAGGGGAAACGTTCTCCGCTTTCCCTATTCCATAGACTGGAGAGTTGAATCAGGAGACCAAAAAAATGGGTCTTGGAAGGAATGAGTGCATTTCAAAATGCTTTCGATTTTTTTGGGCCACCCTCTCCTCCAATATTGGGAGAGGCAAATCTAAAATCTTGGAAGTGGATATTGGAAAGCCCCGCTCTCATTATAATTCTGAGTTCTAGCATGGGACATTTTTTAGATCAATAAGCTAAACTATTTTTCTAGTCTCAGTATATTCCAATACAAAATTGGCTGTCCACAACATAAAAAAAAGACATTATTTTTTTCTTGGATCGAGCTCCACTTGTATTGGAATATACTGAAAACCGACGTGAACGCCCGTTTTCAGTATATTCCAATACAAAATTGGCTGTCCACAACATAAAAAAAGACATCATTCTTTTCTTGGATCGAGCTCCACTTGTATTGGAATATACTGAAAACCGACGTGAATGCCCGTTTTCAGTATATTCCAATACAAAATTGGTTGTCCACAAAATAAAAAAAAGACATCATTTCTTTATTGGATCGAGCTCCACTTGTATTGGAATATACTGAAAACCGACGTGAACGCCCGTTTTCAGTATATTCCAATACAAATTGGCAGTCCACAAAATAAAAAAAGACATCATTTCTTTATTGGATCGAGCTCCACTTGTATTGGAATATACTGAAAGTCGACGTGAACGCCCGTTTTCAGTATATTCCAATACAAATTGGCAGTCCACAAAATAAAAAAAAAGACATAATTTCTTTATTGGATTGAGCTCTATTTATATTGAAATATACTGAAAACCGACTCAAACACCCGTTTTCAGTATATTCCAATACAAATTGGCAGTCCACAAAATAAAAAAAAAAGACATAATTTCTTTCTTGGATCGAGCTCTATTTGTATTGAAATATACTGAAAACCGACTCAAACACACGTTTTCAGTATATTCCAATACAAATTGGCAGTCCACAAAATAAAAAAAAGACATCATTTCTTTCTTGGATCGAGCTCTATTTGTATTGAAATATACTGAAAACCGACTCAAACACCCGTTTTCAGTATATTCCAATACAAATTGGCAGTTCACAAAATAAAAAAAAAGACATCATTTCTTTCTTGGATCGAGCTCCATTTGTATAGAAATAGCCTAGAAATCAGTTCGAACGCCCGTATTCAGTATATTGTAATACAAATGAAATGACATGAAAAATGCAAAAAGAGGAAAAGTAGCCTACCTTGACGGAAATTCTATTCCAAAAGGGGAAAACTTGTATCCAGGTGGGCCCACAGCACGGCTGGAACTCAAGCGAAACTCGATAGGTTGAAATCGATCCATTAAATAACATTCTTAAAAAACAGTAAAGTTTTATTCACATCTAAAAATCAAGCGAAACTCGATAGGTTGAAATTGATCCATTAAATAACATTCTTAAAAAACAGTAAAGTTTTATTCTATTCCAAAAGGGGAAAACTTGTATCCAGGTGGGCCCACAGCACGGCCGGAACTCAAGCGAAACTCGATAGGTTGAAATCGATCCATTAAAAAACATTCTCATCGTTTTATTCACAACGAGTCGGCTGGGAAAAGTTTATGAAAAATAAATTACCCCCCTTTTTAGTCTGAAAATTTGAAAATTGATGACTTCAATTTTTGAAAAATTGAAGACATCAATTTTCAGACTAAAAGGGGTTTTTTTTTTTTTTTTTTTTTTTTTTTTTTTTTTTTTTTTAGCTAGAGAAATTTTTCTCCGGCTCTCAGAAATTTTTCCGCACTCGACTGGATGAATAAAACATCCCCGTTTCTTTAAGAATGGGCTCACTGTTAACTATTTCAGCATTCGACGTTTCGCGTCCGATAATAACTGCCGGGTGTTCAAGAATGCAGATGCACCTACTAGATTTTCTACAGAGAAGCTTGACTGGATGGAGAGTGGATGACTTTTTCCAAGATTCTCGACTTTGGACCGTCAAGAGGTAATGGATCTTTTTGTTTTTTCTTTTAAGAAAATTTATGGATAGATTCATTTCTTTTTGAATGGACCTAGAAAAATAGGACAAAGTTCTTTTCCAAGATTGGATGAGAGAGTGACCCAATAAAATGGGTCTCGGAAGGAATCGAATGCATTTGCACTCATTCCTTCCAAGACCCATTTTTTTGGTCTCCTGATTCCTCTCTCTCTCTTCTCAGTCCATTTCCATAAATATAGGGAAAGCGGAGAACTTTTCCCTACTTATTTCTAAAAATCTTTTCTTTATTTTTTCTCCTGAGTTTATGTATATATCAATTCAAATACTTTTGAGAACGGTCATCCCAATTCTCTGTCGTCTTTTCGGTTTCATCGTCCCAACACTCAGTGGACATAGTCTCAGTAGATTTTGGAGCATGGGTCGTCAGTTCATTGTCCCAACATTCAGTGGACATAGTCTCAATAGATTTTGGAGCATGAGTCGTCCGTTCATTATCCCAACACTCAGTGGACATACTCTTAGTGGATTTTGGAGCATGAGTCGTCCGTTCATCGTCCCAACTCTCAGTGGATTTTGTCTTTGGATCCTCTGAAGATATTTTGGGGGTCTCATGAGATTCTTTGGAAGGTTCGTCCCAACAGGCTGCTGGATCGTAATGGGGAATATTTTCAGGTATGTCTCCCCAACCCTCCGTCTTCCTCGAGTTATTGGAGGAAGTTGACGACAAAGAAGAAGTAGAAGAGCCCATCAAGTGGAAAGGCGTATGCTCATCCGGATGTTCCATCACTTGGAAACAGGACAGATTATCCCATTTCTGGATGAGGTTATCGTACGCTTTTGGGGACGGATCCTTCTCTAACTGATCGTAGGCCTTATCAAAAGCTTGCAGAGGATTGTCTGCTTCCTCCTGAATCCTCTCCTCTTTCTCCGTTCCGTCTGGATAGACGTGATTGATATGAAAATCTCCTTCCGTAATATGCCATCGATAGTTGCGCACTTTGTTTTCGGCACAATGGAAATATTTCCTCCTTTGATGATGTCGGGCACGTTTTTCCCGATACTTCCAAATGATTCCATCTGGCACATAAATTTCCGTCACGGGTTTTTGATAATCCAAGGCTTTAGCAAAGAATTTAGCTTTCTGGCATCCCACCACATAAATCGTGGAGAAGCTGTGAGTGAGCGATTGGAGAATGCGTCCTAAATGGTTGTAGGGAATATGACCCTCGATCCAACGAAGTCCGTGCCGGTTTCTCGTCAGCCAGGCATTCGTCTTTTGGTTTTTGTCACTCAGTTGGTGGAAGGGGTGAGGAGGAGCAAACGTCAACGATCCCACGGTCAAAAAATCTTTTGTCGCATAGCCCAATTCTTTTAAAACGTAGGTAAATTCACCCTTCTTGTGGTTGTAGGACTGGAAACCCTCTAGATCGAGCACGATAAAGTTTTCTGAACACGCCATGGCGATGAATACGGTGATGTCTTCCACAAACAGGAGCAAAAAAAGAATCGAAAAGGTATATATGTATAACAGGGAAGATCTAGAAAGGGGGGGGAACAATAAAACGTTTTAGAGTCGTCGTCTTGAAAGAGACATTTTTCTTTTCAAAGGGTTAAGAAGAGAGTTCTTTTTAAATGAAGTTATGATTATTATGATTATTAAAAAAAACAAAGAATCAAATCGAGTTTATAGATAACCATATTCATAGGACCAAAGGGACTTACCAGCTCAGTTCACGTCTTCTTCTGTTCTCTGAAGAAATCTCGTGGAGGACACACATTTTTATACTCGCGCGACATGTGTCGGGATCGCGACCCCATCTAAATGTCAGGGTCATTCCAACCTCTTAAAAGGATCGGAATGAAAGAAACACTTTGATAAAAAATATATTTATGAAAAGATATCTGAGGGTCGTGAGAACATTTTCTCTCTCCTCCCGCCTATTTCAAAAAAAAATAAAAAGTCTTTCTTGGATCGCGTCAAGATTACAAAACAACTCACAGGACTTGTTTATCTCGATCTCGTCAGGGTCACCGTTTCACATAAGAAGATGGATGGACCCTGAACTTTAGACATGATAAATTAACTCTACCCGCCTTTTGTCTGGGAATAGGGTCTCACCGTTTCTAAAAATACACCAGATCCCATTCTTGGAATTCTATTCTTTAGGAAAGGAGGAGTGATGGTCTATTTTTAGAAAGTGTGAGACAACATTCCCAGACAAAAGGGGGGGGGGGTAGAGTTAATTTTTATCATGTCTAAGACATGATAAAAATTAACAAAAAGTTTTTTTTAAGGTTGAAAATTTTTCTGAGAGAGCTGAGAAAGATTTTTCCTCCCAATCTTTTTCGACGATGAAAAGGGAAAAACTACTGATCCGACCTCCCTACGCTTTAGGGAAAAAAACAAAAAAAATTCTTATGAAATATTCATGTGTTGAAATTGACTATTCAAATAAGTGACATTTTGTTTCTCATTGGAACTGTTCAACGGCGAGTCCATTCGTCTCATTCTTTGGGGTAGGGGATGAAAGTACAGCGGTTTGTTGAAATCGATGATAGTTTCCTCTTTAGTCGGCGGAACTGTAAATCTATCCCGTCTTAACTCTTCTAATCTCTTTGAAAGTCTTTCCACTTGCTCTGCTAAGGTTTCCTCGGTACTCATGGTCTCTCTTAGTTTAGGGAAGTCTTGACGTATTGGCTAGAGAAAAGAGGGTCTTTTTCTCTCTATACATATATCATGTGGGAGCGTGTGATTTATAAATCCTTGTGAAATCTTTCTACGTCTTGTGTAACTTGGAAAATTCTTCTTCTTCTCGTCGATTGGGGTGGAGTTATGGAAAAGAAATTGGATTGGAAAGAAATCAACATATTACAAAAAAAAGGAACTTTTTTTTTCTATTTTTTTCTCTAGGGATTTACATACCATTTCATTCATGAACATTCAAGGGTTCTCTCCAAGACCAAATTTTAGAAGAGGACCACAAAGAGTACACTTGAGGATCCTCTTTCAGGTCTAGGTGAGATAAGGCTTGAGACCAATATTCTTGGGTCTCTAAAGCATCCCAACTTAGACATTTATTATTATTATTATTATTATTAGAAAGTTCATCCTCCTCCTCCTCCTCCTCATCGTCGCACGAGTTCTCCTGGGGAGATTCTTCCGCCTCCTCTTCGTCTTCGACAGCTTTGCTTTCGGAGGGGTAACAATGTAATTTCCGGAAAACGTAACTACCCTCCATCAAATGGTATCGAAAATTTCTCACCTTGTTTTTGGCACAATGAATCATCTTTTGGAAATATTGGTGTCGCGTGCATTTCGACTTGTTCCGCCACTCGGTTTTCCCTGGGATGTAAAACTCGTAAACGGACCGCTGGCAGAGCTTGCTGAAAAATTCGGCTTTATCGTATCCATTGACGTAGATCACCTCCACATTTTCGGTCAGTATTTTCAGGATCGTAGGAAGATGCTCGTAGGAAAGACGACCCTCGGTCCATTGCAGGCCGTGTCGATTATTTGTAGTCTGGTTGACCACAGCTTGATTGCGGGACGATAAGTCATCGTAATGGACAGGAGGGAGAAAAATCATAGATCCGCATAAGGTTAAATCGCAAGTGATGTAGCCCAGTTCTTTCAAGATGAAACATATATCTCCCGTCTTTGGATCATAACAGTGAAAGTATTCCATGTCCAGAACAATGTAGGAATCTTTGAGAGGTTTGGCACTCAAAATGTCCATCTTCTTCAATTGAGAAAAAAAGAAAACAAAATTCTCTCTCTCTCTCTCGCTGTGTGTCCTGAAGGAAAAAATGGATAGCGTTCTCTCGCCGTCTCCTCTTTTATAGAGGGAGAGAGAAGGTTGCACGTGACAGGTCGTATGAATTCTGGGAAAGGTCACATTCGTATATATATTTGTTTTTTGAATAATATCGTGCGTATCTCAATACACATCCATCATAATAATAATAATAATAAAGGTCACCTTGGAAAGAAAAAGAAATAAAAAACATGGAACTTGTGCTCGACTTTGAAGGTTTCTACGATTCTCAAGGAGCCTTTATTGTGAAAGAATTGGCTTACGTCACATTGGACGGTACTTCTCGAGGGGTATTTGTTTTTAAACCCCCGTTTCCATGGCAAATGCTCACCGAGAAAGAAAAACGAACCGCTGTGTGGTCGAGTGATTATTATCACGGCTTGTTGTGGTACGAAGGAGAAATTCCGTACAGTTATTTTCCATGGGTGTTAACGATGTTGACGGAACCTTTTTCCATGATTTGGGTGCGAGGAGAAATGAAACGGCGGTTTTTAGAGAAATGGTTGCAAAGATCCATTTATTGCATTTCGGGATCGACGCAAGAGATTCTCAAATACAATGGGATCGAACACATGAATTGTCCTAACCATACAAAAGGTTTTTTCCATTGCGCTCTACAAAAAGCGGTTCGGTATCATTATTATTTAAAGACACAGAGAAGAAATTCGCAAGGTCGATCCTGCACAATTCAATCTTGACAGAACTCATTAAAAAATACATATATCACCTTACTTCTTCATCAGCACAGATGGTTCTGAAGCGAAACTTGGAATTTTGAAATAATAGATCAGGGAGAAATCATTCTTAAAAAAAAATGGTAGTCTCGAATCGGCTGGGAGAAAAAAAATTTCTCAGAGCTGAGATAAAATTCTCTAATGAAAAAAAAAAAAAAACTTTTGGTTAATTTTTATCATGTCTTTAGACGTGATAAAAATTAATGACCCTCCCTTTTTGTCTGGGAAGGATGTCTCACCCTTTCTAAAAATAGACCATGACTCATCCTTTCGCTAATGGCAATCATTCCATGAATGAATCACGATTTGTTTTTCAAAAGAGTGAGACAACATTCCCAGACGAAAAGGGAAGGGGGTCGTTAATTTTTACAAAAAGTTTTTTTTTTTTTTTTTTTTTTTTTTTTGAGTTGTAGAATTTTTCTCAGCTCTGAAAATTTTTTTCCAGCCGACTCGAGACTTTACCATTTATATTTACGAATAGTCTTTGGATTATTTATTTATTTTCTTTTAAAAAGAAAAATTCTGAGCTAGACCTATCTATTGGCTTAACATTCTGGTCATAGAAACACTCTAGAATCTCATTTTTCTTTCGAGGCTAATGCACGGGTTCTCCAATCAAAAGGGTTACAATAAAGGGATTGGTTTGAATGCATTTATCTGCAAATGTTGTAGGATTCTGTTGTTGAGAAGGGGGTATATTATTATTATTATTATTATTATTATTATTATTATTATTATTATTATTATTATTATTATTATTATTATTATTGTTGTTGTTGTTGTTGTTATTATGATTGTGGCAGATTCGTTTTCTACATGGAAGTCTAATCTCCTCCGAAGACCTTTTCTGGGGATCGTCGATAGATGGTTTTTCAATAGGAATCGTTTCCCTCGGATCCTCAAGAGATAGAGGGGGGTCCTGTCTTGAGACATGGAGCGGTCTCTCCTCCTCCTCCTCCTCGAGAAGTCTTGAGAACGGGAGAGGATTTTCGGTTCCCTTATTCTCGAGGGGTCTTGACAAATTGAGAGGTCCCTCCTCTTCGAAAGAGAGAGAAGTTTTGGTTCCCTTATCCTCGAGGGGTTTTGACAAATCGAGAGGTCCCTCATTTTCGAGGGGTCTTGATAAATGGAGAGGTTTTTCATCTTCGAGGAGGTTTGATAAAGGAAGAGGTGCATCCTTCTCGAGTGATCTTGAGAAAGGGAGAGGCTTTTCATCTTCGAGGAGGTTTGACAATGGGAGAGATCTCTCCTTCTCGAGGGGTCTCTCTTCCTCAAGGGGTTTTTAGGAAGGGAGAGGTTTTTCATCCTCGACGTGTTTTGACAAACTGAGAGGAATCTGAACAGGCTTCTCCTCATCCCCATCATTATCGAGGAGGATGAGGATAGGCTTTTGGAAAGGTTTTTTCTTTTTCTTCTGAACAGGCTCCTCTTGATGCTCGGGAAAAGGGATGGGGTAGTTGTTCCACCATTCTATTTTTTCTTGCTCGAGGATTTTTTCAAAATTCGTGGCCTCTTTAAGATGAGACGAAGGAGGAGAGTCCTCGAGAAGAATATAACAGGTATTCTTCCCAGTCTTCTCGATCGAGAGAGGTTCGTGCAAACATTTGTGCAACCATTCACTAAAATGAACAAGAATCCCTTTTGTCTTCTCAAGACCATCCATAATCCTATTCATTTGCGAGACCGTTAGAAAGTGGGACGTGTAAAAATATTTGGCTCGTTTCATTAACAAAATTTGTGCATCCAAAGGTGGAATTTCACGAGCCATCAACACGTTTTCGTCGGATAAAAATTCGTCCCGCATCTTTTGATAACTCCCCACGGTATGATAACCCGCACATTTTGAAAAATCGGAGGCTTTCAGGTAAACGACTCCTTGGATGATATAAAAGGAAAGATCAACATATTTATATTTGAAAGGAATACACGTAGTGAGCTGGGGATGCCTCCTCATGATCCACTTGGACAAAAATACCACTTTGGGGCTCTCCCCTTTTATTTATAGAGAGAAAGAGAGTGTGACCTTCCCTTCCTCCTCCTCTCTCCCTGCTTCCTCTATCTCTGGACGTCCTTGGATTGGAAAGGGTGACTTTGAAAAAAAAAAGAAGGTCATGGTTGGATAATTTTTTGTTTATTAAATTATTACTTTCACTTCCTCATTCCAACACACATTCATCTTTTAAGAAAAGAAAAAGATGTCATGGAGATAAGATTTCTTGGAAAGAAGAGAGAGAGAAACAAAAAAAAATAAATAAAACGGACGTCATAGAGCCTCTATGTGTGTCTGTGTGTGTCTATGTATATACAAAAAGGCGAGAGTACTGTGCGAGATCATTTCTTTTCCATTGGGAGCCATGTCGCTATTAGACGTTTTTCCAACTCAACGGATTTCGAACGGGGAGGATTTGAAGACGCTAAAGCAAATCTCCAACTTGAAAATTTTTTTGGCGTGTCATTGTGCGACATTTATTCCGCATTTACCACCTCATCAAGCGATCGTTTCTTTCAACCAAGATGTCGAATCCTCCAACCTGCTCGTTCAGAATATATACAGAAATTTATTCGAATCGCAACAAACGAAAGAGGAATCTCCCTTCTCTTGGAATCGGATGGATCGAGCTTTGAGACGGCCCATTCAAACAGACCGGCGATATACAGATCCGCGCACGAGTTTTCGGTGGAACAATATTTTTCTCACGAAACGATATTTTACGTTTGGAGTGAGAACGACGGCTGAGGACGAAGTTCATATTGTTCAAACCACAGCCGCTCCTCTCGCCTATTACGAATCATCGTCCCCCAATCTGAAGGAAAGAAGTTTTAAAGTCAGCGACAGGATGAAATATAAGAAATATATTCTAAGACCTTTTCAAAACTATGTCGTTCCCCCGAAAACGCAATATCTCATCGTCACAACCCAGAAGAGTCTCTTTCTCGTCGATCGGTGCTCGTACTCGCTTTGGAAACAATTGAAAGAGGAGATTTCTTTCCAATCGCCGATGATGTTTCAAGAAAAAGAAGAGAACCCTCCGCCACCTTTACCCATCCCTTCCTTAGATGATAAGAGGAGCTGGACCAAACCGTCATGGCCCGAAACAAAATCGACCCGGCAACGGAATGAAATTGAAGTCATCACAATTGAAGATGAGGAGGAAGAAAAAAAATTACCTCTTAAAAAACGGTCGACTTACCGGAACCTACCTGGCGTGCAAGATCCGCTTCAGAACCCAGAAGCTTCTTCTTCTTCTTCTTCCCCGACTTGTTCAAACAGGCAACCTCTTTCGGACTCCTCACAGACAGAACCTCTTCCAGTATCCTCTTCTTCTTCTTCTCTAACCTGTCCCGACATCGTAGAGGTAGAATGGCAGACGGGTCCACAAGCTTCAAAAAGTCCCGACATCGTAGAGGCAGAATCACAGCCGGGTTCACAAGTTCCAACAGGTCCAGAAATCGTAGAGGTAGAATTTCAGCCAGGTAAACAAGTTCCAACGGGTCCAGAAATCATGGAGGTAGAATCGCAGCCGGGTCCAGACATCCTAGATCCCTCCACTCATCCCAAAGAGACTCCAAGTGTTTCAAGACAGCCTTGTGAGGATCCAGCCCTCCCCGTATGGAATGATTATATGGACTTACAAAATTTGGTGCAACAGGAAGGAGAAGAAAATAATCATACGGATGGGTGGGTCAAAGACTGTTTAGATCATTTAACCTCGAATGAAATTGAACTGTTATGGAATTGCATTTCTGAAATCACATCCGAAATGGGATAAAAACCAAAACAAAAAAAAAACAATTTTTTTTTAATAACAAATTGGAGGAGGGTCATGACGTCAATTAAAAAAAATATTATATAGAGTCCAATCTTGGTGGTTCACTTCAGTTTTCCAGCATGAGGTGATCCACGTTTCCCGAAATATGGATCCCATTCCAAGAGAGATTGTGTAGAGCCTTCACTTCAGTTCTTTTTTTTCCTACCAAGAGGAGAGGGTCCCCAAAGGGCTACCCATGTCCACAGAGAGAAAGTGTAGAGCGTTCATTTCAGTTTTTTTTCCAAGTTTAGGGGAGGGAGGTCTCAAAATGACACCCCCCATTTTCAAAGAGAGATGGTGTAGAGCGTTCATTTCTGTTTTTTCCAAAGTTAGGGAGTTTTCAAATGGCTACCCATTTCAGAGAAAGAGAGAAAGAGAGAGAGAGAGAGAAGGTGTAGAGCGTTCATTTCAGTTTTCCAAGGTTAGGATGGTGGTGGAGAATCCTCCAAAATGGCTACTCATGTCAAAGAGAGAGAGAGAGAAAAAGCGTAGAGCGTTCATTTCAGTTTTCCAACATTAGAAGGTTCCAAAATACCTTCTGAATTCAAAGAGAGATCGTGTAGAGCGTTCATTTCCAGTTCTCCAAGATCAGAAGAAGAGGGTCCGCTTTTCCCAAAATGGCTTTCCGCATTCAGAGACAGCGAAGTGCAGACTTCAGTTTTCTCCCTCCCCAAGAATAGAGGGTCCCAAAATGGCTTTCCATTTCAAAGAGAGAGGGAGAGGCGTTCATTTCCATTCTCCAAGATAGGGTCGTCTGCTTTTTCCCAAAATGGCTTCTCAATTCAGAGAGAGAGAGAGAGAGAGTAAAAGGGTGTGTAGAGCGGTCATGTTCATTCTCCAAGATAGGGTCGTCAGCTTTTTCTCAAAATGGCATCTCCCCATTCAAAAAGAGATCGTAACCAATTTTTTCCAGTTTTTTCCAAGATGGGGGGAGAAGAAAACCTAGGATGGAATAACACGACACACAGAGAGAAAGAGAAAAAAAACGCCATCTTGTCATTTTCTGATAGGGTACCGGTGTTCGAATATTTTTGTGACCGACTGTTCCTCTGTTAAGCATGGTGTCCAGCATTACAAATACTACCAAAGGACCACCTGTTCACTCTCGTGCACGACAACTAGATCCTGCAAAATTGGCATTAGCCAAGCAGGAATTCCAATTTATGTTGGACAATAATATAATTCCACCATCAAAATCTCAGTGGGCTAGTCTACTGCACCTAGTTAACAAGAAAGATGGCACGCTACGTCCCTGTGGTGATTATCGGCGATTAAACGAGCAAACTATTCCTGATCGATATCCCATCCCTCGAATAGAGGATTTCAACCTGATCTTGCAAAATAAAGTTATCTTTTCTAAAATTGATCTTGTCAAGGCTTATTATCAAATACCTATCACGGAAGAAGATAAGCCCAAAACTGCCATCATTACGCCATTTGGTTTATATGAATTCAATGTTATGAGTTTTGGCCTACGAAATGCCCCATCTACATTTCAACCTTTTATAAATGAGGTTTTTCATGGCCTGAACATTTTATTTCCATATTTAGATGATGTGCTAGTGGCTTCCTCATCAAAAGAAGAACACAAAGAGCACCTTAAGTTAGTTTTTGAGAGGCTGAATACTTATGGTCTTCGTATTACCGTAGCAGAATCCATAATGGGTGTTGACCAAATAGAATTCTTGGGATTACTATAGGTTAAATGAAACTATGAAACAATTTTGGGAGGTCGAAAGCATAGAAGATTATAAACCCCCGCCTAGTAAGGAACTGCAATACTGCGAAGAATATTATGCAAAAATCCTTAGCAGAAAATCGGATGGACGTTATGTAGTAAAGATGCCTGTAAAAAGTGATGAAGAAAATATAACTCTTGGAAGTTCAAAGGAAATTGCGTCAAAACTCTTGGATCACTTATGGAATCGTTTGCCAATCAGCCAACCACAAATGAAGAAGCTGTATACTGAATTTATGAGAGAATACGAACAGCTAAATCACATGATGGAAATTGAAACTGAAACTGAGGCTGCCTATTACTTACCTCACCATGGTGTTTATAAACCGGAAAAGAGTAGCACTAAACTTCGGATGGTTTTTAAAGCTAGTTGTAAAACAACAAATTGACGTTCATTAAATGACATTTTACTAAAGGGTGGCACAATCCAAGATGATTTATTTTCAATTATGCTGCGTTTTAGACTGTAACGTATGGAACCGAGTGCTCCTTATTTGGCAACCAGAACCTTACATCAACTAGCTTATGATGAGGGGGAAAGCTTTCCTCTTTCGTCTTCTGTTACTTTAACTGACTTTTACATGGATGACATCCTCTCTGGAGGATCAGAACTAAGTCAGGTAAGAAAATTGTGTTCCGAGTTGACAATGATGTTACAACGAGGAAAGATGAATTTGCACAAATGGTGTTTTAATAAACCAGAACTCTACGCTGATATCTCTACGAAGCAGAACTATGCTTTTCCTTTCCAGGATGATAAAAGAACTGTCAAGGCTTTAGGTATCGAATGGAATACAACAAATGATTCCTTTTCCTATAAAGTCACCATCAGTTCCCGTCTTACTTATACGAAAAGGGAAGTCTAGATATCGCCCGCATATACGATCCTTTGGGCTTAATTGGCCCAGTAATCACAAGAGCTAAAACCTTTATGCAATCGTTATGGCTTATTAACATTGATTGGCATGAGCATCTTCCTGAACCTTTAGTTAAGCAATGGACACATTTTGTCTCTACACTTACCGAAATCGAGAAGCTTCGCATTTCTAGACGGGCTGTGAACCAGAATATTATAGTTGTTCTCCATGGTTTTGCTGACGCTTGTGAAACAGCATTTGGAGAGGTTCTGTATCTTCAATCAATATCTAATGAGCAGTGCTCTACTGAACTGTTGTGTAGTAAATCCAGACTAACCATTAAAGAAAATCTTTGTACTGAGACTCGAACTGTGTGCGTGTCTCCTTCTAGCTCAACTGGTGAAGAAGGCTCTCTCCGCGCTGAAATTAGATATCAGTAAAGTATTCCTGTGGTCAGACTCAACGATCGCATTAGACTGGATTGTCACATCGCCTCATTCACTCAAAATGTTTGTAGGCATTAGAGTAAAAAAATACAAAATCTCACGGAAAACTTTATTTGGAGACATGTTTCCTCAAAGGACAATCCGGCTGATTTCATTTCTCGAGGTCTGAATCCAGAAGAAATAGCATTAAATAACATGTGGTGGCACGGACCATCATTTCTATTTAAGGAAGTATGTGTACCTATGATTAAGACATTTGTGAGCCCTGCAGATGACCAATATTTCACTGAACTGAAAACTCCTGTGACTACGACTTTAGCTATGTCCACAAGTAGAGATATATTAAATGAACTTATGAACAGGACTAATAATTATAAGAAACTCATTAGAATTTTAAGTTTTATTTTTAGATTTATTTACAATGCCAGAAATTCCAAACATAAACGTCAGGGTCTCCTGGATTTAGAAGAACACGTCGAGACTCGAGATACCCTCATTCGAGATTCGCAGGTACAGTATTTCCCTGAAGAGCTCTCGGATCTAAAAAGAGGTCTACCGGTCTCCAACAAGAGTAAGTTAAAATCTCTTAATCCCTACTTGGATAAGAAAAGTTTAATACGTGTAGGAGGCCGTTTAAGTAGCTCCAACTTGAATTACAATCAAAAATATCCCATCATCTCCCCCCAAACAGTAGATTCACGAAGCTCATAATGGAATACTTCCACAAAAGAGATTTACATGTAGGAGCGCAGTCTCTTTTACTGAGTGTACGTCATCAGTTTTTGTCTATCAATGGCCGCGACTTAGCCAGAAAGGTAGTTCATGAATGCCTAACTTGCTTTAAAATGCATCCTACTGCAGTGACTTAATTAATGGGTAATCCTCCGTCTGAAAGAGTATCACCAAGCCCGCTATTTACCAATACTGGCATTGACCTTTGCGGTCCTTTTCAAATCAAATACAAGGGGCAGAGAAAGGGCATTTTGCAAAGGATTTATATTTGTATTTTTGTCTGTCTTGCTACTAAATCTGTTCATTTCGAATTTCTGACAGACCTTACTTCTCAGTCTTTGATTGCTGGCTTAAAAAGATTTTTTGCCGGACGGGGTAAGAGTTCAGCAATTTTTTCAGACAATACAACGAATTTTGTAGGTGCACGTTCGGAATTACAACGGTTGGAAAAGTTGGTAACACAATCAGAATTTGGAGTAGCTAGCCTCAGAAGGCATTGTTTGGAAGTTTCTTCCACCTAGAGCCCCTAATTTTGGAGGTCTCTGGGAGGCCGGCGTTAAATCGTTTAAACACCATCTGAAACGAGCTGTTGGTAATGCTAAGCTTACACTAGAAGAGTTTCTGACTGTTTCTATTCAAATAGAGGGAATTCTGAATTCACGTCCTTTAACTCCATTATTCTCTGAAGTTACAGATTATGAAGTCCTCATCCCTGGGCATTTTCTGATTGGACGCCCATTAAATGCCATGGCAGAACCTGATGTATTGCATCTAAAAGAAAACAGGCTGTCTCGTTGGCAAAAAACTAATAAGATGATTCAGTCAATTTGGAAAAGGTGGCATCGAGACTACCTTAACCACTTGCAGCCTCCCCGGGTGAGTGATATATCAGTAACGATCTTGATTCTTTGCGATTCATAGCGACCTATAGCCATTGTGGGAAGAGTTAGTTGCCTAACTCAGGCTTTTATTACGAATCATTTGCTAAATATCACTTCCGCGAGTCCGGTACTTTGACGTAGTCGGGGGCTCCCTCCTAGGAGGGTCCAAAGCCGGACTCATCTTTTCTCTCTGGTGTGAACCTCAGGGTACCAGAGAAAACCAGTGCCCAAGCGTTCGAGTGAGATTATCTATAAAGATTTTATTTAAGTGCATAATTTGCTAAAAAAATGGAAAGCAATACCTCCATAAATGAGAGTATGAACTCTAAGGACTTCTTAACGAAGCCAACAAATCTATGGACAGAATGAACATTGTGTTAGAACATGATAATATTCCCATAGACTGTGGTAGGGAAATAAGACATATATTTACATATATGTTTAATATTCTAACTGAACAATGTGTAAAAATGGCTGAGATAGAGGGAAAAGCAGAACTGACCGACAAGTTCAGAAAGGCGGAAACCTACGCTCAAAAAGGCGCCAGAGGAGCAAAACTACAAAGACAGAGATCGAGATCCCGATCTTCGTCAAAGAGACGTAAGCAAGAAGAAGAACATGTAGTAATGGTCTATCCAAAGTCAAAAAAGAAACGTCAGACCAGAAGAAAAATAGGGTAGTGAAGCATATAAACCCAACCAAACTTAAGGTTGGAATAAAGAAAGTGAAAAAGATCAATAAAGGAGGCATATTGATCGAAGTTTCAAAGAAAGAAGAAATGGAACTGATAGAGGAGGCTATCAGAGAAAACGAAGCATTGAAAAACACTATAGACGTAAAACGGCCCAAGAAAATAAACCCGAAAGTGATGGTTTACAACGTAAGTGAAGAAATCGATAAAGATTCCATAGTGGAAATCATAAAAACACAAAATACGGAATACGAGGACTCAGAAATAGAAGTAAAGTTTCCTATGAAAGGGAAGTATGGAAACAATTGGGTCTTATCGGTAGATCCTGATACCTTCAGACTTATGACGAGGAACTAGAGGGTGAATCTGCAGTGGACAAGGAACACTGTTAGAGAATTCTTCCGCGTGACACAATGTCACAACTGGTTTGGATTCGGACACATAAAGCGATTTTGTAAGGAAGAAACTAAATGCTCCAAGTGTGGAGAGACCGAGCATTTGAAAGCTGCTTGTGAGGCTGAAGAAGCTAAGTGCAACAATTGTACCAAGGCAAACGAAAGATTCAAACTGGATTTGAAGGCAAACCATGACGCAAAGTCAAAATCGTGTAGCTGCATGAAGAGAGAAGTGGACATCCTAAAAAGAAAAATAAATTATGGGTAAATTTCTTATTACACAAATTAATACCCAGCACTGTCAGAGTGCAAATATACAGTTAAGCGTAGATATAAGCAACGATGACACGATAGTGACTTGCGTACAAGAACCTTACTCGTATAAAGGGAAGATTGTATGCTTCCCAATGCGATACAAAACGTATCACTCATCAGACCATCCAAAAGCAGCAATCATAGTTTCAAACCCGAGTCTCTCAGTCTTGGAGATTCATAACACGGAGTTTCTAGTTACGGTTCTGATTTCGGGAAGTTCCCCATTTATAATGGGTTCAGTATACTGCCCGCCGTCTCATCCGCTCGATGCAATACTCAATGACATTGATATGATAGTCAGGAAATATGATGACACCACGGTTATTCTCTCTGGAGACTTTAACGCAAAGATTCCGCTATGGGAGCCCTTCCCAGCGGATCCAAGAGGCATTCAAATTTGTGACTTTATAGCCGCAACAGGATTTACGATCTGCAACGATCCAACAAGTTTGGCAACTTGTACGGCAAATAGAGGTGAGTCCTGGGTAGACTTAACTTTAATAAGAAGCTGCAACAACCTAAATGTGATAAATTGGACAGTAAAAGATAAGACGACGTTATCGGATCATCGGAAAATCACATACGAACTATCAGACGTCACCCTAACAAACCCAATATCACCTAGACTCAAAATAGGAAGAACAAACTGGATCGATTTAAGAGTGAAACTTGCAGAAAGTCTCTCGCAACATGCAAACCTTGGTTCAAAAAGAACTATAACAGAGACAATTAAGAACGTAACTAAAGCTTTGCATAATACTTACAAAGACACTCAACAGTCTCAGAGAGATAACCTTCCACGTCGTAAATCCCACCCATGGTGGAATAAGGAACTATCAATCCAAAGAAAGAAAGTGCGAGCGATGAGAAGGAGATATCAATCTCAAATATGGAACGATGACGAAAGGGCGGTGCTAAGACAATGTTACAGAAAGGAAGAAGCAATATATAAACGTAATATTTATTATGCAAAATTGGCAACATGAAATAGTTACTGGGAGAACCTATCTCCAACAACTCCCTTTGGTACCTATTACACTATTGCAAAAGGTAAATGTCTAGCCCCGCTCCAACTCTGTAAAATTAAGAAACTAAATGGGATATTTACAGCGGATGCATACGAGACGATTGAGTATATAATAGACTTTCACTTCCCGAAAGACGACCGTAACACGGATACTGAAAGTCACAGACTGATGAGAGAGAAAGCCAACCAAATACCTAACTCAAACAACGATCTCAATTTCAACCACCACGAGATCGAAACGGTATTGAAGACGGCAAAGAAAGGGCGTATGCCTAGAAATAGGCTACTTTCCAAAACCATGGAAAAATGCCAACTTAGTCCTCTTCCCAAAGGAAGGTAAAGACCGTAGTGACCCGCGAGCATACCGACCAATATGTCTTCTCTCCTCATGGGGAAAAATACTTGATAAACTCTTAGCGAAACGGCTTACTCACTATCTCATCAGCAATGACTTACTCAATCCCTTACAATTTGGATTCACCCCTGGAAAGAGCACAATCGACGCTCTAGAGAATCTTGTTAAAATTATTCGTAATAATCATAGACGTAACTGACATACATGTATGATATCCTTAGATGTGGCGTCAGCTTTTAATAATCTGTGGTGGCCAGGTCTCCTAGCCACACTTATAGACCTGAATTGTCCAAAGAACCTTTTCCTTCTCTTGAAGGATTACCTAAATGATAGAGAAATCACTTACAGTAGAGATGGAGTTAATATAACAAAACCCTACTTCAAAGGAGCACCTCAAGGTTCCAACTTGGGACCTGTATTATGAAACATTATAGCTAATACAGCATTAAATTTGGACCTCGGGGAAGAAGTAGTCCTACAAGCCTATGCGGATGATTTCGTCCTTATTATAGGAGGAGGAAATAGGCTGGAGATTGAGAGGAAAGCGAGTCGAGCACTCCAAGTACTAGAAATATGGAGTCAAAAATATAAACTGGACTTTAGTAAAGAAAAGACTCAGATGATTACCTTCCCGAAAGGTTCCAAACTAGTGAGAAATCCACCAAGGCTCAAGTGGATGAATACATCAATTCGGAACAGAGATACTCTGAAATACCTAGGGCTCTTATTGGACAAAAAAGCTGACATGGATCCCACATCTAACGGAAATGCGCAATAAAACTCATGCCTAAGTGGAATATGAAAGGCAAAATAATGAAGCAATTGTATACGAGGGCTATTGAAAGATTGATCCTGTACGGATGTCCCATCTGGTGGCATCATACAAAGACGGTTCGAGTTTCGAATAAACTTCTTCAAATCCAGAGAATAGTACTGTTAAGTATTACAAAAGCGTTCAGTACATCTCCAACAACAGCACTTCAAGTGCTGGTAGGTGCTCTCCCACTAGACCTCAAAGCGGACCAAGAGGCTAAGACGTTCATACTAGTGCATTTCAAAGAAGTTCCTATCAATACTGGACCTATCTCAGGAGCAGAGATAGAGGAAAAATTTGATATGGGCACAACCCATCCAGCTGAAGCTCGGATGATTAACTGGCATAAAGAACTACCCACTGGGTCTTGTGTGGAGATCTTTACAGACGGCTCGAAGACTCAGGAGCGAGTCGGTGCGGCATTCGTAGTGTACGATAATAAAATAGAAATAACGACTCAAAGGATCAGATTAAAAGACAGTTCCTCAGTATTCCAAGCGGAAGCAATAGCCCTCATATCGGCATTCATATGGATAAATGATTATCTAAAGCATGGCAAGAGGCCGATTAACGTTTTCTCAGACAGCCAAAGTGTCCTCAAGTAAAACAAACGCTCAGTACAAAACAAACGCTCCTCATTAAAGCACTAAAGGAGCTCATCACAACAGAAAAGACATTCAAGACAATAAACCTGAATTGGATCCGTGGACATATAGGAATTGACGGGAATGAAGCAGCAGACCAAGCTGCGAAAGAGGCTTCAAATAAGGCAGAAGTGGACTGTCTACTACCAACTCCAATCTTGGCTGCGAAAGACAGAATCCTAAAGGATGCGATACAAAGCTGGCAAGAGAGATGGGACAACTCAGAAGCGGGACGACAGACTTATGAGTACTATCCAAAAGTCTCCCTGAAAAGATTAAGGACTGACTTTCCATTAGTCATGGCTATAACCAATCATGGGAAATTCCCTTCCTACTTTAAACGCTTCTTAAGGAGGAATGTCAGATGCGGCTGTGGACTTGAAGCAGAAAGAGGAGATGCAAAACATCTAATATTCCGTTGCCCACTACTTTCAGAAATCAGAAAGGAGCATCTTCCAGGATTTGCAGAAAGACTCCCATCACAAGAGCTGTTCTACAATTCATTATGCGCCAAACGAATAAAACTCATGATGAATTATGTCATCAAAAACGAGGATAGAATAATTGTGGATACCTGATCGGCTGAGTAACTGTAGCAAATCAACTTTACATCTGTAAATGGCTAATATTGTAACGAAGCATCTTTCCATCTGTTAACACAGAGTGGAGACTCTATTGTATATATGTAAATATTGTATGTATTTTCCTAATTTTGTTATGTATTTCTAAATAAAGGACCAGTGGGTCCCGATGGCGAGGTCAACAGATCTTCCAGACAGAGGGGAAGTGTCTTGTCCGGCACGCCCTCAGCCTTGATAGGCCGCGTGGTACTAGCGTACGACCGGCCGCTGTTTCGGCTTTTTCGGCAAGAGGTGTCTAAATTTCTCACTCCCCGCATGTCCTTAAGTGGACGGGGCGGAGTACAAAATTATTATTAATAACCACTTGCAGCAGCGCAATAAATGGCAGTTTGCCAAGATAAACGTAAACTCTGGCGCCCTTGCTTTACTCAAGGAAGATAATTTGCCTCCTTGTAAATGTTCTACATGTCGTATACAGGAAGTACTACATGTCGTAACCGGACCTGATGGAAAGGTCAGAGTAGTTATAGTTAGAACTCCTACCGGCACATTCAAAAGGTGCATATCCAAAATATGTCTGCTACCCATTGAATAATAATACGTATCAAAATCGTAAAAACAACCTTGTATTTAGCGTAAGTATATTGAAACACTCAATCGATTTCGAGGGCAGCTAAAGGTCCCTCATCATCAGGAGAAAGAAATACATAGAAAGAAGAAAAATAAAGGGGAAGGAGTCTCAGAAACACGTGGTCCTTATCATCACTGCACGTGGTTATAACCGGATTTTTAATCAGAGTTACACTGGCTGCCTACTTTTACTGAGCCAAGGCTATCTGATCAAACATGTAACACAAAGGACAAGAAAAATTAGCGAAGTTGAAAATAGGGAGCGAGGGGCAACAGAACCTTCACGCTCAAAATCTGAGCTTCGAATAATGGAAAGTAACACTGATTAAAAATCCGGTTATAACCACGTGCAGTGTTGATAAGGACCACGTGTTTCTGAGACTCTTTCCCCTTTGTTTTCCTTCTTTCTAGGTATTTCTTTCTCCTGATGATGAGGGATCTTTAGCTGCCCTCGAAATCATTTGAGTGTTTTAATATACTTACGCTAAATACAAGGTTGTTTTTACGATTTTGATTGTCACATTAGCGTGTTTCTCTTCTAGTCTAATAATACGTATGTTTATTTGATGAACCTCATTAATGTAGAATCATATTATATTAGATATTATCATTTTCTGTAACTGTATAAATGTTTATTCTATTATATCCCAGAATTCGCTATGTCCTAATGGATATTCTCATTTTAATAGTATTATATTATACTTTACTATGTTATAAGTCTTATGTTGTATTGAAATATAAATATTTCAACGCGGGGCGGGATGTTCCGTCCCATCCTATTGTTGCAACATTCATCTCACTAGAGGGCGCTGCGACGCCCCCCTTTTAACCGACAGAACTTCTGTAGACCGCGAACAGAGCGGTTGTTCTTTTTGGGCTCCTGCGCCATTTCTTTGTAATAGCCATCAGCGCTAGCAAGAGCGTTCAGTTCTGATCATTCAGGCCCCTGTGCGTTTCTATTGATGAATAAACCTTTATAATTGATTAAAGTTCATTATTCTTTCGACGGATCTCAATCTCTAACAGCTTGCTTCATGTCTTCAAGGGTTTACCCGGTTCTAAACAGAATAATTCTGAAAATTCAGCTCTTCGTACAATTATAAACTTCACAAAGTTCTTCAGTAAATAAATAACCCTTTATACGCTCTGCAGGTAACTTACTACAATTATTTTTAAATCTGAAACACCACTTTAACACTCGACATAGTTTTAACTATGATGAAAACTTCGAAAATACGCTCTTCAAAATTGAAAACATTTGAAATAAAACTCTTTTTCACTTCCTTTAACATAACCTCATTCTCTAATTCCAGATTTATTTAACCACTACGGTCCCTTCATCCATAACTCGCATTGTAAGAATTCTGATTGAATAAGATCTCTGGTCCCACAGTCTGCAGGATTCTTCTTTTTCAGAGCTCTATTGAATACCTGGAAGAGTTTCCTGAATCTTCGCAACCCGGTTTGCTATAAAAGGTAGCTAACGGCGAGGCTCAGACGAAACCCAAGCCAATGTAACCCTGAGTTGGTCCATGCGTAAATACTGTTAATCTGCAGTTCTATGTATGATGATACTACATTTAAGAGGTTGGTTAAAAGTAACGCATCACATAACTCTAGTCTTGGAAGAAACTGGTTTTTAAAAGACCTAGTCTGGTTTTTGATGTCAGAAGGCTAACCTTGACTGAAGAATCAGAGCTGATTGTTCTGAGATACATGACTGCACAATAAGTTTTTTCTGAAGCATCACAAAAAGCATGAATTTTTATTATTATTGCCTTCGGACTCAAGACATTCCTCGGAATTTGTAAGCTTGATAATAAGGGCAATTCTAGGTAGAAACATTTCCACATTCTACTTATTATCTTGTCAACAATTTCATCCCAACCAAGCTGTAAACTCCACAACTTTTGTAATAATATTTTTGCGTATATCATTGTTGGCGCTAACCCTCCCATTGGATCAAAGATTCTGGCTACCTCTGATGAAATACTCCTCTTGGTAAACTTCTTATCATTTATGCATTCCTAAAAATTAAATGTATCACTAGAGGTATTCCAATTAATGCCCAATATTTTCACTTTCTTATCACTAGTTATTTCCAGAGAAGTACTGGATTCTCGCAAGCACTGAGGAATATTTCTCAAAAGTAGCTGAACTGTTCGAAATGCATTTCCTTAAGCGGAATCCACCCTTTTCCATTATTTCATTTGGCCCAAAAGCGGCCGAGTGGTAAAGTCGCTGAACACTGGTAATTCGGTCCGAGGTTGGAATCCCGCGAACGGGCTGGCTGCATGGGTGTTTCATGGTTTTCCCCATGCGTAACGTGTACAAGAGCCAGTTTCTCTTAGAAAGAAGGCATCCCTCCCCTTAGGCATTCCTGCACGAAGGCATCCCTCCCCTTAGGCAGATAGCCCTAGTGTGCTTTGCCATAATTAAATACACACCATCATTTCATTTAATTGCTGAACTAAAACATTTGCTTCCTCTTCACTTCGTGCCCCTGAAAGCAAATCATCTACATTAAAGTCGCGAAAGGCAATTTTTGATGCCAAAGGAAATCTGGCTTGAAAGTGATTTCATTATTCTAGTAGAAAAATATGGTGCACTGGCACCCTCGATAGATTTCGTTGCCAATTTGTATCTTCTGAGTGGACACGAATTTGTCTGAAGCTCTTCTCTACATCGGCACATACCGCAATTTTGTAGATTATGAACCTTAGAAGAACTGGAAATAGCTTTTGCTGAACTCTTGGCCCAACCTTCAAAAACTCATTTAATGAAAGGCCCGACATTGTTTTAGCTGAAGCATCGAACACGACTCTCAGTTTAGTAGTGGTACTTGACTCCTTCAACACGGCATAATGAGGCATGTAATATGTAGAACCAATAAAAAATCTCTCTCCGGCACTCTTTCCATATGTCTCAGCTAAAGGTATTCCTTCATGAAATCCTTACAATGTTCATATATCTGAGGCCTTTTTAAAAGTGAATTTTCTAAAATCCTGAATCTAGGCATAGCTAACTGTCTCGAATCTCCAAGATGACTAGGTGGAGAATGAAACGGTAAATTCACAGTATATACACCTCTTGTAAATGTAGATTTGAGGTGATCATCGCATGCTCTCTCCGATTTGGTAAGCATATCAAATGTAGGTATAGCATCCAATTTCCAAAAGTTAGACAGCAACTGCTCAGTTTCCACTTGTATATTATTCACACGGATAGTGGGCTTAACCTTTGTTGAGT
This sequence comes from Stegodyphus dumicola, assembly GCF_044657685.1. Taxonomy (NCBI): domain Eukaryota; kingdom Metazoa; phylum Arthropoda; class Arachnida; order Araneae; family Eresidae; genus Stegodyphus; species Stegodyphus dumicola. The sequence continues at coordinate 145,387,743 of NC_140777.1, forward strand.
TATTCACAGTACCCGAAATAATCCATCCTACTTCAGAACGAGAGGCTATTGGTTTACCTTCTTTGCATTTAATCGTTTCCCCCTTCAAAAGAGGTAAAGCGATATCTACGCCTAAAAGTATATCAACAAGCCCACTCTTAATCTAATGTAAAGTGCGGCAATGTTCAAAGAATTCTGTTGATGATAAATAATGGTGTTGTAAATGACACTTTTGCTGGAAAATGCGGAACGAAATTTATTTCCGCAATTCCATTAGTTTTCATATCCAGTGTCCCTGAACATGAAATAAAAACTTTGGCATTTGTTCTCGGTAACTCTAGTCTCTGTACACATTTTTCTGAAATCAGGCTTGTTTGACTGCCTGGATCAAGTAGTGCTCTACACAATTGGTATTCACCAGATGAATTTAACACTTTAATCGCAGCTGTGCATAATAAAACTTCACGCTGTCTAATTAAAGACTGATACACGATATTTAATTACTGGACCAGAACTCATGATATCGTCCCCTGACTTAGCCGACTGAGTACGAGATTCTGGCCCGAGGAAAAATGGCCGTCACCAATAATTCGTTCGAACTATTCGTAACTCCTTTAGGCGGTTTTGGCTCATTTTGAACTCTTTCGAAATGCAGTAATGTGTGATGATTTTTAAAGCACTGTTTACATTTATGAATATTTCTACACTCGAAAGCTTTATGATTTGAAACTAAACAATTAAAATAAACATTGCTTTTCTTGACAAAATTAATACGCTTCTGCACATTCAGATTTAAAAACGTATTACATTTTAATACTGAATGACTGGCTTTACAATATATACACTGCTCGTGAATCTCTGAAGCCAGTGAGGTTAATTTATCGCTTACAAATTGTTTTTTAACACTTTGTGGCTTACCTGCTTGCAAAGTTCTGGCATGAGATTTTAAGAATTCTATCAAGTCATTAGGGGTTGGTATTTCCTCGCGCTTTAATGTTCTTTCCCGCCATCCTCTTGTAAAAGAATATAATTTAAATTGTACTATTATTATTAAAATAGTATCCGCGAATTGTTGAACTTTCAAACCCAAATTCTCAAATGAACATACACATTTTCTTAAAGTCTTTAGCGATTAAATTGCTCTGTAAACGTAGTGATTTTCTCGGCCGACTTTGCTTTACGACAATATCTGAGATAGTTTGCCTGTCCACACGGAGCGATTTTCTCGGCAGTACAGGAATTCACTCAACCATTCACTGTGAAAGGAAGAATTCTCGCCCTCTACAGCGTCACACTGTCTACAATTGTGTAAAGAAAGCTTACGATGTTATCAAATAGTCAAACTGATAAATGAAGATTTTCCTTTAATTGCTGCTTTAGCAACACCTGCAATTTTGAAATTTGCTGCTGGCCTAGAAGGAGAAAAAAGAAAACCGGTTTGGACCAGAAATTGAGTCAAACGAGGAAAAATTCATGGTACGCATAATAAATACCCTGTTCCGGGAGTTGCATTTTGAAGACACGGTGGAATTCGGAAGGTAATTACGGATGATGCCGTGTGATTTTAATTTTTGTGAAACTGATTTTGCAGCAAAACTGAAAAAACTGATACAATTATGCGTTTCTTAATTTCGTCATCTGAGAGGCTGCATGTTACTCTACGCGTTCTAGCTGGTGATAAGTTAATTTTTAAATTATTAGAAATTAACTATTTGATTTTAGTATGTCTCAGTCACTAAAATTAAAGTACAAGTGTAAGCAATAGTTTTAATCAATATTATTTTCGTTTCGAGAAATTTTTTATGATTTTTATGATAGTTATTTCATTGCATCATTTTTAATGAATTTATGTTAATCTTTTTTATTATTATTTTATGGGATGCTTTTATTCGCATTACTACTATTAAATAACTAATACAGTCTGAAAACTATAATCATATGGTTATATCAGTTAATCAGCTAATAAAATTGAGCACTATTTTATTAAATTGCGCTGTAATTTGTTTACATCTATTAACACAAAACTGGGTTTTTCTGCAAATTTTTACTTTCAACAAGATAATATGCATACATAAACTAATTTTCATCATAAATAGAAAATATTTCAATATATAAAGTAACGGAAAAAAAAATAAAACTTATCAAAATAAGGGAATCCTTTAATATTTTATTTTTAAAATTTACATCACTCGCGTTTCACAACGCAACATTTCTCTATAAATATCTATCAGTTGAAAAATTTGAGTTTCGTTCCAAAGAAATAGCGCCATGTTATTATTTATTCCAAAACATCATCATCATTGTTTCTCAAGTATCAAGGAAGTTAATTTACGGAGTGCGGTAGACTATAGGCCTTTAACTTCACATCATCAAAGACAGAATAATTGCATCAGAAGAGGGGGTTCGTCTAATACGGGAAAAATTTAAAAGCCTAAAATAAAATAAATAAAAGCTTTTCAGATAATGCCTGCCGCATGAGAAAGAAAAGGTAAACACTCAAGAAGGTCTTTTTATTTTAATTTCGTCTAGATGAGGGCCAGAAATCAATTTCGATAGGGGCAGTCATCAATCATAAATTTAGAGTAGAAATAAAAGGTGCAAAAGATTTCCTTGATTCTTGATATCAACAATAAATAAAAATATCTTAAGTCACAAAGGAGATTGAAAGGAAGAGAGCTAGCGCAAGGTCAATAAACTTGAGCTCGCACCCGATGCGTGAACGAAGTTCAGGTGTTAAGTGGGCTCCTGGGTTAGAAAACCCTCATCCCAGTCGAATGCATGGGTCTGTTTCCGAACTTTTGCTGAACGTGAATAAAACAAGGATTAGCAATTGAAGTGAGGCATAAGTTCCTGTTCACGTATGTTGTAGCAGATCTTGAGATTCAGTTCGAGTCTGGGAAGCAGGATAAGCAATATGGCAACGGGAACGTCGATTAAGGATGGTTACCACCGGAGAGTGTCGATCGAAGGAGCTCGCAGGCAGCAGTGGTGGCGGCAGAAGGCTGAATGAATTGAAGTCAGGAAAGCATCAAAGTAGATCAGGAGAAGAACGTTGATTGGGGTGCGTTAGTCACGTGTGCTAGGGGGGAGGGGCAAAGGCTCTTTTCAGTCCATACGAAATTTTGAAGGGAAGGCCAAAAAGTAATGGGGGAGGGGGTTAAAAATTGAGGAAAGCCTGCTGGACTTAGAAATAATTTGGGCTGAAATAAAAATTTATTTCTAACTTTCATTTTGTCTGAGGAGGGATATTTCCTTTAAGCATTATTTAGAGATCATCTAATCGTTTTAATTTAAGTTATAGTTATTTATGTATAAATATTATTATTATTATTATTATTATTAATGATATTTTTATAATTACTAATTAGTGATAGTTTCTTAATAAGGCACCTGGCCTCCTTCTGTTGCGCTGGTCGTTAACGTTATACTGTAATGAGGGAATGGTAGGATTGTTAACGTTAATGATGTTTGCAAGGAATCTCTTAGCGATTTTAATCATAATCTCAACTAGTTGAGGTGTGTTTGTTTCTCTGTATATGGCTTCGTTTCTTATGCAATATGTGCTATTAGTGATTTGTCTTAATGTGATGTTTTGAAGTCGTTGTAGTCTTATCAGTGTAGTGTTACAGACATAGCCCCAAACCGGGCAGGCATAAGTAATTATTGGAACTAGCATGGCTTTATAAATGAGTAGTTTTTGGTCTAGTGCTAAAATGCTGTTTCGAGCGATTAGGGGGTGAAGTGTTATTTTACTGACTCGAAACTTTGTAGTTATGTGTTTAATGTGGGGCTTCCATGTGAGTCTCTGGTCAAGTACAACGCCTAGGTATTTAACTTCCTTGGCCCAGGGGATGGGAGTATTGTAGAACACTAGATTTCCTTAAATTTTCCTTTTTTTTTTTTGAAAACATGACAGCAACAGTTTTGTTGATGTTTATTTTAATTTTCCACTGAGAGAGCCAGAGTTCAAGTGCATGTATGTGTATTTGTAGCTGTTGGATAGCTGAGCTAGGAGATGCGTTTTGTGCGAGGATCGCTATATCGTGCGCGTACATAGCGAGTGTTGTGTTATGCATGTGTGGAATATCGTTCGTATATAAATTAAATATAAAGGGAGCGACGAGCGAGCCCTGAGGCGTGACCGCGCGGATAATTCGTTTAGTGGAGAGTGTTTGATTGATACGAACGATGAAATATCTATCGGTTAGATAGGAGCGAAGTGTTGTTATGATGAATTCTGGGAATCCCAGAATGATTAATTTGTAGATAAGGCCATCGAGCCAAACACGGTCGAATGCCTTGGCTATGTCTAGGAAGATAAAAGCTGTGCCGAGTTTATTTTGAAATCCGGATGAAATTAATTCAGTCACTCTGAATAGTTGATGAAATGTAGAATGTTTGCTGCGGATGATGTGGGATGATGATTCTTCTGTTTTCGGCAAATTTCTTAATTTCCAGGAGGATGATATGCTCAGCAATTTTGCTACATGATGGCAGGAGGCTGATTGGCCGATATGATTCAGGTTCATTAGGAGATTTTCCAGGCTTTGGAATCGGTGAAATAATGGAGATTTTCCAGCATGAAGGAAAGTGGCGTAAGTCGATGATGAGTTGAATGATTTTAATGAGGCGACAAATCATCAGGAGTCCCATTTTTTTAATCATAATGTTGGTGATGTTATCATATCCATGGCTCTTCTTCGTCTTTAATTTTTCAATATAGCCAAGAACATCCGATGGGTTGACTGCGATGCTGTTGTTAGCGTGTGTTTTTGAGAAAAATTGGGTAATGGTACTTGTGACTAAGTTTTCAGTGTAAGGGTTAGAAATGTTGTTTGTAACAAACTGAGTAGCGTAGTAATCTGCTAGAGACTGAGCTTTCTCAGTTTCTGTGTATGCGATCCTGTTTTGGCCTTTAAGGGGCGGAATAGTTTTGTAGCATCTTTTTAATTTAGCAGCGGCTTTCCAAATGGAGTAATCATCTAATATATGTTCTAAATATTTAGCCCAGCGTTTTTTTTTTTTGTGTGTAAGCGAGTTTGAACTCTGACTTCCTGATGTAATTTGTTTAGAAGTTTTTTGTCATCTGGATGTCTAGTTCTTTGCCAGGATTTTCATGCGTGATTTCTTCTTTTTATTAAGTCTTTTATGTCTGCATTCTGAGTAAGGTTTTTCACAGAAATTGTCTTGGTATTATTCTGGTATGCTGTGGTGAGGTCATTAGTGAATTTTTTGACTAAGTCCTCCAACTCATCACTCGTATGTATTGTGGGGGTAGAGTACTGGATGTTGTTTAGAGCTTTGGTGTAGTTTGACCAATTCGTGATAACGGCTCTTTTGTCTGGTGTGCTATGGCAACTTATGTCTAATTCAATTTCGACTGGGTTGTGGTCCGAGGAAAGCTCATCTAATGTTTGAATTTTAGATGGAGCTTGGATATTTTTTAAAATGAAAAAGTCGAGGGTAGAAGCATAAGTAGATCCATAGCGTGTTGAGGTGGATGGAGCTGAAGGTTGGCTGTATTAGCAAATTTTCGTAGTGTGGTGCCTAGGAAATTAGTAGAACTGCAGTTCCAAGCGCGATGTCTGGCGTTAAAGTCTCCTCCAACAATGATTCGATTGTTGAGTTTGAATATCATGCTTAAATCTGCAATGATATCAGTTGTGGGTTTGGATGGTGGTACGTAGAGAGAGACGAAAGTGTATGATGGTGTGGTGGGTGGTATGATGGTGATAGCTACTGCCTCGGTGGCTAAAAGCTGTGGAATTGTGATTCGTTAGTGAGTGATGGAGCGCTTAATCAAAATGATGACACCTCCAGCTGTACGATTCGTGCGTTGTCTGTCATATCTATGTAAATCATAGTTTGCAATGTGAAAAGTGAAGTTTGGACCAAGGATGTGTTCCTGTATGAGGAGTGCATCAGGGTTATACTCATTTATAAATTCTTTTAGTTCTGAAATTTTCGTGTTGAGGCCTTGCGCGTTCCAAGTAATTATTCTCGTGTATCTGGTGTGATTATTCATGATCGGGTTCATTAAGCTCTTCTATTATCAGAAATAAAATGTACATTTTTTCGATTTGTGTTTGTGCTGATCTGAGGTTGTTGAGGTTTTTCTTGAGTAAGTTTGTTAGTTTAGTGATTTGCTTTTGGCCAAAGATGGATTCAATTTCTTTCATTATTTGAAAAAGTTCTAAAAATACAGACGTGTTTAAATTTTGATTTCCTTTGGGGTTAATTTGTCCTGTGGTTTTATTTGAGCGATTATGTTCAATTTTGTTACTGTTGGGGGTGTGTGTAGCCGGAGATGTGTTCTGATTGGTTGATGTATCAAATTGTATATTTTCTTGTGTTTTTTGAGTTTTGGGATTTAGAGTTTCGGAATAAAGTTTTCTGGGGCCTTGTGAATTAATGTTTCGTGGCTTGGGAAATTTTTCGCATCCTCTGTAGGAAGCTGAGTGTGAATTTTGGCAATTGGCACATACTGGATCTTCAATGAATCCTCTTTTTGGGCATGAGATAGATCTGTGATCCCCTGCGCATTTGACACAACGGGGTGTAAGGAAGCAATTTTCGGATGAGTGGTGCCATTTCTGGCAGTTGTGACATTGTGGTATGAGGTTTTTGTTAACATATTTTTCAATTTGTACTATGAATAGTGATATGTGTGTGATGTTGTAAATTTCTTCAATGTTGGGTGTGGGTATGAGTTGTGTTTGAAATAGAGGCATGGGCTGTTGTGTACGATTTCGTGTCATCTGAGTAATTTTATGTACTTTAAATCCTTGTTCTGTGAGAATGTCATGAATTTCATCCGTGTCCATGTCTATGGGGAGCCCTCTGATTACAACCTTCACAGGTTTAAGATTTATGATGTAGTGTTCTATGTTTTTGTCTTTAAGGAATTGTGTGAGTATTCTGTGATCTTCGGGTGAGTTTGGGTGTATTTTTAGAAATTCGCCGTTGATACGGCCAAAGAACTTTGCTGTGGATTCGTCTGTTAGCTGTTTTAAATAGTTGTTGTATTTTGTGTTATCTGGTGGTTTCACCATGACTGGGGGTACCGATTTGTGTTGTGGAGGTGTAATTGTTTGTTGAGTGTCAGAATCATTTTGTGTTTCTGGGTTGTTGTCATTTTGAAAAGTAGTGCCGTCATTATTGTTATCCAGGGGGCTAAATCTATTTTTGGTAGCAATGTATTTTGATGCGTCTTTTAAATTGGCAAATTTTTTGGTCTGTTTGCTAGTTCTGGTCGGTTTAACAAATCCTGCATTCTGCTCATTGCAGTCATCCGAGTTTTCAGAAATGTCGTGCTGTTTTCTTTTTTGATTCATGCTACAAGTATTAGCGTTAGAATTATCTAAGTTTCCCTCAGGTGAGCAATGATTTGGGTTATTTACGGGGGTCCTAGCACACAATGACATAAAATGATTGCACTTACCCCTAAGGTGCTCCATTTCCAATTTCATCTGTCGTATATTTGTTGCCATTAGAGGAGTATACTGGTCCGGATCCGAAACAGCACGGACGGCGTCCATTTGCTTCTTCAGGGATTTGGTCATTTCGATCTTGGCTTCGAGTGCGTGAATTTGATTCTTTATCTGCATAACGATAAGTTCGGGTTTTAAATCCAATTGTTCAGTTTACAATGCGGTCGAGGTGTCCATGGAATCTTGGTCAGCAGTATTAGCCATACTCCAGTCGCTAGTAGGTTTGTCCGGCGGTATAGCGGCGCAAGCCGGCGTCGGATCATGGGCTGATGCCATAAGCAAAAAGAGCGTCCTTCACCCACGAAGGCTGAAGGCAGCTAATAACTCGCACCCACACGGGGTAGCTGGGCGATAAAGGGGGGGGCTCGTTAGTCGAGTCCGGAAGAACCAGCTGAGAGGAGGAGGGAGATTTTGGTCGCTAATCAATTCGACATTTAAAAAGACCTGATATAGCAATCGACCCCATGGAGGTAGGAAGTTAGATGGAGTGGCCCTAAACCGGTTTCCCTCATACCCTGCTTTGAAGCACTGGCGATCCCTTTGTTGGTGACCAAAACATTGGGTAACAAGGAGGTTAGAATAGAAGGAGGGAAGGTTCAACTCAAACGGTGAAGCTTGGCGGCCATCTTCCTGTTATCACCGTGACTTGTGCAAGGAAGTCTGTCATTGCAACATTTTTTTCTTTTCTTTTTGAAGCATGTCAGCTTGTATTGCATATGGATGCACAAATAGATTCTCGAAAAAAATTCCGGTCATTATTTTTCACACGTAAGTATTAATTTTTTTTTTTTTTTTTTTTTTTTTTTTTTTTTATGTAATATGACAACTATGTCAAAAAATATCACAATGTCATGTGGTTTTCTTTCCAGATGTGAAAAAAGGACTTAAAATAGGTTATTTAATATAACTATAATCAAAATATATTAAATACATTTTAATGTTTCTGTTTATAGCTGGTATCTTCGTTCCTTAAGATACAATGCTATATGGTAGGATTTAAATTGTATAATTTGAACGTTTTAGTTAATTCGTTTTATAACTTTCATGAAAAGTAAGAAATCAATTGTTACTATTTTTATTAATTGTAAAGGTGTTAAATAAAGCAATGCTTTTCTTTATATATTAATTATTATTCATTTTTTTTAAGTTAAGATAAACTGTTCTGTTGTTAAAAATTTTTTGCATAAACTTACAAATTTCTGAGCAGTATAGTGATAAAATTAAGTAAAATATTTACACAAATGAACATGTGGAAAGATGTATCCAAAAACTTATATAGGTGTATTTCTGTAATTCAACTTAATTAAAGGCAGTTTCTTTGAGATTAATAAATATGAAATGCGCATAAACTGAAATCAATGAATTCTGTTTTATTTTATTAAGATTTATTTTCTAACCTAAGCGAATCCGTGAAATATGCAGAAACATCATTTTTTAAAGGCTTTAATGTTATGCGCATGCATTTAGATTTCGAACTATTTCTTAACAATTTGCTGTACATAGTAAATTATGGATATCATCTTTATTACTTTAAAACAAAAATTCAACAATAGCGGGGGATTTCATTATAAATTTAACATAATTTTACTGGAAAATAAATGTACGGAACAGCTTAGAAACACGTACTTGTCACTGCCGTAATGCAATGTTTTGAAGTCACAAACATGGACGCCGCTTGTTCGGCGGAGTTTCATTTCCCGATAGTGGAGGAAACTACGAACCCTCCCTCCTTCTATTCTAACCTCCTTGTTGGGTAATTTACCATTAAGTTCAATGGCTTTTGACATGATCGGATGTAAATATTTTGTAATTACGTCGTACATATGCTTATAAATGTATATATTTTCTTTTTCTACAATACTTCAGAGTCCTAAGTATTTGAAACGAATACATTTTTAAACAACATTTCATTCTGAACGGACTTAAATGCTATACTTTTAACAGAAATGTTTGCTCAGAATGGTTTAATTGGATTGAAATATTTTCACAAGTTTTCATTAATTATATTAGAAAGAAATTTTAAGGTAATTCGATTTTATTCCGTTAAAGATTACAAAAATTAAGATCAACGTTTATTGTATTATTCATATTAAAATTATGCATTATTTCTTTTCTATTTATAGAGCTTCTTCCTAAAATACTTTCTCAAATATGACATGATTTTTTAGCTTCTGAGGCATCTTTTAAATCCAACCATATAAGTCAATTCATAATTAATGCTCTATTCGGTCCATTTCAAATTAGAGCACCTTTTATTTTAATAGGGAAATACTTTAAATAATACTTAACTTTCTCTGAATATTTCTGAAAGGGAATAAAATAAGGGTTATTTTTAAATATTATTTAAAACTTGTAACTGAGTTATTATATAATGTAAGGGGAATAATTCTTTTAATTATACTTATTAGATTTTTTTACCCTTAATTTCAACAACACATTTTCCAAAACTTTTCTTTATTACTTTCTTAAGTACGCATCTCATAGAAATTGCTTTACAATACCTTTTAACAGATTGCTTTCCAGTACGAATAATTCTTGCTTAAATAGTTTTATAACGTATTTGTCAGCAGGATGTCAGTTTATGTTTACAATTCAATGTTAAGGTTATTATATATTTAGATAATATTTATAATTATTATAAATTTAGATACATTTAATAATTAGATTTCTTCACAGTAACTTCCAGAGTTATTTATGAATGAATAAATCCTTCATTTCAAATACATTTATAAATAATTTAATAAATATTTACGTATTTTGTTCAAGGCAGATACATAATTTTTGGAAGCACATGCATAAATACCCATACATATTTCATATTTTTCATTTCCGGCATGTAGAAATCTTTAATTTCTGTGCATTCACTTATTTTTCGAGTTAAGTAATTTACACTAATTTAAAAAAGTATGAAAGTTCATATTATAAATCACAACTTCTCAATAACTAGAAACACTTATAAAATTTAGAACTGTAGCTTTATTTCACATCTCTGTAATTACTTTAACACTTTCGCCACAAAGGCAGGAACACCCACTTCTTCCAAGCGAGAACACACTCTCTGGGTTTTTCCCTTTTTGCTCAGCACTGCCCTCTGGAGGCATTTTCTACATTTTGCAGTTCGTGTATCAGGGAGGTGAGACTGAACAAAGTACATGTTACAATAATTGTGGATGTGAGAAAAATTTATTTTATTTAAAACATTTTTGAGTTTGGAACATAAAATAAAAGTAGCGAATACTCTATCAAGGGTATCGAAAGATGTATACAATTTTAAACGTACGGTGAGGTATTTTTTATTCTTTAAGCATAATTTTTTTGCTAAAATCTATATTTTAGTAGTTCAACAGCGCTTAGAATTTTATAAAACAAATTCATAATCAAAATCGCTGTTGTTAGTTATCGAAAAATAACCAAGATGTGATTTTTGCATAAATGTCACTAAACTATACAAATTGCTATTATCCATCACACTAGGAATGTTTTATGCGGAAGTGTCCCGTTTTTCGATTTTATGGAACTCTCGTGTGTCGAAATACTATCAGAGCGCTGTCAAGCGAACTTAATGTAAACAAAAAATACCCCATCTGGTGACCGAAGCTTCGGAGCAGAGCTTCACTTCTAATGCCGGTTTGGCCACTCCTTCCTTTCTTACCTCCATGATCGACACCTTGGGGGTAAGTAAAACAACCCGTTTAGTGGGTGAAAAGAAGCTTTTAAGAATCAGTTAAAAGTTAAGTGCAGTCGCGTGCGGCTGCGGAGATAAGGTGGTTCCTTGTTAAAGAGACGCTAAAAGACTTTTTAAAGAGTTGTAGTACAGGGTTCCTCCGGTCAATGATCTTATACATTGTTAACGCCGAGACGGTTGGGATTCAGGAATCTGAAAATCCTAAGAATCCACTTGGGCGTCCATATTTTCATACCGGCGCCTTTTAAATGGTGATCGAGCATAATCAGAATTTAATTTGCTCTAGGTAGCTTTTTTTTTTTTTTGAAGAAGCGACCGCTGGATCGTATACCGGCAGGGTATGTGAGCCCCTAACATTTTGCTGGTTTCCCGGAATTGATTTAATGTTTAAATTCTTTCTGGTTTAGATGTTTTACTTTATTGTCTGTTAATTTTACTTTCCTGCCTGTTAATGGGAACATGGCTGGCTGCTGGATGTCCTCGTAATACTGGATTTCCAACAAATGGATGTTTTTGAAGAATCTTTCCGAAAGTCACCGTATAAAGCGATTGATGAGCATAATTTTCAGATCATTATGAATGTCATCGTTGCTTATGAACCATGGAGCATTAAGAATCTGCCGTAAAAATTTTGATTGGAAAATTTGAACGTGTTTACGGTTAGTCAGAGCAGCTGACTAACCGTAAACACGTTCAAATTTTTGACGCTAGTCCCACTTACGCTATCCACTTACGCCACTTACTTAAGTGGGACTAGCCAGATGGGACTAGCGTAAGTGAAAATTGCCCTGACCATCGACTTGTAAAGCAAGATCTTGTTATCAAGTGACAGGTCGCTATTTTTAGCGAAAAGAGGGCGCAGGTTGGCTTTGGCAGCCTTCGCATTCGTAACAAGTTTTTTAAATGTGAGGTTGTCAGGTTAATTTTGAATCCAGTATAACACCAAGATATTTATACGTAGTAACCCAGGGAATAGGTTCACCGAAGAAAATTAGGTTATCTAAACGTAGGATATTTCTTCGGATGAATAAAGTGGCAGCACATTTAGCGACGTTAATTTTGATTTTATACAGTTAGAGCCAGAGTTCTAAGCCTGAAAGGTAACTCTGTAATGTAGAGATTATCATGGTGATGTTGAAATGTAGAGTGAGGATGGCTGTATCGTCCGCATATAAGGCTAGATCGATACTAGGTGCCTTAGGCACGTCATTAATATAAATATTAAAGAGCAGAGGTGAGACAAGACTACCCTGAGGAAATCCAGCATAGATCGGGTGGGAAGAAGAGAATACGTAGTTTTCGCACGTGAAAACTTCGTCCGGCCAAGTACGAGTTAATAATTTTAATGATGTAAACTGGAAAACCAAGTCGCATGAGCTTGTAAATAAGTCCGTCATGCCAAACCCTGTCAAAGACTTTGCCTATGTCAAGATAGACATTTCGAGTTTTCTCTCCCTTACGAAAGCCTTCGTGAATGAATTCCAATACACAGAGTAACTGGTGTATCGTGGAGTGTTTAGGTCGAAAGCCGAATATTCCAAAATGAGCAGAAAAGCATGTGATCGCTCAAAGCAATCTTATTGGCTAGAGGCACCGATTTTATCGTACGCTAGTGAGCAATGAACACTGGATCTGAAATCGTAGGACAGAACATGACCGATTTTTGGTGCATGCGCAGATCCTTAAAATTGTTGCTCGTCGAGAAAGTCGGCCGGGAAAATCGCTACGTGTAGACGGTCCTCACTAGCGTATGATTTCTATTAACGCTAATAACTGGCTAGGATTTTCAGTTTGTAAATCTAATAAATACAAGATTTTCTTTCATAACGATGAGGATAATTATCTTCTATGATAATCTTTGATAAAGTAAATTCTATGCGATTTCAAAATTTCTATCACAAACAGTTAAAGCTTGAACAATCCTTAATGCATCTCCCTTTAAAGAACCTTTTAAGTGTTTTGCACCACTGAGAGGGCTTCCGACCTAAGGTGATACCTAACGGAAATAGTGGAAACCTTTTAGGTATTATAACTTTTGCGCACCCGATAATCTGTCATTATCCACTATCCCCGTTTTAAATAAATCAGAAAATGATAACCATTCTTCAGTACTGCCACTAACTGCAGGAAGAGTTATCTTAGGTAAGTGAATACTCGCTATTTCACAAGATTTAGTTTCCAGACTGATATCTTTAACAATCTTAACATTAACTCTGGTTAGCGTTTAACTCATCAACACTACCTTGAATATCTTGTTCTTCTATAAACACGTCAATTATCTTTCTCTTCATAAATTATAAACATGCTACTAAAAATATCCGAAATCTCAGTCATTACATTACTTAATCTAGATTTAAAAAGTTTTAACTGAGCAGAATCAGCAGAGTCGTAACTCAATATAATTTTCTTCTTTAGTTTAGTTTACTTAGCTTTTAGCTACACGTCTTTTCGTCTTGAGCGGTGTAAATTCCATTATCTGGATTTGGCTCGTCAGTTTCACATCTGGCTTCTACTTCGAAGGAGTATATACCAGTAGATATCTTTGTCCTTGGGCTTTCATTTTATCTTTTTTATCAAAGGCACACTATCTTGTGTGCCGCGTCCTGGGAACGAAAAAACTAGAAAACACCGGTGGCAAGTCAGGGAAATCAGTCTTTTGTAACAGTTCAAATTTATAAACAGTAAGCTGAGTTAAGATTGTATAATCAATAAATTACTACCGAAAGTAATTGGGCAGGTGCGGCTTGAGATATCTTACATACACTGAGCAAGCTACGTGAGCGTTCGTGCTTAAATGCGAATTGCATATGCTTATGTAGCTTTGCGGCTTTTATAAGCTCTGTTCTTTTAATCCCTAGGGAACATCACAGTGTAAACTATCAACTAAATCCCAGCCGGGAAACGGATCAAGGTAGGAAAGAGGGCCCGTTGGCCGCGAAGCGTATAAGATAATCGTTACATAACTACCACTTATCGAAGAGGTTGTGAGAAAAATTCGTAACCAAAACATGCATGTGCAAATATAGTGATATCAAGTTGCAGAAAAATGAACGAATAAACAAATAAAGTGTAAATTAATGATATTTACAATGAGAAATGTAGTAAAGTGTATGCCTAAGTGACGAAATTATGGTCCTGCATTCTGTGAGCAGTAAAAGGCCTTAGTGTGACATCGTATGGGACGCATATGTAGTTTAAAGAACACCTACCAAGTAGAAGATTTAGCTGCTGCGCAACACTTTTAGTTTTGTTAGCTACATAGTTGATATGGGTGTTCCACGTTAGCCCTTGATTTAGATAAACTCCTAGATATTTGGCCTTGTCAACTGTGGGTACCCTCTGGCCGAATAGGCACAGTGGCTGAATAACAACTTTTAATTTCTTCCTGCGTACGATAAGCAGTTGAGACTTATGAGCATTAATAGAAATCCTCCAGTTGGAACACCATTCTTCAATATCAAGGACAATATCTTGCAAAACGCTAATGGCTCTGTTAGTATTTACTGATTTAACTGCTACCGCCGTATCATCCGCACAGCAGGCGAGTAGCGTGTTCCAATTTAATTTGTCCCTCGGAAAATCCGCCGCATAGAATAAATAAAGAATTGGCCCCAAATAGGACCCCTGTGGGACGCTGCTGACATCATCTTGTAGCCAGAATGACTCTGTCTGCAGCTCACAGTGAAGAATCTGTTTGTGATATAAGAATGTGTCAGTAAGATAAGCTCTCTGGGAGTATTAAACTTGATTAATTTGTAGATTAGACCCTCATGCTAGACGCGGTCAAATGCTTTGGCCACGTCTAGCATGAACAGTACTGTGCAGCTTTTATGACGGAGTGCGGATCCAATGAACTCAACAAGTCTAATTAGTTGTTTCGCAGTAGACAGCTCACTCCTAAAGCCATACTGTTCATCAGGTAGGAATTACAAGTAGGGCTGAAATTTCTGTAAGATAATCCTTTCAAATATCTTGGCAAGATTGGATAAAAGACTAATCGGCCTGTGATTTTCTACTTTAGTGATGTCTTTAGCGGGTTTGGGAAGCAAAAATATTTTCGCACATTTCCAGCTTTCTGGGAAGTAGCAACACGTAATACAAGCGTTAAAGATGCCTGTGAGTCTTGTAATGCCACTTTTAGGCAAATTCCTGATCATGAGATTCGTGATCCCGTCAATGCCTGGCGCCTTCTTTAGATTAAGTTTAGAGACTATCTTCGTAACCTCCTTCGGAGTAGTGATCCCGCTAGCATTAAGCGCAGTAAGCATCTTCAGAAATTCATTTACTTTATTTGCTGTGCAAACGAATTATTGCATGGTGTTATGTTGGGACTAAATTGCTTCTTTAAGTGATTTGCGAAAATCTTACATTTATCATTATCAGTGTAGGCTGCCATACCATTTGCTACTACAGGCTTGTCGCATTGGTGCGTGCGCTTAAGCATTTTAGTGAAGCGCCAGAAAGCATATCTCAAGCTCAGCGATTTTGTCATTCCAGTTTTCTTGCCTGAAATCCTGTATTTCCTTCCTGAGTCTTTTACTTATTCTATTGAGCTCGGATTTCGTGTTTGGATCCCAGGTAACATTGTAGCTTCTGCGTAACCGGTTTCTTTCAGTATTGAGTGCCTTAATAAATTTAGGGGACTTAGTAAGCTTATCTGTCATCTGAGTGATTTTGGTAGACTCGTAGTAACAGTTGTTTAAGCATGCAGTGAGAGAATCAATTTACCTGTCGATGTCATTTTGGGTTTTAAGTACTCCTGGCCTAGGGAGCCGCTTCTTAACAACATCCTCTAATCTGTGTAAGTCTTAGTAGTTGGGTAGCTTATACTTGCAGCCCTCAGTGTCGCTACCACCGGGCAGTGGTCCGAGCTAAGATCGTCATGTACTTCCAAGATCATATTAATATTAATGTTCGATAGTCTAATGTCCAAGATATCTGGAATGTGCCCTGTAATATGTGGCCTGAACGTGAGCGTTCGTGGAGCAGGAGAAACAAGTACATCGTAATAGTCACATGACGTTAAGTCCATTTCTGATTTGTTCATGCTTTAAGCAGGGCGGTCATTATAAAAAGGAGAAAAAAAAAGAATTAATTTAATTAATCACGTAATTTCTAAAATAATGAATTACTAGATAGCACATTCGATGCCCCTTTGAGTTTGTAAGTTGAAAATGGAGTAAGATCTTTAACACTTAGTCGTAATAAATCAAAATTTCATGAGAAGCACATATGGTCATGTGTAAGCTCGTAATCCAATGGGGAGTAAGTAAATTCCACGTTCGTTGCAATATTTAAGTTATACAGTTCACTCGCTTTGAATTTTCAAAACATAATTCAAATAAAATTAAACTAGGCTATTTACAAAAATGGTGCACAGTTCATTGGCTTCGTCAAGATGATTTGCAATCAGAAAGTCCATGGTGCATAACACAACTTAAAAATAAATAAACACGAAAATATCTACATTATGTACATCACCACCGGAGGTTGTGGTGGATTGAACGTGGGCGCTTTACTGCACTCTCCTGGTGGGATCGTAGGTAGTTAAGTTCTGAATGGCAGGATAAGGTGAGTTATGCATGCTAAAGCTGTGAATTTCTTATTAACCAGGGAGCGTTCGTAATGGACCGAAGTATTTTGTTTTGAAGCACATTCCCCTTCTGCATGTCTGTTTTCGTTGCTGTCGCCCAGGCCGGTACGGCATATAATAAAACTGGGCGAATTAACGTGATATAAAGTGTTCTTTTGATTAAATTCCAATTTTGAGTTTCGTCCTAATAACGGGTAGATAGTCATAAATGCTACGTTTGCTTTATTGGTAGCGTAAGTCACGTGATCATGAAATGAGAGAGTTCTATCTATATGCACTTCAAGATATTTATATGAGTTTACAATTGGAATTTCATTATCTAAATAAGAAAGATGCAGAAATACACTGCCTCGCCAATTTTACTGCAGCTCCGTACTCGACGAACCAAAATCCATGGATATTTCGGTGTTCATAAAAAGTGGATTGTAAGGTGACTTGCAATTACCTCAGCTGAACAACAAACTTCAGACTCATAATCTTGACCGGGTCCACCAGCGGCCGAGCGGTAAAGTCGCTGAACACCGAGGTTCGAATCCCGCGAACCGTCTGGCTGCATGGGCGTTTTCGTGGTTTTCCCCATGTGTAACGTGTATACGAGCCAGTTGCCTTAGAAAGTCCTCCACGAAGGCATCCCTCCCCTTAGGCAGATAGCCCTCGTGTGCTTTGCCATAATTAAATACACACACACACATAATCTCGACCGAATCTCTTTATTAACCTTCAAACATCATGTTGGCTTAGGAAAGGTGACAGAACTCGGCAAACCTCTAGAATCAGAAGCGCATCTCAAAGAACCTCTGCCTCGTTGGAATTCGACTAATTCCCAGCAACCTTGAAGTTCCAGTTCCCGTCGCATATAGCTTGCTAAATATGCAAGCTGTATACCGGTTATTGTAACATAGGTCCTTCAAGGAGCGATGCAAATACAGAAATGCTTGTGTGGGCCCAGAGAACAGGATGAAAGTTGGTGACTCCTTTGTCACACGAGGGATGTGAAAAAACATATTCTACAGAATTATACAGTACATAAGACATAAAATACATATTTTTCCCAGAAAATAGACCAATATTTACATAATATTTAGAAGTATGTGTCGTGCTAAAATAGCAAGAAGTTCAACAAAAAGTAGGAAAAAGATTTAGAATGCTTGAGCTTTCACAATATGGAGTTGTAATAACAATTTTAAATCCTCTGTAGGGAAATTTTGGTTTTTATTTAATATAATGCTGTGAAAGGGCGTAAGTGCCGATCTTCTTGCAGAATTTCATAGTTGAAGAGATTGAACTGATTCATAATGTTGCAATCTTGTGCGCCCTGATAGAATTGTTTATTAATCTTGCGTAAGAACTTCGCTAGAGGTTCTTCTTTGAGAATATCATGAAGAGACTTATTCCTTACAAAAAAGTGGGCATCTGTGATGATACGCAGGTAACTGATCTGCATCACTTGTAATTTATTAAGTTCCTGATCAGTAATTGTTGTCCTGACCGGTGAAGCGTAGGTCATTATTGGCCTAATAACAGAAAGATAAATGAGTCTTTTCTTATCCAAATCTAGTGAAGAGTATTTTCCAATGATGGGATCAAGATATTTAATGATATTTAGAGCCCTGTCTCGCACGTTATTAACGCGAGTCCATATGAGGCGATCGTTAACCAGTATTTCAAGGTATTTTGCCTGGGAGACGACAGGAACAGGCTCATTGAAAAACGTAAGTCCTTTTCTTTTTTTTTTCCCTTTTCGTTTTCGAATAATAAGTTGTGATTCGGACGGATTGAAAAATGGTGCCACTGTGGACACCATTTTTCAATGTGGGAAATTAAGTTTTGAAGTTTGCCGATAGCATGATTCATATTTTCACATTTCATTTGCATAGCAGGCTAAA
Source organism: Stegodyphus dumicola (assembly GCF_044657685.1). Lineage (NCBI taxonomy): Eukaryota > Metazoa > Arthropoda > Arachnida > Araneae > Eresidae > Stegodyphus > Stegodyphus dumicola. The sequence goes on from NC_140777.1 coordinate 145,406,376, forward strand.
ATAGAATTATTTTGCTGAATTTGTGGGAATCTGCGGCATAAAACAGATACAAAATCGGTTCTAGAACAGAGCCTTATGGAATACCGCTTAAAGTAAATCTTTCGGAGGAGTTTGCACCGTTAACACAAACACTGAAAGTTCTGTTAGTGATAAACGAGTGAATCGTAAGAAGCAGTTCTCTGTCAAAATGACAGATGAGTTTAGAAATAGTCCCTCATGGCAGACGCGGTCAAAAGCTTTCGTCATATCTATCATGAGGAGAGCAATACACTGTTAGGTAGCGCAGAGCCTGCAAACTCGGTAATTCTCACTAGTTGTTTAGTAGTCGAAAGTTTGTTTCGAAATCCAAATTCCTTCGGTGGTAATGACGTAAGATAAGGTTGCACACGAGAAAGTAATATCCTTTCATAAATTTTTCCAAGCACAGGTAATAAACTGATCGGACGATAATCGTCAGGCTTCAAGTGATCTTTACCAGGCTTAGGGATTAGAATCACTTTAGCACTTTTCTACTTCTTTGGAAAGTAGGAATGAAACATACATGCATTTAAAATGCTAGTCAAATTACTAACAATATTAGGAGACAATTTCTTGATCGCAGTGTTTGTTATTCCATCGTTTCCCGGCGCTTTACGCGGTTTGTGCAACTTCAGCAGGAGTGGCGAATTTTGGAATATTTTTAGCAGAAGGTGAATTAAGACAGTCACGTACACGTAGTAATGTGAGAAGTTTAAAGTTATATAAACTGGCCAGTCATTTGACGTAAACTGCGTTTATAAGTGTGTAGCGAATATATCTGCTTTATTTGAAGTAGCCACTCTTCCATTGCGATAGAGTGGGCGATTTGAGACGTAATTTGACTTATGTTTTTTAGTTACAGTCCAAACAAAGTCATCTCGAATGCTGACTTGTGAAATTTTTTTGTTCCATATCTCTTTCTTATGCAGTTTTACGGCTTTTTTTATATCCTTGTTGAGGGGATTTATCGCCCTTTTGGCGATCAGATCCGACGTGAGGTGAAAAACTTTTCCTAGACAGTTTCGCTGACACATCAGTTGTCGAATATTTCTGGGAAGTCGAAAAAGCACTTCATTTTTGTTGATAGTATCACTTGCTTCTTCTACAGCATTTTGTATTTGATCAGTGATAGAAGAAACAGCAGGGTCGATGCCATTAACACTATTTAAATCACTTAAATCAACTTAGTTTTTATGATGTTTTCGTAAAGTAGCCAATCTGTGACTTTTCTTGTGGAAGTGAGATCATTTTTTAAGATACACAGAATTGCGATGATTGGAAGATGATCAGACAAAAGTTCGTGAACAACTTCTAGCATGATAGGCATTGTAGTTGTAGATAAAGCAATGTCTAAAATATCGGAGTGTTCTAATCCTATCGGACGATAGCTGTACTCGTCATGTGCATAAATTGCAACAGGATGGTTTAAAATGCAATCTTGAAGAATTTTGCCGTTAGAAATGTTACGACGACAGTTCCAAGCAAGCATTTAAATTACCTGCGAGTATTGTAATCCAGCAGACTTTCAGTTAGATTATTTTGTGGTGGATTATATATATATATATATATAAAAAAAAAAAAAAAAAAAAAAAAACAACAACAACTAAAATATAAAGTCTTTATACACCGCGAGGGTAATACATACAGTCACAAATTCATTACATGCTTTTACGAGGCACGAAGGTAAATTCCTTTTAACATAAATAATAACACTGCCGGGATGGGAAGTCCTCTCACAGCGATAAATATGAAAATTTGGGATGTTACGCTGATGACACTGTTGTGCGTGCGATTAAGTTATGATCACTGTGTCTATGTCATGATCATACAAAAATTCCTGCTTCTTATGTTGGAGCCCGTTTGAATTCCCTATCACAAAACGTATTACATTTGCATTTTTGAAAATTTATCCATTATTGGATTTTGTAGTCTCCTAAGATGCATTTTTCATATCCTGAGTGAGCTGTTTGAAGATGAGAGGGAGACCAGACTCCTTGATGATAGTAACGAAGCTTTAAATTCATTAAGGATATTTTTTGCCTCCAAAATTGCTTCTGGAGCGAGACCGCTTGCCAGGGCTTGTGAATAGGATTTATTTGTGATGACTCTGCCAGCATAAGGATTAGCTTGTGGAGGAAGCTTTGGATTGGGAAACTTCTCGCATCCACGACAGTTTGCAGTGTGTCCCACTTAGGAGGGATATTTCTGTTCTTGTCGCAGTTATACAACTCATGTGAGATGCCATATCGAACACATCTAGGATCGAGATTGCAGTGATATTGTGTATGGTGAAACCCTTGGCAGCCAACCTTGAAGAACCAAACGCATGCTTATAAACCCTAACAAATCTGTGTCAGCGCCACTCCTCAATTTTAATGACAGAAATACAATTTGCATAACAACGAACACTTATGTTGTAATGACTGAAACAATATTTGGCAGTAATATTTGTTTCCCTTTGAATGTGATAAAAAGTGAGTTATTTTATGGGAGTCAAATGTTTCTTATTGAAACATATTATTTTGGCAGAGAATATCAGTTAGAAATACTTTAAAAATGGTAAACTGTGAACAAGTCATGACAATCATGTCCTATATTAGGTACTTCAATTCCCAAGTTTGAACATCTCAGTTGTTCATTGATTAAACAGACATGTCAGACCATCAAGATTGTGGGTATTCAAATGATTATTCTGAATCAATGAGTTGGCCTGTGTACTAATAGAAAATGAAAAGAATTTATCCCCAAACTTCATATATTTAAAATGCTTCTAACATTGCTTGTTTTATAATTCAGCTAACTTATGCACGATCCTACTAAATTTCCGCTAACTGCGGCTGAGCTGAACACTGGTAGTTAGGTCTGGAGTTTGAATCCAGGCAAAGGAGCTGGCTCCACAGGCATTTTCATGGTTTTCCCTATGGAAACATGTAAATGAGCCAGTTTTCCTTAGAAAGACCTTCGTGATGGCATCCATCCCCTTTAGGCAGATGGTCCTTGTGTGCTTTGCCATTACTAAATAAACAAAACCTAGTAAATTACGAGTAGTATTTTTATACTTTTTAAAATTTCTACTCTGTAACACTGTAATTATAGCAACAAATACAAAATTTTAACTTGGCAACTTTTACATCCATGCACTGAAATTTGAAATAATCTTACCATTTAAATTACTGCAAACTGCTATAAAAATTTATGATTTACAGCAAGATATTTCTGTCCTTGACGATTTTCATTTTAAAATAAAAGAGTCAAACTCTGCTAAAAAGAGAAACTTTTTATTTATAAAATGTAAAAGCAAGAATTTTCTTTTTAAATCATAATTACAATTTTGAGTAAGTTTTACTATAAGGATTAAACAGAATTTTACATTAAATAGACACAAATATTTGCACTTTTTCACAACAAAGAGGATTTATGATGTTTTTAACTAGAAAACATCAAGTTTTTCACATGTATATATTATTGCTTCTCAATTGTGCATCTTTGTATTATACTTTTTACAACATATTACAAGGCAAATAACTTTTGATACTAATCAAAATATATAGTAAATTGATTCTATTTAACCCCTTAAGTTCAGTTGAGATGTTTAGTGACAGCTGGTCATCAATTCACAGCCAGTGCTGTTACACATATTTTGCCTTCAAATGGCCTCCAGACAACTGCAATTTATTATATTTAAAAGGTAATGTTCTATTTATATGAAAAATATCAGATATGATAATTTAAAAAAAGAAGGTCAGCTCATTTGTTTCAGAGTTACATAATTTATATACATGTATAGGAAAAAGTACAGATAGGTAGTGGTTATAACATTTATATATTTGGTATGTAAAATATGTTTAATGTTAATAACCAAGAAAACTCTTTCATAATGAATTACATATTAAATTCGTTGGCACTGTACGGAAGCACACTAATTTCAGCAATGCTTAAGAGGCTAAAGGTTCAATGGAAAGTGTTAAGCTACATTTTCCATAAAGTAAATAATTTATAATTAAATTTTAAAGGATTCATACTTTTCCTAGCTGTGAATAAAGCACTTTCAAGCACCCTTGGAAAGAAACATTAATATATTTATAACAGAAGTATCAGAAAATTATTTTTATGGTAAATTGGGATAAACTATTACTTCATAAAATGTGCTGGCTGATATTTGAAAAATACAACTACTTTTTCAAAGAACTTCACTTTTTTTTTTCTCAATTTCATTTATAAAACTTGGAATGGCTAAAGAGGATCACCAACAATATAAAATAGGAAAGCTGTGTTACCTGAGTGATATTATTTTAATAATTTCTAAGGGTTTGCAAATAAAGCAAAGAAGGCACAGAAGTGTGAATGGATGAAAACAAAAATGGCAAAGGACACAATTTATTTCAATAAATTTTATCAGACTAAGAAATTCTTGATGCAGCAATTCAAGAATGGCAAAGAGGAAACTGAAGCAAAGCCTAAACAGAACAATGGAATGTTGTATTTCGGTGAGTTATCAGATTATGTGAATGAAAAACTAAGTTTAAATTTGTAACATCATAGCTTTTTGTGCAACATTTGATTACCTGAAAGAATATTGATATAGGTTATTTTTTTTAGAGGGGGACTCTTATGAGGTAATGAAAAATCTGTAAATTTAATTCTTATTTTAATTAAATTCATCCATTTAACATTTCTAAAGAATTCAGATTTATAAGGCTACTTTTAAATTATCTGTGTATATTAACAAAGAGTTAGTGTAATTTTGCTGGGATCTTTAAAAGGGATTAAAAAAAGGTAGTTTCACATTAAATATATTACCATGTTTTCATTTGTTTATATATATATTTTTTTATTGAAAGGCATATAATGATATGTAAATTCAAAAACTGATTTGATGTATTTTTTCCCTTCAAAACAACAAAAGTATATAATTTTTCGTTATCAATTTTATTTATTTATTTATAAAATTAATATATGCTTCTTCAAATAATTTTAGATAGATAGCCATCATGTGCTTTGCCACAAATAATTAACAACACACAAATTTAATAAATTATTTTAATAAAGTAAAACAATTTATTTAAATAAATGTTAAAAATTTCTCCTTTTAATCATTCCTCTTTTCATTTGTGATAATTATAAAATTGAATTTTAATAACATTTGAATGCCTACAAATTTAGCACAGAGTATTATTTTAAATTGCAAATCTTTATTACATCTATTGACATTAAATTAATCAAAACATTTATTTTAATATAAAGCAAATTTATTGCAATCCCTTAAAATACAATAGATACATTTTACGCAGAAGTCCAGTTTCTATTTTATTAACTGTTCATAAAATGCTAATTAACATAACAGTATGGAGAAATATTTATTTCTAAATCTATATATTAATAAGAAATTAATATGTAACAAGTATGCATAATTATGGCACTTTGCATATCAATTTCAATACCTTGTAATACAGGTTGAATATTACTTACTTATTTATATATATTGTATGCAATTAAACATATTTTAATATTCCATGAATGAATTAATTATTTCATGCTTGAATTTTACTGCATTACCTAACAAAAGCTTACATATACAATATATCAATAGTGGTAGCAATAATTTTTATATTATTTACAAAATTTGTTTATTTCTTTCCTTTTTACTGATGCATGATATATATTTTGAAGCACTAAATTGATAAAAATTACAGAATAAAATGCTGTATAAAGAAGAGTTATATAGCATCCTCCCCCCCCCCAAAATCTCAATAAATGCATCATGTTTCTCTTTACATAACTAAATTTTTTCCCTTTTATTGAGCACAGTGAAAGTAAGTGAATCTTGATTACTGGAATAAATATGTAAGGAAGACAAAAAGCAAAAATCTAATTAAAAGAAACTAAACTGTTCTTAAATTTTAAATACATATATATTATTACACATACACAGTAATTTTAACAGTAATGTAAAAAAAAGTGAAGGAATATTTTTAATTAATGCACTCTAGTTTAAGTACAATAGCTTATTCTGGTTTTGAGACAGTCATTCACAAACTGAACTGATGCCACAGTTATAGAAAACATCTAGGTGCCATAATCAAGGATTCACTCTCTACACGTGCATCTTTTGTTAAATATACTGCTTATTAAACAAATAGAGGCACTTACACAATTATTCTTCACATAAAATGCTTTGTTTGATACATGCTGAAAACTTGCACATCCCTGTAGTACTTAAGCTTAGGTTAATATGTATTTACACAATTTAATGGCACTACATAATATCTGAATCAATATTTTCATTTAATTATAGCTCTAGAAAGTTATAAAAAGTAATTACAACTCTTGGGAGTCAAACACAGAATATAACATTAACATATTTTATCTTTTCAACGTTTTGGCATAACAGTATTAACTTACATTGCATATATCAGTTGTACATACACCACTGCAAATGAGTGGTAGCAACTGGTCAAGAAGTAGTAAGAACTGATGCTTTTTCCAAAAATGTTCATTTTCATGGTTTGCAGAGTCTTTTGAAGGCATTGCAAAAAAGTTCCATGAAAGTGACATGTTTTCTAAAGTCAAGTGTATACAGTAGATTCTGAGTCATCTCTTATGTGGCCATCTAGGAGTATTGCCTTCACTATGGCTAAGTGTTTCATAACCTGCTGCTTCTCTTCGTTTTCGTTGTTCTATTCCAGCGGCCACATAAGAGAACACACACAAAACTGCATAACAAATCTGGTCAGCCTAGAAAATGTACACAGTTTTGAAGTCACATTGTTGATTATTTATTAAGAACAGATTACATACAAACTTTAAAAATATGTGGTAATTATTATTTCACCAATTACTAATATTTTAATCAAATTGGATAAATATATTGAAAACAGAATTATGTAAAAGTGCTATTTTTAGTATATAATCTTTAAAACAAACTGAAATACAACTCTTAATATTCCTAACTTTATTGAGGCAATTTAGTTTTATCTTATAATGAATTCATAATAATTCCTAAAATATACACATTGAAAACTTCACACTAGCTATATAAATAAATTGAAATAATAAAAAATTATAAAATATATAACTTCAGCTGCAGTCAAACGAATGCAAAAAAGGATAAATAAAGCTACTCATATACAAAATAAGCAAACATGAGCTTAATCAAGAAATGTTTGCATTATTATTAAATGCATACAGTTTTTACAAATAACCTTTATGATTTATATTATTTATATAATTAATTAATAGTATTAATAATTATATTATATTTAACGGACATAGAATATTTAAAAAATTCTTGCATATATAAATAAATGTATATTTTATATTTAAATAATTTAATGAAATCATTTAGAAAGAGAAGAAAGCTTTATTTTTGCAAATGTATTGTGTAAAGCGAAACAGTATTTATGTAATATGATGAATTTTAGACATTTGATTTAGGCTTAATTAGTACGAAAAATTTTTTAGTTGCAAATAATTTGATATTTGATAAATTGGATGTGAAATGTAAAAGTACTTCAGTTATTAGAGAGACAAATATTTTCTTGCATTAAATATCTAAAAATGATTTAATATTCTCAAGATGCAGTAATTTCAAGAATAAACATATATTGGAAAAATCTGGCATAATCAAGCTACAGGTTTCTAGAATGACAAAATGTTATTATTTGCATCACCAAACAAATGCATAAAAATGGTGGGACAGAATCTAGAGATCACTAAAATAATTATTACTAAACTATTTATAATATATCAAATATAATTAGAAAAAACAAACGACTACATACTGAGGTCCCTATTACTATTAAAAACAATTATTTATTATGATAATGTTGTAAATGTTCATAAAATTAGCAATTAGGTGTATCTATCATAAATGTATTTTAAACCTTATCAATTATATAAATTATTCAAATGTAAAAATTTCAAATTACGAAGTGCATTTTTTGACTTTTAAATGGCTCAATTTTTTAAGTAAGTTGAGACTAATTAAATCTGAAAGACAAAGAAAGATCCTATGCTTTGCTGAATAACAGCACTTTGAGAAGTAGAGCAAGGCCACATGAAAGAAAAATTGAAGATGTTTAATGCAATGGCAGCACTTATTTGGATAGCAAATTCATGGTAACGTAACTTAAGAAACTAAAAATTTTGGAAATATTTTTAGATGTTTGTGGATTGAATGCATGTTTAAAAGACAAATGAATTTTATATGTTCACTCTTCCATATATTTTAATTATATTTCACGCTATCTAATGTCACAGAATCAGATAAAAGTCGTAGTTTCAAAAACAGAAATCCATCAACATAAGAAGGGCCATTTTACTGCAGCTATAATATAATTACTGACTTTTTTTTTTTTTTTTTATTGCAGACATTCTAAGAATATAGCTACAAGCTTAAACATATTTACATAGCTTAAACCTCCTTAACTGCCCAGCAGCTAAATATAAGGTTATGCATAATTTCAGGCAAACTTACATATTGCATGAAATTATTCTGTTGAAAAGAAACAGCACAATAGCACACCATCACAAAGTATTATGAAATCATATTCATGTTAAACTTTGCATGTGAAGATTTATAATTAATCCTTAATGATAACAGCCTAAAGCAGTTTCTGATTACATTTATTGTTTGCACAAAAAGCCCAAAAATAATGTTTGTGATGTTTTCAAATACACATCTGCATGATAATGTTTCCACGAAAGCATGTGTGTTTTTGGAAATATTATCACATAGTAATAACATTTCCAAAAATGCACAGAATACATACACCTCCTTTTTTTAAAATCTTAGAAGGTAACACTAGTATTTGTAACTAGTACCAGTAAAACACAAGAAAACATAAATAAAAATGCATTATAAAAACATTAAAGCATAGAAACAAAATAGCTACTTTTCAAGCAACAAAAGACACGAACATGTGCAAACACAGCATGTGCAAAGATTTTGAATGTGCAACAGTGGCAGGGTATCACAAGGGGCATCCAGTTGGACGTTGAGCCACTTGGACAGCAAGAATACGCAGGATTGCTACTATAATTTCTGCAGCCTGTATGAAAAATTTGGAGGATTAAGTTTTATCTAAAAAAGCTGCAATGCATATCTAAAAGCTCAAAAACTTTAAAAAAAAAAAAAAAAAAAAAAAAAAACTTAATTTAAAATTAATTTTGAGTTGACTTCTAATCATTTAATCATTTTAAAATTTCAGAAAATAGAAATTTTCCTTTTTCTTCTACAAGCTAAAAATCACATTCTTACAAATTATCATTAAAATGGTAATGCTAGTAGAAGAAATCTATTCAGATTGCAAACTCTTAATGCAGTGCATTTAATGCTTTAGATTACACGCTTTGAAGAACTTAACATTATTACTTGCATACATAGAAAAAAAAAAAAAAAAAAAAAAAAAAAAAGAAAAAAAAACATGCAAATGTAAAGCATCCAGTGATATAAATACAAAATCTAGAATGCAAGGCCAAACAATATATTGAGTTATACCTAACAAGCATGCAAACACAGTAAAAATGAATTCTGATCAAAGTGAACTATTCATGTTTTTCAAGAGAAAATATTTTTATATTTAAAATATGTTCTTAACTGATTGTATTAAATGATATATACTTATTTGTAGTTTATTTTACCCATTCTTTGTTTAAATATCAGGATACAGCTGTATAAAGCAGAAAACATATTTTACAAAATTCAATCATATGGCATTAATTTCACTAAAAGGCTTAATCTATGCTACGAGCACATTTGACCATCCTTGCTACCAAAATAAACCCACTGGAACTTTAGCATGCATTATGTAATATTTATTAACATGCAATAGCTAGTTACTATTACTATGCAATATCTAGTTACTGGGGGGGGGGGAGCTAATTGTAAATTTTGCACTGTCATGCTCAAAAAAATTTTAAAAATTACATTTAAAAGCTTCTTACTTTAAAGAAATATGCAAATTTGATTAGTTAATACAATTAAAATTAGTTTGAAAAATATACAAAATTAAATTTTTAAAAATAAGTTATTGAAATGACTGAATTTTTTTTGGATTCAGCTTATAGTTTCTTAAAAGAAATTAAGGAACAATTAACTTTTGCCATTAACCACAGGAGTAAAACAGCATGATATTTAGTCTTATTTAGTTAAGAATACGTCTTATCCTGTATTTTGCCAAAAAATGCATGTTAGCAAAATATTATACATATATAATATAGAATATGTATATATATATATATATATATATATATATACATAACTCAAAGCTAGTTTTATATATATATAAAACCAGTGCCCGCTAAAGTCTGGTACCATCCGATTAACTGCTAAATGGCTATGGGTATAGTAATAAAATTCATGTCTAGGTATAGTAAAGTGGCTATGCACTACTAGATGAGACAGCTTTCAGCACCACCTGGTGGAAAACAGCCAAGTTAGCATCCCTATTGCAAAAACGATACAAGATAAGAAGACAAAGTGAATTACAAAGTTGTAGAGCATCATCTATTTAGTAGGAAAAGACATCTTGTGGACATAAATGTTAAGAACGGAGCGTTTTAAATGTGCATTTGTTTGTTCGCAATTTCTGAAACTGTGACATCAAGAAACGATCTTAGAAACAAAGAAAAACAACTAGTTATCAGAAGCTACATTTATTTTTGATGTTTTTAACTTCTCTCCATTAGCTGAAATACACATCTGAACCCTTGTTAGAATTTCATGTTGCACGCTGTAGCATAACGCGTGACACGTTTGTAAGCATCTGTAATACGTCATTGAAGGTCCTGCAATGTTTGTGGAGGGGTTGCATACACCAGCTGTTTGAGGTATCTGCACAGGAAAATGTCCACTGGAGTGAGGTCAGGTGAATGTGGAGGTCACTCTTCGAAACCACCTTATCCGATTATTTACTCTCCGAATTCCTCCATCAGGTACTGCTTCACTTGCGACGTCATGTCGGAACCATCCATTTGGGAGTTGGAGCAACAGCAGGTTCTCAACAAAATTCTATATTACGTCTTGCAGAAGTTCTAAATATTGTGCAGTCATTAATGTACTTTGATAAAATATTGAGCCGATTAGCCTGTTATTATAAATTCCACACCAAACATTAATTGAAAACTGATGATGTCAAACTTCGACAGAACATGATGGATTTTCCAGTGCCCAGTAATGGGTATTCTGCCTATTGTACATTTCATCCTGTAAAAAGCATGCCTCATCTGTCAACACTCTTGGCAGGTGCCAAGAATGTTGGTTGGACATCTATCTGGTTCATGATGAAGTTGCACCATGTCTCTCAGCATCCCCGTCCAGTACTGCCTGATTAGGTGTTGGTCGGTATGGATGAGCACCTAATTCATTTAGGATTTTCCAAAAGTGACATTTTCAGAGACCACACTTTTAACTTATCTCTCTTGTGCTTCCATTTGGATATGTGAGGCCATATGATAAAACATCTTCCAGTTGTACTTTCCGCCCTACTTTAGCTGGTCTGCCAGATAGTCACTCAACCTATCTCCCTTAAATGTTTCACAATCTGTAGGATGGTTTTGTACGAAGGATACAGGCCTGCATGAAAACGTTGCTAATGCAACCGCGCTGCCGATCGTTCATTACGTTCACATTCACCTTAAGTAGAACCATCTCACAATAATCATTTTTTGAAAATCGCTCCATGACCAAAAGCTTCAATATCCATTTTATAGCTGTCTCAGGTGAACAGATGTGATGTTTCATACAGTATTTGCATAATGCACAAATTCGTACACCAAGCTCAAGTTGCGCTGAGTTGATGCATTTCCCAACACACTTGTGCATGATTTGTATGTTGTCTACTCCATTTGTAAAGACAATAAGCACAAAGATACACCCCGAGGGGTTTGAACCTCAGTCCTTTCGAATGTGAATTACAAGCGACATCACTGTTCCGCGACACAGACATGTTTTTAATTCAAAAGATAATCTTTTCTCCTTTTGTTCAAGTTTCACGACGTCACAGTTTCTGAAATTGTGAAGAAACAAATGTGCGTTTTCAGCATTCATATTCACAAAGTGTCTATACGTACTAAGTTTACAATGCTCTACAACTTTGTAATTTCCTTTTTCTTCCCTATCTTATATTGTTTTTTTTTTTTTTTTTTTTTTTTTTTTTGGGCCCACCAGCAGCCAAGCAGTAAAAAGTAAAATTGCTGAACACTGGTAGTTCGGTCCGAGGTTCGAATCCCGCGAACGGGCTGGCTGCATGGGCGTTTTCGTGGTTTTCCCCATGTGTAACGTGTATACCAGCCAGTTTTCCTTAGAAAGTTCTCAACGAAGGCATCCCTCCCCTTATGTAGATAGCCCTAGTGTGCTTTGCCATATTCTCAATACACACATATTGTTTTTGAGATAGGGAGGCTAACTCTGCCATTTTTCCCCAGGTGGTGCTGTAAGCTGTAACTCTTTAAGGCAAAAAAATACAAATTTTTTGATCTGCCACCCAAAACAGGAGATTTAAAGCTGTATTTTGTTTCATATTTTGTTAGACAGCTGCAGTGTCCTTTTCGTTACACAAATTGCTAAAACAATGTACAGAATTTTACGAGATTAATTTCAATAAGTATGTGGCACGTCAATGTATAAAATATGTTTCACTTTTTATATGCTCTCCTTGGATAGAATTTCAATTAATAATCATTTTTATATGGTTCCTTAAATCAAAAATTAAAATATTTACTATGCATTAAAAAGATTTAGCGAGGAAAAAAATCTGTACCTTAAGATGTAAATTTCATGCATCAAAATGAATGTATTGCTTTAAATAATTTTTCCTTGCTACTACCTATAAAAGTGTATCTTGCCACAATTCTGGAAGGAGTTATAAACAGAAGTTGCTTATTTTGGCAATTAATCGTCCTGTACTGGGCAAAAACAGCACTCATTATTTATAACAGAGTCCATAAAAATATTAACACTTTACTGACTGATCGCCTATCGGCTTTTATTGCCAACCCCTACCGACCAATAGCCTATTAATTGGCCTTTTTTTTTGCCAACGCCTACCGACCGATCGTCTATTTACTGGCTGTTTTTCGCCAATGCCTATCGACCGACAGCCTATTAATCGGCTTTTTTTCGCCAAAGCCTACTGAACAATATGCCTATAAAACACTTTTTTCTTGGGGCTACCTAAAAATAGTCTACTAATTCGTAGCCAAGGCGATAAACAATTGCCATTTTCTATATGATCTGCATTTTATTATTAGGGAGAATCTGCAGTCGGTCGGACGTGCATATGCTGTTGAACTGCTAGCAGTCGGTAAAGTGTTAATAGCACCTATATTAGTGATTTCTATAAGGTTATGGAATGTTCTACATTTAACTTATTAAAGAATTATAAATATTTTAATGATTGAAATGTTTTTCTCAATGGGAAGTTACATTTGTATTTGCAAAGCCCTCTTACACTTCATGTTAAAGTTGTTCTCATAAAATTCTGTGCCTCTATGTGGAAAATCTTTGTAAATGAATGTACAAAACTAGGATTAATATTACTAAATTAAGGACTGCCCAAATGAAACACGAATTGGATTGAAAAAAAACATAGGTAATATGAAACATAGAACGAACAGATTAATATGTAAAAAAATTACAATAATGTAACAGAATAATTACCTCTTGCATTCAGACCCATGTCTTAACATAGTAGTATAAGTTTGTTTATGACTTTGAAAAACAAGAAAGATTGCCAGAAGAACCATTTATTTACAGTTGCTTGAAGTTAATTCATTGACTGGAATCTACGTGTTTTAGGAAATAGTTTTAAAGAACCCAATGGAAATCAAACAGTGACAGATAGGGTTGTATGACTACTTCAGAGCTTTTCATCTAAAATGATCCACTATTCACTGACTGTGATTTCAAATAACATGTATTCACAAAAGAATGTTAGCAATACAAATAGTTCACATGGCTATGTACACAAATTTATAGCTTTAAGTGATAAAAGAGTGATTAAGGAAATTTTGGTAACAATGAAACCAATTTTGCTAACACTAAAAATGTAATGCTGAAAAATTGCTTTCTTGCTGTGTCATATGATAATACTAATGTTCAAGAAGGCAACTCTTGAGCAGAAGTTTCCTATGCATTGCACATGGCAAAATACAACCTAGTTATTTCTATTCATGAAGTGTTCAGGCACAGATCTGGAATGATTCCCCCATCTGACTGGGTCATCAGAAGGTAATACAGTACAAAGCCCAAAATCCGGACTCATCGGGATTTCGGCGATTCCAGGTTTGGGATTTTTCTGGATATTAGATCATAAGTTTAAATCTAGTAAGATGGCATGTAGAAATTATAAAACTAAAAATATGAAATCGTGATTTATGAAATAATAAAGTATTTATGATATAAAGGGTATCAAAATAAAAACTTAATGTTTATTTGTTTATCTTATTAAACATTTCTTTCAATGCAAGTTGTTTAAGTTGCTTCGTTTTTTGTACTAATACATTTTCTTTAATTCCAGAGACAGACATAATATCTTGTTCAGTTACATTGTTGAAATCCTGCAATTGCTGTTTCGAGAATTCCGACTAACTTGTCAATCGAAATTTTCTTGTTTCAGTAACTTCTCTGTCACTTCCTTCACTATCGGTAGCGGTACTTTCTGGATCTAAAACCATACTACAGATTTCGCCATTCATTAATTGATTGATGATTGAGAAGTATTGTAATCACAATGAAAAACTTCTTTTATATCATCTTCATTTATTACTACTTTTCCACATTTCTTTACAAAATCCGTTAATTGGAAAATTTCACATTTGTTTTGCGATATCTGAAAACCTTTAAAATTAGCGGCTATCATAATCAAATTTAGCTATCCTTCACTATATATGCTTGCATGCATCATGAGCTTGGGGACTAACAACAAGTTGTTCCGTTAAATTTTATCTTGCTTCTATCGTGCACTCAGACAATTAAGCCTGAATTGTATTAGTTATTTATTATACTTATGTCTATTTCCTGCACATGCTTAAGGCTTATCAGAGTTCTGAATAAATAAATTCCCACATACACTTAAGCCTTATAGAGCGCCAGTGCTAGCTATCTTACCGCCTGTGGGTCCTAAATTCTGTGACTCGACTGGCTCTGGGTTTATGTGAATAACAAATCAGCTATTCTTAATTCAAATAGCCCTAAATGTAATCTTTGGGTCTATAAGTATAATCAACAAAATTTACTTTTAGCATATGGAAAGAAATTTTAGGTAAATTTTTCCTCGTCAACATTTTTTAGCGCATTTAACTTAAATCTGTAATCATCGCCAAGCGTAATGTCAATGTAAAAGGTTACCATACTCCTTTATTATTCAATTATTAACATAAAAATTGTTTAGGCATCGCTACATGAGTTATTATTCAAGTTGTCATGTTTTGATAAACATGCGGTGATGAAAGGAAAGTATAATAAATAATAATTCGTCAGATCAACGATGTATCTATGTGGAATGTTTCTGTTTTGAGTTATGTGCCAAAACAGATATGCAGCAACAGAGCTAAATTACTGATCGCACAAATTTATGCTAAAATTATTGTTTCTTCAGTAGCAAGGTATTTTATTTAGTGTTGAAGCGAAATTCTCCAGATGTTTTATTATGCGCGGAGGGGGGGGGGAATCAAACGCGCATGCGTAAAACCTACGAGAAAAAACAGTGGTGGTGGTTTTGAGGTCCAGATTTTAGATCATTCCAGATAATGGATGAACGGATTTCGCACTTTGTACTATACAAACAATTCTGAGTGATGGGAGGCTTATGAAAATGCACTATACATAACAATCAAAAGTGTCAGAATGTCTTTTGCATATAGTCTAAAACAATTAATAGTATGTATGGATCAGGCATGACCATATGGAAAGCATAAAAAGAGTAACTCCAAATTCATTCTATCTGTAGATTCAGTACAACCCAAAGCTTGCTAATGAAGTGTTATATATCAACTTCATATTCAAAATGCAGACGTGAGGAATAGCTGAGGAAAATTTCTTAGGTCATATTATTTTTAATGATGAATCACTATTTCACCCTACTTGTAAAGTAAATACACATAATATCCATGTTGACAAAGGAAGTACCTACATAAAAGGAACTTTTCATAAGTTACAATTTCATCCACAATGTCTAACTGGGAAGTTTTGAGCCATTCTTTTAAAAAGGGAAACGGTTACGGACAATATTTTCCCTCCAAATCTGGCTTCTCTCTTAACTATGGAATGAGCTAGCAAATCGCATTTGGCAAACAAGACAGTGAACTCTCTGCATTTTATATGAAGAGGTTGGATGTTTCTGTGGGGATGCGCAAAAGATCTAATATACATTTTACCATTACCTCGAAACTTACCTGATTTGAAATGCAATATTGTTGTTGCTGTCAGTGTGGAGACTAAAGTGAATTACCTGTAATATTTAAAAAGTGGCTAAAGTAGAAATGATGCAACTGCATAAAGAGTCCAGTCATAGCCAATTCAGAATTTACTATTATTGACAAAATATTCTCAAAACAGACATATACATAACATAAGTTGGAAGAAGAAAAGCACCCACTCTTTAAGATTTTTTGCATTACATACGAACCACATAACAAGAATTAATTTTGAAATGATGCATTTTAGTGAGATTTATTGTAAGCATGCTACTATTTTTAACACAGAAATTCAATCAATGCATGCTATGTAAAAAATGCTCCCCCACTGAACATTTGTAAGTTTATGGTATGTGTATTAATATGTATTATAAAAACCCTAAAAGATCTTATTATGTTTTTACATTTTATAATGGGGGAAAAAAAAAAGTGCAAATTGGATACACTCTGTATTATGTATAATTCTTCAAAAAAATTAACACTGGAAAAAAATTACAAGGCATACTATTTTAGAAAAAGTAGCACTAATTATTAGTATTAATAGCAATGATCAAATTAAAAGAAAACATTTCACATGTCTTACCATAGATGATTTGTATTTCCTTTGAATTACTTGTCTAGTTTTGGGGTCTGAAAAAGATATTATACAATCAATACATACAGAACTCACTAAAAAGATAATGTAAAACAATCTTTAATCTGGTAACACTTGCAATGTGGTAAAATATACAAATTATAATCTAGTTCATATAAAATATCTTTTATATATATATTAAAAAAAGAGCTCTTACATCTTATATAACCATGCAAACAAAAAAATTAAATATTCAGCTAATGAAATGATTGGTAATTTTATCATTTCCTAACATGTTATTTCTAATAGCATCAGTTATACATTATATATTATTCAGTTTACTGTTCATGAATTAGAATCAAAACAATATATTTAGTAATATTAAAAATATTATCAATAAAAGCACAATTTTATAAACTATTAATGGAATCTTTAAACACACAAAGAGTACAAAAACTGAAACAAGACAGATATTGCAGAACAAGTACGAAACATTCTTTTTTTTTTTTCCAATGTTACATTTAGAAGTAAAATAACATGCACATGCACATTCCAGAAGGAGTTAATAAAACATTTAGACACTGAATATCACACAGATTTTCATGCAAAAAGACACAAGACAGATTATAATTTTAGAGGCCTTTTAGTGATATATAGAAAAATTAATCACTAGATTCCATATCAGCATATCAGCTCAGAATTGAAACATTACTTTTGTTTTTTATAGAAGTGACATTAAAATTCAATAAATGAATATCACTGACTTGGAACAAATATTAAAACTTTGTAAGAATGCAAATAATTTCTATGCATAATGAAATGTTTGGAAGAAACAAATTCTAAACATTACTTCTTAACATTAAGCAATAAATATAAACTACAGCACAGACAAATACAAAATAATATATAAAAATGAAAATTAGAAATTGAAAAATGGGAACTACTATTAAGATTTCAATAAGTTCCCTTTACACTTTTACTTAGAGTAACATGTTATGTTCAAGCAATGTTAAACATGTTAAACAAGAAATAATGTTTCAGCACAAATTTTAGAAAAAAACAGGAATGAGAAATCTCATATTTTAAAACACAAATACTTTTAAGAGAAAATAATGCAACAGTGTGAAAATAGATGCCCTGAAAACACACTCTATAGTGATAAGGTTTCAAATGTATAAATTTGGAAAAAGAAATTTCAACACAATTTTCAAGAAAAACTCTTCAGTATTTTAAAACAAAAAAATATTAACCAATTTAATTTGAATGCATAATATATATATGAAGTCTAATTTGTTGAATATAAAAGTCTAATGCTATTGGATTCTACTCATACATATATCACGAGAAAAAGTAAAGGACTAATGATAGTTTATTTTTAGTGACATAAAATTTGATTTCCCCAAGGAAAAATGAAAGAAATTCTCCTTTATCACATTTATCAAATCTGTTTTAACATAAAAATTAAAGTTTAATTTTTTTACATTAAATGATAGTAAAACAAATTCAGAAGAAAATTTCAGAAAAATAAATTATATGAAAAGTTTAAAAAGGACTAGAATTTTACTTTATTTATTATTAATTTTTTTAGCAATTTAAAATGTTCCCTTCTTTTTTTAAACTCTTCTTATTGCAATGAAACTATGCATTGTTTGTAAATATAATCATTAAAAAAAATTTTTTTTAGCATTTTACTAAGCGAAATAATACCAGCACAGAGATGCAGAAACCAAAGCTACATACAAAAGAAAGTAGGATAAAACACTGAGGGAATAAATTCAATTAAAAAGCATGCTCAGGGAAGGGGGGAAAAGGGCACAAATTCACGTGTAATCATAAGATACTCTTTCAAGAAAGAAGAGCTTTAATTTCAAGTGAAAAAAAGACCATAATAAAGAAAATTTAAACATTTTTGTAACTGTCTCTTTCATAACTAAAACATAAATTCTCTGTATATGACTGATGCCATCTCCTTTAAGCCAATAACCCATGCAGCTCAAAGAAAAATATTGTCACACATTTTGCAAAATATTACTTTTCAACACTGCATTTTCATAAAGTGAAATGTAACTTTCAATTTTAGTTACATCACATTTCATACTACTTCAAGGTGCAATTGACTAATCATTGGGGGGGGGACTAAGTGTAAATCATTTAATGCAAAGAATGGGACAAATTAATATTATGAATGATTTAATATTGTTATGTATTTACTAAAAATACTGATTATTACCTGAATATTGTTCAAGTGAATGATATTTTAAAATGCATGTATAAGAAAGAATTCAGAAATTAATAGTTACATTATTACAATGCTTTAAATAAAGTATTTAGTAATAACCACAACTACATAAAGACAGTATAATAATGTTTATATTAAAAAAGTACTTTTCCATAAAATGCAATGAAAAAGGTTCTTGACTTGGATAATATTTTAACTACACTTGCCCTGAAATTATTATTTGGTGAGGGGGGAGAAGAGATCACTACACAATACACAAAACGTTTTTTAAAAAGAGTTTAAATGAAATTGAATTGATTACAATAGGAATTAAAAAAATTAACCTTTTATTTTAACAAATTTTGTAGGAAGATTTTTCCACTTTGCATATACTCCTAAGTATAAATTACATATATTTTAAAAAGGAATAATTTTTAATGCTTAACATAAATTAAACAGATTAGCTGAAGTGCATGTAACAACAACTGTATCATAAATCAAATTTATAGCAAATAAAATGAAAATGTAAAATCAGCAAAGCAATATCCTTGTGTTTGGCTTAATTTTAGTCAAGAGTCTATCCATTTTGAAGGCAAACAAGTACAGGTTCTTCTTCATTAGGAGCAAAGAAATCTACAACAGATGGTGCTGCCTTCTAATTCATTTTACTCCTTTTACACATAAATACAACTGTGGCTTTCTCTTCATTGTAGATTTCTTTGCTCTTGATGAAGAGGCACCTGTACCTGTTTGCCCTCAAAATTGATAGAGTTTTGACTAAAATCTCCACCAAACACAAGCTTCGCTAATTTTATGTTTTATTTTAGCATGTTTCTCTTCTGTCTTAGAAAACAAAACATTTGAAAGATCATGCAAAATGATTTCGAGCTGCTAAGTTATAACTAAGTTCTTTAGTTTACGTTTTAAAATGTTTAATTGCAATGCTCATATATGTTTTTAATAATTCACACAGCAACAGGAAATAATGCCCAATAGAAGTTTACTTGATATTAATAAATACGCAGAAAAATAAAGTATGTATTAATACTAAAAATTACATTATTTTTCAATGATTGTTATTTGTACATTATATATGTTATGTATGAAATACTGAAAATTTCAGAATATTATGCATACGAATTTTTGTATATGTGTGTGTGTGTGTGTATATATATATATATATATATATATATAACTCAAAATGCAATTACAAAGTTTCAGATTTGAAAGCATAAAAAGTCTAGATCTGCCAAAAATACCTTCAGCACTTTTTAGTCAACTGTCAACTACATATATATTCCTCTATACTCTTCTATATATATTCTCCACAAAGCTCTTGGATAGCTTTGTAGATGATAAGATGTGATAAAAAGTATTCCAAGATTCCAAGTACTACAAAGCTCTTGGATAGTTTTGTAGTACTCCAAATCTTGGAATAATTTTTTGTCACATCTTTTTTTTTTATCGCATAAAATAGTGTCCTTTAAGGGGAGATTTGATATGAAAAATACCTTCTTATCATACAGCCATCATATATAAAATAACAAATGTTGGCTGCATAATAGCAAGTAAAGAATTTTATTTAAACTTCATTTCATAAATGGATGATATTTCAGTGAAAATGAATTGAGATGTTTTATAACCACTGCCACTAGAATTAGCTGAAAAATTTCAGTCCTAAAACTTGGAAGATGCACTGTGCATATATAAGTGTATAAATATGCCTGATATTAAATATACATAATTTCTATACTTTGAACTTTTTAATATAAATTTATTTTAGAATTTTGTAAACAATAAATAATGAACCTTTTGGCATAGCAAATGAGCTCAACATAAAGTTTTCAACAACATAAAGTTATTAACATGAATAATTTGAGTATTTAACTAGAACATATTACAATATAATTAATTAGAGAACAACTGACAGAAATGTCATGAAAATTAAAATTTAGAAATTCTTAACATAATGTATAATGATATTTAAAAAATTTCAAATATTTTTAATATGCTTCTCTCTCCAAATTCAAATTAAATAAAGCTATTAGAACATTTTAAATTAAAAATTAAATATAAAGTCTAGTTTATTTCCAAATAGTCTTTAGATCCCAAATAATAAAAAAAGAAATACGTGGGAAAAAACTGCCGAATGATCACATGTTTTTACAACTTTGTAAAAATAGAGAAATATATAGTGTCAATAGTTAAAAAAAAAAATAAAATAAAATAAAACCACATGTGCTTTAAATATGCTTTTTCTTTCCCACTTTATTATTACCTTAAAGAAAATGTTATTATGCATTGTTTTAAAATATGTTTCAAAAAGTGATACTATATAAACACACAACTAAGTGATACTGTGTAACAACTTTCAGATAAAAGTTACATTACATTTGGTGTTCATCAAAATACATTGTGGATAAAATATACGTTGATCTGAGTAAAATAATGTCAAATTATTTTGAAACCAAAATGAATGCAGACCTATTTTTCTCAAATAAGAAGGTTTTTTCATTCTTTTCTTTTCTTTTTTATAAATTATGCCTAGTTAAAAAAATAATCAACCTTTGTTTAAATCTATCATTACACTATACTTTCTTAAAAAAAATTGAGAACATTCAGACATGACACCATAGAACAAAAAGTAGAACAATGCTTGAAAATGTGCACATAAGTTATTGTAGAGAAAAGGTATGTCACATAAACCAGGGTAATAAGTAAAGATGTACAACAGTAGAAAAGTAAGAAAAAGAAACAACTTTTTTTGTTTGTTTGTTTAAAATAGCATCACAACACAAGATGCAAGCATTCCAATCCAAAAGGAGAGAGGAGACACGACAACATGCAAGGAGCGGCCAGATTGGATGGATGTGAAATGCAGCAAAACGAATGACAGACAACAAGTCTAAAAAGATTTTCCCAGGTGGGGTATATGGAAAGCAGAAGAAAGAAACAGATTATTAGGTATTTTTTTACTACATGACAACTTACTAAACTCTTCCAGAACAAACATCCCTCCCTTTTGGGTGAAACACTTCCTTATGTTTTCCAGCCTTACAAAGAACTGTAAAGTAAGAAGTCATTCATTGTAATGGTTATCCCGATCACTGCTTCTGCCTCTTTCTTGCAAGTATTATAGCTTTAGATATTAACAAAATAAAATAAAACAGTCTACTACAAATTTATGAAATAAAAATAATAAAGTTATGTACGGCTATACTTTTTTAAAACACAATATGAAATTATAAATAAGTTTTTTTTTTTTTTTTCATTTAAAAAGATGCACTGACAAAATCATCCAGCAACATATATAAAAAAAGAAACTCAAAATACAAAAACATAACTTTCATGCAAAAGGCAAAATAATAGGTGCTGAAACATAAAACTGTGAGTGATATCATGCACATAGCAGTAAAATAATATATTTGGTTAAACATATTAAATTGCTCACAGCAAACAACTTAAATATATACAAAAGGCAAAAATAAAAATGCAGTTTAATAAAATGGCTTTGCATGGAGGCTGGGTCAGCTTTGTTTATCTATTAAACAGGACTATACAATTATTCTGCACTAAAAAAAAAAAAAAAAAAAAAAAAAAAACCTTATATTGTTTTTAAAAAATATTTTATGGTCACACTTTTACCTTCACAATTCATCACCTCAATAATACCATCATATTCTTAATTTAGTTAGGGTTGGAATATGGGCAATCTATTTCCTTCTAGTTACAAATATAAGTGAAATGTACATTCCTGTTTGTTTACACTGCGAAGAACTAACATCTACTTTTCAGGACAATCAAATTGCAAATTATTTTTTTTAAAGAAAATAACTCATTACCAATTAGTATGAAACTGAAAACTCCCATGTTAATTAACTGACAACAAAAACAGACTGAAATGGAACATGAATTATGTTTACATTGTGAATATATGAAATGAAATTTCTTTATTGCTGTTTTGTTTTCAGTATGAGGAATCATAAAAACTAATATGTTATAGAATAATACTTTGAAGAAACCATATGTTAAAAAAATCCAAAATCAAGCATTGTCAAGCTGCAACATCATGTTTAGAAGAAATGACTATGCATAACATGCGTTTAAATCATGAACCATTAATAACTTTTATTTTTATACCTAAATATTATACATGTTTTCAGCATAATTTCACAAACACACATTTTTAATTATTTTTTGGCTAAAAGAAAAATATTCAACTTGAATATTAAAGTGTGAAATACCCAACTTTAATTTGCCACGGATTTTAATTGAAAAGATTTAGCATTTCGAAGACAATCTGATGCAAGTCCTCTATTGAATAGTGTAGAATCAGCTTTATTATCCAGCAGCCTGGGAAAATTGCACAACTCAAAACCAAGAAATAAATTTATAAATAATATAAATAATTAATAAACCAAGTAATAATTATTTATAAATTTATAAATAATAAATAATAAACCAAGTAATAATTTATTCCTAACGAAAAGTATTAGAACTTCTTTTCAAATGCTGGAGTTCTGTTCTAAATTATTCAACACTGAATTTGAATTTTGTCAATTTTTAACGTACCAGATGATTATCCAAAATTTTTACTTTATTGCACAGACAAATGAAAAAAAAATATCTAAAACATACAATAACATATGCAATATTTCAGCTAGTAAATAAATTATGCCAAGAAAAGAAACAAGCTGCAAATTTTGTTATATTTCAAAGCAAGAATTTATGCTTTGAAGTTTGAAAGTTTTAAGTTTCACATGGGGGGGGGCAGAAATTTCTGTTTGTTATTACAAACAGATATATGGAATAAATTAAAAATCATTCCTATTTAAACACATTAAAGCATAGAAACATTTGTGTACAATACAGTTAAAAATATTACTTGAAAATAACTGGCAAAATAATAATTAAGCAATAGTAAAAACAAATACTGAAAAGATAGGCAATAGAATCTTTTAAAAATATATTCTTCCAAAACTTACAACTTCTAAAAAAAGAAGAAACTGAATAATTATGTGATTGTTAATATTCGGGCAGAAAATTAAAAGGGAAGAGGTAATTTGTCATTTACTTAAACTTGTCACATATAAATACTCTCCAACTTAGCTATAAACTAAGATAAAATAATTAACAAAAGTTTCACTGTTTGTTTAAAAAAAAAAAAAAAAAAAAAAATTAGAAAATGTATTCCTTTTTAAAGCTATGATTAAAAAAATCATGTTTCTGACAAGAAGATAAAACTATATATATTTTTTAGTAAATTTTATTTACAATTTATCAGTGCATCATTTTAGTTTCAAAATGCACCTTTCACAATTTAAAAAAGAATATCACAAATGCTATGTTGCAAATATTTGATAAGAATCAAAATATGCATTCAGAATATTTAACCGTTTTTTCCTACTTTATAGAGTAATCTATTTAGAAATTATAAAACCAAAATATATTTATTCAGAAGCTACCTTTCATGGCAACATTCCAATGCCATTGCTAACACTGATAATTACACATGCAACTCTCAACAAAATGGATACACAAACAAAGAAATATATAAAATATAAAATACCCCAGCATCAAGAACAACAGAACTTATCAAAAAATTATGTAATATAGCATAAAAAGTACTTTTCAAAGATTTCCCCTCTTACAAGTAAAAGATTTATATATGCATTCTTTCCCAAAAGACAAAGATTGAAACACACCTTTTTCAAAATGCGCTTAAGTTTCTTGTAAAGAAGTTTTTCAACAGTAGTATTTCTTTCTCTGCTTTTAAATTTCAGTTCACAATGAATTATTGTTAAAGCCCAGTTTTCAATCATTACATAAATTACATACTTTAATACATTCATTCTTATTTTCATATTAAAATCTATGTTTGCAAAGTATATAAAATAAACAAATTTAGCATAATACGAACACATTTAAAACTAAAATAAACAGCTATGATTTAAAGTGATTTCAATTCTGCACCAAGATTTATAATTAACATATATCAACACAGACATTATAATAATTTGATACATTATACATTTGCAGTTTTATATTAAGAAAATACCATGAAAAGGACCCTTGATATTATTTTTACAATGAATAAAGATGACCTATAGCTATTTGACAACAGTTTGAAACTTTTAATCTGTGTACAACAAATTACAATCAGATTACAACTTAATAGCATAATGCAAGGAATTAACATAACTAATACATTATATCAAATATAAATAATTACTGATGAGGGTATTATCATACTTAAAAATTTTCCGTATTTTTTGTAACAAATTTTTCTTTATCTCATTTAATGTTGATAATACACAGTTCAATAATCAGAACAGAGATACCTACTTTCTCATTTATATAATGTTTTATTACCATCTGAAGTTGTTTTGCATTCTAGAATAAATTAATTTTGGGAACTGTGAATTTATTTTGCAATTAATAACTAAGACAATTTATTCTAATTTAAATAATTTATATCTAGTATTGACGTTTTTTGATTGAACACAAAGATCATATGTTTATTATGCTAATTTAATTTTATTTTAAAGGTCTACCACTTTAACTTTTATTCACAAGAAAATTACATTCTTTACCATACACACACAAATATATAATAACTCATTTTGATTTTTTCAATATGTATACATATATATATACTGAAAAGCATCAAAATGAGGTTTTATTTTGCAAAAAAGTTTAACTATTAATCAAATTTACATCACGAGAAACCATTAAATGAAAGTATTTATAATAATTTAAATCAAACTATGATGATATAATTTGAACCAGAGTGAAATTAGTTTTGAGTTTATAGGAAATAAAAACATATTAATTAAAGATTTATTAATTTTTATTGAAAGTTTTAAAAATTCATTTGAGGAAGTAGGTAAAAGATCAAAGATGAGAAACTTTGAAAATGAAAATCTTAGATCTTTTCATGATGAAATCATTTTCCAAGTAAGTAAATTTATTCTATTGATATTACAAACTAGCATCAATTCAGGCAAGAAATTAGTTTCAGATTTTAATTGTTGTAATAACAAGAATATCTTTCCCACTTGAGTGAAGGATCTTAAGCATTTAATGTATATGTTAATTCAATTAACACTTTTATACACAAATAAGGACTAGAATTAACATGAAATAGTATGTTAGTAATTGTATGTCTAATAAAATAACATTTTTCCTGATCCAGTCATAAATTCATGAAGCCTGATGGAATTAGCTGAAAATGAATTTTATTATTTTAACAAAAAAACTTTGTTCTTCTCACTTTCTTTTATATTAATTCACAAACACAACAGCCCAATAATAGTATATGTTTGGAAAGGAAACTTGTATTTCATACCTTTAAATATTACATAATTTCATATAATGACATATACAAAAAGACAGATAGTTACGTTCTAAAATGCTGCATATCTTGAGATATCATACCTTCATATTCTTAGCATGATATCTAAATCCAGATAACATAAAAAAAATATTAAACTTCAATAAATTAAGGGAGAAAAAAAACATTTTCTCCATAGTGCACATCCTCTCAAGACTTTGATGTCAGTGTAAAAATAAAATAACAATGTCTGTCAATGATATTTTATTTGTACAAATGGAAGAATATTTTGATTAACTCATAATCCAGACGACTAAAACACTATGAACTGAAAACCAGAAAAGCTATTTCAAAAATATAATTCAATAATGAATGAAAATTAACTGAATGCTTATTTAAATGGTGAAATAATTTAATTTCTTTTAAAGGACAGATAAATAGGTCAACATTTTAATTTAAATACAATAAAAAGACAATTACCTAAAATATAAATGTCTTTAAGATATGCATTTAACTACTGAATCACAATTCTTTTAAATTAAAAATTAATGTTTTAGGATATTAATAATCCTTTTTATCTCACTATGTTGAAGAAGGACTATTAACATGAACAAAATTAAAATAGTGATCAATTTTAAAAGTTGTCTGCTTACAAATTTCAAAATTACAGTTTTTATTTATTTTTTAAATATTAATATAAAATAAAAAGCTAAAATTAGATGAAAATATATGGAATTTAATTGAAAAACAGAATTATAAATCTAAAAAATTAAAATTTCTAAATAGTTCTTTGCACATAAGATAGAAGCCCACAATGACAGTCACTAATATACTTTCAGTCTGAAAAGGAATAGTAAAAAACAATAGCATCTATAAAACACTTCTGAATAAGAGCATTTAACAAAATACTGACTAGCAACAGTTCCATATTTTTTTTATATATCTAACTATAATCATATAAAAATATAGAATATATGTATTATGATACTAAACACATGTTATGTCTGAATACAGCATTAATTGTACTGTAAAATACATATCATGAAGAAATCAGAAATTTGACTAAAACTTATTTCAGTTCCAAACATTTACATAATGGCAAACACAATGTATTAAAAAGCATTAAAAATTATGTATTATGCACACACATATATACAGTTACACAAGTAAACCACACTTGATTTATCACTGACAATAAATCACATGTTCATGCACATCATGCCATTCCAACTAAGAAATAAGCTCAGATAGTTTTGGAGACAGCCAATTATCTCCAAAGCTTCAAAAGCACACATGCAAGAAGAAGGTATAAAGATGGAATAAGCGAGAATCATGCATCATGCAAGCAGAAGGGAAGTGCCAGGAAGAAACTTTGGAGATGGTCAAATAACAATCAATCAAAATGTAAACTACAAAACTAAAACAACATAAGATCATGCTGTTAGCAATGACTGCACTGCTCAACTAACAGAATTCTGTGCACAACAACTGCGGGTTGATCATAAAATCTACCCATAGATTAAACAAGGCTGCATAATAGTCAAGCCCTCTTTGATACATGGTGCACTACTATATTATGGTCTAGAGTTAAAATCAACTACAAACTGCTCTAGACACAGCAACACAAAAAAATGAAGGGCCGCAATACCTCAAAGTCCTTCGGGTGTTGATGTTAGTAGGCATGGAGAAGGCAAAAGAAAAACATTTCCTTAGAGAACTGTTTATCAGGGCGATCAGGTCACATGACAGTATACAAATTAATCACTTTTCGCACTCACATTTTGGACCATCTCAAAAGCCCCTTCGCTTGCTACTGCTGGATGTTTGTGAAGGACAAGTTATAGGTCAGGTATTAATAATATATACTGAACTAGCAGGTTTCGAAGGGCATGCATGAGTCAGTCCATTCCAAAAATAGTAAGGCGGAAGTAGGTAAGTAGTCCAGTAAGTAACAATGCTGGAGCACAGTAAGTAAATGCGTAACCCGCATCAGGAGGAAGTCACAGAGATATGAAACATACGAAGGCAGCGTGACAAAATTACATGAGCACAGAGGCAGAGCATCAGCTGCAGAAGGTATAAAAAATATAGGGCAGCTGGTTTCAGTTAAAAAGTGTCAATATAAATAGTATTGGTATATAGGATTGATCTAATTATGTGACAGATTAAAATGGACAGGCAAGCCACAGGATTTTTGAGAAGGTCCTTGCTGTGAAAATTAGAAAGCCACAAAAAGAAAATATAAATAGGTTTATCACAAATAAGATAAAAAATGTTCCTAACTGGAAATAAGAAATGAAACACTACTGCAGTTTAAATTTATATAATCATCATTCCAAGATTCTTCCAAACAGATGGAACAGGATATGAATGAAATAAACTAATCATAATATACTGAAGAAGCAGATTTATTTGCACATTTATCTTCAAAATGAAGAAATATGTATGCTTTCAAAACAATCACAATTCATAAAACTTCAAATGTAATAAGAAGAAGTTGCATATTAGCATACATTTTGAAATTACTTAATCAGTAATATTATACTGACAGAGAATATAGTTGGCCATTCAGTTAAGCAAATATTATTTTTGACTGTTAGGCACATTATAATTCTACTCTTTTAATACTGCACAAGTATAACTAAATGCAGTATTTTTAACATTATTTAAGAACTTATATCAAAATGCCCGAAATTTATAACTCCTTATATTGCAATAATATATATGCATACATAATTTTATCATATATATATATATATATATATTTAAATTTTGACCTTTCCCAAAATTATACGTAACTTACTTTTGTACTTTAATGCTTGAAAATTTGAATCTCTTATATGAATCCAAAATAAGTAAATTTTAAATGTTAAATTACAAATCATTCTGCTTATAACTAATTGCAAAATGAAACAGTTGAAAAGTAGAAGAGATTGCATAATTAAATTTTTTCATTAGCATTATTAGCTTTTTCTTTCTCAAACGAAAACACATTATGTTCTTTTACTCAGAAATTAAATACTTTATTATTAACATTAAAAATTTACAAAAGATTGTGCTTTAACTATGCATAAACACATTATGCAGAAGGCCAATTTTTAGAAAAATAATATTAAAATATTATCTATTCCTTATAGGTTATAACAAAAAATACAATATATGAAGGGGAGGAATCTTTGAAGGTATGCCTTGAATAATTCAGTTAATTTAATTCAATAAAAGCTACATTTAGTTACTTCTAATTAATGCACACAAATATTAGTACTTGTTTTAAGCTAATAAACAAAATCATACTTCTGAAAGAATTGACAATGGAGACTTCTATTTGGAAGTTATTGTAATTATGCAGTAAATAGCTCCTGCTTGTAAATGATAAATTATTGAACATCTCCATTGCCTAATATTAATAAATCCTTATTTCAAAGGACATTTTAAAACTGCTTAACATGTAATTTAGCTTTGATTCAGGTTTTCTATGATAAGAGCATTATATATGTATACATAAAATTTTTTCTTCATTATGATTTGTTTTTGTAAAAGATCTAGATTAATACCTTTTCTAGTTAATGAAATGAATCTGAAAAAATTTTTTACTTAAGTTTGAAATGTTGACGAAAAACTGTACAAAAGCAAAAATGTATCATTCTAAGCAGTCAAGCATATTTCAAATGTTTTTACATCAAAACCTCAACCTTTGACATGACTTAGGCACCCCTGATGGATATAAATGATGAGGCATTACCTGGATGATTTTACTTTTCTTTTTCTTAAACAGTATTAACTTGTATCCCTTACAACTAACTATCTTATGAAACAATATGTTAACTGCCACAACCCATAAGTTTGCCAAGTATATTTTACTGTCATCTAAATTTTAAACAAGTTAAAACAACATTATGCTTTTTTCTGTTTATTTAGACTACAAGTTTATCACATCATTCTTGTTTTAGCTTTAATTTTAATATGTTTTTCCTTATATAAAATGGTGGCATGGGGATGTTGAAAAATATTTCCTATGTATAATTATGATAACTGCATATTATGTCATTTCAACTCAAGAAAGATTTCAGAAGAATGTTCCAATTTTGTAAAGCAAGCATAGTACTACAAACTAGGCTATTATTAACAAGGTAAAAAGTTTTTGTATTTCACTTATTTTGTATAAACACAGTATAAAACTTCAAAATGTCCTCCTTCCCTTGAAATATTCATTTGTAAGATATAAAAAATATTCCTTCACTTATTTTGTATAAACACAGTATAAAACTTCAAAATGTCCTCCTTCCCTTGAAATATTCATTTGTAAGATATAAAAAATATTTTGTAGTAAAAAAGGGATACTTTTCTTTTAATTCTTAGTACGAAAAAATATTCCATTCAAATAATATTTTGAATTCCTATTGCTCCGATTTTCCCTTCCTATAAAATTATTTAAAATCATTTAGCCAATACTATGCTAAAGATTTTAGATTTTATGAATTACCTCTTATGTAAGCATTGCTTTATGACTATTTTAAACAGATATTATTAAAATAGTTAACAATGCTAAAAAGTAAATTAGGAGTCTATATTATAAAATAAGCTATGATAAACTGAAAGCATTGAAACCAAAACCTTTTTTAGCTCTTTGAATAAAAATATGAAGGTCTGTTGCATCTACATAATACAGAGGAAAAACAACACAATTATATTTAAATTAAAGATGCATCTTAAAATATGCGTCTCTGAAAGCCTTTTAGTTCACATGAATTAAAAAAAAAATCTACTTCAACAATAAAACTTTCTATTTTGCATACTTAAAAAATCCATGGTTAATAAAATTTTCATCAATAACCTCAAAAAATGAACAGGTACAAGTAGCAAGACTATAAAATTTATGATTATATTTTATGACACACAAAAACTGGAGAATTTGCTTCTCAAAAATTCTTCAAAACTTACTGAAGACTGAAACCAAAATCTTAAACATAGTCCACCCAGGATATACAATTAGTACATGTAATAAAAGTGGTAAAATTTTTGACATTTTCTTGATTTTAACAAAACAAAATCTAAAACAAAATTCATAAAAAGTGCAAAATAAATGTGAATTCAAATAAAATGAATGCAACAATAGTAACATAAACGGTATAATACAAATGACACTATTTACATATATATGGCCTTGAAAAAGCAAAATGTTAAAAAAAAAAAAAAAAAAAAAAAAAAAAAAAAAAAAAAAAAATATTGTGAAATCCAAATACAGTTTATAAAATAAGAATCAGCAATAAAAATAAAATGCCTACTTCTTTTCTGCATGACTTTAATTCTGAAAAAACAGCCAAATTATACATTGAAAAATATATCTAGAATCCCTTTTAATTCTCATTTTCTGAAATGAAGTGTTGATTCACTTTACAATAAAATACTCTTCGCCACACTAAATGAAATATTTGAACAACAAAAACATCTAATAAACATAAAATACATACCTTGCTATTAGCAAACAAAAGACCTACGCCCTCCATACACACTTGGAGAAGACCTCCTTCACCTGTTTTCATATCTTGAACTGGAAATTCACCTCCTAATTCTTGTCCTAGTTGTAAGATTAAAATAAGAATTCCCAAATGCAAGTAATAACTTCAAAAAATGCCATTTGTAAATATTCATACATGTATTTACACACTGCTAACTACATTACATAGTTTTAATCCATTTTTATTAAAATTTAAATCATTACTATCAAAAGATACTTTGAACATCATATATTATTGTTACGAATTTGGTATTTAAAAAGCGAATGTTAGTTCAATTATAAATTAAATGGTTTTATTTCCCGCGCAGTGCAGCACACGACAAATATTAAAAGAAAGCTAAGCCGGAAAATTGAAAATACGAGAGTGCGTGCATTAAACATTTAATAAATATCTCTTTTTGATTTCGAGAAAGTACTAGAAAATTCTTGCACATGATTTTAAAATCTTATAAAAGGAGGAAAACCTCTCAGTTAGTTAGTTACTTAGTTTGTTGTTGTTTTCAGAGTTTGTTTAGAAAACTGCTCTTGTTGCGAATTCGCGGATTAGCTTTCTCTAGCTGTTTTGAGTTACGTTCTCTTGAACATTTGAGTAGTTAAAAGATAACTACTGTGAGATATTGTGATACTGCACGAATATTTTAGGAAATTTAAGCATATTTGTTGTGATAATAATAAATTTTTGTTCATTTTTCATAGGACTAGTGCATTGATTTCGTAACGAACCCGTACGTACGCAACAATTTTTGGTGTCAGAAGTGGGATTTGAATGCCAATAAAAAGAGCGATGGAAGAGCAGTTAAGGCAGTTGATATCAGCCTTTGCCTCATTTAAAGGAAGAAATGAAAGAAGAGATGAAATCTAGCCAGGAAAAGATGGATGATTCCGTTAAAGGAGAGATGAGATCTGTTAAAAAGAAATTGGATGCTGGTCAATTAACTTTTAAAGACGAAATAAAAGTTGTTAAGAAATCTGTTAAAGATGAAATAAAAGCTATACAAGTAAAGATTGAAGAAAGTCAATACAAAATGAAAAGAGAAATTGCCTGCAAAATAGAAAACAAATTCGAGGTTATGGAAGGCAGAATTGACGCAGTTGAAAATAAAGTTGGAAACATTGAAGAAAAAGTTTCTTCGGTAAAAGAAGAAATAGAAGAGAGAGTTTCTGCTGTGGAACAATAAATTAATGATAGAGTATCTGCGGTCACCAAAGAGGTTGATGATTTAAAGAAATTCGTAGCGACGGCAGGGAGCAATCCAGAAGGTTTTAAATTTCTACACATGCCTGTTCGTCCCTCTCTGAAGCTATCGACATATGATGGGAAGACCTCCTGGCAGGTGTATAAGACACAATTTTCTATCGTGGCGGATGCGAATGGATGGGATTCCCAAACTAAGGCCTGTCATCTCGCCACTTCTCTGAGATCAGACGCAGCGGATATCCTGCAAACGCTTTCCCGAAAACCAAAGACTTGACTTCAAAGCTCTATCCGGCGCATTGGAGCTGCGCTTTGGTGAGAAATGTTTAAAAGACTACAGCAGGCTTCAATTAAAATCCCGTCAACAGAAGTCCACCGAATCACTCCAGGAACTCCCCATGGATGTTGAAAGGCCGTCCCACCTCGCCTTTACGGAGTGCCCGAGAGAAACGAGGGAAATCCTATCTCTGCAATACTTTATTGATGGCATCCGGAATCCTGATATACAGAAAGCTCTGTGAATGGCGGATGTGAGGGACATAAGTAGCGCTCTGCTGTACGCCATGAAGTTCGAGGCAGCCCAGCAAGCAACTCGTAGAGATCGCTACCCAGTCAGAGTCAGTGCCAGTCCGTGAGCCAGTGGATCAGTTGATGGCTCGTTTAGATGATTTAGCCAGAGAAGTCAATGCTTTGATACAGAGTAGGAGTGAGAACAAAGTGGAACAAAGCTGTTGGAAATGTGGTATTGAAGTCACTTATGACGGCATTGCAGAACACCCCAGAACACGGATAATAAAGTGGATGATTTGACAAGACCAGTGAATGCCTTAAGACGAAATATTGGTGAGAAGAAACCAATCATAAAGTGCTGGAACTGCGGTGTTGAAGGCCACATACGAAGGAACTGCAGAACTCCCAGAGCATGGAAAATACGGCATACGATTTAAACAGACAATTAAATGCCATGCGAAGGAAAAGGATTAACAAGAAACCAAAGTGCTGGAACTGTGGAGCTGAAGGCCACATACGAAAGAATTGCAGAACACCCCAAGGTATGAAAATTGAGACCATTTCTCAGCAATGATGCAGGAAACAAACTAATGACCATATCAAGGAATGGAGGTTGCCAGATAATGAAAAACCTTGTTTTAAAGCACTTAGGATTTCTACAGTGAGTGGCAACAGTAACGGTCTGTCCATCAATGGGAGTACCGATAGAGTTTCTTGCAAAATGATCATTGACACAGGTGCTAATGTTACCATCATTCGGAGAGATTTAGCTCAACAGTTTAAAGATAAACTTATTTGGATGCCATTCTGTGTTACCCTTCAGACTGCATCTGGTGATAAGATCGACATAGCGGGGAAGTTAAACATGAACATCATGTTTGGAAGTGCTGCCTACTACCCCACGGCATATGTGGCAGATATTACAGATCCATGTATACTCGGATTGGACTTTTTAAGGTAATAAAATTTTTTCCTTAGACTTCAAAAACAACAAACTGCTTTCAGCATCTGATGACATGACTATCCATCCTCAGATGGGATCCTCACCTGGAAATGCCGACGCCATCATTTGCGTGCCTGCAATAATCTTTTTTGGTTATATATATATTTAAAAAAATTCTTTCAAAAAATATATCCCAAAACCATTTCTGCACAACATGCTGCTGAAAAATTAATTATACACCAAAAAGATAACAACTTCCAAACCAACTTTACAAAGACATGACAGAAACTAAATTTAAAATTCATGCTGTTATGAAATTTTTCAATGAAAAATGTAAAAAAAAAGTTCATTAGTGTTTCTAAATAAGAAGAAAATTTTCAAAATAACATAAAATTAAAATTTAATTTCTTTCATATCTTTGTAAAGTTGGTTCGGAACTTGTTACTTTTTTAGTCTCTCTCTCTCTATATATATAAGACATAAAGTAAGAAATTTAGAACTAATATTTCTCAAAGACCAAAAATTGAAATTCATAATTGAAAAATTTACAATGATCTTATAATAATATAATTATGATATGTAAATAATGTAATTTTGAAATATATATATATATATACAGGTTATGTCTTTTTATGTACTTGCCTACGAGATTTTTTTTACATCTGTGAATTTAGACAGATTCCGAAACTTAATTTCCATTCACAATTCACATCAATTGGGAGGGGGAAGTAAGAGAGAAGAGAGAGGGAGCAACATCTTCTAGAAAGCATACGAAAAAATAAAATAAAGAAAGAAAATTAAATTACAAACTTGAATAAACATCATCAATAAAATAAGCCAACAAAGAACTTTTTTGGGGGGCTATCATATGCAATAATTTATACTAATGTTTGTGAAAATTGCAACAGCATGAAGGAATTATGCGAATTGAACCAAACTTACAAGAAATATAAAGTAAGGTTAGACATGCAAATGATTAGAATTACAAAGTGACTGTGGATGCATGGAACGAAAACCAGTTGCTTGTTCCATGTGTATAAAGGACTGCAAAGTTGCATTGAAATTTGTTTATTGTCCACTATCTGCAGTGAGCAGATATCTTATTATGATAAAGTGTTTAATTAGTTGTCAATGTGCATTGTCAACAGTGGAATGTGCCATACCAACAACTAACGGAATTCAGAGAAGGCCGTATTGTCAGTATGCCAGAGGGTGGACTTTCGTATTGAACAATTGCAGCCAGCATGCAGCATAATGCCACAACAGTGATGTGTGTTTGGAAGAAATGGACAGAAGAGAACCAAAATAAAGGGAAATCCTGGCAGTAGGGTGTTCAATAGTAGAACAGCATGGGATGACAGACACCTCATTCACATGGTTGTAACAGATCGTACAGCCTCCTCTCGTGTGTTAGCACAATATTGAAGCATGGTTACAGGTGCTGTGTTGTCTAATTCCAAGGTTCATCACTGTCTTCTGCAACATGAACTGCATGCAAGGGTTCCTCTATGCAAGATTCTCCTGTCGTTGAATCACAGGTACCTCATTTCAATGGGCATGACAATAAATTGTTTTCTCCGATGAAAGCTCAGTCTAATCTGGATTAAAGTAATGGAAGAGTACAGGCCAGATGTTACAGACAGAAGCATCTACTTCCACAGAGTGTTATCTGGCATCAATCCACACAAACACCTGGCATCAAGATGTGAAAAGCTATTAGAGTTTGTAAACATTTCTGCACATGGAAATTAAGTACTTTTAAGGACCATTAATGGAAAAAAAATAAGGACCTATCAGCAAATGGGATCTGAATAAATTCAACTAAAATTCAATCAACTTTATGTCTGAACTCTGTTTCTGTAATAACCCAAGAATAAAATAGATTCATAAGTAGGACGCATTCTTATTAAACATAATTTAATAAACATAACTATAAAACAAATTCGAGAATAAAATCGACTTTATAAAATTCATCAGGTAGCATTAAATATTTTACACATATAATGGTTGGACATAGTTTGAAATAAGTAATAGTTTGAAAGAAGATTAGGGACATTTTATTTACATTTTACTAACAGTTAGCTTAACCACTTGAGCTAAAAAGATGTGCCACGCACATCGAGATGCTTTTGTCTCAAACCACGAACTATGCGAACGCCACGTCGATAGGCATTTATCGCAAAAATGAAAATAACGTGGTGCACACATTGCCTAACAATGAGATTGTTTATTTCTCGAGTTACAGTTCTGGATTGCACTCGCAGATGCGCAGTGGTGTAAATGAGACACTTTACCGCTTGTTATATTGTAGCGCACGGCACCGCAACTGTGAAGTTTAGTCATAGCACAAGTGGTTAATGTTGATTTTTTATTTTATGTCTCATTTTGCCATGTACTTAGTCATCATATTCACATGTTCTCTGTGAGTTCTGCATTGGAAGAGAAGAGTTCCCAGTCCGCCCTATCAAGGATGAATCGAGGGGATCTCGACATGGGGTTTGCTCCTCTTCGTGCAAGAGATACAAAAATGGGATAATGATCACTGTTGTCAATATTATTTCCCACACTCAAAGTGCAAAATGGCAATAGAGATGGTGAACAGATGGCAAGGTCGAGAGCATGGAATGTCTTTGAAGGTTCATGGAAGTAAGTAAGTATTTTTATTTATGCAGTTACATTACATTCTACTCTACTCTCATTCACAGAGGTTCTCGGGTATAGGAGTACTGATACTCTCGAAATCAGATGCTACATCCCTCCCCACTTATTTAGAGATTTAATCTCTGAGGAGCTTTGCGGATGCGCAAAGATCGTTTAAGTCCTGGCTGAGGTTGCTGCAACTCTTTAGTAGGATCCACTGGAAGGACTGGATCAGTTTTCCTTGGAACTGACGCTGTTTCAAGTCCAGCTGAAGTTTGCACAACTTCACTTCTTTGTTCGATGTCCTTGTCCGGAGCCTGTGACTTCATGTTTCCATCTGAAGTAGCGGCCATACGAGGTTCATAGATTATCGGTGCAGACGGAACCTTGCTCCCTACCGATCTGATCAACGTGCCTGCGCAGTAAAGTTCCTTGAACGTCAATGGTATAATGCAGCGCTCCATCCTTATTTGTCACTCTGCCAATCTTCCATCGAGAATTTGACGATCTATAATCCCAAATGGCAACCTTTTCTCCGATCTAAAAATTTCTGTCTTTGAAATCGTAAGTATTCCTTCAGATGCGTTCTTCCACTCTTCGTTTAAGATTTGGAATAACTAAATCAATTTGAGTTCTAATTTCTCTTTTTAAGAATAACATTGCTGGACTTAACAAGGTTGTCATGTTCGGTGCCTTTCTATAATTCATGAGGAATATGGCAAGTTTTTGCTTAATATTTCCTGGATAACCTTGCATTGCACGTAATGCTTGTTTAACGGTGTAAACGTACCGCTCTGCTTGCCCGTTACTTGCTGGTTTAAATGGAGCACACGTTTTGTGTTTAATTCCATTATTCCTTATAAAAGTTTCAAATTCCCCCGATGTAAACTGAGGACCATTGTCACTCACTACTACTAAAGGCAGTCTGTATCTTGCAAAACAGTCTCTCAAACATTCAGTTGTCTGAAAGGAATTAGCTGACTTTAAGGTATACACTTCTAGCCATTTAGAATGTGCGTCAATGATAATCAAGAACATTCGTTCAAAAATAGGGCCAGCAAAATCTACGTGAATGTGTTTCCAAGGCGCACTTGGATATTCCCAGTGATGGACCCTTGCCCTTACTGGATCTGATTTGAACTTAATACAATCGACACAGTTCCTAGAAACTTCTTCAATATCATGATCAATTCCCTTCCAAAAGACGTAGGATCCAGCGATTGCCTTCATTTTAACGATTCCTAAATGTCCTTGGTGTAACTCTTCGAGAATTTTAACTCTGAGTTTTTTCGGAACAACTACCCTCTGACCACTCATTATACAGTCATCTTGTAAGGTATACTCAGCTTCCCTACCTTCCAAACTTTCTCCAGATTTTAATTTCATATAAAGACTATTTAATTCTTCATCAGCTTGCGTTTCCCAAGCTATCTCCCTAGCTGTTACCGAAAGTGTTTCAATTTGGGAGAGTTGGAATATTTCAACATCATCCTTAATGCTTAAATCTTCGAACTTTCGATTCACAATATCAAATTGATATGCTTGCAATATCAGTGCATAATGTAAGAGTCGGGTGGTGTGAGGATAGGAAGTCCTCTTTTCGATTTGAAAATAGCCACTAAAGGTTTATGATCTGTCACCAGAGAAAAGCGTCTCCCCTTTAGATATAGATAAAACTTTTTGACAGTGCTTCTTTATCGATTTGGGCGTATTTCTGCTCAGTGTTAGTCAGTGTCCTCGATGCGAATGCTATAGGCCTTTCTGTTCCGTCAGACAAAACATGCGAGAGCATTGCCCCAAGACCTACCGGAGATGCATCAGTAGCTAGCATTAACGGTAATGTGGGATCGTAATGCATTAAAACTCTGTCTGAACAAATTTCCTTTTTTATTTTTTCAAAAGCGATTTGACAGTTTTTTCACCAACTCCATTTAACATCTTTTTTTGTTAAATTATTTAAGGGATGTGCCAAAGTTGCCAGATTAGGGCAGAATTTGGCATAAAAATTCACTAATCACAAAAAGCTTTTGATGTCTTGGACGCCTTTCGGCGTAGGGGAATTAGCAATTGCCGAAATCTTTTCATCCGTTTTATGCAATCCAGTGGCGTTCAATTTTATGACCTAAAAATTTAATCTCAATTTGAAAAAAATTACTTTTAGTTAAATTTAATTTTAGGCCGTGCTCCTTGCATTTTTTGAAAAATATTTCCAATGCTTTTAAATGAGACTGATCATCCGGTCTTGTCACTCGAGCATCATCCATAAAAATTTTAATTCCTTCGATCCCCTGAAATAATCCCTCAACATAGCGCTGCCAAATAGCTGGGGCAGCATTTAATCTATACATTAAGCATTTACAAATATACAACCCCTTAGGCGTGTTTATTGTTAATAACCATTGGCTCTTCGGATGCACCTTCATTTGTAGATAAGCATGACTGAAATCAAGTTTCGAAAAATTTTTGTCTCCATTAAGGCATGAAAATATTTCTTCGAGTTTTGGTAATGGATGCTAATTAGGATTCAGAGTCACAGAATAATCAGCACAAAGCCTAATGGAACCATCAGATTTAACAATTGGCACAAATGGTGTTGCCCATTCTGAAGTCTCAACCCTCTCAAGGATACCTTCTTTCTCAAGCCGATCAATTTCCGATTCAACTATATTTTTTAATGCGAAAGGTACCGGTCGTGACCTACAAAATATTGGTTGAGTATTAGGTTTCAAATTTAGCTTTACTTCGTGATTGTTAATTTCACCTAATTTACCGTCAAAAATTTCCTTATACTCCTCAAGCAATTTTTTTAAATTCAATTCACTAGAAGTTTTCCATGTTTTGATGGCATTCCAATCGAGATTGATTTTATACAGCCATTCTTGGCTGAAGATTGTGTCCAAATTTTTCTTCACAATGTATAGATTTAAAACCAATTTTTGACCTTGGTATTTGACTTTAACAGGAACATATCCTAAAG
This sequence comes from Stegodyphus dumicola, assembly GCF_044657685.1. Taxonomy (NCBI): domain Eukaryota; kingdom Metazoa; phylum Arthropoda; class Arachnida; order Araneae; family Eresidae; genus Stegodyphus; species Stegodyphus dumicola. Next base: position 145,446,718 of record NC_140777.1, read on the forward strand.
GTACCACCTTATCACCCCTGTAAGTTTTAAAAACTAAATTTGTAGGCTGAATCTTTTTATTGGAAATTTTTCTAAATTTATTTATAGACATTACCGAAACTGTTCCCCCAGTATCAAGTTCCATGCTAACTGGTTTGTTTTCAATTTTAACTTGAACCATTATTGGCGGTCTTTTTGGCTCTTCCTCTCTGAACATGTGCGTTCTGGAGTTAAATCCATAGATGGGGACCTCATTTTTCGAATCATAAACATTATTTGCCTCAACTTTCTTTTGTTTAACCTGTCGGTTTTTCCTAGACAAATAACACGCCTTTTTGATATGTCCAATTTTTTTACAAAAGCCGCATTCACTTGTTGCAAATCTACAGTTGTTTTTATTGCGATTTGCTCCTAAGCAACGCAAACAAGTTTCATTTTTACCCTTATTGTTCCTAGCAACAAAGTTTTGTTTCTGCGGTTTGGACTCATTTTTCTTGGTTTTAAGTACCATCAGTTCTACGGAATTTGCTATAATCTCATTTGCACCCTTAACCGCCTTTTCCATCGCCAAGGCTATCTTTAATGTTTTCTCTAAATCGATATCATCTTCCTGAAATAATCGATCTAAGATATTACGATCTCGTAGACCACTAACGAAAACATCCCGTAACATGGTATTTAGCATATCCTCTTTATATTCACAAGGAATCACTAACGAGCGTAATTCAGTGACATAACTACTAATTGATTCCCCCTCATGCTGTTTTCTGTTAATAAACATGTGCCGACTAGGTATTATTAAAGCTTTAGGATTTATATGATCCTTAAGAACCTTTTTTAGTTCGGTAAAATTTTTATCTGAAGGATTATTCGGAGAGAGTAAATTTTTCAACAAATTGTACAATTTCAAATTATACAATTTCGCATTCAAGCTTGAGATCAGAACTTTCCCACACTTTGCCTCTGGAACATTTTGAATGTCCAAAAAAGCCTCAAAACGTTCCATGAATGAATCAAAATTTTCTACCGTTTCATCGAACTTATCAAAAGACACAGAAATTTTGTCTTGTTTATGTTCCGATTTCTCTTGCAATGCGACCATTAAAGCTTCATTCTGCTTTATCAATTCTTCAATTAACTTCTCCATCCTTTCAAAATAAAAATCAAATAACTTTCCTACCTTTTGCAGTTTTCAGGGAATCCCCTAATCCAAGTTTAGGTTTTGCTACTAATTACGCATGTTACGGAGTGCGCCGAGTCGGGAACGATTTGCTTCTCACACAGCCTCGTCGCCAACTTGTTGTGTCTAGCGGTGTGGGTTCTGTGAAATGCATGACGCAACTAAAACAGACTAGTTCACGATACAAACATTTATTTCTAACTAACTAATAAGACAGCAGCGATGTGCTATTTACGCAGTTACATTACATTCTACTCTACTCTCGTTCACAGAGGTTTTCGGGTATAAGAGTACTGATACTCTCGAAATCAGATGATACACCTGCCTATTATTCAGGAGACAAAGGCTATGATCTTCAATCATCCGCTCAATTTGTATCTTTACTACCCCAGAGCGGGCTATGGTCATTAAAATCTCTTATTATGATAAAGGGCTCAGGCAGCTGCTCTATAAGACCATTTAAATCTTACTGATCAATGTGCTCATTTGGAGGCAAATACAGAGAAATGACTGAAACAAAACATTATCAAAATCTACTCGAGTAGCGACATTTTAGAGGGATGTTGTCAAAGAAAGTTCATTTGATGGATAATCCAGGGAGGTGAGGAGATCTACACCTCCACTGGCACGCTCACCTGCAAAATTATTCTTCCTGATGAAAGAAAATCTGTGAAGTTTACCTTGTTCTGGTTTCAGATTTGTTTTCTGTGTTGCTAAGCACACAGGATGACAAGCATCGATTATAGCTTTGATGTCAAGCAAACTTCGGTGGAAACCGCGACAGTTCCACGAGACGAGGGTGACCATTATGATTGGTTTTTGTTCTTTCTGTGCTGTTTTTTAGTCTTTCTTGGAAGTAGATGCCTGGGAACTTCTACACCCTCTTCTACTTCCATACTATCTAATTTATCACTGGAAGAGGATGATAGAGACTCAGTTGCAATGTCTGCAGTTTGACTGTCCTGATTTCAATACTCCAATTGTTCTCAAAATAATTTCATTCGTATTGAAAGATCATAGAAAGCTTTCTTCGCCTTCTTAATTTGTTCATCATCCAACAAAATTCAGAATCCACAGATTCAGAAATCATCCTATCAAGAGAGCTATAGCTGGGACATCTATTTTTATTAATTATTTTCTGAGTGGCATTTTTGGGTTTACTTTGAATGACTGTTTCTTTTTTGTGTACTAAATGAGTTGGGTTTTCTTTTTTCTTCTTGTTTGTAATCAGTTGGGTTTTATTGGGTAGAGTCTGTGTACCAATTGAAGTTTGGGTGGCAACTGTACGGGATGTTTTCAGAGCATTGGCATAAGATGTATTTGGCCGAACCTGTGTGCTTTAGAGTAATCTTCTGGCTTCAGCATATGTGATGTTCCTAGTTACTTTTGCAGCCTGCACTTCTTTTTCTGATTTCTATTTTGCGCACAGGCGAGAAAATGCTAGGTGCTCACCGAAGCAATTTATACAGAAAGGCACAGCGGTACAATTATCACAATCATGACCAATCTGTGAGCATCAGGTGCATGTGAGGATGCCACGACAAGACATCTTAGAATGGCTGAAGTGCTGGCATTGGAAGTATCGCATAGGGCTTGGAATATAAGGTCTTACTGGACAATTTAGGTATCCAATCTTAATATTCTTAGGCAGATCAGGCGAGTTGAAGGCCAGGATTACGTGCTTCGTATTGATCAACTGACCTTCCTTACGCATCTTGATCCGCTTAACACCACAGACATTTTGGTCAAACAGCTCGGATGCGATCTCTTCTTCAGAAACACAGCGTAGGTCAACTTCCGAGATTAAACCTCAACAATAAATCTATGTCTTATGTGCTGTTACAGTGACATTCACTTGCCCAAATTTGGTTATTTGAAGTAAAGAAGCAGATTGAGTCACAGAAGTTGTACCAATAAGCAAGTCTCCAGAGAGGAGACGCTTTATATTTCTCGGCTCACCAATACAAGAATGAATATATTTATTTATTACGAAAGGAGACATCTTTTGCAGCTCGCCAGAATGACTAGAGACAACAAGGAAGTGGGGACAAATGTTTGGATTATTGGCATTTGCATCAGTATGTACCTTTTTAGCAGTAGGTTTTTCAGAAGAATTAGCACTTTGAGTGACCTGACTGACTTTGAAGTTTTTAATTAGATATATTTTAGAAATAGCTATATTGAAGAGAGAAATGTTTCGGACCCGGCAGCCCCACCCACCACGGAGTCCAACAAGGGGACACAACAAGTCTGCGCCAGGGTTAAATGCGCAATTTGAAGCCCCCACAGTCAGTTCTCCCCAAAGCAGGAACTTCCAAAGCCACTGTCCTTAAGGCAAGTGACCAGCCGATTGATACTAGCAGGGACAACTAAGTGCCTCCCGTTTCAATCTGAAGCAGAGGCCAAAGCAGTGTGTTGGGGCACACTAACTAAACACCGAATTTTGTTGGATGATGAACAAATTAAGAAGGCGAAGAAAGCTTTCTATGATCTTTCAATACGAATGAAATTATTTTGAGAACAATTGGAGTATTGAAATCAGGACAGTCAAACTGCAGACATTGCAACTGAGTCTCTATCATCCTCTTCCAGTGAAAAGGTTTATTCCCTATGCTATGTCACCTGGTGAAGCAGAAAAAAAAAAAAAAAAAAAAAAAAAAGGCGGGGGGGGGGAGGCGTTCTTTTTACTATTATGTATTTTTACTCTCAAAGTTTGATCCTTAGAATCTTTGCTTGCTAATGAACTCAATTGAGATCAATAATTGCCATTTACCAAAGATTTTCTCCTGTGTCTGAAAAGGCAAAATTAACAAATCTTTGATAGCTGGAAATTTAATCATAATTTTGACTTTGGGTCTGCAAAAATTATCCCAAATGCTTCTTACAATGGTGAAATGGATTTTCTTGAAGCCTTTCACAGTAAAAAAGATTTGTTTTATATATATATATATATATATATATATATATATATATATATATATATATATATATAAAAAAAAAAAAGATTTATTTTATAAAAGAATTATTTATTTAAGAAGATTATTATTTATTTACCTTCTTTATCTTATTATTTAGTTATCTTCATTTTAGTAAAAAAGGTTTATCTTTTCAGTTAATAATTTTAATTCCAATACAAGTTCTTCCTAATGCTTTTAAATTTTTACTGACTTAATTTTTCAGTTTTTGTTTCTATTTCTCCTGACAGATGGCGCTACCTTCTTGTTTCTTTTACTTCTTTTGAGTATAAATAAAACCACAGCTTCCCTTAGCTGCAAATTTCTTTGCTCCTGATGAAGAGGGACGGACCTGTACCTGTTTGCCTTCGAACTCAATATAGTCTTGACTAAAATGTATGCCAAACACAAGGTTGTTGCTTTGCTTAAATTTATTTTGAATTTATTTAATCATTATTTTAAATATTTACTCTTTTAGATGTTAGAATTAATCTAGTAATATGCAATAAAATATTCCTGTTTTTAGTCATGTAAAAGTACAGATTATACTCACCAGGCGTCACACTATTTCCTCTCCGTGTTGCACGTCCCATACCTTCTTTGACACAATAATACAGATCCTTGCACTGAAGAATAAAGTCACATGTGAAAAAGTAAGTATAATAAATAAGCAAAAGTGAATGTACCTTTCATTAACATATTATGTGTTAATGGTTAACAGTTTTTTAACCACATATGTAATACATATCATAAATATTTAACTATATATATATAAGAAAGTTTCATAACTTTGTAATTTTTTATTTCAAGCAGTAAAGTAAATAATTCTGAACAATATATCTACTGCTTTTTTGTCTATGTGATAATATTTTACAACAGGTACAAGTAGAAGTGAGCAGGACATAAGAAATTCATCATTGATTGTATATGAACACTCTCAACACACTAACTGCGCAATTGCCCCACCCACCCAATGTTGAGGTGAACATCCCCAGGGGGCAGTCAAAGGTTCTGCACCTCTTTTCTCCTACTATCAAGCTCTCTACAGTTATTTTTACGACTCTGACTCACTCTGTGTTTTGTATGCCCCCGTGCTGCAAACTATAAGCTTACAAACATCCATGCATTCACTGGGTTTTGAGTGGCTAATCGAGCCAGGTTGGACCTCGAATTGAGCTAATTTACCATTTTCCACTTTATAATTTTTATAAATTTTTATATGTTTTTATTTGTTTTAACTTGTTCCATCGATTGTTTTTTTTATATGTTTTAACTTGTCACATCGATTGGTATTTTACTGTATTTTTTGCCTTTAACTTGTATCCAACAATTTTCATTTGTTTTAACTTGTTCCATCGATTGGTTTTTTAATATGTTTTAACTTGTGACATCGATTGGTATTTTACTGTATTTTTTGCCTTTAACTTGTATCCAACGATTAGTATTTTACTGTGTTTTATAATTTACATTTTATTTCGCGTGTATCCTAATTTTTCACCCTTCAACTTCATTATTTTTTAAAAAACTGTGTTGAACTTTTTCTTGGAGCCACAGCTCCTGGTAACTTTTTGGCGAGCTGACTACAATTTCTCTTCTCATTTCCTTAATTTTGCAGCATATTGCGCAAAAGGTTTTGACCAAATTCGTATTTTTAGTATTGTACTTACTACCTAGCTTATTAATTATATATATATATATAAGTTCTTTGAAACAGTAGAACAATCTACTTCGGATTCAATATGCTATACATAAATAACTATAATCAAACGTTATGAAATTGCATCTTGTTGAAATACCTATGAATATATAATTTTTTTTAGATATAAAATGAAAACAAACTTTCCATAGAAGCAAGCTTTACCAAATATTTTTAAAATTATGAGTAAGAACAAGACTAACTTTTCAAAAAGAATTCAGTGCTAATATTTATAAGAATTAATAGTGAAAGAGTTGAGAGTAAAACACAGATAAAAAAATGCAGTTTTTATGACTCTTGCCAGATTCATGATTGCTCATGTAGCAAATATTTTGTTAAGAATAACTTGAAGGTTAAAAAAAGATGCGATATAGTACATTATTAATATAATTTAATTTTTAATTGAAACATTCATTTGCTAAATTTTATATAGGAAAGGGTTTTTCATTCTAGTTTTTAAAATTCTAATTTAATGATTTTTTAGACTCTAATTTACTTCCTGTATCTTAAATAAATCAAGCAATTATTTTGACAACACTTTATCACTGTTCGCAAACACTTAAAATTTCCTATATCATAACTGAAGTTAGATTAATAATGTTAACTACAGTAACTGATGAAGTTGAAATTCTAACTTATTTGGCCCAAGAAATATAAATAAATTCAAAATATTCACAGAAAATTATTATTTTTACAAGAAGTTTTTGTCTGTCAATAACATTAGAATTACTGTATAATGTAAAACTATATATAATTAATATATTTGCTTTAATTATACATAGCTAATATATTAGCTGTATATATATATATGTGTGTGTATATATGTATATATACAGGGTCTATATATACAGGGTGTATGGGTATGTGTATATATACAGGGTGTTTATAAAGTCCCAGACCCATTTTGATGTTGAATAACTCATAAAAAATGAATATATAAACAAACTTATGACAATTATTAATGGAATAACTTATATATTTTTCCTTTTCAGGTTTGAATATCTTTAATTTTGTAAATATCGTCTGCGCGTGTGATTAATTTCAGATAATTTCATTTTCCAGTCTAAATATCTGTACTTTTTTAAATATTGTCTGCTTATTAATTGCATTTTTCTCTCTTTTGCTTTTGGCAACTATTGCAATATTATGTTTACTTTTGATGTGTTTGTTCTAGTACTTTTGTATGTGATGTTTTATTTGACTGGATATTAAGGAGAATGCATACACCACAAGAATTTATGGTGGTTCATAGAAACGAAATTCATAATGCAAACACAGAGAAATTGCAGAAGAATTTACCAAAAAGATCCTCTATCCAAAATCAGCATCTTGCAGTGGAAAAAGAATTTTCTAGAAACTGGAAATATCGCAGATAAGAAACGTTCTGGACATCCCTGCACAAGTGATTTTGATGTTGAGCGTGTCAGAGAGACATTTTTACACAATCCTAGAAGATCTGTGAGATCAGCGGCAAGAGAATTGGATATGCCAATTTCGACAGTGTATAATAAGGTTATTAAGAAAAAATTAAGACTGCATGCATACAAAGTTCAAATTGTTCAAGTTTTGGAACTGGACAATAGGCCTAGGAGGATGGCCTTTGCAACAGATATGCTAAGGAGGACAGAAGATTATGCTGAATTTCTCAATCGCTTATAATGTTCTCCGATGAAGCATCCTTTAATCTTTCTGGCATTGCTAATTGCCATAATGTGTGCATATGGGGATCTGAAAACCCCCCATGAATACCGTGAGGCACAAAGGGATTGATTCCCCAAAGGTTAATGTGTGGTGTGGACAAATGCACAACTGAGTCATTGGGCCTTTCTTTTTTACAGAAAAGATGGTATCATCAATCGTATACTTAGATATGTTGGAAAACTTCGTATTTCCACAACTAAAAGAGCTTCACCCACATGTCTTTTTGCAACAAGATGGTGCACCACCTCATTGGGGTACCAACGTTCGTAGTTCTTTGAATGACCATTTTACAGGAAGATGGATTGGAGGCGAGGAGGTCCAATTTATTGGCCACCCAGATCCCCTGATATAACGCCGTTGGACTTTTTCCTTTGGGGATTTGTAAAGGACAACGCTTACAGGAGGAGAGTGTTGAACATTGATGACCTAAAAGCCAGAATTACAACCGCAACAGCCTCTGTGGATGCTGACATGCTTGCAGGTACCTGACGTGAAATTGAATATTGACTTGATATTCTCTGTGTGACGAAGGGGGCACACGTGGAAGTTCATTGACAAGGGTCATGAAACTTTTTGAGTCTATTTAACCATTTATGTTATTAATTTTAATCTATCCTTATTATTTTATGAACTATTAAACATCAAAATGGGTCTGGGACTTATATTCACCCTGTATATATATACACACACAAATATATAAAATTTAAGCATACCAATTTATTACAGCCACTGGACTATTTAAACACATAACAGTTTTCATTAATCTAGTTCTACATTTTTATAACTGCTTTTGTGTCATCCAAATATTGATTTAAAAAATGACATTTACTAAATATTCTCAATTAATAATTGCAGAGCACAAACAAAAGACATGGTTTTAAATACAGGTGCAGGGTTCGTACATATTTCTGCACACGAAAATTAAGTACTTTTAAGGACCCTTTAAGAAAAAAATTAAGGATCTATTAGCAAATGGGTTGAACAAATTCAATAAAAAATATTATCTATGCCTGAATTTCACTTCTGTAATATCATCCTAAAAATGAAATAGATCCCTAAGTAGTATGCATTATTACTAAACATGAATTAATCAACATAATTATCAATAAGTTTGAGAATAAAATAAACTTTATGCAATTTATCAAGTAGCATTAAAAACTTTACACTTTTAGTAGGACATATTTTAAAGAAGATAAGTGACATATACATTTTACTAACAGTTAGCTGTTTTATGTTGATTTTTTTTTATGTCTCATTTTGTCACATATCTGGTCAGTCACCAGTTTGTCCCATACCTGGCCACATATCTGTAAATAGCAGGTAGATTTTATGTCAAACGGCACACCTATGAGAGTTTACTTAAAATGAGAAGTAAGATCATAATCAGCATGATTCATAATATAAGACATAATGTTGTCCCCACTGCTGCTTGTCTAGAGAGAGACCTGCTGATTAGAAAAAACCTGAAAGGCCTGATGTAGGCACGGTTGGCAAGTGTTGAAAGTTAGTCAGGATCTGTTTGATGCGGTTAGTGCCATAGCTTTGTGTAGAACTCCAGGGGTTGTAACCCAGTTAATATACTTTAAGGTTCCAATAAGTCATTAAAGTACCTAGTTGTTCTGTATTATTTTAAGTCTCATTAGATGCAAAGAATAAGTTTTACATGAATTTTTACATTTTCGTGTTTTATCTTGTGACCACAGTGAGTATTAATGAAAGGCAATAACTCCCTTTAATATGTAGAGATAATTTTTAAGGGTAACCAATTAGTTATAAGTAATTAAATTAGGTAGTTAGATAACCTTAAGTCATTATGGATTTACATGGCTACTATTAAATTTTAAATTTTATTTTTTAACAATATTTGTTAAAACAGCCCTATTTAAATCAAAATCTAATACAATTTCACAGTTTAAAATAGATGTAATTTATGACATTGATTCCTAAACAATATTAGGATAATTACACATTAAAAGCTACGAAACATTTACATTTTGTAACAACAACACTCAACAAAATATTTATTCGTCATTTTAATTTGAAGCCTTCCCATACATTTTGGCTATTTTATATGGATTTCCTTCTATTTAAGCTTCTTTTCTATTAATTAAAAGATTTGTCTCAATATGCAAACCAATGCTCTCGCTAGTTTCTGCGTGTTTTATCTCCTAACTTGTCAACCTCTCCACAATGTACCTAAGGGTTTACTAGATCTGGTAAAAGTTAAATAGTCTCAACCCCCCGACAAACCTGAAGCAAATTATCGCTATGGCTGAAAATAACAACAATATCAAACAAAGGTTTAAATAAGCTTTTTATTTAAAAAGAACTTAGAACATAAAGGCATGTTCTGATGCTAACAAAATCAGTTACAGCTCACAGCCACGTAATTAAACACAAACAGTCAAATTCAAACTAAAAGTGTGGACTAGTGGTCAATGATTATACAATTTAATTTTAATTTAATCTGGCTCAGTAACTCTATCATGTGAGGAAATAGAAATGGAAATTATAATAAAGGTTGAAATCATAAACAATTGGGTAATTTACATAATAATAACTGCACATATCTTTGAAGAATAATTTTCTTTATGTATTCAGTTTCTTTCTTCAACACATTTCCTTTCCTTTTTAGAATTTTGGAACTTAATTAAGGATTTCTATTATTCTAAAAAACACTAAATGTATTTAGAATGTATAGAAAAAGTGGCTAATGTTATTTCTTTAGCAATATGAACATTCAGAAGAAATATGAAATACATATATAGTATAAAGGCCGGTTACAGAGCTGGTGTGGCAGAATTTTTAGAATTTAGTGACACACCGAACAACAAAATCTAGGAATGGCAAAACTTTTAGAATTTAGAGCAGGCATTGGAAGCAGAATTTAGAAAGGCACTAAGCAGCAGAATTTAGGATCCACAGAGATTGCATCAGGTGAGAAAATGCCTAGTACCAGCTCTGTATATGATGCATTAAGACATATTAGATGAATCTTTTAAATTGTAAAGTTTTCAATTTCTTTATTAATAAAAAAAATCCCTTTCTATAATGTCTGCCCACGTGATAACATTAGAAGCATTTTTGATATTTTCCACGTGTCTAGTGAAAAGTAAAAAAAATAAAGGGAAGATAAAAATGTTAAGAAAAAGATTGTAGTATCACAAGTAAAACATTCAAATATTATGTTTTCATTTTTCTTCCAGAAAGTAAGAAATTCATCTTAAACTTTCTGTAAAATACATCCATTACATGTTGATACCATGGAGACATTTTTCATTTGTCACATATTTCTCGAATCTTCCAGAATTGTGTGTCTTCCAGAATTTTGCCTTCAAATCCTCCTAAACTTTCCAAACTGCAATGTCTAAAATCCTAAAGAAAAATTATCCGTACCAATTCTGTAACAGCAAAAAGCCAGAAATACTTTGGAAAAAATAAAGGAGGGAAAAAGTGTAAAATTAATTTTATAGAGAAAACTGATGCATATTCTGAGAATTTTGAATATTCTGAGACAATTACATGAGGAAAACGCTTACTATGAAAAAATTAAAAAGAAGACATTTTAAATTAATTACATAGCTAATTTTGCTTTTGCTAAGAGCTATTTCGTAAATTGTGCTTTTATAGCATTATACCTTGTTTATTTTTCAGATTCAAAATATTGTATAATAAGTTGCCAAAATAAAACTTTATAACACGAGAGCGAAAAATAAAAATGTTTGTTATTTTAATGTTATTTTTAAATATAATTTCTTATAACAGATCAATGTTAGGATGTTTTAAAAAAATTGTCGAAAAATTCTCAGATCTTGGGATTAAAAATTTTCTATAGAAACTGATCTTAAAGTCGCCAAATTTAGAACCGTTTAATACAAAAATTCACATTCCCAAAAGGGCAAGTTTTTTAAGTGCTCTTTATTGGAAAAAGATGAATTTCGAAATGCTTATGTTTCACTTCTTGCTTTGACACTCAAGTATCCCGTCATTTATATTAGAAATAGAAACAAATTATAACCCATGAAACCATTCAAAAGATAACCATATACGTCAGTGAATCGCCAAAAATATTCTTCCAAAATGCTAATTCACACTCAAAATGGCAGTCGTAAAAACAGACAGAAAATTCAGATGATTAAAATTAAGGACCTTCTGCTGATTTTGGCCAAAATTAAGGACTTTTAAGGACCAAAAATCGATTCCAAAAAATATAAGGACTTTTAAGGACTCTTAAGAACCGTATGAACCCTGAGGTGGTGGAAGAAAAAAAAGATATACTAACTTTTTTTGTATAGTATTTTCTAAGTTGTGTCTGTCCTCCATTTCTCCACCACAGGCACAAAACTTTATTTTTAGGACAATATGTTATATTCACAAGCCGTTCATACCACCATCTTTCTACAATTGCCCCATTCACACTACGGAGAATTATGCCATCATCACGTACCTGCAGGGGGTAAAAAAAAAAAAAAAAAAAAAAAAAAAAAAAAAAGAGAGAGAGAGCATATACTTATATTAAAAAAAATAAAATAAAATAAAAAATAATAATAATAAATTAAAAAAAAAACATAGTAATTGGCCAAAAGTTAAAAATAAAAATTTTTCTTGTGCTGTAAACTGGAGGATTGAAGTAAATTAAACTTAAAGCATCTACAGTTAAAATTAAATTGGAATCAAAGCAAGGCAATTCTTGCTTTGATTTTCTTATTCTGCGACCAACCCTGCTACAGCAACCTGCTAGATTTTGTTTGGACGCCGTTTTGTTTTCACGAAGTAAAGGCATTTTTTTTTTTTTTTACTCAACATTTTTTTCCAACAATTTGCTAGCCGAATTACGCTTATGCTAGAACTTTTACGGAACGAAAGTGCTTACTCATGACGAAGATTAGGTGCGAAATTGGGAGAAAATGCAGAATCGCAAACTGCTTGCGGCATTTTTAAGAATTGCACATACACGGTATCCATGTACACGTCGACCTATTTTCACTTGAAAAAACATCTCAGAATTGCACAAAAATGGCATTGCGCACACTCTTGACTTTATCTATGTACACTGCTAAAGTCCTAGCTAGTAACCTTTATCGCCTTACCAAAATGTTGCCAAACTACCTGTTACCATATTCCAAAGATTAGCCATTTTTGGGCATTCTAATACCTCCTTTAATTTGAAAATCATCTCTTTCCAAGATTTTGCAGGAATAAGTATATCATCCATATAACAACACTTTAGTGCTCAAGAAAGGGGCCTAGGACGTACGACATTAGGCACTGAAACTCAGCAGCAGAGCATTTTCTAACCCAAATGTGATCCTTTCAGACTGTCCTGTTTCATCTGGAGTAATGAATGCTATCTTCAATTTAGCTTGTTCACTTAACAGTACTTGCAATCAGTCATGGACTAATTCCAGAGCAGTGAAAATTTACATCCTCCAAAACACTCTAAAAGGTCACCGATTCGAGGCAAAGGAAACTTAACCTTTATTGTCTGGTTATTAAGTCTGTGGCAATCAATTATTACCAATCTATGTTCTTTTTTTTTTCTTTACTATTAACACTGGACTAGTATATGACGATCTAGTTTTGGAAACTATTCCATTATCTTTGCATTCCTTAACAATTTCTTTTATTACATTACTTACAGCTGCATTCGTTTTGTATGGACGAAAAGACAAAGTAACTTATTTCCATCAATTTCTTTGATGTCCATTTTTATTAAATCCATGCAACCTAATTCATTTATATTAAGAGCAAAGCAATCCCTAAATTCATTTAATTATTTTAAGATATGAGTTCTTTCATTATCTGTAACTAATTGTCTTACCAAATTTTATATTTGTTATATATGTTGACTTGTCAAACATAGATAAATTACTGTTTATTTATAAGATTAAAGTAGATTACTTTATACATAAGAGAGACATTGATGCTACATGGTTGTCGGCAAGTGACGAGAGTGTGACGCAGCACAAATACCGTGCACTTGCCTAGCTAGTCAGGTTAGAGGCACTGCCATCTATCAGCAAGCAAAGTACGAGGGCCATCCAGGAATTAGATTACGTTTCCGTCTGTGTCCGCTAGGGGCGGGGCTAGCGCGGCCATCTTGGGGTCAGAGTGTTGCGCAGCTCAGTCTGCATCTAGCCGTGCTAGTGAGAGGTTCGTGCTGTGCTCCGTTCAGATACTGTGACGGTTTGAAATGTCTGCGTTAATTGAAAATCCCGCGAGCTGCGAGGTGCGCTCAGTAATAAGGTTTCTGACTGCAAAAAACTGTAAACTGATAGAAATCTATCGGCAGCTTCGTGAAGTGTATGGGAACAACATTATCACTGAAGGTGGAGTGCGTCAGTGGGTCATAAGATTTCAAAATGGCCGAACCAATGTTCACGACGAAGATCGAAGTGGGAGACCCAGCATAGTGACCGCCGAACTTCTCGAAAAAGTCGATGCTAAAGTCCGTGACAATCGAAATTTCACAATAATGGAACTTTCTTTGAGTTTTCCACAAATTTCGCGAAGTTTGTTGCACGAAATCATCAGCGAAAGGCTTGGTTACCACAAGTTTTGTGCAAGATGGATTCCAAAAATCTTGACAGAGGACCACAAAAATCAGCGAATGGCTGCAGTGTTGAACTTTTTGGACGCTTACCATAAGGATGGTGACTCTTTACTCGATCGCATCGTTACTGGTGACGAAACATGGGTGAAACATGTGAACTGTGAAACGAAATTGCAATCAATGCAGTGGGGGCACACAAGTTCTTCCCAAAAACCCAAGAAATGCATGCAAACAATGTCGGCAAGGAAGATGATGGCGACTGTTTTTTGGGACAGAAAAGGTGTAATTTTGGTGGACTTCCTGGAAAGAGGCACTACAATAAACTCTCAAAGGTATTGCCAAACTCTCCAAAAACTCAGAAGAGCAATTCAAAACAAGCGCAGAGGAATGTTGAGCTCTAAGATCTTGTTGATTCACGACAACGCCCGGCCCCACACGGCAAATGTCACTCGTAAAGTTCTTGAATCTTTTAAGTGGGAGTTGTTTCCTCATCCGCCGTACAGTCCCGACCTGGCACCGAGCGACTTCCACCTATTCCCAGCAATGAAGAAGTGGCTGGCTATGCAGCGTTTTGATGACGACGCACAGCTGCAAGAAGAGGTAACGAAGTGGTTGAAGGCGCAGGCGGCCGAATTTTTCGACGAAGGAATTTCCAAGCTCGTACATCGCTACGATAAATGCCTTAATTTGTATGGTGACTATGTAGAAAAGTAGTATTTGAGTGTGGCTTTCATCTGTATATAATAAAATTTGTTTCCTATACTTTGTTTATTTTTTTATTCCAAAACGTAATCTACTTTCTGGATAGCCCTCGTAATTAATATCTAACATGCCCTTTTTATTTATAGAAAAAGACTAGCGCATGTTACTAACTTAGTACAATAATTATTTTACATCATTACTTTCTTAGCAGTTAACTTAAGAAAACATTTTGACATTAAATTATTACTTAACAATTGACTTTAGAGAACATAGCAAAATTACATACCTGGATGACTTACTTAAATCTTTAAAGTTATGTCTTACTAATTAAACTGATATTTTAGAGTTCTGAACAGTTCATTAAATTCCATTATTAGTCTATAAATAAAGTTTTTGGCATAAATAAGTTCTTCCTAATTGTCTCTATATCGAAGAGGTTTTATTCTATTTCTACTTGATCATCTTAACATTGGTTCAGTTGACACATTTCCTGGAGTTTGAGAATGTTTAGTAGAATCACTTTTCTGTTTCTTAGGTGGATCCTGCCTATCATTATCTACAAGAACAGGTTGATCCAGTGTTGATTGATCAAGTCCAAACAAATCTTCTGCTGTTCTGTTCCACTCTGTTATTTCACACGTAGACTTGTCTTTACGAATGCGATGTCGGTTTCTCCTATACACAGTTCCATCATTTGCTTTTATGACATAAGATCTTGGTTGAGGACCTGTCTTCATGATCATATCCTGTTTCCAAGGCTCTTTAATTTTCCATTTGAACCACACGTTATCATTTTCATGAAGTTTTGGAAGCTGGGTTGCGTGTTTATTGGCATATTTCTTTTGCACCATCTGCCTTTTTTCTAATGCTCTACTTGCACCTTTTATTTGAAATTTTGGTTGCAATGCTTTAGGATGTGATGGCAGAAAAGATCTCAGTCTTCTTCCCATTAATAATTCAGCCGGGGATGGCAAATCTTTTGCAGGTTGAATTCTATAATCTAGCAAAACAATATACAAGTCTTTTCCTTCTTCCGCAGCTTTGCTCAGAGACTTCTTGAGAGTTTGGACAGATCTTTCAATTTGCCCATTTGCTCTAGGAAAATGTGGTGATGTGATGTTATGCATAACACCCCATTCTTCAAGAAATTTCCACAATGCTTCCGAGTTGTATGGTGGTCCCCCATCGGTGATGAGCTTCTCTGGTATTCCATGTATAGCAAAAATAGACTTCATAACAGTCATTACAGCTTGAGCAGTTATGCTTTTAAGTGGTTTCAGCTCTACATATTTTGAAAAGTAGTCTATCATTAACAGATATTGTTGTCCTTTCAGGAAAAAAATCCCAGGCAACATTTTGCCAGGGTCTCTCTGGTAGATCACAGTCTAAAAGAACTTTTTTCTGATTAGCCTGTTGATATTTCTGACATATCGCACATTTAGAAACATATTCTTCCACATCTTTGTTGATGTTCGTGCAGTAAAAATATTCTCTAGCTTTACTAGAAACTATACCTTTGTGAGACACATGCAGTTTTTTTATAATATTTTTTCTAAGAGATGCTGGCACAACTAGTTGTTGTCCTCGACAAATTATTCCATCCTTTGTTGTATAAAGCTCTTCTTTGCAATGCCAGTAAGGTTGTGCTGCTGGCCTTGTTTTGCTTCTTTCTGGCCATCCATTTTTGATATGAAATAACACATCTTGCAATTCAGGGTCCTTTTCTGTCATTTTTATGATTTCCTGCCATTTTGTTGGAGAGGCTTGTGTTAATAGACTTACATTAACAGTAGGTTCTTGACTGAAGGTGTCATCAAAGGTGTCAACATTTGACTGTGCTCTGGACAGGGCATCAGCTATTAGCAATTTTTTTCCTGGGACATATTCCAATTTCAAATCATACCTGTTCAGTTTGAGGAGCATGCGCTGAAGACGAGGTGAGATTGTATCATGAGGTTTCTTACTAAGGCCTAGTAATGGTTTGTGATAAGTCTGCACTGTTACATGTCTTCCGTACCTATAGTAGTTGAAATGTTCTAACCCATATACAACTGCTAAGAGTTCTTCTGCGCATACCTTTGCTGCGTTTCTGTCAATGATGCTGATCCAAAAGCCACAGATTATTTTGTAGGAGAATCACTCCAATTCCATATTTACTGGCGTCTACTGACACAGTTACAGGTTTGCTTTCATCAAAATACTGTGAATATGGGGCTTGCACAATCATCTGTTTTAGGTGCTCATAGTCTCTTTGAAAGTTTTCATCCCATAACCATTTGCTATCTTTTCTTAAAAGTTGCCTTAACGAATGAGCTAGACTTGACAACAGAGGTGTGAATTTTGCTAAGTATGTCACCATTCCTAGAAATCGCTGCAAGTCTTCTCGGCCTTTTGGTTCTGCAAACGTTTCAATCACTTGGATCAGGTGCAATGCCTTTATCAGACAGTACATGTCCTAAATAAGTCACAGAGGTCCGAGATAGCTGTGTCTTCTCGATGTTAAATTTTAGATTAGCACTTCTGGCTATCGTAAGTGTCTTCCGTAACAACTTGCAACGTTCTCGACAGATGATGATCCTAGGGCTAAATCATCAAAATATGGATTTATCTCATTCTCATTGCTAAAAATTTCCTCCATGGCCCGTTGAAATTCCTCAGGTGCATTGTTCAGACCGAAAGGAAGAACCAAAAATCTAAATCTTCCCCAGGGCATTGTAAATGTTGTCAAGTATGATGACTCCTCATCAAGCGGTAGTTGCCAAAATCCATTCTTGGCATCGAAAATGGTAAATATTTTACATCCTTGGAGTTTTGTCATAAGGGCTTCTGCTGTAGGGATTCGATAATGAGGTTTTTGAATAGCCTCATTAAGCTGCCTTGGATATAAACAAATTCTTAATTTCTTTGGTGTATTTATCACAACCATGTTCCTCACCCATTCTGTAGGCTCATCAACTTTTGCTATGATGCCAGTTTAAACCATTCTGTTTAGCTCCTCCTTTACTTTTTCATGCAAAGCAAGTGGCACTTTATGTGGTGCTGCAACATGAGGTGCGACATTTTCTTTTATTTTTATCTTTACTCTGCGATTTAGTTTTCCCATACCAGTAAACACATCTGCAAATTCCTGTATCACTTGCTCTGGTGTCTCTTCATTTTGTTTCTTTTCCTGCTTGACTTGATACACTCTTTCAATCAGACCCAAGTCTTGGCAAGCCTGAAGATCCAAAATAGGAGATGATTCTAGAGTGGTTACTAGAAATTTTAGAGTTTTTGTCAATTTTTTAGTTTTACATGTAAGGTAGCACTCGCCTAATATTGGTACTTGGTTGTCACTATAATCCAGTACTGGTTGTTTATTTTTCTTAATTACTGGTTTCTCACTCCACTTTAACAATTCACTCTTGGGTATAATGTTAACTTGAGCTCCAGTATCTAATTTGAAGTTCACTTCGTTCTTATTTACAGTGATCTTTTGGTACCAGACTGATGCTTTATTTGAATCCACCACGTCAACAGTTTTTACTTCTCCTAGGTAAATAAACTCAGAGTCGCTATCTTCCGTACGTTCAACGGCATGCACTCTCTGTTTTGGTTTGGTGCAACACATTTTCGTCCAGTGATTTTTCCCACTGCACTTTCGGCAGACCGTTCCGAACGCGGCACACTTCTTTAGCTCATGTTTTCTCCCACATCGCTTGCACTCTTTTACTTGCGTTATCTGTGCGGGCTTTGATCCATGTTTATTTTTTCTGAGGGCATCTACGGAGATTTTGTTCTCGCTCATTTCAGTGGCTTGTGCTTTGCTATGTTCGGCTGCCTTGCATTCACTGATGATATTCTGCAGCATCTTTTCTACTCTATTTGTCTCTCGTATTAGCCATTCTTGTAATGCTTTATCTGAGATGCTTTGCACTATTTTATCATGGAGCATTCTATCTTGCGCTTATCCATAGTTGCAATCTACTATTGCACATCGTAGCCGAGTAAAAGTCCATGAATTTCTCTCCTTTCTCTTGCTTTATTTCGAGAAACTTGAATGATGCATAAATCTCATTCTGATAATCTGCAAAATATTTGTCAAATTCTTGTAGCACTTGTTTCAAGGACACTTCATTGCTGCCTGCTTCTGGCTTCAAATCAAACGATCGATATTGCTTTTTTAATTCGTCATCACAAACATGTCAAAAAAGCGCAGTTTTTGTGCTTTCCGAATCTTGGCTATATCTTAATGCCTCGATATAGGTCTTCCAGTGTCTCCAAGCTTCAGAAGGGTTCAATCCAGGGTCAAACGGTGACTACGTGCGCAGGTTATGCAGCATTTTGGATTCCAAGTTTTTCAAATGCACGTAATCTTTAAAATATCAATTTATGCATTAATCCCTTTGCGCCGATTGTCACGTCTATGTGCCAGCAACGAACACACTCACACCCAGGCATGCCAGAGCGTTTTCCCATTCAGCCCCAACTGTCACGTATTTGTGCCAGTGTTCTGGAACGTTTTAAAAGCTATAATTTCTGCCACAAGATGGCACTGTATGTCCATATGGTTTCAGATACATGCACATTAGACCTCCTACTCGAAATGAGAGAAGCATGACTCACATACACGTGTTTTTGATTATATAAACAAAAGGGGAAATAAATGTTTCCGAATGGCGTGATTTATGACGTCTCTTTAAATTTGCACGTGGTAGTTGTTTATTGTAAGTAGAGAAGTTTTATTTTCGCTAAAGCGTTGGGTATTTCGTTTTGAAGTTCAGTTTTTAGAACATAATTAGATCTTGTTAGACGTGAATTCTTTCTGTTTTTACCGTTGCAATGTCGAAGCGTCGAAAATGTTTAACAGAGCATGAAATAGCAGAAATGTTGCAAAATATTTCAGATATTGATTCTGAAACAGATTCTGATAGTAGTGATAGTGATACTATGATATATTCTGATCATAAAGAATCTGGCGAATCTAATGATGATGAGGACATTTCGGACATCTGTATGCCGAGTACGTAGAAAGCAAGTACTTCTCCATGGTCATCCACAATAGAAAATTTGCAGAATTTGCAATTCCCTCATTATTCAGTACCCATCTTTCAGAAAAACTGTTAAATGGTATAAGAAGCTTTTCTTCAATATCATGGACATGGCTGTATTTAAGGCCAATACTCTTTTCAACAAAAAAAAGTAAAAAAAATCTTCCTCTCCTGAATTATCGGCTTAATTTAGTTAATCAAATTATTTATCGGTATTCCTCTAAAAGCACCAATGTTAATATCACGCCAAGATCAGCAGAATCATTAAATCCGCCAATATTAACTGAAAGACATTTTCCAAAACTTTGTTCAGAAGAGACTGATAAGAAAATGAGACGACGATGCTTCACATGTTTGTTCACATTTCCGGAAAAATCCTCCAAAACGGCAAATGAGTTATTACGAGTGCAAGGAATGTAACGTAGGACTGTGTGTAGATCCCTGTTTTTAAATTTTTCATACGAAAAGAGAATTTTAAGTAATATATTTAGTTTTTAGATGTAAAATGTTAAAAGTCATAAAGCGGTGAGTAATGAAAATAAAACGTGTAAAATATGCATTTAAACAAGAAATAAGGTAAGTAAAGTATATATAAAAATATCTGTAAAGCATAAGCCGTTTAAATACCCTATAGAGCATTATTAAACAATGCATTGATACTTCGGAAATTTCATGGATTTAGGCTTAATGGCAAAAAAGGCCCCTGGTCCTGGACAGACGCTTGCATAAGACACTGCCGGCCTCCACGATAAGCGCGCGTTCGCGCTACCCGGCGCGAAGGGGTTAAATTCGTGAGCATGGTTTACTCCGACACCATGTTATATATGTTGACTCGGCAAACATAGATAAATTACTATTTATTTATAAGATTAAATTAGATTACTTTATACATAAGAGAGACATTGATGTTACATGGCTGTCGGCAAGTGACGAGAGTGTGATGCAGCACAAATACCGTGCACTTGCCTAGCTAGTCAGGTTAGAGGCACTGCCATCTATTGGCAAGCAAAGTAATTAATATCTAACAACATCATCTAGCTTAATTAGGTGAATATTTTGAGAAATGAAAAATACACGATTCATCTTTGTGTATATTAGGTGTGTCTATTTAATTCCCAATCTTCTGTTGTATCTATTACTTCACTAATACACTGGTTTCTTTTTAATCTGATGTTATTGTGTACTATGTTCATAACTGGGACTGTTACTCTGCCATCAATAACTTACATTACTGAATCTGGACTTGTTTGTTTTGAAATAAAATCAGTCCATTATTTATATCTGGGGTTTATAGAATGCACAAAGTTCATGTTTATTTCTATTGGTTTCTCAGCATATAACTTAATGTGGTTACGCTTAACTTTGTTTATCAATTGCGCAAATGGAATTTTATTAGCATACTATATGTTAAATAAATCCTCTATTTTCCCATAAGCTGACATTAGATAATTTAAAATAACTCTTGCAAGAATTAGGTCATGTGGCTGTGCCTTATCATCTATGGTAATTCACAGTTGCTTGGATTTTGTCATTTGGAAGTGAAACCTGAGACTTTTCCAAGGTCACTGCAGATGCGCAATTAAACATTTTTTTTTTTTTTATTTACCATTGTGTTGGCAGTTACAATTTCGAAGCTACTGAAGACTTTATTAAACTAATACTGCTTTATTAAACTAATACTGTACCTATCAAACATTCAAATGGTTCACTGTCATTAATTACTGCTTTAATCAAATACGTTGAAATGTTAGAAAATTCATCATGATTCATTGCAACACTATTTTGATCTTTTATTTTACCATTCATCAATTCTTCATGACTCTGTGTCTGATGCCGGAGGCATTTGGCATCACAAATCAAACTAAAATGTTTACACTTACATGTCAAACAACACTCTTTTAACTTATATGACCGAACCATATGATTTTTTTGCAAACACAAAAAAACATCTTCCATGTCATTTAAAACTTTCTAATTTCTGTTCACATTCCTTAGCACAATTTTTGGAACTGTGTTCAGAATTATTGCAAAAAATGCAAATTTTCTGAAATGCGCTCAGTGCTGTTGTGTTAGGAATCAAATCTTGCTTCTTCCCTTTAAACTTCTGGAATCTATTCCCCTTTTCTGAAAATTTATTAAACGACTGTTTATGTTCTACGCTTTTAACGGAATCATTACTATCCCCTGTTTGTTGAAACAAAAGTGTTTGTTCTCGTGTTTCTATTTTCCTTCTAAAAAAAAATTAATAATTCTGTTACATTCCAAGAATCATCATTTTCATGCTGTCTACAAAAATCTAACACAATAGAATCTGGAATAAGTTTGGTTAGTAGTGGGAACAACAAACTTCCGTATGAATTCAGGTCAACACCAAGAGTTTGCAAATTGCATACTTGGATTTCTATTGTATCATATAACTCTTGTAACTGTTTCAAATATGAAGCCGATTTTACAGCAAAATTACAGAAATTTAAAAAATGGTTAATATAAGCTCTTACAATAATTCCTTTTTTCCCCATACCTTTCTTTAAGCAATTCCACTTCTAAATCATAATTATTTTCTGATACCAATAGTCCCTGAATACTAATTAAGGCTGGTCCTTTTAAGAAAGCTTTAAGATAAATATATTTATCTACTTTAGATAAGCATTCATTAATGTGAATCGCATTATCAAACTGTGATCAAAATTCCTGAAACTAAATTACCCTCAAACGGTTCTACATGAAGTTTGGCAAATTTATTTTTGGTTTCTCTGGTTCACTATTTGAAATAAGCGAAGAATTACTCTTCAATGACAAATATGCCTTATTTCTATCTGAATTCTGGAGATAATTCTTGACTTTCACTTTCGCGTAAATAATGCGCTCTTTGTATTCCTGATTATTATCGACTTCTGTTTCGAGATCAGATACTTCAGGAATTAAATCCTCAATTTTCAGATCTAACTTGAACATCTGATTTGCTTTTTCTTGTAGATTCATCTCACACTCTCCTAATGATTTTATATCTACATTATCCTGCTCCAATAATTCAGATATTCTGTTAATTACTCATATTGTTAACCTTCTTAGAGTTTTGCATTTCATTTTCACTTTATCTAAAGCTTTCTTAGTATTCTCATCCATGATGATAACTAACAAAGTGATTCTATACTCCGTTATAATCATCAGTGGTATTTCAATATAATTATTCTACAGTTCAAATTTTTTAAATCGAAACTTACCACTTCTTCCATGCTCATGGTACGCGAGTCATTTGATAGGCTTTTTAATCCACATCAAACCCACTTCTGATTGTTATAAAATTGTCAGGATGATGGCTGTGTGTTTACCTTTTACTCTGCAGGGTGACTGCAGTGTTTTATAAATTCTTTTATTACTACACTAAATATTTACATATATTTATTTATGTTTAGTTCAGAAATATGTCACCTCGCTCACATTCTCTAGACTCACCGATTCTTGATTACAATCATGCGCCCTCTATCAGCAACTTTTTTACAATGCCATCTTCTGGCAATTACAGTTTGTATAGAAGAAAAGTTTTATAACTCTCAACTATCCAGCTTATTCAACACATTTAGCATATTCTGCTTTCTCTAAAGCAAAATCTACTTTCAAAGATTATTATTGTAATGGCACTGATTTATTTAATAGCAAAAGACTTAAAATGTATGATCAGAGACAAAGATTAAAAACAAAAGATGACTTCTAGAAATGAACTAAGCAGCTGTATGAATGAGAAAAATGTTACAGAAACATCCAAGGACTCAGCTTTTTGATTTAGTTCAAGATTAATCCTAAAATTTTGTAGATGACTGTGATTTATATGTGTATTTAAAAAATAAAATTATCTCACAAGCCATGATGTAGTTTATTTTTTCTCGGAGAAAATGCTTATTTTATCAATAACACTAGATTAAATTCAAATTAATCCTTATTATACCCAGACACAGATTTTCACATTTGCTATACAAATATGGACTGAAAAAGCTAAAATGGTATCATCCTGCTATAGAATAACCTACATACTAAGAAAACTATCATAAACTGGAGAAACATAACATGACACAACTACTAGTAAAAAAAAATACATTCATTTAAAAAAACAAATCTATCATATCAAGTAGCATTTAAAAAAATGTAACAAAAGTCTTTTTAAAAAGAATTCTGAAAATTTTTCCTTTTTCATTTTGCTTTCGATTTCTGACAGGAATATTATAATTATTTTCCAAAATTTTTATTTTGCATGTCCCTTTAGAGTACACAGTAGGTATTTAAGACTAATAATGATGTTTCATAAATATAAAACTACCTTAAAATAGTTCTATAGTTAGCAAATAAATGGCTGAAAAGCTTTACTAAAAATGAAATGTACACTGAGCCTATAAAATTTCATATGCTGCATTTATTTTCACAACCAACAATTGTAGCCATAAATTAAAATTACAAAAATGCTTTAGATAAAAAGCATACATGTAATGGCATTTTAAAATTCTAAATAATCAATTGTATAAACTATGAGATTTAATTTTTTTTTTTTTTATAATCCTCTAAATTTCCATAATTAACAAAATTTTTTATTCATTCTAAAAATGAAACACAAAAGTTTTGACTCTTATACAACAAAAATATAAGTATAAAGACGTAAGGACCACATAAAAGGTTATCTTTCATTACTTTTACAAATATTAAAAAAACATGAAAATTTGCAAGCATTTGAAACTTTTTCTAATTGGAATTATGTATATATGATTAATGGCTCCAAAAATATAGATTGTATTAGGACTTTTACAGACATAGAGTATAACTGAAATGTTAAGAAAAAGATTAACTATAATAAATAATCACCTCCATAAAAAGCATGTCACCAGTAGCATCCACACCACAGTGCACAGTAAAAGACTGACGATGCATTTGTCTGCTCCCAAGTGGTTTCAAATCAATATCATTACCATGCTAAAAAAAAAAAAAAA
The DNA here is from genome assembly GCF_044657685.1 of Stegodyphus dumicola. Lineage (NCBI taxonomy): Eukaryota > Metazoa > Arthropoda > Arachnida > Araneae > Eresidae > Stegodyphus > Stegodyphus dumicola. The sequence goes on from NC_140777.1 coordinate 145,471,489, forward strand.
AAAAAAAAAAAAGATAACCAATAAAGCAAGTATTTCATCTTGAATGTACTATTTAAAAAGGAAAAAAAAAATATTAACAATTTAATAAAAACTTTACTTTTAATAATTAAGTGTAAAAAAATTATGTTAATGCTTACAAGTTTTATTATTTGATCCAACAGCTCATTCACTTCTGCACTGTACACAAGACTAATATGACACTTTCCTAATAACCGGCAAATTTTTCTTCTAATTTCTTGCTTATTTACATTCACCATAACCATAAATGCAACTGTATTGTACAACATTGTGGACAACAACCGATCTTCATCATGCTCTAATCGCTTCTTCTCCATATCAGACAGTGATTGATATCTATAAAAGTAAAGAAATAATTTTCAACATTTTAATTTATGACCATTCATATATATATATATCTAAATTTGTTGAAATAAACTAAAGAAAGTACCTCTCCATCATTTCACCAGGACCCTGATCCATTCCAACTATATCTCTTTCCTGAGATACAGCATCTAAAAATGCATCTTCCCAAAACTGCATCTGATCCCATAATGTTGATCTATCTTTTCCAACTAAGCCTTCAAACAAATATGTTCGGGTTGGTTCATTTACTGTGTTTGATGAAGTGTTTATCATACTTCCTCCGTGATATCTGAACCCTGTGCTTAGGCTGCTTTTACTACTCCATATGCTTGGGGCTCTTTTTTGTCGATTATTGAGAAACTTTTAAAAAAAGATAACATTTAAAATTACTTTATGAAGAATTAAAATGAATATAATGTAATTTGACAAAGCATAAAATTACATAAAACATATTAGGCACATATACGTATAAAATTTATCAGTACTATTTTAAAGGTATTATGTGGAAAACACTACAATGAAAAAAAAAAAAAAAACCTCTTTAGTCTGGTTTGGGAGGGAAAACAATTTTGCCCCAATATTTTGAGATATATTTTATAAATTCTGCTTTAAACAATGATTTAATTTTTGAGTATTAAATAAGAGCACACATAACAAAAATAATAAAAATAAAGTAATAAAAGAAAAATAAAGAAAATGACATGCATGTGATTCTAAATAACTTAATTTCTTCTACCATGCATACCAAAGCTCTTCAGTTAAAAAGCAAAATAAGAAACTATTTGCTGTGCAAAGCATTAAAAAAAAAAAAAATAAAATAAAATAAAATAAAATAAAATAAAATAAAATATACATACATACATACATACATATATATATATATATATATATATATATTTAACTCACAATCATACAAAGATTACATGTTTGCAAACTATTTCCTTCAATGAATGCTAATTAAATTTGAAAAGACATAGCAATTAAACAGACCAATAACTGAACGGTATAAATAAACTGCTTTCCAAAACTACAGCTCCCAAACAATCAAACTATTTGAATCCTATTAAGTTAAATATAACTTACATTCCCTGCTTCTATTTCACTATCTGAGACTGTTGACCTGAAGGAATTTTGGTTTATCCTAAGGTTTCTATAATAAGTAGGGTTTGTTGTCATACTTCCAGTATCACTGGCATTACAACTTGGAACTGCTTGGTCCGATCCCTGACTTAAAGCAGTCCCAGTTTCTGACACCTAAATGATACAGATGTATTTCAAAAAAACAGCGAAGAGAAACGTAACAGAAAACTGGAAAATAAGTGGTTTTGTGCCTAATGAAAAAATCAATATATTAAAAAAAATATGTAAGTAACAAAGCAAACGTAAGTAACTGCAAATGTGACAAAAAATTTACTCAAACTTAATTTAATATTAAAATTGCATTGCAAAAATCTGTGCAATGTAAAGCTCATCATAAAATTAAATATTAACACAAAAAGAAATTTTTTACAGACATTATCAATACTAAAAAAATGTTTTCATTATACAACAAAAACACATACCATCTATTCTTATTATTTTTAAAGTTACAATGGTATATTCTAAATAACAGATAATATCTTTGATGATTATGACCTAAACTGTATACATTCATGTCTGAGATTTCTGAAAATTTAAAATTGAATTTAAGAAAAATAGCCAAGACAAGCAAAGAATTCTCCTTAACCCTATATTAACTATCATGGTAAATTAAAAATAAATACTTTAAAAATCCATGTTATAACATGAATGGTTATAAAACATGCCTTTTATCACAATTCTACACTTTTATTCGTAAAAATGCACTTAATATTTGTAATGTCAGTGATTCAGAACAAAGGGTACTACTATCTTGAAAAACATTTTCTATTGCTTTAGCAGTTGAAGAGAAAATTTAGACAGCCCACACAAAAAGGAGAGGATAATCACAAATTTAATCAACTTTGATAATCAATGATTTGCTTCTAAGAAGTATTTGATTGATTCAAAAATGTTCTAATGTACATGAGGGCAGGAAAAAAAAATGTAGTGTTAATAAGAAATTGCGATGCTTTTAGAAGTTTTTCATACATGTGTTATAATATCTATGTCAAAGTTCTGATGTATATTCAGCATTATTAGACATGGCTAAACATCAGATGTATATATATATAACTATAAATTGACTAAATTAAGATAATTTATTTTCATTAAATTCTATAATAAACTGGCGGAAGTGCATATAAAAAAAAAGTACATTAAATGAAAGGATTTTTCACATACCTCGGATTCAACACTAGTTATACGTGAAAACAAAATATTTCGCTTGGCATTGATAATACTTCTGAACATATCAGTAGCTTCTTCATGTTCTGAACTTTCAGGAGATGGAGTTATATGAACATCTATACATAAAATATATAGTAAAATTACAATCAATGCATTTAAATGTAGATTAAGAATGAATGAAAATGGTTCTCATAGAAGTTGTTGACAAAATTACAAACAAGACACAAATCAAATGGTTTCCTTGTCAGTTATGATACTTTGCAAGAAAAACTTTAGATACTTTATTTATCTTTTAAATAGGTAAAGTACAAATCTAACTGTCAAAGAACATTTTATGAAACAACTCATGTCTACAGTAATACATGGATAAAATGGAGGAACAACAAAAGTTATTAATGTCAATCCCGCCTGAACTAGAAAAATATTAATAATCTGAAGAAACTGAAAAAAAAAAAAAAAATATTCAATCCTAATACATGAGTCAAATTTCTCAATATCATTATCTGATTCAGAACTTTCTAGCAGTTTTCAGAAGTCTCTTTCTGTTATATACAAGCCCAGGTGAATGGTATCAGTATCCATTTTTCGACTGACATCATCACTCACTCACTTTGTGCATCATACATCATCTTCAGTTCTATCCACAGCATTACTAATGAAACAATGTTTTTAAGGATCAATCTAAGATTTCTGGCAATCTAGTTAAGTTCTTAGACTAAATATTTGCACTTTTGATGACATATAGCTGAATTTATAGAGTAATTTAAAATTCAAATTACATACTTGTTTTTTAATTTCAGCTGAAATTTTGCAGCAAAATTTCACCTCACTTAGCTTATATTTGAAAATATATTGTAATATACATAATAAAATCGTAAATAAAATGATCACATACACTTATTTGTTTTCTTCTGAGTCTAATATAGTTAATTTGAAACTTTAATGGAGAGAAACATGAACAGATACGATTAAATTTTCAACATGCAAAATTTTAGATTGTATAGTAATATTTTCAACTTTTGTAGAAAACTCACCGATCATACTGAATTCTCTCTATGAAGTTAATACACTGAACTGTCAATAAAGCCTATTGTATTTAATAATTATAAAGATGTAAGGAAGTCTAAGACTGTGATGTAACATAACTTAAAAATCAAGATATGTACTTCTTATAGTATGGAATTTAATATTTTTTATAGCTGCAATAAACATTTTATTAAGTGAAATAGAGCAGAAAAAACTTAACAATTTATAAAATAAAAATGTCAGTGTTTGATTACTTTGTTTAGAGTAGACAACGTGGAATATGCCAACTTCTAATAACAAACTAAATATGAACTTAAGACATATTAAAAGTAGATGAAGAAAGATAAACTTGTTTAAAATAATGAAAAACATGAATAATTAAAAATTCCAGATAATCACAGATATCAAAGAATAATAAAAAATTTCCCTGCTTCTAATTTCTAGATTTTAAACTCAACAAATATTAGTCACCAATTATTCAATCTCTAGTTCACATAAGTTAGTTAATTTGGTCGGAATGGATAAGCAGATATACATATTAATAATCAGAAAACAAACATACATGAAGGTAGCATATTTTCATACAAAAGATATAAAAATGGAAGACTATGATCCTATACATATGGAAGATCTAAAACAAAATTTTTCTATTAATAGAGATCAAGAATATTTTAATCTTGCTTGAATGAAAAACAATGCCTTTTCTTAACTTTCTCACGGTATTCTTTTGTAAAACTTCTTTTACAGCAATATATAATAAGCACTATTAATTTATATCACAAATTTTCAATTTATACCACAAATTTTCAAAATATTGAAGTTCAATTTAAAAATTTAACGTCAATTAAGTGGACACTGTCAATTTATTTACAAGCAACTTTGTGATTGAAAAAAATGCAGGATTTCAAAATTATTCAAAAATTTTATTGTGAGACACATCCAACAGCCAGAGAGGCATAATATTTTACACAGACTTAAATTTAACTTTATAAACAATTTATATACGCATAATAGTTTTTAGACTATAATATAATGCAAATTAATGCAATGGAAAAAGTTCTGAATATTATTTGAAAATATTTTATCTTTAAGTAAAAATATGTCAAAAGAAATATGGAGTTTGAGATAAGGTGTTCAACCCTTCCTCCCTACCCTCTAACAACAACAACAACAACAAAACAAAACAAAACAAACAAACAAACAAACAAACAAACAACATAAGCAAGAATACAGTTTTTTTCACACAATTCAATGAAATAAACTTACTGCAATGTGACTCTTGCATCTGTCCTCTTTCATGACATTCCTTTTCACTGCCAGGTGATGCACGGTGCTGAACGTCTGATGGGCTGCTATTTGTACTACTTTTACTAGACCCTGCTACAGAATATGCAGATTCAGTTAAAATAACTATTAAAAATGAAAACAAACTCAACTAACAAACATGTTAACATAGATTTTAACATTGGCCAAGAGTTTTTCTTTCTTTCTTTCTTTCTTTTTTTTTTTTTTAAACAGATTTATATGCTCTCGCTAACATTGCAGCTGATCGATTTGTTCTTGTATTTATTCCTATTAAATATTCTGTCTTTTAATATCTTATTCTCTCATGTAATGGAAAAAAAAATTTTTTTCTTTGCTTGCTTTAAGAGCTACGAAACTTCGGATAGTATGATATTCTGAAAAATGCTTCAAGTAAACTCTTGCAACCTCGACCAATATGATTAATTTAGAGCAGAAAGTTTTTGTTTTTCCTCTAGGATTAATTTATGTGGTGGCATCTGTTAATCCGAAAGGTAATTTGGTTAAAAAAAGTTAGGTTTGAGACTAATAAATTAATATTTTAATAAAAGAATTGACCAAATATACCTCAATATTTAAGAAATTTCCTAAAACAGTTGCACTGGCAGTAAAAATAATATATAATAAGATATTCAGTACAGATTGTTTAAATTATGAATGTAACAATTTAAATTTAGATATTTAATCACTTCATTTTTACTTTGAGTATTAGTGTGCACTAATTAGAAGAAAATTCTTTTAGAACACAAACATAATCATGATTTCTCTATTTGCCCTCCTTCTCACTGAAATACTCTTATTCTGAATGCTATGCATGGGCTAACTCTTTACTATTCAGCAATTCACCCTAATATTGCTCCTAAGTTCCTCATACATGTAAGCATGAAGGAAACAGAGAAAACATACATATATGGAAATAGTTATGTTATCAGATGATAAAATCGTGAAGGAATAACCCCTCCCTTTTTTTAGTATAATCCCTAGAAATTACTAATTATTTTACACTTTTAGTTATAATAAAACAGAATAATGTGCTTTTATTTCTTTATCAAGGCTTTATTTGAAAATTGATCTTGGACTTTATTATACAAAACACTTTATACAAAAACACAAATATACTTAGAAGTTAAAATAAAAAATAAAAGTTAAACAGACAAATAAAAGAACTATAAATAGTTTCTCTTTTGGGCAGAAGTTCATTTAGGTAAAACTACCATTTTGCTAGGTAAGTTTGCTGAAACTCCATATATCAGATATACAAATTCATATTGAATGCAATGATAAAGACATTTACTTTAAATGTTTAAAGTATTCAATTTAGAAATGAGTCTGAACTATTTACAGAGAAATGACATATTCCTAATTAGTCAGAAAATATAAATAAATTTTTAAAATTGCTTTCATAATAGATAATATGTAAAACATTAATGACAGAAACAGAAATACAAGTCAAAGTAACAAACTGCTAAAATGAGAATGATTTAAGCATTAATAATAATAATAATAATAAAAAAGCATACATTACCAAAAATTAAACTAATAAGTAGTCTTAAAATAAAAGTACATTTCAGCATAATTCTTTAATCTAAAATAAGGTGAAAAAGGCCACCTTATGTTTTGAATGATTTAGAATAAAACTTTCACAACTTTGATAGAGAACTCTCTTCTTCAGAAACAAAAAAAAAAAAAAAAAAAAAAAAAAAAAAAAATTTTTTTTTTCAAAGGTAAAAGGAACAACAACCATTTTACACAGAAATCATTGGGTGGGCCAAAGTGAAAATGTTGAAGAAAATAAATGAAGAAACATGGTAAAGCTAAGCTATTAGAATTTTGAAAGGATTGAGAAGAACTAGATTGGAATTAATGTCATTTACTAAAGAAGATGAATTTTATGGGTGTGAAAATGATTAAAAAAAGTCAATTTATCAACTGAAGGAGATTTATGGATAAATTTCACTGAACTAAAGTCAAAATTGTGATTAAGTGCCTACTATGATTAGTTTTGGCTGCAGAGGAAATTGCTACATTAAATTCCAATCCACTTCTCAATGCTTTCAAAATTCTAATAAATAAAGTTTTTCATATCTCATTACTATTTTCCTCGATAGATTATATTACATTTGTTTCTGCTTTGCTTCACCCGTTGATTTCTACATAAAACATTTGTTGCTCATCCCAGTTTTCATAAATTAATTTTTTTTCTGGTGAAGAGAACTAACTCTGTATCTAATTGCCCTCAAAACTGATCAGTGCCAAAGTAAAATTACTTTTTTTTTCAAATTTCAAACTTTACATTACCATGTTTCTATTGCTATTCTTTATTTTTGTTCATTAAAGCAAGGGAAAAGAAAGGTCAACCTATAAAAATTTAAAATACTTTTAAAAGAGGTAGTCTGCTTATGTCATTTTTCTCAGTGCACCTGGAATTCAGTGAGAAACAGATTTTTCAAAAATGAGTAATAAAAAAAGATTACATATTATGAAACATTCTACACTATTTTTACCATATTCACAGAGCAAGATGCATTCCATGAATTTTATAATAAGTTTATTTAATATTTCAGTAGTTTTAAAGTATTAAAAGCTTGATTTATTTTAGTATCACATTTATATTTACCAACAGATAAACCAACAGTATCCTCAGGCCTACTTGAATCAGAAAGGTGCTTGTACAAATTTTCGCCACTTCCAAAAGGACTACTACCCTGGTAAAAGGAAAATACCCATGTATAAGACGTCAAGAATTACTTTATGTACAGAAATAAGATTGTTAATTCTATAAACACATAACATGTAGTGACGCAAAGCAACAAGCTAGCACATTTTTTATAACACTTTCAAAATATCAATCCAGAAAGTAAAATTGGAGAGCTTAAGAATACTGAATATACTTTTATGATCCAAAACTTTTCTATTTTCATAAATTAAAATGAAACATTTCAGTTTTTTAAAAATGAAGAAACAAAAGATATATGTTATGTGTGTGTATACAGTGAGTGGCCAAACTATTACAGAACCTATCTCTTTTTAACTAGACTACTTTGTGACTTACAGATAGCAATTGTTTAGATAAAGCACATTAATATCTTAAGAACAAATATTACTACAATTATTATGAAATGGGTAAGACGAGAAATTTGAATGATTTTGAATAAAGCATGATCATGGGTGCAAGAAGACTCATTTGCATCTAAACTAGGGATGGGAAAACTACGGCCTGCCTGAAAGTTTTATCTGGCCTGCCGAAAATTAAAAAATATATTGATATCATACATTACTATACAATATATAATATTATATTTTAAGTATTATTATATTACTATATAGTGTAATATACATTGCACAGAGCTAGTGTCAAAACAGAAAGGGATGCCACATGATCGAGGCAGAAAATGAATTAATGTAGAAAAAGGTCTCATTTCATTGACACTGCTCAATGCTTTTTTTTTTTTTTTTGTGTTGTGGCACATGCACAGAGAAGTATCACAAGATTTACATTTCCCTCTGAAAATTTCCCAGAAAGCGATATTTATTGAATCCCTAAAAAAAAAGTACTCTTTTTCTTTTTTCCTGTTTTTGTTTCTTTTCCTTTTTTAATCAACGTGGAAAGTTCAGTTTCTACCTATAAAAAGTCTAGTTCATTATTATCACAACAAATCTAGTTTATTGTTTATAGGTTATCTTTGCTAGTTGAATAGCAGATATTTAAGAAGAAGGATAACAGATGGCACCATATAGCAAAAAGATGACTGTCTTTCTATACTTGTCTGTCTAATATTACTAATTGCATCTATCATTAAATGGAAAGCTGACAGACGGATAGCATCATTGTGAGCAGTGGTAAAATTATTACAAAGTATAGTGCTACCAGTGCTTGCTTAGGTTATTGTGGATATTCATAAAATATTTCAACCCCAAAATGTCTATTAAAAAAACAAAGTAGTTTACAGACTAACAGACCTGAATTTATATCTATCTATTACAGTTGTAAAAGATAAACCAGTGTATCTCATGTGGAAGCTGTAATAATCTTCAGAGAATATACCATTTTCCACGATATCAAAGCATAAAAATTGTAGTTATGAAGCAATGGCTAAATATGAAAGAAGACAAAAAGCAGGAAATCTTTGTAAGGAATTATTAGGTCAACAAATTTATTTTAAGAAAGTAAACATATTCAGGAAGCAGCTACAAGTTTCATTGTAGCATACAATACTGCTAAAAGTAATAAAGCTCTCAGAGAAGTTTGTTAAGCAGTGCATGCTCCAAGTTTGCGATGTTTTATGTCCAAACAAAAAAATATATTATTGATCTAATTACATATACCAAAGTTTAATAAAATTTCCTCTGTTCTTTCTGCTTGTACAGAATGAATTTCAAATCTATTTTAACCAAAATCAAATGAGATAATAAAGTAGTAGATAAAGTGTAGCACATATTTTTTTACCTTTTCTGAAAAAAGATTTTGAGACTAAAAAAATGATGCCTTCTACAGTCGAAGACATAAATAAAAATCTGACATCCCAGTCAGAATTCCAGACTGGTCAGTTTTAATTCTACTCCATAGCTATGGATAAAGGCACTGATATAAATGACACTGCTTAATTAATATTATTTATTAGAGGTGTTGATGAGAATACTGAAATTATTGAGGAAGTAACATGCATGCAGTCACTAAATATTTGGCCATTCAGTATATGTACACTGCTCAAAAAAAAAAAAAAAAAAAAAAAAAAAGGGACAGTGCTGTATCTCCCGTTCTACTGGGCCGATTGACAAAATTCAACCTGCGTTTTTCATGTCTGGAAAGCGCGACTTAGGATATATATTAGATTTATATATAGCACTATTCTAACATAGGTATTTTGACACAAAATTGGACTTTTTCTGAAATAACATAACAATTTTTTTCCATATTTCAATTCTACGACTCAAATTATGCCAGAAAACCAAGTTTTGTAAAAATCGTACGAGTAGTTTTTAAAATATCAGCTCTCAAAATTTTAGCTCCTCAATGTTAATTGAATTTGGCAAATATTTATTAATATCTCTTTTTTTATTAAATTATTTTGATTTTTTCTGTCACATTTCGAAATTTAGGTTCATTCCAAATAAAATTTAACCATTTTTTGTGTTTTATTTTTAAAATTTCTATTTTAAAATAATTTTTATAAATTTTTCGAAAAAAATTTTGAATTATAACCTATAAAATTTTTACCATCACCTTAAAGTAGGTGTATTTTTAAGCATATCTGCAAAAAATTAGGCTTTTTTATTCAAAATTTTCATGTTTATTTGAATTTTATGACAGTAACTGCATAATTTATTTCTAAAAACAAACTGTTGCTTTTGAAGTGGCTGAAAGAGCGGCTGATACATATTTTTAAAGCACAGTATATTTTTATAGAAACATAAGATTTAGAATAATCATTTTTATAAAAGTCAAATTATGATATAAACATACAACCCTCTAGAGACTGAATTAATGGAAGTTCGGTGGTTGTGTAGAAATGATCTGCAGCTACTTAATGGCTGGATAAGTCAGCAGATTCTGTGGACAAGTAAGAATAATTATATAAACGACACCCAACATTCTGGATTCAATTAACAACAAGGATACGATGTTTATTAAATGAATTCAAGAAGTTTTAAAACATAAAAAATCAACACATTTTTTTATCTTAAAATGTATTTTTGTGCATAGCGTATTTTCATTATATTCTTAAAATTCTAATTTAGAATGTAATTGTCAAGAACTGAATCCTAATCATTAGTAATATAATAAGTAATTATTACGGTTATTAATAAATCCTTCTTATAAATTGCAAATATTGCACATGATATTATTTATTTATACTTCAATTCTAACCGTCAGCTCTAGTAGAAGTTACAAATCAATTACATTTAATTAAGGATTGGATTGGATTGAATTGGATTATTTAATTATCGTAAAGCATACGAGGGTTATTTGCCTAAAGGGAGGGATTCCTTCGTGGAGGACTTTCTAAGGGAAACTGGCTCGTATACACGTTACACATGGGGAAAACCACGAAAACGCCCATGCAGCCAGCCCGTTCGCGGGATTCGAACCTCGGACCGAACTACCAGTGTTCAGCGTCTTTACCGCTCAGCCGCTGGTGGGCTATTTAATTAAGGAACGACCATCTAAGTTTAAAAACAGCGTACCGTAGCAGCAATTCAATTATTGGCGCCGCATCTTTCATGTTACTCCCGATTGGCAAGCTACATGATTTTTAATGAGTATTCGGGTTTTGCTAGTAACTTCACTTAGAAATCGCGCTTAAACTAGGTTAGTTGGTTATTTGAACATAGAAAGAACATGGGAGCTATTTGATTAAGATGCTTTCATAGAGAACCTTTGTAAAGAGAACCTAGAAAACTACGAAAACCAACTATGCAGCCTGGGTTAGACTTCGCAACAAACAATTAGTATTTAACAATCTTCAATGCTAGGCAACTGGTGAGGCTCCAATTTAATACTTTATTTCTAAATATTTAAAATATTGTTGTATTGTTAGACACAAAAAGCAGAATTTAAGTTTTGTTAACTCGTTAGTAAACTACAAAGCTGTAATGCAAACGAATATTCAATTGCTTTTGGAATAATTGTATTCACTTAATATTCTTGGAATATGAGCTAAAGAAGGAACGTTCTCGGAAGATTAAAGAAGTGTTTAAATCCAGTGATATTAGGTTTGTCTTACCAGCTCAGGATCAAAACGATTCTGCAATTGCCCGAGTAGTTGACTTGTAAATGACTGTGAATTAAGCAGATGACTTTTAATCTTACGTTTTCAGTCAGAAAACCTATTCCGAATGTTTTGTATTGCATGACAATGCATCTTTTCATTATTCAATAACCAGTCGGAGAACCGCTTGTGTTCCGAAAATAAGCATGTGTACTCAATCGTCCTGCATGTTCTTCAAATTTGTCTTCTTGTGATTTTTTTCTTTCCGAAAAACTAAAGTTGCCTCTCAAAGGAAAGTTTTTTTGACATTGAAGAGACAAAAGGAGTATGACATCTACTTTTAGAGGCATGTCAAAAACAGATCTCTACAAGCCTTCTCTTCCATTACATGTTGCGCAGTCGGACAAAAAGTTGCATCAGCGTAAATTTTATAATCTATTTTTATTGCACTCTGATTACTTTATTAACATACAGTGAATATATACTAAATCTTTTACTTTAGCTTAAGTAATTTGGAAGTTTTGACGGAATTGTTGTCGGAACTAGGACTTAGAAGACAAGTCAAATTAAATATTTCGATAATCCAATAAATTCAAGGTCGAAGTTTCAATATTTTATTTTCGAAGGGAGGGGAAATTTTTTCAGTTTTGGTCCATTATCCTAAGTATATTTGCTTTGATTCTTTATTTTTCCATAAAAGCGAAAAATTTACGCTTGGTATACATATAATGCATAGCTTCAAATTAAAATTTAATAATATACAGAATGGTTATAATTAAAGTTCCACACTGAAACGGTCATAAAAGGAAAACTACTGGATCAAATGTTATCAAACTTGGTAATCGTGTAATGGAGGTCATGGGAATTTATTTTCCGCGAAAAATGGAAGTTGGAAACCTCACCACCAGGGGGAAAATGGCACTGTATGCAATATTGTTAAACGAAATATGGGTCGGAATCTAACTTAACCTTTTGTTACACGGGTTTAACATGTTGCATACCCTTAAGAAACTTTGAAGTAGGCAAATTACCATTTCAAAGCGTTGAATTCGATAAAAGTCGAGTGCGCCATTCGTGTAAGTGAGAAATTCGTCCGTGAAAACCACGAATTAGCGATTAGAAAATGTGAGATCGCAAATCACTCGCACAAGTGCGTACAATCTGGAAAGCGTTTTCTTACAGATCGCTAATTTGTAATTTTTGAAGCCTGAATTCGGCACTAAAACATGAAGATACTGATTCAAAACGCTTTTAATCGATTTGGGCCAAAGAAATCCCTCATGTTATCTATCTAGTTCCATTGCATTCTCCTACTGCATTTGATTGCATAGCAGTCATTCCACACCGTTTAGTATTGAATGACAGCTAGTTTTATAACTGAACCATTTTTCTCTGAAGAGCAGGCGACAGCTGGACCACTGTGATTGCAGCTCACTTAGAGTCAATGTTAAAATGTTTCGTGATACATGAACTGCATGGAACTGCAGTAACATGGCATTTTAGATACTACGATTTTTATGCAGGGCTGGGCCCCACCTCACGTGTGTCGCACAGTTACTTAGGAAACATTTCACGAATGAACGTCTTATAGGCCGACAATTCCCCTCTTCCAACCAGACCTCAATCTCTGTGACTTTTGGCTATGGGGTTATCTCAAGGTGATATTCTAAACAATTTGGCAGAAATGAAAAATGTCCGTAACATTCCTCCTGATATGCTAATAACTGCTGTTAAGAATGCAGTAACATGATTTAACTTGCTCTCTGAAAATGCTGGACGCTTCATTGAACATGCTTTGTAACACGTTTCGGAAACTATTAAACACATTTTAAACAGATGTTTTCATGTCTTATTTCATTTACCAATATTGTTTACAGCGCCATTTTTCCACTGGTGATGAGTTTTTGAACTCTTCTTTTTTTCCCGCGGAAAATAAATTCCCATAACCTCCTTTACACGATTCCCAAGTTTGATAACATTTGGTCCAGTAGTTTTCCTTTTATGACCATTTCAAATTGAAACTTTAATTATAACCACTATGTAAATTAAACTTTAAAAGTCTGACAGTTTGGTTCAAGTCCCAGCTTTAAAAATATATATATTTAAATATAATATTTTATATTAATCCTCTTAGAAAGAATGTTTTAAGAAGCTAATTTTTCTCTCGCATTATAGATTGTATAAAAAAACATGATCTTTAGTATGATTTAGATTGCTTCAGCCGATATAAGAATCGGGTCACTCGGTGGTACAGAATAAACCCTGCTGGACTGTTTTATTTCTTTGTCATTTAGCAAAAATCTTTTAATTAAAATATTTATGCTTTGGACTTAGCTCTATACTTTGTTTATAGTTAAAATGTCTAGAAAATTAAAAGCTGTCTTCAGCTGAAACGCAGTTGATGCAATTGATATTTAAAAAAATTGACAAGAATGCAAAATTTATGGAAGTCTAGGAATCGAAAAATCTTAATTTTTTTGTGTGAGCACTGAAAATAACTGTAGAAGGAAAGCAGAAAATTAGGGAGAAAAGTAAGCAAAAATTTGCAGGGAAATTTGGCTGTCAGACATACCAAGATGTTTAAAAAAGTTGGATGCTTTTGAATATACCTTCAGGATACTTCAAAGAATTTAGGTGTTCAAAGAGAAAACACTTGAACGTGTACCCCACCACCACCAAATACCATCAATTGAGCTTGTGTTAACATAAAAGACAAAAACGATATCATTACAGATTAAAGTGAAGAGCGACTGGTTGTAGACTATATGGTTGTATAAATTTAAATTACGTTATAGAACATCATATCGTATCATAAATGGAGAATCCCATGATTTTCTCAGTCGAATTATTTGAAGATTCAGGAGTTTATCCAGTGATGTATGTGGATGTCACCTAAAGACGTTTTTTTTCCCTCCTGATGAAACAGCGGTTGAGCGGTAAATCGCTGAACACTGGTAGTTCGGTCCGAGGTTCGAATCCCGCGAACGGGCTGTCTGCATGGGCGTTTTTGTGGTTTTCCCCATATGTAACGTGTATGCAAGCCAGTTTCCTTAGAAAGTCCTTCACGAAGGCATCCCTTCCCTTAGGCATAATTAAATAAACCAAAACCTCTTGATGAAAACAGACTTTCCTTTCATCTCATAACTTCAAAATGTTTAGCCTCTAAAGACTGATAAAGGCTCTGACCAAATACTTCGTGATGAACTTTCTAAGAGAAACCAGCTAGCATACACGGTACACATGAGAAAATCCATGAAAACGCCCATGTAACCAGCCCGTTTACCGGGATTCAAATCCCGGAGTGAACTACCAGTGTTCAACGATTCTCTACCGCTCGGCCGTTTATGGGCCTTTATGAAATGGAAGGCGATAACTTTATTTAAAATGATTGTCATAAATACCAAGATATTTCGAAAAGTTGGATGCTTTTTAATATACTTGCAGAATGCCTAAAGAAAAAGTGCAAGAATAAAGTAGAATGCCTGAAGAAAAAAAAAAGAAAAAATAAATTTTTGCGTAAAATTTAATATTTCTACTTTTTTTTTTTAATTTAAAACTTTTTAATCTTATGATATTTGATTCTTGCGATTTCAAAAATAAAATATTTGACATATTTTAAGAAACCAAATGTAGGATAAAACTGTGTAAAGCAATGGGCACAATGATTAAACTGTTTAAAGCAGTGTATGCAAGTCATCCTATGTTAAAATGTCCGTTATACATCTCTCTTATTTATATATTTCTTTTCTGAACGGAACATTGAAAGGCGTGTTAACTGTGCTTTACTGTAATTTCTCTTTTAATATATGCTGTTTTCAAATGCATCATAGTCTGGGTTACAAAATATTCTTCGGAAAGAAACGCAATTCAAATAAATAAAATCAAATTCTGGAAAATTTATATTAATAAATATATTTAAATTGCTCAGTTCGAAGGAATAAATAGAAAATTTTAAAACAATTATCTGAAGAGACAATGCAACACAAACAATTAAAATAAAAGTATAAAAATTTAAAAATTTCCTAAAATAATAATTATGACAAATAAATATATATAAAGAAAACTATTTGAAAAAAAAAAAAATAAATGCTGCACAGTTATTGACGCAGTTTGAATAGGTAAATAGAAATTTTTAAAACAGTTATTCGAAGAAGAAAATGCAACTTAAACAATTAAAATGAAATTCGAAAAAGAAAAAATTACTTAAAATAATAACAGTTATAATAAAAAATATATAAAGAATATTATTTGGAAAAAAGAATGATGGTGACTTTTTTTCCTCTCACGGGAAAGGAAACAAGGTTGCCATATATTAAGACGTTCGCCAAGTGAACTATTCTTGGCGCAAACTGAACAAAAAGTGCCAACATAAATTTGTGAATTTCTCCATAAATTTCGGTCCAAATTTTACAAAATTTCATATTTAGGCGGAATTTGAGTCGTAGAATCGAAATATGTAAAAAAATCGGTATGTTATTTCAGAAAATGTCCGATTTAGTGTCAAAATACCTATGTTAGAATAGTGCTATATATAAATCTAATATATATCCTAAGTCGCGCTTTCGAGACATGAAGAACACAATTTGAATTTTGTCAATCGGCCCAGTAGAACGGGAGATATAGCACTGTCCCATTTTTTTTTTTTGAGCAGTGTACATACATGGTGAATTAACACATAATAGGTTTATTACGCATAAGTATTCTATCGCTATCTATTCATATTGCCGATCACTTTACATATACCACAGAAAAAAAAATTCCTCTGTTCTTTCCGCCTGTATAGAACGAATTTCAAACCTATTTAACCGAAATCAAATGAGATAATGAAGTATTGGAAAAAAGTGGAACACATATTTTTTTACCCTTTCTATAAAATATTAATAACAAATATATTCATTATAAGTAATACAAGAAAAAGATTTAAATAAAATTATAGAGCAATTAAGCAAATCATACATAGTAATTTAAAACTCAGGACTAAATTTACTATGCTTCCAAAGTTAAGACTTTATAGGTAGAAGAAGGCAGAACACCTTTGGTCCTACAAATATAATCCCACTGCAGTAACTGTGTAGCTCTACCCTAATTTTGAGGTAGAATATCATGTGGGGGTTCCAATGGTCTCTCATTGCTCTTCCCCTACCACCAATCTCTTGACAGGATTTTTGGTTTGCTGTGTTTTGGCCCCTTTGCTGCACCATCCATATTTTCTTCAGGATTTGAGCCTGGGCCCATCTATATGGCAATCAGTGTCGTGAACCACTACACCATCTGGGCAGCCAGTTAGACTTAATATTTAATATTTCATCAATAAAATTCCAGTGACAACAGTAGAAAGTTAAATTTTATGTTATTTTTTTAATTAAAAATTTATTTGCAAGGGCAACTAGATTTGAAACATATGAACAAAAAATAGATGAATTAAAATGTGATATTTCAAATGTAACTTATTATTAAAGAATATTACAGCTGCTTAATTTTACCTGAGAAAGAGATGCTGTAGTATTAGTGCTAGTATCAAGCCTTTGCTCATCTGTTAAGTCTCTAGCCCAATAATGAGTATGAGCTATTTCTAAAACCTGATAAGCACTTGCCATACCCCCAACTCCACAATTACTGTATGCATGTTCCAAACCTGATACAACAGCCAGGAGAAGTTTCAAGTAACCTTTCCATACTGCTTTTGAAATACACTATATAGGGGGAGGAAAAAAAAAGAAATATTATGATTAATGTATTTACTAAAAAAGTAAAACATTTGAAAGTTTTCCCCTTTTCAATCTTATTCAACCAAAATCAATTTTTAATGAATTTATGCAATAGATTTATTATTGTTTTAGGTATGAAAAAAGTACATGATTTGAATTCTTGTTTTGAAATACAACATAGAAAATGTAATGATGAAAATCTTACCACATCATCTATGTGGTCATCGGGTCCAATTTTTCTTTCAAGAGTTTTATTGAGCCTAGATACAACCAAATTGCGATAATTTTCATCTTCCATCAATTTTTTTACTCTGCTCAATTTTAACCATCCAACTCCTTCTCCTTCAAGAACAGCATTTATAGTTTCCTTCAAAAACGTCTGATTATCTCTGTAAAATACAAGATTATCAATATATTGAAGTTCAAAGACACAGAAAAAATGCTTAAGCTAAATAAAGCTAAAAAAGAAGAGGGGGGGGGGAACTTTTTCTTCTTCTTTTTGAGCTTTATTACTTAATTGCAAATATCATTAAAAAAAAGAAATATTCCTTTCTTCAAATGCTCTATTACATAAACTTAACTATAAAAATAAACATTTTAAAATGCAAATGGAACTATATAAAATGATTTTAAAAGTCACAGTTTTTATTACAACATTCATGCATTAACTGATACCTTTTGGTTTCCTTTAGTAGGCAACAACATTTGGTTATTATAATACTTTCTGATTATCAATCTCAAACACTTTTTTTTTTTTTTTTTTCCTCCTTAATGTTTTGCTGCATCTATATCAAGCACATTTACTGCTCATTACTCATTTTAGATACTATCCCAATCTATTACAATTTTTTCTATCACTTGCAGTTCTTTTTTTGCAGAACTTATTTGCATAAATGACTCTTCATAGTGACAATAAAATCATACAGCTATTGTATATATTATATGATTTTATTATAATTCCTAACATGCAATCTCACACTCTGTCTAGATTTATAAACACTGCACTGCTAATGCTGTCTTACTTAATGTAAAATTAAATTTAATGAGAATTAGTGCATTTCTGAATGTTCGGGAATATATCATTGTAAAACTACAATTATTAGCAGCAAATCATGCACAATAATTTAAAAGGTCTTAATTATTATTCAAAAGGGAGAAAAAACTTAAAATAGATTAAATTTATTAGAAACTAAAACAAACATGACTTCATGTTGAAATTTTGTTAATTTAAATTTTTAGGCATAAAAAGGGCTGGGGAAATCTCTTTTTTTTTTAGAAATGAAGGAAAAAGTATGAATTTTTTATAAGGAAAGGGTATTTTGGTGTAAAAAATGAATTATAGGAAGAAAACACTTTCAGTGAATAATTTCATTCTCTGTTATTTTTTGCATCATACAGTAAATTTTTACAGCCAGTTAATACATTTATTACATACAGTAATTTTTAATACTACTTCTAAATGATAGAAACACTCTGGATAAATTTAATCTTTGTAATAGACTGACTGCATACACATCTGCTTGTTGAAATATTTACATGGAGCAGTTGAGAATATTATTAACATAGAAGCATAAAATCTTGTTTATATTATCTGCTGCTTATTTCAACCACACAACTTTTTCTTTAAATGCCATCTAGTACTAAGCTGAAATCATGTGTGATATTTAGTGACTTATCACACAAACACAGAAAAAATAAAGTACATGCCATGTTAAAAATAGTTTACTATAGCAATTCTTAATGAGATACCAACTCATGTTTATGTAGATGGAAAGATGAACAGTGAAATTTGTATTTATTTATTTAGACAAATGCCAGACATTTTGCCACTAAGCCATTAATCTTTATTTTGCTTCCCAATACTTAAGACTAATAGAATTAAAAGATAATAGTGCAGTGCATTTTTCAATATGCTCCTTATCCATGGACTGTCCGGAGTTACTAGAGTACAGACAGATGAGTCCTTAAGTCAAATTTTATAAAGATGGGCATTCAGACAACCGTGTTCAGTCAAAAAACAAAATAACGCCATGGGCTACATGACGAGGAAAATCTGGAATAACTGGTGAAACTGCCCCAGGCCTTTCCCTTAGCCTCGTTTGATAGGTAGGAAGCAAACCTCTTCTTAAATTCTAATTTAATTAGGAGTTTTGCAGAATTAAAAATCACATGGTTATTAGTGGTTTGTAGAATAATCATTTCTTTCTTTGCCAAGAAATCAGCTCTTTCATTTCCCTCGATGCCACAATGCGCAGAAATCCACTGCAAGACAATTGAGTCAGCCAGAGTGTTGAAAACCTTCCTACATTTGTAAATTCTTTGGGAAGTACAAAATTTATTGTTAAAGATAGCCTGCAAAGCAACTTTGCTATCAGACAAATTTAAGAACACAAGAGAAATTAATTTTCTGAGTGCTTAACTGATTCATAGCAATAAATATAGCCTCAACTTCACCATCAAAACAGGTTGTATCTCTTCCCACTGCCTTATAGAACACAAAATGGTCACAATAGATTCTTGTACCAGCTCCAGTAATTCGTTGAATCATGGATCCATAAGTATAAACATGGGTTACTGGGATATCTTCTCTCAATAGTTTCAAAAGCAATGGCTCTGATCTAGGCAGTGGGCATTTCACTCTTCGATTTTCTCACATTCGAGATATACACGAGCCAATTTGTCACAATAATCAAGAGAAAAAGTCACCATAATCAAGAGGACACAAAGGTACAGCCATTACATTCATTTTTTGAACAAGGTCTAGGTCTTCTGCTAATTTATAACCAATTCGATTGAAACCCACTTGCATCTAAATTTCTACCATTGTTAAAATTGTAATTCCTCTAATATTTATTATTGGGAGCCTAATAAGTTCTTGAAACAAAACTGCAGCATTTTTACGAATGTCATGCATGACAGGAAAAATATTGGTTTAATGCTTCCATAGCCACAATCCAGGTGGATTTAACTGCACCTGTTATTAGGCGAAGAGATTGGTTTTGTGATCTTGACAAAATGTTGACTGAATTGATGGAAGCCAACACCAAAACTTCAGTAATAAAATAAGGGTTGAATGCACATTTTAGGCATATTTATTAAAGTTTATCTGCTTCACCCCCAATGGCAGCCTGCAGCCATTTCAAAATTAGAAGTCTCATTTCAATTTTTTCCTTTATCTAAGAAATATATTCATTCTAATTCAGATGTGAATAAAGTTTGCATCCCAATAGGTAATATTATTACTAACAGAGATTATTTCACCATGATAAAGAAGGTACGGTAAGAAAAGCTGTCTATTCAAGGTAAAAAATTGGCAATTAGTTTTGTCTAGTCTTAAAATTATGTTATTATTCGTGCAAAAAGATTGAATCTCCCTAAGGCATCATTAAGATTAGCATTCAATCTTTGAAAAATGAAATTATTAAG
Organism: Stegodyphus dumicola; assembly: GCF_044657685.1. Taxonomy (NCBI): domain Eukaryota; kingdom Metazoa; phylum Arthropoda; class Arachnida; order Araneae; family Eresidae; genus Stegodyphus; species Stegodyphus dumicola. The sequence continues at coordinate 145,492,331 of NC_140777.1, forward strand.
ACTACAACAGAATAATACCTTTAAATCTGAACATTTTTGTAATGAATTTGCGCATTTAATGGACTGTGACATTCCAGGTTTAAGAGCCTAGAAGAGTTTTCTGTTGATAAAAGATAAACTTGTACTATGCCGTAAAATCAATGATGCCTATTAGCAATATTTCATGATTTTTTAGTATATATATATATGTGATGTACCAGCTTTTGTCAGGAATAAATAGATTGTTGAAGAATCATAAATGTAGTCGTAGCTTAAATTATCAGACGATAAGTTTAAAAAACAGGATCCATTTATTATTATTCAGGAGAAATAGCAGTTACAAAATCAGATATCCGGAGTAAATAAAAAAATTACTAATAACTTTTCGTATGAAGTTTACTGCATCGTGACATTTAAGAAAAAGCACCGATATTCTTTTGGGAGTCCTTTTATAGCCTCTGGAAATGCGGAGCTTCCAAGAAACGACGTCAGCTTCATCAGCCAATCCAGTTCGCTTTAAATATTTCCAGAACATTCTATAACTGTACGTGTAGAAAAGGCGGGAAAAACAACTTGACTATGGGGCTGTGGATTTAATTCCACGTACTTTCAAAATAGAGAACGTCGCCATTAAAAATGAAAAGAACAGACAGTTAGAATTTTAAGTGTATTTTTGACTTTTTTTAAATTTTATTATTACATATATATATGCTATAAAATAATGGGCATCGTTAAAATGTATGTCCAGAATCTGTATTGATTTCCAAGTATCATGCATGATTTTGTTTTTATATAAAGACAAACTTTTTTTTTTTTTTTTTTGTAATAAAATGTTTTATTTATACTTCTATAAAAATTGCATTTAAACTTACGTATGAGAAGTGCTGTGAGCTTCTAAAGTCTGCATTCGTTGTGCATCTTGCTGCTTCTTCTGCTGAGTGGTAGTATGTTTGATAAGTGTAGTCTTTTCTACTTGAATTTTTCGCCCTTTTTAAAGAAAAAAGAATAAAGCAACTAAGTTACATATTATACACTTTTCATACAATGCATGACAATAAAATCCAGCCATGATGTTTCTAATACAACATACTGTTGCGTTTTTCTTTTTCTGACACCAGTTGTTATGTTATTATCTTCCCTCACGTTCGTACAGGATTTGTGTGGATTTGGAGTGAATAACGACGACACATGATGAAGTATCGAAACAACTTTATTTCCCAGTATTGTCAGGACAGCTCAAATACGTTACAGTTGTCGAAGAACTTCTATAAACACGCTGACACAATCAGCAATACAGCCTTCACATTGTCAGGCAATAATGGTGGAGACAGCTTCACTGCAAAGCACCCGAATACAGCTCTCAACTCTGCTTCGTTGTTCTCGGAACTCCACATACTCTCGAGACTCTCCACACGATGCACTCGACGATACACAAGAGTATAGCTCTCAACTCACCACAGTCTAAGACAAAACTCGACAATGCACTAATTCGCGATGCACTAAAAGACTCTCTCGATGCACTCGATGACCAACTCGGCGCTAGACTTCGAGACACTTGCTCAATGACTGATTATCAGCTCGCTAGACGAGGCACACACACTACCTGACTGCGGACCAGCAGGGTTTATATAGCTTTCGGTTTGTGTTCGGGAACATTCTGAGTTAAACTGGTAAGAATACGTTCCAGAAGGTTCTCCATCCGTCCATGGTATATCGCCAAATGGGTGATTTCTCACCAAATGTGGCAACCCTGCCTTCCCTTGCCAGTTTTATGACAACCCTAAAACTGCTTTGCGGGTAAGCCATCTCTACGCGCCTGTACATTTCGTAACACTACCCCCTCCCAAGGACTGAACATCCCGGGCAGTACAACTCTTGGTCAGAAGCCTAATTTGATACAAACAAACATAAGGTATAAATAAATAACATAACTAAAGAAACAGATATTTACATTACGTACAAGTTACATACACAAATTAAACACATCACAATTTTAAATTATACAAATTAAGAATGAATTTCAGTTACAGTCTATTTAAAATATACTCGGGTCAAATACTTTTCCACTGCAGTTCTCAGATGCATTTCTGTTTTGCATATCACAGTATGAAGATTCAGTCCTTTTAGACTTTTCATCCACAGGAAGGTCTGAGACTTTGTTCATTACTCTGTAGTTCATTCCCATCATGTATACAGTTCACCTCGGTATTTTCAGCCACTGGTACATGCCCATTCACCTTCATTTCCTGGGAACCAGTTCTGATGTTTGCACCAGGGTAGCGAATAAATTCCGATCCTTTATGAGCAGAAGTATCCGGGTTTAGAATCAAGTCCTTGTCTGCACAACCAGCACTATGAGACACACACATAGTTTGTGAGGTGAGTGAATTTTCTGCAATACTGAAGCATACTGCTTAAGTTGCACATCAGCTTCTCCCATTTCTGTATCACATGCACTTTCAGATGGTTCAACACCTGCTGCCTGCGACTTCGTAACTTCACTATCAGTTTCAACGAACTTAACAATCGCATTTCCACACTTGAGAATTAAAATCTACTTTCCCGTCTTTTATTTCTTCACATTTTCGTTCTTTATCTTTAATCGCGTTAGTTGTTTCATCTTTCATTTCTTGATCTTCCTCAGATAGTTCATTAGCTACTTTCTTCATTTCTTCATCCTTTGATTCTTCAGAAGCCACTTTTCTCATATCCACATCCTCTTTTATGGCTCCAGTTTCTTCTGTAAGCGCCACTTTCACCTGTTAGAGTTGCTTTCACACCTTTCTTGGCTGCCATTTATTTCTTCTGATTCAGTCCGGCTTTCATCTCTTTCAGTCCAGCTTTGATCTCAGCTGTCATCTCTTTATATCCAGCTTTTATCTCATCATATCCGGCTTCTATCTCAGCCAGTCCGGCTTTCATTTCAGCCTTCATCTCTTCATATCCAGCTTTTATCTCAGCCCTCATCGTAACATATCCGACTTTTAACTTGGCTAAAATGTTCATCAAAGTCTTCATTTCTTCTGCCATGGCTTTCCTCTGCAGGCGGGTCACTGGCATTCACTTGCAAATCCCACTTCTGACACCAGTCGTTGAGTTTTTCTTTTTCTGACAGCAGTTGTTACATTATTTTCTTCCTTCACATTCGTACGGGGTTTGTGTGGATGTGAAGTGAATAACAACGTCAGTTGATGAAGTATCGAAACACACTTTATTTTCCAGTATTGTTAGGACAGCTCCAAAGCATGTTACAGTCGTCGAAGAACTTCTATAAACATGCTAACACAATCAGCGACACAGCCTTCACATTATCAGGCAATAACGGTGGAGACAGCTTAACTGCAAAGCGCCCGAGTACAGCTCCCAACTCTGCTTGGTTGTTCTTGGAACTCCACATACTCTCGAGACTCTCCATGCAATGCACTCGACAATACACAAGAGTATAGCTCTCGACTCAGCACAGTCTAAGACAAAACTCGATGATGCACTAAAAGACTCTCTCGATGCACTCGACGACCAACTCAGCGCTAGACTTCGAGACACTCGCTCAATGACTGACTATCAGCTAGTTAGACGAGGCACACACACTAACTGACTGTGGACCAGCAGGGTTTATATAGCTTTCAGCTTGTGTTTGAGAACATTCTGAGCCAAACCGGTAAGAATTCGTTCCAGAAGGTTATCCATCCGTAAATGATATATTGCCAATTTTGTTGCCAAATGGGGAATTTCTTGCCAAATGTGGCAACCCTGCCTTCCCTTGACATTTTTATGGCAACCCTAAAACTGCCTTGCGGATAAGCTATCTCACCGCGCCTGTACATTTCACATTTCGTAACAATACAAAGTTTTCTTGCATTTAATTTAGTATATAAAATTTTTTTAAATCAGATATTTTCCCACAAAAATTACCCTTACTCACTTTACCTCGAAAAGAACAGGATAAAATTATATAGCTTAACTTCACAAACTTTTAAGAATCACATGAATTGCAATTAAAAGCTATTTACTGCACACATTATGCAGAATATACACTTTATAACATAAATATTAAAAATTCAACCTTTTGGGAAAGGTCCAAATGGCTGAGGTCGATCTCTAGGTCTGGATATAGAACTTGATCTGCTACCTAAATTATCAATAAATTAAAAAGGAGAAATCATATCACACAATAATTTTTATTGTAAAAAATGAAAAATTAGTAGAAATTGATCAGTTGCTTAAATTATCAATAAAATTTAAAAAAAAGATTTCATACAGTAATTAAATAATATTAATAAATAAAAAATAATTAAATTAAAAATTAATTTATTATTGAAAGCTATTAAATTAAGAATAAATGAAAAGAGTTTGTAAAAATTTTTAAATGCTAAAAAATAATAAGATTTCAATCATGAATTAACCAGACAATTTCCATTAGCAATTTATTCTTCATACAAAATGTTACTTTACAAATAATTTAGCAACTTATAAGTTTCCCTGTGTGTTAGTGAATAGACTATAAAGAATGAAAGGAATCAACAAATAATATTTATAATAATAGGTCAGTATTTACTTATATCGAAGCACAGAAGATTTCCAAAAACTCCTGAAGTTGCATCAGAGAGCAAATGTATGAATTATATAATTATTACTGCTTATATTTAGATTTGAAATTTTTGTTTTATTTGAATTACATAGCTGTTTAAGCTTACTTTCTTCTCATTTCATGCACTTTTGCTCTTGCATAACAGTTGTAATCTTCACTCAAAAATATTTTGTAGTGTTCACTAGGCATGTTATTGATTGTATGTTACTGTATAAATAATGTTTAAACTTCTGTTTAATAATTTGTATAACTTTACAGAGAAACACACAAAATAACACAATTAAAAAAAATCTTTATATTATAAATTATCTGCAATTGTTTGTAAATATTTGTATATTTCTGTCAACTGAGGATAAAAATATACAAAAGAATATTTTTGTATTATTATAGACATAAGACATGCTTTTTGTTACTGTGTACTATCTACATTTTTATGATATATCTCATATCTCACAATTTATTTACTACATTTTTATAAGAAATTATGATAAATTTAATTCCAATAAATGAAATTTCTTTTTTTCTCCCATTTGATGCTAATGACTTCTTGGAAACTTTCATGCCAGTTTATTACATACAGTTATATAAACTCAATTCTGATTAATCTAGATAATTGAAATTTGACTTTGGATACTTAAATACATATATAAAGTAAACAAGGTAAAAATAAATAATAAATTGCTTAATATCTCTCTCTATATATATATGTAATAAACAGTGGCGTAGCTAATGGTGAGGCAAGAGGGGACATCTGTCCCCAGGTGCAGCATTAAAGGGGCGCCAAATTGATGCTACGAAATTTTGTAATGAAATGTTTTCCATTCTTGGCACACAGAAAGGGGGTGCAAATTCTTCAGTTATCCCCGGGCGCTGGACACTCTAGCTATGTCCCTGGTAATAAATCAAAATCTCGGAAATCGGAATAAAAAGAAAATGCTGCATTAAATATTTGAAGGCTAAACCTAAAAAAATATATTAATTGCTTATGTTTAACTTTGTACGTATAAATCTCCTTTGTCTCCTTCATTATATATACAGTCACAAGTCGTTAATTCGGACACCCATAATCCGGACCTCAAAGCTACAAACTTTCTGCGCATGCGTTTCGTTGACGCATGCGCATAAGACCTTTACGGCTGCGCATATGCGTGTGCGCATAATACGTTTAATGTATAATGGACAGTATAAGCTAAAACTATCTAATTATCTATTTCAGTTAATGTTGCAGATTGCATTGTTCCTTAATCTTCGAATTGGATCCAGCTTATTATTTTTTTCAGACTGTTAGAGCAATTTTATAAAAGTAAGCTTGAACTTTCGATTATGTCAAATAGAATTTCCGATGTTGGAGCCCCCAAAGGATATACAAAGCGAAAGTATGTTTCGATGTCCATCAAACAAAAAGTGGAATAGCTGCAAAAAATGGATAAAGGCATATCCTTTGTTTCTCTAACCATTCCGAAATCTGTTTATCATTTTCACGCTGCTCTGCGGCTGGGTGGGGGGACGCCACGGAGCGCAATGAATTGGAAGTTGATCTGTCAGCACCATCCTTATCTTCAGGGAAGATGTTAAGATGTTTTTATTTTATTTGGCTTATAATTCCTTGCTAAATGTAGTATTTCATCTCGATGTACTCCATCTTTCATATGATTTAAATTAAATTCTTCATCATTATAACTCGCTTCGATAGTGAAGAAAGTGACACAGAGGTTACTGAAAATGAAAAAATTTCGATTGACAAATTAGTCGGTATTCTCGACACAGCAATTATAGGACTTGAACAGCGGAACTTTGTAGCTAAACAAGAAATTATGTCTGTTTATAGAATTGAAGAGAAAGTATTATCACGTAAAACGAAGCAACTTAAACAACTTACATTGAAAGAAATGTTTAATAAAGTAAACAAATAAATATTAAGCTTTTTTTTGTAAATTTTGATACCCTTTAGATCATAATTTTTCTTTATTTCATAAATTATGGTTTCATATTTTTAATTTAATAATTTCTGCATGCCATCTTGCCAGATTTAAACTGATGATCTATAATCCGGAAAAATCGATAATCCGGAATCGCCAAAGTCCCGACAAGTCCGGATTAACGACTTTTGACTGTACATAGTTTCATATGAAAATATTTAGTAAAGTTAAATAAAATTAAATAATTCTCTTGCGTCATTGCTGCAAGGAATGAAATTTGAATTTAACAAATACAATATATCATCTCATTCCTATTAAGCTAATTGAATTTTAAAATATGAAAATTCTAATTTTGCAGCAATAGTTAATCATTTTATTTGTTTACAATAAAATTTCCATAATTTAAAATTTAATTAGCTTAATAAGAATGAGATAACATATTGTATTTTTTATATATATATATAATGAATAAATAAAAAGCAGCTCAAAACCTAATAAAGTTATGCATTGATAGCTGCAATAACTGGTGGTAATATAGTAAAATAAATATAGTCAAAAGTCTTCAATCCGGACAACCATAATCCAGAATGATCTATACTCCGGACCTCAAAGCTACAAACTTTCTGCGCATAATATGTTTACGCATGCGCGTTTAATGTATAACGGACGGTATTAGCTAAGCTAAATTTATATAATTATCTATTTCAGTTTATGTTGTAGATTGCGTTGTCCCTTAATCGTCTAATTGGATCAGGCTTATTATTTTTTGCAGACTGTTAGAGCAATTTTATAAAAGTAAGCTTGAACTTTCGATTATGTCAAAAAGAATTTCTGATTCTGGAGCTGCCAAAGGATCTACAAACCGAAAGCACGTTTTGATGTCCATCAAACAAAAAGTGGAATCGCTGCAAAAAATGGATAAAGGCATATCCTTTGTTTTTCTAACCATTCCGAAATCTGTTTATCAATTTCACGCTACTCTAGGGTGTGTGTGCGTGTGTGTGTGTGGGGGGGGAGAAACATCGCGGTGTGCAATTAACTGGAAGTTGATCTGTCAGCACTATCTTTATCTTCAGGGCAGATGTTTTTATTTTATTCGGCTTATAATTCCTTACTAAATGTAGTATTTCATCTTGATGCACTCTGTCTTTGATATGATTTAAATGAAATTCCTTGTCATTATAAATATAGTGAATACACATCAAATAGTTTTCTAATTTCGACTATGCGTATTGTATGCTTTATGCATGCACACGTTGAAAGAAATGTTTAATAAAGTAAACAAATAAATATTAATCCTTTTTTTTTGTAAATTTTGATACATTTTAGATCATAATTGTTCTTTATTTCATAAATTATGGTTTCCTATTTTTAATTTTATAATTTCTGAATGCCATCTTACCAGATTTAAACTGATGATCTATAATCCGGAAAAACCGATTATCCGGAATCGCCGAAGTCCTGACGAGTCCGGATTAAAGACTTCTGACTGTATAAAACTTTTTAAAAGCCATTCCATCTTTCGTTACATCAAACTTCTGATGACAATGTAGCAAATGTTATAAATACCTCTTTTCAGTTTTGGCTTACCTTTTTTTTTTAAAAAAAAAAGTTATTTCTAATGATTTGTTCCATGTTCAATACGAGTGGATTTAAATGTTTCGTTTTTATTTTACGATATATTATATTATATACTTACTAAAAAACCCAGAAAACATGCTTGAAGTCTGAGCAGCAATACCATTGAGTTCACTACTAACGGTAGATATAAGAGAACCAGGACTTGAACCACCATCTCGAGTAACAATTTCTGTAGATTCAGCGACACGTTTTTCTCGACTACTGGTCATTGGTTCACCAAATGCTTGCAAATTCTATAAAACATAAAAGAAACAATTTCCATTAAGAAAGTTATTGGAGTAAAAAAAAAAAAAAAACATATAAAAGTAAAAGACATCAAAAACTAACACGGCGGCAGTTTTGAAGATTACAAAACAGGATTTTTATACATTTAAATGACTATTCATACTTAAGACAAAAACATAATCACTTTAATTTATCTAAGCTACTGAAAGTTAAAATCTGAATATTTAGCATATAATGCAAATAGCCAGTTATGTAAAAAATAAAAATTAAACAATAACAAAAGTGCTTTCAAAATATTTGTAAATAAAGAAACAGAAAATGTTACCTACACTTTTTTTCATCTTGAAGTAAACTATCAAAAGATTTTAGTGCATTGCATGCACTCGATTAAATTTTATCTTTGACATACAATGACATTTTATTTCTATTTGTATATTTTATTTTAATATAAATCGTGTTAAACTATGAATTATTAAATATTACTCAGTCATATTATTACAATGCACATACAGCTACAAGTAACTCACTTTTAAGAGAGTTTTCTTTCCAGCCTCCCTAGCAGGCTTTGTAGCTTCCAGAGCTGTGCGACTAGCTTCTACAGCTGCTTTACTTGCTTCTCTAGCAACTTCTCTGGCCTCACGTGCCATTGTTTCAAGGAGAGAACCTTGGCTGTTTTGAGCAGTTAAAGAAACACCACCAATACTTCCCGTACGACTCAAAACACTACTAATACTAATGGTACGTGTAGGAGTTGGAGTAGGAGTTCCAGAACCAGTTCCACTGCCTCTGTCAATTGATGTTTCTGGAGTTAAAACTGTGTTACCAGACCTGACACGGGGTGCAGAATTGCCAGTTACACCATGCACAACATCATGATCATGAATACTTTCTATATCACTCCCAAGACTGTCAGCAGGGCTTCTACTCTGTAGAGGTGGTTGGGGTGATATAACTGAGCGAATAGTGGATGGTGTTAAAGTTGCAGTCTCTCCTTCTTGACCACTAAACACTTCAGTATCCCCATCACCATGATCCTAAGAATAAATGTGAAGTTTAAATCACAGGTAAAAGTTACAGGTTGTAGAGATATTAGGATTGGATTTTAGGAAACAAATGTGAAAAAATGTGCAATGCCCTTGCTGGGACTCGAACCTGAACCTTTCGACTATGCACCAAGTGTGCTGCCGTTACACCATGAAGCCATTAGGAAAGGAGGAAGAAAATAACTTATAAGGTAATTAATTTACATTTAACCATGCACATATCTAACAATGAATACAAACATAAAATTAAAAACATGTATCTGATCAGAACATAAATCTAAATATACATATTGAACAAGATTGTTACAGTTTTTAAATTAGGAATGCCATGTTGAAGAAAAAGCTGACATTTATTCATGGGGGGGGGGAATTAAAAAGCAATCTTACTGCTTGTTCCTCATTTTATTTGAGAGAAGCAGAACTATTACTAAATTTACTAAGTAAAATATTGAAAAAGGGTGCCAAGTTTACACGGATATGAAAGTTATTCCAAACATTTCATTCCTTACCAATTTCCCAGCACCTCAGCTCAAAATAAATGATAAAATATTAGAGATTATTTAATTCACTGTCCTAACAAGAGCAAAACTTTGAAGAACATAAAAAATTCTTCAGATTATGTTTAAGATTGTGACAAAAAAATGTGGTATGTTGTTCATTGATCAAGCATAAAAGTTTCATTGGGATAGTTTTTTTTGTCACACATAAAAATTTTTGCAATACTGGATCACCAAATATATCAATAATTGATATGATAAAAATTTAATACTGCATTCAAAGAAACTTACATTATTTTTACAGAATATTATAATATGTGTAAGATTTGTTTTATGGCTCTCTCACACTTCAAATAGAGCAAACACAGTTTAAATTTCTTTAAAAAAGGCAATTCCCACTTAACTGATTTTAATTGATAATTTATTCCATCACAGAAAAACATTCAAACTAATTATAAGACTCAGAAAATATGTATGAATAAATAAATTTCTAATAATTTCTTTAACACAATTGTATTCTTCTTGAGACATGTTGAAAATTTTATATCCTTACATAACAAATGAGAGGAAAAAAATGTCAAAGGTATTGATGAAAGAAAAAATAGCTATGCATTTGGCTCTCTTGATTAATATCTAATGAAGGATAAATGTTTCTAGTCATTACAAGGAAATGCATTTGCATATTGAAATAGAGTAAATACCCATAAATAGTATGCTATTTAAAGACCAAAAAAGGAAAATAATTCATGGGTAGTATCTAAATTGTCTCAGGAAAGAATCATCAAATTTTTAATATCTTAGAATGGAAAAGAAACTTTGCAAAAGTGGCAGGTAATTTTGAGCAGTATTTAAACTATATCAAAAGAAAAAAAAAAAAAAAATACTGAACTTGTAATGCCTTAGGATGGTAAAGAAACTTTGAAAAAGTGGTAATTTATGGACTGTGCCTAAACTCCCTCAAAAGAAAGATCACTGAACTTATAAAATGTTAGAAAGGAAGTTCTGTACAGAAAACTGAGAGAGAAAAAAAAAATAATAATACATACTTGAGATTCAGACCTGTATGCTAAAGGCTGAAATGCAGCAGTTACAGCTTTTTCTGCAGCACGTGCCAAGTTTGCTTGAGGATCACCATTGAAAGATGGACTGCTGTAATTTACAACATCCATTTTAGATATTTAAAAAATTATAATCTTTCTTATTGATGGAAAAAATAAAATTATATTAAAGTTTAACCCCTTAACGCATTTGCCCGTGTCTCACACGGGCGAAAGTTTCCGGCAAATTTGCATATGCCCGTGTCTCACACGAGCACCCTTGTATCTCGCGTTATTTTATTTCTAATGCTTGTCTGAGATCCGTTCCAGTAAAAATAAATAGGCTAGATTATAATTAATCTTATTTGACATAGATGGCACCACTATTCAGCATTTTTCTTGTGTAAACCACGTGGCGCATTTTGATGATTAGCTATAAGTTTGCTAGGAATTCTTTGCTATAAAGTAGTCGTTTGGTGTGGAAAAGGTAATATATCCATTTTTATTATGTAAATATAATAAAAGTAAGCAGTTAACTGCAAATTATATTACTAAGTGTTTTTGTAATTTAAAAAAAGTTATCTGAAATGAGCGACTCTGACGATGACAATTTTGAATATGCCAATTTATCAGACAGTTTCAGCGATGAGAGTGATGATTTCTTGAGTGATGGAAGTGAATCGGAAGATAATGACAACGAGATTTTGGATATAGCAAGGAATTGGTATCAAATTAGTATAAATCAACCAAACGTTGCACCACCGAGATTTCGATTTGAAGCTAACCCTGGCTGTTGTTTTACTCTGACAGATTACGATGATGCTTTGTCATACTTTGAATTATTTTTTGATAACTCTCTCATGGACATAATTCTAACTGAAACAAACAGATATGCATTTCAACATCCAGGATCATCACAGAACCTATGGTTACCGATTACTATGGAAGAATTATACATATTTTTAGCCATAACTATACTACAAGGTATAATTAGAAAGCCTGAGATAAGGATGTATTGGTCAAAAAGTGAAATTTTTCAATCACCTATTTTTCCGAAGCTCCTTAGCTTTCGTCGCTATTCTGAGATAAAAAGATATCTTCACTTCTCTAACAATGAAACTTATGATGCTGAGATTCACCCCCATCCCAAGCTCAATAAGATATAGCCTGTATTTGACCATATAAATAAAAAGTGTTCTTCTCTATATACACCGGAAAGAGATATCACGATAGACGAAAGTCTACTACTGTATAAAGGGCGAATGAAATGGAAGCAATATATACCACTGAAATGAGCTCATTTCAGAATAAAGATGCACCTTCTTTGTGAATCAAAAACCGGTTACTTATATTCATCCATTATATATACCGGAAAAGGAACGAATCTGAGCGATGCATATCGAGAAATGCCGGTATCAACTCAAGTAGTGTTGTCACTGATTGAACCGTTATTAGATAAAGGGTACTGTTTGACGACTGACAACTTTTATACTTCTCCACAATTAGCGGATTTCCTGGTAAAACGTCAAACAGATACCTACGGGACTCTGAAAAGTACCAGAAAAGAAGTTCCATCTGAAATTAGAAATAAAAAATTGAAAAAGGGAGATGTTATAGCGTTTCAGAGAGGAAAAGTAATGGCAATGAAGTGGAAAGACAAAAAAGATGTCTGTTTGCTTTCAACAATCCATAACACACATCAGGAAAATACAAGTAAAACAGCCAATGATGGCACTCAAATAAAGAAACCGAAAGTTGTAATTGATTACAACGATACAATGGGAGGCGTTGATCGGCTTGATCAGCATCTCCACGATTACCCAACAACAAGAAAACGAGGAAAAAGGTACCATAACAAGATATTTTTCCATCTTGTGGATATATCCGTATGGAATTCATTTGTACTATATCAAAAAAATGGAGGAAAACGGGACCATTTGGAATTCCGTAAAATGCTTGTGGAAAAATTAATTGAAAAATACCATTCAAAAGTGTTACCCAAAAGAACAGGTCGGCCTGGTTACCAACCTGGGCCTCTGAGACTAACTGAAAGGCACTTTCCCGAATTTCTACCACCTACAGAAAAGAAAGCGGCCCCTTGTAGAAATTGCGCCGTTTGTTGCAGTAAAAGAGATGAGAGGGGTAAAAAGATAAGGAAAGAAACAAGATACTATTGTAGGAACTGTAATGTTGGACTTTGCGCAGTACCATGCTTCATGGTATATCATACCAAACTGAATTTTTAGTCAATTTTATGTTTGCAAGTATGAAAATTTGATTTAATTTGATTTTAATAACTTTAAATTCAAAATAAACATGTAATCAAATCGGTTTCACTTTGTTTGTATAATATACGAGGGCTATCCAGAAAGTAGATTACGTTTTGGAATAAAAAAATAAACAAAGTATAGGAAACAAATTTTATTATATACAGATGAAAGCCACACTCAAATACTACTTTTCTACATAGTCACCATACAAATTAAGGCATTTATCGTAGCGATGTACGAGCTTGGAAATTCCTTCGTCGAAAAATTCGGCCGCCTGCGCCTTCAACCACTTCGTTACCTCTTCTTGCAGCTGTGCGTCGTCATCAAAACGCTGCATAGCCAGCCACTTCTTCATTGCTGGGAATAGGTGGAAGTCGCTCGGTGCCAGGTCGGGACTGTACGGCGGATGAGGAAACAACTCCCACTTAAAAGATTCAAGAACTTTACGAGTGACATTTGCCGTGTGGGGCCGGGCGTTGTCGTGAATCAACAAGATCTTAGAGCTCAACATTCCTCTGCGCTTGTTTTGAATTGCTCTTCTGAGTTTTTGGACAGTTTGGCAATACCTTTGAGAGTTTATTGTAGTGCCTCTTTCCAGGAAGTCCACCAAAATTACACCTTTTCTGTCCCAAAAAACAGTCACCATCATCTTCCTTGCCGACATTGTTTGCATGCATTTCTTGGGTTTTTGGGGAGAACTTGTGTGCCCCCACTGCATTGATTGCAATTTCGTTTCACAGTTCACATGTTTCACCCATGTTTCGTCACCAGTAACGATGCGATCGAGTAAAGAGTCACCATCCTTATGGTAAGCGTCCAAAAAGTTCAACGCTGCAGCCATTCGCTGATTTTTGTGGTCCTCTGTCAAGATTTTTGGAATCCATCTTGCACAAAACTTGTGGTAACCAAGCTTTTCGCTGATGATTTCGTGCAACAAACTTCGCGAAATTTGTGGAAAACTCAAAGAAAGTTCCGTTATTGTGAAATTTCGATTTTCACGGACTTTAGCATCGACTTTTTCGAGAAGTTCAGCGGTCACTATGCTGGGTCTCCCACTTCAATCTTCGTCGTGAACATTGGTTCGGCCATTTTGAAATCTTATGACCCACTGACGCACTCCACCTTCAGTGATAATGTTGTCCCCATACACTTCACGAAGCTGCCGATAGATTTCTATCGGTTTACAGTTTTTTGCAGTCAGAAACCTTATTACTGAGCGCACCTCGCAGCTCGCGGGATTTTCAATTAACGCAGACATTTCAAACCGTCACAGTATCTGAACGGAGCACAGCACGAACCTCTCACTAGCACGGCTAGATGCAGACTGAGCTGCGCAACGCTCTGACCCCAAGATGGCCGCGCTAGCCCCGCCCCTAGCGGACACAGACGGAAACGTAATCTACTTCCTGGATGGCCCTCGTATATATATATTTTTAAATTAGCCTATACTTGTACCCCTGTATGTTGTCTTTTCTAATACAAAGGAGCATAACAAAAGACAACTTTAAGTGAAATTATTCCAAAATTAAAAATAAGATTTTTTAATTAAATTTTTAGTTAAAAATTACTTTTATTTGTCGATCATGTCTTAAAATGCACTAGAGAATATGATTATGCAAGAAAAAAAATAGGTGATTTTTTGACCGAAAATTAGAAATTAATGTGTGCCTTAAGGGGTTAATGGGAATTAATTGGTATTTGGATACGTTATAACTTCTACCGTTTCTGTCAGTTTTATAGCTAATTAAACTGCACTTTAAATCAACTCAGCTCCTTACTTAGATCTAATATGATGTTATGTTTCATAAATTCAGTAATTAACAAATTAGTTAAGTCTGTTTCTTACAGTCCTTATGATCAAGTAGATGAAATACACTACCTTAGAGATAAATACAGGCAAAGAAAATTGAATAATTTTTTATTTAGGAATTTAATTTATATAATGACAGGCTGTATGGTTTAATGGATGAATTTGATATTATAAGATATTTTTAAAATGTTACGCAGATATTTCTTTATAATATTTATCAGTATGAACATATTTAGTTTTATAAAAATGATTCTTTGAAGATAAGAAATCTAGCTAAAAATCTTTTGATAAACTCATGCGCATAAAAAGATAAAAGCATAGATAATACTAGAAAGTTTCTTTTATTTTATAGTAGTATTTTACCTGGCTGTCTCAATTTGGGGGGGGGAAGAAATCATACAAACCTTGATGGAGTGGATGGTGGAGAATTGGCATATGGTAGGGCAAACACAGCATTACGATTATTAATGTCAGCAGCAGGCAGCTGTAGTGTGCTTGGTGGTTGATATACAGAATGGTGGTCAAAAAGAACTTGGCTGTTAGCAGATTCCTCAGATCCAGAAGCAGCTGAAAATTCAGATTCTTTAATAGATATAAATTTTAGAAATAAAAGAAATTTCCAACATAAATGGAATTAATATATTTGAAGCTATTTTAAATTTTGCTATTAAAATAACTGCTGATCATGCCAGACTAAAACATGTATAGTCATTTACTACTAGTATTTTAACTTGGCTCTGTCTAAGAAAAAATAAAGTTCATTTAATTTGAAGCGATGGAAAATTTATTGTCACAGGCCATCACCATAAAACAAAGCTGTCATCCAAATTCTCTCATAAATATTGTTTTTTAATGCCATCTACAATTTAGTTTCTTTGCTTCCAAGAAATTAGTTATTGTGCATTCTTTCTGTTTAAAATTCTTATTTAATGCATGTAATCAAATAAACAGTTAGAGTTGATTTTAGAGTACCCCCTTGAATTATCGCGATGTTGTTGTTTCATTTATCGCCAAGTTGTTGTATCATTTATGGTAACCTGAGTAGTTGAATGTTATGGAAACCCTATTATGATGTAATCGTTTGCATTATTTCAGGAAATTTTGAATCATGGGATATTTTTGCAAGGGCTTTTGTGGTGTGTGTTGCTTAGGAAGTGCACTGCTTGTTTCATTGTTTTTAGATAGTACAATGGCTGAATGTAGTAAGGTTAGTTTTAAGTTTTTGTATGATTTGGAACGAAAGAGGAAAAGTGCATTAATTGACTGGTGTGTAAATAAAAGTTTACTTATAGCCATTTTCCGGACAGTCCAGAACTACATAGTATAGTTTTTACTCTTATTTTTGTGAATTTATGTGGTGATACCGATATACAGATTCTAGTTCAGATAATTTTAGGAAGTTTTTGGATGCTGTTAACTGCTAAGGAATTTTGTGTGCCACAGACTGAAGACGAACGAATTTCTAAATAAGGCAAGTGAATATTTGCTTTTTGTAGTACTTAGTGAATATTTGCCTTTTGTTTTTGTAGTGCTTAAATGCATAACAGATTTTTTTCTTTTTTATGCTATTTTATTGTTTGGTTTAAAATGTAGTTTATTGAGATCATGTATTTTTTGTTTGCTTCTACTGTAGAATTGGGTGTTTCTTTGATGTTTTAAGTCAAAATATATCGATGTATACATGGACAGGGAATGCATAAGGTATAGTTTGTGAAATTCTCTAATGTTTTTTTAAGTGAAAATAGGTCGATATGTACATGGATAAAGTTAAGGGAGTGTGCAATGCCATTTTTGTGCAATTCTGGGATTTTTTTAAAAATAACAAGTCAAAGAATTGCACAAACTCAGTATCCATGTACTGCCAAAAATCGCCAAGGGGTATCCTAAAATATACTTTTACCAAATAAACTTGTTCTTTACATTGTTAGTGGGTTATTCCTCTTTCCTGTATTTTTTAACTGAACTTGAATTAACAGCGATTTTAAGTTAACTATAAATGTCATCTTTGGTAGCCTCCTAATTGATAAAGACTAAAATCTATAACTTTCTTTAAAGCTGAGAGGAAAATTTTTCACTGTGTTTAATTGAAAAAATAATTTCTATTAGGCAGCCAAGAAAAAGAATCAAATTTCTAAATCTAGATAAGAAATTAGCATACAAGATAGAAGTGCCTGTCTAGAAAGTTTAAGATGAACAATTTAGAATTGAGTCAAAACTTAGTCAAAGCAGATTTCTGAAAAATTATATCACAAGTGTTAACAGCATAAAAAAAAAAAAAAAAAAAAAAAAAAAAAAAAAACTCAAAGCTAAAACACTAACATTTCATAGATTTTTCTAACTAGGATATTAAATGACAGTGGTTATTTTGTTTGGAACTACAAATATAAGAACATACAAGAATTAAAAAGAGAAATAATAAGACATAACATTATAAAACATAAAAACACAGAAGCAGCAGCCCTTCATAATAATGAATTTTTGCCCATAATATGTTTTCACAATGTCTTATGTGAGAACTTGTCTGCCTTTCTTCACACTGTAACAACAGTTAGAACAATCTAACAGGAAAAGGCCATTAGCAGGAGACACTGCTTAATGTGATCACATTTGTCCAAGACTGAGAAAAGTAGCCTTCAATATATCAATAGAATTTAACTAATTGAATACAATAATTTAATACTAATTTAATAATCAATACAGTTTAACTAATTTATAATATTCATAAAGCATCACTCATCTCAGAATTTGCAGGAAATTCATGATTTTCTTTGTTGTAAAGTTTATCACACCATGTTCTTGGATATGTTTCAGAGAATGACTTCCAGACGCTCTCCTCTGTTATTTCTACTGCAATTTGCTAATTCTGTTTAATCAGTTGATCATCCTAAAACTTGAAAAACAGGCTCTTTTACATATCATAGCTTTAAATTAAAACCAAGCCTGCTTGGCATTTACTTGGCAACATTTCTCTAGCATCTGGCAATTTCTATACGATCCATTCTGCAATATTTTGATAACATTAACCAAACTGTTGGTCACAATAAGTGGTGTATTTTCCATGTTTTTGTATACAGATGGGTGGGACTTTGCCATTTTGATAATGATACCTGAATGATAACAACAATCACGATCACTTTAAGTGGCACCTGCTGTAAATTAATTTAAATGATTATCACTTCTAATTTGCATCATGAAATCTCACATTAGTTAATTATGTATATGTATAAATTAACTGAAGACTGGATGTGAGATAGAAATGAATAACACAATATTTCTATAATAGTTAAAGAAATCTTACCAAGTACACCTTCACTAGTTATTTCACTGTTCACCATATCTGTAACAAAGTCACTTAGAGAGGAATAAGAAGAACTTGTACTGCCGGCACCTTCACTATCACTGCAGCTTTCATCTAGAAATTAAAAAATTGATATAAATAGATTTATTTTGCCCATTATGATAAGAATGCCTTCTAAATGCCAATTCCTTAAAAATTCTTACACAATTGAATCAGTAGATGTGAAAAGGGGTTATGCAACAAAAGTCAAATTTTACAACAGCAATAAAAAATTATTTCACTCCTCAGAAGTTAACAACAGAAATTTAACGAAACTGATATAACTATGAATTTGTAATTCAGGGTTTTTTGAACAATTTAGTTGTTTATGCCTGTCCCTCCACCCCAAAAAAATTACTGTCTGTCTATGAGAAGAACAGCTCCCACACCACAGTGTCAGGTGGGTAGCAGTTGCTATAACAACAAGGCTAGTATATTTCAAATAGGGATGAACTAAGGATTGCTTTATAGTTATTTTGTTTTTTGGTGACTGTTGGCTGAGGGAAAAAGAATTTATCATTAGTCTTCAAGACATCCCTACGGAAAATGGGTCAAGGATTGTTTCTACAGCAACAGACAGCTGCAGACTAACTGGTAAGAGTTTTTCTTATGATAGACAGACTGTACACATATCCTCTTTTTACAACTTATCCCACATAAAAAAACACTCAGAGTCATAAAAAAATTACAGCTATTTTTTATAAAAATAAATGTTACGAAAAGATAATAAGATAATACAGTTTCAGAAAAATGCTGTTAAGAAAATTAAGTACAATCTATATATTGTAAAAAATAAGATAATAATAAAAGTAATAGCACTAAAAACTATATATATTTTTTTGTATAAACAAGTCTGAAAATACTGAAAACCTGTTAAAATGTAATAATAAACAATAAGCAAAAAAAGACAAAAATGTTCCTAATAATAATAAAGCTTTAATCATCTTCACCGTCATTCCCCTTGTCTACTACTACATGATGTTATTATAAAAATCTGTATGTTCAGTCGGTATGTTTTTAATGCACTTTCAAGGAATATGACATTCAAGAAGTAAAGAGCTCTGGCCAATCTACTGATGTTGATGAGGCCCGCTTGCCTCATCAACATCAGTAGGCTGTGGAACGTGTGGAAGATCAGTATGCAATCACTTGAGAGCTTGCTAAGGAGTTAGACGTTACTGCCATGTCAATTAGTCATGCTATATATTGCAAAAACTTGACATATAAGTTCAGTCACTGGGTGCTGCATGAGCTGACTCAAGCAGATTGGAACAGACCTCTTTGGCCTGTACTAATCTGCTCGAATATCACGCCAAGGACTAAATTCTGGACCAGATTGTCACTTGTGATAAAAAGTGGATTTACTTCAACAACAAAGGCTGAAAAGGGAGTTGGTCTTAACCTGGTGAGCCCGTCAGCAGCATCGCAAAATGCAATTTGACTAACAAAAAGACCATGTCTGGTGGGATTGCAATGGCATTATTTATACAATGTATCTGGAAAAAGGTAAAATCCTCAACAGTACGGTGTACAGCAAGATGCTAGTCCATGTTGACACTGCTATCAAGGAAAAACATTGAACTGAGCTCTGGCACAAAAAGGTAATGTTCCATGAAGATAATGCAAGACCACATGTGTCTGCATTCACTGGCTGGACTTTGGTCTTGAATGAGATCTTTTGCCACACCAACCATAAAGCCTCGACATCGCTCCTTCGGACTTCTACCTTTTTTCACACCTGAAGCTATATCTTGCTGGTGCTATCTTCCAATCTGCACAGGACATCCAAAATAAGGTTGATATGTTTTCGGACTTGCCGCCACCAAGTTTCTGGACTGAAGGCTTTGAAAAACTACCAAAATGTTGGCAGAAAATCATAAATTTGGGTGGTGATTACTATCCACACTAAAGGTACTGTTTCCATTTTTTTTTTCCTAAATTTATTAAGAACATTCTTTGGCAGAAATCGTTCATTACAACCAGATATATGTGTACCTGTAAAACTGCAGAATGTGAAATTTGCTTATATCAAATGTGATAATTTTAGAGAGATGTTAATTTTATGAAAATCAGGGAGGAAGCAAGCCTCTTTAGTATTTATTACTCACAATACAATCATTCCTGTATATAAAGACACTTAGAACCATGGTTAATGTAGGTGGATACATGGTCTCCAATTACCCTAGTACTAATTATTACATTCCCCTAGTAAAAATCTTGATTATTTAGCTGTTTCCACCTTCATGGTTTTCATTCATTTGATTCAGAAGAATCAGATTCCATTACAATTTGTTGGAAAAAGCTCCACAAGAAAGCTATAAATGTGTATTTGTGACCTAAACTGGTCAGTGAGAATGCAAATCACAGACTAATGAAAAAGTCCATGAGGTAACTTGTGAAGCTTGGTTCTAGTAATGCATTCTCACCATTAACCTCATCGTGAAAAAAATGTCACATAACGCCATTTTAAATATACTGATTCATTTATTAAAAAAAATATTATAGCAATATTGCCTATCACACTATATGGTTGGCAGTTTATTAATTTTTTAGTCATGCAGTTTTTATGCCCCCCCAAAAACACTAAAGATCTAACAAGAAAACAAAATACCACTTGATGGATCAGACTGTAATGATGCTGCCAAAACACTCATCAAAACTGAGCCATCAGACCAAACTTTGAAATGTAAAGGTTCTAATTGATGACTGTACCACTTGGCCTTATCTCCAACAATAGTAGGATCAAAAACACCTGAAAATTTACATAAACATACAGAAATTATTATTTGCCCCCTCCTCCAATCAACAAATTATTTACATCTTTAAAAAATGAATTTCCTCATGCACAGAAAAATTAACAAATGATCCAACAAAAAATAATTTATTTCTTTAAAAACTGAAGTTTAAAATCTTTACAGAAACAAAACGGAAAACATAAAAGCATACCTGTATGAACCCTTAGGAAGGCCACATTAGTCGGAGACAGAGACCATTCAGCGAAAAATTCTACAGCCTAAAAAAGTAAGAATACTTATTAAACACCACCAAACATGTAGGTTTTAAACACAATGAGAGTGTTTCAAAAAACTTGCTTACTTGTGTACGAACGAACTTGCTGAGGAAATATGAAAACTTAGGTCTTGAATGAAGAAAACTATTAACTTGGAAGGCTACGACAGGACGCGGATACAAGCGTAGAGTTCGCGTGTGCTCCATGAAATTTGCTAAAACACCAGGTGAATTGAAGAAACGGACCATAGCTATTCGAGTCGCAACATCCACGGAGTCCACATCATTACCATAGATTAATGGATTAAAACCTGTAGTCAGTGGAGGAGGTGGAGGTTCTTGCGGTACTAAACGGTCCGCTACTCCTGATTGAATTCGATCAAGATTTTTAATAGGCTGGGGGCTCATACTCATTGATGCTAAGGCCTAAAAGAATGTTGAAATACACTTATTAAATACTTAATAATGCAAAATTTTCACACAATTGGAAGCATTATTTATATAACTTAACAATAATATCCAACTATGAAAATTTAATTTGCAATTATAACAGTAATTAGCATACATTCTATTTTCAAAAGTTTAATAATCAGTTAATTTACTCCTTAGCATGGTTAAAAAGGGGTTAGAAAATAAATATATTATTCACTTGAAGTCAGTCAATGTAAAAACGGTTCAAAATATCATGAAATCAGAAAAACCGATGTTAGTTCAAGGTTAGTGTTAGACTGAATTAAATGTATAGTTGACTTACTGAATCTCATATCACAGGCTTCAGCCAGCAACATTTTTACAACAAATAAGTTGTAAAACATGACTATAAACTTAAAAGAAACCTAATTATACACAGGAAACAAAATTAAAAAAATTAATTCACTTTAATTTTTTTTTTTTTTTTTTTTACATGAAATGAAACATAATTATCCAATAAGAAAAATCAGTTATCAAAATATGCAAAACATGAATCTTAATGGAATAAAACTAAAACTTGTCACATATTTTCAGTTTGTTTTTATTTTAAAGGTACTTAAAAAATGTATTCTATTAAACGAGGGAAGAGCGCGTCTATACGCAGAGATAAGAGGTCGTATGAATTTTGCTCCTACATTTTGCTTCACGGTGAACGGAATACTCAGCCTTACAAGAGATTTTTTTGTATCTGCAGTTACAGCAAAGCACTAGGTCTTCAGTAGTGTAAGTTTCATCATTATTCACTGATTATTTAATTAATTTTCTAAGTATTACCGTTCCGGCTTGTGTTCCTGACCATTGTTACTTTAACACAGTAACGCGGTTACTCAACCCTCTTTCCTTCTGCTGATAAGAAAAAGGAACTTTAGCATTCTCCCCTCCTCTCAGTCTCGGACACAGGCAGCGCAGGGGTGCGCTTGTAATCGAATACTACTCTAAATCCACCCCTTCCAAATACGCTTTTATTTATTTTTTTTCCCTTCAAAACAAGAAGGAAAAGATTGTCAACCGCCATCTTTGGCCACATAAGCGTAGTAATCATCTTACGACTGTCAGTGTATTTGATTTTTTTTTTATTAGTACTACACATCATTCATGCCAAGTGCGTGTTTACATTCAGCTCAAGCAGTATTTTCCTCTATTAGTGCTACAGTGCAATTCCTCATCAAGTTCATATCTGTGAAAGTGTGTGCTTTATCTGTGAAAGTGTTAATGCAATTTCTCATCCAAGTTCATATCTGTGAAAGTGTGTGCATTGCTTATTTTGAAAGAGATTTTAACGCTTACGAAGTATTTACCTCTTACATACCCCAGTCCGAACTAGTGCTATAGCACATACTCAATATATGTAAAGATTTTTGAAATTTCACCATACATCTCCTTATTCATTATTAATATCGGAAGTTTGTGCATCGTGTTCTTGCAGTACGGTACATACTTTATCGGCAGTGTATGCGATTTGATTGTACATCTCCTCATTCAAGTTTAATGCTACGAAGAGCTCCAGTATTAATCATATTATTCAGTGCTTTGATATAGTGCGTGTGAATATTATTCAGTACTTACTTAGGGCAGTGAAAAGTGCGTGTATTGTGCTCAAATATTCATCTTTTTTTTTTTTTTTTTTTCCAGTGTACAGAGCGCGTAATTTTTATTCAGTGCTTACCGTGAGTGTGTGCATACGTTATTGCTCTTTCTTTTTCTTTTTTTTTTAATCTTTTCTTTCATAGTGCTACAGCGCAAACTCAATATTTATGCAAGATAATTTATTTGTGAGATATCTTCATTCATCTCCTAATCAAATTTTCAGTGCTGTGAAAGTATAGTGTTTTTGCAGTTATCTCATCTTATAGTGCTATAGTGCATACTTTACTGTCAGTTTATGTGATTTGATTGCACATCTTCTCATTCGAGTTTAGTCCTAGAAAGTGTGTGCATCGTGTTCTAATAGTCATTTTGTTATTATTCAGTGCTGTGTAATAGTGTGCGTGATTATCAGTCTGTGCTTACTTAGAACTGTTTAGTATATAAGGTTAAAGTGTGTGCGTCACATTTTATATAAAACAAATATATATATATATATATATATCTTCCTCTTATAGTGCTACAGCCCATACTCAATATACAAGAAAGTCTATTAGCTTATGAGGTTTCATTATACATCACCTCATCCACTTTAGTGCCGTGAAAGTGCACACATTGTGTTCTCGCAACTATCTAATCTATTATTGCTACGGTACATGCTTAGTACTCTAGCCCAAGTGCATGCGATCTGATCGTGCATCTCATTCAAGTTTAGCGTCGTGAAGTGTGTTCATTGTGTTCAGCTACCTTTCCTTACAGTGCTATAGCGTAAACTGAGTATTCCTGGAATATTGCAGGTGCATGTGTATCCATCATTCATCTCATCATTCGTTTTTTATGCTCTGAAAGCATCTTCATAGTGTTCTCTTACTTACTATGCCTTCGGATACTCCCTCATCACCAGCAGGCACGGAGCATAATATTCAACATTCTCCCCCTTCTGTTAAATGTGCTGCTAGCACATCGACACCTAACTCCAGGTTGGAAGCAATTAACCACATCTGTAACCAACTCCAGTTATTCATCTTACAAGCAAAGGAATCTCGCAGACTAAACGCTTCTGAAAGAAAGCAATTTGCATCTTTTGTGAACACCGTTCGCATAACGTTAACGGAACAAGAGGTTTATCTCGCCCAGCTACAGGGACAAGTCTTGGCTCTGCAACAACAGCAACTCGCACACAGTTTACAGCCATCTCACGAGAATCCTCAACATTCCGAGTCTTATCAAGCAGTGGAATCCTCAGCCCCAGAAGAACAGTCCACAAAAGAATATTCCTTCACTGAGGTGACACGAAAGAAGTGGAAATCTTCTCCACCTTCAAGATCTTCTCCAGTTCTATCGGAGCACGTTCTATTATTCAGGTCAAAGAACTCCACACGGACACCCGAAGGGATTAAAGCTCAACTTTCTGCAGATTTAAAACCCTCCCAGCTAGGGATCACTTTAGTGCAGATTCGGCCGACAAGGTCCAGAGAGCTTCTCATCCGGTGTCGAGAAAAAGCTCACCTGCTACGCCTGAAACAGGCAATCGAGGACAGGCCAGCACTACTAGAGACACTTGAATTTCGGGAGCCCAAGCCAAGAAGGGAAAGCGTAATTATTTTTGGAGTACCTGAGTATCTAGGAAAAGAAGATCTAACAGCAGCACTTGTAGACCAACTGCCCAATTTCAATCCCAGTGCTTTTCAAATACGAGCAAGCCGTTCTGGGCAAAGCGGAAGGAAAAACTGGGTGATAGACATAGACCCTAAGTCAGCAGAACACCTAGTTAAGCTAGGCCATCTTTTAGTGGGTTTTGAGTCTTGTCCTCTCCGTCCGTACATTAGGATCATACGCTGTTACAACTGCCAGGAGTTCGGTCACTATAGCAGGAACTGTAAAAACGCTCCAGTTTGCGCGAAGTGTGGTAACAGCCACCCGATGCAGGAGTGTAGCTCGGAAAAAGTGAGTTGCACTAATTGCTGCAGTAGTAATTCTGAAAAGAGGACCTCTTTCAGCACAGATCACCCAGCTACTTCAAGTTCCTGCCCAGTGTATGGAGCCCATTTCGAGAGTCTGAGAAGGACCACTGCAAAGAACTAAACCAAGATGACACTAAACAAACATATAGCAGGTCTTCGATTTTTACAGTGTAACTTGCAGAAGTGCTATGAAGCAACCATAAATACGCTGCAAGTAATGACACATACTGCTGCCAATGTCGGAATCTTCCAAGAGCCATACGTTTACAACGGAGTGATTCCTAGTGTTCCAACACACAGCAGAACGTTTCTCTCAAAGAATCAGCTAGCTGCGATTATTTACAGTGGCCCTCTCTCCACTCTCCTAATGAAAATCACAGAGCATACAGTCTCCATCAGACTAGACACTAGTAATTGCAGCATTGATATTATTGCTGTGTATCTACCCCCGAGCGAAGATATTACCTCTCTATTAGAGGAACTTAATTCTAACCTTCTAACTGGGGCATCACACTGTATCATAGCAGGAGACTTTAATGCCACCAGTCAACTATGGGGTGCTGACTCGGAGAACCGAAGGGGAATTGCAGTACTCGAATTCTTAGACAGTAAGCATTTCATTGTCATCAACACTCAGGACTCACCGCCTACCTTTGAAACATCTAGAGCTCGAGGGTGGCCAGATCTAACAATATCAACTCCCAATACAACTCCGTACATACAAGATTGGACAGTGAGTGACCTGCCGTCACTCAGGGATCACAAAATTATTACTTACAGGCTGGATACTCCTATAGACTACATAATAAAGAAAAGATTCAAAACGGCATTTGGAGGACATTCCGTTTTACGGGAACACATTCGAGCGCATGTAGAGAAATTTATCAAAGATTTCAACAACTGCCAGGACAGAAACTCCTTAGATAATCTCTACGACTTACTAGTTACAAAAATAGTGCAAGCCATCCACAAAGCATATGGTTTGAAATCTGTAAAGGCAAAACACTCGATATCCTGGTGGTCACCAGAGCTTAACACAGAGAGGAGCAGAGTTCGAGCACTTCGCAGAAAAGCACAATCCACGGTAGATCCATTTCTACGGCAACTCAAAATGATAACATACAATAAAGCCAGAGCTTTATATAAAAGAAAAATTAAAGAGGCCAAGTTAATCTCATGGAGAACTTACTGTAGTAATGTCACTAAAGCCTTTGGACCTACTCACAAGATAACATGTAACAAGGTATTTCGTCCTACGACCCTTTCGCCTATGGTGAATAGCACAGCCTCATCCAACATCGAAGTAAATCAGTGGAATCATAAATGCAGTTTTTCCTGATGATGATGAAGAGGATTTCTTAGAGGAGCAAGAGGAAATGAGAAAAACCTACAGTATGAAATTTCGCCAAGTTACCAGAAGAGACGAACTCCCTCCTACGCAAATGGAAGTGGATAACATCATACGTACTCTGGCACCCAAAAAAGCTCCAGGTCCGGATGGAATTGATAATATCATCATTAGAGAGATACACCGGGAATTCCCAAAACTATTCCTTGCGGTCATTTCAGCTTGCTGGAAACATCAGTACTTTCCTAAAAATATGAAGTTGGCAGAAGTGGCGTTATTCCTAAAATCAGGCAAAACTCCGGCAGAACCTACATCTTACAGGCCAGTCTGTCTACTGACAGTACTCGGTAAGGTATTGGAAAGAGTAATTCTTTACAGATTGGACTTCTTCCTGCAAAGGAACAACGCCCTGCATCCCAACCAATATGGATTCCGAATGGGCAACTCAACTGAACATGCCATAAAAGACTTAATGGCATATCAAACAGAACAAGGATAACAATTTGCACTCACTGGCAATAGCCATTGACATCAAGGGAGCCTTTGACTCCCTTTGGTGGCCAGACGTAATAAATTTGCTGCACAACATGGCGTGCCCAACAGCCATTATTACCATCCTTCGCTCGTACCTTCAAGATCGAAGTGTACAAGTAACATCAGACAGTGGCATTTATGTCAAAAATGTCTTTAGAGGATGCCCACAGAGGTCATGCCTTGGACCAACACTGTGGAATATAGTGGCAAACTCGGCATTTCATCAGTTTGAGAGCGTAGAATATGCTCGAATCATAGCCTATGCGGACGATTTTATGCTAGTTGTGGCAGGAAGGAGTAACCTCGAAATGAGATCTCAATACTGTCATGATCTGTTCTCCCAATGGGCCAGAGCATATAAGCTTCAGATTTTGGCAGAGAAAACTAAAGCTTTGCTCATAGGACGCAGCAGGCAGCTAAGACGCAACCCAAACATTAAACTCCATGGGATACCGGTATGTTTCCCCCAATTGAAATATCTTGGGCTATTACTCGACAACAGACTTTCTTGGATGCCACATGTCAGGAATCTTAAGACTCGAATTAGCATCCTAAGCAACAACATGAGACGCATGACTTCACATAAATGGGGTATCTCATCTGAGCTACTAAAAATTTGGCATAGAACCATTACAGAAAGAGTAATAACTTATGGAGCAGCAATCTGGGGTGGCGAACTTACCTCTCATATGAAAAGATCCCTGCTCTCTATTCAGAGACAGCAGCTACTTCAAGTATGCAGGGCCTACCATACCACGTCAACACTAGCCCTACAACAACTAGCAGGAATTCCTCCCCTAGATTTGATAGTAGGAAGGGAGGCAGCTATCGTAAGGGTTACCAGGCTGGGTCAAACTTCAACACTCTGGGGTCATAGTTATCACCACTCGGACTACGAGGAGCAAAACAACTGCAATAACTTTCATCCAGCAGCTTTTAATCTCTCTGACGGTATCAGTATAAATGACCAACCAATTCAGAGGTACAGTAATAACCTTTTCACAGATGGCTCCAAAACTGAGAACGGCACGGGCAGCGCCTTCTGTAGACTAGAAAATGGAGTTGTAACATTCGAGTGGAAAAGGAAATTAGGAAATTAGGCTCGAACAACTCGGTATACCAAGCAGAGCTTCTAGCTATCAGTGCTGCAATTAGATATGCGAACACATGTCAACAGGAGAAATTCTCCATACTCAGTGATTCGGCATCAAGTCTGGCGGCTATCGCAAGTCAAAATAGCCGGAGTCCTTTGGTATACAGAATTCAGAAACAGCTTCTGACAATGCCTATTTCGCAAAGACCCACTTTAAAATGGGTTCCTGCTCACACAGGGATTCAAGGCAATGAAGCCGCTGACCTACTGGCCAAGCAGGCAGCCAACTGCATGGATATATTAGAAAGACCAACTAAACTTCCTTGGTCTCATATTAAGCGAACAACTTTGACAAGTCTGCTACAAAATTGGCAAAGTAGATGGACAGAGGCAGAGGTAGGACGAAGGACATTTCGCTTACTGCCAAAAGTTAACATGGAAATAAAGACCCACTGTGCTAGCCTAACACAGTTCTTGACAGGTCATGGACCATTCCCAGTATACCTGAACAGATTCAGACTTAGGGATACTCCTTTCTGCGAATGCGGAGAGGAAGGCGACACGGACCATTATTACTTCCATTGTGTACATACGAGAACCTGGCACTTGAAGAAACCAGCGGACTGTGCCTGGGCAATGTGGACGACTAACACACTCAAAAACAGAATAGCCCTTGATAAAATAGAGAAAATCTCAGGACACTGCCTAAGCAGAAACAACCGTGGATAATATTATAATGTTTCAAAAGTTCAGAACTTAAAGCAGATAACCAGAATAACGCTTAGTGCCTTGCAGTTAACAATATGTAAAAACTGTTATTAGTTTATAATATTCAACCTTGTTACTCTGGAGTCTTCCCCGCCGTGATGGTATATAATTCCGTTTGGTTCATGTCCGTGGTCGGAAGCCATCATAGCGGTGCACTCACTCACTCTATTAAACGAGGATGGAAATTAAAGGAACAATTTCATACATAAAGATGGAATATAACACACCTTATTTTGATAATTAAAAAAAAAAATCTGAAAGGTTTCAAATTTTAAATTACGCCCAAAGGGACATTTTTTTTACAGTTTTGTGTGTTACTTTTATTTATTAAATATCATGTTCTATGTCCTTAAACTATAAAATTCAGATTAATAGCAATATCATAAATTAATTTTAAAATGAGCATATCTTTAGAATTTCCGATACACAGTCTCGCATGCTGGAGATAATTTTTTTTACTGTGTTGCTATTGCTCACTTTGAAATCGCTTAGTTTTTGAATAAAAAATTCATTGAAGTGTTACAAAATTTGAAAACGATAATAAAACAAATTTCAAATTCAAATTCGGGCTTCCACTTGACCATATTCTATGGAAGATTACATTATTCAAATTTTGATGGCTCTAGGTATTGTCGTTTTATCACAATGTGAGAAACATACATACATTTATGCAGATTCTTCATTATTTAATTTCTTTAAATATAAAACAGGGCAATAATATATGGTGGCAATGATTTAAAAAGTTATAGGGATTTATATTTATTTTAACTAACAATTTAAAGTTTAAGTTCAGATTTTTGTATAAGCCTTCATTCCCCTAATTGTCAGTGCCAGATTAGGTAAATGTTGTAGCGCGCGTGAACGAAAGCAAATTTTCTACTTTGAAGGAAGTATTTAAAAGCCAAGTTTTGGTAGGAGTTAGGGAGAGTTAGTATCTATCCGAAACCTCTGCCATAGGTATGCTTGTTTATTGCTGGTTCAAGTTGCCTAAGTGCATTTCTTTGCTGCCACTAGCTTCTAAGGGGATTTAAGTTATGGGATCTCGCTGAGCTCTGTAGTCTAGTTCCATCATTTGTTAATATCTTCAAATTTTTATTTTAGTTACTTGATTTTCAGTTACCGCCTAAGCAGAAGTGAAGTTTGTTAGCATTGAGTTAACACATTGTAAATTTTAAAGAGTTAATAAAGGGTACTTTAACCCTTCCCTTGTATAGTTTCCTGCTACTCCAGTTATCAGACACAAGTTTCTCTACTAGACCCTACAAAGTGATACAGCCTTTTAAAGTTTTCAACGCAAAATGCCAAAACGAAATTAATAGTTCTTCAGGGCAAATTACCCTTTTGGACTAAAAAACACATAAATTTCACAAGTTTTTTTTTTTCTTGATATGCCTAATATACATTCAAAACATAATAACCTGTTTTTTGACATTCATAATCTTTATATGTTACCAATAAGATTCCAGTTGTAAATTGGAACAAAACAAAAAACAAACAAACAAACAACAGATTTCAGTTTAAATTTTTTGCTCGGCAAAACATCTAAAATTATTTTCTAAAGAAAATTCAGACATGTTAGCTAACAGAACTTGACACCAATCAATAATATTCCAAACACAATTTCTCACTGCACCATTTTCAATAGCTGTTTTTTGCAACCTAAATCAATAGCAGATAAACTATTGACTTTCTTGTGTGATCTTTTTTTAATAACTTTCATTAAGTATCCACTGGAATGTTTAAAATTTTAAAGCTGCGGAAGGTTCCTTTGTAATTAAATCATAAAATTGTTCTGTTTAGTGATTACAGCCAATAAATAGCCCCGAGAAACAGTTGTGACATGTTTTCAGCCTTCACTTGAGCATTGAGATATATCACCCCTGAATCATTTTCAGATTTTAGAAAAGACATTTTGGAATATTTTAGTTTTTTAAACACCTGTTCCTACATCTGTTCAGCTTTTAGCTTTCTAATCACAAGCCATTTTTCCTGATCAGTGAAATACTTTCTCAAAGAGAAACTTCACAATATGCTCACGAAATTTAGGTACTTAGATATTAATGCAACCACCTCAGTGCAATTCGGCATTTTTTTACAGATGAGAAGGTAAAAGCTGTTTATTGATTATAAGTTGGTGGTTTTCATGCTTTTTTTTTTAAGAAAGATTCCCAAGCTACTGATATTTATTGTAAGTCTGTAAATATTATCACATTATATTTACAGACTAATATTAATATTTGCTAAAATAAAACATTACAGATTAAAATTATTACAGACAGTATTAATATTTGCTAAAAT
This sequence comes from Stegodyphus dumicola, assembly GCF_044657685.1. Lineage (NCBI taxonomy): Eukaryota > Metazoa > Arthropoda > Arachnida > Araneae > Eresidae > Stegodyphus > Stegodyphus dumicola. The sequence continues at coordinate 145,523,746 of NC_140777.1, forward strand.
AAAACATATTTTAGCAATTTTTAAAATACAAAGTTGAATTATTAAATAAAGATAAGGTAATACTTTAAAAAAATAAAACGCTTACATTCTTCTTCAAATCTTTCTGCAATTTTTTAACGTTATTCTTCTCTTGAAGTACACAGCAGTGTGTTTTTGCTGAAAAAACATCAGAGAATTGCAGAGACTCACCTTCGTGCAATTTGTGTCAACGATGGCTATCTAGGAAACACAATTACTCATTTTTCCCTTTAGAAAAATTTCAGCAAAATTCTGCATTCCTGCAGAAATTTTACCACAGTTTCTTTGTTGGCAAACTTCCCAAGCTCATATTTTAAAACTAAGTTTAAGCAGAAAAATATCATGATTTGTTTATAAAAAATATTTTAACTTGGAATACAACCAAAAAAAAAAAAAAACATATAAAAATGATGGAACTGCTTGACTGAAACAAATGTTAGCATAGTTGCTGGAAGAATGGTTATGCACATGGTTGCCAGAATTTGGCCCATTCTAAAAATTAAGCAACTTCTACTATGGTGGTTGCATTAATACAAAAAGTACTGAAATTTATATCTTACTAATTATCTCTTTCAATCAGAATTAAATGCGTATTGGTATATTTACTTCAAAATGCTAGACAGTGTGGGTGCAATTATTTGCATAGTGTTATCTGACAAGATTAACTTATATTATACCAGGAAATTAACATTCTACTATCTACGTACAAAATTTCATCAGATCTTGTAAATTCAATTTCATCATATAAGTAATGTAACTCTGGCATATTATTCAATTTTTTTACTTGTAACTTTGTATATAAATACAAGAAGAAAAAATTATAAAATGCATTATTTAAAGTTACACATTTCACATTTAAACAAAATATTTACTGAAGTACAGATACACAATAAGATTATGCAAAACAAGCAGGTAAAAAACTGCTTTCAGATTAAAATTAATTAATATATAAAATTAAACTTAAAAAATGTGCCTTTCTTCAAAATATTCTCCCATGAATTAAAAAAGGATTGGAGTATCCCTTTCTACATGATTTTCAGAAAAAACATTATTAAAAATAAATGCTTTTACTTTATAAAAAAGTTTTAAGTGACAGTTATATTATGGATAATTTAATAGCAGCCTTTAGCTTAATATATATATAATTTTTATGGGTGCCATTATTATTATGGGCTATGAGCTTACTATCATGTGATGTTAAAACATTAAGAATGCATAAATAAGTAAGCTTTTTTAATCTTTCAAAAATATTTTAGTAATTACAGAATGTTTTCAAATACCATAAGTTATTTGATTACATAAAAATTTTTTTTAAAAAGATGAACATGAAACTAGGAAATAAATATGATAAACATTTACATAATTTTAAGTTAAATGATATAAAATATTACTACAGTCAAAAGTCTTTAATCTGGACTCGTCGGGACTTCGGCGATTCCGGATAATCGGTTTTTCCGGGTTATCGTCAATTTAAATCTAGTAAGATGGCATGCAGAAATTATAAAATTAAAAATATGAAACCATAATTTATGAAATAAAGAGCAATTATGATCTAAAGAGTATAAAAATTTACAAAAAAAATCTTAATATTTATTTGTTTACTTTATTAAACATTTCTTTCAACGTGTGCATGTGTAAAGCATACAATACGCATAGTTGAAATTAGAAAACTATTTGATGTGTATTCGTTATATTTATAATGACGAGGAATTTGATTTAAATCATATCAAAGACGGAGTACATCGAGATGAAATACTACATTTAGTAAGGAATTATAAGCCGAATAAAATAAAAACATCTGCCCTGAAGATAAGGATAGTGCTGACAGATCAACTTCCAGTTAATTGCGCACGGCGCTGTTCCCCCCCACCTTCCCTAGATTAGCGTGAAATTGATAAACAGATTTCGGAATGGTTAGAAAAACAAACGATATGCCTTTATCCATTTTTTGCAGCAATTCCACTTTTTGTTTGATGGACATCGAAAGATGCTTTCGCTTTGTAGATCGTTTGGCAGCTCCAGAATCAGAAATTCTTTTTGACATAATCAAAAGTTCACGCTTACTTTTATAAAATTGCTCTAACAGTCTGAAAAAAATAATAAGCTGGATCCAATTCGAAGATTAAGGAACAATGCAATCTGCAACATTAACTGAAACAGATAATTAGATAATTTTAGCTTAGCTTATACCGTCCGTTATACATTAAACGCACATGCAAAAACACATAGGCACATGTGTAAATGCATATGCGCATGCGTTTACACATGCGCAGAAAGTTTGTAGCTTTGAGGTCCGGATTATGGACGTCTGGATTAACGACTTTTGACTGTACAAATAACTACATAATTTAAATCTACAGCAAAAGAATGAAGTTAATAATGGGAAATACAAAAAAAAAAAAAAAAAAAAAATCGCTTTTTTGCAAAATAAAATAAAATTAAAAAAAATTAAAAAAAAAAAAATAAAAAATAAAAAAAAAATTACCTACTTAATTTAAAGTACCCGTGCTACATATATAAAATTTCATGTTAAATTAATAATAAAATTTAAATATAACAGACAAAAATTTTAGAATAACAGTATAATACAATATAATTAAAATATAATTTGAAAAATAATAAAATAATTCAAAACAAAATTCTTTTTCATAAGAAAGCAAATAATTTCATACTTTTTTATCCTTTAATGTACTGGTATATACTGAAAATAACTTGTTACAGTTTTCTTTATAACTTATGCTGACTGCAAAGCTTTAACAATATTGCTCTACTCTTCCCGTAAGTTATGATTTTGGCATATTTGCTCACATAATAATAGTAAACAGACTGAAAACATCTACTAAAATATAATACCACTAATAAAACAGGGGGAGGAACATACTTGTTTCAAATGATTTTGTAATATAGTTCCCTCAGGTTCTGGAAGTGGTGGAAGATCTTCGACACCAGGAGGTTTAGTGATCTACAAATCATTCAAATAGCTTTTTACTTAAATGTTTTACACAATACTACAAGACAACAATAAATTCAAAACATTATACAGCACATAAGGATTTAAAGTGCTTAATAAAAGTACATTTAAATAAAGGACATAATTCTTACCTTATTTGAATCCAAATCAACCAACCATACATCTTCTGGCAACTTAAACTGACGCTTAAACATTAAGAAGCTTGCAGGGATTCCTATTATGTAAGGAGTAGGTGCCAGAAGGAGCTATAAAAAAGTTTTTAAAATAACAGATTACTTAAATTGAAGTTCAAAGGAAAGAGGACACATGATTGAATTGTAAATGTAATAAAAATAATTTTGACCTTTTTTAAAAACTTTAATAAAATTAAATTTCATTATTAATTTATTATTTAAAATTAAATATTATTTAGTGTCGAAGTGAAACTAAAAATCAAGACTATCCAGATGTTTTATTACGCGCGAAGGGGAGAATCAAATGAGCATGCGTAAAGCCTACAAGAAAAATTTTGTTGGTGGTTTTGAGGTCCAGATTTTAGATCATTCTGGATAATGGACTTCGGACTTTGTACTGTAATAATAATAATAACAACAATTATTGTAGTTTTCCTAAATCATGAAAATGTAATTTTGTGCTCATGTCAACTTTACAGAACAAAGGCACTAAAATTCAGCATAATTACATAAATCCTATGTAAAGCTAAAATCAAAACTTCCCTCAGATTTTATATACATTTAACAAATAATTCTTTTAAAGTACAAATACAAATGAGAATTCACATATTTCAAATTTTTGTTTTGAATTCTAACGAATGCAGCAAACAGATATATTAGACTACATTTTTTTTATTTTACTTTTATTAAAGAAGCATTTTGAAATAAAATATGAAAAAGACAAATATGGAATTTATAATGAATAAAACAATAAAAATCAGATAAACCAAGAGATTAAATATTTGCACATATACAGATACATAAAAATTATATTAATTCAATCACATTATTCACTTCCCTGTACAAATCAACAAAATCTGCTATTTTTTGCCTTTATTACCAGGAAAAGCAAGGCCCAATAACTTAGATTAAGAACTCAGAAATTTACTAATTTTACAGTTTTTTTCTAGCAAATCATTGTAAGTTTTTTTCTTGAGCACATTCATTTACTTTTAAAATGTGAATTCAGCACTTTCATGTTTTCTCAAAGTTTTCATTTTGGTTTTTGGAGTCTATTTAGTCTATCTGCACTCCTTCTCTCCCACACCCTTTTAAAGAGGAGAAATTCAACTTTAAGGCCTCACTTAATTGAAACATTTAGTGATCGTTAGTCCTCATACGTCATCACTTGCAATTGATTTTGCTGTTTTGGTAGTCAATTGAAACATAATTTTCACACTGAGCTCGTGATAGCTTGTTCTCGTAGTGATCACTCCGAACTCATCATTACGCAGCAGAAAACGATCAAATCAATTAGCAAGGGGAGCTGATTCATCATCTGTGTTGTATACAAATGAAGGGCACTTGTTGCTAGTGAATATTGATTTAGCGTTGTGTTGTTTACATTTGTATTGATGGATTGCAACCTAATTCTGAGAAATATGGGTGGATGCACTGCATCAAATTGTTCATATCGTTCTAGAAATAACTTTAGTATGTTCTGTTTCCCGAGAAATGAAGAAATACGAAGAAAATGGGTACTTAATTTTTGTCCACTGGAATGGATTTCGACCACAGGACCATGCGCTTTCGAAGTAAGTTCAGCTTCATATGTTTTCATAATTGTTAAAAAAATAAATGTTCATGTTTCAGCAAAATGTGTATTTTCATTTCATTTCATTAATTATCTTTTTCATTGCTAATTAATGACAAATTGATTTATATGTACAAAATGAATTGCAGAATGTGTCTCTATAGTCAATACACAGATACTGACGTCGATAAGTAAATGCTTATGTAATTTTTTTTATTGTTATTATCGCGAATGGATAAAGTTTAAAGAATTATATTTTACATTTGATTTCAATTTTGTGCATGATTATAACTATAAAGTGTGCTTTTTATTTAAATTTTTATGCAGGATTTATGGTTTAAAATTATATGTTACTTTTTGACCAATTTACATTGTCGCCAAATCTGTCAGTTATCCCCAATGTAAAAAAAAAAAAAAAAAAAAGTAAACATCTGATAATATGGTTAAAATTATGCATTATACAATGTTTCTTTTAAAGTAAAATAAATATATTGCATTTACATTCATATTAAAGAAAGTAAGCATCAATTTAAGTATTTAATGAATAATTTTGACCTTATTTTATAGACATGCAGACTATATTTCCAGCTTTTTCATTTAACTGCAATTCCTGTCAATTTATTTCCAACATATGAATGTGAAATATGTTTTAAAATGCTGTACAAGCTTAGTAACTCATTCTTTAATTCAGACAATTTCTTTCTTAATGTGTAATTAAAATAATTTAATAATATATATTACTGTAATTTAATACTTTTGATTTTAATGTTTTCAGAAATTTGCTAATTCAAGTTTATTTTTATGTGACCTTGCATCAAAGGCACCAATAATAAATCTATTTTGGCATTCACTGTTAAAATTTTTAATGAAAAACTAATAACTGATGTAAAAGACTGAAAAACTGTTATTTACTTCATAATTAGTGTCATATTTATTGCAATAACTTAAAAGGCTTCTTATTGTTTCTTAAGTTGCATAAACCTGTTTTCATATTTCCTTGGCATCTTTATGTTTTACTCTTCTATGTTATCAAATAAATATAAAAAGTATGTTTCTAACTACAATATCCTTCCTTTCATTGCAGTGTTAATGTACCATGATGTGATGTGTGTTGGTATTTATTATATAGTTATGAACATTATTCTTTATAGAGTTTTATGTATTTATTATATATATTTAATTCATATCATTATGTATTAAATAACTTTCCTTTTAGAATATATTACATTGCATTTTTGAGTTGTTAATAGAGCTATACCGTACATTTTGCTTTAAAACAGCTTTTGAATCACTCTTTTTTTCAGTATGCATGTAAAACTTACTTGACCTATATTTTTCACATGTATGTGATTTATGTGAATGTGTCTTTTAGGTTAGCTATTTCCGTAAAGGAAATACAATAAAATGATACCCTTTGAAGACTTTTTGAAACAACAATGCTGAAAAGCCAAAGAGGGCACACCACACCTGAATTGCAACCCTAAAGAATGGTTACGAGGAGTCAGCCTGAATATCTAGTAGCTCTATCATTGGCTACTTCAAAAACAACACAACTTCTGACCACATAATAAACAGCATCACATATCAAGTAAGCATTTCATTCAATAACATTTCCTATGGCTCGGGTGGTTGCTTCGCATCTCTTTCTCATTTCCAGTAAGTCCTTCATGTTTACACATGGTTTGCTTCATTTATTTAAATGTTTTCGAAAATTGATAAAAATGTTGATGATATGGGAATATAATGGAAACTTGTGACTTTAACAATTTGCAAAAGCTCATTAAGCAGAAAAGAAACAGAAAAAGGTGAGAACAGAAATATTATAACAGAGAAGTTGGAATTAGATATTTTATTATTTTATTTCTAATTTCAAAAGGTAGAAAGAAAATATATCCTCCCCCAAAAAATGAGCTCCACCAGGCAGATAAAAGTACAGTTAAAAGTCTTTAATCCGGACTCGTCGGGACTTCGGCGATTCCGGATTATCGGTTTTTCCGAATTATAGATCATCAGTTTAAATCTGGTAAGAGGGCATGCAGAAATTATAAAATTAAAAATATGAAACCGTAATTTATGAAATAAAGAGCAATTATGATCTAAAAAGTATCAAAATTTACAAAAAAAAAAAAAAAAAATTATATTTATTTGTTTACTTTATTAAACATTTCTTTCAACGCGCACATGCGTAAAGCATACATTACACATAGTCGAAATTAGAAAATTGCAACCAGAAAACTATTTGATGTGTATTCGTGATATTTATAATGACGAGGGACTTTATTTAATTCGTATCAAAGACAGAGTACATCGAGATGAAATACTACATTTAGTAAGGAATTATAAGCCGAATAAAATAAAAACATCCGCCCTGAAAATAAGGATAGTGCTGAAGATCAACTTCCAATTCTGTTGGAAAATATGACCTTTTGTAACCCTTTTTCTGCATCATCTCTCCTCCTTGAAATATTTATAAGGCTTAGTTCTTATTTTAAAGGGATATAGTAGTTATTTCTACTTCGTTTTTCACTGCAACTGTTTTTATTAAGAACGGACTGTTTCAGCCTAATTAAGATGCAAAAACGAAACTTGATGTTACGTCATCTGGAAAGCCGAGTCGTGCCGATAGCTGATTGGTTGCCGTGAGATGACGTCATGTCTACTTTTGGTATAAGTATCTCGCATCGCTCTGGCTCATCCCTTCTATTTCCTGTTTCTTGGCTCCTTGGTGTGCAGTTTCCAGCCCTATTGGAAGACGTCTTACGATGCATGCAGTCCGGTGATAAGTGCCATGGTTCCAGTCTACAAGATGACTTTTCCTGGATGAGTTCCGTGGTTCCAGTCTACAAGATGACTTTTCCTGGCTTCTCAAAAGAAGCTACGATGTGAGTGACTGCTGTGGGCGGCATCCATGTTCTTCATGAAGGCGGCATTTAACACAAGTTAGCGGCGATGTTTTTCTAAGCTGTGATTCCTCGTGTTTAACTAAAGTGAGCGGCGTTAGGCCGGTTTCAAGTGCTCTCAAGGATTTAATTTAATTTTCAGATGCCTTCTTGACCATTAAGCATGGACTTATTAATAGTGCAGCTAATTTCATTAAAAATATATAATTTCTGTTTAGGATATGTTTTTCGCGTATTGAATGCCAGTATTTTGGAGATCAGGTAAAATATTATTTAATATATGAAATTTTTGATAATGGTTATATTATAATTTTTAAGTTTCTGATATTGATTAAATTTATTCATTGTGTTTTTATTTTTTTATATATATTGTTAATAAATTGGTTAAATTTAAAACCTTTTTATTGTCTTCAGTGTCTGCACAGCACATAACCTTAGGGAGCTTCTATTGCTACTGCTGCTAAATGTTTAATTTTACAACTTTAAACTTTGCTTTTGCATCAAATTCATTGCGTGCCATGTCGTCCCCCCCCCACCGCAGAGCAGTGTGAAATTGATAAACAGATTTCGGAATGGTTAGAGAAACAAATATTTATCCATTTTTTGCAGCAATTCCACTTTTTGTTTAATGGACTTCGAAACATACTTTCGCTTTGTAGATCCTTTACATATTAGTAAATATATATCGGAAATTCTATTTGACATAATCGAAAGTTCAAGCTTACTTTTATAAAATTGCTCTAAAAGTCTGCAAAAAATAATAAGCCGGATCCAATTCGAAGATTAAGGAACAACGCAATCTGCAACATTAACTGAATTAGATAATTTTAGCTTAGCTTATACCATTCGTTATACATTAGACGCACATGCGTAAATGTATTATGCGCATGCACACACACATATTCGCAGCCGTAAAGGTCTTACGCACATGCGTCACGTATAGATTATTCCGGATTATGGGTGTCCGAATTAACGACTTTTGACTGTATTGTATAAATGACTGTATGCATATAAATTGGAAGATCAGCCCACAATAAGTCCTATGCTAATAAAAGAAGCTAAGAATGTCATCAATCAATGAATTCACCAAAAGATAATGATCTGTTTCAGAGATGGACGGCTTCATAATTTTAAAATAAGGCATGACATCTATAAACATACCACATTCAGATGAACTAAAATAGTGACTGCTCATGTTCTGTAAAATGTTTTTTTTTTCAAAAAAAAAAAAAAAAAAAAGGCAGAATGTATAAAAAGCAATGGCAGTAATGATGACTTCACAGCAAAAACTGACTTAATATAATTAAAATATAAATTACATTTATTTGTTAATAAGTTTGATTCATGAAACAAGCTTGCAGAATTATTATTGCAATATTTTATCATTCCTCAATATATTCAATAAAGAGCTCCTCTAAAAATAAAGGTACAGTCAAAAGTCGTTAATTCGGACACCCATAATCCGGAATGATCTATAATCCGGACCTCAAAGCTACAAACTTTCTGCGCATGCGTCGCTTTGACGCATGCACGTAAGACCTTTACCGCTGCGAATTTGCGTGTGCGCATGCGCAAAATACGTTTACGAATGCGCGTTTAATGTATAACGGACGGATAAGCTAAGCTAAAATTATCTAATTATCCGTTTCAGTCAATGTTGCAAATTGCGTTGTTCCTTAATCTTCGAATTGGATCCGGATTATTATTTTTTGCAGACTGTTAGAGCAATTTTATAAAAGTAAGCTTGAACTTTCGATTATGTCAAATAGAATTTCCGATATATATTTACTAATATGTAAAGGATATACAAAGCGAAAGTATCTTTCGGAGTCCATTACACAAAAAGTAGAATTGCTGCAAAAAATGGATAAAGGCATATCCTTTGTTTATGTAAACTTTAACGTTTGTTTATGTAAACTTCAACGTTTGTTTATCTAAACATTGTTTATCTTTAACACCGGGCTGCGTGCAATGAATTGGAAGTTGATCCAGCACTATCCTTATCTTAAGAGCAGATGTTTTTATTTTATTTGGCTTATAATTGCTTACTCAATGTAGTATTTCATCTCGATGTGTCTTTGATATGGTTTAAATCAAATGCCTCGTCATTATAATTCGCTTCGGATAGCGAAGAAAGTGATAGAGGTTATTGAAAACGAAAAAATTTCGATTGACAAATTAGTCGGTATTCTTGACACAGCAATTATAGGACTTGAACAGCGGAACTTTGTAACTGAACACGAAATTATGTCTGTTTATAGAATTAAAGAGAATGTATTATCACATAAAAAACGAAGCAACTTAAACAACTTACATTGAAAGAAATGTTTAATAAAGTAAACAAATAAATATTAAGCTTTTTTTTTTGTAAGTTTTGATACCCTTTAGATCATAATTGTTCTTTATTTCATAAATTACGGTTTCATATTCTTAATTTTATAATTTCTGCATGCCATTTTACCAGATTTAAACTGATGATCTATAATCCGGAAAAATCGATAATCCGGAATCGCCGAAGTCCCGACGAGTTCGGATTAACGACTTTTGATTGTATTTTGTGGCACTATATAATTTTAATCTGATAATGCCAAATTATAGGACCTTTTGCTACATTAAAAACTAATGATTTTGATTAGAGAATTAATGCTGACTTTATAAGAGACTTGAGAGAAAGATATGTTTTATTACTGCAATTGCATCTTAAATGCTTCATTAAATATTAAGAAACTTTCCACAATAAATTCTTTGGCTCTGTTTTGAAGAAGCAATTTGTTCTAATGCTTGAAACCCCTCTGAAGCAAAAAGAAAGATGATTATGGGAAAAAGTGTTCTTGTAGCTGGAAAAAAAAACATTATTATCAATGTTTTACTATTTATCATTTTTTAAAATCCAATTATCTAACTAATAAAATACACATAAGCCAAAAAAAAAAAAAAAAAAAAAAAAAGCCCCCCCCCCTTAAAAAAAACTTTGAAATGGTAGGAGATACATTCTGAAATAATAGCTAAAATAAATTCAAACAAATCAATAATTACTTCATACATTGCCAAAAAGAGAATACAGGTAAAGACATGAATAAATTCTAGAGCAACATGCAATTGCATAATTTCCTTTGTTTATATGTAAATGAATATGATGTTTAAAGTTTTATCATAAATCTGAACTATACCTGTTCAGCTCCATTCATGCAAGTTGGAAGTAAAGGAATCACAGGGAACATATATTCCAATGGATAAATCATGGTAACAAAGGCCATCACACTCATAGAAAGAGCATTGTAATCACGTGATTGTAAAAGTAGCTAAAATTTACAAAGAAAAAAAAAAAAAAATTAAAATGCAGATCTCGCTCATTACATAACAAATAAAAAATTTTCCAAAAGTGGAGGGTGGTGGGGGAAAGAAGGCATATCCATAAAGTTAAACCTATTTTATCATGGACAAAGAATGAAAGAAGTTAGTTGAGTAGACTAGAAGAGAAACACGCTAATGTGACAATCAAAATCATAAAAACAACCTTGTATTTAGCGTAAGTATATTGAAACAATCAATTTCGAGGGCAGTTAAAGATCCCTCCTCATCAGGAGAAAGAAATACCTAGAAAGAAGAAAATAACGGGGAAGGAGTCTCAGAAACACGTGGTCTTTATCAGCACTGCACGTGGTTATAACTGGATTTTTAATCAGAGTTGCACTGTCCGCCTACTTTTACTGAGCCAGGCTATCTGATCAAGCATGAAGGACAAGAAAAATTAGCGAAGTTAAAAATAGGGAGTGAGGGGCAAATGCACCTTCACGTTTAAAATCTGAACTTCAAATAATGGAAAGCAACCAATGAACGGATTTTTATACCCTCTGGTAGTACTAAACGCGAGGAGATAACGCCATCTATCGGCAAAAATAACTGAATTAAGATAGTAGAATTTTAAAGGCATTAGGAAGGACTGGATTGGACTTCAAATCATTAACTAAACCTGCTAAATCTTTGTGAATATGAAAAGCCTCAAGAAAATTCAATTCACTTATGGAAGAAGCCTTTTGGATAATTTTTGCAGACCCAAAGTCAAAATTATGGTTAAATGTTCAACTATGATACGCTATTGAAGACTTGTTAATTTCGCCTTTTCTGACAAAAGATTCATGTTCCTTGATACGAAACTTCAGCGCTCTTTTTGTTTGGCCAATATATCTTAAACCACACTGACACGATATACTATAAATTCCCCAAGAATTCAAGACAGAAACGCAATGTTTTAAAATCGAAGGGTGAATATTATTAATAGGGGAGAAACCGACTTGAAAATTGAATTTCTGGAGAATCCATGCAATTTTATAGCTAACAGAAGGATAAAATGGAAGCACGACAAGGTCATTAGTATTATTTCTAACAGTGGAATGTCTTCTTTGATGGGAATCTGAAAATTTTTAAACGGCTTTTTCAATAATCACAGGAGAAAATACACGGTCAATCGCAACTGCTCTCAAATAATTAAGTTCATTGGTAAGCAAAGACAAGGTAAATACAAGGTTGTTTTTACGATTTTGAAAGTTAGTTGAGTATTTGTATTTTAAGTTATAATTTCATATAGACATCTATGATACTGAGGAAGACAAATAATTGTATACCCATCACTGTAAACTTCCACTACAGTTTAACTGTCAGAAATATCAGAAGGCAGCAGTCAAAGTCCCCCCCCCTCTCCAAGAATAAGTTAACTGTCTGCGAGTTTTTACGAGCATTACATCGTAGCACAGGTTATGTTCGCAGTTATGGACATGTTTGTGCAGGCAGCCAAGATGATACAGAAAACTGAGAATCCCATCAAGTATGAAGCAAGAGCCTCATGCAATTTTTGTGTACTATAAATATAACTCTATATACTCAGTCAATCAAGACTTCAATGACATAATGAAAAAAGATCTTGACTGACTGTCCATCATTATGGATAAATAGCTGCATAATATGATACGAATGTAGTCATGCAGTAAATTTATTGTATTATCACTGAGGAGCTCCTTGCACAGTTTTCACATATGCTGTAATTCATAACCTTTACTCCTCATATATGGTCTACCGAAAGATTTGTGCCAAGTGGGTGCTTTGCACGCTGACTGGAGGAAGTACACATAGGAACTAAAATATATTTTTTATGCGATATATAAAAATGAAGAAAACTTTCAACCCTACATTGTGATAAAGAATGAAACACAGAAATAACTTCACATAGCAGTGCAGCATAAGTGACAATCTACAACATATCATTTGCTTTTTCCAAATTAAAAATAATAATAAAAAAAAGGCCGAGATCATTCTCTTCATTCAGAAGACACTGACAATAGAGTTTACACTTTGTAATCAAATCACAAATGCTAATACAGATAAGTTTAAGAGGAACCACAGAAGAAGGGCAGGAAAGGCTTTTCTTTTGGCAAAAAAAAAAAATCATCTTCCATGATAATAGCATTCATGTATATAATGAGTACTGAATATAAATATAATCATGCAGATTCTAAAAAGTAAATTATGGTAATTTTAATTCAAAAACACATATTTTACATAATTAAAAAAATTCTTCCTTTCTTTCTTCTTATTGTAGGGTACTACAGTCAAAAGTCTTTAATCCGGACGTCCATAATCCGAAATGATCTATAATCCAGACCTCAAAGCTACAAACTTTCTGCGCATGCGCATAATCCGTTTATGCATGCGCATTTAATGTATAACGGACGGTATAAGCTAAGCTAAAATTATCTAATTATCTATTTCAGGTAATGTTGCAGATTGCATTGTTCCTTAATCTTCTAACTGGATCCGGCTTATTATTTTTGCAGACTGTTACAGCAATTTTATAAAAGTAAGCTTGAACTTTCGATTATGTCAAAAAGAATTTCCGATTCTGGAGCTGCCAAAGGATCTACAAAGCGAAAGCATGTTTCGATATCCATCAAGCAAAAAGTGGAATTGCTGCAAAAAATGGAAAAAGGCATATAAAGGCCTTTGTTTCTCTAACTATTCTGAAATCTGTTTATCAATTTCATGCTGCTCTGTGTGCGTAGGGGGGGGGACATCACGGCACGCAGTGAACTGGAAGTTGATCTGTCAGCACTATCCTTATCTTCAGAGCAGATGTTTTTTTATTTTATTTGGCTTATAATTCATTACTAAATGGGCCCACCAGCGGCCGAGCGGTAAAGTCGCTGAACACTGGTAGTTCGGTCCGAGGTTCGAATCCCGCGAATGGGCTGGCTGCATGGGCGTTTTCATGGTTTTCCCCATGTGTAACGTGTATACGAGCCAGTTTCCCTTAGAAAGTCCTCCACGAAAGGCATCCCTCCTCTTAGGCAGATAGCCCTCGTGTGCTTTGCCATAATTAAATACACCAACACCAACACCATTACTAAATGTAGTAGTAGTATCGAGATGAATCTCCATGTACTCCCTCTTTGATATGATTTAAATCAAATTCCTCGTCATTATAAATATCACGAATACACATCAGATAGTTTTCTGGTTGAAATTTTCTAATTTCGACTATGCGTACTGTATGCTTTATGCATGCGCACATTGAAAGAAATGTTTAATAAAGTAAACAAATAAATAGTAAGCTTTTCTTTTTTTTGGTAAATTTTGATACCCTTTAGATCATAATTGCTCTTTATTTCATAAATTACAGTTTCATATTTTTAATTTTATAATTTCTGCATGCCATATTACAAGATTTAAACATATTACGAGATTATAATCCGGAAAAGCCAAAGTCCCGACTAGTCTGGATTAGAGACTTTTGACTGTATTCAATTATACTTTAAAAGACTAACTTGCTTATACGAGTTATTTGTCTTAAATTTTCAGTGTTACTTTTGTATAATGTTGTATCATTATTAATTAATATGAAAGATTTTTTAAACAAAAAACTTTGACGATTGTACGATGTCAAAAACAATGCCTTTTTCTAAGGAAGAGAGGTTTTTTGATATATTCGATTAAGCATCCCCAACCCATCAGCAAGTGGGTATGCGGATTTTGTTGGAGAGGACATGTCAATTAACCGACATAGTCTTATCATGTTATTTAGTATTGCATCATATTGTTGTGTTTTTATATTAAATTTTCTGTTATATTAAATATGTGTATCCACAATAAGAATAATTTATTCAATTAATCATAAATTGAGTATTATATTTCTACATTTAAGTTGGCAGGTCAATCTGCATTATAATGGAGATATTTTCATCAACAAAAATTTGAAAGACTGTTATTGGACATTTATTTTGTGAAAACATTTGAACATTTACCTTGTGGAATTATTTTTGTCAAGATACCTTACAAAATTTTTCATTGGACATTTTAACAACTTGAGGACTTTAAATAATTATATTTGTGTTGATTTATTATTTAATTCTGTTAAGAAATTATATTGCTGTTGTAATAATTATAAATTAGTCATTTAAGTATTACATAATCAATGTATAAGAAAGGTCACGAACAATGAATAACGGGGCACAGGAAAACCTGCAGGCAATGTCCTTGATACTTCCTCATATGATAAACTTTCTCTTGCTTCACTAATACTAATGCTTTTTCTCCCAAACAGTTCTCCTGGTTTTCTTTTGAAGGGGGGATATGTAAGATATAACAAAGTACGATGGCCATCTTAAGAAATAATAGGCGACCTCAAAATTAACAATTCTAGATTTTATATTCACCCCCTAAATTCATTATTTCTCCCCTATTCGAGATCTTTCCATGTTACATAACACTGCTTGAAAAATGGAACTAAAGCCCAAAATTAACCAATCGCAGATTAACTGTACTTATGCATCTATCTAGTATAAATAGCTACTAACTGCATAGTCTCTCTTTTGCCTATTTGCCTGCCTGCTGATAATGTGTTGCTCAGCCTTTGCTAGCCATTCACCATTATTTAAAATGTAACTGAATATCTAAAATTATGGGGCACATTTAGCGCCCTTAATCTTCTATCAGTTACGAAGATATGTGCTAAGAAGTTCGTCATCTAGAAATAAATGATGTTTAACTATCAAGCTGGTTATGCTTCTTATTCCATCCGATCATCCACTACACCATAATGTCCAGTCATCTACGCAGCAGTTTTTTCAGCCAGGACTAAACGTGAATTGTTTTTATCTCACGCCAAAAGTAAAATATTATATATATGTATACATATAAAGATGATATATGTAATTTCAAAAATTGTAAAAAACAAAGTGTACTTGTTGCTTGTCTTTTGTGTAAAGGCCAACTTTTTTTTTTTTTCAACTCACGGTTGTATTGTATTAAGTACTATAGGATTATTAGGATTAATTGTATTAAGGATAGATAGACCAATTCTGTAAAAAGAATAGTAACAAAAGGAAAAATATTGTAAAAGAATGTAAAATAGAGCTATGCATCTTAACACTAATATTGGTGATTTTACGGCTTCACAAATTTTAAGTCAGTTCCCCCCTAATTCTATGGTAATAACAAAGCAATATATTAGGTACTCAAACAGAGAAAGAAATGAAATTTATTCTTCTGATTAAAATATTGCTAAGAATGAAACAATCCAGATGATTTAAAAATCAAAGCAAAATCAGTCTTCTAACTAACAACTCAAAGAAATTAAAAAAAAAAAAGAATGGCGATTTTATTAATAATCAGAATCTGATAAAGAAATAAGTCAAGCAGAATGTGAAAATTCTCTGAAAAGCATAAACAATTAAAGCAAAAAATAATGAACTAGAAAAATGAACTGCCAACTCAAAAAAATTAGTATAAAAATACTAATAATCCAAATACTTAACTATGTTTGAATGAGGAAGCATTCAACAATAGATATGAAAAAATTAATTTAAAAATAAAAACTTACATTAACTGAGAATGTTTAAACAATGGATAAATAACAACATAATTTTAAAATTTGCCTCAAAACTAAGATATGTAATTAAAACAACTAAGAATCCACTTAACAGCCCATAACTTATGGAACCAATAGAGTTCGAATGAGATCAGAGGTCATGTGAACATACATAACTGACATATGTACGAACATACCTATTATGCCACCAAAATCAAATGATCTCTGACATCATGGACTACCTTTCATAACTTTTTGAAGCTAAGAATTAGGACATTCCGTGTGTTTTATATGAAAAAATATTAAATGTGCATGAGTAAAGTACTTAAAAAAAACAGGGGAGAAAGAAAAAAATTTTAAAAATAAATAAATAAAAAAAATCTCAAACATTTGAAAAACAACCCCTTGGACTCTAATTTTAAATTACGTCCAAGGGGTTGTTTTTAAAATTGTTTTGTGAGTTATCTTTATTTATTACATATCATGTTCTTTGCACTTAAACCACAAAATTCAATTAAACAGCAATGTGTCACAAAATAATTTTAAAATGAGCACATCTTTAGAATTTCCAATACACAGTTCCACATGCTGGAGATACAAAGGTTTTTTCCCCCACAGAGTGTTGCCATTGCTCGCTTTTAAATCATTGAGTTTGTTACTCAAAAATTTGTTAAAGTTTTACAAAATATGAAATCAATAATAAATTCCTTCCACATGCCCATATTCGTAGGAGGATTACATCATTCAAAATTTGATGGCTATATGTACCATTGTTTTATCACAATGCAATAAATATATATACATTTATGCAGATATTTCATTATTTAATTTCTTTAAATATAATGCAGGACTCTAACATTTGGTGGCAACAGTTTGAAAAATGATTTGCCGTTTATAGTGATTCACCGCAAAATTGCAAAAAGGAAACAATAGTCCTTCAAGGACAAAGTCCTTTTGTACTAAAATAAGGGAGAGTGTTGCTGGTAATCCTAAGGTTTACATTTTAGATCATTCCAGATATTGGACATCTGGATTTCGGATTTTATATGGTTAATACAGTAAAAAGAAATTTTTTTGGAAGAGAAATGATGGGGAACATTTATACTCATAAAACATGAAAATATAAGTTTAAGAAATTAATATTTTTATCATACATACTTTGTGCTCCAGAATTATACAAGTCAGAACTTTCATACATGTATTGACACCAAGTAGTTCTAAAGGCAAATGAAGTGGGAAATCTACTAAAGAGAATCTAGTATGATCAGGGAGAGCAAAGGTGAGAGGAGGTTGTATATCTCGAGGCAGAATCTCCACCTATCAAGAAATTAATTCATAGTTAGCTACCTACAAATTCAAATGTTAATATCCATATCTTGTTATCTTTTTTAAAACACAAGCTAAGATTGTGAACCCAAATAGATAAGAAAAACAATTACAAGCATCTGAATCTTCAAATAAAAATTTTACTTTTCCCATTACTCTTAAGTTAAAGCAATGGGAACTTAAGTTAAGAAATCAATTATTACATTTAATAATTAGATAATTTTTCTTGATTTAGCAGTCACAACTAACTTATAATTTTTATTAATTAAACTTGAATCACCACTAAACACTTACCTCCACCCTTGTTTTCCCAGGAACAGGAACTGGAGCACTTAACAATCTCAACATCCACATTTCTAATTCTCGAATTCCATGTAGCAATGAAGCAGGAGCATTTTCAGATAATTTTCCAGTTAAAAAAGACCAAACAGTTTCTCTGAAAAAAAAAGGGGGGGATATATATAGATATAATTATAATAGTGAATTATGCATATATATTCTATGGAAAACTGAAATAGGACTTATTTACTAATTTTTTACCTCATGATAAAAATGTAAAATTTTTTTGTACTTAATTTTTTCACAAACTGAATTCTATAGAAAACTGAAACAGGACTCGATAAATAGTTGTTTTTTTACAACGGTATACTGCATTTCCCCCCCCCCTTTTTTACCAACTGTATTTTAATATGAATGTAATTTGAATTTTTTTTTTTTTTTGTTTGTATTATTTACATGATATACTTATGTATATAGGCTCGGTGGCACAGTGGCTAGCGCATCGCGCAGCAGCACCACAGGTCCGGGGTTTGATCCCCGGGCTGGGCAAAGTCAACTCAGCCTTTCATCCCTTGAGTCAATAAAATGAGTACCAACTTCATTTGGATACTAAACACTGGGGATCCTGAGACAAGCTAACCACTTATTCAAGGCATATGCTTACGCACCCCTGGGCCCACGGTCAAGAAAACAGATTTCGGAGCACTGCTGGCCTTGGCCCATTAGGGCTGTTGCACCACCGAGTTTAGTTTGATTTATGCATATACAGGATGCCCACTAAAGTCCAGTACCACCTGGTTAACCGCAGAATGGCTGCAACTATAGTCATAACAATGGTTTCTAGGTATAGTAAGGTGGCTATGTGTTACTAGTTGAGACTACTTACAGTGCCACCCGGTGGAAAATAGAGGAGTTAGTATTCATATATCAAAAACAGTATCAGATAGGAGGAAAATGTGAATTACAAACTTGTACTGTAGCAACGAATTTACTATGCAAAGATATCTCGGAGACATGAATACAGAATAGGATGTCTTAAACTTGCATTTGTTTATTCATGATTTCCTACACTATGACATGACAAAATGATCTTAGAAAGAAAAAACTAGTTATCACAAGATAACTTTTTTTCGATGTTGAAACTTCTCTCCTAAAAGCACATCTGGACATATGGAAGCTGAAATGCACATCTGGACACTTGTTAGAACTTCATTGCACATGTTGTAGCAGAGCATGTGATACATTTGCACAAGCTTTTGTAACATGCCATTGAAGGTCCTGCAGTCTTAGCAGAGGAATCACATATGCCTGCTGTTTGAGGTAAGTCCATTGGAGTGAGGTCAGTTGAATGTGCAGACCACTATTTGAAATCACCATACCTAATTATTCATTCTCTGGATTCCTCTATCTGGTACTGCTTCACTGGTGATGTCTAGTGGACAGGTGCACCATCGTATTGGAACCATCCATTCTGGAGATGAAACAATGGCAGACCCTCAACAAAACTGGGTATTATGTCCTGCAGAAGTTCTAAATATTGTGCAGCTGTTAATGTACCCTGGAAAAATAGTAGGCCGATTAGCCTGTTAATGCAAATTCAATACCAAACATTAATCAAAAACCGTATTTGATGTCGAACATCGGCAGAACATGACAGGTTTTCCAGCACCTAGTAACAGGTATTCAACCTAGACAAGACTAGAAGAGAAACACGCTAATGTGACAATAGGTATTCAACCTATTGTAAATTTAATTTTGCAAATAACATGTCTCATCTGTCCATGCTATATCTGCTAAGAAGGTTGGCTGGACCTTGATCCGGTTCATGAAGAAGTTGCAGCATGCAAAACATCTCTTGACATCTCTGTTCAGTAAAGCCTGATGAGTGTTGGTCAGTATGGATGAGGACCTAATTTGTTTAGGAATTTCCAAATACAACTTTTTGAAATGGCACAATTTTCACTTATTGCTTTTGTGCTGCTGTTCGGATACGTGATGGCATATGATAATATATCTTCCAGCTGTTCTTTCTGCATTACCTTAGCTGGTCTGCTGGGTCGAAGTTGGCTAATCACGCAGCCTGTCTCCTCAAACGTTTTACAACCTGTAGGATGGCTTTGTGTGAAGAATGGGGCCCTGAAGGAAAAAGTTGCCAATATAACAGCACTGCCAATCATGCCTTGCCTCACATTCATCATAAAGTAGAAACATGTCACAATAATCATTTTTGAAAATTACTCTACGACCATGAGTGAGGAGATAACTCTTTTATAGCTGTCTCAGGTGAACATGTGCAACGTTTCATACACCATTTGCATAATGCACAAATTTCGCACACCAAGCTCAAGTTGTATTGAATTGATGTATTTTGCAACACAATTGTGCACAATCTGCATATTGTCTACTCTGTTTGTAAAGACAATCAGCACAAAGATGCACTCTGCAGGGTTTGAACCACAGTTCACTTGATTATGAATTACAAGTTAGGCACTGTGCTTGTACCGCTTTCGAGATAGAAATGCTAATTTTACTATTTTCTACCAGGTGGCGCTGTAAGCATTCTCATTTAGTAGCACATAGCCACTTTACCATACCTAGAAACCACTTTTATCATTACAGCTGCAGCCATTTGGCAGTTAAATGGATGGTACTGGACTTCAGTGGGCACACTACATACATATTATCATCCTGGTTTAATGTTTTAAATACTAACCCCTTGAAAAATTCTGTTTGAAAGATTAAGCAAAGGGTAATTAATATATTCTTATTTTTATCATTCTTTAATTATTTACATCATTTCTTACATTATTTTGCTTTAGTAACAAAAGTTTGGTATACATCTTACACTTAAAATATTTGTTCTCTTTTAATATATTATCACCATTAATTGGCCCAACATATTTTCTTATATAATCTTTTAAAAAATAAATTATTTTTTAACTTCTATACATAAAAGCTAATTCTCATTCTGAGATTCTTCTGTACAGAGATAAGCTGATTTCCCCTTATGAGTTGGCATTATCGTGCTGACCCCTCAGTTGTTCATATTTCTAAAATTTAAAATTCAAAATTTACCAAACAATTTTGCTCATATTACTCATATTTAAATTGCATAACTGCTAGCTATTGTTTGACAGACAGGAGGTTACCATATTTACTTCACTTTTTCAAAATCTTTTAGTTTGATTATTAAAAAAAATTATTAAAATTAATCTACCAATTTAGCAGTCACATTTTTACTTTCTTCCATGTCTACATCAGGCACCTGAGAATCAAAAGCTTCTTTCCTGTCTTCTATTTCTTCATGCTTTCATTCTTTTTCTTTAATCCCATCAGATGTTTCATCCATCATTTCTTGATCTTCCTGAGACACTTCACTAGCTACTTCCTTCATTCCTTCAGATGTCGATTCTGACATTTCCCCATCTTTTATGGCTCCAGTTTCTTCTGTAAGCTCCACTTTCATCTGTTGGACTTGCTCTCATAGCTTTTCTTGGCCAGCTTTTATTTCCCTTATTTTTCTCATGCAGCCTTCATCTCTTCATATCCAGCTTTCATCTCTTCTCGTACAGCTTTCATCTCTTCCAGTCTGGCTTTTACAGCTGCTAAGAAGTCCATCAACTTCATTTCCTGTGCCCTGGTTTTTTTCTGTAGGTGGGTCACTGGCATTCACTTGCAAATCCCACTTCCGACACCATTAGTTGTGTTCTACAGGTTCAAGGATTTGGAGTGATTGATGACAACACTTGATGAGGAATCAAAATACACTTCACTTATCAGCATTACAAAGGAGAGTTCCAAAGACATGTTTACAGCCATAGAAAAACTACAATGCACAGGCTGAAACAATCAGCAACACAGCCTTCAACCAATGGCTGGTATCTCATACCTGGCCACAGACTTAACACTGCAAAGGAAAGGCAGGCTGAATGCCGCTTGCAAAAGCCAGAATATGAAAGGAAAGGAATGCACCTCTCCACTGAAGAACTCAGCAAAAAGCACAAATGAATCCGTCATGTCTGCTTTGAGGTCCGAGCAGTAGCTAAACCCTTGACCCCTCCACAGCCGTGCCTATGAAAGGCTTTTGGGCTCAGGAGGTTTGCCACTGAACATAAAGAAATGCCCGTGCAATGTTCCATCATGGAGCAGCCCTCAGTTGTAGCGGTGCACCACACTTTTGCAACTGAAAAATAATGACTTTCGTACTTTCGTGCCTGAGCGAGAATTAAGATATGACGCAATGCAAATCTCATTCTTCTCGTCAGCCAATCAGGCTATACCGGTGAAGACAGCTTAGCACTAAAGTACAGCTCCTGATTGGGTTCGATTACTCTCAAGCTAATTTTTGAGCTCAAAACACTACTACTGAACTCAACATCCGCAGATACTCTCCACGATACACTGCTACTCCACGTATAGGCAAGGTAATTATAGCTTTTGACCTGTCTTTGAGAACATTCTGGGGAAAACTGGTAAGAATTTGTTCTAGAACAGCGGTTGCCAACCGGTGGTCCATGATAACTTTTTGCTGGCCCGCAGAAAAATTGGGACATTATTTATATTTTTATGAAGATTAAGTTTAAAAAATGACAAGTAACAAAAACCTATGATGGAATATGGATTATACTTTTTTTTTTTTAAATCTTAGCTACTACTTTTAGCAAATTCTTTCTGAAATTAGTGACTTTTGCAGGTGTATCTAGTGACATTTGAAAGTGAGAGTTGGCATCCATGGATATGCTGCTGTTATCAATATTAGCGTGAACTGGAATTCTCTTTCCTTTTGAATTGCAAACATATGCTATTGTAGTCGTTAATAACACATTTATTTTACCGTGTCAATAGGCAAATTGATGGATTTTTATGAGAATCAATCTTGTTCATAATTGTATCACTGGAAGGTTCCGTTTTTGTTTTGTCTAACTGTTGATCGATGATGCCATTGCTGAGTAAGCAATGGTTATTATGTTTACAATAATTAAAAATTGGTGGCATAATACTATCAGTTTATTGATTGCTTTCCATTTGCCAATTTGTTCTTGCTTTTTGTGAAGTTCCTTTTCAGCGATATGGAAATGTGAAGTATTCTGTACAAGAAGGTAAGATTTTTGTACTTTTCACGTAATTTTTCAATGTGAGTGAAATATGTGTAGTTTGCTGATTATTATTGTATAAATGTATTCACCTTCTTTTTAATTCATATTAATGGTTCACCAAATATAAAATTATATATGTAGTGGTCCGTGAAGTTCTAAGGGTTGATGACCGCTGTTCTAGAATGTTCTCGCTCCATTTATGGCATATTGCGAATTTTGTCACCAAATCTGGTAACCCTGGCTTTCCTTGCCATTTCCTGGAAACCCTAAATCCACTTTGCAAGAAAGCTATTTTAAAGCAGCTAGGCATTTTGTAACAATGTCATTATATTGTATGTGTATACATGCGCATGCATACACACACACATACCTATAAAAGAAGTAAATTATAAGAAAACTAGTTTTTTCTTCATGTTCGGCAGGCCATAAAAAGCAAAAAATTGAATGATAATATAAAACTTCACTAAGCTGACCACAATTCTACATGATCAACCACTTTTTTAAACTTATTTATGGAAGAAATTTTTAAAACATATTTTAAGGTCAATAATTAAAAAATAAAAATAAATAAGATCCATTCCAGGAAAAAAAAATCTGCTCCAAAATGGCCAGAGCAACGTCAACAAGTAATTCTTAAAATCTAGAATAAGTAAAAACATTAGCTATAAAAATAATAGTCAAAAGTTAGCTAATATAGTCAAATACTGAAAATCATCCGACCTGAAATCTGCCGACTCCTGAAATTCGCATTGCATTTCAAAATATAAATATTTAGTTTATAGGTTCCAGAAACTGCAACATGGAGTAAATATCAAAGAAAAAATACTTACTGGATGATGATGTCATAATTACCGAATAAAAGTGAGTCATAATGGAAGTACCAAATTATTGACATCATGATAAGAGTTTTTTCCCCCTCCAATCCGCATCGAGGTAAAAAAGCAGACGATTAACTCAACTCTTCTTTCAAGTGCATGCTTCACATTGTTGTACTTTCTGAGCTTTGTTATTTTTTGAGATGGTTGAGTGATGTCACTTTTTTTTTTTAATCCGGATATTTTGTGGGTCTTAACGGACGCCGTGAGTGCAGACCATGTTCAACCAATTGGTGAGAAATGGTTCTGGTCGACACGGAAACATTCACGGTATCTTGCAGATGCTGCAGAATCACGGTACAAGTGACTTGTGGGACTGCCACAGTTTGTCGGCGGATGCGTCGATCCACGCATGCTGACGTCACTCTGGCTGCACCTGCACCCCTCATTCTTCCTACATTTCCTTGTTCCAATCATGTTCATCATAGCAGATTCACCGTGCTCGCATCCATGTGGGTATCAGCTGCAATTTGACGAAAGGACCAACCCGCCCTTCTCAGTCTGATCACCGTACCCCTCGTAAAATCGTCTATCTGCTGGAAGTGCCTTCATTGATGGCGGCCTGGCATTCTCTCCTATTAATCGTATCATCCGGGACAAAAATCAACTTTTTCAATAATTCGTCTGGCAGAAATAACGACACAAATATTGCCCATTTTGCACGTTCCTTCCCTTATATCTTATTTCACATCATTTGCATAACTCAGTGACGTGCATCTACTCTAAAATTTGCATAATTTATGACCACTCCTTCTTGGGGTTGCATTTTCAATGTCAAGCAGGGTAAAATAAAATTACTAATAATAAAAGTTTTAATATTTTTATAAGAATCCTGCAGAACATCAGTTCAGTATACATATTAATTTCATCATGCAACATCATATATTCATTTGATACCTGCATGGTAGTGTAATTTAAACACAACTCCCAAGCAGATGTAAACAGTCCACACATCAAAACAAATCTAATGGTAGAAAGCATTACAAATTCTTAATATAATTCAAACATGTAACTTTTTATTAAAACAAATACATACCTACTACTTTGTTTGGAGCCACCAAATCTTCTTGATAAGTTTCTTTCATTGCAGACATCTATAAGTTTTCTTAAAATGACAAGACATTCACGAAAAGTAGAAAAAAATGGATGATGACTAATGATACAAAGTGATGTAAGAGAGTGACTTCTTATGCGCTGATGACTGATTGGAGATGATGATTTTGAATCACCATCAGAATCATCTTGATGGCTCTTAGATGAATAATCTCGTTGAGGGTCCAGATACTTATCATGTGTCACACTAAAATCACTTTCTTTATGTTTCCCAGCTTTCTTTTTTGCACGATCCCTTGCTTTTTCTTTAGTTGATGGTCGTCTCTCAATGGCTCTATAGAAGTTAACACAGATACCATATCGCACTCGACTTGTATCTTTTTCTGTCAGAGCAAATACAAATGAGTTTGATTCCCTGAGGCTGACACGTTTTGGCCCTATACAGACACACCCCTCTGGTTGACAAAAATATACAACATCAGGACTGAGAGGAAAATCTTTGTGGTCTTCGGCTGGATACCTGCGTAAGAGTTCTGGAGGCTGAACCGCATGGTTGCGACTTGGTTGCCGAGCTCCCACAAAAACAATATAGTCCAGCAGTCGAGGACAAAAATATTTCTTTAGAGCATCTGACATTTCTTGATAGATGTAAAAAGGAAGCAGCAGTGGCTAAACAACACTGCACAGTCAGGTATTGAGAAAAAATAACATTTTGTTTAAAATTATCTACAAATATATATGGAATAATTTTCTTGACCATTTCTAGAAAATTCCATCCTCCAACTGTGGTAACTAGTCTCCCACTTTTCCAACTCCATAACAACAGCATTTAAGCTGAGGGGAGAAAAAGTCATTATTATCAGCACATATTAACAAAAGAATAATCTAATTAAATATCTTTAGTTCAGAAATCAAACATTTAAAAGTAGTGGTATTTTAGTATTTGATTATAATATTCATATTATTAATGCAATAAATTAATAAATATAAACATTGATGGAAGAGGTAATATGCTTCCTGCTAATTGAATGTTACAGGAGCTTTTAAAAAGTAAAGAAATTTTTTTGAAAGAATTAGAAGTATAGATACTTGAAAATAAAATGAAATGGGGTAAGATGCTTTTTTAAACATATTCTGATATTATAAGATTACAGTTCTTTTTTATAAGCAGAATGGCTCTCTGAAAAATAATTTTTTATAAATAATACAATAATAATAACGGTATGTGGCAGACCACAGAGAGATGAGAAAATCATGTGTGCAGTCCCCGTATGTCATTGTTTTCGACATTTACGATGCGTCACACGACATAATCTAACATCTCAGATGCAATAATTCATTCCAGTTGACAGTACAAGACACGTAACTTCACAACAAATTTTAGCATTCTGCACGGTGTCTGTTCGCAAAGCCTCTTGATTTCAAGAGGGCTGATGAATCAATGATCTTGTTTTTCCTCTGATATCGTTCCAGATACAGTCAAAAGTCGTTAATTCGGACACCCATAATCCGGACCTCAAAGCTAAAAACTTTCTGCGCATGCACCGCGTTGACACATGCGCATAGACGTTTACGCGTGCACGTAAGACCTTTTACGTCTGCGCATATGCGTGTGTACAAGCGCAGAATACGTTTTCGCGTGCGCGTTTTATGTATAACGGACGGTATAAGCTAAAATTATCTAATTATCTATTTCAGTTAATGTTGATGATTGCGTTGTTCCTTAATTTTCGAATTGGATCCGGCTTATTATTTTTTGCAGACTGTAAGAGCAATATTATAAAAGTAAACTTGAACTTTTGATTATGTCAAATAGAATTTCCAATTCTGGAGCTACCAAAGGATCGTACAAAATGAAAGTGTGTTTCGATGTCCATCACACAAAAAGTGGAATTGCTGCAAAAAATCGATAAAGACATGAAGAATGTGACAGAGAGGTTAGTGAAAACGAAAAAATTTCGATTGACAAGTTAGTCGGTATTCTCGGCACAGCAATTAACGGGACTTGAACAGCGGAACTTTGTAACTGAACAAGAAATTATGTCTGTTTATAGAATTAAAGAGAAAGTATTATCACATAAAATGAAGCAACTTAAACAACTTACTTTTAAAGAAATGTTTAATAAAGTAAACAAATAAATATTAAGCTTTTTTTTTTTTTTTGTAAATTTTTATACCCTTTGGATCATAATTGTTCTTTATTTCATTAATTACGGTTTCATATTTTTAATTTTAGAATTTCTGCATGCCATCTTAGATTTAAACTGATGATCTATAATCCGGAATCACCGAAGTCCCGACGAGTCCGGATTAACGACTTTTGACTGTATAACAAATCAAAGCATGTAAAATACTACTGAAAAATTAATGAGGTGTGGTTAATTCAGTCTGTAGATATTTTCCAACTGAACAACATGCCAGAATGCTCTTGAACTCTCAACTAGAGAGATCCTCGTTAACAGGTTCCTCACATCACAAGGACTGTAATTCATTTCAATAACTGTTCTATGCTATCCATGAATTATATATATTTGTAAAGAGCTTCTCGTAATTGTAATAAATATATCTTGAATTCAAAAATGCAGTAAACATTACACAAGCTCACAAATGTTCTAATAATTACATGGAGTCAAAAGCGCTATCTGCTGCCGTGCACCCACAGATACTTTCTAAGCTGCACCATTGAAACTGCAAAAAAAGTACTGATGAGGCAATGCACCATGTCACCCAAATGTATTTATGTGACAACCCAAGATGTTGTCAAAACATTCGTGTGGCAACCCAAATATGTGTACATGATATGTACACAAGTATTTAATACATGTGTTTGAGTACATATGGATTTGCCCTTTTATAATTCAATGGTAATTTTTATGATTAGTATTTCTTTTTGCACTAAGTACATTTGTTTCTGCTGTAATGAGACCACCATCAAGTTTGCTAGCTGATGAAAAGAGTGTTGCATTTCTTCAGAAGTATAGACTTTTGCAAAACAAAAAAGAGAAAATTTGCTTTCTGTGAAACCATATTTAAGTGACAGAATTTTATGGAAATGCAATTCAAAAATTCAAGCAAAGAGTTTCCAAGAAGTGTGCATGTCTTCTAGGGAAAAAATAGAGAATATAAAAGAATACATGACATTGGATGCCTCATTGAAATAGATGTAAAGATACCAAAATAAATGTTTCTTTGCAAAGATGGCAACAAGTTTGCAAATTTTGAGTGAGTGTGCAGATAAAGTATCATAATAAATTCACATTATTTTAATTTGTCTTGTGCACATACAAATATCTTGTTACAACATTGCTTTTAAATTTTACTTTCAAAGTATTATTTTGCATGAAATTTATAACTCATGAGGACACTGATTTGCAAGTTTCTCTCAAATGCTGCACAAATTATACAGGAATGAAGCAGATACTCAAAGGTACTGGGGAATCATCCTCTACTTCCTTTAGGTAGCTGCAGCATCACATATAAAAAGCATGTTGTCAAATTTCCCATTCATGTAGTGATGCATACTGTGCAGGGAAGTCTCCGCATTTATTCAGCGTCAGGTGTACTAACTGCGACCGTCGAACGACAAGGCGAAATTGACGGCTACAACCGGTTTCTCCATCATTCTGCTGCTGGTGTCCGAAGGTGTAGGACGGCTTTGGCTGTCCTCACCCCGGCTGATGCGTGTGCCATTTTTCTTCTTTCTTCACGTTTTTGACTGCCATCTCCATTGCTGGTTGTAGAGCCATGCGGTTCCTTCTAGTAAAGAAATTAGAATTGAAGATCCAATTAAATAAATCCATATACCTAACACCTGCCGAAAATTAATGATGTTCTACAACTTAAAAACTTCGAGAAGTGTTCGTGTGCACGTTCATCTTTCCTGATGATTTAAGAATTCGCCTTGTTCTTCTTCGAAAAATATATTGGTATAGCGAGCTAACTCAATTTCTGCCATTATATTTTGACTGTTGTTTTTCACTGAGACTTTGTTTCACGTTGATGGAGTGAGATCTACCTTGATTGGAATACAATGCATAAAGGCCCGTTTCCATTTCTGCATACGAATGCATTGCGTCAATTGAAGACACGCCTACGACATCCGTACAAACATTTCCACTGCTGCATATCCGTAGATTATTTTCATTTTCCGCCGCTAGGTGTCACTATAATATTTTGGTGCCAAACAACCAGTTGAGTTACGATGCTGAACATTTGAATTTTTCCCGCTAAGCGAGTATTGTTTGTTTTGGATTGATATGGATCCTGACGTAAAATGCAGAAAAGTTTTGTTTACTAAATTTCATGTTATTGGAAACTTTTATTTCTGCTTATGAACTGCAAAAGTAAAGTATGTTAGCCATTTTCAGATAAGTAAGATTAAAATGCATATTATGAACATCACTAATTGCATAGAAGCTGAAGTAAATTTAAAAAATTTCTTTGCGTTTCTAGAAGCCTTAAATATTAATGAAATAATATACAATCAAAAGTTGTTAATTCGGACACCCATAATCCGGACCTCAAAGCTAAAATCTTTCTGCACATGCGCTGCGTTGACGAATGCTCATAGGAATTTTAAGCCTGCGTGCAAGACATTTACGACTGCGCATATGCGTCTGTGCAAGTGCAGAATACGTTTTAGCATGCGCGTTTAATGTATAACGGACGGTATAAGCTAAAATGATCTAATTATCTATTTCAGTTAATGTTGATGATAACGTTGTTCCTTAATCTTCGAATTGGATCCGGCTTATTATTTTTTGCAGACTGTAAGAGCAATTTTATAAAAGTAAGCTTGAACTTTCGATTATGTCAAATAGAATTTCCGATGCTGGAGCTCCCAAAGGATCTAGAAAACGAAAGTATGATTCGATGTCCATCAAACAAAAAACGAACTGCTACAAAAAATGGATAAAGGTATATCCTTTGTTTATGTAACTGTTCCGAAATCTGTTTATCACTTTCATGCTGCTCTACGCCGGGGGAGGGGGGGGGGTCACAGCGCGCTATGAACTGGAAGTTGATCTGTCACCACTATTGTTATCTTCAGGGCAGATGTTTTTATTTTATTTAGCTTATAATTCCTTACTAAATGTAGTATTTAATCTCGATGATGATATGATTTAAATCAAATTCATCGTCATTATAAATATCACGAATACAAATCAAATAGTTTTCTGGTTGCAATTTTCTAATTTTGGCTATTCTTAAGGTACGCATGCGCGCGTTGAAAGAAATGTTTAATAAAGTAAACAAATAAATAGTAAGCTTCTTTTTTTGTAAATTTTGATACCCTTCAGATCATAATTGCTCATTATTTTATAAATTACAGTTTCATATTTTTAATTTTATAATTTCTGCATGCCATCTTACCAGATTTAAACTGATGATCTATAATCCGGAAAAATCGATAATCCGGAATCCAACTAAAATGTACTGTTACTGAAAAAATAAACAAATAAATAAATAAAAAAGTTAAACGAATTAAAAAAGAGTCGGTACTTTAAAAATACAGAGCAACTGTAAAGAAAGGTTCTCAATATTTACACAAAAGTTGCTATGCTTGTATACCGCTGACTTCAGGGTCATAGCTGGATAATTTATTAAAAATCTCATTTGTTTTAAAATGCACTATGGGCAGTTATATTTTATGCATAATCCATAAAATATTATTTTTAATTCATATCTCTTTTTATAGTAGTTATAAAAATAAGCTTTTTTTTCTTTATATATACACACATTAGGTAAAGAAAATGGAAATATTTAATTAATTAATTCCTGCGCTTCTGCTGGAGAGGACTGAATTTAAAAGCAATTATTATAGTAAATTTTTGTTAAAAAAATGTTTAGGGCATTAATACTGTCTCATGGTAATGAAAGTTTAGAGCCATAAACATCCCAAAGTCTGAGCACATGCATGTACATTCACATAAAAGTGAAATGAATATATATATATATATATATATATGTAAAAGGTTTCAAAAGAATAAATAGTAAAGTTAAATTAAATTTAAATAATTCTCTTGCGCCATTGCTGCAAGGAATGAAATTTGAATCTAACAAACATTCTCTATTCGTAAAAAGCAAATTTAAAGTTAATTAAATTTAAATGAAATTTTATGCAAACAAATAAATGATTAATTATTGCTGCAAACTAATCTACAATATCATTTAAATTCTGAGAGCATATGTAAATCAAGTGCAAGTATGAAAATCCATGAATAAATATATAATACCAAAAATTTATTTAACCTATTATTCACTTATGCATTTTCATAAATTTCTTAAGATTAATACATTTTTGGAATTAGATATAGGATACATTTTTGGAATTAGGTCAATGTGCAGTGATGACCGGATTGCAGACATCAATCAAAGTGAATTCGCACGCTGATTGGAGAAACGCATAGACACCGCAATGCATACGCAGCAGTAGAAACGGGCCTTT
This sequence comes from Stegodyphus dumicola, assembly GCF_044657685.1. Classification (NCBI taxonomy): domain Eukaryota; kingdom Metazoa; phylum Arthropoda; class Arachnida; order Araneae; family Eresidae; genus Stegodyphus; species Stegodyphus dumicola. Next base: position 145,555,318 of record NC_140777.1, read on the forward strand.
ACTTGTACGAGAGGTTCAGATTCAAAATTGTAGTACTGATATTCGTTTGTCTGGCCGAAAATTGCTTAGTTTACGCTAATACTTATTCAAAATTTAATGATGTGAAAGATATAATAAATATTAACTGATTTGTGTTATTTGAAGTCTCATCCTTTGGGGTAAGTCATTTTAATTTCATATTTCTCTTTTAGATCACACATTTCCATCTGCATATTTGGCCCTGTAAAACTATTCTATCATTACATTTTGGATATTATCACATTTGGCACATTATTTCACTACATATACCCCTCAGAATTCACACGGGAAACAATCACTTATAGCAGCAGAAGGCCATTCAACAATGCTCTATAATACCTTAATATACAATTTTCACATGCACAGATAACAAAATCTGCTTATTTCAGCCACCTTTACTTGTCTTTAAAATTTTGCCAGACGGTTTTGAATAATTTTGTGTACACAAAAACACACATACCAAACTTCCCCAAAATCCTTACCTAACCTTTATTTTTTCAGCTGGTTCCTCCAGCTCCTATACTTATTGGATGAAAAATTTAATAAAATAAATAAATAAATAAAAATAAAAAAAAAAAAAAAAAAAAAAAACGGTACTTTTCCGTTTCGCCGGCGCAAATCACTCCAAGCAGACTTTGTTGGCGACAACATATAGTATACACATAAAAAATGTTAACAAATGCTAGTTCTAAGAATTTTTTATTTTGAAGGCATAAACATTTTAATATAGTTTATAATTTTGTAAAAAGCCAATAAATAAAGACAATAAATTTGTAAAAAGACATTAATTTAAGAATTTACTATGCTATCATGGTTCAACATCCTGATTCGCCGGTTCGTATCACGTGACCCCAAGTGATCTCATCTCACGTAAACTACGCTACAAAAATATTATTCTCTCAGTAATTATCTACATTAATTTCAAGTTAAATCTTAATTTGGAATACAAGTTTATTTCAATTTGTACAAATAGCTTGCTCAGAAATTATGTAAAACCGTAGTGCTTTACTTCGCTAGTGCATTCTTATTAGAAATTATGAATTTAACCCTTGATTTTGACTTTTCTATATTTTCGCCTTCGGGTGAGCAGTGTGATTGCATCCTAATTGACTTAATTACCGCGAAGATCTTAGGACATAAAATTTAATTATCTTTGTAAATATTCTATGTAATTGTATGCCAGTATTGAAAGAAACAATCAATCTGGTAAGAAATGGCTGCGACTTGTTTTGTAAATGAGGCATAAAGGTTACCAGCGAAGATATTCCGTTTAGCATCAGTTGTACCATTATTGGCGACTTTATCGTTTGCGCCGGCAAAACGGAAAAGTACCAAAAACACAAAAGTTTCACTCAGATATTTAATTTCAAAATTTGCGATGACGTCATTTTGAATTTAAATTGAGGACCTGGTTAATAAATAAATGAGGATAATTTGCGGTTGCTTTTTTTCCTCTTTAAATGCCATTCATTGATATTCTTTTAAGATTTACTAGCATCTTTATTTGTAATTTCTCTTAAATTGCAGAAAGAATATTCATGTAAGTAATTTATAAGTTTTCAAATGCTAAAAAAATACATTATAAGTATTTTCAAGAGGTTTCTTATTTAAAAATTGTAATTTGGTAACTGTAAAAAATTCGATTAAGTGTAAATGATTTAAATTTTTGATTAATGCACATAATAATAGGCATTCACTTCTATAAATTCAATAAAGAATTTTAAAAAAAAATGTTAAACCAAAACTTTCCAGTGCTCTGTTCTTCATTTAAGTAGTTTTCATAATGTTGGTTGATGCAATCCAAAATAGGTATCCAACTATTAAAATAAACATTTATTTTTTATAACATTTTTTAAAATTCTTTATTGCATTTATAGGATTATTTGAAATTTATTAATTATGAATTTCAATTTTTGGTCTTTGTGAAAAATTAGTTCTAAATTTCTTACTTTATGTCTTTACTGATAATTTTTCAGCAGTTTAATCCATGAAAATACAAGGCATGATTATATTTTGTTTTTAGAAAAAATGTTTTGTAATTATGATATATATATTATGCAACACATATTTATAAAAATCTTTTTGAGAGAATAACTAAAAAATAAACTAATATGAAATTTAAAAAAATCTCATTTACTTTTTAAACTTTCTGTATTTTTCTACAAATATATTTTTATTTCATGGATGGGATTTGTCATAAAAAAAATGACATCATAACATTATTTAAATAATAGTTTTTCACAGCTTTTCAGCAGCAATTTTTGTTTAAATATTTATATTATTTCAAATGTGCTAAATTATAATTTACTCAGTGTGCTCAAAGTTACTGTCATCTTACCGTTCTAAAACATAGCTATCAGATAAAAATACAGCAGATCTTCAATAAAAGTTTTCGCATGTAGATGTCTTTTGGGCATTTCTAAAAAATAAGAAGAAATTTCAATTTATAAAGACCTTAACAATTATATTATACCTTATTATAAATAATTATAATTATATACGGCATTATAATAATTCAAAATAGAATATGCATTGCATACAATTTCTTTAGATTTAATGAAGTGTTTTTAAAGCACATATTCCCTATGCTGGTATTACAGTACTGAATACCACAAATGCAATAAAAAATAAATAAATAAAAAAGAGAGAGTAAGGATGATTTAATTTCAATGGCAATCCTATTGTATGTTATTACAATTAAAAAAAAATAGAAAAATATTAAAAAGTTTCCTTGTATAAATCCTCTAAAATAACTGGTTTATAAATTGGCTTTGTGGTATTTAATAGCATTTCATTAGTGATAAATCACTTGAATTTATTTTAAACACATGTAATGGACAAAGGCGAGAAAAGGAAACATAAGACATATAATGCTGGGAAAAATTTGAAGGCAACTACGAAAAAAATCACAGTAGCTAACTCCAATAAATACATATTAGTATTTCTTGAAACATAGTTTAATGTTACTTTGCCTCTATGACAGACCTCTATTAATACAAAAGTTTAATAAACAAAAGACAGAAAATGACTTTTGTTTTCATAAAAGAAGTAAAAATTGAACACAGTCTTTAGTACAATATTTGAACAATATATAAGATTTACAGCAGTTTACTAATATCTTCTGAATGCCTACAAAAGAAAAAATGATTGTAGCGTAAAATATAATTTCATGTTTCTTAAAATAAAATAATTTATCTGAAACATGCTAAAATAGAAATCAGATAGTAATTTGAAGACTCAAAAATTTAGGTGAGACTTTTTTGAAGATAATGATTTTTATAACACTGTTTTGAGGCAAGGGGACTAGATAAGATAATGATTTTTATAATACTGTTTTGAGGCAAGAGGACTAGATAGGCCTTTTCTCTCGGTTACTTTTGCATTGCCACTGCAGTTTTTAAGTCCATATCATCCTGGAGTTCCATTTAACATAGAAATGGAATAACTGCCCGTTCCTTATCTTAATCAGCTATATATTTAGGTAAGAATAAGGTTTTAAATCTGTTATAGTTCCAATTATTCCTGAAACCTAGTGAAGTGAGGATCAGCTTCAAATAAGGTAATAAAGTTGCTTGATTTTTATGTTATTGGGTGCTCCACAGATGGTATAAGATGGTTGGGGAGTCTACTGCAGCACTGAAGGGCCTGGTTTAGAATCCCGGAGAAGGCATGGCTGCAACTGTCATTGATAGTACAGTCAAAAGTCGTTAATTCGGACACCCATAATCCGGTCCTCAAAGCTATAAACTTTCTGCGCATGCGCCGCGTTGGCACATGCGCACAGGCGTTTTACGCGTGCGCATAAGACCTTGACTACTGCGCATATGCGTGTGCGCAAGTGCAGAATACGTTTCGCCTGCGCATTTAATGTATAACGGACGGTGTAAGCTCTAATTATCTATTTCAGTTAATGTTAATGATTGCGTTGTTCCTCAAGCTTCGTATTGGATCCCGCTTATTATTTTTTGCAGACTGTAAGAGCAATTTTATAAAAGTAAACTTGAACTTTCGATTATGTCAAATAGAATTTCCGATGCTGGAATTTCCAAAGGATCTACAAAACGAAAGTGTGGTTCGATGTCCAACAAACAAAAAGTGGAATTGCTGCAAAAAATGGATAAAGACATGAAGAATGTGACAGAGAGGTTAGTGAAAACGAAAAAATTTCGATTGACAAGTTAGTCGGTATTCTCAGCACAGCAATTAACGGCACTTGAACAGCAGAACCTTGTAACTGAACAAGAAATTATGTCTGTTTATAGAATTAAAGAGAAAGTATTATCACATAAAACGAAGCAACTTAAACAACTTACATTGAAAGAAATGTTTAATAAAGTAAACAAATACATATTAAGCTTTTTTTTTTTTTGTAAATTTTGATCATAATTGTTCTTTATTTCATAAATTATGGTTTCATATTTTTAATTTTAGAATTTCTGCATGCCATCTTACGAGATTTAAACTGATGATCTATAATCCGGAATCGCCGAAGTCCCGACGAGTCCGGATTAACGACTTTTGACTGTAATTGCATTAGAAATATTACAAAAATCATTAATGGAAACCATTCAATGATTTCTGATGTTATTTCTTTTGTGAGGAAAGTTCTAAGGTTGATATTTTAAATATAAATTGGGTGTTGTACATTCAATTGATATCTGTTGTGAATAAACATGATGTTGAAAATGATTCTGTGTAAATTTATTAGGAATCAGGGCCAAGTTCCTAGCAACACACTGTTTGTTATATCTACAGTTTCAGTTGGAACTACATGAATGACATGATGGATGCAAAATTGGAAAACAGAATTACTCCTGAGTTTGACATTAAACTACAGAAAACATATAATGTGACAAGCCTATGATGTCTAAGCGTTATAAAACACCCTATTAATTCTGAACAGCACAAAAAAGAAGACAAGTTTTCAATGAAAGATAATCTATGATCAAGTCTGCTTTTAACAGTGCACACTGTTAAAATGTGGAAAATACAAGGAGTTTAGAAAAAGAAAACTATGTATTCCTGTGTACTGTTCTGTTATCAAGACCAGATTCAGAAATATATGAAAGTGCTTACATATATACATGAACACATACATCCATAACATTTCTGGATTTGGTCCTGATAACACAACAGTGCCTATTCCCATTTACAAAGATTAAACAGAATTTTTGTTCGCACATTTACATGAGGAACTTGGATTCAAATTCCTGCAAACTGGCTGGCTGCATAAGAATTTTCATAGTTTTCCACACAAGTAACATGAATGTAAGCTTATTTTGCTTCATAAGTCCACTATGAAGACCTTTCTCTGCTAAGACAGATAGCCCTAGCGTGCTTTCTTATAATCTAATAAATCCAATCAAATGGAACAAGGAAAATGGAACTTTAATGCATAATTTTTCCTTCACATTACTGGCAAAAGAATAGGAAAGAAAAAAAAAAAAAAAAAAAAAGGACAGATACCATTTATTCAGAAAAGGCCAAAAAAAGGCAGAATCCTACATTCCTATTGAACATTAGTGATGAAGATTAGCACTATGAATATGCCCTTTAAACAAAAAGACAATTGTCATATGTTTCATTACCTTGAAGAAAATAATGAAGTCACAATCACAAAAAACAAAGTGTTGTGAGCATTTATTGATGCAAGAGGTATGTGCAGGACAAATTGTTACCTAAAGGACAGACAATGAACCATTACTTTTATGTGCACATGTGCAGGTACTGAAACACTTACATCAAGCATTTACACACTGCCAACCTGATTTGAAGGTATCTAAGTATTAACTGTTGGATCAGTAGACTAATATACTTACTTTTTCCTATCATGTATCACAATGCAATTTGTTTTTGTTTTCATGCGTGAAAATGCTGCTGAATGGGAAGTAGTATAAAGATATTGCAAAAATTTTAAAATGCTGTGACAGATACACTGAGAAACAATCTCAGTAAAAGGTTACCAGCGAAGATATTCCCTTTGGCATCAGTTGTACCATTATTGGTGACTTTATCGTTTGCCCTGGCAAAGCGAGAAAAGTACCGAAAAGGCCGTGACTTGTTTTGAAAATAAAGCATAAAAGGTTACCAGCGAAGATATTCTGTTTGGCATCAGTTGTACCATTACTGGCGACTTTATCGTTTGTGCCAGCAAAACGGAAAAGTACCGAAATCATATTGGCATAATGTAATATTTGCCAGATGAATCAAAATTTAATATATTTGAGCCTAATGGATAAATTGCATGTGGTAAAAGCCTACAGAAGATTGGATCTAAAATATTTTTTTATCTACTTGTATTCGACTGGTAACTATTTATATATTTGTGTCTTTCCTTTGAAAAACCTGTACTTTTTTTCTTTAGACTTTTACATCATCAAGAGGAGGTACATTAATAGAGCATATATAAATGATTAGGTTATTTTTTAGGAAATGTGAAGAAAATTTAGATAGTAAATCAAGATTAAAACTAAAATTTTTGGTAAAATCCTAGGAGAGCCCAGACCCTTGGTGACAAATTGGAAAAGTGCTCACTGCTTCATGCATTTCTCAAAATTGCAGACTTAAGTTAAAGAATTGTACAAACTTGGCACTGCATACTCCCTTTACTTTGTCCATGTACACATCGATACACGCCATAGCCAAAATCATTCTTGCCAAAGGTGTGGGCTCTGCTAGGATCCAACCAAATTTTTAATCTTAGCTGTGATAGAACAGAATATTACTCTTTAAATAAATTTTGAAATTCCTTAATTTTAAAGTTTTTAATTTCCCCCCATCCCTCCTTTTATTTCTTTACATATTTGTAATAATAAAATTCCATAGTCAAGAATACACTTAAAATTCTAACTGTATGTTCTTTTCATTTTTAATGGCGATGTTCTCTTATTTGAAAGTACATGGAATTAAATCCATAGCCCCGTAGTCAAGTTGTTTTTCCCGCCTTTTCTACACGTACAGTTATAAAATGTTCTGGAAATATTTAAAGCGAACTAGATAGGCTGACGTCATTTCTTTGAAGCTCCGCCTTTCCAGAAGCTATAAAAGGACTCACAAAGGAATATCGGGGGCTTTTTCTTAAATGTCACGATGCAGTAAACTTCATACAAAAAGTTATTAGTAATTCTTTTTATTTACTCCGGGTATCTGATTTTGTAACTGCTATTTCTCCTGACCAATAATAAATGGATCCTGTTTTTTAAACTTATCATCTGATAGTTTAAGCTACGACTACATTTATGATTCTTCAACAATCTATTTATTCCTGACAAAAGCTGGTACATCACATATATATATATTTTGTGATGGAATCATGCTATCTTAGTACAAACTATTCAAAACACTGAAATCTTTATTAGGGAAGTTACTTGCTTGTACATTGCTCAACAATGACAAACTGACAACTTGCAAGTGAAACTTTAAAGAGTATAAATAGATACATAAAATATATTGCACTGTATATTTTTATTTAAGTATATCATATATTTATCTCTTCCTTTAACTACTGAAAATATAATCGATTGGTCCTCAAAAGCAGTTTAATTTGGAAAAATGGCTATACATAAAATCAATTATGAAAAATACAGTAAACTTTATTAATATTTTTTGTTTCCCTTTCAATGAACACATTTCATATAATTCTTATAGTTCATACTTGTAGTTTATTTCTACTTTTTAAATTCTTTATGAAGGAATTTTCAGTTTCTTCTGCACCATATTTTTATCTTCTAATATATTCAATATATTCTTTATTTATAATATAAAATATTTATATTTCATAAATTTGTAATCCAAAGTAAAAGTTTCATGTTTGATTATGTTCTATATCTATTTTGAAATAAGTAATTTAGCATTACTTTTAAAATAATACTTCTTATATGAATATATTATGTTTGAAAAAGAAAATTCAATACTTAAAAAAAAAAAAAAAAAAAAAAAACATACTTTGGAAGATACTTTTTAACATCAGGCGTTTCTGAAATCAAGTTAATTTTGCTATTTCTGGAACACTGGTTGAAATAAACAGCTTATTTGATGTTCCTGCTAAAGGAAAAAAAGAAAGTGTTAGATAAATAGAAAAAAGTCAAAATGCTAAAGTCATATTAATTAAAGAGACTGAAGATTGAATTTTTTTTCCCCCCGAAGTAAGATAAAACTGCATTAACTTCAGGTCACACTGCATTCGTTTTTATGAGACGTAACATGCGAATACTTTCTGTAAGAAAACTTATGAATCAAAGGAAATCTCGTAAGGGAGTGTCAACATAAAATAACTAAAATGCTAAATCCTTTCCCTAATTTTTACCATAATAATAATTAAGTAAACTATATTTCAAAATACTGCAGCAATCAATAAGTGCTTCCTAAAGCGAAAATTAAAATCCTTAATTAATTGTTTTATTTTATCAATGCATGTTACTTTAAAACAGTCAGGTTTCATGCAACGTGGACAAATCGAACCTATACAAATTATATAAAAAGTTATCTCAGAATGAGATGACAATGTAATTGCCTTTTATGTCCTAAAATAAAGCATGGATAATATATATATATTTTATTTTGCTACAGCCGTTTTCTTATATTTTTTTCGTCTTTACTCTAGCTTGACAACCGTAACATATATTTCGCATCTTCATTTCAGTTCAATCACAATTAATACCCATGAAAATTATTCATTGAAAATTTGCAAATAACTTTGATCTGTACAATTACTCATTTATTTTATGCAAGTAAGTAATTAACTTCTAATAACAAAGCACTTTAAAACAAGGCTTTCAAAAAATATAAATAAAATAAAAATACTTATAAACTGAATTATTCGAACTTTTAAATTGAAGTGATTTATTTCTTTTTGAGTGCTCTATATAAATGATGATACTCCGTTTTGTTTCCAGGCGAAAAAGAACTTTTAAATATTTTATCAATTATGAGTTCTGTTTGGTTTGTTATTAACCAATGAGATACATTCCGCAAGAGATCGGAGATCATCATTCGTTAAGTGGTGTTCGACCCGAAGGCCTTTACTAAGGCTCCTATATAGAAGAGCCTTAGCCTTTACCACTACATGTTTATCAATCCCCTAAGGATCTGTAAAGTTCGTTAAATTCCATAACAATGAAAAAATCCTGTGCACTTGTAATAAAAGTGCAAAGTCTTCAGTAGTGAAGAAGTTGATCAGGGGTGACGCCATATATAGGCCACAGATGAAGTCTTCGTTGGATAAGCAACAATAGCAACTAATAACTTCGGCATATCTTTTCGCAATGGCATATCTTTTACACATTATCGTAGATTTGACACAGTATCCTACAGTAAAAATGGAAAATAATATATACAAGTCCCAGAAATTTTTGTGCTTTCGTCTGAGACGAAAGTACCTATATCTTAATACTTAAGGCTCCTATATTACAGTTAAAAGTCGTTAATTCGGACACCCACAATTCAGAATTATCTATAATCCGGACCTCAAAACTAAAAACTTTCTGCGCATGCGCCGCGTTGACACATGCGCATAGGCGTTTACGCGTGCGCGTAAGACCTTTTACGACTGCGCATATGAGTGTGCGCAAGTGCAGAATATGTTTTCGCGTGCGCGTTTTATGTATAATGGACGTATAAGCTAAAATTATCTAATTATCTATTTCAGTTAATGTTGATGATTGCGTTGTTCCTTAATTTTCGAAATGGATCCGGCTTATTATTTTTTGCAGACTGTAAGAGCAATTTTTTAAAAGTAAGCTTAAACTTTCGATTATATCAAATAGAATTTCCGATATATATTTGTTAATATGTAAAGGATCTAAAGCGAAAGTATGTTTTGAAATCCGAAATCTGTTTATCAATTTCACGCTGCTCGGCGGGGGGGGGGGAAACGCCGCAGCGGGCGCGTAATGAATTGGAAGTTGATCTGTCAGCACTATCCTTATCTTCAGGGCAGATGTTTTTATTTTATTTGGCTTATAATTCCTTACCAAATTAGTATTTCATCTCGACGTGCTCCGTCTTTGATATGATTTAAAACAAGTTCCTCGTCATTATAATTCGCTTCCGATAGCGAAGAAAGTGACAGAGGTTAGTGAAAACGAAAAAATTTCGATTGAAAAATTAGTCGGTGTTCTCGACACAGGAATTACAGGACTTGAACAGCGGAACTTTGTAGCTGAACAAGAAATTATGTCTGTTTAATAGAATTAAAGAGAAAGTATTATCACATGAAACGAAGCAAAACTTAAACAAATTACATTGAAAGAAATGTTTAATAAAGTAAACAAATAAATATTAAGCTTTTTCTTTTTGCAAATTTTGATACCCTTTAGATCATAATTGTTCTTTATTTCATAAATTACGGATTCATATTTTTAATTTTAGAATTTCTGCATGCCATCTTACGAGATTTAAACTGATGATCTATAATCCGGAAAAGTCGATAATCCGGAATCGCCGAAGTCCCGACGAGTCCGGATTAACAACTTTTGACTGTATAGCTTTATTAATACTCATAGGGAAGTAGACTGTCACGTGATATGCGAATTTAATGATGATAAAGTCAGCAGCCTTGATATCATTCAAAGTCTATAGTAAGATGAAAATGATGATAAAGAAGAAACAAAATCTAGATTAAATAGTTGAAAATAATAAAATATATACAAGAACCTACCATCGAACATTATAATGCATAGTTCTGGGCCGTTTAGGTGGCTGTTCGATTAGATAGTCGTACTCCCCTATGTTTTTAATAACTTCGTGAGTGGAAGAATCACATTTCTCGCAGAATTTTAATGTAATCTTTAGTAATTCGGCATCTAATGGTAAAATCTTTAGAGAATTATGGATGAAAGTGTTCCTAACGAACCACGGAGAGTTCGATAGGAATCTGAGAGTTTTACTCTGAAAACTCTGCTTTGCTCTGTTTGAACGCGCAGTAACTGCCCACGCCGGGGCAGCATATAAAATTATGAGTCGGATTGTATGTAGATAGAATGTTCTTTTAGTGTTGATATTTAACTTCAAATATTTGCACATGAAAGGGTAAATGCTCATTAAGGCACGTTGTGCTTTGATATAATTAACATGAAATTTGAAAGTTAACTTCTGGTCGAGATAAACACCTAAATATTTTACTTGGTGGTCACGTGACACGATTTGTTCGTTCATCGTAATTTCTTCCAAGTCTTGAGGGATATTTCCTTTTTTAAAGTAAATCACTTTTGATTTTTCGAAGTTAATTTTTATTTTCCATCCTTTAAATCAGGGTGAAATGTAATCAATGGCAATCTGTAGTTTATTTCTTGCATGATATGGATTAAGCGAGTGACATAAAAGTGCCGTGTCATCGGCATAGCATGTAGTGAGAATATTTTCAATATTAGGAAGATCATTAATATATAAATTATAGAGAAGCGGGGAAATTACCGATCCCTGTGGTAAACCCGCGTGAATTTTTCTTGTGGGAAATAGTTATCTTGAATCTTAACTGAAAAAGTTCTGTTCCTTAAAAATCAGCGATTAGATGGATGATGGCAGGTAGGAAATTATAGTTCATCAGTTTGATGATACGACTGTGATACCAAACTTTATCGAAGGCTTTCTCTGCGTCCATAAAAATAATAACAACTACTTCCTTTTTACTAAAACTTTCACCTATAAATTCCACTATTCGTCTGCAAGAGAAGAAGAGGAACGATGTGGTCACGTGGTTTAATAACAACAACATCCGCATGTGCTATGTTTACATTGAAGACGATAGCAGATATTCTGCTTTAATTAATTGATTTTACGAATATTTAAATTTATACCTATTACGAGAAATTAAAAAATACGGTTGGAAATGATTTATCTTTCCTTGATGTCAAAAAGAAGGGTCTTTTGTTATTGAAAGAAAAACATATGAACAATATTTGTTTCAAAGTAATGGCGGATAGCACAGTACTTATAACAAGCTGTGTTAAGGCCGAAATGAAGAAATCAATTCATTATGAAACATCTGAGCAAATTTCGGCAGAAAATGTGGTAAGATTTACAAATTTCTCTTATGCATGATGCTTTCATTAAGAATATTAAGTACATTGAAGAAATTAAGAATAAATTTATTAAGAATATTAAGTTAACTGAAAACTATTCCCGAGACCTTAAATAACGTGTTCGAAACTTTTAAATGTAAGTGTAATAATAGTATATTCATAGTTCATGAATAGTTGTTCTAAATTACTGAAATAGCCGAATTCGTGAAAGATCTATTTATCTGCAAGAACATAAATACAAAGCCAATTTTCTCTTATTAATATTATTTAGTGTCATAGAGTATTTTATGCAGCTAAAATTTTATTAATTTCAGCAGTTTATTTTTTAATATTTTAGCTATTGTAATCGATTTTTAATGAATAGACATAAATATCGGAATGTTAATTTTTTAATACCTTCCATTGTAGATATTATGGATACCAATAGCTGTAACATTAAAAGCTTCGGTAATACTGAAACATTTTAATATCAAAGGATGCTTTTATAAGCTTTTTATGCTTAATTCTAAATTTTCATGGGATATTGCTGAGTTTTTTTTGTTTAAATATTAAATTAGCATGCATATTTAGTCCTTGAAAATCAGTGGTTGTGTCAGTCCATAGTTTGAGATAACATGTGCCTTGTGTATATGCATTAGAATTACACTAGTCTGTTTCCTATGGTAGATCTTTTCAATAAATACACTTGAAAATCTTTTTGAGCTACATGACTTTAAAATAAAAAATTCTGCACATAAATTATGTAACTTAAAAGATTAAAAATAACTTCAAATTTATTTTTTGAATATTTAAAATGTATACAGATAGTACTTTTTTATTATTTATTAATATAAAATGAAGAAAAATGTATTATGAAAAATTATTAGTTTCACAGCTAGTACTGCATTGAACTTAGTTGCACAAATCTCTATATTTTTCTTTTTGACACTTATATTATAGTATACAAACTGTGTTAATTTGAAGTTTTTACTATCATTAAGATAATAGTCAGTTGCTAAAAATTAAATTTGAAGATCTATAAAATTATATATTAATTTTGAACTGCGCAGAACATTGGCATCGTTATCCTTACATGATTTAAGGGCGAACTGCATTTACAGTGCTCCGGAAATTTGACTATTACGATTTTCAGAAACCAACTATTTATATTTAGTGTTCTGCTTGTCAAGCTGATAATATAATGACTTAAAAAATATTTATAGTAACTTTCTTTTCATTGTAGAAGAGCAATTTATGTAAAGATGATTTTATATATTCCTTTTTACATTTTTTTATTAATGAATTAATTATCAGATCAAGGAAAGAATTCATAAATAAATATTAGCAATCAAAACATGGTAAAGCAGCGAACAAAAGATTATCATGCAGATAACAGTAAAATATAATAGTTACCAAAATTATACTAACCAAATGAATGAACAGTTAATTAATGGAAGAAATAATAATTAAAGATGAAATGCAAATTTCATAACTAATTAAAAATAAACAAAATTTCCGAATTTTCAACCCATCTACCAGAGCACAAGCTTGTTTGCTTACATTAGCAGTTCTTACATCACGTGACCTCCGACGTCACCGGAATGTATCTCATTGACATTACAGCTCCATTCATTTTTAATTTCAGAACCATGCCGGTCTCATAGCGCCATCTGTGTTTGTTAATAAGAACCATTTATTTATTGGCTTACGCAGTTAAATTGCTAATAGCCATTTTGCCAATCGGGTGACAGCAGTGGAAATTAGTGCACTTTCTGAGCGCTCTGCTTCGGATGGGATTGAAACCTGCGACACTTCAGAAGAGTGCCCTAACTAGAGGGGGGATGATAGAGGTGCGGTTTATGTCAATGGCACTTTTTTGGTGCGGCATTTTCGGATTTTTTTACTTATTACGTACTTCGCCGGCACGGAAAGGGAAAAATGCCCCGTGCAGGTCTTTTGAAGGAAAACTGGCTCCTATCCACGTTATACATCGGGAAAACACGAAAACACCCTTGCAACCAGCCCGTTCTGCCGGACTCAAAACCCGGACCGAAATACCAGTGTTAAGAGGTTTTTACCTCTCGGCCGCTGATGGACCTGGCATTTTTCACATGAAACGTTATTTTATAGGAGTTAGTTATGTAAATCTTCGACACAGGGAAAGAAAAATGAGATTCTGAATTCCTAAATGGAACTAAATTATGATAAAAAAAACGGTTTTTGCTGTAGGTAAAGTATTAGAAGAATTTCGACTTGTTAATCAAAACTTTAGATTTTAAATTATAAATATCAACTAAACTATTATCACGGTGACATTCATAAGGAGAAGTTCCTCGTTAAAAAAAGAAGTATTTCAGAATTTTATTTTCGTTATTGCTAAGGAAAATGAAACAAGGATGAGAAAAGATGCTCCTTTTGAATTTTTGAAGTTTACTCTGGAATACAGTCTAGAAAAAAGTTCCAAATATTATAATACTATCTCGAACGTTTCCTAAAATTGCTGTAACTACTGCTCCTTGTGAAAAGAGTTTCAAAATAAAATTTATTTAACAAATATTTAAGAATAGGAAATGCTTATTTTGCATATAGAAATTTTTCTGTGATGTCTACATAACAGTAAATGGAGAAATCAAACAGACCTCTAAACTGTCATCAACAGTTTTGTGAGCAAAAACACAAGCATATTAAAAATGTTGTTAAGTAAGCACGAGTTTGTAACAGATTGAATGCATACAAGTGCGATGATAGGTTAATAAAATTGATTTTATCAAAAGAAACATTTTGAAGTTCTGGAATTCTCCGCAGAAATACTCATACAGGTGTTCACAATATTACAGCGTACAATCAATAGTTATACTTCAAGCTACTAAGAACGTTAAACACAAAGCAGTAAAATGGAGTACAGTTATACTCCAAACTCGCGATGAACTAACAACTCACAACAATTGAGTTGGAGACTGCTCTCAGTTGCTCTTGCGAGTTGTTAGTTTAGCGTGAGTTCCTTATATAATTTTCACCCGGCTGCAGTGATATTTCTCGTACTTTCTGCTTTTCGAAATTAATGGAAAGCAATGTGAGGGTTAAATTACGGTTACAGTTAATATAGTGACAAATTAAATTTATTCAGTTGCAATACCTGTGACATTTTGGTCCAGTCCCCTGATACAGGAACTAGACCAAAATGTCGTCAAATGGTCACTAAGGTTGGCGAATTTTAGGGATTTACCGCCTAAATTTGGCGACAAAAATTAGTCTCCAAAATCGTTTCCTGCCTGGCTATATCTCGCCAAATTACCGAGATACCCATTTACTCAATGTTAAATGTACTTTCCTTTGTATTGTTACGAATTTTGTATTTAGTTAGATACGAGTATTTCTAGTCGAATTATTATTAAATTGTTTTATTTTCTGTGAAGCACGGAACATATTTTAAGAGAAAGCTACGCCGGAAAATTAAAAATACACGTGCATTTAACATTAAATAAATAGATATCTCGTAATCGATATTTAAATTGAATAATTATAATTGACTACTATGTTAGCTTTAACCGTAGTTCTACTCTTTTGCTTTCTAGAAATCTCTAAAAGCAGAAGTTACTAGAATTTCCCACGACCGATTTAAAGATATAAAAAGCCAACCAGGGAACATCTAATCTTAGTTGTTGTTGTTTAGTTAGTTGCTGTTACTATTGATCAAATTAGCTTTCTCTGCGTTGTGAATTGGGTTTTATTTAACGTTTTAGTAGTTGAAAGGATAACTCCTGATTATATTGCGTGACATTATATTGTACGAATATCTCTGAGGAAAAATCCAGTGTTTCGTTATATTTCTTGTTATAAGAATAAATTTTATTAACCTTTTATCGGATTTGTGCATTCAGTCTATTACGAACTCGTACGTACTCAAGAGTATTCTTACTTTTCGGCATAGCTTTTCTCTTTAGAATTTTCATGGTACATTATGCAGAAAAATACTATAATTTCACATACAATTGCACCAAAATCATCTATCTATGCACAATATTCGTAACAGTATGATTTTAAAACGTTGGAATTAAAGTTTTTCTGCATAAGATTAGGGTTTTAATTTATTTCTCAATATGTCATTTTGATATTTTTTAAAGTTATTTTTTTGTATATCAAGAGGCGCGGTAAATTCAGTATTCGTCCCAAGGGCAAATTCCAAGAGCCTTTCCGAACGGCAAATCTCTAGTTGCGCCATTGCGTTAGATCCTAGCAAGACGCTCAAACTGATCACGCTCAAAGACCTCTTTGAGAGCAAGAGCATTTCTGAATAAAATTCTGGGAAAAATGTTCTTTCTGGGCGACAGAACCTGACCATAGGATTAAATAATTTCTTTCACTCTTTTTCGCTTCCATGCATATATGCACTACTGGCGTCATTAATAAAGGCAATCATTTACAAATTTCTCTGTTTATAAAGATTTTCTTTTCTGTTTTTCTTTCTTTTTTTTTAAAAATTAAACGAAGTACTTAAAAATTTTCTCCCAACATAATGCCAACGTATTCCGTTAATACTCCATATATTTAAATCCCAGATAGCGGGCTAGTAACATAACTACTACAGAGTGGTCAAAATGAAACTGGATGGGAAATGAATGGGTGAACTACCCTTTACGAGAAATGTTAGCAATGACCACCGTTAGCATCAATGCAATACTGTGCTGAGATACGAACAGCAGCGCTGGTTGGATACTAATTGTACTACCACAAGGCACTGAATAATGAACACACGGGCTGCTTTATCGTCATCATCGGATTCGCAGCTGAGACGTGAAACTTGTAGGTTGTGCAGCAGCTCATTCTTATCGTGTTTTGTACTGTCCCAGTCACGTAGGCGGACAGTGATTTTACTGCTAATTTCAGTTACCCTAGGGTAAAAATGTCCTTATTTAGGACACCACGCGATTCAGATGACGGCGAATTAGGGAAAGGGATTCTATAAGCTCTTACCGTTCGAACAAGACATTTCCGATAAGAAAGGAGGACTTTCTGATGTCTCCAAGGAAAAAGAAAAGCAAATCGAAAAAGGTAAAAACGGCAATGGACTCAGAACCAGGAACTTCACAGAAAATAGCTGAAACTCCCCAGCATGAGGAAAGCAAAGCAACAACGGAACACAAAAAGCAAAGATTATTGGAAATACTAAAATCTCACGGAATCGAAGAAATGTTTGATGCGATTAAAGTCAATGTAGGGGACGTTATTGTAGAATCAAAAGGTATGGCTATTGAGAAGGAAAATTCTGAGACTACTACTGAAGGAAGTAGATGTGTTACCCCAAGGAAAACAGCCAAATTGAACCAGACGGCAGAGCCGATGGAGATAGCGAGGGAAAACAGATTTGAAATTCTCAGTGTTGAAGGAAAACCAGAGGAAGGAGGACCAAAGATACTGAAGAAACGCCCCACGCATCGTATTACAGCAGAAGACAACTGATTGGATGGAAGTGCACGAATTATTTGTTCAGAACTGCAGTTTGAAGCAGAAACGAAAGTAAAGTCTATCTATGTAAATGTTAAGACTGAAGAGGAGTATAGAAAGATGACAAAAATATTACGAGAACGAAGTATACCGTACCATTCATTCCAGCTGCAAAGTGAGAAAATGCTGAGAGTGGTGATAAAGAATTTACCCAACTCAGTCAAGGAAGAGGTAATCATGCAGGACCTTCAAAGAAGAAATTTCCCAGTCACCAAAGTAAAGCAATTCCGGAGAAGCCGGAAAAATTAATTTGAGAAGTTGCCAATCTACTACGTTGAACTGGAAAAGACAGCAGAGTGATTTGCAATTCATCATGTGAATAACATGTTTGGACTGAATGTAAGGATAGAAAAATTTGCGCCGAGGACTTTTGAAATGGTACGGTGCCAACAGTATAGTCACTTTCAGCACCTATGTTTCAACCCCGAAAGATGCTGCAAATGTGGGCAGGCCCACAGGAGTGAGTTATGCACCCTAAAGGATGAGGAAAAGCCCACTTTCATTTTTTGCAGTCAGGCTCATGTGAGCTCATATCGAGTATGTGAGGCTTATAGAAAACGATTCAAGAGGAAAAAGACCGTAACCAGACCCAAGGGGCCAGTCCCGACGTCAGCAGATTTCCCGCAACTAACCAGGAAGAATATCGTGCCAGAAAAGAGAGCTGCGGGAATCTCCTACAGTGAGAAAGTCAAAGGAGTATCTAAATGAAATATCAGAAGCAGTTTCATGGCTGCAGGATCAGAAAATTTAGAAGTTTCTATGTGCCATCATAGGTAGCATTGAAAAAATCAGAGCAGCCAACAACACCTCGGCGAAGTTAGCAGCAGCATTCCAGGCTGCTTTAAGACTAATGGAATTTGCATCAGTTAGTACTCTGAAGTCCGATGATCAGTTAGTACCCTGAAGTCCGATGATCAGTTAGTACCCTGAACGAAGAGCTCGACCGAGAGCTCACCAGCTTGATGGATTTTCTTGACTTGATCTACTGCATTTACGCAGGACTTTTTTTGAACTCTTGGATTCACGACTCCGTTTTTGTTTAGCCCCTTTTCCACGTCTCAGATGGCCAGACCTCGGTCTTGATCGTATTTCACGTCATCGTTTGCCTTTAGATTTTTTCAACAGCGAAATGCCAATGGGTTTTTAGATCGAATGGCATAAGATCTGTGTAGCTGAGCCCATCACAAAGGATGCCTATGCTTATGCTTTATATCACCATTTTGTGCTGCATTCAATTGATCACGAAACACGTTACACGCTTGATGCTTGTTGGAAAGAGATTTTATGTCAAATTCCAATTTAGTTAACTTCAGTCTCAAGTCTCCTCGTTTTGTTAAATCCAGTCGATTTTTTTTTAAATCAGTAAATAATTTCTGGCACTAAATCAGCATTCAGCTAAATATGAAGACGGAAACGGTAACAATAGTTCTGTTGCATTTGGATATTTGATTTCGGTTTCCTCACAGAGCCATACCATCACTCCCTTTATATTATTAAAGTTTCTATTGGATCATCATTTTGCATTTCTGCGAGTTTTTGATGCTGCATATTTGAAATATCAGCCAAATGCACCAACATTGGCTGCATCATCCAAGTTGGGAAATGAATTTGTTTTAAATCAAAAAATTTTTCTTTTAAATCAGGCGATAAAATTTTCAGATTATCGACCAATAAGATGTATAGCGATATCAGTCACTTTATACTTTTCGAGTCAATGGAAGCTTTTCAAAATTTTTGTTGTAAATATATGACTGACATAATTCAATAAAGATAATGAAATCAAATATCTCCGCTTTTTCATCAACAAGAATTTTACTTGCTTCTTGAAGTTGCTTATTTAACACATTTAGTTAAAGATATCGGCTAAATAACTCACAAATGCATTAACATCAACCGTTAACAGATTTTTCACTTCACGTTTGTCGCTTACAAATTAACTAAAAGTATCAAACTGTTCAATAAATCTTTTCAAGCAGTTCCCTTTCGACAGACATCTTACTTCATAAGTCTCATATGGTCTTCATTTTGTTCTTCACAAAATAACTTGAAGATACGTCAACATTTGACACTAGCTTTAATATCATTGATACACTTTATAACTGAATTCAGTACTTCATTTTTAGAACAGGCGAAATGGTTTTAGCTATCAGGTTTTGCCTATGAATAACATAATGCACAAGAAGCATTTCTGAATTCTTCTCTTTCTTCAATTTTAAACAACCCCTTTTTTTCGCCATCACATTAAGAGCACTATCTGCAGCACAAGATGTTATATTTTCATGGGTATATTTTTGACATCTAAATAATTTTTTAGCTTATTATAAATATCTTTGGAGGTAATGGTGTTTCCTAGTGATTTACAAAACAACATATCTTCAGGAGAATCACATTTAACTTATTATAAATATCTTTGGAGGTAATGGTGTTTTCTAATGATTTACAGAATAACATTTCTTCAGGAGAATCACCTTTATCAATATATCTTACGTAAGTTATAAGTACGGCTTCCTTGTCTCCCAAAATTGATTCATCCATTTGGACCGAAAATTTGTTTGTTTTCAGCTTTTTAACAAGTTTTATTTCAATATCCTCAATCATTTCATCTCTTCTTTTCTAACAGTATTGTTACTTAAAGGCATAGCTTTAACGTCTTTGTTATCTTTTTCTAGAACGTTTTAATAGATGCTGATATTGATGTTTGATTAAATTCTAGTATGACTTTTCGCAGATTTAGCGATGAGTAATGAAATTTGATAACTAGTATCAAGAATAAGATTAACAGTTGCATTATGAGCAGTAAATAGAGACTTTAATGTTACTCCTTTTTTAAAAATATTTCTTTAAAGTTTGAAAATAATTCAAATTTGAATTAATATGAGCATTATGTTTCGCCTTCAAATGTGCCTCAAGACGACCTCGTTTCATTGATTCATTGGTCAGAATTGTGGCATAAGAGACAAAAAGAAGACCGTTCATCGTGTACAGCGAATATGAAACCAAATTTTAAATATTCCTCTGAATACTGACGAACTTTTTTCTTGCTTGCACCACTCATTTCAGTAAGGGCTGAATGAAATAAATATAAGATCAATTAAAAATTTCGTTACACTGCTAAATATAAGCAAAGCTGAAAGCAGCTGCTGTTGCCATACAAGGGAAGAATAATATACCTGTTGCCGTCCCTACAGTAAAAGAGAAAATGAATTCGTTGGCCGACATGTGCGAAAAACATCTGGAAAGCATAATGTGTCAACTATTTAAATGACCTTTAAAAGCATTTAAATGTCGATGCCTACAGCGAAAATTTTTCATAAATTATTTAAAATGCACCACAATTTAAAAACATTTTTACGTTTACTCTTACATTATACTTTATTTTTGGGAATAAAAAATGAAATTTCGAAAAATTTCGACTTCTTGAAGAGAATTTTGAAATTTAAACGTCCATTGTCCCTTAAACTCTGGAGGAGTATATTTTCCAATTGCCTCCCTGTGGGGCGTAGGCCCCACATTGGAAAACACTAGTCTAAACTATAATCAACGATGCGATGAGACTGATTTAACATTTCTGAAATATGTGATCTTAGGAATATGGTATAACTGCCCAAATTTGGAATTGAAAAAACTTCTAACAAATAATTCTCAACATAGGGTTCAGTTTAAATTTTGATAAATAATAGTACTAAGTATCTTATAAATGAGGACATTATAGTCGCTTCTTATCTCTTAGTTATATGGTTAACATATTTATTTATGTATAAATGTATGAGCTTTCTAGCAAAGCCGTTCATGCAGTAAGAAAGCTACGTCGCAAAAATGAGCGTTTATTTATTCTAATGATTAAGTAAGATTCACATTAGTGACGAAAGGTTTCTGTCGGCGAAGAGCTAGCTGAATCTTTTAGTAATCGATTGTAATGTAAACTAATAGTTTCCTCCTCAGACAGGAATTGAAATACACTTGCATGTAAAACTTTAGAAAATAATCAGGTTTTTCACTTACAATTTGAAACTGGAGTGGCCTGTATCTGGGAAAATCAAAGATATCCCTGTTGATGCCAATATGATAAGAAAAATACACAATAATGACAACGGGAAAAAAAGTGCACATAGATGCTTCAGAAAGACAGATGCATTTCAAAAAGGATTACATGCTTTAGTTGCAGTGGTGAGGATGAATTACTGTCGGTGATTAAATGAAGGTCAGAAATGGTCTTTAATGGTTCACCTTCAATGTCTAATCATGATTAGAGAACATTTCAAATGCAGCTGTTGATAAATTCATCCTATCCTACTTGGCCGGTTATATATTGACGCAGTTTTCATCTGTTGAACAATTCTTGGTGGATGAGAATTCAATTGTTCTTGTTGCAAGAGAGTCCGAAACGTGTTCAGTAGGATTAGATCGGACAGAGTAGTTAAATTCATTCCAGCAATATTCTCACAATTCGATACTTATCAGATTAGGGGTTTTCTTCAGTTTCCAAGAATTTTACTTCGTACGAAGTAAATGCACGCATAAGTAAATGTTTCTCAATGGTCATTTTGCTAATTAAGATACGGGATGAAATTTCCGCAATAAGCATGCTCACAGTAAGAAATTTGGAGAGAATTCCTGAATATTTTTATTTAACTGGTTATGTATTCACGATTTAAAAATTTCTATATGCGAGAACTTCTTGGAGAAGAATTACGGTTATGCAAGTTACTATATGATTTTCGGTTTAAGTTTGGGATAGTAGCCTTTAAAAATAATGTTATATTTTATATCCTTATGTAATTTCTAGTCATAAGCTTTTCTTACCAGAAAATGTCAAATTTGCAACTGAACAAAAATAATGTGGAATAAGTTAAAAAGAACAGAAACTATCATTCAATTTCGAGTATATAATTAGCATGCTAATTAGAAACGGCTTTTACGAACTGCTTTAACTGCATAAAAGTTTATTAAATTATCAGTTAGGTAGATTATAAATTATATCATGTAGATATGCTATTAAAAGTAAAAATAAAAGCTTTTATGTTCTCTCATTTTTATCATACAATATATAATGTACTATTTTTATAATTTGAAAGGCAAGATTGCAGCAGAACTGGTAATCTGCCCAGGAAAGATAAAAATTAAAGACATCTCTAACCTCAGACTCAGTTCGACTTACGAGACTTAATTCTCGTAAGAATGGCAAAGCTGTGAGGAATAACAGTTGGCCAGTCTGCATGGGTGATTTATTTTGTATAATCTAAGGTAATGTAGCCTAACGGGACGGAAAAAGGGAAAAGCTCGATTATAGACTTTGGTAGAATAAAAAAAAGTAGTATACATGATTATCAGAGTCAGATTTGAAAATAAATCATATCTGCACAAACTATAGGTTCATGAAATCCAAAGGTAAGAATGGCTTTTGTATGAGGATGGTTAGAAAAAGAATAGAGGGTAATTTTCAATAATTTCGCTTTTTTTGTTTCGTGATGTTGGGAGGCCCCAACTTGTCAGCAATAGTAGTAGTGACTGCTATGAACTGGAAATTACACAGACTCTTAAGAAGGGTTTAACTCCCTTTTTATTTCACTTTAGAAATCACAGTTGCGTTCACTCGACGCTCACAAACTACGCCGACCCGGCGGTTAAACAAAAATAGAAAAGTACAACTAAAAATGAATGACAGGATGAATAACTAACGAAGTCACTATCTACGAGGCTCTATAATTGTAACTATCTTAACCGCGTTCTAAGATACAGCTGAGATTCAGCAAACTTTCTGATTAAGAAGTTGAAAGATTCAACTAACTGCCGAAGTAGGCACACAGGCCGAAACGCGCGGTTCTTAAATTTCTACCTAGCAACCTTCACGCTCGTGATTAAAGAAGCACACACTTTAATCTCGTTTCCCTTCTATTTAACTCAAATTACTTCTGCTAAAATTTGAATACTCTGCGCGTTCTACTACGATTTACATACTGTGGCATTGGACATTCTAGGGGAAAGTAAAGGCTTGACAGGAAAGATAGCTTAAACTTAAAATAAATGTTAGTTAAAATAAATATAAACCCTACAGTTTCCTATAAAAACTCGGATGGTGGATTGAGTGAAATACTTTATCTAGAACTGTTAGACGGCTGTTGCCCAATGACTTGCAGTCACTGGACTAGAGGGCACTGGGCTAGTCCCCTAGCATCTTACGCATGAACACATTCGTATATATTTTTACTTTATTTTTCAGAAGCATTAAACGAAACATCATTTTGCTTCTTTTGAAATAGCGTGCTATTCGAAAGTGGCTGAGTTTTCGAGTGAAAGGGAGGAGTCCGAATGGCTCTCTGCCAGGACTAGCTCGCTTTAACCTGTTCCCATAGCTGCTGTAGATAAACTGCTAGCTATAGGTCATACGGCATTTTAATATTCTCGTGATTCTTGTAAGCGAAATTAATTTTAACTTTCAGCGCTATATCTCAGTTCGTCCTTGCGAAAGAATTCGAAGTAAAATATATTGATGCAAAAATTTCCAAGTTTCAACTACGGATAGAGAAGCGGTATGAAAAGCTAGTCCCAAGGCAAGGCAACGGGCTTATCAGCTGCCAGTGTCACAACCGTATCGTCTGGATAGCTTGTCTATTACATTTTTTGGAATAATATATTTTCAAAAGATACAAAATTTAAAATTTATGATGAAAGGTAGATCTATTTTGCATGTTCTTATTCGTAGAAGCATGAAACATGAAACATACCCATCATTCCAAAGTGGAATATTATATAATTTCAAAATGATAAATATTAAAACAAAAAAATAATCTGTTTTGCTGACGCTGTGCTCTTTTTAAGATAAAAAAATATTTTTAACTAATTATTTATTATTAAATTCACCAGATAAAAAAAGTAGTTATTTATTATAATGCTCATTTTGATTCCCCTTTTTTATCCGATTTTCATAAATTTATCAGAGCATATTAACTGTTATTGTACTCATTGGTCTTCAATGTCATTAGGCTTCGTATTCAAAATAAAATAAAGCCTGTCGTGACGCCCGTCTCTCTAAGACAATCACTACGTTCGTGGTCTTCTTAGAGAGAATTATAATTTTCCCTTCATACCTAGTACTAGTAAAAACCATGGCACCTCCCTGTTGCTGCCGTAACAGATGCAGACAAAGGTTTACGGTAAACAGTAGTACTAAAGTTGGATATGTGGCTTGTGATCAAGAAGTCGAGGAACGGAAGCGAACAGGATATCTCAAGTTTAGAAGTGAACTGAATAGCAGGATCAATGTAATTGAAAGAAATCATCCTTATTACCGTCGAACAGTATAAAGGTATCCTCAACATAGCGAAACCAGAGAGGAAAGTTTAAAATTTCTCGTGATTTTAATTCATAATTATGCATTAAGACACGGGTCACTAACCTTTCTGTCCCCAAGAGCACATTTTAGAATATCTCTTGGACGGCGGGCACCATTTACTTTTTCGAGGTGAATTTATATTTGGATATCGTTAAAAATACATGCACCTAAAAAAAGAGATCGGTCGCATTTCGCTTTGTGCTAGTATCTATGTTGGACGCAATTTCTATTTTATTAAAAGTGAAAAAACTTTCATATAGAATTTTATTGAAAACTAAAAATTTTTATTGTGATCCCACAGCGGCGGCCACACGTTAAACGATCGGCGGGTGCCATGGCACACGCAGGCGTACGGTTGGGAACCCCTGCATTAAGATATTACTCCAAGTCTTGCTGCCATCATTTTTATTAATCAAAATAATTTTTATCGAGTCAAAGTTCTTATCGGCTGGTGAATTTCTTCTCTTTCGTTGTTTGCACTTTTGCAGTTGAAGAAGGAGTCGGAAAATAGTCTTCTAAACCTTTGAAACGAGTCTTTCAAATTTATGAATATTAACCTGATTCTTGTTGCTTTAACTCCTCTAATAATGCAGAGGTTTTTAAAGAGTTTGCAGAACTAAATTTGTCCTACATATTACTACAGCACTGAGGTGCTTAGCTGTTCTAGTTGCCTCTCTCATCAAATGCATATGCGCAATCTAAGCAAAAGCTAACCCATTTGTTTCATGATAGCAATTTTTGCTATGCATTAATATCTTCTTATGCTAGGGAATGCATTTCGACGAGCACTGCATATTATTGCAACATGTTAAGGAAAAACATGGTAATATAAAGGAGTTCTATTGCCGCAGGAAAGAGTTTAGATTTATAAAGGATTTGATGAACATTATAAATGGCAATACAATAATATTGCGAATGTTGATTTGATGTTTTTAACAATATTTTGGTTTTAATACGTGTTGGGTGTCTTGCGTTAACCATGATGCTAATTATTACGGGCCAGGAGGATTGCAGCACATTCGTATAATACATAACGTTACCTTCTTGCGATCAAACACACACACACACACACACACACACACAAACGCACAAAAAAAAAAAAAAAAAAAAAAAAAAGGAGAAACAATACAAAATGACTATCACAAACAAAATAGTGTAGTTTTGGTTAGATTGCGCATGAGCATTTAACGCCAATATTACTATACTGCAGAATTATCATTACGCAGCAACGGAATTAACAATATTCAAAAATCAAATAGTAATAAGCCCGTAAAACACATGGGTCCATAGGCATTGCCTAATCTTAACTATCCATAGCTAAGTCACTAGGATCATAGTTAGTACAACCAAACTTCCTAAATACGAAGATACCGATTTGATGATTGATTACGATGACCTCATTGCTTAAGATCTAAGTACCTAACATTCACTTATTTGCCTTAACAAATATACAATATAAAACCAATTTATTTTGCGTTTTTTTCCCTTATCAGAAACAGAACTGTTTTTAAATCCTTTATCTTTTAATATTTAAAAAAAAAAAAAAAAAAAAAAGAAAAAAGAAAGAAAAGAGAAGAAAAAATCAGAGAAAATACATAGTTCGAACTTTTCTGAATCTACTGTGTGCTTTCCAGCATTTGTAATGTATTGAATTGGTATGAGCTTCATTTTCTTATAGGAAGAATTTCAAAATTATATGCATAAGAAAACTCCGATAACAAAATAAACTATTTTAAAGCAAACTACTTATCATAATTATAGGGAAATTTATCTCATTGTTGAAAACGGATCAGGCACAGCATTAGGGACCCCCCAAAAATGTCCTCTTATTATACATCGCGATTAAAAATATTTGAAAAATTATTAAAAGCAGATACAGGAAACCGAAAACAAGATTTTATAATGGAAAGTGTAGGTAAAAGACTCATTGATGTAATACACGGCGTTACAGACTGGTAGGCAAAAACATTTTGCTGGAATAAGTGGTCATTCTCCTAGCGGATTTCAAATAGTATGCATGCTATATGAATTCAGAGTTCACCGCCATCTACGGGGTAAAAGCTGCAAAGGGAAGGTATGGAGAACTCTTGAGTACCTCCTTTGAGCAGCTACTCTGTTTCCAAGAGCAGCACTACAGGCAAAATGCGCATCGACAAACTCCGCGTTCTAGTAGCGATGCATAACTTCCGAAATGCACCCGAGGAATGACAATTTACGCCAGCAAAATGCTTTTACTGTACTGCTCAATAGCGCCTGTACCACTCCAATGCTCTCTTTTGGCATGCATTTTCCATTACAAAATTTGCTGATTTCGGACTCGCTTCCTCTATATTTTTTAAGCATCATGTTAAGGCACTCGACGCTTATTTTAAGTCAAAGCTACTGTTCTGTTGAGAAACTGAAACCGCTGAAATACGACTGAAATAAGTGTTTTCAGCTTATAAATGCTTTCTGATGGAGCCAGATACAGGTGCGGATGGGGCTGATTTGACCGGTATGACCAACTTGTATAAAGGTGCCGACATCATTTGATAGCTTGCCATTGCTCGCGAATACAAAAAATGTGCCTGGCACCCTTATGAAATTCAATTTATACCATAAAGAATGCAACTTTCTTCATGATGCCATAGAATTCTCATAGGAAATTCTAAGAATCAATTCATAAGAATGATTTTATAAGGTTTTAAGAAGGATTCATAACGACCATTTCATAAGAATTCATTCCTGATAATTCCACAAGGATGCCAGTCCGATTTACATTAACATGCTGTGGTAGTATTTTTGTTAGCCGCCGATTTACATTAACGTACTGGCATTCTTATGACATAGTCGGGGGGGAGGAATATGAAAATTCCTCACTTTTATACTGTAAAGAAATACATAAATGAGTTTTGAACTTGTGCCGGGCTAACGACGACAAGGGTAAGACGAAAAGTTCACTACGATTGCAATTAGTTTATCTTTCGAATTTATTTATTTATTAGCATAATTAAAGCTTTTCCTTTCAATTATTTTATTGCTTTTTGTTGCATGAATTCTCTAATTATGATTAAGGTTTAATCCTTTTTTTTAAAAACCACTGATATCAGGTGATATACCAAACTTAATGGCTATTGGTTCCTTGGGAAATTTCTCAAATTTCCGATAGCCCTATCCGCCTCTGGCGGGATGTATTATGCGGAAAGTTTAATGCAAAAGTAACATAATTCCACTTTTTAAGAAAATGTAGTTATGCATGCAATGTGGAAGTGCAAAGTTGTCTACAAATGATGTACTATGTCTGATTAAAGAATCTTTGCCTCCCGTTTTTCTTTTACACCAACAAAAATGAGTAAGTCTATTCACAGGAACAACTGATTGTAAATAAACTACATCATCTTAATTTATTAAATGTATCTCATATAATGTATTTCAACTAACAATGTGGCAGCAGGAGGAAAGGAAAGTATATGAAAAAAAAAAAAAGAGGGGCATAAAATATTCTTTGTATCACACACCATCATTCTTTGTATTACACACCATCATTCTTTGTATTACACACCATCATTCTTTGTATTACACACCATTAAATTTTCAAATTATTCTAAATGTTCACAACATCAAATGTCTTAAAAAAGCGCTCCTTTGACCGTAATATAAAAACTGAAAGCTTTCAGATTTTTTTTAACTAATGTTGTGTTTACTATGCCATCTTTTTCATTATAATTATTTATCCTAGAGAATTTATTGAATCTGATATACAAAAGACTAATGAAATATTTCAGTTTTCTTACAAGTTTTAATGCTTTTTTTAAACAAAGGTATCTTTTTTTATCTTTTACATTTTTAGAACTGAGATACAGTTAGATCAACTGTGCGCTGAATTAGTGTATAATTTTTGAATGCGTATGGAAGTAACATATACGTAATTATACGAGTGAAAATTAAGTAAAAAAAAAATATGAGGATTATGTATTGAGTTTATGGGTTGAGGTTATATGTGAAATGAATTTCAGAGAATAGAAGTTTTCTGTATTAAAAATAGATTTTAATAAATCATTCTTTAAAACACTTTGTTTGTCATTACTTTTGTAGTAAAGAAGTTACAAATATTCTATCACATTCTACCTAAATTTAATGTTAAAAAAATTCATATACTTTGCTAGTTGTCTAGCAAAATAGTTTTCGTCTAATAATCTATAAAGTTATTCTTCTGATAAGAATTACTGTGTAAAAATTAAAAAAAAAAAATCCGAATCGATTTCGGATACAGAGCATAAAGCACTCATTTAAAAAATGAAATTGATTTAAGAAATTTACTACAAATAAAAGCGGAGAAAATTAACGGCAAAAGACTATAGTTATTAGCAACATATATCACTTTAATAATAATAATAACAGCAACAACAGCAGCAACAATAATAATAATAAGACCTCAAAAACCAAAAATTTACTTAAATTAAAAAATTTACTGCATTTCTTTCAGTGATCAAATTTTTTTTAATTTATTTATTTACTTAAAAAGCCAGGAGGGAATTCACGTTATTATTTTCGCTACAGTTTCAAAACCCACAGAAAAAAATTTCGCTTGCATAATACTTTGTATATCTTGCTCGAAAATGTTTGGAAGTTATTATTGAAGTTTTGACATATATTTTATGCATAAAAATATTTATTATGATCATTAATAATTTTTTACTTAAAACAAGCATTTCTTTATGCATACATAACTGTAAGAAAGATTTTGCCTGAGATTGCTATACTATAAGTACCTAGGTACTAAATCAAAAGAAAAAGCTAATTGCGTCTTCCCAGGACCACCAAATAGAATAAATAAATATTAAGTACATAGCTGAGATATAATGCTGAATACACTATAATACAAAGAATGTGAACGGATTACAAGTGAATTTTGAAGATTATGAATATTTAACAGAAAAAAAAATAAAAGCCTAGCTTTCTGAAATTTGAATTTGTTATATTAGAAAATAGGACTGGCTTCACGCGTAGGCGACACAGGCAACAGCATAGAATGCCGATTTCCGGAAAATCTAGTTAAATTATTTTAAATTATTCCTCCAAGCAATAACAGCTTAATAAAGGTTAATTTCCTTTTGAAATATTAATAGGTTTCATTTATGAGGAACGTTAACTGTACTAATCGTTTAGGACGTCGAAAATGCTGCAGCTGAGCCTGTGAATGAATGTATAGATGGAAGGCATACTCGAACAGTTTACTTGTAGATACATTTAAATATGAATAACAAAAGTGATTAGTAATGCTGCTGAATTTTAAATAACATTTGTACGCATGCTTTCCATTTCTGGAATCTGGCAGCTTGCCAATTAAAATTATTTTGAGAAGCAGTTGCATGCCAATAAAATAAAAATATATTAAAAAATAGGAAAAAAAAAGGCTATGGATTTAACTACATATAGTTTTCTAATTCTTAATAGAGATTGCCTGTGGCAAGTAACTGGTGGCACTGTGTAGGCCCTTACTATACCCGAAAATAGACTTTCTGCGGTAATCGCAAAATTTCATTATTTATCGGTATTTTCTCTAAGAAAAGTTTCAAGCATCTGCAAAAGTTTTAGAATTTTTTTATGATTTTTATGTGAACTATATATATATTCATATTAAGTTTAACAATATTTTCAGAAAAAGAATGGCATTTTATAATAAAATGAAAATAAAGGAAATATATTGTAACACCAAATGTACAAAAATGTATTTACTAAACTACAGGTACCTCTAGAGAAAATAAAATTATTGATTTATTCCTTTTTCAATGGCGCAAGATATTTGAGATTGCGCTAATCTTCTGTTTTTGCATTTTGTAAAGACGATAGAGGTACCATTTATTATTAAAATATGGCTTTTAATTGATAATTAATAGATGCTATTTCTTTACTCATTTATATACATTTATTTTCTAGCTGATGAGTAGAACTTGCGAAAGGGGCAAATAAAAAAAATCTATAAAGCGTATAGAAAATCATTAAAAAAAAAAAAAAAAAACTAACAGAAAACTTGAGTTTCAGAAAATAAGTATTCTTTTACCTTGGAAGTTCTTGGATTCGTTTTGATCTTTAAGAGTTTTGAGGGAGACCTTTTTCAGTAGGAACGTTTTCAAACGACGAGCAAAGAGTTGCTCTTCTTCTTCAGGTTCTCTTCTTCGTGTAACTGGATGGTTGCTGCCAGTTGTGGGTTTTCTTCACAGCTGGACACACCCAATCGATGGGAGTGCAGCGCCATCTCCGCTGGTGGGAAAACTTCTAACCAGGAGAGGTGAAATAGTGTTATTTAAAGGTGAAACCTTATTAAAACCATAAGATAAGACATCAGCATGCACCTACCATTTTTATTATTTCTTTTTATACAGTTCACATTGAATGGAATCATTAACAAAATAATTTTAACGCCGTATATAAAAATGTACATTTATTACTAAATTATTATCATATATATTATATAAGAATTATGATATATATATATATATACAGAATGTACTAAATAAAATATACCGAAACTGAATTTCAATTAAATATTGCTTTTATTAATGTACATGTAACAGGGACATATAGGCTATTGCGGCATGCAAAGACAGAGTTTATCTAAATAATATCAACAGAAATTAAATTAGCATACTTTTCGGTTTGGTCTTAACATACCGTTATTTGGAACACCCTATATATGTATATATATTGTTATCAGGTTTATTAGTAATGGGATAAATGACTATTATAAACGCAAATATTTCATAATAACATAAACCTATTAAGAAAGACAATAAAATTAGAGCTGCTAGTTTCACTACGGAAACAAAGATAAATTTGAGAAAGAGCAATACATGAAAAATTAACTGTGTGCTCTCTCAGAGTCAAACACAATAGTGATTGATAAACGGGCTCCTTGTTCTAACCTTTGTATTGTAAGAACACATAGGAGCAGTGCTTTTCATTCCTTAGGCAATTTCAAAGGAGGACAGATGCGAAAATTGGAGGCAATATCTTTCAACAACTATGAGGAATATAGATAAAAACTTGAAATTATAAGTAGAAAATTAAAATACATTAAGCGAATACTTAATAGAGAAGTATTGTAAAACTTATCCTACAAAAAGTAAAATGTTTGAACTAATGAAAAGAGCTTCAATTTCTTCCATGCACTTGCATTACCTGTGTCAATAATCACCTTTATTCATACTTATTAAAGCGTCTACATATTGATATGTTTAAGTGACCTAAAAATAAGTAAAAAGGATTTTTTGAATATTAAACTGTAGCAGTAATTTTACAAGTCAAGGTTCATATATCTTTAGAAGAAAATCCCTAAGAAAGTTATAAATAATATACAGTTTTCCTAATTATAATATCATAGGTTCAATAAACGTGTTATAAATCTTGTTTATTCCGTTTTAAATAAAATTGTTTTTGATTAATGTGAAATTAAATTACAAAATATCCTTATTCAAAATCTGTAAATGTTTCTTTCATTACACAGATGATTCCGAAACTGAGCGATGAAATCTCCGAAAACATTCTAAAAACTTAGGCAAACAAAATGTATCTTGTTTTTGAACAACCGCAATTAATTAAGAATTAAAACCTCAATTAACTAAGAATAATTAAAAATACACAACCACAATTAATTAAGAATAAATAAAAATAACGACCTCAATTAATTAAGAATAAATAAAAATAACGACCTCAATTAATTAATAATTAATTAAAAGCAGAGGCGAATTTTGTATTTAAGAGGCCCTAGGAGCAGTCTAAACTTGAAATAAATTTTGTAATAATTTAGTACGTTAAAAAATTAGAGTATCAGTATGAGGCATCACAAAATCAAATGCAAATAAAATATTACTTGAAAACAATTAATATACTTTTAGGCCTTTTAATTGAAATTTTAAAATATAAATACTTATTCGTTAAAGTTCACTTTTAGGGTATTGTTTTGCATTTTTATTTAATAATTTTCTGAGTTGTAACTTAATTAAGCTGTAATAGCTTGGCGTTTAGAAAGAGCTCTTTCCAGAAGCCCAGCGATACTATAGTCCATAGATAAAATATCAGGGGACTTCATAGGAATGTGTTTTAAAGGTATCACATGAAGTACTTATTGCAATATTTAATTTTTCAAGCAACGCTGCAACAGTTTTCGAAGAGTGGTTTATAACTTCGTCACGGAAAATTTTACTGTTTGAAAGTCGTTGGGATTAAGAAATTGAATTTATTCTGAAAATATCATATGTGAAATATTTTTCCGATATTACGATGAACTGTTGATAATTCCTCCCCCTTTTTACTTCCTTGTACGAAGTAAAAAGGAAGTATTGTAATCGCGAAAAGTTTCACGCAGCATATTTCAACGAAAATATCCATTTTGACCGCTATCGAATGCAATTTAACGATGGTTTGCCTGATATCTATACGAAAGAACAGAATAAAAGACTCGTTTCCTCCAAAAAAATTATAAAACTGCTTTCAAATTAATTCTGAAGAGAATTTTTCGTGGCGTCTGTACGAACGCATGTACGTACGTATCTCGCATAACTCAAAAACGAGTAGCCTCAGAACGTTGAAATTTTGTATATAGGACTGCTATAACATGTAAATGTGCACCTCGTATTTTGGTTGCAATCGGCCGCAACAAACGTATATAAATATATTTATATATATATCCACTCTGTTACCTGGCTCAGTGATCTCAGTTTCTTTACACGTATATGATTGTAAATTGTACATTTTTTGCTTTAAAAATGATTGAATTATGTTGTTTTTATCTTTCGGTTAAGGGTTTTATGCCTTTAGTAAATCTGCATGCAATATGTTTAGAATTATCAACAATTTTAAAGTTGTTTAAGTGCCGCTAAGCTATTGATTGTTTACATTTGAAAACGCAGACTAGTGGAATTGTTGCCAATCTAGAGAAACTTAGCTTCGCAACAACAAAGATAACGCCTTCATTTATTATTGCCAATTAAATCATATGTGATAAGGTTACATAAAAGAAGAAGAGACTGAAGATTTATGTGGACAAGGATGTCTCGTAAGCATAAGCTGAAAATTATTATTTTTTTAACTTACAAATACGTTTTCAATAGTTATTAAAATAGTCTTTATTAAGATAATTAAATCGTTGGCAATGTTAAAAACACAAGCTTGAGAGCCACGAATTGCTCTCGCACGTAAAATATATAGAATTTGATTTTTGAAGATAGTAAGTTTCTCTCTTGTCGAATTGTATGTAGCCATTTTTTTGCGTTCAATAAAATTTTTATGCTGTGTTTTATTTTGAACCTGATGTCACAACCCAGGGTTTGCATAGCGGTTTCGGCCACTACACCACAGCAGTAAATATTAAAAGTTGGTGGCAGCTTTTAGGGATTGTTCCTGAGAGTAAATTTAGGAACGGACGTTTTCGCCTGTGAACTTGAGTTTTATGTGAACAGTAAAGACTTTCTTCTCTTCAAGAACGATGTAATTTTGTATGCAAGGACATACAACGCGTGGTGAAGCCTTCTCAGTGACAAGTGACAGTGTGTCAGAAGGGAACGCCGGAGGAAGCGTGATCTAGTGCCGCAAAATAGTGAAATTTCCCGGAAGAATATCCAAGTAGTGCCAGGAGAGTCAATCGAAGGCGTCTTCGAAATTGGTGAGTACCATTTTTGTGATTTTGGAGACGTTATGCCAGTTATTCGAGACTAGGCTTATTTTGGATATAGTGCAGGATAAGGTTGCCTCTTAATTAACATTTTTTTTTATATACGCTTTGTTTGTAGGCATAGGTATTATCATTAAGTGTTGTAAGGCAATTTGTGTTCAGAATTGTTAGAGAATTATTCAGTTTTGGAGAGATAGACCTGTTGTTGTTTTTGTGTTATTGGTTTTCGGGGTAGGTTATTTTTCTTTAATTTTCCATAATGGGTGAGTTTATGAGGAAATTTACCAAAACTCTGCTATTGGACTTGGCGGAGAAGTTTGAAACAAATGTGTCTCAGGCAAATAGAGTAAGAGAAATTAGGCAGGCTATTCTAAATGCCGAGGACTATGAAGAAGAAGCTGCGAAAGAATACGCGGCAAGAATTTGGGCTGCGGCTGAGCAGAGAAAAGCAGAAGAAATAGCCGAACAAGAGAGAGCAGAGCGGGAACGTGAACAAGCGAGAGCAGAACGTGAACAAGAGAGAGCGGAACGGGAGCGGGAGCCAGTTTTTGAATTGGAAAGGTTAAAACTGATGAATGTGGTTCAGACTAATAGCCTAGCTTCCACAGTTTCGAAAGTTGAACAATCTAGAGAAAAAAACGTTAATTTGAAAGATCTAGTACCGCGTTTTGAACCGAGTAATATAGATATTTCATTATTCTTTATGCTATTTGAGAAACAAGCTCAAAAAGAGAACGTTAATGAGATTGATTGGGTCTCGCAATTAATTCCTTTATTACCTCACGATGTAGCCCAGTTAATAGTGAAAGAACCAGCGGATAAAGGGGATGATTATCAGCATGTTAAGAAATTACTCATGCAGAGATTCAAGCTTAGTTCTTGGGCACTAAAAACAAAATTTGAAGACCATTCTAGAAAAAACGGAATGTTATGGGTGGATTTAGTGTATGAATTGAGAGTGTATTTAGAGAATTGGTTGGATTCAGTAGAAGTTCAAGATTTTGAAAGTCTTAAGGAACTTATGCTCACTGAGCAAATTGAGCGGCGAGTCCCTCTAGAAATAAGAGAGCACTACTTAGACAATTGGGAAGAATTTAAAACAGCTTCCATTTTAGCAGAGAAATGCGACAAGTATGAGCCTTTGCAAAGAGATACGAGGAAGTTAGAACAGAGAGCGGGGTTAAAGAAACCATTTGAGAAAGATAGAGAGTGGTATGTAAATTCTAACTGTAGTTATAATCAGAAAAGTAGTGGTCATCAAAGAATTAAATCAGAGGAGCATAGAAAAGTGGAGGCTCCTAAAAAAAAAAGCAAGTTTTCAATGAAGCAGGTTTCGAGAAACAGCGGAAAATAAGGTGTGGAAAGGACGGACATATCCGACCTAACTGTCCATCGCTGGAAAAGAATAAGGCTAATCTGGTGAATAATCTAGGAACGGAGAGCTTAGGAAAATGTTTTGAGGCGTATTTCAAGAAAGCAGTAATTAATGGGATAGAGAGAAAATATCTGAGAGATACTGGAGCTGGTATAGATCTGTGTACTTGGATTAATACTAATGATTTATTAGGGGAAACTGTATGGGTGAAACAGACTTTGGACACAGAATGTAAATATTTACCTTTGGCGAAAGTCACCATTGAAGGTGATTTTGGTGTGGTCACCACAAAGGCAGCGGTTACTCCGGTAGAGTTAGATAAAGAGTACTATTTGTTAGGGAATAAAACTGCACAGTTGATTGAGAAAATTAGGGAATGACCGGTTCTCTTGAATGCTGTGGAGACTCGTAGTCAGGCGCATGAGCGCAGGAGTTTAGAGAGAGCGAGTGCAAGACTTAGATTCCAGATCGGAAGAAAGGAAAGAGATAGAAAGTGAAAGGGCTTTCAATAATGAGCATTCGGAAGAAACGAAGTTAACCAGTAATACGGAGGAGAACATTAAAATTCCAGACATCAGTTTAGAAGAAAGGACTATCCTTGCGGATGTTTCGCCAGCAGAATTTTCGGAAGCACAAGCAACAGAAACTCATGATAATGTTCAACACCAAACAAAATTTATTATATCGCATACTGAAGGAACACAAGATCTGCGGAATTCGATATTCGAAAAACCCACTTCTATCAAGACGTTTTCTTCTGAGAAATTGCTTCCAAATAAACTTGCTGTAAACATGATGTTCAATTATAATGCTGAATCAAATGCATATGCTATATGGCGTGCAATGTATAAGGAGACATTACCAACCATTGGAGAGTTTTCTTTGGATGAACTGATAAATCATAAAGTCAGGAAAAAGAAATTGGGACCTCATCCAAATATAGTTGTAAATGCTGAAGAGTGTCCTATCTCAGTGATTGATTATTCGAGATCAGATCTACGGACAGCAGGAACTTTAGCATATGAAGTATATGGAGGAGCCAATCCTTTTTGTTCTGTAAACTGTTGTTTGAAAAATGATTTTTGTAGCATTTTGGAATTATAATTTTGTAGATTCAAAATTGTTTGCATTGTGCGTTTCTTATTCAAAATGGTTAGAATCAAATGTTTTGTGTTAAGTATTAGCATTTTGTAAACTGAATAGGTACTTTGTGTAGATTCAAAATTTAAATCTTTTTGTTGTAGTTTTGCATTTTTGTTATCTAGAAATAAGTGCAGGGTAATGTAACTGGCTTAACTATTATCACTTAAATGGTTACCACTTGTGTTTCGAAAGCAGTGAAATGTATTTAGAATTTTTCCTTCCATAGTCAAGAAAAATTTTTTTATGAGGGGAGGAGTTGTGATAAGGTTACATAAAAGAAGAAGAGACTGAAGACTTATGTGGACAAGGATGTCTCGTGAGCATAAGCTGAAAATTATTATTTTTTTTAACTTACAAATACGTTTTCAATAGTTATTAAAATAGTCTTTATTAAAATAATTAAATCGTTGGCAATGTTAAAAACACAAGCTCGAGAGCCACGAATTGCTCTCGCACGTAAAATATATAGAATTTGATTTTTGAAGATAGTAAGTTTCTCTCTTGTCGAATTGTACGTAGCCATTTTTTTTTGCGTTCAATAAAATTTTTATGCTGTGTTTTATTTTGGACCTGATGTCACAACCCAAGGTTTGCATAGCGGTTTTGGTCACTACACCACACATACTTAATCCTTTCTGGATTTTTTTCAAGGAAATAAGTGTTTAAGATTTACTTCGTAATTTTTAATATAGATATTTTGAGTTTTTATGTATTTTTGCCTTCTCGCGAAGTGAGAACTCAATTAATTGAATGAGAAATACTCAATCGTCTGTGAAAAACTATTTATTTTTTGTTTTGTTTGCTTAATTTCTTTTATACATCATTCTAGCTTTATTATAGTATTTGAATAGAACATGGGGCAACGATTAGATAATTCTATTCTTTAAATGATATAAATTTTGTGCATTATGACTTATAATATGAACGAAATATAATACTGTTAAGTGAATCTAGCGCCAGAGTGTCGCTATGGTAAATAAATACTAGAGTGAATTTTAAGGAATGCATTTATTCTATTGTGATTTATGCGCTGTCGGCGAAGTAGATTTAATTCAATCCAATAAGTTTAAATGAAATGCAAGAAAAAATGCGTATAATTTAATATTCCGTACAAGGAAGTCATGAGGTGTACACATCAGATTTTTTAAAATTTCATTTTGTTGAAAAAATGTGCAACAATCATTAACCCCCTAACTGAAATTTTCTTCGTTCGTAATCAAATCTGTATATCGTTTTCTTCTCGTCTTCAATACTGAATGAACTGTAGTCATTTTAGATAAATCTAAGTTTCATCCAAGAGTGCTAATGTATTTCCATTTATTTTATGCTAAATGGTATTCATACACTGCTACAGAACATTTCTGCAGTTAGGCGACATTTTCTGGCAAAAATCAGTGAGCATTCCGTTTTTTATGTTTTTTCTTTCGTTTTTTTAATAGCTACTAACAAAGTAATAAACAAAGATTTACAACTTAAACGTTAAAATTAACGCAAAGCAAGAAACAATGAATCAAAAATATACCGACAACTCGAAAGAATTAGTGCAACAATCCAAACATGTGAAAGCATATGCTGAATGAATAAATGAATTAACTGAAATGAACTGAACGGAAGTTTTGTAAAACTTCAAATTTTTGATTAACAAACTCTATGATTTGAAAGCGAGCAGTAGCGACATTTTCGAAATAAAGCATTTTAACCTGTGGGGTTCCTCACAGTGTAATTCTCACTTACTGTAGAAAGTGAAGATTATTAAGAACTGATAAGCGAATAATCGCTTGAGTTCGTGTGACAAGAATCAACATGATAGAAGTGTAAATAATCCTTTATTATTCAAATAAGATTTAACAGAACTCCGTCTTGGAGTGTACAATAAAAGCCGACACTTGGGCTTGAACTTAAGAGGTAAAGAAATAAGCTAAAACTAATCTAAACTAAAGAGATATAGCCTGAGCTATCAAGATTTTAACCGAGTTGGCCCCTTAACGCTAATTGACTGCGAAGCTATCAAGGGCCTAAGTACGGCCGAGCGTAATAATAGCTTACGAGAGAGTAGCCTAAAAAGGCGGACGGGTGCAGGCAGAATACCTGGTAACTCTTTTGCCAAGACTGAAGAACTTCGCGGTTTAAATACCGCTCCTTCTCATTATGTATTCAGACGTGATTCTAAAACGACGTTCTGAACGGAAGTAGTAAGTTAAGAATTTGACAGGAAAGAAGTTTAACTCAAAATTTAACTGTTAATAAAATTAACATAATCCTTACAAACCTCCAACGCATGAGACTTTTGCCACTAGGAAAAATGAGTGTGAAAATTAAATTAATATCTCAGCTGATTAAAGTCGTACGAAGATGGAACTAGTAGAAATGGCTTCCACGAATTTTTGGAATCTGAAATAATGTATTTAAAATTTGAAAATGCTATTTTTATTTAATTGCAAAACTTCGAAATATTTTATTAACAAACTCTACAATTGGAAAGTAGCAGCGGCAACAATTTTCGAAATAAAGCAGATTTTTATTTCCAGCGCGCGAGACTGATGCTACTCAAAAAATGAGGGCGAAAATTAGCGTTCTCAGAGTTTTAATTTATATCTCCGCTAATTAAAGCCGTGCGAAGATGAGAATTGTCGAAATGGCTTCTTACGAAATTTTGGAATCGGGGGGGGGATACCTCTCTCGAAATTTAACTCCCCGCCGTTCTGAAGGAGATAATGCCGCAAACAACAGATAGACGAGCACAGATTTTAATAATTTAGATTTTAGGATTAGCTGTTAACTTATTTTAGGCTTTTGCATGAAGATTAATAACTTTATTTTTCCACATAATTAACACAAGGGACAACATAATGAGATCAAATCTAACTTCAAATAATTGAATTAGTTCATTAGAATTGAATAAATTCATTAGAATTGAATTAGTTCATTAGAAGCGAACTGGATAATAAATTACGCATTTTTTCCTTAGGTGGAGACTTTCGCCTCCTCATATCTTTAGAATCTTGAGAAAGGTTTTAAATTTTAAATCTCGAATTTCAAAACTATTTTTGTGATTCGAAGCTTTTGAACCCTAACCTAAAAAATCATTAAATCTTTTAAGCCAAAACTTTGGAATGGCTAGTCTTGTTAATGCATAGTATAAACGAATTCACAGAAGAAAAGAAAATGATTGCAGTCTTAGTAGCATCTGAATAATCATTTTCATTCATGACGGCCCTGAATGCTGTACAGCTTCAGTACGATTTTCAGC
The DNA here is from genome assembly GCF_044657685.1 of Stegodyphus dumicola. Classification (NCBI taxonomy): domain Eukaryota; kingdom Metazoa; phylum Arthropoda; class Arachnida; order Araneae; family Eresidae; genus Stegodyphus; species Stegodyphus dumicola. Next base: position 145,595,593 of record NC_140777.1, read on the forward strand.
CAAATGTGCCAGAATTTTTCAGTATTCTGCGCATCACTGAAAAGTTTCAAAACTATCTCTCGAATTGTCTCAATAATTCTGAGCATAGATAAATTATTACTAACAACTCTAGAAACTCATATTATGATATATAAATGTTGCTACGGTCACATATTCCACCTGTATATCAGTCGAACAGAGACAAAGCTGTTTTTCGCACCATTTGATGCATGTCAACTCAAAGAGTACATAAATCTAATAGCAGTGTCGCATGATATTCTTAACCACTGAATCAATTTCCAACATAGAGGCCCTTCTTTCTCTTGCGATTTTTAACACTCACCTCCAAATGGTTTCGTATTTTACATGCAGTTTCATGCTGTGCCATTTTTCACGTACTCACTTTGTAGAGACATTAGGTATTTTTTGGAAGCAAGCAAGATGAAAAATGAGCATTCGCCTTTCCGGGAATCGAACCACGGACCTCTGGAATACCGGTCCAGCGTGCAGAACCACTACACCACGAAGGCACGCTAGAAAAGCGGGAGAAATACCTTATAACTTGGCAGGTAAAAGTCCTTTTCTTGAAAACATTATATGGCATCCACCTCTTTATTTGATCAATTAAAGATTGTTAATCGGATTTACCTGGATAACCAATTTTCACTTTAAAATAAGCAAAATAGGCTTGCCTGACAAATGTACTGAGGTTTGTCCTTTGATTGGGATTGGTAAAACTGCCACATATATAGCAAAAAGAATCAGGAGGGTTGTTTGAGCACTTACGATTCGAACCAGCAGAGGCAGACATAAGAAAAGGTTTCAGTATACTATATATAAATAAAAACTAAATACTGTTAATCTTGTACATAAACAAGAACTCGAACTCCACTTTACAGGTTTTAATTACTTCAGTACTTTTCTTAAGTTCCTTGTAGTTAAAATTGTGCTATTTATGTTATTGAAATGAAGTTTATTGATTTTACTTTCAACCCATTGTAAACGTGATATTTCTATTCTTCAAAGGAGTTGAGTGGATAGCTGTATTTGTAGCTGGTGATAATAATAAATTGGCCAAGGTTATGTTTAATATTTTTAAGTTAATTATTCTTTCTAGGACTGTAGTTAATTTGAACTTGGTGCCTAATTTCATGAATTACGTCAGTTGGTTTTTAATAACATTTAGAACTGCAGTAATAATCTACTTGTGATGCTGGTCACTGTATTTCTCACGGCTTGATTCATGCCAGAGGCAAGGTGAGTCAATAAATGTTTCACTGTTGTGGTTGGTAATATTCTGTTTAGTTGGTTCATTGTTTTGGTTTAATATTTGTTGTATTAAGCAGGACGTTTTGGTCATTAAGTGTGAAATATTTCTGGTGTTTTTTGAGTTTTTTGCTAAATTCAATAAAGTTAGGATGCATAAAATCAATTTTACAGTTGTTAATATTATTAGCTTTATATTAGAGATTCTGTATTTAATGAGATCTTTAGCTAGGTCAGTGCAAAGTTTTATAGTCAGAGGAGTTGCTATTTAAAATATAGTCAAGTTTTTGGCAGCTCTTTTTTTTAACGCAAAGGTAATTTTTTAAAAATTTGTGTGACCTAAGTTTTTTCTATTGAATTTATTAGTAATTTTATTGAATACAGCAGAAGCTGAAGCAAAAGCTTTCGTACGTTTTCCATTGTATTGGCAACCTCTATTGGTTTTGGTTCTGAAAAACTTGCAGATTTTTACAAACACTGGTATAGCTAGTAAGTTCATGCTGTATATGAATGTTAGTATTTAGTCCATATGGATATAGCATTCTGAATTTCAGCATATATAAGTTTCTTGATTAAGTCTTTTTTTAATACTGAGAATAATTTCCAAGATTTCAATTTAAATGTTATTGAATTGAAATTATGCTGCTTAAAGTGCTGCCATTCTGCCGTGTAGTATGCGTTATTATTTACACTGGTGTGCAAAAATTAAGAACGAAGTCGAAAAATTAGCTTATCAGCTGAACGAAGAGGCAGAGCGGACAGAAAGACCAATCAGGAGATTAAGTAAGGTGATGTACGGTAGAACATACGCAGATATGCAGGTAGACGTAATGGGGAGTGTCTGAGTAGTATAAAGCATGTTGTCGGTGTAAGATCAGTATTTCTGGCAAAGAGATTGCACCCCGTATAGCAGTTAAAATCACACCAAGTTGCTGCCTCAGCGAGAAATGGCGAATAATCAATCTGTTAGATGACATCTGGATGCTTTTACCCGAGGTCGAATCATTGGGAAGTTGGAGGAAGGCCGCAGTGTGACAAGTGTGGCTGCAAAGTTCTGAATTGCTCACAGCATCGTTTCACGACTTTGGAGACAATTTCAAACTACAGGAACAGCTATCCGGGGGTTTAGTAGTGGTCGTCCACGATGAACCACACTCGCAGATGACCGGTGTATTGCCTTACAGGCCAGAAGAAGCAGGCGGCAGACAGCGGGAGAAATCGCTAGACACACGACACAGGCGACTGGACGACCGATATCGCGTTTTACCGTGGCCAGAAGACTGCACGGTGGTGGTCTGTTTGCACGACGCCCTGTACGATGTGTACCTCTAACGCCTGCCCATCGGAGAAGGCGTTTTCTGTGGTGCCGGGAACACCGGAATTGGAGAGACAATGAATCGGGACGAGTACTCTTTATGATGAGAGATGAGAGCAGATTCAGTCTGAGTAGCGATTCTCATCGCTTACTCATCTGGAGAGAGCGGAGAAGCCACAATCATCCCTCGAACATCATTGAAAGGGACAGGTATGGAGGTGGCGGTGTTCTCGTTTGGGATGGCATCATGCTTGGTAGTCGCATGGTCGACGCAGGTTCAGTCAACGGGACCCGTTATTGTAACGAGATTCTTCTTCTATATGTGCGTCTTTTTAGAGGCGCTATGGGTCCGCAGTTCCTTTTCATGGACGACAATGCACCATGTCATCGCACAGTAGCTGCCGAATAGCTCTCAGAGAGTGAGGATATTGAACGTATGGATTGGCCGGCACGATCTCCGGATCTCAATTCCATCGAGCATGTATGAGATTTTCTAGGTAGACGCTTGGAAGCTCGTACCTTACCACCAGTAACGATTCCGGAGCTTCGATTGGCGCTGCAAGACGAATGGGCAGCAATGCCTCAACAACTCATTGACACCCTCATTCTCAGCATGGGCAGACTCTGTGAAACCTGCCTAGCAGTCAGGGGAGATCATATCCCCTATTAAAGACCGGATGTTTCTTGCTGGACACCCATCACAGGGATGTTTCGGCCTTCAGTCGCATTGCGCTCCATGCTACTTTTTTAATAAAGCTTCTTTTTATCCCTCTGATTTCTCTTTTAGTAAGTGTTGCTTACATTACTCATGTCCTTAAGTATTGGGGATCTTACGGTATTAAATGTGTTGATTTGGAAAGCTTTTGCACAAAGTTATATTGAAAAAACCGTCTCGTCCTTAATTTTTGCACACCAGTGTACTTTAATATATTTCGCATTATATATATATATATATGCATATAATATATATATATATATATATATATATATATACATATAATATATGTATAATGTTTTAACCATCAAGCCAGGTGTGATTTTCCCTCCAGTTGACATCTGTGTTCAGGTCTTCTCCGCCATGATTAAGAAGTGAATCGGTGCATTCCCTATTCAAGATCTCCTAATATTAAGTTATCTACAATGAAGTAAATCGTAACATATATATTTGAAATGGGTGTTATATATACGTATATAAAAGCCACTGCAAATAATTAGAAAATATAAAGAGACAGAGTGATTAAGTTAAGTTGCTTTTCTTCATTTGGAAGTAGACCGCAACTGTGTCATAATCTACTGCTTTTCTGAATTCATAATTAAATGAATTTGTTTGTAAGCATATACATCATAATTTACAGAAATTCATAACCTGAAATGAATCTGGTGGAAACAATAATTCCCCCCCCCAAAAAAAATACTAGAAGGTGAGAGATGAAAATGGGTCTTTATCCGCCTCAAATATTTCATAAACAAAGCTACGATTATTTGTTGACTTGTGCAACGAGGTACCTTTTCCAGTGGCACCATTATTGCAAGTTCGCAATTAGCTTTGGCACTGTCCGCCGTGGAGTATTCCTTCTATTGTCCCATGCAAATAGAGGCGTTATCTAGTTACTTCAGTGGAGGATATGCCATTGCTGACATGTCCGTTACATATGCGGAAGTTTTATCTAACACCTCATTTAAACTCGAAACTATGAATACCGACTTTCCAACTGGGATAGTTTTTTTTACAGGAATCAAGCATCTAACTTTCATAGCATGTTGTCACTGATTTTCAACATCTTCTAAGTCGTAAATTATGCGCTGCTCGACATATGTTGAAAGGAAAATTTAAGGTAGTAAAATGATGTTTTAACTTCAGGCAGTTTAATTATAGAACATCTGCAGTATCCTAAATGTTTTCATATTCGTATATCTTGTAGAGTCATTAGGCTATTTTGAAGCAGGGCACGTGAAAAATGAGCAACACCCTTGCTGGGACTCGAACCTGGACCTCTCAAATACGCGCTGAGTATGCTACCGTTGCACTACGAAGGCATGCAAAACAGAGGGACAAAATACCTTATATACTCCTCCCTTTCAAAGAGCGACCGGGGATTACGGAACCCAATCGCCAAATCTTGGTGGTGAAGAATCATCATTCATCACCTTTTTTTTTAGGTCGGGAACGTTGAGTCATTAGGATTTTCTTTGAAGCAGGAGAAGTGAAAAATGAGCAATTCCCTCTCCGGGACTCGAACCTAGACCTCTCGAATACTCACCGAGTGTGCTTCCGTTACACTACGAAGGCATGCAGAAAGGAGGGAGAAGATGCCTTATATAATATTTCTTACTGACATTTTGAAAATTAGCAAACATTAGTTTAATTGATGTATTTAATCAATAAAATACTTCTGATAAGTTACTTGTCAAAACACTCGTATGATCAGCTCAGAAATCTATACTTTTGACATTTTAACCTCCATCCTGAAATTTTCAGTATTTTGAGCTTGAAATCGAGCATTCAATGGCAACAAGTAATTTTAAATCTTACTAAGATCGCTTTATCTGCATTTTTCTTAGATAAATACTAAGATAGTAATTTTCTGCTATCTTTTTGAATAATAAATACGATATTTTCGCATTTATTTCTTATAATTTTAAAGAAGACTTTCGTTAAAATTGTGAAATGAATTTTTGTTAGTCCCAAATCCCAAATGGATTTTAAGTTGAATCTCTTTCTTCTATATTTTCTTCTATATCTTCTTCTTTTTCTTTTTCTTCTATTCTTTCGAATTCACTTAAATTGACTTTGACGAAATCCTTAAAGAAATTTAAGGTTCCTTTTCGATCATCCTTTTTCGTTTACAATTTCACAATTTCATTCCACTTACTTATACCTTCTTTACTGTGTGCAGCTGAGGATGACGTTTATGTATGCTGAAAATGTTAAAATAAAGCATTTGTTGTAAGGAAATATTGGGGAAAAAGGGGAAAAAGTACGACAAATAGAGATTCTTATGAGTTGTAATGGAAATACCAAAATATCTAATTATTTTTATAATAAAATTTTCATTGGGAAATATATATTGTCACATTGACTAGGATTGTGATCTTCGAAACTTGTTCCCACAAATGTATCGTCTGAGCGACTATAGCTATCATTTACTTTTTTTACTTTCTAGAGAACTGAGTGCATTTATAATACTAAAATAAAGAAAGTATATGAAACTTTAGGCGGTTGGAGTAATTAACAGATCTTTTGAAGATATTTATACACATTTTAAAAATTATGTTTTTATTGATTTGCCTTTTAGTTTTTCTAGCACGGCTTACTAGTTGTATTTGTCATGAGTAAAACATCTTTTAATTATTCTGATAATTTATTTGATAAGAATACCCAAAGTTGAATAACAGTGTTTTTATTTGAAATTTCGTTTATCGATATTGCGTGGATGCATGCACTATGTTTATGCATAATTTTGCTTTGTTTTCACTTGTTTGAGTTTTGGCAGGTAAGAGAATTTTTTTAATTACAGTTTCAATGACTGAATAAATACAATTAAAATGACTGAATCTGCCAGATTTTGAATGATTCAAAAACTGTTGCTCTTAGAGACTCCAAGATTAAAGCAACAATTAAAATTTATTAATTTTCTACAAAGAATTCTTTTCAAGCATGGGATAATAAATGGTGAAATGTTATTAAACGCTTTAGGTTTTTATGCTAAGATTGATATTCGGTTTATATGAGACAATTTAATAATTTAAATTAGCTGTTTTTACGTATTTAAATTAGCTGTTTATTTAAATTTTCTTTTTTCATACAACTTAACAATAATGTCTAACGTCTTAAAGCAACATCGTACAATAGAAGTATTGTACTAGTTATGTATCAACCAAATTTTGGTAATGACTGCAAAAAATCCAAGTAAAAGCGAAAGAATATCTGAAATAATTTCTATATAACATTATTATTTAATAACATTATTAAATAAAATCATTATCTAATCTGTTATTAGAAACGTAGGTATTATATTTGCATATAAAGCTGCAATCAGTATAAAAATATTATTTAAATAAATCGTAATAAATAAAAAATTTAACATCAAAGCTATAACCACTTAACATAAATAAATATTAATTGGGATGTTAATGTTAATATTGGGATGTTGTGCAACTCTTGATAACTGATTCTTCTGATTGTGCTATGTACTTATTACACATTCGAATTCTGCATCTGAATTTACATTAGTAATATTAAATCTAAATTTAATTTTATACACTTCATTACTGAAAATTATTGAAATGTTTATTAAATTTTGTTATTAAATGAAAACGTTTATTGAATTGCCCAAATCTGCTATAAACATAGATAAAAGTTTTATTAGTGCTGGATCTACTACCATAAAAACATTTCTCTATGGCAGTTATATTCGATTTTCTGAATGAGTAGCTGTAAAAGTTGTACTAATTTGGCACCATCTCTGTTGGACAGCAGGTGTAGCATTTCTTTAATGAATTTATTACTTAAGAAACGAAAGTTTGAGAATTATTTAGCATAGTACTCAGATCACAAAAAACATGGAATATTCGATGAAATCACTGAATATATATATGAGCACGCATGGAACTGTGTTTTTATAACATGCACGACGCCTCGAAAAGGTGTCTTTGAATTACCACAAGGAATGTTTCATTCAGAATGTGCACAAAATGAGTGCAATATTTAATTGACGACTACTAAAGTGTGTAGTTGTACCTTATATGTACTAGTGGGCAATTTTAGTGACGAAGGTTGTACAATACTCAATAAATGAAGCGACAAGAGGAGAATGTTAGAAATGAATAAAGACCCTGCTTTAAGAGAGCAATGATTGCTCTTAAAAAGTTAAATAAAATAAAAGTTTAAAATTTGTCATTAATAGTAAGTCCATTGAGCAAAATGGAAATAAAGCGAGAATTCTTTAGTGATTAACGCTATTATTGTCGTTGTTTATTCTAAAATGAAAAGCAAGGTTCGGGGGAATACAAATGCCAGACCTTATCAGATCTGGACTTTTGCAGTGAGTGTAGTAACATCATAGAATGTACGAAAACGGCAGGCGATGGCACTTTTTAGCGTTAAAAATATCGAAAAAAAAAGCGAACGATATTAGTGACCTGCTTATCAATGTTGTATGGAGGGGTTACAACATATCATGGAAGGTTTCATGATAAATAAAATAAGATTCATATTTTAAAAAAATGGCTCCACATGACATAAGCAACAAAAACGTTTTACTTTGCAGTAAATAAATCTATCCCACTCTGAGTATATCGTAATAAACATTTTCTTGGGAAACTGATGTTTTTTAGCAGAAGCAGCGTGTTTCAATCTCCTACACAGAGTGTAACCAGACATTTGAGGTAATGGAATTTTCCTATTTATTAACTACACAATGGATTACCTAATGCAAACCTAGGGATATAGGTTTTGTTTTTTGTATAGACCTACGCTGTTTGAACGAAGAATGATAATTACCAGCTGTGACATCCAAATGACCATCAGGTCCATTACAAAAATTCTGCGAATAATATTCAGCAGGATTACGCAACCCTCAATATTTCAGATTCAGAATTTGTAGCTTTTGATGGTGTCATGTTTCGCCTGAAAAGTCTGCCGACTGTGGATATCTGTTTCTTCAATACCGCACAACCTTTCTAACATCAGGTGGCCTCTTCAAGAGCAGACGCACTTGTTGGTGCTGTTTTGAAAGCATATGACAATTTTCATGTGCAGGCTTATCATGCTCATATCCAAAATTTCTTGACTTTATAGGACATGATAGAATGGACGTATGTATGAGGATTACGAGAAAAATTTCTATAAATTGCCTCAAATAGAGGAACATTACTGTAATCAATGTGGACGTTTGACCCTCTTTTTGAATGTTGGATGCCTTATTATAGTATTATTATTGCTCATTATCCTTGCACAATAGAAAATCCTTGACTGACAGTTCTCGTCATTGCACAACGACCTACATTGAACAACGAATCCATTGCAAAACGACTTACATTGCACAACGAGTCCATTGCAAAACGACTTACATTGCACAACGAGTCCATTGCAAAACGACTTAAATTGCACAACGAGTCCATTGAAAACAACTTACATCCGTATAGCTCCATTCCTCATTAATATGCGTATGTAATGATACTTTCATGTGACATAAAACTCGACCATGAAACTAGTGCATAAAAATATAGCTGTAGTCATGATCAGGTGAACCCTTCTTTATTCTCCGAAAAACATTTCTGAGGTAAATACACATAACTGAACCATGTTTACGGATAGAATAATATTTACTTACACTATCAATTATATTCCTTTCTCGTTCTTGAATCATTTTGTTGCATCTTTCACTTACATTTTCAGATGTACGTAAGAAAAGAGTGAGAGTGTATAATAAAGAAAACAAAACAAAAACAAAGCTAATAATTTAACAAAGTGTAGGAAAATGAGAATATTTAAATAATGATACAAAAGCAGAACGCTTTTTAAAGACTTCATTTCCTACATAAATTTGTCACATAAAATAAATCGATTTCTTTAGCTTTATCATTTTGAAGTAAAAGTTTGAAATATTGTATTATGCTTTTGTACTACAGAATTTACTCGAAAACTATCCATTTCTTCTGATTATAGGAAAGCTGCTTTTTTTTGTTTCTCTACCCCCTTTTCTGAAGCATAAATACTACATATTTATTAGTGGTAGTCTCTAATTTTCATTTAAATAATCCAGCCAGAAACCTACCTTCGTCAGAACTGCTTTCTGAAAAAGAATGCTTTAACAGTTTAAACTCATACCTTTAGTTTCCACTTTTATTATAACAGTTACTGCAAAATTTACTGATATTTTGATAGTAATTTTATGATCTGCAGAATGCATCTGCAGAGTGCTAGGACTAAATTCGCACATCGAACGACATGGAAGAAAACGACTTCCTTACTTCTTAGACTGATAAACATTTTTTATTAATAAAACTCTTTGTTCTTTCATATAGCTGCTTGACAACTTGAAGAATTCATCTTTTGGACGTAATATCTCTGGTTACGGTTTACTTAAGCTCTTTAATGCTATTATTTGCCTTCGGGGTAAGACTTCATTTTTGAGAAGTTTAGGAAAGAAGAAGTAATCAGGTGGAAAATCTGATGAATAAGGAAGGAGGATGGATTAATTCAGTTTATTTGATTTTGGCAAAGCACTCGAGGGCTATCTGCCTGAAGAAAGGAATGCCTTCGTGGAGCACTTTCTAAGGGAAACCGTCTCATATACGCGTTACACATAAAGAAATCCACGAAAACGCTCATGCAGCCAGCCCGTTCGCGGGATTCGAACCTTGGGCAGAATTACCAGTGTTCATCGACTTTACCTTTCGGCCGCTGGTGGGATTGGGAGGAAGATGAAAGCTGTGATACTTTTCCTTGTTAAAACCGCTTGATGAGGAAAGGAATTACATGACAGCGCTCTGATGCGCAGCGGAACGTTTTCAAATCTTAAAACACTGAGTTCTCATCTCAACTCTGTATAAATCCTCATCTATTTTCATCTCAATTTGGTCTGTTTAAAATACAGAGTTCATCAACTTTACCTCAAACAAATTTCTCGTGACTTTTCATTTTCCAATCAAGCACGGTAATCTACATGGTTTGTAATGGAGATTTCTAATGCCGAGATCTATATGGCTGTGTCTTAGGATCATAAATATAGCATCAAGTGCTTCTAGCCGTAATTTGTTGAAAAAATGAAGACTAATGACTTCCATTTAGACAAACGCTTAATAGGCAGAAATTCGATCTTTTTGTTATATAGGTAATAAGTGAAGGATAAAACGAGAATAAATTTCGGTTTTCTCAGAATCTTTCATGACAATTTTGTGAGCTTGTCTTTATTGATATTTAGCTCATCAGTTATCATTTGAAGACACAGATGACGATTTTTTAGTAACAGTTATAGAACTTCATAGGTATTTTTTATCGTCCAAGATTATGAAGAACAACGTTTTTTGGATTCATCACCCGTCCCTCATGAAGTCATGTTTTACGAGAAAAAAAAATACTTGATCGTGTTAATGCTTGATCCCTATATGCTTTACATAACATTCAAAATACATCTTTTGCTGTTTTTCTACATTACGATAAAATTTTATAGCTGTTCTTTGCTCGACTTTCGAATTTTTAACAGCACATGTTCGTGAGATCGTAGTAAACGGTTAATTGCATAGAAAATTCTGTCTGTTGGCAGATGATATTTAATAAATGCCAGCTGAAATATCATAGAAAAAATAGCTGTCAATTATCCAGTATAGTTAATCGGTTAAAAATCCAAAAACTTGTTAAAGTACTGCGTGTTTCTTTAATTTTTCAATTACGCATCATTTCGTATAGTTTTCGAATGCTAAGCTTAAGATTTTGATCGTAATTAGCCCAAAGAAGAGTTAGCCCATAAGGGCTATTAGTCTCAAAACGGGACTTTGCATTGAATCACTACAAAAGTATGAATTACTTTTCAAATTGTTTCCACCAAATGTTACGCCCTGTATTATATTTAAAGAAATTAAATAACGAAGAATTTGCATGAATGTATGCAAATGTCGCATTATGAAGAAAGAACGCTACCTAGAGCCATAAAATTTTGAATAACGTAGTCCCTTACCCATATATGGACAAATGGAAGCCCCAATTTTGGATTTTCGAATTTGTTTTATTGTGCATTTCATAGTTTGTAAAACTTTTAAAAGGTATTACTCCTGTCTTCTTAGCGTGCTTTCGTGGTGTAGTGGTTCTGCACGCTGGACCGGTATTCCAGAGGTCACTGGTTCGATTCCCAGCGAAGGCGGCGGTTGTTATTTTTCATTTCTTCAGCTTGCATTTATTACTAGTCTATTCTAAGACTGAGGGTAGTACTATCAGGTTCAGTGTTCCTCCTTACTTGCTTGGGAACATTAAATGACCTGACTTGGTACAGGGATCTTACTAAAGCTATGTTCAATAAATGTGGGAAGTAGACAAGATACACAGGAAGGGTATACGAAACCCTTTATTTTTCTCTCTTTACAATGATTTCCGGACTTCGGAATACAGAGACCAACCACTTGTGGTCTGAACGTAAGAATATAAAAATATTTACTAAATTCTAACTAAACTAACTTTGGATTAATAAACAAGTGTCTACTTGAAGATTGGCCGTATATTAACAGAAAGGCCGTATGTAGTACAGAGAACTGTTAACACTACGATACGGTTAAAATTATCAAGAGGATTAAACCTCTGGCCTTGAAGGCAACCAGCAACCGAGTAAAACTGCAACGGCAAGCGGCCCGCTCCTAATCACTCCTTCCTCTCTCTTGCTTGGCAAAAAGCCACAACTTAAGTACTTGGCGTTCGCAAGACAAATTTGCATAAATAAGTTAAAGCTTTTCTGGCCGGAAGTAGAAAATAAGAAGTGATAGTAAAGATTTAAAATAAAATAAACGTTAGTAAAACTTAAGATCCTTACATACTTCCCGCCAGAGTTAATTAGTTTGAAACTGAGGTCTAAAACGACCTTGTTGAAAACTTTTGGCTCCTGAATCTAACACGAAGCCAATCTTTTACAAACATTTCTCACTAGAAACTAGAAATTTAAAAAAAATCGTTTTTTACATTATCAATTCCATGGACAATTACTTTTCATCTGTACTGCATCTAAACAGGAGCTTTTAGTTGAAATCTGGTTCCTTTCAGAGATCTGGAAGGAAAACTAGTTTAATGAAATGTTACACAATGAAATGGCAAGTAACATGAATATTTATATTTCTCTTAACATTCTTATTTCATTCATGACTTTATTTAATTATCTCCCCGTGCTCTCTGACATGTGTTGTAAAAGAAAACACCAAACACGAATGTGTTCATGTACAAGTGTTCAACACTACCGCCTGCAATCAAAACACTAACGTGTTAAAATTCAACATAACAAGACCTCATAACACACTTTATATTCATCTCTAAACCCTGAGGTACTATTCTGAAAGTGGCTAAATCTGAAGTGTAGCGTCAGAGAGCCTAACTACATTCATTCAACCTTTAACACATATTCACAATAATTTTCTCTTTTTACAGTCACACGAATGAGTTAAAATTTTTTGGCATTACTTTCACTTTTAACATATCACAGTATTTCTTAACGTTTAAAATAACAGTTCACATTGTATATAAGAACATATTAACATGCCGTTAATTTTACGCATTTTAAAACATACATTAGTAGTACATTGTTAACTTCTATTCTTTTTCAAGCAAGTGCCAATTCTTCTACATTGAAATACTACATTTCAAAAGTCTTTCAGACTAAAACTTCTTTCTTGCCAGAATCTTTTAAATAAAATTTTATACAATAACTTTTACAATATTCAAGTATTTACACATTCCTATTATATATTAATTTTAGTTTTACTCGCGAGTAATTGAAAAACATAATACCAAAATAGGTAACAACTCATTTCTCGCCTTTTTGGCGATAAAAGGCGCCTTTTCTCGCCTTTTTGGCCTTTTTGGCCTTTTTGGCGCCTTCTCTCTCGTTCCTGCTTGGATCTCGTTGCTGGCTGTTTAAATTTTCCTTGTTTCTTTGCCTCCGTAGCTGGTGTTCCTTCCGCAATTCGTCGACATTTGCTGCGTAGACCCCTGTCCGATGGGTAGATCTTCCGTTTGGGAGCCGGGTTATAGTTGATGTTATTTCTCCTGGCTCTCTTTGCATTCGTCGTACTTCTCCCTTCTTCATTCTGGGGGTGGTCGTGCGCTCTCTTTTCTGGTCGGTGGAGCGGCTTCTTTTTCTTGTTATCTTCAATTTTCCAACGGGGAAACTTTCTTTTCAATTGCTCCTGCCTCCTAATGGCTTGCACTTGTGATTGTCGTTGTTCCACCTCTGGAGCTTGTGCTTGCAGTGCCTGCCGTGCCGGATCCTGCAAAAGATCTTTAAATATTTGCATTTTATTACGGTCATAGAATGGTTTTATTTGGTCAATGTTTGCGGAGCATGTTTCACCATTCCTGGCTTTTAACACCACTACAGCCTGAGTTATTTTTTCTATGACATATGGTCCTTCAAATCGTGGAAACATTTTGGCGGTTTTATCTTCTGGTGCTGAAGAAAGTGAATGCTTAATTTTTAATACTTCATCTCCTACTTTATAAGTTACTCCCCGTCGTTTCAAATCGTAATAAAGTTTTTGTTTTCTCTGTGCTACTTCAGTGTTCTTTTTTGTTTCTTTAATTAATTTTTCTATATCACCCATTTTAAATTCTGGGGCTCTTTGTTGAACATAAAATAATTTATCTAACGGCGTTATAATCTTTCTGCCTAGAAATAACTCAGCAGGAGTTTTGCCCGTTGTATCGTGTTTTGCGGTCCTAAGGGCGAAAGCTAATTCATTGACATAGTTATCCCAGCTTTTATGAAAATTTTTAACATAACTACGGATAATTTTCACTCTATTTCTATTGACCCGTTCCGCTATATTTGATTGCGGCCGATACGGGACCATTTTTAAATGATGTATGCCCAGTTTTTGGCACATATCTTCAAATATATTACTTACAAATTGAGGACCATTATCCGATATAACTTTTAGGGGCGCCCCATATTTTAAAATATATTTATTTTAAATAGAATCAGTAACTAATTTCGCGGAGGCTCGTTTTAAGGGAACAATTTCGGTCCATTTACTAAAATCATCAACCATAACAAGGAGATAGCGACTTTTATTTAACTGACTTTTCAATAAATCGATGCCAATTATTTCATTTGGAAATTCGGATTTAATGCTATTTAGAAACCCGGCCGGGCGGAAATTAATATAATTAACTGCTTGACATGTTGGGCAGGACTGGACATACGCCCTTGTTAACTTTTGCAGTTCAGGAAAGTAGACTGCCTCGCGTACGCGTTGGATAGTTTTTCGAATACCAGCATGAGAAGCTAAAGGGCTGTCATGGAGCTCCTGCAGGATATTTAATCTAAAACTAGCTGGGATAAAAGGCCGAAATTCGTTGTTGGAATTTATAGTTTTTGTATAAAATAATAGACCATCTATTAGTTCGTAATGGGCCGCCCTATTTCTTATCGCCACAATATCTTGGTGGCTAAAATTTTCAGGATCCTTTAAATACTCATAAATGTTTCTAAATTCAGGATCCTTACCAAGTTCGGTTATTACAGTTTCTCGGGAATTTATTGTACATGCTGTGAGCATTGCCACCTTTACAGTATTACCTTCTTCATCTATTTTTATTCTGGTTAGGGCATCTGCTACGATATTTTCCTTTCCGGGGGTGTGCTTGATTACCAGATTATACTCTTGTAACTTGAGTGCCCATCTTATTAACCTTGGGGATAAGTTTTTCCCTGAGTACAATCTAGTTACCGACGCATGATCAGAATACACTGTTATTGGCGCGCTTACAAAATAGACTCGGAACTTTTGCACTGCTAACAGAACTGCAAGTGCCTCTCTCTCGGTCGCGGAATAATTTCTTTGTGTTTGATTTAAAGTTCGACTAAAAAATGCCACGGGCTGCTGATTTTGCGAAAGTACCGCTCCTACCGCATAATCCGAAGCATCCGCTGAAATTTCTAAATTCTCATCCTTTTCAGGAAATTTCAAAACAGGGGCTTGCGTTAATGCTTGCTTTAATTTTTCGAAAGCACTATTGGCTTCGGCCGTCCTCGAGAATCTTGCCTTTTTCCTTTTTAATTTTAACAATGGTTCAGCAATAGCTGCAAAATCTTTTATAAAGGACCTATAATATGAACAAAGTCCTAGAAAAGAAGAGAGCTTCTTCGCGTATTTGGTGGCGTATACTTTTGCACAGCGATTATTTTTGATCTGTCTGTCTCGATTCCTTTCTGAGATATTTTGTAACCTAAGTATTTTAATTCAGGGGTTGCAAATTTGCACTTTTCGACATTAACTTTTAGACCGGCCTCATTTAATAATGAAAACACCTGTCTTAAATCCTGTACATGTTGGTCCAGATTATCACTAGTAATAATGATATCGTCTAAATAGATAAATGTGGACTTTCCAAGAACAGGCATCAGCACAATGTCCATACATCGCTGAAATGTTGCCGGTGCCACTGAAAGGCCAAACGGCATACGCAGGAATGCATAAGTGCCAGACTTGGTTATAAAAGCAGTCTTAGGCACATCTTCCGGTCTAACACCTATTTGAAAATAACCAGTCGTTAAGTCTAAAGTCGTCATGTATTTGGTAGAAGTTATGTTCCTTAGAATTTCTTCAATAATAGGTAACGGATATACCGGATATTTAGTCATGGAGTTTAATTTACGATAGTCGATCGCAAAACGCCACCTTTTTGGATGTGTTACTGGATAGTCATTGTTTTTCTTACATAAAACCACCGGGCTAGCATAACTACTTGAGATGGGCGTTATGATCTTTTTACGTAACATATCTCTAATGTGCCACTCTATAATTTTTTCTTTATTCTTATCATACCGGTATGGTTTGTGGCGAACTGACAGTGAATCTCCGGTGCCGATACTATGGTTAGTAACTTGAGTAAATCCTGGAATATCACTAAATAACGAAGCAAATTCACTTACCACTTGTCGAATTTTTTGTTGCTCTTCCTTAGGCAGGTGGTCAAGGTTTAACATTGGTGGTTCTGTTTTCTCTTCTCGAACTGGTTTCATCGTCAGCTTAAGGGACGCTTCGTTAAAATCCAGTGTTGCTTCTGCCTCTGAAAGAAAATCTATCTCTAAGATGATATGTGCTTGCAGATTCTTTACTATAAAAACATAATCTTTACTTGTTCGTCCTTGATACGACCGTATAGCGGTAATTTACCTATGCACTTACATCTTTCTCCCTGCGCAGCTAACACTGTCGTATTATCCGTATTATATATGCGGTATTTCCGAGAATACTTCCTAAAAAAATCTTCTGCCACACAGGAACACTGCGCGCCTGTATCCAGGATTGCGGTGGCTGGGATGTTATTCACCAACACTTCAATCTTTGGAAGAGTCAAATTTTTCACCATCACTGTATTTAACTTGAAGGAAGAGGGGTTTTCTTGGCGTTCGGATTTTCGCACCCTCCCGTCAGCAGAAATCCGTTTTAGTTTAAATCTTGTTTTTTCCTTTCCATGCTTTCCTTCTTTTTCCACTGGCCTTCAGACATTTTTCCTGGATTACTATTGAACTGTCGACGTTCGGCGGTTGTTGTTGGATACAGGGTTTCCTTGCCCACTGATTCGCTTTGCTTCCGTAGCCGTGTACTTGACTTTGCTGTGGTCTTGGCGCACCAAATTGGTTTCGTTGTTCATACTGGCGTCTTCTTTCAATGTCCGCCGTTCTTCTACTTTCAAACTGGATTGCTAGCTCAAATAACTTTCCCAGTGTAGTCGGATTCCTTAATTCAATAAAGTCTTGTACTTGGGGAAGTAACCTCGGCAAAATCACTTGAATTATCTCAGGATCCGGACGGTTTCCATACAAGAGTTTGAAGACGTGAATTTTTCTTAAAATAAAGCTTGAGAGATTTTCAATTCGTTTCTGGTATATGCTGAAAAGTTCCGTTTCTAATTTTGCACGATCCCTTACGACAGGGAAGGCTTTTACTAGGGCAGTCTTGAAATTTTCGTAAGTATAGGTGGGACTTCTCGATTGACCCAAGAGACTTCTGCCTATGGATTTGAACCAATTAAGCGCTTGGCCCCTCAAAGCGCTGGTAGCTAAGGTGACTTTCTGGAATTCATGCACGGGATACATCATGAAGTGGTCCTCCAATTTTTCTAAAAAAAAAAAACTGGTTACCGGTGAGTTTCCATTAAATGTTGCTTCTGGTTTCATCGATGCGCGCATAGTCTGGACGATGTAACCAAATCCTTCCAGGGCGGCAGCTGGCATTTCTGGATTCTGAGCCGCTTCTGCAGGCAGCACAGGTTCTTGAAACTCGGCCATGGTTATTTTTCTTCGTCGGGCGCCACTATCAGGTTCAGTGTTCCTCCTTACTTGCTTGGGGAACATTAAATGACCTGACTCGGAACAGGGAGCTTACTAAAGCTATGTTCAATAAATGTGGGAAGTAGACAAGATACACAGGAAGGGTATACGAAACCCTTTATTTTTCTCTCTTCACAATGATTTCCGGACTTCGGAATACAGAGACCAATCACTTGTGGTCTGAACGTAAGAATATAAAAATATTTACTAAATTCTAACTAAACTAACTTTGGATTAATAAACAAGTGTCTACTTGAAGATTGGCCGTATATTAACAGAAAGGCCGTATGTAGTACAGAGAACTGTTAACACTACGATACGGTTAAAATTATCAAGAGGATTAAACCTCTGGCCTTGAAGGCAACCAGCAACCGAGTAAAACTGCAACGGCAAGCGGCCCGCTCCTAATCACTCCTTCCTCTCTCTTGCTTGGCAAAAAGCCACAACTTAAGTACTTGGCGTTCGCAAGACAAATTTGCATAAATAAGTTAAAGCTTTTAATTCTGGCCGAAAGTAGAAAATAAGAAGTGATAGTAAAGATTTAAAATAAAATAAATGTTAGTAAAACTTAAGGTCCTTACAGTACATCCGACGAGGTAAAGGAGAAGCTGGTGAAGTACATAGATCCAGAGAAACTCAAAGTAGGCGTCAAGAATATGAAGAGAGTCAACAAAGGAGGGCTTCTAGTAGAAGTTACGAAAAAGGAAAAACTGGCAATACTTGAAGAGGCCATAAATGAAAATCGGAAGCTGAAGGACGTAGTGGAGATGAAACATCCACAAAAAAGAAACCCCAGAATAATAGTCTACAATGTCAACGAGAACATTAATAAAGACGAGATAGTAAACTTCATTAAAACACAGAACACCGACCTAGCAGAAAGTGAATTAGAGGTTCTGTTCGTCATGAAGGCCCGCTTTGGACAGCACTGGGTTCTATCTATAGACCCAGTAGCTTTCAAGATCCTTATGAAACGAGGAAGTTGAACATACAATGGTCAAGAAACAACGTAAGGGAGTTTATAAAGGTTTCGCAATGTGTCAAATGCCTTGGGTATAACCACCCAGCGAAATATTGCAATGAAGTTAAGTAACTCAGCGAAATATTGCAAGGAAATATTGCAACGAAGTCTGTGCCGGATGCGGCTTCACAGTCCACGAGAAGACCAATTGTGACTAAAAAAACGGTCAGCTGTGTCAACTGCACAAAGGTGAATAAACGATATAATACAGGCCTCGATGCCGAACATGATAGCCGAGGTAAGAAATGCCCATGCTACCTAAAAGAGCTCGAAAGACTAAAACAACGAACATATTATGGATAGTATCCAAATAATCCAGATTAATCTTAAGCACTCCAGGAGTGCAACAGAAAACTTAAAGATAAATTTTGAACAGAACGACAAACTCAAAGTAGCATGTATCCAGGAACCTTACACAGTACAGAACAAACTGTACGGATTCCCCACAAAATATAGGAAGTTCTGCCCTCGAACAGAAGCAAAAACTGCAGTGATTATAGCGGACTCAAATTTCCCAGTTCTGGAACTTTTCAGCTCTCCGGAGATTATAGCGCTTGCAATAGGCAGTGACTCAAGATTTATACTAATCACGGTATACTGTCCTCCATCGCAAGACATTGCACCAATCCTGACAACCCTAGAAAGGTTTATGCAGGACAATAACAACATGACTACAATAATTACCGGAGATTTCAATGCCAAAAGTCCCCTATAGGGCTCACATAATACGGACACACGAGGCCTCAAAGTATGCGAATTCATTGCCAGCACTGGACTATCGATTGTCAACGAGATAGGGGATACGCCAACCTTCGCAGGAGTAAGTGGCAACAGCTGGATTGACCTCACACTTATCATAAGTAGAGACAGAATCCAGATCGAGAATTGGAAGGTAACGGACGAAGCAAACAATAGCGATCATAATAATATCTATTTTGACGTCTCCAGCATTCATTACCCAACATGGAAAGGATCGAAAATCAATGTACGACATACCGACTGGCTAAGTTTCAAAAGGTATGTCTCAAAATCTTTAGCTGACCCTAGAAATATGACAACTATCGAAGAAATCGATAAATAGGTAAGAGAAGTTACCACTAGTTTTCACGAGATCTATCAAAGAACAGTTCTCTCACATAACTCAAAACCAAGATCGCGCACCTGTCCATTGTGGACAAAAGATCTCACTATTCTCAGGAAAAAGGACAGAGCAACAAGGAAAAGATTCCAAAAACCAACTGGAGAGGAAAGGACACATAACAGGCTGCACGTACCCTTACCAAAGGGTACGTGCACAGTACCGGCAAAAGTACCCTTACCAAAGGGTACGTGCACAGTACCGGCATACTCAAAACCAAGATCGCGCACCTGTCCATTGTGGACAAAAGATCTCACTATTCTCAGGAAAAAGGACAGAGCAACAAGGAAAAGATTCCAAAAACCAACTGGAGAGGAAAGGACACATAACAGGCTGCACGTACCCTTACCAAAGGGTACGTGCACAGTACCGGCAAAAGATGTATAAAGAAAAGAAAAAGCATGGGACATGACATGGAACAAAATCACTGTTAGCTCTCCGTTCGGAACATACTTCGATCTAGCTAAAGGGAAGAGCATGGATCCATTACAGATAGGTTCAATTCAAAAAGAAGATGGCACAATGACGAGCACAATTGAGGATACAATTAGAGAAATCATGAGGTTCCCTTTTCCAGAAGACGACGACAACGAGGACTCTACATATCACGCAGATATCCGTTCCCAATCAACCGAGATTCCAAACTCGGAAGACGATCAGCCGTTCACACTCGAAGAAATGCAACTTACGATAAACTCAACACGCCGAGGTAAAGCTCCTGAGCTGGATGGCCTCACGATTGAAACCATTGAAGAGCTTAGGCTCGCGGACGACAAACAAATTCTAGCACTCTTTAACAAGTGCCTTGAATTAGGTTATTTTCCAAAGTAATGGAAAAACGCAGAGCTAGTATTGTTCCAGAAAGAGGGAAAACCAAACTATATGCCCAGTTCTTACAGACCTATCTGCTTGCTCTCAGCGTGGGGCAAGGTCCTTGACAAGATGCTTACGCAGAGATTAACGTATTACCTGGTCAAAAACAAACTACTAAACTCCGCCCAATTCGGGTTTACTAAAGAGCGGAGCACCACTGACGCCCTCAACCGTGTTCAAGACATCATCTTAAATAACAGACAAAATAACCTCCATACGTGTATAATATCGCTTGACGTAGCTTTCGCATTCAATAAACTATGGTGGCCAGCGCTCAAAACAAAACTAAAAGACCTGCGATGTCCAAAGAATCTTTACCAACTGATCACAAGCTACCTCACAGAACGTCAAGTGACCTACAAAAGAGACGGCTTAAATATCACGATGAATTACCACAAAGGAGCCCCACAGGGGTATAATATCGGACCCATCTTGTGGAACATAATTGCAAACTCAGCGCTGAACATCAACTTTGGAGACAATGCCAAGATACAAGGTTACGCCGACGATATTATACTCAGAATAGACGGAAGCAATAGGACAACAATAGAACGTAAAGCAGACGCAGCAGTCAAATTGCTTACAAAATGGAGTCAAGACAACAGACTGTGTTTCAGTATTGAAAAGACACAGATGATAGTCTTTCCAAAAGGTTCAAAAATAGACGCGAATCCACCATGATAAAGTGGGAAGGGCATCCACTGCGACGCCAGTATACCATTAAATACCTCGGATTCACGCTTGATAAGAAGCTCACGTGGGTATCACACCTTACGGAAGTCCGAGATAAGACGCATCGAATCATCAATAAACTAAACAGGATAATCACAGACAAGTGGAGCCAAAAGGGGCGCCTGTTAAAACATCTATACCTTAATGCAAATGAACGCATGATCCTTTACGGCTGCCCAGTCTGGATGAATGGCACAGCAAGAATATGTCAAAACCTACATCAAATACAGCGAGTAATCCTGTTAAAAATCACCAGTGCGTATAGCACCACGTCAACCGCAGCACTTCAGGTTTTAGCTGGCACGCTCCTACTCGACCTAAAAGCAGAATTAGAAAGATCAATCTATCGACTTCTACATTACAAAGAGGACCTTTACACTAAAGAAGATTTACATCTATCCTATGTCAGCATAGAAAGCTTCCAAGATCCCCCTGACTTACACCCAGGAGATCTACCCATCCTTTCCTGGTGCAAATCGCCGCCCTCAGGACAACAAAGAGAGATTTTTTCTGACGGTTCAAAAATTTCAGGACGAGTAGGGGCAGCGTTCACGGTCTTTTCGAACAATGAAGAAATTTATCAAGCACAATTCCGTCTAAGCAATCATGCTTCAGTCTTCCAAGCCAAGTCTCTAGCACTCAAAGAAGCAGCACTATGGTTAGGTACGCAACCAGCAGCTCACACTTCATTCTTCACAGATAGCATGAGCGTTCTGAATGCGCTGAATTCCTTTCCTCGAAAACATCCGCACACGGCAGCACTTAGAGAGATCTTCTTGACGTTAGGCTCTTCCATACCTTTAAAGATCAACTGGATAAAAGGACATACCGGGCAGAAAGGCAACGAACGAGCGGATGAACTAGCTAAGACTGCAGCTCTCAAACCAGAAATTGACAAGGAAATTTCGCTTTCCGCAGAAGTTGTAAAAAGGCTCCTTAAGACAGCATTTCAAGAGACATGGTCATCACGATGGCAGGAAGAAGAGAAAGAAGATTTACTTACAACATCTTCCCAATACCTTCTCTCAAGAGGCTGAAATGCAACCGACTCTTCCTCCAAGCCTATACCAACCACGGGAAATTCCCAGCGTATTACAGACGATTCCTCAGACGGGACGTCAACTGTTCTTGCGGTTTTCGCGGGGAAGACGCGGACGCACTTCATTACCTGCTCTCCTGCCCTCTGACAGAGCACCTTCGACAGCAGTTCTTTCCTTCCGACTACATCACATATCCTGTGAATAGACTGTTCACGGACTATTACTGCAACAAGGGCATCTTAGAGATAATGAAGCAAGTAAATGAAAATAATTATATCCAAGAAACTACAGATTAATGTAAAATGTAGAAATGCGGCCTAACCGTCAGATTGCTAGCAATGACTAGGATGACTTCCTAACCCTGTAGTGCCATTGTTCTGCACGCTGGACTGGTATTCCAGAGGTCTGTGGTTCGATTCCCGGCGAAGGCGATTGCTCATTTTTCATCTTGCCTACTTCCAAAAAAATACCAATGTCTATACACTTTAAAGAATCTTGAATTAATAAATTATTGATTTCAAAGCTAGCAAAGTAGCAATGTACGAGCAAAAACATTTTTATTTCCAGTGCACGAGATTATTTATCAAAAATTCTAAAGATAAACTGTTTTAAAATATTTTATTATGTATTTAAAATTTTGTGAAACTTTTTTTTTGTGATGCATATATTGTGTAAATACACCGTATGAAATAAAAGCTTTTTATCTCCAGCGCACGAGACTGTGTATCGAAAATTATAGAGATAGGCTGTTTTTAAATATTTTTAGTCCAAAGGAACATTAGCCTAAATGCTCTCTAAACGTATATGTGAATGTAAATGAAAAAAGCGCCCCCTTAGGAGTAATATATAATCTGAAAGCATTTTAGATTTTTTTTAATATTTGCTTTGGTAATGCTTTTAATATGGCATCTGCTAAGTTCAGATCGTGTATTGTTTTCGCATCGTAAGTTAATCAGTAAATGGTTTTAAATAAACATGCAGTGGTCAATTACGCAAACACATTTCAGTTATCTCAGATGGAAAAGTCTGTCTTTAGTGTGCCAAAACAAAAATCTATGGAAAAAAAATAATGATTATTCTTTAGGACCAAAGAAAAATGTAGAAATATGCAGCTTTTACTCTATCGCAGAAGTTTTCGATAAAAAAAGTACTGATTGGAAAAAAGATGAGGAAGGATATTAAAATGAAATCTGACTTCACTTTTGCTAATACTGATTTAAAAAGAAATGAACCATACTGTGCGGTTATGAATAATTACTATAAAGGTACAAAAGTTGAAATTTTTACTGTTTGCTGAGGACTAAGAAATGCAGACTCACAGTTATAATCCGTTAAGATACGATGTTGTTAAACGTTCTTAAACAGAAATAAGTGCGATGTGATTTAATTACCTTTCGCAAAGCAGTAAGGACTTGCAAGATGAAGAAGACCATCTTTGAAATTAAATTTCGCTTTTGATCTTATACTTGAAATATTTCTCCATCAGGTTTTTGTTCCGATATCTTTTATTAATGAAGCTTTTCAAAATAAATTGAGCGAATATAATCCAATAACAAGTTTTCTTTGAGAAAGGAAATTTCTAATGCGATCTAGACATGAAATTGATTGTTTAAGACTTTTCCATATTTTTTATTTCAAGAAAGACTCCAAAAAATTCAATCACCACCTATCCGAATTTATAAAACTTTATTTCTTCCTCGACACAGTAGTATTTTTTGTCGATGATAACAGGCCGTAGTCCTACACATTATGTATGATGTATGATTTTAACGAATTACCGTCCAATAAATCGAATTTGTATTCGAAAAGATTTGCAAGATTTGCGTTTTTCGAATACGAAATTCGATTTTTATTCTATATTGATTTTTATTACATTTTTATTCTATATTGATTTACTTGAAATTTAATATTTTCTGAAAGATATAAACTGGAAATATATTTCTTTCCTTTCTGAATTAATTTCTAAAAATTCTTAAAAAATTATAATTTTCATGTGCATATAGACAAAAATTTAAATTAATATAATATTTCAAAAATTTTCCCGTTTTACTCTTCTCTAAATTATTAGGCTATTATATTAAATAACCATATTTTAATAGAAAATTCACAGATTTCTTTTATGTACTGAAATGTAAAAGACGGGTAGACGGGGTCCGAGGGTGTCCCAACCACCATACCACACAGACACTATACAGTTACAAACATCCATCGGTTTTCCGGAATTAGAACCCGGGCCCTTCGATACGGCAGTCAGCGTCGCTGCAGCTGCATTCGTTCATTTAAATGCAGTAGAATTTTTTTTTTATTAATTTCTTTTCTAAGGATAATTATGCTTGAGATAACAATTCGAGAAAACTTCAAATGTTCATTTTGTGTACGAAAATCTATTAGTACTAGTCAGATAAAATAAGAATTAACGCGCATTTCTGTCTAAGCTGATACTTTTTAGTAAAAGATTTACTTCTGAAGTTTGGGGTTGGTTTATATACGAGTTCAAAATGAATTAGTAATACTTTGATTACTAAAATGATGCTGTACGTTTAATTGAAAATATATTATTTTTATCTCATTTAATTCTAAATATATATTAAAGTTACTAGTTGCGCATACTTCCGTCGGCTATTTTTACAAACAAAAACTATTACCCAACAGTGCGATTTAACCTCAGTAATGGATACAAATGCAGTCACTATACGCAAACTTCTAATCTTTACTTTGGTTTTTTTGTACTGGTTGTATCGGAAAACCATATTACTTGACAAAATGGCGTAATAAAGAACAGCGCCTTCAAACTTAGATTCGTACTGAAGCGGATTTATGTAGCGCAGAATTTACAAAGATAAATATTTTGTTACAATTTTAAATGTCATTAAGCATTTTTACCAGTCGGGATGTCTGTGCAAATTTTAATGAATTTTTTGTAAGATAATAAAAATGCTCAAGTCTAATTTGTATTCTTTTATAAGCCTGTATCAATAATTTGTATATCCTGATTACGTAAAGAGGGACTTGGGATTATCTAACTAAATAAAATGCCATCTGCTGCTGTTAAAATTCCACCGGAACGATTGCCGCAAATTTGGCGAAATTTTCTAGAAATTGATATGCTTGAGATTGATATGCTAGAATATGATATGCTTGAGATAAATTTGGGTATATGTTTGTAGTCGTAAATTTTACCATTAATATCATTGTCATCCGCCTAGTAGATAACACTCTCTTCAGTTCCCTCATTACAATCGTTTAGCAAGCATGATGATTTTTATCTCAAAACTAGCAGAATACATAAGCCATTTTTGGTGCTGACATATTTCACTATAAGCAGAATTAAAGAATCATATTTTATTCGTAAAAATGAAAGCGCAATTGAGGAGAAAAAAAATCTTGTGGCGGCTGAGAACAGTTATTACAGCTGACAGCACAAATGAAATTCCCCAGTTTAATTGTCTAAGCGCTACGCATGCGTATGGAATATGGAATATGGTTTATTTGATTGCGATAAAGCGCACGAGAACTAGCTGCCTAAGGGGAGTGATGAATTCGTGAGGGGACTTTCCAATGGAAATTGTCTCGTCTACACGTTGTACTTGGAGAAATCAGCCCATTCCCGGAATTCGAATACCGGACCGAACTACTAGTGTTCAGCGACCTTACCACTAAGCCGCTGGTGGGCTAAAGTTAGAGAAATTGAGAAAGATAAAGCACTGCACACAAAATTACTTTTCCATTTCACCAGTACTCTTACTCTTTTTTTTTTCGAATACAAGCCTAACGTGATTTGGCACCTATCTGCAGCTCATCTAAATATCTGTTTAATTTAGACCACTAATTATCCTCACTATTTGCGATATGCATAGCTAGATTGGGTTGCTCGCAAAGACTCTGAGGGCTTTGACACTTCAGAGGTTTTTTGCTACTTATGACATTGCATTTCTAGACAAAATAATGGCCTGGGAAGTTAACAATAGACGTGGAAAAGTTATAGTAGAGGACCATAAAAATGAGCCCAACGAAAAAGAGCTGCAACAATAAGACACGATGTGGAGAAATTAATTCAGAAGAAAGAAAGGAAAATTATCCTAGTGATGAGATAAGATTCAAAAGTTTCGCGAAACAATATCATCTTAAGAAAGCTGTAGGAAGCTATAGCATAAGCATTTTTAATGACAATGTTATGTCACAGCTTAGAACCATTTTAAAATGTAGGTAACAACTGATACATCGGACAAAGTTTGAGTGAAACGGAGGTTTAATGAATCGCAGGGTCGATCGCAGGACTCATACACATTATCGAAGGCAAAGAAAAAATTAAAAGATGATACTTTCCTAAAGACCTGATGTTTTATGAAAAATGACGCGTGCGTCATCCAAACGATAACATCTTCCTTTTTGTGCAAATACAGTAAAATTAAATTAAGTTTACGTCTATTTTATCAGTTTAATATTATGCTTTATCTTTTTTTTTAATGATTTCCATTGTTTTTGTTGGATAATGAGCTACGCGCACAGCGTACTGTTATAAAGTAAGCAGTTGTCTGTGGCCCAGAAACAAATTAATCTATTTTAAATTAATTTCTATGGAAAAAATTATTTCGATTTACGAACAGCTAGGAGGAACGAATTAAAGTAGTGAACCTAATTTTTATTACAGTTTTGAAATAATGTTCCTTTAAAAAGGTTGAGGCTGCTTTCCTCTTTATGATGCTGATTCTCACGCATAAACTTAATATGAGATGAAAGTTGTTTGCTTCATAAATTGCTTAATCTTTCAGGCACTTATTCATCGTTCTTACTTACAATGTATGTCCTTGAGTTCTACACTTAAACTGGAAATGAGAGTGATGAAAGATATTCTTTCTTCTGGTATCCCTCGGAGACGAGGCATCTTTCATTAATTTGCATCGAAGTGATCTTCTTCTCATTATAAGCCTTTAACTATGATTCGGATAAATTCTTAAGTAAACTTCCTTAATGGAATCCCCGCTGCATTATTTTCAGAAGATAAGGTAAGTTGAAGAATAATCAAACTGTGGCTGTCGTCATTCTTAAGTGCATATTACTAAGCTCCTACCTATGTAACTAGCTCTGTCTGAACTGAGTATTATCGCAAATTTTGAAGCAAGTACAGTAGAGAAGTGGTCTGAAACTGGTGGCACGCCGGTCATATCCGGCCCTTAAAACAGTTTTACAAGGTTCGTAAATACATTTACCGAGTATTAATTAGCCTTCATCAATTATTATTACAAGAAATTGAAGGAGAAATATAAAATTTAAAAGATTTATAACGGAATTTTATATTATTTTTGTAAATAATGCTCCAGAAGATTTACAAATGGTGCTAATTAATTTACACTGACTGGGATATCAAAGATTTAAAGATACACATTTGATTGAATTTTCTTCATATTTATCAAAACATAAATACTCTCAGTTATGAATTTTTGAAATATGAATAATCGTTTTGTTTGGGATGACATTTATTATGTGAACAAATTTTCCCGCAGCTTAGAATTAATAAGAAAAGAATCAGATTAACCGATGATTTATGCAATTCGTCATGAAGATATTTTCTAGAAATTTTTCTTCAACGTTATAAATTTCATTGAAATCCAAACGCTATTAGGATTTGCAGCTGAAAGTTATAGTAAGAATTAAAGAAGTTTATAATAATACCGAACTATACATATTTTACTTTTTTGTTTACGTCGAAGAAAAATTTACAGAAGAAAGCGAATAGTTTGTCATTATTTACTCTCAAATTTTGTTGCTTTTTGAAAAATTTTCATTGTAGAGACATTAGGTATTTTTGAAAGTAGGCAAGATGAAAAATTAGCAACCGCCTTCGCCGGAAATCGAACCACGGATCTCTAGAACATCAGCCCAGCGTGCAGAACCACTACACCACAAGGCATGCTAGAAAGGCGGGAGAAATACCTTATATTGTTGCGTGCGTACGGGTTCGTTTGGAATTGAATGCACAAGTCCGATGAAAAATTAATAAGATTTATTATTATCACAAATAAATAAAACGCAATACTTCAATTTTCTCAGATATTCGTAGTTTTACAATATCTCACAGCAGTTATCTTTTAACTACTCAAACGTTCAACAGAACTTAATTCAAAACAGCTACAAAAAGCTAGGCTAAAGTGCAGAATCGCCCACTTTATTTGTTTGGCGCTTTTTACAAGAGTAAGAAGAATTGGATTTTTGTCAATTTTCTTTGACGTTCTAAGTGAAAATATGTCGATGTGTACATGGGTTAAGTCAAGAGAGTGCGCAATGTCATTTTTGAGCAATTCTGGGATTTTTTTTAAGTGAAAATAGGTCGATGTGTACGTGGATACCGAGTATGTGCAATTCTTAAAAAACGCGCAAAGCAGTGGGCTATTCTGCACTTTCCCAAAGCAGTGGGCTAATTCGCGAATTCGCTACAGTAAACAACAACAAACTAACTAACAACAACAACGGCCTGAGAGGTTTTCATGCAGCTTATATAAGCTTTTTAAATGCGTAAGAATTTTCTAGCACTTTCTCGAAATCAAAAAGAGATATTCATTTGTTAAATGTTAAATGCGCGTGCTCTTGTATTTTTAATTTTCTGGCTTAGCTTTCCTTTAATATTCATCATGCACTGCACTGCACTGGGATTAAAACAATTTAATTTATAATTCAACTAACATTAGCTATTTAAATATCAAATCCGTAACAATACCATAATTTTCTTATTTTTAGTTTAAGTTAAAATTAAGTTATTTAGTAGTTAAAGCAAAATATTAAAAATATTTGCAATAAATATCATTCTGGATATTTAATATTTAGCTGTCAGTATGTTTGAATGTACAGAAATTTCTCGCGAGTACTAACCATTAGGTTTCGGACAGGAAATAAGTAAACATTTGAATTTTTTGCCTTTATTATTACTATTCATTCAAGTTTTAAAAAATATTTAGGAAAAAACAAAATTAAATTAAAAATGATTATTTTATTAAAATAAAATTCCAGCCGATGAACTGTTTTCTGATCGAGCATTCGGCCCGCATTCAATTTAAATTTGAGGCAACTGCAATGAGTTCCATATACACGGATAAGACTTTTCAAGATTTACAAAGGATAATGTGAATGATTAATCTCTTCTCTACATATAATAATCTTCACATATAATAAAACAAAGAGTCTGTCTCTGTGTGTGTGTCTTTCGTTTGCGCTGTGCGTAAGCTAATAGACCCACGGCTACGAAATTTGGTACATAGGTGCATCTAGACAAGAGCCAGTGCACCTCGAAGCGATTTTTTCGAAATTCGAATTCGAATTTTTTTAATTTTATGTTTTGTGACGAAATCGCGTCATTTTGAGACATAATGGGCTATAGGAAAACGAGATTTTACTCTACACACTCCATTTTCCCATCGTCATGAAACGTAGGCACTTAGCTATTTTACGAACTTAAAATAAATTTCGTGTTTCAGTAAATCGATTAAATACGAATTTATTTAACAAAGTGAGCTTAACATCTTTTCAACGGGATTTTTTCTAAAAACGTTGTGTTTAAAAATGTACAGTTTATTTTTCTTTGATTTTTGGACACGTTTAACTTTCATCCTTGCGACTGCTTTTACAAAGAGAATTTTGGAAAAAATGCTAATATTTTATATTTTTAAAAAAAATTTTAAATGAAGCTTCCGAGTCACATCTCACATCTTAGAAACAGTAAATCTTTAAAAATGTGATTTTGGCAACAGTTTTCCTTTCTTATTGTTTAGATTTTTGATGAAATCGCATCATTTTGAATAGTTTCATTCTTTTAGAAACATGGGTTTGGCAAAAATTTTTCATTGTTTTTCTTATGTCACTATTTTTAAGAGATTGGCATATTTCATTGTCATTTTTTATATATATAATACATTAAAAAAATTTTTTTTGATAAAGTTGTTCTGCAGAGTAAAATTGTGCGCGGAATTTTTTGTTTTTTGAGTTTCTTTCACGTTATTTTTTGCTTATTTCACCGTTTCTAAGATATTGAAAAGTTTTGCATGATTTATTTTCTTCAACGGAAAGTTGGTTAATTTTTTATTAGGATAATTAATATTTGCTAATATTTTATATTTTTAAAAAAAATTTTAAATGAAGCTTCCGAGTCACATCTCACATCTTAGAAACAGTAAATCTTTAAAAATGTGATTTTGGCAACAGTTTTCCTTTCTTATTGTTTAGATTTTTGATGAAATCGCATCATTTTGAATAGTTTCATTCTTTTAGAAACATGGGTTTGGCAAAAATTTTTCATTGTTTTTCTTATGTCACTATTTTTAAGAGATTGGCATATTTCATTGTCATTTTTTATATATATAATACATTAAAAAATTTTTTTTGATAAAGTTGTTCTGCAGAGTAAAATTGTGCGCGGAATTTTTTGTTTTTTGAGTTTCTTTCACGTTATTTTTTGCTTATTTCACCGTTTCTAAGATATTGAAAAGTTTTGCATGATTTATTTTCTTCAACGGAAAGTTGGTTAATTTTTTATTAGGATAATTAATATTTGTATTAAGGGATATAGCTTATTTCATTGTAATTTTTGGTGCTACTTTGGTAGACAGTTGCACGGATTTTGGCGATTTTTCTTTCGGCGAGTAATACGACTTATAGTAAACCCATTGCTGGATAAGTTATTTATGATAACCGATACTTTGTTGTCATTTTATTTAAAAAATAATGCGTTTTATTATGCATAAATTCCGTGTTTTAAATATTATTTATGGCTTCTAAATATTAAAAATCAATTTAATTTTGCATTTTTATTTGAAATAAATTTTTTTTTGTTTTTAATATTTTATATAATTTTATGTTGTGGATGATGTAATCAATGACGTCACCTTACCAAAAAAGTAATTGGTTTTATTAATATCTATAAATTTAATCTAATGTTTTAAATATTATTTATGGCTGTTAAATATTAAAATACAATTTAATTTTGAATTTGTTTTAAAAATGATTTTATTATGAATGATTATTTAAATAATTTTAATTTTATGCGTGATGTAAACAGCTTCCTGATTGGTTACTGAATATTTGTGCATTACCGCGTCATTTTAAAATTTTATTATTCATAATGTAAGGATCTTAAGTTTTACTAACGTTTATTTTATTTTAAATCTTTACTATCACTTCTTATTTTCTACTTCCGGCCAGAATTATAAGCGTTAAGGTTTTTATGCAAAGTTTGTCTGGCGAACGCCAAGTATTTAAGTTGTGGCTTTTTGCCAAGCAAGAGAGAGGAAGCAGTGAGTCGAAGCAGGCCGCTTACCTTAGAAGTTACGCAGTTGCTTGTTGCCTTCCAGGCCAGAGGTTTTAATCCTCTTGATAAATTTTAAACGTATCGTAGTGTTCACAGTTCTCTGTACTACATACGCTTCCTGTTAATATAAGGCCAATCTTCCACGTTTATTATTCTAAAGTTAAATTAGAGTTTAGTTTTATTTTTATACTTTTACGTTTTGACCCCAAGTAACGGGTCGGTGTAAGTACGGAAGTCATTGTACGGAAGTCATTGTAAATAGAGAAAAAGAAAGGGTTTAGTATACCCTTCTTGTGTATCCTGTTTACTTCCCACAGTTTTGAACATAGCTTTAGTAAGCTCTCTGTTCCGAGTCAGGTCCTTGCATGTTCCCGAAGAAGGTTAGAAGGAACATTGAACCTGATAGTGGCGCCCAACGAAGAAGAATAACCATGGCCGAGTTTCAAGAAGAACCTGTGCTGCCTGCAGAAACGGCTCAGAATCCAGAAATGCCAGCTGCCGCCCTGGAAGGATTTGGTTACATCGTCCAGACCATGCGTGCTTCGATGAAACCAGAAGCAACATTTAATGGAAACTCACCGGTAACCAGTTCTTTGGAAAAATTGGATGACCACTTCATGCTCTACCCCGTGCACGAATTTCAAAAAGTTACCTTAGATACCAGCGCTTTGAGGGGCCAAGCGCTTAACTGCTTCAAATGTATAGGCAGAAGTCTCTTGGGTCAAGCGAGAAGTCCCACCTATACTTACGAAAATTTCAAGACTGCCCTACTAAAAGCATTCCCTGTTGTAAGGGATCGTGCGAAATTAGAAACGGAACTTTTTAGTATATATCAACAAAGAATCGAAAACCTCTCAAGCTTTATTTTAAGAAAAATTCACGTCTTAAACTCTTGATTGGAAACCGTCTGGATCCTGAAATAATTCAAGTTATTTTGCCAAGGTTACTGCCCCAAGTGCAAGACTTTATTGAATTAAGAAATACGACTACACTGGAAAAGTTATTTGAGCTAGCAATCCAGTTTGAAAGTAGAAGAACGGCGGACGTCGAAAGAAGACGCCAATATCAACAGCGAAACCAATTTGGTGCGCCAAGACTACAGCAAACTCAAACACACGGCTACGGAAGCAAAGCGAATCAGTGGGCAAGGAAACCCGAGCATTCAAAAACAGCCGGCGAACGTCGACAGTTCAATAGCAACCCAGGAAAAAAGTCTCAAGGCCAGTGGAAAAAGAAGGAAAGCATGGAAACAAAAAAGGATTTAAACTAAAACGGATTTCTGCTGACGGGAGGGTGCGGAAATCCGAAGGCCACGAAAACCCCTCTTCCTTCAAGTTAAATACAGTAATGGTGAAAAATTTGACTCTTCCGAAGATTGAAGTGTTGGTGAATAACATCCCAGCCACCGCACTCCTGGATACAGGCGCGCAGTGTTCCTGTGTGGCAGAAGATTTTTTAGGAAGTATTTTCGCAAATACCGCATATATAATTCGGATAATACGACAGTGTTAGCGGCGCAAGGAGAAAAATGTAAGTGCATAGGTAAAGTACCGTTGTATATCCGTATCAAGGACGAACAAGTAAAGGTGATGTTTTTTATAGTAAAGAATCTGCAAGCACATATAATCTTAGGAATAGATTTTCTTTCAGACGCACAAGCAACACTGGATTTTAATGAAGCGTCCCTTAAGCTGACAATGAGACCAGTTCGTGCAGAAAAGGCTGAACCGCCGATGGTAAATCTTGACCACCTCCATAATGACGAGCAAGGAAGAATCCGACAAGTGGTAAGTGAATTTGCTTCGTTATTTAGTGATATTCCAGGATTTACTCAGGTTACTAACGATAGTATTGACACCGGAGATGCAATGCCAGTTCGCCAAAAACCATACCGGTATGATAAGAATAAGGAAAAAATTATAGAATGGCATATCACCGATATGCTACGTAAAAAGATCATAACGCCCATCTCAAGTAGTTATGCTAGCCCGGTGGTTTTATGTAAGAAAAATAATGACTATCCTTTGACACATCCGAAAAGGTGGAGATTCGCGATTGATTACCGTAAATTAAACTCCATAACTAAATATCCGGTATATCCGTTACCGATCATAGAAGTAATTCTAAGGAACATAAAATCAACAAAATTTATGACGACTTTAGACTTAACGACTGGTTATTTTCAAATAGGGGTTAGGCCTGAGGACGTGCCTAAGACTGCTTTTATAACCAAGTCTGGCACTTATGCATTTTTGCGTATGCCGTTTGGCCTTTCAGGGGCCCCAGCAACATTTCAGCGATGCATGGACATTGTGTTAAGACCTGTTCTTGGAAAGTCCACATTTATCTATTTAGACGATATCATTATTACTAGTGATAATCTCGACCAACATGTACAGGATTTAAGACAGGTGTTTTCTTTATTAAATGAGGCCGGTCTAAAAGTTAATGTCGAAAAGTGCAAATTTGCAGCCCCTGAATTAAAATATTTAGGTTACAAGATATCTCAGAAAGGAATAGAAACAGACGAATCAAAAATAATCGCTGTACAAAAATATCCGACTCCAAACACGCCAAAGAAGCTCTCTTCTTTTCTAGGACTTTGTTCATATTATAGGTCCTTTATAAAAGATTTTGCATCTATCGCTGAGCCATTGTTAAAATTAAAAAGGAAAAAGGCAAGATTCTCGTGGACGGCCGAAGCCAATAGTGCATTCGAAAAATTAAAACAAGCATTAACGCAAGCCCCTGTGTTGAAATTTCCTGAAAAGGATGAGAATTTAGAAATTTCAGCGGATGCTTCGGATTATGCGGTAGGAGCGGTACTTTCGCAAAATCAGCAGCCGGTGGCATTTTTTAGCCGAACTTTAAATCAAACACAAAGAAACTATTCCGCGACCGAGAGAGAGGCACTTGCAGTTCTGTTAGCAGTGCAAAAGTTCCGAGTCTATTTTGGGAAGGCGCCGATAACAGTGTACTCTGATCATGCGGCGGTAACTAGATTGTACTCAGGGAAAAATTTATCCCCAAGGTTAATAAGATGGGCACTCAAGCTGCAAGAATATAATCTTGTAATCAAGCATACCCCCGGAAAGGAAAATATCGTAGCAGATGCCATATCAAGAATTAAAATAGATGAACAAGGTAATACCGTAAAGGTGGCAATGCTCACAGCATGTACAATAAATTCCCGAGAAACTGTAATAACCGAACTGGGTAAGGATCCTGAGTTTGGAAGTATTTATGAGTATTTAAAGGATCCTGAAAATTTTAGCCACTAAGATATTGTGGCGATAAGAAATAGGGCGGCCCATTACGAACTAATAGATGGTCTATTATTCTATACAAAAACTACGAATTCCAACAACGAATTTCGACCTGTTATCCCAGCTAGTCTTAGATTAAATATCCTGCAGGAGCTCCATGACAGCCCTTTAGCTTCTCATGCTGGTATTCGAAAAACTATCCAACGCGTACGCGAGGCAGTCTACTTTCCTGAACTGCAAAAGTTAACAAGGGCGTATGTCCAGTCCTGCCCAACATGTCAAGCAGTTAATTATATTAATTTCCGCCCGGCCGGGTTTCTAAATAGCATTAAATCCGAATTTCCAAATGAAATAATTGGCATCGATTTATTGAAAAGTCAGTTAAATAAAAGTCGCTATCTCCTTGTTATGGTTGATGATTTTAGTAAATGGACCGAAATTGTTCCCTTAAAACGAGCCTCCGCGAAATTAGTTACTGATTCTATTTTAAATAAATATATTTTAAAATACGGGGCGCCCCTAAAAGTTATATCGGATAATGGTCCTCAATTTGTAAATAATATATTTGAAGACATGTGCCAAAAACTGAGCATACGTCATTTAAAAATGGTCCCGTATCGGCCGCAATCAAATATAGCGGAACGGGTCAATAGAAATATAGTGAAAATTATCCGTAGTTATGTTAAAAATTTTCATAAAAAGCTGGGATAACTATGTCAATGAATTTGCTTTCGCCCTTAGGACCGCAAAACATGATACAACGGGCAAAACTCCTGCTGAGTTATTTCTAGGCAGAAAGATTATAACGCCGTTAGATAAATTATTTTATGTGCAACAAAGAGCCCCAGAATTTAAAATGGGTGATACGGAAAGCTAAATAAGGAAGCAAAGAAGAATACGGAAGTAGCACAAAGAAAACAGAAGCTCTATTATGATTTGAAACGACGGGGAGTAACTTATAAAGTAGGGGATGAAGTTTTAAATATTAAGCATTCACTTTCTTCAGCACCAGAAGATAAGACTGCCAAATTTTTTCCACGATTTGAAGGACGATATGTTATAGAAAAAATAACTCACGCTGTAGTAGTGTTAAAAGGCAGAAATGGTGAAACCTGCTCCCAAACATTGATCAAATCAAACCCTACTTCGATCGTAATAAAATGCAAATATTTTCAGATCTTTTGCAGGATCCGGCACGGCAGACACCGCAGGCACAAGCTCCAGAGGTGGAAAAACGACAAGTACAAGGCAAGCCATTAAGTGGCAGGAGCAAGTGAAAAGAAAATTTCCCCGCTGAAAAATTGAAGGTAGCAAGAAAAAGGAGCCGTTCCACCGTCCAGAAAAGAGAGTTCACGAACACCCCCAGAATGAAGAAGGGAGAAGGACGACGTATGTGAAGAGAACCAGGAGAAATGACGGCAACTATAACCCGGCTCTAAAACGGAAGATCTACTCATCCGACAGGACTCTCCGCAGCAAATGCCGCCGAACTGCGGAAGGGCCATCAGCGGCGGAGGAAAAGTTACAAGGAAAATTTGAACGGCCAGCAACGAAGTCCAAGCAGGAACACGAAAGAAGGTTCCCGGTTCCGCCAAGACCAGCTGCCATCAAACGGCCAAGACCACAAGCAGAGGACAAAAAGAAGGTATTCAAGGGTGACCGAACTGGTGAAAAAAGGGAGCTTCCAGAGGAAGGCACTGAAGGGCGAGCCCGTACAAGAAGGAGGATAAATCAAACTACTATCTGCAATACCTTTAAGGACTGCGCCCAGAAAAGGATGTCCGAATATTACAAAGATAAGTAAAATTTTATGTTACTTTGCAAACTTAAGTTAATCTTTCATTCTTACTGCAAGTGGCAGATTTCAAGAAGTTTTACCTCATGCGAGGTCTACCTTTATCGCCAAAAAGGCGAGAAATGAGTTGTTACCGATTTTGGTATTATGTTTTTCAATTACTCGCGCGTAAAACTAAAGTTGATGTATAATAGCGTTGTGTAAAGACTTAAATATTGTAAAAAGTTATTGTATAAATTTCATTTAAAACATTCTAGCAAGAAAGAAGTTTTAGTCTGAAAGACTTTTTGAAATGTAGTATTTCAATGTAGAAAGAATTGGCACTTGTTTTGAAAAGAATAGAAGTTAACAATGTACTACTAATGTATGTTTTCAAATGTGTAAAATTAACGGCATGTTAATATGTTCTTATATACAATGTGAACTGTTATTTTAAATGTTAAGAAATACCGTGATATGGTAAAAGTGAAAGTAATGTTAAAATTGTTTTTATTCGTGTGACTGTAAACAGATTAAATCATGGTGAATATGTGTTAAAGGTTGAATGATGTAGTTAGGCTCTCTGACGCTACACTTCAGAGTTAGACACTTTTAGAATAGTACCTCAGGGTTTAGAGTTGAAATTAGGGTGTGTTACGAGGTCTTGGCATGTTTGAAGTTTAACACGTTAGTGTTTTGATTGTAGGAGGAAGTGTGGAACACGTAGACAGAAACACATTCGTGTTTGGTGTTCTTTTACAACACATGTCAGAGAGCACGGGGAGAGATAATTAAAATAGTCATGAATGAAATAAGAATGTTAAGTGAAATATAATTATATATGTTACTTGCCATTTCATTGTGTAACATTTCATTAAACTAGTTTTCCTTCCAGATCTCTGGAAGGAACCAGAATTGAATAAAAGCTCCTGTTTAGATGCAGTACAGATGAAAAAAAATTGTGTATCCTGGGAGCTGCTATTGTAAAAACAAATTTCTTTCTTTTAAATTTCTAGTTTCTAGCGAAAAATATTTGTAAAAGATTGGCCTCGCGTTAGATTCTAGAGCTAAAAGTTTTCAAAAAGGTCGTTTTAGACCTCAGTTTCAAACTAATTAACTCTGGCGGGAAGTATGTAAGGATCTTAAGTTTTACTAACGTTTATTTTATTTTAAATCTTTACTATCACTTCTTATTTTCTACTTCCGGCCAGAATTATAAGCGTTAATTTTTTTATGCAAAGTTTGTCTGGCGACCGCCAAGTATTTAAGTTGTGGCTTTTTGCCAAGCGAGAGAGAGGAAGCAGTGAATCGAAGCAGGCCGCTTACCTTAGAAGTTACGCAGTTGCTTGTTGCCTTCCAGGCCAGAGGTTTTAATCCTCTTGATAAATTTTAAACGTATCGTAGTGTTCACAGTTCTCTGTACTACATACGCTTCCTGTTAATATAAGGCCAATCTTCCACGTTTATTATTCTAAAGTTAAATTAGAGTTTAGTTTTATTTTTATACTTTTACGTTTTGACCCCAAGTAGCGGGTCGGTGTAAGTACGGAAGTCATTGTACGGAAGTCATTGTAAATAGAGAAAAAGAAAGGGTTTAGTATACCCTTCTTGTGTATCCTGTTTACTTCCCACAGTTTTGAACATAGCTTTAGTAAGCTCTCTGTTCCGAGTCAGGTCCTTGCATGTTCCCGAAGAAGGTTAGAAGGAACATTGAACCTGATAATATCTTTGAATTCCTCAGATTTCAAATGGAATGGATATGTCTGTTTCGAAGATGAATGCTGTTATTGGTAATTACCAAGAATTATTGATATCGGAATAAAAAAATTGCCCTTTGAGACCTTATTTTGGCCAACCTGGCTTTCCTAATCAAAGATTTATTTATAATTTGTTAATAGTGTCAGAGGAAATTTATTTTAAATTTTTGGAGATAACCTTGCTAATTGCTTCTTCAATGAAGTGCGAGAGATGTGGATCACAGATGAAGATCGTTAGAAGACCCTTTTTTTTTGTGGTGTTTATCAATATACGACAGGTAAAATACTTAAAAAAATGTAAGTACAGAATCTTTTACTTTATAATTGTATACTTCAACTTTTATTAAAATATTAATACAATGTTTTCAAAAATTCCTGAGATATTTATTGCCACATGTGTTTTAATGTTAAATAATTAAATCCTATAAAACTTATTTTAAAGTATTTAAGTAATATTTTAATTCTTTTAAACGTTGGTATGATGTTTTTAATTCGATATTCAATTTAAGTAATATTTTAATCCAATTAAATGTTGGCGCAATGTTTTATAGCGGTGTTTTTATTCTATTATATGAAAGTAATAATTTAACCTTAATTTAGCATTTACTCTTAGTAAATGTATTTATTTACATCTGCCAGCCATCTTAAAAAACAACGTTTTCAACAAAAAATTAATCCATCATTTTTAACGATATTTATTTTTTTAAAGTATCTAATACTTTATGCGTAAAATACGTAAAAACAGCATTTTTCAAGATGGAAGATGACTGTAAAAACCGCGCCAATGTAAATCGCCCAAAATCCGTGCAACCGTCTACCAAAGTAGCACCTAATTTTTTTCTCTTGAAAATATAAGATAAAATATTATTAATTATACTTCTCTTTTCAGAATTTTTTGTTTTCTGTGTTCTTTTATGTTATTTATTACTCATTTCACTGTTTTTAAGATATTGAAAAGTTTGAGTGATTTTTTTAGGAAACAAAGTTCTTAACCTCCTTTATACCATTTGAGTTCTTAAGATTTTCCAAAGGGAAGTTGGTTAATTTATTTATTAGGATAATTATTATTTGTATTAAGGGATATTGCTTATTTCATTGTAATTTTTTTATACGTAATAACTTTTTTTATGAAGTTTTTCTGCAGAGTAAAATTCTATGCAGTTTTTAAATTTAACGTTTGGTGTTCCCTTCAGCCATTTTTCCGGTACATTTAAAAGCCAGACGAAGGCTGGTAGCGAAGCTGCTAGTATATAATAAAAAAAAGAGTCTGTGTGTCTTTCGTTCTTGCTGCGCGTAAGCTAATAGACCTAGGGCTACTAAATTTGATATATATGTGCATCTAGACAAGAGCCAGTGCACCTCGAAGCAATTTATTCAAAATTCGAATCAGATGTTTTTTTTAAATTTTATCTTTTCGATTTTATCGCATGATTTTCAATAGTTTCATTTTTTTAGAAATGTGGTTTTGGCAACAGATTTTCATTCATTGCTTTGGGTACTGGACTGCTGACTGTTTTTTCTTGAAAATATGAGATTTCTTGCTTATTTCCATATAATTTTTTAAACTGTGTTTTAATTATATATAATTTTAATTGTATAAAAAGTTTTGCATGATTTTTCTTAACTTCTTTTATATCATTTGAATTCTTAAGATTTTCAACGGGAAGTTGGTTAATTTATTTATTAGGATAATTAATATTTGTATTAAGGGATATTGCTTATTTTATTATAATTTTGTTATATGTAATAAATTTTTTTTTGAAATTTGTTTTTTTTTTTTTTTTTTTTTTTTTTTTTTTTTTTTTTTTTTTTTGATGAAGTTTGATGAAGTGCAGAGTAAAATTCTGCGCAGTTTTTAAATTTAACGTCTGGTGTTGTTCACTTTAGACATTTTTCCGGTACATTTAAAAGCCAGACGAAGGCTAGCCGCGTAGCTGCTATAGTTTAATAATAAAACTTCACTGCAATTATGAAGTTTTCATTAATCATCTGAAAACTGAGTTATGGGTTAATTTTAAGTTCACTCATTTCTAAAAGTAAAAACTGGTATTGCTCAATGTCGCAAAAAGAAATTCTGTACGGAATATTATAGAATTTTTAACTGGGATGTTTGAGAGGTATATTAGTTACATATGCAATTAATTTTACTTAGAATAATGCATTTTATGATAAGTATTTATGATATTTTTATATCATTTTTCCTTGCATTAATTTTAACAGATTTCTTTTCTGATGCTGCTGCATTACGGTGTAAAAATAAGCCGTTGACAAAAAAAAAAATGTACTTTTTAATGATTCTGTTTTAAATCGCTAATTATTAATTAATAATAATTTAATCATTTAATTAATAAGGTCATTACTAATTATTTCTTCTAGTAATAATAACTTAATTCAGATTAATATTTCTTCTAGTAATAATAACTTAATTCAGACTCACATTTGTGGATCCATTCTTTGTCGAAAGCCTTACTTTTTAACTCTTTTTTAATTAAAAAAATAGAGATTGTTATCGATATGTTAAAATGTGGAAAGTTAGAATTTACCAACAACAATTTACATACCAGGTGAAGTAGAGTGCTGCTTTTTCAGTTTGAAGCAATAAAATTTGCAAGGAATTCTTAAAACCTGACATTTTTTTAATGATATTTCCATATTATCTTAATTGCAACACATTGCCATTTCATACTGCATAAGATCTTTCTTTTATCATAAAAACTGTACAGTATCCTACTTACTAAACAAGCATAACAAAAGTGGCGATTTGAAAACAACTTTCAAAGCTTCTTAATTTCTTTTTTGGAGAAAAAATTTTTATTAAAATTCATACTACTAGAATAATTAATAAAAGCTTCTAGCGTCGTATAGTGTATATCTCAGCTGCAGAAATTAATCTTATTTCCTTCTCATTTCTCGAAAGTAGGCTTGAAAATAAATTCTGAATAATTCTTTAGCGTATTCCTTAACTGCAGATGGATTTCCAAGCCAGAGCTGGGTGCCAAAACATCAAACCTAGAATCAATTCTGAATTTCTTCAGTTTCTTCAGTTTGAGCAACTTGTGAGGCAAAGCCAAGACGTTTAAAAAGTAATCGATTTTCCTCCTTGCTAAGTGGAACAAGAAAATGACAGTTCCTTGTAAATTCGATCGAGCGCGCCATATTATTCGCAAGTTCTCGTCTGCAGTAAAAGTCTAATATCAAAGATAGCTACCTTTCTTTTTTGTATGATAAATTTCGATAAAAGAGCTCAGATGGTCCAGTTTCCCATACGTATGCACGTATCTCGTAAATTACTTTCTAGACTAATATATCGAATGCCATGTGGGCAAGAATATCGATTTAGGTAATTGTATTTCACACAATTCATTAAACAGAGCACAGAGTTGTTCTGTATTCCAGTTTGTCGCTTATCATGTTCTGCCATGAAATGTAAAATAGTTTCGGCATATTGCATGGTTGCAAAGAAAAGTAGCTTGAATTTAAGTATAAGGTGAGTCAGAAACATGGATACACATTTGAAGCGATTGCGATGTGTTAGAGTATATTGTAGAATGATGGATTGACTATTAAGTTTGAAACGCATTTTTTCATTTCAAAGAAGAGTCACGTTCTTAAGTAATATCATTATCGAAAGTAGCAAAAAGTTAAGAACACGCAGCAGTAAGTTATAGTATAAAACGGGCGTTTGTTTCTGAAATAGTCCATTCTAAGTTGTTTTGTTGCTTCTAAGTAATGCTACTAATCTATTTTCGCATAACATTGTCAGAACATGGCAATAGGGATATTATATAGGACAGAGCAATATAGGATGAATCAAATTTAAATTAAGAGTTTGGTTTTTGCCAATCCATTTTCACTGCTTTCTTCCTTGGAGGTATATTTAAGTAACTGTATAAGGTTATTTTCTTCCTCCTTCCAGCATGCCTTCGTGTTGTAACGGTAGCACACTCGGCGCGTACTCGAGAGGTCCAGATTCGAGTCCCGGAGATGATATTGCACATTTTTTGCATCTCCTGCTTCAAAATAACCTAATGATTCTACAAATGACACCCGACCTAAAAGCTAGCGGCCAATAATTCGACACAAACAGGATTCGGCGACAGGGTCCCTTAATCCCCAGTCGCCCTTTAAAAGGGGGGAGTATATAAGATTATTTTCTCCCTCCTTCCAGCATGCTTTCGTGGTGCAACAGTGGCACACTCAGCGCACAACCGAGAGGCCCAGATCGGAGTCCCGGTGAGGGCATTGCACATTTTTCACATCTCCTGCTTCAAAATAACCTAATGACTCTAGAATTGGAGTTCCAACTCCAATTTGAAACTAGTGACTGTTTATAGAAACTAAAATATTGTTTTCAAGTACATATATGCCTATTTCCTGTAAAAAGATATTCTAAAACTATTTACTGAATGCCGATCAAATTTAGCAAGTATGTGTTTTTACAGGTTTAATGTTTTGGCCTTATT
The DNA here is from genome assembly GCF_044657685.1 of Stegodyphus dumicola. Taxonomy (NCBI): domain Eukaryota; kingdom Metazoa; phylum Arthropoda; class Arachnida; order Araneae; family Eresidae; genus Stegodyphus; species Stegodyphus dumicola. The sequence goes on from NC_140777.1 coordinate 145,638,550, forward strand.
TTGTCTGGATACAGTCATGTTAAACACACTGAAATTCTAATATACGAACTTCGGACGACATAAATGAATATTTTCGTATCTTCAGGACAAACTAGAGGTTTGAAACACATTTTATCAAATTTAGAAAATAGCAATAAACGTGAGGAAATAACGGCAGTATACCAAAATCTAGTTTCTTTACGAAACACGTCAGCACAGCCGCAGGCAAAGATAATAATTATTTCAATTTTTATTCTTAAAAACAGCTGAAAATTTATCTATGAACGTTTGCATGAATGTTTTTTAATTCAATTTATTTCATTGAAATTCTACACTCAAGAGCCAAAACATTATGACCACCTGTCAATAACGAGTTGGGCCACTTTTGGCGTGCAACACAGCTTCGGGCCGCCTTGGCATGGATGCCACAAGTTCCTGATAGATGGCCGGAGACAGATTGTACCATATGCTGTAGCGACGGTCAAGAAAATCCGAGATATTGCATTGGTGGTCTTTGACCTCTGAGCTGGTGTCCCATGACATCCCAAATGTGTTCTATCGGATTGAGATCCGGTGAGTTAGGCGGCCAGGACATTAACTGGAAATTAGCATCATGTTCCTGGAACCACTCCAACACAATTGTAGCCTCGTGACACGGGGCGTTGTCCTGTTGGAACATTCCATTTCCAGCTGGAAAAACAGAGGCCGTGTAAGGGTCCGCAATGACGTTCAGATACCGTGTAGCATTCATGCTCTGCTCTACCACAACCACGGGTCCCAGAGATGCCCAAGAGAACGTCTCTCAGAGCATAATACCGCCACCACCGGCCTGTGTATGACCTACTGTGCACTGAGGGAGCAACTGTTCGCCTGGATGACGGCGTATCATGACACGGCCATCGGCGTGATGAATGACAAACTGTGATTCATCTGACCAGGCAACTCTCTCCCAGTGATCCATGGACCAGTCGCGATGTTCCCGGGCCCAGCGCAGGCGCAGTTGGCGATGACGCTTGGTCAGCAAAGGCACACGAGTGGGACGTTTGCTGCGTAGCCACATATCCAACAGTGTCCGCTAAATAGTGTGCTCCGTTACTTTTCTACTTGGCCCTGCATTGTATTCGGCTGTCAGCTGAGCCACTGTCTGGCTCCGGTTTTGCTTCACCATGCGAGACAGTCTCCGATGACCTTTTTCTTTGATAGCGTGTGGACGTCCAACACCATGTCGTCTACTGCTAGTTTCACCGTCATTCATCCACTTTTCATACGTACTAATAACTGTAGATCGCGAACAACCCACGAGTCGTGCAGTTTCGGAAATACTTGTTCCGAGCCTTCGAGCCATTACAATCTGCCCTCTATCAAAGTCGCTTAGATCCGCAGCCTTTCCCATCACACACAGAAGAATGATTCTTCAGACTAAGTAAGTGAAAGAATGATTCTTCAGACTCTCCAGCAGCAGCTAAATACCGCCTCCACCTGATCATGTCCCTTCCACGTTATCCAGGCGCGTTCATCGCAAAATGTAGGGCTGGTCATAATGGTTTGGCTCTTGAGTGTATATGAAAAATGTCAAATGAAATTTTAATTCAGCGTCATTTTCAGTATTCCACTTAATTAGAATACTGGCAACAGTGAATGTTAGTAAATAAAGTGCACTAGCCGATAATGAAAATGCGATACCATGAGTTAGTGGCCAGAAAAAGATGAAACTGCGCAAACAGAGAGAGAGAGAGAGAGTCAGCAACGATCAGTAAGTGATCTCTATTTCGAAATGATATGCATAATACAGAGCGAGAACACAGTAGGCTGTAGGACCACCTTCGACGGCGATACATGAAGCAATACGTCTAGGTACAGATTCAGTGAGACTGCGAATGGTATCCTGAGGAAGAGCTCTCTATTCCCTGTCAACGATCTGCTACAGTTCGTCTTCTGAAAGAGGCAATGGCAGGGTCTCCAAATGACGTCTAGTCACACCCTAACAAAATGTGTTCGATTGGTGAGAAATCAGGAGTAAACGGTGGCCAGGGAAACATCTGTACATCTTTTGCACAGCACGTTAGCTGAAGCCAGCAGTGTGTGGTCGGCCGTTATCCTGCTGATAAAAGACATTGGGCACTCCCTGAAGGTAGTGGAGTATCACAAGCCGCAGCACATCATCCACGTATCGTTGGACCGTCATAGTTCCTTGAATACGAACTGCAGGTAAACTGGAATCGTACGCAGTTCGCTCCAAACCATGATGCCGCGTTGTCGCGCGGTACGGCGTTCCACATCTACTGCCGGATTGTACATGCGAAAAAAAAAATTCTATAGTTCTATATCTTCCGTTCAACTGGGCCGATTGAAGAAATTCAAATTGTGTTTTCCATGTCTCGAAAGCGCGACTTAGGATATGTATTAGATTTATATATAGCATTGATCTAATACAGGTACTTTGACATAAAATCGGACTTTTTCTGAAATAACATACCAATTGTTTTCCTTATTTCGATTCTACTACTCAACTTATGCCAAACTGCCAAGTTTTGTAAAAATCGCACGAGCAGTTTTTAAAAAATCAGCTTTAAAAAGTTTAGCTCCTCAGTGTTAATTTAATATATACTTATTAATATCTCTTTTTTTTCTTAAATTTATTTGAATTTTCTTTTCACATTTCGAAATTTAAATTCATTCTAAATAAAATTCGCTCATTTTTTTATGATTTACTTTTAAAATCTATATTTTTAAATAATTTTTATAAATTTTTCGAAAAACATTTTGAATTATAACCTACAAAATTTTTACCATCATCTTAAAATAGATCTAATTCTGAGCATACCTGCAAAAAAATAGAGTTTTTTTATTCAAAGGATTTTATTCAAAAGACCGTAGATTACTTCTGTTACAGAAATTGTTGGTTAGAATAGTATATTTTTATTTCTAAAATTTATACTAATTTCTTTATTTGATGTCATCTTTATTACAAAAGAGCTACAAACCAAAACATGTTTTTAAAGCTGTCCAGAACGCTACTAAGGCACTCTATTTTTAGAATTCCATTACGCTGTTTCCTTTTACGGAAATTGGTGACCAACCGAAAGCTGAGAATGGTCAAAGCTCTTGTATCCCATTTAATTGCATTGTTTACGACAACTTGAAGAATGCTGAAGGATCTCCAAAACATAATCCATCTTAGTGGAATCAGACACAGAACACTAGTTACTTAAAAAAGAAAACTAAATCCTCCAAACGCGAATCCGATTATGAGGGTGAAGAATTATTTTTAACTAAGCCATTAATACATAGTAGAACTTCGATTATCCGAGGTAAATGTAATCATAACTGTCTTGGATAATCGAAAACTCAGCTACAGAAATTAATTTCAAATCATGTCAGTTTCTGTTTACGATTTCCTATAACTGTTTATTTGAAGTTCTAAAAGTACAAGCTCCAGCACTACTACTAACATTTAGCTTGCTATCTCCTTTATTACCAGATAAAATTTATTCTTGTACACCTTAAAACCTATAAGATCTTCGAATATGTGACTGTTGCAAGAATCTGGATAACTTATTTATTTTAAAAGCAATTACTTCCAACTTACAGCTGACTACATAATATAGCTGCTTTCTGAAATGCTAATCAGAAAGTTTGTGTTGCCACAAATATTTTTATAATTTCATCCGTTTGTGACAAAATGTTTCGTCGTGTTTCCACCTTGCGCGCACAGTTTAAAACATTCTGTCGCATAATTTAGTTCCATATTTAATATATAGCTTTTACACCATTTGGAGACTACTGTGAACCAAAAACTCTAAGAATTTCATATTAAATTTTTATTTTATTTGGAGTTGAGTTTATAAAATGTATTTTATTAAAAAAATATGTAATGTTTTCGTGCATAAAATTTTTTAATATTAAAATATTCATTAGAATTTTGGTTCAGTTAGAAAATAGTGCCCACATAAAGAATTCCACCAAATTTCAATAATATGTACCATTTCTAAAAGATCATGCGCGCAAGGTGGAAACATGACGAAACATTTTGTCACAAAGTTTATTAAATTGCAAAAATATTTGTGGCAACACAAACTTTCTGGTTATTAGTTCCCAAAGCAGCTATATTATGTAGCCAGCTGTAAAAAATTGGAAGTAATTGCCTTTAAAATAAATAAAATACCCAAATTCTTGTAACAGCCACATATTCAAAAGATCATAAGGGGCTTAAGGTGTATGAGCCCCCTTAAACAAATGGAATAAATCAATTCGTTCGAATTTATGTTAATTGTATAATTCTATGAAATTTCTTTCACGCATTTTTAGAAGACATTAATTTTGTTTTTTGAAACAGGACTGCTACCCATTTTTATTTATTAGTGCTGTAAATGTATCAGCTGCCACACGATTCATCGGTCTAATATTTGAAAGATCCATAGGAGAAGCAATACGAAGCTGCTCTAATTATAGAAAAAGTTACTTCAGATTTCAGCGCCCTGAGCATGGTTAGTTTTTACATTATCCGTTGCGTTTCAGGGCCATCCTGAGCACCTTTCCATTCCTACAACTTTTAATCTTCTCAGGATATATGGTGCGAATGGTTTCTTCGTCTCTCAAAAATTCGAAAACTTAGTTCACTGTTTTCTATGATTTTTCATTCTGAAATGTTGTCTTAAGTGAAGTCTTCGTGTCCTTTCATCCTTTGATACATACTTACGAATTTTTTGATCGCCTTTTCTTTCACAAAAGGCTTGATCACAAGTCACAATATAGTTTATTGTCACATATTTCAATTCCTACTATAATTTTTATTGTTTGGAGCGTAAAATATAAGTTTTGCCGCCTCCCTTCCACTGCAATATTGTTTCGTAGCTTCAATTACTCCTTGATCCCTTAATTGCATGACGAAGGTGACATTAGCCGGGAAAAAAGGGCTTTTATTTCGCCTTACAATAATACTTCTTCATCTGGATGACAAGGGATATTTTTGGTAATCATTATAATACTTTCAAGCACATTTAATTTTTTGTCAACTATTGACAGGGGCTTTTCACCCAACATTATTAATCAAGCAGTTAAAAAATTCTCATCTCAACACACTAAAAGGCACACTCTTGTTTTAGGAGATTATAAAAATTCTGTTTTCATTCCCTTCTTTCCATCAATTAGCTATAAAGTTGCACATATTTTGCAGAAATTTAACTTTCGGGTTGTTTATTCTCCCATCAATAAAATTCCGAGTTCCATACTTAAGGACCCCATTCCGGATATGAATTCCTGGGGTATTTATAGGATTCCTTGCCAGTGTGGTTTAATTTACATTGGCCAAACTAAGAGAGCATTAAAATTTCGCGTCAAGGAACATGAGGCATATGTTAGAAAAAAGGAAACACAGAAGTCTTCTGTTGCGCAACATTGTTGGTCCGAAAATCACACTTTCAATTTTTCTGCTGCCAAAATTATTCAAAAAACATCTTCCATTGGAGAACTGGATTTTCTAGAGGCATTTCACATTCATAAAAATCTTTCTGTTCTAGTTAACGATCCTAATTCCAATCCAAATTTGCCTTCGGTCTTTAAAGAAAATATGTTTTAGTTCTGGTTTCACCAACAGATGGCGCCACTTGCTTATTCTTGTCCAGGCTTTCTTATCTTATCTAATCATTCTTTCCTATCTTGTTCATTTGCGGTTTTGCAGCTGAGGATGGTGGTTCGGTAAAACCATCGAAACTAGTCCTGTGGAAATTTTGTAAATATAACGCTGATTTTTGTTGTTTGTTTTCTGAATTCACATTTAATTTCTTTAACTGCTGTGTCATATATGAAAAACTCTGAGTGGAACCATGTTTCGAACTTTTTTAACCCAACAGGCCTATTATAGTCTCGAAAAGGCATTTTGTGTCAAATCAATAAAAGCGTTGAATCACTCCTGAAATTTTTGCCACCAAATATTATCGACCCGCATAATATTTAAAGACGTTAAATAATGAAGAATCTGCATGATTGTATGTATGTTTCTCGCATTATGAAAAAATACCGTATCTATTTCATATTTTGTAAAACTTTAAAAATTCGTCATTAAAAACTCAACAATTTCAAAGCGAGCAATGGCAACACTGTAGGAATAAAATATTTTTATTTCTAGCGGGTAAGACTGTCTATCGGAAATTCTAAGAAGATATGCTGCTTATAAATATCTTTATATCAAACGGGTGTTAGCCTAAATGCTCTCGGAACGGCTCTCGAGACTAGCATGTGTGTGTAAATGAGAAAAACGCCCCTTTGGATGTAATTTAAAATCTGAAATCTTCCAGACTTTTTGATTATTTTTCTTTTTTCAGATTTATTCTGCTTTGAAAGAGATCTGGAATGTCTTGAATTTAACAGACTTCCCAATTAAACGCATTCACAGTTAATAACTACCATTCATTTTCTTGCAATCTAAAGATGAGGATCGATCATTACGTTTTTTTATATCCTTTCTTGTATACTTATGAATACATACGTGGTCCAATCAGGAACCCATTAAAAGACCCTCCACGGATGAAAAAGTTCAAAAAATTTATATTACTGATAATAAAATTCGCTAATGTTGCTGACTTTCGTTATACCCTTTTTGATGTTATCTATATTTACCACTTATTTCTTTAAATTCCTTGCCGGCTCATAAACAAAGACCATTAGAGATTCTATAATACTTCCCTGCGGATTTGAAGTGAATTGTCACACGGTATCTCACTGCATTCCAAAAGTTAAATATTGGATTACGGAAAACCGTATTAGTTTTTTTTTTTTTTTTTTTTTTTTTTTTTTTTTTTTTTTTTTTTTGCTATGAGATGGTCTCTTTGAAGGATTTTCTAAAAGAAATCAGATTATATCTGTTTTGCAAATGGCGAAGTACCAGAAAACTCTGTGCGGCTAGCATAGCTCACGAATGGTCAAGCGATAAAATCACTTAATAATAGTAAGAGCTCAACGCTGTTTAAATCCCTGCGAAAGCGCTGGCTGCTTGGAAGCTTTCGTGGTTTACTTCACATGTAACGAGAATTATTTAAAAAGACCTCCATAAAGGAATCCCTCTTCCTCGAATTGTTCGCCGCAATCTAAATGCCAATCCAAGCCAATCTGAAGCTAATTCATTCTTCTGAATTTATGCGAAATGAATAAATGCAATGTTTAAGCAGTTTGCCGAAGACAAAGGAAAAACACTTAAGATAAAAAGGTTAAATTTTGGAATAAGCATTTCCTTAAAAGTCTTTCTAATATTTTTCTCAATCGCGCTGCTGATCTAGTTTTACGTGACTTTACAGCTGTAAGATAAGATTTGAACTTCCAAAAGAAAATATTTGCCATGGAAGGAAATGGAACAAACAAATTTAAACTACTGCTTTCTTTCGCAGAATATAGTTTATGAAATGAAATGACTTGGCTGGTATCTGGGATAAAACCTAGATATTTGCGTTTCACATTCCTATGTTCCTTCTGATAGTGCTTCAGTCCTTTTGGAACAGATTGAATACCCTGACTGAATAACTATATAATTACCTAACTAACAGTTAATAACCCTAACTGAATATACAGTACTACATCTAGAGACCAAATCAACATTACCAAATGCATAGCAAAAACTGCTAATTCACAAATCAGACCCAATCTTGAACTCTCTCCTCGTGCCGTTTTTTCTTACTATAGCTTTATATGATGACTAAGCAAAGTTGTTCCAGGAAAGTTAACAGGCCCTTAAGAGTTTGACTAACTTTGAATCAGTGAAGCCGCACTCTAGGTTTGGCAATTATCGTCATTAAAATTTCATAAAATTATTATTGGATAAATTGTTAATAAATAAATAAATAAACACGAAATCACATATTTTAATTGCTCAAAAGTTTGATTTTAACTAATGTGATGTTTGCGCTTGACGTTTTGACGCAAACCTTTTAAATTATTTACCTGAACATTGCTTAACCTAGTTCCTATCATCTCGCTCAGAAATATTCAAATTATTTCTTGTTTTCTGGAGTAAATTATCCACTTGACTAAAGCCGGTTTCACCTGAGTAAGAAGAGGGAAAATTCAATATTGTTGGTTCGGTAAACAGTTTTAATTTTGGGATATTTCTCGCGGAAGACTTTTAAATTCCAAAACGTATCCATTTGTTTGGAAAAAGACTTGACCTGTTTGTACGACAAAGCTTTATTTTATTTTAGCTATAAACAATTTATTATTAATTTTATTAACGCATTTTTTGAAATCAATGGAATGTTGATTATGCCAATCAATAGCCGGCTATCGACCCCTTCATTATAATAGATCCCCTTTACAAATTCATCGATTCCCAGGGGGTACATATCCACCCCGTTGGGAGCTCCTGTTTTATGTGTTCAGTAGTTCATGCAAGAAGAATCCCCCCCCCCACATATTGAAAATGTTTTTGATTTTCTGCACGAGATGTTTAATATGTTGTAATATCGGTCTCCTGACCGCTACGAAAGGGGAAGACAGTAGCCCTCGCATAGCTCTGATGTTAGATGCCAATCCATGTGATTTCTTTCTGTTGTATTTTTTGAAAGATAAGGTATTTGCAATGAAGCTTGCAAATAAAGCGCAACTGAAGGCTTTAATCGCGTAATCATAACTCGAAATTTCAGAGACGTGTGCTGGAGGGTAGGGCTAAATAGCAAAAATTCGCTTGCAAGAGGTTGTGAAACAAAATGTTGAACGCATGAAACACATTCTACAATAAACCCGCTTTCCATGCTAAGCTATTTAGCTATGCATGCATTTGTAATATTTCAATGATAAATAAGTGTGTAATAAACAAAACAACAACAATAAAAAAAAAAGTGGTAAGAAACTTCGTACGTCAACCCGTATTTTAATTTAAGACAATCTTTTGATATATTTTAGAACCATAAAATTTGAAAATTATCTGCGAAAACATTGACACGGCATAAAGCAAAAATTATTTTACTTACAGAATTTAATCACAGTTTAAGAACACAAAAATTTAATACGATGACTGCTCTAAGAAATAATTGGCAACCTCAAAATTAACTATTCTAAATTTGGTGTTCTTCCCCCTAAATTCATCTGTTCTGCCAAATTCTAAATCTTTCCATGTTACATAACAACTTAAAATTAACCGATCACAGATTAGCTGTACTTATGCATCATACTTAATATAGTACTCTTCGCAAGCAACTACATCGTTTCTTATCCTAGCTTCCGCCAGGCAAACATCTATATTCTGCTATGCCCTCCTTTGTTCTTATTCTAAGATGACGTAACGTGTATATAGGAATTACTGTAATTGCTTATGATCGAGAAAGCATATTGTCTCTAAAGACAGAATTCTAATGTGCCTAAAAATAAAGATTGGTGATTCGTCAAGAATTTAGTTTTGGTTTATGCATTCATCTATCCAACTACGCAGACTTCAAGTTGTAGCGTATCAAAATATCCACCCTTGGCCATGTCTACAGCCAGAAGTTAAAAGTATCGGATTCCTCCTACGCAATTAAAATACTGCATTTAATAAAAAGGACTGTAGTATTAGGCGCGCAGTTAAAGAGATAGATACAAAACCCCGTAACTTCCAGATGTAGCAGTTTCAAAACATCGTTTCATTCCATGGTAGTTCACATCGGATGAATTTTGTAGACAGGGTATTTTTTTACGATAATTTTTAATACGATAATAAAATACAATAATTTTTTTGTACACTGATTTTTAAAAGTACGACGTAAGCATCTTAGACGAGGAAGCGGCGCAGAGCTGTTTGCACGGTAGGGAAAGGAATGGCGTAGTTGTTTTGCTAGGCAAGTACTCGTATTTATACAGAGTAGATTCATAAGTAGTATATCTAAGCTGCTATTGGTTAATTAAGTTGTTATGTAACATGAATTAAAGCTTCATAAAAGTCGATTAATATGTTTCGAAAACGTGATTCGTTCTTCTGGTCCATTTGATATCAAAAACCGAAAAAGGAATCAATTAAATTTTCATTTAAGGACATTGGAATTCATGTCAAACCGAAAAATCGAATCTCAAATGCATCCGGAGGTTTCCTATACGCCTTCGAAACACTTGGAAAAAAGAATAAAGCACAACATTTTTCAAACTGGCTACTACTTAAAAAAAATTACATTATGTAAAATGACATTTTATACTTGTATATATATATATATATATATATATATATACACACATATAAAAGTACGTGTGAAATTCATCGCTTATTCAATTCAAAATAAATGACATTAAAAGAAAACAGAACCAGATTGGCCAGCTGCAAGAAATAGTAAGTGAAGATGTACCAGAACCTAAAATGAAACATGAAATTTGCATCTTTCGCTGCATCGTAATCGGAGGGCATGTACAACAAAAAGAATAGATAAATAAAACAGCCTGTTTTTGAATCGACAAAAGCAATTTGAACCGAAACGATTTTAATACTTCACTTACTAACTGAAGCGAATTAATATTAATTAATACTTCCCTTGAACTGCTATTTTTTTGGATTACTAATCCAACTTAGTCGACGTTTTGTTTTCCTTTTTCACATTTTTCATTTTTACTACTACATTTTTTATATTGCAAAGTCATTTTTTCTTACTGAGTTTAATCAGTTTAAAATTTGTAGTGTCTTAAATCCATTAACTTCACGGATTTTGGCTTTGCTACTATACAGGAAAATATATATTTTTATTTCAAAACTTTTATTTTTCTTGTGTTACAGATTTTAAGAAATTGCTCCCATTTTTATTTTTTGTTTTATAATTTTTGATCAAATTTTTACTTTTCATATGCTGAGTTTCATGTATTGAATGTTTCGTATGTTTTCCCATGTTTTCGGACTCAAAAACTAAAAGACACTAGAATTAAAAAAAATATTTTTAACTTTATTGCTTGTTTATAATTTATGCTATTTTTTAACCAGTGCTTGTATGTTTTAAAAATTTGCATACAATTTTTTTTAATTGGATTAAAGACTGGGGGCTGGACTGATCAAGACACAGATTACTTTTATTGTTTTTTTAAGACTGTTATTAAATTTTAGGCTTTTTGTATTTATCGGTTTATAAACATACTGTTTTATTTATTTACGTTTTCCTGTTGCACCAACCTCCTGATGCCGACGCAGCGAAAGATGTGAATTTCATATTTCTTTTTGGTTTTTGCATATCTTGCTTTCCCTACTTCTAGCACTTCGCCACTGTGCACTGGTTTTTTGTTTATTGCAAGTGATTTATTCCGAATTGCATATGCGATAATTTTAAACGTATATGTTATTTTTTATTTTATTATACATTATTACCATTACTTGCTGTTGCTATCACCACATGATTGGATCAGCTTTTGAATTGTTTTTCACTTTGCACTTATTCATTTATATTATTGGGTCGTAGAAACAGCTTTTTTGCTACTAGATGGTGTTGATGCCTATATATCCGGCAACACTCACCCGATTGTCTCAAACAAACGTGCTTAAAAGGTGATATTCAGCTTCCATTGTTTGTGAAAATAGTTTTTTAATTCGTTGCTCATGTAAAAAGTAATATGAATTTGAAAATGAGTGAGATATCTGAAGAAATGCTTTTTATGTGATGCTTTTTACTATAAAAAAGGTTAAAACGCTGCAAAAACATGCAAAAAAATTTATGAAGTGTACGGTGAGAATACTGTGAGTAAACAAAAGACCCAGGAGTGGTTTGCTCGATTCCGTTCCGAAAATTTCGATGTCAAAATGCACCTCGCTCTGGTAGGCCAGTCACTGAAAAGTCGATGAAATTTTGCAACTGGTGGAGCAAGACCGGCACACAAGCTGTCAGGAAATAGCAGAGGCACTAAACATCCACCACATGATAGTTTAAAGAATCATTTGAAAAAAGAGCAGGTTACAAAAAGAAGATTTATGTTTGGGTCCCACATGATTTAACGCAAAGAAATTTGATTGACCGAATTACCATCAGTGAAATGCTGCTGAAACGCAAGGAAATCGAACCATTTTTGAAGCGAATCATTACAGGTGATGAAAAATGAGTGAAATACGAGAATATCAAACGCAAGCGCTCATGGTCATAGGCCAGTGACCCTCCACAAACGACTTCAAAGCCTGGCTTGTCACCAAATAAGGTTATGTTGAGTGTTTAGTGGGACTGGAAAGGAATTGTCCATTATGAGCTGCTGCAACCTGGCCATCAATTCGGCCCTGTACTGTGCACAACTCGACCATTTCAACGAAGCAATCCATAAAGAGCGACCAAAATTGGCCAACAGAAAGAGAGTTGTGTTCCATCACGACAATGCGCGGCCGCACGCATCTTTAATGACTCTGATCAAATTGATGGAGTTTGGTTGGGAATGCATTCACCGTATAGCCCGGGGCCTTGCTCCGTCTGACTACCAGTTGTTTCGGTCTCTGCAAAACTCTCTTGATGCTAAAAAAATATCCGACTGAAAATCACTTAGCCAACTTTTTCGACGATAAACCACAGAAGTTCTACACCGATAGAATTATGAAGCTACCCGAAAAATGGCAAAAGGTTATAGATACTTGATTGAAACTGATTTTCAATAAAGAAAATTTTTGTTCAAAAATGAATCAAAAAAGCGCGGAGACTTTTTATATGACCCATTATATATTCATTCATTTATAAATATATGCATATATGTATATCATTTTGCACTTATTCATTTATATATACATATATATATATATGTGTGTGTGTGTGTATATATATATCTTAAACAATTATACATATATATAATTATTTAAGACAAAAACATTTTAAACAATCTTTTAATATATTTTAGGATTATGAAATGTTAAAAATGTGTATGAAAATATACATGTAAGATGATATTTTATGCCTCATTTTTAAACCTTTCCTTTTCAAGAAAAAGTCTTGTATTAAATATGAACAGAGATTAAAGAAGCCATGGATCAAAACGTTTGAAAAGCCGTGCCTAAACGTTGTTATGTTAAATTTAACCAAGGTTAATATTTTGAGACAGAAAAATCTTTTATTAATTAAACTAATGCTATAAATATTAATAAAAGTTCTCATTATGACTAGTATACAATGCAATTAACTGAAAGACTACAAGTTCTTAAATAACTCACTTTATTATATAACTGCCTTCGTTAATGTAATTCTATAATTTGGAAAATGAAGGATAAGAATATATTTTTAGAAATTTAGGAAATAGCCCCTCCCCCTCCCCTCTTCATTTGCCGATATAGTCTAGGACAAATTGTAGTGTTTTTATGATGTTTAATATTTTAGTAAAGCTCCTCATCAGATTTAGAATTGAATTTCGAATTAGTTTTAGAATTAATTTCGATATTTAAAGTGACCCGTAATATGTTTTTCCTCATTACCTAAACAGCGAGGCTAATTCTTTGAAAGCTTTATTTCGCAGAAATCGTATTTGAAAGACATGAGGTTTTCTACATGTTCTCGTCAGGAGAGGTGTAAAGCTGAGCTGATTAATGTGGGGAGAAGGACTGCTGTATTTTCCGAGAATAGGTCTTAAACTAGCTATTATCAACTAAAGTGTCTTGGTATGTGACTTCTTGTTTCTAGCATATTTTGTAAGGCCTTTTCTCATTTCCTTACTTTTTTTTTCTTTTCGTGATGTAACTGAATTTTCTTTTCGTGGTGTAACTGAAAGTACTTCCGGAATTTTAATCCCGGTGAGGACATCGCCTTTTTTCTGCCTCGAAATAAACCTAATGATTCCATAATTTCTTTTTGAAATAATATGGGAAATGATGGTAAATTGTGTGACTGACGCTGAGAAACACAACTGCATTTGATCTGTCTCTGTTGATTGAGATACTCTAATCGGTAAAGCCATGTTTATAGCAAATCGAGAATAATGTTGCAATTGTTTATAAGCACTTCTAGTATTTTAGCTTGCTTTAGAACATACATGTTATCAACTGAGGGTGATATTTGAATTTTAGAGTGTTATGGGATGCCGTAAGGGTATATGTTGCACAGCTAGGGCTTCGGATTGAGCCTTAAGGCACTTTCGCTTTTATATTATGCCTCCACGTCATATATGTGTTTCTAACTCGGACGTTGAATGAAGTCTTATGGAAAAAACAGGCGTGTTAGATAATCTAGAAAATTAAATTTGATTAATTTATAAATAAGGTTACAGTGCCAAATGTGATAAAAACATTTGCAACCTCGAGGAAGACAGTTTACTACTAAAGCCTTCAATAATAGTGTTAATAATGTGAAAGAAATGTGAAGTATTATAGAGAGGAATGAAATATCTTAGGCGAGGGAATTAGTAATTTTCTAGACTACATGAAAGATCAATGAAATAGTATATGCCAAGTGAAATGATAATTCACTGTGTTACTTAATGATCAATGCGGTAATGTGAGTATGGCCACACGGGAAGCGCACAGAAAAAAAAATGGCGAAACGGGGTTAGATGCATTTCTAAATCTCAAGCGATATAGTTGGTCCAAGCCAACCGCTGATGAAATTAATAAAATCGTTTTTGAAATATTATAACGTAGGTTGAATGTTTTTCAAATTAAAGCACAATATTATAGAGCCGGTAACTAAGTAAAAAAAGGAATTAACTTCTACTAATGCAATAAACCTAAAGTTATACGAGTACTATTCGATGGACCAAAAAAGCAAGAAAGAAGAGAAATATGCCAAAATAAAACTTTAAGTTGGGGCAAACAACAATCTTGTTTCAGCATAGATTTTAATTGAAATTCTATCGATTTCGAGGTTGAACAAGTACAGGTCAACCTACGCCAGAAGCAAAAAATTCTACAGAATGGTGTTGTTATCAGTGACATCTGCTTGCTGTGATGACAGTGTAAATGTTTGTCAGAATTTTCTACACAATTTAAAAATTATGATTGTCTGTCTCAACTGACAGTAAAAATTTAAGCTAATATTTCTAAAGATAGTTTCATTTATATGCAGCAAGCATAGTTCATTTACGCTGTCTTCCTGAAACTTGTGAATAATATGAATAATAGTTTAATAATAATAAAGCTCTTTATATGTATTAGTCAATAATAATCACAACTAAAAAAGTTAAGTAGACTGAAAGTATTGATTCGAAACTTAGGGGTATGGAATTACATGACGTAAACTGAAATACGTTGCTGCTGCATTACGAAAGACACGTGAAAAGGACAGAGACTGATTTATTCATGAACAGATGGCGCTCGCAAGAATGGCTAAGAACGTACAGATAGAATTCGTAATCTTCCAAAGAAATTTAGAAGAGTATTTTTGAAACCCAAGCATTTCTTTAGCGCTTCTTATCACTGCAAAAACAGCATCCGAAAGAAGGAAATAGTAAAAGCAAATTCTTAAGATTAGAAGAAAGGTATTGGGTGCTTTCATAAATATTTCTCAGAAGAAAAATGTTACTGACGTTTCACAGATACAAGGAAATAAAAATTAAATATATAATATGAATCGGTTGTATAAAATTTAAAAACAAATTGCGGTATTTTTCTTAGTGTGTAAATATATCGTCAGGGCACTTGACTATTTTAAGACCAATAATTTATGCAGTCAGACGGCGTAACTTGTCACATGATGAAATATGTTGAAATTGGAAATAATTTACTGATAACATCAGGACCCATTAATTAAAATCATCAAGACAAATTAAAATTTAAATGACGTGGAATGGCAACACCGTGTCAATTGGTTGTTTATTAGGCTGTGCAAAGGATACGTGCAAGAGCGTATATTTTGTGCAATAACAACACTCACTAATAAATCATACGAATGGTAAAACGCATGGCTGTGTAAGTAACGTAACAGGCAGAATTTGAAACTATTCTGTTAATCTGTTAGCCATGGAGTAAAATTTTGTGAAACTCGTTTCACACCGAGGACTTTTTTTTAGTGATAAGTAATGTTATCACACCTCAAGTAATAAAAGAGAATTGTTTTTTAACTTATTCATTTCTTTTATTTCCCCTAAAAAATTTATGATATTTAATATATAAATCAAGTATTTTCAGTGTTCAAAGAATTAATTTGCAATATGGTAATTCTTGAAGCAAAGTGGCATGCTTTTAAACAAATAACTTTTAGCCAGATTTTGAAGAAAATAACAACTACTGATATCACTAATATATAAAATACTGGAACGACAAAAATGAAGCCAAATTCACAATGTATAAACGAACAAGGGCGTGCATCGACCGGTTGTCCGCGAATAAAGCTCAAGTACCAAATTGCAAAAGCATGATTGTACATGTATTGACTAGTCAACAATATGGTGCTATATAACCAGGTTAAAATTAAATATATAAGAACTACATAAAACATAATGAATGATGAAAAATGTTGCCATTCACATTTTGGTAGTTTTCCGGGCATGACAAATATTGTCAATCTTTAGCCTTTTGGTAGTCTTCCAGGCATGACGAAAAATATTGTCATTCGCATTTTGGTAGTCTTCCGGGTATGATGAAAAATGTCGTCATACCCAGTTAACAGGTTAAATGTTTTTAACTTGAAAGCCATTATTGAAAGGAACCAGACTCTAAATTAGAGGCTATTAGAATAATGTTAGAATAATGGGCTAACTTTCATAAGATAACACACTTCTGGTAAAATTTCAGCTGATTTATAAAAATACAACCCTTTATAGGAAACACCACGATAGATAATGTATATCATAAATATATCGCATTACTTGTATGTAACACACAAAGTTATCGTGAAAGCAAATTACTTGCTTCTTTTATATAGTGTCATTCTTAAGTGAAACTCAATAATTGTTGAGTTGATTATACCGTTGATTACTTTTGCTTCATTAGATCAACTGGGTCAGTTGGGATAAAGTATGAATACATGTTTGATCTTTTGAGAAAATGATCCATTGCTTAAGAAAGCCTATCTTTTCTGAAAATTGCAGAAAGGTTTGAGAAATATATAGTTAGAGTTTTAAGGTTTGAAGGAAAAGTAAAATATACATATCCTCACGCTGTTCCTTTTTTTTTGCAACCGTTGGTTGTAGACTTATAATTTTAAACACAAAAATGTTGATACGGCATAAAATATAAAATATTACATAATAAATTATGACATACGTCATTAACCAATTTTAAAATTTAAAAAAATCGATTTCCTAAAAATTACAAAGTCCAGACTTTTATATGATTTCTAAAAAGATATCTCTAAAATCATATTTAGTGATTCGTAAAAAACACACATTCCAAAAAACAAAACTAAAAAAAATTGACTCTCATACCACAAAATTAACTGCGATATATAATCTCGATATTCTGAGATCGTATTTTCTAAAAATTCAAGGGTCGGGCACAAATTCAAAAGAGAATTGCTTGCAATTACGTAATTAAAAATGAGATAAGTTTAGGAAAATGTTTCAGATGTTAATAGATTAAATGCCAAGCATTGCTATGCAGTCCGGAAACATATTCATCAATATGATTATATCACAATAGGCGATATGTACAGAATCCTATATAGAATTTGGTTCTCTAAAAAACGAGCAAGTTGTCTAATGTTCCTACAGTTACAATTAAATAGCTTGAATTTTAGATAGAACTTTCTTTTCTGCTTAAGACAATTCGTATTTTCTGGAAAAGAGTAAATAAGAGAAAAGTCGGACTCAGTAAATTTTCTACTTATTTAATTGGTGGTGAGAGAGGGACAGAAATAGTTAAAGAGAGAAAACTAGAAAATGCTTGACTCTGTTGCCCCACTTGCCTGCTGGCCAACTATTTCTCAAGCCTGTATAATTTCCCGTTTGAATATGAGACTCCGGAAAGCGTAACCCTCACCTCTCGAAACAGACAACGAGTAATATATTGTTGCGTGCGTACGGGTTCGTTATGAAATGAATGCACAAGTCCGATGAAAAATGAACAAAAATTTATTATTATCACAACAAAAAAAAATGCTTAAATTTTCTCAAATTATCATGCAGTATTACAATATCTCACAGTAGTTTTCTTTTAACTACTCAAATGTCCAATAGAACGTAATTCAAAACAGCTAAAGAACGCTAATCCGCGAATTCGCTACAATCAACAACAGTAGTTTTCTAAACAACAACAAACTAAGCAACTACTCCAAACTGAGATGTTTTCCTCCTTTTATAAGATTTTAAAATCACGCGCTAGAATTTTCCAGTACTTTCTCGAAATCAAAAAGAGATATTTATTTATTTAACGCACGCGCTCTTGTATTTTTAATTTTTTTTTCCGGCTTAGCTTTCTTTTAATATTCGTCACGCGCTGCACTACGCGAGAAATAAAACCATTTAATTTATAATTGAACTAACATTAGCTTTTTAAATACCAAATTCGTAACACTGCCCCCTTCCCAAGGACTGCACGTCCCGGGCAGTACAATCCCTGGACAGGAAGCTAAACTTACAACTGTGGCATAAATGCAACTGAGGCATAAACATTACATTACAATATCAAACAATATAAACAATAAATGCAATAACTAACTTAAACAAATCAAATGCTATCAAATACTAAATACAAAACAAATACTAAATACAAATCAAATACTAAATACAAATCAAATACTAAATACAAATCAAATACTAAATGCAAATCAAATACTAAATACAAATCAAATCAAATACGCATTTAAAAACAAAATGGACCATGATCTTATACTATTTACAATTATTTACATTACGTACTATGGCCATAGTAATGAGCTAACCTGTCGTAAGAGTTCGAAGACTCACGGATCCGAACCATGACGTCATTTAGCCTGTTTAGGATTGTGTGCGAACCATCCCAAGGTGACTGTAAATCAGGACTCAGTCCTTTTCGTTGAATCGGCTTCCACAACCACACCTTGTCTCCTTTGTTGGATCTATGTCTAGTAGCTCTCGTGTCGTATCTGGTCTTTGCTTTCTCCGTCGCCAAGTTCACTCGCTTTCGTGCGAAACGGGGCAACACTTCAAAACGGGTCTGGACATCTTGGATGTGTTCCTCAGGCGATGAAGGCGCATCCGTACGGCGATCAAACAGGCGGTCACAAGGCAGACGAAGGTCTCGACCGAAGAGCATCTGGGCTGGAGAAGAGCTGGTAGTCTTGCGTTTCTTTTCGACCCTAGTATGATTTCGGCAGCTTCCCGAGCTGGATCTTTCGGACAAAGCGTCGGCATTTCCAGGTGAGGATCCCTTCTTAGGATGGATAGTCATGTCTTCAGATCCTGAAAGCAGTTTGTTGTTTTTCAAGTCTAAGGAAAAATTGTATTTCCTTAAAAAGTCCAATCCGAGTATGCATGGATCTGTAATATCCGCCACATAAGCCGTGTGATGGTAGGCGGCACTTCCAAACGTGATGTTTACGTTTAACTTCCCAGTTATGTCGATCTTGTCACCAGACGCAGTCTGAAGGGTAACACAGGATGGCGTCCAAATAAGTTTATCTTTAAACTGTTCAGCTAAATCTTTCCTAATGATGACATTAGCTCCTGTGTCAATGATCATACTGCAAGGAACTCCATCGATATTCCCATTGATGGACAGTCCGTTATTGTTGCCACTCACTGTATAAATTTTAAGAGCTTTAAAACAAGGTTTTTCACTATCTGGCGACCTCCGTTCCTCGATATGGTCACTAATTTGTTTACTGCGTTGTTGCTGGGAAATGGTCTTATTTTCCGTACCTCGGGGTGTTCTGCAGTTTCGTCTTAGGTGACCTTCACTACCACATCTCCAACACCTTAGAGCCACTTTCTTCTCGCTCCTACTCCGTATCAAATCTTCGACTTGTCTGGCTAAATCATCTAAACGAGCCATCAGTTGATCCACTGGCTCATGGACTCGCACAGCTCTAACTGGGTAGCGATCTCTACTAGTTGCTTGCTGGGCTGCCTCGAACTTCATGGCGTACAACAGAGCGCTTTTTATATCTTTAACATCCGCCATTCGCAGTGCTTTCTGTATTTCAGGGTCCCGGATGCCATCGATGAAATATTGCAGGGACAGGATTTCCCTTGTTTCTGTCGGGCACTCCGAAAAGGCGTGATGTGACAGCCTTTCAACATCCGTGGCGAGCTCCTGAAGCGTTTCGGTGAGCTTCTGTTGACGAGATTTTAATTGGAGCCTGCTGTAGTCTTTTAAACATTTCTCGCCGAAGCGCAGCTCCAAAGCGCCGGATAGAGCTTCGAAATTTAGCCTTTGATTTTCAGGAAGCGTCTGCAGGATATCCGCTGCGTCTGCTCTCAGAGAAGCGGCGAGATGACAGGCCTTAGCTTGGGAATCCCATCCATTCGCATCCGCAACGATAGAAAATTGTGTCCTATACACCTGCCAGGAGGTCTTCCCATCATATGTAGATAGTTTCAGAACGGAACGAGCAGGCATCGATAAAAATTTGAAACCTTCCGGATTGCTACCTGCCGTCGCTACGAATTTCTTTAAATCATCAACTTCTTTGGTGACCGCAGAAACTCTATCATTAATTTGTTGTTCCACGGCAGAAACTCTCTCTTCTATTTCTTCTTTTACCGAAGAAACTTTTTCTTCAAAGTTTCCAACTTTATTCTCAACTGCGTCAATTCTGCCTTCCATAACCTCAAATTTGTTTTCTATTACGCTGGTAATTTCTCTTTTCATCTCTTCTTGTCTTGCTTCAATCTTTTCCTGTCCTGCTTCAATCTTTTCCTGTCCTGCTTCAATCTTTTCCTGATTGCATTTCATCTCTGCTTTCATTTCTTCTTTAAACGAGGCAAACGCTGATATCAGCTGTCTTAATTGCTCTTCCATCGCTCTTGTGATTGGCATTCAAATTCCACTTCTGACACCAAAAATTGTTGCGTGCGTACGGGTTCGTTATGAAATGAATGCACAAGTCCGATGAAAAATGAACAAAAATTTATTATTATCACAACAACAAAAAAAAAATGCTTAAATTTTCTCAAATTATCATGCAGTATTACAATATCTCACAGTAGTTTTCTTTTAACTACTCAAATGTCCAATAGAACGTAATTCAAAACAGCTAAAGAACGCTAATCCGCGAATTCGCTACAATCAACAACAGTAGTTTTCTAAACAACAACAAACTAAGCAACTACTCCAAACTGAGATGTTTTCCTCCTTTTATAAGATTTTAAAATCACGCGCTAGAATTTTCCAGTACTTTCTCGAAATCAAAAAGAGATATTTATTTATTTAACGCACGCGCTCTTGTATTTTTAATTTTTTTTTCCGGCTTAGCTTTCTTTTAATATTCGTCACGCGCTGCACTGCGCGAGAAATAAAACCATTTAATTTATAATTGAACTAACATTAGCTTTTTAAATACCAAATTCGTAACAATATTTTATTGATTTGAAGTAAGTAGTTTTCAGAATAATGAGAAAATGCTTTCATTAAAGTCAGAGAAGTTTCTTTTGCAAATAACTCTGAGAATTCGGTTTGTTTTAAAACGAACTGTAATTACTCTGCCAGGTTCAGAATTTTATCCTTTATTACGTTATTTAACTGCAAATCAAGCAAGCTGCATTTATAAGCATTTGGCCTTTTACTGTTATTTTTTATATTTCATTATTTTATTTTATTAATTTATTTACTATACATTAATTTTTATATAATTAATGTATAATATAATTAATATTAATGTATTATATAATTAATTTTTATATAATTAATGTAAGGTGGGACTATTGATAATTATTTAATTCACAATAAATAAAGTCTACAAAGCAGTATAGATATATAGGCACTCTGTTAGTTTCTATATTATATGGATCATTCTATGGCCATAACTTGTTTATTATTTCTTAATATAGTGGCTATAAGTTGCTGATTATTTATGTAATATCTGTGAAGTGCTTTAAGGTAGTTAGTAATTTGTTGCTCATAGCTTTTAGATAGTAGCCGTAAGTTGCTCGCAGCTCTTTATATAACAGACTTTTGCCCATTATTTCTTTATGAGCAAAGCTCTACAACCAAAATGGATTCTTCTGTCTCTGCTTACGAAGGTGAAGTAGAACTTACGGATTTAAAGATTTAAGACATGATTAGAACATTAGAAATACAGCATATGGTCATTTTATATAAAAGCGTAGCTAAAAATGGTTACTTCTAAAGCGGTTTAAGGTAATATTCTTAACTTTTTTAACGGATTCTAAAACACATTCTTAGAAAAAAAATTTAACGTTAGCACTAAGTTTCTGGGCTACTAAAAAATAAATATTTGTTTCGCTAAATTATTTTATTTCGTTATGATACAGTTTACAAAGGTTCCCGCTCTATCGCTCTACTAGAAATGTTAGTCTGATTTCTATAAATCCATACCTGTGGTTGACTATTAGATAAATTCAACAGAAGAACAAATCGATGAACGCAATCGAAGTATCGATTTTTCTCAAAGCGGTAACATCCACCATCTATCGAAAGGGGTCCCGCTAACTAAATTTCTTTCTGTCTACACATAAACCATCTTCGTATACTAAAACAAGCTAATTTTAATACAGAGAGTTTGTTTTTTTCTCTTTTTATTTTATTTTAAGGAGGTAGTGCGCATGCACCTATCAATATGCAAGGTACACCTTTAGAGCTTATTCCAATACGGAGTAAGCAAATTTCCCATGGAGTTTATAAGCCCAAACACAGAACAATTTTTTGTACAATGCAGCAGTATATGTTTAATTGAAAGGAAGCTATTTCATCTTTTAAATATTTGCAGCTCAGTTTTCTTTTGTTAAAAGAATAAATTTATAATACTTATAGAAGAGATTTAAGTAAAACATTCAAGTTCAACCTTTAGCTAAGTATATCAATTACCTGATATATTTTTAATCTATTTTTTTTTTTTTTTAACATAGTGTTGTATGTCATTATCGGAAAATTCATCTTATTTTTGTTAAAACATTAATCTGTTGGCATCAGAATGTTTCGTGGACAGACATACTTAGCCATTGTGAATCATTGCTGTAAAAGAACAGGTGCTATTGTAAATTAACGTGTGGCGCTACTGTAATATCGAAATAAGAATTTTACTTATTTATTTTAGTCAGGGGGATAAAATATTGAACAAAGGCTTTGGACCTAATAATATTGAAGGTGTGTACCTTATAATTATTATTCTAAAGCATATAAATAATATAAATATTGTAACGGCTGTCTTGGCTGACTCAACTAGCTCTTCATAACTAGAATGTCTAAACTCTAAATAAACAGACACAAAAATAAGACAACTTTAAATTTATTCCACGTTATCATTTGTGATGATTAAATTAAAATATTCAACACAAAGTACTAGTCACTTGGATCTGGTTTAGACACGAGTTTTCTTCAGACTGCTATAAATTGAAACAATTTAATCTAATTCTACCATCAAAAGCTACAAACGTTCCCTAGGAGCGCCACAGAGATTCAAAGTTTCAATCTACGAACTCAAATTTATCATCGCAATGCACTGTTTAGTTCAAGAGCAGTATTGAAGTCGCTCCTCCCCCCTCCCAAAGAGAGCGAAATTTTACTTGGCAAAGAAGTTGCGGCGAGAAGGCAAAAAACTACACATATAGCTATGCGCAGCCGCTCAGATGGTACGGTGGTTAGATGAATTTACTGTACTGCGGATCCGAAGGGCTCGAGTTCGAATGCCAGAGAAGGCATGGGTGTCTTTGCGTCTGGGGTTTGTGGGGAGCAGAAAGTCCTTTCGAGAGGTTTGTGGTAGGGAAAGAGGGGGTGAGAACAGGGGTGCTCTCCATCATAATTGAGGGCAGAGCTGAGCGAAGTCGTATTGTCACCTGTATGGTGCTCAAGGCTCTTGCCAAAGAAAGGCGCAATCTTGCACACCTTGCCACGATGAGGTTCGTGGGCTTGTTCTGATGTTACTGTCAGACGAGCGAGATAAGTCACAACAGTGCAATTCTTCTAACTTTTCTAATAAAACTGCTTACTTCTCAAATCTACCTAAATTCTGCAATGACAAAACCTCGTGGCAAAATGAGGCAGCTAGGAAATATATAATTTAAATAATATTTGGTTGGTGAAACGTAAATAAAATTGCCACAATAAAAATTGTATAAGTAAAAATTCTAACTTTCTATTTTAGAACCTTGCAGTCATAACAGATGACTTAACCTCCGATTCAATGCTACGTAAACAGACCATATTTTTATCTACTTTGTCATATTTATGACGAAAATTACGTTTATTTATATTTTAATTTCATCCCAGTTAAAAAACGAGAAAAAAAAAGTTAAAAAGAAAAGAACTTTATCGATAATATACTACAAGTAAGCTTCTAATCTTATTTACTTTGATATAGGCAAGCCTTTCAATGACGATTAAGTCTTTAGATAATTTTGGACTTCTGAGTAGGTGATTGCCTTACAGAACATGTCTACTAGTTATATGTTTAGTACCATAATTTTACTATGAATAACTTTCAAGTATAAAGAGGAATTGGTCAGCTAATCGTTTTGAATTGGATACAGTGAAATTGCTTACACAATATTATCACTTGCCAGTGCAATATACCTGTTTCAGTGAGTTTCTTAATTGTATTTATTGCAGAAGAACAAATGTTTGACTCATTTTTACGCAGCTTGAATTTCTTCTCTCTTAAAAAGATTCTTTAAGTAGACTGAAAAGACAAAAATCCAATGCTGTTAAATCCGGACTTATATTGGTTTTTAAATCTAGAATAAATCTCAGTTAGAATGAGCCCGTCCGAAAATTTGTGATGATTCGTTGCATAGCACTGAAGTCAAAGTTTCCGCTCCAATATACTGTTTACTACTAATAAGATTATTGGATTGTGAAACTAAATTTAAATTGACATTTTCAATACGTATGTGTTTTCCCTGTTAATCATTACTGTTCTGAACCCTTTACAAGAATAAAGCACGAAAATTCCAGTTTATATCTAAGCGTCCCTCAAACATTCTCAAAAATACTGGTCAAGTTTCAATCTGGTCATGTTAGGGAGGTGGGTTCTATGAAAGTTTTCAAAGCATTTCAAGTTTAAGAGGAACACTGAAATGTTCAGTGACATATTGAAAAAGGAAAAGTTGTGAAATGTTAGGTGTTTTATCTGCTTTAAAATTCCATGAAAGGGAAAAGCTCTTAGAGCTACGTAATTTCAGTTATACGTTTCGGGCTTAAAATTGGAAAATCAACTAAACTAAAGTAATCAAACAGAGGGGCGAAAATACGAAGAAAACTTACGAATGAGGCACGTAAGAAATGCTTATAATACTTCTGTGCTCTTAAAACTATTAAGTAGGTAAAGGTATGTTAACTGATATTTTTTTTACTGAATATTCGAGAACAAAAACTTTACGTTACACATAAAGAAAATTTTTAGAAGAAAAATTTGCATATTATAATTTCACCTCTTTTTTTAACTAATCCGCAAACAAAAATTTCCTATTCATTCATCAGAACATAGTGTATACAATTAAAGTATCAGGTATTATAACAATATTTGTTGATTTGATTTCAGAATATAAATGTCAACGGCTGAAAGTACCGGTTCAGAATATGAATATTTTCTCAGCTTTAAAATACACTTAAATTAGTATGCATTACTTTGTTAAGCGAAAAACTGAAGCTCAAGGAAAAGTCAGTAAAATAAATTTACGTACGTATATACACAATGTATAACAATATAATAACATTGTTACGAATTTTTGTACATGCGAAAATAATTTTAGTGAAATTATATGTGAAATTGTAGTATTTGTTTTTTTGTATAATGCAACATGAAAAATCTTAACAGCGAAGCTTTGCCGGAAACGTAGGAATAAAGGGGCAAGTCTATTTAACATTGAGTAAATGGCTACGTTGCTAAATTGGCGAGATACTGTCAAGCTGGCGATGGTTTAAGCGACTTAATTTTACTGCCAAATTTGGCGAGATGTCGCCAAAATTGCCAAACTTGGGACCGTTTGGCGACATTTTGGTCTGGTCCCTATATAACTGTAATGGGTACTGGAATTGAATAACTGTAATCAATCTATATATACGCGGCTGTACATGTATCCGTCCCTTACATGTAATTTTAATCGTATATACTTTCCAGTAATTTCGAGAAATGGAATTTCCTAGAGCTTTCTTGGTGGCCGGATGAAAACTATATAAGGCCGGAGAGAGAGCATCTGCTCTTTATTTTTGTTCATTTAACAGATGAATTCGAAGTATTGAGATATCTGTAACAACTTCGCCTCACAGATGAGTATTCTTAATAGTTTGAAGTCTAATTAGTGATTGTGCTCTGTGATACTGAGAAGAGGTTTACGAATGCTTTTGTGAAAAGTTCCAGAACTGTAAAGTGTTTCTTTTGGTAAAAATAAATTTCATCAAGCTATCATTGATTCTGTGTGCATTCAATCTATTATGAACCCGTACGCATGCAACAGTTTTATAATATACAGCACGTATCAATGTAGTAAATTTACACAAAATAATTATAAAACCCTTCTCAAATAGTAAAAATACTTTTGCCATTTGTTATCTAATTAACCTAAGGAATGTAACAAATGGTCTGTTCTTGCAGTATAATATTTTACTCATCTGTAGCATCTCCAAAGCTTATGTCTGTAAAATAGAAAGCTGGAGTAAACTGGTGAATACAATATTCGTTTGGCCGAAAAAAGAACTACAGAGAAAATAATTTATTTCTTAATGCGCGCAATAACTTTTCTGAGGAATATATTAGTCATATATATATTTATATATTCTAAAATTAAGAAGTATTTATTTTTAGAGTATAGTATACTCATATATTACATAGTAGTATATTCATCAAGAAAGCTAAATAAATTTCTCTAAACTGCGTCATTTAAAAATTACTCTGACACGATACTTATGTTATACTGATGGCGGAGACATTTGCATAATATTTCATCGAATAATCAGCTTAAATTTTACAAGCCTTTAGTAATCAATCAGACTGAAGTCTGACCAAAACTTAATCATTCTTATCTTTACCATCGATGTCGCATTTCGATTCCTGTTTCCTGCCGTCTGTAAGTTTGCTGTCCGCTGCTTCTCATTTTTTCTGCAAATATTCTCAGAAGTGTATAAGTAGTAATGTAGCTATTCAAAAACGGGTATTCAAGAACAAATTCTGCAGTATTTCATTTGTGGCTACATTAGAATGCGATGTCAAGATTAACTAGCTCAGATAATTTTGCATTCTTCGGCTTTAGATTATAGTTCCCGACATTTAAATTGGATACTCCGGTGGATATTTTGAGCCAACTTCGAGTTGAGTTAAACGATTAGTGTAGCTCTTGGCTAATATATTTAGTTTTAAATTTGAATTTACTGTTACTTAAGTTACATTGCAACAAGTGGTTGGCGGCTAAGAGCGAGTTGTGCACGTATGTTCCAGTTGTGACTTAATAAAAAGTTTTGTTTAAAAATCTTCTTAAGACTTCGTAGTTCTTTTCAGACGAGTGATACTTCGCCCCAAGCTTGTTAGGAGCTCAGACTTAGTTTATGCTAGCAAAGACTGGACTCTATAACTGCATTACTTTCAGTCTCATCAGTAAACATCATCATAGAGTCACGAAGTTTTAATAAGTGAGAAAAGCATTATTTCAAAACATTTCCGAAATTAATAAAAAAAAAATAATCTCATAAAAAAAGGAAAACGTACTAGAATTAAATTGTTAAAAATGGGGGTATAATGAGACTATTAAGGCTGCATTAAAAGTTTATAAATTAACAGTCGTATAAAATATGTATGTGTATGTAATATATATTCTGCAGGTAACTTGAGATTAGAAAAACAGCTGCTTGAATAAATGAAATGACATAACGAAGAAGACACTCATTCAACCGTGTCTGTTGAGTCAATGTAATTTTATTTTCGAAGCAGAGCAAGCCTCGATACGCATAAATAGATACACACATCATCATTTATGGATACACTACACACCCACAATTTTATATAGTTTACAAAGGACGAGCTGGAGCATCAAACGATGCGTGTCTGAGCAAAGCAATGAACTATAGCAGTGATATTTTAGACTTGCTTCCTTTGTTTAAATTTTCATCTGATTAGATGAAAACTGTGTGCGTTGCAGCATGATTATATAAGAAAGCATGAAACGTACTAATTTTGAAAGACGCAGTCCAGAAAATTATTATAAACAATATTCTAAATGTAAAAATTTTATACACTCGTTATTTATTTTAAATAACCACAACAAATTTCAAAATTTATAACTAATTTTCCTTTTTATAACTTGCATTTTTAACATCTTTGTAATATTATTATTGAAATTACGTTTATCATTAGTACACTCACGTTTGTGAAAATTGCAACACCAAGAAGGAATCGTCATAATTGAATGCAATTTAATACACAGTTGAGTGGTAGTGGTACAAATAAATGATTAAATGTTCAAAGCAAACAAACAAGAACAAGAGATCAGAATCAGTATTTTGTGTGGCCACCACGCGCCGCAATAAGTGCTGCTACACGACGTGGCATGGAGTCAAACAAAGTTTGAATGTCTGACTGAGGAAGAGCATTCCATATCGTTTGTACGCGTACCCAAAGTTCGTCTGCAGACGCAACAGGACGAGGATCACGAGCAAGACGCCGACCAATGACATCCCACACATGTTCAATTGGCGACATATCCGGGGAACACGCAGGCCAAGGAAGAAGCTGTACCTGCTGCGCTGCAAAGAAGGATTTAACAATCCGAGCAGTATGAGGGCGGGCATTGTCCTGTTGAAATACAGCGCCTGGCAAGCTTTGAAGGAAGGGAACAGCTTCGGGCTGTAGAACTTCACGGATATACCGGTTGCTGTTCAGATTGCCCACAATTCGTAGCAATTGAGATCGTCTATGATATGCTATGGCGCCCCAGACCATAACTCCGGGTGTTCGTCCACTGTGGCGTTCGATAATGCACTCCGGAAGGTGCCGTTCACCGGCATAGCGTCTGACACGAATGCGGCCATCATGGTACCACAAATTAAAGCGGGATTCGTCAGAAAACACGACATGCTGCCAATCAGCACGCCAGTCTCTATGCTGATTGGCCCATTGTAGCCGCAGGCGGCGATGGTCATGCGTTAGGGGGATCCTGTATAAAGGAGTCCGTGCGCGCAGTCCATTAATTATGCAGCAGACGTCTACGAATTGATGAAGCACACAATGAAACACCTGTAGCTATTGACCACAGTGCTGCCAATTGTCTAGAGGAAGCTGTACGGTCCGTCCGCGCCATGCGGACCAGGTGTCTATCATCGCGAGCTGATGTCACATTTCGGGGTCCACTCCCGGATTTCCGAGTTGTCCGACACTCGTCCGTCCACTGCTTCCAAACGCGCATCACTGTGCTGCTGTTACGCTGCACACGAGAGGCTACTGCACGATACGACAATCCAGCTTCACGAAGGCCGATGATTCTCCCTCGTTCAAACTCTGTAAGTTGTTCAAATCTCGCTCTCTTTCGTCGACGAGGCATAAGTACAGATTGAGTTAACGTTTACCACTAGCAGATAACCACCGATAACCATACACGCCTCGCTACAGCCGTCTATTTATTCGGATCCATCAGCCGTTCAGAGGGCGCTGCTCAGCATACGCATGCGCTACGGATTTGCAATTCTAATCATTTGCATATCATGCGCTACTTTGCATTTCCTGAAAATTTCAGCTCACTCGCGTAAGTCCTTCATGGTGTTGCAATTTTCACAAACGTGAGTGTATTATAGCCCACCAGCGGCCGAGCGGAAGACGCTGAACACTGGTAGTTCGGTCCGAGGTTCAAATCCCGCGAACGGGCTGACTGCATGGGCGTTTTCGTGGTTTTCCTCATGTGTAACGTGTATACGAGCCAGTTTTTCTTAGAAAGCCCTCCTCGAAGGCATCCCTCCCTTTAGGCAGATAGCCCTCGTGTGCTTTGCAATAATTGAGTAAAATATCCAATCCAATCCATTAGTATTATAAGTACACATTGATCACATTTTATCAGTGTAGAGAAAAAGAGCAGATGCAAGTATTATTTCTTAAAATATTTAACATTTCTGAGTTTAAAATAAAATTCAGAACATGACAGGATTCTGAACTAAAGCACGACCGTTAGTTAAGGAATTTGCTACCTGACATATTTTTACTTATTTAATTTTGGCAATTATAGGCCAAGAGGGTGACGATTACAAAACAAAATATCCCTCCCCAAAGAGACAAAACAAAACAAAAATGAAAGCTTGAATTTATTAGCCCAACACCTATGTAATTTCTATATGACAGTTATTACCGTGAAACAAAGAAGGACATTTCTTTCCTCCATAGTTATTATACTATCCTATCGTATGGAGGATTTAGATAGGCCTTGTTACTGAATTACTGGTTTTTCAGTTACCTGTAAATTGCGAAACATTTCATATGATATTAGATGAATATGCATTTAGATATACATGGGAACGTTGTATATGTAGAAAGAAAAAATATGCAATATAATTCTATAAAAATATTTAATACGTTCAATTAGATATATCATGAATTAAATGTATTTTTATTAAATTAATCAGATTAAAAAGTACAAAAATAATATTTTAAAGATATTCGTCGATTGCTTTTAAATAATTTAGTTTGTTAATTAATAACAGACAGATTACAACTGACATAATATTTTCTTACATTAATCCGAATGGCAACAGACTCGAATGAAAAGTAGAACAACGCAAAATCGTGTTTCGAAACTAATACCCCTTTTGGACTAAAATATATGAAAAAAAAATGTTCTGAACATAAAATATAAAATTATATATATATATATATATATATATATATATATATAAATGAACATATACACTAAATAATATATAATAATTAAAAATAAGTGTACGATTGGTACGTACGATTGGTATTTACCGCCGAAATAAAACTGAGTAAATTCTTCACATGCACATTAAGTAAATACTTTTTTTTTTATCTTTAGAAACTGGTTTTAAAAATAGATGCACAAAAAATATAATTTGTCTAAGATATATCCTCCTAACTGAAAATCTAATTATTTTACAATTTAAGCCAACTACTGAGAAAGCTTTCTTTGCAATGGATCTGGCAGTCTTTAGAAAATAACATTTCACTATAGTAATACTTCTCCCCTACTTTTTCCAGATAAAGTTCAATTTCGTTTTAGAAAGTATTTCAATTTCATTTTAGAAAGTACTTCAATTTCCTTTTAAACACTTTATTTATGCATTTTTCAGAATAGATTATCATCGAGAAAAAGATTTTGCTTTCTATCAGAAAATGAAGCTTTTCTTTATTGCAAACATAGCACAGATGTCAATGGATTAAGGTTAGGATTTTTCAGATTTCGGCAGATTACATGAGGGATATCTTTCTGAGGAGAGCTATGCCTACACGGAATATTTCTTAAAGGGAAGATAGGTGGTGTTTACGTTATACAGGAGAAAAAATATGAAAACTTCCACGCAGCCAGCACAATCACCGCGACTTAAGCCCGAGTCGAACTACCAGTGTTCACTAACTTTACTGCTTAACCGCTAGCGGGCCTAGATGTCTACTAAATTGGGCCAAAAACTTTCGGAAATCCGTCGCACATGCTCTTTTTCGTAATCCAGTAGTGTCTCTTTAGTTCTCATGTATGAGTTTAATTAATTCTAGGTTTTCCTACCTGTTTGCTTCAGAACATTCACTGTTCCTTAGAACTGTCTTTCATTTGTTAGTTCGTCAAGCAAGAATTTCAGGGTAACGTCAGTGAAATTAACTTCCTAAGAACACTTTCAATATTAGATTTTTATCAGTTGCTACGTTAATATTATACCAGAACTGTCTATATAACTGTCTGCATCCTTTCCAGAAATTGTGCTCAGAATCGCCAAAAAACCGTTTCGTTGTGACAATTACTGTAAACCAGCAATAAATTTTATTGAAATTATGCGAACAAATTATTCATTTATTTCTAAAATATAACACGTATTTTCTTTCACAGGTGTATGTTTTCATAATGTAAAGAAAATTAATAATTAAAACTTTTTTATTATTTTATTTTACACCTCATTCATGAATTATTTGTTACCTTATGCCCAAATTTACATAACTCTCATTCTAATTGATGAAAAAGCTCCTTTTGGACCATTTTAAATTTCAATAATGTAACATGCAATGTAAATTTGCTTGAGTAGAACGTATTCTAAAAAGTTTATTAATTAAAGTGATAATTATATTACTTAAAGCAATATAAAATAACGATCAATCACTAGCTGTTTGTGGCTCCTAAATAAAGAAACTTTAAATAAAAAACGAGTGTAATTAATTAAAATCTTAAAATAGATTCTTTGCCCAAACTAAATATATAAATTAATTTTTTTCTCAGAGCATCAGGCTAACTCACGTTTCATTTAATTTCTAGAAAAACAGTAAAATTATACCTTATTAATAGCATCTGACATGTACGGACCCGTTCTGTCCTCAACAGGAATAACTGTTTCTTTATGAGATTGTCGGCAATTATTTCCTGCTTCAGATTATGAATAACAATTTGCTATATTTAAGCGTCGTATAATTTTACATCCGTAACCATGACATGCTATGATTAAAAAAAAAGATTCTTTTTCCATCTCCTGTGGTTTAATTAAACCACTTTTTGCTGTGCATCTTTATTGGCACCATTCAAGCAGAATGATAATTTTTGATGAGGTAGCGAAGAAAATTTTTATCTTGGCAGAAGAAAATAATCTCGGGCGAATAATTGGCGCATGGCTATAGCTTAAAAAAGATTTGCGGCCGTTCCTTTAAATGTCTAAATGAATATAAGCAGTTTAACTCAATCTATTTTAGGTGATTAGATAAATATTCTATCAGATACATTAACGACTACATTAGCTAAGATTGACTAAAATAAATTTCTCATGTTAATATTAGTATTTAAAGGATATTAAATAATATTAGCCTCGCTTAGATGTAAACCACGAAACATTTTTTAGTCCCTTTTAGTTTTCGATTCTATTTGTAATTTCATTAGATACTTAGATTTCGCTTGTAGGGTTTATATTTATTTTAACTAACATTTATTTTAAGTTTAAACTATCTTTCCTGTCAAGCCTTACTTTCCCCTGGAACTGCCAATGCCAGAATATGTAAATTTGAGTAGAACGCGCAAGGATTCAAATTATCAGCGGAAGTATTCTGATTTAAATAGAAGGAAACAAGTTCGGTGTGAGAGATTCTTACTTAGCGAGCGCGGAGGTAGTTAGCGAGAATTGAA
This sequence comes from Stegodyphus dumicola, assembly GCF_044657685.1. NCBI lineage: Eukaryota > Metazoa > Arthropoda > Arachnida > Araneae > Eresidae > Stegodyphus > Stegodyphus dumicola. The sequence goes on from NC_140777.1 coordinate 145,671,751, forward strand.
GAACCCCGCGTTGCGGCCTATGTGCTTGGCGGGAAGTAGTGGAAATTGTTCCAGTGAGCTTCAAGTCTGCTGAATTAGCAGCGGTATTTTAAAACGCGGCGAGTTAGTTATTTTAGAGAGCCTCGTAGTTAGAATCTTGTCTTTACTTTCTTTTCAGGTTATTATTTTTATTTGACTGCCAAGTAGGCACAACCTGTAAGCGTCAAGAGGACGCAATTGTAATTTATTACGTTGAATAAAAAGGGACTTAAACCCTTCACAAGGCTTATCTTTTATACAAGTTTTCACAGTCACCTCTTGGTTGCGTGCAAGTTGGAGGCGCGCAACGTTATACGCTAACCAGAGGACGATTTTTTATATTCTGTGACGTCATGCGTCCTTGTATTTCGTATATTCTTTTACTTCAGCCGAGAGAGAGCATATGCAAATTAGAGATTATTAAATTCAAAATAAATGGATAAAGCAAGAGCATGATCGGATTTGAATAGATTTACCATTTTGATTAGAGTCGTTCTTATAGTTTAACGATGGCTTATATTATTTGCAGTGTTAAGTTCAATGCATGACTTTAGGCAAAAGAGTTAGCTTCAGATTAGTATACATAACTTAGGTACAGTTGAAAATCAAATCATGGTCGTCTTATTTCACGGACCATTGGGTTTACAAGCAAATTAACCGAACAAAAACACCTCGGATAACGAAATGGGTCTCGAGTTAAGAACACTCAATCCGGAAACAAATGATTTTCAAAGATGTTTTGAGATAACTTAAACCAAAAATAATTAACATTCAGGGATTTCTGGAAACATAATTTTAATATTTTTCATTGCTAACAAAGCCTGCAGCAAGCGACTTACAGAATCACGAATTCTGCAGGCAGACGATTTGTAAGTTGACTTTGCTAACATGAAAACGCGGAGAAGTTATTAGAAAAACCAGATAAATGAGCTCAGCAAGAAAAAACTATAGTAACTTAAGAAACAGCAATAAAAGGCAATTTTGGAAGAAATGGGTTCAGAGCAAGAGCATCCCAGTTCTCTGATTTGTGAAATTTGCGAAAATGGAGTAATATGGAAAGTTTTCACGTAAAGATATATCACCCTGATAAAACAGTAGCAAGCTGCAGTATACGTGTTTTCAATGACAATGCCATGTCTCACCTTAAAAACATTTTAAAACACAGCCAAAAACAAATCACATTGGAAAAATTTTGAGCAAAATGCAAGTTAGTGAATCGCAATTAGAGTAAAGTATTATTGATAAAGAAAAGAGACTTGATATTTTTATGGAATGGAATTTCGCATCTAAATAATATCATCCTCATCAGTTTTCTCTTACCGTACAGGTACAGCAAAAATAAATTACCTTTTCGGCTATTTTATTTGTTTATTATTGCGTTATCCTTTTATTCCTATTTTCATTGGCGGTCCGAGGTTCGAATCCCGCGAACGGGCTGGCTGCATGAATTATTTTTCGTTATTTTCCCCATGTGCGACGTGTATACGAACCAGTTTTCCTTAGAAAGTTTTCCACTAAGGCATCCCTCCCCTTAGGTATATATCCATCGAGGCTTTGCCGTAATTAAATAACCTAACCTAACCTATTTTCATTGGTTCTGGGCTAAGAATGTGTCTACAAGATACTTATGTATAGTTTGAATAAGGAATCGACTGTAGTCCAGGAACGAATTAATTTCTTTTACATAATTCTTATGGAAAAAACTGTTTCGGCTTACAAACATTTCGGTTGATGATTGGAGTTCAGAAACGAATTAAATTCTTAAACCGAGGTTTCAGTGTAGAGTGTATATGCCTGAAAACTCAAAATATGAATACTGTATTATGATGACTAAAAATACGATAAATGTAATGCACATGACAACTAAAAATATGCATACCATATTAGTCAAGTTCACTAAGCACTATTTACTTTGAAAAGGACATGGAGGATCTCTAGGAGCCATCAACAAGCGGCAAAGCTGTAGCAGATTTAGCGTAACCCAGGGTGCACCACGAGGAGGTCTGCCACTCTACACCCTTTTGCTTGCGAAAAAGGGGGCTACTGTTCTCCAAAAGCCAAAAACGAGTGCAATCCTCCATTGTATTAAGCTTCTGACATCCCAAACATATCAAAAGACGTTTAGAGATTAGCCACTTGGACTTGTGAGGGCAAGCCTTGAAGTGTTCTCTCAACAAACCCAGCTTTAGTTCCTAACCTCCCGTAAAAAGTTGCGGTTGCATCTTTTAGACTATTGACGGGAGATGACTGTCTGCTGTAGAATCATTTATTTCGCATTGGACTAGCACTTCGACGTTGTGCCTTTTATGTAATAGAGGCCGGCCGACACATTTGGACGAGTGTGAAGCACTGACAAATTTTTCTTGTAGATTTCAATGCTATTGGCAAGCAAGGAGTTTAATGGCCTAACGGCCAATGTAACTGGCCTTTGACAAATTACTGGTCTTTGACTGATATTAGGTATGTTCAGTATTTAACTGTCGGTTATCAGCTACTGTTGACACTGTATAAAGTAACATAAACAGTTTTTCACTTATTCTATGAGCCGCCCAACCGGATAGTGGTTAGCCACGCTGACTGCCGTGCTGAAAGATCCGGATTATAATCCCAGAGAAGGCATGAATGTTTGTAAACGTCTGTGCGGCATAGGCATGTGAACGCTCTAAAAATTTGGCTAGTCAAATGTCCTCTCGAGAGGCTAGTGCCAGGGGAAGAGAGGAGGGAAACTCTTGGACCCTTCTCCTCCCGGAGTGCTCTCCATCAGAATTGGGGGCGGAGCTGAACAAAGTCGTACTTTCACCTACATGGTGCTTAAGGCTCTTGCAAACGGTAGGCGCAATCTTGCTTTCATTGCAACAATGTATTTCAAGGGCTTATTCTGATGTTACTGTAAGACAAGTGAGAGTGATTCTGATTACAAGTGAGACTGATTCTGATTACAAGTGAGACTGATTCTGATTACAAGTGAGACTTATTCTGATGTTACTGTAAGACAAGTGAGATTGATTCTGATTACAAGTAAGACTTATTCTGATGTTACTGTAAGACAAGTGAGAATGATTCTGATGTTGCTGTAAGACAAGTGAGACTGATTATGATTACAAGTGAGACTTATTCTGATATTACTATCAGACAAGTGGGATAGTCACAACAACATTTATTAAACGATTTATTTTAATTTTTATCGCAATTCTGCAAAATACGAAGTATGAGCTGTACACATAAGTCAGGATTTCAAAAATGGGAAAAAGGTAAAACAAGAAGATACTTTGCCTAAGTTTTTTGAATAATGCAGATGTATTCAACTTAAATAAATGAAAAATGACAAAGTTCTGGATCAAAATAAAAAAAAATGAAGACAAAGAATAAAATGAATTGTTAAAGCATTACGCAAAAGAAATAACGGAGCATCAACAACAATTATTAATGAAAAAAAAAGTAAATAAAATCTAAAAAATCATTTTACTGAAAGAAGATAAAAAGTAAAGACAAACAGCAAAAACACTTGAAAAATCTCCAAAATAGTGATATAACTTGGGGCCAGTACATTTAACGTTCATTAGGCAAGATTTCATAGTTAAAAACAAACCACTATGAAATAAATGGTTAAAAAACGCCATTAAAAAAGTGAATGTTTTATAAATACGTGATAATTAGCTGTTACACAAGATCTGGAAAAAGACATATTTTGTAGTACCAAAGTAAACGGTTGTAATATCTTAATTAAATTAGACTTCCTTGAGAGCTAGAATATTGAAGAACTGCGTAGCGATTATTCGCTGAGTTCTCGTAACAAATCCAAAGAATTGCTAAATTTATCCTTTATTCCAACTAAAAAAAATGGCCCCCTATTGGGCTTACAATAAGCCACTACTTGGGTTTTAACTCAAGATAGAAACACACTAATCAGTACTAATATAACACTAATCTAATGTTAATTAAAATAAACTAACCGATGATGCACATAATTAATAGAGTTGACCCTGATTTAAGATCACCGGCATATACTAGCAGGCACATAACAGTACGGCCTTATGACAGTAATTTCCTGTTCTCCTAAAGTGACCCAGACTTCAGCTTACATACTAGTTTCTACCTCATTTACATAAATCAAAATCCTGAAAATTCATTCCGGCAGAGAAATGTAAGTGGGAATTGAGAAGGAAAGGCTTGTTCCAAAATAAAAATAACTGTTAGAAAAATAAACCCTACACGGTGAAAAACTGAAGGAGGATGGAATTACTGGTTATGTATATAAGCATGTTTTTTCTACTAAGGCATTTTTTACTGGAGACTGGACACAGGAATACTGTTAAAATAATAGTTCAATAATATGAATGTTCGACAGATTACAAGAACTTGAACAGAATTCGTAGCAAGAAGTTTCAAGCACTAGTCGAATTGAAAACTCGAGAAACTCTTTATTTGGAAGAAAAATATTTGGAGAAATGATTTTAAAGGAGAAAAGCTTTAGGGAAATATTCATTTGAATTGTTTGACAATGATAAATACTTTAAATTGTCAGCAGGATTTAGTGAAAACTACATTGGAGTATTAAGCTGAATATGGTGAATGAATCTTCAGCATCTTATATAAAAAAAACGAGTTCAAAACGAAAGGTGAATGCAAAGGGGAATGGAAATTGTTTATTTTTGGTAATATATGTAATAAATTAATTGAAATTATTAAGAGAAATTGATAAAGGTTTCAAAAGTGAAATTAAGAAATCAAAGTACTATTCTGCAGTTGTTGATTACGCACCAGATAAAGCAATTACTGATGAACTTGCTATTATATTGCGCTATTTGTTAAGTAATGATTAATGTATGAAGTGTGTCTTTTGCTTTTTACCTACATATTTGTACTATCACATCATTGGAAACTGTAGTATTGGAATAGCTGCATTTATTAAAATATAGCAGCAAAGTTCTCTGGTTAGTATAAAAGTTTGCGAGACGGAATAAAGCAATAAAATGAAATAACAATTTATGTGCCTTGCTAAAACCATTCACTTAATTTTATCAAAAGTATCGCTACTCCTTATACAAATTTTCCATTAATATTTGTATCCTCCACTATAATAAAAAATTTCAAAGGCATTATTTAAGAGTTATTAAAAAGCAACTTATAAAATGTAGCCTTAATTTAAGTCAGAGCTGGCTGAGAGCTTAATTCAGCACTTAAGATACAGACTACCCAGGTCAATACATTTTTTTAATAATCATTCGTTATGAATATTGCATGAGCATCTACGGGAATTCGTTGAAAAGAGGTAAAATGCAACAGATTTCAGAGATAACAGTACTGTTAATAATAGAGATAATAATGAAGCTTTTGTATTATAAACAAAACTGAAGGTGTTTATAGAAAATGAAAGAGGGGAACAGTAGAATGCAACAAGTTTGATATAGGCTCAGTAGTCATAATATTCGAAGTGAATAAATAATCTGATTTAATTATCATTATAGATATTGCAAAGACAGTTCCTAATTGATTAATAGAAATAATGGGATTTGATGGCAATGGTTCATATTGAAGAAAAGAAGTACGAAAAATATATAAGATTTTTTGTTTTCGGGCTGCTATTAAAAGTACATATCCAAGCTGAAATGGATTTGGTCTTCAATCTCATAATATACAGTATTTTGTTTTCATATGGGTTCTTTTAATCAAAATAGAGGAAGGGAATAAGGAATATGACGCTTATTAAATATTGTAAAACAAAGCAAGCAAATTCAGTAGTAGCTTATTGAAAAAATAGGAACAGAAAAATAATAAAAATACCTTAATCGCTCACTAATTTCTTACACTTTGTTCATATTAAACATAGTAAAGGCTTGGAGCTGGCCAGATAATTAAAGCTGAGGAATAAAAGCCCTTTGCTCATATTTCTTGCAATAATTAAAATTCTTAATACTAAACCTATTGTATAGCTGTAGTTGCTTAAATTAATTTCCTGTGATAAGCATTATTAACTGCTACGAAAGTTTTCTCTTTTTGAGTTCATAGCATGCATGTAACTTTAAAATTTTGGGATAGGAGCAGACAAAATGCGCTAGAAAGTATTTATTAGATTTGATAAAAATGAAATTTTATGTCCACAGACGATAATTTATGGGAAGAATTGAAATTTACCTATCGTAGAATAAACTTTGAAAGAAAGGAAAATGTTATATGATTTTCTATGAATTTAAAGGGGGATTTAATCGAGAAGAATGTCTTCAACGTCTACAGTTAACACGTGAAAGTGAATTTCCATCTCATGCCACTGTATTCAGAAGGTTATAAGATTTTGTAGATATCGAAATGTTCTCCTGCATGAAGATGACCTTTGTTAGCATAACGAATTTAACAATGGACCTGAAGATATTCATAAAATCATTCATGAAAACTGCGTATAAAAAAATTAGTTTGCCGTTATATTTTCCATAATTTAACAGAACACTAAAAAGGGAAGCTTATCAGATTCAGTAAGGAAACCTAGTTGTTTGATGATGGTGGTTCTAAAATCATAACTGGTGATGACGTACATACGTACAGTTTTTTGACGTTTCAGTACGCCAAGAAAGAAAATTATGGGTCTTTAATGATAACCTCAAAACAAGAATGCTGAAAAGACAACGAGCAATTAAAGTATTTGACTCTTTCTTTAGAAGTGAAGGACTGCTCAAAGACATTTGAGCTAAATCAGAAGGACAGAAGATAGTTTCAGCTAACTAGTATGCCACTGCGAATATTAGAGGACTCATGCTTCACATGATAAGCATATTTTCATTTAACAAGATTGGCTGTCGAAATTCGTGACCAAAAGCACATCAATGTAAGAGAACATCCACCCTACTCCCCTGCCCTTGTTATTTAAGGCTTTGGCTGTTTTGCAACCTAAAAGAAAATTTATATGGCTGTCATTTTTCATTCCAAAGATGAGATTGATGAGGCAAATGTTTCATCGGTTCCAAGAAACTGATGACCTGAATCATTTAATCTTTGCAAAACAGAGCTACAAAATTGCGTTGAAGGAGGGGACTAATTTGAATACGTCTAAGATTTGTTAAACTTTACTTATACCACTTAGCTTTACCTAAAATATTCAGTGGGATCTCATACTTATTTAAGTAGTATTTTTATTATAAGGGATAAATTTTATGGCCTACTATCAGTTTCTGAAAAATTACGACTAAATAAATTAGTCTTTGAGTTTTCGTACTTTTGTTAGCTCAGACATTCTTAACAATTTAAGCATAGCTTTTTTTTAACCAAGAACTCTCCTATGTAATCCTTAAGAAAATTGTTTGCTTTGTTAGGAAATATGCATTTTTATTATTATTAGTTTCGGAAATTTTGCTTACGCAGTCTCTAGTTGACAATTAACAGTTTTATAAGATAATCCATGCATCAGGTCTTTTAAGTAACTTAATTAAAGGGGCTGTGTTTTATAATGCATCTTTTACTGCTATGTTATACTATATCTATTGAGACTGTAACTAAATAATAATAATGATAATAAGAATAATAAAACCTGACGTATTAAAAAGAGGTATCCAAACGGCACAGTTGGTTACATCATATGTGTACTGATTTAAATACGCATACGACTATGTATACTCATTGAAAAATTTTCCGAATTTAATGTTTTATTCAAGAGATATGGTTATATATAGCCAATAAGTCAACAACGCGATGGCCTTCTTTCGGCAGTTAGTTAAGCGGTTATTCGGCTTGGCACTGACGCGTTGAGTTGAGGATGGCTTTCTTCGCCTAATCTCTAGTTGTTGAGCTAGATTAAAGACATCCCTATGTTGGTCAGAGAGTCTTGCTCATGCGCAAACGTATTCTGCTAGGGAGAGATCTGATGATCTACTTAACCGGGAAAATGTTTGATAAGCACGAAAACAATTAGCTGAAATGATTACCATATGTGGTCGGCCGTTACCCTGTTGATATACAAGCCCGCGGTGCCTTGAAAGGAACGACAATACACAGTGTAGAATATTGTCGACGTACCGCTGTGTAATAAGTATATCGGGGAGGACACTTAAAAGGCCCAGGCTACCAAGATGCCTGGTCGAATGAGCTGAGCATCACTGCATATGTGCTTGTCGGTCTGCGAAGGTCAGGGATAGTTGGAGCAAAGGGTATTGTAAGAGCAGAAAAAAATTTTTGGATCTTTCTTGAAACAGTCACACAATCTATTTTCTGTATCTCTTTGAACCTTCTAGCTAACAAGCTGAGCTGAGGCATTTTTCCTAGTCAGATATTTTCTTAAACCTGTTTCTGTACTCCCAGATCAAATACATATAGTTCCTGCAATGTGCCTGAGAGTCGTTTGTCAGTCTCTCATTACAATATTTCTGCTTCGTCAGTTATTGTTATCTGTGTTTGATTAGAATGGACAATTACAGCATGAATGATTTAAATGTGAAATATTTATTTAATAAATAACTTATTTAATAAAAATTTAATAAAATAAATTTATTTAATAAAATATAAATTTTGTTACTGTGGTACAAGATGGAACAATCTTAATGCATAGCTTGTGTAGACACGTGCCGCAAATACATTTTATTACTGATCGAGCATCAGTTTCGTCCACTTCTGGATGTTGGGATAACGCAATTTAGATTATGGCTGAAAAAGAAGAAATTACATAACATATATCAAATTTATCATCAAATATTATACAGAGCTATCTAACATTATGCAAAAAGTCCATCAAATTTATAATTTATATTTTATTCACTCTTCTATGAAATTAGTTATCGTTCTTTGAATTAACCAAGAAATATCGCCTCAAGTCCTCGCCCTTGTTTCAGCTCCTTTGTCTGTGCCTTATTTTTCTTCAAAGCTTTGCATGAGTAGCTTCTTCAATATTTGTTAACAAGTATACTGGGAGAAGAAATCCATAAAGATTCACCGAAAATGGCAAAAATACTTTTCCAAACTTTGACATTTGGCAGAAAATGTGAGTGTTGCGAGCAAAGGTTGAAAATGTTTTAAATGATATTGTTAAGAATTTTGTAAGCATGCAAATAATTTAGGAAATTATACGTAAATTACAGTATCCCTTGTATAATACAGTATAATACGCATGAAAGGCCTCAGAATACGAATCCTCGCTGAAAAAGTAGGGTTACAGGGGTAAGTTAATTTAACATTGAGGTAAATGACCATCTAGACAAATTGGGGATGCTTTTGGCAACTAATTTTTGTCGCAAACTTGACGAGAAATCTCTCCAAACTCTGTAACCATTTGGCGACATTTGGGTTCGATCTCTGCTTAGTTATAAATGTATCTGGCCTTATGTAATGTAAGTGCATCCGGTCCTATGTAAAAGTAACTGCGTTTGATTTCCAGTCATTTTGAGAAATCGAAGGTACTTTGAATTTCTTGGCGGACGGAAGAAAACTACATAAGGCCGAAGAAAGCATCGGTTTCCAGTTTAGCTCAGAGTACTGAGATTTAGGACATTGAGTTCAGAGTATTGTATGCGAGCTTACGCATTTGACGCTCTTTTTTCAATGTTCTTAATAGTTTGAGGTGGCAACTATTGATTGTACTCTGTCATATTGAGAAGAGATGAACGAGTACTTTTGTGTGAAAATTTCCAAAGCTGTAAAGTATTTTTAGAAAAATAAATTTCAAGCTTTAATCGGTTCTGTGTGCATTCAATCTATTACGAACCAGTACGCTTGTAACAGATTTTGGTGTTAGAAGTGGGGTTGAGTGCCGGTGACAACAGCGATGGGTCAGCAACTAAGGCAGCTGGTGACAGCCTTTGCTGGATTACAAGAAAGATTGAAGCGGTCCAAGAAAATATGGAAGAAACCACCAAGATCGTTGCAGAAGAGATGAAAAAGGGCCAAATAAAGATGGAAGGGATTGTGAAGTCTGTTAAAGAAATTGAAAGCAGGCCAAGTAAAGATGGAAAGGATCATGAAGACAATTCAAGAAAAGATTGAAACAATTCAAGAGGAAATGAAACAGAAATTACTGCCATAATCAGAAAATAAATTCGAAGCTATGGACAAGCATATCTATTTGAAGTAAGAATAGACACGGTGGAAAACAAACTTAAGAAATCGAAGAAAGAGTTTTTGCCATCGAACAAAAAATCGAAATCGACAAAATTGACTGTAACAAATGGAAACAATTCTGATGGCTTTAAATTCCTAGCCATGTCTTCGTGACCCTGTCTAAAACTATCCATGTCTGAGGGAAAGACCTTCTCCCAAGTGTACAAGATTCAGTTCTCTGTATTAGCGGACGGAAATGAACGAGATTCCGAAACTAAGGTTTGCTATCTTGCCACATTTCTGAGGGCAGACGCAGCGGATATCCTTCAAACTCTGACCGAAAATCATCGAAGCTTTATCCGGCGAGCTGGAACTGCAATTTGGCGAAAAGTGTTAAAAGCTATACGAGGTGTCCTTTAAAATACCACCAATATAGGCCCACGAAAACACTCCAGAAGGTAACATGGATGCTGAAGGGCTGTTTCATTTCATATTTTGGGACTGCCCAACCGAAACAAAGGAAATCCTGTCTCTGCAGTATTTCATCGATGATATCTGGGATCTTGAGATACAGAAAGCCTTGTGAATGACGGTTGTCAAGGATCTAAAAAGGGCTTAATTTTCGAGGCAACACAGCAAGCACCGCGTAGAGACAGCAACTGAATCAGAAATGTTCATTTTCACAAGCCAGTGCATCAGGTGACTGCTTGTCTAAATGATTTAACCAAGCAAATCACTGCCTTGAGATCCTGAGTGGGAAAAAACTGATCCTAAAGTATTGGAACTGCGATGGCTAAGGTCATGTACCAAGGAACTACATAACACCGCAAGACAACATGGGAGAGAAAACCACTTCCTTCAGGAAGGAAGGAACCGAATTAGTGCCATATATTAGTTGCCATATATTGAAAAGCCCTATTGCAACTGCTTCAGATTTCTGCAAAGAGAGGGTGCAGTTGTGGACTGTTCATAATGGGACGTATAAATGGAGTTCTTTGCAATATGGCCATTGATAGTAGAGTCAATGTTAACAGCATCCGACTGGCTTAACGACTACAAGGTAAACTGATCTGGACGCCGCCCTGCGTGTCCAGACTGTGTCCGACAATAAAATCGACATCGATGGAAAGTTAAATGTTAACATCACATTTGAAAGTGCCGAGTATTATCACAATAGCCTGCCCGCCATATATTACAGAGCCTTGCATGCTAAGATTAGACTTGTCATGAATACATTTTCCATGCAATTTATAAATAATAAAATGTATTGTGTCACTGAGGATACAACCCTATTAGGAATCTAAGATAAAGGAGTTAATCCATCCATCAAATAAAAAATAGCTCAAAATGATATCACAGTACCAGCAAGACCAGAATTTTTAGTACCTGCAATCATAGCTGAAAGCACAAATTTCTGATATGTCTTAATGGAAGAACTAAGAATGATAACAGCCTGAAAGCAGTACTAACTATGGAATGCACAATTTAAGCAATGAAGAATATTTCGTTAAAAAATTTCAATATGTTCCCTCCCATGCATCTTCGGACGTAGGTGGAATCAGTTTGGTATGCAACTGTTATGGGGGAATCATCCATCAATCAAGCAATATCCAACACGTCTACCGATTTCTAAAGAGGAAGAAATAGGAAAACTTAAGGACGGGCAAGAAAGTGATGTTATCGAGACAAGAGTGTCATTCAGCAAGCCTCTTCCACCGTCCTGACCAGAAAAAACATAGTTCAACTAGATTTTGCTTTGACTATCGCCTGGTGAAAGACATCACGAAGAAAGACAGTTACCCTCTTCCATTCGAACGCCTCATAAACAATGCGTGGAGTGGCCTTTCCTTTGAAGCCTGTCTAATTTACTTGGATGACATCATCGTCAGGAAAAGATCTAGAAAACATTTAGCAATTATTAGGAAGGTGCTTTAGAAATTGAAGGAAGCCAATTTAAAGTTCTAACAAATGTAAATTTTCAGACAACCATCTTATCTCGAGTGACTCATCTCGGATATGCCATCTCTGCAGAAGGAGTGTGTACGGATCCAAAAAAAAGTGCGTGCGGTTAAAGATTGGAGACATCCCAAAAATGTCCATCAACAGAGAAATTTCCCGGGGCTTTACACCTACTACTGGAGATTTGTGAAGAACATATCTTTCATCGCAAGACCCCCTTACAAACTGACAGAGCGCAAGCATAAATTGTTTTGGACGAAAGAATGTTAGGATGCATTTTACAGACTTACGGAGGCTTTAATATCTGAAAAACAATTTTAAGTATCCTGAGCTCGAAAATAATTTTGGAAGTCTTTCTGCTTTTTGATAATAATTTTTAATAATTTGGGAAGACTTTCTGTTTTCCGTTTCTAATCTTTCTGTTTTAAGTGGGTAATGTGTAGAATGTTCAGGAAAGTTTATTACAGAAAGAATAGAAAATTACTCTTTTAGCTTAGGGTGCTCTTCATTTTAAAATGCTTATTGTAAAAAAATGCATAAATTTCAAATGCCATACAAGTTATTTAGACAGAATCAGAGCCACTGTGATTCTATCTAAAATGTCTTGTGAATATGTGCCACTGAGAGGTACATATTCACAGAAGGCGATTACCCCTCCCAAAGGTATATTTAAAATTCTTAATATTCAAGAGAATAAAATTATCAGACAGATTTCATTATCTACGCTATTCATGTATGTTTAAAACGTTAAAGAATCTAATTAATGTATTATTGTTATGCAAATCCACAATGATTATAATCATTAATTAATTCATCACTTTCGATAGGTATTCATTTGCTACAATATCCGGAGGCGGAAGTTCTAGAACGCTTATCCTTTTCAGGCTTTATATAATCGGTTAATTAATTATCGTAAAGTAGTTCATGCTTCAGCTTGATATAAGATACGTAAAATGTAATGTTGTAAGAGATCTCTTCATCTAAGCCGATAAACATTAATTAAGCTTGCTTTGAAAGACACATTTGATGCGGCATCCGGAAGCGGAAGTTCTAAGATGCTAAAGGTGCTTAATATAAAATAAACAAATGCCACATTATCGACTTAAAGGTGGCCAGATATCTTAAAAACGATAATCTGTTAAAATTACTGTTAATATACTCCGTGTCCTTTATCCAGCTTTTATTTTCGCAACCGTTGGTCGTAAATAGATAGTTCTGATTACAAAAGTATTTTAAGTGACGCAAAGATTCATGTTCTTTGATTATTAAATTTGAAAAAATTAATTTTGAATATAGAACTAAATCTAACGTTTTACGCGTCTCGCCGGTTAGGAACGTTTTGTGGTCGTTATAAGAAAGTAAAGCCGAAAACGTTTGACTTCGTACTCAAAAAATAGCCGAGTTATTTAATTTGAAAATGCGCCATATTTGACTTGATTTTGAATTTGAATTGAGGGGTCAATTTATAAATAAATTAGATAAATTTCCGGTTGATTGCTTCCCCCCTTAAATGCCATCTAATGACATTTAAGAGGGAAAATTTTGTGATACAGTAGTATCATTATTTATAATTTTGATATAGGTATGCCGAAAGAAGTTTCATGCAAGAAATTTTATAAGTTTCTAAAACCTAAAAATGTGTTATTAATATTCTCGTGTAATTCTAATACTTAGGAATCATCACAGAAATCGTATAAAAAATGGTAATCGAAAAAAAAAATCATTGAAGCACAAATATTTTTCCTATTTAACTAATGCAAATAATATTACGAGTTGGCTGCACTGAAGGCTGCCAGTGTTTTCTAGAATATGAATTCTATAAGATTCTGTAAATAAGATCTCCGTTTTGAAAATGATTATACTGATGAAATATTTTTTGCAAGAATTTGCATAGAAATATCCGTCACGTAATCTCTTGACAACAGAAACATTTTTCTAAGCGATATTTTATTTTTAGTTATGTACAAATGCAAACATTTCTCTCTTTAATTTGTGTGCGGCCCCTGAATTTGATTCTCAGTTTTAAAATCAATTGTCTCAGACAAGTTCGTCGTACGGAAGGCAGAAATCCTGTGTTTTAATTTTTGTAACGCATATAAAATTCTTTTAAATATAAGTATACGGTACAGAGAAACGTGTAAAAAGTCAGATATCGTAATTTTTACAAAGCTAATTTCTTTAAGCTTAAAAGTGTCAAAATATAAATCGTTAGATAATTAGAAACATTTTTGTAATTTAAAATACATGTCTACTGCAAGCGGTTGCGAAAATAAGATACGAGTAAGAAATTTTGCGGGCACGGTGTATACGCTAAATGCAGACATCATTTAAACATCAGACGCCAGAAATTAAAACTTATTTCAAGCTTTTATTGACAAAAAATGTGGTTTTTATCTGCATTTAAATGATGTCGTTTCCACTTATTATCCTCTTACTGACAAATGATTCTAACGCATATTATCATAGAGACCATTAATTCGCAATCTGATGTAAACGCTGATAAAAGCAAATGGTAATAAATAGACTGGTATAGATTCGAACAGGTTAATTGATTAAGGAAAAGCATGCAAGAGCTGTCGGCTTAAGGAGGATGCTTTCAGGAAGGGTTTTCAGAAGGAAAACTGAGTCGTATTCATGTTGCCATACGAGGAACCATGAAAATTTCTATGCTAACAGCCGGTTCTCCAGGATTTGATCTCTGGTCGAATTATCAGTTTTCAGCCGTCTTATAGCATAGCTGTAAGTGGGGCAATATGGATGTGCAAATGGATGTTAAGAATCCGTGGTTAAAAATGAAAGATGAGTTACAGAATTTACATTAGCGTGAATATGAGTTTCATGTATAACACTGAAAAATTTTATAATTAAATTTAAAGAAAACTCATTTTCAGGAAATCCTGCTTAAATTGCTTTCAAAATAAGTATTAAGATGAAGTTGCAGAATGCGGGAAGCTTTAGAAACTGATGAAAGAACCATTGAATAACAAATGTATATACAGGCTTAAGGAAGGTCTTTAATCTTATCTTTTCATTTTCATGGCGTGTTATATTACGCTGTCAATTTGTTAGGCCAAAGGAGCAATTTGCCCAGAAATGCTATTAATTTTTTGCATTTTGCGTCCATTCACTTTAAACGGGGTTTCACTTCTCAAATTGTTGCAAACAAACATTAGAGTTCTGAATTATATTTAAAGAAATTAAATAATGAAGAATCTGAATAAATCTATATATGTTTCTTGCACCATTGCAGGAAAAAAAAAAAAAAAAAAAAACTGTACCCAGGGACATCAAATTCTGAATAACGAAGTCCTCCACTCGAATATGGGTTTCTGGAAGAACAAATTTGGAATTTGTTTTGTAAGGATTATGCTAATTTTATTAACAGTATGCTAATTTTATTAAAAGCTGCATTTTTACAAAAAATTCTTTTCTCCAGAGAATTCCGAGCAAAGTAAGAGAAACAAAATTAAGAAAATTCTTATTTTATTTAATGTTTGTCTAGCATTTCTTCGTAACATTAAATATATTCAAAAGAGCACATGCTATATCTAGTTCCAGAAATTTTTTCCTAACGTTCATATCGTAATGCTCAAGACATTACGCTCGTAACGTAAGAAGTTATTCTTGAATTTCATCAAAATTGTTTTCAAGTGCATTTTCAGCCTATTTTTAGAATTGCATTTGAAACTGAAATGCTATACATTATTTCTTTCAAACGGTAGAGCAGAAAGTGTTGAATGACTTTAGGAAGAATGTATTTTCTAGGATATTTTGTTTACAATTTCATAACTTCGAAAGTGTTGTAAGAAAATGAATATGTTTCCGAATTCGTTACATAGTATATATTACTAAATTCTGTTCACTTAAGCTTTGTTATGCAAATAAAATACTTTATTTAAGTCATCTATCTACATTATTACCTTTTGCTTTTGTTGCTAGAAAGGTAATGCAGTATTTTAGAATAAATTCAGATAATGCATTTTATACTTGATTTTCACGTCCACAGCGTTAAATCGCTAAATTATGTAAAAAAAGTACAGTACTTTAATGAATTTGAGGAGTCGCGGGATATCGTAATAGTGTTTCATTACAATTTTATATATTGTAAAATATATTGCCAAATTATGTAAAAAATGTACTTTCACTTTCGACTTCTCTTTGCAGACTTTGACTAACTGCGTGATATCGTAATAGAAATTTTTCACTTAAAATTTATCTTAAAATCGTTCGCTTACTCATCTTCTTTTCTCTAATCCTTTTTTAGATTGCAACATCGTATATTCTTAGCTGTCATAATATGTACGCGACTTTGAAGATTGTTTGGTGAATTATCATCAAGTCCTTAAAAATAAGGAAATCGTACAAAATCAAGAGAATGGCGCTTAGGACCCTCAATTAACTCAAATAAAGTTTAACAGTCGGCACTAACTCGTCCTTACACAAGCCAACACTTTTGGCTTAAATCAAAAGGTAACTTAAAATTTGATGACGTAGCCTAACAGCTTAACAGTTTATAGCGCAACCTGGCCTTGACTCAAAGTCAGGGTAAACAAGCTTAATGGCAAGAATAACTCAAAATTGCAAAATTCTAAATGCTAGAGAATCAAAGTTACCAAATTGACATTCAAGCAGGCAGAACACGTCTGATTTCAACTTCCAAAATCTATGCTTTAAATACTTCCTTCTTGTACACAATTTGAATATCGCGCGTGCTTAACTTGAAATATCTTGAAATAACTGGTTAAAAAATTAAATCATACTCTACTACATTTTCTCCGCCAGAATTTAAGCATATGAAAAAGAGGTTCTTAACGACTTCGTTAAGAACTTACATTCTAACTATATAAGAACTCAAAGCCAACTTCTTACAACTAACTTTATTTTACACTCATTTACTAACTTTACTTTACAGTCACATCTAACTTTACTTTTGCACTCCTTTTAAAAATTATAAACATAAAACGTTTGATTCTTTTGCCATGAAGTTAGTTGTCATGGACTTTTGTAGTTTCAAGTGGTAAAATGTCCCTGGGTAATTACTCTCACAATGTGTTGTAGTAACTAATTCTGGTTACTATCAGAGAGCATTAGTTCCAGTGGTAAGTGATCATTCCGTTTCGTTATTAATACACACATTTTATTTACAATATGATAAAATTTTTACAAGCATTATTGTTAGGCAAACGCCTTAACGGTTATTAGGCTTAACACCTTCGATCTCCATCAAAACTAAAGATAAGTTACAGAACGTCAACAGACACAAGACGTTCGGATCGCCACCTTAACAGCGCAAACTATCAATTTATAACATGTATCGTTTTACATCTCTTAACGTCTCCAGAATGTTTGGCTTCGGCCTTTTGATTTGCATTTTTGCGGTGAATGCATGTGAAGAGTTATTTTCATTAGCTCAACACACATTTAAAAGCTTTGTTACCTTTCTGCTAAAAGAAGTTTACTGGTTAAAAGTATGACACGGAGACAAAATGTCAGTGATATCATGGGCAGCACAGAACCTTCCCATCAGCTTTAAGTGTCTAAGGATTAACTATTTCATTAAGAGTCATTTTCTCAGCGATTCGGAATTGGTGAAGATGTTCAAAATCAAAATGGATAGAGACTTTCGGTAGATCGCACAAATTAGACTAAACGTTTTATGGGGAATTCGACATTATTACACTGGCATCTCGGTGAATAACATACTCTTTATTCCAAAAGTTTAGAGACTCAATTATACCACGTGTTTGAGAAAAATGAAAAGGAATGAAAACACCAAATAAAAATCTATTTATTTACATCCCATGAGACTTGCATTCTAGTAAATATTCAACTAAAATAGCAATTGCATTTTAGAAAAATAAAAACACAGAAGAATATGCGTTCCAAAAGTTTGCAGAATATTAACATTTTAACAACTTGCGATCAATTTCAGATTACTTAATACATCAAAGTCGCTCCATTATTCCGTATGACGTCGAATACACGTTTCTCCATCAAGAGAACTAAATTTTGTAACAACTGAGGTTCCACATTGTACTATGCACTCTCGATCGCTGCTGTTAAAGCAGGGTTTCTTAAAATTTGATTCAGTCGCGACCCCTTTTTATCACTGAGATTCTTTCGCTACACCACAAGACCCCATAATATTTACAAAAATTTTGTGGGACCCCATAAATATTGCGCAAATCCAACACAAGCGTGAGTGAAACTGTCAATTCTTTCACTTGTACTGTAATATACTTTTGCAGTTTTAGGTCATTAACTTAAATTTCTAATTTTTAGACATAAAACAATGTGAAAATTTTAAATAAGTAACAGACGAAATGGCAGCGTCACGTGCAAAACAAGGAAAATGAACGTTTATATTACAAAAAGAATGTTTTGAAACATTTTCGTTTTTTTTTCTTTGTCTGTATTGTCTTATCTTTATCTATTTTCAGATACATTGTGTAAAAATATTTGGTAATTGTAAAATTATTATAATAAGTTAAAGGAAATCTGCTAAAATTTTGGCGACTCCTGCTGCAGCTCCCGCAGTTTAAGAAACCCAACTTTAAAGCATTCACGGAAGAAAACTGCTTCCATTCGCGTAAACTCTCCGAGATATGCGTTCGCAATCGGACTATAATCGGGACTCATTCATAGACACTCAAGAACAGTGACATTTTTCATGTCTAAGTAATTTTTTGTGGTATTAGAGGTATGAAAGGGAGCATCACCAAATCCCCCCCCAATTATTTTTGAAAACAGCATAAGATGATTTCTTAGTGTTTCTATGTATAGAGGAATCTTACCGACCATCTAGAAAGGCGAAATCCACTTGCCCGTTAAAACCGAAAGCTACCCACCACATAACAGATCCACGTCCACTGTTCCTACTGAAATAACTTCGCGGCGTTTTTCGTTAAGTTTTTCGTTAAGTCGCGGCGTTTTTCATGCCAGTAATATCAGTACTCGTCAGAACCATCTAGATTCCATATTTTTCATCACTGAAAATTACAGAGAGCCATTTATTACCGTATGCCATGGACTTACAGATTCACTGCAATCTCCTTCGTTTGTGATGTTTTGAGAGCGGTAATGATGGAGCCATTTTTACTTGAATCATATAATCAGATCCTTGATTTGCCTATGAACAGAGCTTTTGGATATTTGCAAGCCACAAACCATTGTGATTTGGGAAATGACTTTTTCTGTATCGAAGCCATTCTTTATATTCGCCTATCGCTGCGACTCTCCGTCACTCGGTGTCTTTCTGAACGTGGTTTTGGCCGATGTGGCTTCTTACGAGACATTACACGATAAATAATGTTTTCAGTTCGATTCAGAAGTTTCGAAATTTCTTTAACAGACCTACCGTGCAATTTAAAGTTCAGAATCCTATTACCTTCAGCATAAGAAAGTTGTGTAACTTTAGGCTCGACTAGTTACTAGAAAACGACTCGACTAGTTACTAGAAAAAAAAAGTGGTTGCAGTGTTGAGAGAAACAATAAAGAGGCTACTCCCAAATCTCTAGTTACGGCCCTGTTGTTGACATATAGATAGGAAAAATGGTTGCCGCAGCTTTATGCCCAGGTTCAAACCCAAGTTGGTTATTTGTAGAAATCCTTTATGGGACATTTAAAGTACTGTGAAGCTGAAGAGTCTTCTTGAGAAGGTTTGATAGTGGGGCCAAAAGGGGTAGGAGATCTTTACACCCGTTTTCCTGCAGATTCTCCCTCAAAGGCAAACGTCAGGAGGCAAACATCAAGATGTTAACTTAAGTGTCGTCCATATGGTACCCAAGGCAAATGACAAGCATTTACTGCCTCTTGGTCATGATGAATTCATTGATGCGATCAAGAGGAAAAGGGAAAGCAATCACGTGTTTCTTGCGCATACTGGATATCATTTACTGCATGTACGGAATTGCGGTTATGTTTCTAAAATATAAAATTGAGAGTTTTAATTTTGTTCCATTGGAACAGAAAAGAGAACCTAAATTGCACCTTGGACCAACGTATGTGAGAAAGTAAATCACATAATTTAATACGATGCTTGCAAAAATACTTGACTGTAATATTTATATAATTCCACGAATGATAAAAAATGTTGAAATGTTAAAATGAATGTTAAATGTTTGTTTCAAAAGCAGGTAGGCAAGATTATCATTACTGCTCATTTGCTTTTCAGTGACTCCGCTCTCGAACTGATAACGTCTTCCCAGATTTCTTCAGTGTCCACAAGTAGATGATAACGGTCACTCACTCTGCGAAATGTGGCGGCATGGTGGGAAACTCTGGTTTGAATTTTATCGTTCGAACTATGGCGCGAACTAGTAATGGTCTAAAATATGGCTTCCTTGAAAGTTGAATAATGGTCTGAAATATGGCTTCATTGAACCTATGCTGAAGGAAGTATCCCGAAGTCGTTTGACTGTTTATTATCTTCATAATAGTTAACAGCAAAAAAAAATTTTTTTTTGTTCCTTTTATGAAAAATAAAAACTCTTCTTAAATTTCTAAAGGAAAATGAAAGAAAAGACATTTGGGTCTTTCGTAAAAGAGACATGGTGTAAAGTTTTAAGATTGATTATTTAAGTGTGTAGAGATATTTAATTGGAAGGAGGAGAGATGAAAAATATGCAACACCTTCGGCGGAAATTGAACCACGGACCTCTGGAATACGTGCCCAGCGCGCCGACTACCACACCACGAAGGCATACCAAGAACGCGGGAGAAATACCTTATATCCTCCCCCTTTTAAAGGGCGACTGGGGTTTTTAGGGGACCCAATCGCCAAATACTGGGTGAGGAGAATCATCATCCGCAACCCTTTTAGTTCGGGCGCCACTTGTAGAAACATTAGATTAATTGGAAGCAGGAGAGATGAAATATATGCAACACCTTTGCCGGGAATCGAACCACGGATCTCTGGAATACGCGCCCAGCGTGGTTTAAAATAACAGACCGAACAACGAACTAAACAGAATAACAGATTGAACAACGAACAACAAAATAACAGAACGAACAACATGACTCTTAGCGGCATGTTGCATAGTTCCTCCCAGCTCTGATAAGTTTGTAATTATTCGGCTTTTCTCTATTGCTGCCCATATTTAAATTTCATACGCCGGTTAGAGTTTCTGAGCCAGTTTAGACTGAAATTGAACTATGTAATCTTTGACTAGTAGTCTACGTTTTAAATTTGAATCTGATTATTATTTTAGTTGCATTGTCAGCCTGATCCTGTTAGCACAAGAAGAATATTTATGTTCAAATTTCTATTTTGATAAAAAGTTTGATAAAACCTTTACAAGTCTTTGTAGTTACTTCAGACACATCTATAATTCGTTTTACGTCTGTTAGGAATTTTGGAACTTGTTAATGCTCCCAAAGCAAGGAAACTCTATAAAGTGAACATTAGTAAAGCAAGAGATACCTTTATTTGCTAATGTAGAGACTAAAATAGTAATCTTATGAGGTATTTATCCCACTTCCCTAGCGTGCCTTCGTGGTGTAACGTAGCACGCTGAGCCGGTATTCTAGAGATCCGTGGTTCGATTCCCGGCGAAGGCGGTTGTTAATTTTTCATCTCTCTAGATTCCAAAAAATCCTAATGTCTTTACAGTGGTCCCCGAACTAAAAGGGTTGTGGATGATGATTCTCCGCACCCGGGATTTGGCGACTAGCTCCCTTAAAACCTTAGTCGCCCTTTAAGAAGGGGAGTATATAAGTTATTTCTCCCCTTCCCTAGCGTGCCTTCTTGGTGTAACGGTAGCACGCTGGGCCGGTATTTCAGAGGTCCGTGGTTCGATTTCCGGCGAAGGCGGTTGTTAATTTTTCATTTCTCTGGCTTCCAAAAATCCTAATGTCTGATCGTTTTGACATAGTTGTGAATGAGAAGCGAAAAAAGTAAACTCTGTGTGGTTATTGAAAGAATGATAAACACGCCGTCTTCTATTCTCGAAATCTGTAAGACATATTTCTGAATACTAGAATACGGTAATATGTAATGAAGAAAGCTAATTTATCATTGCTAGTTGAGATGGTGAATTTTTACAGTTGAAATTACTAGAGAAAAAGCCAGAAATGATAAAAATATAATCTAAGCTGAAAATGATAATGAAATAATTCAAGAAACATTGTACAATTAATAGGTTCCCCCCCCCCCCTGGAAGCAGGAATGAATGCTGTGCTCTCGCCAACTCCGGAACTACTAGCTGCAGGTGCTTCTAATTGCACTCCAAATATATGCGGTAAAGAGGGGAAAATAGCTTAAAGTATATTTCTTATTTTTTTTTATTTATTTGTTTTTTTATAGAACACTTACGTGTCGTCTCCTTTGCAACATAATTTTTCCTTGCAAAAAAGAATGTTTTAATTTTTGAGACTGATATTTTTTCTTGGAAAAATATTTAATGTAAAAGCTGGACTAGGTAAATGCATTCTTCAAAGTGAACCGTAATCTATTGCTTCATTTCAGTGCATTTAAAATGTTTAACATTATTTTTTCTAATTAAAAAAACTTGGTTTAAAATAACAGACTGAACAACGACTATTTTAGAAATCAAACAACAAAAATTAGTATACATAGTATAGTCAAATTTCTCATGCGCGATGAATTAACTAATTCGATAAATCAATTCAGATTAATTTTAGCTTGTAGACTCTGCAATATTTCTTCCTTAAAAAGAGAACTGAAGAATTAAAAAAAGTTCTTCTCTTCTAACCTTACCTGATTTCTATGGAAAAAGGAACTCGGGAATTCGGAGGAAAATATTCGGTGGTGATGTTTAATCTGCATGTCACGTAAGCGTAATTTATCCTATTTAGATTCAGGAATCTTAATGTTACGTCATTTTACTTTCAAAAGAGGGACGATGAATATTTTGAAAAGTAAGATGAGGTCCTCCATGTTACTTAAGACTGCAATTTTTAAAGTTTCTAAGAGTACTTCCTTTTCCTTTTCCATGTTTACGGCTTTAAATTTTTAGAAATAGAAATTAAGAAATTTGCGGTTTTTTTTAATTTGCGAGTCAAAGTTTGTTGATATAGAATATTTAAAATAAGAACGAAATATTTGAAGACATGTTTAAAATTCCAGGACTACCTTTCAGAAAATTTCATAAAATATTCAAAAACATTTCAGGTTTTTAAAGTTAAAAATTACTTAAAAACTATTTCAAAAAACGTAACCAAAATTTGAAAAATGTTGAATCTAACGTAGACTTCCAGCCAGCAGTTAGTCAGAATTCTGAATTGCACTAAATAAAATTGTAAGGAATTTTAGTTTTCCTTACACTGTGGCATCTTGATGTAACTAGAAGCACGTCCAGCTAGCATCAGAAGCTCCGTAGTTCTATTCTCAGACAAAGCACTTTTGAGTTTTCACGTTTACTACTTCGAAGTAATCGTAATGACTCTACAGTGGCGTAGAAACTGAAATATGCCGCTCAGTAAATCGTCAAAAGCATGATCATTACCAGCATGATTTTATAACTGGATCCACTCCTCTCCAGTTGCTCCCTAAGTGGGAAACATGTAAAGAATTTTCTCCTTCCTTACTATGTGTCTTCGTCACAAAGTAGAAGCACGTTTCGTTAAGATTGGGCGGACCAAACGTGAATCTTGGTGAGAACATCAGTGATTTTTCATCTTTCTTGTTTTAGAAGAAACTCTACAAAATTGATTCTTGCTATCCATTATTTATAGTTACCCTTTTTTCGATTTAGCAGGTTGGTAAATGTTTTAAGTATTAATTTCAGAAGAAAGAATGTGGTTGATAAATGCAGTAGTTACCAAATAATTCCAGGAGATAATGTCATCAGACAGACTAACATAATTAGAGATCACAGCTTCGTAACATAGGTTCGACTACCAACGTTTACTTGTTCTTTTGCGTGGCATGACTTTTGTCTCTCGTCGCTTTATATTAGATTGGCACGGATGCAGTAAAGGAGAAAATGGGTCTGCCCAATTTTTACCTCATTTTCTTGACCGTCCCTGGAGTGTTCCCTAAAGAGCCGTTCCCACTGGGGTTTATCTGAGCTAACGGAGTCAGTTCCATGTGTCGATTGGCTCCGCTATGCCTCCAGTTCAGATTTTTCAACTTACTACCCTATGGGAAGAAACTGGTTTTGGAGATCGGTCGGCTACGTCAGTTGTGTTCGTTAGCTCAGATAAACCTTAGTGGGAACGGCCCTTAAAAGCTCATCAAAGTCATGTATCCTTATTGGCTTAATATTGTTATCTAGCTTGTGGGGCCACATAAGCAACTTCATAATCAGTATCAGTATCAGCGTTGTAAAAAAGAGCGTATTCTGCTATTCGTGGCTACGTTACAAGTTTTGCTACTTTAGATCAAGATTTCTGTCTTCGGCTTTGCATTATATTGGGTTGTTCGGAAAGTAATTTCGTTTTTTTGGGGGGAACATGAAAGACAATTTTCGTATAATGAATAAATATTTTATTAAATTATATATTGGCCATTCTGGTCCAACACCTTTTGCCATCTTTCTGGCAGTAACATGATTCCACGCTCATAAAAGTTTTGGTCCTTGCTGGCAAAAAAACTGATTCAGGGGGTTTTTGACATCTTCATTTGAGGTAAAGGTTTTACCATAGAAAAAATTTTGCAGGGACCGGAACAAATAATAATCGGAAGGCGCCAGATCTGGAGAATATGGTGGGTGTTGCAGTATGTCCCATTCAAGCTGTAAAAGCTTTTTGCGAGTGACCAAACTTGTATGAGGTCTCGCATTATCCTGGTGGAACACTACACCCTTCCTGTTGGTTAATTCTGGCCTCTTCTGTTTAAGTGCATGATTCAATTTGTCCAGCTGATGACAATAGACTTCCGAATTAATAGTTGTATTGTCCGGTAATATATATATATATATATATATATATATATATAAACCGATTTCTTTGAAATCCCGCCAAACGGACAGCATCACCTTTTTTGGGTGAATGTTGGCTTTTGAAACGCTTTGAGCCGGTTCATCTTTTCTGCTCCATGACCTCTTGCGTTTCACATTGTTGTATACGACCCATGTTTCGTCCCCAGTAATAATCCGCTTCAAAAATGGATCATTTTTCTGACGTTTGAGGAGCGAATCACACACGTCAACGCGACGACACAAATTTCGCTCCGTAAGAACATGGAGCACCCACACATCGAGCTTTGAGGTTAAGCCGAGGCCTTTCAAGTGGCCATAAACAGTCGAATTCGACAAATTTAACCTCTCACCGATCTCTCGTGTGGTTATTCGCCGATTTGCATCAACTAATGCCTTTATCGCATCTTTGTCAGCTTCGACCGGCCTTCCAGACCGTGGTGCATCTTCGACATCAAAATTGCCGGATCGAAACTTTGCAAACCAGTTCTGTCACTGGCGTACTGGTAACACGCCTTCTCCATACACATCCGTCAATTTTTTTCTCGCTTGGACAGCATTTTTACCTTTTCTGAAGTAAAAAAGTAAAATATGACGAAAATGCTGCTTATTGCTCTCCATATTTAAAAGGGCACCAACCAAAAAACTACTGCGTAGAATTAATAGAAATTTTTCACACACAAGCCTTGAGCCTTGTAATATCAGCTCTCAAGACATATAATGGTTATGCGGCTTAAGTGTGAAGTTGGTTTCGAAAAAATGTAATTAAGTCCTCTGACGGGAAAAAACGAAATTACTTTCCAAACAACCCAATATTTGCCGATAGTTGAAATTCAAGCTGAGGAAGTTCTGATCCAACTTCGTGTTAAAATGCTCAGTGTGGTCCTTGGCTATTAGTTTATTTAAATTTAGCTTTATATTTGACTTTAAATTGACTTTTGATTGCTTTTAAATTCCTCGCAATAAATGCTGGCGGATTTGAAAGCTCAAGAAGTGTCTTCTGTTTGACTTATTATTTAGTTTTAAATAGAAGGTATTTTGCATTCTTCTCAAGCCTCTGTGGTACTGTGTGTTAAGACTTACTTTACTTGCCTGACAGCGACATCAGATCAAGCCCACGAAGTTCATCGTGGCAACGAGAGCAAGATCGCACCTATCGTTGACAAAACCTTGAGGACCATACAGGTGACAGTACAACTTTATTTATTTCCGCAACCAAGTTTGAAGGAGAGCACCCCAGGATGACCCAGGTCGCAGGGTCTCCCACCCCTATTCCTCTACGAGAAACCTCTTGAAAGGACTTTCGCCCCAATGCCGCACAGACAGTTATGTCTACTGGAAATTTAATCTTAGGCCTAATAATTACAGAGGTGGGCCTTCATTATTGAGACAAATCCTTAACTAGATGCATCAACTGTGCAGATGTGGATCGAATTTGTAGTTGATGATCAGAAGAAAAAAATGTAATGTATTACAGAATATTGTATTGAGACGTAAGCATAAGACGAATGATATGAATTCACAGATGATGCATCTGACGTCGGGCAGTAGTGCGGGACATATGCAAGTATTTCCTCTTATTGAAATAGACTGTTTTCATAGATTTGCTTTCGAGCTATTCTTCGTGAATGCTATCTCGAACACCGAACTTCGTCGTAAGTGCTTGTGTTGGTGCCATCCTAAATGTACACTGGTTATCATAAATTAAGGAAAAATCACAAAAATAGCGATAACTCCCTCAAAAATAAGCCAAACAGTGTAAAATGTGAATATGTTGCCAAGTAAAAGTAGCTGAGTAAAACTGCAATATGCAAATTAGTGGCACTGCACTCGGAATACGTCATCTGCGAGGAGCATGTTTGAGAGCAAGCTGACATATTTCAGTGTGATAGTGACATCAGAAATCTGAGGTAGCCAATTCGCTACAATGACCTACAGGCATCATTTGCCTGCAGAACTACGATGGAGAGCCATTGGGAGACTAGAGGCAGGACAAAGTCAAACAGAAGTGGCCAGATGGCTAAATGTGAGTCCTTTTGTGGTTCATAGACTTTGGAGGCAATTTCAAACCACAGATTTGGCATCTAGGAGGTTCAGCCAAGGACGGCTGACTGCTACAACGAGCACCGATGAACGATATTTGACATTATGTGCACGCAGGAATAGAACCGCTAGTCCGACTCTTCTTAAATCCTCCCTTGCTGCAGCCACCGGAAGGTTCGTGTCAACGTCAACTGTGCGTAGAAGGCTTCACGAAGGTGGTCTGTATGCGAGGAGACCAGCCATTTGTGTGCCGCTCACGTCACGCTATAGGAGGGACCGTTTTCAGTGGGCACGACAACATGTCCACTTCTCCATAACGAGTATATTTGTCAATCACAGTTAACTGGTTAAATCGTTTGCCAGTTAGGTATCTGCATAACATGACTTGTCATTATATAAATGATTTCCTACCTCTTCATAATGAGCAGGTATTGGTGGTTTTGTTCATTAGCGAATGTAGTACCTCAAAGGAGAATTGGTGGCATACATAGTTATCTGTAGCAGGCTCCAAAATGTCAGCATTACTTGTTACTCATTACCCTGAAAATACTGTCGTTTGG
Source organism: Stegodyphus dumicola (assembly GCF_044657685.1). Lineage (NCBI taxonomy): Eukaryota > Metazoa > Arthropoda > Arachnida > Araneae > Eresidae > Stegodyphus > Stegodyphus dumicola. Next base: position 145,699,223 of record NC_140777.1, read on the forward strand.
GACTGCATGCAGTTCAATGCTACTTTCAAATTTTTAGATGTTAAATAATATACTATATTACATGCACAGTCACTTCGAATGTACTTAATTTGCTTAGCAATCGTTCTCTTCTTTCATTCAACTTTATTACATCTAAACGCGAAGCAGAGTTAAAATAAATTTATCCTATTTCCGATACTGAATACGAAGAGCTTTATAATTGCCTGAAGAAATTGCAGACGGATCGAATTCCCTAAGAGAAAATATTCCTGAATTTTGTTTTTAACTGACTTCTCTTCTCATTTTATTTTCACACCTATTTACAGTTCAGAACAAATTCACGTTTCCTTTCCCTTAGTGTAAATTAGAGGACTGAATACAGCTTGAAAAAATCCAGTATCTTACAAATAGGAGACTTTTGCAATAAGTAACTTTCTGCGACTTATCAAGAGACACACTCTGGAGGATTCTTCTGGCATTTAATGTATCTCCTTAAAGTGTTGTTTAAAGGTTTATTTTAGTTTCCAAGATATCTGAATTTCTATCAAATATAAAAAGGCTTATATATTATTTATTGGAATGAGATATTTCACTTCACGAGAGAAAAAATTTTCTGTAGAAAGATTGGATAGTTTAGATTATGCCAAAGCCCACGAGATCGATCTGCATAGAGAAAGAGATTAAGAAAAAAACTTTGATTAAGGAAAAAACGGTTAAGTTAAAATTGTTTGTATTCGCTTTGTACGGAGAAAACCAAGTAAGCTTTTATGCAGCCAGTCTGTTCGTTGGGATATGAACCCAGGTCGAAATACCAGAGTTCAATGGTCTTACTGGGTTTCTCCGCTAATGGGCTTTCAAGACAGATATATGGCCAGCTTGATACTTCCAATGAAAAAAATCCTACTCCAACCATCAGTTTTAATTTTTAATTTCTACAGTGATAAGAAATGAAAGAAATATATTTCTCAAGTTAGTCTTTTTATATATGAAACAAAAATTAAATAGAAGGAAGCCTTTTAAAGTATTTCTATCGACAATGCTTTTAAAGCGAAAACATTTTTATAGAGTATAAAAATAAAATTTTTTATTGAATGAATGGCAGTTGGTTAATGTTGGCCCATATATCTTTCTGCAGACAACTGTTTGGCGCTTGTTGCCAAAGATGATTTAGTTAATTTGATTATGGAAAAGCACGCTTGGACTATCTAAAAGGAGAGATGTCATCGTGAAGGACTTTCTAAGGGAAACTCCCAGTTTCATGATAAAACAAATGAATTGAAATATTGTCAAAACAGGCTAAACAACAATCGTGCTGAAACTGCATTCGATATTCTCGGTATGGGAACATGTATGTGTACGTAATTCAGTAATTAAATTATTGTGCTTTAAAAATATTCATTATTTCTCCTCATTTAAATGGTTTGCAGCATATTTTTAATACACAAAGTACACGAAGGCTATCTGCCTATGGAGAAGGATGCCGTATATGGGGGCTCTCTGAAGAACAATGGCTGAATCTCTTCTACGTTCTTGCATCTGATATGAACTTTGGCCAATAATCGCTTATCCTCAGTCACGACTTATGGCATTGATTTTTACTTCATAAACTATATGTATTCGAAAATCGGCAACATGTTCTACTGGGGTAGCGTTGTCCGCGCGGGAACACTATGTGTAAACATTGTTTTGCCTGAGCCGAAGGACAATGACTGATCCAAAGAATATGTATTAACATAGACGTTCTTTGACTAATCTTTACAGATCGGGGAAACAACGAAAATAATTCATAAAGAAAGTCTGTTGGCCGGGATTTAAAACCGGATCCCAAACTCCATCTTCAATGAATAGGGTGTAAAGTAATCATCCTTCAGAATACATTTAACAACGAAATGCAAAGGATGCATTTCTATTTTATTTTCGGCAGTATTATATATATATCAGTTTGTTCCAAGACAAAATACATTTTCATCATAACTCAAAATGAAGATGTTTAAGTTAAAACTATGAATAAAACTGAAGTTCTAATGATCTGAATATGTAAACTAATGTCTGTCGACTTAAGCATTTTAATTTTAATTAATTAAATTAAAGTAAAGTTATTTTATTACAATAACATATATCTGCAAGATTAGCAGAATTTAATTTTGAATGTGGTTTTTCAGTTTACAGTAATATGGTTATGTGCTAGGTTGGGTCCAGGAAAAAGGCGTAGTCGAATTCGCGTACGTCGGATCTAAATTTGTATATGAGTACTTCCATATGTTGTACGTATGCTTACATGTGTATATACATAACCATACATATAGCATTTTTACACCAAATTTAGTTAAATAAGACCAATGGCACTTAAAGAAAAGTGAATAATAAAAAATGCCTTTTCCTACATAGCGATACAAAAATAGTACTAAAATAAATTCAATAGCATTAAATAGTATTAAAATAAATATGTAAGTAGTATAAATAAAATACAAATACAAATAATTCGCAGGTTTGTATGTCAATAGCTTCATATAATTTATTTAACCGATAATTTAATGACTATTTTTACCACGCAAAACTTCAGCAAGCTAGCATTGCTTTTATTTCTTTACCCTAGAGCTAGAGTGCGTTCCTGTTTAGACTCTTATCTCCGTAATTTGTAACTCGTTTTCAGCTGAGCCGAGATTTGCCGATTTTGCAATCGTTAAGCACTTTTCTTTGTCAGAGCTGTTGGATCCTTCAGTACAGATTTGCTCATGGATCTTTATAAGCTGATCTAATTGCTACGTGAGTATAACAGCTCTTTTCTATGTGATTGCAATAGCTTCCTGAAACTTGAAAAGCTAACTGCCTGGTATGACTGATAAACTTTTATACAGTGTTACTTCACATTATTTTCTACAACTTTCTGTGATTATAACGTTTTTTGCAATTTGCAATACTTCAGCATGAGTACCTAAACCTATCTGGAAGAACGAATACGTAGTAGACATATGTCCTCTGAACATTTTTTACAACACAGTGCTTGTGATTATTTACACTGATGAACTCTCTCCTAAAATGCAGGGTAGAGGAGTAACGTCTACCATGGAAACTAATGGACTAATGACTTAGTGCATTTTATGTGTGCAGAAACGTAAAGAGAATAGAGGGCAGAAAACCAGGGCTGTGGTGTCGGTAAGGAAAATGACCGACTCCGACTCTGACTCCGGCTCCTGGAATTTTAATGACTCCGACTCCTTCATATATATGTAAACATATACACATGGGTACAGCTTATTTTTTTATTATAAAAGAAGTAATAGATGCTACAGAAAAAATTTTATGCATAGCAAATTTTTCATATTAATTAGCATTTATTATGAAATGGAAAAACAGGCATTAGTAATTTCTAAGAAACAGTAAAACTTCGGCAAGATCGTCTTTGTTAGAGGAAAATAGATCCTATTTGATAAACTTAAGAAATGAGAAGAGTGTTTATATACTGATTTGAGTAGGAAGAAGAGCTGTTACTGTTACAGCTACTTCCTTTAACTTTTCAGGATAGATTTTTATAAGTCCTAAAAGAGGTGTCTTGAAAGCGCAATCATATTTATCTATTTATTCAAATGCCATGTAGAAATCTTGTTTGTATTTTTTCATTTTTATATCTAAAGGCTCTTCTTTATTTTCATTTGGTTTGTCTTAGCCTTTTCAATATTATCCAAATATTTATCAAAATCTAATTCATCAGTGGAAGGGGATAATAGAGACTCAGTTGCAATATCTGCAGTTTGACTGTCCTGATTCGAATTCTCCAATTGTTCTGAGAATAATTTCATTCTTAATGAAAGTTCATAGATGGCTTTCTTTGCCCTTTTAATTTGTTTGTCATCCAAAAATATTGGATCTACATATATTAATCCCAGCACGATCTAATTGCCTAGCAAACTAGTTTCTCTTTTCAAGGTTTATTGCAGAAGGAACCATTTCTTCAATGATTCCTTCGGCAATAAACCCTCCATTTCAAAAAGAACAAACATTGCATTCTTCCAGTCTTGCCTCTTGTTACTTCTTCAGATTGTAGCTTTTTTGTGGCTGTATGCGATATAGAAAGAAGAGTTTCCAATTCTGCAAGATCATTCCACTGTCTTTCTGTTAGTGAACCATTAGGGTTAGCTACGTCTAACATTCTCGTTCCCTGTTAATTCTTCAGACCGTAGCTTTTTTGTGGCTATATACAGTGTTGAAAGAAGGATTTCCAGTTCTGCAGAATGATTCCACAGTCTTTCTGTTAGTGAAATATTAGGGTTATTTACACATTCTGAAAACGTTCTTAATCCTAACAACCACTTTATATCATCAAATATGTACTTCTCCATTGCATTGCTCCTTTTTCTGCTCGCTTCCTAAGAATGGCATCAATTTTGGGAGTTCTTGCTGCTTACGTAAATTCACACCAATGAGATTAGTAACTAAATGAATCAGTTTAATCAATATTGGATCTACATATATTAATCCCAGCACAAATTATTATAAGGGAGTAGGATGGGTGTGATATTGGCAAATATCACACCCATCCTACTCCCTTATATTTATTTACTAATATGCCAATAAAATAAAAAATAACTATTTATTAATGTATATAGTATATAAATAAAAATATTATCTCAGTTTGTCATTTTTTTTCAATTCACTTTAATTTAATTTCAAATTCAAACTGTTCAACAAAAACTGAGTCGGAGTCGACGTGTTTTTTAGCGACTCCAACTCCGAATCCTTTTACCCCAAAATCTACTTGACTCCGATTCCGACTCCATGACTCCGACTCCGACTCCACAGCCCTGCAGAAAACCGTTTACGGAATTTGTATTCGGTTAGAGAATTTTTTAATAGAAATAACACAAATCTGCACCTATGTTTGCTGCCATATTCACGATTTTGAGGATGTTTCTTTTATGCTATTCCTTTTTATGGGGAAGGTTTTATATATAAATGTAATTATCATGGAGATGAATAGAAAGGTCTTTTATTATTAGCACTTTGACTAGCTAATGCCAGAAATCTACTAATTCACAGCAGATTCAGATATCTGTTGATTACGCCCTTTTGAGGTAAATATATGTAGGGAACGGCTCATACTCTTAAACCCAATTTATTTTTGGGAAACCTATTAGTGTAATAGTATCTAAGTTTGGTAAGTGTAGATAGTAGTCTTGTTTTGTTTTGTATGAACTCCCATTTTTGTTGCCATACTTCTATTTCTTTTTGTTGCAGATTTAAGTAAGATGACTTTTTGAACATGGTATATATATATATATATATATATGGTATATGATCATGATATAACCATGGTATATATCGTTTCTATTTATTTGACTGTTGTGCCTTATGACATTTCTTTCGAAAATATTTATGTTCATTTCTTTCGTATCCTTTGAGCCATAAGACAACAATGTACTGATGTTTGTAGCAGTTTAATATTTGTTAAATTCTATTCACTCTCGGGCAGCTGTGTTGTCTTTCTTCCTCTGTGGTTTCTTAATAGCATGAAATGCAGATTGGAAATCAGAATGGATAGGCCGGCTATTGATTTCGTATCTTTTTGGTAATATCTGGAGCATTTGAATTTTCACTGAAATAATTAGAAAAGTAACACTTGCACAAATCCATCAATAATGTCAAATACGCTTTCTTCTGATTCCCACTACTTTTTAAACATAATGTATCTTCACAAAGGTAATACATATGTTTTATTGGTCAATTCATTTTCTATTAATAAAATAAAATCGAAAGATTTGCAAGTGTGATCTGAGTATTTTGAGATGTTGCATTTTATGGTAATTTATTATTCAGAGGTTTTTGTAAGAAATAGGCTCTCAAAATCTTTAATTTGTGATTTTAATAAAGTACTGATCTATCTTAGTAAGATAATTAATGTAGAATTTCGCGTTGAAGTTACATGATTAAGTTTTGCATATAAATATTTTTTTTAATTCGTGGAATACTACGAAGGCTCAGTATAAAATGTATTCCATTTATAGGCTTTAAAGTATTTTTATGAAAAGTAAAATCATTAATTTTTTATATATAACTCAATTTTATTGACATTTTGTACGAAAAGAGCACTTAGCAATTTTAATCGAAAATTCCAAAATACTATAAGACGAAAAGAAGTTGCATCTACTGAATATGAATAAACTTTAGCTGAGTTATTCTCTTTTGATGCTATTATAACTAACACACTTTAATTTCTAATCACAAATATTCCAGCGGTAAGAAATATCCCACATTTCTTTCTCTTCGAACCAAATAGATAGAATAGTATATTTTTTCTTTTGGATATGGCATTTTTTATACCTTTGCTTTAATAATATAATATGCGACATAAATTCTGCCTTTAACCTACGGCATTATCATTTGAAGCAGGAATTTTAATAACATAATTGGCTAAGCTTTACTTGGAAAATTATGTCTACTAATGGTTTCAAACACTAAAATGTTTAAAAAATAGCTTTCAGATGGAATTCTAGGATCCTTAGCGGTCAAAAAAGTGAGATAATAAAGTGCCGACATCTGAGTAACAAAACCGAAAAGCATTCCAAATGAGAAATACAAAATGAACATGTGAAAAGCTCGTATATAATCCTTCTTTAAAGTATTATCCCTAATTATAGTTATTTAAAAAGTGCCGGATCAATGCATTATTCGATAAGGTCGGAAAAGTTTGGTGTTGTTCTGAAATTTGGAAAAAAAAAAAAAAACTAATCTTTCATTTACTAAATCTGATTAAAGGTACATGCAACTTCGAAGTCATCCGATAATTTTTCTAAAAGAAACTTAGCTTTCTTGATTTCACTAATGGAGAAAGTGCCTGCTGTAAGAAAGGTCTGATTTAATGGTTTGGTAACCAATTTGCTGTTTTCTTGAGTTTGTTAGATGGCAAAGTTTTTTAAATGTGTTGGCTATATTTTCTATTTGTTGTCAGCAATTTCGCTATTTTATTCTTTGAAAAGCTGAGAAATCATCATCACTGAATGAGAAAGGTAAGCTTAGATTATTTGAATATGGAAAAAGGTGCGCGCTGCTTAAAGGGAAAGAGGAATTCCTAAGAGAAACTGGCTCGGGGCTTGCAACATGGGGAATATAATGAAAATCAACCGCACAGCTGGCACTTTCGCCTTGGATTGAACTCGGGTAGAACTCTCAGAATTCAGTGGTCTTAACCACACGACCAATGATGAGAAATCTTTCCTCTCGTGTGGAGCGGATGGGAGCGTATATTTCTGGAATTTCTATATAATTTCATAATACCTATGTTAACTAATTTGTACAGTAATCTAAGTAGAATAAACAAATTGGATATTTCTCTGTGTTTTAGTTTAAAATATAATTCCGGAGTTCCTTTCCTTACTTAACACACCTCGGCTTGTTAAAATGTAAGTGCTGAGTGTCCAAAATATTAGAACTTAAAGCCTTCACTTCTAAAATTTCTGGATTAAAAGGTTCAATGGTACTCTGCACAGAGAAAAGTTGTCTTTTTTCAGTAGTTCTAGAGAGCTCTAAAAAGAAAATAAGAAGTCTTCAATTGTTTCCTCTTAATTCTGGAGTACTGTGTCATCTGGGATCGAAACATATCTAGCAATTTAATCTTCTTTGATTTCATCTGCAGGGATATCTTGGCCATTTGGCTGTACTTATTTCACAGCATTCACTTACTTATATAGATATAGAAAGTTTTCTATGCGCGGCAAATGGTATAATCTTCAACATAAACTGCAGAAGATTTGCTACATAATATAATTTTTTACGCTTCATTTCAAGTTCATATCCATAATGAGGGACTTTTAATGAATACAGTTTAATTTTTGTTCGAGATGAAGTGCTTCTAAACACAAGAAATGTATCTTTCAGATTAGTTATTTAAATAAAGATAGAACGAAGCAGAATGGCTCACTTTGAATCTTCTTATACAGTACATATTTTGAAAAAAGAATGCTGTTATAAAAGATAAGGGAAAAACTAATTTAATTTAACAGTTATTCCATTCAGACATGTAACACCAGCGTCGAATAGACAGCATCGACATATATTTTTATGTTACAACTGTTCTAAACATATTCTAAGATAATGGAAAAGATCTCGTAAATGTAATCAAGTTCCACAATAGCCAGATACAAAAAAACTATAGTCGTTCTTAAAAAATCAAAGAATGCAGCATTTGTTATCAGTTACCGATATTAATACGCCATTACGTATACTCGAGGGATCCCTAATGGCGGTTAGATGAACGGCATCATAGCAAGAATAAACTCAAGAAACGTCAGGAAAGTGGATAACATTAAACTTGATAGCTCCTATTCACTGAAGTAAAATTAGTTTTGAGATAAGATTAATGCAGTTAGAAAGCTAAAGTACTTGGGAAAGACACGTACAATTAACTATGATGGATGTTTGGAACATAACTTTATAATGGTGGTTATTTAACCTTAAAGCATACAGAACAGATATGTTACTGATATTAAAATGCATAATATAACGATGCGACGTCGTATTATGTAATGCACCCAAAAGATTTCAGGATCATTTATGTATATGGTAGTGTTAAAATTGGAATAAAGGAATTCTGTTAGCTTATTTGCTTACAGTTTTCCACAAAATTTACCACATGTATTTCTCTAATGTGCATCGGATGTTAAGAGGAAAACATACTTACATAACATGCACAACATCTGTAGGCGTTTCTGACTCGTAGTCCCTTAACTTGACTGAAAATTTAATTTGTCGAAAAATGCAATTCGTTTATAATATAAGATGCAATATTTATTAAAAATATAGGAAAAGCTAAATTATATACAAAATCTCATAAGCCAATTAACAATATTCTTTTGGAAAGCTTTATCATGTTTTATTATGTACAGGTATAAAAATGTCTACTCTTAATTACTTATAATCTAATATCGTGTTCACAAAAGACATTACTGGTGTTTATTTTCGCAACCGTTGATCGTAAATACATACTTCCAATCAAAAACGTGTTTTAAGTGGCGCGAAAATTCTTTTCTTGGCATTTTTAAATTTAAAGACATCAATTTTGTAAAAATTATGAAATCTAACCTTTTATACGTCTCTCCGCTTCCTATACTTAGATTTAAGAAAATTTTATATTTGTTATAAAAACAATTACAAACGGCTCGCTTACAGCAAAAATCTATCGAGATATTTGATATTAAATTGAACATATTTGCTCAGAAGCCGTGCACAAATTGTAGAACGAATGTAGTTGTTCGTAACTATAAATGAAATAGTTTAGAAAACGTTTTAAAATGTTAAAAAATAAAGTGACTAGCATTTTTCTGTAGATTACTGCCAAATGTAGTTATCAGTATCAATGTGTTTTCAAAACGAAGATCTTATTCACAGTGTCTTTTAGAATTGATATTCTAAAAAACACTGACAGCCTTCAAATTTAGCATGTGCAAAAATTCTTTCGATTTGCCAAATGTAACGAAGTTATAAATTAAAGACATTTGTTAATCACAAAAGACAGTCATTGAAGAGCATTTTAGGATGAAAATTCAATCTCGAGATTTTATAGCTTATTTACGAACCGATCCTTCATTGCAAATTAGAAACTGAAATGTCAGAAATGGGAAATTTTCAAATTAAATATCTCGATTAAGTTTGTCAGACGAGACTCTTAACTTTCTTTGTATGTGTGTTTTTTTAAATAAATAGAACAGGATTTCAGGTATTAAAACCGAAGAAATATATAAAAAGTTAGATTTCGTAATTTTATACGGATTTCTTTAAATTTAAAAACTGCCCAAGCAGGAAAATTCGTGTTAAACATTTCTGTAATCGGAAGTTTATGTCTACGACCAACGGTTGTGAAAATAAGGTAAGGACATTCATTACGGACACGCTGCATAATTGTTCATGAAAAATAACAGTTGAAAATGGTTTTGCCAGTAGTTTTGAATGAATACCTAATGGATTGCTACCTTTGTTTTGAGAACTAATGCTGTAGATGCTGTTTCAAAACACACGTAATATTTTTTCCATATAATCATTCTATTTCTTTATTAGAATCTCAAAGAAAATTAATTTATTCTCATAGAATAAGTAATATTCTCCATACGTCGAAGAATGCTGCCATTATTTCAGCTTCTTCTACAAATTTAGTAAATGTATCGAGACGAAAAAAAATAATATAATAAAAATGAGCATGTGAAGCTCATACACAATATTATAATATTTGGCTTACAATTTGGATATAGGTAAATAACAAATGTAATTGCTTAAAAGCTCAAAAATCGATCAGAATCCTAACAGAGCAGAACAAGGTCCTTATATACAGTATTTATGTTTCTGTCTGTAGATCTGAGCTTAATTCCTTCATTTGAAATGATTTAAACTGTCTATATATTATCGTGCTGTTTTTATAAAATTTACATCATTGGAGTTTAAAAAAATTAGAGGAGCAGGTAGAAATCTTTTATGCCTTTTATACTTTGATTAGTTCATTAACTCAATGTTTTTCCTCATTAGGCAGAAGTGTTTATATATGTAAAATATCATCTTTTGTCTTTCCCTTATGAAGAAAATGGGAAAAAGTATAAGCACATTTAAATCCGTAGATACAAATAATTTGAATATAAAAGTTATATATACATATATATGTAATATGATCTTAAATCCATTTAGTGCGAATACAGAGTGAGACACGAAGAGAACACTTTGCCAACTCCCCCACTAGAAAGAATGTAAGTTACTTAATACATTTCTGGCCTTTATATCTTCATGTACATTCACTGATCTTATTTATATTATTTTTATATTATTTTTATATTATTTTTATATTTTCTTTGATTTGTTTTTACAAAGTTTGCATTATTTATCTTTTTTATAATCTTCTATGTTTATTTCAACTTTACTTTGAATTCGATTTCATAATGACAATTTCCAATGTTTAATTTCTACAAATAATATAGTACTCAAATGCATAAAGATAAAAGTGTCGGGGACGGTTACTCGAGTTTTACAGGATTTCTCTACAGTAATTGATTTTTACTCCAAATTGAATTGACTAAAATGCTTCATGAAAATAAGTTCTTTGAGTATCAGCATTGGTTCATAATTCCTACTATTTGCGGAAATATTTGGCCTGACTAGAATTGCCGGTTTGGCTTTAACTTATAACTCGAGTAAAGACGAAACACTTTCATATTTACGTATTTTTATCAATTATTGTTCATTGAACGGGAGTTGGTTTGTTCCCCTTGAAAAGTCAACTAATTTCCGGTCAATGACAATGATTACATGTTTTAATTTTTCCTTTTACAATTGAAATATTATTCTTCGTGATGATTTAACTCCAGTCCCCGTTAAAACATTATTAACATTTTGCTTTCAAATTACTTCAAAACATCTTTCAAAATATAACTTACCAGTATGGATGCATACTTTTAAAATAATTCTACTTTAATTAAACTTAGGAGATAATATAATCAATTAATCAATACTGTTTAGGAAATAATTCATATATATGTAAGATATAGTAAAATACGATAGCTGCTTAAAAAAGAATAATTGGAGAACCTCAAAGTTAACATCTACCCCTAAATCCATCTGTTCTCCCAAATTACAGATTTTTCTATGTTACGTAACGTTTTAATGCAGATACCTTTTGTCCAATCAAATTAATTGTAAACCAAAACTCGGAACTGAAACTTTTCCGCTTCCCTTCTTCCTCTGAAGTACCGCGACACTCTTCCCTTTTTGGCTTACGCTTTCGTGCTGCCAACACGCTACCTTTCCATGCTGCTGATTATTTGCCTAAGATGACGTCTTACTTTAAAATGGAACTTATGGTAGTCTACTATAATTAAGAAATATCTCGTCTGAAAAAGAATGATTTGATATGCTTAAAAATAAAGATTGATATTCTTCAAGTTCAGTAGTGCTAAATGCGTCATCATGTTTTTCCACTCGGTCCCACCTTTAAGCCACTACGGTCTTCTCAGCCATTTACGCAATATCGCAAGCTGTTAAAAGTTCCAGTGTCTTCATCTACGCATTTTAAAATTATTACATATTTATAAGATTGAATACGTGTCTGCCAAATTTATTGGATATGTGTGAAATTAAAGACCAGAAATTCTTCAAGTTCATGTTTTATTATCTTCATCTATAACGACTGCAAGCTCACTATAACGACCTTCACTCTCAGCTACGACGAATGCAAGTTAATTCCACTTCTATATTCCCGGAATCATGATATATATATATATACCGGGTGGCCATAATTAAACTGACAGTGCTCACAGTGTTCTGTAGCGCGATCTATTTGCGAGAATGTCGCCACATTTTGTAGGAAGATTAAACAAGACGGGGGACGAAGGATTCCGCGAAAAAAAAATTAGTTCCAAAAGTCACCGCTAGAGGAATATTTGGCGCTGTGTAATAGAAAATAGAGTGTTAACAAATGTAAATTAATACGAAATAAAATTTATCGTAGGTCCATTCTTCTATGAGAACATTACCCTGACAGGACCGGAAACCTGTTCTGTTACCGGAGAGAAATATCGCCACATGTTGAACAGCTTTGTCATTCCGGCACTTCAGCAAAGACAATGCCTGGGGAAAATCATTTTCATGCAAGATGGAGCCCCTCCACACGTTGCTGTATGGGTGCAATAGATGCTACGACAGAAATTCACAACAGAAAGAGTCATTAGCCGCTACTTTGCAACTGCATGGCCACCTCGGTCGCCTGATCCTAACCCATGCGATTTATTACTATGGGGTTACCTTAAGTCCGAGGTCTATCAAGGAGTGGTCCAGGACCTGCCTACGTTGAAGGATAACATATCACGGACTGTACGGGATATACATGCAGGCATGTTACTTTCTGCTATTGTGCATACTGTGCACAGAATGCAATATGTGGTCCATAACAACGGCACCCACATTGAACCTCATTTGAATGCAAAATAAAAGGTAATTTCCGTATTGATTTGCATTTGTTAACACTCTATTTTCTATTACACAGCGCCAAATATTCCCCTAGCGGTGACTTTTGGAAGTAATTTTTTTTTTCGCGGAATCCTTCGTCCCCCGTCTTGTTTAATCTTCCTACAAAATGTGGCGTCATTCTCGAAAATTGATCGCGCTACAGAACACTGTGAGCACTGTCAGTTTAATTATGTCCACCCGTTATATACAGGATATCCAAAACAAAAGTAGACCCAAACCAAACCTAAAAATATGCTAATTTGATTTATAAACAAACCTAAAAATCAAAACAAACCTAAAAATATGCTAATTTTCAAATTAAATATCTCAATTAAGTTTGTCAGACGAGACTCTTAACTTTCTTTGTATGTGTGTTTTTTTAAATAAATAGAACAAGATTTCAGGTATTAAAACCGAAGAAATGTATAAAAAGTTAGACTTCGTAATTTTATAAAACGGATTTCTTTACATTTAAAAACTGCCCAAACATGAATATTCGTGTTAAACATTTCTGTAATCGGAAGTTTATGTCTACGACCAACGGTTGTGAAAATAGGGTAAGGACATTTATTACGGACACGCTGCATAATTGTTCATGAAAAATAACAGTTGAAAATGGTTTGGCCAGTAATTTTGAATAAATACCTAGTGGATTGCTACCTTTGTTTTGAGAACTAATGCTGTACATGCTGTTTAAAGAAACGCGTAATATTTTTTCCATATAATCATTCTATTTCGTTATTAGAATCTCAAAGAAAATGAATTTATTCTCATAGAATAAGTAATACAGAAAACTCTGTCTTTTGTAGTAGTCTAACTCCACAATTCACAATATAGTACCTTACGTGTCCATATTTTGCACTATGTTACATGTATACTAATAACAAAATATTGCAAAAATATTCGATCTAATATCCTTTTGCCTGGTATTATCAGGACTACTATTTCTCCTTATCTGCTTTGCGAACATGGAAGTGTCCTGACTAGAACAGTGAGCTTACTGGAAACTATGCTCTGTTAAACTGTAGAAGAGAAAACAAAGCTGAGAAGAGTTTAATCACCCGTTAATTCTCCAAGAATTACAGGTGCTGTCGCACTTCGGAATACAAAGACCAAACACTTGTGGTCTGAACGTAAGAAAATAAGAACTGCTAGCTAACTAAATTTAAATAAGAGCTAAACTCGAATACCTTACACAGACGAATAACACTAAGATTGGCCTTTTAGATTTTTACGTATGTAGTACGCAAACTGCGGAAAACTACAATACGTCTTCGATATCAAGAGGACTAAACCTCTGGCCTTAAATGCGGGCAGCAACTGATTGAAAGCACGCGTGAAATACAGTGGCGAGAAGGCTCACTCTCTCTCTATCTGTTTGGCGAAAAGCCACAACTTAAATACTAAAGAGTTAGCAAGTACAATTTGCATAACCAAACTAACTCGTTTATTCTGGCCGGACGTGGAAAATAGGAGAGGACAGTAAAGCTTTAAAATAAAATAATCGTTAGTAAAACTTCAGATCCTTATATTACATGCTGTTTAATCATTCATCCGTGTAAATTAATTTCGTGTAATATATTCATCCGTGTAAATTAAATAAATAAAGATATGAAATTTGTGTAATATTTAATTAATATAAGTGTTATTTATATTAAATGCCCTTGTTTTTCTTACCTTTCCTTCCCGTTATTTATTTTTCCTTACTTTAATTTTATTTATGTATTTGTTTCGTAAAAAAAAAAAAAAAAAAAAAAAAAAAAACCCAGAAAATGTGGGTATATTTCTTTCCCTTCAAAATGCCATCACTACCCATAAAAATCTAAAAATCACCCAAGTATTCTTTTCAAACACGAAACAAAATTGGACCACAGCCAATCTGTATATATGAAAAATTCTGGTAAATAGATTAATACCTTCCCGCATAAAAAACACACATACATAAAATATAGCCACTTAATGATAAAAGAAAGGCATATATGCGTAGTATAGTACGTTATCTACAGTGCATTTATCTTCATTTTCGTATTCAGTGTTTCTGTTGGAGTGTTAATGCAGCAGAAATGATTGAAAAAGCCTTTTTTTAAGTGTAGAATATTTTATGCTGTAAAGGGTACCTAGGAATTATGAAATCAGTTTCAATGATACTTGTAGGTTTCTGTTGTGAACATAACAGCAGTGGCAGCAAATGACAGATGAAAAATGCACTGCAGATATCCGTAAATTAAAAATTGCATTTGAATAATAAATTATACATATTGGTGTTAAAATGAAGGTAAGAATGTTTAACTAACTTTTTTCCTGTGCGTATTCTTTATTTTTATGCAGTGATATAAATAATAGTATCTAGTGTTGGAGATGATTAGAATTCTTTTTCCTGTAATTGTTTGCTGTTTTTTAGGCAGGTAAGACTGTAAACTATAAAAAATAGAATATAAGGAGAACTTATGCATGCAAGAACGTGGCAAATATTTGGAAAAACGTCTCACACAATCAACTACAAATATTTAACATTTCTCAAATTAAAAAAGGCTCGCATTTTCACCATAATCTATTT
Organism: Stegodyphus dumicola; assembly: GCF_044657685.1. Classification (NCBI taxonomy): domain Eukaryota; kingdom Metazoa; phylum Arthropoda; class Arachnida; order Araneae; family Eresidae; genus Stegodyphus; species Stegodyphus dumicola. The sequence continues at coordinate 145,714,734 of NC_140777.1, forward strand.
CCCAAGTTACGCTGTGATTTTTACAAAAAGGCAATAATACAATCCTGTAATTTTTACTGTACATATACAGTGGCTCGCATTTGTTTTCGGACGCCTGTGGTTTTGCAAATACTAGTTACTAAATATTAGCGATATGATTTTATTTTTCTTTCACGCGTACCATTCATCATCTGCTCGGACACTTGCTTTCCTCAAACACTATATGAAACATTTTTGATAAAAAATTGTTTTTTAAATAATAACTCACAAATGTATTTGGATACTTTGAACAAGAAATTTGTATTTAATAAAAACACGAAAATAAAATATCATTCAATATTGTTTTAGGATCCTTTAGATAAAATGACATTTTCATGCGCTTTGGCATGGATTAAACCAATGGTTTTGAGAAAGAATGTTCCATTGCATTCCACTCCTCTATGAAAATTGCTTTCAACAGTGTTTTCAAAAATATGTCCTACTTATCCTTTTCTTTTTCTCCAACGCACTCCATACATGTTCGATAGGATTGAAGTCCGAAGAATATTGATTGATACGTTTTGCTAACTATAGGACAGTTGCATAATTACCATAAGCGAACGTTTAGGACTGTATGTTTAGGACCATTATCCTGATAAAACTTGAGTGCATTTTGTATTCCAAGTTTTCTTTCAGATGCTTTCAAGTTTCCATTAGGAATATTTATACATTTTCACCGATCCATATTATTTTCTATAAAAGATAAATTTTCTATTCCAGAGGCTGCGAAACATCTCCAAACCATTATGCTTCAATCATCATGCTTAATAGTAGGCAATATATTTTTCGGATTGAATTCTTCATTCGGCTTTTGCCTCGCAGGAAGGAGTTCATCGATCGAACTCAAATATATTAAATTTTGAGCCCTCAACGAATATATTAACATTATTTCAATATAATAAATCTTTGATAACCATAGACTGTGATCTTTGATAACCATTTTTTCCTTGTTGTCGAAGAATGTTTTTCTTGATAATCGTTCATTGTATCCATGTGCCCTAATGATTATTCTAACAGTTTCAGAGTTAACGTGAATTTAAAGTTGTTCTTCTAAATTCGCTGCAAGTTTTACAGCACTAGGTTTTGGGTTTCATTTCATTTTTCATTAGAGAAACTCCGATTCCTTCCGTTATGTTTGGAATGTGGTCCATAATTCATTGCATTTGGACGGTTCCATGGAATTTTCATTGTTTTAATAACCAAGGATAATTGAACACTTTGCATCAAGGATTCTTGTAATATTTTGAATACTTTCGACATCTTTAAAATCATGAATAGCTAAATTTTGAACAGAACTTTTCCTTAATTTATAGAGTCCTGCTTTGTTCCCTTCTGAACTGTTAATATATTTATTATTATAACTGTTTAATAATATAATTATTATAACTGTTTAATAATATGTTATATTTTGTTAAACGAGTAATAAGTTCCCAATGTAAATGATAAATCTTGTGATGTATACATGTTTAAAACAAAACAATATGAAAAAAAGCATCGACTTCCAAAATATCTTATCGAAACTTCCGAGATTCCGAATTATTGAATAAGTTACCGGTTAAAAATTTGGAATAAATCATTTTATTGCGAAGTATAGTTTGATGGTATTTATGTTATAACAAGCAAGGTCTTAAAAAGGAAAACAATAAGATATTTAGAAAACATTTGGGTCTGTATATTAATATTTAGTGCAAGATCCACGCAAATAAATTAAAAAATTATAAGTGTCCGAAAACAAACGTGAACCACTGTAAAGTCCTTGTGCTAACAAACTGACAAACTTCTGAAACGCCACGAATTGAGCAGAGCATGCCAAATGAAATCTGACGGCATTTATTGCTCTTAAAAGCTCAACTTTCCTTCTCTAAACAATCGCTTGCTTACGAATAGAATTTTGTATACAAATAACGATTGCCTTCGACTCAGTAAACATCTGCTGCCATGGATTCGATTACCGAGAAAGAATATAATGGAAGAAACTTCAAAGCAGCAAAACGTTCGAAACAATTTATGAGTGTAAAGGATATTTGTTATTTAGCCTTAAGCCATAAAACTTCAGGTTTGGAAATTAGTGAAGACTATGTTGGTGACGACTGGAAAACGACAATACAGGAAAAATATTTTTCTTGATGAAGAAGTGATAAACTTCGCCTTTAATAAAGCTCTAAGGTATTTCTCCCGCCTTCCTAGCATGCCTTTGGTGTAGTGGTCAGCATACTGAGCCGGAATTTCAGAGGTCCGTGGTACGATTCCCGGGGAAGGCGCTGCTAATTTTTCAATCTCTCTTGCTTCCAAAAAGTACCTAATGTTTCTACAGTGGCGCCCGAACTAAAGCGGGTTTTAGATGATGATTCTCCTCACCAAGGATTTGGCGATTGGATCCCCTAAAACCCCAGTCGACCTTTAAAAGGGGGAGTATATAATGTATTTCTCTCGCTTTCCTAGCGTGCCTTCGTGGTGTAGTGGACACAATGAGCCGGAATTTCAGATGTCCGTGGTTCGATTCCAGGCGAAGGCGTACCTAATATCTCTACAAAGCCATAATGGAGAGACATTTGAAGAGAATTTAGCGCGTTAGGCCTAAAAATGGAAAATCAAATAGCTAGTTTCTTTAGCAAGGTGTTAGGGTGATACTCAGTTGTATTCTTGTGAAGCACTAGCATAGGAAAAGCATCAGAATTCTCAACTTCTCATATACCACTCTTGGCACCTACAGAGTCCTTTCTCCTCCCTAATGTGAAGCCTCACTTTAAAGATTATAATTTTAGTTGCACAGAAGGTATTCAAAATATTCAAAAGATGGTAACTTAAACAGTTACCATCTTTTGAATGATTTTCAAAAGATGAGTTCTGTGAAAGAATGAAGCGGATATGTAAACGGGAGAAATGTTGTTTAGACTCACAAAGACTGCATATTTAGTTTATTAAATTTAGTTTCCTTCAGTTTTGTACAAAATTAAAACTTACCCTTCAAGATTTGTAGACCACTACGCATAATCTGTGCCCAGGTCCAATGAATGGCTTTAGGAAGATTACACTAGGGAATAAAACTCGTGAACCTAGCATACCGCTTCCTCTAACACTAATCTCTTGATACTACTTTGTACCAATGAATTTTAGGCGCACATGTTTCGTATGTAACACTAGAGTTACAAACATTGATATGGTATCCTTGATTGGAACCCTTGTTAGCATAGGATCAACCTTCTCACTGTACTCATTAGGGAACGAAACGGCAGAAAAATCGTTAGAAAACACAGTATCATGAATTAAAACAGTTACTCTATTTTCTGTTTGCATTTGTTGACTCAAATTCTATAGTGGAATAAAACGTTTTCAGTAAACTAACTGCCCCAAAACGTTGTTGCTTGAAAAGAACCCTCAGAACAAAATATCTTCAACGGAATATTTCACTGAAATCGACTTTCGTGCTTTTGATGATATTTAATAGCAAAAGTTTTGGAATTTTTATCAATACATTGTAAGGTATCTTCTCTCTCCTTTCGGCATGCCTTCGTGGTGCAACGATAGCACATTCGACGCGTATTCGAGAGGTACAGGGCTCGAATCCCGGCAAGGGCACTGCATAATTTTCCCGTCTCCTTCTTCTCCCCCCAAAAGTAATTATTCTACGGCGGCGCCCAAACAAAAAGGTGGTGGACACCACCTTTCATCACCACCTCAAAAGGGGGAGTTAATGAGGTATTTTCTTCCTCCTTTTCTACATGCCTTCATGGTATAACGGTAGTACACTTAACGCGTATTCTAGAGGGCCAGGGTTCGAGTCCCGGTGAGAAAACGGCATATTTTTCACGTCTCCTGCTTCACCAAAAATCCTAATGACTCTACAGAATTAACATTTTAATAACGCTCTTCTCTACTTAATAATCCAACGCTTTTAAAATCTTAATTTATTTTTAAAAGGAAAAACATTGCATTAGTCTTTTAAATTTGTCCTGCAATAAGAAATGTAGACAAGATTTCGCTCAGAGAGATTTTGTTATTCTGAGATACTTAAGGAGGGATACTATGATTTTAACATAGTAATCTGATAATTATTAATAATTAAATTTTGACAAACTGATTACCTAAGGAAGGGCAAGATGTAAAATATAACACTTCAAATTACGTTTTACAATTCTGCTTATGTTGTCTTTTTTAATACCCATTTTCCGCCAGCTCCACCAATAGCCGAGCGTTTAAGACCCCTGAATACTGGTAACTGGATACAGGTTGAACACAGGTGTACTGCCTGGCTATAAGAATGCTTTTAGCATGCATAAAATAGCCAGTTTCAGTCGGAAAGTCCTCCACAAAAGCGTTCCTCCTCTTGAATAGATTACTTTTGTGCGTGAGATTAATAAAAAATCTCACGCACAGCATTTAGTCGATTCACTAATATACGTATTTGTTTCTTGCGTATATTTACTAAACCGTAGCCTAACATTTTGTGTTAAATCCTTTTTGTATAATTTAGGAAAAGGTCTAAAATCGAAATATAAACAGGAATTTATCGACTAAATTTCTTTTATTTAACACAATGAACAACTTACATAATATTTTTCTTTCAACAACTTTCTTGTTCTGATGCTAATTCCAGAAAAATGTCTTTTGACAGCTTTTTGACCGATTGTTTAACAGTGCCAGTAGGTAGCCTGTTCTTTTAACTTCAATTTCTTCCCTTACAAAAATTATTTAATTGGGCCTAAAATGTGAAGGTCCGAGGCTACTAAATCTGAAGTTTTAATGATTTACAAGTTTCGAATAAATCTGAAATGGAATTTCTTTAGTGAAGACTTTAATGATAATTCTCTAAGTAACGCAGCACTGAACGTGCAATTCCGACACGATCATTACAGTTATAGTTTACTGTTTCAAAACAGGCGCTTGAAGGTTTTTTCCCTCCTCTTTTATAATAATGAAGCGTTTCCATAATGAAGCGTGTCATCAGCATTGTACAGCACTAATTTTCTGCACTTCATTTGAGGCTATAGTTGAAGTCATCCTTCACTTGAGTACTATTCATATAATGGAACACGCTAAATGAAATTAATATGGGATAAAAAACAATTAGGGAACTAAACCATCTGCTTCAGCTACCGTTACTATGGTTGCGAGGGAACCAGGAATATGAATAACCCTGAAATACTTATTCTAAATTGACAAATTGTAACATTGATGATGGAAAGAGAAACTAATAGTACTATTGACAGGATCAAATATAAATGTGTTTTCCCAGTGAATTATAATTACGTTGATATGTTTACAAGAAAAGGAATATAAAAACTACTTTTTATATTTGAACATTTTCGCAATAACGGAATTCGACTTTTAAACCTTTCTACGAAATACAGAACTTCTTCGGAGAATAGATTGGATAGTTTGATTTACGGATTTGCGCTAGGGCTATCTACCGAAAGGGATGAAAGACGTCCTGGTGTATTTTCCAAACGAAAATGACTCGCATTGCAATTAATCATGAGAAAAACGTACAAGAAGTCTGTTTTCTGAGATTCCAACCCGTGTTGAATTACCAGTACTGAACAGTCCTATCTGTTCAGCAGTAATTAGCCATTTCTCTTTACAAAACGTGTGATTTTATAGATAATAAAGAAATCTCAGTTCCAGCATATATTCAACAAAATGTTTACAAAGTTTAGGTAATCGCTGAACGAAAATCAACAAACATTGGACAAAACTGTTTTATGAGTGTAAGAGTTTTGATAAAATGGTTCCAAGAGAATTGCAGATTTGTATATTTACAAATGTTTTACCTTTTATTCTTTTGTAGACAGAAAGTCAACTTTAGTAAGATTCTAAAGGCACAGAAGTAAATTCTCTTTCTTATCCAGGCTTCGGTGTTTGCTAAATCCAATTGAACCAATCCAGCTCAAACTATAATCTAATAGAAAGCATAAGCCTCTTTCCGGATGAAAGCGTCAAAATGTTGAACAACTTTTCTAACATAATAGCACATTCGCGTGACCTTTTAGTTGCAAGAAAAATTACCAATTTTCGTGGAAAGAATTCAATGTATGAATGCCTTCTCGAGAACAAAAGCGTGGAATTATTGCCTCAGGAGGTTGCGTGGGTTGTTGTTAGTCACATAAACTTTTTTATTTTCAGACAATGATATTTACCGAGTTGCTAAAGTATCAAATAAATTAAACAGAGTAATTTAGAATATGTATAAGGAATAAAAACTTAATCATTAGGACATTAAGGTTATGTTTAACTACATTTTGGTTCATTTGATTGAGGTAGAGTTCTTAGAAAAAGAGTGAAAGTTAAAACACGGTGATTCAATACAAACTATGTTTTAATTATCTATGCCTAAAAATATACTTTATTTGAATTCGCAAGAATTCTTTAGGGACTAAAGAAACTAAAAAATATAAGATGAATTTTTTTTTATATTTATTATGGTGACGCACATAAGAATTCCTGCCAAGGCGAAGGATGCCAGCTGCTGAGTCGTGTTCACTGGCTGGTGGCTGCTTAGGTTTGTTTGCATTCTAATCGAAGTTATTTTCATTTAAACTTTAATGAAGCCTTACAAGTCACCACTTCCTTTTTAACACTTATCCTAATAGATAATATGCTGTACATAAGGAGCGAAATGCTATACGGTGATAAGTCACGACATTGCATTGTTGACATTCATTTGGCTTCACTTTCGGGACGTTATGCTTATTTCTTTAACGCCCTACTAACAATGGAATTTGCTGTAATCTAGATCGTTGATGTTATTGATTCTAATAAGTAGCATTAGAATCAACAACAATATATAAATATAGAATAATACAAAGCATGAGAAAGCCATTTGTCAAGGCATGAATACCACTATGGTAAAAGCCTTCAAAGGGGAACCGACACATTGTCACGTTACGCATGGAGAAAACCATGAAAAGCCAATGTAGCCAGTTTATTTGCTGGTATCATGTCCAATCCAAAGCTAGCAAGATAATGTATGTCACTTTCACAGCACTGAAGTGAACAGGCAATCACTTTGAAATTTTGCTAGATGATCACAAGGTACGTGAATGTTAAACTGGTACTTACTGTTGTTGTTGTTGTTGTTGTTGGTCTTATCCATGAACGTAATAGAAGAATGGTTTTCAGAGTCTCAAGGAGGTTGGAATTATATTTCCACCCCAGTTTTGAGGAAAACCACCTCGGGGGGATGGTCCGAGGGTCTCCCATCCCTCTCTCCTACTACCAATCCATACGAGAGGATTTTTCAGCTCGCCATATATTTAGAATGCTCCTATGCCGCAAAGACACTATACATTTACAAACGTCCATGCTTTCTCTGGGAGTTGAAGCTGGCCCTCAGTGCCGCGATAGACACCCCTAACCACTATACCATCTGATGAGTATCTCAAGTAATCGCTTGGCGTCTTTAGGTGATGGAATACATTTTCGGCATCAGCAAATCTACGAACCAAGCCTTTTGGTTTTTAGCCGGCGTTTTAACAATGGCATTTAAAATCCCATCAAATGAGTATTGTTCATAGCTTTTCTTTTTCTGTACATGAACTCTGATAAAAACTACTCTGTAAAAATGTCTCAATTATTATTTTAACGTGTTATTGGCCTTGTGAACTTTATATCTCCATCACACATATTCCGTTATTCACAATTTCATTGGGTAAGAATTGGGGCACTCGTAAGTTTTTGCATAGAAGCATATGTCATGAAATTATGGCTTGCTGCATTTCTCTGTAAACTTAAACGCATGATACAGAATTAACCTGAGATGCACAAACGTTGCCTGGAAAATTTTCCGCGGGGAAAACCTTGAGAAAAAATGACACAATGCAGATTTGAGCTTGATTTAATTGGTGTAAACTAATGTTAAAACGAAAAAATATGCCATCCCCATTCATACTTAGCAAAAATAAAAAATATTATATAACATATACTTAGCCTCTGTTCCGCTGGAAGCTAATAACACTTATTTTTTGGGTCTCACTCTGCTTCTCACTTTCGTTTCCTGTATTTTACGTTATGTTTGCTAATAAACATTCTTTTTGTTTTATAGTGTTGCATTCCGTGGATTATTTATATGTTTCCCAACGACCAATTATATATATATCAAAAGTACTGATTATATATCTCAAAGGATTTTATTTCTGAAATAAATTCATAGAAATTACCATTATCAGCAATGAAAACTTCTTGGTAAGCCTGATGAAGTATTAGAGGTAATAGGTCAGACTTGAGAGGAATTAATATAATTAATGTTATACATAAAGAAGGAACACTCTTATAATTTGCTTCCTCACACTGGCACTGCAGACATATTAAAGTCAATAAACGTAACTGAAGAGAAAAAAAAAAAGCGCCATAAAAATGGCTATCGTAGAACTAGGGAAAAAAAAAGGAAGCGCAAAAATTGAAGTCGTAAGTTGTCAGGAAAATATCATTACTTTTATTGTATCTGGGCGACTGTATTTTATGTTGTTTGCTTTCCGGGTAAATGATACCAAACTGCTCTTTATGCGACACCTTTATTAAAGATATAACGCTTCTTTTGCGTCCCGGTGTACATTTACTCGGATTAACTGGTGCATTTTCCTTTTCTTTACGTTTAAACACTAACTTCTTCCATACCGTGATAATAAATACCGTTCTGGCTCTAGTTTGTAACAACCTGTTTCGGAGTATAAATAGTATGTATCACCGTAATTTTTAAACTTTTCTCATACTGTATTCTTCATACGAGAATGAAGTTTCTGCAAATATAAGTATAGGTACAATATATATGAATATGTAATTACGAGGAATATGTAAAAAGCTAGATTTCACTTTTGAACAATTTTGTAGTGATATTTCTGGCAGCCACATATATGTGTGTGTAAGAAAAATAAAGAATATGTAAAAGATTAAATTAACAGCTTAAATTCCCTTGTCTGTTCTAAAAGTAGTAATCTCTATTTGCATTGCATCATTTAGAGAACTAATCTATATCATATGATTCTTACATAATTCTGATGATATAAATGGAGCTAAAATTCAACAGCTTTCAACATTTAAAGCAATATTAACTATTCAATCAAAATGCATTGAAAACCAAAACTAACTCAGTCTGAATTAAGATTTCACCCTGAACATAACGCACTTCCTTTCGACACTTTCACCTAACTGGACTGCAGTCTGTCTGCTCCTTCTGTCTTAATGCAAATTTATCTAAAATGAAAAATGCACAATTGATGTGCCAACTTGTTTGTGGCCGCAACATATTTGCTGAAATAAAAAATAAAGATTTAGTCTGTCTTCGCCTCCAATTTCCTATTCATTATGATCAACTCCTCTACGCCATCAAAATTCCTGCTGGTTATTACTTCTAAGTTTGCTTCTGACAAGGATTGGACCTGTGCCGCGTTCATCACTTTTTTCTTCTTACCCAATGAAACGAATTCTGATGCGAGTCTGTGCCACGCTTCTTTTTGATTTCTGTCTTCATTCGCTCTTGTTCTGCCAGTGTCTACGAAAAGAATTAAAAACGTATACTGCGCGATCATACATGGTTTAAGTGCTTTGCAAGTTATCAGTGCTTTACGCTCAATAGGAGTATAATTTAATCAACTACAAAATGATTAAATACTCCAGGCATTAGTCTGTGCTTATGAAAAGTGTTTTGAAGTACCATATGAGAGATAACTTCTGTTGTATGTCGAAAATTAAAAAGAGGTCTTTAAGTGTCATTTACTTCACGCATGTTGAACTGCGGGAAATCCTTTTAATACATTTTCTGATTCTTGCGTTTTAATACACGAACTTATATTTATCAAAGTGACTTTCTTTGGTCAAAGTCAATACGGAAGTGCATTAATGTTAGAGACTACTTTGAAAATCATAAAATTCGTAAGTATAACCTATGTATATATCAAAAACTTCAGACTCTCTTATGTATTTCTTCTTAAAGACCTCACAAAACGCCGTATATATATATATATATAATAAAAACAGAATTAGAAGTCATGACTAGCAGAAATTTTGATGGCGTAGAAGTGTTGATCCATAATGAATAGGAAATTGGAGGGGAAGGTAGATTAAAATTCATTTTTTATTTCAGAAAACATGTTGCGGCCACAAACAAATTGGCACATTAATTTTGCCTATTCCCCAAAGTTTACATTTTTAGATAATTTAGCAGTAAGAAAGGAGGAACGGACAGACTGCAGTCCAGTTAGGCCAAACGGTAGAAAGCAAGTGCGGTTATGTTTAGGATGAAATCTTAAATCAGACTGAGTTAGTTTTGTTCTCAATGCATTTTGATTGGATACTTCTGTAAAATTATTATTGGCTGCTTGAGTTTTAGTTCCATTTACATTATCAGAATTACGTAAGAATCATATGAAATGAACTAGTCTCGAAATGATGCAGTGAAAATAGAGATTACTATTTTTAGAATAGGAAAGAAAAATAAATTTTCACTGCTAATTTAATCTTTTACGTATTCTTTATTTTTCTTACATATATGCATAGCTAGGCCGGGCACAGTGTTATTGGCAGTCCCCTACAAGAATATTGAAACGCAAAATATTTGAGGACATTTTTCTATTTCATAACCAAAGACAATTTGAATTCAGTTTAACACGTCGCAGCATTTTCTAAAAAAATGCAGCTAATTACATATGCACAGAAAACTAGTTAGAAATTACTATATTTTCCACAAGTTTCTTAAAAATACTCGTAAATTTATAAGATTTTGTTTTTCGTGTTTCAAAGCAATGTTAGCTTCTACAAAAATATCAAAAGAGCACAAGATTAAAAAAAAATACAAATTTTTGTATTGATTTGTTCAAGTTAACATTTTGGTCCTCGAAACACAAAATCTTATAGCGTAATAAGGATACGAACGAAATAAGAATGAATGATAAAGAATGTAAAATACCATTCAAATTCGTTTCTGCTCATATTAAATTGATCTGGGAGAGATATGAATAGATGCAAATTTCTAATAGGGAAAGTGTTGCAATAAAATTAATTCTTTACCTCTTTCTTTTCTTAGCTATCCAGAGTTGTATTTAAACAACGGCACATAAACTCTAGCTAAAAGCCTTTCCTTGATAATATATTCTAGTATATTAATCGTTTTCAATACTTTTTATATCAGTAATCAATTTTCACATCGGCTGGAATTCTTATCCATTATTCCGATTCTGGCCAAAGAATTTCCTATCACATCTGGACCAAATCTGCAGAGAAAAATATCAGAGCAATTTCTTCTTCATACAAAGCCCAAAGCTTCGATATTGGATTTTATTTGAATTTAAAATGAAATGGCGCCAAGTGTGATAGACGAATAAAAATAATATTGAATAAAAAGCATTATATTGCATTTTCCATTTTTCAAGACTAACTTAGCTCGTTTCTTTTGAAATAATTTGAAATGTAAATCTTTCAGGTAAGTTTGTAAAGCAGAAGGAGATTTCTAAAAGTTCAGATTTTATTTCCATTAATTGTAATTTGGTATTCCGTGATTTAAAAACGCTGTTTCTCCATTTGCATATTTTTCTCACTCCATCATCTAGTATCATTAACATGTAGTCGATTGAAGATATTTTTACAGGATACTATAAAATATTTACTAAAATGGGAAACATATTTTTATTTAAAGCAGCAATGCTTATAAAAGGTAGTAGTTAGGAAGACGAAATAAAAATGTGTGAAGTATAATATTAAGAACTTTAACAATGTGTATCTACAATACTGAATGGATATAAATGCTGAAATGTTAGTTATTCGTTAATATTTCTTAAAAACATGCATTTAATTTCTTCTGTATTGAATCTTTACGCTAATGAGGAAAGCTAAGGAATTTTCTTAAGAGAATTGCCATGAAAGCTACGAGGAGAGGTTCAAGCATAAGCAAAACAACAGGTGCAAAGTGTGGCATTTTTTCGCTATTGCCCACAAATTTCAGAACAGAGGCATGAGATCGGCAAGCTCGCAGTATTTAAATCTTTTGATTGAAAAATGCAGTGTACAAGAACGTGCGTATGAATTATCAATAATAATAAGACTCATTTCTGGAAGGCATTTTGGCATATGTTTCGAATGGCGCTGAATTTGCTTACTATGTTACAGAGACAGTATGTTAAGTTACTAATAAGTAGTGTTTTGGTGTAATACATATGTAAGTTACAAAATACGTAAATATAAATTACAATTTAAATTAGCAATAGCCCCTTAATACTTAATATTAATTTAGATATTTCCCCTCCCTATTCTATAAATGGTAACAACATTTTGTGAACTGCGTCATTTCGAGAGAAGTCCATACCGTATGACTTATATAACCCTGATCACGTAAAAATTTCGGAATTCAACTAACTCAAAATTCGGGAACCGAAACCGTTCTATTAATGAGCTTCTAAACTGGGTAACTGCGCAATTTGCTTCTACCTTCGCTTTCGCTAAAAGCCACTTTGCTGCTTTTCTTCCTATCTCATCAAAATCAAAAGTGTAACTTTTCTGGAACGGGTATGAACAAATTTGCGGTCGCAAAATGTTTAACTACGATAAAAGAAATATGATTTAAGTCTGCTATCACTGCATCTTATTGCATTCATATGGCTTCCGTGTATCTCCTGCTTGTTCTTGTTAATCCATCTGATATGAAACAGATCAGATCTATAAATTCATTCGCCTTCATAATTTCCAATACGAAATTATGTCTCTTCAGTAGATCTTCACGCACCAAGGAAACATAACTAAGCAGATGCTACTCAGTAGCTTCATGGTTTTTACATTTGGCGCAAGTGGGAAAGTACCATGAGCGTTAGCCCAAAGGAGCGTTAGTGCATAGCGTTAGTACCAGCTCAAAGGAGCGTTAGTGCAGAAGGGCTATTACTTTCGTTTTGGCATTTTGCTTCGATTCACTATAAACAGAGAACCACTTTTGAAATTATTACATCCATATATTATTGTCCTGTATTATATTTAAAGAAAGTAAATAATAAAGAATCTGCATAAATGTATGTATGTTTCTTCACACTGTACCTAGAGCCATCAAATTTTGAATAACGTACGTCTCCACCCGAAAATGGGCATTTGGAAGCCCAAATTTAATTTGTTTTATTGTCTATTTCATATTTTGTAAGGCATTTATAAGTTTTTAATCAAGAAATTCAACGATTTCAAAGCTAGCAATGGCAACACTCAACGGAAAAAGAAAAAACATTTTTATCTCCAGGGCGCGATAGTGTGTATCGGAAATTCTAAACATATTCTCTTTTAAATATTTTGGGATATTGCTGTTGGATTGAATTTTATGGTTTAAGTGCGAAGAACATGATATTTAATAAATAAAGTTTACAAATATAATAAGTTATTTAATAAGTAAAGTTACACAAAACGTTAAAAACATGCCCATATGGGCGTAAAAGAAAATATGAAAGCTTTCAGAATATTCTCTTTTTTTTTTTTTTTTTTTTTTACTTTGTGATGATCGATTACTGCACTCTTGCATAAATTTTACTTCAATTTCTTCCTGTGTAAACAAATCTTACAAGCACATATCTTAAAATTCAGTTTTAGATAAAATTCATCATGAGTCGTCTGTGAAAAAGAAGAGAAATATATAATACAACAAAAAGAATACATATGAAAATGGCAATGGTATTTGCATGCCTAAACAACATACAAAGGAACGATATAGTTCCACACACACAAAAAAAAAGGTGAATCGTTCATTCTTTCAAACAATTTTAACAGAGTGCGTAAAGCACATTTGGCGTTATAATTGCAAGAAAAAACAATTCCTTGCAATTATAATGATTATTGCAAGAAAAACCATTTATAACAAATTAGAAAATTTCAAAACGTGCGAATATATAAATTCATGTATATCCTTGAAAATTTTTAATGGAAACCTCCTACGTTTTGCAGCTATGACTAGAAATACAACTTCTAAGAGGCTGGTAAACATTTTAAACAAGTTACAATTCAAAATAATTTTTTAAAAATTAAAAACTCATTAAAAATATAAATTAAAAAAATAAATCACGAAAAAGATATGCAAATTGTATTTGAACTGAGCCTAAATTTCGTAATTGAAAGAAGGAATCATTTACTAAACTTGGCACTTTGGTGTACTTTCAGGCGTAGTATCGAAATATGGAAAAAAATTAGCAAGGCATTTTCACAAAAATTCCGATTTTGTGTCAAAAAACCTAAGTTAGAACAATGCTGTATATAAATGTAATGTATATCCTAAGTCGCGCTTTCGAGGCATGACAAACACAAGTTAAATTTCGTCAATCAGCTGAATAGAAAGGGAAATATAGAACTGTCTCTTTTTACTTCCTTGTACGAAGTAAAAAGGAAGTACTGTAATCGCGAAAAGTTTCAGGCAACATATTTCAACGAAAATATCCATTTTGACTGTTATCGAATGCAATTTAACGATGTTCTTGCGTGATATCTGTATGTAAGGACAGAATAAAAGACTCGTTTCCTCGAAAAAAATTATAAAACTGCTTTAAAATTAATTCTGAAGAGAATTTTTCGTGGCGTCTGAACGAACGTACGTACGTATCCCGTATAACTCAAAAACGAGTAGCCTCAGAACGTTGAAATTTTGTATATAGGACTGCATTAACATGTAGATGTGCACCTCGTATTTTGGTTGCAATCGGCTGCACCAAACATATATAAATATATTTATATATATATCCACTCTGTTACCCGGGCAGTGATCTCAGTTTCTTTACTCTTATATGTTTGTAAATTGCACATTTTTTGCTTTAAAATGATTGAATTATGTTGTTTTTATTTTCCGGTTAAGGTTTTTTATGCTTTTATTAAATCTGCATGCAATATTTTTAGAATTATCAACAATTTTAAAGTTGTTTAAGTGCCGCTAAGCCTTTTTTTATGGCCGCCATTGATTGTTTACATTTGAAACAGCAGACTAGTGGATTTGTTGCCAATCTAGAAAAACTTAGCTTCGCAACAACAAAGATAACGCCTTCATTTATTATTGCCAATTAAATCATGCTTAATCCTTTCTGGAATTTTTTCGAGATGATTTACTTCGTAATTTTTAATATAGATATTTTGAGTTTTTATGTATTTTTGCCTTCTCGCAAAGTGAGAACTGAATTAAGTGAATGAGAAATACTCAATCGTCTGTGAAAAACTGTTTCTTTTTTGTTTTATTTGCTTAATTTCTTTTATACATCATTCTAGCTTTATTATAGTATTGGAATAGAACATGTGGCAACGATTAGATAATTCTATTCTTTAAATGATATAAATTTTGTGCATTATGAGTTATAATATGAACGAAATATAACACTGTTAAGTGAATCTAGCGCCAGAGTGTCGCTATGGTAAACAAATACTAGAGTAAATTTTAAAGAATGCATTTATTCTATTGTGGTTTATGCGCTGTCGGCGAAGTAGATTTAACTCAATCCAATAACTTTAAATGAAATGCAAGAAAAAATGCGTATAATTTAATATTCCGTACAAGGAAGTCATGTGGTGTACACATCAGATTTTTTTGTTCGGTGCAAGGTGCACAGTAATGCCAAAAGTTTGCATATAGTAACTCAGCAAACGTATCTACTGGAAAAATTTAATAAAATAATTTAGTTATAATTTAATTGCATTTAATGATTTTCTTCATCGAGATCATCATTATTGCCAAAGCATGAAAACATATTAAATGTTTGTTTGCTTCGTTAATTCTTTTTCTTAAAAATCATTCCGTAAAGTATGAATACTTTTATTTTTTTCGACTTTCCTACATTTTATTTTTTAGTCAAATGTTACAAACATATTTGTCTTCCAGCCTCATCCTTGGTTAAATTTGTAAAATACAGTGTGTCCATAATTAAACTTGAAATTTGCGAGCAGTCTGTAGCAACAAGCATGCAGGAGAACTGCATGAAAATTAGGTAATGGCAGAAAGAAATGATGGGAATTTTATCGAGGTAAAAAAAACAATGAGTTTCAAAAACCACCATTAGATGGCGTTGTTCAATGTAAACTATTGGCATATGCAAATGTCGTAATCGTAGTAATCCTGTGTTCGCACAGCAATCCTATAAAGATGCGAGGGGCGAACCGCAGTCATACTCGTGTCCAAGTCGTTGACTCTCCAGGAACGTGCTTTACTGATGAAATTGTTTTACCCAAATGGAGACTCTGCAACCGAAGATTTTTGGAAATTTTGGTCTTTGAAGAGATTACGAGAAGTTCCACTCACTAGTCAAGAGCTAACAAACATAATTAGGAAATTTGAAGCAACGTGAACATTGGGAATTCAGCCAGGAAGGGGACAAAAGTGTGTTGCAGCGCAGGGTAGTGGAGGATGTAGCGACGCAAGTGGAGGAAGACAGATCGCAAACCATCGGTAGCACTAGTGTTTGGCGTATTGTAGTATCTCTTGACCAACCTCGTTACACGGTTCATAAGATTCTTCAAAAGGTCTTACGGTACTATTCCTATAAACTGTCTCGAGTGCAGCAGTTGTTACCCGCTGATCTGGATTGTCGACAAACATTTGCGTTGCGGTTTCTTGCGCAAGTTAAGCTCCAGTATGAACGGTCATGGAACATTTTGTGGACCAATGAGGCCTATTTTTATACGGAAGGTGGGGTTAACACGCACAATTGCCGTATTTGGGCTGCTACAAACCCACATCAATTCCTACAAATTCCACTACACCCTTCGCATGTAATGGTTTGGTGCGGCTTTATTGCAACCTTCAAATACGGTGGTTCCGTGTTTTTAAGAAGAGCACAGGGCCTGTGACATGCACCATCACCGGTCAACGATACGCTTCATTATTAGATCAATGCGTTGTTTCGGCTCTTTAGGCAAGGCGATGTGATACAACCACAGTGTTTATGCAGGATGGTGCTCATCCACACATTACCCGTTGTGTGAAACAAGTGCTCCGCCGCCATTTCGGTGACGACAGAATCATCAGCCGACAATTTCTTACAGCTTGTCCTCTTAGATCCCCCGACTTGAATCCTTGTGACTTTTGGCTGTGGGGATACCTCAAGGCCATGGTCTACCGTGATCCCATCATGCTTCTATCCGACTTTAAATAAAGCATAGAACACCATGTGCGCAACATTCCCCAGTTAGTGCTGCTTTCAACAGTCGAACATGCTATTTTAAGGTTCCAGATGGTGGCAGAAAATGGTGGACATCATATCGAGCATGTTTTGTAAACTTCTGTAGATTATTTATATGTTCTCAATAAAGCTATGCTACGCCACCTAGGAGTGGGTTTTGAAACTCCTTGTTTTTTTTCCTCGATAAAATTCCCATCATTCCATTCTGCCATTACCCAATTTTCATGCAATTCCGCCGTATAGTTTTTGCTACAGACTGCTTGCAAATTTCTAGTTTAATTATAGACACCCTGTATTTCAAATAAACTTAAATTTTTAAACAAAGGACTAACTGAAAATGTCAAAACGATGTCAAACAACTGTCTTATCATATCTTATCGAATATTGCCATATAAAATGGGAGTACCATCATCTTGCGGCAGAAATTCCAATAAAACGTACATTGGATTATCCATTGCCCAGAATCACTGGATGCTGTATTAGTGGACATTCGTAATATACGGTAATAGAACAACATCATAACGTGGAGCGAATTTTACACTATTTAAAAAAATCGTTCAGTTTGACAATCCATAAAACAAGAAAAAGCCATCCTTACAACAAGGTGGCTTTTTCTTGTTTAGTCTCATATGACTGTCAACTTGAAGTTGCTTCTTCAAGAATCGCTTAAAAACACAGAAAACAAATATCAGAGATTAGATTTAAACAGGAATTTTCATGCCCGTTCTTGTAACACATTCAACATAAATTATGACTCATTGAGTAAACAAATACATTTTGTAACTTATGAAAATAGTGATGCTAGTTACTCTGCTCAGTCCCTCTGTTAGTTGTAATCAAGACGTCGAAGGGGAAGACTCATAATAATAATGCACAGAGAGTCATCATTAGATTTTTGATCAACGAAGGTTTCATTTCATCTTAGATCTATTCAAGACTTATAATTTAGTTTGGAGGTGAGTGCCTCTCTCAGTCTAGATTGCATGATCAGTGTAAGTGTTTTAAAAAAGATCGCGTTGAGAGTTGAAATAAATCTCATGCTTCTCGACAGAGAACCTCAGCCGATTTAGTAACTAAAAAACTGCTGTTGATGTACTGATTGTAGTTAATTGAAGAATCATTGTCAGAGAAATCTCGAGGAACTTAAAATAAGGGTTGATAATGAGGAACGGTTAGTGATTTATTACATTTCATCTGCCTATTTACAAATGGAATTAACAAAAATTCAGTGCAATCCATCTCTAAGGCAAAGATTCAATAAAGTAGATCGCCGGATTTTACAAATAATTCGACGTTTTATTGTTAAACTTTATAAATACCAGCACGACTCCCAGAAAGCCGTAAATTTGCATCGTAAGTAATTTCCATTTTCGATAATACATATCAGCGTGAACAACTTTTCTAACCAAAGAGAATTGCGAAGTACCCAGTGAATTCCGGGTTAACAGACATTCATCTGATCTCTATTCTGAAAATGATTTGAGTGTATAGCATATTTCCACAGAGATGCAGGAAAAAAAGCCAGATTTCGAGGCAAAAACAACGTGTATCCATTATGTATTTTTCGGACTTTCTTATGTATTTCCTTCATATTCATATATTCTTAAGGACTTATTTTTAAAGAAGTATGATATTAGGCAAAATTTTATGTATTTACTTTTTTTTTACTCATTACATTATTAGTGACTTTTTGTTTCTTGCTGCACGTTCCTTTGTAGACAGATGACTATTTGACCCACTTGAGATACTTAGTTTAATGTGCCTGGTGTTGAACATTGTAATGATTTTTCTCTTTCCTTTCAGCGTGTCTTCGTGATGTAATTGGAAGTAGGTCTGACTAGCAATTAGAAGTCCGAAACCCGAATCCTGGCGAGGGTATCTCTGATTTTTCGTTAAGCTCCCCTAAATAAAAATAATGGATTTACAAATTGTGCCCAGACTAAAATATGAAATAATTCATCTTCACCTGGACTGGATGATGAATCCCCTCCTTTCCAGTGGCTCTTTACATGAGGAACATTGTAAGGAATTTTCTCATTCATCGTCGCGTGCCTGCGTTGATGGGGTAATTGGAAGCACGGCTGTCTAGCAAGATGCAGTTCGAATCCAGGCGAGGGCATCGCTTATTTCTCATATGTTCTAATTACCCTACACCTTCATTAACAATTCTAGAACATTTCATTATGAAACTTTCCTTTCTTTTATCACATTTATATTTGTTTGCCAATAATTACACTCTCAGTGGTCAAATTTCATCTTATCGTTTTTAAACATTTCAGTAACATTGCGCAAAATTATGCTAATCATGCTGGAATTTGTCACATGTGGCTAGAACATTCAACCTGAATGTTCCAGGCACGTTCATGAAACATTTGCGTTGGGCGTTCACTGAAAGTTCTTGTGCTAATTTTGCAGGAACCTCAAAATTTCTATAATTAAAACCTGCAAGACTCAGTCTTGTTTTATTTCCTTTTGGAGTATTACAGTAAAAATGGTGCCAAAGTAGTTTGAGGTTAATTAACTAGCCGATTGTTTTAAATTCATCTTAAACTCACTTTCCTTTTTAAAACGCGTAGGAAGAATCTCATTTTTTAACCGTGTCGCGCGCTTAAAACCTTGACCCAGTTCTGTCAAAAATTCCCTGCACTGGAAGTTTTCAAATCTAAATGACTTACTCTTACACGTGCTAGAAAAATAATATTGTGCATGAAGTATTTGAAAGCATGTAGCACACCGGGAGGGCGGAAACGTAGTCCTGGCATCTCCACGCTCTCTTGTTCTATCGATTGTGTTTAGAAGCTTTAGTCAGTGTTGCCATGGCGACAGCAACCTCTGGTCACATTGATCCAGATGGGTACGAAAGCACCAAATAGGGGAGGGAGGGCTTCAGATGACATCGAAGGTCAAATTTTATTCAGAAAATCGGAAGAGCCTTTTATGAGATTTTCCTTATATTAAGAATCCTTGGAATTTCATTACATCCATCAAGAAAGGATGATATATCCTCTATTTGTTAGGAAATTAATTAAAATATTCTGAACAAAATTTAGGCAAAGATTTAGCTGCATTCTATAAGAGCATCTTTACTCACAAATGATGTTATGCTAAACATGCGTAGAAACAAGTCTAAATCTTCATAGGAAAAATAAGTATTAAAACATCTTATCTTTTTTGTTAAGCATCATCATTGGTGAGAATTCCATTCGAACATAAAAACATAAGCTTTATTATCTGTGCCCATTAATTATTACAATAACAATAATAATATCATGATTGCCGTTCATTGTTCTGTTTAATGAGATTTAATTAATTTTAGTTTAATATCATTCTATGGCTTTTGGAAATGATTTTCAGAAACTTCTAAAAGATCAAATTTAAGAGATACAGTAGATGTTACGTAATGTTGCGTTTTTTTTTTTTCTGACACCAGTTGTTACGTTATTTTCTCCCTTCACGCTCGTATGGGGTTCGTGAGGATTTGGAGTGAATAATGACAATTCTTGATGAAGTGTCGAAACACACTTTATTTGCCAGTTTTGTCAGGATAGCTCCAAAACACGTTTTACAGTCGTCGATAAACTACTATAAACACGCTGACACGATCAGCGACATAGCCCTCAGGTTATCAGGCTATCACGGTGGAGATAGCTTTACTGCAAACCACCAGACTATAGTCCTGACTCTGCTTGGTCGTTCTCGGAATTCCACGTACTCTCGAGACTCTCCACGCGAAAACTCGCGATGCACTCAACGACACACAGAGCACGGCTCCCGACTCTTTGGTTCAATCGTTCCCGGAGCTCAACACGCTCTCTCGACGATGCACTAACCGCGATACACTAAGAGACTCTTCGATGCACTCGACGATCAACTCGGCGCTAGACTTCGAGACACTCGCTCAGTGACTGACTACTGAAATTTTACTCCAAACCAATTGGAATCCCGATAGACTTCATAAGCCTTCACACACCCTCTCACATCTATACCTTTTAGTAAGATACTGACATACAGAGGCTTTCAGTCCATTCCACTAAAACTATCTTCCTCTTCGAAGAAATCTTGGCACGTAAGCTTTGCGAGCTGTAGTGCTGTCTACCATAAAATAAAACTGGGCACCAACTATGTTCTTGACAGTTCTCGTACAGATTCTTATTTTTTTAGCATCTTCTGCTGCCCACTTCTTGCGTCAAATATCTGCAATACTGTACATTCGTCAAGCAACATCTGCCCCCACACGTTGATGCTTGCTTCATCCCAACTATCAATTTTTTAAAATTTTTGAAAGACGGCAATGTGCTCCCAAAATCCATATATGTGTCAAACTTAATTTTGACTATGCGTTGACAGCAACAGAACAGGAGCTCTTCTCGAGAACGAGAATAAGAACATTACAAAAGGCAATCTATCTTATTACACTGGGTTATAAGCAACACACTACTCATTAGTTAGGAACTTAAGCCTCTTCCCTGCGACAGTTACTGGTAGCTGCCAAATGCCTTCTCAACTCTGCCTTAAATAAATAAACTAATAAGTAACCTCTTGGGGGTTGACTAAAGTGAAAGAACAGACAAGATAATAAGATAACTGGTTAATTTACATAAAAACCGTACAATATAATTTCATGAATTTCACGGATTTATCAACCAAATTTTTTATTTGTATTACTTTCATTTTATAAAAATGCATAATAAGAACTGTGGCCGAATTAAAGAAGAATTACACAGCAAAAAGAATTTTTTAAATTTTGTATTGCTACAGTGTATAATTGTGAAGTAAAAATGGCATATAGAAGTACAAAATACAGTTTTGGATACGAATAATTTACTTACTGGAGCAAAATCTCCTGATGTAAGAGAAGATCGGCGGGTCGAAAGCAGCCAAATATTTCTTAATGCTGCAACTCTTGCGGTTGCAGTCCTTTTCTCTCAGTTTTAACTATGCCGCATGCCAATCGGATCTGAACAAACATCTGGACTGACAGAATACGTAACGAAATGAGGCATAAAGAAATGTGCAATAAACATTTAACTGTTCGTTACATTCAGATGAGATATAAAGTGTATTCAATGGAAAATACATAAAGCTTTTACGTTCCTTGGAGATGATATATAAAAAAACTTTAATATTGATAATAATAATATATATATAAGATAAAAAAATGCAAATCAAAAATATAATTTAAAATTCCTCTTAATTACTCATTTTTAATTTGGGTACTTTTTCTCTAGGAATAACTTTCTCTAAACTGCGTCTTATCTGAAAACGTATTCCGCATCATATCATTTTGAAACTTCTGCATTGCCTATAAGTTTTAACCAATCAGATGAACGAAACATTTTACTATAAATATCGTTGCAATCCTCCTACCCTCCCTCTTTCTCTGCCTATGCTTCCCGGCTGAAGGACATCGCTTGCTTGGCTGTTTTCGTTAATAATGTAATGCGCCATCATTAAAACTGTGGGGTGCATATTGGCTCCCATTGTTAAATGCAACAAGTAATAAAAATGTATCTGGAATAGCAAGTGATTTTGTGATTCTTTAAAAGTTCCCGGCATCTTCTTCTAACATTTTGATATTTTCAGTGGTCTTCTAATCGTCAATCCACTCGAGACTGCAAAATAATGTCTTTCTTAGTCAAGCATTCATCTTTCATCAATTTACTACATCTTACTTATTAAATCTTATCATATATATATATATATATATACTGCTGGCCATCCAAAATGTAACACGAAGAAAAATAAGAGATATCAAAGATAAATTTGAGAGATTACATGTGGCATCAGTGTTAATGGTCTTGAAAAGCTACCTTTATTGAGATGAGGAAGATGAGAAAATCAGTAACAAGTATGGCATCCACGTTTGTCAATAACTTTGCCACATGCCACGGCAATGAGTAAAAGAGAGTTTGACTGTGTTGTTGAAAAATGGTAGCCTATGCTGCCTCCACACGCAGTCAGGTTTCATCTGGTGTACATACAGGTATGGCATGCAGGACTACGGGTTATCCTATCATTGAGCAGGCATGTTCCATGGGCGATAGATATGAAGTACGGGCAGGCCAAGGTAAGCGTGTAATATGGTAAGCTAAGAAAAAATCTTGAACACAGCTCACAACGTTTGGCCCGCAGGTAAGTCCTGAAAGTGGGGAAGAAGAACAGGGTCTAATATAGGTAAGCACGTGTGTGTCCCATCTCTCTCTTCTCCAGAGCAACACATACCCAGGGTCAATAAGAGTGCCGATTACTGAGTTTATATACGGAGAACAGGCTGCAAAACCGCAGAGATCTAGCTTTGGCTGGTTAGTGTATCGAAATTGTGTGCTAGGAGAATGGCAGATAGGAATCCAACACCGCCACGTATCATAACACCAGATGCAGGTCCAGTATGATGATGCATAATGAAACATCCGAGCAGCCTGTCTCCACGATGTCTTCAAACTCTAATCCGACGATCGTGGTATTGCAGGTAGAAACGCTATTCTTCTGAACACCAACATTATGCCATTCAAATGTCCATTTCTGCCGTTCAGTGCACTATTGAAAACGAAATGGTTATCATTCAAAGATGAGTGAAGCAATGTACCCTTAGCGGACCGTCTCTTGTACAGTAAACGACGTCGAATTCTTCGTCCAGACATCAGTTATTGTGTTATAGATTGCATTCGTTGTGATATGGCTGCAGGTATGGTAGTGCGCTCCAACAGCGCCATGTGTACAACATGCCTGTCATCCTGTACAGTGGTGTAAAGAGGCCGTTATAACTGCTTTTGCCTTTCTGCATCTACCGATTCCATATTCGCATGACTCTTCATCCACAGATTCCATATTTGCTAGCCTACGTGCGTTATGACGACCAGGTTCTCAGAAGGATACTCCGCAATCGCTGCATGCAGCGATTCTGCCTCAGTAGAACTCAGAACCGTGATCGGATGATGCTCATGTTTTTCTACGAGACATGCTGAAGCTGCGCACACAAAAAATCTCGCGAGGAAACAATTCATGTAATTAAAAAAAAGCAGTCTTTTTCTCTTTTTATATGGATTGCAAAAGAGCTGCAATCGCCCATCATATGCACCCCCCCCGTAGGCTGAAATCGTAAACTTTTCATATTTCATCACGGTATACACATGATGAAAGTTTCATGCTGTTTGAATGCTTCCTTTCATGGTGTTGCATTTTGGTTGGCCAGCAGTTCATATATGTATATTTAAAAAATTAATAAATACTATAATAAAAATACCATAATGGTTAAATACAATAAATAAAATTAATCTGTGTCTTTATCGGCCCATCTCTTACAGACCGAAGTACGCAGTGTAAAAAATTGCAAAACTAAGGCAATGGAAAGTGGCTGATTTGTTTACTACCTTCACTGCATCAATCTCTGATGACGATGCGGCGAAAGCTGTAAATTTCGTATTTCATCTTTGGTTTTGGCATGTTTTGTCCTCTTTTCTTGCAGTGTAGCATTTCTGGCTTTTTGGTTTTTGTATATTTGTATATGGTTTATTCTGAATTGAATGTGGGAGGCACATATACATGCTTATCATACATGAGTTGCACTTATTATCATAATTATGTTTTATGATCCTGAATATTATTTTTTAGAAGAATTTTTCTATAAGCAGGTTTCTTATTGGATCCTCCGTTCGAATTTAACTCTACTAAGTTATGCAAATATCGCTTTTACAAGTGTTTCTCGATTAGGCGAATTCCTTTTATATAACTATTACCCCGAATTAATTTTGCACCTTCTTAACGCATTTGGATGTTCGTATGTGTATAAATATCTCGTACAATGCTTGTGAGTTTCTCTATACGCATAGTCTACTTCTTTTGAGAAGCCAAAAAACACTGCTCTTTAGCTAATATTGGAAACCTGTGTCATAGCTTTATGCCAAAATATACTGTTTTTACCATAAGTCTGTCATTCTTGTAATTCATCAGCACATAAATAGTTTAAATTCTGAATTTCGTAAAACTTAAGAGATGTGAGCTTAGTTACCATTTTCACTAACATATGTTTCTTGTTAGCACCAAAGGTGCTATTAGTCTCGATTCTCACTTTTTGTCCTTATCACTTCGCAGATAAAAGAATTTAGTCACCAAGTTATCGCCATATGTTATTTAAAAAAATTAATGTATCTAATATAAAAAAGTATGGCAACACTTTATCGGGAATTGTAAAAATATGCTGTTTTTAAGTATTTTGTGATTTTGTTCTTGAATTTTGTATCGTGTAAGGTTGAAGAAAGTGATGTTTAATAAATATAGTTAAAAAGCTAGAATGTTAATTATAAAAAGAGAAAAGGATTTGTACAAATCGTCTTCCTAATAAAACTGAACATTGATATTTGGAATACAGATATGATTTTAAAAAAATAACAACAGCAACACTTAACGCAGTATCAGAAATCCTAAACTTATGCGGTTTCTAAAAGTTTTGTGATTTGCACAGTTGGGAAGGAAGTAATATTTAATTATGAAGTTTAAAAGACAAAAACAAAAACAAACAAACAAACAAAACAAAAAAACAGTTGTGTAAGTCACCTTGTTAAGGATACTGAACATTGTCATAGTAAACTGAGAAAAGACTCAATAGAAACATATATGCCGATACTTAACTTCCTCTATAAGGAAAATATGATACTTTTAAAAATTTTATGATTTTACTGCTGAATTTTAGTTGTGAAATAGAAGAAAGCAATATTTAATAATAAAGTTTAAAAAAGGTGTTATATTAGCATGCATCGTCCCAAGAAACGATTGATAAATTGCAAGCTCATCGAGAATATAAAAGACCTTAAAAAACTTTTTAGTGCAACGTTAAATTCTGAATCTTTTCGAATTCCCCCCCCCTTTTAAAGTTATTTTTAAAGAAACTGAGAAAAATGGAACTATTATTTTGTTTTGTACGTATATTTATATTAACTAACATTTAAATATTTTAAATTAATGTTGTGAGATTTGGATCAGCATAAATAAAAGTCAAAAAATGTGACTTCAATGTTCAATATGAACAATTCTGATGACGCTGAGGGGAAAAAATTCGCTTATCTCAGAACTTTATTCAAAATCCAGTTTCCTTATATCTGGGTAGATATTAGTTTGTATCCAAGGTTGTCGTAATGGCATTTTGACTCAAACCCTTGCAAACATGAAATAATTCAGCTTGACTATAACTCTGATAAAACTAACATACTGTAAAATTATTGAAAGGAAGAAATCTAAGTATATTTTTAGTCCAAAGGGGCTTTGTCCCTGAAGGACTATTGTTTCCGTTTTGCGATTTTCATTGAATCGCTATAAATGTCCGTTTCACTTTTCAAACTGTTGTCACCAAATGTTAGAATCCTGTATTATATTTGAAGAAATTAAATAATGAAAAATCTTCATAAATGTATGTATTTTTCTCGCATTGTGATAAAACAACGGCACATAGAGCCATCGAATTTTGAATGACGTAATCCTCCTACGGATATGGGCATGTGGAATACCATATTTGAAATTTGGAATTTGTTTTATTATCGATTTCATATTTTGTAAAACTTTAACGAATTTTTAATTAACAAACTCAAGGATTTCAAAGCGAGCAATGGAAACACTGTACGGGGACAAAAAATCCTTTTTATCTCCAGCAAGCAGAACTGTGTATCGGAAATTCTAAAGATATACTTATTTTAAAATTATTTTGAGACATTGTTATTGAACTGAATTTTATGGTTTAAGTGCAAAGAACATGATATTTAATAAATAAAGGTAACACACAAAACGTTAAAAAACGCCCCTTTGGACGTAATTTAAAAATCTGAAACCTTTCAAATTATTTTTATCTATAAATTCTTGATTTTGGCATTCGATCCATTAGCCGTGTTGTCTTCCAATATTTCTGGATTGCAGAATTAAATATATGCAAAGCACATGCACTAAAGCAATCATATGCAGTTGCAATAGGAAATGTTGCCACACCTATAGCAGGAAGAGAATTTGAAATTGTATGCCCCTTGTTCAGGAGACATCGCAAATTTTCGGCGCAGTTGCCTGGAAATCTCTTCTCTCATTTCCCTCTACTCAACAATGTGCTGGCATCAACTATAGTGCTACATCGTCGACAAGAGAATTTAGAAGATGTTGGCGCCAAATGCCTTTCTAGTCACAAGTTTTATTGCTCGCAAAACTTTAAAGGCCAGACCTCGAATCTCATAGAAGGATAGTTATGAGAAGGAGCTTCTAAATTATGACAAATTAGGAGGATTTACATTATGAAAACTGTTGTAAGAACGTATGATTTGCTTCTAATTTATCGTCAAAATAGTAAAGTTAGCATCACAACAGCTTTGATTAACGTGCTAGCACACATCTACCGGATACACTAGCTCCGGCGCCTATATCAGTGTTTCTAAGTGAACTATCAGCATAAATAAGAATTCATCACTGAACATAAAAAAAAAAAAAATCAATGGTTTCCAGTACAACAGATCGAGTTACGAAAGAAACCGCAGATATATTCTTGGTTAATCTTTAAGAAAGGATCAAGAAAAATGTATAAATTTTTCATTAGTGTTTAATGGACGGTATGAATAACTAATACATACAAATAAATATCAGGCATAATATTCAGTGATTTTTTTTCTTGTTTCAGATTAGTGTATAGTAATCAAATGGAAGAAAAACACCAAAATAAAATTTAAAATTAGGTAAAAAACTAACCTTAAATTTATGTAGATTTTGAATAAAATATCTATGGATTTCGAAGGTGATTAGATATAGGTTTTTCTTTTTCGAAAGAGGGACACGTGTTTAAACGCCCTAAGATCAGGCACGTCAATTGTAGTTTTAGTACGTACTTAAAAGACTATCAACTGTAAAATTTGAATACCTTTCGCGTAACTGAAATTTTTTTCAGGTATCAAAATACTTGTAGCTGACTATAAAATCAAAATGGTTGCAAGCATTTGATGTAATTCTCTTGTTTCTTGCCATGTATACCGACCACTACAGCTTCTATCATGGATGCTTCTATGAAATAGTACATTGCTACTGAGTGTGGAGTTGAGGTATTTTTATCACTGAATTAGATCTAAAAAGTAAGTTTTTATATAGGCTTTAAAACAGAAAATGTAAGCGATGGTACTTAGGTATGTAGAATATATAGATATTCCATTCTGCAGAACTTTACTTTATAAAGATATTACACAATATAATTTTAGCGTATATACAATTGCAGCATCCTTCGCTTTTTATTTTTATAAGAAGAACTGGGAAAATACACAACAATAAACCTTAGCTGCACTTTTCAGAAAAAATCTATGAAGTAAAGATACACCTAATGATCTTTCACAAGTGGAATGGCTTGTTAAAAATCACGAGGAAAAGAACTTTTATTTTTTTCTTTGTAAGAGCTTCTTGTTGTTAGCTATGGCATCGAATTAATGGATTTAAAGAATATCTAAGAGATAAAAAAACTGGGCTTGTTAAGGGAAACTGATAGCGGATTATCAGAAAAAGATATTTAAGAGTGGAGAAAAACACTCTAAGTTTAATTTGCGTGGTATTTTCACACATGTGAATTTTCAAGAGATTATATCTCTCTAAATAATTTTTCACTTAATAACTATTCTTATCCATAAAATCCACTTAAGATAGTAGAATATTTAGGCTTATTACGGCAAAATTGCTACATGTAACCAAAACGATAGTATATGTAAAGAACTAAAGTTATATAAAATAACATATATTTAACCGCAAAGGTATTATATGAGGAATTAAAGTTGTACAGAAGTTTTATTAGTGTAGAATCATAACATGATGTTCACGAAAAATTTCATTGACACTAAAATTACGGAAGCGGTTATTTTGACCGGAAGCGCAAATAAAATTAAATTGTTCGCAATTTAAAATTGTTTTTAACAATTCTGATATTTTTGTACTTTTCCTAAATAGGTAAAAAGTTGAAAAATAATTAATGTAGCTTGATTTATATGATTATTTTTCTTTATATAATTGAATACACCTAGAATTATAACTAGAGGTCAATCAATAACTAGAGGTAAAAGTTATTAGACCGCTTATAGGAATAAAAATGAGGTTCCCACTTCTCAAATGTTTAATGTCCCAAACGAATTTTACGTTTCTTGCCTGAATGTTTTATAAATTCTCCGGCTTGTCTGCTTCACACAATGCTCTTTATTTCATTTGCTATACGAGGAAGTAGTAATGACCCAAAAAGACGACAAAGACATGGAACAAGTCATAGTCCAATAAGAAATTAAATGTTTTAAAATTAAAGAATTCTGTCAAAAGATGAAGAAACAGCAAATGAAAGTACAGTGAGGAAAAAGAAATTATTTCAGCAAATACACTTAGAAGGCTTCCTTTTCAAAACGATTTGCGGGCAGAAAACTAATTGATGGGAACACTAGTAATGCATGGAGATTTTTATCAATGAAAACATTATGCATCATATACGACAACGCAAAAGCATCTAGATACTTGAAATGTCGAAAACAAAATGTTTTTATTCCTATATGTTATATAATCCTAGTATTTTGGCTGCCAAATCCTTTTTGCTTTGAGTTAATAGTCCAAATCTTTATTCTTGATTATGATGAAATATTTTCGCTGCGATCTGAAGCCAACTAGATTGCAGGGTTACAAACTGATCCATTTGCTCTTGCTTTAGAGGGATTGGATACTTTTATCGAGAACTGTTTATTGCGTTACAAACCACAGAAAACTATTACGATTAATGAACAACTGTTTCCCATAAGTGTAAGATGTCGCTTCATTCAGTATATTCCGCAAAATGCCCATAAATTTGGCATAAAAGTTTGGCTTTTAGATGATGTAAAAAGAAAATATTTTTAACTGGATATCCTTATTTGGGAAAAGAAAAAAGCAGACCAGTTTAAGAAGCTGAAGGAGTGCATTCCGTTTATCAGCTTATCAGGTTCAATGTTCCGCCTTACTTGCGTTGGGAACATGCAAAGACCTGACTCGGAACAGGGAGCTTACTAAAGCTGTGTCCAATAAATGTGGGAAGTAGACAAGATACACAGGAAGGGTATACGAAACCCTTTATTTTTCACTCTTTACAATAATTTCCGTACTTCGGAATACAGAGACCAACTACTTGTGGTCTGAACGTAAGAATATAAAAATATTAACTAAACTCTAACTTAAATTTGGAATAATAAACAAGGGCCTACGTGGAAGAATGGCCGTATATTAACAGGAAGCCGTATGTAGTACAGAGAACTGTTAACACTACAATACGTTTAAAATTATCAAGAGGATTAAACCTCTGGCCTGGAAGGCAACCAGCAACCGAGTAAAACTGCTAAGGCAAGCGGCCTGCTTCAACTAACTCCTTCCTCTCTCTCTCTTGGCAAAAAGCCACAACTTAAGTACTTGGCGTTCGCCAGACAAATTTGCATAAATAAGTTAAAGCTTTTAATTCTGGCCGGAAGTAGAAAATAAGAAGTGATAATAAAGATTTAAAATAAAAATAAACGTTAGTAAAACTTAAGATCCTTACAAGCTGATCAAGGCCTTTTGTAAGAGCAGAAGAAATATTACGACGGACAATTTCTTTTCTTCTTTGAATTTAGTAAACTGAAAAATAATGGAGTTGGCGTTTTCTGGCACAGTCTGTCGTGCAAAAAAAAAAAAAAAAAAAAAAAAAGGGAATATTTCTAAGGTTAAAGACTATGAAACAGGCATTCTAGTAAATCTATGAAGCATGGGAATATATTTCTCACAGTCATATTAACGAAAAAAGAACAAAAATTATCCTTCTCCTAAATTCATTTCATTCCACTCTGGAAAATGCATCAAATGAAGAAACAAAAAACACCTGAGGTTGTGAGATTTACGCCGTAACGAAATATTGAATAGGTATTTTGGATTAAATGGTACGAAAATGATTTGTCGTTAACTAATGTATATGTTTTTAGTGTCTTCTTTTATAATCTTTAAGGAAATTACTGGCAATGCATAAACTAGGTATCGTGATTTTATTTTAGATGCGGCCGAACGATTGCGAAAAAATTTAATTTACCCAGAGTAGAATCCTCATTCTCCATTGAGAAGACAAAGAGAAGTTTCTTCTACAAATAAGCTTAAGTAATATCAAAGTAACCAATGCAAGAAAATTAAAATCGTAAATGTGCAATAAACATTTGTGCGGGTCTTGCGTAAGGAGAATTACTAAATTAAACATTTGTTTAATTGCAAAGGCGTATATAATGTAAATAACTAATTTTGTTTTTAATATTGTAGATACTCGTATCTTATTTAAAAATTAGAAAAATATTTTATTCTACGAATATCTAGATTAAAAAAATGTATAGTATGTGATTAATATTAGTATTTACTTTGTTAAAAAAGAAATTGTTACCACGTTGTTCTGTAAAAAAATCTTTTAAAATATTTAACTCAGCTACTAAAATATATTCAATGAACTAAATCATAAGATATCTTGTTCAAAAATCTTAAAATGTCAGATTGTTTTCCGTTAACTAAATTAGAATCAAAATATAAATATCGTAAAATGGTTTTTATTTTAAATTAACAGAAATTATAATACGAGCTTTTTAAATCATGTATATTATTTTATACATACACGATTCCGTGAATATGAGCTCCATTAAAATATATTGATAAATATTTTTCAATTTTTCATAATAATCTGTTGTGTTATGTATTTTGGATTAAATTTCGTTGATGCGAAAAATTATGTTGTTGCGAATCTCCCTTGTCTGGCAGTAACATCAAAACAAGCCCACGACATTTTTCGTGGTAAGGAGTGTAAGATTGCGCCTGTCGTTGGCAATAGCCTTGAACACCACACAGGTTACAGTACGACTTCGCGCAGTTCGTCTTCCGGTTTTGAAGGAGAGCACCCCGGTAGGACGAGTCTGAGTGTCTTCCGATCCCTTTTTCCCTGCCATCAACCTCTCGAGAGGACTTTCATCTAGCCGCATATTTAGAGTGTCCCAATACAGCACAGACACTATTATGTTTACAAACATCCATGCCCTATCCATGATTCCAACCCGGGTCCTTCGGTACGGCAGTCAGCGTCTCTAACCACTAATCCGGTTAGCGGCTCATAATCTACATAGGATTGGTGATCACTTAATATCATACTATCAAAAATCCTTTTCTAAACAATACATTATTTTTGGTTACGTACAAATGCAAAGATTTCGCTCTTCAGATTGTGTATAGTCCTCTAATATTATCTCTGATTTTAATATCAAATATCTTGGTCAATTTTTATCGTATGGTATTTAAACAGTTAGATTGTTCGATTTCGCAATTTTTAGGAAACTGTTGTCTTTAAATTTAAAAATGCTCCAAACATTAGTATTTATGTCATTAAAAACATATTTTGTATGTAGAAGTAGATGTCTACGATCAACGGTTGCAAAAATAAAGGCCGAGTAAGAACCTGTGTGAACACAATTCATATAGAACAACAGTAAGGAATGCTTTTCCATGTGTGTTAAGTCAATTAATTTTTTTATAAACGCATACTTAAATGACATTAGCACTGGAAAAATAAACGCATTATGTGACAGTTAATATAAAGTATAACAGCAGTTAAAAGTAAAGAAATTAAGAAAATTGTAAACAAGCTTAACTTGCAAAATCGAATCCATCAGGCAAATTCCTATAGTGTTGTGTTGTGGGAGAAACTGCGAAAGAAAATAAAGCAGTAACACTGTCTAAACTTATCCACAGGACTCTCATTCTGTTCGCTATATTTCTTGGTGCTCGTTTATTTCATTGAGCAATCGAGGGAATTACATTTAATTGGATGAAGATTTTTTTTTCTTGACAAAGTAATTTTTCTAGTGCAAGAAATCGTAATTAACTTTCTTGCAACACTTCCTTAAAATTTGTTCAAGATAGAGCAGAGGAATTTAGTCAGATGGCTTTAACCAATTTAAGAATTGATGTTTTCAAAAGAATTTCAGACAGTTTCAAAATTGCGTAAAGATTTGGTAAAATCAGTTAAAAGCTGTAACTATATCCTTTCATTTTATTTCAGAAGATTCGATGCTTAATACTTCAGACTGTTGGTATAATATAAAAAGTAAACAGAATAAATACATATGTTGGCTAACCAGAAAATTTTAAGCGTGATTCACTTATTCAGAATAAGAAGATTTTATAGGTTTGTATTTTTGTAGTTTGCGTTCTTTATATTGAATTACATTTTTCAGGGCGATTTATCAGATATTCAGAAACATGAAACAACTTTTAACATCCCTTAAAGCATTGGGAGCGTGGCGTTTTTCATTTCCTCATATAAAGGGAGACTTTTCTTGTTTAATTGCCTATCATTGGCTGAGTGTTTAAGACGTCTGAATATTTAGAATTCAACCTGGGTTCGGTCCCAAACAAACAGTCTAGGCTTCGTGGCTCATTTTCGGGATTTTCCTTTCATGTGTAACATGAATGCTAGCTAGTTTCGTTTACAAAATACTCTACAAAGGCATGTCTCGCCTTAGACAAGTTAATACTCGTAAGTATTGGGATATTCAATTAACTTTAAAATATTCCTACGTAATTACCTTTTTTATGTTCAGAAAGCTTAGAAACTCAATCTCATTAAGTCTAGATTATATGCAGCACCTACTAGCGGCCGAGAGGTGAAATCGCTGAATACTGGTAGTTCGGTCTAGGGTTCGAATTCCGACGGACTGGCTGGTTGCATGGGCGTTTTCGTAGTTTCCTCATGTGTAATGTGTATACGAGCCAGTTTTCTTTAGAAAGTCCTCCACGAAGGCATCCTTCCCCTTAGGCAGATAGCTCTCGAGTGCTTAATCATAATTAAATAAACCAATCCACGTTACATGCAAAGAGGTTTAGTATTGGCAGATCAATTTCAGGTGAACCAGTACAAGAGTAAAGCTTATGAAGCTGGTCATTGTTCTCAAAAGAAAAAACTATTCCTTCTCCAACAAATCTAGATCCCCCCAATAAATGGATGCAAACGGTTTTCAAAACTTTTACAAGCTAGTCATTATTTACTGTCTGTTTGTTCATCGGGAGGGGACGGGGAAATTCTGACATCCATAAGCGCAGCGAAATACACTTGTGCTCAAAAATAAAAATTAAGCAACAAATACTGAAAAAAAAATGCACGAATAAAAGAAGGGAAATTAAAACATACAATGCATATGAGGCAAAGATTGAATTATCGAATGCAAATAGGCAATCAAAATTAGTATAAAAAGCAATCCCTCAGTCACATCACAACGCCTTAAAAAAGGCATACTAGACCTATGCGTCAGTTCGAAAGCAGAGATAGTTCCGTCTAATTCGATATAGCCAAAACGGGAAGCATGTGCCCAAGACACAGTTTGCACGATGAACTGCGTTGGAGGGCTATCCGGATGTTGCAATCTCGTGCAAAACAATCCGCTGCTGCGAGAGAGCTGACTGTGTATCTTAGTATCGTCGACAGGTTGTGGAATTGTTATCAGAGGGATCAAAACCCCTGTAGAAGACGTGGGTCTGGAAACCGGAGGATTACCACAATAGCAGACGATCGCATCCTGTGGTTATGTGCAAGACGCCGTAGATCAGTATTAGTACGACAGCTGGCATCTTTTGCTGCAGGACGGCCCATATCCCACCAAACTGTGTCGCATCGACTGCATGAAGGTGAACTGCACGCCCGGCGAGGTACGACTTGTGTTCCTTTGTCCACATCGCATGTTAGAGCGCTGTTGAATTGGGTCCGTCAACATCGCAAATGG
This sequence comes from Stegodyphus dumicola, assembly GCF_044657685.1. Classification (NCBI taxonomy): domain Eukaryota; kingdom Metazoa; phylum Arthropoda; class Arachnida; order Araneae; family Eresidae; genus Stegodyphus; species Stegodyphus dumicola. Next base: position 145,749,634 of record NC_140777.1, read on the forward strand.
ACACCAGAGTAGTGGGGCCAAGTACTCTTTTACGAATGAGTCTCGATTTAATATTTAGAACGATTCCCGAAGGATAATGTTATGGCGAGACAAACATCGTCGAAAGATACTAATACAGAGGAGGAGGCTTACTTTATTTCCTGAGATAGCACTGAACAGGCGTGCCGACCTCTGCGTGATTCCTGGTAGTTCCGGTACGGCCTCCCATATCGTGACGAAGTTCTACATCCTCTTTTACGCCATTTTATCGCTGAAATAGATACCGACGCTATATTTATGGCCGATAACGTCCACCCACATAGTTTTTGAATGGAGCGGGAATTCGTGCGGAGTTATCTGGCGAGTGAAACCATTCCACATCCTTCAAAACCTGCCATGTCACCGGATCTGAATCCATACAGAAAGTGTGGATTTAAAGCTATTTTTAGCAGTATTTATAATCAAAGTATCAAAACTGATAATCTCCAACTAGGTCTTATTGGGCGCACATTATAACATTACATTTTTGTTTTGTTGGCTGGTAGGAAAAACAGTTAATTTACTGTATAATTTGAACATTTTTCAATTTCATATTTTGCTTTGATGCAGATAATTAATAATCATAATTAGCTTTTTCAAAACGAAGATAATTAATTGAAAATAATTATTTTTTTGATAATATTCGAGTTGTAATGAAGAAGCATATGTCATATTGCCAAACCATTAAAGTGAGTTCTACTCTCGTCTCCAGGTGTGTTTCCACCTTGTAAGGAATAACTTCCAGACGATGTTGGTAGATGTCTTTAGATATTAAAGACAAGGTTTGACGTTGGTGCAGCGGACTTCTAAAGTTCCTTCAAGCTACGTGTTTGGTGCGCTGCTACTCATAATCATTTCTCTTGTCACAGCACAGACACTCAATTTTATTCAAGACGAGACATGTGTAGACGATACAATAAAGGTCCACGTCTTATTTTCTGAACATTCATTAAGCTTTCCAGTAGAAAGATATGGAATCTGTAGATTTTTTAAACATCCTATTTTCATCAAGAAATTCAGTAAATGGATTTAGATGGTCATACAGTATGTTTTAGGTAAGTAGGCATAAATTGCTAGAATTGTTCCATAGAGATAATATCTAAATGCTTCCCTAGGAAATATTAGTCAGATAATCGCTTGATTTTTACTAGCATGTAAATGTTTCGGCTAATTGAGATAGAGCATCTAGAATTTACTTAATGAATTCCATTTTTATTTTAACAAAAATCAAAAGTGTTTTCTTCAGTAAGAAAAATGATAAGAAATTCAAAGCTTCTAGAAAACACATTAGATTGCTTAATAATCTATTATATAAAGAAAGTTTAAGAGAGCTATTTTTTTTTTTTTTCAAATTCAGGTAGTTACAAATGATGAGTCAAATAATTTCTGTTGTTCATTAATTTATGAATGGCTATTATTCTTAACATTGCTAATTATAATCCTTTAAGACTATTATGTTTAGAAAACGCCTTGCAAATCAATCAAATGCCTAACTTCTATTTTAGGGAATGCAAAAGTATGGAAGACTTTTTTTTAAGAATTTAGGTGATATAAAATACACTCATGTCCATAAATTAAGGATATTTCGGAGTCACGCGGAAATCGAACTCTAAAATAAATATATTACCTGTAAAATCCCTACACACATCTTCAAGAATCATATGCAAATTTCAGGAAGTAACCAGATGACACCGATGGTACGTCACAATGACGAGAGTGTAAGAGAGTGATATATAAGGAATACAGGCAAAGAAGTAAATTTGTTCGCAGGCGCTTTATAAGCATTTCAGTGCAATAACCGAATAGTTATGACACAAAGGACGCATTTGGATGATTCTTTACGTGGTAGAATTATCAGCTGTCTGGAATGTGGGCGTACCCAACTGGAAGTATCAGACGAACTTGGAATTGCCCAGAGTGTCATCTCCAGGCTTCGGCAACGATTCCAAGATGATGGTAATGTGAGTCGACGTTACAGCACAGGTCGCCCCAGAGTTACAACGCGAAATGAGGACCGGTATTTTGCAGTTACTGCCAAAAGAAACAGGCGGAGCACAGCCTCAGACCTGTCTCGTCAACTCTCTTCAGCCACTGGTACGACAATTTCAAGGCAGACCGTGTGCAGACGCTAAGGGCAGATTGGTCTATATGCTCGTAGACCTGCCAGATGCGTTCCACTTACTGCAACTCACTGTCGCCTGCAGTTAGCCTGCAGTAGAGAGCATGCATTGTGGACACCGCAACAGTGGGCTTGTGTGATGTTTTCCGACGAGTCCAGGTTTAGCTTGCAGTCTGATTCTCGCCGGACTTTCATATGAAGAGCTCCAGGTACCCGTTACCACCAAGAAAACATCATTGAACGACACCGTTACGGTGGTACAGGAGTGCTCGTTTGGGGTGGAATTATTCTGGGGTCCAGAACTGACCTGCATGTTCAAATTGGAACCATGACAAGCCAAATCTATCCGGACGTCATTCTGGAACAACATGTACGTTTGTTTCGGGGCGCCATGGGCGCACAATTTGTGTTTATGGATGACAAAGCGCGTCCTCACCGTGCAAACATCGTAAGCGAATGCCTTCAATCGGAGGATATCACCCGTATGGACTGGCCAGCATTCTGACGGGACTTGAATCCAGTAGAGCACGTGTGGGACATGCTTGGCTGACGAGTTGCAGCCCGTCAACCGCCTCCTGCATGTCTACCGGAACTTCGGAGAGCATTGCTTTTCGAGTTGTGTAATATCCCCCCAAGATCAGATCGATAATTTGATACTCAGCATGCCTAGGCGTTGTACGGACTGTATTGTATCGTCTGGGAGACATACAATGTATTAACAATCATACCAACCATGTAATATTGGTTTTTTGTAAATAGTTTTTTTTTTTTTTTTTTTTTTTTTAATTTGCTCCAGGGAGAAAAAATCGCTATTTTTTTAATAATATCAAACATATAGCATCTTTGTTTGCTCTTTACCTTTTGTTTAATAAATAAGCTTTACAAATAAGTCAAATTTGTTTTGCTTCTAACTCTTCCTTTGCTTGATTTTGCATTATCCTTAATTTATGGACATGAGTGTAAAATGACCACTGCAAATATTTTAGTCCAGATATTCGTTTCACTTTTTAAGCTTAAAAATTCACATTCATTTTTATAAAATATTTGCTGATTAATATTTCTTCATCTCATTGTTTATTGTGCAGAGGCAATTTTATTAATTTTTTGTTAATTTCAATATAATTCTCTAGATACTTGTATCCTGAACTTTGAAATCCTAACTTAACATCAGAAAGTTTATACGTAATTTTATTTATTAAAACGATGAGCACAAATCTTCATATTAAATAAAAATATTACAGACATTTAGTATATTAAGTAATCTAAATATAGTTAACAAAAAGGAAAGGACCTGCATAAAAATATAATGTAATGAGATAAATTAATCCTTTTAGTAACGTCCGAGTAGTTCAAAGTTAAAGATGAATTTAATTTAGGACTTCAAGTTATGCTTCCGCTTTTTGTTGTAGAAAAAGCATACTAAGAGTGATTGCTGTGCATTTTTATTAAGAATTCAATCTGCAGTGAAAAATCATATATTAGTGAATAAAACAATTGCGACTATCTGACTTCAGCGTAACGAGTAGTAGTCACAATAAAGGCCCACCGGCGTCCGAGTGGTAAAGTCGCTGAATTCTGGTAATTCGGTTCGGAGTCAGAATTCCAGTGAACGGGCCGGCTACTTGGCATTTTCGTGATTTCCTCTATTGTGTAACAAGGATGGGAAAGCGGGTCGTCCTCGAAGGTATTCATCCTCTTAGGCAGATACGTAGCCTAGTGCTTTGCCACAATTAACTAACCCAAACCAAAGCTCTGTGAAATAATAAATTACACCTTTATTAATATTCTAATAAAAGGTTAAAAGTTTAGTTGATAGTTTTGTTGCATGTATAAGAATGGAATAAAAATGCTCAATATCTCATTACATTAAATGCGGATTCAAAAGGTTCATTAAATATGTAAAGAATTAAGAATACAACTGTACCTTCATTTCAGGCGATAAAACGTTATATATTTTAAAGTGCTGTGAACTTAACAAAACGGAATGCGAAATGGTTACTTGAATTTGAAATGAAAATGCAGGAAAGAAATTGCATGAATGAAAATGCAGGTTCGAAAACCATACTAATACTTTTTGCATAAATATTTCATTGAATATTCTGGTCTCAGACGATTTTATCCATGAAGCAGAGAGGAAAGAAAAGCGTAGCAGACGAATGCTGTTACCTAAGAAAAAAATTTCAAGCGTTTATTTCATGAATTATTTAACACTTGTCTTATAAGTTATTTTTATATAAATATATTTTTATCTGTAGTATGGTAAAAAATATGTTTTTTCTTTTACTTGGCAAGTCCAGTCTTCTATGCAGATGTAATCTTTCTTGTGATTTAAAATGTAACGTTTTCGATTATATGCAAATTTCAGCTCTTTCAAACCAGATTATTGTTTATATTAGACTTGAAGTGTTTTTTGTTTAAAGAAGTTAGTTTCTTGGAAGACTTTCAGAGAGAAATTGAAATGTTTTGGGGCTTTACTCTAGGAGAAAAGAAACAACTATAATATACTTTCTCTAGAATTATCACATACGCCTTATATGTGTTGTGGTGTATGTGGTTAGCATATCCAGCTAACAAATAGAAGATAAAAGTTTGAACCATGGTAGGGCACAGTTGAGTTTTTAACTTGCCTTGCTGAGAAAACCCTAATGGTCTCTCCAATTTAAAATGCCTTTATTTTTTGGAATATTGTTCCATTCTGTTAATTTTTTTCATAATTGATGAATGTTGATTTTTTATTTAATAAGTGTGAACACACATTAGGTTACTTCGAAGCAAGAGACAGGAAAAATGAGCAATGCCCTCGCCGGGACTCGAACCACGGACCTCTTGAATACGCGTCGAGTGTGCTGACCACTACACCACGAAGGCATGCTAAAAAGAGGAGAGAAATACCTTATATACTTCCCCTTTTAAAGGGCAACTGGGTTTTTAGGAAACCCAATCGTCAAATTCTGCTGGTGAAGAATCATCATTCACCACCTTTTAGTTCGGGCGCACTGTAGAGACATTAGGTTATTTTGAAGCAAGAGAGATGAAAAATGAGCAATGCCCTCGCCGGGAGTCGAATCACAGACTCTCGAATACGCGTCGAATGTGTTGACCAGAACACCTCGAAGGCATGCTAAGAAGAAGCGAAAAATACCTTATAGGTGTTTCTCGAAAAATCTTTGATTTTTGAGCAATTTTATACTTACCTTTGATACTCATTTCTAGCGATAAGTTTTCACTCCTAAAGCACTGTCGGTATTTAATGCGAAAATGTGTTTCTTAATATAAATATTTACTTTTTTAGGTGACATTCATACATATAACGATATTTTTATTGGCACAGCTATTGTTTAGGGATTATAACAATATCCTAAATGTATAACGTAACTGAATATGAAAAAATAATTAAAAAATGTCATTAAATACAACATTTTATGCATACAGTATAATACAGTTTGTTTATTAAAAGAAATAGTTTTCACACACTCCAGGCCTCATGTAAATGTTTAATATATTGCTAGAACTTGTCTTTAACTTTGGTATCTTAGTAATTAAATGGGAAGTTCAAATCGTTGAATCCCAATTCAATCTTTGAGCTTCATCTGCATTTCGAATCTTCCGAATCCTAACCTAAAAACCGTTAAATGTTTTAACTCAAAACTTGTAGAATTAAAAATATTAATTTATTTGATGTCCAGTGGAATCATTTATTACAAAAAGAACTCAATTATTGCAGTTTGAATCTAGATCAGTTTGATCTAAATCAACAATATAGTATTTCGTGACAGCCTCTGTTGCCACTCTCTTAATTTTCTGCACAAAATTTGGTGTTTCATGTTTGCGTTTACCTGTGTTAATTCTTTAAATAAACCTCTCCGCTGTTCATTTGCTTTGATTAAGAAATATTTTGGAAAATTTTAAAAATCTGAATTCTCAATAAATATTATTTTTATAAAATTATAATGATACAATAAACCTAAAAATTCAATTGTTTTAAATATACACATTTTCCCTAAATTTCATTAACATCTCGTTGATAAATAGAGATGAAATTTTTAAAAACCTAATCATTAAAATTTTTTAGTAAACATTTTAGTAAAAATTTTAGTACTAAGAATTTTCTTTTCATTTTACTATTTCATTCGCCCAATTATGCTCGTTTATTTCAGAAATGAAGTCATTTGAAATCGAGCTAGTCATTTTAACTCAGCATGGAAGATGACTTAGTGGCAGAAGAAACGCAACAACGGCGACATGAAACTAAGATTGGGGGGATACGAATGCAGAGCTCTAATAGAAATGCCCTGAATGTGAACACTGTGGAGTGGTTGTTTTTGGAATCCTATGTAACCAGTGACCTTCCTGTTCTTTTGAATGTCAAGTGTATAAAATTTCATTCTGATCGGAATAAAATTGTAGATTTGTATAAATTAGACACACATGCACAAACTAACGAACACTCCTTTTTATTATATGTAATAGATTCAGGAGTAGGAATTTTTATGACGTAAAAATGTTGATACTTAATGAATAGGAAATTGGAGGCGAAGGCAGATTTAAATCTTCATTTTTTATTTTACCAAAATCAAGTTGGCACATTAATTGTGCCTATTCCAAGAGATTTTACATTTTCGATAAATTTGTAATAAGAAAGAAAGAGCAGATAGTCTGCAGTACTGCCAGGCCAAAGCATAGAAAGCAAGTGTGTAATGCTCAGGATGAAATTTTAATAAATAAATTATTAATAAATAAAAATTTAAATTAATGTGCGTTTTATGCTTTTAAATCGCTCAGTTTGTTAACAGATTATGTTTGAAAGAAAAATAAATATCCTACGCTTCGTTAAGCGTCAAAGCACTGCCTCGTGGAAGATAAAAATATTTTAATTCGGTCAGTGGAAATACATGTCTCTTAAAAGCGCCTCCAAATTTAATAGCTTTAAAAATTGCATATTGGTAGCCGTAAATCAGAGCAAAAATGAATGCACACCCCTGTGACCCATCACAGCTCAAACTGGGACGCTTAGTGACTTATTGTCCTAAATGCAAAGCATGAGTGTACATTTGGCTTTGAAGTCTGTATTTAACAATTCATTAAACTCAACAGAAAAGCCCAAGGTCATGAGAGCAACACTAAGCCAACTACCATCTTTACTTGAAGAAGGCGTACAGCAAAAACGAATGAGTGAGTTAAGACCGAGATTTCAGATTTTTTAACAAACAGAATTGATCCTAATAAATTATCAAAACAAAAAACCGTTTCTCGCAGGCAAGAAAAATTCAACTTGATGGTAATGAATTCTTTAATTAATTCAATTCTCTTAAATTTCTTTGTAATTCTGAGATATTTTATTAGGTCGTATTATTCTCGTATTAAATTTTTGTTTATTAAAAGATTTCAGTATTAATTTCATTGGATGAGGTCATAATTTTTCTTTCTGTCCTTTTAGAACTATGAACATCTTCAGTCTTCATGTAAACTTTCTAAAAAAATAAAAACTTATATTCAAGGAATGACACACATTTAACGATATCATGCACTTTTTAAACGTCCACCAAAACAAATAAGAATTATCTAAATAAGCACGGCTTGCATTTAGGTAAAGCAAAAGGTAAAGTAGCTTAATTTAAAAAACTTGTATCACAGCTAAGCATTCTTTTATGTAACATCAATATAAAGGTACTTAACTATACACACAGTATGGGCAGGCACACAGACTAAGTTTTTAAGGTGTTTCTAAAAAAAAGAAGAAAAAATGCATGAAACACATTTTTTACTCAGTGGAGCAAAGAAGAACGCATGTTTTTCAGATAAGTGTAAATTCAGTGTAATTGTTTATTTCATTATATACACTGATTTTCAATACAAAACCAATAAAAGTAATACTATATATTAAAAAACAGTGCATATTTTGATATATACGTATTGATTATTTAATTACAAAAGGCTGTATATGAAAGCTGCCGTATTTTTTGCAGTGAATACGTCCGAAGTCCGTCCTCAAATGCCTGCATTGCAACCAGTAATTCTTTTACTGTATTGCAATATCTTATGAATGGCAACTTTCGGATCATATACTGTAGGAATCTGCAAACGTAGACTTTCAGTTTGAGGGAACCCCAAAGAAAAAATCATATTCAGACAAACCTAGTGATGCATTAGACTTCAGTGACATTGCCTAGACATGAGATTAGATTACATGTTGAGGAAACATCTGCCTTGCACGCCTTGCTCTGCGGACGTTCTGGACAAAACAAAATTGCTTAGTAAATGGACATGGGATCTTAAATCTTTGTTATGGCAGCCATTTACTTTTCTAAAAACAAAGTCCAGAGATCCTCACGTTCAGAACATCGTATCAAGTTGTAACCGTAGCATTTTGGAGATAGATGTAATTCTGGGTGGTTTTCTGTCGCCCAAGATTGAAAGTTTTGCTTATTAATTTAGTTATCCGAATAGAAATATGTGTCATCTCTTAACATCAGACACAATAACTTACAGCCTTCTTCCAAAAATAGTCTATATTTGACAAAAATCCTTTGACGCAGCTTTTAAACAGTTATGATTTTGTATGGATGGAATTTCAACTCGTTGAGTAAGATGCATTGTAGCCGAGAGACAAGACGGGCATAAGACAAATTGGAGCAAGACGCCTAGTGGATCTCGGAACACTTTAAAATCGACATTTTCACTTTCTGGATATTTTCTGGAATTCGGGCAGGTAGAGACGGATAGTTAATTTTCTTCCAGTTGTGTAAAAACGACTCGGCCCTGGTGTTGTGTTATGACGTTCCATTGCACTGTAGAGACATTAAGTTAATTAGAAGCAAGAAAGATGAAAAATGAGCAACGCTTCGCCGGGAATCGAACCGCGGACCTCTGGAATACGCGCCCAGCGTGCAGACAACCACCCCGCGAAGACATGCCAAGAAGGCGGGAGAAATACCTTATATACTCCTCCTTTTTAAAGGGCGACTGGGGTCCCAAAAACATCACATTAATATCACAATAACTTAACCAAGTTAATTATGTTTAATGTTTTTGCATTCAATTCTATTTGTTTATTTGTGTACATATACTGATATTTATAGTTATATTTCACCATCAACTGTAATGTATGGTATTGTATTGTAATATCATTGTCATCAGCAACTGTATCTCCCAGCCCACAAGTTTTCTATGCCCTAATGATACCGTTTCAATTAACACCATGCATAACGTATGTACGCCCTGTGGAGGTGTTCTCAAAACGGTTAGTGTGAAGGAGCGACACCAGTTCTGCCAATGGCGATGTGTTGTTGCTTCCCACACTTAGTCCTGTCCTGTCCTGTTCTGGGGTTTTAGGGGACCCAGTCGCATCATCCTGGGTGTGGAGAAACAACATCCACCACCCTTTTAGTTTGGGTGCCACTGTAGAGACATTAGGGTTTTTTGGAAGCAGGAGAGATTGAAAAATGAGCAACGCCTTCGCCGGGAATCGAATCAGGGACCTCTGGAATATGCGCCCAGCATGCAGACACTACACTACGAAGGCACGCTAAGAAGGCGGGAGAAATACTTTATCGCGCCATAGCTACTAATACGAAAACCTCTGACCGTAGTGTACGAGGATGGAGAAGCGCCGCTCTTCGCATTTCCAACAACTACTTATTTCAGAAACTGTGTATTTGTTATACGTTATGTATAAGCAAAATCTCTTGAAAGCTGTCTGCAAGAAAAATGATAAAAAACGCTTATATTTTTTACAATGGCCGCCTATTAGATGTTTATTTTACAAATTGACCGCCCCTTCTGACCTTAATAATGGCCAAAACCTAAAATGGTTAGTGCCCGCCTTAAAAAAAATATTATTTATGTTAAAACTAAGCATGTGTGTTCAATTTTTAAGTTAAAAATTATAGGTTGGTAGGCTAATTAATTATGGAAAGCGTACGAAGTTTATTTACCTCATGATAATGCCTTTGTAGAAGTCTTTCGAAGTGAAATTGTCTCAGATTCACATTACATGTGTTGAAAATTTCAAAATTGTCTAGATCCATCCCATTCTCAAAGAATAGAGTTTTTGACAAGTTTACCAGCGTTCAGCGATTTTATTCACTTTTGATTTCATTTTAAAGAAAGGATGAACCCTTTATCGTCTTACTATATTTCTTAAGTTAAATATCTACCACGGGTATGGTTTTCGGAAGAGAATTTTAAAGGAGAAGCACATCATTTTATAGCGAATTAATAAGCTAAGCAAAACAATAATTAATAAGACTTTATTAATAATTACTAATAAGTAAAATTCTTCTAAAACGCCAACTTTTATTCTCACGTAAACATTACCACATGACTAATATTACATTTATTGAAATAACAGAATGTTAAAGAACAAAGCATAATTTTATTTTCATTTAGCAAACAATAATATCCTTTCGCAATTCTTCTTTCCTAGCAAAAAAAGTATATGCCGTTTTTGCGATTATGTGAAATAAGAAAAATGATAAAGATCTAGTGGATTAGAGTTTGACATTTAAACATAAAAATGCTTTCTTCCTTTATGAATTATCAAACGCCTCTTCTTCATGAATATGCAATATATTATTCGTTAAATACTTGGCAATCTATTCAACTCCTACATGTGACCTTTCTTTTAATTTGTCTGCTTCCACGCACATAACAAGCTTCTGTAAACAAAACGCTCATTAATTTAGTGTTCTGCATATACTAGGAATAGTAAGTATAAGGTAAACATTTAAAATTTATGCAGTAAATGTTTTCTCATTAAAATCCTTCAAATTAGAATAACAAATGCTGGATATCAGTCTATTAATGTACAACTTAGTGATATTTACCGGCTGAAATATCAGCGATATATACATTTATAAAATACAGTTTGTTTTGAAAACAGCTAGACGGAGTCTGTTATTGAACAATTATTTAAATTATTTTTAAGTTGGTTTATAATTATTAAGCTATGCTTTATTAGCTGTAATTAAAAAATTGCGAAGTTCTAGAACATGCTGTTTACCGGTTACTTGAAAATACGCCTACATAATTAATTTTAATTTGATTATTTCTTACTTCCTAATCTTTTAGTCCTTTTTTTTTTCGCTATGTGTTATGCGTTCAAATATAATATAAAATTTGGATGCATGGTTCTTGTAAAGAGTTCATAACTTATATTTAGCAAATACATACATGTTTGAACATACCAACAGTAAAATTAGTTATCCTTTATAACCCCTTGATCCCGCCTGAATGGTTGAAGTATTAAGATTATTGAAAATTGGTAGTTGGATCTAGATTCTAACTTAGGTGAACAGGCTGGCTGTTTGAGTAGCCTTTTCCCATGTATAGTAAGTACGTGCCAGTTTCCATTAGAAATTTCTGCACGAAGGCGTCACTCTCCTCAGACAGATAGCCCTCATGTGCTCTTTAATGCGTACGAATAATTTGGCTCTTATCAGATATAATCAGCATTGCGGAGGTGTTTCACCAGACTGTTGAACAGAAAGTCTTCATTAGATTTTTGAGAAATGAAAGATTCATCGTCATCTCAGATTTATTTGAGATTTAAAAGTCTAGATTTAGCATCGGGCTTTCATATCTTCGGTCGTCTTTAAGAAATTAAGAAAAGAAAAATCAGAAAAAAATATTAAACACATTCTAATGACAAGCTGTAGAGACATTAGGTGTTTTTGAAGCAGGAGACATGAAAAACGAGCAATGCCCTCGCCGGGACTCGAACCACAGACCTCTCGAATTTGCGTCGAGCGTGCTGACCATTACACCAGGAAGGCATGCTATGAAGGCGAGAGAAACACCTTAGAACGTAATCAAAATCTTTGACATTGTAATTATTTATACAGTCTAATGACAAGGTTTCATTCTCAATTTTATTTGAGAATTAAAAATCGGTTCGAGTCACGACTTTGCGCAGTTTAACTGTCATCTCTTCGGTCCACTTAAAGAATTTTTAGATGGGATGAAATTCAAATTAGCAGGTTACTGCTGCTGTGCAGGAGAGGGTCAATGTGCGGTGAAAGGACTTCTTTCTTCCGAAATTAAGAAATTTTGTGGGCGCTGGAACAAGTGTATAACAGAGACGGGTAATAAATAGAAAATAGAGGTAAATATAGAAACATAATTTATTTGTTGTGTCATTTTATTCAATGAATAGAATTTAGCTAATTAATTCATGTTTGCATTTGTATGTCTCATACTGCGTTGTTTGAATATTTCGAGATTACAATAATAATTTTTCAAAATTTCTTTTGCTGGGGATAATTCAGAATTTTCACAATAATCGTCACCAGTCTGCGTTTGTATGACTCTAAAGTGTTAACTATCTAGTCCTTATATAGTTGGTCGCTTATGAACCTAAAATAAAATAATCCAGGGAACGAATTTCTTCAAGGTAAACGAAACATTCATTAAGCTTAACAACAAGCGTAACGTAAAATAAAAGAAATGAAAGGAGGTGGTAGCTGTACACGGCCCACAGTAAAGCCAGTATTGGGTTTTACTGGAATAATAGCAGCACAGCCATAGCGTCGTGACTATTTACAATATCAAGTAAGCAGCTTGGTTTCTCAAGCTGGAATTAGCTGCAAAGAGAAATATAGGCACCGCATCGGTAGCAACGGCACTTTACTATCAAAAACTAACTCCCTAACGGCATTTTACTGTCAAATACATCTTCCGTACGGCACTCCACCAATAGTTAATATACGTTATTTTAGGTAATAGTTAAAAATTAGTGGATTTTATGAAGCAATTAACTAGATGTCATGACATACTGAATGCATCCAAAATAAGAAAAAAATACAGCCACGACTTTATTAAACGGCTCTAATACGGAACTAGAGGTACCTTCTCCGTGCAACTTTGTAATACAATAATATGCGCGCGTAAAATATTAGGCTTAGGTTTAGGCTGTAGTGCAGCGGACACCCATTAGTTAACCATTGGTAATGTGGGTATTGTTCAACTGCAATATCTGTCTTTATTTGAACATTATTAACTTTTTGAAGAATTTTGACATATTTACAATTTTTACATACTGTTACAAAAATATAATTGTGACATACGGTGCTTTTTGTACTCGAATACATAATGGTAAATACAGATCATAAAGGTAAATATATAACATATTAATACATAATGGTATATATATATATATATATATATATAACAATACATATACAAACTATATATGTATAACATGATTATATACATAATTGCAAAGCGTGTTTGTTTGGCCTGTACATGCAGAGAGTATATACTGAGTACATGCAGAAATCATTTTGTATATGAATTATTTTTCAGAATATTTTAGACTTAAGATGCAAAGAGGTGTTGTATGGTCCTCTAGTTTTTCTGTCAATTCTAGTCTATACTTTTGCCAAATTTGGCCTTCAATTGTTTTGCCAAGTAGATCGCAATTTAAACTTTTGGAATTTCAAGCGTGTTATTATTTCCTTATCTTGAATTGCACAAATCTTCTCTACTAGCGAGGAATATGATTGAACGTTCTATTTTTCGTCTTAGTTGTTTGGTTCTTAATGCTATTTGCAAGCACTGATATATATTAGTCTCAGGAAGTTTCAAGTAATAGTTTTTTGTTAATGGACATTTGAAGATGTAATGGTTAGTGTCACCCCTTTCCCCACATGTACATTGCTCAAAAGGAACTATGTTTCGTTCGTAAAAATACGCAGGGAAGGAGATATGTCCTGTCATAAACCAATTGATTAGATGGTTCGTACTAGGTCTGTCCGTATTGATGTGAGGTTTAAATTGGGGAGGCAGTCTTCTCACTTATCACTATTTTTCCACTCTTCTTCCCGTACTTGGTCCCGTAGGTATTTAAGTTCATGTTTTAGCTGAGATTTGGGTCAAGAGGAAGTTAATAATTCTGCGCCAATGTCAGTAATAGCAGATTTTGTCGCTTCATCTGCTTTTTCATTTCCAGAAATTCCCACATGGGTTTTAACCCATGAAACGGTAGGATGTATTTCAGGATTTGAGATGAAGATATCACAGATATCTTGAATGATTGGACAATTACGTTTAGCACCTTTCAAGGCTAGAATCGTAGATTGACTATCTGTATATATTTGAATCTGTTTTAGTTCGTTTTTAGTACAATATTCTAGGACCATTTTTATTGCCGGTAACTCAGCTCGAAAAATACTATTTTGATTTCCAAGTTTAGCTTGTTGTATTATTTTAACGTAAGAATTTATGTAAATAATGCATGAACTTCCGACTCCTCCTTCCATTTTGGAGCCATCTGTGTATGCGTATGGATAGTAGTCTCTAGTTTGTGCGTCTTTTGCAATACAAGTTGATTTTTGGATTTACCGCTGGGTGCCTTCTGTATGGGTTATAGGGAGATTAGTAATTGGAATATTCGAACACACTATCTTTTATGGAACAGTTCCTTTTTAGCTTTAAAACGTGCCATTGGTATGTTCCATTTGAGCTGTTATATACAGGAGGGTTATTACTGCCAACGTACAGGGTGTCGCATTTGATGTTGTTCTGTAGCACCTTGTAATGTTTAATAAAAGCTGGCGTTGTATTGCCTGCAGCTGTATTTTCTTTCTTTTCGTAAGAGGTTGGGACCAGATCTCTGCTCCATATAATACAATTTTTTCAATGATTGTATTAAAGAGAGTTTTTGAATATATGGACTTAATCCCCTTAATCTATTCAATTTTCGGATGTTGTTTGTAATTTTGAAGGTTTTATTTCCAATGAATTTTAAGTGTTCAATGCAATTTAATTTCTTGTCAATGATTAGCCAAGGAATTTGATGCTATCAGTAATTTTTATTTTCTTGCCTTCTATAGCAAATCTGGGCAGACGTATAATTTTTTGGGAATATAACGGCTTTAGAAATTTCTTGGTTAATGGTTTATTTCAGAGTTTTACAGAGTGAGTTGGAGATACATATGGTTTCGTAAGCACTTTTTTATAGGGGGTTTCTTGTTCATTTAGCAATGATAAATGCAGCGTCATCCGCAAACGCTATTCCTTTTGAATGGATTACCTAAATATAGTTGGTGATGGAATTGAAAGTTAAGTTCCATAAATTCGCACTTAGGCATGAACCTTGGGGCAAACCTCTTTGTACTTTTCAGTTATTCTACTCTTATGAGTAATTATGCTTTTCCTGTTTTGTAAAAAATTCTGTAATATGATGAATATATTTTTTGGGCATTTTGCGTCCCTGAGGGCCTGCATAACTGCGGGCCACCACATAGAATCGAATGTTTTTTTTCAAGTCAAGGCAATTTAATGTTGAGTATAAATCTTGAGCTCTGGTTTTCTGTATTTGAGCCAGTGCGTTGTCAATTGCGTTTGTAGTAGTCTTGTTCGTAAAGAATCTAAACTGGTTTTCATTTATAATCATGTTTTTTGTTAGCTGGTGCCGTAAGCGGCCTGCTATTGCTCTTTCTAGAACTTTTCCAATTGTTGGTAGAAGGTGTATTGGCCTATATGAGTTTCGGCTTTCTGGATCTTGATCTGGCTTTCTGAAAAGGATTATTTATCCTATTTTAAAGCAGTCTGGAAAGGTTCCTAGCTTTAAGCATTTATTGCATAGGTTTGTGAAGAAACCTTTGTTCGATTTATGAATTATTTAAGTTAATTTCTTGTTGATCCCATATGGGCCTGGTGCTTTGCCTTAGGAAAGTGTTTTATAATATCTATAATTTCTTTTATTGTGAATAGGATATCTTTTGGAGTATTAGATATTTGTTTATCTTTTCTCAATAATTCTTGGTCTTGCTTATCTTGTGATGGATCATCCGAAATGAAAACGTTGTCCATTATTTCCATTATCGTTGCAACTGTGTTATCATCTTGTGGTGAACTGCTTTGTCTTGTCATTGGGACTCTATGTTGGGTGGGGCTGAAGACCTTGTTTGCACAGATTATATATATATATAATACCATATCTATCTTCATAAATTGTGCAGTATCTTTTCCAACTATTATTCTTGGCTGTCAGTATTTTCTTTTTATATAAGGCCTTTTGTTTTGAGAAAATAATGTAAGCTTTATTTCTTTTTTCTTGGGACGGAGCTTTTTTCGTTTTACGATACAATGCTCTAGTCTTGTTTCTCTCTGTTCTCAGTTCCTTAGTCCACCAATTAATTGTTATTTTTCTGTTGGGGGTCTTTTATTTTATATGAATTCTTGCTATGTTCTTGGATTACTTTGATTAATTGTTCAATGATGCCATTTAATTCTTTACTATTATGTGTAGAAATAATTTCATTGTTGATATTCTGGAGATCTTGTTTTATTGAGCTAATGAATTTTTTACTGGAGCTGATGTTAAAGCGCATGGTTGTGTTTATTTTACTGTTGAAGTTGAGTTGATAAGAGCTTAGTATATGATTCGATATTGATTCCATTTCATGAACAGTGATGTTCCAGTGATATTTCATAAACAGTTATGTTCCAGTGATATTTCATGAACAGTGATGTTCCAGTGATACTTCATGAACAGTGATGTTCCATGATGTTTCCAGTTCTTATTGTAAGTTCTATTGATGAGAGAGTGATGTCTGGCCAGCCAAGAACATGAATAGTCTAAAGCAAATTTACTGGCTTCATGAGCCAGTAAAAAATTACTGACGTAAAAGAAAAGTTACTGGCTACATGAAGTTCGAATTCAGAATCAACAGTAGCTCATTCAGAAATCTTGTATAATCCAGATTTCTAAAGTTTTTATAATGACACTGAAACTAAAATGTAGTGAACCCACACTAGGCTAACTTTGTATCGCCTGAAAATTTAAGATTTCATTTCTTTCATGCATTTTTGCAGTATAGCGGACATTATTTTCAGCAAAAAATGGGACACCATAACATCCACTCTGTAGGACAGAACCATTAATTTTTCATGTTTCTTGCTCACGGGAAACCTAATACCTCTAAAACGTAAGAAATTATTAAATTCGTCAACAGTTTTCATTAAATTCTTTATATATTTCACGAATTTATTATGCCCTACACCATATAGTGTGCAATGGTAGGTATTAATGTAAAACCACGCCACGTTTTAAGTTTATGAATTAGGTTTTGGCTTTAGTTTAAATATGGTTTTATAATACTGTCCTTGATAAATGTGCGCGCTCTTTGTGCTCAACAACAATTAACACTTTCAAATCTGAAACTATAGAATAAACGCATAGTTTAATGTTAACCAGATTTTTTAACATCACGATCCACATGTAGACTAACTTTGACAAGAATAAAAGGGAAAATGTGTTCCTGAAATGAACGCCACTCTAATTCTGGGAACCAAAGTATTTGTTTTCCCGGGTAAAAGTATAGTGGCAAAGTAGAACATTGTGAGAACTGCTGGAAGATTATCGCTAGGAAGACAGCAATGGCATATTGAACTGAGCTTCTGAAAATATACTCGGGCCGGACACAGAAAGGACAGATAGAAGAAATTAAGACAAAATATATTCTCAAAGGATACAGATTTTAACATCGCATCAGAAGGTATGTTAAGGATTGTATGTTCACGTTAAGCTTGCAATTGATCTATCTTCTGTTGGACTTATTCCTACTGACGCATTTTTTTCTGTTTTTAACTTTGTTATTAAATATAATTTTCTTCGCACTTACACCATGTGAAATTCAAGAGTAAAAGCAAAATAGAATTTTGTGTTTTGAAAACAGATCCCCGATTTTGTTATCCTTAGAACTCCCGATACAGTGTTAAGTGTTGCTTAGCTCAGAAGGCCTATTATTCTCTAACCTCACTTTTACAATCTAAGTTTCCAAATTACTAGCGGCTGTCATGGCCTAAAATAGTTGCTATAAAAAAGGAATATATATGTATATAATGCTTTTATTAAATGCAGCTAGTGTCATTTTACGGCTCCAGCTGATAATTAATAAAAAAGATAAAGAACTCCGTTTACTGCTTTTAAATCGCTTAGTTGTTAATCAATAACAGGTATTTTAAATTTGAAAGAAAAATAAAATAACTTATGCTTCGCCAAATGGCAACAAACTGGAGCGTTCAAGTTAAAAATATATTATATCGATTTTGGATTAGAATTATGAAGTCATTAAGATGGCTTTGCTCGAGGCACTATTCCTGTCGAATAATTTGAAAAATACTGTAAAAATGTTCACAACTAACCAAAAGCGATCTAGAGATCCATTAATGCGTCTAAACCCACACTTTTGGAACCATCGCTATAGATCTTTCTTTTCTGTGCTTTGTTTTACTTTAAAGACGAATTCCAGTTTTGCTTAGCTAAGGATCTTTTGGAGAGCAAAATCTGTTCTTATTATATGTCTGAAATCAGTGGCATTAGGGTAATAATGCATTGGGTGAAGTTATATGCATAAAAATTTAGCGAAGTTAAATACATGCAAGTTCGCTTTACTCTAATTCGCTTTTATGAAAGGCCTAATTTAGTATTTTTATTGATTTACTAAACAAATAAAAAGAGGAGTTTTTGCATTTAAAAAAACAATTAAGAGCAAAGATACTGTTAAGTTTTTCTTCTGACACCAGTTCTTACGTTCGTACGGGGTTCGTGTGGATTTGGAGTGAATAACGACGCCACTTGATGAAGTATCGAAACACACTTTATTTAGCCAATATTAATCAGGACAGCTCTAAAACACTGTTACAGTCGTTGAAGATCTACAATTAACACGCTGGAACAATCAGCGACGCAGCCTTCACACTGTCAGGCAATAACAGTGAGACAGCTTCACTGCAAAGCATCAGAGCACAGCTCCCGACTCTGCTCGGCCGTTCTCGGAACTCCCCGTACTCTCGAGACTCTCCACGCTACAACTCGCGATGCACTCGATGACACCCAGAGCACAGCTCCCGACTCTTCGGTTCAGTCGTTCCCGGAGCTTAACACATTCTCTCGACTATGCATTAACCGCGATACACTAAGAGACTCTTTGATGCATTCGACGACCCACTCAGCACTCGCTGTCCGCTGTCAACTCGATCGACTCCGCACAGATTGACTAACTCGAGACTAGCTATCTTGCACTCGCACTAACTACTGACTGTCTCTCCGCGTACCAGCAGGGTTTATATAGTTTTTGACTTGTGTTCGAGAACATTCAGGGCTAAACCGGTAAGAATTCGTTCCAGAAGGTTCTCCATCCGTCCATGGTAAATCGCCAATTGTGTCGCCAAATGGGAGATTTCACGCCAAATGTGCAACCCAGCATTCCCTTCCCATTTTATGGCAACCCTAAACCTGCTTTGCGGGGAAGTCATCTTACGACGCCTGTAACAATATACTCAAACGTTTATTTTGTGATAAGATTGCAGAAATACATGATTTTAATTTTCTAAAATTCTTCAATTTTAAAGCATTTTGCAGGTTGCTTTGATTGCCTACTATCGGATTATTTGATTTCGGCAAAGCATGTGACGATTGTTTGTCCGAAAAGATGAATTTCGCAATGTCAGCTTGGTTAACAGTCGGTAACAGAACAAGGGACAATTAACTATGTTTCGAGACTTTGGTCTGTCGAGATTGAAGAGATATTATAAGATAAAAATGTGTCTGTCAAAACTTGTGACACTATTTTTAAGTCTCATTGAAAGTTGGAATACATATTAAACTCTATCCCATCTTATTCAAGTATTGTCATAACATTCCTTCAAATGAAGAAGTCATGAAAATCTAATGAGGAGCTAAAGAAAGAGTTCAGATATAAAATATTAATCTTAATTGAAAACTTGTTATAGCTTTATTCCACACTGTCACTTCAATATACTAAGCGTTGGAGTTTTGCTGAATTTGCGAATAGTCTAAAACTAGTTAATTGCTATACCATAATATGTGTTTTCTCGAACTTAACGATAGGACAGTCAATCATATGTTTTAGTTTTGAATAAGAATCTTGCTGCAATAATTTATCAACAAGGGCAAGTAGCGTCATCCTTTATTTTTATGCGGCTTTAAGTCAGTCGTTTTAGATGTGGTTGCATTTTAGTTTGTAACCCACTAGGAATGGACAAATAAATATTCACATGAGTTTTACTTGGCTTCTGTATATGTTGACATTTGCATGATTTTGACAACGATAGCTTAGTTAAGATAGCTCTGTAATTAATCATTAGTTGACTACTTGTTTAAGTTTCATTTCACCCGATAAATTTATAAACTGTTAAACATAAAATTGTACTTGAAGGCGCTCACATCGTTCTGAGAAAAGGGTAAATCTTGCCTTTCGATTACGGTACAGAAAGGCAAGCAAACTGTAAAAGCAGTAACTGGATGAAGACAATAATTATCTTCTCTATACGACCTAGGCTTTTGATTCTCTCTAAGAAATCAGCCTGTAAGGTGATTATTTAAATTAACTAGTTATTTATAATTTTAGACTTTGCTATAAATCCTCTGCTCTGTTTCCTTGGCAAAATGCGAATGAGTCAGACAGTATTTAAACTGAGGTTTTTGAATTTTAAGACAGAGTGTGTTTTTGGCTCCGAGCATGCTACATTCAGTTTATGCCAGCTTTGATAAGTTGTAATTATTTGGCTTTGCATTATATCGCTGCCAACATTTGAATCTGATACGCCGGCAGAGTAACTGAGCCAACTTCGAGTATATTTAAATTGCGTAATCTTTGAATACTAGTCCACGTTTAAAATCGAGTTTTACTGTTCCTTTAGTTGCATCACCACGAGCTATGGTTGATACTGTTGCGTTCTACGTGTTCGTGGATTCGTTTTAATTGATGATAACACATTGAAGAATCAAAACACAATTTATTCAGCAGTATTACACAGGACAGTTCCAAAGACACATTTACAGTCGTCGAAAAACTACGATAAACACAATGAAACATTCAGCAACACAACCTCCAGGCTATAACTGTAAAAATAGCTTCGCGGTAAAGCACTATAGTACAGCTGCCGACTCGGTCGATCGCTCTCAAACTAACCTCTGAAAGCAGGACACATTAATCTCTGAGGTCAAGACACTACTAAACGTTCTCCGCGTATAGGCAGGGTATATATTGCTTTAACCTATCTACGAGAATACTCTTTAGAAAACCGCTAAGCATGTGTTCTAGAAGGTTCTCGCTCCGTGTATGGAATATAGCCAATTTTGTCGTCAAATATCGCCAAATGGGCGATTTTGCTTCAAATATGACATCCCAGCCTTTCCCTACCACTTTCTGGCAACCCTAATCTCGCTTTGTAGAGAAACTGTCTCATTGCAGCTGGGCATTTCGCAACAATATTGTTAGCGCAGAAGCATGCTTTTAAATTCTAAACCAAAAAAGGGTTTATTTAAACATTTCCTTGACTTTAAGACATAGTCCGATATAGCGATAATTAGCTCCAGGTCTGTTAAGGATTTTGGACTAATTAACTTTAACAGATTAAGTAAAACTTCATAAACTGATAGCGAATCGTCACTGCTCTCATTCCGAAGATAGGGTAATCTTAGAAGGCTCTTCTTATATCCATGATTATATTCATTGTGTTTGTAGTTTTAAAAAGGGAAACTAAATTATATATTATGTATTATCATATCATCTTTGCTTTTAATTACACAGAAAATTTATTAAATTTATTCTGGAAGAGATGGAAATGTGAAGTCTTATGACCTACGATCAGCGGTCCCAGTGCGAAACTAGAAAGAAGTTCAAAATTTCAAAATTATTGACCTGATGTTGAATAGGAATGAACACCTGGAAAATGGTTAAGATCACCGAAGATTTTCCCGACCGTCACGAACAGGTAAGAGCTTATAGTATTAAAAACAAGTCGAAGACCAGTCCAGCTCCTGTACCCAGTTGAAATATAAGAATAAAAGGCTTTTTTGATTGGCTTTAAAAGGACTGTGATTAAGTTTACAGACTTTATCTGAATTTAATATTATCATTACTATCTGAATTTGCTTTTGAATTTGTTATTCAGTATTTAAATAGTATAATTCAGTATTATGTGTAAGTGTAATGTAGTGTTTTTATGCTTATAAATTATAATTATGCAAAATTTTAATTGAGAATGTTTAACAAAAATTTGTATAATTTTGATATTCATTAGACTAAGCATTAAATTTTTTCAAATTTATGTAATAATTAGAACATTAGTCTTTTGATATAAATATATGTATAAAAATATGAGTTATAATGAACTAAGTTTATCTCAGGGGGATGTATAGGGAATTTTTATGTATAGATGGCGCTGTATCGAGATAATGTGTGATTATGCTTTGATCAGTATAAAAAGAAATCCGGCTGTAATGACAGGATCACCAACTGCTCGTTTTTAAATTAATGTTTTATTGTTGCATTGAGCTCAAGGTTCATGATTTGTAGTCATGGCTCACTTATTCACGACTTCTGCGGATTACTATTAGGCTAGAACTCACTCTAAGATATTTTGACTAATGTATCAGCATTAGGTATTTAAGGAATTGCCAAATAATTCATGAAAATTTCAAAACTTCTTTCAATTCTGAATTAAAAGTAGAAATTGTCAATTTTTCTTAAAGTTATGTGTTAAAATTGTCAAAACAGGCAATCTTTTATGCCCTATCTTTATCACATTTGTTATTTAATTTATTAAATAAATTTTGTTATTTAATTTAATTAATTTGTTATCTAATAAATTAGACTCTTTGACATATGAAGTTAATTGAAGATTAAGCAGACATTAGAGAAAACGAGAACTTGCCATGATGATAAAGTCTCTGATTAGATGGGTAGCGCAAGATCTGAGCTGGTAATTTATTACCGGACGTGCTTCCCAATCGAAATTCTATCAGTAACTGATCTGATCACATTTTCTAAATTTCCTGACAGTTCGCTAAACCTAAGGGGAAAAGATTAGATAACTTATAACTTATTTCTCCCACCTTCTTAGCATGTCTTCGTTGTGTAGTGGTCAGCACGCTCGACGCGTATTCGAGAGGTCCGTGGTTCGAGTCCCGGCGAGGGCATTGCTCATTTTTTATTTCTCCTGTTTCAAAAAATACCTAATGTCTCTAAAAAATAAACTCCGAATAATGCCGTAGTTTCTTTTGTACTAAAATTCTAGAGGAGAAAATCTCGACACCTTGGATGCAAGCTTTCGTAGGAAATATGAGGCAATTATGTTTTAAATTTTTAGTAATAGTTTTAAGGCGATTTATATTCAGTTTTCCTTGGCTCGTTCGATACTCTCTGCGACCATAGGTTTATGTAATCTGAACGTTAAACCTGCTTTGTACTGTTTCGTAGACAAACTGAATATTAGGAGGTTAATTTTAACCAAGAGCATAGTGGAACCTGTACCATCATGCTGCCGCTCTTACCTATGAAACAGTCGCCTACGGTAACAGTTGCTGAAAGTCTTAGTGCTTTTAGGTAAAATGTGATTTAGAATATTGTTGTAACCAAAACAGACTCTTAGCGTAAAGTCTGTATTTGTCGAATTTATGCAAGAAGATCTTACTTTTCAGTTGCAATCATTTTAAATTTTATAACACCCACGATGAGTGCCAGATAAAGCTCTGTTCTTGTGTTCATACTTGAATTGTATTTTGTGTTAAAAAGTAACACAGGTGATAATTCCTTATGTGTTACAGTAACTTCTGTATGCAGTGTTTAAGCTGTGAGCATTTATGCACACATAAATATTGTTAAAAAAAGAAGGGTACAGATTTTATTTCCCAATTATTCATCATAGGCATGCATACATTCAAAAACAAAAGACCGAGTGGTTAAGAGCCGCTGAATGCTAGCAGTTAATCCTAGCAAACGGGCTGGGTGCGTGGTTGGTTCTGTGTTTTCGCCTTGTATAACGTGAAAGCCAAGTCAGTTCTCTTAGGAAGTCCTCCACGATGCTATGCCCCTTTTTAGGCAGACAGCTTTCGAGGGCTTCGCCATATTCATATACGCAAGTCAAAAATTAAATTTTTCAAAATATGCTAGAGAATTTTATAAAAACATTCTAAGATTCAATGGATGAAACAGTTGTAAAAATATAATTTTTATGTGGTCCTTGTTGAGAGAAAATCCAATAAAATATTTACTACTACTCTTTAGCGAATAAAGCGAGAACAGTTTCATATTTTTATGTTCGAAATTCGTCGATGTAAGAGCAATTTAATGCTTCAATGAAGCAAGGTGCACATTTAATGACGAGTATTGTTTCATCCGGCGTGGAATGATTAATCGACAAAAGAGGCAACATTTGTTTTGTAGTTATCAAACGATATTGAATTTCATACAGCAACAGGCACTAAAGGAGTAATCTAATTTTATTAATTAAGTATTCTAAGTATACGCTTTCCAGATATTTCGGAAAAGCAAATATATATATATATATCCATATTCTATAATTTATTTACTAAAGAAATATTGATTATATTATCTCCTAAGATTAATTTTAGTAGAATTATCTTAAAAGAGTGAATCCATAGTTAGTAATTTCAATTCCGAAAATTGTTTTAAAGTAACTTGAATGTAAATTGTTAAAAATGTTTAACGGGGAATTGAATTCAATCATGAATAACAAAATTTCAATTGTAAAAAGAAATAAATTAAAAGCAAGTAATTAAATTAAAAGCAAGTAATCATTGCCATCGATCGGAAATTAGTTGACTTTTCAAGGAGAAAAAAACAACTCCCATTCAATGATGTC
Source organism: Stegodyphus dumicola (assembly GCF_044657685.1). Classification (NCBI taxonomy): domain Eukaryota; kingdom Metazoa; phylum Arthropoda; class Arachnida; order Araneae; family Eresidae; genus Stegodyphus; species Stegodyphus dumicola. The sequence goes on from NC_140777.1 coordinate 145,774,409, forward strand.
CCGCCCATATTCTATATATATATATATATGATGGATATATGTATCAATATAAATATATACATAAAGTGCGTAATCCGGACTCGTTTGGACTTCGTCGATTCCGGATTAGGGGTCTTTCCGGATTATAGATCATCAATTTAAATCTGGTAAGATGGCATGCAGAAATTATACAATTAAAAATATGAAACCGTAATTTATGAAATAAAGAGCAATTATGATCTAAAGGGTATTAGTCAATTAGATCTAAAGGTAATTAGTCACTTTTAAAATATCTTCACGAATTCTGCATGCAAAACTTTTAAAAACAAAATTAACATTTTATTCATATTCATTGGTAAAATTAATTACTGTATTTGGTAAACTGTAGAAAGGGAAATACAGGCCTGTGGTTATCTTTTAAAATGCCTTAAATACAAAAAAAATGTTGGAAACATTTATGAATTTAAAAAAATTAAAATAAATAACCTGAAACACTTTTGCAAATTTTTAACAATGTAGAAAATTATACGTATTTCATCTAACCCTACCATATCGTACTTTATTGATAATTTTCACTAGTTTAGTAAATAGAAATTTTAATTGCACTTTTTTCCCTAACCAGCTTACAGACCTATTAATTAAAATATTGCTTAACTTTTCAAACCAAGAATAGCATTTTATATAATGAGGTAAATTAACAAATTATTATATGTTCTAACAAATCAATAAGACAGTCAAAGTAGATATATGTCACAAAATGTGTTGTTCATATAACTGTATAAAGGTAGGAAACTAATTTCGAAATATTAACGCTTGAGTGTTTTAAAGATAAAGCAGACAAATTTCCGTTTTTATGACTGCCTTTTGGCAGCATGTCAAATTAATTCATTTAACGCAATGCAAATTTGTTTGTCGCTTTGCGTTAAATCAAATTAGAAAACAGGAGAGAATTGCGCATTTAACGTAAAGTAAAATAAATGGAGAAAATGTTTTATTATGATTTTTAAGGCATATGAATATTTTAAAAGCTTAATATCATTATTAATAAAGAAGTAACTGCCAGTCTAGACGTATTCCGAATAAGCTCATCAGAAATTCAAAATTAGATTTACTTCTGACGGAAACTTTAAAATAAAAGAGAAATATATGTTCAAGTTAAAGGTAGCTGAATCCTTTTGATAATTGTATTAAAAATAATTGTAAAGTTCAAAGTAAGACTATAAAAGCATCAAATTTTAGTTACAAGCTGCGTGTATTTATTTGAATTATTTTGATTTAATAATAATCCATAAAGACATGGATTCCAATTTCAACTTAATAATCGTGTTAATTCTAAATATTTTATTTTCATGTATTCTTGTGCATTAACTGCGACTTACTACCTCAACTATTTAATAAAAATAATTCCTTGAATATCATATTCAGTTTTGAAACTAATATTTGTATAGGCATAGAAACTTTAAATTTTTGATGATTTCATATAAGTATTGTAAGATCTACTTGTTTATATTCTAATGTGACAACTGAAGTACGTGTAGGAACTACACAAGAGAAGGGTAAAAAGAACTATTGTGAATTTTAAAGCGTTATTAACGCTTTAAAATTCACAATGCGTCGACGTGACGCTAACACACTACGCCCCACACGGGCGGGAACTCAAATAACAAGAACTAAACTAAAAACTTGAAAATATTAACAAGTAGTAGAATTACTCTACAAGGCTCAGATAATCCTCTTAGCTAAAATCGCGCCGAAATCTAGTGGCAGCAAAGTAATAGCTGTTACTCTACGTTAACCATCCATAACTGCAGAAATAGAAGCTCACGCTACAGAGGTGACGCCGACTGCCCGAACTCTCTTAACTTTCCCCTTACAGAACTCAGTATTTAAACCTTTTCTCCTCAAGGTAGAATTTGCATTACTTTCACGCGCGATACCAAATTTAAATATTCTGGCATTGACAATTAGAGGAATAAAGGCATATAGGAAAAAGTAAACTTAAATTTAGCTGGTTATTAAAATTAAATATAAATCCGTACAGTATAAAACTTAATAACATTCGGTATTAGTAACTAGTGTTATGCATCAAAATTTTGATGCATAGCTGTTAATAATATAAATACGCATTTATTTATTTACTTTGTTACGATCCTGTAATCGTTGGAAAAAGTTTTCAAACTAAATGGTTGAAACTTTACTTACAATTTTCCGTTGAAATAATATTTATAAGGAATTATCTCATTCCCTTGTGCTTGGTCTTTTGGTGTAACTTGTAGCACCCTGAACTACCAATTAGAAAGATCAGTAATTCGAATGACGGTGAAGCCATGGATGATTTTTTGTATTTCCTACTCCGGAAAATTTAATATATCTTTGTGTTATATTCTAGAAAGTATTTAAGTAGAAAGAGATTCATTTGATGCATTTTACAACTTGCAAAGTATTGCATTGAATTTACCCGTAATAACAAAGCAATATAATAAACTCTGAAACGGCAGCTTATTAACATTACTATCTAGCTAATAATACACTGAACAAGTCTGGGGATTAAAATAAGTATCAGTTAGATTTGTCATTGAACAAACTGCATAACAAAAGTATTTATTACTAAAATGAAATACGTGTATCAATTAGTTGGCCTAGAAGATGTTTCTTTCTGGCAAATAGCTGTTTTAGTCTCCCCTTCCCCATTATCCCTTCCCATTCCATTCTCCTCCGCTTTCCCTGGAATTAAAGTGTAAGAGCTACAAGTAGCTCGGTATCGGAAATATTTGAAAATAAACTGGTATCCGTACAGGGTCACTGGCGGGCGGAACCGATTTTACTATGTGTTTACCGCAAAAGCATGTGGAAGGAATGTTTAATTCTTTATAAATGATACAGGGAATTCTGGAGCCACTTAAGCATTTCGAAGTATTTGTTATACACTTTGGAGCTCTGTCGGGCCATTCAAGCTATGTGTAATAGTAATTGCTTGACAAATCTTGGTACGACTATAAATTTTTAGGGCTAAGTTTTTACAAATTTTAAAGTAAAAGAAAACAACACACTTACTTCTTAGTCTTGAATATACAATACTACTTAGTCTTGAATATGCAGTCTACACAATGCTTGGCATTTTTATACAGGTACTTGATTCCTTCGTGGAATCCATCTCTTGAAATACTGTTTTGAGTCTTTGTTTAAGGTTTTCTGAATCTCTTCAGTGAGAATAATCAATTTTAAAGATCAGACTTTACTTTAGGGAACAAAGAGTACTCTGCAGCGCCAAACCTGGTCGACAGAAATGACGGCTGAGAATTGTGAAAATTTTTCCCTTGAGGAACTCTGATGGGAATCGAAGTGTATGATGGCTCCTTTGTTGTGCAGTAGAATGCAATTATTCGATTGATCCTCTTCAAGTCAAATGAGGGGAGTTCTCTTTGGAGTCTTCATAAAATATGCATTTGATTTTCAGTATCTCAGGGACATTTCTTTTGAATTAACCATCATTTCCAATTAAAAAAAATAATCATGTACTAGTTTTCCCTCTTTCTAATTGTTGAGTTTTGGAGCTGAAAAGACAGTTAGAAGACTTACTGACAAATATGAATTTCCAAGTAGAACAACACGAACTCAGAAAAAAGTTTAAAATAAACTCTTTTATTTTACTTTCGAGCCTTACTTTACATAACCTGTTTAATAACAGAAAATCAAATCTTCATAACTTGCGGAAAATCAAAATAAATACTAAAATAAAATCAAAATATTAAATGCAAGGTAAAGCGAACCAAGAAGCTTTGGCTCAGGTCCTCAGTTGATTACGGTTAGCGATTACGATTAGCGAAGCTAAAATCAATTCAAGTAATTCATTTGCAAGGAGAAGCAATTGAAGGACGGCAAACAGCATCTGCCAATGGTTCTATATCGAACTCAAGAAATCGAGACTTGTATAGATCAACTAATTTGCATCCTGATGAAACTCGACGAAGGTAAAGTAAAATAATAATGTTATGAATTTGTATATATTTAAATAATTTTTTTGAAATTATAAGTGAGATTTTAGTATCTATTGTATAATGTGACATAAAATGCTTGAAAAAGCAATGCTCTCCCAGAAAAATAAGATTACAGCGCCAGTCTATTTAACATTAACGTAGAGGGTATATTGCTAAATTGGAGAGAAATTGCCAAAAGTCGCCAGATTTTGTGAAAATTTAGGGACATTTTGGGCCGGTACCTGTGTTACTTTAATTGATCTTTATATGTAACAGCAACGGTATCCGGCTCTTATATGTTTAACCATATATACCTTCCAATTATTTCGAGAAAAGGGAGGTACTAGAAACTTCTTGGTGGCTGGGAGGAGCTATATAAGTCCGGAGAGGGCATCAGTTCTCAGTTTGTTGTTCAGAGCTGACTTCGGAGTATTTAGATCTCTCTGCGAGCTTCGCATTTTCGATGCGCTTTGCACTGTTCAACGTTCTTAGTAGTTTGACTACTGGTTTGGACTTTGATACTGAGATGAGCTGTACGAGTGCTTTTGGGGGAAGATCCAGACTATAAAGTGTTTGTTTTGCAAAAAATACTTTTATTGAGCTATCATCAGATCTGTGTGCATTCAACTAATTACCATTCAGTCTATTTAAGGTACGCACGCTGCAATAAGATGACGGTTTAATTAACACAAAACTCTACATTCAGCAAAGCCTTTATTCGAAATTTCTGTTGCTTAATCTCCTGTAGCCCTGGTGAACCTTCTCCAACCTCAGCAAGTAATTGCTGTTTTTGTCTGAAAGTTATAAGCTAAGCATCAATTTAATCTCAAATTAAAATCCGGAAAAAAAATCTTATGTGTACACCCCATGACTTCCTAGTGTGGAATATTAAATTATACGCACTTTTTCTTGCATTTCATTTAAACTTATTTGATTGAATGAAATCTAATTCGTCGATAGCGCATGAACCAAAAAAGAAGAAATCACTCTTTAAATTTCACTACATTTGTTTACCATAGCGGCACTCTGGCGCTAGGTTATATTTCGTTCATATTAAAACTCAGAATGCACAAAATTTATATCATTTGAAGAATTCTCTAATCGTTGCCACATGTTCTATTCAAATACTATAATAAATCTAGAACGATGTATAAAAGAAAATATGCAAACAAAACAAAAAAGAAGCAGTTTTTCACAGACGATTCAGTATTTCTCATTCAATTAATTCAAATCTCACTTCGCGACAAGACAAAAATACATAAAAACTTAAAATATCTGTATTAAAAATTATTAAAATATCTATATTAAAAATATGAAGCAAATCTTAAACACTTATTTCCTCAAAAACATTCCATAAAGGATTGAGCATGATTTAATTCGCAATAATAAATGAAGGCGTTATCTTTGTTTTTGCGAAGCTTAGTCTCTCCAGATTGGCAGCAAATCTACTATTCTGCTGTTTCAAATGTAAACAAATATATCCGTCATGTTATTTAAAATTTAGGCTTAACCGCACTTAAACAGCTTTTAAATTGTTGATAATTCTATAAATATTGCTTGCAGATTTCCTAAAGGCATAAAAACCTTAACCAGAAGATAACAACATAATTCAATCGTTTTTAAAGCAAAATATGCACCATTTACAAACATATAAGAGTAAAGAAACTGAGCTCACTGAGCCGGGTAACAGAATGGATATACTTTTGATGAGGCCGATTGCAACCAAAATACGAGGTGCACATCTACATGTTATAGCAGTCCTATATACAAAATTTCAACTTCCTGAGGCTACTCGTTTTTGAGTTATGCGAGATACATACGTACGTACGTACAGACACCACGAAAAATTCTCTTCAGAATACATTTTAAAGCAGTTTTATAATTTTTTTGGAGGAAAAGAGTCTTTTATTCTGTCCTTATGTACAGATGTCACACAAAAACATTGTTAAATTGCATTCGATAGCGGTCAAAATGGATAATTTCGTTGAAATATGCTGCCTGAAACTTTTCGCGATTGCAATACTTCCTTTTTACTTCGTACAAGGAAGTAAAAAAGAAAGAATGTCTACCATTTGAATTAAATCAATGATATACAGCGCTTCGATCTGCTTTAAAGACTTGTAGAGATATTAGGTTATTTGGAAGCAAGAGACTTGAAAAATGAGCAACGCCTTCGCCGGGAATCGAACCACCGACCTCTGGAATACGCGCCCAGCATGCAGACCACTACACTACGAAGGCACGCTAAGAAGGCGGGAGGAATATCTTATAGGCTTAATTACTGTTTTATAATACACAACTTAAAACTTATCCTCATACTAATTAAATTTTAAATCCATTTAATATAATATTTCTTTTAACTAAATTATTACATGTTTATTTTGAGCTTCTAAGATAAAATTTTGAACTCAAGAATTCAAAGCTATAATCTTGCAATGCTGGTTTCAGACATACTAATGTTTACCGAAATATATTTCCTCTTTTAAGGTTTCGGAAACCCTCCAATCCATAAAACAATTATTTGAAAAGAATTCCGAAAAATCTTGGATGCAAACAGTCGTTATACAGATGCTAAATTATTAATGCATTGACGAATTTCATTTTGAAGACAAGACTTGAAAACGGAAGTTTTATTTAACAAAATCTGAATCAAATGGAATCACTATGAATGATTCATGTAAAATTTGCTTTTGTAAACATTCCTTTCTGAGAATACAGAAACGGTATTTTATTTAAGGGACTCTACTATACAAATTTCTTATTTAGGATAAAGTTTACATTCATTTTCGAAAGCTTGGAAAAAATGGGCATCAGATAAATTCGAATCTTTTTTACCAAACTGAATTTAAAGCACATCATTGATTGCTAAGTAGAAGATAACTAATAGTATAGATTTAGCTCTACAGGATTTTTATACAGTCTTATATTTAAAGAATTAAGTTTCATCTCAAATTACAATTGTTTGAAAAAAACTGGATTAATTCCCGCTTTATAGTAAAATATTATTGCCATTTTTTGCTGAACTTTTGAATCTATTACAGTGGCGTTCATTAGATCAAAGTAAAAGATTAACTATATAGAAAATTCTGTTTGTAAGCATATGATATTATAGGAAAAGCAATTGAAATGTCATAGCAATAAATACTGTCAATTATTGTTTACTGAATTTAAAAAGGAATCCTAAAACTTTGTAGACGCATTGTGTAATTTCTTTAAATTTATGTCAAACTACTCTTTTTGCAGTAACCAAACGGTTTTACTTCATACTCCAGCTTCTGTTATAAAAGGAGATTCTCAGAGATAAGAGTGGCAGTATCGTGCTATAGGTTCCACTATGCATTTGGTTAAGATTAACCTTCTTCTATTTAGTTCGTTTACGAAATAGTAGAAAGAAGGTGTAACATTCAATTTACATAAACTTCTGGTCGGAGAGAGTATCGGATAAGAAAAGGAAAATTTGCCTCCTCCTTTATAGTCGTCCTTCAATTAGGGGAGAAGGTAAGGAAATTTCTTCTTCCTTACAGCATGACTTCATGCAGAGCTTTCGGCTGCCAATCAGGAGATATGGGATTCAAATTCCAGCCAGGGCATTGGTGGTTTTTCATGATGATTGCTTCGCAGTATACCTAATGACTCTCAACACTGCTATTTTAAACTTAATATACAGTAATACAGCAGAGCTACGTAAAGCATAGGTTATTTTAGGAACCAAATTTAACGTATCATCTGAATAAAAAACTAAATAAAAATCGCTAAATCTAGATTATTTATTAAACAAAGACACACAAAAATAGATATATTACAAATAACTGCTGAATTTCTGGTATTTTTTTTAGATCATTAAAATGTTCTCTTACCCCAAACCGCTATATGTTTGTTGAGGAAAAAAGCAATGTTTTTGCTTTTTTAACTAAATGTGGCTATTTGACTGTGGCAAATTACACTACGGGCCATCTGCGCTAGGAAAGGGATGACTTTATAGAAGACTTTTTAAGGGAAGCAGTCTCGTATTTACATTACACAAGGAAAAACCACGAAGCCCAACGATGCAGCCAGCTACAACCTACCAACGATGCAGCCAGCTACAACGCCTAGGTTCAAACTGGGTTGCATTTAAAATTATCTTAACAAGAAACAACTACATCAACATCAGAAACAGCAATAAAAGACAACTGGAAGAAATCTCTTCAAAAGAAGATGATAAAGTTAAATTATTTTAGTTCTCCCTTTTTCCCTCTTTATCATAGTTATCGCGAAATTTGTACCGAATACAGGAAAATGTAAAGTTTTTATAAAATTTTCAAGTAACCCAGTATCAAGCTATAGCTTACACATTTTCAATAATAATGCTATGTCTTCTTTTAGAAGCATTTTAAAATTCACTACATCAAACTACATCACACTGGACGAATTTTGAGTGAAACAGGAGACTTGTCTCAAGTAGAATCGAGTGGCAATTGGAAACAAGGAAACTGTGGCAACAATTCGATTAATGGCATAGTAACATGTTGCCATAGTGACGATAAGCTCATAAGCTCGAAATACCAATTATTATATTTTTGATATTTGATTTTGTATCATCTTGATAAGTTTCTTTCCTGTACTTAGATATATTTAACTGGTAAATAAATAAATATTTAAGTACTGAGTCATAATTTGAATACTTATCTCTACTTCCCAGATTGGATGGCCCGGATATCTGAAGACATCATGTTAGAATGATGACCAACGGCAAAATAGAAACCAGTTAACAACTTTGATGATAGCCAATTCTTAAAAAAGTAAGACCAATAATTTATCTTGCAATTTTTACCTGCTCAACTTTTGTTCTTTGTTTTATATTAAATTCTGTTCAGTAAGTTAAAATTTTTTGAAAATTAAATGCCCCATAACAGCGAAACTCAAACTATTGAAATCTCTCGTATTGCTTTCCGTGCATATTCATTTTAAGAAAATAACCGAAAATTATGGTTCATGCAATTAGAATCAAATTTTAATTTATCTGGTATTACATCAGATCAGACAAGATTTCACTCAGTTATAACTGTATTAGATGCAAAAGTTCTTGCATATGTATCTGATATTGTGCGTAATCCTCCGACAACTAACATGTATAATCAACTGAATGCAAGAAATTTAGAGCAGTTTTCTTCAATCAGAGAACTCTAAATTGCGTATTCTATTACTAGAAAGCCCGGCGGTCATACGAAATGACCGCTGTTCTAGATATTATAAATTGTAATTAAAATGATTTGTGCAAAGGTGTCTTCTAATTCAAACTGAATTGCCCACGGCAGGCGGCGAGGACGCCCCTTTGCTTACTGCCCCAAGGGGTTTCCTCTTTTACTTCCTTAATTGCTTAATGTAGAGTGCAATGAAGAAAACCACTGGCGGTGCATTTCTTAAGAGCCACCGCTAGCTCAATAAATAAAGGTGATTTAATTAATAAAATGTTAATTCACATGTCAAAGATCTCTTTGTACACGACATTTCTTGTGTAGATCTTTCCATCATTTTTAAGCTCGCCTTGCAGAGGACCATCCATTAATTTTAATTTTACGTCCGTTCTTTCACGAACTCATGAACAGGCAACATAAGGTTGACCCTGTCCAAATGCAGGCTCAGGTAAAAAAATGCCAACACGCTTAAGCGTTTGGCCCTGAGACTTATTGATGGTCATAGCAAAGGCAAGTTTTACAGGAAATTGTCTACGTCTCAATTGAAACGGCAATCCTGCGCCGTAGCAACTTCACCCCATTGGCTAGTACAGTTACGCAAGCAACCAATAAACTATCGGCGGCAAACAGACACTTAAGCCGCATATAATAAAGATATTTATTTTTTTCATTTTATTTGTTTTTTCATCGTTGCCGGTTTTTGCCGGTTGCATATTTCCGAATTCTATTATATATAGATGTTAAATTTATTTCTTAAATGTGAAATGCACGTGCTCTTGGATTTTTAATTTTTCCGGCTTCGCTTTCTCATAACATTCGTCACGCGCTGCACTGCACGGGGAATGAAGCACTTAACAGTTACGCAAGCAACCAATAAACTATCGGCGACAAACACTTAAGCCGCATATATATGTAGTAGGGGAGTTGTAGATGCTAAATAACAAATTCAATGTTTTCTACACCACAGAACATTTAATAAAAAAAATCAGAAGGTACAGATTGAATTAAATACAAGTGTTGTTGCGCCTCCTCGCGCTTGTTAGATATAAACACAGTTCTTTATCACGTTTAGTATTTAAATATGAGCTTAGGGCCTACACGCACTAGCTGTCGTATATGCAGTCAAGTTACCACCTCCTCGTGGAAGCACACAGTTCACTATTTTTCCGGAGACATCTTACCACCTTCGCGTGGGATCGAAGACTCTCTCTATGTCATACTCCTCTTTCACCTCGCTCTCGCTGCTGGCGCATAGGTGAGGCCCTCTGGTGGCTGTGTTGCACTTACGGATACCACATACAGACCGTCATAACTTTTATTTGAAATGCGCAATTTATCAGCCGGTAACGTAAGCGAGGAAGTATTAAAATCCATTTGGCTGTAAAGACTCCCAATTTCAATTCAAAAGATGTTATCAGTATGCAGCAATACATGGTTTGGCTAAAATAGTTGATAATGTTAATGAGATATCTGGTTACCCACCTGAAACAGCCGTTGGAAGTTGCGATGCACTTCCTCTTCAAACCTTAAAAGATGAAATCATGGTATTGAAAGCAACAGTAGAGCGCACATCCGGTAGTAAATTTCGGCAACGTAGTGTAAGCAGGAAGAAAAATTCAAGCCAATCCCTAGAGGTCAAAGTCATTATGTTAAATCGCAAACTCACGATTTGTGCTGGTATCATAGCCGTTTTTCTCAAAGAGCTAAAAAATACATTTCCCCATGCAAATGGCAGGAAAACTTTCAAACGTTTTCGTATTAGCGGCAACGGTTGGTAGTCAAGCATTATTAGGCACTTAATCGTTTTGGATAAAAAAACCAGTTTCCGATTCTTGATTGATAACAGAGCTGCAGTTAGTTGCATTCCTAAAAAATTTACAAAATGTAAGACGACTCATGTTGCCAATGGTTCAAAAATATGTAATTATACCACAAAAGGCCTCGAACTCGATCTTGGTTTAAAAAGACGATTTCCTTGGCATTTCATTATTGTGGATGTATCCCAACCTATCATTGCGCCAGATTTTTAAAATAAATTTGGAATTTTCGTGGATATTAAAAATCGACGTTTGATCAATAACCTTGTGGGATTTTCCTTATTTTGCCTAACAAATTTATTTTAAGTTGATACCTTTATCTGAACTTCTCAACTTCTCCTCACATTCTCTCGCCAGGATGTAAATTTAAAGTTAAGTGAAGTGAGTATTTAAACGGGTGAATCTCTGAGTTTATTCAGAGCGTGTTTTCGCTAGCCAGCGCACGTTTCGTTGTTGTTTCTCTGTTATGCTAGTAAGCCTCTTGGCCATTTCGGATTTATCAACACGTCTGTTAGGTTTTCGTGAGTCCACCTGTTAGACGTAAATTATGTGCTATCGAGCACTACTTATTTTAGATCTTGACTTGAATTATATTCTACGTTTTTAGTTTCACCGCAAGTTTGACGGTGCCTTTGTAAAGCACGAAGAGCGTTGCCTTTCTGTTAACTATTTTGAATTAATAAAGGGTTATTTTCCCCCTTTCTCTGTGTTGGTAGTTACTCACCCCTGTGCGAGAATTCGCCAGGTTCATTGTAGGATCTAATTTAGTTTACATGAAGAAACAGAGAACGACCCTACAACCTCACTAATTTGACATCTAAAGTATGCAGGGCCCTAAGACCTTCTTTGAGATTAACCCTCATTTGAAACAGTGCTCCTTATACTGAAAATTTCAGGAATTATTTAATCCCACAATAAGTGCAAGCTCAATTATTCATAATGTGCAAAACTGTATCGAAATTAAAGGCCCTCCTGTCTATTCGAAAGTCACACAACTATCACCTGAAGATTTAAAAGCTTTAAGAATGGAATTTATAGTGGAACAAGGAATCATTCGGCCTTCGAAAAGTCCTTACGCTAGTCCTATACATTTTGTCAAAAAGCAAAAGGGTGATTGGAGAATTAGTGGTGATTTCAGGAAATTGAATTCCATTACTATGCCTGATCGTTACCCTTTACCACATATGCATAACCTTTCTCAATGTTCAACAAGAACAATAAATAAATAAATAAATAAATAAATAAAAATAAAAATAAAAATAATAAATAAAAAAAATAAAAAAAAATCAGCGAAATAGATCTGGTCAATGCTTATCATCAAATTCCAATACAGCAATCTGATATAGAAAAGACAGCTGTAATTTCTCCCATTGGATTATATGAGTACACAAACATAACATTTGGATTAGAAAATGTAGCTCAAGCATTTCAAAGATTCATTGATCAAGTTTTACGAGGTTTAGATTGCTGTTATGCTTACCTCGATGATCTACTTATAGCATCAGAAAATGAAAACACACAAAAAGCCGATTTAGAAAAGGTGTTTGAAGGATTAAGAACTACGGACTTAAAGTTAATTTATCTAAATGCGTTTTGGGACAAAAAGAAATCCGATTCCTAGATTTTCTTGCTTCTTCGGATGGTATATCCCCATTACCAGAAAAGATAAAAGCTCTATACACCTCCCAAAAATGCCAAAAAACTATCAAAGAAGATGTCCCTCTAAAAAAAATCACTTGATGTTTTTATTAAAGGGGACTCCTCATCGAAACAATAACATCTTCCTCATCATTTTTTACTTATCATTCATTCTTCTTTGTAAAGATACAGTAATAATAATTAAATAAAGTTTTCATCTTTTTTATCTGTTTAATATTCTTTCTTTTTTTGTTTTACATTTAATGATTTCCATTGGTTTTAGATTATGAACCTGTGCACGGAGTAAAGTTTTACATGAACCATATCTATGGCCCAGGAGCGAACTAATACTTTTTACATTAGTTCCTCTGGGGAAATTCGGGTAATGAACTGGGGTTCGTGAACTGGGGTTTCGCAGTATAGCAAAACAGATGAGGGATATAATCGAAAGGGAAGGATGCATTCATGGAGGATATCTTTAAGGACTTTTAGCTCAAGGTGATGTAAACAAATTTTGGAAACACCTATATTTCGCTGTCTGAGATCGCACTTAGTCGAACTATAGTTAGAGGATCCGCTCCGGAACTGCTTCAAAGAACACCGATTCACTTTACTGAAATAATTTACTCTACTTCCAGAAAACAGATCGGTAGCTCTTTTTCAGTTCACGGATAGCTCATTTTGGGAGCGTGCCAGGAATAGACATCTGCTATTCGCTCACGAACTGATTCACTTTAATGAGGAATTAAACTCCTGATTCTCGAAAAAATAGAGAAAGGATGTTTATAGCGTGTCAGAAAAGTTAGACACCCATTTTAAGGGACAAAATAATAATTAATTTACTTTAATTTTTATCATTTCTCAAATTTTTCAAAAAGTTTTATTCTAGAATTTCATCATTATCTATGTATAGAAAATAAGTTTTAGGAAATCTCAAAACTATAGTTGGAAGAAACCAGTTCAGGGAATTAGCGTTCGACTGAGTCAATTCTTCCGATCCCAAGGCTAGCTCGATTCTTTTAGCTGTTTGTTGTAACCTCGCTAGATGATCCCGATTCCAGTGTTCATTCGATTCTTTCCGCTTTTTGCTCCGTCCTTGCTAACCGCTCTTAATTCACTCCTAGTTGCGGATCTTTTTCTTCAAGATTATTGCTAGTGAGTGGTAAATCATAAAAAAGAACCGATTTATTTCAGTGAGCGAATGATTCTTATCCGATCCCATAAGGGACCGGTTTTGCCTATCTCGGAGTCTACTGATGATCAGCAGACTTAAGTCACGCAGCCATAAGTAGCTTCAACATTTTAATGCTTGAAGCTAGGATAATTCTCAAACCAGGGCTCATGTATGAATGGCTTGAAAAATCCCTCATACTTCGGCGAAATCGTTTTTAAAAAATCAAAAACTATTAAAAGTAAGACTTGGCAATCTATTGAACTAGGATGTAATAGGAATTTAATCGACATTTCTTGCTTTTCTTCAGTTGTAAATACTGAAAAAAATTCAGTCGAGTATTTCGTAAAATCTATATTATTTAAAACAAGATTCTACTTTAATATATACAGTATTGGAAATATTTTCACAACTAAGAATATTATACTTGTAAATATCCTTTTGTAAATACTAACAATGTTACACATCATATTATTCGATGGCACAATATTTATATTTCTGACATTAAATAAAGTTCAACTATTTACCGAAAGTTTAAATTGATAGCGTATTTTCATCTTAGCGTAATTTGAAATATCTTGAAAAATTTCGCAATTACTGGATAAAAGTGAGTCCATAACTTTGCAGATTAAAACTGAAAGCGTCTTTAATTAATTTCGAACTTCAGTTACAGACTGCGCTATTTTATTATTATTTGATGCACTAAATTACTACTTTTTCAAATTCCTGTTCAATTAATTACTTTAAAAAGTTACCTCTCAAGCCCATTAAAATGAGAAATTTCATTAGTACTTTAATTGAATTGTTTTTGTAGAATGATGTTGATTAAAGCACTATAGTAATGAGAAGAGATTAATTTCCACTATCACAAATTTGAACTATTTATTATTATTTTTTTTCAATTTGAACGGCTAAATATCCTTTTTATTTCCCTTTTCTAATATGTTTTCGCTGCAATTTTTGAAAACACCTGAATTCTTTTTAATTAATTATTCACTTTGATGCGTTTCCGTTTTAAGTATTTCCAAATTTCCCGCTTAGCTTTAAAAGAAAATTTCTTTTTTTTCAGCAAGAGGAAAAGTAAAAGGAAATTTTAATAATAATTCGGATAATGTTATTGGAAATAGTAGTATATGAGTATATTTTTCAGGCAAGTTTGTATTCAAAATTGACCAAATTAACATAATTGCTCTGTTTGCCTTTTACAAATACAGTAAAAATTCATTTATCCAGACAAGTTATCGAGAAATAGATGGTTTACTATCATTTTGCACATCAAAATTATACTTGTAGTTATTTATTTACATGTTTTGATATGACTGTAGAGGATGTTTTGCAATTTAGCAGATCGCTGTTTTACACCACCAAGATATTTAACTCCCACATAGGATGGGAAATTGGCCCATTTCAAAGAACCTATGATCTTTAACATACATTTCCTGTGGCCTGATAAAAGTCATCTCAGCGTGTTGCCATTCGATTTGACTTAAAATCCTCAATTTATCTTTTAAATTACAACTGCAATTGCTTAAGAAACTGAATGATTAGCACAAACAAAATTAATGAAAAAATTTCTTATTTTATATATTTATTTCATTTTTAATAATAAACTAATTTCTATATTTTGCCATATATTTAATTCAAATAATATATAATAAACCTAATTGATAGTTTTTATAAACAATCATTTAATTATATTATTTAACGAAAATTACTTTGTGATAAAGATGATATACATCTCAGAAAGGAGCAATCATTTGTTTTTTCAATCGTTCCACGCATTTCATTGTACATTTTTGATAAATATTACGTCATAAGGTAAACTCGGAATACTGGTAATTCTTGTTTTCACAAAAAAGAATCTATTAAAAATGGCATTGTTTAAAAAATGACATTAGAATCCAAAACTACAATAAAAATATTCTAAACCATTCAATAATAGCTTCAACGAGAACTTGTCACTTTAAGCTTCTTCTCCATTGCTCAATTGTTGCTTGTTCCTCAAACCATTCTGTCAGTTTTATTCATCTGCTATAATTTTTAGAAAAACGGTAGTTTCAGCAATTAGGTTCTTGATATTTTCTATATTTACTAACTATTAAGCTTTAATTAATGATTCTAGTTTTATCAGGTATTTCTCCTGCCTTCTTAACATGCCTTTGTGGTGTAATGGTCAGCACACTCGGTGCTTATTCGAGAGGTCTGTGGTTCGAGTCCCGGCGAGGGCATTGCTCATTTTTTACGTGGCTTACTTTCAAAACATATCTATTTTCTATACAGTTCTAATACTTCCTTTTTAAAGAAACTCATTAAACTTTAATTCTTTTCGTCCTTCGTACATTTCTTGTTACCACGCATTAAAATATTAAAAAAATGCGTAGAAACATTCTGGGTGCGTGTGTATATTACATGATACCTCTTCATGAAGCGCAAAGAAATCTCGGATTTCTTTGTTCCTGATGAAGAGGGACCTGCACCAGTTTGTCTTCGAAATCGATTGACCTTAATTAAAATCTACTCCAAACAGAAGTTGTGGCTTTGCCTATGGAAAGGTTATTTACAAATGCATAGATCCAGTGCTGTATTTACTTCCCAATCAGTAGTTCGGATTTCGTAGTGGACTCTTAACGTCTATGTGTTATTTTGGGTGTTTTGAAATCTTCAGTGCTTGAAAATATAGACACCAAAATACTGCGATTAAAAGGCTAAGCCTGGCCAAGGCTTTTGACCGCATCTGGCATATTTGGCTTAATCTAAAAGCCAATCACTTTCAACATCAACAGAGAGTTAATTTATATACTACTTTTTTTCCCTTCGAATAGATCTTTCAGTATACGAGCAGGTATTTCTCGGCCCTATTCGGTAACTAATGTACGTCATAGATTTTCCTATATTTAACGACAATCCTAACTACATGACTGCATGTTACTCATACTATACAGCAATACGAATTTGGGAAATACCAGCATCGCAATCGTGCTCCTCCGAGACCGAATACTTGAAATACAAAAGTGGCATAAGAGCGGGAGGACCAACATTAATGAGCGTAAATTTCAACTTTTAACTCATTAGTCATCATAGGAGAAGAAATGTCGACGACACCATCGTTGTCTTTAATTAGAAGGTGCGGTAGACCAGAAAAGCAACATAGGTGTTCGCTTTAATTCCTTGATCGCATGGAACTATCATACCTCAGACCTCAGTCGTTATTGGAAAAGAGATCGGGGCTAGTGAAACCCTTAATTGTCTTCTCTATTACACTTCTTCTTCAGACCTCACGCACAAGAAGCGAATTTACAGCTCAGTTATCTGGCCTATCTTCACATATGCTTTTCCTACCTGGGACGTTGCATCCAACTCCGATTTTAACGTACTCCAAAGATTTCAAAATTGCTCCTTGCATACAATTACGCAGGCACTCTCGTTTCTGAGTAATGAACGACTGCACCAGGATCTCAAAACATAAACCATTTAAGTTATCAACAAACTTAATAATTTTTAGCTGAAACCAATTTTTAACGAGAATGTCAGTTTGTGGACGATTTCAAAAAATTGTTTTTTGCTCTTGAAGAAGATGGACCTGTATCTGATCATCCTCTAAATCGATATAATTTTATTCAAAATCTACGACAAAATAAGGTTAGTGTTTTACCTAACTTTAAAGCTTTTTTAAATCAGAAGTTTTGTTAAAGTCAGTGAAAAGTGCAGTTCAAAGTGTGTTGAGGTTCTACCCAGGTGTTACTATTGCTAGTTGAAACTTGTTTTAAAAATATTGTATGTACGAAGCGTTCTAGTGTAGACAAGTAATTTGAAAGGTTTGATTGGTAGTTTAGAAGGTTTAGGTCAAAATAAACTGCTTTCATCCTTTTGAACTTCTTACACAACGAATATAATATAATCGTATAAAATGCAATAATAAGCTTCTAATCAAAGACATTTCTAATCCTTATTTATTCATACAATATCTGTGAAGAACAATCTAACATTATTAATAAAAGTACTTGTATAGAATAATCTAATCCTTGCTTATTTGTCGTATACTTATGCAGGGAATTTTAACAATTATCGGTGTCATACAAATTAAGATGAGAATTCTGCAAATCTAATAACCATTGTACACAAAGTTAAATGTGTACCCGTTACATAAAACTGCCTTTATTTTCAGGATTTAATGTAAAGAATAGAGATCAAATAGCAATTGAGAACACAAAGAAGCACTTATGTTTCATGTATTTTCCAATTTCTTGTTAAACCAATCAATTATTTAACTTTAAAATTCTGAATAAAGCAGCAGTTTCTTAATTATAACTAGACGCGATATTTTTCTGAAACCATTATTTCTAATCCCTTTACCAATTCTTGTAGAAACTCCAATAATGAATGCATCTTATTAAATTACATCTTCGTCTGAAAAGGATCTTCGTTTCTAAGAGAAGAAAAGAACAAAACTTTTATCTACGCGAGTTCACATTCTAATGCTAGCTGAAAATAATTACATTCGAAATATCGATTGGGGAATTTAATCTTGTTTATCGGGCATCTTTGCTATTACCTGATGGAAATAAAAGTTTAAATTTAATAGAACCGAATAGCGTAATTGCAATTTATTTAAAGCATGTTTGCGTAGGTACGTTTTGTAATACGTAGGGCCGCATAATTAGTGTAGCAACTTAAAAGAAACCTGCAAACGAAATAATCATTAAAGCAAGCTTGATCTCACTGAATAATTAAACTTTTTAAAAATGCTCCCTTTCATAATTACAGAGATTATAAAATGAATGAACCATTATAAATTATGTTAGATAGAATTGCAAATTTAATAATAGGGTTTATATACTTAAAAATATTAAACGAATATATTCTAAAGTTTATATGACTGAAGTACAGAGTAATTAGGTTGGTGCTTACGTATTATTACGTCGAACGTTAAAGTGTTGCCAAGCAACATGATTTAGCTCAGTTATGGATAAGCATGATCCAAAAGCACACTCGTAATATCTGCGCTTTCCTTTTATGTAAACTCGACTGATTCTCGATAAGTCACCTAATTTTTTACGTCCTTGTACGAAGTAAAAAGGAAGTATTGTAATCGCAAAAAGTTTCAGGCAGCATATTTCAACGAAAATATCCCATTTTGGCCTCTTTCAAATGCAATTTAACGATGTACTTCCGTGATATCTGTATGTAAGGACAGAATAAAACACTCTTTTCCTCCAAAAAAATTATAAAAATGCTTTAAAATGAATTCTGAAGAGAATTTTTCGTGGCGTCTGTACGAACATATGTACGTACGTATCTCGCATAACTCAAAAACGAGTAGCCTCAGAACGTTGAAATTTTGTACATAGGACTTCTATAACATGTGATGTGCACCGCGTATTTTGGTTGCAATCGGCCGCAACAAACGTATATAAATATATATAAATATATTTATATACATATCCACTCTGTTACCCGGCTCAGTGATCTCAATTTCTTTACTCTTATATGTTTGTAAATTGTACATTTTTTGCTTTAAAAATGATGGAATTATGTTGTTCTTATCTTCCGGTTAAGGGTTTTATGCCTTTAGTAAATCTGTATGCAATATTTTTAGAATTATCAACAATTTTAAAATTGTTTAAGTGCCGCTAAGCCTAATAATGTTTTTGATGGCGGCCATTGCTCTTGTTTACATTTGAAACAGCAGGATAGCGGATTTGTTGCCAATCTAGAGAAACTTAGCTTCGCAACAACAAAGATAACGCCTTCATTTATTATTTAAATCATGCTTAATCCTTTCTGGAATTTTTTCGAGGAAATTTCGTAATTTTGAATTAAGATATTTTGAGTTTTTATGTACTTTTGCCTTGTCGCGAGTGAAAACTGAATTAATTGAATGAGAAATACTCAATTGTCTGTGAAAAACTGTTTCTTTTTTGCTTTGTTTGCTTAATCTCTTTTATACATCGTTCTAGCTTTGTTATAGTATTTAAATAGAACATGTAGCAACGATTAGATAATTCTTTAAATAATATAAATTTTGTGAATTTTGAGTTATAATATACCTAATAGGGGCAAAATTCCTTGGCATGCTACTTTCAGCGATTATGATAGCGATAATTATTCTACTTATTCGAATTATTCAAGAAAATTGACTACATCCAAAGAGATGCCTGTAATTGCTTCAGATGACCCGGCGCTTCAAAGTATAATTGCTATTCTTATTTCTACTAAGAAAAGTAAATCTCAGAAAAAAGAAAGGAAAACCACAGGAAGTCCTAAGAAAATAGCCGATAATACTAAGAAATTCAAACCCTCCCCTTCAAATTTTGAAGAAGTAGTTAACAAACACCGAAACATTTTT
Organism: Stegodyphus dumicola; assembly: GCF_044657685.1. Classification (NCBI taxonomy): domain Eukaryota; kingdom Metazoa; phylum Arthropoda; class Arachnida; order Araneae; family Eresidae; genus Stegodyphus; species Stegodyphus dumicola. The sequence goes on from NC_140777.1 coordinate 145,794,514, forward strand.
CCTAATTTAACAGAAGCTATCTCGCAAGAATATCTTAATACTCAGCTTCCGACTAACCCAAAAGATCTCTCACTTAAATTAGAAAACGAAATCGCCGATAAATTAAACTGTATTGAGTCTATGAAGGCATTAACATTCCCACCAGCCATAGAAATGCGTTCAAAGTTACAAGAAGAAATTCAACAAAATCAGTTCATTTTAGCAAGTATTCAGAACACCCCGAAACTCGCAAATCCTAAAACAGATGATAAAACAATAAATCAGAAGGACTGGCAAACTTCAAAGAAAACAGCGTAAAATTCCGAGTCTATCCCACCACCAGACATTCCGCAAAATAACAGATTTGAAACTCCTAACGAGAATAATGAAGCTATGAAAGTTACGGCTGAAACGCAGACGACTACAACACAGAATAACGCAGAAAATAAAACGAAAATTCCCCCATTAGTCATTCCAGAAAACGATGTTGATTGGCTTGAAATAGACAAAATGCTCAGAGAAATATGTAAAAACGAGTTTGAAGTTACAATCAAAGCCAGACAGATTTTCCTTTACACTACCTCCGAAGCCGATTATAAAGCTACAGTTGATAAATTCCATAAAGGACAGAATAGTTTTCATACGTATCATATTTCCTCAGCCTCTTCAATTAAAGTTATACTTAAGAATATCCCAAGATCCTACACAGAGCAAGCAATTCACGCAGACTTAGAACGCAGAAGCTTCCCTATAATTAAAGTAAAGCAATTCACGAAGAAAGCAGAAGACCAAATTATCTGTTTACCTATAATTTTCCTTGAACTAGAAAGAAATTCTACACGAGAGAAAATTCATCAATTAAACAACATGTTCGGATTCAATATCACAATAGAAAAATGTCAACCCAGAAAACGCCCAATTCAATGTTTCAATTGCCAGGAGTTCGGGCACTCCCAAAATAACTGCTTTAAAAAAGTCAGGTGCTGTAAGTGCGGACAAAATCACAGATCCAATACCTGTAAATTAAATCCAGATGAAAAACTAACTTGCATTTACTGTCACGAAAATCACGTTTCTTCTTATCGTGGTTGTAAGGTATACAGAAAAAGATTCAATCATTTAGAGAAGATAGAAAAACCACAAGAAATTCCCACTAAAGATGACTTCCCCGAATTCATTCAAGCTTCAAGCCAAACTAATCAAGAAATGCCTAAAAACCTTTACAGTGACAAAGTTAAGCAGAAAAACGCGCAGGAAAATTTAGCAGAAATCATTAACATTTTCAAAGATCAGAAAACCCTTTATCTCATGAAATCAATAACCACAATAGCTCAGAAAATTAAATCAGCTAAATCAAATATGCAGAAACTTTGTCTAGCTTTTCAAGCCATCGAGATTATTTTGAACTTTGCAGGTCAAGATTAATTCGCACCTTCTCTCAAGACAAGCATAGCCGAGCGGCAGAAATCCTCAAGCTGCAGATCCTCACATCGTGGGGCTACGTTTACTTCTCTTCTAGAGACTCTGCACTAGGTGCAAAAAGTACGTTCCATCTTACTGGATTCAACTCATCATTAAAGACAACCTACTTATAATATATTGGTAAAGGCCGCACTAGGCCGATTGCCTCTTATTGTGTTACGACATAGACATAGTTATAATATGAACGAAATATAATACTGTTTAGTAAACCTAGCGCCAGAGTGTCGCTATGGTAAACAAAGTGAATTTTAAAGAATGCATTTATTCTTTTGTGGTTTATGCGCTGTCGGCGAAGTAGGTTTAATTCAATCTAATAAGTTTAAATGAAATGCAAGAAAAAATGCGTATAATTTAATATTCCGTACAAGGAAGTCATGTGGTGTACACATCAGATTTTTTATGAAATAAGGATATAAATTAGTTGTTATTGTGGTATTTTTTCTTGCATTTTGAAAAAGGGATTAAAATTTGGGACTCGCTTTACTAACAACAGCAAGCAGTGGATTATTTTGAAGATTATTCTATCATAAAAAAGAGTTTATTAATAGACAAGATATGGCCAGCTGAATATGGCTGACAAAACAGTGAGAGATTAGAACATTACCTGTGGCAAATCTGTATTTACAGCTATTATTTAATCTACATTTATCTAAAAAGATTTTCAGGTAAACTTGGAGGGTCAACAAGATACCAGAAATCAACGAAAGCTTTTTACGAGCTACAAAAACCAAAGCGGGGTCGAAAAATAATTATTTATTTAAAAAAGGCATCAATTCTTTCAGAATTTCGCAGGAAAGATTAGTGCATCTTTGGCCAGATTTCCGTGAAATTTGATCGTTCGATATTAATCAGCTTTCACGGCCAGCTTGTATAATACATAAGTACCATCAGATTTGTCCAAGAAACATGGAAAATGCAGAATGCACTCGACAAGATTCGACTCTAAATCTCCCGATTGCTAGCTTCCAATTACATCTAAAATGCACGCAGTATGGAAAGAGAAAATATTTACAGCTGTTTTGTGTTACTGTTTTGTGAAACGAAAGATCAGTGCAATAACCAGGTTCTTCCCAAACATATCTCAGGATGCCAACTGTTGCAGTGGCTGCTGGGATAATTTGCTAAGATACATCCCAACTTGTAGGAAGGAGAAGAACAAAAATATTCGCAAGAGGTGGTTTCAAGATGTTATTTCCGGAATCCTTAGTTGACAACACAATGGCCTTAATGACCAACATATGCATCCTTGTTGACCAGACCCGTGTTTTATTCTTTTGAACGGCCTATCTAATGATGGGGCAGATTTTCGTCTATACCCTTTTAAATGTTCTAAATAAACACTCTACAACCATAACAATACTTTTCGTTTATACTAGCATCAAAACAGCTTTTTCAACCTAAATAGTGGCTATATTACTCGAATGATGTAGAATGTGATCACTGAGATGCTTGCGTTCAAAGAAAACTAATAAAAATGTTAAACTTTACATAAATTTCCTTTCTAAAGGGCATTAATGCTTCCTAATTAGAATAAATACTTTTCCCTTTTTCTATTTATATTGTTGCGTGCGTACGGGTTCGTTATAGCTTGAATGCACAAGCCCGATAAAAAAGTTAATAAAATTTATTCTTACCACAACAAATGTAACAAAACGCTAGGTTTTTCCTCAAAGATATTCATGCAATATCACACAGTAGTTATATTTTAAATTACTAAAACGTTGAATAGAAAGCAATCCAAAGCGCAGAGAAAGTTAACCCAATGTCAAAATCACAGCAGCTAAGTAAACAACAACTGAGTAAACAACTGAACTGAGATGTTTCTGTCCGGCTTTTTAAAGCTTTTTAATCAGTCACGAGAAGCTTCTGGTAATTTCCATTTTCTCGAGATTTTTGGAAAGCAAAAGAGTAGAATTACGAGATATCTATTTATTAAATGTTAAATGCGCGTGCTCGTGTATTTTTAATTTTCCAGCGCAGCTTTCTCTTAAAATATATCTTGCGCAGCATTGCACGGGGATGTAAAACAATTTTAATTACAATTTTACTAAAAATAGCTAACTAAATACAAAATCCGTAACACTGTCTCCTTCCCAAAGACTGCACATCTTGAGCAATCCCTGTAGAACTTACAACTAAGGCATCAATGCAATAATAAACATTACACTTCAATAACAAACAACATAAACAGTAATTGCAATAAGTAATTTCAAAACAAACATATACTAAATACAAATCAAATAAAATACAAAGTTAGAAACAGAAAGGACCATGGTATTATACTATTTACAATATATACAGTACGTACTATGCCATAGTAAGGAGCTAACCTGCCGTAATGAACACCTTTAGGCTTAGAGTTCGATGCCTTACTGATGCAAACCACGAGGTCATTCACCCTGTTTAGGACAGTGTACAGACCATTCCAAGGTGACTGTAGTTTCGGGCAGAGTCCTGTTCGTCGAAACGGATTCCACAACCACATCTTGTTTCCTTCGTTGAAACGATGTCCAGTAGCTCTTGTATCTTATAGGGTCTTCATCTTCTCCTTCGCCAAGTTGACTCGCTCTTGTGCAAAGTTGTGCATCACTTCAAACGGGCCTGAAGATCTTGGATGTATTCCTCAGGCGATGAAGACGCATCCGGATGGCGACCAAACAAGAGATCACAAGGCAGACGAAGGTCACGAACGAAGAGCTTTTGAGATAGGAAATAGCCGGTAATCTCGTGAACAGCACTGCAGTAAGCCAGTAAAAACAGTGGTAACTTCTTGTCCTAGTCCTGTTGGTTTCTGGAACACCCCAGTGAGAGGTTATTAAGGATGGTTCGATTAAACCTCGTCATCATGCCGTCCGACTGAGGACGTATCAGGTTCAATGTTTCTTCTAACCTTCTTCGGAAACATACAATGACCTGACTAGAACAGAGAGCTTACTAAAGCTATGTTCACTAATTGTAGTAAGTAGACAGGATACAGACGAAGGGTATACAAAACCCTTTATTTTTTTCTTTATATACAATGACTTCCGTACTTCGGAATACAATGACCCTCCACTCGGGGTCTAACTTAAAAGATATCAAAATAAAACTAAACTCTAATTTAACTTTAGAATAAGATTGGCCTTATAATAACAGAAAGCGTATGTAGCACAGAGACTGTGAACACTACAATACGTTTAATTTATCAAGAGGATTAAAACCTCTGGCCTGGAAGGCAAAGTAGCAACTGCGTAACTTCTAAGGTAAGCGGCCTGCTTCGAACTCACGGCTTCCTCTCTTCTGCTTGGCAAAAAGGCCACACTTAAATACTTGGCGTTCGCCAGACAACTTTGCATAAACTCCTTCACGCTTATAATTCTGGCCGGAAGTAGAAAATAAGAAGTGATAGTAAAGATTTAAAATAAAATAAACGTTAGTAAAACTTAAGATCCTTACATACTTCCCGCCAGAGTTAATTAGTTTGAAACTGAGGTCTAAAACGACCTTGTTGAAAACTTTTAGCTCTAGAAACTAACGCGAGGCCAACCTTTTACAGTCATAACTTAGCTAGAAACTAGAAAATTTTAAAAGAAAGAAATTTGTTACAATAGCAGCTCCCGGAATATACAACAATCTTTTTTCTTTTTCATCTGTACTGCATCAAAACAGGAGCTTTATTCAATTCTGGTTCCTTCCAGAGATCTGGAAGGAAAACTAGTTTAATGAAATGTTACAGAATGACATTGCAAATAACATATAGAATATACTTTTCTTAACATTCTTATTTCATTCATGACTATTTTAATTATCTCTCCCCGTGCTCTCTGACATGTGTTGTAAAAACACCAAACACGAATGTGTTTCTGTCTATGTGTTCAACACTTCCTCCTACAATCAAAACACTAACGTGTTAAAATTCAACATACGAGACCTCTTAACACACCCTAATTTCAACTCTAGACCCTGAGGTACTATTCTGAAAGTGGCTAACTCTAAAGTGTAGCGTCAGAGAGCCTAACTACATCATTCAACCTTTAACACCTATTCACCATGATTTAATCTTTACAGTCACACGAATAACAAATTTTTAACATTACTTTCACTTTTACCATATCACGGTATTTCTTAACATTCGAAATAACAGTTCACATGTATACAAGAACGTATCAAGATGCCGTTAATTTTACACATTTGAAAACATACATTAGTAGTACATTGTTAACTTCTATTCTTTTCAAAGCAAGTGCCAATTCTTTCTACATTGAAATAATACTACATTTCAAAACGTCTTTCAGACTAAAACTTCTTTCTTGTTAGAATGTTTTAAATAAAATTTATACAATAACTTTTTACAATATTTAAGTCTTTATACAACGCTATTATACATCAACTTTAGTTTTACGCGCGAGTAATTGAAAAACATAATAAGAAAATCGGTCACAACTCATTTCTCGCCCTTTTGGCGATAAAGGTAGACCTCGCATGAGGTAAAACTTCTTGAAATCTGCCACTTGCAGTAAGAATGAAAGATTAACTTAAGTTTGTAAAGTAACATAAAATTTTACTTATCTTTGTAATATTCAGACATCCTTTTCTGGGCCCAGTCTTTAAAGGTGCTGCAGACCGTAGCTTGGTTGATTTTATGTTCCTTAAAATTTCTTCTATAATCGGTAACGGATATACCGGATATTTCGTTATGGAATTTAATTTACGGTAATCAATAGCGAATCTCCACCTTTTTGGATGCTCCAAAGGATAATCATTATTTTTCTTACATAAAACCACCGGACTAGCATAACTACTTGAGATAGGCGTTACGATCTTTTTACGTAGCATATCGGTAATATGCCATTCTATAATTTTTTCCTTATTCTTATCATACCGGTATGGTTTTTGACGAACCGGCAATGCATCTCCGGTGTCAATACTATGGTTAGTAACCTGGGTAAATCCTGGAATATCACTAAATAAGGAAGCAAATTCACTTACCACTTGTCGGATTCTATCTTGCTCGTCATTAGGCAGGTAGTCAAGATTTAACCTCGGCGGTTCAACCTTTTCTACACGCACTGGTTTCATCGTCAGCTTAAGAGACGCTTCATTAAAATCCAGTGTAGCTTGTGCGTCTGAAAGAAAGTCTATTCCTAGGATTAAGTGTGCTTGCAAATTCTTTACTATAAAAAACATCACCTTTACTTGTTCGTCCTTGATACGGATGTACAAAGGTACTTTACCTACGCACTTACATTGTTCTCCTTGCGCCGCTAATACTGTTGTATTATCCGCATTATATATGCGGTATTTGCGAAAATACTTTCTAAAAAAGACTTCTGCCACACAGGAACACTGCGCGCCGGTATCCAGGAGTGCGGTGGCCGGGATATTATTTACCAAGACTTCAATCTTCGGAAGAGTTAAATTTTTCACCATTACTGTATTTAACTTGTAGGAAGAGGGGTTTTCGTGGCCTTCGGATTTCCGCACCCTCTCGTCAGCAGAAATCCGTTTTAGTTTAAATTATTTTTTCTTTCGGTGCTTTCCTTCTTTCTCCACTGGCCTTGAGACTTTTTTCCTGGGTTGCTATTGAACTGTCGACGTTCGCCGGCTGTTTTTGAATGCTCGGGTTTCCTTGCCCACTGATTCGCTTTTTCTCCGTAGCCATGTGCTTGAGTTTGCTGTAGTCTTGGCGTACCAAATTGGTTTCGCTGTTGATATTGGCGTCTTCTTTCGACGTCCGCCGTTCTTCTACTTTCAAACTGGATTGCTAGCTCAAATAATTTTTCCAGTGTAGTCGGATTTCTCAATTCAATAAAGTCTTGCACTTGGGGTAGTAACCTCGGCAAAATCACTTGAATTATTTCAGGATCCGGACGGTTTCCATACAAGAGCTTGAAAACGTGAATTTTTCTTAAAATAAAACTCGAGATGTTTTCCATTCTTTGTTGATATATACTGAAAAGTTCTGTTTCTAATTTCGCACGATCCCTTACAACAGGGAAGGCTTTTAGTAGGGCAGTCTTGAAATTTTCGTAGGTATAGGTGGGACTTCCTGCTTGACCCAAGAGACTTCTGCCGATACATTTGAACCAGTTAAGCGCTTGGCCTGGCCCCTCAAAGCGCTGGTAGCTAAGGTAACTTTTTGATACTCGTGCACGGGGTAGAGCATGAAGTGGTCATCCAATTTTTCCAAAAAACTGGTTACCTGTGAGTTTCCATTAAACGTTGCTTCTGGTTTCATCGAAGCGCGCATGGTCTGGACAATATACCCAAATCCTTCCAGGGCGGCAGCTGGCATTTCTGGATTCTGAGCTGTTTCTGCAGGCAGCACAGGTTCTTCTTGAAACTTGGCCATGGTTATTCTTCGTCGGGCGCCACTATCAGGTTCAATGTTTCTTCTAACCTTCTTCGGAAACATACAATGACCTGACTAGAACAGAGAGCTTACTAAAGCTATGTTCACTAATTGTAGTAAGTAGACAGGATACAGACGAAGGGTATACAAAACCCTTTATTTTTTTTCTTTATACAATGACTTCCGTACTTCGGAATACAATGACCCTCCACTCGGGGTCTAACTTAAAAGATATCAAAATAAAACTAAACTCTAATTTAACTTTAGAATAAGATTGGCCTTATAATAACAGAAAGCGTATGTAGCACAGAGACTGTGAACACTACAATACGTTTAATTTATCAAGAGGATTAAAACCTCTGGCCTGGAAGGCAAAGTAGCAACTGCGTAACTTCTAAGGTAAGCGGCCTGCTTCGAACTCACGGCTTCCTCTCTTCTGCTTGGCAAAAAGGCCACACTTAAATACTTGGCGTTCGCCAGACAACTTTGCATAAACTCCTTCACGCTTATAATTCTGGCCGGAAGTAGAAAATAAGAAGTGATAGTAAAGATTTAAAATAAAATAAACGTTAGTAAAACTTAAGATCCTTACAGACGTAAAGGTGTAATTTGGGTTTTGTTAATGCCGAATAGCTTGCAGAGTTCTTTAATTACAACCGAGGGAAAATTCCGTCCTTGATAGGAATGTAACTGAAGAGGCACTCCAAACCTGTAAATCCAGTGCAGTATCATTACCTGTGATACTGTGACAGCCTCGTGATCAGGAATAGGATATGCTTCAGGCCACTTGGTGAAGTAATCAATGACAACGAGTATGTATTTATTGCCATCAGCAGTTCGTGCCAGACGTCCCAAGATGTCAAAGGCGATAAGTTCAAGAGGTGCTCCTACATTGTAACGTTGCAGCTTGCCTTTGCTGCGTTTCTTCGGTGCTTTCCGACCCGCACGGGCTTCGCAAGATAGGCACCCCTTTTGCACGTCATCCCTTGCGTTACTCCAACAGAAACGCCCTCGAACTCTCTGTAGAGTCTTCATTATTCCGAAGTGGCCTCCTGTAGGGCTGCTATGTAGTTCTTTAAGGACGTTCGGTATCTCGGAAATATCAGCTGCCATTGGAACTCCCTTCCATCGTCTGATCAGAATTTCCGGTATCAGACGCCGTTTCGAATATGGAGTGAGTCCCAGAGAGACCAATATTGTTTTATCGTAGAACTATAGATCGAAATGTCCTGCCAGGTAGGTTTTCTGTTCCAAAACTCCAACAATTAAATTATGGGTTTAATGTCGCCGTCTTTCAGCTGGTCTTTTCTGACTTCTTTGTCACTCCATGGGTCTCGATCAGCCTGTGTTGATGATGTAATTTGTCGTGCGACAGGACGACAAATTACATCATCAATTTCGCTTCGACCCGGGAACAATATCGTCAGCATTCTGGGCAAGGTCTTCTAGATAGGGTGTCGATGTTTACGTGTAATGATCACTTCCGATGACAGTGATATCATATTCCTAGAATCTCTGTAACCACCTGACTGTTTGACCCTCACGATTCTTGAAATTTAAAAATCAGGCTAACGATGCATGATCCGTGTGGAGTAGGAGTTTTCTGCCGTATAGATAATGATGGAACTGTTTTACGGGTTTGACTATGGGGAGAAATTCTTTTCTGGTGACACAGTAATTCCTTTCCTGCTTAGATAGGCACTTGCTCCAGTAAGCCACTACACGTTCTTGGCCGTTTCTTTCTTCGGACAAAACAGCATCGACACTTTCATTGCTCGCCTCCCTGTGGAGATTAAATGGTCTGTCGAGCTGAAGATACGTCACGATTGGAGCAGATGATAAAGCTACCTTCAAGTTCTTAAATGCGTCCTAACATTCTTTTGTGCTGAAGAACTTTTGCTTGCTCTCTGTCAGCTTGTGAAGGGTCTTGCTATGGAAGAAATGTCCTTCACGAATCTACTATAGTGGATGCAAAGCCCTAGGAAGCTTCTAAGCTGATGGACATTTTCCGAAGTGGCCTCCTGTATGCAATGAAAGCAATCTCCTGTATGCAATATAAGCTGATGGACATTCCCAGTATGCAATGTCTGACACGTTTTCAGAATTGCTGCACACACCTTCAGCAGATATGACATGTCAGAGGTAAGTCACTTCCTGTCTGAATAATTTCCATTTAGCGAGCCTCAACTTTTGATTAGCTTTAGTTTCTGGAGTACATTTCTAATATTGTATAGATCTTCAAAACTCTCCCCGACGAAGACGATGTCATGCAGATATATCAGACAGTCTTCGTAGGAAAGACCTTTCAAAACAGTCTCCATTAGGCGTTCGAATGTTCGAATGTAGGTGGCGCATTGCAGAGTCCAAAAGGTATCACCTTGAACTACCAAAGTCCTTGTCCGTAGTAAATGCCGTCTTTTCTCTGTCATCAGGATGTACCTTTTCTTGCCACTATATATAAGAGTGTATATACAATATACACTCTTTAAATCTAACGTCGAAAACCGCTTGCTTCCGCAAAGAGTGACCAGAATGTCGTTAATTCTAGGAAGATGGTAACTGTCTTTCTTCGTAACCTCGTTCAACGGGCGATAGTCAAATTGAACCGTCTTTCTTCTTGACGAAGATGGTGGAAGATGCCCACGGACTTGCTGAAGCTTGAATCATATCGCTTTCTTGCATGTCCTTTAAATGTGTTCTGACCTTTTCCTGTTTAGCAATCGGTAAACGTTTTGGATGTTGTAACTAATTCCGGTTACCATCACAGAACATTAATTCCAGAGGTAAGTGATAATCCGCTTCGTTATTAATACACACACGTTTTATGTACAATATAATACATCGGTTACAAGCATTATTAGGCAAACGCCTTCATCATTATTAGGCTTAACACCTTCGATATCAATCAAACTAAAGTAACTTACAGAATATCAACAGACAAGACGTTCGGAGCGCCACCTAACGGCGCTAAGTATCAATTTATGACAGATGTTGCTTGATCGGGGAATGATCGCCGGTATCGATTCTATGTTGTGTCAAACTAGTTCGACCCACGTCAGAAGACGAGCGGGAGAAAACAACTTGAAGATCTTTAATGATACGATCGGTAGCATTCCTCTCTTCATCGCTTAATTGCGTATTCTGCAGTAACTCTGACGTAATGCTTTCTGAAGACACGGATTCCGGGGTGTTAATCTTTCGGATAATACTGGTCACTGCGGTACATGCTGCAACCACTTCACCTTCCTTAATGACTCTCACCTCGTCAGTTACATTGGCAACTCTCACCGTGATAACGGTCCTCGATAGGTCGACGATTGCTGAGGCTACTAGTACTCTTTCGGGCTGTTACAGTTTCCGAAATATTCCAACACACCAAAGAGGAAACCTGATGTAAGTAGATACGATAGAAAATATTTTTACTCAAAGGCACGTTCCGAAAAAAATATTTACAAATAAAACATAATATTCAAATGATAAGCAGTTTTCAATTTGGAAGGAATAGCTGCGTATCTTTGCCCTTTGGACGTACCTTCATGATCAGAACTTACAATAGCAGTTGGAAGATTCATGATTTGAATTCCGGCAAGATCACAAATCATTTGAATCAAAATGATGGAGTTGCGCAGCACTTGGCTGTTATTTAAGTCCAATTACTTTTATAGAAACATCTCTAGAAACTCTTAAAAAGAACATGTGTAGGAAAAAAATTTGACTTTTTTAGCCATCTCGTTTCATATGTGATAATCTTGAAGACTGATATGATATCTCTTTTCACATGTGGCAATGGTAAACGTTTCCTCACAGAACATAACTGAAGCATATAGAGTGAAGCAGTAACTTACAGTGCAAAGGTATCTACTTTTCTGAAATGTTAGTTGATTCCTTAGTGTCTTCACATGATATTCTGATATCTTTATATAAGATTTCTTAGGGATCATTAACACTAGGCTACATAATAATATTTTTAGTCGATCAGATCTATAAGTGAATTCCACCGCCTGATGTCTCCTTTCAAAATCACAAATCCATCTGAAATATATCCTTTTGCCTAACATTTGTAAGCTTGTACCATAAATTGAGTTAATGCTGGAACTGTTTTACCATAAACGATGATAAAATGTTATCATAGAGGCGAATTCATTTCTAATGCTGAATCATTCACTTCCATTGCTGTATGTAAAATGTTAACTTTTTTCAGTCAACTGCTCAACAAAAAAAAAAAAAAAAAACATTTGTCTGCCGCTTTTTAAAAGCTTTGCCTCAGATTTTTCTATAACTCAGAGAGTCCTCAGTAGCTCTTTTTTGCTTTTGCTTTGCTTCCCAGTAACGTCTTTTGCGGTTGCGTTATTTTATCCACTTATAGATTTAAGTCTCCAAGTGATGGTACAGCGACTATAAGATGTCTCGAAACAGGAAACATAAAAAATCAACTTCATCCTCGTCAGTATTCGAAGCACGAGCGTTCACCTTTCGTACTTAAATTTACAATTCGAGAGCACATGCTGAGGAATGAAGTAGTATCTTACATTTTTCCTCACTTCAATGGAGACTGGAGAAAGGCTTAAAGCTCAGTCGACCAAATCCAAGACATAAGGAGTTATTGTCTACTATTTTTATCTCTGATACCTTTGTAGATGCCATCAGTCTCTAGAAGCAGGAAACATCGAAAATCAACTACGTTCTCGTTGGATTTACAACCGTTGATTTTCCTACTTTTCGAATTGAGCATACTATCCTCATACACAACTACAGCACGCGAGGGGGAAAGCCATAATTCCTTACAGATATTGATTGTGAAGGTACACGATACTGGCATATGATTGAGAATATCTATCTGATTTACAACACGCACGAATCATAGGAAAAAGAAAGAGAAACGAAGATGATTCTTTCCTCTGACGTTCAAGATGGCTACTGTTTATTGTATACAAAAGAATTGAATAGAATGCTCTTCTTGATAAAATATTAAGTCATACGTAGAATAATAATCCATTTACAGTATTACAATTTTGTGTAGTTTTATTCCTATTTATTACTCAGGTTGCTTTGCAAATTTTATCCAGTCTTTCGGTTTCCAATGTTCCAGCGATATAAAAAAGATTGAGAAATTGATATGTGATGAATGTCTATAATAAAAGCTGTTCATATTCTTTTACTGCCGTTCTATTTTGAAATTTAGCTTAACAGAGTTTATTTTTTCAAGAGACGGTTTCTAAGCTTGGAACAGGAGATGAGATAAAACTAACATTCAAACATCCTTAATGAATAGAAAGATAAAGCGAAAACATTTTTTTTTTACAAAGTTCGCTCCGCCAGTGGCAGAAAAGTTAGGGCTGTTGAAGACTACTTGTGTTCTATCCTACGTTAACGGGTTAATTCCATGTTTGGCTCTATCCACATTTGCTACGTGTAATGTGGATAGGGCCAGTGTTTCTTTTTTCCAGTCTTTCATCCACAAAGACATCCCTCTTCTTATGCAATAGTCATTATATACTTTGCTGTATTCAAAGTGCCCAGTCTAACCATTCACAAAGTTCATGATTACATTAATTTTTACTTTTTTATTTTTTAAAAAGGCTATTTAACATATTTCTTCCCCAAATCCTTCACACTAACTATAATACTAGATCTAATAAATTCGTTAAATTATTATTAAATGAATTATTAATAGATATTTGGTTACATTTTTGTTCCGAGTCAGCTAACTAAAGCCGAACTGTTGGATATACTTTATTGTAGCAAATAAACCGTCTCTTAACAGCTTTAATGAGGAAGCAAAGTCTGTAACAGAAATAATTGCTGTTCTTCTGCTACTTAAGCTCTTAACAAGCCATCAAAGTTATCGAATTGCCGTTTTTGTTTTCTCTTTTCATGTGCTTCTTTTGTTGCAAAGTGCTTTTTTCGCGCTTATTTCGTATTTTTATCATTATAGAACTGACTGAAAGTGGATACGCGACTTTAAGTTTCTTTGAAGAGTTTCATGCTATCTTAAATCTCGATTGCTCCAACTTTTAGAGTTTACTATTTACAGCTTATATAAATCTACTATTACCAGGTGTGGTATATATTCATCTCATTTTTTACCACATTTGACAGTAAAAGAAAAACCGAAGATTTATTATCTACAAAAGGGCAGAACGTAAAAAAACTTTATTAAGCCCAGTCTTTTATTAAGAATAAAGCTTTTATTAAGAGTTAAATAAAATAAATTGAGCTAGATGCTCCAAAAATAAATGAAGAACATTGCTATGGCTTTTTTTATTTAATATAGCATAATATTTAAAAAAAGCAGGAGATTGAAATCTATAAATAAATTTTAATTTTTGAAAAAACGGGAATATAAAGCTTAAATATAGACGAAGCATTTACAGATACGATTTTAAAGTTGCTTAAAAATATTTAATTTTCTTTAGTTTCTAACTAACAGTTTTTAAGATTATCATAAATAAAACAAATATGTGTATGAGATTAATTTATAAGAAAGTATCTATTATTAATATTATTATCAGTATTATGATTTGTAGTAGTAATAGCACATCTCACAATTTTAGGAAAAGTAAAAAAAAAAATAAAATCTGAAAGCTTTCATATTTTACATTACTCCCAAAAGGGCGTTTTTTTTAAACGTTATGTGTGTTACCTTTATTTATTAAATATCATAATCTTCGCACTTAAACTATAAAATTAAATTCAACACCAATATCGCAAAACAATTTTAAAATGAGCATATCTTTAAAATTTCCGATTAACAGTCTCGCGCTGGAGATAAAAATGTTTTTTTTTTCGTACAGTGTTGCCATTGCTCTCTTTGAAATCTTTGAGTTTGTTAATCCAAAATTCGTTAAAGTCTTACAAAATATGAAATCGATAATAAGACAAATTTCAAATTCAAATTCGGGCTTCCAGATGCCCATATTCGGGTCTAGACATACATTTTTCAAAATTTGATTGTTCTAGGTATCGTTGTTTTATCACAATGCGAGAAACGTACATACATTTATGCAGATTCTTCATTATTTAATTTCTTTAAATATAACACTGGGCGATAATATTTGGTGGCAACAATTTGAAAGGTGAACCGACATTTATAGTGAACCAATGCAAAATGCCAAAACGAAATTAATAGCTCTTCTGGGCTAACGCCCTTTGGGCTAAGAAACTCTTTAAATAAATTTTAATTTTTAAAAGAGCAAGCATAAAAAATGAATATAGAAAAAAAACTTTCTTAGATACGACTTTTATAATTTTCTTAGATACGAATTTCCTTTTATAGAGTTCCATTCGTTCAATTTCTAGCTGACAGTTTTTAAGTATATTATGAATAAAGCAAAATAGTACTTTCATGAGATTAATTGGTAAGGAATTATCAGATCTCCGTGCATGGTTTCGTGTCGCAAGTAGTTATGATATTCAACTAGCGAACAGAAGATCCGTGATTTGAATTCTTATGAGATTATAATCGAGTTATCCTGTTTCCTGCTTCGTGAAACCTTATTCGACATGATGTCGAGCCTCGATTTGGGTAATGTGATTCTCCATCGCCCTTTCATTCATCGTTTTTGAAAATAGTACGATGTTAAACTAAAACGCATCGATAAGTAGGGAAGTATTCTAAAAATGAAAGCTATTTTATTATCACACACACAATTATTATTTTCTCTTGCAAAGAGTTTTATTATTTCTGATTAGAAACCTAGAACAGACTGTTATATTAGAGTCCAACTTTCTTAATATATCTTTACTTCTTATCCTAAATATCCTGATGAACTTTCTCCCTTTGTACATTTCCATGGCTCTTAAGTTCTCGGGGTAAAAATTCAGTGGGAAATGTAGAAAGGTTTTATAAACATTTATCATCCTAGCTTGAAGTAATTCTCCAAGAAATCTTGAGTCTCTTTTTTTACCTTTTTGCTTTATTATTATCTAGAAATCCATGCAACACTTCATCAAAAGCCTTTCAGCCCGCTAATTCATAAACGTTACATCTTTTGCGAAAACTAAGAAAGGAAAAGGCAGAACATTACGAAAGCTTTTACCTTTTTAGGAATCCACATATATGAGAACCAACGAAAATTTTCTCTCCTCTCGCGTCACTATCTTAAGAAATCAATTTCTTAAGTGTGAAAAATTACCTCGTTTTCTATTTATGGTTTTAATAAAATTCTTTATTCAGCCTACATTTATATGTAGAAATAGTAGTAGTATTTTTCGAATGTATTATAGAATATATCTAACATTATGTTATGCAGGCACAAAGGATTTTCTCGATTGCCAGTCTTCCAAAATGTAGTAAGATTGAGTTGCCATATCCCACAAATAGAAAATATGACAGTATTTTTAAATCCTACTTGTAGTCTCAGTAACATGGTAATTGCATTCAAATTTGCTAGTGTTAAAATATACGTATTTAAAAAAAACCTTTGATAGTTTTTGATAACGAAACAGTTTAGTTTACTCTTCAGTTCCAAATCCGTGGGTGCATTGCTTCCATGAAATTGGAGACCAAAATCCCTTTAAGAAAAATATTTGTTGGGAAAATTTCCGAAAGGCTATCTATTTCGGCTACACGATACTTGATAATGCAAAGATTAATAAATCATTTAAAAGTATGTCGTCTAGAAATAAAGAAAGTACGATTCGT
Organism: Stegodyphus dumicola; assembly: GCF_044657685.1. NCBI lineage: Eukaryota > Metazoa > Arthropoda > Arachnida > Araneae > Eresidae > Stegodyphus > Stegodyphus dumicola. Next base: position 145,810,950 of record NC_140777.1, read on the forward strand.
TACTGTATGACGAAGCTTGTTGTAAATGCAAGCAATTACGTTGAATGTTTACATGGCGTTATTAAAGAGGTTTTAAATTATTTACTCAACAATGCATTTTGATAGAATGTTTTCATTTCCATATTCTTCAATGGCGCGTAAAACATGATTTAAAGCCTTATCTTCCTTCATGTGGCAAAGACTTAATTTATTAACTTCAATTAATATACGCATGAAGCTTTATGCAAACTTACTTTCATTGTTTTAAATGACTGAAAGATATCATGGGAGAAAGTAAATCGCCAGCACATGCCGTGCAAAATTCTTAAGTGAGATAAAGAAAGGATATCGAAAGCAATGTATATTTCCTGATTATTTGCTGTATTTATCACTTTATTCGACCTTGTGTTTTACTTTTTGCGTATTCTTAACCTTGAAGTGATAAAGGTCACCGCACTCTGAGCCATATTTTGTTAACTACAAATCATAGTCATTTTAAACTGATCAAATATGTGTTTCTATTATTTAGCTAAAATTTTAGATATTTCGCTATCTAGAAGTATAATTAATTGTATAACTGAATAATAATTTCATTCTCAGTTTTTCAGAACTATCATTTAAAAGGAAGAAATACATCTATTAATAAAACTGGACATTATCTTAAATTCATTAGAAAGTACTGATTGCGTGTAGAACCGAAAATATTAAGCCATTAGAATCTTCTACATATAAAGTTCTAATTCATGGTCAAGATCTTCCACTATGCATTTGTGTAGGTAACTATATTGTACAATTACATGCAGGAATTCAAATATAATAATAATACTAATTAACTATATATCATGGTAATACTTGATATAAAAAATGTGATCTTGGCTGGTAATGCTTTTAAAGATATTTAATACAAAGTTTATGTCAGGAAACTACTGTTTAATAAATAAAATTAAAGTAAATTATTATGATAATAACTGATATTGAAGGTGACCTGATAGGCAGTAAAAGTGCCATTTTATTAGTCGGATTAACGTGACTTTAAAATTTAAAACATAGGCTAGATATCAAGCAAAAGAAGGTGACATGCAAAGTAGAGGTTCTGAAGATGGGATGTTAATTTCTTACTGTTAATGTTTCTTACTGTGACGTTAATTTCAAAGAGATTAAAGCAACAAGATCTTGCTCATCTCGGGAGATTGTAAGGATACACCAAGAGTTCTCGCAGCTGCTATTTTAAAAGATACACCGGAAAGAAAAACCGTAGTAGGTATTCTAAGGGAGATGCCGAAGTTTACCCGAAAGATGATTTATAGATTCATACAGAATAGAAAAAATGTAAGTACACAGAAGCGATATTAGACGGGTGATGCATGGCTGATTAAGAAATGAAGATAAGTAGAGAATACTAATGAAAAAATATATAATCAGAGTTATGACAGATTTAAATTTTTTGGAGATGATCCTATACCGCCTACATCCTAACTTAGTGATCCGTCATCATTAATTCAGGGTAAGGGTGGAAAACATCTTAATACTCATTGAAGAAGTATGAACCCTTAAGTATGTTTACAGGGAGCGTAAAATTAGTAAAAACATTTCTCTTTTAATTAAGCAGTCACTATGAGTCAGATATGAAAGGAATTTCTAAGATACTGGGAGAATAGCGGAATCTGGTATAAAAGGTTGACCGAAATTATACGCATGGGGTAAAGAATGAAGTTTCCAATTTTGTTGAAAAACGTATCTAGCTCACGATAGAGAAGCTCAAAAACTTTAACACAACTTTTCAGAAAAAACAAATGCTGAAGCCATTGCTAGCAAGAGAAAATCATCACTTCCTTCATTCTTGATAGACAAACTATACTATTCTGACGCATATACTGCCTTTCTCATTCTTTTCAACTTTTATAAGCATTTATTTTCCTTGGTTGACTTATTCTTCTGATAAATCTCTGAAGTATAACCCTGAGTTTAAACCAAACAGTTTAAAGATGTGTTGTGAACGAAAAGTTTACCATTCTTTATCAAAGGATTATACTCAATCTTGAAGACCAAAGAGAAGAAGAATTTATTGATAGTACAGAGATTCCCAATTGAAGGAGAAAACAATTTATTTGAAGGAAGGTAAGTTCCAATTGTGAACATCTTCATCCTGAAGCGACTGACCCAGCAGTATATGCTTGAAGTCCAAAGTAATATATTTGTGTTATCGGATGTGGCTAAAACGTATATTATACAAATAATTCTATCTCCATCAAAATTCCCTTAACTCAGAGTTGCTTTATGAAATGTTTATTTCGGTACCTATATTAGCTTGCAAAAAGAAATCTAAAAAGTATTTTCGCTTTTCATAAATCATGCAAAAGCGTTATAAGGCTTAATAAAGTATGGCACATAGGTTTAAAACAATTTTTCCGTGGTTTTTTAAATATATAACAAAGGCATTATGAAAAAAGATATTTTTGTGATTCAGTCAGATGCATTTCCTACTTTCAAATCTTCCAAACCAAGATTAACAATAATAAACGTCGACTCAGAAGAGAAACATAAATCAATATATATATATAATTAATGGAGTAAATGTAAAATTAAAAGAAACTTTTAACCAAAAGGAGTACATGTAAAATTACTTTTAATTGCGTTTTTCATAGAGAAAGAATTAGTTAGGGCTTTCATAAAGAAGAAATTATAATTTTTTATTTTAGTTCTGACGTTTCCTTTAATTTTCTTATTTTGGGTCTAGCAGCATTCGCACGGATTCGTCTCTTTGCTTTTTAAAACTTAATGATATGAATTCTTTGTTGGACTTTCCTAAGAGCTATATATATGTGTGTGATATTTTGGCAGTCGTGACGAATCTCGGCATCAAAGTTTAGGCATGGCTCTATGCTGAGTGGTAAGGAGGATATCCAAAGACGACACAAATTGTTTAGTTTTCAATCGCACATTTTTATTTACTCCAATTCGCAGATCATTTTCCTTTTAGATGATACTCTCTAAATTACATATCCATAGTGCTTTAACTAAGTGTGATTGAATGTAAATTTTACGCGTCATAACTAATTCTACCAAAGGAAGAAAAGATGGACAGGGCAGCGCAGTCTTGTAGCAGCGAGATTAGGAAGCAATCTGACTGAAAAATGGCGCGTTCTCAGTATTTATAGTAGCAGTTACGTAATAGGCTAGCAAATTCTAGAAGGTACTGGTCTAGGGGGGAGATCCTGAATTGCAGAAGGTTAATTAAAGGTTGCGTGTTTGCGTAGAGCAAAGCCATCGTTTTTTTATATTTTACATATAAGCGTGTGTGTGTTACAGTCAGTAAACTGGCTAATTGAGTGCTTAAAGAGTTAGTTAAATTTGGCAGACAATCATTCTGCCCTAAAACTCTATATTTTATACCTCATACTAAACTAATAATCAAAATCACATTCTCCTTTAAGACTATCTGCGTATTTAACTGCTTTTTAGATTCAACATAAGTGAAAATATATTGCAGATACATTACTTTTGTCTTACTTAAAAATGTATAAATATACATTGTGCCATTCTTCATTTTACTATACGTTGGCGTTATTTCGTGTTTTATTTTATATTATTTAAGGTAGTTTATGAAGTATTTTAAATTTTGACTCTAAGAACGCTCAAATAGATTTCTACAGTGAATTTAATATCAGTTTTCTTTTCACTTTATGATATTTTCTTTGTTTTGCTCTTTTTTTTAGGAAAAACGTGTGGCAAAAACACTTTACTTTCAAATAGTAAGTCCGTATCTTTATAAAAAAGCACTATATTGCCATTTAATTTTAAACATCTCTGTACATTTCCCGTGAATAAATAGTTATTACTTTCTAACAAATCCTTAGAAATTGTTTAGGTATTAAAATATGATTTCCAGCTATCTAAGAGGCTTGTAACAATCTGGTGCTTTGAAAAATTGTTGCTATCATATGATTAAAGCTATAGAAAAGATATTAAGATATTCTGCATTTAATTAAAGTATATATTACTAAATGTTCTTTCATTGGTAAATTCTTCAACCAGTGCTAAATAATTAAATTAAAATAAATTACATTACTTAAGTGCATTAAACTTTACGATCTTGTTACATTTTTAATTAAGTGGATCGAAAGTGATTTATGCAATTACTAAAGCATATTTTATTTCACTTTTAGAAGTTGAATCTGTGATGCTTACCTTACTTTATATAGCAAACAAAAAACATTTTGCAATCTGATCTTTCTGTATATATATATATATATAACCAAAATTCTTATCAATAAATTTAATGCACTACATAAAAGACTTAAGATACATTCACGGAACTATAATAACAGATTTGCTAATCTCTATGCCCTTCCAAAATTTCATAAGTCTCCTATTAAATTCAGGTTGATTGCCAATAGTACCAAAAGTTATCTTAAAGAAATAGATTATCTTTTTGCAAAAAAACTTCGCTTAATACGTGACTTGATTAATAACTATGATTTTCAGGATCTGCATTGCAACTGGATGATTTCAAGTAACGAACTCGTGATTAAGACAATTAATTCATTTCAAATAGACCATATACAATGCTACGATTTCGAGAACCTTTATACTACCTTACCACTTAAAGAAATTTATACCAGCATACTTGCTCTACTAGATATAATTCCACAGATTTCGACAATAATTGAATAACGAAAAATGGCAACTTTGTCTTAAGAGCGTGCTTTTCAATAATTTTATTCTCTTTAACAATAGCATCTTCAAACAAATTCAAGGAATCCCAATAGGGGGGGGGGATTTTTCGAGCGCTGTGTGCGAATTATTCCTTTTCACAAGAGAATTGACCTTTGTCCGTTCACTAAACAAAGAAGAGCATAAATTTTACCAACATATATATCGTTACATTGATGATATCATAGCCTTTAACAACCATAAAAAATAGAAGCAGCTAATATCTACCCAACTAGCTTAAAACTAAATAATACAAATACGGTGCAAAATAATGTAGTATACCTTGACCTAAATATCATTGATTACAATTTTATTAAAGTCTACGACAAGAGGAGAGAATTCACTTTTTCTACACTAAAGTTAACCAACTGGAATTCTAATATTTCCAAAAGTATCATCATTAACACAATTTTTTCACAGCTACTTAGAATAAAAAGAATATGTAATACTACAGAACACTTACAAGAAGAAATACTTTACTTCGTCACAATTTTGAAAAATAACCAAATTCCTCATAAAATAATTAAAAATACCTTAAAAAAAGCTGGCATTAGCCTTACCAATTTTTAGATAATTTGTTTTGGATCATGAAATTTTATACTTAAAGCCCACAGGAAGGTATAAGGTGGATGGCTGATTCAGATTATCTAATGTAAAAATTGTATAAATGTACAGATTATTCTCCTACATACATTTTCTTCCCTCCAAAGATTTTGGCACTATACTTTAATACTATTATTTAATAGTTTTAAATTACTTAGAAGGCCAAACTCTACTTTTACTAACAAATCGGCCCTTTTCATTTTTCATAGTAGCTTGACCGCCCTCTAGCTTGAAGAATGACGACTTTTATTAACAAATGACTTTTTTCCAATTTACTCTTTCTTTTGTGGCCAAAAATAAGTAATTTTAGCTGAATTAGCCATTTTCACTTATTTTTAGCAGTTTTGTTCTTCTGACAACTTGACTGACGCCATTTTGAGTTCTTTTCGTGTCTTTTCTCGTCTGTCACACCCTCTATAAAAAAGGGGGGACAAGAATTCCCGCCAAACTACAATCTCAGCCCATTGGCCTATGCAGATTTTATTGTTTCGCCCAACTACGTCACTCGACGAGAAGGACGGAGGGGTTTGCACCCTTTTCCAAAAATTTTTCGGATGCAAAGGACGGCAACTCTCAGGTCAGTTTATTCGTTTCTATTGTCTATATTTTTTTTGGTCCTAATAAGACCCTGCTACGTTTGTTTTCTTGCAAATTTAATTGCATTTTTATTTGATTACAGCACCATTCTCTTTATAAAAGTTCTATCTCCTTTAAGCTTTAAAGGACCAGCCCGTACGTTGTTGTAATTTTTTGACTAATAGCAGACCGCTATTTATTTTATTTTAATTTTATTTTGATTTTGATTTTAATTTTACATTGCTCGGAGTTGCAATTGCTTTTAACACTCTAATGTGTTTTTCAGCGGATGCGTCGGGAAAAAGGAACAGAGCAGTGAAGCTCCAAAAAAGGATTTATTCCAAAAATGATATACTCGGGAATACTAATGTTCTTTTGTAAAAAAATTTTTTCGCATTAAACAAGAGCTTCAATGGTCTGTTTCGGCGAAACTCGTAATGGTATTTAACCTAGTTCGACAATCAGTTTTTTTTTTCCCTTGAAAAGCCAATTGAGAATACGAGTGCGTTAATTTGGGTCTGGGTAAAATCCCGACAGCGGAAATCCCGACAAGCCAGAATCCCGACTGTCCAAAATCCCGACAGGGCCGAAATCCCAACAACCCAAAGTCCCGACACGGTCGAAATCCCGACAGTGTCAAAATCCCGACAAGCCAGAATCCCGACAGGGTCAGAATCCCGAGTGTCCAGAATCCCGACAGGGTCGAAATCCCGACTGTCCAAAATCCCGGCAAGTTAATATCTAAATACAAACACTCAATTTAGCTTAATAAAATACAATTTTTGACTAACTATTATATATTACTAATTAAAAGTTTAAATCAAAAAATCATAAAAATTATGTCATTAGTTAAAATAATTTTTAACAAATTGAAATGACCGTTAAAATTTTAAATGAAGATTTATAAAATTATTTTTATTAAGAAAAAGAAAACATCACTTACACATGCAAACGACATATTTACAGTGACACATTGCGAGCGATAGCACGAAGATATTCCATCACAGGTCGATTATCACGATTGTCCACAACAGTCATAATTTTCCTTTCTCTGTCATCATCTACCTTCCTACGTTTTGGTTGTTGTTCTCCGCGAAGAATGCATTCAACTTGGTATTCTACATGCTCCTGTTCTTTTTGAAATCCTTCTATGATGTTATAAACGCCAACATGGTCCGTCCAATTAAGGTCTCTCATCTTCTGTGCCAATCCTCGACAGCATTTTGAGTGCGCGGAGCATTTATAGCTGCCTTTTCTAGATCACTAATGATTCTAGATGGCCTCAGTTCAATATTATTTTCTTCAGCGAAATTAATTAAATCTTGGAATAATCTTTTGTAATTTTCTTCAGATTTGCTAGTCATCAAAGCATATACTAGTTGCAGCTGCCTAAGTATGTTAAGGGGTCATTATTCCTTATTGGGATTTCGCCCGTGTCGGTATTTGACCCTGTCGGGATATTGGACAATCGGGATTTCGACCCTGTCAGGATTTTGCTTGTCGGGATTTCGATCCTGTCGGGATTTTGGCTTGTCGGGATTTCGACCCTGTCGGGATTTTGGTTTGTCGAGATTTCGACCCTGTCGGGATTTTGGCTTGTCGGGATTTCGGCTGTCGGGATTATGTCCGGATACCGGTTAATTTACCATTTTCCGCTATGTAATTTTTGTATTTTGTTTAGTTGCAAATTATGTTTTCATTTTACTTTTTACTTTTTATGTATTGGCATTTTTTCAGTCTATTTTTTATATGTATTTATGTATTTACTTTTGTTTTAAATTTTTTCCGTCAATCTATTTTTCATGTGAGTTAACTTTTCACATATCACAACGGTCAGATTATTTTTTCGTGCATTAGCAAGTCTTCCAGCATTTTGGCAGTTTTTTCGCGTGTTCACAGTTTTTTCCAGTTTTTCCAGACAAATTTCTTCTTAGTTTATATTTTTGTAATGCAGCGTTAAAATATTTCGTGGAGCTACAGCTCCTGGTAACTTTTAGCAAGATCGCTGCAATGTTTCTACGTACTACTATTATTTCATATCTTTTTGCAGCATTATGCGCAAAAATTTTTAAGACCAAATAGGTCTTACGCCTAATTACTTGTTAGCTTTACATTTTCTTTTTCAATTAATATATATATATATATATATATATATATATATACATATATGTAATATACTAAGTGCGCAATCATGCATCCGGTACTTTTAACTCCTTTCGACAGACGAGTGGAAAGACGGAAGAAGAGGTTAACACATCCAAGTTCAGCTAATTACCGTCTTTATTTTTAGGCACATCAAAAATTATTTCTCCGGCAGACAAATTACTTTTCGATCATAGTTGAATACAATAATTTTTATATTATTACAATATTTTTTTATATAATACAGTAATTTTTATAAAAAGCTACGACGTCATTTCAGGCAGGGAAGCATAAGCGGCGCGGACTTCTTTGCATGGTAGATGTCAGGAAAAAAGGGAAGCGTAGTGCTCGTGACTCAGTATTTATACTTCGTAGATGAAGAAAGTATTATAAGCTATGATTGGTCAATATTAGTTTTAGTTACCTTTTTCAAGCAGTGTTATGTAATGTGGAATGATCGTGAATTTGGGAGAACAGATGAATTTAGGGGGGAGAGCAGCAAATTTAGAATGTTAATTTTGAGGTCGCCAATTATTTTTTAAAACAGCCATCGTATTTTGTTATATCTTATATATATATATATATATATATCCGAAATGAAAAACATTGATCTTAAAGTTACTGCTGCTTCCTAATATTATTTATTACTTTGCCATTCTGCCATGAAAAACTGTAATAGATTTATTACGAAAAAAAAAGGCTAGCATCGGAAAATGTTACAATTATATCAAGAAATGCATGAACAATAGACTACTATTGTTCATGCTTTCTTGTTTAATTTCTGGATTATGGTAAAGAAATTATGTTTCATCTCTTGTTTGCATCTGATACTAAAAATTTTTATTCGAAGGTACCACAGAGAGCAGCTCCCAAAACGTTTCGATGCAATGTTTCTTCGTCCTTGGCGTCAGCATTCTGAGTATCCATTTGATACAGTCCCTCTATATGCTCAGATTTTTATGCAAACTATTTCCTTCTTATCTAACACCGATGCCCATTTCCATAGAAATCTGAAACATTGTCGCTCGCACATGTTCCGTAATATATTTCTCGTCTTATACACATTTATTCACTGCTTACTTGCTAACTTGAAGCCTGGTATAAGCTTATCTTTGACTGACCTCTTCCTTGCCTAAACATGGTAGTCCACTACTTGGCACTAACCCTAGGAAGGTGCTGCCTTATAGATTGCAGTCAAGAGTTTATGACTGTTTGTCAATGTTATGCCTCCTTCTCTTTGTGACGATTTGAATCACCAAACGATGCTTAATACTTTAAATATTAACAAACATCTCTGATTAAGGACATCTATCGTCCTCTTAAAAAACAAATAATAACACTTGCTGGGTGTGTTTCACTCTTTACAATTTCAAAAAACGATACAATCATACTATTTTCTGTCGTCCCACTAATGTTGTAGATTACTTGGGCTTACTAACCACCTATTATATCTTAACTTTCTTTAGTCTCCCCCTCTTAAGTAACATAAATTAGATGAGAAATCTAGATGACGTGAGCGACTGTTCGCTATGTCTTTCAAATTACAACAGACATTTGGAAAGGTGTAAAAGACCTTTTTACTAAAATCAGTAAGAAATTTGCATTCTGGCAGGAAATTCGAAAGCAAGAAAGACAGAAGGTAATTAACATAAATTAACTCATTAGTAAAGCTAAATAGGTCCATATAACGTCTTAGGATTCGGGGAGATGAAGGTTTTTATATAAGATTTTGTTTCGCAGGTCACGTCGCCAATAATCATAAGGATGAAAATTTCTTTGATAATCTGTTTATAAATGTAAAATTAAATCTAAAATAAAGTCTAAGTAATTAACAAGCGTTATGGTAAGTTAAATAATTTTAATTAATTTATTTTTATTTATAAATCTGAGAATAATAACATTGAATAAATGAAATAAAACAAGTATCCATACAGAAGAAAATATGTCTATTTACCAAAATTGTTTAAGCAATGATGGATGCAGCTTTGCTCTGCGGTTTTGCTTAAAATATTTCGTTCTAATTCTTTTTCTTTACTACATTAATAAGACAACGCAACAGTCCTATTTTGATCTAGGTTCAGCATATGCCTGCGAATAGGCTTTCTGCTCCGAGTTTCATGTCTTTTTCTTCCCCTGCCTCATGTATAGCGTAGTAGACACTAGTCAATTTCCTTTCGAAAAGTCTCCATGAAGTCATCTGTCCTATACAATCAGCACTCATGTGTTTTTCCTTAATCAGTAAACCAACCAACTGATCAATCAGTTTCGCTCTTTTCAGTCAAAAGCTAGTACTAGTCTCTATTTTAATATATATATATAAACAGCTCTAACAATTGAATGAATGAATTCAGGCAGGCGCATTAATTGATGTGTCAAATGAACTCCTGAAATAAACTGCAGCTTTTTTGATTGAACACAAACTTAACTTCACTGAATTTTATTCAACGGCAATTTTTCAAGTTTTTATTTGAAATGCATTCAATAAAGCAAAACATGAAAGAACTGGTCCATTCAGAAACCGCTTACTGAAGTAATTGAAAAGCCATTCATTCTCAGAAATTCATGCAATATAGAACGTCATGACATAAATGCTGCTTTCGAGTTAGTAAACAATTTCACAATCAATATGTCTTTCCTGCTGCTACTGGATGGAGATTATTTTATAGTGGACTCAGATGGATCTGTAAGTTTACCTAACCGCTAAATAGACACAGACGAGTTTGCAATATTATTCATAAGCTATGTGACTGGTATTTATCGTGATTCCCTCTGATCAGCATTACCAAAGATTTCGCACGGCTATAGGAGCAGGGGATTTCCACAAAATAATTTTACTGCGAAGTTCTTTACTCATATTACACCAGAATTATCAACATGGCTATTTATTTCATTATGTTATAAATGTGGCCATTTTCAAGCGATGCTTTGTGACAGGGCGCATTGCGTTATGATGTGTACTTTGTAGGAATCTGTAACAATTTTAGTAAAATATCTTATACACGAATTAATAATTATACAATGATAATTCTAAGCAATACTCATAGTCAATCACGTATATCTAAAATAATCTTATATCACTTAATTTAAAAACCTTTTAAAGGCAGTAAGAATTCAAATGTAGACATGTTTAGCACACGTTGATGAGAGTTCCTCTTCTGATAAGCTACCGTCATGTAAAAAAAGCGAAATTTATGAGTAGTCAGTTTGCAATTTTAACTGATGCAGGATGAATATATATTCCATTAATTGCATTTTCAAAGCAAGGTACGTCGTGTTTTCCATGCGATAATTGTTTTATAAATTCTGGAAGGTTAAATAATTGCGCTGAAAATCAAATGTTTCCTGTAAATTGTTTCGTACATGTTTGAGTTTAAATGCATATCTTTGTGGAAATTATGGTACTTGAAAGGGAAATTATTAATGCAATTAAAAGATTATTTATATTTCTTTCTTTACTTCCTTGTATGATATAAAGGAAGTATTGTAATCGCGAAAACCTTCGAGCATCATATTTCAAAGGCAAAATCCATTTTGCTTGCTCACGAATCAATTTGAAAGAGTGTTTTTGCGTGACATCTGTACTTAGGCTAGAATAAAGGACTCATTTTTTCGTAAAATGGATTCGGAATAGATTTTTTTTCACGACATCTGTACGTAATGTATGTATCTTACATAATTCAAAAACGAGTTGCCTCACAACGTTGAAATTTTATATATTGCTCCTCTGTTACCTGAGTTGACGAGTTTAGTTTTTTTTATTCTTATACGTTGGTAAACTGCACATTTTTTTGTTTTAAAAGCGATTGAATTATATTGTTTTTAAGTTCTAGATAAGTTTTCTATGCCTTTAGTTAATCTGAATGCAATAGTTTTAGAATTATCAACAATTTAAAAGTTTCACTACCACTAAGACTAACGAGGCCACTATTTGTTTACATCTGAAACATTTAATCGAATACTGAATTAAGTCGGTGCGTCAATTTTGTCTTTTTTGCCTAGTAAGATCAAACGTTAACTTTCAGTTTTGTACACCGAAAATTTTATCTTCCTACCCGCTGGACGGATTGCTCTTTTTTGCCTACAAACTCTAATTTTAATTGTCAAAATTGTATTTTGTGTTTTAGTTTTTTATGTATTTTACAATATTTAATGGCCATTGAGTTTTTATGTATTTTTGCACTGCCGCGAAATGAGAACTGAATTAATTGAATGAGAAATATATCTCTATAATGATGAAAGTTTAAATGAAATGCAAGAAAAATGTTTATAATTTAATAGGCCGTACAAGGAAGTCAATGTCCACATCATATATGTTTTACTAAGAATGAACTTTACAAAACTGAATATTTGCAAAATAACTAATTAAATTAAATTATTTTTCCCATATTTCATTTCACGAGTTTAATTTGGCAAACATGTCATCATTTATTCCTAAGTGACAGCGAAACTGGTTCAGCGAACACCGCCATGTGTAACTAAAATATTGACATACTGCAAACACTATGCAGTTACATATATTAAATAACATGTATTTGTATGTGTGTGTGTATCTAACAGATAACCTGATATAATCTATTAACCTTTATTTGTTTTTATTTTGTTCTATCCGGTACAGTAGTTATTTTGTTCTATATCTTACAATTTTGTTCTATATCTTACTGTATAATACTTTGGCCTTTTTAGATGCGTTTTGAATTGCACTGTGTTTAACGTTCTTAGTAGTTTGAAAGTGTAACTACTGATTGTACTCTGTGATACTGAGAAGAGCTGTAAGAGTATTTTTGTGGAAAGTTCTAGAAATATAAAGTATTTATTTTGATAAAACTGAATTTTATAAAGCTATATTGTCAGCTCTGTTATCATACAATGCATTACGAACCCGTACGCACGCAACATTATTAATCTCTTTCAGATGCAGATTACACTAAACAATAATAACGAAACTATTGTGATTCCACATAATTTTCACATAATTTGAATCAATATAATTTCATAATTCCCATATTTTGCCATTTGCTCTAGATGTATAAAAACTGTGAATTTTCTAACATTAAAATTGTAGCTTTTTGAAAAGGAAAAGTGCAATGCAATAGTTTGCTTTTTGATAAAAACACAAACGCATTAAAATACCTTCTAGTCTACAGATTTTTGTCAAAACTATCTAACCACTGCAGTTATTTTCCATAATTCTATGAAAGCTTCTGAATCAATTCTGAGTGGATATACCCACCTATTAGTGTACTATTCATGTTTCGTGGAAGATATCATTAACATCATTATTTCCTACTTCGGTGAACAGACACATTGTCGCTTGCATGCATTGCGTATCTACGTTTCTCACGATGCAATTAAGTGAAGATTCCCTTGGGGCATCTCTTGGTTCCACCCTAGCTAACATAAAGGCCAATATATTTTATAAATAATGCTTTCTGTTCTGGTAACATTTCAATAGTATTAAACGAGTAAGAAAACTACAATACTAGCTGAGTTTCCTTGATTTAAATGCTTAAAATTAACTTCCGTCGTAATGAAACAAACGTCTAACAGACTTTTTTTCTAATTGTCTGTTATTTCATTGGCATTCTGTGTTTTATTTGGTAATAGTCTCTGAATGTTACTCAGATTTTTATCAATATATTCAGTACTTAAAGGGCTTTTATCGAAGCCCGATTATGCTACTTCTTAGATTTGTGATAAATCTTAATTCTAGCGGTAGTGCACCAAAACTCTAATCTTCGGTGTTTTTTTTATGAAACTGAACCACAATTTCAACGGAAAAATCGTTAGATCTAGTAAAATTGTATTTTAACACTTAATACACTGACTACCAATAAGTATTTGGACACCTGTGATAGAAAAGAAAAACTAACATTATTCAAAATCAGTAGTTGGTAGAGCCTCCACGAGAGGTAATTACAGCGTGGACCATCCGGGGCATACTTTCCACAAGTGTTTGTATGACAGCTAATGGTATTTTCTTCCGCTCGGCTTGGAGAAGACGTAGAAGTTCCTTCACCGATTTTGCACGGGTAGTGACCCCTGAATTCGGCGATGCAACTCGTCTCAGAGGTTCTCGATAGGGTTCAGGTCTAGACTCTGGGCAGGCCAGTCCATTCGATGAACTCCATTAGCACCATACCAAGCCTTGGTTAACGTTGAAACATGACAACTGGCATTGTCGTCCTGAAAGTAACAGGGGTCCAACCCGTAAAACTACCACAACATAGAAAGCACATTGTCATCCAAAATAGTGCAGTAGGCATCGAAGTTGAGCTTACCATGAATGGGGACCAAGGGTCCCAGCCCATACCAGGAGAAACACCCCCAGACCATAATTCCGCCTCCGCCAAACTTGACTGTCGGCACAATGCATTCTGGCAGGAGACGTTCTCCAGGTAGACGCAAGACCCAGACCCTGCCATCCGAACGGTAAAGGGTGAACCTTGATTCGTCACTCCAAAAAACCCGTTTCCACTGATTTATGGTCCAATTTCGATGTGCTTTGCACCACATTAACCGAGCAGCGCGGTTGGAATTTGTTATCAAAGGCTTATGGGCAGCAGCACGACCATGAAAACCAGGCATATGTGCTTTTTTACGGATGGTATTCATTGAAACAATACTCCCGGATGCCTGTTGAAACTCCTCGCAGATGAGGGCCATCGGTTGAGTGCGGTTCTTCCGAATTTCTCTGGACAGCACTCGTCGGTCTCTGTCTCTCAGTTTCGTTGGTCTGCCGACTCTGGGCACATTCCGACAATCATCGCTCACCTTACTTCTTTAATCACATAGACCACTGTCGATTTTGGGTACTTCAGATCGCTAGATATGTCCCTTAAGAATCGGACATATTTGTGATACCCGATAATTATACCTTTCTCGAAATCAGAAAGCTCCGAACTGCGAGGCATCTTGCATACAACTAAAGCCGATGCTGTTTCCTACACGATATATACCGGCGGAGTCCGTGACGTACCTTAGGACCGCAGATATCGTCATTTGCATAGGTGTCCAAATACTTATTGGTAGTCAGTGTATAACTGGTAAATGACACTAACTTCTCAACATATACCTCTCTTTCCGTGGTAAATAATACCTTGGATGGAAGTTGAGCTGTTCATGGAAAGTAAAGCTTCCTCGTATATATCGAAACCTCACCTTCCAAAAAATAAACTATATTTACAATTTACAAGATCACTATATTTACAAGATCTTATTTGAGAACGTGTGAAATTTTCCTATCACTCTCGTCGTACCGTCATATCCCCTGATTCCTATCGCCAATAGTTACTAACGCTTACAATAGAATGGAAGAAACCGTTATTTGTGTTCCTAAAGGAGAGCCAAGGGATAACAGATCTAACATATTGGACTACTAAGATAAAGGGCTCCAACACGTTCTGACACTCCTGAATTATCTCATAAAGAACACCTGCAGCTTTCAGGATTAAGGGGACGGTGGACTTTAAAATAGCTAAAAATCAGCCAAAATATTGAATTTGTTCTTTTTACTCTCGTAATATTCCACATACGTAAAACTACATCATATGCAAAAAACCGAGTTCAAGTATTCTAATTTTTAAAGAAGTTACAAGCATTTAAAATGTGTAAATAGCGAAAACTTTGCCCTTTAAATTTTGGAGAAAATGTAAAAAAAATGCATTTCAACAGTTATTTACTGTTGTTATAATTTAATAAATAAAAGAAGTGTTCATTTCTTAAGAAAAAGTTAGAAATGTCAGTATCGACAACTATTAGGAAGCCTACTCGTTGCAAAAAAGCGTGATCAACGTCGCTTTAACCAAAGCAAAAAGAGAAGTTTACCTGCTTGGAAAAAACAGAAATAGTAAAAAATATTGCAAAGCATTATTGTAAAGCATTAAGATAACGCGAATTAAAACTCCCTGTAAAATTCTTATATGTTTTATAATTTCAGGTGAAATATCAATCGACGCAAAACAAATGTACTTAAAAACTGTCGAACATAATTTTTTAAAACGTCAAGTATGTCAAACATCTTTACAATAGAATACTGGAAATCTAAATATAAGAAAAGTCTCTGTATTTCCCCTACTTGACAGTAACGGAGAAACAAAATTCTTCACCCATAAGAAAGTTTAAATTTTCGCAAATTCCATCAAACTTTGCTGAACCGCAAGCAATTTAAACTGCCACATTTCAAGAGCAACACTTAAAGAGGAAAGTTAACATTTTAACTCCAACTGAAAAGAATGTAAAGTTACTTATTTCCCAAGAGATTTTTGTGCAGACTCTTTTTTGATCGTTTCTTTTTTTCCTTTTTGAATTATAACTCTCCGATTAAATCGCTTGAAGATTTAAGAAACTTCAAAAACTTTTCACTGTTTGGAAGTAAACGAAATGAATATTTTTATCAAAGTGGGGGAAACTCTAAATGGAGTACGTAATGGATGATATATCTGCTATTTAACTTCGTTTAGGAGATATACATAGCGAACCTAGCAACATTTTACGAACAAATCCACAGTACAAATGGCCGTTTGGAATGCAACGCGTCCATAAAGTTGAGAGCATCTGTACCTCTAGTAAGTAACTTAATTAAAATGTATATTAAAAAATGTGTACTTAAACGGTTCAAGAAAATTTTATTTTACACAAGTAAAACTTGTTGTAATTAAATTAATTTTCTATTAATAGTGATTAATGTACTCTGTACAGAAGAAATATATGAAGTGAAATCATCCAGCTCCGCCAGTTAGCGTTGCAGTGCAAATGAAATCAAAGCATCTTTCGACATTTCACTCGATGTCGCGTGATGATATGACAGATAACAAACGAAATATTCTCCTGGTACTTCCAGGATTGTCAAAAATGAGGAAATAAGGGTGCATACTCCGATGGATATTACTCCGAAGATGAATCGTAATAATTTTCTACCTTTTAAGCAAAATTGCTCGGCTAATAGTTTTCCTGAATATTTTGAGCATAAGAGTTGTAGGTGTTTATTTATCTAATGGTTATTTTTATTTTAAGACAACCCTTTCCTGTACGCTCTCAATTTCCTACCTGCGATTTCCTACCAGAATGAGTTTTCAGTTTTAAGCTTTATGCAAATAGGGTAGCAACTAGAATTTAAGCTGAGGTCTGAGTTACTTCAGCAGGACAGCCTGTTCGATCGCGTTGTTGCTATCAATTAAAGCTTGCTATTCTACGCCCGAGCTTATTACGTGCTTACGCCGGGATTCCTTGTCAAGGGCCAACTACGCCGGATTGATTATATGAAGCTTCGGCTGATTAAACATATTTAGCATTAGTTAGTTTTATATTTTCTACTTTGAGTTAAAGCCCAAGTGGAGGCTTCTTGTACGCCCAATAGGGGCTCTCTGTGAATTTATTTTGAGCTAGAATAAAAGGAGGGCGAAATAAAAAAAGTGAAAAAAGTGTATCTATAATTAAAATTGCAAACCTGTTGGTGCTAAGTACAATTGTAAATACGTACTTCTCTGATTACCATGGTATTTCTGGACGACTACAAGCTCAGCCCATTTACTGTGTGCATGATAAGAGTCCTCATGATCGCTTGAATTTTTATTTATGCTATTATTGTTTGCTCATCTCTTCATGTATTCTCCTTACATGGTATAATAAATCTAAATTATTCCCTATATGTATCCCTCAGATCTCCCGATTTTCCTTCATTCAAATATCAGTTCTTCTATAGCTTTATTTAATTCAAAGTAACGGAATTTGCATTGAAAGAATTCCACTGAGCTTCATTAGAATATACTAGTTCGTCTAGGACTCGAATCGCGGAGGACTGGCTGGCCTCATAAGCGTTTTCATAGTTTTCCCCATATGTTATGTAAATACTAACCAGTTTCCCTTACAAATTCTTCATAAAGGCCTTTCTCCCCTTAGGCAAATTGCATTGACATGCTTTTTTGTAATCAAATAAACCAAACCAAATCACGAGAATGTACCTCTAGCATTAATCTAGAATAACAACAATATATCATAGTACTTTTTTGATTGTCGGACATTTAAAGAATGTGTTTAAAATTTTCATAATAAGAAACCAGTAACATATCATAACAGGATTAAAGAAAAGATTAATAATAATAACAACATGTATTTGGTACTAGGTATCTGAACACAAAATTAAACATTTTGTGGCATAGTTGATTCGTGTGGTAAGAACTCTTTCGGAAGGGAACACAGAAGATCAACATGAAATTAAGAAGGTAACAGTGTAGACATATTAAATTTTACGGTGCAAATTACATGAAAAATCATCTGCATCTTCGCCGAATTCGAACCAGCCGGCTAGTTGACGTGTTATTATTCATATTAGAAAATATATATTAGCTCATATTAGCCACTTAGAATATCGGCTTCTGAGTGATGATGTACAAAGATCCGGCCAAGTGCTTCTATCTACAAAATATAAGACGAACGGATATTTAGCGCGTTGGAGAGGATGGCTCCCTTCTACGAACAAAGACCCTTCTACGAAGACCCTCTGGGGGGTATCCTTCAACATCGAGTAAGTACTTTTAGATTCCAGATTCCCGAAGTCTGCTCATGTAAGAAAAATCTTGGTTTGTAGAGTTGATTATGTAAATCTGAATTGTTGGATGTCAGTATGTATTAAAGAGTTTTGTACCAAGAATTGGGTTGAGGAGATGATTATGTAAAACTAAGCGTTAAAAAAGTAAATATTCGAGAGTTTCGTTCCAAGATTAGGATAATTTTTTTATTTTTATGTTTATTGTGACTTTTATTTTTGGGTTTATTGTTCGTAATTAAATAGCTTCGTATATAATATATTGTTACGAAATGTACAGGCGCGGTAAGATGGCTTCCCCGCAAAGCAGGTTTAGAGTTGCCATAAAATGGCAAGGGAAGGCGAGGTTGCCACATTTGGCGAGAAATCGCACATTTGGCGACAAAACTGGCGATATACCATGGACGGATGGAGAACCTTCTGGAACGAATTCTTACCGGTTTAGCCCAGAATGTTCTCGAACACAAGCCGAAAGCTATAAAAACCCTGCTGGTCCGCAGTCAGTTAGTGTGTGTGCCTCGCCTAGCGAGCTGATAGTGAGTGCCTCGCCGAGAGGGCGAGTCAGTGTGTGCCTCGCATAGAGTGCGAGATAGTTAGTATCGAGTTGGTGCCTCGTCTAGCGAGTCAATCTCTGCGGAGTCGATCGAGTTGACAGGTGGGAAGAGAGTGCCGAGTGGGTCGTCGAGTTCACCGAAGGAGTCTCTTAGTGCATCGTCGAGAGAGCGTGTTAAGCTCCGGGAACGACTGAACCGAAGAGTCGGGAGCTGTGCTCTGTGTGTCTTTGGGTGCATAGCGAATTGTAGCGTGGAGAATCTCAAGAGTACATGGAGTTCCGAGAACGACCGAGCACAGTCGGGAGCTGTACTCTGGTGCTTTGCAGTAAAGCTGCCTCCACTGTTATAGCCTGATAGTGTGAAGGCTGTGTCGCTGATTGTGTCAGCGTGTTTATAGTAGTTCTTCGACGACTGTTAAACGTGATTTTGGAGCTCTTTTGATTAAATACCGGCCAATAAAGTGTGGTTTGATACTTCATCAAGATGTGTTGCTGTTATTCACCCCAAATCCCCACGAACCCCTTTACGAATGTGAAGGAAGAAAATAACGTAACAACTGGTGTCAGAAGAAAGAAAAACGTAACAATATTAATCTGGTACATAGGGACGTGTGTAAAAAATTAAATATTTTCTGCTATTATTACTTGTTTAACCAGAATTATGTTATCTTTCCACTACAGCACAGAGAAATACAATTTTAATTTGTGTTGTGTTAGTCGAAGCTTGGATTAATTATTTGCTGTAGTATCTGATTGTGTCAAATTGTTTCTCTTGGAGATAAGATTAAATACTGTATTTATAAATTTTAAATACTTAATTTTTGCATTTAGAACAACTCATGCACACCGATAATAACGCATACCATTCTAATTTATTACAGAAAAATGCATACTAATAAGAGGCTTAGAAAATTACAAAGCTTCAACATAAACAGAAAAATAATTATAAAAAAATATTATTTATTATTATAAAAAATATATTATTTTCGCATGAAAAGATTAAAAGCTAAAATTAATTATGAACTTAAACATTTCGTAAGTACACTTTTAAAAATGAGTGGTAAGATTTTTTTAACTTCAAGTAAAACGAAGAATGCGCTCATTATTGGTTAAACTCATTTTCATTTCTTTTTCTTTCTTTGCTTGGAATTTCGTTTATTTATTTATATCCGAGCTAGATTTAAATAAATGCAGGGTTTCGTGACATTTTCTAGGCTCAACTGAGCAATCTCCTGTAATATTTTTTTGGAATAGTAAAAAGTATTATTTAAATTAAAAGGAAACGAGCTGAGTATTTTTAGCAACTATTGTTTGTCATCTTTTTACGTAAAAATACTGTAGAAAAAGATTTATCTAATTTGTAAATATTTAAACATTTTCTTAAAAGTTTCTTCCCGAAAAAATGAATTTCTTGATAAACTATGTTATTAAAAAGTCGAAAATTGGATATGTTTAAAAGTACAACAGATCTAAAGGCAAAGTGATGATAATTTGAAAGACTGGCCGCTTTCGCGGCCCTAAAATAGTTGTCATAAAATGTAAAAATTGTATAATAATTTTAATGAGTCCAGCTATCGTAATTTCATAGAAATTTTTTAATTATTTCTTATTAGTTGTTCCATGATTCATTTTTTATAAATAAATCATATTAAAAAGAAGAAAAAATATTATTAAGTTTTGCGTATATTGCTTTAAATAGCTTCGTTTGTTACTCTATAACCGACAGATTAAATTTGGAAATCAAATATCTTACATAAAATCTTAAAAAAAAAATTTCGGAAGAAACACAAGTTAAATAACTCGATTTAGAAAACAAAATTTAGTATATTGACATGTTATAAGATTACATTATAAAAAGTACAGAAACGCAAAAGCAATATATATATTTTAACGTTAAAAAGTCCGTCATGAAGTCTTTACAAAATTTTAGGCCTCTTGAATTCCTTATGTTATATTACCATCTATATATCATTCACTTATCTTGGCAAGAATTATGACTACACCAAGCACGAGAGCTTTAATTTTTGTGGCCTCCGCATAATCAGTTCTAAGAATGCTGTCATTAAGAAAATCCTTCAGATTTTATAAATTTGAAATTTCTTAACAAACTTCACACCTTAAGAGCAATAAACGTCTTCTTAGTAATTTAAAACTTCATTTTTAATAACATATTTAATTGTGCAACTCAAAAAATTTTATGGATATTTGCGCTTTTACTGTATCTTATAAATGATGCTTCTAACACCACTTATTAAGTACCTGGACCGTACTTCGGGTAAATTAAAATACCCCTTACATTTGAAATTATGTTTTTTTATTTGCTGTTTCAGAAATTGCAGTAGTTTCAATAGATAGGAAGATAATAATGGTACAGTATGACTGGTTGAACTTCCTGTACCGCCATTAGAGGCTTAACAGGGCATAGTCGAGCTATTTAATTAAAGAAACATCAAGGCCTAAATCAGGCCCACTAAGCAGTAGAACTACCACCTTACTACCTCAAATAACTTAAAATGGAATAAACAACTAAAATATGAACTTAAAGTCTAGGAGTCGGTGAGATTTACCAGCTTTACCAACAAAAGCACATTATTACATACTTTGTGAAATATAACACATGTTATTTGCATGCATAAAAATATATTATTTACATATACAAAGAAATAAAATAACAGAATATCATATACATTCTAGTTTTCCTTTAAACAAACAGGGAAATTTTAAACACTATCAATGTATAAATTCATTTCATTTACAGATACATATTTTATCAAATTTCACAATTTCAATTTAGTCACTGTACTTTTACATAGATTCTTTAGAGTATTAAATTTAGCAATATCTGGAATAAATCTTAGAACAATATTTTTCGTAGAAGAGCATCTAAACAACAGGTGTTCAATATCGACATTACTCATGCCACATGGACAGGCACAATTTTTAACCGAAAACCTATTATAATAAAAGGGAAAGTGTCCATTATTAGTTAAAACTTGTTTAGATACTTGTCACTTAGGCATCTTTTCTCACTTACAATTGAGATTAAATTATAAGTGAATCTTCCTTTAGAATCTGGGTCGTTCCATTTTGTTTGCCATAGAGTCAAACATTTTCTTTTCAACAAGGATTTCAAACTGTCAAAGGAAATCTTTACTTCAAAATCAATAATTTGATTTTCCGTGGCAGCTTTTGCCAATCTATCTGCTAACTCGTTACCAATGGTACCAATATGACTCTTCGTCCAAAAGATTTTAATATCTCTGAAAGCGCTAAGAAAAAAGAGCATGTCTTTTATCTGTTTAATTAGATCGTTATTTGGACAAACACCCGTAATTGAAACAATTTCACTTTCTCAGTCATTATAGATTTCTACGGGATCTATTGCAGAATTAGAAATAAGCCAATACAAGGCCTCTCGCAGGGTCACTAACTCTGCCTGATAGACAGAGGCATTGTCAGAAAGTCTATATTTTCTTTGCAAGCTTAGTTTCTCATCTAAAAACACACAAAAAGCTGCCCCCCATGACCATTTAATTTAGATCTATCTGTAAAAATCGTGTAGCCTGCGATATTGGGGAGGCCTTTATGCCAATTCAACCGTTTCAACAAAGCTAGATGAATATATAAAGCTTTTTCAAAGTCAAAATCTTTAGCTGAGAAGATCTCACTGAAACAATTGACAGTTTTATTACCAGCTTTTAATTTAAAGATAGCATATTCTTTTTCCGCTAAAATATCGACTGGAGAACATCCAGCCAAAATCTGAAGAGCTACTGTGGAAACAATGGTACAGTATGAAAAATTTTGAAACAGTATTTTAAGTGTGCATTTTATAAAATAAAATCATTAAAGATAATTGACTGAATCTGCTGCTTAGGCATTTTCATGTGTAATGTTAAAACGAGCCAGTTTCCATTAGAAATTCCTCCATGAAGGTACTCTTCCGTTAAGCCGACAATGTACTTTGTCATAACCAAATAATCCAATCCTGCCTTGGTTTTGGAAAAATTATAAAGACTGCATCTTTTCAAGATTAAAGATAGTAATAGAATTCCAGCGTTTAATTTATAATTTCGATAAAGCGTGTAATATGTTTAAACATATTACTTACATTATCAAAATCTAGTTTTGCCTTCGCCATCTTATTTTCGAGCTTTTTTAATGGCGCTGATTACTTGTGTTAGTGTAATAACTAGCAAAAAAAATCTAAGTTTAACAATGAAAAGCATTTCCTTCAAGCTCGCAAATAGTTGCCGTAATAAAAATAAATAAATGCCGCAAATAGTTCTGAGCTCGAAATAAGAAAGAAAATCATGGATTCAAAAGTAAACAAAAGGTTTGGGTCTGAATACAGAAAGAAAAGAAGACAAATGTAACTTATAAAATCAAATAAAAATTTAACGCAAATAAAATAAAAAAAGTTTTTAATCGAAGTAATGGACAAAAATAATTGTTACTTTGTTTTCTTTGGGAATGAAATTGTGGTAACCAATTTCAGTTAATAACGCTACTACGTTTTCTTAAAAAATATAAAAGAATAAGTGAACAAAGTTTCATCTCTTCTTAGCTTCAATTTATAGACTTTTGTTTTCAATTTTTCAGTGCATTTTTCGGAATTGTTTGAGTTCCATGTATGTTCTATGCACTTATATCGAACTAGTAATGTAATATTTCTTTCTAAATATATGAGTTTTTTGTCTATTTCAGTTTTTAATTTCTTGATCTTACTCATCATCTGATAAATAAATATCTACCCTCAGAATGAATTTTTTTCTTCATCGAAGAATCATAAAGAACTTACTGATATTGTATAAATCTTAAAAGGATTATCTGAGATATTTATTTTATTGTTTTACTAGTATACTGGGTATAGTTTTAGGCCTGATATACCTGTAAATGAAATACAGGAAGTTAAAATTTTCTCTCTTCCTTTTAGAGGTATATTATTTATATGTGCTATTTTTCAATGTTTCCCAATTTCTCGTTTCACACTGTCACAACTACTAAATCTTAAATGTCAGATTTCAGTTTGGAGAACAAATAATAATCTTTTGGAGCTAAATCCGGGCTGTAAGTGGGGTGGTCCTTCTCCTGAAACCCATATTAATTTCCAGAAACATTATCTTGGAGAGCATATACTCGGCGGATTAATATTTCATGGCCTTTTTTATTTAAATTCATTATACAATGAATGCAAAAGGCTTGCATGATATTCCCCATTAATGGCTGCTTTCCTTTCTATAGAGTCTATTAGCAAGATCATGACATCCCCTAAAATTGCAGCTATCAAGCGTTTTCGTATATTGCTGCAGCTTTGCTTTTCTTGATGATACTTCCCTCGGTTCCCTGGGCTATAAAATATTTCTCTAGTTTAGACTACTCGCAGCAAACGACGAGTTGCTGTTTTTGAATTCCTGAAATTATTAGAGGTACTCATCTCTCAGAGTATTTATTCATGTGAAAATATTCATGCAGAATGCTCAAAACAGTTGTTTTATATCTAGGCTTGGTACTTTTAATTGGCTTCGTATATCCGAGCTTGGTACTTAGCCTTAACTTTTAGTACCCGATCTCTCAATTT
The DNA here is from genome assembly GCF_044657685.1 of Stegodyphus dumicola. Taxonomy (NCBI): domain Eukaryota; kingdom Metazoa; phylum Arthropoda; class Arachnida; order Araneae; family Eresidae; genus Stegodyphus; species Stegodyphus dumicola. The sequence goes on from NC_140777.1 coordinate 145,835,640, forward strand.
TTCTTCCATGAAATAAGATATTTTCTAATGCCATGTTTTCACTAGTCGACTTTTACCAGTATTATCTGTTACGAAATTGTTGGACTATTCTTTCAATGTAGAATAGGAAGAAGACGAATCGTCATACATATAATCTAAACTTTATTTTGTTTCTTGATGATCAATACCTCATTTAGTCAAAAGTCTAAACATAAAATGATACTCAGTTTTAAAGAATTTATAAAAGTTAGCATGTCGTTTTTACTTCCTCGTACGAAGTAAAAAGGAAGTATTGCAATCGCGAAAAATTTTAGGCAGCATATTTCAACGAAAATATCCATTTTGACCTCTATCGAATTCAATTTAACGATGTTTTTGCGTGATATGTGTACGTAAGGACAGAATAAAAGACTCGTTTCCTCCAAAAAAAATTATAAAACTGCTTTAAAATTAATTCTGAAGAGAATGTTTCGTCGCGTATGTACGTACGTGCGTATCTCGCATAACTCAAAAACGAGTAGCCTCAGAACGTTGAAATTTTGTATATAGGACTGTTATAACATGTAGATGTGCACCTCGTATTTTGTTTGCAATCTGCCGCACCAAACGTATATAAATATATTTATATATATATCCAAACTGTTACCCAACTCAGTGATTTCAGTTTCTTTACTCTTATATGTTTGTAAATTATAAATTATTTGCTTTACAAATGATTGAGTTATGTTGTTTTTATCTTGTTAAGGTTTTTATGCCTTTAGTAAATGTGTGTGCAATATGTTTAGAATTATCAACAATTTTAAAGTTGTTTAAGTGCAGCTAAGCCTTTTTTTATGGCGGCCATTGATTGTTTACATTTGAAACAGTAGACTAGTGGATTTGTTGCCAATCTAGAGAAACTTAGCTTCGCAAGAACAAAGAAAACGCCTTCATTTATTATTGCCAATTAAATCATGCTTAATCCCTTCTGGAATTTTTTCGAGAAAATAAGTGTTTAAGATTTACTTCGTAATTTTTAATATAGATATTTTGAGTTTTTATGTATTTTTGCCTTCTCGCGAAGTCAGAACTGAATTAATTGAATGAGAAATACTCAATCGTCTGTGAAAAACTGTTTCTTTTTTGTTTTGTGCATTATGAGTTATAATATGAACGAAATATAATACTGTTAGGTGAATCTAGCGCCAGAGTTTCGCTATGGTAAACAAATACTAGAGTGAATTTTAAAGAATGCATTTATTCTATTGTGGTTTATGCGCTGTCGGTGAAGTAGATTTAATTCAATCCAATAACTTTAAATGAAATGCAAGAAAAAATGCGTATAATTTAATATTCCGTACAAGGAAGTCATGTGGTGTACACATCAGATTTTTCAAATAAGCAGCCAGAAAAAAAACTCAGTTTCACTAACGAAACTTTCAAATTCATTTATTTAATGTATTTAATATATAAAAATACATATAATTTATTATTACATGTAAAATATATAGCAATTTATATAAATTATTATAAAATACATTTCACTTGCCACTATATGTCTGCAAAAGGAATGTACTGCCAAACGACTTCGTGAGGCTAGGAACTTTAGGATCAGCCCACGAAACGTGATTAAAATTTAAAAGTATATATATAATTCTACCCATTCTTTTCGAACTGAGATTTACTTGCATATTTTTCTTCATCATAATATTACCAACGCTTATTTTGACACATGCTTTGGAAGAAATAAACGCCATTTTTCTTACGTGTAAAATGCAAACTGATACGTTAGGCTATTTTAATACGGAAAAACACATGATAGATATCTGCCTAAAGGAAGAAAATGCCCTCCCTCAGGATTTTCTGAGGCAAACATTTCATATTCAAATTACACGTGGCAAAAGCCATGAAATCTAACCATGCAGCCAACCCATTCACTTGGGTTCGAATCCGAGTCAAACTGGCAGTAGCCAATGATTTTAGCTACTCGGCCATTTGTATAAGAACCGTCTAATTAGTGAAATTAAGAATATTACTCGAAAACTTTTATATGGAGTGGATAGCTAAAAGTAACAAATATTTCTTGCCTGCAAAAAATTTCAGAAGCTAAAGTGTGAAAACAATTAATGAATGTATCATTGCAGTAGGGAAATGAATCGATAACATTTGAAAAGCATTTAAGTAAATGAGATTTTTTATGGTTAACTCAGTTTTTTATTTAATCGAGCAAGAGGCTGAAAATGATAACATCTATTAATTCTCAGCTTTAGGTATGGAAAGCGATTTATCAGGCTTGAAAACTTAGGCAATAAATAATAGTATTTCTACGTTATTTACAGCAATTTAATTATCCCATTTATAGACCAAAAGATCTGTTAGTCTCGAAACAAAATTTTGCTTTGTTTTATTTTTCATTCGAGTCTGTTGCCATTCGGCAAAATATAAGGTATTTATCTTTCAAATTTAATATGTCTGTTATTAGTGATTAGCAAATTAAACCATTTACATGTAATAGATGCAGTTCTTAAAAATATTCCTTTTTTTAACATTTTAATCTGTCTGGTTTAAAAAAGATGCATGTATATATACGTAATTGCTGTAATAATTTAAATAAAAATGCATCATATATATAATTAAAAATATTAAATATTTTTATATAATTTTATTACGTATTTTTTCCTTTTTCAAGTATACAGAACATGTTCCCCTGTTAACTCTGTATGTATATTAATCTAGTATACTATAAAATGATTCGTGATTGCATCTGAGCCATCTCTACTGATAACCTCTATTGATTAACCGTATAAAACTCTAAAAGAGCCTTTCAGATAAGCTTTAAAATCTGAACTCCTTTATATTTTTTATTTATTTATTGTGTTAGTTCCCTTCTTATAGGTATCAATTGTTAATTCAATTTTATTTTTAATATCATAGCTAAAATCAAAGATCTACTTTCACACTGCTAATTATTAAGAATATTTTCAAATTCTTCAAAAAAACCGCATTAATTTTAAACACTGTCAGCCTGATACTAAATTCTGGTTTTCCTGGCTTTTGGAAAAATTCAAGAATTTTTCTCACTTCAATTTTTGAACAAACGCTACAAAAAGGTAAAAATGAGTGCACTTCAGAAGTGAAAAGAAAGAGTGCAATTCGTTTATGAGTGGTATATTTCCGCTTTTCGCGGTTAAAGAGTTATATAAAATGTTTTATTGCGAAATTGAAGCTAAGAAAAAGGAACAAAATTTATTTCATGGCCCTGCCTGGGTTGGCAGTAATTACTAAGTTTAAAAAATATCTGAATAATACATTACATTTAATTCTTTTCTTGCATCGTATGTATTTTTACTTCCACATACGTATCTCGCATAACTTAAACACGAGTAACCTCAGAACGTTGAAATTTTGTATATAGGATTGCCATAACATGTAGATGTGCACCTCGTATTTTAACTGCAATCGGCCGCACCAAAAGTATATAAATATTATATTTATATCCAGTCTGTTATTCGGCTCAGTAATCTCAGTTTCTTTATTCTCATATATTTGTAGATTGTGCATTTTTTGCTTTAAAAATGATTGAATTATATTGTTCTTATCTTCCGGTTAAGGTTTTTATGCCTTTATGCTATAATTGCCTACATGCTATAATTGTAAAATTATCAACAATTTAAAAGTTTTTTAAGTGCGGCTGAGCCTAATTTCTGATTACTATGGCGTCCATGTTTGTTTACGTTTAAAACTTACCAAAATAGTGGATTTGTTGCCAATTTAGAGAAACTAAGCTTTTCAACAACAAAGTAACGTCTGCTTTTATTATTGCGAATTAGATTATGCTTAATTCTGGCATTTTATGTTTTTCTGTAGCTTTCAAATTTTAATGCAAATATTTTGAATTTTATGTATTTTTGCCTTGCCGCGAACTGAGAACTGAATTTATTAGTAGCACATGCGCATTAAGTAAGCGGCGTTGAACCGTCTGCGAAAAAGATTTTTTTAATTGTTTGTTTAATTCTTTTATATATCGTTTTAGACTTATCATAGTATTTGAATGGAACTTATGGTAATTCTTCAGATGATACAATTTTTGTGCACTCTGAGTTTTAAAATGAATGTTAATGTTGTTAAGTGAATGTAGCGCCGAAATGACGCTATGGTAAATAAATATAGTGAACTTTAAAGAGTGCATTTATTCTATTGTCGTTTAAGCGCTATCGACGAAGTAGATTTAATTCAAAATTCATTAACTGTTAATTCAATATGTTTAAGTGAAATGCGGGAAAATTGCGTATAATTTAATATTCCATACAAGGAAGTCATGTGGTGTACAAATCAGATTTTTTATCTGTATTTTAAGTTTATTAAATACTCTACTAATTTTATTTTTTTTTAAAATTTAATTTTGCTAAATTTTTGTTGTATTATTTCTTTTGATCTGAAAGGAAAAATCTTTATAAAAGAATAACAAAATTATTCAAAAGTATATAATAAATAAATAAAAATTATTAAACGGTTTCAAAACTGTTCTAAACTTTCATATGATAGCAGTAAAAAAAATTTTGTATTTAATAATTCGAATAAATACACGGACTAAACGAATAGAAATGATAAATAAAATTACAATCCTATGCTTAAATTCGAAATAAATATATTTTCATTACTTAGTAATGTATGCCTTTAGTCAAATAAATATTTTAATGAGAATTTTTTCCCTTCTAGCCAACAAGTGATATAGCAATTTCGAAGACAACTTCCATCACTCATAAAACTATTCACAACCCTTTCTTTCTAATATTGAGAGAACTAGACATAAAAAAAATAATAAATGAATTTTCTGCACTTCTAAAGCCAGATCATTAAGACACGTGCGGGTAACACTGGTTTAAGGCACTTGTCTAATATGCTGCTACCCGTATATGGAGTTCATTTCGAATACCCGCTCGTGACTTCCGTAGCGTAATGAAAACGGACATGTAAGTGCGTGTGCAGATGAACGGAAAACCAACTATTATTAACACTACCGCAATTGCGTCAGGAATGCTTTCTTGTTAGCTTTATTTTCTGTTCTTTGGGAGGTGTGGCATTATCTGTTACGTAGCAAAACACCTGCCTTTTCATGCCAAGGTTTCCTTTTAAATATACCACCCGTTGAGAAAAAAGCTACGCATGACGTAACAACAAGTGCATTGATACTACAGAAAAATACCTAAATAGATTAATCCAATCACTAGCAATTCATTTATTCAACATCATATGCTTAAAACATACACTTTTTGTCGTACAAGAATTATTTTGCATATGAGACAATTAAAATGAGAAAATTACTAAGAAACATATCTTTTTAGTTAGATTAGAGCTAGGTGTATATTCTTTTATTATATAAGCCTAAAATGAAATTTAATAAGCTTTTTAGGAAGTTTTATTGATAAATCTTAAAGATTCTGTTGTTTCTTTTATTTTTTAATGAAATTATTATTCCGTATCGCACGTATATTACTTAAATTAGAACTAGATATTTATCATTTTATTCCTTGTATGTGGATTAAAGGATACGTTTTTGAGCTTTCCGAAGAGAAATATTTCTGTTCCATAACACCAAAACGCAACGCTGTGAAATGCATGTTATTAAAATTTTTGAGAGCGAAATAAGCAATATCGGAAAGGGGAATACCATCAGTCATTATTTCTACGTGGAAAGAAAACGCCAAACGAATTCCCGAAAAACGTGCGTACTGTTTCAATGTTCCTAAAGAAACTCGTTAGTTCAAGCTAAAAAAGATGCCTACTAGCGGCCGAGCAGTAAAAGCCGCTGAACACTGGTAGTTCGGTACGGGATTCAAGTCCCGGTGAACGGGATGGCTGCAGGAGATATATGGAAATACATTGTGAACCTTGATGAAGCACAGATTTGCCTAATGACTTCAACAACAACAAAGAAAAAAAAAAAAAAAAAAAAGCTCCGTTTATAACAAAAAGAAACGAAGAGAAAAGTGTACAACTGGTTCCGTCAATGCAAAAGACGTTTCAGTAAGGGGTTAATAACTGTCGAAGGTTTATGACTTATGAAATTATGACTGGATTCTCTTGCGACAGGAAATTAAAAATAAGAAGAGTGGGTAAATTTTTAAAATCTAACCCATTGTACCATCAAGAGAAAATTTAACGTCCGGTATTTTATAGAAGAAATTTCATAAAGAGTGAAACTTCGTCAAGACAAAGCAACAAATCATACCTCGAAAAATACCACTGCATTCCTTGAAAAAAAAATGAAGACAGATACAGGTATCGCATGCATGTATTCTCAACGTATTCCTGCGAAGTCTCTTGTCATTTCACCTATGAACTATTGTGCCTTATCTTAAATCTCTTGGGGAAAAAAGGACTCTCTAAGCTCAAATCCACCACGACTGATGGAAAGTAGTGGAAAAGGAAAGGAAATCAGTACCTCTGGAAATTTAACGAAAACCCTTTTATCATGGAAATCATGACGCAGACTGATAGTCCAGAAGAAAAGCTGCCAGAATGAATCTTTAAAAAAGTGTTCTTTGCATTTTAAACACTAAATTAAATGCCCCTGAATTAATTATAAAAATGTGCAAATACCCTCTTTCATATTATAAAATGATGTAATTGCGGGAAATTGGGGAACCTTCATTGAAATCTGGACCAAATTCTAAACTAGTACCAAGCAATCGGATATTTATCCAACAAAAAATCAAAGATCCCCAAATTAATGTTTCAAATCATTCAGTTTATTCCGAAGAACTATTTATTATGAAAGTTAACCCTGAAGCTGTTTCAAGAGTCATTAGAACACATAAATAATAATGGAAGGTCAGCAAGAAGGGAATTCTTCATCAACAAGAACACAAAGAAAATGCTACTGATATTCGTGCACTCATTATTATCATATTAGAATAATGTTATATTTGAAAAAAAGAGCCAAGATTTAATACATTTTATCAAATTAACGACTTACTGCGAGGCGAAATACGAATATAGAACTGAATACAAAAATCCTCTTGCCTTTGTTAGGGGGAGTAGAAATATATAGTTTGGGATGTTTCTCTGCCTCTAGGGTGAAAAATGAAGTGCGTATAGAAACTAATATGGATTAGCATATGTATTTAGACATTTTTAATCAAAACGAAAGCATCTGCAAGAAAACTTAGAATGCAAATAAGTATAAGTTCTATTTATCTGTAAGGATCGTAAGAGTGGAATCTCAAATGTTCAATTATTATTATTATATGTCTGAATTGTATTGTTATTATACGTATATAACTTCTTAAAGTTATCAAAATTTCTCTATCCACCGGACTTAAATGTTATCGATCATGTATGAAGTGAGTTGGAGAAAAGAATAAAAAAACGTGATATTTCTTCGAAAACTGTACTAAAAGCAGTGTCTATGTAGGAATGGAAAACGAAATGGGACATTTTTACACGAAAGAGTTAACAAAAATACTTTGAATAATGTTGTCAGAACAAGCGAGTTTTAAAATAGATGATCACTAGCACACAGACATGTAAAAAAATAAACTTATAGTTGTTATATGTTCTGTCCTTTTGATTCCCGCTCATATACACATTGTTTGACAATAGTTTTTTTTTCTTGTTCGCGTTGACAACAATCGTTGAGATTAAAACCTCATTAGAATATCTTTAATTTAATTCCTTGTTTCTCGCATATCACATATGAGTACTTTTTGTAAACGTCTATTTATTCTCTCAATATAAAATTGCTATATTTTTAAATTTTACATGATAACATTTTCTCTTTGTTCTTGAATTAATTCATTCGAACGAGTTGTTTTAAATTATAACAAAATTAACTAAAACAGTGGAAAAGAAATAGAATTTTTTAAGTATTTTTAAATATTTGCATAGTTATTTTAAGCTTCCGAAAATTTACAGCTTCATTATTATATAGATCAAGAAATGATGGAAGGAATTATGTTAGATCTATAATAATAGCTTTAAGAAATCCAGATTTTAAATTTTTGTAAAACAAAAGAAGGAATTAGTACATATGCTGAAGCGCAATTTTTATCAAAACTACGCTTTACCGTATGTACTTATTCCTTCTTTCGCTTCTTGAATTTAGTTCGTATGCTAAAACTGCGCTTTAGCGTATGAATTAAATTGCTTAACTTGAATATTAAATTAAAAAATTATAAGAAATCAATTGCTTTCCTTGTATAGATTATTGTTATGTATTCTTGTACATAAATTTGTTATATCTTTTTGCATTTTACTTGATACATTTTCTCTTTGTTCTTTAATTAAGTTTCTGCAAGTTCAATTAGCAATCGGTTCGGTTTCAGTTTATGTGGTTATGGCAAAGCGTCGAGAGCTATCTACCTAAGTGGAGGGATACCTTTGTGGAGGACTTTCTAAGGAAAACTGGCTCGTACGCATGTAACACCTGGGGAAAACCACGAAAACGTCCATGCAGCCAGCCCGTTTGAGGTATTCGAACCTCAGACCGAACTACCAGTGTTCAGCAACTTTACTGCTCGCCCGTTGGTGGGTTCAATTAGCAATCAGAATATTTGTAGATCAGATGTCCAGCGATGTCCTCCTCAAAAGATAAATAAGAGTGTATAACTGAACCAATTTTGACGTAACTCTTTCCTCCGAAACCAGTACTACATAACACTCTTTCTGATTTCTAGCAAATTTGAGACACATTCTCCTTATTTTTCAATAGTGCTTCATTTCGCTATTTTTTTTCTCATGACTGAAAAAGAAGAGAATTGTTGCAATTTAACTATCATGGAAAGTTCTCTTTTAAAACTCAACAACAGAGATAATAAAATCATCCTTCAGTTTAATTTAAATCTCCCTCCCAATTAAGATACGTTTTCTTCACTGGTGCAGAAACGTGATGATAATAGTAATACATAGATTATGTAGAAAATATTACAGCTAACTGATTTAACATAGCAAGCTTACCAAATGATGATTGACAACATTTATTACTATGAAATTGCAGGATCGTTTTCTGTTTGGTAACATAGACTCTACTAGATCTTACTAAGAAACCTGGCGACTTCTCGCACATGCGTAAAGGAAACCAGCACAGAAGAAGGGTAAAAATAGCCCTTTATTATTATTCAAACTCTGAACAAAAAAAGGAATGAACTTCAAGCATCGATAACTTGCGGTGGAACTTAAAAATTGTTACACAATAAATTCAAAAGCTAAAGAGAGTGCTGGACTAACACTTTAAGATAAGGCTACTACAACCTGCTTGGAATGATAATTATTTAAATGGCCAAAAAGGCGTATTCACCCGTTTAAATACTTACTTCACTTAACTTTAAATTTGAATCCTGGCGAGGAATTGCGAGGGGAAGTTGAGGAGTTCAGAAAAGGTACCAAAATTTGAATAATTGCTTAATTGAACTAAGGAAAAGCCTACAGCATCTCTATTTGGTTTTATTAAAATATATTCTTCTTGAGGATGGAATATTCTATGTAGGTAATTTGATACAGTGACCACATTCTATCAAAGATTGATTTTGCTGCAAAACAAGAAAATCTTCAGCGTTAACATTTGAAATGTTGGAATTAAACCTTAATATGATCCACCGCTCCTCACTGGTGCAGATGATTTCGTGACGAAAACAAAGATGCTCTTGGTAAACAAGGAATAATCGTCCTTCTCGCTCTCTAATGGATGACAATTTTGAAAAAACTCGACAACCTCTGCCGAATAACCATTACTATTTTTTTCGAATGACAACTTGTAAGGATCTTAAGTTTTACTAACGTTTATTTTATTTTAAATCTTTACTATTACTTCTTATTTTCTACTTCCGGCCAGAATTTAAAGCGTTAACTTATTTATGCAAAATTTGTCTGGCGAACGTCAAGTACTTAAGTTGTGGCTTTTTGCCAAGCGAGAGAGAGGAAGGAGTTAGTCGAAGCAGGCCGCTTACCTTAGAAGTTTTACTCAGTTGCTGGTTGCCCTTCGAGGCTAGAGGTTTAATCCTCTTGATAATTTTAAACGTATTGTAGTGTTAACAGTTCTCTGTACTACATACGGCTTCCTGTTAATATAAGGCCAATCTTCCACGTTTATTATTTCAAAGTTAAGTTAAGAGTTTAGTTATATTTTTATATTCTTACGTTTAGACCACAAGTAGTGGGTCTTTGTATTCCGAAGTACGGAAATTATTGTAAAGAGAGAAAAATAAAGGGTTTTGTATACCCTTCTTGTGTATCCTGTCTACTTCCCACAGTTATTGAACATAGCTTTAGTAAGCTCCCTGTTCCGAGTCAGGTCCTTGCATGTTCCCAAAGAAAGTAAGACGGAACATTGAACCTGATAAACTGATGAGTTAAACATCAAGAAACACACTGCTCACATATCTTTCTATAAAGTATAAGGTATTTCTCCCGCCTTCTTAGCATGCCTTCGTAATGAATTGGTCAGCATGCTCGACGCGTATTCGAGAGGTCCGTGGTTCGATTCCCGGCAAGGGCATTGCTCATTCTTCATCTCTTCTGCTTTAAAAAAAAACCTAATGTCTCTAGAACCGAACTAAGAAAGGTGGTGGATGATGATTCTCCACCACCAAGATTTAGCGACTGTGTCCCGTAATCCCCAATCTCTCTTTGAAAGGGGAGTATATAAATTATTTCTTCCACCTTCTTAGCATGCCTTCGTGGTGTAGTGGTGAGCACACTCGGCGCGTATTCATTTGAGAGGTCCGTGATTCGAGTCTCGGCGATTGCTCATTTTTCATCTATCCTGCTTCGAAATAACGTAATGTCTGTACAAAAGTTTACGGAAAAAAAGCAAAATTTGCTTTTATTTAGCCTCTCATCCATTGACTATAGAAGAGGATAAAAATCGAATCTCTGCTTGTAATGATTTGATCCAAATAAAGATATTAATTATGATTTTGTTGAAAATAAACTGCGAATGAAGATAAAATTTTGATTCTTATGATTCTGCGACAAAATGGTAGTCATTTTGAGCTGGAGGACTTTCGCTGCAAGCACACAAAACTGAGTTCAAGAAATCTAGAACTTACCGTGTTGTGACTGTGTTAGGATCTGAAAGGCTAACTCACAAGATCCCTGAAAGACATGCAATGAGCAGAAACTTGGAGTATCTTTAGAAGAACTTACTTACTGGACTTAAAACATAGAGAACTCTCTTTGATGAGTATCTTCTTATAAAGACGCAATGGAGGACTTCTGAAGAGAATCCAAAGCTTTAGCCTTAAAATCGCTCTGTCAAACGTCTAGTTTATGATGCATGGCAATATGATGTCACACTTATCGGTTCTCATAAGGAAACTTCTACTAAAGAGAAGTATCGCAATTCTCAATAACCCTCTTGTTCATAAGGTCTGGCATTTATAGATTACATCAGTTTGCATGAATTATTATAATGATTTAGAAAATCTTATACAGAGACGTTACTAGTAATCTGAAAAATAATTTATGCGGAGGAATCAGATAGTTGCATGAACTTCCCAAACGCTCTGTAGATTTACAAGGATTGTATATTGAAAATTCAGAAGTAAGAATGCTGCTTTCTTCAACAATTTCGTAAGAATTTACTCTGTAAATTACGTACGCGCACTCTTTAGATTGACGCCTCCCAATTCTCTTGAAGTTAATTGTGTGTACGTCATGCTTCTTTGTATTTTTCCTCATTAGACTAGAAAAGCATGATGATCTTATGCTTTGGGTGCATACATAATTAAAAATATATTAAATGTAACATATTATAGTCTAAAAAAAGGTTTAACTTATATATGTAGTCACGCAATGCAGACCAAAGAAGTTTGCATTTATATACTATATAGTCACGAATTGCAGTCAGAGACAATAAACGCTCCATATATAAAAATACGGGTAATAAATTTTGAGGTAATAAATTTTGAGGTTGAAATATATGCTTTTGGATATTTTAGTCGAAACTATTTTTTCAGGTTATCTATTCGAATCGTTCCATATTCATTTTGAAGTAAGAGAGGGGCACTCGATCTTCAGAGAAAAAGTCAACAATCCTATGACGTAAACAAGTCACGTCACGCAAGTCGTATTTTCATTTTTACAAACAAAACATAGCCGATCCTTGTTATTATCTTTGACAATTGTTTCGTAAGAATAACCTTTCACATTATAAATAAATGTTTTCGATTCAAATTCCCAGACGGCACAGAGACCTAGACAAACTCTATTTTCTTTATTTTTTGTATTTAACCTTCGATTAATTCACTAATTGTACTTCATTATAATACGCCAGTTATGCTTTAAATCTACGTAACGAATGGTTATGTTGAAACAGAAATTCCACTCCACATCTCGGGGGTGGGAGGTTCAAATGCCAGAGAAGGCTTGGGATGTTATCAATATATAGTATGTTTCAACATTTGGGCCCTTGAAGTTCGCCAAATGAAAAGATTGTTCTGTTTAAGGTTAATGAAAAGTTGGAGTTTTATGTTAAGAGGAACCAAGTTATTTTTCCTTTAGTATCACTTCTAGTTCGGTCAATTCCTATCAGAATGTAAATTAGTTAATGCATATAAAAGCAGTGCTTTGGAATTTGAGAGATAAGACTAATTACTCTATTACGTCTTCCTACTAAGTTGATTTATTGGCGCAAGCCTTATATTCTTATCGAATATTTAGTGTCACGTAGACGATTGTAATTAGTATTTCATATTTTAATTTGACTGTAATGTTTGTTCCCACAAGCATTTCTCACAAGCTGTGAACTTACTTTATGTTATAGTATTAGTTTTTGTAACCGTAAGACCGACATTTTAATAAATAGGTATATTTAAACCTTAATTTGCATCTGAGAAAACAAGATGGAACGGTATTCGCCTTGTCTTCTTAGTAACTTTATCTGTCGTTATGGTTCTAGGAGTTGGCATTTAAGGTAATTGTAAAAGCGTATAAATGCATCCAGCATTTCATGTAAAACGTGTATACGAGCCAGTTTTCCTTAGAAACCTTAGAAAGTCCTCCAGGAAGCCTTTCTTTCCCTTAGGAAGATAGCCCCGGAGATTTTTCGTAATCACATAAACTAAACCAAACGAAACCATACAACATTTACATTAAGTTATACTTTTAAATACTGCTCGCAAGCTTCAGCTCTTGGTAGATTGCAGTTTGGTACCGAGAAGGGGATGGAATGATTCAAGAGAAGTTTGTGATAGCAATGTTCGCATTGAAAGGGCAGGCACTGAGCTTGTTAAGAACGTTTAAAAGAACTTTTAAAGAAGCCTAGCAGTAATGTGTACAATTTTAATACATTTAATACCCGTCTGATTAAAGCATTCCACGCAGTTGATATAGGGCTCGTTTAAAAGCAAAGTTGTTTGGAAAACGTCAGTTTTAGGAAAGAATTGAATTTTTTTTTACGATTGATTCATACAAATTGTGAGATTGTTGTGCGGTTGGAAGACAGATATAGAAATATTAAGAATTGATTATGGCCTCAATGCAACCACATATATAGAGGAGTTGGGCTCCTAAGACGCTAGAAGAACTTTTCAAACTTGCAGTGAAATACGGAAGCCAGAGAATAACCAAAAATAGGTGTGCAGATAGATATGGTAGCATATCAGTTATAGACAGGATGATTGATGTGACGGATGGTATGATTGAAGATTTGGGGGGAAAATATGAATATTCACCTGCAGGATAGTGTTACTGGATACGAAAATTGCCAATCGTGAAGGGGGGAGAAAGATTTACAAATAAATGAAAGCAGGTTTCGCCAAAAATAAGGCAAATCTTAAATTAAGGAGGGGCTCTGAAAGCCAAAGCAGTCAGTCACCCCAGGATAACAGAATGGCTTTCAAATGCGTTTTAACAGAGCAGGATCAGAAGGAGAGGACAAGGCACCAGAACTTCAATGGTTTTACAAATATAATTCCATTGAATTTATTGCACAGCTCCGTTCCAATTTTGATGGAGAACTTCCCGAGAGAACGGTTGCGAGGTCACTCACTTTCCGTATTCTATCTCTAAATCTCTCGAAAGGACTTTCAGCTGACCAGTATTTGAAGTATCCTCATACCGCACTTTACGCTTTCAAAAAGAAAACGTTTTCTGAACTTCGAACTCTGGCCTAACGCTATAACATCCAATATCGCCAACCGCCATACCAATCAAGAAGGCACTACAATTAAATACGGTATTAGTAAAAATGTGAGTGTTAAACATTGAAATGTTTAAAAATGCGGAGTTGTCCCAAATACAGGTAATGTTAAATAGAATTCAATTTTGTGACCCATGCTAGAAAGATGAACATTTATCAGTTTAGATTGGCCTAATTATAACTGGTAGTATGATTCGAGGACTACTTTGAAGATACGCGAGAAAGTTTTACACTGTTAGAAGATACAGATTCAAAACTGGACTCACCGAAATGAAAATTTTCGGTTAAACATATTCGTTACTTTGATTGCAAAATAGGAATAATATAGGGATAGAAACAGACGAATAAAAAATGATTGAAATTAAAAATTACTCATCATTAACTCCGGAAAAGAAATTAGCCTCATTTTGAGGATTGCGTTCGCGCTATATGATGTTCATTAAAAAGTTTGCTAACATTGCTAAGCCATTGTTGAATTTTAAAAGAGAAACTTTCAAGCTTGATTAATCGACATAGCGAACATATGAAGCTTAAAACTGCTTAGGTTCAAACACTTGCCTTGAAATTTCTTCATCGAAAAACTAAATTGGAGATAGCCAAGAAACGCTTAATTTTGCTGTAGGAGTTCTATTTAAGAGATTAATGTAGAGATATTAGGTATTTTTGGAAGTAGGCAAGATGAAAAATTAGCATCGCCTTCGCCAGGAATCGAACCGCGAACCTCTGGAATACGCGTCCAGCATGCAGACCACCACACCACGAAGGCATGGTAAGAAGGCGGGAGAAATACCTTATATAGTAAGCCAATTTTATATTTGAGTTACACACTCAGAGAAATTACACAGGTACTGTTTGAGAGATATTTCCAGTCCTATTAGCTGTTCAAAAATCCAGTGTATACGAAACGGTAATAGTGTTTATGGACCATGTTGCAATCATTGCTAAGCATTTGGAAAAGAACCTATCATCAGAGTTGATAAGGTAGATACTCAAGTTGCAGAACAGAATGTAAAAATAAAACATATCTACCGGTAAGTAATATATGGAGGAGGATGCCTATCGTAAATTAAATTAGATGATGAAGGAAAGAAATAAGATGTGCCATATTAATGTAGAAAAACTTAAATTTCACGAGATTCGGTAATTGATAAGATCCGGAGTTTAACGATATTTAAGCTTATTAAAGAACTCCAACAATTGTCACCCCTTCGATAATGCAGCAGTACGAAACAAGGCAAATTAACTGTGGAATTATCGATGACCTTGTGCCTTACACGAAGTCCACAAATAAGAACACAGAATTTAAACTGCTAATTTTTATAAATTCTGTAAATAAGATTCCGTTTTGAAACGATCTAAATTGATCGACACTTTTCACAACAAACTGCATAAAACTGCTAGCCATTTAGCCCATCAAAGTAAGAAACCTTTTTATTTTAGTTACGTACACGATCTCTTTTTATTTTCTGTAATTCCTTACATACAGTATTTCTAGTTTCATCTCTTACTTTAATTTATTCTAATGTGGGAATGAATTACTTAAGATCTATAAATGCTTTCCTTCGCCTTTTTACTTTGTATGCATATAGAGTAAAACATAGTACTACTTTGTATATACATTTCAAGAAAAAAAAATACAAAAAGAAACAACGCACCAAGAAAGAATAATGTAAATTGGACTCAAACTGATATGCATACAGGTTTCGACGAAAATGGAAAATGTTAAAATTTGGCAGCCAGTGAATGAATATATGGCGCCGTAACGCATGTTAAATACGCAACTGACAGGATATTAAAGAGGAGAAGTTTCGATAATTTTTTTAATTTCGATAAGTCATGGATATTCCCTACGAATTTCATTCCGTGTACTCAGGTAGACAGTAACTATAGGTCCTACACAAATACGCAAACTTATATGCGCACATGTCCCCCAGCATTTGAGAGACGATGTGTAGTTGGGCTCAAAAACGCCAGTTTGTCTAACCGGTGAATCGCTCAATATTTGGATAGGAGCTATGCCACTGTTAGCCGATGTTGGCAGGAATGGGTGAACCATAGCCGAATACAACTTCAAAAGGTAGCGGTCGACGTAGAGAGACGAAAGAACGTGAGGACAGATCAATCGTCAGAGCGGCATGCACAGCTCCAGATTTATCAGTATCATAGATTCTACGCGCAAATCGTGTTTCAGTGACCGCAAGGACCATTTTAGGCGTCTCAAAAAAAGAGTGCTGAGTTTACGGGGCCCTTTGCTCTGACTACCATTGACCTCTGTACACCGACAAGCTCGTCTGCATTGGTGTCGGTCACATTCGACCTGGAATGTCACTGACTGGAGTAGAATTGTCTTCAGTGATGAATCCCGCTTTGACATGAGCCCAGATTACCAATGGTTCAAAATTTGCACAATATCCCGCAGGAGGACATCCGCCAAATCTATCAATCAATTTCAAGCCGAATAACTGCTTTCATAAGGGCCGGAGGTGGACCAACACCTTATTGAGTTGCTCAATTTGTAAAGCTCTTTCTATTGAATAAATCATCAAATTTTTCTGTAATTGTAATGGTTTGTTTTTCTCTACATGTGCATCACATCTACTGATTTTCATCCCATTCGGATAACTCCTTCTTGGTGTATCTTTTTTTTTTTTTTTTTTTTTTTTGTCTTAGAGTGTGTATAGTGTAAATACGTGGGAGTAATCTTATTTGTCTACCCACATTTCATCTAACAACTACATTTATATATTCCATACTTCTGGACTTCAATCTCTGTTCCTGTTTTAAGTGCCTATACATGGATGTTCCTCGATTTTGTACTTCCGACAATATTGGGGTAAATTTAAGCACTATTTTGGTGTAAATTTCTATAAATATTTAAATTCTTTTTTCTTGGTCCTTTTGATTTTGCTTACTATTTTATTTATTTATTTGTTACTTTTGGGACGTATTTTGTATTTAATCGAATTTGTGGTCACATGTTTCGTATATAAGTGTTTGTTTCTTATGACAGAAATGTAAATTTTTTCAATTCTAAATCTTACACAGTTTAAATTGCAAAACTAACTCAAATGAAATGTTCGATACAGGCAAATACGCCCCTGACGAGCCTTGGCAAATATTTTTGTCGAAACAAGTTAGCAACATATCGAGATGTTTCGCAAACCTTTTGACGTTTGGGATGATTTGGGAAAACACATTTTCGAAGCCGATTCTTTTCCAGTGCTACTCTACATAAATACAGCTCCGAGAGCTAGCACGAGTTAGCTGTTAATCATGTTATAAAGTTTAAAGTTTACTATGTGAGTGATTTTGGAAATTGACGTTATGCCCCGTGCGCTAAGAAGGAATGGTTGATATCCTTAATCACTATGAGCTATGTCCAGGACTTTATTGTGTTTTGTGTCGGGAATTTTTGTAATAAATTGTCAGCTTCTTCCTAATCATCCAGAATGATTATTCAGAGAGGTATAAACGATCCCAACTTCTAGTAGAGTCTTCCTTTCGGCTTGCTTGGTAGAACTTTTCCTGTTAAGGACGATAAGGGTGTTAATGTCAAAACTAGGATTTATGATCAAAAGTGAGATAGAGTGTGAAGACGCCATACTCTCTACACAAGTATTGAAATTTTTAGATCTTTTTGATGCCACTCGTGATCATATAAAAGGCCATTCTAAGGAGAAGGATTGTAGGTCAGAGCCTTAGAAAGAACTCGATAGAAGCATGAGCCGCATCGAAACCAACTCCGAAAATTCACTATATGAGAAAAAGAAAATTTAAAATGATTATAAAATTTTTGATGATAAAATTTAATATATAATGATAAATAATGAAAGATAAAATTTAAGAAAGATAGAAGAACCACTTGATTTCATTATTACACATTCTTCGGCTGTAGTATAAATTACTGAGTCGGATTCTTCTGCGTTTCTGAGACGCAAATCATCGTTTCTTTGAACAAGACCTGATTTTATAATAGTTACTTTTATTACTTCCTTGTACGAAGTAAAAAGGAAGTATTGTAATCGCGAAAAGCTTCAGGCAGCATATTTCAACGAAAATATCTACTTTGACAGCTTTCGAATGCAATTTAACGATGTTTTTGCGTAATATCTATACGTAAGGACAGAATAAAACACTCTTTTCCTCCAAAAAAACTAAAAAAACTGCTTTAAAATGAATTATGAAGAGAATTTTTCGTGGCGTCTGTACGAACGTATGTACGTACGTGCGTACGTACGTATCTCGCATCACTCAAAAACGAGTAGCCTCAGAACGTTGAAATTTTGTATATAAGACTACTATAACATGTAGATGTGCACCTCGTATTTTGGTTTCAATCGGCCGCGCCAAACGTAAATAAATACATTTATAAATATATCCACTCTGTTGCCCGGCTCAGTGATCTCAGTTTCTTTACTCTTATATGTTTGTAAATTGTACATTTTTTGCTTCAAAAATGATTGAATTATGTTGTTTTTATCTTCCGGTTAAAGTTTTTATGCCTTTCGTAATTCTGGAAGCAATATTTGTACAATTGTCAACAATTTAAAAGCTGTTTAAGTGCGGTTAAGTTTTAAATAACATGGCGGACATATTTGTTTACATTTGAAACAGCAGAATTGTAGATTTGTTGCCAATCTAGAGACACTAAGCTTCGCAACACAAAAATAACGCCTTCTTTTATTATTGCGAATTAAATCATGCTTAATCCTTTCTGGAATTTTTTCGAGGAAATAAGTATTTAAGATTTACTTCGTAATTTTAAATACAGATATTTTTAGTTTTTATGTATTTTTGCCTTGTCGCGAGGTGAAAACTGAATTAATTGAATGAGAAATACTCAATCGTCTGTGAAAAACTGTTTCTTTTTCGTTTTGTTTGCTTAATTTCTTTTACACATCGTTCTAGCTTTGTTATAGTATTTGAATAGAACATGTGGCAGTGATTAGATAATTCTTTAAATGATATAAATTTTGTGCATTCTGAGTTATAATATGAACGAAATGTAGTACTGTTAAGTAAACCTAGCGCCAGAGTACCGCTATGGTAAACAAAGTGAATTTTAAAGAATGCATTTATTCTATTGGGGTTTAAGCGCTGTCGGCGAAGTAGGTTTAATTCAATCTAATAAGTTAAATGAAATGCAAGAAAAAATGCGATTAATTTAGTATTTCGTACAAGGAAGTCATGTGGTGTACACATCAGATTTTTTTTCAATTGTTTATCTGTTAACCTGTAAGATTAACTAATTTCAAAACATTGTTGCCACTCTTTCTTTAGATTGAAATCAAAAATAAAAGATAAATTGTTTAGTAGTAGAGTAATTCTAACACCAAGAATTTTTGTCAATGTTGTAGGCTCATCTTTTGCTTATTCTGATTTCCTAAATTAGCTGGGTGTGGTAAATTTTTATCTGCAAATTTTGGGTTTTAAGTAATTCTCCCTCTTTGTTGAGTGCACAAATAAAATATATTCATACTAGTTTTGTAACGTTTATTGACAAAAATAAATATATAGCATAATGGAACATAAGTGCAACTATCTTGATGTAGAACTGTATTATTGTTATTATTATTATTGCATTCAAATAATGCTAATCCATTTATGATGCACTTAATCTACTTAATAAACATATATATTAATATTTATATACTGAATAAACAGATATATTAATATTTATATATTTATGAACCAACTTTCCTCAAATTAATTTCTTATAAAAATTATACTGTTAATCTGACGCTAAAGATATCCACTAACATGTCTGCAGTTAAATACTACTTTTATCTCATTTTTAAGTATTTAAGATCTTCTTAAATTTAATACGATTTCTTATATGTTGATAATAAATTTTATAATAAAATAATAAAACTGTTTTAAGTTTGACCTTAAATTATGATTAATATTTACGAAAATAAACTAGCTTTCCTGTAAGGCAATAGTGTACATGATATTTACTAAAAGTAATTGTTCGAAAATGCATCGTTCTAAAATCCTTTGTACTTATAAAAACGAGAGGTTTTTCATCAAGTTCAATTTAAAGCCATCAAATAAGTCTCGCTAAGCCTATTATCATGAGGGATTAGTGTGTGAATAGAATTGGTACATAGATGTAGTGTTTGACATACAACAGTTACACACATTGCTGAAAATATATACCGATATGTCAAGAAAAATATATCATTTTATCGGCATTCACAGTCTAGCTAAGGAAGTAAGTGTAGCAGAATATTATACTTTGCTAGGCAGTTAAACGATCAGATTGACTGAAAAACTGTGTGGAATTTAAGGATCTGCTGAATTAGCAATAGTAACATGGTTAACGAACGACGTATGAAGGTAACGAACTACGTATAGCCATCTATGCCCTACGTGGTTGCGGTTTTGTGGATCTGCTTTCTTTCCCCTAAGGACACTTCGAAAATCTGCGAATGTACCAAGCAACTGTAAAATTTTCATCAGTACATATCAAAGAAAACCGGTGCATAATTATGGGCTTTCCTGACTGTTCAATTCTGAGTTACAACTGTGTAATTTCCACCCGTTAGGTTAAGTTATGTATCCATCCATCGTTGGGATTAAAAGAAAAGAAGAATTTATCATTCAAGATGGTTTGACGCTATTCTGTTTTTCAGATTTCTTGACGTAACACCAGGCTCAGATGTTAACTTCAGGCCCCAGAGTGGGATCGTGCATTAACTCTACTTCCTCAAAGAAACTGAAGGTTTTCTGACAGATTAAATAGTTTAATAAGTAGTAGCCCGAGCAATGACAGGTGACATTATTCATTTAGCAATTAACATTGTGATTAAAGGAATAGCTAGGTCTTACCATCAAACGAAATGATCGTCACTATCATTGCACAAAAATCAATGTAACGAGTGTGAACACCTTCTCGTAACCACTTCTGAACACATTGTTTGAACGTTTTGCTATCTGGTATTAAATATTCCCTTATACGTCAAGTAGACTGATCAATATCGTACCGTTAATAAATGAAAATTAATTTTTCAAGGATATGTAGAAGTCCGCATTTGCTTCAATTTCAAGAAAATAATCACCCACCTGGTAATCCCCAGGTAGACGGGATTTATCGTCCATTAATATGAACCTGAGGGCAGC